>NC_142883.1:64575000-67075000 GCF_051225735.1 Oryctolagus cuniculus | reverse complement strand
CTGCCACTATTTATCTTCAACTTCCTACTGGAGGGTCGTCAGGGAAATAAAATGGCAAAAAGTAAATCAAAGGTGTAAAGATAATTTCTAAGGAATAAAACTGTCATATAGTATGACACTTACATAGAGATAATTCATAAAAATCTAAAAAAATACAAATAATAAACAAATGTAATGAGATTACTAGAAAGATTTCCACTACTTACTAAGTACCAGCAAGAGATAAAAAAAATATTAAAGGGCAAGAAGCAGAGTAGAAAACAAATATCTACAAGAGATAAAACGATTATATTATGTAATAATTGTAAACATTCTTAAGATAAATATCAAAACCACCACAAATGACACACAGAGAAATGAGTTACAAATATGAAGAAAAGGAAAAGGCCCAGAAGCCAATAAACAGCCAATACTCTCCACCTCACCCTAAGCAGGTTACTGCAGCCTCAGGTGGGATTCTCCCAGGAAGACCCGTGGGGAGGCAGGAGGGTCCCAGCAGGGGACTGGTGAAAGGGTGCAGCCCTGGGGGAGGCCCTTGGCCCCTGAACCCAGGCCTCGCCTCTCTACCATCTGGAGCGGCCTGGAGTTCCCGTCCCTGCTGTAAAGATGCTGATTTGTTGCGTCTTCTGTGTCGTCCATGCTGACGGCTATGCGAGCTGTCCAATCAGACCCGGTGGTGTAAAAAACGTAATCTTGCAGGATTTTGATGTCATAATAGTGCAGTTCCGCCGCCGAGAGAGGTCCGAGGAGCGCGTTCTGAAGAAGAGGGCTCAGATCCGCGATGCTGCGGTGCGGCGAGAGCAGCGGCGGCGCCGGCGGCGGCACCAGGAACGGGCAGTGCAGCTCCTCCAGCTTCCCGCTGACCATGCGGAATCGCCCGTGGTTCTCGGGAAGACGGACGCCAGGAACTTCCGCTCGGCCTTCAGCCCAGACACGGCCATCTTCCCTCATCTCTGGCGGGAGGGGAGCAGGGCCCAGCCCCGTCAAGGTCAAGGTCGCGACCTCCCCGCGGGGCGCCCAGGCCCTGCTCCCGGGCTCCGCCTCTCCCCGCGGCCCCGGCCCCGCCTCTCCCCGCGGCCCCGGCCCTCTGCCTGAGCGCGGCAGGAAAATGACTTACTAGTCTTAAATGAACATAAATTTCTGCAGGTCTAACAAGCGCCAGTGTGATGCTGGATCTGCGATTTCATGGAGCCATTCTTTGTGTAGCTGTGAGTCTAGGGCACAGTGTGTCGTTTTTAAATTGTAATTTAAAAACAAGCTCCTAATTGTGTTCTCTCCTTTTATTCACTCTTTGGTTAACTGAATTTCCAGAGAGTATTTCTCAATTTTCATTTAATATAGGTTTCGTTTGTATGATTTGGGGGGAGTTAAGGTTTCTGTTGTCATTTATTACTTAATTTTTGTGAATCTTGCTTTAAATGCAAAATTCTATTTTATGTAGCAAGTGTGATTTCTTTAAAGCCTGGCCACTAATTTTGCAAATAGAAATGCAGAGAAACTACTTGTATGTAAATTTCAAGCCAGGGGCCAAAGCTGTGGCCCAGCCCCTTAATGCCTTGGCCTTCAGCAATGGCATCCCATGTGTTCCCTTTATATCTAAAACACATTTAACTGCTTTCTGTATTTTATCTGGCAAGAAAACTTTCAGTTGTAGTGTAGATTAAATGTAGTGAGTTATAAAAATATGATGTTCTCATTTTAATCTAATTCATCTAAACCTACAAATATGGATTTTTAAAATTGGGTTTATGTTCTCCAAATCTTTATTATTTTGTTGTTTATTTAATATAGCCAACATACCTGGGTAATTTAAATCTTTTATAACTTATGTGTGAGCTTCCAATTGCAATACATTTTGCCTCATTGATTTCTCGTTTGCTGTGTTTTTGTACAATATTTCCTTACTTTTTGCCAAAATATCATAGTTCTTTGTTAAAGGCTTTAAACTTCAGTTACATTCTGTCTAATATTTGGCCCAAGATGCCTTTTTTCCCTTCTGTTTGAGAATAATAATTTTTTTGTCTAATGAGCCATGATAAAATACTTTGAGATATCCGAACCCATGGTTTCTAATGTTTATCACATCCTTATTTATTTATTTATTTATTGACAGGCAGAGTGGACAGTGAAAGAGAGAGAGACTGTGGCCAGCACGCTGCCACCAGCGCACCGCACTGATCCAAAGCCAGGAGCCAGGTGCTTCTCCTGGTCTCCCATGGGGTGCAGGGCCCAAGCACCTGGGCCATCCTCCACTGCACTCCCTGGCCACAGCAGAGAGCTGGACTGGAAGAGGGGCAACCGGGACAGAATCCGGCACCACGACAGGGACTAGAACCCAGGGTGCTGGCGCCGCAGGTGGAGGATTAGCCTATTGAGTTGCGGCGCCGGCCCACATCCTCATTTTTAAGTGTACATCAGTTTTGGTTCATTTTAAATTTTATTGCTGTTATTGAAGGGCGGTGGCTCCCACAGCAATACTGCTCTAGCTGGGTCTCTAGGATGCCCAGTTCTCCAGGAGCTTCACTTTGTACTTTGATTTCCACTTGTCTCTCCTCTGGAAGCACTGGAAATGATCTCCAGGGGTGTGCCCTCAGGCTGCAGTGTGCACAGTGAGTCAGACAGCTCTGAGCGTAGTTCCATATTGGTTTTCCAGGCTGATACTGGAGCTGCCCGAGCCTGAGAAAGTTGTGATCCCCATCCTGCTGCCTTAGCTTGGCTCTGCTCCTGCTGCAGCTCCAGGTCCTTCAGCCTCTGCACCCCCGGCCTTGATCCTAAGATACCTGAAAAGCTCCCGGCACCAGATCCCTGTGTCGCATGCTGCATCTTGCTGTCCCCACAGTGTGCACTGGCCTTTTCCCTTGGCCCTTGCTGCTCCAGCTGATTTTCTGCAGCAGCCCAGGGCCAGGTCTTGGTTGCTGTAACCTGTGCCCCTCTCCTTGGCCAAACTACTCCATCCATCCTGGGCCTCCAAAAGCAGTTCTTGGATCCCTGATGACTGTTGGCTGAAATCAGGAGCCAGCGTCTACACAGCTCAGCATCCTGGTTCACCCCTCAAGTGGCAGCAATGGCCGGAGCTGAGCCAATCAGAATCGAGGAGCCAGGAGCTTCTTCTGGTTCTCCCACATAGATGCAGGGGCCCAAGCACTTGAGCCACCATCTGCTGCTTGCCCAGGCCATAAACAGAGAGCTGTATCGGAAGAGGAGCAGCCAGCCCATGCACTTGCACCCATGTGGGATACTAGTTCTGCAAGTGGATGCTTAGTCTGCTATGCCACAGCACTAGCCCCCGATGTTACCTTTAAAATGTATGTATGTTTGTAGAAAGATTTAATCATGCTAATTACCAAATTATCTTTGGTTATGGTAAAAAACTACTCTTTTAGCAATTTTAGATACACAATGCATTATTAATTGTGGCAAACAAGTGGTTTCATAGATTACTATAACATATCCTCCTGACTAACTGAAAATTTGTACCTTTTGGTCAACATTTTTCCTTTCCCCATCCTGCCCCATACCCTAGCCTCTGGTAACCACCTTTCTACTCTCTGTTTCTGTGAGATTTTTTAATTCCACATATTCATGAGATAATACAGTATTTGTCTTTGTCTATTCAGCTTATTTCACAATATAATGTCCTGTAATTTCACCTATGTTTCTGAAAATTGTGGAATTCTTTTCTTTATTAAAGCTAACTAGTATTTCATTACATATATATACACACATAGATATTTTAATTATTCATCCTTTTATTGATACTTAAGTAACTTCTTTATGTTGGTTGTTGTTAACAGTGCTGAAATGAGCAGGGGAGTGGGGCTATCCCTTTAATATAATGATTTTAGTTCTTTTGTATATATATCCAGGAACACAGTTGGTGGATTATTTGACAGTTTTCTGTTCTCATTGCTTTGTTTTCCATGATGACTGATGTCCTACTTTACATTCTCACCAACTGCACAATCCCATTTGTCCATCCCTGCTTTTGGTGTCTGCAGATTTAGAGTCCTATCCAAGAAAGTACTGCTCAGAAGAGTAAAGCTTCCACCATGTGTTTTCTTACAGTAGATTTATAGTTTTGGGTATTGCATTTAAGTGTGTCATCAACTTTTAGTTGATTTTTGTATATGACATGGAAAAGAGACTAATTTCATTCTTCTATATTTGCATTTACAGTTTCCCCAAAACCATTTATCATGAGACTATCTTATCCACATTGTGCTTCCTTGATACGTCTGTCAAAAATAAGTTGACTTAAATCCTTGGATATTTTCTCTGGACTTTCCATCCTATTCCATTGGCCTATGTATCTGTTTCATGCTGGTGTCATACTGTTTAATTAAAATAGCTTTATAATATATTTTCAAGGGAGAAGTGTGATACCTTCAGTTTTGTTCTTTGGGCTCAAGATTACTATGACTATGTAGTATATTTTCTGGTCCCAAGGAAATTTTAGAATTTTTTTTTTATTTCTGAATAAAAGATTGTTTTTATTTTTATAGGAATTGAACTGAATGCATAGATTGCTTTGGGTCATATGCCTATTTTAATAATATTACTCCAATTTATTATGAGAGACTTTTAAAATTTATTTGTATCTTCTTTATTTCATCAATGTATTATAATTTTAGTGTATAAAATATTCACCTATGTGGATACATTATTTCCTAAAACATTATTTCTTCATGCTCCTATATATGGGATGATTTTCTTAGTTTCTTTCCCAGATAACATATTATTAGTCTGTAGAAACACTAATGATATTTATATTGATTTTAGAACTTGAGATTTCCTGAATTTATTTATTTTCTAACAGTTTTTTATTGGATTCATTATTATCACTGGCAAATAGAAACAATTTTACTTCTTCCTCTTATACAGATGATATTTTTGTTCTTGCCTAATAATTCTCTCTAGGATTTTCAGCATTACATGGAAAAGAAATGATAAGCATGGACATATTTGTATTATTTCTGATCTTAGACAAAAGACTTTTTAAACTTTTCATCAGTGACTTTAATGTTAGCTCTGCTTTTATTGTTTATGGTTTTTATTGTGTTGAGGTATGTTCTTTCTGTGACAACTTTTAGAGAGTTCCCATGAACAAATTTGAATTTTCACAAGTTGTTTTTCTGCATCTGCTCATATAGTGACAATTTTATGATTTTTATTCTTTATTATGATAATATTGTATCTCACACTTATTTTTAAATTTTAATTTAGAGTATGCAAATTTAATGTATTTCATATATATAGGTTTGGGAACATAGTGATACTTTCCATCCTACCATTCCTCCTGCCCATGGTCCCACTCTTCTTCCTCCTTCCATTCCTATTCCAATTATTTTTACTAAGATCTATTTACAGTTAACATTATAGTCACAGGATTAATCCAACAATTAAAAGTTCAAAAATTAGTATAAAAAAAAGTTCCTCAACAGTCAAGATAAGGGCTGTTAAAGATCATCACATATCAAAATCTCATTTTTGTTTTTAATTTGCATAGGAAAGCTGCAGAAGAAGACCCAAGTGCTTGGGCCTTGAACCCAGGCAGGAGACCTGGAAGAAGCACCTGCCTCCTAGCTTCAGCCTGGCCGAATCCCAGCCATTGTGGCCATTTAGGGAGTGAACCAGCAGAGAGAAGACATCTCTCTGTCTCTGTCTCTCTCCCTCTACTTAGCCTTACAAATAAATAATTATTTACAAAACCTGATATATGAAATAAAGGAAATCTAGTCCTTTATATAAATGGATAAAATTTATAAAGACTCTAATCCCACTTCAGAGTGCTTGGTTTGATTCGCAGCTGTTTCCAATGCCAGATTTTTGGTAACACAGATGTTGGGAGGCAGTGGTGATAACTCATGATATTGGGTTTCTGCCACTCATATGTGGGAAGACAGGAGTACATTCCCAGCTCTTGGATTCAGCCTTGACACAGCCCTGGTTACTGTGGGTATTTGGAGGAGTCAGTCAGTGGATAAGAGGTTTTCTTGTTTGTCTCTCCTGGCCTACCTGCCTCTCTTTATGTCTCTTTAACTCACACACACACATACGGACACACACAAACATATGTAATTTTTTTTGACAGGCAGAGTGGACAGTGAGAGAGACAGATTGAAAAGTCTTCCTTTTCCATTGGTTCACCCTCCAGTGGCCGCTGTGGCCAGTACACTGTGGCCAGCGCACCACGCTGATCTGAAGCCAGGAGCCAGGTGCTTCCTCCTGGTCTCCCATGTGGATGCAGGGCCCAAGGACTTGGGCCACCCTCCACTGCACTCCCAGGCCAGAGCAGAGAGCTGGACAGAAAGAGGGGTGCCTGGGACAGAATCTGGTGCCCCGACCAGGACTAGAACCTGGTGTGCCGGCGCTGCAGGCGGAGGATTAGCCTATTGAGCCGTGGCGCCAGCCACACATATGTAATTTTTAATATGACTATAATCAAGCAAAGCAACGACTAAAGAATATAACACGATATTGACCCATGTTTGAGTAATTCAATTGAAACTACTGTGAGTTGTTTAAAGTATGAATGAAGAACGGAATATCTGCCTGAAAATATAACTTAGGCAAAGTCTGCAACACAAACAACATATAGAGACTGACTAGAAGAAAAGTATACAGAGCCGTCTGAGAACCTGCAGCAGATTCTGTTCTCCAAAAATTCCTGGTCTGATCCATAAATGCAGTACAATCTCCCAAACTCTGTTTCAGCAATTCCCTAAAAACCTCATTGGTTGACTTGTATATTAGCAGTGGGTAACTCTCACCACTGCAGAATGTTGCATGTTTATTTGTAGGCTGATATTAACCACTTCTACTATATCATCTATACAACCAATAAAGACCATTTCAGACTTCATATCCCATAGGAATTTAGCAAATTCTAAATTCTGATTTTAATCCTATGTAACAAATATGTCTTTATTGTGGCATCAGAAGACCTGGAGACCAATATACAATCAGCTTTGATGGCTCTAATTTCTTATAACCATGGAAATTTTACCTTATCACATTTATTTGTTTCATTTTAACTTAAAGCCCTCATAAATCTCCTATAATATGATATAAAACAAAATAAGAAATAATCAATCAACTTACTGGAGATGTATTCATTTCCTTTGGTCTTGGAAACATGTAGAGGTTTCTACAACTATACCTGGAAGAGAAAGTAAATGCAGGGAATCATGAGAGAATTGGCCTGACTTGCTCCTAGAGTCTACTGTGCTAAGGAAAATCATGCAAATACAGAATAACCGACACCTTAGCTGGAGAAACAAAATAAAAATCAACCTCCCTGTGGAGAATTAGCGCTTTACAATTGAAAACAGGCAGAAGACTTTTTGAAAGAGCACACAAAATTAGAGTAATTGGCAGTGATTAAATCTAGTTACCCTTAGGTTAATGGGAATATCAACATATATGATACCAACACACTTTGAGAAGTATTTGCCTACTGGAGTTTACTTTATTAAATAGTGCTATTATGAAGAAACCTGGGACTTGCCTGTTGGAGATACAAGGTCTAGGTAAGAATCAGGACAAACCACCAGACTTGAGAAGGTTGAATACAGGTTAGACTACTGCTTGGGACAACCACATCCCATATGCAAATTCTTGGATTGTGTCCTTGCTACTACATACCTAAAATACATCATCTGAGATGATGGATAGGTACTTGGATTCCTGCTACCCTCATATGAGACCCAGATGGATTCCTGCCTCCTGGCTTCAGCCTGGAATAGCCCTGGCTGTTAGGACATTTGGCGAGTGATTTAACCAGCAGATGGAACACCTCTCTCTTCCCCTTTCTCATGCTCTGCCTTTCAAATAAATACTTTAAAAATTACAAATAAAATTACAACAAAAAGCCTCTGTTGATTTGTAATACATCCAATGCTAATATATTTTTGCTGAGTATGGAAAAATTTAATTGTATGCCAAATAGAATCAAGAGAACTTCACATAGATATTATCATGGGCATGATTCATGCCAACTATGTCAGCAAGGATGTCAGCAAGACTGCTGCCACTTAAACTGCTTGAACACCATGAGCATTGCCTTACAATTTCTATAAAGTAAATGCTTCTACTTAAATTCCATGGTATCTGACATCTATTAATCATTTGACATTTGTCAACAAACAATGTCCTAGAGCACACTTTGTTACATCTTTCTCATATGGTACAAAGAACCTGACAATTCCTGAGCCACCAGAAAGAACTATCAGGATACAGGGAGATTCAGCATTATCTCCAAATACAAAATGCAGTGAGAGGATAGGTTTCAAACAGTTCAAATTCTGGGAATAACAAAGGCAGAACAAAGCAATGGGAGTGTGTAATGGGGTGATATTTCAGATATGACAAGTTAGCCCTTCACTGAAAGTCACATCTCCAAGATCCCTCCGATAAGTTTCATTTCCTAGACCCTTGTCTATCTTTCTCATCTACTCACATCTTCCTTGCACTATCACTCGGGCTTTGGTAGCTTACAGATGAGGTGAGTTAGCATCACTCAATCTTGGTCACCCTGGACCACAGGATCAATAATTGCTTGGGCCATGAAAAGCTACGGCCTTTACCACTCTAGGACTCCTTTGCCTCTACTATGAAGCTCCAGGGAGAGGGTTTGGCCAGAAGAGTGGATCCTGAATCTTGGGGTCCAAGTCTCCATTCAGCATGAACATTTTGTTAGAAAGAAAACAGACTCATCATCCAGTACCCTAATTTTCCTCATAGAATCAACTGTCTTTGGACAATATATTTGGATAAACTTATTAAACTCAAACAAGGGTACTGGGAAGGCCACACATAGGAATGGACCAGAAGCTTCATTGACTGATGAGACATGACAAAACCCCACAAATTCAACTGCCTCATAGTAACAGATCTCATACACACTCTATAGTGATTTTGCTGGAAATTTGGGGGAATGTTTCACTCGTATTTGTAATGTCCTCATGCTCCAATGGATAAGCCAAAATGGCAAATGACTAAATCAGTTATAAACCTTGTATGACAGTTTGAAAATCCTTTATCAAAAGTGGTTGGTACCAGGAGCTGGAATTGTGGTGTGGTGAATACAACTGCCACCTGCAACACCAGTATCTCATATGGACAAGGGTTTGCATCCCAGAGGCTCCACTTCAATCCAACTCCCTGATAATGACCTAAGAAAAGCAATAGAAGATGGTCCAGGTGTTTGGGCTATTGCTAATCATGTGGGAGACTTAGCTGATGCTCTCGACTTTGGTCTGGCCCATCTCTGACTTTTTCAGCCTTCAGGCAAGTAAACCTTGGAAGATCTACCTGCCTTTCCCCAATACCACCTGTAACTTTTTCAAACAAAAAAGTATTTAAGACATACTTGAGTGCTGGAGCCGCTGCCGCCGAGCCCGGGTCCCATTACCGAGCGCCCCTCATGCCTGTCCGACATGCACTCCCGATTCCTTTTGGTTCCAGGTCCAAAATGGCAGCTCTCAAGGATCAGCTGATTCACAACCTTCTGAAGGAAGAACATGTCCCCCAAAATAAGATCACGGTTGTGGGGGTTGGTGCTGTGGGCATGGCCTGTGCCATCAGTATCTTAATGAAGGACTTGGTGGATGAACTTGCTCTTGTTGACGTAATGGAAGATAAACTGAAGGGAGAGATGATGGATCTCCAGCATGGCAGCCTTTTCCTTAGAACCCCCAAAATTGTCTCTGGCAAGGACTACAGTGTGACTGCCAACTCCAAGCTGGTGATCACCACGGCTGGGGCACGACAGCAAGAGGGAAAAAGCCGTCTGAACTTGGTCCAGTGTAACGTGAACATCTTCAAATTCATCATTCCCAATGTTGTCAAGTACAGCCCCAACTGCAAGTTGCTTATTGTCTCCAATCCAGTGGCTATCTGACCTATGTGGCCTGGAAGATAAGTGGCTTTCCCAAAAACTGTGTGATTGGAAGTGGTTGCAATCTGGATTCAGCCCGCTTCCGTTACCTGATGGGGGAAAGGCTGGGAGTTCACCTTCTGAGCTGTCACGGCTAGATCCTTGGCGAGCATGGAGATTCAAGTGTGCCTGTGTGGAGCGGCACGAATGTTTCTGGTGTCTCCCTGAAGACTGCACCCAGAGTTAGGCACCGATGCAGACAAGGAACAGTGAAAACAGGTTCACAAACAAGTGGTAGACAGTGCTTGTGAGGTGATCAAGCTGAAGGGATACACATCCTGGGCCATTGGATTGTCTGTGGCATATCTGGCAGAAAGCATAATGAAGAATCTCAGGAGGGTGCATCTGATTTCCACCATGATTAAGGGGCTCTATGGAATACAGGAGGATGTCTTCCTTAGTGTTCCTTGCGTCTTGGGACAAAACGGGATCTCAGACATTGTGAAGGTGACTCTGACCTCTGAAGAAGAGGCCCACTTGAAGAAGAGCGCGGACATGCTTTGGGGAATCCAAAAAGAGCTGCAGTTTTAAAGTCTTTGGATAATGTCCTACCACTTCACTGTCTAGGCTACAACAGGGTTTTAGTTGGAGGTTGTGCATGTGGTCCTTTTTAATCTGATCCATGATTAAAGCAGTGAGATCATGATGGCCTAGGGAGGGAAAAAACCATGTTTCCTAAAGTTAGAAATAGAATGGTTTACAAAATCCGACAGCTACATCCAGGTACTGGGTGACACTGACTTTGTGTCATCCTGAGCTGGTCAGCCTAAGATATAGTTCCCCACCTCTGAGGTGCCACTGCCTGTGTTGCACGAGCTCCAGTTGCCCTTCCAACTAGACGTGCATTTACTGTGTGCTACGTAACTTCTGGTCCCTTCACCAAACGTGCTTAGTCCAACTTTTTTTCCCAGTCAGTCATAACCTGGGATCCAATATTGTATAAACTCAATATTGCATGTCTTGTGCATAACTGTTCTAAAGGATCTTATTTTGTGTATTGTATGTATGAGTAGTGTACACTGCACATAATGTAAAAAGAAATATCTACATATAGCAATGCAACCAGCTATCCATGTGTCATACCACCTAAATCACTAAATAAACCTTGAACAGTGAAAAAAAAAAAGAAATACTTGAGGAGCTGGCACTATGGCTTAGCAGGTAAAGCTGCCGCCTGCAGTGCCAGCATCCCATTATGGATGCCGGTTCAAGATCCGGCCACTACACTTCTGATCCAGCTCTCTGCTATGGCCTGGGAAAGGAGTAGAAGATAGTCCAAGTCCTTGTGCCCCTGCACCCACATGGGAGACCCAGAAGAAGCTTCTGGCTCAGCTGGAAGAAGCTCCTGGCTCCTGGCTTCTGATCGGCTAAGCTCTGGCCATTGCAGCCATCTGGGGATTGAACCAGCCAATGGAAGACCTTCCTCTCTCTCTCTCTCTCTCTCTCTCTCTCTCTCTCTCTCTGCCTCTCCTTCTCTCTATATAACTCTTGCAAATAAAATAAATAAATCTTAAAAAAGAAGTATTTGTAGGTTTTCCTGCTGTGACTAAATGAAAAAGCAGGACTGGGCTTAGAGGGTTACAGCAACACACGGTGAAGGGGAAAGCAATAATGGATCCTAGGATGCTAAGTCACTAACTGAAAAGTGGTGAGCAGGTTCATCCACAGAAGACTTTGCACAGCTTGGAGAACCATGAGGTTTAATGGAGATCCAGAACTAAGCTACTTGTAGATTTTACATGTTGTTGCTGTTATAACTCTTTTGTAAAATAGTTATGCCTCAGCCACTGATCTAATGAAAGTCTGAAATAAGCAGCATAACTCTAATCACTGTTATGAAATTAGTCTAGCTTCCTTCCATTATACCCTGAAACTTTATGAACAAAAATGGAAAAAAAGCTTGTGAATCTAAAATAGGAAATCCTTGGTAGGCAGGTATTATATCAATATTTGTCTTTTTTTTGACAGGCAGAGTTAGACAGTGAGAGATAGAGACAGAGAGAAAGGTTTTCCTTCCATTGGTTTACTCCCCAAATGGCTGCCACGGCTGGCACGCTGCACTGATCTGAAGCCAGGAGCCAGGTGTTTCCTCCTGGTCTCCTATGTGGGTGCAGGGCCCAAGCACTTGGGCCATCCTCCACTGCACTCCCGGACCACAGCAGAGAGCTGGAATGGAAGAGGAGCAACTGGGACAGAACCGGGGCCCCAACAAGCACTAGAACCTGGAGTGTGGAGGATTAGCCTAGTGAGCCATGGCACCAGCCAATATTTGTCTTTGAATGTGAGTGGGTTTCTTAAAAAAACTTTTGAAAATGTTCACTCATTAAAATACATATTGTTATATTTTCATTACATCCAGAAGATAAATTTTATTTTTAACTTGCACTTTTTTAATGCTTTTTAGTAAACAAAATTCTCATAACTAGGTTAATTAAAAGTTGGAGAAATTTAGATAAATGTAGTTATTCCCATTGGCCCTTCTTTTTTAGGGTGAAAAAGCAAATTTTTGTGTACCTGATTACCATTTTATGAAACAAAAATGCAATTTGGGCATAAAGACTTCTTAGTAGTTGTATTATGCTACATGTAGGGAGGATAAAACTATGAATAGTTGTTACAAGGGACAAGGTGTAAGTCATAAACATCTAAAGAAAGAAATATATATACTTAACACTGTGAAATCACTCACCAATAAAGAGTTGAAAAAGGAAATTAGCTTTTTGTTTAAAAGTAAGTATTTTTTTAAAAGATGATTTCTGAAGATATTGATAAACACCAAGAGTTAACACAATAACTTCATGAAAAAATAACTTCCATCAATCTACATACACATAAAAATATTCAAATAAGAATTTTAGTCTTCTGGCACATTATCAGTGTACAACTTTGTACAAAAGGATTTATAAATATACCTTTATATGAATGCATACAAAGATATACATAAACATATAAATAGGCTATAATCTCAATCTTTTACCTATAAGTTTAAAGAAACTTATAGGTAAAAAATTTATCAGTATAATAAACAAGCAATACATGTGATATTCATCTTATAATAACTTAATAAGGAGTTAAAAATAATATCTATTATCTAATATACATAGTTATATTTCTAATTATTATACCTAGTGCAACTAAATATTTGTATTAATTCCTATAGTTAACCAAAGGAACCAACTTGTTTCTTCAGACACAGAAGACAACTACAAAACAAGAAATAATGTTGAGACCCATGATTGTGGTGTGAGAGATAAAGCTGTTGCCAGTGATCCCTACAACCCACATGGGTGCTGGTTTGTGTCCCAGTGGCTCCACTTCTGATCCAACTTCCAGCTAATGCACTGGATAAAACAGAGGAAGACGGTTCCAGTGCTTGGGCCCCTGCTACCCATGGGGGAACCTGGCTCCTGGCTTTGGCCCAGTCAGTTCCTGACTATTGTGGCCATCAGGGGAATGAGCCAGTGGATGGAGTATCTCTCTGTCTCCGTGTCTGTCTTCCTCTGTCTGTGTAACTCTTTCAAATAAATAAACTCAATTTTTTTGACAGAGTTAGACAGTGAGAGAGAGAGACAGAAAGGTCTTCCTTCTGTTGGTTCACCCCCAAAATGGCCGCTACAGCCCGCGAGCTGTGCCGATCTGAAGTTAGGAGCCAGGTGCTTCCTCCTGGTCTCCCATGTGGGTGCAGGGCCCAAGCACTTGGGCCATCCTCCACTGCACTCCCGGGCCACAGCAGAGAGCTGACTGGAAAAGAGCAACCGGGACAGAACCAGCGCCCCAACCAGCACTAGAACCCAGAGTGCTGGCGCCGCAGACGTAGGATAAGCCTAGTGAGCCACAGCGTGGGCCTAAACTCAACTTTTTTTAAAAAAAGAATAATTAAGCTATCTTTACTCCATAAACAACTATTTAATATTATTTAAACACTTTTAGGAGATTATATATGTATATCCTCCAAAAACATTTAAAATATATATGGATGTATATATAAAATAATTTATAACGGTATATACCTACATATAAATATATGAAAACGCTAGATATATTATATTCCCAAAAGCTTTTGCAGCCACGTCTCTCTCCTTAGAAGCCCAAGGCCGTCCTGTGATGAACACGGGTTTCCCTCGAGGTCCCAGCAGAGAATCTCAGGGCGCCTCCAGCTGCCCAGCTCACAATGACTGTAACCTAGCAACGCCCTTAAACACAAGTGCGCAAGCGCATCTCCAGAGGGCAGTCACTGCGCCTGCGCACAGAAGTCCGGCGGCCAAGTGTGCTAAGTGCGCATGTGCATGATTCCCACCTGGTAAAACTGAGGGATTAGATGGTTTACAGATGTTGGTGGACTTGACCGAGTGTTGGGGTCATTGTGGGGACCAAACACTGGAGCCTGTGGAAGCCGTCTGCACCGCCCAGGACTCAGGGGCGTGGGATTTCAGGATGCTGAAGGCCTCGTCCGGAGTAGACGCCCTTAAAATCCCTCTCCACAGCTCCTGCTCCTCAGTTTATGCTCCCGCCACGTCCCCCTGAGTCCTGGGCGGCTGCAGTGGGAATTTAACAGATGCGAAGACAAAGTTGTGCTCTGTGATTTCAGAAACTGGCACATGTGCCATCTAGGTCAATCTTAAGAAATCAAAGCAGGCCTTCCAGAAAAAATGTCTTCAGGCCTCTTGCATTTGCCCAGCCTTTACATTTTCTTTACTTTTAGTTTTTACTGTTATTTCCCTTAATTGGATTCTTTAGGTCGATCCATGCATTATTTTGAAACATGGTGTTGTATTTATAAACTTTCTAAAATGAATGTTCACTTGTCCCAAACAGTTCATGATTTGACGGTATGTTAAAATGCCCCATTTTTTACTTGAAATTCCCTTTTTTCCCGTTTCTGGCTTTTTCATTGTGCCCAATTAAATGTTCTGTTTTGTATTCTTTTTTCCTGATCCATGCATTCTTTATTCCATTACCAGCCCCTGTGCCCCATTAAAACAACAGTAGACAACCCAGCAATCACTACAGTCCAGTTGCACCACGATCCGAGGCTTACAGTGCTTTAACGCTTTTAACTTTGAGGGAAAAAAGGAGAAACAAGAGAAATACCCGTATCCGATACAACCCATACCAGCATCCGATACAAGTCATACAGCAATTTAAGCATCTTGCACACCTGATGCCCAGAAGGGCTCCACCCCCGGGGTCAGCGCTCACACACGGCCAGGCCGTGAGAGAGGCCGAGGACCTCATGCTCACCCCAGAACGACCCACAGGTGAGAGGAGACCGGAAATCCCCTCGGTGCTGGGATGGCCAGGAAGCGGTCAGTCTTCCTGGGGTCCGGACAGGCCACGCGCAGAGCGGACGCCAGGGGGCAGCAGAGGACGAGCGCGCGCGGCCCCGCGAGGCCGAGTCCCCCGCGACCGCAGTCCCGGGCTCTGCCTGCAGAGGACGAAGTTCTCGGGACTGGGGCCCTGCCCAGGGCGCAGTACCTGCGGGTCTGCAGGGCGGTTCTGGGGGGCTGGCCGGGCTCAAGCCGTAGACCGAGGAATCCCATACGCTGCATCTGATGCGCGAGCCGAGGCCCACATGGAAGCTGACATCTGGCCCTGGTCCCCCGCGTCCCCGTGGGAGAAGAGCCGCGCGCAGCGGCTGCAGGGCGGGCGGGCCACCAACCTGCAGCCCCGCGGGTCGTGCCTGGCCGGGGGCGCGAAGAACACCTCGGCCGCGTCCACCTCGCGCTGCCGGTGCCGCCAGTCGCGCGCGCGCTCGCTCGGTGCAGGCTGCAAACTCTGGGATCTGCGCCGGGCCCTCCTTAGTCTGCAGAGGCAGGGGCTGGAGCCGCGGCGGCCGCTCAGGCCGGTGACCCTGGGCCGCGCCGCTCGTGCACAAGCTCGGCGTAGGTGGGTTTGGCGGCAGGAAGGCCGGCTTGGCGGAGCTGATGCTCGGGCAGGGAGGGCAGTAGAAGAGTCGCCGCAGTTCTCCTAGCGAGATGCCCATTCATCCTGGGGCCTGGCATCAGGGCGGTCTGGCGCCTGCCGCTGCAGGACAAGCAGGGCACAGGGCGAGAGGCAGGGAGGCGGCCCGAGCGTGCGTGAAGGGCAGTGCAGCCCTCCCAGACTGCATCAGACGGAGGCGCCGTCCCGGATGGTCAGTGCTCCAACTCGGTACTCTAGGGGCGGTCATTGTGGCCTTGCCGGGAAAGCCGTGGCCTATCACGCTGCATCCCATGGGGCGCCGGTCTGTGTCCCTGCTGCTCCACTTCCGATTCAGCTCCCGGCTGATGTCCTGGGAAAAGCAGCGGACATGGTCCACGTGCGTAGCCCCTGCCACCACGAAGGAGACCCGAATGAAGCTCCCGGCTCCTGGCTGCCTCCAGGCTGGGCCCTGAACATTGTGGCCATCTGGGGAGTGAACCGGTGGATGGAAGATTCTCTCTCTCTCTCTCTCTCTCCCCCCCTCCCACCCTTCCTCATTCTCTCCCTCCCTCCCTCCCTCCCTCCCACCACCCTTTTGCTCTACTTCTCCCTCCTTCCCTCCCTCCCTCATTGTAACTCAGTGTTTCAAATGAGTACTAAAATGTTTGCTTATCTACAAAACATGCAGTGCACTGGAATGAGTGTTTGGAACACTGGTTTAGATGACATGGATGCCCTCAGCCCATACAGGACTCCCTGGGGTCCTGGATCGAGTCCAGGCTCCTGTTTTCTTCCTGGACCACATCCCATTTGTGGCTGGCACTTGGGGAGTGGGCCAGTGACAAGATGATCTCTTTCTGTGTCTGTCACTCTCTGCTGCTAAAATAAAATGAAAGGATAGAACATGTTAACATTTAAAAGTCTGCTACAGTTAGAAAGCTTTCACCTGTATTTTTCTCTTTCAGGATTCTCTTGGCAATATTGATTATTATTTGAGATGAATTTTAAGTCTATGCAAATTGTTTATTCTATACAAATTTAATGAAAATGTTTTGAGATTTTATTTATTTTAAAGATTTATTTTTCAAACTCATAGAGAGAGAAAGAGACAGAGAGAGCGAGCTTCCAACTGCTGGTGCACCACCCAGATTGGACAATGGCCAGCAATGGGCCAGGTGGAAGCCAGGAGCCAGAAGCTTCATCGAGGTCTCACACATGGGTAGCAGGGGCCCAAACACTTGGACCATCATCCACTGCTTTCTCAGGCCACTGAGCAGGGAGCTGGATCAGATGTGGAACAGCTAAGACTCGAACCAACTCCCACATGGGACGCTGGTGTTGTAGCTGGTGGCTTTATCTGCTGTGCCACAACACCATCCCCAGGCTCTGAGATTTTGATTGTGATTGAGTCAAGAGCAGTATTTTAGCTGAAAATCGACTGGCTCCCTCTATCCAGACAAATGTCTCCATCTTTGTCCTGTTTCTTAAAAACTGTTTGGGAGGCAGGGAGCAATTTGGAAGGAGTGGGTGCTCGTGGGTTTTCAGTTGCAGACATTTTTGCCCCATTAATAACTGGGGAAGAGCGAAGTTGTTAGAATTGCCTCATGGAAGACTTCAGCTAGACACGGAGGGGCCTTCCAGGTGATCAGGCTCTATATGATCCATGGAATATATTGATTAGGAACATCGACTCCGGGACAGGCATTGGGCCTAGTCATCAACATGCCGTATTCCAGGGCTTCCTGGAGTGGGAGACAGAGGCAACCACAGGGCTGGAGCTGGCCTTGGACTTGACCCCCAAGCCCTTGGAGCCTAGCACCATGCCGGAGTGCCCTGCTGCGAGTAGGACGTGCTGTAGGTGGGAGAGCCCTCCATGCATGTCCTGGAACTGCTCCTGGAGTTGTACTGCAGCGCGCTCACATCGCAAGCTGCCTGGGCTGCATCTAGGCGGTGCCTGGAGCTGCAGGCAGCCCAGCGGGTCCTGCATTGCGCTGTAGCTGTCCACGCGCTGGTTTGCGCCTGCGCTCAGGCCGGCACCCGCCCCCCACCCCGCTCACCTGCTGTGGCCGCTGGGTCCAGCAGCCTGCCAGGCAGCGTGCACTGATCCTTCTTCCTGAGCGTCTGGGTTTTTCACCGGGGCCGAAATTTATAACCCTGTGCTCCTCCACGTGCAGCGCTCGCATCCGCTCGGCCTCGTCGGTGAACGCCCGCTTCTCCGTCTCCCACAAGGGTTTCCACTCGGCGCCCAGGCGCTTGCTGATCTCCGAGTTGTGCATCGCGGGGTTCTCCTGGGCCATCTTGCACCGCTGACCGCAGGAAGGTGTTCATGGGCCGCCTGACGCGATCTGGACTGTTGTGGTTGTCGCCTCCCCCCCCCCCCCCCCCCCCCGCGCCCTGAAGTCTGCCGCGGGCCCCGCGGCTCGGCTCTGTCTCCATCCTGCTGTACCTGCGGGCGCTGTGTGTGCGCGGGCCCGGAGGCTCCGGCTCCGTCTCGTTCCTGTTGCACCTGTGGGCGCTGTGCGCGGGCCTGGCCCGACCCTTGGTGGCTGGGACTCGGGGTCTGCGGGCGGGGCGAGAGGAGGAGGGGAAGGGGCAGAGGTGCTGTGAGCACCTCCTCGGGGCTTCCCCAGGAGACCAGATGAGGAGAGATTTGGGGAAGAGAGAGAGGGACTGAGAGACTGGAATAGGGATCAAAAAGCAGCGCTTCCCTCTGTCTCCAGCAGGTGCCACCGCCACCACCACCAACTGTCGTTGTTATTATTATTATTATCATTATTACTGGAAAGGCTTTTCGTTCTCTTCTTTCTCTCGGTCTCAGTCTTAAAGAGGCAGCAAACTACTTTCCCCTTTTGCAAACACTCTCTTCTATGCCTTGACAACTCCTGATACATTTTGGAACAGGCTAATAAACAACCATCTTCTATTGTCGTTATGTTTGTTTATATATAACAGGAAGAATCTGTGAGGCTTGAATCGGCAAAGGTTCATACCTCTGGGGATGGAGGCATACATAAGTCTCAACTAGTGTCCTGATTCCCAGTGCTGTCTCTGCCCGTGGCATCTGCTTTCTTTACTCTCATCTACCCAGACTAAGAGGGCTTGTCTGCCTCTGACCAGTGGTTTGCGCTTTGGCCAAACCATGGAGATAGAAAATTCACCATCTTTCGGTTCTCATGGGGTTTTCTGTGGATAACACGAATATTTTTCAACCTGAACACCTGCTTCGGTCACGTTTTTCAGCACGGCGCTGTGTGCGCTCGTCCTCTGCTGCCCTCTGGCGTCCGCTCTGCGCGTGGCCTGTCTGGACTCCAGGAAGACTGACTGCTTCCTGGCTGTCCCAGCACCGAGAGGATTTCTGAAGTCTCTCACCTGCTGGTCCTTTGGGGGCGAAGCTGAGGTCATCGGCCTCTCTCTGAGCGCTGACCCCAAGAGTGGAGCCCTTTTGGGGCATCAGATTGTAAAATGCTTAGAATTGCTCTAATACTTGTATTGTTTTGAAAACTTTTATTTAATAGATATAAATTTCGGAAGTACAACTTTTGGATTATAGCGGTTTTTTTTCCTCCATAACCACCCTCCCGCCCACAAACCATCCCATCTCCTACTTCCTCTCCCATCCCATTCTTCGTTAAGATTCATTTTTAATTATCTTTATACACAGATCAACTTAGTATATATACTAAGTAAAGATTCCAACAGTTTATACCCACATAGACACACAAAGTGTAAAGTACTGTTTGAAGACATTTTTTACCGTTAATTCTCAAAGTACAACACATTAAGGACAGAGATCCTACATGGGGAGTAACTGCAGAGTGACTCCCGTTGTTGATTGAACAATTGACACTCTTGTTTGTAATGGTTGTGGGTATGGGTTGGGGGTTTCTTTGTCTTGATTTCTCCTTTTTTTCCTCAAAATTAAAAGCTTTAAAGCACCATAAGCCTCGGATCGTGGTGCAACTGGACTGTAGTGATTGCTGGATTGCCTACTGTTGTTTTAATGGGGCACAGGGGCTGGTAATGGAATAAAGAATGCATGGATCAGGAAAAACAAGAATAAAAAGCAGAACATTTGATGGAACACAATGAAAAAGCCAGAAACGGGAAAAAAGGGAATTTCAAGTAAAACAATGGGGCATCTTAACATACCATCAAATCACGAACTGTTTGTGGGACAAGTGAACATTCATTTTAGAAAGTTTATAAATATTACACCATGTTTCAAAATAATGCATGGATAGACTAAAAATCCAATTAAGGGAAATAACAGTAAAAACTAAAAGTAAAGAAAATGTAAAGGCTGGGCAAATGCAAGAGGCCTGAAGACATTTTTTCTGAAAGGCCTGCTTTGATTTCTTAAGATTGACCTAGATGGCACATGTGCCAGTTTCTGAAATCACAGAGCACAACTTTGTCTTCGCATCTGTTAAATTCCCACTGCAGCCGCCCAGGACTCAGAGGGACGTGGCGGGAGCATAAACTGAGGAGCAGGAGCTGTGGAGAGGGATTTAAGGGCGTCTACTCCTGACAAGGTCTTCAGCATCCTGAAACCCCAGGCCACCTGAGCCCTGGTCAGTGCAGCACGAGTGTTTTATTCCCACAATGACCCCAACACTCGGTCAAGTCCACCAGCATCTACTACCCTCTGGAGGCGCGCTTGCGCACTTGTGTTTAAGGGCGTTGCTAGGTTACAGTTATTGTGAGCTGGGCGGCTGGAGGCGCCCTGAGATTCTCTGCTGGGACCTCGAGGGAAACCCGTGTTCATCACAGGACGGCCTTGGGCTTCCAGGGAGAGAGGAGTGGCTGCAAAAGCTTTTGGGAATATAATATATCTAGTGTTTTCATATATATTTATATATAGGTACATACCATTATAAATTTATTTTATTTATATATACATCCATATATATTTTAAATGTTTTGGAAGATATATATATATATCCTTAAAGTGTTTAAATAATATTAAATAGTTATTCATGGAGTAAAAATAGCTAAGTCTTTCTTTTTTTGAAAAAATTGAGTTTATTTATTTGAAAGAGTTACACAGAGGAAGACACAGAGACAGAGAGGTACTCCATCCACTAGCTCATTCCCCAGATGGCCACAAACTGACTGGGCCAAAGCCAGGAGCCAGGTTCCCCCATGGGTAGCAGGGGCCCAAGCACTTTGGCCATTTTCTTCTGGGTTACCCAGGGCATTAGCTGGAAGTTGGGTCAGAAGTGGAGCCACTGGGACACAAACTGGCACCCATATGGAATATTAGGATCACTGGCAGCAGCTTTATCTGCCACACCATTAGTTATCACAAAAATTTGTTTTTTCACCCTAAAAAAGGGCAAGAGGAATAATTACATTTATCTAAGTTTCTACAGCTGTTAATTAACCTAGTTATGAGTATTTTGTTTACCAAACTTAGCATTAAAATAACATGACAAGTTAAAAATATAATCTGTCTTCTGGATATAATGAAAGTGTAAGAATATGTCTTTTGCCGGCGCCGTGGCTCAATAGGCTAATCCTCCACCTTGCGGCGCCGGCACACCGGGTTCTAGTCCCGGTTGGGGCGCCGGATTCTGTCCCGGTTGCCCCTCTTCCAGGCCAGCTCTCTGCTATGGCCAGGGAGTGCAGTGGAGGATGGCCCAGGTGCTTGGGCCCTGCACCCCATGGGAGACCAGGAAAAGCACCTGGCTCCTGGCTCCTGCCAGGATCAGCGCGGTGCGCCGGCTGCAGCGGCGGCCATTGGAGGGTGAACCAACGGCAAAGGAAGACCTTTCTCTCTCTGTCTCTCTCTCTCACTGTCCACTCTGCCTGTCAAAAAAAAAAAAAAAAAAAAAAAAAAGAATATGTCTTTTAATGAGTGAATATTTTTAAGGGTTTTTAAAGAAACATTCTAATATTCAAAGACAAATATTGATATAATACCTGCCTACCAAGGATTTCCTATTTTAGATTCACAAGCTTTTTTTCCATTTTTGTTCATAAAGTTTCAGGATAGAATGGAAGGAAACTAGACTAATTTCATAACAGTGATTAGAGTTATGCTGCTTATTTCAGACTTTCATTAGATCAGTGGCTGAGGCATAACTATTTTACATAAGAGTTATAACAGCAACAACATGTGAAATCTACAAGTAGCTTAGTTCTGGATCTCCATTAAACTTCATGGTTCTCCATGCTGTGCAGAGTCTTCTGTGGATGAACCTGCTCACCACTTTTCAGTTAGTGACTTAGCATCCTAGGATCCATTATTGCTTTCCCCTTCACCCTGTGCTGCTGTAACCCTCTAAGCCCAGTCCTGCTTAGAGGACAGCAGGAAAACCTACAATTGCTTACTTATTTTTTTTTAAATTTATTTATTTTATTTGAAAGAGTTACACAAAGAGAAGGAGAGGCAGAGCGAGAGAGAGAGAGAGAGAAAGAGAGAGAGGGAGAGAGAGAGAGAGAGAGAGAGAGAGGTGGCTTTCCATCCCTTGGTTCAATCCCCAGATGGCTGCAACGGCCAGAGCTGAGCCACTCCGAAGCCAGGAGCCAGGATCCAGGATCCAGGAGCTTTTTCCGGGTCTCCCACGTGGGTGCAGGGGCCCAAGGACTTGGGCCATCTCCTGCTGCTTTCCAGGGCATAGAAGAGAGCTGGATTGGAAGTGGACAAGCCGGGTCTCGAACCGGCACCCATATGGGATACCGGCACTGCGCTATGCCACAGTACCAGATCTTAAAGTATTTTTATTTTTGACAGGCAGAGTTAGACAGTGAGAGTGAGAGACAGAGAGAAAGGTCTTCCTTCCATTGGTTTACTCCCCAAATGGCCGCTACGGCCAGTGCGCTGCGGCTGGCGCACTGCGCTGATCCAAAGCCAGGAGCCAGGTACTTCCTCCTGGTCTCCCATGCAGGTGCAGGGCCCAAACACTTCAGCCATCCTCCACTGCCTTCCTGGGCCACAGCAGAGAGCTGGACTGGAAGATGAGCAACCAGGACAGAATCCGGTGCCCCAACCAGGACTAGAACCCCGGGTGCTGGTGCCGCAGGTGGAGGATTAGCCTAGTGAGCCACGGCGCCAGCCCAAGTATTTCTTAAAGTTTTATTTATTTGAAAAAGTTACAGGTGGTGTTGGGAGAAGGCAAGAAGATCTTCCATCTGCTGGTTTACTCCTCTGATGGCTGCAAAAGTCAGAGATGGGCCAAACCAAACCACTGGACCATCTTCTATTGCTTTTCTTAGGCCATTATCAGGGAGTTGGATTGAAGTGGAGCCTCTGGGATGCAAACCTTTGTCCATATGAGATACTGGTGTTGCAGGTGGCAGTTGTATTCACCACACCACAATTCCAGCTCCTGGTACCAACCACTTTTGATAAAGGATTTTCAAACTGTCATACAAGGTTTATAACTGATTTAGTCATTTGCCATTTTTGGCTTATAGATTTGAAACAAGTGGACATTACAAATACAAGTGAAACATGCCCAAATTTCCAGCAAAATCACTATACATTGTGTATGAGGTCTCTTACTATGAAGAAGTTGAATTTGTGGGGTCTTGAGTTTAAAGCAGTTTATCCAAATATATTGTCCAAAGACAGTTGATTCTATGTGGGAGATTAGGGTACTGGGTGATGAGTCTGTTTTCTTTCTAATAAAATGTTCATGCTGAATGGAGACTTGGACCCCATGATTCAGGATCTACCCTTCTGACCAAACCCTCTCCCTGGTGTTTTACAGTAGAGGCAAAGGTGTCCTAGAGTGGTAAAGGCCCTAACTTTTCATGGCCCAAGCAATTATTGATCCTGTGGTCCAGGGTGACCAAGATTGAGTGATGCTAACTCACCTCATCTGTAAGCTACCCAAGCCTGAGTGATAGTGCAAGTTTTATATAAACTTTGAGAAGGAAGATGTGAGTAGTTGAGAAAGATAGGCATGGGCCTAGGAAATGATACTTATTGGAGGGATCTTGGAGATGTGACTTTCAGTGAAGGGCTAATTTGCCATATCTGAAATAGCACTCCCTTACACACTCCCGTTGCTTTGTTCTGCCTTTGTTATTCCCAGAATTTGAACTGTTTGAAACCTATCCTCTCTGCATTTTGTATTTGGAGATAATGCTGAATCTCCCTGTATCCTGATAGTTTTTTTTGGTGGCTCAGGAATTGTCAGGATCTCTGTACCATATAAGAAAGATGAAACAAAATGTGCTCTAGGACATTGTCTGTTGACAAATGTCAAATGATTAATAGATGTCAGATACCATGGCATTTTAAGTAGAAGCATTTACTTTACAGAAATTGGAAACCAATGCTCATGATGTTCAAGCAGTTTAAGTGGCAGTGGTCTTGCTGACATCCCTGCTGACATAGTCGGCATGAATCATGCCTTTGGAAATATCTATGTGAAGTTCTCTTGATTGTATTTGGCATACTATTAAATTTTCCCATACTCATCAAAGTGTATCAGCATTTGATGTATTACAAATCAGCAGAGGCTTTTTGTTGTAATTTTAATTGTAATTTTTAAAACATTTATTTGAAAGGCAGAGCATGAGAGAAGGGGAGAGAAAGATGTTCCCTCTGCTGGTTAATTCACTCGCCAAATGTCGCTAACAGCCAGGGCTATTCCAGGCTGAAACCAGGAGGCAGGAATCCATCTGGGTCTCATATGAGGGTAGCAGGAATCCAAGTACGTATCCATCATCTCAGATGATGTATTTTAAGTATGTAATAGCAAGCAATAACAATCTAAGAATGTGCATATGGGATATGGTTGTCCCAAGCAGTAGTCTAGCCTGTATTCGACCTTCTCAAGTCTGGTGGTTTGTCATGATTTTTGCCTAGGCCTTGTATCTCCAACAGGCAAGTCCCAGATTTCTTCATAATATAACAATTTAATAAACTCCAGTAGGCAAATACTTTTCAAAGTGTGTTGGTATCATATATATTGATGTTTTCATTAACCTAAGGATAACTAGATTTAATCACTGTCAATTAAATTCCCTGTAGTATGATGGCTGGATCATATTGTAGATCCATTTTCAGATTTCTGACGAATCTCCATACTGTCTAGCATAATGGTGGTTCTACTTTACATTCCCATCCATAGTGTATTAGGGTACCTTTTCCCCACATTCTCTCTAGCATTTGTCATTTTTGATATTTGGATGATCATTCTAACTGGGGTGAGATGAAACCTCATTGTTTTGTTTCCATTTCCCTGATGGCTAGTCATCCTGAGCATCTTTTCCTGTGCCCGTTGGCCATTTATATTTCATCTTTTGAAAAATGTCTGCTCATATCCTTAGCCCATTTTTTACATATTTATTTATTTATTTGAAAGGCAAAGTAACACAGTGAAAAGGAGACAGAGAGATCTTCCCTTTAGTGGTCCTCTCCCCAGATGGCTGCATTGCAGGGCTGGGCCAGGCTGAAGCCAGGAGCTTCGTCCAGTTCTGCTATGTAGTTGCAGGGGCCCAAGGAATCTCCCAGGCACATTAGCAGGGAGCTGGATCAGAAATGGAGCAGGTATGACTTGAACTGGTGCCCATAAAGGGATACTGGCCTTCAGGTAGTGGTTTACACACTGTGCCCACTTAGCCATTTCTTAACTGGGCTATTGGTTGTGTTGTGGAGTTATCTGACTGGCATCATAAACACTAGGTTAAATGTCTCTCCTCTTTTAAATTTTTTCTCAACAATTATATTTGATCTACTGAGAATTCTTTTCTGTTTATGTCATGACCTCACTGATTGTTTCTTTTTCGTCTTGAATTCTTTGACTGTTTTCTCACCATCATCCATCCAAACATTATAGGTGCTTTCCCATTTACCCCATCCTGAAATTATTAATCTGTCTGGCCCTCTGTGGTCTGATAGTCCTGTTTCCCATACTTACTTCTATCCAGCATTACTATAAGCTGGCTTTGGCCAAATCATCAAGATGGGGCTTTTTTCCAATCTTTTCTGTTTGCCATGTCTAGCTTCACCTTGGTGTCAAATCCTGCTACTTCTGTTTTTTTTTTTTGTTTTGTTTTGTTTTGTTTTGTTTTTCTCTTAAATTTTTAAGCCAATATTTGAATGCAGTGTTTAAAAAGATGAGGAAAAGGGAAGTATTATATTTTTATTATACCTATAAAGATTTTAGTTTTTTAAAGATTTTATTTTGAAAGAGTTACAGAGAGAGTAGAGAGAGAGAGAGAGAGAGAGAGGTCTTCAATCTGCTGGTTCACTCCCCAAGGGGCTGCAACAGCCAGAGTTGAGCTGATCTGAAGCCAGGAGCCAGGAGTTTCTTCAGGGTCTCCCTCGTGGGTGCAGATGCCCAAGGACTTGGGCCATCTTCTACTGCTATCTCAGGCCATAGCAGAGAGCTGGATCAGAAGAGGAGCAGCTGGGACTAGAACCAGTACCCATATGGGATGCCAGAGCTTCAGGTCAGGGCTTTAACCCACTGCGCCACAGCGTTGGCCCCAGGTGATACTCTTAATTCAATAAATCTATAGCAGGCTATTTTTTAAATTGATAATTTTGTATGGCCTACAAATAATGTTAAAATATCCAAATGGATTTTGGTAGGACACAGGTTCCCAACTTCTGCTCATGCAAGTATTCATCTTATTTCATTTTACTTGAGCATGGAGAACTTCTTTAGCATTTTATAGCGTCTGCTGGTGGTTATCTTCATATTTTGTTGTTTAAAAAATGTATTTTTTCCACTACACAATTAATGTTCATTTTTTTGTTTACTTAAGAGACACAGAGGTCTTCTATCTGATAGTACACTCCCCAAATGCCTGCAAACGCTTGAGCAGGGGCCAGGCCAAAGCCAGGAACCTGGAACTCTATCCTCTGTGGGTATCTGGAACCCAACTACTTGAGCTGTTATCTGCTGCCTTCCTGGGTGAGCATTAACATGAAGCTAAATCAGAAGCAGGGGTAGCTATACTGATATATGAGCATACCAAGAAGCAGCTTATCCCAATGAGCCAAAATGTTCCCCTTATATTTTACAGTATTTACATTACATATAGAATCCGGGTTGGGAGAACATTTTCTCTGAGTACGCTGATGATTTCTTTCCATTGTTTCTGTGGAGAAGTCAGCCATCATTCATGGATGGCTATAACTCAGTATGCCATAGGTTGTTCTTTCATTACATTCAGGATCTTTTCTTTGTATTTGGATTCCTTCAGTTTGTTATTTGCCTAGAATAGTTTTATATCTGTGCTGATTAGGACACATTCTATATTTTACTCATTCTATTTTTACTGAAATTTCAGTTGCAGTTATGAAGGACTTTGAAATAACAGACAAGGTTATTTTGATGCAAAAATGTTAGTAATCCATGCATGCCAGTGGTCTGGAAGAAGTTTATTCAAAGTCAATACTATAAACACTACACATAAATGGGAAAACAGCACAATTGTGCATTTAATTTTTCTTTAGCCAAAGTGAACTTGTTTTTTAGTTCTCCTTTCTGCAAATCTTTTAATGTTAGATTGCTTTCTAAATCATTCCTGGGCTTCTGAAGCTCTTTTATGAATTAAAATCTTTTGGCTTATTTTCCATTTTAGTCTGTTTTTGTGTCTGATAAAAATGGTACACAATGGGTTATTTAGAAAGAAAAACAATCTTCAAAATTATTGCTTGAAAGAGCAACAGAAATAGGGAGAGAGGGAGGGATTGAAATTGAGTTTATACACAGAATAACCAAATGGCTACAACAATCAGGGTGGGACAAGGCCAAAGCCAGGAGCCAGGAGTTCCATCTGAGTCACCCACATGGGTGACAGGGACCTAAATGCTTGAGCAATCATAGACTGCCTTCTTGGTACATTAGCAGGAAGCTGAATTGGAAGTTGAGCAACAGGACTCAAATCAGACTCTGCTGTGAGATCAAAGATTCACCAGTGGTGGAACAACCTTCTGTGCCACAAGACTAGCCTCAAGAAATCAAATTTGTTTCTTAGAGTCTGAGGGTGGGCAGCCTAAAGTCAAGAGGCCCTATCTGGAAAGGTCCATCTCCCTGAATCATGATGTGGCAAGAGTGAAAGCAAATTATGAGAAAAAATAAGAGGTAGAACTGAGAACCTTTGGTCTTTTAAAATTGGTAGGAAGATGTTCCTTAGGATAGGGACTGTTACCTTGAGGATTAAGCTTCCAACACATTATATGAATATATTAAAGTCCTACTATATATCATGCTCCATTGTGCTATTTCTTTTCCATTTCCATTTTTTGAATACCAATAGGCTTTTTTTTGACAGGCAGAGTTAGACAGTGAGAGAGAGAGACTGAGAGAAAGGTCTTCCTTCCATTGGTTCACCCCCCAAATGGCCGCCACAGCCGCCGTGCTGTGCCAATCCAAAGCCAGGAGCCAGGTGCTTCCTCCTGGTCTCCCGTGCAGGTGCAGGGCCCAAACACTTGAGCCACCCTCCACTGCCTTTCTGGGCCACAGCAGAGAGCGGGACTGTTAAAGGAGCAACCGGGACAGAATCCGGCACCCCAACAGCGACTAGGACCCGAGGTACTGGCGTTGCAGGCGGTGGGTTAGCCTAGTGAGCCATGGTGCCTGCCCACAAATACATTTTCATTATAGTAAATATTTAGTTTATCATTCTTTATCTAACTTTAAATGATTTGTAATACTGGAATATATTTGGAGATTATTAACTAACTTGCCTGCTACTTGCAGCATCTTTTTTTTTTTTTTTTTTTTTTTTTTTTTTGGAGAGAAAGATTTATCTTTTGGTGAATTCTCCAAATGCTCACATGAGTAATTTAACAAGAATGATGTGAGTGTGGGTTATTTATCAGCCTTAAGATGATCACAACCTTTTAAATCAACAAATAAGATTAAAATATTGACTTAAAAATGAAAGCCTAATGGTTTGCAAATTCACTTTTTTTGGAAAAATTTTATTTAATAAATATTAAATTTCAAAAGTACAACTTTTGGATTTTAACAGCTTCCCCCTATAACCACCCTCCCACCTGCAAACCATCCCACCTCCTACTCCTTCTCCCATCCCATTCTTCATTAAGATTCATTTTTAATTATCTTTATATACAGAAAATCAACTTAGTATATACTAAGTAAAGATTTCAACAGTTTGCACCCACACAGAAACACAAAGTATAAAGTACTGTTTGAAGACTAGTTTTGCTGTTAATTCTCATAGTACAACACATTAAGGACAGAGCATACATGGGGAGTAAATGCACAGTGACTCCTGTTGTTGATTTAACAATTGACACCTCTTATTTATGACATCAGTAATCACACAAAGCTATGGAAGCCTCTTGAGTTCACACACTCCGACCTTATTTAGACAAAGCCAGAATCAAAGTGGAAGTTCTCTCTTCCCTTCATAGAAAGGTACCTCATTCTTTGATGGCCCATTCTTTCCACTGGGATCTCACTCACAGAGATTTTTCATTTAGGTCATTTTTTGCCACAGTGTCTTTGCTTTCCATGCCTGAGAAACTCATGGGCTTTTCAGCCAGATCTGAATGCCTTAGGGGCTGATTCTGAGGCCACAGTGCTGTTTAGGGCATTTGCCATTCTATGAGTTTGCTGTGTATCCCACTTCCCATGTTGGGTCATTCTCTACTTTTGAATTCTGTCAATTATTATTAGCAGATACTGGTCTTATTTATGTGATCCCTTTGACACTAATGCTATCTTTATGATCAATTTTGAACTTAAACTGATCATTTTAACTAGTAAGATGGCATTGGTACCTGCCAACTTAATGGGATTTGGAGTTCCATGACACGTTTCTAGCTCTACCATTAAGGGGTAAGTCTGAGTGAGCATGCGCCAAATTGTACCTCTCCTCCATTTCTTATTCCCACTCTTATTTTTAACAGGGATCAATTTTCACTTAAATTTAAACATCTATGAATAATTGTGTGTTAATTAAAAGAGTTCAACCAATGGTATTAAGTAGAAAAAATACTAAAAAGAATAAAATAGTAAGCTCTTTCTCGACAGTCAGGACAAGGGCTGATCAAGTCATTGTTTCTCATAGTATCAGTTTCACTTCTACAGGTTTCCTTTTAGGTGCTCAGTTAGTTGTCACAGATCAGGGAGAACATATGATATTTGTCCCTTTGGGATTGGCTTATTTCACTCAGCATGATGTTTTCCAGACTCCCCATTTTAATGCAAATGACTGAATTTTATTTTTTACCACTGTGTAGTAATCTATAGAGTACATATCCCATAGTATCTTTATCCAGTCTTCTGTTGATGGACATTTAGGTTGATTCCATGTCTTAGCTATTCTGAATTGAGCTTCAATAAACATTGAGGCACAGACAGCACTTTTATTTGCAAATTGGGATTGCTGGGTTATGTGGTAGGGCTATATTCTGGTTTCTGAGGAATCCCCAAACTGTCTCCATAGTGTCTTTACCAGTTTGCAGTCTCACCAAGAGTAGATTAGTGTGCCTTTTCTGCCACATTCTCACCAGCATCTATTAGTTGATTTCTGTATGTAAGCCATTCTAACCCGGGTGAGGTAAAACCTCACTGTGGTTTTGATTTGCATTTCCCTGATGGCTAGTGATCCTGAACATTTTTCATTGGCCATTTGGATTTCCTCTTTTGAAAAATGTCTTTTTAGGTTCTTGGCCCATCTCTTAAATACGTTGTTTGTTTTGTTGTTGTGAAATTTCTTGATCTCTTTGTTGATTCTGGTTATTAATCCTTTATCAGTTGTATAATTTGCGAGTATTTTCTCCCATTCTGTCAGTTGTCTCTTCACTTTCCTGACTCATTCTTTTGCAGTACAGAAACTTCTCAATTTGTTGTAATCCCATTTGTTAGTTTTGTCTTTGACTGGTGTTATATCCTTGATCAAATATAAGTTGGCTATAGATGTTTGGATTGATTTCTGGTATTTCTATTCTGCTCCATTGGTCTATCAATCTGTTTCTGTACCAGTACCATGCTGGTTTGATTATAACTGCCCTGTAGTATGTCTTGAAATCTGATATTGTGATGCCTTCGGCTCTGTTTTTGTTGTCCAAGATTGCTTTAGCTATTTGAGGTCTCCTGTGTTCCATATGAATTTTAGCATCATTTTTCAAGATCTGAGAAAGAATGTGTTTGGTATTTTGATTGGTAACACATTGAATCTGTATATTGATTTGGAAGAATAGACATTTTGATGATATTGATTCTACCAATCCATGAGCATGGAAGATTTTTCATTTTTTGGTATCCTCTTCTTTCTTTAAAGTTTTGTAATCCTCATCATAGAGATCTTTGACATTCTTGGTTAAGTTTATTCCAAGTTACTTTTTATGGCTATTGTGAATGAGACTGATCTTAGCAGTTCTTTCTCAGCCATGGCATTGCTTGTATATGCAAAGGCTGTTGATTTTTGTGCATTGATTTTATATCCTGCCACTTTGCCAAACTCCTCTATGAGTTCCAATAGTCTCTTAGTAGAGTTCTTTGGATCCTCTAAGTAAAGAATCATATCGTCTGAAAAGTGGGATAGTTTGACTTCTTCCTTCCCAATTTGTATCCCTTTAATTTCTTTTTCTTGCCTAATGGCTCTGGCTAAAACTTCTAGTACTATGTTGAATATTCAATGGTGAGTGGGCTTCCCTGTCTGGTAGCAGCTCTCAGTGGGGATGCTTCCAACTTTTCCCCATTCAATATGATGCTGACTGTGGGTTTTTCATAAATTGCCTTGTGTTGAGGAATGTTCCTTCTATCCCCAATTTGCTGAGTTTTCATCATGAAAGGGTGTTGTATTTTACCAAGAGCTTTCTCTGCATCTATTGAGATAATCATATGGTTTTTTTCTTCTGAAGTTTGTTAATATGGTGTATCACATTGATTTGGGAAAGCTGAACCATCCCTGCATAACAAGAATAAATCCCACTTAGTCTGGGTGGATGATCTTTCTGATGTGATGTTGAATTCTATTGGCCAGAATTTTATTGATCATTTTTGTATCAATGTTCATCAGAGAAACTGGTCTGTAAGTTTCTTTTTCTGCTGCATCTATTTCAGGTTTAGGAATTAAGGTGACACTGGCTTTGTAGAAAGAATTTGGGAGAATTCCCTCTCTTTCAATTGTTTTGAATAGTTTGAGAAGAATTGGAGTTAGTTCTTTAAATGTCTGGTAGAATTTAGAAGTGAATCCATCCAGTTCTGGGCTTTTTTTCTTGGGAGGGCCTTTATTATTGATTAAATTACTGACTTGGTTATGGGTCTGTTTAGGGTTTTTATGTTTTCATGGTTCAATTTAGGTAGCTTGTATGTGTCCAGGAATCTATGCATTTCTGCTAGATTTCCCAGTTTGTTAGCATACAACTCTTAGTAGTAATTTGTTTTAAAGATTTATTTATTTATTTGAAAGTCAGAGTTACACAGAGTGAAGGAGAGGCAGAGAGAGAGAGAGAGAGGTCTTCCATCCACTGGTTCACTCCCCAATTGGCTGCAATGGCCAGAGCTGTGCTGATCCGAAGCCAAGAGACAGGAGCTTCCTCCAGGTCTCCCATGTGGGTGCAGGGGCCCAAGGACTTGGGCCATCTTCTACTGCTTTCCCAGGTCATAGCAGAGAGCTGGATTGGAAGTGGAGCAGCCCGGTCATCCATATGGGATGCCAGCACTGCAGACGGTGGCTTTACCTGCTACACCACCACGCCAGCCCCTAGTAGTAATTTCTGATGACTCTTTATTTCTGTGGTGTCTGTTGTTACATTACTTTTTTCATCTTTAATTTTATTGATTTGGGTCTTCTCTCACTTTTTGGTTATTTGGGCCAATTGGTGTGTCATTTTTGTTTTTGTTTTTTCTTTTTAAAATCAACTATTTGTTTTGCTGATCTTTTGTAATGTTCTTTTGGATTCAATTTTGTTGATTTCTTTTCCAATTTTAATTATTTCTCTTCTCCTACTAGTTTTGGGATTGGTTTTCTGTATTTTTCCTAGATATTTGGGATGCATTGATAGCTCATTTGTTTGGTGCCTTTTCAATTTCTTGATGTAGGCATCTATTGCTATAAACTTTCCTCTTAACACTGCTGTTACTGTGTCCCATAAGTTTTGATGTGTTGTTATCTTCAGTTGCTTCCAGAATGTTTTTTATTTCTCTTTCATGTATGACCCATTGTTCATTCAGGTACATCTTGTTCAGTATCCATGTGTTTCCATATGTTCTAGGGTTTCCTGAGTTCCTAATTTCCAGCTTCATTCCACTGGGGTCTGAGAAGATGCATGGTATGATTTTGATTCTTTTGAATTTGCTGCAACTTGCCTAGTATGTGGTCAATCCTAGAGAAAGTTCCATGCACTGCTGAGAAGAATGTGTATTCTTCAAGTATAGGATGAAAAGTTCTATAGATATGTTAGATCCATTTGGTCTATAGTGTCTATTAAACCTGCTGTTTCCTTGTTAATTTTCTGTCTGGTTGATCTGTCTATTGCTGAAAGTGAGTATTGAAGTACCCAATACTACTCTATTGGAGCATAAGTCTCCTTTAAGTCCCTTAACATATCTTTTAAATAGTCTGGTGCCCTGTAATTAGGTGCATATATGTTTATAATAGGTGGATCTTCCTGTTGAATTGATCCCATAATCATTATATAGTGCCCTGCCATTTTTCCAAAAATATTTCTAATATATAGTTTGAACTTCCTGTGTTCTTTTACTGAGAGATTTTTTTCCTTTACCTTCTTTCATATTGATGACCATGTTTCTGTGTATAACACATCTTTAAGCATCTTTTGCAGGGTTGGATGAATGGTGACAAATTCTTTCAATTTCTATTTGCTATGAAAGGTCTTTATTTCACCTTCATTCACAAATGAGAGCTTTTCAGGATATAATATTCTGGGATGGCAGTTTTTTTCTCTTAGTAGTTGGACTATGTTTTGCCATTCCCTCCTAGCCTGTAGGGTTTATGATGAGAAGTCTGCTGTGAGTCTAATTGGAGATGCTCTGAGAGTAATCTGGCATTTCTCTCTTACACATTTTAGAATCTTTTCCTGAAGCTTCATTGTGGGGAGTTTGATTACAATGTGTGGTGGCTAGTATCTTTTCTCATCATGCCTATTGGGAGTTCTGTGTGCTTCCTGTATGTGGATGTCTTTCTCCAAACCCTGGACGTTTTCTGCAAGTATCTCACTAAAAAGGCCTTCTAATTCTTTTTCTCTCTCCATGCCTTCAGGAATTCCCAGAACCCAGATATTGTTTTTTTAATAGTATCCTGTAAATCCCCAACAATATTTTTTAGATTTCTAATTTCTTCTTCTTGTCTTCAGTTTGACTCTATACTTTCCTGTTCTCTTTCAAGTCTGATATTCTCTCTTCTTCCTCACTGATTCTGTTTTTAAGGCCTTCAACTGCATTTTTTATTTTTTCTATTGAATTCTTCATTCTGGTTTTTCTTCAATATCTCAGTTTCATGTTCTATTGAATTCTTCATTTCATTTTGATTTCTCCTTAAGATTTAGTTTTCATGAGAAAGATTTTTTTTTCATATCCTGCATGGATTTCAGTACTCTGTGTGTTTGGTTTTGATTACTTCTAAGTATTCTTATCATCAATGTATTGAGTTCCATTTCTTGCATTTCTTCTATTTCATTGTCTTCATAATCTTGTATTGAAGTGTCACATTCTTTTGGGAGCATCATGTTGTCTTCCTTATTCTTGTTTCTTGGATTGTTGCGTTTGTTGTTCAGCACTTATGGAAATACTCATTGGTTTCTTCTTCTTCTTTTGCTTTTATTTCTGCTGTCGTGGATTTTTTCATTGTACTATGACTCTGTAGATAAGTGGACTATCTGCTTTCAGTGAATCTCTAGAGGTTTGTGGTGGGTGTGGCCAGAGAGCACTGTTCAATTCTTCAGGCTTAAGAACGTGCCTAAGGTGACACACCCAGGTTTGGTGTGGTAAATCTCTCTCTCTCTCTTTTTTAATCAGCAGGGAAATATTTCCACTCAGCTAAGCTCTTCACTTCGATAGTGATCAGTGCATGAGCGCTAGCCCCAGTGGGTTTATTTGTCTGCCTTGTCACAAGGACCACACAATGGATCTGTGCAGTCTTCAGTGTAAGTTCAGATTCCCCTGCAATGTCTCCCACCAACTAGCCAGGTCTGCCTGAACTTGTGGCGTCTCCTACCAAGACTACTCAAAGTCTCAGCCACACCGTGACTTCTCCCACACACTCAGTTTTTTTTTTTTTTTTCACAATCCCAGTTCAGAAGTTCCATACAGTCACTAGGTCTTAGCCTCCTGTTATTACTCCCCACCAGAGTCAGGTTTCTCTGCTCAGCTGATTGCTGGTTGCAAACACAAGCTGCCGCTGCTGTTATGTATGTCCAAAATGGAGCTGGCTCTATTAGCTTGTATGCCTTTGTAAGGCGATCAGAGAGAAATGTGTCTCTATGGCCCCTTTTATTTTTTCTCTCATCTAGTTAGGTTGGTGTACTTTCCCCCATGGGGCTTCAAGCCTTGTTCCCTCTAGGCTCTTCCTGCTGCTTTTTTGCCAGTGTCTCCAGCTACTGCAGTCTCATCTCACCTTACTTTCCAATGCTGGAGCTTAGCCTCTCAGATGCTGGTGTCTTGAGCTGTGGGTGACCACACCCTTCAAGTAGGTCCACTGTGTCCTTCTAATTTTGGAAGAGTTTCCTCTGCCATTTTTTTCTCTAACTCTTTCCTGAGACTACACTATCTCCACTTTTTTTTTACTACCTTCTCCTGGACTAGATCAATAAGCTTTCTCCCTATTCTACCATCTTCTCTATGCTTCTTTATGGAAAACCCTTGTTTTAATCATTACAAAATGTCCATATTTGACCCTATGGCCTTATACTAAGAACTGATTACATTAAGAAATGAAAGCTATGTCTGCTTCTAATGTCAACTCGGTCCTTGGTGGAGTACCCTACAATATTCCTGCTGAATTTCTCAGTTGAAAATGGTTCTATATTTCTTCAGAAGGCATTTCCAAGGAAACAATTCAAGGTCTTTGTTTGAAGTCTATATAAATACCAAAGGAAATAAAGGATGCTGTGGTGAGGTTCAGAGAATAGGATGCAGGTCTCCACTTCTCTGCTGCAGAAGGACAGTACATGCCTCAGCAGAAATCAATATCAGGTATAGGCCAGATACAGAGAGGATTTCAGGTCTGATCTTTTGGGGCCTGAACAGGGAACAAGATTTTGTAAGTTGCCATACAATTATTGTCCACACAGAAAGAGGGAAACTAGAGGGGCCATCACATCTCAGGGCCATCACAGCTAAAGCACACTGCAGTAATAGGAGAGGTGGGGAGGGGCATAGGCTCCAGCACAGTACACGCTCAGCACAATGATAGGGTCCATGCACCCTTGCTGCTTCTTTGTATGATCCAAAGACTTCTGTGGCTTAGCAGCACTGGAAATTATTAGAGTTCCCAGGGCCAAAGTCCATCTGTGTTCTCCCACTCTTGTGTACAGGAGGCCTAGCCTGGGCTGGTTGGTCATCTGCAGACATTGCCATCCCACAGCCTGGCTCTTGGCTGTCCTCCTAGGGTATCATAGACAAATGAGGAATATATCCCTGGTGTGGGATCTGGCATAGGGCTGGAAAGGTCTACTCCTCACTGTGCACACCCTGTTGGATCACACACCGGGCCGATTACCTGCTCAGGCTCTGAACCAAGTCAGGCACAATCAGCACGAGCTCCTGAAGAAAGTGCTCTTCCTGCACAATTAGTTCCAGCTGCTCACAGAATGCTCTCTCTCAGCCTGGGACAGGTCCATTCTCCAGCTCATCCATCTATGAGCATGCCCATCACAGCTGGGATTTGGGGTTTTCAGATGCAGGCTGGAGGCATCCTCATTCATTGTTTTAGGGAAAGTGAGATGTTGAGAGGTAGTGTTTTCAGCTCCACTCTTTCACTGGAAGGCTTGAAGCTGTGGTCAATGTCTGCCTGAAGGTCCACAGAGCCAAGGAAGGGTGTGAGAGCACAGAGGAGGGAGCAGGATCATGTTGGGCAATCCAAGATGGGATCAGGCTGAGGGGAGGAATAGGCGAGACTCTCTGTGAACACATGTTGTCTGTGTTTGTCTCTCAAGATTGGGTCTTGCAGAGCATTTCCAAGTCCAACAGTGAGGATGAAGCCCCTCAGGTATGAGCAATACCCACAAAGACTGGAGGGTCAAATTAGGGGAAGGCTTGGATTATCTGCTGCTTTGGACTTTGGAGAGGACATATTAACTCAGGAGGAAAAAATATATTGCATGTAGACGTCTGTTTTGTTCTTTTTTACATTAATTATAGAGTAGGAAGAGGTTATATACCCATGGGATTGGAGCAAACTGAATTTTTACTGATCATTTCTTGCTTTAGTATTTAAAACTTTACATTTTCTCTGCTGCTGACCATCCCTGGCTTTGCCATTGCAAAGATCAAGTCCACTGCATTGTGATAGGACAGCACTGCCTGCATATTCAGGACAAGAGATGTTTGAGTTTTCTGTTGACCATTATCTTAGTCCACTTTTCACTGCAACATAATACCTGAGACTCTGTATTAATAAGGAAGAGAAATTTCTTTCTTCTCACGGTTGGCAGGTCAAAGACCAAGATGGTGCCATTGTGTCTGAGGAAGGGCTCTTTGTTGCATCCTCGATTCACTTGGCAGAAGGCAGAAGTGCATGGGATACAGTGGGACACCATCTCTCACACACACTGGCTGGAACCCACACAGTCCTGTAGCAAGTGCCAGGTGACAGTGAGTAGTGGACCCTGCCCCTCTGCACAGCCAGTACATGTACCAATGCTTTTGTGCTCTATCTTCACTGTCTACTCCCAGCTTACAACACAACCTTCTCACGCCCAGGTTTGGCCAAGTTAAAGAATAATTCCTCTGAGCTGACAGAGGAGGCCCCAACATCCTAGAATTGTGATGGCCAAGCATTACTTTGAGTTCCTCTTGGCATCCCCATCTCACCCAAGTCTGGAATAGGCTTTGTGACAGGCTGTTATCCAGCTGCTACTGGAGATACTGCATAGCTGCACAGGCTTCCCAGAGGATCTGTGTTAGGGCATTCTGGGCTGGAAACACACACTGGCCCTCACGGTCCTGCTGACCTCATCCCTTGGAACGTACTGGGCTCAGTGGAGTGCCTCTGGGCTGTGTGTTGCTGTTCCCCTCAGATGTACTGCTCCAAACACACAGTACTGAACTGTTCCCTCCTCTAGGCAGACCCAGCAGATTCCCTGTCCTCAGGCCTGCCTGGTGTCCTTCTTCCCAGTCTTTCCACTGCTCACTGAAAACTCTAGCAAGTCCCATTTATTGATATGGCCAAAAATAAACCTGCTGTGGACTCCCTGTTGCCTCCTTGGCACACTACCAGAATTTGAACAAATTAAATTTCCTCTCCTTTTTGGGGCATCTTTTCAAATGGGTCAGGAAACCTGGGATTGCTATGTTGATTAAATATTTCCAAACTCCACAAGGTTAACCCGGATATATGGACTTGGTCCTTGTTATCTTGTTACCTTCTCAGGCCCCAACAGGATACCAGGATATTCGCTCCCCACATTTAGAATTGATCTCCAGAAATATTGCTGTGCATGAAAATATATTTTTAAAAGATTTATATACTTATTTGAAAGGCAGAGTTATGAGTTGGAGCAAAAAATAAAAAAATAAAAAGAGATCTTCCATCCAATGTTTCAGTCCCTACATAACCTCAATGACAAGGTTGGGCCAGGCCGAACCAGGATCCTGAAACTCCATCTGTCTCCCAAATGTCTGGCAGGGACCCAAGCATGAGCCATCTTACACTGCTTTCCAAGGCACATTAACAGGGAACTGGATCAGAAGGGGTGAACCAGGGACACCAATCAGTAATCCTATGGGGTGGTCACCACACAGGACGCTTTCACCTGCTGCACCACAATGCCAGCTCCAGGTGGCAGTATAGCATTATCTTGGGCTCCAAAGCTCCCATAGCAGACAATAATATGAATGGTGGAGGTCGACAAGGACAAAGGAAATGGACAATATTTATGAGCCAAAATAGAGGAAGGGAAACATGAGGGATGAAAAACAATGTGTTGCACACATCAACAAATGGACAGTGGCTACACAAGGAGGAACAAGGTGACATTCCTAGTGAGTATTATGGGATACTGAGGGCTCAAGGAAGAGGTCAAAGTTCAGAGATCCTCTAACTCATTACAAAGGTGAAGCCATCCAATCCCAGGAACAGGGGTATAGAGATGGAGCCCCAAGAGGGCCTCAAGGTTGGCCTACATCATCCAACCAGCAGCAGGGGTCCAAGTCCTCACCTCAAGTCTAACTCTTCCCTTTTCTTTTCTCTGGCAACCTCATCACTCCCTGCTCCTGTGCACATGGAAGGCTACGTGGTAGTCTCTGAACTTTCCATTGGAAGTGGTGATCTGGGGTTAAGTGTTTCCTTTTTCATATCTTTCTGATTCTCTGGCTTTTTGCTCAGAAGCTCCTATTCCTTTGTCTCCCTCATTCCCTCCTCACCAGAGTTGATGATTCTCATTGTGAAGAACCTGGTATGATCTAGGCACTTGATATACTTGCACCATGGATGCTGATACAATCTCTCTACAGCCCTCCTTTCTCAGTTGATCAAACTTGCCTTCACTCCTGACCCCCAGACTACACTATGAAATGGTGCTGAGCAATCTGGCTGGCCTACAAGGGAACTGACCTGGGGACAGGCAAGCTGGGTCCCAATCTCGGTGGGAGGGAGGTCTCCAGGGAAGTCTGAATCTGTCCTTATTGTCCACCAAGACAGGTCAGACAGGTCTTCTCCTGCAATGCCTGCCTCAAGAAACTCATTCTGGTCTCCTTCCAGCTGTTCACGTGTTCCCTTGATGTGAATCACACTCAAAGCTTTCAGGACATTGAGGATCTCGACCAAGAAGAACAGGAAATGTGAGTTTGCAGCAGGTAGATGGGGGTCAGGGAAATAAGGTCACATGGACTCCATTGCTCCACATTCTTTGTGACACCTCAGGGATGCCAACTAAATGTAGACCAGAAGTGGAGAGGCTGCCAATGAGCCTGACCTTGAGAGTGGAGATGAATGGATGTTCAGGATCCACACAGGTGAGTGAAGGATGTGCCCTGAGGTGGTCCCATGAAGCACATCCCCGTTCCATGGAAGCTCCTAGAGCTGCTAGGAGGAGTTTTGCTTTCATCTGAAGGGAAGGCTGTAGGTGCTAGCAGGATTAGCAGGCAAATGACTCTGGAGAGGGCTGTTAGTAGTGTAGTTGTGTTGTGTCTGGGGAGAGCCAACACAGCTGTTGAATATCTCCCTCTACAAGGTGAGTCCCTGCCAACCCAACCTGAAGTCAACAGGGAGCCTTACAGGTGTGGGGAGACACTGGGGGTTGTCCCTGACCACCTCCAACTCAGGAAGATTAGGAAGAGGGTGAGACAGAGAGAGGCACCTTTGGGTGCCTTTTCACACCAGGAAGACAGCCCACTGTACACATCTTTATATCCTTGTAGCTACCCATCCCAACCTGACATCACATAAGAGCCAGCACAGGACACAAGAGCTGTGGGGATTTACCCAGGCCTTTTGGGGCCCTCAGCCTCCATTCTCAGAGGCTGATAGATGCGTTTTCACATGTTGATTGTTTATTTTTGTGCATATAAACTTTTCTATGTGCCTGTTAATTGTCAGCAATTAAGGCAAAACTCACTTTGAAGAGTGACAGGAGCAGGGTGTCAAGGACATAGTGTTCTTCTCATTTGTGCACTAATTTTATACTTCAATTACAAATACACACTGGCTGCATGGCCCTCTCAAAAGAAATGTCTTCCATCACATTTTCCATGCTCAAATATAGTAAAGCAATAATGGTTGGGTTAATGTCACAGAATAATTCTTGCCAATAAAATCCCTGAAATGACTTCTACATGGAGGATAGAAAGAACTTCTACATGATTAGGGAAGGAAACCAAAGAGCTCTATGCAGTTGTCCATAATTAACATGTAGGTCACAGGCCCCAGGCCTGTGGGGTAAGAACTGAGTAGGCAGCATCAGGACTCCCATTATGTGTCATCAAACCTCCTTCTCATAAGACCCAGGGGAGTGGGCCTTGGATTTTTTTTTACAGGCAGAGTGGACAGTGAGAGAGAGAAAGACAGAGAGAAAGGTCTTCCTTTGCTGTTGGTTCGCCCTCCAATGGCCACCGTGGCTGGGGCACTACAGCCAGCGCACTGCGCTGAACTGAAGCCAGGAGCCAGGTGCTTCTCCTGGTCTCCCATGGGGTGCAGGGCCCAAGCACTTGGGCCATCCTCCACTGCACTCCCGGGCCATAGCAGAGAGCTGGCCTGGAAGAGGGGCAACCGGGACAGAATCCGGCATCCCCACCAGGATTAGAACCCAGTGGAATAGGCAGAGGATTAGCCTAATTAGCTGCGGCACCGGCCTGGCCTTGGATTTTTAATCCCAGGGGCCAAGAGATCTCCCCTTTCCTGTACATCAGGTTCAATGCCATGTGAAATGTCCCCTGAAGGCTGCTCAAGTGAATGCCTAATGGAATTCACAATTGTAGGACATCCATGCCCCACACAAATGGGCCTCAGTGACCCATGGCCCTGATTTCTGTGGAGGTCAGGACTTAGGGTTACCCTCCAGAGCACAGGAGCCTTCTGAGTGCTGCACACCCATCCCATGGTCCCTACCCCTACAACATCCTTGTCCTCCCCCACTGATCCCTGTACCTGTTTCATCTTTGCAGAAACTTTTAGCAACTTAGGAGACTGCAGTGTGGAGTCCTGGGATGCAGAGGAGCTGGAGTTTCCCAAGCCATCAGAAACTTGAACCATACAGGAGGAGACACAACTGCAGCCACATGCACCTCATCAGTCTTCTGGTAGCTTTGACATTACATTCTTGTCACCCAGTACTAGTTGATTTTCACATGCTTTTCTGTCAAAGAAAATACATGGAAAGAAAACACCTTTAGCAAATGTAGAACTTAAAATGATCAGAGAGCAGTCACCCTAGTGAGTACCACCACCATTCTCTCCCTCAAGAGGAATCTCGTTTGGTCTTCACTTGAAGAAAGTCACTGCCAAGTTGGCTGCTTCAATCTGTCCTTACAGGAATGACTTTCTAGGGATTTTGTCTCACATCTGTTCCTTTCTCTGGAAGGGATCATGGGGTCCATCTCACCCAAGATCTTTCTCAAAGACTTGGATGCCACTGCATTTTTTAACTAATGTCAGCTTGCACAGCACGCAGTTCCTGGCTTAACCTTTTCTTCTTGAGCATCTTAAATATATTCTTTTCCCTCCTAACCCAGATAAGCTGGATCCTTTTCATTCCCTTCTATGTTACTCATCTGTGTTTTCTAGATGCCTGAGTACTTTTTATTTAATTCCCAGATTTTACTAGAATAGAAATGACTTCAATCACTCTAAGTATGACCCGGTTTTCTGTGAAGATGGACTTTGAGAGCATATTGTCATTTTCTGAAATAGTTTGAATTAAAATTAATAGCTTTAGATCATTGCATTGGTATTCCTCTTCCAAGAATCTCATTCATACATATGCTTGTATTCAACTTCTAGTATTTCTCTCTCATCTTCTGAAATCTTTGGTCAAGCACCTATTCTTTATATTTCCCCTTTCACCTTCTGTTTCTTGAAAGGCACCATCTGTCTGTGTGTTTCTTCTGGTTTGCATTTCATGAGTGATGTTATTTTTTCCCATTTTCCTTTTTTCCTGAGTTCTGTACATTCATTTCTGAGTTTCCCTGATTCTTAGTATTGATGTCCTTTCATGCTTGGTATCATTGTCTGAGCTATTTTCCCTCATCCTGTAAACTACCCTGCTGAGAACACAAATTACACAAAGATGGAAGTATTTGCATGTATCAGAGAGTCCTTTCTGTCTTTTTATTACTGATTTCTCCCTTTAGTACTTTTGTATATAGTTGTGCATAATGTCACCAAGATTTTGGTTTTGTTCCTTTTAATAGAAAATTTGGCTTTGGGAATTGTCAATGAATATAGGATTCAGAAATATTTGTCTCAATTGTATTTGCAATGCTGAAAAAAATGACACCTAATTTCTTGGCTCTGTATTTTATCCTTATTTCATGTGAGTTTCCCCTCTGAAAACCCCTCTTTCCACTTAACCTTATTATCGATACTATTTAGGAAGGCCTCTTATATAAGAAAACAATAGGCCCCAATTTTGCAAACCTGTATTTATTTTCCTTTATATTGGGGGTATCAGAATCTTGAGATTATGGAGTTAATTTCTATTATGTCTACAAAATTATTTCTCTGAGTGACTGATTAGCCTGTTTTTATTGGTCACCATTTTATTCATAGGATTATTAAGTTTTCAAATATTTTGGTTTCTTTGAGTCACAAAATCTGGAGTTTTTTTTTCTTATTTACATTTGTGTCACTTAAGTTTAGAACTAAAAATTTTCATTTACTTTAACATCAATCTTATTTCAGAAAAATTTGATTTTAGATACCAAAATTTTTTTAAGTTAATTAGTGATTGCTATGCATTTTTAACCCCTTAGATTATCAAAGAGGTACAGAAAAGGTCAGGTCCACCTAGGCCCATAACTCCAGCGGAAATGAGTTTTGCCAAGTTCAAGCATATACATCAGGCTTACCATGGTCTCTTTTGTTGACACAGAGTGGCCAAGGATCATCCTTACTGATTTACCCTTGTTGTCCTTACATGCACTATCTTGGAAATACATGGTTAAAGCAAAAATATTCTTTGACATTTCTTTGCTGCAATAAAAAACTTAATATGAAAGAAGATAAAAACTCTCATCCATAAAATGTCATGAATCCCATTCCTGAGCAATTAAAGAATTACACACATATACACACTACAGCCTGGAAAATAAAATGATGATGTTATACTCACATACCAGGAGTTCATGAATGAACATCTTTGTGGCTTCTGGTATCCTGGGATGTTCTACTGCTCACTATCCATGGATTCCCATTGGTGGAATGGCTGAACTTCCCCCCTCCCCCGCCAGCTGCTTCTTTCTTTTTCAAGATTTAGTTAGTTATTTGAAAGGCAGAGTTAGAGAGAGAAGGAGACACATACATGCATACATACATACACCCACACCCACACCCACACCCACACACACACACACACAGAGAGAGAGAGAGAGAGAGAGAGAGAATTCCATCCACTGGCGGTTTACTCTCCAAATGTCACAACATCTAGGGCTGAGCCAGGCCAAAGGCTGAAGCCAGTAGCTTCATCCAGATCTCCTGAATGGGTGCAGGGGCCCAGGCACTTGGGCCATCTCCCACTGCTTTCCCAGGTGCATTGGCAAGGTACTGGATCAGAGGTGGAGCAGCCTGGTCATAAACTGGGACCACCATGCTGGCCTTCAGAGCTGTATCACAACTCCACCCCACACACATACACACTCATGGCATCAATTGTGAACAAAAGACAAGATTCATATCATACAAGCTCTTCAAGCCTCTGATACCCTGCAAGCATATACAGGTGATCTGTCTCCAAACAGTCCAGGAATTCTTTGGCAGGATTCATGGATGGCACGGTGCGTACCTGTGACTTCAGAAACACGTGCATGGCATGCAGTGGATGCATTGGTCTGGCCTCCTGATGCAGTTGTGTATGATGTGGATAGTTCAGAGGCAGTAGGTCCAGAAGTGATGATAACAGTGGATGGAGGGCCAGTGCTATTGTGCAGTGGGTTAAAGCCCAGGCATGAAACCCCAGCATCCCATATGGGTGCTGGGTCTAGTCCCAGCTGCTCCTCTTCTGATCCAGCTCTCTGCTATGGCCTGGGGGATCAGTAGAATATGCCCCAAGTCCTTGGCCCCTTGCACCCATGTTGGAGGCCCAGAAGAAGCTCTTGGTTCCTGGCTTTGGATCAGCACAGCTTCTGCTATTGCAGCCATCTGGAGAGTGAGCTAGCAGATGGAAGACCTCTCTCTACGCCTCTCCTTCTGTATCTTTGTAACTCTGACTTTAAGTAAATAAATATTTTAAAAAGTAGATGGAACATGAGCTACAGCCTTAGACACAGTGAGCAGGGGGGCCAGAGAAGTAACTTCCTTGGAAATACCTGGAAACCACATATTCTTCACATATTTCCACATATGTGGAAACCTCACATATTCTTGGAGGGGCATTATAGACCTGTGGCTTGTTTACTGGCTATTCAAATGGGACATGTGGGAGACAACAAATCCCCACATCAGAGACTGAGAATAAAGCATGAAAAACCACATAGAAGCACAAGAATCAGTCCAATAAAGGACCTTCTGTTGGTGAGTGGGTTATCTCCCTTGTTGGAGGGCACAGGAATGTGAACTGTCTATGCATAATCTAAGATCAGAACAGAGAGACAGACTGAGCATCTAGATCAGCCATGAGCCCCTGGACCTCATGCTAACTAGATTCCTGGACAACTACCAGTTCATCAATGGGAATTTGAGTGCTGCAAGGGATAGGTATCAAAAGTTATCCTCTTGGGACACATTCTCCCCTTGATGTATTTAAGAAAATGTGTGAAAATGCTGAATGAATGTTTAAAGACACACATATATAACTTTACAAATGCCTTAAATACCTCTATACTTTGGAAAATAATGTTGAGGGACTGTACTGTGGTGTGGTGGGTAAAGTTGTCACCTGTAGTGCCGGCATCCTATATGGATGCTGGATCAAGTATCCGCTGCTCCAGTTTTTTTTTAAGATTTATTTATTCATTTGAAAGGCAGGGTTACAGGGAGGCAGAAGGAGAAGGAGAAGGAGAGGCAGAGAGAGAGAGAGAGAGAGAGAGAGAGAGAGAGAGAGAGATTTTTCCATCTGCCGGTTCATTCCCAAATGGCTACAATGGAGCTGTGCCAATTCAAAGCCAGGAGCCAGGAGCTTCTTCTGGGTCTGCCATGTGGGTGCAGGGTCCCAAGGACTTGGGCCATCTCCCACTACTTTCCCAGGCCATAGCAGGGATCTGGATCAGAAGTGAAGCAGCCAGGTCTTGAATGGGAGCGCATATGGGATGGAGAAACTGCTGGTGGTAGCTGTAACTGCTTTGCCACAGCATTGGTGACTGCTCCACTTCTGATGCTTCTCCTGGCTAATGTGCTTGGGAAAGCAGCAGAAGATGGCCCTAGTGCTTGGGCTCCTGCACCCTCATGGGAGACCTGGATGAGACCCCTTGCTCCTGGCTTCTACGTGGCCCTGGCTGTTATGGTCACCTGGGGTTTGAAACAGTGGATGAAGATCTCTCTCTCTCCCCTCCTCCCTCTCTCCCTCTCTCTTCTCTCTCTCTGCCTCTCCCTCTCTGTAGCACTGCCTTTCAAAAAATTATGAAATCTTTTGTAAAAAATAAAAAAAGAAAATGTCATTTCTTACTTGTGAAGCTGTATCCTTCCTTCCAGGATGTTTCCCTCTCAAAGGAAGTAGGAAGTCAGGACTACCTTTAATTGACAAATGTGCACACCACAAATCCATGAAAACATATGTATCCTAGAAATAAATACAGATAGAAACCAATCCATAACACCCATGGACATGACATTCACAACACATTGGGCTTACAAAAGTAATATACACAGCTCCCAAAGAGCTCACACAAAATTGGACATACACACTCAAGCTCTTTACATAGGGGCAAATGAGTCCTCCTCTTCTGTGCTGGAAAGCATGGGGGTCAGAAACACCTAGAGAGACCTTTTGCTGATATTTCCATTGACCATGGGATGACACCAATCACCATGGACATGTAAGTGCATCAGCCTTGACACCAGGGACCTCAACATCAGTGGGTTGTTGGCCATTCTTTCCTAAGAAAGAAAACCATGGCCACTCTTTTCCAGAAAGAAAACCCACATTTTGAAATACTCATGGTACTCAAAGACTTAGGGGTTGACAAGGGTAGGTGAAGCCTGGCCTCTCCCCCCAATCTATTCACAAACTCAGTGTTTTGGGGAAGGTTATTTTGTAGTCACTAAACCTGGGTACCAGGTCATATGGCATGAGGCTGGAGGGATGGTCCTGCCACAACCAAAATGGGGTTGTGTGTAGACTCCTCAGGCCCAGGAATTGGAACAGGCCTGAAGGTTACACACTCCGGGAAAGCCAACTCTGGCCAAAACAGCATGTCCTAGAAAGACCACCCAGGGGAACTGCAGGGCCAGCTCACTGACTCCCTTGGAAACAACTGGGGTCCACATGCTGTACACCCTCCCCCCACTTTGGAGAGGCAGACAGGACCCATGGCTGGTTACCACCCCTTTCTGACAACATCCCATGTGAAAGCTATTCTTCACCAGGTAGAGGCTGGATGTCTGGTCTGAAAGCCCAGGAGGATGCATAAGAAGAGTGCTAACTTAGGGACCATCAGTTCTAGGCCAAGACACTTGGCAAAACTGTTGGAGGTGTGTGCATGTGTAAATTGCCCATGCACAGAGCCAGGAGTCAGGACCAAGGCCATGGGTCAGCCCCAGACCCCTGTCCATCAGTCTTTCCAGGAGTCCCCTGCTTCAACATTGACAGATGGAGACTCATATCATGGCCACAACAAAAGTTAAAACTCTTAGACAAAAAATACACATTACACACATCTGTAAATGTATATATGTATTAAACAAACCTCTGAGGAAGTGTATATATTGTATATATACTCGTATTGGTCTACAAAACACAGGTAATGGTTCCTTTAACTGTGGAGCTGTATGCAATAATCTGACATTGCAGGAGGGAGGAATTTACTTCTGCCATTTTTTCTAGAGCTTACACACTCAAAAATACATGCAAACATATATCTCTTCAAAGTGAGTAGCAGAGAAATAATTCCATTAGTCTTCATGTTTCTGAAACAAGACAATGTACATATACAAATAACTACACACAAAATACCAGGGAACACACACATAGACACACATGTAGTGTATCTAGACTATTTGTCCAGGAGGCATGGGGCCCTCCACACCTCACTGGCAAGCTTAGAGCATAACACACCTGGAGGCCCTTCAATGTCCATTCCAGGGGCCCTTAGTGCACACCAATAACCAGGGCCTTTTCACTAAAACAGCCCTGACAACAGGAATCTGAATCTTGGTGGGAAGATGGCCACTCTGTCCACCAAAGTAAAATACATCCTTTGAATCAGCTATGAGCCTGAGCGACTCAGATGTCAAACGAACTGAAGTTGTGCCTCTTTGTGGAGAATTTTCCCATGAAGAGAGCTATGTTCTGAGGCTGACTTGGAGGTAGTCTATGTAGGCCTGAGTTCTGATGACATAAGTCTGGTGGTACAGGTCTGCCACGTGAGAGTGCCCTGATGATAACTTGGAACTTCCAAGGCTCTCTTTGGTTGTTTATGGCCCCCATGCTTTCCAGGACAGGAAGGACAATGGTCAGCCAAAGGCTCATATGACTTCAGTCCAGACTGCGTTCCACACTTCTCCTGGCCCATGATTGGCAGGCTCTGCTCTGTATACTATTCATAGCTAAAATAGTGCTCTTGGAGAAATCCTGGCAAAAATACACCTTAAAATGTACATAAACATTGAACAAACTCCTAAAGATACATGCTTCACTATCTGACTACTTGTACCACTCTATAAACATAGCAAAAATGGTTCCTTTGCCTGTTGAGTTGTATTCCTGCATCCAGGATGCTTCAACTCCTTAGCAGAAAAGAATACATTAATGCCATCATTTCTACAAATGTATACAAACACAAATACATACAACATGTACACCACAGGAACAAGTAAAATAGAAAGACATCTTATCCCACATGTATAAGAAATTATACATATACAAATAAGACACACAGCACATTAAAACACACAGTCTCACACACATACACATACACACACACACACATTTACTTCCTTTGTCTACTGCCCATTTGGCCCTTCCCTCCAGTATTGGCAATATTGAGGGTACACACCCAAGGAATCCTTTCACTGCAATGGCTATGGATTCATGGCCACACCAATCACCAGGGACATGTCACTGAACTACCTATGGCAGCAGGTAGTTCATTAGAGAGCTGACCATTCTTTCCAAAGATGTTCAGTAGAAGGAAAACCACCTTTTGGTTAAGTCAAAGAGCTTAGACTCTCTAGTGCCAATAGGTCTGGCAGGAACTGGACCTCTACTTTAAGAACATTCTCTCACATTGTGTTCTCACTTCACCATGGAGACAGTACACATAGGTATGGTATAGCATGGCACCAGACTAGATGGACAACCCTCCAGGATGAGACTTCAAGGAGGATGTTCCAGACTTACAAAAGCCAGGGAAAGCCCCAGACCCTGAACACTATGTCCTATTACAAAGCTGGCTCTGCCTAAAACTCCCTTGCCTAGAGAGGCCAATGTAGCTACATGGAGGACTGGCTCACTGAGAAACAACTAGAAACCATGTGTCTTAGGCCACCCACATTGAAACCCTAGCACTCCCAGCAACAACAAATCCTGGCATTACAGACTGAAGAGGGGCTTTCAGGCATAAAACAAAGCCCAGAGGACAAAAAAGATAATGACGGATGAACACGACCACATGAAATTTAAACATAACAAACAAGCAACATGAAAACAGCCAATGCTATGAGATCATCTCTGTGAGTGAGTGTGTGCAAAGGATGCTGCCAGCCCATTACACAGTGCCCTAGAAACACATACAATTTCTGTGTTTATTTAAAGAAAGGTTTAAAGGATTCTAGTTTAGTATTATCCATTATAATAAGGAATTCCAAGCAGTGGAGATTTCAGGCATTCAGTGAGAGAACGTACCTTACATAAATTCCAATATGTCCATGCCCACAGTACTCTGGATCTGTAGTTCATTTGTGTTTTAATGGGGAAATCACAGGTGATGAAATATTAAATGGAAAAAGCAAGTTACATAACTTCCCCAGTTTAAAAATGGTATGCACATTTTTTAAAATAAAATCAAATGTGGACAAGCAAAGACACTAACTGAAACAATTTCAAAAAATGGGAATTAAGTGCCTTCCATGTCAACACTTTTCTGTTAACCAATTAAGCCCATGTAGTATTGTCAGGATAGACACATTGGTCAATGAAGAACAGACACCCAACCAAATATGACTACACATTTCTACCTATAATCTGCTCACATAACCACAAACCTGTACTGAGGATGGCATATCCCCAAAGTCACATATGATGTGCAAGCCCACCAAAATGCAAAATCACTTTCAAAGAACATGGACATGTGACAAAATACACCTTATTCCACTAGAAAGCACATGAGAATATAAACACTGTATGCCATCTAAGTCATGGCTTCACATTTGACTCAATCAAATATGCCCACACTGTCCAAATTTACAATGCCCAGAGCCCCAGATATAACATTTCCTCAAGTAAACAATCTGCTTTGTATTATTACTCCCATATTTTCATCACTACTTGTTTTCTCTATAGTAGAAGCTGATATGGGAACAGGATAGACAGTTTAGTCACCTGCAGCCAATAATCTAGCACATATAGGAGCTTTGGTAAATTTACTATCTTTGCACTTCACCTGGCAGGTGTCTCAACAAATTTTAGAGCCACTAATTTCATCATCATAATAGTTGATATTAAATCACTTACTATATTCAAATACCCAGCACCACCATTTGTATGATAATTATTATTTATAGTTATAATTCTCCTGGGACTGGCATTGTGGCACAGCAGCTTAAAGCCCTGGCTTGCAGCACCGGAATCCCATATGGGAGCCAGTTTGAGTCCCATATGCTCCATTTCTGATCCAGCTCCCTGCTAATGCACCTGAGAAGGCAGAAGAGGATGGCCCAAATCCTTGGGCCCCTGTACTCACATGGGAGACCCAGAAGAAACTCATGAGTCCTGGATTTGGTATCTCAGCTTTGGCCACTTCAGCCAATTGTCAATTGAACCAGAGGATAGAAAACCTATCACCCTCTTAGTCATTACTTCTCTCTGTAACTCTGCCTTTCAGATAAATAAAATAAATATTTAAAAAAATAGAGGGGGCCGGCACTGTGGCTCACTTGGTTAATCTTCCACATGCAGCGCTGGCATCCCATATGGGCACCGGGCTCTAGTCCCAGGTGCTCTTCTTCTAGTCCAGTTCTCTGCTGTGGATAGGAAGGCAGAGGAAAATGGATCAAGTGCTTGGGCCCCTGCAACCACATGGGAGACCAGGAGGAAGCACCTGGCTCCTGGCTTCATATTGGTATAGCTCCGGCCATAGTGGCCATTTGGGGGGTGAACCAATGGAAGGAAGACCTTTCTCTCTGTCTCCTTCTCTCACTGTCTAACTCTATCTGTAAAATCAAAAAAAAATACATAGGAGCAAGCATTGCGGTGAGCCAGTAAAGCTGCCACCTGCAGTGCCAGCATCCCATATGGGTGCCGATTTGAGTCCCAGCTGCTCCAAATCTGATTCAAGTCACTGCTATGGCCTGGGATGGCAGTGGAAGTTGGCTGAAGTCTTGTATCTTTTCACCTGCACTGGAGACCCAGAAGAGGCTCATGACAAGTGGCTTCGGTCTGGTGCAGTTCCAACTGTTGTGGCCATTTGGGGAGTGAATCAGAGGATGGAAGATGTTTTTCTCTGTCTCTCCCTCTCTCTGTCCATAACTCTGCCTCTCAAATAAATAAAAGCTTGTAAAAAATATTTTTAAAAAAGGAATGAATCGAATCCCTTAAAACTCTTCCTTGATAAAAATATAAGTAAAATATTACATAACTTTGTCAAGGTTAATTTAGTTTAACATTTTTCATATCCTTATGACATATCTGTGTCAACTAGTATTCCAAGGTGCTACATCATCCATTATAGAAAAACTACTATACTTTCATGACTACACCCTAATCTTATTTTTAACTAGCTATTGAATTCTTTACATTATTTCACCTATGCTAACAACCAAATTAACCCATAAAAAGAACTGCAGATCCCCAAGAAACACTATTTATTGTCTTTTATCATTTATTTATTATTACTCAAATCTTATTTGCACATTCATATTTACAAATTATATACATAGGAAAGATGAAATTAACTACCCTTCTTAACCATAAAAGATACAGGACACCAAAAATATTGAAGCTCTGAATGCACAGAAATTGGGACTTAAACTTTGGCACTTATATACTCCCTTAGAAGATTTAAAACCAGAAGGATTATTACTACACACAGTAGATAATGGAGTCCTCATACCTATAGAAATACCAATCCATATATTACTTTTATCTGAAGATGTCTTACACTCACAACCAGATCCACCATTTCATCTAAAAACAAATCCGGGGGCCAGGGCTGTGGCACAGCAGGGAAAGCTGCTACCCACAGTGCCAGCCCCCCATGTAGGCAGCACTGCGAGTCCCAGCTGCTCCACTTCCAATCCAGCTCTCTGCTATTACCTGGGAAAGCAATAGAAGATGTCCCAAGTACTTGGGCTCCTGCTTCAGTGTGGAAAGACCCAGAAGAAGCTCCTGGATCCTGGCTTTGGATTGGCACATCTCTGGCCATTGCAGTCAATTGGGGAGTGAACCAGTGGATGGAGGACGTCTCTTTCTCTCTGCCTCTCCTTCTCTCTCTGTGGAACTCTGACTTTCAAATAAAAATAATAAATCTTCAAAAAAAATTCCCATCCCAGGATGCTTTCATGAGGCAACCTTCACGTATACCCTACTTGGTCTATACTATGAAAATGCTCTGACATGTATGGGTCCAACCATATCTCCATGTCTTCAAACCAGTACTACTAAAACACTTTGAAAACTGACAGATATCTGTGTTACATCATTATGAATCTAATACTTCAATATTGAAAGCAAAAATATTTCAGTAATGAAATGCCACAATTAGACACACAAATGTAATTAATTAATATGATCTCAATAAAATTAGCAACATTTATTTCTTCAACTAAAATTCTCTAAATGTATTTAACCCTCAAACCCACATCAAAATATACTGGATCACCAATGATGAAATTCCATGAGAAACTGAATGAAAGTGCAGTCACCTTTGTTGTTGCCCTTACAGTAACAGGATTCCACATCGTAATTATCATCTTATCCCCTAACATTTTATTCTCATCTCCCAGCTGCCCAGCCAACAATCAATGCATCTACCTTTAACAGTGATGGGTGCAACTCATTCCTTAATAGTGAATGACAGCACTGAAGTATGAACTAGGTCTCTAACACTAACCTCACTCATATTCTGTGATTCTACAAATCAACCAGGACCGTTACCTTGTACATGCTTACACACAACCCAAATATCAGTTGTCACAACTAGCTATCATTCTTTGAGCAGAAGCAGTAATTACTGGCCTCTGCCATAAAACCAAAGCATTTCATCCACTTCCTCCCTTAAGATGCACCTGTCTCATTTATTCCTTTGACAGTAGTTATTGAAACTACTAGCCTATCTATTAATCCACACCTCTAGCCATCCAATTAACAGCTAGCATTATAGCTCTTCACTTACATTGTATTGGTGGGGCCTCTAATCTTGACATGCATCAGTTCTGCAACTGCTATAATCGCATTTATTCTAATTCTAGATGTTCTTGAACTCACAGAAACCCCAATCCAAGCATCTGTATTTCCACTCTCATGGTTAATGACCCATCAAACTCATGCCTATCATATAATTAACACCAGCTCCAACCACAAAAGAGGGCATTGCCAGGTCTGTTGCTTTTCTTTAAAGATTTTATTTATTTATTATTTTGAGAGGTAGAATTACCAATTGAGAGAGAGAGAGACAGAGAGAAAGTTCTTCCATCTTCTGGTTCACTCCCCAAATGGCAATGGCCAGAGCTGGGCTGAACCAAAGTCAGGAGACAGGAGCTTCTTCTGGATCTCCCACATGGGTGTAGAGAACAAAGGATTTGGCCCTCCTTCCATTGCTTCCCCATTTCAGAATCAGAGAGCAGGATTGGAGGCAGAGCAGCCAGGACATGAACTGGCACCCATATGGGATGCCAGCCAGCACTGCAGGTAGAGGCTTAGCCTGCTGCATGACAAAACCAGCCCCTTGTTAGCTCTGTTTCTATCATACAGCTTCATGATAGGTTTCCATTTTAATTCTTCTATTCTACCATTCCTAGCCTAGGAACTAAAATAATAACAATATACCAAGGATGATGATATAGTCTGAGAGCAATACAATTAAGGGCCATCATAATCCCATTTTCAAAAAAGGATTAAGATATGAAATTTTTCATTCTATCAGCAGTTTTTTGCCCTTACAAGATTATTCTGAGCCTTCTATCCATTATGCCTAGTCCTAAAGCTACAACCTACCAACAAGCATCTGTGCCCTAATCTACTTGAATTATCTTTACTAAACACATTAACCTCAGGAGTACCAATTACCCGAGCTCACTAAAATTTTATAGAAGAAAACAAATATAACATACAAACTCCACTAACTATAATCAAACTTGGAGCTGATTTTACATCTACAAACTTCAGAATATTTCTTTTTTTAAAGATGTATTTATTTATTTGAAAGTCAGAGTTACAGAGAAAGAGAAGGAGAGGCAGAGAGAGAGAGAAAGGCCTTCCAAAGGTGGTTCACTCCGCAGTTGGCCGCAATGGCCAGAGATGTGCCAATCAGAAGCCAGGAGAGAGGAGCTTCTTCTGGGACTCCCACGTGGGTACAGGGGCCCAAGAACTTGGGCCATCTTCTACTGATTTCCCAGGCCATAGCAGAGAGCTAGATCAGAAGTGGAGCAGCCAGGATTCAAACTGGTGACCATATGAGATGTCGTCATTGCAGGTGGCAGCTTTACCCGCTACACCACAACACCAGCCCCAGAATATTTCAATATATCTTTTACCATCTCTGAGGTTGTGTATGGTTCAACATTCTTTACAACCACAGGATTCCATGGCCTATTTGTAATTTAGATCTTACTTTCTCATAACAATTAAAATTTAATTTGATATGAAACCATCATTTTGGCATTGAAACTGATGCCTGATACACTTTGTGGACACAGTCTGATTATTCTTACACATCTCTCTTTACTTATGAGGATCATAAGTATGTTATGTATGTTATTCTTTTAATGTTAACTACTGCTACTGGCTTCCAATGTATTAGCTTCAGTTTTAACCTGAAAAAGAATAATGAAACTTACTCTCTCCCTGACAATCTATATATCTGTAGTGCTATTTCTTGGAACCACCATAATCTGGTCGTAGCAATTAAATATTTACATAAAAAATAAAGTCCATACAATATTTAGATTTGATCCTATAGCCTCTGCCCAACTGCCATTATCCATAAAATTCTCTTTTAGGCATTACAGTCTTTCTATTCAGCCTAGATACTACCATCTTACTTCCCCTGCCATGGGTACTACAGAAAAACCTAACACTTGCTCTTACCATAGAACTAATTATAGTTTCCATTTTAGCCCTAGGTCTAGCCTATGAATGAATTCAAAAAAGACTAGAATGAGTGTAATCATTAAAATTAATTATTTCAACACATTAGGTTAAGGTATTCTATTATCACCAATATGCCTTCAAACCTATAGGAATATTATTTTAGCAGATGTTGCATCCTTACAAATACTATCATCAGTATACTTATATATCATCACCTTTGTCTTTATAAGGTACAATATTATATGCATTCATTTTAGGAACCCTTGTAATCCTAAATGCTCATTTTATCGTATCATGTATAATATTCATTGCCTACTAGTATTTGTAGCCTATGAAGCCACTGTGGGCTAAACACAATTAATAATGGCATCCAACACTTATGGTCTAGATAATGTATAAACTTAACCCTTCTCCTACGATAAAAATTATGTAACTTACAATTACACTTATTCCCATAACAATGTACTCAGTACCACAATACTCTGAATCAACATAAACACACACAGCTTATAGACTACTTCATAATCCTATTTATTATAAATAAACCAATTATAAAATAAGCTGTTTCTCATCCACCTTCCTCTCTGATCCTTCCTGATACCACCTCACAGTTTCCCTTAAAAATCAGAGTGAGTATCCCCTTTCTAAAGGATAACTTCCATGAAAGTGATAAAATACTAATCTTTCTATAGATATTCTTAATTATGACATTCACAGGCACAGAAGTAATTATATTCTATATACTCTTTAGTCAACAGTAATTTTTTTTTGACAGGCAGAGTGGATAGTGAGAGAGAGAGAGACAGAGAGAAAGGTCTTCCTTTGCCGTTGGTTCACCCTCCAATGGCTGCCACGGCTGGCGCGCTGTGGCCGGCGCACCGCACTAATCCGAAGGCAGGAGCCAGGTGCTTCTCCTGGTCTCCCATGGGGTGCAGGGCCCAAGCACCTGGGCCACCCTTCACTGCACTCCCGGGCCACAGCAGAGAGCTGGCCTGGAAGAGGGGCAACCGGGACAGAATCCGGTGCCCCGACCGGGACTAGAACCCGGTGTGCCGGCGCCACTAGGTGGAGGATTAGCCTAGTGAGCCACGGCGCCGGCCGTCAACAGTAATTTCAACCCAAGTAATTATTACCCAATGAGGAAACTAAATAGCATTTAAATGGAAATCCATGCATAGTAACTTTGATAGTAAGAAGCAACAATGTCCCTATATGATCTTCAACTATGATTACCAGAAGCCCATGGCCTCTATTGCCAGGTCAATATTCCTTGCGGTCATATTGTTAAAACTAGGAGGCTATGGTATAATATGAATCACTACAATCTTAAATCTCTTAAACAGACTATAGAGCCTATTTACTTCTTAGATGATCCCTATGAGAAAAAACATAACAAGCTCCATTTCTCTCTGCCAAACACATCTAAATCACTGAGCACTTTTACATTAGTCCCTCTACTGATGTCATATCTATAAAATACTCTTTACTAATGTTTGCATGAACAAAAACATTCTTAAATCCCAAAGCATTAAAATTACTTGGACAGAGGCTGCATGTTGGGCCTGCTGACCCAGGTAGATGCACAAGCAGGGAGGCTAATTTAGGTCCCAGCACTTGAGGGTTAAGAGTGTCAGTGCAGCTAAAGGAGGTGGTTGGGGACTGCACTGCCCATGTACAAGGCCAGGACAGGTTAGGAACCAGAGCGTTGTTCAGTCCAGCTCCTTTCTGAGGTTTCCAGATGTCTCCTGGATCATCAATAACAGGTCACAACCTGTATGGTGGGGCCAGTGTTGTGATGCAGTGGGCTAAGCTGCCGCCTGCAATGCCCGCATATCATATGGGTGCTGATTTGAGTCCCAGCTGTTCCACTTCCAATCCAGTTCCCTGCTAATGTGCCTGGGAAAGTAGAAGATGGCCCAAGAAGATGGTCCCTGCATCCATGTGGGAGACCCAGATGAAGCTCCTGGCTCCTGGCCTTGACCTGGCTGCTGGAGCAATGTGGGGAGTGTACCAGCAGATGGTCTCTCTCTCTCTTTCTCTCACTGCCTTTCCATTTTTCTCTGTCTTTTTTTCTCTCTCACTCTCACTGCCTTGCAAATAAAATAAGTAAATGTTTAGAAAAAAAAAACCTGTATGTTGCCCCTAGTGAAAACAACCCTCTTGTGGTAATACTTAGTTGTGTGCGTTTGTGTAAATGGGCAGAAAAATTGAAAGAACCTCTAAGGTACACACATAACTGCATAAATACTCATATGAGTCTAGAGATAGAGAAAGTTGTCCCTTTACTTGCATGGATATATCCTTGGGTCCAGGATGCTTCAACATCCTAAGAGGAAGGAATTTATTACTACCATAGTTTCTAGAAATGTATACACACAAAATATGTACACACATTATATAATAATATAGCTAGGAATAAACCTACAATTCCTAAATATATGAGTTTATAACAAGAAACTATACACATACACTAAATACACATGAAATGCAAGGAACACACACAATCTCACACTCATCACACATACACACACACAGTAATCTTTATGTCAGGCAACACTGGGCCCACCACTCACCTGATAGAGATCATGGGGGCATAAACACCCAGAGAGTCCCTCTGCTCCCAGACACAAGGGACCCAGACACCAATCACCAGGTCCATATCACTGAGACAACTGACAGCAGGTTTGTCACTCTCAGTGTGGAACTGGCTACTCTTCCCAAAACTGTCCACTGGAAGGAATGAATCCTCTCAGTAACCTATCAGGTGTTCAGGTTCTCAGGTGCCACAGGGGTGGCTGCAGCTGGGTCCCTCCCTGGAGAACATTCCCTCATTCTGTGTTCTGAGGTGACCATGGCAGCAGTGCATGTAGGCATGCGCTCAGATGTCTAAAGGACAACTCAGCCCGGCTGCCAGTGGAGAGTGGGTGTTTGGGGACTTCACAGAGCCAGGGAAAGGCCCCACTCACTGAAGGCTACACAGGGTGAAAGGCCCTTGGAGTCTGTCAGGATTTTTCCCTGAAACAGTCCTGATTCCATAACAACTTCATAGCCTGACCTGATGTCCACCCATTATACCCTTCGTTGATAGATACATTTGTGTAGTAAATTTGGCTAAAATATGAAGTGAGACAGTGAAGAATCACCCGCCTGAGAACATCCTGGAAAACGAGAGCTTCTCTGCTGCTATTTCACTCCTCAGGCATCAGCGCCACAGTCAGGAGCCTCAGGCTGCAAGGAAAGGAACCAAGGGTGTGCTCTTCAGGAGGGACGCACGTGCGGCAGGAGCAGCACAGCCAAGGGGCTTTTGGGCACCACCTCCAGGCCGCTTGCCCACGGTGCAGGACGCTCACAATTGTTGACTTTTTGCCTGCTGCCCCCTGCTGGACGCCAGATGAATCGCTGCTCATCAGTAGTCACAGATTTCACGTCCTGACTTCCCAATTACCCAAGGAGTTGGGGAGCAGTGAGTAACCTGTGCATGCGTCATTGCAGATGGAGACCAAAAGAAGCAAAGACACTGTTAGTGTGCCAGTGCCTCCTGATGTGCTTTACACCTGCAGAGAACAACTGGAATTTAAATGTTACCAAATGCCATTTACTGGACCACACAAAAATAGTCACAGGTCTAGCAAAATATGTACAAAAGTTATCTCCAAAAAGCTACAAAATACAAGGTAGCTTTTATGATCTGTAAACTGAGTTTGAAAATATCTCTGCTTTTCTCCTCAACCTGATCTGTAGAGCATCCCCAGATTTCTCCAGAACTGTCTGATACTGACACACTTATACACACCTAGAATTCCAGACCTTCTGGGGCCAAGACAGACCAATGTCACTGGGTTAGAGGTCACGGGTTGGGCCTTCCCAAATGGATGCATGAGGTGTGACTAATGTGAGCTCTTCCACTGTTGGATTGAGGTATGTCCCAACCACTGGAGGAAACTATGGACACAAACTACCCAAGCACAAGGCCAAGAGCCAGTTTTACATCTATGGCTGCAGTCAGCCAAAAGTCCCTACAACCTCAGTAGGGCCGTGGTTCACCAATGGGAGGTTAAAGCTTGTATTATGTCCATAGCAAAAATGACAATCTTAGACAAATACTTACCTATATCCACACAGGGAAATGTAAGAAAATATTGAGTGAATCCTTAAAGACATATATTTAACTGCATAAATACTCAGATATGTCTATAAAATATAAATAAATTTCCTTTACCTATATAGCTGTAATTTCACATCTGGGAGACTTCGACATTCTAAGAGGGAAGAAATGTTACTGTCATTATTTGCAGAAATGTCTACTTACACACAACATGTATCAATATGTTTACTTATATATACAAAGACATATAAAAATAATACAAACAGAAATAAGCCTATGACTGCCAAATACACACGTTTATAAGTGTACAAATACAAATGAATTAATAATATACACAACACAGAGATACTTAATCACTGTCTACTGGGCCTTCCCATACCCTTCTGGCTAGCATGGCGTCATAAGCATCAAGGCTTCCTTTGGGAAGTGGCATTATGTTCTTAAACTGTGTGTATGAAATACACAAAATTTGTTCCATTTATATAAATTTTTAAAATTTAAAAATACTTTAAAAACATGTAAACTGCCAGTTCCATGGCTCACTAGGATATTCCTCCGCCTGCGGCGCCAGAACAATGGGTTCTAGTCCCGGTCGGGGCACCAGATTCTGTCCCAGTTGCTCCTCTTCCAGTCCAGCTCTCTGCTGTGGCCCAGGAGTGCAGTGGAGGATGGCCCAGGTGCTTGGGCCCTGCACCCCATGGGGGACCAGGAGAAGCACCTGACTCCTGGCTTCGGGTTGGTGAAGCGCGCCAGCCGCCATGCACCAGCCGTAGCAGCCACTTTGGGGGTGAACCAACGGAAAAAGGAAGACCTTTCTCTCTGTCTCTCTCTCACTGTCTAACTCTGCCTGTCAAAAAAAAACATGTAATCTAACACACACATATTTAATATGTTTGTCCTTGGGCTACTGGATCCTCTGCTCCTCTACTAGCAAGCTTGGGGCATAGACACCCAAGCAGCTGTTAGCTAACACCAATCACTAAGACCTTGTCACTGAACCTGCCCTGACTACAGGAACCTCACTCTTAATGAGGAGCTGGCCACTGGCCATTCATTCCAAAGATGTTCACCAGAGGGAAAATAATTTGAATTACCCTTGGGGCTCAGAGACTTGGGTGCCAATGCGGGTGGCTGGAGCTGGCTGACTTCACTCTGGGTTCTGAAGTTACCCTGGAGGCAGTACACATGTGCACCAGGTAAGGTGGCAGCCCTGTGGGGCTGGACAGCAAGGTGGGAATCTGGAGACTTCCCAGGGACATGGAAAAGCCCCAGACCTGGAATGTTATATCCTAAATCTTCTAGGTGGGCTCATTGTTTTTCCTTGTCTCTGCCTTTTATGTCAGTAGGAATAAGTAGGAGAATGCTAGTATAAAATTCTTCTTTTGTCTTACGCCTGGAAACTGATACATTTCTAAGATGCCCTTAATGTATTTATAATCTTGGAGAAAGAAAAAAGCAGTTCAGCTAACAGATTGGGGACAGAACAAACACAGCAAAAAACTACTTGCTATTCCTAAACATGTGTTGAAACTCTTCACTCTGCACCCCAAGAGCATGGGCATCATGCTCATTCCATTCTTCTTCTCTCCTTGCACTCTTTTTAAAGACTTACTAATTTCAAAGGCACAGTTACAGAGCTGGAGAGGGAGACATATAGAGAAAGAGATCTTCTGTGTGCTGGCTCACACAGGGCCAGCACTGAAGCACAGTCAGTTAATCTGCACCCTGGCTTTCCATATGGGCTCTGGTTCAAGTCCCAGTTGTTCCACTTCTGATCCAGCTCCTTTCTAAGGCACCTGGGAAAGCAGTGGATGATGGTCCAAGTCTTTGGGTCCCTGCACCCACATGGGAGATCCAGAAGAAGCTCCTGGCACCTAGCTACAGATTGGCCCAGCTCTGGCCATTGCAGCCATTTGGGGAAACAACCAGCAGATGGAGGACCTTTCTCTCTGTGTCTCCCTCTCTCTGTAACTTTGACCCATAAATAAATAAGTAAATCATTTTTTTTTTTTTGACAGGCAGAGTGGACACTGAGAGAGACAGAGAGAAAGGTCTTCCTTTGCCGTTGGTTCACCCTCCAATGGCAGCTGCGGCCCGCGCGCTGCAGCCAGCACATCATGCTAATCTGAAGCCAGGAGCCAGGTGCTTTTCCTGGTCTCCCATGTGGGTGCAGGGCCCACGCACTTGGGCCATCCTGCACTGCACCCCTGGGCCATAGCAGAGAGCTGGCCTGGAAGAGGGGCAACCAGGACAGAATCCGGTGCCCTGACCGGGACTAGAACCCAGTGTGCAGGCGCTGCAGGTGGAGGATTAGCCTATTGAGCTGCGGCGCTGGCCATAAATAAGTAAATCTTTTTTTAAAAAAATTACCAAGTATCAATAAACACCTTGCCTTCTGCTTCCTTCATGCTTCTGAGTCCATCCTTTGGGAGGGCTCAGGTGGGCTTGTTTCTCATACAGTGCAATACACACTCACTGGTTTCTATCAAACACTTAGAGCTAAATGGTGTTTGTGGTAGAAGGAATGACTTAAGCTTACCTGTTCGATGAGGGCTACAGGTTTTGAACAATACAGTCAACTCTCCATAGCTGCAGGTTCTGCCTCTGTAGGTTTCTAATATTTATAATATTAGAAAAATAATATTCTAATATTCTGATATAAATACTAACATTTATACATTGTATATTTGTTACTTATATTTAATATATCTTCGTATATGTGATTACATACATTAGTATCTGTATATTAATCACTATAACTTCTAAGTAAAGAAAATGAATTACAGTAAGCATTATTTTACAAAAGCAAGCCGCACACTATCATCCATCCAACCGCTAACTGCGACCATGTACCCGGTTAATCAGCCCCAACTGTAACCTTCTGAGTGTCCGTTGGTCCCCCACTCTGCACCCCCACCTCCCCCTCCAGACCCGCCGCTTGGCTAACCTCATTAGACGATATAAAAGTGGACGATGGGGGGCGCTTGACAAATGGCGCTAACGCACATGGGACAGAGCTGACCAACTGACAGGAGCTCAAAGGTGCACGGACCTGGACCACCTCCACCTCGCTGGACAAGTAGGGGACATCCCGCGAGGCCCTGGTCATCTGCCTTGGAGCTCTCTCCAGCGCTACTGCCCCCAACTGCACGAGGGCCGGCTCCCTGAGGGGGCACCTCCCTCGTGACCTCGGCCACGAGGGCCAGTCCCCAGGTCTGAGGTCCTGGATCTCACCAGAGCAGCCTGTCAGGGGCGCCTAGAGCCGCGTAGCCTCATGGACCAGAAAGTCCTGTGGGCGGGCGGCCTGGGCTGTGGAACTGAGCCCTAGAGGGACTCGCACAATTGATGTGATCCTGTCAGAAGGTATTTCGGGCTTTAGCTCAGAAGAGAGGAAATGACTGATGACCTTGACTACACAAAGTTTAAACAAAATCCACAGGCAAGATAAGAAGACAGAAAAATTGATGTGAGAAACATTCCTTCCAATGACTTGGCATTAAGGATTTTGTTTGCCCATTACATACTGCTTTATAAACATGTACAATTTGCATGTGGTTTTTATTTTTTCTTTTAAAAATTTATTCACTTGAAAGCCAGAATTACAAAGCAGTACAGTGAGATCGAGTTTCTATCTGCCAGTTTACTCCCAAAATGGCTGCTACAAGTCAAGCCTGGGCCAGTGCAAAGCCAGGAGTTTAATCCAGTGTCCCAAGTGAGTGTCAGGGGCCCAAGCATTTGGGCCATCTTCCTCTGCTTTTCTTAGGCCATTAGCAAAAATCTGGATTGGGAGTGGAGCAGCAAGGATGTTAACCAGCACCAATATGGGATGCCCACATTGCAGCTGGCGGTTTGACCCACCATGCCATACATTTATAGGAAAGTATATTGATTTCAGCATTATATATTATAATAACCAAAAACTGAGGCAAAGGAAAAACAGGCATTCTGTAGGAACAGCCAGATTAAATAAATTCTAATGCATCTGTACAGCTTATTACTATGACTTTGCAGCTTATTTTTAGTGAGGTAAATATTGTTAATGCAATGTTGAATAAAAGTGCAAATTACAGGGGCTGGAGCAGTGGCGTTGTAGACTAAGCCTGTGCCTATGGCACCAGTTCATGGCCCCACTGATCCTCTTCCAATCCAGTTCCCTGTTTAAGGGCTGGGAAAGCAGTGGAAAACAACTGAAGTGCTTAGGTTCCTGCAGCTGCACTGGAGACCAGAAGAAGCTCTTGGCTCCTGGTTGTGGGTAGGCCTAGCTCTGGCCATTTTGGGTATTTGGTGAGTGAACCAATGGATAAGATCTTTCTCTCTAACACTGCCTGTCAAATAAAGAACATCTTTAAAAAATGAAATTATACATTTATCTCTTCAGAAAACAAAGGAATAAAATTACAAAAACAACAGAAATTTTATAAACATAAAAATTAAATTGCAAGCTACTGAACACTAGCCAATTGAAAAAATAAAACAGGAAATCAGGAAGTGTCTTGAAAGAAACGAGAATGCAAATATAACATATCAAAATCTGTGGAATATAGAAAAAGCAGTGTTAAGAACACAGTTTATAGCAATAGAGCTTATACCAGAAAAACAAAAGAATGTCAAATTAACAATGTAATGATGGAAGTCAAGGGCTTAGAAAACAATGACAAACCAAACCCAAAATTACCAGGAGGCAAGAAATGACATCAGAACAGAAATTAATGAAACTGTAACAAAAATAAAAGAGCAACAAAATGAAACAAAATAGGCAAACCTTTAGACAAACTAACAAAAAGAAAAACTAAAATAATAAGAGATAAAAGATGTTACAACTGACACTACACAAATACAGAGGATCATAAGCAACCACTGTGAACAGCTAAATGCTAACAACCTTGAAGAAATGGATAAATCCCTGGATATATATGACCTACCAAGATTGTAGTAAGGAGATAAAAAAATCTGAACAGACATATGGCAAGCAATGAGACTGAAGGAGGAATGTAAGAACTTACATGAGTGAAAGTTTCAAGATCTGAAGGTTTTAATATTGAATTCTCCAAAATATTTAAAGAGGGACCAATACAATATATAATATATTTACAATACAATGCAATATACAAAATATTTAAAGAGGGACCAATACAATATTATTCCAAAAATACTGAAAAGAAAGGCACTCTGTCAAACCCCTTATATGAGGCCAATATTATTCTGATACCAGATCTAAACAAAGACACAACATAAAAAGCAAACTACAGATCAATAGTCTTGATGAACATAGATGCAATAAATTCCAACACCATATTAGCAAACTAAATCCAGCACTACATATAAAAGATGATCCATGGGGCTGGCACTGTGGCATAGCAAGTAAAGCTGCTGACTACAGTGCCAGAATCCCATATGGGTGCCAGTTTGAGTCCCAGCTTCTCTAATTTCAATCCAGCTCTGTGCTATGGCCTGGAAAAGCAGTAGAAGATGGCTCAGTCCTTGGGCATCTGAACCTGCGTGGGAGACCCAGGGTAAGCTCCTGGCTCCTGGCTTCGGATCAGTGCAGCTCCAGCCATTGTGGCCATCTGGGGAGTGAACCAGCACATGGAAGACCTCTCTCTTTCTCTGCCTCTCTCTCTCTGTGTAATTCTGATTTTCAAATAAATAAATCTTTTTAAAAAAAGATCATACATCATATTCAAGAGAGATTATCCAAGAGATCAAAGAGTGGCTCAACATTTGGAAATCAATAAGCATCCTAAGTCAGACTAACAGAATGAAGAACAAAAACCATGCACAATCTTTCACTGAAAGAGATGCAGAGAAAGTATTTAATAAGATTCAACGCCCCTTCATAATAAGAATTCTTAACAAACTAGGTATACAAGAGACATCCCTGAAAATGATAAAGGCAACAGATTACAGTCTAACAGCAAATTTCATATTAAATGTGGAAAACCTGAACTCATTTCTCTAAAATACGGAACAAGACAAGGCCATTCATTTTCACCACTCTTACTCAATATAAAAAAATAAAGGCCATAAAAACCAGAAAAGAGGAATCAAAATATCCATGTTTGTGGATGACATGGTATTGTACATAGAAAATTCCAAAAATCAGTTACAACTGGAGAAGCAATATTGTAAAGTCACAGGCTACAAAGTCAACATATAAAAAGAGAATTTTTATACACCAATAATGATCTTGCTGAAAGAAAAATCAAGGAAAGAATCCCTTTCATAAAATGTATAAAAATTTATTTAGGATGAAATTCAATGAGAGCTCTTTACAATGAAAAGTATAAAAGTATATGATGAAAAAAATGGAGAAAGAATCAAAAAAATTAAGATATTCTTTGTTCAGAGATTGAAGCATTAATGGCATTAAAATGTACACACACCTGAATGAATCTATAGGTTCAGTGTAAACCATATGAGCATATCAATGGCATTTTATACAGAATTAGAAAAATGAATCCTACACTATGGAACCACAGAATGCAAACAAGTCAGGAAGTCCAGATTCCCCCAAGATCAAGCTGGAATCTCAATACTTGATTTCAAAGCACACTGCAAAGGCATAGTAACTAAGACAGCATTGTACTGGCATCAAAACGGACTCATAGATCAACAGAACAGAATAGAGAATCCAGAAATTCATCCATGTACATACAGTCAACTGATTTTTGACAAAATTGCCAAGAACATACATTAGTGAAAGGTTGTTTCTTCCAATAAATGGTGCTGGGAAAACTGGACATGAAAATTAGATCCCTACCTCTCACGATATACAAAATAAACTCAAGATAGATCAAGCACCTAAGTGGAAGATGTCGAACTATAAAATGGATACAAGAAACCCTAGAGGGAGTACTTCAGGACATTGATATAGACGATGATTTTTCAGACAAGACCTCAAAATTACAGGCAACAGAAGCAAAACTAGACAAATGGTATTGTATCAAACTCGGGAGCTTCTGCACAGTAAGAAAACAATCATTAGCGTGAATGTACACCCATCAGAATGGGAGAAAATATCTAAGTTCCTTACCTGACAAAGGACTAACATGCAGAATGATGGATGGTCCTTGATGCATTGTGATTTGGCTAATGCATTTGCAACTTGATGGTTTGTGACAGTGTAACCACACAACCAAGCTGATTTTCATTTCAGTCTAGTTTTCAATAAATTACATGAACTGGTCAGCATGTCTGGACTAACCAAATTTAGGTTAAGATGATTTTGCCCAGATAGGATAATGGGAGAGTTCTGCCGATGTTTAAGGCAAGCTAGAATAAGCTCCAGTTGTTGCTGGGTTAGACATATTAAATATATTCATTTTCAGCTTTGATGTGCTCATTGGAACATCACTCCATTGTAAGTTGAGGGGCATCTCTATATTGAAAGTGGCCTAGTGCTGTTCCAAAGCTGGCCGTGTTCATGCTGCTTACCCAGGCACTAGGGCTTCTGGGCCAGCCAGTTAGGCCCTGCACACTTGGCTGGGAAACTTCTGTGAGCACATGGCTATAGCTCGGCACAGCACTGGGGAGGAACAGCAAACTTTGTGGACTAGGTTTATTTTCAAAGATTTCTTTATTTATATGGAAGGCAGGGTTACAGAGAGGCAGAGGCAGAGAGAGATAGGTCTTCTATCAGCTGGTTCACTCCCCAGATGGCTGCAACGTCTGAAGCTGTGCTGATCTGAAGCCAGAAGCCAGGAGCTTCCTGCAGGTCTCCCACGTGGGTACAGGGGCCCAAGGGTTTGGGCTGTTTTCTACTTTCCCAGGGCATAGCAAAGAGCGAGATTAGAAGTGGAACAGCCAGGAACTGAACCGGTGCCCATATGGGATGCCCACACTGCAGGCAACGGCTTTACCCACTATGCCACAGTGCTGGCCTCATGGACTAGATCTTAATCAGCAGCCCAGATGAACTTTAATAAACCAGCCTGACATTTGTAGTCTCTCAAGATCAATACACACGAATCGTTTAATCAACACCAATTTGTGTCCAGACTTTTTATGGCTTGTGAAGTGTGAGCAACGCTCTGGTTATGGAAATGCAAAGGACTTAATTATTTGCCCCAATTATTTTGTCAACTGAAAAGAGAACCAGGCATAGCACAGTCATGGGAAGAAATTCAAGTTTATGGAAGATCCTCCTATATGAACGCCCAGCCTGCACAATCTGGAAGCTAGAAGCTGAAGGCACCATTTATCATCTTGCCAGTATTTCCTTTGTAGATCAGACTGATAGTTTCTGCATTACATTTTCCCCTTTGAGTTCCTGGATTCTCTGCGTGGTATTCACGGAGACCCACAGAGGAAGGCATTTTTCAGGTAATCCTAATGGCAGAAACTGACTGTCGATATGTGTCTCAGAGGACAAGGAAATTATATTTGCTCTTCGCTCAGCATCATTACTCCTCCTACCCATTTTCAGTTTTAATTGGCAGTGACACAGTGGAAGTAGAAGATGGCCCAAGGTCCTGAGTCCCTGCACCTGTGTGGCAGACCTGAAAGAAGCTCCTGGATCCTGGCTTTGGATCAGCTCAGCTCTAGCCATTGCAGTCATTTGGGGAGTGAACCAATGGAATGGAAGACCTCTCTCTCTCTGGCTCTGCCTTTCTCTGCAACTCTTTCAAATAAATACAATAAATCTTAAAAAATACTCTTGTCATCATTCCCCAAGTAAATCACAAAATACAGAAAACTGAGGTAATAGTTTTATAAATCAATTTCAGAGGCAAGATGCCACTGCCAGATGTTTTATGCATCTCACATTCAGTATTGCAAATAAATTATACAAATGTTAAATTATACAAATGTTAAAGAAAAGAAAAAAGAAAGGAATCTGTGCTCATGGCTGATTTAAACATCTTTATTGGTATCTCTCCTCCCTGTGAACCAGAGCTGCTCCTGGGTTTGCTCATCACTGTCACATGGTGTGGAAGGCACTCTGTGGGACTTCCAGAGTTCTGTCTGGAAATGCCATGAGCCTTTGCCAGGTCACTGGTGCCACTCATCTGTGGAGCCCTTGACCAGCAGATCAGCACTTTGCATGCCCCAGGGCTCCCCTGATGTAGGAAACCTAGGTCTCATGGGAAGTTTCATGTAGCCCTCAGCCTGAATCCAAGCTCCACTGCTTGTCTTGAGTGACGCCATCTCCAGACAACTCCAACTCCCCACTGTGGATTCAGTCCCAGCCACTAACTCTTCCCTCAGACCTCAGACATCAACAAGCAGATGTGGGCCATCATCACCGTGTGACCTATGAATTTCTCTCCCTTTTGGCCATGAGAAAAATAACATGATGATTATATTTATTTTATTTATATATATATTTATACATTATATATGCTTATACTTATATAAGCACATGTATAATTTTATGTATTATATTTATATTAAACAATATATAATTTATTATATTTATTGTATTTAATCTTATCAAATTTTGTTTGAAAGAAAATTCCATGTTAACAACAAGAGAAACAACATGGGTGTAGTAGAGGTAAAAGGTACAAAACATGGACGAGAAATCTGCCTTTCCTTGCTTCCCTCTGTCACAACCTGCGAGGCCTGGCTTCTGGAAGAAGCTTCTGTAACACTGCTGCATAACCTTCAATATCGAGTCATCCAAAACCAGGCAGCACTGACACTGTGGTGGGCTTCGTTCTAGGGCTTGGCCTGCATTTACCCCATCTCCGTCCATGTATGCACCGTGTGATGAACAAATCAGATCCTTCAACATTGTCTTTAAACATTTGAAACAATCTGAGATGAATCCTTAAAACTGCCAATATTTGCTGACTATGGTATAATAGATCAATACATGTGGACAACAGGTACTCGTCGAATCAAGGTAAAATTTTCCTCTCTGAAGAGAAAACCTTTGGTCTCTGCTTTTCTATTTGCTCACAAAATGAAGATTATTGTGAACTGCAGCAAACTACACCATGCTGAGCACACAAGAAATTATTCCTTCTACTCAGTCACTGTCTCTTTCTCTATCTCTCTTTATCTCTCTGTCTACACTTACCCTATGCCTCCCACCCTCACACAAAACTTTTCTCTCAAGCTGCAGACCCCTACAAGTCTCCATTTTGAACAACAGAATACCGCCTCTTCCTTCCCTCCCCTGTCCACCCACCTGCTCTGCTGAGTAACCTCTGAAGAAAAAGCAGCACCATCTGTGGTGATGCAGGTTTTTGCACATCAGTATTTCCCATTTATGAATTCTAGAAAGCTATGTGGAACAGTGCTATGTGTGATATAGTCTGAGTGTGTTGCAAAATGTTTCTGTGTTGGAAGCTTGGTCCTCAGTGCAGTGATTTTGGGAGGAACAGGAAATATTAAGAGGCAGAGACCAGTGTGAAGTAATTAGGTCACTGTGGGCTGTCATTGAAGGGGATTAATGTAGCTCTCATGGGACCTAGGAAGTTTTCACCAGAAACCTGTCTTAAAGAGAATTGACCTTCATCCTCTCAGGGCTCCTGACTCTACGGTTGGGCACATCGCATGTGCTTCCCAATCTGAACATGGCCTTTTAGGCTGTGGGGTGTGTGTGTGTGTGTGTGTGTGTGAGAGAGAGAGAGAGAGAGAGAGAGAGAGAGAGAGAAGGAGAGAGGGAGAGAGGGAGGGAGAGAGAGAGAGACTGTATGTGTGTGTATGTACTAAGTAAGCATCTTAAAATTATTATAGAGGTAGAGTGACAGAGAGATGGAGAGGGGAGAAGGGGAGGGGGACGGATGGAGAGGGTGACAGAGAGGAGGTAGGGAGGAATGGACAGAGACAGCACTCCCACTTATTCACTACAAAATGCCCACAACAGCTTGCACACAGGCCAAAGCTGGGAGCCAGGAACACAATTCAGATCTCTCAGGAGGGTGGCAGTAATATTATTTTTGAGCCATCCCAGTGGACTCCCAAGGCCTACTCTAGGAGGGTTCTTCAGTTGTGAGACACATGCAGGTAGCAAATGCAGGAACCTCCAATAAGGGACATGGACATCTCAACCAGCCTCTGAATTCCTTGGCCAAGCTTATGCCGTGAGCCTCTTTTACATACACCTTTTGAAGTTGTAAAATAGTTGCCCTATTTGTTTGAATGGCCTAGAGACAAGGAGACACAGTCCATCAGACAAGATATAGACAACAATCAAATCATTAGATGTCAGTTTAGCTGGATATACACGGTGTTTTGTTTTTTTGTTTTTGTTTTTGTTTTTGTTTTTGTTTTGTACTCTATATATTAACTACAACCAATCAGAGAAAGCACATGTCTTCAGGGGTCTGGCTTCTTTCATTAGCATAATGGTCTCCAGTTGCACCCATTTTGTTGCAAAAGACAGAATTTCATTCTTTTTTATAGATGAGTGTGTATATATGTACCATATTTTCTTTAATGAGTCACCAGTTGATGGAAATCTGGGTTGATTCCCTACCTTGGCTATTGTGAATTGAGCTGTTATAAACAGGGGACTACAGATAATTCTTTCATATGCTTATTACATTTCCTTTGGGCATAGTCCCAGAAATGGGATGGGTGGATCATATGATAGATCTATTTTCTGAGGAATCTCTAGACTGGCTTTCACAATGGTTATACTAGCTTACATTCCCACCAGAAGTGTATTTAGGGTACCTTTTTCTCCACATTAGCAGGGTCTAGAGATGGATTTTTATTATCAGAAAATGAAAGTATGGACCTGGCACTGTGGTGTAGTGGATAAAGCTGTTGCCTGAAGTGCTGGCATCCTATAGGGTGCTGGTTGGAGTCCCTACTGCTCCACTTCTGATCTAGCTCTCTGATATGTCCTAGGAAAGCAGTGGAAGATGGCCCAAGTGCTCGGGACCCTGCACCCACATGGGAGACCAGGAAGAAGCTCAAGTCTCCTGGCTTTGGTTCGGTTCAACTCAGGCTACTGTGGCCAGATGGGGAGTAAATCAGCAAATGGAAGACCTCTCTCTCTCTCTGTGTCTCTCCCTCTCTGTCTCTGTCTCTGTCTCTCTCTCCCTGCCTCCTTTCTTCCCTCTCTGTAGCTCTGACTTTCAAATAAGTAAATAAAACTTTTTTAAAAAAAAGCCATAAAAGTATAAGAGAAGCTGCTTCTGCATGTGGTAAGAAAATGATAATGGTATTGTAAAAAAGATGAGGGAAAACTCTGAAAATACAGAATAGCAAAGAAAAATAAGTATTTCAAAATGAAATTTAGACTAAATAATCTAAGATTTGAATTACTTGATAGAAAAAATGATAATCAGCTTTAACACTTTTTAAAAAAGTTTATTTATTTAAAAGGCAGAGTTACAGAGAGAGAGAGAGAGACACAGAGAAATAAATCTTCAGTCTGCTGGTTCACTCCCCAAATGGCTGCAACACCCAGGGCTGAGCTAGGCTGAAGCCAGGAGCTTCATCCAAGTCTCCCATGGTACTTGGATCCAGGGATCCTAGGTACTTGGGCTATCTTCCACTGCTTTCTCAGATGCATTGGCAGGCAGCTGGATTGGAAACAGTGCAGCCAGGATTAGAACTAGCAACCATAGGGATTCTTGCATTGCAGGCCATGGCACAACCCACTATACCATGTAGCCCCCAAAGGCAACTGATCAATACTTAAAATAACTAAGTTTCTCTCTCAAATATGTGAAGTAACTTGATTTAAACAAATTTACATAGTACTAAATACTAGAAAGTTAAAACGCCCAAACCGATAACATTTCTCTACACCAAATGATGAACTTTCTTAAACAAACAAAAGAATTTAGACCAACTGCACTTAGCAATTACCATAAGAAAATAAATAAATAAATAATAAGTAAGTAAATAATTAGGGATAAATTTAACCAAGGAAGTGAAAGACTTATACCCCCAAAATTATAAATATTAATAAAAGCAACTGAAGAGGGCACAGATAGACAGAAAGATATCCCATGTTCATGGATAACAAGAATATTGCTGAAGTAATATTACTTGAACTAATCTGTTAAACAATATCCATCAAATTTCCAACATCAACTTTCTTTTTGTAAATAATTTTTATTTATATAAGGTGAACAAATTTCATGTGTTGCCTACATACGGATTTAGGAGCACAGTGATATTTTTCACCCTCCCTCTGACCCACACTCCCACCCTGATCATTTTTCATATATAGAAAAAATCCTAAAATTAATATGGAACAAGAAAAACAAATAGTCCAGTGAAATGAATCATAAGCAAAAAGAACAAAGCTAGGACATCGCATTACCTTATTTCAAACTATACTACATGCAACAGTAATTAAAATAACATGGTACTGGCATAAAATTAGACATACTGGTCAGTGCAATAGAACAGAAGGTCAAGAAAAGAACCCATGCAACTATACCAGTTGAACTTCGATAAACATGACAAGAATATACAATGTGAATGGACAGTCTCTTCAATATGTGATGCTGGGAAAACTGCATATTCAATTATACAACAATGAACTGGGACATTATCTTGCACTAAATATAAAAATTGACTCAAAGTGGATTAAATTAGATGAAATGGTGCAACTACTAAAGCAAATACAGAGGAAAAGCTATGCAGTGTTGGTCTAGGCAGTATTTTTTTTTTAGATTTGACAAAATGCAGACAATAGAAACAAAGACAATGAGATTACATCAAAACTAAAAGCTTCTGTATAGCAAAGAAAGCAATTAACAGAGCAAAGAGATAACCTACAGATTGGGAGGAAATACTGACAATCCACATATGTGATAGGGTTTAATATATAAAATATATAAGTATTCAAACAACTCAAAAATTGGGTCTGAATGAGCAGTTCTCAAAAGAAGGATTTGTACAGATGTTTTTCAAAAGAAGACAAACTAAAGGCTAACCTTAAAAGGTTCAACATCACTAATCTTTAGGGATATGCAAATTAAAACATCACACCTGTTAGAGTGGCTATTCTCAGAAAGACAAAGGATAGTCCAGTGATAGCAAGGATGTGGAGAAAAAGATAACCACCATACACCTTTGGTGGAAACATAAATTAGTACAGTCACCATAAAGTTGAGATAAAATACTAAAACTAAAACCACTATATGATTCATCAATACTGCTTCAAAGTGTCTTACTGGAAAGATTTTAACTTAGTATGTGGAATAAATGTCTGCCTGCCTATATTCATTTCAACATTTTTCATAATAACTAAGATATGAAATCAGCCTAAGTGTCCATCAACAGATAAAAAAAGTGTGTGTGTGTGTGTGTGTGTGTATAAAGAAATAACATTTAGCCTTTTTTTTTTTAACATTTAGCCTTTTAAAAGACGAAGAGATTCTATCATTGAGGGCAACATGGATGAACTGGAAAACATTATACCAAAACAAACCATACACAAAAAGACCAATGATCAAGTTCTCACTAATATATGGAAGCTAAAATAATGGAAGTCATAGAAGTAGATGGTAGAATGGTAGTTATCAGAGGTTGGGGAATAGGGGAAAGCAGGGAGATGATAATCTGTGGGTACAAAGCTCAGATAGGCTATTTTAATTTTTGAGATTTAATATACAGTATGGTGATAGAGGTAATCATTGAGTATTATTCATTTCAACTTCACTAAGAGAATAATTCTCAGATGTTCTCACCACAAGAAATGTCAAATATTTGAGATGATGAATAGGATAATTAGTTTGATTTAATCTATCTATATGGTAGTCACAAACCACATAACTTTATAACCTATAAATATACATGATTACAATTTATAATTATAATAAAAAGTAGAAAAATACATGATTAAAATATATTGATCAAGTCACTGTTTCTCATAGTGTACAATGTAATACTTTATCCATTTTAGTATTTTTTTGTTCTAGAACTATTGGTTGAACTCTGTAATTAACACACAATTATTCTTAGGTGTTTAAATTTTAACTGAAAAGTGATCCCTGTTAGGAATTTGGAAAACATTATGCTGAGGGAAATAAGCCAGTCACAAAGGGACGAATATCATATGTTCTCCCTGATCGGTGACAACTAACTGAGCACCAAAAAGGAAACCTGTTAAAGTGAAATGAACACTGTGAGAAATGGTGACTTGATCAGCCCTTGCCCTGACTGTCGATGAACAACTTAATACGTTATCCCTCTTAGTATTTTTTTGTTTGTTCTACGTAATACTTTTGGTTGAATACTGTAATCAATACACAGTTATTCTTAAGTGTTGAAACTTAACTGAAAAGTGATCACTGTTAAATATAAGAGTGGGAATAAGAGAGGGAAGAGATGTGCAATTCAGGACATGCTCAAGCTGACTTGCCCCAAACGGTAGAGTTAGAAACATACCAGGGGATTACAATTCAATCCCATCAAGGTGGCATGTATGAATGCTATCTCACTAGTCCAAGTGATCAATTTCTGCTCACAATTGATCATAATGATAGGACTAAGAGCCAAAGGGATCACATAAACAAGACTAGTGTCTGCTAATAGTAACTGATAGAATAAAAAAGGGAAAGAACGATCCAACATGGGAAGTGAGATACACAGCAGACTCATAGAATGGCAGATGTCCTAAACAGCACTCTGGACTCAGAATCAGCCCTTAAGGCATGCGGATCTGGCTGAAAAGCCCATGAGAGTATTTCAGGCATGGAAAGCCAAGACACTCTGGCAAAAAAAAAAAAAAATGACCTAAATGAAAGATCTCTGCAAGTGAAATACCAGTGGAAGGAAAGAACAGGTCATCAAAGAAGGAGGTACTGGGCCGGCACCGCGGCTCACTAGGCTAATCCTCCGCCTAGTGGCACCGGCACACAGGGTTCTAGTCCCAGTCGGGGTGCCGGATTCTGTCCCGGTTGCCCCTCTTCCAGGCCAGCCCTCTGCTGTGGCCAGGGAGTGCAGTGGAGGATGGCCCAAGTGCTTGGGCCCTGCACCCCATGGGAGACCAAAAAAAGCACCTGGCTCCTGGCTCCTGCCATTGGATTGGCAGCGCGCCGGCCGCGGCGGCCATTGGAGAGTGAACCAACGGCAAAGGAAGACCTTTCTCTCTGTCTCTCTCTCTCTCACTGTCCACTCTGCCTGTCAAAAAAAAAAAAAAAGGAGGAGGTACCTTTCTGTGAAGGGAGGAGAGAACTTCCACTCTGACTATGAGCTTGCCTAAATATGATCAGAGTCGGTGAACTCAAAAGGCTTCCATAGCCTTGGCAACTCATGACAAGAGCCTAGGGTGATTCCTGATGCCATAAACAAGAGTGTCAATTTGTTAAGTCAACAATAGGAGTCACTGTGCACTTTCTCCTCATATAGGATCTCTGTCCTTAATGTACTGCACATTGTGATTTAATGCTTGAAAAGAAAAATCTGTTTTAATTTATTTAATAAAACATTAAAATAAATCTGGATTTGCATTTTTTTTTGCAAATGAATATTAAAAGTTAAACAACAGGGAACCGGGTGGTATACAAATATTTGTATACAAATAGTCTAGCAGCAGGTTTCCTGCCTTTACTGCCTACATACAATAGAAGAAAAATGCATTTGAATTATTGAATCTAAATTACTAAATCTAAAATTGTCTCAGCATTTCATTCTGTCTTTACTTGCACAGACACAGTATGCTCAATTTATACAGATAATCCTAAAAACTTTCAGTAGAAGTCATTTTAGAAACCAGTCTAAATCCCAATTAATTCATTTTTGGAGAACAAAAGGGGGTACTATTTCAAAGCACTTAAAACATGGCTGCTGATTATCATTACCAGTTTTGATAACCAAAGCTTCTTCCCTTCCAAAGACATTAACCCAATTTCCTTCTATTTCTCCTTGTTGCCTTGACTTTGTGATTTTAAGCAAAAGAACTGTAAAAAACTCTTCCGATCCTCTATTTATGAAAGGAAAAGAGAGGATGACTAGATGATGGCACTTGATGCAGTAAGAACCTGAAAACTAATTGCCCCCTCCCTTTCCTGCCCAGCTCAAGAGTTTCTGCAAACATTTTTGGAGAACGTCAAAGTGTTGCTCTGACTTTTGCACCATCCAAAGAAGAAAATATGGTTATTTTATCATCACCAGTTACTCAGGACTAAGGTGGCTCATCTCATTAGTAAATGTCCTGTGAAAGATAAACATGAATGGCCAAATGACTAGGGGCGAAGTCTCTTGGAAAATTCAGCGATCCCCTTCATGGGTAATCTTCCAGGGCATCAGGTCATGTGTTGATCTATTGCAATCACAATCTGTAAATAAATATTTTCTTCTTACCTTCCAGCAAATGCTGCGGAACCTGCTGCTTCTCAGCTGCCCATGTTCTGCCCTTGTTGCCAAGTAATTGTTGTTTACACGTTGTTCTTCCCATTCTTTCCTACAGGAAAGAAACCAAAGCATGGGAATCCCTTTGTTAGAATTCTTCTGCTTAGAAAGGAATGCTACAGGAAATTAATTTTAAACAAGCCTAAGAAACAAAACTTTTAAATCATGTATATTTAATTGTGTACTGTTTCTGAATGCATGGCTGTCTTTCGGGAGGCAGTTCTGTAGATTTAATGAATATGTAGACAGCTATAATTATGCCAGTGACTGAAATTCATAAAGTTTAAGGAGGCTATTCCATCTCCACTAAAATGCTGGTAGTGAAATTCAGTGAATAAACAAAAAAATTAATATTAATATAAACACTTGACTCCAATACATACTTGACTGCCAAAGATATATTTCAAAAAATACACACAGAAAGGTGAATTGTTGATTACACTGATTTATCACATGAGATATTCGTGTAGATAAACCTGTTTCTCTTTAATGTTAGGCTGGGCAGTTAAGTATAGTGAGACTACTTACTTTAGCTGTTATTGCTATTCACTATTGAAATCTGCAATTTCGCTCTACATGATCAGTTCTAAAATTTTAACAGATATGGGTAAATTTGAAAAAAAATTAAAAAATTAAAAACCCTCACTGTAAAAACTGCTAAAGGCAAGCCTGAATACCTCGCAGTACCTATGGCTGAGTAGATAAACAACTGAAATACGCCTCTCAGGCATGCAGGCACCAGGGGCCTAACACCTGTGCCTCATTAATATACAAATAAATCTGCTCTTGGGAAACAACTGGAAATTCATTGTCCCAATTCATTTACTGAGTTTGAATAAAGGAATTAGACTGCCGGCACCGCGGCTCACTAGGCTAATCCTCCACCTTGTGGCGCCAGCACACTGTGTTCTAGTCCTGGTCAGGGCGCCGGATTCTGTCCCAGTTGCCCCTCTTCCAGGCCAGCTCTCTGCTGTGGCCAGGGAGTGCAGTGGAGGATGGCCCAAGTCCTTGGGCCCTGCACCCCATGGGAGACCAGGAGAAGCACCTGGCTCCTGCCATCGGATCAGCATGGTGCACCGGCCGCAGTGCGCCAGCCGCGGCAGCCATTGGAGGGTGAACCAACGGCAAAAGGAAGACCTTTCTCTCTCTCTCTCTCTCTCTCTCTCTCACTGTCCACTCTGCCTGTCAAGAAAAATAATAAAATAAAATAAAATAAAGGAATTAGACGCATATTCCCTGCATTTTGTACCAAAACAAACACTAACAATCATTTTTTGGGGCCAGCGCTGTGGTACAGCGGGTTAACGCCCTTGCCTGAAGTGCCAGCATCCCATATGGGAGCCAGTTCAAGACCCAGCTGCTCCACTTCTAATCCAGCCCTCTGCTATGGCCTGGGAAAGCAGTAGAAGATGGCCCAAGTCTTTGGGCCCCTGCACTCACATGGGAGACCAGGAAGAACCACCTGGCTCCTGGTTTCAGATCAGCACAGCTCCAGCCGCTGGGGCCAATTGGGGAGTGAACCATTGGGTGGAAGACCTTTCTCTCTCTCTGCCTCTCCTCTCTCTGTTTGTAACTCTGACTTCAAATTAAATGAATAATTCTTTTAAAAAGAATCATTTGTCAACAGTGGAGGCAAGTAAGATTGGCTTTATGAATTTTTCTCAAATTTCATAATGTCACAAATAAACCTATAATTTAAAATTTATCATCAATGCTGAAACCCTGGCAACAATATCTTGAGAGGCTTGCTGAAAAGAAAGCCACTGGAACCTCTAGTCATCCTATCCACATGTGCTTGCAGTCATTACCCACCACACCCTATCATCTGAGGAGAAGACAATCTCGCATACTAGGCTAACAGCCATGGATATGACCAACTGAACGCCTGAAGCTCAAAAATCTGACCACGGGAAAGACGCATCTTCCCCAAAGACCTCCAGAAGTGCAACTGAAGTAAAAAGAAATTGCTAAATTTTGCCTTATATAAAAGCACATCAAAAAGTTCCTGGAAAAAAAAAAAGTTCAGCGCAAACTTTTCAAAATGCATGTATGGTTCTATCTTGAGACACATTTTTCATGAATACTCACAATAGAGGTATGTGGAGAGAAGGAGTTTGTGGGTAGGAGGGTGGGAAGAAGAGAGAGAGAGCACAAATAAATAGCAAAACTCTAACAATGATGTCATCAAAATGTCAAAAATTCTATTTATGAACAAATATTTTACATAAATCTCCTCTAACCTCTGCAATAACCCTCTGGAGAGAGTGTTTTTTATCTCCCTTTCCAAATGAGGAAACTAAGGTTCAGAAAAAAACTAAATAATTGGTGGAGAGAAAAAAGGAATGAGAATTAGAAAACACACTTCCCTGGAATAAGATGGAAGACAAGAGACACTAGAAGGACACATGATACTCCAGATATTATGGGCAAAATTGCTTCTAGCAACAAGGCAAGGTTGAAATCCGTGATTTCTTCCCCAAATGTTTCATTTTTGAGTACCACAATTAAGGACATAGAGATGAGTTTTCACCAGTTTCACTCAGAAGGTAGGTTAACAACAGCTGTTGTGAGGGTTCATAACCTGGGTCATTTAGGTGTACAAAAGCCTTGAATGGAATAGTTTAGAGGCATGGGCATTGAAGGGTTCCTTTTAAAGGCTGGAGTGCCATCTAGTGGTAACTATTCTACCTTGCAGGCACTGGGTCCCTGAAAACAATCAGCACCAAGTTGGGAGAGGCACCCTATGTACGTTTCATCTCTATACTGATGTTAATGGACCAGAGGCTGTCATGGAGCCACTGTGTTGAGGACTCTGAACCTATCCCTCAGAAAGGAACACTGTGCCTGACTAAAAACAACGGCCATCAGTGTCGTCATCATTTCTCAGGGAATCAAACTTTCACAGCAGCAACTGATGCCCTCCCCCTTAAGAATTCCTGCTTAGATAGCGCCTCGTCCCGAAATAGTTTTCTCTGACATGGAAATGCACTAGACTATGCAATGAATCCTTATAAATAGTAAGTACATGTAGCTGATGATTACAGAGGAATATCTATTTCTAATTATATTAAAGTAATATTTTCCAAAGATATGAACATAAATTTGTATGAGACTAGAATATTTTTTTCTGTCACAAAGGCGTTTAGTTTATTCTATCACGGATACTCCGGGGTTCACATTTCCAGACGTCTCTCCTCCTTTACAGAAGTTCAGGGAAGGGACAGCAGCTGGCCGCCTGGGGGCGGGGGGGCTCCTGGGCTAAGGCACTGCCCTGTCTGGCTCTCCTGGTGGGAAGTTCCTTCCCCTGCACCCCCCCCGGCCTGTCCCCCCAGGCCCGGAAGCCAGGGGCCACCTCCTGGGGTCCCTGAAGACCACTGGGCTCTGCCACCTGGCCCTGGCACTGCAGAGCACCCCCACCGTGGGAAAAGGTGGGGAGGGAGGAGAACCCCAGTTCCAGGGAGCCGGTGTGCCTACTCAGGCCTTGGAGGCCTGGACACACCTGGGCATGCCCACTGTTCTCTGAGGGTCTGGCTGGAGTCCCCTGCCCACCCTCGGCCCCAGCTGCTTGCCAAGAGACCAGGATATTGTGCTTTGGGGTCAGCGCTGGGGCGGGGATGGGGTGGGGACTAAGGAGCTGTGCTTTAGCAGGGTGTGCCGACCCCCCCATACACACTCGGGGTGGCTGGGGGCTAAGGCACGGGCCAGGCTGAGACTCCCCCCCAAAGCAGGCTGGTGGTGACGCTGTTGGAAGGGTATAGTGTGGGGCGACTCCCTCTGGTCCTCCCCACCCCACACCGGAACCTCCCCTAAAATGCTCCACCTGGAAAGCGAGATCGTCGGGCACAAGGTGTACACAGAAGTCAGAGCCAGGGGGCAGAAAGGCTGGTAATGGTGGGGGAGAAGGCGAGAGGTGTGGGGGTGGGGAAGAAGCCTCTGTGTGCACATGCTCGCACACACTCGTGTACACACACTCGTGTACACACACACTTGCCCTAGGCGAGAACGAGAGGAATGGTGAGAAAAAACTGCCAGTGGCCCAAGCAGACCCTGCTCTGCCCCTGGGGGAACCAGGCCCACCCAACCAGCCAAGGCCAGGGACCTCCCTTGAAATACAGCAGTGGGGGGGGCAGAGAAGTTGAGGGAGGGAGGGAAACAGGTCAGACCCATGGGTCCCGAGTCAGGAACTCGCAGCCACACTCCACACACGCGCACGCGTACTCTGCTTGCCTGCCCAGCACACATCCCCCCCATATCCTGCCTTCCACAGTGCGCCCCCACCCCCACTGGGGACCTGCAGGTGGGCTGGTGGGGTCAGTCCAGTTGGTTTGAAAAATAAAAGGAAATCTTATACTTCAATATTTCAGTAGCTAAAAAAATGTTCTGTACATGGGTAGGGGCTGGGCCCTGTCCCGGGTGGGTGGGGGCAGCAGGGCAGGGGTGGGGGGCGGTAAGCAGAGGAGAGGACAGCAGCCCCACCCCTCCAAGCCTGCTCCCCACCCTCCATTCCAACCCCGGTCCTACTCTGCCTCTTTTACCTTCATTCAAGTTGCGCGTGCGCATGCACACACACACACACACACATACACACACTCACACACAAGAGGCTCCTTGGCTGAGGATCTCCCTCCCTGGGGCTCCAGGGGACACGGGCTGGATGGAGGGGTGAGAGCAGGTGCTGGGCCGCCACCCCCAGCCACCTTAGGCTGCTTGTGGCATTGCTCTGAGCCTGTTGGCTCGGCTATACCACAGGCAGTGCCCACGGCCTCGCCTGCCCCGGCCCCCAGGCGCAGGGACTGAAGAGGAGGCAGGAAGGCGCTTTGGAGGCCTGGAAGCACTGGGGGATGGGTGGGGGTGCAGAGGGGTCCTGAGCGACCCCTCCAGTCTCAGCGGAGGCTGAGGAAGGACTTCCACCAGGCAGGCCCCTGCCCCGTGCCCGGACTGGTGTGTGTGTTGGGGGGGGGGGCACAAAGCTTGGGGTGAGGGAAGGGGGAGCCATGTGTGGAAGAAGGAAACCCGGGCCTGCCCCCCGCCCCTGCTTGCCCGCCCTTGCCGGCCCTGCCCATCCCGGCCAGCAGCTCACACTGGGGGAAGGGGCTGGGATGGAGGAGGGGACCCAGGAACATGCAGCGACCCCCTCGGGGCCTGGGGAGGGACAGACAGTAGCTCCTGACCAAGGTGTGTGTGAGGACATGGGGGTAGGGGAGTGTGACGGACCCCCCGGGTGAGGTGGGGGGAGTGTGATGGCCCCCCTGGGTGGGGTGGGGGAGTGTGACAGACCCCCGGGGTGGGGTGAGGGGAGTGTGATGGCCCTCCCGAGTGGGGTGGGAGAGTGTGACGCCCCCCCCGGGTGGGGTGGGGGAGTGTAACGGCCCCCCTGGGTGGGGTGGAGGAGTGTGAAGGCCCTCCCGGGTGGAGTGGGGGGAGTGTGACGGCCCCCCCGGGTGGAGTGGGGAAGTGTGCGGCCCTCCTGGGTGCGGTGTGGGGGCGCGGTTACTGCAGGGCCTCGGCCGAGGGGCCGCCTCGCCCCATAGCTGGCCCGCTGGAAGCTGTACTCCCCGCCCATCACCTCGGGCTCCATCTTGCCCGAATCACTGATGCAGGCGGTGTAGGGTCGCCCTCGGGTGAGCAGCTTCAGCTTGGGCATCCAGCTCTGGCGCACGACCCGGCGAGCGTTGGGGCACACGCCGGCCGCGATGGCGTTCCTCTTGCTCTCCTTGAAGTTCCGGCAGTGGTTCTTGAGGGCGTGGAGGGCGCGGCTGTCTAGTGGTTTGCCGGTGCCACAGCTGGGGGCCAGTGCGTTCCGGTCAAAGGAGGAGGCGAGGAGCGGCTGCGGCAAGACCTGGTGCCGGGTTCCTGGGCTGCGCCCTCGTGATGCACACCTTGGCGCCTGCCACCAGCTCCGGCTTCTCAGAGGGGACGCCTTCGTCTTGGAGCTTGGGGTGACAACAGGTGCTGATCTGGTCGAGGAGCTCAGCCGGGAGCGACGCCAATCTTGCCGCACCCGGATCCGACTGTGGGTTCCGGGAGGGCCTCAACCTTCTCGGCTGTCGGGCCCACGTTCATCGCGCTGTGCACGGTGTACCTGTTGCAGATCTGCCGGCACTGCTCGTCCGAGCCTTCCTCCCCCGCGTCGTCCTCCTCCTGGTAGGAGTCGGGCTGTCGCTGGTGTAGGCGCTCCAGGTGCCCGGGCTCCTGCGCTCCAACGTGCTGGGCCCGCTTCCTACGCCCGCAGCGGCCACCACCGCCCCGCTGGCCGGCTGCCCTGCCCCCACCCCCGCGGCAAAGGCCACCCCGGCGGGGACCTGCTGCAGGGGCTGCCGGTTGGCCGCCAGGTCCAGCATGGAGAACTTGGCCATCTTGCGGCTACCGCCACTGCCGCCGCCGCCCCTGGCCTCCTTGGGGCCACCGTCCCACAGCCGTTTGGCCGCGGGCTTGCACTGCAGCGAGTCCGACTTCTGCTGCTCCTTCCTGACCTTTGAGACCAGGGGCAGCGGCGAGCTGCAGGTGGGCCAGCTGGAAGTGTGCGCCACGAGGCTCTGTGGCTCGGAGGAGGGCGCCCCTAGGTGTGCAGGCCCTGCGAGTCGCCGCTCCAGGAGCTCACCTTCAGGAAGAACTCGGCGCCTCTCTCCAGGATCTCCTGGATCTGCAGGAAGCCCGCTGTGTCTGTGAACAGGAACTGGTCCCCCACGTTCGTGCTCAGCGGCCCGTGTAGCAGAAGCTCAGGGTCTGCTGGAAGGACTGCGGCTGCACGGCCGCCGGCAGCTCCACCACGGTGCTGCGGCTGCTGTTGAACAGGAGTAAGAGCTGCTGGCGGCCAGCACGGCCTGACCCCTGACCACCACCGACACGTCACAGGGCAGCCCTGCAGCCGCTGTTCTCTGAGGCACTCCAAGATGCCATGGCCGAAGTTGGGGATCTCCATCTGCAGGCTCTGCGCCATGGTGGGGCTGCGCCATGGCGACTGAGGCCTGGCCTGAGCCCTGGGTGCGCCCCCTGCGCCGGGGCCTTGGCTTCCACCTCCATGGCCTCCATGGCCTCCGCCTCAACAACAGCGGCAGAGGCGGTGGCCACTCACTGCTAAATTTAATTGTTTTAAAAAATGATGTACAGCCGGCACCGCGGCTCTGGGTGCCGGATTCTGTCCCGGTTGCTCCTCTTCCAGTCCGGCTCTCTGCTGTGACCTGGGAGTGCTTTTTTCCCTCCATAATGAAACATCAGGGCACATCACTGACACATTTTAAATACATATAAAAACAGAATGCACAATTATCATCAGCCTAATACGAATATCTTCATATGTCTAGATGAAACATGTTCCCATATGAGGAGGCCCCACTGAAACAAAAGCAAAGAACACCTCCCTGCATGAGGACTGACTGCTAGAGTTACGATGATTTTTAGGTTAAGGTTTGAACTGAGAAATCCTGAGATTCCACCTCAATATCCACAAGGACATAAAGAACTGAATTTAAAAAAACCTTATGGACTTTCAGATATAATGCCTGATTTTCTACAAAAACATATATTTTTCCTTCAAAACTAAAATTTAGCAGTCTCTAAAGTCACATTAAAGTAGGGAAATTCAATTATTCTTTCATAAAAGCAATCAAGAAAATGTGCATAAGTTTAACTTTATGGAATGTTTTACCTCATTTTTTAATTTCATAAAACTGTAATATATAATAGGTAATTCTGTTATTTTTTTAAAACAGGATCAACATTTAGGAATGAGGTGAGGAAAGGACACTGTACCAGGAAATCTCTGTGAAATTATCTGAAGTGAATAAATTTTTTATTCTGTGGTCTACTGTGACTTCTTTTGATTTTTTTTCTTGATTTACTTGAGAGACAGAGAGATATAGAGTGAAACAGAGATAGAAAAAAAGATGACCCATCCACTGGTCCATTCCCCAAATGGCTGCACAGCCAGGCCTGGACTAGCCCAAAGCTGGTAGCCAGGAATTCAATCCACAGCTCCAATATGGGTGGTAGGGACTCAAGTACTTTGGGCATCACCACTGTCTTCCAGGGTCCACCTTGGCTAGAAGCTGAAATCGGGAACTGGAGCTAGGGATCAAATTTAGGTACTCCAATGTGAGATGTAGGCATCTTAACCGATAGGCTTGCCCCTAAAGGCATTTCTGATATCATTAATACATAAGGAAAAATTCCCTTCTTTGAGACGTTTCTCTGCATATCTCCCCCACTCTCTTCTTACTGCCATCCTACCTCATTTATGTTGGTATGTAGGATAACTGACATAAGCTTGATGTCTAGCTTTCTATAACAAGGTAAAGAATTGGCCACACAGTTTGTAATGTAAGCAGTACTGAAAAGGAAATACTTATACAGTCAAGAACAATTTTTTTTCCAACAATTTAAAAATAGGCATTTATTTAGTAAAATCCCAAGTCCTAATTAAAAGGTCCTTTTTATCTTTTTAAAAAATGGATTTATTTATTTGAAAGGTAGAGTCACAGACAGAGAGGGAGACAGAGTGAGATCCTCTTTCCACCAGCTCACCTCCTAAATGGCCCCAATACCTAGGGCTGAGCAAGGCCAAAGCCAGGAGCTTGGAAATGCATCCATTCTCCCACATGAGTGGCAGGGGCCCAAGTACTTGGGCCATCCTCCACTGCTTTTTCTTCAGGCATTAGCAGGGAGCTGGATCAGAAGCAGAGCATCTGGGACTGAAACCTGCCCTTGTACAGGGTGCTGCTGTCAAAGGTGGTGGCTTAACCCATTGCACGATGATGCTGGTCTCCATATTATTTCTTAAAGCATGTTTTCCAACACTAGATGGACTTATGGAATATTATAAAAATAGAAATAGATGTTTCTGTTAAATGTTTTCTTTTTAAAGATGAAAATAAGTTACATTTTAAGTGAATCCATCATTCACTGTACAAGTTCTATACCACCACTATTCAACAAAATTTTCTGAGAACACAGAAATGTTCCATAACTAAGTGTCCAAAATGGTAACCACTCATCACACATAGTAACTAAGAAGTTGAAATATGGCTAATGCAGTTGAAGAATTACATATTTTATTTTACACACACACACACACACACACACACACACTGGTTTTAAAGCAAAACTGTAAAGTTTCAAGGAATATAAAGATAAATCTACACATGATACATAATCATATGTAGTACAACTGGAGAAAGAAAACAAACATTAAAAGTAAAAAGGTTCAGACATTTGACCTGGTGCTTAAAAAGCCAGTTAACATGCCCACATCCCATATCAGTGTCTGATCTGAATCTCAGTTCTACCCCCATTTCTAGCTTCCTGCTAATGTACATTCTGGGAGGCAGCAGGTGATAGCTCAAGTACTTGGGTCTCTGCCACCTAGGAGGGGACCTGAATTGGTTCTCAGCTCCAGTGTTTGCATGGCCTAACTGCCACTGTGGCATTTGGAGAGCCAACTAGGGGATCTAAGCTTCCTCTCTCTCTCTCTCTCTCTATCTCTCTCTCTCTCCTAGGGGGTCTAAGCTTTCTCTCTCTTCTCTCTCTCTCTCCTCTTTCCTGTCTCACTGAGAGTGTGTGTATTTGTGCATTTCTGTGTAACTAAATACAATTCAATTTAAAAAAAAACTTTAACTAATACATGTGGTCAAATAAATCAAAATAATTCCTTAAAAGAGGCTTTTATACAGTATGTCATAATTCTAAATGCATAGTGGCACCAGTCAGAACTATCAGATAAGCATGTAAGAGTTTCTTTTTCCTTCCCATCCCTCTCATTGCCTTTTCCCATGGTATTTCTGTCACCACCACCACCCTCAGCCACTGTCTCCTCTCACCAAACTCTTGTCACATACACATGTGAAAGTGAGGAAAGTCCATCTTCAGTGGCAACGGTGTTAGCTCCAATGGTGGCATTGCTGGAAAGACCCTGACCTAGATATGGATATAACCAGACACAGCAACAGATTGTCTAAAAGAACCAAGAAAGGACAGGTTAAAAAGAAAGTAAATGGGTCATGTGATCAACTTTAGTTGAAGGTCAAATATGTACTTCAAATTTGTTGGGATTAATGTACTTGAATAAACAATTCGCAGAGGCTTATGGAGATGTACATCACCACCTAAGCCTCCTAAAAAACTCACTAAAATCATTACAAGGTGAACAACCCTATCCAAAATGGTTAGGATTCAGAAGTGCTTCAGATTTTTAAGATTTTGGAAGATAGGCATAGACTTTACTGGCTGAACATCCTTCATCCACCTGCAGTGCCAGGCAGAATACCAATACATTCCAAAACTTTAAAGTTGTTTTCGCCCATATGTGGTGTACAGTTCAAAAATACATGGCTATGTGTCCCTACATTAAATAATGGCTTTGTCTGTAGACCTCTCCTTTCTATTTTAGAGGCATTTCTCATATGCCCATCAGGGCTATCTGTTACCAGTCCATTTAATGCTCATACAGTAGTCCTCATTTATGTGCAGTTTCGCTTTCTATGGCTTGTTATGCCTGGTCCATGAGGGTCCAAAAATATGAAATGGAAAATTCCAGAAATAAACAATTTCAGAGTTGTAAACTGTATGTGGTAATGAGTGGCGTGATGAAATCTCATGCCATTTTGCTCTGTCTTGCCCAGTGTATCCATGTTGTGCACACTACCACCCATTAGCCACTTGGGAGCCATTTCAAGTCATCAGAGTGGCTGTTAGGGAGTCACAATGCTTATGCTCAAGGAAGCTTTATTCTGTTTAATAATGATTCCAAAGGACAAGAATAGTGATGCGGTAATTCAGGTATCTCACAGAAAAGCAAACTAAAAAGGTAAAACAGTTTGACTTATTAAAGAAAAAATATATACCCTGACGTTGACCTACATTAGGGATGAAACTTTTATCAATGATCTTGTGAGGGGAGAAAAAGAATGTCAGGCTACTTTAGCCTTGTACCTAAAATTACAGAAGTTTCAGCCATAGTGTGTGATAGTAAGGACTTAGTTTGGAGGGCCAAGGCATGAATTTTCTGTGGTTTCATGCATCTACTGATGTACACAACACTCCTGAGGTCTTAGAATGTACTAGGGAATAAGAGGAGACTACTGGACATTTGCTTTAAGAAATCTCAAATCTATACACCCTTTGTCATTTGCTCAGACTTTACACTTATTGCATATTTCAGTCTATTTGACATCATAAACTATCATCTTCTTAAATTTTAAATAAAGGGAGAAATGAGAAATAAGACTAAATGGAAGAAAATAGGATTGATTGGTAAAGTCTTCCTGTGATGAAATATACTTTAATCAACAGACCTTTCAGCCATTCAATTATTCTCCTCTATTTCTAAGTTTCTGATTATATTCTGGTTGGTTAGAGTATGCTGGTTCACTCTCCAAGTGACTACATCGGCTGGGGCTGGTCAATGCTAAAGCCAGGATCCAGGAACTTCATCTGGGTCTCCAACATGGGTGCAAGGGCCTGAGCACTTGAGCCATCTTCTACTGCACCATCTTTCCCAGAAACATTAGCTGGAAGCTGGATCAGAGTTGGAGCAGCTGGGATTTGAACTGGTGCCAATATGGGATGCCAGCGCTATAGGCAGCAGTTTAACCAGCTGCACCACAGTGCTGGCTCCAGGAGTAGTATTTTTCTTACTAATTTTTCAAAAACAGTTTCTCCAAATCACAATGAAAGATTAACCATTTTCTTTTTATTTCCTTTTCCAAATTAAATTTTCATCAAAACTCTGTTAGCTATAAGTGACCCTATTACAAAAATTTTAAACTATTTTAATGTTCAAATACTTTAACAGAACCTAAATCTGGTCCTGATTTTCCCTTTGGTATATTAAATTTGCTATTGTGTTATCTATATTCCTAATAATTTGAATATTCCCCCAATAAATGCCATAAAAATTTAATTATATGACCACAGATATCTTTACTTTTTTATTTTTTGACAGAGTGGACAGTGAGAGAGAGAGAGAGACAGAGAGAAAGGTCTTCCTTTTGCCATTGGTTCACCCTCCAATGGCCGCTGTGGCCAGCACACTGCAGCCGGTGCACTGCGCTGATCCAAAGCCAGGAGCCAGGTGCTTCTCCTGGTCTCCCATGTGGGTGCAGAGCCCAAACACTTGGGCCATCCTCCACTGCACTCCCAGGCCAAAGCAGAGAGCTGGCCTGGAAGAAGGGCAACTGGGACAGAATCTGGTGCCCCAGCAGGGACTAGAACCCAGGGTAATGGCGCCACAGGTGGAGGATTAGCCAAGTGAGCTGCGGTGCCGGCCCCACAGATATCTTTTTATGAACCAAATAGATGTTTCCAGAAATATTACTGTAAAATTGAGCTTTAACACCCCCAAAAATCTCATTTTTCTATACAGCCTTTATAGTAGTCCCATTAGGTGGTGATGGCAAAGTGACTTGGTCTGTACACACATGCGAGAGACCTAAATTGAGTTAATAGCTCCTGGCTTTGGTTCCAGCCATGACAGCCATTTAGAGAGTGAACCAGTAGATGGGGATTCTCTTTCTGTGTTTGCCTCTGTTTCTTTCTATCTCTGCCTCTGAGTTGAGTACAGAAAATACTATGATTAGAAATGGCATCTAGTGATATAGAAGCAGGAAAATGGTTGTTCCTTCTTTAGAATCTATCAGCAGCTCTGATGGCATAGGAGAAAGGGGGCAGTAGTAAAATCACTAAACAAATCACTTTGGCTTTATTCATTTCTCTTATGCCCTTCCACCCTCACTCAAATCTCTCATATTGTGGCTCCTAGGCTTCCTATCTGAGTCACGGCACCATTATGCCGCTCCCCCTCTTCACAGAGGAATAACACTGGACCCTGCGCTGTTCTTTCGTCTGCTCGGCCCTTCCCGGGTTTGCTGCTGGTTCTTCCCGGGTTGGCTGCCAACCCTTCCACCTCCGTGGAAGGGCGGTGCCCCATGCCACTTTCCCCACTTCCGCGGAGGAGTGGCACACTGCCGGCCGGCTCTCTCGGGGGCTGCTCAGGTGTTCCTTCAGATAGATGTTCCCCTTAGATGTTCCTGGTGCATGTTGTCTCTCTCCTCCTTTATAGTCCTCTTCCACCAATCCCAACTCTGCTACCCACACGCCAAGTACACTGCTCTCCTCCAATCAGGAGCAGGATGGCTCCTGCAGGTTACTGGTCGAACTGGAGGCAGCTGTGTAAAAGTTGTTTACTCCTCTCCCAGCGCCATATTGTGGGAGAGCAGATGCATAGAATAAGTCTTAATTCCAGTAACTTAGTCTAGTCCGAGTTGCTCCCCACACATATGGGGAAAAAAGTCTGACGTACAAAGTACAAAGGAGATAAGTAGGTTCTAGGTGTGGTAACACAGAGAAAGGATGGAGCAAAACAGTAGCTACCTTGGAGAGTGTGAACTTATTACTGTGCTCTAAAGAAAATCCAGAGAACAGGAAGTCTAAGTCTAGTTCTGTGATAGCAGAATTGTGCTGTTCAAGATAACTTTAAGACCTAAAAGGACATTTTAAAAAGAAGTTAGAGTTAAGAGTGTGCAACTATCCTGTTTTGCTTCTAAAGGGCATGCACCTGAATTAGTTTCCTAATCTGAACAGGTTGACTAGAATAAAGTTTTTGGAGCTGTTTGAGAATATGTCAACCAGACTAAACCACTTCTCTATCTCTGAATACTGTACATATAACCCTAGAATGTAAATTGTATCCCTATACACAGATGATACCGGGGCATATTTTAACTTTCAACATTTTTCTCAGTAACAAGCTATTTTTAATATCATAGCTATCTTACTGATGTTCCTTATATTTCTAGGCACATAATACCCATTATCAAATATTTCAAATAGTGTGTGATCTCATTTTCAACTCTCAGTTAAATATTTTGATAAGATTCAAATATAACTAAATTTAAAACTTTAATCAAAATAGCAGTTCATGCAAAGTAACACTGTCACCACATGAAATAGATACTCAGCTATGTGACTACCCATATTGTGGGTCACATTAGCTATCTTTATCAGTAAGGCACAATTCTGTCATTGACTAAAGTAAAACCAAATCTAACCCACTCTCAAACTGCAGAAGAAGCCAAAAGGATACATTCCTAAGGAGCAGAAAATGAAGATTGTATTCATATCACTCATCTCCCTGCAAACTCCTGCCCCTCTAGAGTGCTGAGCATCAGATCTTCCTCCTAAGTACCATTTAATTTCAATTACCCCATTTGGTCTTTTCCAGATCCTTGATAAAAGCTTCCACTGTAACCCCAGTTATCAGCTGTGTTAGTTATTTCCAAGTTTCTCTCTCTAACTAAAGCACAAGTTCTCCAAGAGGAGAGCTTGTGTTTGGATTCCTTTGGGTCTATTAGTTTTTCTTTTTTAAAAGATTTATTTATTTGAAAGAGTTACACAGAAAGAGAAGAGGCAGAGAGAGAGAGAGAGAGAGAGAGAGAGAGAGAGAGATTCTTCCATCCAATGGTTCACTCCTCAGATGGCCGCAAAGGCCGGAGCTGTGCCAATCTGTAGCCAGGAGCCAGGAGCTTCTTCCTGGTCTCCCATGTGGGTGTGTGGGTGCAGGGGCTCAAGGACTTGGGCCATCTTCTACTGCTTTCCCAGGCCATAGCAGAGAGCTGGACAGGATGTGAGCAGCTGGGTCTCAAACCAGCACCCATATGGGATGCCGGCACTTCAGGCCAGGGCATTAACCCACTGGACCACAGCGCCGGCCCCTGAGTCTATTAGTTTTAACACATAGGCTTGTCTACAAAGGAAGTACAAGAAAGTTATGCAGAATGACTGAAGATGTATTCTCTTGAGTAGGGAGAGAGAGAGCTCTGAAAAGTACTTGAAAGCCCTGGATTAACAATAAAATGAGAAAACTAACTGCTACAGCAGTCGGCATTGTGGCACAGCAGGTTAAAACCCTAGCCTGTAGTGCCAGCATCCCATATGGGCGCCAGTTTCTGTCCCAGCTGCTCCATTTCCAATGCAGCTCTCTGTTATGGTCTGGGAAAGCAGTGGAAGATGGCCCAAGTCCTTGGGCCACTGCACCCATGTGGGAGACCTGGAAGAAGCTCCTGGCTCCTGGCTTCGGATCAGTTCAGCTCTGGCCATTGCAGTTATCTGGGGAAGTGAACCAAAGGATGGAAGATCCCCCCACTCTGGCTCTACCTCTCTCTGTAACTCTTTCAAATAAATAAAATAAATCTTAAAAAAATTAACTGCTGCCACTGTGTCCCAACAATCAAGGCAATGTGTCTACAAAATAGACAAATCTTAAATCTCCATTTCTAATAAAATTTCTTTGAAAATTTCTCCCTTAAACCATATTGTTGAGTATAACAGCCTGCTGTGAAGTCAAATATCAGATAATGAAAATTAGAGTTCAATATATTACTACTAAGCAAGTTAGTAAGTAAATAAATAAGAAGTTATTGTAAATTTTTAAAAAGGTTTCCACTTTTGAATGTTTATGCAATATTTCCTCAAATAACTTCAGTATTATTGACCAAATATGTAGGTTATGTTACGTATTTTTACCACCATACCTACAAAGCACAACACACTAATATATATTACCAACAGTGACCCATGGCACTGACGCGGAGGCATTTCAATCTGGAATACAGTGCCAACAACAACAACAAAAAGAAGTCTGTGTAGGGGAAGGGACTGATTCAGAGCAGCTTACCCTATGTTTCAAACGAATGCGTGTCTACTCAAAGATAAACACTGACATGCCTTGGATGATGGGGCTTATGGCTGACTATGTAAATAAGCAAGCTTAAACAACCCTCCCACACACACACACACAATACATACAGTCTGGTGGAAGATAATCAAAATGGCTTGAAGTGGTTTCCAAAGGAAAGGAGCTCACACTGTAACAGTAGGGTCAAACCAGCTTGGTTACTTAATTCAAGACTATAAATGCAAAAATAAGTTAACGTAAGGCTACAGACACAAAAATCAGCTAACCTTTTTAATGGAAGGTAGTAATTTCAGAGCCTTAAGTAATCAATTAGTTCAAAGAAATTATACTCATACAATATATAAAAAGAGATACTGACCAGTTCTACTATCATTTGTCAAGAAGACATGCTCATCGATCAAAAATGTTTCTTTCTCCTCTCAAAAGTGTCTCCACTGTGGAGATTACAACAAAAGGTCATGTTTTGTCTTTGGTTTCTGAAAAAAAAAAAAAAAAAAAAAAAAAAAAAAAAAAAAAAAAAAAAAAAAACAAGGTTGCACATATTGTGCTCCCTGAAATCATAACTATAAAGGTTGTGGTGCTTCTGGAACAAATACGGAAACTAGAAATAAGAACACCTGACAATGAGATTGTTAGACTAAATATAATGAGATTGTTAGACTAAATATAAGAACAGGTCACATAAAGATTCACACTATATAAGCTACAAGTAATTGTAGATAAATCAGATTCTTAAAATACTCATTTATTACCAATTTAGAACTATAAGTGATTTTTTAAAAAAACTTTCTGAGATAAGGGCCAAATTTGTCAGGTGAAACAGTTGATTGAAAGTTAAAGGAAACTTTAGAAAAGAGAGGGAAAGAACATGTGAAGAAAGAAAACTTGTTACCTAGTAACTATATGTTATGTAATGGGGCCAGGGGTTCCACACAATTTATAGGTAACTACAACTGTATGACATAGGTGCTATTGAAAATATAATTTTACAGATGAGGTAATTAGCAATCAGAGAGGTTAGTTACCTTGCCTCAAGTTATACGTTTAGTAAGTGGCAGAGCTAAGATGTCAACTTTGTCTTATTTCTTTGTGCTTTTTCCATTTTGCTTCCCTAAATCATGTATTTATTCTTAAGAACATACAAAGTTTGTATCATATAATTATAAATTCACAACAAAAATCAGGCAACGAAATGAAGTCAGGAAAACAATGCTATCAGAAAAGGAAGCTTAATTCTAGTCCTTCCTTCCTCCTCTGCTAGCTACTAAGGTATGAATCTGTGGAAAAAATAATTAAAATATCTAGGCCTTAGAAATTTAAGATGGTGGCATGGAGGGGAGAGGATTCAGGTTGATCCCCCTTATCTGTAGTATAACTGCCAGATTAATTGATTCCAATCAGCTCATATCATTAAATAAAATAAAATTTTATTGTATGAGTGTGACTAGAACTCAAATTTCTGAATTTTAAATCTTGTTGTCCAAAGAAGGATTGTGTCCCACTATCACTCTCTCCTTTAATACTTTGAACTGCTGTCTATTATTTAAATGAGATGTATGACAATCTTACCTATGAATGCAAAAGGTACTAAACCAAAAAATGTGAATGATGGGAAGGTATTTCCTGCATCCTTTCAAGTTGCTGATTACTTATAAAGATACATAAAAATCTTTACTATCAAGACTTCAAATCATTTTTAAAATACACTCAGCAGTTCAAGAGAGTATAAATTGATGTGTGGCTTTTTTCTTGTTCAAGAAATAATTTAACTTCTAGATTCAAAAAGCTAAACTAACTAACTTTCAAAACTTCTCCCTGGGAAGGACCAAATGGCTGCTGAGTAAGATATTCAGGTGAACTTCTCTCAACACAGATATTAATTTGAATAGCTGTTCACAAACTAAGTCACCTTCACAAAAGCCAAAGCAAGGTGACCACCGTGCCTGTGGTGCTGGCATCCCATATGGATGCTGGTTCTAGTCCCGGTTGCTCCTCTTCCAGTTCAGCTCTCTGCTGTGGCCCGGGAGGGCAGTGGAGGATGGCCCAGGTGCTTGGGCCCCTGCACCTGCATGGGAGACCAGGAAGAAGCACCTGGCTCCTGGCTTCAGATCGGCACAGCGCCAGCCATAGCAGCCTTGGGGAGTGAACCAATGGAAGGAAGATTTTTCTCTCTGTCTCTCTCTCTCTCACTGTCTGTAACTCTACCTGTCAAATAAAAAAAATGTATAAAAAATAAAAAAAAAACAAGGTAGTGAAGAAGGCAACAAGGGGCACTGTGGCACAGTGAATTAAATCACAGCTGATTTGGGAGCTTAGGTTCCTGTCTCAAGTGACTCTGCTTCCCAATCCAGTCCCTGCTAATGCAATTGGAACATCACCAGATGATGGTCCAAATGCTTGGGCCCCTGACACCTCTGTGAGATACTGAGGGAGTTTCTGACTCCTGGCTTTGATCTAGCCCAGATCTAGCCATTGAGGCCATCAAAGGTGTGAACCAGTGGATCAAAGATCTCTCTCTGTGTCCCTGATGCTAATCCTTTCAAATCAATCAATCATTTTTCTTGTTTTTTAAGGGTAAGAAGGAAATTTTTACTACATCACCCTTCCCCAAGCTCTGAGCAGCCCAGTCTAGAGAGAAACAATTACTACCTGGGGAAGAGGGAAGTCCAGACCTTAGACTTGAAACTCAAGACCAGGCTTGCGACTGTGAAATCCAGACTCAGAGAGGACGCCATGGTCTCTGCCTCCTGGACAGGACTCACAGACTAAGACTTTGGATCCTCCTCAGCCATGTACTCCTGCCTCAAACTCCAGCACACAGCAGGGCAAACTCCAGTCCCTGGGCAGCAGGGCAGTAAAGTGAGTTAGGACCTAGCCTTAAAGCTGCTTACCTTCAAGCAGACAGCAAAGAAGACCAACCACAAAGGAGTAGGGCAGGAAATTGAGATCAGTAGCAGTCCCACTACAGTGGCACCAGACAGACAGCAAGGCTCCTATAACCGGACCTGCATGTGCAGACAGAGACAAACCTGCCCTAACACCAGATGAAGAACTACACCCATGTAGGAACAGACAACTCTTTCTCCCTGCATCACCTTCAACCTCCTAAGGGCTTGGCACACAACTACAAGATAATGCCAACTTACTCTCAAAATGGACAGCCAAGAGATCTCCCCCATCCCTGTTCCCCAACCACAGGCAAGCGGGGAACAAGGTCCAGCCATGAGGGAGTAGGGCAATAAAGTGAGCACAGAACTGCATCACAGATCTGGTAAAACCATCGCTTGGCAGGTATTAATAGTCCCACGGTCAGTGCTTGTAGACAGAGGACCAGCCCTTGTCACAGGTGGAGACCACAGCCCCAGTGAATTAGACTTATATCCAGGCTGACATCACATGTGGTTGGTTGCAGTGGTCTCAGGTAGCAAGTCCATGTCAGCAGTTGGCAGGTCATGACAAATTTGCACTTGACCATACCTGAGTCTGCAGACCTTTTTTTTTTTTTTTTTTTTTTTTTGCAGGCTGAAGGACTTAGGTTTGATCTAGCATTGTAGCCACAAGACTGCTCATTCCAATCCTCCCTCAACCCTCAACTCCAGGCAGTACAACACAGAGAGAGTAACTGGGGTAAAAAAAAAAAAAGGCAGATGGGTATTCAGGCATTGTATGGAAGCATGGGGCTGGCACTCCAGGAACTCCTGAATCCTTGCTGGACTTAGTGCCTCTGTGACAGCAAACACATCCCTGCCAACGTGAGCACCTGAGCAACCACGTCAGACCTCAGGGCAGCATTCCTGCATCTCAGGCACAGTGGACTGAGGGATGGCACCCTTGTGGCCCTGGACTCTGCCATATGAGCTGCTACCAAGAACCATGCATTCCTCGAGGACTGAGGAGAGAACCCCATGTCCCAAATGCCACTGTCATCCTTTGCTATGAAAGACATTGGGAGACTTCACAGCATCCAAATTAAAATAAAGCCAAAATTCTTACCAGATACCCAAATACACATTTTTAGGAAAAAGTCTTTTACACAAAATCAACTGATTAAAAGTGAAAGAAGGGTCCAGTGCTGTGGCTTAGTAGGCTAAGCCTCCACCTGCAGTGCCGGCATCCCAGATGGGTGCTGGTTTGTGTCCTAGCTGCTCCTCTTCCGATCCAGCTCTCTGGTATGGCCTGGAAAAGCAGCAGAAGATGGCCCAAGTACTTGGGCCCCTGCTCCTGCATGGGGAGACCTGGAAGAAGCTCCTGGTTCCTGGCTCTGGATCAGCCCATCTCTAGTCACTGTGGCCATTTAGGGGAGTGACCACTGGATGGAAGATCTTTCTTTCTGTCTCTTCCCCTTTCTCTGTAACTTTGCCTCAAATAAACAAATCAATCTTGTGAAAGAAACAGCTATTCTGTCAGATGACAAATATCCATGTAGGAACACTGAAGTATGAAAAGGCAAGGCAGTATAACACCTCCAAAGGAACAAAGTAATGCTTGAGTAACAAATTCCAAGGAAAAGAGACTTAAAAATACCTGATATTCAAAGTAATGATTACTAGGATGCTCAAAGAGATACAAGAGAAAACACACTCTGAGATGAACAACAGCCAGAAAACAATTCATGGCTTTAATGAGAAATTCAGCAAAGATACAGAGATCTTGAAAAAGAGTCAAACAGAAATCTTGAAAATGGAGAAATTCAGTGTTGAATAAAAAGTACAGCTGAAAGCCTCAATAACAGACTAGACCAAGCTAAGAAAAAAACATTATCTGAAATTCAAGACATCTTTTGGAATAAACCAGACCCCCCTCCCCTCCAAAAAAAAGGATATAAAATGGAGATAGCCTCTGAATTGTGCAGGCCAATGTTAAGAGAAATATGCAAATTCTGGGGATTCCTAAGGATGAATATAAAATAGTAAGTCCCTACATTAAAAAAATGATCAGTGCCTGGTGTTGTGTCACACGGGGTTAAGCTGCCACTCATGACATGGATGTTCCATATCTGAGCACCTGTTTGAATCCTGCCTGTTCTGCTTATGATCCGGCTCCCTGCTAATGCGCCTATGAAAGCAGCAGGAGACGGCCCAAGTATTTGGGTCCCTGCAACTCATGTGGGAGACTCACATGGAGTCCCAGACTCCTGGCTTCAGCCTGGCCAAGCCCAGGCAGTTGCATTCATTTGGGGAATGAACCAGCAGATGGAACATCTCTTTTTCTCTCTGTCCCTCTTTTTCTGTCATTCGGCCTTTCAATCAAAAAAAAAAAAAAGGAAGAGCAAGAAAAAAAGAAAAAAAAGAAGTTATAAAACATACAACCTAACAATGTATATCAAGGACCTAGAAAAACAAGAATAAACCAAACCAAATGTTAGTACAATGGAAGAACTGATAAAGATCTGGGGTTGGTATTGTGATCCAGTTGGCTAAGCTACAGCTTGAGAAGTCTGCACCACATATTGGACTGCAAGTTCCAGTCTCAGCTATTCCACTTTTTTTGTTAAAGATTTATTTATTTATTTGTGAGGTAGAGTTACAGAGAGGGGGGAGATGGAGAGTAAGTTCTTTCATCTGCTGGTTCACTCCCCAAATGGCCACAATGGCCAGTGCTAGGCTGTTCTGAAGCCAGGAGCCAGGAGTTTCTTCTGGGTCTCCCACACACATACATGGGCCCAAGCACTTAGGCCATCTTCTACTGCTTTCTCAGGCCATAGCAGAAAGCTGGATTGGAAGAGGAGCAGCCTGGATACAAACCAGCAACCATATGAGATGCCAGTGCCACAGGCAGAGGCTTAGCCTACTATGCTACAGCACTAGCCCCAGTTATTCCACATTTAATCTAGCTCCACGTAATGCACCTTGGAAGAAGCAGATGTTGACTCAAGTACTTGAGCCTCTGCCACCCATGTGTAAAACCAGGATGGAGTTCTTGGCTCCTAGCTTCGGCCTGACCCAGACCTGGATGTTTGTGGCCATTTGTGAAACCAGCAGGTGAAAGCTCTCTCTCTCTCCCTCCCCCGCTTCCCTCCTTCTGTCACTCTGCCTTTCAAATAAATCAATCACTTTTTAATTGTTTTTTTTTTTTTTAATTTGCTTTATTTATTTGAACAGCAGGGTTATACACAGAGGAGGAAGAGACAGAAAGAGATATTTTTCATCTGTTGGTTCACTCCCTAACTGAACATAAAGGACTAGGGTTGGGCCAGACCGAAGTCAGGATCCAGGATCTTCTTCTGGGTCTTCCACATGGATTCTGGGGTCCAAGCACTTTAGACTTCTTCCAATGCTCTCCCAGGTGCATTAGCAGGGAGCTAGATTGGAAGCGGGGCAGCCAGAACTTGAACTGGTGCCTATACAGGATGCTGACATTGCAGGTAGTCAATTGCAGGTAGTCATTTTACCAGCTATGCCACAACACCAGCCTTTCAAATCAAAAAAAAAAAAAAGAAAAGAAAAGAAAAATTTATTTTTATTTGTTTTGGCTCTGATCTTTTTTTCTAAGATCTTCCACCTGCGGCGCCGGCACCCCGGGTTCTAGACCCGGTCAGGGCACCGGATTCTGTCCCGGTTGCTCCTCTTCCAGTCCAGCTCTTTGCTGTGGCCCGGAAAAGGCAGTGGAGGATGGCCCAAGTACTTGGGCCCTGCACCCACATGGGAGACCAGGAGGAAGCACCTGGCTCCTGGCTTTGGATTGGCACAGCGCGCCAGCCATGGTGGCCATTTTGGGGGTGAAACAACGGAAGGAAGACCTTTCTCTCTGTCTCTCTCACTGTCTAACTGCCTGTCCAAAAAAAAAAAAAGAAAGAAAGAAAGAAAGGAAGAAGTTGAAGTATCCCTATTTGCAGATGATGTAACTCTTTATACAGAGTAATGTAGACTCCACCAAGAGACTATCAGAACTGATAAATTAATTCAGTAAAACTGCCGGAAACAAAATTGAGACCTAAAAATAAGCAGTATTTTTATCATCAATAATGGGCTCACTAAGAAAGAAATTAAGAGCAATCCTGTTCACAATATTTATAGAAAAATGAAATATCTTGAAATAAGCTTTAATTTTTAAAAATTTATTAGAGAGAGACACACAGACAGAGACAGGCAGCTCCCATTTACTGGTTCAATCTCTAAATGCCACAACAGAAAGGGTTAGGTCAGGCCTAAAATCCAAGGACTCAACCCAGGTCCCAGAAATGGAAGGCAAATTACTTGAGTCATTACCATTGCCTCTGAGGGTCTGGATTAGCAGGAAGCTGGAGTAAGTAGTGAAATCCAGTATTGAACCCAGGCACTCCAAATGGGACACGAGAGTCTTAACAGTTTAACTGTGAGGCCAAGATCTGCCCTCCCATCACCCAGAATAAAATTTAACCAAGGACGTGAAAGACATTTACAATAAAAATTGCAAAGCACTGATGAAAGAATGTGAAGAAGACAAAAGAAAACACAAAGTTCTTCTCTGTACGCAGATTAGAAAAATTAATACTAGTAGAAGTCCATGATACCTGAAGCAATTCACAGCTTCAATGTAATTACAACCAAAATAATAAAGACATTATTCACAGAACTAGAAAAAACCAATCCTAAAATTCATATAGAAGGACTTTAAAACAACTCACATAGATAAAGATATCTTGAACAACAAAGTTGGAGGCATCACAACATCAGATTTCAAGACATATTATAGAGTTACTGTAATCAAAAGAGTATGGTATCAGCATAAAAACAGACATACAGACTATTGGAACAAAATAGAGATCTCAAAAATTAATCTACATACCACAGCCAATTGCTCTTTGATAAATCTGCTAAAACTCATACCAGAGAAAGGACAGTCTCTTACATAAATGGTGCTGGGAAACCTAAACCTAAATATCCATACCCACGGGGCCAGCACTGTGGCTTAGCAGTGCCACCACCTGCAATGCTGGCATCCCATATGGGCACTGGTTCCAGTCCTGGCTGCTGTACTTCTGATCCAGCTCTCTCCTGTGGCCTGAAAAAGCAGTAGAAGATGGCCCAAGTTCTTGGGCCCCTACACCCATGTGGGAGACCTGGAAGAAGCTCCTGGCTCCTGGCTTTGGATCGGTGCAGCTCTGGCCATTGTGGCCATCTGGGGAGTGAACCAGCAGATGAAAGACCTCTCTCTCCCTCTGCCTCTGCCTCTCTATAACTCTGCATTTCAAGTAAAAATAAATAAATCTTTAAAATAAAAATATCCATACCCAGAATCCAAAATTTCATCCCATGCCTCTCACCATAATCTAAAATCAACTCATAATGGAAGAGACATAAATGTAAGACCTGAAATTATGAAACCCCTGGGGGAAAATATTGGCAAACGTTAATTTTTTTTAAAAAGACCCCAAGAGCACAGAGAGGAAAGGAGAAACAGACAAATGTGATCATCGCAAACTAAGAAGCTTCTGTACAGCAAAAGGAACAAATCACAGCTGACAGAAAACAGTTACAAGCTGTGCATCTAACAAAGGACTATGACTCAGAACATATACAGAACCCCAAACACCACAAAAACGGAACAATCCAGTTAACAAACAGGCAAAGAATCTGAATAGATATTTCTCTGGAGAAGAAACACAAAAGAAAACAAAAGCATGAAGAAATGTTCAATATCACTAGCCTTCAGGGACATGTAAATCAAAACCACAATGAGGTTGGGAAGGGTGTGGCGAGAGAGAATGGAAGGAGACTGGGTAACAGGCACCACACACAGACAGAAGGCACTGGTGCCAGTGTTCACAGCACAGTGCTCCTGTTCCACTGCAGCTCACAGTAATGTGTTATACACTGCACAAAGAACCGGGAGACAGAAACTAGTAGCTACCAGAACACAGATAAGCTAAGGACGTAGAAAAGCTATTTTCCTGGTTTCAGGTATGATTTGTATATGTAGTGAAATATTGTACCATAAAAGTATTGTGTGGGGAGCAACTGAGACTAGACTAAATTACTGGAACTAGGACTAATTCTATGCATCTGCTCTCCCACAATATGGCTCTGGGGAGGAGCAAACAACTACGCAGCTGCCTCATCGGTTTGACTGATAAGCTGCAGGAGCTGATCCTGCTCCTGATTGGAGGAGGAGAGCAGCGTGCTCGGCGTGTGGGTAGCAGAGTTGGGATTGGTGGAAGAGGACTATAAAGGAGGAGAGAGACAACATGCACCAGGAACATCTGAGGGAACACCTGAGGAACATCTGAGCAGCCCCCGAGAGAGCCGGCCGGCGGTGTGCCGCTCCCCCACGGATGTGGGGAAAGTGGCAGGGGGGCCCGCCCCTCCACGGAGGTGGAGGGGCCAGCAGCTAACCCGGGATGGCGTCGTTCCTCCGCGAGTGGGGGACCGGCAGCAAACCCGGGAAGGGCCGAGCAGACAAAAGAACAGCGCAGGGTCCAGTGTCGTTCCTCTGCAAATGGGGGAGCGACAGTATTGCATGCTAATCAAAAATAGTTTAATAGAATAATAATAAAAAACATTTTACCAAGGTAGTCTCTGATTCAGTGATATAGAGAACGTAACATGTTGAGAAAGGGAAGCGATTTTGGAAGCTCTCTTCAATATAAGAAATTAGACCACCACTATTTGAAGCCAAGTGCCTTTTACTGTCTTTCCTTAAAAAATATATATTATATATATAAAATATATATATAGAAACATTCCTTTTATTCTTCAATTAAAGTTCTTTTGGAATATGAAATTAGTATTTCTTCAGAGTAAAACACCTGTCAGAAAGTATGAATACATTAAAAAAAAAAAAAAACAGGACTCACAAACATCATGTCTTAAGAATTAAGTCTCCAGTCACCCTACTATATCAATTGTAGGATTTATTATCTAAAGACACAAAGAAGTATTTTGTGATTTTCTTGCATTCAGAAACTTTTTTATTTTCTTAGATTCAGCATCAGGGTCCCTAGCTAAATTATTATAATAGAACACTGGCTAAGACTTATAATTGATTATCATTAGTTTTTATTATTTTGTGTGTCTCTTAAAGTCAACATCACATTTAAAGATTATTACTTCAAAATTATCCCTTTGTCAAAAAATCGGAGGATAATACATTTTTTCCTAACAGCACAGCTTGGGAAAATATACTCATCAATGATGCCAAGTTAAATTAAATTAAAAAATAGAGTAAACTTGGTGATCAACTACCATATATATGAATCTAGAGAAGAGGTAAATATGATTTAAAATTTATTGTAAAGCAAGATACAATAATTTGCATTCTATGCTATGCCATTTCTGCAATGCCAAGATAAAGGAGTATTTTGAGTTTCTCAGAGAATACCAAATAATTGGTCTGAGTTCAATCTAACTTAATTGTCTAATAAGGTAAGTTTACTATGGCTTTTCAACTATATAAACAGATTAAAATCTATCAATGAGACAAAAATTAAATTATTTTCTATACTGTGCAGTATGACATTATACTTTAAAAACCTTAAAAAAAATTACATGAATCAAAAACCAAACAGACTTCCTAGGAAATTTTGTAGAAAGTTATAATCTAATCAAAAAGATTTTGGGAAACATAGGGTAATAAAAGGAAAGTTAACAATGTTCACCTTCAATTAATTTCATAGGTCACTGTTATACCATCTAATAAGATAAGTAAAAACATGCAAGCAGCTGGTACTGCAGCTAGACAGATTAATGTAACAGTCTGTAGTCATACGTGCTGGCAAGGGCTCGCCTCTTTTGGCAAGGAGGTCAGTTGCCCTTGAGAAAGGGGGGGGAGGATGGAGAAACAATAGTCCTTCCACCATGTGGCCATGTGTGCTCCATTCCCTAAGTTAAACATCCACTGCAGCACACACAGGAAACTCTCTCTTCTTTCACATCTGACAGTTTTCTCTCACATGTAACTTGACAAAAAACATATAACATTGGTCTATAAAACCTGTAAGATGTACTGCATAAAACTAATAATATATTCTCATAACACATCACTGCAAATGAGTTGGAAGCCAAATACTTAAATTTAAGCCAACACTTCCAAAACAAGATGTGGCCTAAAACCATTCAGGCATCATACAACCCCATACAAGTGTCTCAGGAGTTAAATCCATTTGTTTTCTACCTCTCTGAATCAACGAAGAAAACCACTAAGAAATACAAATCATTGTAAAACCTCATGGGCCATAAAAATAAATCTGTGACTATTAGACATATGAAGCTGTAGTTAGTGTCCATGGATTTAAGTTCCATAATTTATTTGTTATAATTCCAGATATCACTTCTTTTTTTTTTTTTTTGACAGGCAGAGTTAGGGTCTTCCTTCCATTGGTTCACCCCCCAAATGGCCGCTAAGGCCAGCGCACTGCGCCAGTCCAAAGCCAGGAGCCAGGTGCCCCCTCGTGGGCTCCCATGTGGGTGCAGAGCCCAAGCACTTGGGCCATCCTCCACTGCCTTCCTGGGCCACAGAAGAAAGCTGGACTGGAAGAGGAGTAACTGGGACAGAATCGGCGCCCCAACAGGGACTAGAACCTGGGGTGCCAGCGCCACAGGTGGAGGATTAGCCTAGTGAGCCGCGGAACAGGCCCTGCATTTAGATTTTCAAGAGGCTTTGTTTTACATGTTTTACCCCAGTATTTAAGAGTTGTGGGAAGGAAGCAGATCAGACAATATAATGCCCTTTTTACAGATGAGAAACTAGCTCGTTACCCTGGACATAAGCTCTAGTATGTCAGTGGTAGGCTTAAGGCCTGAGCTGTCTGATTATGAAGAAAGGTTAGGATTTCTGAGGCAGTCTAAATAGTTGTTACACAAAAGGACTTCTGAACACTGGAAAATTTATGTATTTCTTAATAACCTGTTACTAGCTAGTTTAAAAGAGCTATAATGGCAACAGAAAAATAATTTTCATCTTCTGAAGCAAATTTTACTAATAATTCTGTGGCTATTTTAATGTGACACTGTTACATTTTTCTAGGTTTTGTCTATCAATATTAATAAGAAAATATACACCAGCACTGTGCTTCTATGAATTCTACATTTAACTCAATTGCCAAATTCACAATTAAGGTTATTACATTACAAGAGCTACTGCCTACTGGGTAGAAAAATATTAATTTCACACTTTAAATACTATAAAACTATTTGACAGCAGTGTTGGCCTGCCAATTGAATCCTTTCCTGTTTGAGCTGTAACAGCCCTATTGGCTGAAGAGCCCTAAAAGGGCATTAACAAACAGCTCTTAATTCAATCACATTTGCATTTTAACCTTTCGTAGGTACTCTGAAAGAAGTCTTTAGTACTGTAAAAGATATATGGGAAAAACAAAAAACAAATTATAATAAAGGTTAATTCTACATGTACATTTGTTCTGATTAGTGTACTGTAGGATAGGAGGGCAACAGATATCTGATATAAGCTCATTTACAAGAATTTGGGTTATTACATTTTCTGATACTCATTATTTCTGCAGATAATCACATACCACAGTAATATTTAAATATTATCACATTTTAAAAGCACAAGTCCTAATTCTTTGCTATTCTAAGATTAGAATCCTCTAAGAAATTGGATCTTATACATTATCCTGTAATATTATATATCTCTGTATTTACTACCTACCTACAAGAATTAAAAGTCTCTTCAGAGTCCAAAGCAGAACTTGGTTCTTCTTCCATTTTTATTACAATCTCCTGGAAAAAATTTTAAAAACACACTAAAATAATGGAGATTGCAAAGCAACGTTTCAGTTAAACAGCTGTGTAACAGTTCTATGCAGTATATTAGCCAAAATAAAATGTCCCCTTGCCCCTTCCCTAAATTATTTTCTGTACTTCTTTTAGGAAAAATACTCATCTTGAAGCCACAAGCACTCCTAATTTGCATAATAATGCTATCAATGTAATTACTAAGAAGAATAAATAAAGTATAATACAGGTTTTTTCCTTAAAAATTTATACATTTATAAAAATTGAGGAGGCAGAGGTGAACAGAAAGCAGATTTGGTAGAATAAAAATACTTTTACTAAAGAAACTTAAAATGCTAATCAATGCCAATATAATATATAATATATATTAAGTATAAATATAAGTTCTCAAAATACATATTTCAAAGTTTAGTTATGAAAAAATAGTTTCCCATGATTAAACAGATCATTCGTTCTTCAAAAAAATTATAAAACTGACAGAAAATCCTAAAATGCATAAAGCACTTAGTTACATGCTAGCATTTTCATAAAAGGGAGTTTTCTGTTGGTGAGCAAGGCTCCATGCTAACAGCTGGGACAGCCAAAGAAAAAACTCAGGAGAGAACAGACCCGGAAGGTTTTCCAGCTCCCATTTCTCCACCTGCTAGAAATGGAGGAGGCAGAGATGAACAGAAAGCAGATTTGGTAGGCGGTGGCCAGAAACAGATTTTAGGGCGGCAGGGGCGGCGTGGGGGCCGCGTCCACTAGCCAAGGGCAGCTGAGGGGCCGGGCGGGCCGAGCGCAGAGCCGCCCGCGCCCGCGCCTCCTGTCTGTCCTCTGGCAGCTTCCTGAGCCGCCGAGGCCGGCATCCTGCGCTGGGCTGGCGCCCTTCAGGTACATGATCCCGCAGTCCTCGGCCACCAGGACTCCAGGCTGCCGACGACGCAGCTGCGCGGGGCAGCGGGTCGGGGTCAGGGCGGCCGCGCCCGGCCCGGCCCGGGCCTCCCCCGCGGGCCTCGGGGATCCGGGGGTCCCCGCTCGGGCGAGGCGCGGGGCTCGGAGGAGGGGCGGGGGCTCTGGGGAGGGGCGGGGGGGCTCTGGGGAGGGGCGGGGGCCGTGTTGCAGCCCCTCGGGCCCCCGCAGGACGGGTCTGGCGATGGCTATGGTGACGGTGATGGTGTTCACGGTATTGGTGGTGATGATGATGATGGTGTTGATGGTGTTGGTGATGGACGTGTGTGGTGGTGGCGGCTGCAGAGCCCGGGCGCCCAGGGAAAGCCCAGAGTGGGCCAGCAGGGGGAGCCTGGGCGAGCGACAGTCCCCGCCCGCCTGCCCCCGCCTGGCCCCACCCCGGCCCCGCCCGCCCCGCCTCCCGCCCACCCTGCCTGCCCCGCCCGCCCCGCCCTGCCCCTCCTGGCCCCTCCCCGACCCGCCTCCCGCCCGCCCTGCCCCTCCTGGCCCCTCCCCGCCCCCCGCCCGCCCCACCTCCTGCCCGCCCTGCCCTCCTGGCCCCTCCCCGCCCGCTCACAGGAAGAGGTTCTCCAGGACTTAGTGGTAGTCTGGGCAGCTGCTGTCCTGGAGGAAGCTGGCGGCATAGACGATGATTGCGTTGAGGCCCTCGCTGTGGTAGCCTGTGAGGGCGGCCGTCGCTGGGCTCTGAACCACGCAGGCGCACTGAGGGTCTTCCGGGCCCAGCAGGGGGTCCGACCTCCAGGATGACCACGGGTGCCCGGGGGGGGGTCTCACCTCCGTGGGTGATCACGGGTACCCAGGGAGGGGGGGTCTCACCTCCGTGGGTGACCACAGGTACCCGGGGGGGGGGTCTGACCTCTGTGGGTACGGGGGGATCTCCCCTCCGTGGGTGACCACGTGGTAACCGGGGGCCAAACCTCCATGGGTGACCACGGGTACCAGGGTAGGGTCTCACCTCTGTGGGTGAACAGTGGTACGGGCGGGGGGAATATCCCCTCCGTGGGTGACCACGTGGTAACAGGGTGGCCTAACCTCCATGGTTGACCACGTGGTAACGGGGGGGCCTCACCTCTGTGGGTGACCACCTTCATGTACAGCCAGATCATGTGCAGGTCGATGCGGTGCTCCTGCTCCCTGATGATGACCGTGTGCCACAGGCGCCCGTTGGCCGCACCGCTGTCCTCTGCCGCGCCATCCCCAAACAGATCTGCGCTGTCCCCAGGCATGTTCTTGGCGGTGGCTACCGGGGTGTCACCTGGAAGAAGCACCCCTGGGGCTGGACGTGTCGGCCTCTCACAGCCGCCTTCATTCTCCCGACCTGGCTGCCTGTCCCCTTACAGGACCTGGCTCAAGTGCCACCTCCTCCAGAAAGCCGTCCGTGATTGCACCTCCCGTACACTTGACTCCTAACACTTCCTGGGTCTCTTCCCCTTTAACTGAAGCGAACAGCCAGAGGCCCAGGGGGTCACGGTGGGCTGCTCCCTGTCCCCCACCCCTCAGCAGAGCCACGTTTCTGATAGCGGGGGGGGGGGGGGAACTGGGGTCCACAGCTGTGCCACGGAAGACACAGTGCTGGGGGCGGAAGTCAGACCCAGCTCCCTTCCTGGTCACTCCCCAGGCCTGCAGTGCTGGGGCGGGAGCGCCAGTGGGGCCCAGGTCCCTGCGCATGCGCACCTTGGCAGCAGCGGTGAGGGCTCAAGTGCAGGGGCCCTGCACCTGCGTGGGTGACCCGGATGGAGCTCGGCACAGCCTGGCCCAGCGCCGGCCTTTTGGGAAGTGACCCAGCGTGCTCTCTCCCTCTCTCTAGCTCTGACTGCATTTCAAATAAATCAGAAGAAAAGCAAAAAAGAAAAAAATACACCTTAGAGGTTTACCCAAATATTTATGTTTTAATTGCTAACTTACAATATATCTGTCAAAAGTTCAGTGATTTAAAACATGAGAAAACAGAAATACCAAGAAGTATTCATGTCTCCTGCAATACTATCAAACATCTAGAAAAAATATTTACTTAAGAAACGGGAATATTCATCAAATAAAAGTTAGAACAAATTCACACCTATCTGTTTAAATTGTATAGAATAAAAATAAATTTACTGAAGAAACTATAAAAACACTTATCAATGCCCCAATGTAAAATATATGTCCTTACTGATAGAGATTTAATAGTCTAATTTTTAAATACACATTTCAACATTTAGTTATGAAAACACTGTATACTACTAAATATATCATGTGTTCCTCCTAACAAATGACAAAGATCAGAACCTGCGACGGGGAGGCCGCAGGGTGTCTGTGTCCGCGGACTGCGGGTGCAGGAGTCTCTGTGGGCTCCCTGCCAGGTAGCGGGGCGCCAGCGAACACCCGAACCCAGGAGCGCTAAGAGCCTCGGCCGAAACATCCCTCACCAGCCGTGGCACGGGCAGCCGGGGCTGAGGTGCCCCGAGGCAGAGCCTGCAGAGACGGGGCGCTGCCGGGACCCGCAGTGGGGACTCTGCGCCCCGGACCAGAGACCCAGGGCTTCTCCCGCCTGCCGGACGAGGGTCTGAGAGCGCGTGACCCGCCGTGCCGCCCGCACCCGCTCTCTAGGGCTGCCCGGGAGCTGAGGGCCGGGCCCCTGACCACCGGTGTCCGGGTGAGCCCGCAGAACCCTGCAGTCTTGGGGGCGGGAATCTCCACGTTTCCAGAAACGCACACGGGGACGTGGGTGCCGACGGTGATCCCGACTGGCCTGGGCCGGCGCTGTGCTGTCCCCCAAGTCCCCTCCACCCCGAGGCCTCAGCGTTTTCCAGAAGGCCACGCAGGTGGAGGCGGACACTGGAGCCACTGGGGCGCACCTGGAACAGCGGGCGCCGTGTGTGTAAGGACGGACAAGTGTACGTGTCCCTCAGTGACATCTGGAATGCTCCCTGGCTTCAGGGCTCGGCGAGATCGTGAAACACCCGACAGTCAGAACCAAAATGTCATTGTAGTTGTCACTGTCGCCGTGAGCTTCGGTGAGGCTTTGCCCCTGTGCTTCGCCGGGTTTGCAGGGTCGAGAAGGGGAGGGGAGAATCGTCATGAATTGATGAAGACGCTGACACTGGACGAAACAGACACGGACTTGGCTTCGCCTTCCTCCTTGTCCTCACGGGCACTGGGCAAGCAGGAACTCAGAAACAGCGTCTGTGCCAAGGGAATCCTGCTTCCTGTAAGGAGCCCTGGGATTCTCCATGTTTGAGAACACCGAGTACTAATCTGCAGGCACAGGGACCCATTTCCGGGGAGGCCTTGGCGCCCTCTCCCCTTCCCATGGCCCCCTCCCTTCCCCACGCCCCACCCCTTCCCCATGGCCTCTTTCCTTGCCCCACCCCTCCCCTTCCCCATGGCCCCCTCGCTTCCCCCACGGCCCCCCATTCCCACAGCCCCCTCCCTCTTCCTATGCCCCATCCCCTTCCCCCTTGCCCTTCTCACTTTCCCCCTGCCCCCTCACCTTCCCCACAGCCTTGGGGCAGGGGTTCTTTTCCTCCAAGACCCTTGTCCCTTGTCTTGCAGACTGAATCCACTTTTTACATTAAAATCTCTTCATTTTCTTGCAAACACTCACGAAGCAGAACTGCAAGGGCATGGGTAAGGTTTCCCACCAGCAGCACCCCCTCTCCCAGCCCTGAGGAACCAGGAGCCGGATTTTGGATGTTGAGCATACAGGGCCTGGTATGCGAGAGAGATCCAAAGACTGGGCTTGTTGCCAGCCTTGATCCTGTCTGCACTTGCTGTCTTCATAACCTGTGGGTGCGAGTTAACTCACAAAAGATTTTTTATACAGGATCTATAAAAATATTGATATTTTTCTAAAAAAATAAATGGAACCTTGTGTTGGCCAAAAAATGTAGATTTCTGCAGACATGAGCGTTTATTGTTTAAAGGTTGCATGCCACTGTGAATAACAGAAAACTCCTACCATCTGCCTCCTATATCTACAAGGCACCTGCTTCTCATATGGAATTGTTCAGAAATGACTAGTTCAGGCGAAGTGCAGCTGGGAACAAGTTTCCATGTTTTCTGGTGCCATGCCTGTAAGTCAGGCACCCGGGGCCTCCAGACACCACACGGGAACAAGATCCTCACCACACAAGAGGTAGCTTCACTCACTGCACAGTGTCCACCTCAAAAAAGAAAAGTTTTTAAATTGCTTTAAGATTTATTTATTTACACAGGGTTGGGGTGGGGGAGAGAGAGAGAGAATCTTGCATCTGTCAGGTCACTCCCCAAATGCCCACAGCAGCCAGGGTTGGGCCGAGAGCTCTACCCGGGACTTGCACGTGGGAGACACGGGTGGCTCATCACCGCCAGCTTCCTGGGTGCATTAGCAGGGAGCTGGAGTGGAAACAGAGGAACTGGGGCTTGAACCAGAACCCTGCTATGGGCCGCTGCCATCAGACACTACAGCCTAGCCTACGGGGCCAGGACACGCACCCCAGGATTTTTTCAGCTGCTGTCTTGACAACTTGTTACAGCCACCCTTGTGAAGTAATAATTAACTGCTTGTCTCTTAAACGTTCTGAGAAAGCACCAGAAACTGGGATGGAGGCCTGCTTTAAGCACAGCTCACTGACAATGCCAAGGCCGTACCTGGGACCCTCCTAACAGTCCCTGAGGCATGAGAGCTATCGAGTGTGATGAGTGACCTGCGTGAAGGTGCCCCAGGTGTTCCTACATTAGCTGCGGCTGCAGGGATCCCCTTCCATGGAGTTCTCACGTGTTTATAAGGACAGGAGGCTGAGAGAGAGGTTTTCCCTCCGCTGGGTCATTCCCCAGAGGGCTGCAATGGCAGTGCCAATCTGAAGCCAGCAGCCAGGAGCTTCCTCCAGGTCTCCCATGCGGGTGCAGGGGCCCAGGGACTTGGGACACCTTCTGCTGCTTTCCCAGGCCACAGCGGAGAGCTGGATCGGAAGTGGAGCAGCCGGGACATGAACTGGCACCCATGTGGGATGCCAGCACTGCAGGCGGCGGCTTTACCCACTGTGCCACAGCCCCAGCCCCTGATGTTTTTCCATAGAAATATTTTTTTCAGAAGTCTGAATGATAGCGGGGGTGGGTGCAGTCTTAAATGTGTAGTTACGCTTGCCCAATGGGATGTTGATTTTGCAAGAGGGAAGAAGCCCAAGGCATGTCATCTGAGCAGGCAGAAGCCCTCCTTAATCTTATTTTTCAGAATCTTTCCTGCAAGCTTTTCCCTTTTCTTGAGGGGAATCTCCCTGTGCTCTTTCCAAACTGCTATGAATGATTTAAGTGCTGAGCCTTGAGCCTACTGCCAAGCCTAGAGTACATCGGATCCAGATGCTGAGATAGCCCAGAATGGTCCAGCCTCTGTACCTCCCACACAGAACCACTAGAGGGCTATACTTGGGATGAGAAGGTGATGAAGGAACCATGGGGAACCAAGCACCTCAGGCGATGCCTCTGAAAGCAAACATTAAGCTATTTGCACTGGGTTGCAAACTCCAGGGCAGGAGTCCCCAGGGCAGGAAGCCATACTGGGAGTCCACAGCCCGCACTGCCTAATGTCCTGCGTGGGGTGCATTGATCACTGATTGTTGTAAATCCTGGGCTCCCAGCAGTCCCCTGTGGGTGCTCTGGGATTGTAGTTGTGCGGTGGGTGCAGCCTGTGTGTGCTGGGTGAGGTGTTCAGCTCAGCTTCAAGCTCCTGGCCACAGTGGTGCTACACCAGGCATAACTCAGGCCAGGTAAGAAAGGGCTGATACCAGGGGCCAGCACTGTGGCACAGCGGGTAAGGCCACCACCTGCCATATGGGATACAGGTTTGAGACCTGGTTACTCCACTTCTGATCCAGCTCCCTCTATGGCCTGGGCCCCTGCACCCCCGTGGGAGACCTGGAAGAAGCTCCCGGCTCCTGGCTTCAGCTTGGTCCAGCCCCAGCTGTTGTGGCCATCTGGGAAATAACCCAGCAGATGAGAGATTTCTCTCTCTCTCTCTGTAACTCTGCCTTTCAAATAAATCTGTTTTTAAAATCATAGGAAATAAAATCACTTTCATGGCAAAGAGAAAAAAATGAACATCAGAATCTGGTTTTAGACTGCAAATTCCTACAATGTAACTTCCAAATATCAGGATACATTCATTCTTGTAATATTTAAAGCTTAATAATTTAATGATTTATCCAATTTTATCTTATGATTTTAATCCACTCTGAACAACTCAGCGTGCCACTGGAGATTCCCACAGTGGTCCTGGTGAAGTCAAATAGTAATTACAGAACTTTCAGTGTAAAGATGAGATTATTTTTAATTATTGAGTAGAGTACTTACGTCTCCATACTTATATAATTATGCTACTCATTAAATGGTTACTGAAAGCTGAAGTGTAATTTTAGTGATAGCTACCTATTTTTCTGTACACATTTTACAGTTGACAGATTAGTCAAGAATGTTTCTCTTCAAGATCTTTACAGCTGTGCCAAAGTACTCAGGAGGATGGAAAATGGACTGTGTCCACTTAATAAACCTTTAACTCATTTTGCAAGGTACACTTTCAGGTTTTCTTTCTTCTTCCTCTTTTGTTTTCTCCTCAAAAAAAGGGTCAAAAAGATTCCTAGGATGGATTACAGCATGAGTAAATGGTGACTAAAAAAGCTAAATATTTATGATTTAATCCAGCTGTGTATTTGTTGTTGATTTCTTGAAAACTTAGGCAAGGTACACTTCACTTTATTTTTTAAAAATTAGCAGTATTATAATAAACCAGAAAGAACTAAAGTTTGCCTTTGTCTCTCTAAACGGAAATTTCCAACAACATATTCACACACTGCAGCCATTTCCTGTGAAATATTCCATAACCAGCACAGAATAAGCGCTATGGTATATATTTTAAATATGAGCCTTCTCTATCCTTAAAATTAAGGATTATGATTATTTACATCTCACCATTTCTTCTTAAAGCTTCTGTTTATCAAATCAAATATAAAATCCTTCAAATAATTGAAACTTGATCTTTAAAAGAAGAATTTTTATCTTGCTAAGAAATTATAAAATTACAAAGGTCTTTTCTGGTTTATAACTGCTACAAAATGAAAATATCAGATTAAATTTAACTTTCAAGGTACACGAGATGGCAATAAGGAAAAAAAAGCAGTTTTTTTTTTTTCAAAAACATACTAAATAAGGAGTATAATTTCACTAACCATATTAAAAAAGATTTCAGAGTCTGCTATATGGGAAAAAGGCAATAAAGTTTTGGAGTAGGAAAAACTGGTTTGTTTCCTCAATCCTCTGGTTGAAATTAATTATAGGAAATGTTTATGAAAACATCCGTGCCTCCCAGTTATAAATTCTTAATTTTAGTATGGATGATTCCAGACTTTTATTTTGGAAAGAAACTGTTGGAGTATTGAAAGGTTTACAAAAGAACAGACAGAACTTGTAATTCTGGAAAATTGTACATACAATGGGCTACATCCTGTAGAGTTTTCATTTGTGTGAAACATTTGGAGGGGATTAATACTGGTAACCAGGAGAAATCAAAGAGAGACAGAAAGCTCCATATTTCATCTAAGCTGTTACATGATAAAAACGTATGTTAGAGAAAGCAGGACAAATGCCATGTTGAATACTTATGACCAAGAAGTGACCTATCCCCACCCATGCAGTTAAGAAAAAAATTCTATGTTGCATGTACCCTGTGAAATGTCCTATTGCCTAACCACATCCTAGCTTAAAGACAGCCAGTTCCTCTGTAACCTTGCCAATTCCAAGAAATGTCATTAGCTCATGCAAACATAGTTGAAAACCCCTACTTATTACACCAGAAAATTGTAACCGAACCCTGCCACCTACATTGTGATTTTGCCCCATATAAGTCTTGCTAGACAGGGAACCAGCAACACAGTGTGGCTCCCAAGTCTGTACTGTGTCCCTGGCTGGTCAGTCTGCGACTCATCAATAAAGTTCTACCCAAATTCAGTCTCTGAGTGGTACTCTCCCCATTCCCCATAACACATTTGGTGACACAAGAGAATACCAACTAATAATTACAAACAAAGGCTGCTTTACCTCTGAATCTAATTTCTAGGTAAGCAAAATAAAATAAGTAATGATTTTATCAAGGATTTAAATAAACGTAATGATAATACATTCACCAGAACATATGTGTAGTGTTGCCCAAAAATAACAATAATTGGTGCGAGGGAGTTTACTATGATGCTTTTCATTGCTATTCTGATTTTGAACTAAGTTGCCAGGCAGCCATAACTGTAACAAGAATGCTCAGGATGTTTTCCAATCATACTTTACCTAAGGAGCTTTAAATGATCAAACAGTATCAATATCTAAAAATGTTTTAAGCTAACACATTTCATTTGTTTGAGTAATAATGTAACTAACAGTAAGTTTCTAGGATACAACTGTAATTTTAGAGGTATATCAATAAGTAATGTAAACTAGCCTCTAAAATAATCTGGATATGGTTCTTTATGCATTTTAAATACATGCATAAATAATATATACTATACGTATTAGATGTCACCATATATGTAAAAACACAATACATTTTCTATCTAAAGAAACAGTTCACCAATTACTTAGGGCAAGAAAAGTTTGAAATATACATAATGTTAACTGTTAAACAATGTTACAAAATGAATTTATAACATTCATAATTGAAGTGTATTAGCTAATTTGAAAAATACATGTTAGTAAATTGTCTTGGCTTAAATAAGAATAGAAAACACAGTATTTTACAAGTCATTTCTAACATGCTTTTAACAGAGTGAATGACATTCAGACTCCTCTTCTTAAGTTTAGCTCAGGGCATCTACAGGTTTTATCAGTGCAGTTTGAAATCATGGTAAAGGAAGGTACACAATAGGTTTCTGCAGTCTGTTTTATGCACAAACATCTGTCTGCTTCTAGGTTAAGCTAAAAAACAGCTAGAACAACACTATACAATAAGAGCACCTACTCAAACGTGCCTTCAGTTTACATCTGAAAACACTGGGTGTTACACATCACTTCACACTAGCTATGAATTCTGAAATCTAATAGAAAAATAAGACATAGTCTCTGAACTGTTAGAGGATCATCACCAATTATGTATGATAAGTAACAATTCGAAGAAAAAAATGACTTGGTTCAAACGAAGAGGAAAACAGTCACAGGTGGGTGGTGTAAAGATCCTTAAGGATTTCCGTCCTTTAATTAAATTAACTACAGTGTTTTAGTTAAAACCGTCCCAGCACCATCCCCGCAGCCAATGCCGCCTTGGCCTGGGCACTACCCTCCCACCCGCCCGCCCGGACCTGGACCTGGGCCGGGCCGGCGCCTGCGAGGCCGCAGCGCGGCTCTTTGTGCGCCGAACGAGGAGGGCGGTACGCGGGCCAGGCCGCCTCCCGCTCACCACCCTTGAACTCCGAGTCCGAGGCAGAAGAGGGCTGCCGGCGGGGCACGGTCGGGGTCTCTCTCGGTGGCGCCCTGGGCCGGCTCCATTTTGTGCGGGGAGCAGGCCGGCTAGCGGGGGAGGCGGCCCGGGTCCCCGCCGCCGCCCCGACCCTGCCCCCTCGGCTTCTGCAGCCGCGCGGGCCCCGCGGAGCACCCCCGACCGCCGGCTCCTGGGTCCGCGGGGTCCTGGCCGAGTCCGGCCTCCTTGTCCGCCTGCGCACCCCGGTGCCGCGCGGAGGGCGGGAGACGAGCGTTGGGTGCCAGGTCCGGGCTGGCTGGGCCATCGGGTGTCCGCGCAGCACGAACGATGCTGACAGGTCGGCGGGCTCGGCCTCGGGCCCGGGAGGCAGGAATGGCGTTGGTGTCCTGCAGTCTGGTTTGCACGTAAAGAATGCAGTCATCTGGTGGCTTGTGGTCCCTGGACTTGCCCCGAAGGTGGGAAGGAAGCCGTTCGGATTGCACTAAGGTTTTGATCATCGCTGGTGGGAGGCAGGAGGATAGGCAGGGGCTTATGGAGCAGTAGTCTGGGAGAACAAAGAATTCCAGAGCACTCGCAAATCGTTATCTCACCCGAAGTATTAGAACAAGATGCTTTAAACATGGGTTGGAATTGAGCAAAGATTAGACACCTTTTTAAAAAGGTGCTCTGAGCACCACTGACACCACGGTTCTGACAGTATTTCATGACAATGGACGGTGACAGTTCTACCACAGATGCTTCTCAAGAAGAAATATATCTTCCAGTTGCAAATGTGGCTAGGATAATGAAGAATGCCACACCTCAAACAGGAAAGATTGCAACAGATGCCAAAGAATGTATTCAAGAATGTGTGAGTTCTTAGCTTTACAGCATCTGAAACAAGTGAAAGAGAAACAGAGGACGATCAATGGAGAAGACATTCTCTTTGCCATGTCCACCTTGGGCTTTGCCAGTTATGTGGAACCTCTGAAATTGTACCTTCAGAAATTCAGAGAGGGTATGAAAGGAAAGAAAGGATTTGGTGGAGCAGTCACAGCTACAGAAGGACTAAGAGAAGAGCTTACTTACAGAGGAGGCATTCACTAACCAGTTACCAGCTGGCTTAATAACTGCGGATGGTCAGCACACAATGTTATGGTTTATACAACATCATATCAACAGCTTTCTGGTGTTCAACAAATTCAGTTTTCATGATCTGCAGAAATGATGGATGGAAGTGTAGAGAAGCAAGAGTCTGTGATTCTGGAACAGACATCAGAAGAAAATGACGTGAAAAAATGTCTCTTTGCACATTAAATAGGTGTAATGTAGTTTCCTGATGCTTGACTAATTGAGGTGTTAATTCTGACTTGAGAATCTTTTTCATGAATGATTTTAAAGAAAAATTTGGAATTTAAAGGTATTAAAATATTTTTGTTTTGTATGAGAAAAAATGATAAAATCCCTAATTAAGTGAATGACTTTAAGAAATCTATGAGAAAAGTATATTCTTATGCTGACTTAAACACATCACTAGTGAAAAGAGGGACATCACCTCATTTTAGGAATCAGAGTAACCGTAAACCTTCATAGGCTAACTATTTATGCTAAAATTTCAGCAGTACCCATTAGATTTTAAGAGTCAGATGGTCAAGATGTGAAATTTGTGAATTTTGTAATTTCCCATTGAGTGTATTAGTTTATCTGCATTCTAATGTTTTAGTGTTCATAATTAGTTGTCTAACATTTTAAATTTTTCTCTTTTAGATGAAGAAAGGTCAGATATAAAACAGAAATCTAGTGAACTATTTTAAATAAAAAACACTTTTGGGTAGGCCATTTTAATTTTAGAAGATACCTTGTAATTCCTTTTAAATAATAAACAGAATTAGTTTTTTATTTTTTATTTTTATTTTTTGACAGGCAGAGTGGACAGTGAGAGAGAGACAGAGAGAAAGGTCTTCCTTTGCCGTTGGTTCACCCTCCAATGGCCGCCGCGGCCGGCACACCGCGCTGATCCAATGGCAGGAGCCAGGAGCCAGGTGCTTTTCCTGGTCTCCCATGGGGTGCAGGGCCCAAGCACCTGGGCCATCCTCCACTGCACTCCCTGGCCACAGCAGAGGGCTGGCCTGGAAGAGGGGCAACCGGGACAGAATCCGGCGCCCCGACCGGGACTAGAACCTGGTGTGCCGGCGCCGCTAGGCGGAGGATTAGCCTAGTGAGCCGCGGCGCTGGCCAGAATTAGTTTTTTAAAAAAGACAGCAGGCTGACATCAGCAAAAAGTGTCAGAGTATGAAACTCCAAGTACTTGCCCTCCCATAGAAACACTGAAAGACAAGCAATTAATCAAGCAAACTGTGTCAAAACTCTGAGAAACAGTCAAAGATTTAAAAAAGTCTAATGAATATAGAATCAAGAAAAAGAGAACTTGGAAATTCTGTGGCATTTTTTACTTGCCCTTAGCTCACCCTCTCCCTTGGCTGTAGCAGTCTTCAAGAGGGAAGCTCACACACCCAGCTTGGGAGTCTGGTACCTGGTTCCGGACAGAGCACAGCAGATCATTTTGTAAGTTGTTGTGCACATCTGCTTGAACCTGGTCAGGGGCAACCTGAAGGAGTAACCAAAAAGGCATTTCTCTTTGTTTAGGCAACTTAGAAGAAAGCATCAGGCATTACTGGAACATACTGCAAGGCAAACTAAGAGCCCAAGGATGCCTGGGGCAAAAGATTGCAAGTGAAACACAAAATAGACCAACCCAATGCCTGGGAGCAAAAGCTAGTGAGAGTTTCTCTGGGAAATTAGGACATTCAAAAGGACTCATATACGTGGGAGAATGCAGAAGGCCATGTGCCTTTCAGAGGAATATGCATGATCAGAAAGAAACAGAGAAGACAGCTTCCCCAGCAGGAAGGAGTGCAAGCCTGAGCAAATGTTTAAGGACTCTGGCAGCACAGCCTACAAAGACATGGTGCCACTTGGTTTTCCAGTACAAGGGTTTTGTTGTTGTTGTGATTGCTGTTGCTCTTAATAGCTCCTGACATTCAAGAATATCTCTGTTAAACACAAGAAACAATGACCTCAGTCACTACATATCACAATGAGTAAGTATTTTCAAAAATAGTTTGGGAAGTCACTAACAAATGGACTACTATGCTCTTCAACAACTCTGCCCAACACTATAAATGATCAGATCTGTGTGAATACAGGGTCTTCAAGAACTTCATATTATGTGAAGAACTATTGATGGATTTAAACGTTTTTGCACTACAATGGAATTACCTTTTAATTCACTTTTTCCAGAAACTTTTCAAGTCCCCCTGTATGTATATAGACAACACCAGCAATGGGCCCTGCACCTGCATGGGAAACCAGGAGGAAGCACCTGCCTCCTGGCTTCAGATTGGCGTGGCGCACCAGCCCCAGAGTGCTGGCCATGGCGGCCATTTGGGAGGTGAACCAACAGAAGGAAGAACTTTCTCTCTGTCTCTCTCTCTCTCACTGTCTAACTCTGCCTGTCCAAAAAAAAAAAAAAAAAAAAAAAAGAAAGAAAAGAAAAGAAAAGAAAACATCAGCAAACAAAATAAGAATGTGTAAATAAATCAATTGAATATGGGATATTCTGCAGTACAGATAATATGTTAGAACACAAAGTAAGCGTCTATGTATTTCAGAGAAGGTTGGAAGCAGCATTCAGGGTGGTATGGGCACAGTCAGTATCAATGTATTTCTTTTTTTTTTTAAAGATTTATTTATTTATTTAAAAGTCAGAGTTACACAGAGAGAGGAGAGGCAGAGAGAGAGAGAGAGTCTTTCATCTGCTGGTTCACTCCCCAATTGGCTGCAATGGCCAGAGCTGCGCTGATCCGAAGCCAGGAGCCAGGGGACTCCTCCAGGTCTCCCACATGTGTGCAGGGGCCCAAGGACCTGGGGCATCCTCCACTGCCTTCCCAGGCCACAGCAGAGAGCTGAATCAGAAGCAGAGGAGCCAGGACTCGAATCGGTGCCCATATGGGATGCAGGCACTCCAGGCCACAGCACCGGCCCCCAATATCAATATATTTCAAAGACTGAAATCTTACAAACTATCATTTCTGACCCTAAGAAAATAAGAAATCAATGACAAATGAAAAGTGGAAAATTCTGAAATATAATACAAATATGTCCAGCACAGATAAACAGATGGACAATGGATGGATAGATGCACAGATGTACACAAATACAGATACATACACATACACATACAGTGGTTTAAGATTTTAAGGAGCATAAAAATGCTTTGAATGATCCCTGGTTCAACTTTAAAGGTTTTTCCACACCCCCAAGCAAAAACATTACTGAAATGGTAAAATTAAACTGTCACATTCAGTTTACAAAAACCAGGAAGCAGGACCATCATGATTAAAAGCTAAGGCACAGGCAAGATGGATCTAAACACATGCTTGAGGAGAACATTTGGCCTAGCAGTTGAGACAGAGGTTGGGATATCTGCATCTCAAAACAAAGTGGTGGGGTTTGGGTTCTAGTTCCATTCTCACTTACAATTTTGTGTTGGTGCACACCCTGGGACACAACAGGTGATGGCTGAAGTGGTTATATACTTGCCATCCATGTGGGAGACCTGGATGCAGTTCCTGGTCTCTGGCTTCTGTGGGCATTTTGAAAGTGAACCAGTAAAAAGGGGCTTTCTCTGTCTCTTTCTCTGACTGCCTCTCTAATAAAATTTAAAAAAACATTTTCTTCAATTTCCCCAAAATTAAGACAATTAGTAGTTTATATGACAAAATGGAATTAGGAATAATAAAGGACATAAATGTATATAAAGTGCTTAGTGTAGTATGTAGTACAATGTAAGTCCTCAATAAAGCTATCATTTTTATGAGCATTTTACTCAATATATTTATAATATTTGTTCCAATGAAAGAATAAAAGATAAAGACTCTAAGTCCTGTATGAACAGAATATATTTACTCCTTAAACACCTAAAATCATTAAACATTTCCACTTCTTTATTCCTAGTAAATAAAAGGCATTATTTCTGATACTTTAATGACCAAAACTTTATTTTGTGCATTACACAAGGATGATGTGCCAAACTTGTGTGTCCTTGTAACATCACTCCTGTCAGTGGCCATACTAAACATCAAAAATGACACAAAGGAAGAGAATGGAAAATGATACAGCAAATTTAATAAAATTGAAATTTAAGACATTAACTCATCAAATTAGTGAGCTTAATACACACACACACATATATATGTATATGTATTATATGTTTCTTGGAATTGACAAAATACAGATAAAGAACTAAAACTACATTCCATCTAGTAGTCAACACAACATATACTACAGTACATAATATTACATATACACCAGAATAGTACAATAAAATTTATGAGAAAAATTCATTCATGATTCTGTAACTAAATGGAAAAAGGACTAATTTAAAGATAATTGTAAATAGAACTACCTAATTTAAATTAACATCTAATAACAGAAAAGTAAATATTCCTGTCATGACTATCATTTCTCCTTGTACTCCATGGATATCAAAACTGTTTTAAATCTCAGGAGAAAGAGAGAGAAAAAGAGAGAGAAAGGGAGGGAGGGAGGATTGGTCTTGAATCTACTGGTTCACTTCCTGGTGGCATTACCCAATGGATAGAAGATTCTCATTCATTCTCTCTCTCTCTCTGCCTCTCCCTCTCTGTTCATAGCCATGCCTTTCAAATAAATAAATCTTTATATATATATATATATTTATAAATTTTTCTCCTTAAGATACACAAAATATATGATGTTGAATCAAAATCAAAGGGATCACTGTTCAGGCTCAGTTTTTAAGGATTTGTAAAAAAGATTTATTTATTTGAGAGGTAGCATTACAGAGAGAAGAAAAGACAGAGAAAGGTATTCCATCTGCTGGTTCCAAAGGCAGGAACTTGAGCTTCCTCAGGGTCTCCCACTTGGGTGCAGGGGTCTGAGCACTTGGGCCATCATCAGTGGCTTTCCCAGCCCATAAGCAGAGAGCTTAGTTAGAAGTGCAGCTGGACATGGACCAGCTCAGCCTACTGCACCAGCCATGCAATTACTGTTTTCAAGGCAGAGTATTCTGCTGAATTCTTCTTATGAGGCCAGTGTTACTCCAATACCAAAACCAGACAAAGACATAATATGAAAAGTAAACTTAGACCAATTTTCCTGATATACACAGAAGTAGAAATTCTCAACAAAATGTTAGCAAACTGAGTCCAATGCTACATCAAAAAGATCAGACACAGAATGAAGAACAAACACCATATGTTCATCTCAATAGATGCAGAGAAATCATATGCTATGATTCAGCATTCATTCATTATAAAAAACTCTCAAAAATTAGTTATACAAGGAGCATTTCTCAAAATGATACAGCTACAAGTGTGTATACATATATGTATATGACAAACCAACAAGTATCATGCTGAATTCATAAAACTTGAAAGCATTTTCTGTCAGATCTAGAACAAGAATAGGATGTCCAATTTTTACCACTCTTACTTGATATAGTGTTTAAAGTATTAGCATGAGCAATTACAGAATTAAAGAAACAATGAGCTTCACAACCCATAAAAGAGAAAATCAAAATAGCCATGTTTGCAGATGACATGATTCAGTACACGTGCCTCACATTAAAACTGTTAACCATCAACTCTAATGGAAATAGGTCCTTTAAGTCACTCAACTTCCTTCAAAGGAAGAGAATGATAATAAGTGTGTCTTGGAGTCAGTTTAGGAAACCAAACTTGGACTCCAAAATGATATGCTTGGACACAAAAATATTTATGTAGACAGCAGCACAGCATCACCTAAAGACTGGTATGGCTCACTTTGAAAATTCCATGGTGTCCTGTCACCATGGTAACATGGTGAATGACATCATCCTGCTATTCCAACTGTCACTCTCTTGAGCTGAAAGGTTCAAACTTGAGTGCAGTGGTAACGTGTGTATCGTCATATCCAGAGTGGTCCAAGATGGGAAATCTCAACTGCTGTCCAGCAGGTAGGTTCACACTGACTTTCACAATGATGTTTCTTCCAATGGGCCACTTCTGTTTAATACACTTTCCCCATGGACTTTCATTTCCCCCATTCCAGGCTGTCTACAGATTTCTAAATGCATTTGTCATTTGTATTACTCAATTTCTACTTTTGATGCTGCTATTAAGTTTGTTTCAAAATATTTCCTAAATTTTGAAAAATACATTATTCCTAATGCCGAGTTTGTTCACAACTTATTCAGAAAATGAATGAAAGAAACTCACACTACTGTCATCAGGTCAGGTAAAATTAAGACCAAACACATAAGACATCACACAAAAAGGAACTTTGAAGCCAATTTCTTCTGTCTGTAGAGTTCACCATCTGAGACCAAGACTGTAAGAACAGTTTGAATCCAAATAATTTTTGTCACATTGGAAAGAGATTGGGATTTCAGGGAGGGTTTCCATGAGGTGAATAAGCACATGAAACCTGTTGTTTGGGGATTGTCAGGAAAACAGGAAGGAGGGACCGTGCTGTTGGTCACTGGGACAGACATCTGAAGACAGAGAGAAGAGGGTCTTCCTGAGGGTCCTCAGGCAGAATCACAGGTTGTATGGGGGCAAGTATGACGATGAATGAGCCTTGCCAGTGGGAGAGGGAACTGTGTATGCTGTCCCTGCAGGGTCTAGGGAGAGCTGAAGAGTTCCTAGGGACTGGGTTTTGGTGAAGGAAGTCATGGGCATGAAGGTGGGCACACAGAGTTGGTACAGACACTGTCTTTTTATCAGACAGAGATTTTAGACTGCTCAGCCACTTTCTATGAAGTGTAAGTACTAGGTTTTTTGTGACATTAAAAAATACACATGAGACAGGGTAAACTATAAAGAAAGAAGACCCATAAGCTCAATATTCTCAAGTCCAGATTTCAAAGATCAGATACCCTTATAAAATGTCCATATTGTGTCCTATCATCATGGAAAATTAGAAGAGCAAGCAGAGTCACACAGAAGAGACACAGGAAGAGGGGTCAGCCTTATGTTCTAATGAACCTCCCCACTATTAACCAGTTCAGTACCGAGAGAGCCACATGAATTCCCTGCAACAATCTGATCCCAAATTCCCCATCCCCCAGTACCACAACAATGGAATGGCCCCATTTTGGGTGAATTTCTGTTCAGTGTTCATGCAGCATTGGCCATGGCAGAGAAGTCAATGCTTGGCTCACCCTCACATGGCAGTTGCTCTGGGATGTCCTGAGTTTTGACCCAGCTTTAAAATCAAACACACCACTGGCCCTGTGGGAACATCTGGCCATGGAGAAAGCTGAGCCAATAATAGTGTGAAGATGCTGGGCCATGATGGGCATAAGTTTGGGTTTCTCCAGACCATCAGAGAGGATGTCCTGGAGGAAAGCATCATATTTTAAGTCAGGAATAGAAACCTGTTAGAAACTTAAAATAGAAACCTATTTTAAGTCAGGAAGGCATCTGAGTCAGGATTTCTCTTGTCTCCAGGACTTTGCCCCGAGCAAGACTATTCCTGAGGAAATCCTGCCCTGGAAGATGTCAGAAAGCCACTTAGAGTTCTTAGTCCAGGGTTCTAGTGGAGATATTCATGGTCCTCTATCCTTTAGGGAACCAATGATGAGATTGTCCCAGATCCATAACTTATCAGTGTTATGAATGTGGACAACTCACAGACAATGCATAATTTTCAATTTGCTTCATAGTAAATCACATGAAATAGGCTCTGATCTGCCCATGGCTTGGGGCTATGTGGGGAACATAGGAATGACTGAGATCGTCCATGAACTGTAAAGCTTCCTACACATCAAAAGGAAGGAGAGTAATTTCTATCCTCTCCTCCTCTGTGGTCAGTTATCCTCCCTGCATTCAATCACTACCAGGTGGTCAGCTTGTGCTTCCAGGCATTTGAAGATCGAAGAATTTCAGACAATCAGGCTTGATGTAGATTCATTTGTTCTTAATCACTTGAGCTCAAACACAACACGGAGGGCCATATAAATATTTCCACATCTCAAAACAGGGAACTTAGAAACGTGCTGGTTGTGGGGTGGAGTGGGGGTTGGGAGGACTCTGTAACTTTTCAGGTACAAGCAGCTTCTCTCTAAGATTTGAACTGTCAAGCACAGGTCCCTGTTCTCTCATCTCAACAAAGGTATTTAGCTACACTATCAAACTGATGGGTAGGAAATGTTCATCAAAGTGCAAGGTCTGCCTAACATCCAACTGTGATTTAGAAGATGGTTCTGCATGATTGAATGTGAAAACTGGGATAAAAATTAGGAACTGCAATGATTAAACACCTCTCTGTGGTCTCCCACCATTGGGATGTCAACAGCTGTCTGTATTGTCAAACTGTTCCAGGATCTTGTCTAAAGTGTTTTAGACGAAAAGGAAGTCGAAGGTCAAGAACATCGACTGCCCATTCCATACAGAAGGTCAGAAAAATCCGTGTCTTGCCAAAAAACACTATACCCCCAACAATGGAGTCAGTTGAAGGTACTGTGAAAATTCAATCAGTAAGCTCATTCAACAATCAGGATTCCACTTTATTCAGGGTCTCATAGTTAAGACAAAACTCTTAAAAGCTATGCTATCTGTCTTTCATTTCATGTTTGCAAAATTAAAATTGGTCAACACAATCAGCATGGTGACCACTACAGTGGAAAGACATGTTAACACTAAACTTGGGGTCACTGTTAGTAGTAACATCTCAGTCAACTGTTCACATGTTTGCCTGATTGTGCAACATGGTCTGAAATGGACACTTCACTGAGAATGCTACCAGATTTCATACTAATATTGTCATAATATTAACAGTTGCAGATAAAATATGAAACCTGAACAGAAAGTTTTCACACTTGACCCCCACTTTCCTTTTTCTCAGGACAGTTCCATTAGTAAGGTACATTTTTAATGGAGACTGAACCAATAAAGAAATGTTACTTTTTAATAAAAAGTTTTATTTAATAAATATAAGTTTGAAAGTACAACTTTTGGATTATAGTGGTTTTACCCCCATAAGAACCCTCCTACCCACAAACCATCCCATCTCCTACTACTTCTCCCATCCCATTATTCATTTTTTTTGATTTTTTAACTTTTATTTAATGAATATAAATTTCCAAAGTACGACTTATAGATTACAATGGCTTCCCCCCCCAATACCGTCCCTCCCACCCACAACCTTCCCCTTTCCCAAACTCTCTCCCCTTCCATTCACATCAAGATTCATTTTCGATTATCTTAATATACAGAAGATCAGCTTAGTATACATTAAGTAAAGATTTCAACAGTTTGCTCCCACACAGAAACATAAAGTGAAAAATAATAGATGATTTTTTAAATGATGATGAAATCAGATCAGACCTATTGTCATGTTTAATCCCAGTGAGAGTCAAGTTGGGAATTGATAATTTCTTTCTTTTTTTTTTTTACAGAAGATAAGTTTAGTATACATTAAGTAAAGATTTCAACAGTTTGCACCCCCATAGAAACACAAAGTGAAATATACTGTTTGAGTACTCGTTATAGCACCAAATCCCAATGTACAGCACATTAAGGACAGAGATCCTACATGAGGAGCAAGTGCACAGTGACTCCTGTTGTTGACTTTACCAATTGACACTCCTGTCTATGGCATCAGTAATCTCCCTATGCTCCAGTCATGAGTTTCCAAGGCTATGGAAGCCCTCTGAGTTCTCCGACTCTTATCTTGTTTAGACAAGGTCATAGTCAAAGTGGAGGTTCTCTCCTCCCTTCAGGGAAAGGTACCTCCTTCTTTGAAGACCTGTTCTTTCCACTGGGATCTTACTCACAGAGATCTTTCATTTAGGTTTTTGTTGTTGTTGTTGTTTGTTTTTTTTTTCTTTTGCCAGAGTGTCTTGGCTTTCCATGCCTGAAATACTCTCATGGGCTTTTCAGCCAGATCTGAATGCCTTTAGGGCTGATTCTGAGGTCAGAGTGCTGTTTAGGACATCCACCATTCTATGAGTCTGCTGAGTATCTCGCTTCCCATGTTGGATCACTCTCCCCTTTATTTATTCTATCAGTTAGTATTAGCAGGTACTAGACTTGTTTATGTGCTCCCTTTGACTCTTAGACCTTTCATTATGATCAATTGTGAACTGAAATTGATCACTTGGAATAGTGAGATGGCATTGGTACATGCCACCTTGATGGGATTGAATTGGAATCCCCTGGTATGTTTCTAACTCTACCATTTGGGGCAAGTCAGCTTGAGCATGTCCCAAATTATACATCTCTTCCCTCTCTTATTCCCACTCTTATATTTAACAGGGATCACATTTCAGTTAATTTTCAACACTTAAGAATAACTGTGTATTAATTACAGAATTAAACCAGTCATATTAAGTAGAACAGACAAAAAAAACTACTAAGAGGGATAAAGTATTAAGTTGTTCATTAACAGTCAGGGCTATGCTGATCAAGTCACCGTTTCTCAGTGTCCATTTCACTTCAGGAAGTTTCCTTTTTGGTGTTCAGTCAGTTGTCACCGATCAGGGAGAACATATGGTATTTGTCCCTTTGGGACTGGCTTACTTCACTCAGCATGATGTGTTCCAGATTCCTCCATTTTGTTGCAAATAACTGGATTTCATTGTTTCTTACTGCGGTATAGTATTCTAAAGAGTACATATCCCATAATTTCTTTATCCAGTCTACCGTTGATGGGCATTTAGGTTGGTTCCAGGTCTTGGCTATTGTGAATTGTGCTGCGATAAACATTAGGGTGCAGACCGCTTTTTTGTTTGCCAATTTAAATTCCTTTGGGTAAATTCCAAGGAGTGGGATGGCTGGGTCTAATGGTAGGCTTATATTCAGATTTCTGAGGAATCTCCAGACTGACTTCCATAGTGGCTTGACCAGTTTGCATTCCCACCAACAGTGGGTTAGTGTCCCTTTTTCCCCACATCCTCACCAGCATCTGTTGTTGGTAGATTTCTGTATGTGAGCCATTCTAACCGGGGTGAGGTGAAACCTCATTATGGTTTTGATTTGCATTTCCCTGATTGCTAGTGATCTTGAACATTTTTCATGTGCCTATTGGCCATTTGGATTTCCTCTTTTGAAAAATGTCTATTGAGGTCCTTGGCCCATCTCTTAAGTGGGTTGTTTGTTTTGTTTTTGTGGAGTTTCTTGATCTCTTTGTAGATTCTGGTTATTAACCCTTTATCTGTTGCATAGTTTGAAAATATTTTTCCCCCATTCTTCATTAAGATTCATTTTTAATTATCTTTATATACAGCAGATCAACTTAGTATATACTAAGTAAAGATTTCAACAGTTTGCACCCACACAGACACACAAAGTATGAAGTACCTTTTGAAGACTAGTTTTGCCATTTATTTTCATAATACAACACATTAAGGACAGAAATCCTATGTAGGGAGTAAGTGCACAGTGACTCCTGTTATTAACAATTGACACTAATATTTATGATGTCAGTAATCACCCGAGGCTCTTGTCATGAGCAGCCAAGGCTATGGAAGCTTCTTTAATTCACATTCTCCAACCTTAGACAAGGCCATTATCAAAGTGGAAATTCTATCCTCCCTTCAGAGAAAGGTACCTCCTTCTTTGATTGCCCATTCTTTCTGCTGGGATCTCACTCACAGAGATCTTTCATTTAGGTCATTTTTTTTTTTGCCACAGTGTCTTGGCTTTCCTTGCTTGAAATACTCATATGGGCTTTTTAGCCAGATTCGAATGCCACAAGGGCTGATTCTGAGTCCAGAGAGCTGTTTAGGACAACTGCCATTCTATGAGTCTGCTGTGCATCTTGCTTCCCATGCTGGGTCATTCTCTCCTTTTTAATTCTATCAATTATTATTAGCACTCGATCTTCTTTATGTGGTCCATTTGACACTTAATACTATCTTTATGATCAGTTATGAACTTAATTGATCACTTTACTAATAAGATGGAATTGGTACATGCCAAAATAATGGTATTTGGAGTCCCATGGCAACTTGCTAGCTCTACCATTAGGGGTAAGACTGAGTGAGTGTGTGCTGAACTGTACATTTCCTCGCTCTCTTATTCCCACTCTTATTTTGACAGGGATTAATTTTCAGTTAAATTTAAACACCTAAGAATAATTACGTGTTAATTAAAAGGTTCAAAAATGGTATTAAGTAGAACAAGAAAATACTAAAAATAAAATACTAAGCTGTTCTTCAAGAGTCAGGACAAAAAAAGGGCTGATCAAGTCACTGTTTCTCATAGTGTCCACTTCACTTCTACAGGTTTCATTTCAGGTGCCCAGTTAGTTGTCACAGATCAGGGAGAATAAATGAAATTTGTCCCTTTGGTACTGGCTAATTTCACTCAGCATGATGTTTTCCAGATTCCTCCATATTGTTGCTAATGACCATATTTCATTTTTTTACTGCTGTGTAGTATTCTATAGAGTACATATCCCATAATTCTTTATCCAGTCTTCTGTTGATGGACATTTAGGTTGATTCCATGTCTTAGCTATTGTGAATTGAGCTGCAATAAACACTTAGGGGCAGATAGCTCTTTTATTTGCCAATTTAATTTCCTTTGGGTAAATTCCAAAGAGTGGTATGGCTGGACCATGTTGTAGGGCTATATTCAGGTTTCTGAGGAACCTGCAAACTCTCTTCCATAGTAGCTTTACCAGTTTGCATTCCCACCAACAGTGGATAAGTGTGCCTTTTCTCCCACATCCTCACCAGCATCTGTTGTTAACTGATTTCTGTATGTAAGCCATTCTAACCAGAATGAGGTGAAACTTCATTGTGGTGTTGATTTGCATTTCCCTGATGGCTAGTGATCCTGAACATTTTTTCATGTGTCTGTTGGCTGTTTGGATTTCCTCTTTGTAAAAATGTCTATTTAGGTCCTTAGCCCATCTCTTAAGTGGGTTGTTTGTTTCGTTTTTGTGGAGTTTCTTGATCTCTTTGTTGATTCTGATTATTAGCCCTTTATCAGTTCCATAATTTGCAAATATTTTTTCCCATTCTATTGGTTGCCTCTTCACTTTCCTGTTTCTTTTGCAGTACAGAAACGTCTCAATTTGATGCAATCCCAAATGTTAATTTTGGCTTTGACTGCCTGTGCCTCTGGGGGCTTTCCAAGAAGTCTTCACCTACCCTATATCTTGCAGGGTTTCTCCAATGTTCTCTAAAAAATTGATGGTGTTGGGTCATAGATTTAGATCTTTAATCCATGTTGAGAGGATTTTTGTGTAAGGTGTAAGGTAGGGGTCTTGCTTCATACTTCTGCATGTGGAAAACCAGGTTTCCCAGCACCATTTGTTGAACAGACTGTCCTTGCTCCAGGAATTGGTTTTAGATCCTTGATCAAATATAAGTTGGTTGTAGATGTTTGGATTGATTTCTGGTGTTTCTGTCCTGTTCCATTGGTTTCTCCATCTGTTTTTGTGCCAGTACCATGCTGTTTTGATTATAACTGCCCTGTAGTATGTCTTGAAATCTGGTATTGTGATGCCTCCTGCTCTGCTTTTGTTGTCCAAGATTGCTTTAGCTATCCCAGGTCTCCTGTGCCTCCATATGAATTTTAACCTCATTTTTCCAGATCTGAGAAGAATGTCTTTGGTATTTTGATTGGTATCACATTGAATTTATGAATTGCTTTGGGGAGAATGGACATTTATATATTGATTCTTCCAATACATGAACATGGATGATTTTTCCATTTTTTGGTATCCTCTTCTATATCTTTCTTTAAAGTTTTGTAATTCTTATCATAGAGATCTTGATATCCTTGGCTAAGTTTATTCCAAGGAATTTGATTTTTTGTAGCTATTGTGAATGGGATTGATCTTAGAAGTTCTTATTCAGCCATGGCATTGCCTGTGTATACAAAGGCTATTGATTTTTGTGCATTGATTTTATATCCAGCTGCTTTGCCAAACTCTTTTATGAGTTCCAATAGTCTCTTAGTGGAGTTCTTTGGATCCCCTAAATAAAGAATCATACCATCTGCAAAGAGGTACAGTTTGAGTTCTTCCTTCCCAATTTGTATCCCTTTAATTTTTTTTTCTTGGCTAATGGCTCTGGCTAAAACTTCCAGTACTATATTGAATAGCAGTGGTGAGAGTGGGCATCCCTGTCTGGTACCAGATCTCAGTAGAAATGCTTCCAACTTTTCCCCATTCAATATAATGCTGGCCATGGGTTTTTCATAAATTGCTTTGAATGTGTTGAGGAATGTTCTTCTATACCCAATTTGCTTAGAGTTTTCATCATGAGAGGATGTTATATTTTATCAAATACTTTTTCTGCATCTATTGAGATGTAGAAATGGTTTTTCTTCTGCAGTCTGTTAATGTGGTGTATCACATTGATTGATTTGCTAATGTTGAACCATCCCTGCATGCCAGCGATAAATCCCAGTTGGTCTATGTGGATGATCTTTCTAATGTGTTGTTGAATTCTATTGGCCAGAATTTTATTGAGGAAATTTACATCTATGTTCCTCAGTGAAATTGGTCTGTAATTCTCTTTCTCAGCTGCATCTTTTTCAGGTTTAGGAATTAAGGTGATGTTGGCTTCATAGAAAGAATTTGGTAGGATTCCCTCTCTTTCAATTGTTTTGAATAGCTTGAGAAGAATTGGAGTTAGTTCTTCTTTAAATGTCTGGTAGAATTCAACTGTGAATCCATCCGGTCACAGGCTTTCTCTTTGTTGGGAGGTCCTTTATTACTGATTCCATCTCTGACTTGGTTATGTGTCTGTTTAGCTTTTATGTCTTCGTGGTTCAATTTAGGTAGGTTGTATGTGTCCAGGAATCTATCCATTTCTGATAATTTCCCAGTTTGTTGGCATACAACACTTCATAGTAATTTCTGATGAGTCTTTTTATTTCTGTGGTGACTGTTGTTACATTCCCCCTTTCATCTCTAATTTTATTGAGTTGCATCTTCTCTCTCCTTTTTTGGTTAGTTGGGCCAATGGTGTGTTATTATTGACTCAACTCCCAAGTTTACACTAAGGTTGGTTCTCATGGTTCTAGCAGTCTGAGGTGTCTGTGTCCTCCATTTCTCTTGTTCTGTTACTTTTCCAATGGCCTCTATATTTTCATTCATACTCCTAATTATAACCTGACTCATCACTATCTGCATTTTAATTCACTGTTATTTGTGGAGACCCTGTTGAACTGGAGGTGAAGAATGGGAGAAGGAAAAGTTTGTATCAACATATGCTTCAACTCATTTTTTTTAGATAAAGAATATCTACCAAAACCAGCTTTAATAGTGAAATTGGACAGTTTTCCCTTAAGGTGGAGAAAGGGGGAAGTGTCTTTTTCTCACCACTACTTTTCAATATTTTGGTGGAATTACTAGACAGTGCAGTAACACAAAGAAAGGATACAAAATGAATACATATTGGGAAGGAAGACATAAAACTGCTAGCAAATGTCATTATTGCATGTATAGAAAATTCAAAAGTACATCATAAGTACCCCTGGAACAATGTTAGTGTAGCAAAGTGGCGAATTACATGTACATTTCATTGTTGTTCCATGTATGGGTAAGAGCTAGGATTTGAAATTTAAAAACAAAATTAAGCATCATTTAAAATTGCATCAGGTTAAGAAGCAAATCCCAATCGGTGTCTTTTAACTGGACAGTTCAGGCCATTAACGTTCAATGTGACTAATGAAAAGTGGTAACTTTGCCCTGCCATTTGCCAAAGATAAGTTCTAATATATGCTTTGAATTCCCTGTGATCTTTTGCTGTGAGGTTTCCTTCCTTTACCTTCTTTCATACTGATGACCGTGTTTCTGTGTTTCTGTGTGTAACACATCTTTAAGCATCTGTTGCAGGGCTGGACGAGTGGCCACAAAGTCTTTCAATTTCTGTTTGCTATGAAAAGTCTTTATTTCACCTTCATTCACAAATGATAGCTTTGCAGGATATAATATTCTGGGCTGGCAGTTTTTCTCTCTTAGTACCTGGGCTATATCTCGCCATTCCCTCCTAGCTTGTAGAGTTTCTGGTGAGAAGTCAACTGTGAGTCTGATTGGAGATCCTCTGAGAGTAATCTGACGTTTCTCTCTTGCACATTTTAGGATCTTTTCTTTATGTTTCACTGTGGAGAGTTTAATTACAACGTGTCGTGGTGAGGATCTCTTTTGGTCGTGTTTATTAGGGGTTCTGTGAGCTTCCTGTACTAGGATTTCTCTGTCCTTCTCCAAACCTGGGAAATTTTCTGCTAATATCTCACTAAAAAGGCCTTCTAATCCTTTCTCCCTCTCCATGCCTTCAGGAACTCCTAGAACCCGAATGTTGGGTTTTTTAATAGTATCCTGAAGATTCCTGACAATATGTTTTAGATTTCTAATTTCCTCTTCTTTTCTTTGGTCTGACTGTATCCTTTCCTGTTCTCTGTCTTCTAAGTCCAATATTCTCTCTTCTGCTTCACCCATTCTGTTTGTAAGGCTCTCTATTGTGTTTTTCATTTGATCTATTGAATTCTTCACTTCAGTCACTATCCCAGTTTCCTGTTGTACTAGTTGTTTCGTTTCATTTTGATTCCTCCTTAATATTTCATTTTCACGAGAGAGATTTTCTATCTTGTCCATTAAGGATTTCTGTAGTTCAAGAATTTGTTTTTGAGAACTTCTTAATGTTCTTATCAATTTTTTGAGATCTGCTTCTTGCATTTCTTCTATGTCATCATCTTCATAATCTTGAATTGGGGTGTCTTTTTCATTTGAGGGCGTCATGGTGACTTCCTTGTTTTTATTACCTCGGTTTTTGCGTTTGTTATTTGGCATATTGGAGATATTTGGTTTCTTCACTGTGGTGCTTTTTCTTGTTATACTAGGACTCTAGATTAAGTGGACTATCTGTTTTTGATGGAGCCTTAGGGCTTGAGATGGGTGTGGCCTGAGAGCTCTGTTTGGTGTGCCAAAGGTGACACTCCCAGGTTAGGCGTGGTAAATCTCTCTCTCTTTCTTTTTTTGATTCAAAAGGGAAGTAATTCTGCACAGCTGAACGAAGTTGGAGGTAGTTAGCAGGCAAATGATATACCCACAGGAGCCAGAGATCGGAAGCTCTTTCCCAAGCACCACACAGGGAATCTGTTCTGCCCTTAGAGTGGGCTCAAATTCTCCTTCAGTCTCCCACTGGGTTGCCATAGTTACGGAATTGTAGCGTCTCTGGAGAGTACTCACATGAATTCCGTGAGTTCTCTCCCCCACCGTCTCTTTTTTCACAGTCTCAGTTCAGTAGCACCACAAATTTACTAGGTCCTAATCTCTGTTAATTCGCCCCGCCCAGAGTCAGGTTTTTCTGCTAGGCTCAGGGCTGGTGCAGACCTGAGGCTGCTCTTCTTATGACGTATGTCCAAGATGGTGCCTGCTCTTTGTCTTGCTCGCCCTTGAGAGGTGAGCGGAGAGAGAGAAACCCGTGTCCGTACCAGTCACCTTTTTTTTTTCTCTCTCTCTCTTCCAGTTAGCCTGGTGAACTTCCCCCCCCCCCCAGGGGTCGTTCCCTCTAGTCTCCTCTCTCCGCTTGCCTGCCGGTGTCTCGGGCTATTGAGGTTCGGCTCACCTCGCGTTCCAGCGCTGGTGTGTTGAGTCTGCCGCTGGTGTCCCGAACTGTGGGCTCCCACGCTCTCCACGCAGGTCCGCTGTGAATCACGCATTCTGGAAGAGTTTCTTCTGCTGTTTCCTCCCCTACTCTTCCTTGAACCTGCAGTATCTCCACTTTTATTAAACTATCTCTCCCCGGACTATCAGTGTGCTCCCTTCCTATTCCGCCACCTTGCCTCTGTCCTCTTCAACTCATTTTTAAGTCAACCTGAATCCTTGAACTTTTATCTCTCAAACTATTCCCTAGCCTCCTATTCTCCCTATTTATTTTAGTAAAACTAGAAGGGACTAGAGTTGTCTGGATGCCCCCTTTACAGGTCTTGTAAGGTCCTGATGGTTTCCTTTGGAGAATGTGACTTTGTTATGAAGGACACCCTAGGTATATTTCACAATGGTCACTTTTCCACCTGAGTATTTCCAAAAGGGCATTTTCACGCTATCCTGTGCCAACAAGGGATTTTCAATTGAGTTTCACCTTGAGAATCTGGTGGACTTGTGGAGCACAAACATATGGAAGTGTGGTGACCCCTGTGAGATTGGAACCCCACTGGAATTGTTCTCAAGTAGGTGCACTCAGCCATCCACATTCCCATTTATGTGTTTCTGTGAGCAACAGGTTCCAGTGACCCCTGCTTCAACTATGCTGATTTCAGCTGTACTTCTCTGCATCTGTCAACTGCAGGCAGAAATTTCAGGGTGGCAGCTTGATACATCTAAGTTGTGCCTTTTTGAGGTTTGTCTCTCCCTTTCTATAACACCATTGTGTATCACCAAGAAGTAGATAGCAGAAGATGAAGCAGGTATCTCTGTACCTCAGTGTTCACAGCAAGCAGAGAGTAGAAACAAAAAAAAAAAAACTGGATTATTTCCCAGTATTTACAAACAAATGGAGGAGTAATGACAATGTGGTATATGAACACAGTGGAATCGTTATAATATGTAAAAATGAATTAAAGCTTTATATCACACCATGGATGGACATGGTAACACATGACACTTACTGAAATAAGGTGGATACAGAAAGACAAACACTGCATGTTTCCATTACAATGACATGTATACAATAGGCAAATTCAAAGGGTCTGGAAGTACAGATTAGTTGGGGATGGAAAGAGGGGGAGTTACATTTCTTCTTTTATAGATGCAGAGATTAGATTGGATATTGTGACAACTGTTGGGGTACACAGGTGTTGTGCTTACACACCACAGCCAAGTAATTCATGCCACTGAAATAATATACAATAATAAATGTCTACTTGCCCACAGCAATTTAAAAATACCTGAATGGGTAATGGCAAATGTAATACTGCTTATGTAGATTCATAGAGGTAAATGATCTTGAAACACATATAGAAGTGGGGATTTAAATGGCCTACAAAATGGTCAGGAGCAATGATGAGACATCATCAAGGAATCAGTGCACTATAACATTCGCCTATTGCTAAACTGACTGCTTCATAATCATTTGGTTGCTAGTAGTAAGAAAGCCAAAATTCCCCTTCTCATTTATTTTCTGCTCTTCTTCTTGGGCTTTTTCATTCACTAAGGTGGATGGCCCAGCATTGGCACATGTGCAGTTCCAAGCCCACATAACGTGCCCTTCCTGCTACTTGTGGGTACAGGGCTGGCTTGTCTTTTTCTTGCTCTGTTACTTAGTGCAGTACAGAACTCTTGACATTGTTCACTGCTCACCAACACCCCCACATAACCTAGTCCCATGTCCACAGCAATCAAGTCTCCCTGCCTAACTCATCCACAACACCTGACAGGTATCCTATGGTTCTCTTAGCTGCCCCTGAGCACCTGGTGGAAGAGATAAGGAGAGACGGAGCAGATGAGGAGGCCACACCTCTTGGCAAGGTATGACTATGGTTTTTGGTCAGAAATGTCATTTGTATACAATCACTATTCTTATTTATTTGAAAGGCAGAGTTACACTGAGAGAGGGAAGGGAGTGAAAGATCTTCCATCTATTAGTTCACTCCCCAGATGCTTGCAAAAGGCAGGATGGTCCAGCCCAAAGTCAGGAGTCCAGTGCTTTATCCAGACCTCCCACAGGGGTTATATGGGCCCAAGTATTTGGGCCATTCTCCACTGCCTTCTCAGGCACAATAGCATGACATCATATTGGAAACCCAGCCACCAGGACTCAAACTGGCACTTCAATATGGACTGTTGGCAGTGCAGGCAGCAGTTCAGTTCACTGTGACAAAGCAATGGGCCCAGTCAATGTTTTTTTTTTTTTTTCAAATATAAAAATCTGAACACATACATTGCAGATGCCTTCCACAATTTATTTGTTGGGGGAACATCCAGTGCATGTCTATTATAAAGTGAGACATGACTCAAGAGAGTCTTCATTAAACGACAGCAACAGTTACAAGTTATGTGGTATTGGGCATTTTCCACAATAGCTGTTTTGCATATGTTAAATTTTTCACTTATTTATTTTAAAGAATTATTCTTTATTTGAAAGGCAGAAAGACAGAGAGACAGTGAAAGATCTTAAATCCTCTGGTTAACTTCCTAAATGGCTATAATAGCCAGGGCTGGACCATGTGGAAGCCAGGAGCCAGGAACTCCATCTGGGTCTCCCATGGGTTGGTGTGTATTCAAATACTTGGGCCATCCTCCACTGCCTTTCCAGGTACATGAGCAGGGAACTGGCAGCATCAGGGCTTATTTTCTGTGAAAAGCTCACATCTTGCACACAAGTGTCATCTATGCTTTATTTGGGGGCAATTGCCTTATGTACGGTATACCATCAAGTTTCCCAAAGTCAGCAACAGAAGAGACCTGTGCAAACAGTATCTGCTCTTATAGTGACTTCCTTTCTCTGACTGCAGGTGGACTCAAGATCCAGTGAAAATTGTAAGTATTCTAGAATGCCTCAGTTGCTGAACAAAAACTGAAGTGATGAGAAAGTGGGATCTTCCTGCCTGTATTCTTCTGGACATGCAACCTGATTCCAGTTTCCTGGTAGATTAATAAGATTGGGGGTGTGGTGAAAGAAACGGATAGACTAGCCCATAGCTACAGGAATCTAAGATAGGCCCTGGAAGTGTCTATGTCATTCAGATGGAGTGGGTATCCGTCCATCAGTATGGTGAAGTTTTTAATGAGTGAGTGTGTATGTCATTTAAAGTGCTTGCATGTGTATATGTGTACATATTTCCATGAAAAATGTGTTCCCAAATGCACAACTGAAGGTTCAATTCTAAAAAACAAAAACAAAATAAAAAAAAATACAAAGAACCTGATCACCCTCTGCACATTATGTAAGTGAGCTCATTCAACCCTTGCCCCATGAGTGTCTGAAGGGTAGGTTACAATTCCATGGCATGCATATACATAGAGAGAGAGAGAGAGCTGGAAAATGTCAACATGATTTGATCATCACACACTGTCTGCATACAATGAATTCTTATGCTACAATCCGTAACTATATACCATTATAGTAATAAAAACAATGAGGTCAGGAGAAAAGTTTCAACATAATGACTGGTGCTCATTTTTAAATGGTAGAATTTCAGGATTTGAAAATCTTCTTTATTGACTTGTGCTGATACCTAGGGATTGGCAATAAATGAACATGATGCTTTGCCTACAACTGAGTTCTTCTCCCACTAAAGGTTGCTTTTAATTAAGTTCAGAAGCTCATAAAGGAATGACATACTCAAATAAAATAAACAGATGTTGATCCCTGAGTAGAAGTGACCTTGGGAGATCAACAGTAGCAGTTTAGCTTGGCTTTTCAGTGGGCAGGAGTCATCCTAGAACTCTTACTGAAATACAGCAACCATGGTGATATTTACCCCAAATAGTTTCAATAAATAAAGCTGCCTTGAGCTCAAAAGCTTAAGGCTCTGTTTCTCATGTCTTTCACATTCTTTTCCTTCGCCTTAACCATCACCCCATGCCCATGTCCACCAATGCTCCCTGATGCACCAATATACTGACAGTCACCATATGTCTTTTTAGTGCCCCTTGAGGATGCATGGGAGGAGCTTCCTGGTGACACGAAGGATAAAGAAACTCCGGAGTATACTGAGGTAAGGTTACCTGCCTTCCACTAAAATAGAAATCCTCCTTCCTTGGCTTCTTTCTTTCTCAATCATATAGAGAGGAGCAAAATCTGAATTTGGAGAGGGTCCATGATATACCCTGTGCCCAGTGAGGGTAACTGAAAGGGAGAGTTTACACAAATAGAAAGCTGACTCTGGACACAGTGAAAAAAAATTACTGCCAGGGCTGGACCATAGCAAGCTTCTCTCAGCAGGATTTACTCATCCTTCAAAAAAATTTATAATTTCCAAACAAAGTAGACTGGAGAGACACGTCCCCCATGAAGAGCTCATGTCTGTTGGCATGAGTATCACTGCTCTGCTCATGTCTTTGGATTCCCTCTATATGACCACTCTCTCATACATGGTTTCCCAATGTTACTAAGGGAATTAAAGAAATGTGCAAAGGGCAAACAGATTGACCTGATCCTCATGGTGCCGTTTTCTAATTACAGGTGATCTCAATAAGAACAGCAAGTGGTATGTATTCTGGAATCACTTACTCACTGTAGTATGAATAGTCCTGATGATAGCACAGATGGGACTATCTTGGGGGCTTTAGTGTGGAAGGGCACCTGATGCCCAATTCCTGCTATAAAAGAGGACTGGAGTCTGGTAATTTCCTGATGAATGGTAATGATCATTTACTGGTGTCCCAGGAAGATACTGGCTTGTGCATGGGAGTGGTAATTTTCTATGTAAGTATCCATGTGACATAATTCTGAGTGTATGACTTTGGCAGTTTGTGCGTATTACCCTAGTTATGTTCCTCTGAAGTCACTATCAATATCTCAATAAAAAAGCAATCATATAGGTATTGCTGCATGGTTACAGAAACATGTATATAAACAAGAGTGGAATTGTATACTTCACTGGGTGCTGTTCCTTATATACCTAATAGATCTTGGTCATTCACATCAGTTTATCTAGGAAAACATCCCAGCAAACCCAGAGCAATGTTCACCTAGCTGTATAAGGACAAAACAATGTTTCAGAAGCACAGGGAATATACCAGCAGCACCACGAGGCAATAATAAATCTCACTCCTCAGGAGGCCTCTTGCCTTGTGTTGCTAGCTTGCTCAACATATTTCCCTTTTCACACTTCCCCATTCATGAGTCTTCTCTGGGAAATATAGCCTCTGAATTTATCTGTACAACCCACAATTCTGGTAGAAATATGGGAAAGAGGAGCCATCAGATAGATGTGGAGGAATTCTGAGACCTAACGTTGTCCTTCAATTCATGCTGCTAAGATGTCATCCATTAGCCTAACCATGGTATCTGTGTGCTATGTAAGAAATGTGGCAAAATTCAGGGACAAATTAGTTGGGGTTAAGATTTGACTGCCAAAGGGGACTCTTGGCTTCCTTTTCGGAGGGCCCTTGGGTGCCTGTGCACTGCAAGGTGGGAAAATGTCAACTCAGTCCTGGGTCTGAAGGACCCCACAATATTCCTTCTGAGCCTCCCAGTGGAAATCGGTTCCAGATTTCTTCAGAAGGCATTTCCAAGGAAAGAATTCAAGGTTGTGGTGTGAGGTCCATATGAACACAAAAGGAAACAAAGGATACTGTGGGATTCCTTTGGGAGAATGCTTTCTGGGGAACAGCATTGCATTTTCATAGAATTAGATGGTCTCTAACTGTCAAGATGTTTCCCACAAAGTACTGAGACTGCTTCTCTGACAAACATTTACTAGTGTAACCCACAGATTATCTACCCCAAAAATATTTACTTATAATCTTTCATCTCTAGATCACTGTGCCCCCATGGTTCTGAAGGGTCACACTGCTGGGAGGGCTAAAAAGAAAAAAAAAACTGTGGCCAACAGCGAGTCTATGATGCATTGAAGGAAGCTTCCCCATGCGCTCTATGCGAAAGAGCAGAGCACAGCTTGGGCTGGTCCCTGGCAGAGGGCAAGTTTAGAGGCAGAAGGAAGATACTAGGACATTCACGCCATGGCAGGCAGCAGGGATCCCATGATTTAATGACCAGGAGAATCAGTTCAGCAGCATCACTTGGGAAAAATAGAAGGAAGAGGATTTCCCTATTCTGAGTGAAAATGAGCAGGACACATCCTTGATGCTAGCCTGAGCACTGTCCAGATGTCTTCGTAATGGCTTGGTAAGAGGAGGTCCTTCCAATGTCAGTGTCTTCCATCTTCATTTCATGATGGAAAAGACACAGAGAACTTACTGAGGGTAAGATAATAGGAGCCATGTCTCTACTTCTCTCCCCAGAAGGGCAGGGCATGACTCACCAGAGATGAGGTTCATGCCAGATAAAGAGAGGATCCCAGGTCTGATCCTTTGGGGCCTGAACAGGGAACAGGATTTTGGAAATCACCTCACAATTATTATCTATGCAGAAGCATAGAATCTGGAGGGCCCATCCCACCTCAGGGCCATCAGAGCTGCAGCACACTGCAGTAAGAGGACATGTGGGGAGGGGCATGGGCACCAGCACAGGGCAAGCTCAGCACAGTGATGGGGTTTATGTGCCCTTGCTGCTCCTCTGTAATTTAGAAGCACTGGAAAGTCCTAGAGTTCCCAGGGCCAAAGTCCATCTGTGTTCTTCTAATCTTGTGTACAGGAAGCCTGGCCAGAGCTGGTCTGTCTTCCTCAGACATTGCCATCCCACAGCCTGGCTCTTGGCTGTCCTTCTAGGGACCCATAGGCAGACTGAGGAATATATCCCTGGTCTGGGATCAAGCACAGGGATGGAAAGTTTTATTCCTCACTTTGCAGACACTGTTGGACTATACACCAGGCTGATTACCTGTCCAGGCTCTGACCCAAGTCAGGTGCAACCAGAATGAGCTACTGAAAAAAGTGTTCTTCCTGCACAATTTGTTCCAGCTGCTCACAGAATGTTCTCTCTTAGCCTGGGACAGGTCCATTCTCCAGCTCATACAACTCAGAGCATGCACATCATGGCTGGGATTTGGGGTTTTCAGATGCAGGCTGGAGGTATCATCATTCAGTGTATTAGGGAAAGTGAGATGTTGAGAGGTGGTGCCTTCAGCTCCTCTCCCTCACTGGAAGGCTGGAAGCTGTGGTCAATGTCTGCCTGAAGGTCAGGTCCACAGAGCCAAGGAAGGGTCTGAGAGCACAGAGGAAGGGGCAGGTTCATGTTGAGCAATCCAGGATGTGCTCAGGTTGAGGGGAGGAATAGGAAAGACTCTCTGTCAACATTTATTGTCTGTGTTTGTGTCTCTTAAGATTGGGTCTTGCAGAGCATTTCTGATTCCAACAGTGAGGATGAAGCCTCTTCAGGTAGGAGCAATACCCACAAATCCCAGAGAGTCAAATTAGGGGAACGATTGGATTATCTGCTGCTTTGGACTCCTAAGAGGACATATTAACTCAAGAGGAAAAAAAAGGCATTGTATGTAGATATCTGATTTGTTATTTTTATATTAATTGTGGAGCAGGAAGACATTTTATGCCCATGAGATTGGAGCAAGCTGAATTTTTAACAATCATTTCTTGCTTGACTATTTAAATGTTCACACTTGCTTAATACTGACCATCCCTGGCTTTACCATTGCAAAGATCAAATCCCCTGCATTGTGATAGGATAGCACTGCCTGCATATAGAGTACAAGAGATGTTTGAGTTGTGTGTTGACCATTATGTTAGTCCATTTTAGGTTGCAACACAATACCTAAGATTCTCTAATGAATTAGAAACAGAAATTTCTTTCTTATCAAGGTTGGCAGGTGAAAGACCAAGATGTGTCTGAGGAAGGGCTCTTTGTTGCATCCTCAACTCACTTGGCAGAAGGCAGAAGGCCATGGAATACAGTGGGACACCATCTCTCACACACACTGGCCTGTACTCACACAGTCCTTGTAGCAAGTGCCAGGTGATAGTGAGTAGTGGACCCTCCCCCTCTGTACAGCCAGTAGATAGAACAATTCTTGTGTGCTCTATCCTCACTGCCTACTTCCAGTTTACAATCCCAGTCTCTCTCACTCCCAGGGTTGGCCAAGTTAAAGAATACTTCCTCTGAGTTGACTGGGGAGGCCCCTGCAACTTAGAATTGTGAGGGCAAAGCATTAGTCTGAGTTCATCTTGGATTCTCCATCTCACCCAAGTCTGGAGTAGGCTTTGTGACAGGCTGTTATCCAGTTGCTACTGGAGATACTGCATAGCTGTACAGGCTTCCCAGTGGATGTGTCTTAGGGGATTCTGGACTGGAAGTACACACTGGCCCTCATGGTTCTGCTGACCTCATCCCTTGGAATGTACTGGTTTCAGTGGATGGTCTCTCAGCACCAGGGCTGTGTGTCACTTTTCCCCTCAGATGCACTGCTCCAAACACACCAAGCTGCCTTGTTCACCTTCTAGTCATACCCAGCAGATTCCATGTCCTCAGGCATGCCAGGCGTCCTACTTCCCAGGCCATCCACTGCTCAGTGAAAACTCTAGAAAGTCCCATTTATTGATATGGCCAAGAATACACCTGCTATGGAGTCTCTGTTGCTTCCTTGGCAGACTACCAGAATTTGAACAAATTAAATTTCCACTCCTTATTGGGGCATCTTTTCAAATGGGTCAGGTAACATGGTATTGCACTGATGATTAAATATTTCCAAACTCCACAAGGTTAACCCAGATACATGGTGTGGGTGCTTGTTACCTTTCCAGGGCCCAACAGGAGACCAATGCACTCACTCCCCATATAAACAGTGGTCTTGGTATATTGCCGTGCATGGTAATAGATTTTAAAAGATTTGTTTATTTGAAATGCAGAATTACAGACTGGGGGGGGGGCAAAAATACATCTTCCATCCAATGTTTCAGTCCCTACATGACCTCAATGACCAGGCTGGGCCAGGCTGAGCCAGGATTCTGAAACTCCATCAGAGTCTCCCAAACAGCAGGCAGGGTCCCAAGCACGAGCCATCTTATACTGCTTTCCAAGGCATATTAGCAGGGAACTGGATCAGAAGTGGAGAACCAGGGACACCAACCAGTGATCCTATGGGGCAGTCACCACAGGTGGCACTTTAAACTGCTGTACCACAATGCCAGCCTCAGGTGGCAGTATATCATTATCTTGGGCTCCAAAGCTCCCATCACAGACAATAATATGATTGGTGGAGGTTGACCAGAACAAAAGGAATGGACAATAATTATGAGACAAAATTGGGGAAACATGAAAGATGGAAAACAATGTGTTACACAGGTTGACACAGGGACCATGGCTACCTAAGGGAGGAACAAGGTGACACTTCCTAGCCACTTTTATGGGAATCTGAGGGCTGAAAGAAGAGGTCAAAGTTCAGAGATCCTCTCCTTACAAAGGTGAAGCCACCCAAGCCCTGCAACAGGGGTGTAGAGACGGAGCTCCAAGAGGGTCCGAAGGTTGGCCTACATCATCCAACTAGCAGCAGGGGTCCAAGTCCTCACCTCAAGTCTAACTCCTCCCTTTCCTTCTCTCTGGCAACCTCATCACTCCCTGCTCCTGTGCAATCAGAAGGCTACAAGGGAGCATCTGAACTTTCTCTTGGGAGCAGCGATCTGGGTGTAAGTGATTTCCACATTCATCGCTTTCTGATTCTTTGGCTTTCTTGCTCAAAAGCTCCTATTCCTTTGTCTCCCTCATTCCCTCTTCAACAGAGTTGATGATTCTCATCCTGAAGGACCTGGTGTCATCCAGGCAATTGATATAATAGCAGTGTGGATGCTGATCCAATCTCTCTATAGCCCCCCCCCCCATTTGATCAGCCTTGTCATCACTCCTGCCCCCAGACTGCCCTATGAAATGGTGCTGAGCAACCTGGCTGGCCCACACAGGGAACTGGCCTGGGGACAGGCAAGCTGGGTCCCAAACTTGGTGGGAGGGATGACTCCAGGGAAGTCTGAATCTGTCCTTAGTGTCTACCAAGACAGGTCAGACAGGTCTTTTCCTGCAATGCCTGCTTCAGGAAACTCACTCTGGTCTCCTTCCAGCTGTCCACATGTTCCCTTGATGTTAACTACAGTCAAAGCCTTCAGGACATGGAGGAGCTAGACAAAGAAGCACAGGAACTGTGAGTCTGAAGCAGGTAGACAGGGGTCAGGGAAATCAGGGCATAGACTCCATTGCTTCACATTCTTTGTGACACCTCAGGGATGACAACAAAATGGAGCCCAGAAGTGGAGAGGCTGCCATCGAGCTTGACCTGGAGAGTGGAGATGAATGGATTTTCAGGATCCATACAGGTTAGTGAAGAATGTACCCTGAGGTGGTTCCATGGAGCACATCCCCATTCCATGGAAGCTCCTAGAGCTGCTAGGAGGACTTGCTTTCATCTGAAGGGAAGGCTGGAGGTGTTAGCAGGATTGGCAGGCAAATGACTTTGGAGGGGTCTGTTAGTTGTGTTGTTAATGGGAAGAGCCGCCATAGCTGTTGAACATCTCCCTCTACAAGATGCATCCCTACCTGCCCATCCTGAAGTCAACAAGGAGCCTCACTGGTGTGGGGAAACACAGGGGGTTGCCCCTGACCACATCCAACTCAGGATGATTAGGAAGAGGCAAGACAGAAAGAGGAAACTTTGAGTGCCTTCTCACACCAGGAAGAGAGCCCAGTACACCCACCTTTGTATCTTTGTGGCTACCCATCCCATCCTGATATCACAAAAGAGCTCACACAGAATGCAAGAGCTGTGGGGATTTGTCCAGACCTTTTGGGGCCCTCAGCCTCCTTTCTCAGAGGCTGAGGATAGAGGCTTTTTAACATGCTGATTATTTTATTTTTGTGGTTATAAAGCCTTCTATCTTCCTGGCAAACTTAATTGTCAGCAATTAAGGCAAAGCTCACTTTGAAGAGTGGCAGGAGCAGGGCAACAAGTCCCCAGTGTGCTCATTTGCACTGATTTTATACTTCAATTACAAATACACACTGGATATACAACTCTTTCAAAAGAAATGTCATCCATCACTTTTTCCATGCTGAAATATACCAAAGCAATAATGGTTGGGTTTTAATGCCACAAAATAATTCTTTGCCAATAAAATCTCCAAGATGACTTCTACATGGAGGATAGAAAGAACTTCCGCAGATTAGGGAAGGAAACCAAAGAGCTCTGTGCAGTTGTCCATAATTAACATGCAGGTCACAGGCCTTGGACCTGTGGGGTAAGGACTGAAAAGGCAGGGTCAGGACTCCCATTCTGTGTCATAAGACCTCCTGCTCCTCACAAGACCCAGGTTCACTGCCAAAGTGGCCAGTCCCCTGAAGGATGCCCAGGTGAATGCTCAATGGGAATTCGTAATTATAGGACATCCATACCCCAAACAAATGGGCCTCAGTGCAACATGGCCCTGACTGCTGTGCATATCAGGACCTAGGGTTACCTCTAAGGGCTTTTGAGTACTGCACACCCATCCCATTGTCCCTACCCCTACATCATCCTTGTCTCTCCCACTGATCCCTGCACCCATGTCATTTTTGCAGACATTTTTAGCTCCTTGGATGATTTTGGTGTGGAGTACTGGGACGCAGAGGAGCTGGAGTTTCCCAAGCCATCGGAAACTTGAAGCATACAGGAGGAGACAACTTCAGAAACATCCCTCCTCACCAGTCCTCTGCTAGATTTGACATTAAATTCTTGTCACCCAGTACTAGTGATTTTCACATGCTTTTATGTCAAAGAAAATCCATTATAAGAAAACACCTTTAGCAAATGTAGAACTTAAAATGACCAGAGAGCAGTCACCCTAGTGAATCCCATCACCATTAATGCCTCAAGAGGAATCTAGTTTGGTCTTCACTGAAGAAAGTCACTGCCAGGTTAGCTGTTTCACTCTGTCCTTACAGTAATGACTTTCTAGGCATTTTGTCTCACATCAGTTCCTTCCTCTGGAAGTGATCATAGGGTCCATCTCAGATCTCTGAAAACCCCTCTTTCAACTTAACCTGATTATTTGTACTTTATAGAAAGGCCTGATATATAAGGGAAAATGTCCCCAAACTTTGTGAATCTTGATTTATTCCCTTTATATGGAGGGTCAGTATTAGTATCTCTGAGATTATGGAGTTATTTTCAATCATGTCTACAGAATTATTTTCTCAGTGTGACTAGTTAGCCTTTTCTTATGGGTCACCATTTCATTCATGGGATCATTAAGTTTTAGATTCTTTTGATTTCTTTGAATCAGCAAGTTTAGGAGTTTTTTTCCTTATTTAAATTTGTGTCATTTGAGTTTAGAATTAAAAACTTCCACTTTACTTTAACATCAACCTTATTTCAGAAAAATTTGATTTCAGACACCAAATTTTTTTAGTTAATTAGTGATTGATATGCATTTGAATCCCTTAGACTATTAAACAGGTACACAAAAGTTCAGATTCACCTAGGCCCACAACTCCAGCAGAAATAAGTTTTGACAAATTCAAGCATATACATCAGGCTTACCATGAACTCTTGTGTTTGAAACAGAATTGCCCAGGATCACCCTTATTGATTTCTCCTTTGTTGTCTTTAAATGCATTATCTTGGAAATAAACTCTCAAAACAAAAGAATTCTTTGAAATTTCTGTGCTGATGTAAAAAATTTCATGTGCCGGAATAAAAACCTGTCATGCATAAAATATCATGAATCCAATTCTTGATCAATTAAAGATGTACACACATACACACATGCACACACACACACACACACACACATACAGAGAGAGAGAGAGAGAGAGAGAGAGAGAGAGAGAGAGAGAGACTACAGACTGGGTGGCTTGGGCAATACAATGTTGATCATATACTCACATACCAGGAGTTCATGAATGATCTTCTGGCTTCCTGTAGCCTGGGGATGTTCTACTGCTCACTATCTATGTATACCCCATGGTAGAATGGTTGAGCCAGGCCCACAGTTGCATCATTATTTTCAAGATTTATTTATTTATTTATTTGAAAGGCAGAGTTACAAAGAGAGAGAAAGAGAAAGAGAGAGAGAGATCCCATTCACTGCTGGTTCACTCTCTAAATGGCCACAATAGCTGGGACTGGGACTGGGAAAGACAGAAGCCAGGAGCTTCATCTGGACCTCCCACATGGGTGTAGGGGGCCAGGCACTTGGGCCATCTTCCACTGCTTTCCCAGGTGCATGAGCAAGGTGCTAGATCAGAGGTGGAGCAGCAGGTCATAAACTGGTGGCCATATGAGATACCAGTGTTGGTGGTGGCAACATATCCTATGATGCCAAAACATTAACCCTCAGAGCTGCATCTTAACCCCGCCTCCCCACACATATACACACACATGGGCATCCCTTGATAGCAAAAGACAAGATTGATACCATACAGGCTCTTCAAGCTTCTGTTACCCTGCAAGCATGTAGGGGTGAACTGACCCCAAACATTCCAGGCACCAGTTGGCAAGATTCATGGATGACATGGTGTATAACTGTGACTTCAGAAACACAGGCATGGAATGCAGTGGAGGCACTGGGCTGGCCTCCTGATGCACTTGCATATGATGCAGATAGTTCTGAGGCATCAGGTCCAGAAGTGATGATAAAACTGGATGGAACAGGAGCTGCAGTCTTAGACACAGTGAGCAGCAGTCCAGAGAAGTAACTTCCTTGGAAAACAGCTGAAAACCATTCATGTTAAGCCTCATATATGCTTGGAGGGATATTATGGACCTTTGGCTGGTTTATTGGCTATTCTAAAGGGACATGTAGGAGACAACAAATCCCCACATCAGAGGCTGAGGATAAAGCATGAAAAAAAAGGTAGAAGCACAAGAATGGGTCTAATAAAGGACCTTCTGCTATTGAGTGGGTTATCTCCCTTGTTGGAGGGCACAGGGATGTGAACTTCTATGCATAATCTAAGATCAGGAGATAGGGACAGACTGAGCTTCTAGATCAGCCATGAGCCCCTGGACCTCATTTCAACAAGATTTATGGATGACTACTGGTTCATCAATGGGAATTTCAGTCCTGCAAGGGATACATAGCAAAAGTAATTCTCTTGGACACATTCCTCCCTTGATGTATTTAAGGAAATGTGTGAAAATACTGAATGAATATTTAAAGGCATGTATATAACTTCATAAATACCTCTATACTTTGAAAAGTAATGTTGTGGGGCTGCGCTCTGGTGTAGTGGGTACTGTTGCCACCTATAGGGCTGGCATCCCATATGGGTGCCGGTTCAAGTCCTGGCTGCTCCACTTCTAATGCAACTTTGCCTGCTCCCAAGTGGTTGGGCCCCTACACCCTCATGGGAGACCTGGATGAAACTCCTGGCTCCTGGATTCTACCTGACCCAGCCCTGGCTGTTGCGGCAACCTGGGGAATAAAACAGCAGATAAAGATCTACCTCTACCCTCTACCCTCTACCTCTACCTCTCCTTCTCTGTAGCACTGCCTTTCAAATACATAAACCTTTTTTAAAAGAGAAAAAAGATAAAGTTGTTTCTTACTTGTAAAGCACTATCTTTCCTTCCAGGATGTTTCCCTCTCAAAGGAAGGAGGAAGTCAGGACTACCTTTAATTTACAAATGTGTACACCACAAACACATAAAAACATATGTATCCTAGAAATAAATCCCAATAGAAACCAATCCATAATACCCAGGTACATGACTTTCACAATACGGTGGACATACATAACTAATATACACAGCCCTCAAGGAGTTCATACAAAATCAGACACAGACACACTCATGCTCTTCACATAGGGGCCATTGAGCTCTCCTCTTCTGTTCTGGAAAGCATGGGGGTCAGAAACACCCGGAAAGACCCTTTGCTGATATTTCCATTCACCAGGGATGTCACCAATCACCATGGGCATGTCAGTGCATCAACATCAGTGGAGAATTGGCCTCTCTTTCCTAAGAAACCATGGCCACTCATTTTTAGAAGGAATACCCACAGTTTGAAAAACTCATGGTACTCAAAGACTTTGGGGTCAACAAGGGTAGGTGAAGGCTTGCCTCTAACACAATTTGTTCACTCATTCAGTGATTCTGGTGAGATTATCTTGTAGGTAGTATACCTAGGCACCAGGTCAGAGAGCACAAGGCTGGAGGGATGGTCCTAACACAGGGCAACCAAAATGGGTTTCCTTGGGGACTTCTCAGAGCTCAGCACATGGCACAGGCCTGAAGGCTACACACTCAGTGAAAGCCACTTCTGGTCCAAGCAGCATGTCCTAGAAAGACTGCCCAGGAGAACTACAGGGCCAGCTCACTGACTGTCTTGGAAACACCTGGAGTCCACATGCTATATGCTCCCCCACCTTTGGAAAGGCACTCAGGATCCATGGCTGGTTACCACCCCTTTCTGACAATACTTCACATGAAATATACTCCTCACCAGGTCAGAGGCTGGATGTCTGGCCTGAAAGCCCTGGTGGAAAGTATAAGTAGAGTGTCTAATTTAGGGTCCACCAATCCTAGGCCAAGACACTTGGCAAAACTGTTGGAGGTGTGTGCACATATAAATTGCCCATGGACAAAGCCAGGAGTCAGGACCATGGGTCAACCCTAGTCCCCTGTTCATTAACCTTTCCTTGCTTCAACAATGACAGGTGGAAACTCACATCATGTCCATAACAAAAGTTAAAACTAGACAAATCCACATTATAGACACATCTGTAAATGTGTATATGTATTGAACAAACCTCTGAGGAAGCGTACATAATTGTGTATATATTCATATTTGTCTACAAAACACAGTCAATTGTTCCTTTAACTGTGGAGCTGTATGGGATGATATGACATTGCAGATGGGAAAAATTTACTACTGTCAATATTTCTAGAACTGTAGACATTCAAAAATACATGCAAACATATATGTCTCCAAAATGAGAAACAAAAAAAAAGGAATCCAAGAATCTTAAATCCACATAACAAGACAATGTACAAATACAAATAACTATACACAAAACACTGGGGAACACAACCTGACAAACATAGACACATGCATAATGTATATAGACTATTTGTCCAGGAGGCATTGGGTCCTCTACACCTCACTGGCAAGCTTGGAGCATAAGACACCTGGAGACCCTTCACTGCCAATTCCAGGGGCCCTTAGTGCATACCAATCACCAGGGCCTTTCCACCAAAATAGCCTTGACAACAAGAATCTGAATCTTATTGGGGAGATGGTCACTCTTTCCACCAAAGAACACATCCTTTGATTCAGCCATGAGCCTGAGTGACTCAGAGTCCAACATAACTAAAGTTAGGCCTCTCTGTGGAGAATTTTCCCACACAGAGAGCTATGTTCTGACTTGGAGCTAGTCCTTGTAGGCCTGAGCTCTGGTGACATAGGCTGGTGGCACAGGTCTGCCATGTCATAGAGCCCTGACGAAACCTTAGGACTTCCAAGGATCTCCTTGGATGTTTATGGCCCCCATGGCTTCCATTACAGGAAGGGAGATGGTCAGCCAAGGGCTCCAATGACCTCAACCCAGCCAGGGTTCCACACTTCTGGCCCATGATGGGCAGCTTCTGTTCTGTATGCTATTCATAGCTAAAATAGTGTTCTTGGAGAAATATACACTTTAAAATATGCATAAACATTGAACAAACTCCTAAAGATACATACTTAACTCTCTATTTGTACCACTCTATAAACATAGGAAATGGTTCCTTTACCTGTATAGTTGTATTCTTGCATCTAGGATGCTTCAACTCCCTAGGAGAAAAGAGTACATTAGCACCATTATTTCTTTCTTTTTTTTTTGACAGGCAGAGTGGACAGTGAAAGAGGGAAACAGAGAGAAAGGTCTTCCTTTTGCCATTGGTTTACCCTCCAATGGCCGCCATGGCCGGTGCGCTGCAGCCGGCGCATCACGCTGATCCGATGGCAGGAGCCAGGTACTTATCCTGGTCTCCCATGAGGTGCAGGGCCCAAGCACTTGGGCCATCATCCACTGCACTCCCTGGCCATAGCAGAGAGCTGGCCTGGAAGAGGGGCAACCGGGACAGAATCTGGCGCCCCGACCGGGACTAGAACCTGGTGTGCTGGCGCCGCAAGGTGGAAGATTAGCCTAGTGAGCCACAGCACCGGCCCACCATTATTTCTTTAAATGTATATAAACACAAATGCATACAAACATGTATACCACAGGAATAAGTAAAATAGGCAAACATCAGATTCCACATGCATGAGTAGAACAAGAACGTGAATATATACAAATAACTTAGATATACAACACAGTAAAGCACACACAAACACACACATACACACATTTACTTCCTTGGTCTAGTGGCCATTTGGCTGTCCACTCCAGTATAGGAAATCTTGAGGGCATACAAACCCAGGAAATCCCTTCACTGACATGTCCATGGGAGCCTGGCAACACCAAGCCCAGGGACATGTCATTAAACAACCTATGGCAAATGTAGCTCACTGGGGAGCTGACTACTCTTTCCAAAGATGTCCACTAGGAAGAAAAGCCATCTTTTGGTTAAATCAAAGAGCTTAGAATCTCAAGTGCCAATGGGTCTGGCAGGGATGGACCTCTACCTTAAGAGCATTCCCTCACATTGTGTTCTCACTTCATGGAGACAGTACACATAGAAATTATACAACATGGCACCAGGATGGACAACCCTTCCAGTATGGGATTTCAAGGAGGATATATGGGGAATTACAAAAGCCAAGGAAAGCCTCAGACTCTGAACAAAATGCCTGATTACAGAGCTGGCTCTGCCTAGAACTCCTTTGTCCTAGAGAGGCCAATGTAGCTACCTGGAGGACTGGCTCACTGACTCACTGAGAAACAACTAGAAATCATGTATCTTAGGCCTCCCACATTGAAACCGTAGGACTCCCAGCACCAGCAGGATCCTGGCATTCTGGACTGCAGAAGGGTATTCAGGAGTAAAACAAAGCCTAGAGGACAAAAAGGAAATGGCAGATGACCATGACCACATGAAGTTTAAACATAATACACAAGCAGCATTAAGTCAAGTCTAGTACCTGCTAACACTAACTGATGGAATAAATAAAGGGGAGAGTGATCCAACATGGGAAGCGAGATACTCAGCAGACTCATAGAATGGCAGATGTCCTAAATAGCACTCTGGCCTCAGAATCAGCCCTAAAGGCATTCGGATCTGGCTGAAAAGCCCATGAGAGTATTTCAGGCATGGAAAGCCAAGACACTCTGGCAAAAGATCTCTGCGAGTGAGATCCCAGTGGAAAGAACAGGTCTTCAAAGAAGGAGGTACCTTTCTCTGAAGGGAGGAGAAAACCTCCACTTTGACTATGACCTTGTCTAAACAAGATAAGAATCGGAGAACTCAGAGGGCTTCCATAGCCTTGGAAACTCATGACTGGAGCATAGGGAGACTACTGATGCCATAGACAGGAGTGTCAATTGGTAAAGTCAACAACAGGAGTCACTGTGCACTTACTCCTCATGTAGGATCTCTGTCCTTAATGTGCTGTGTATTGAGATTTAATGCTATAACGAGTACTCAAACAATATATTTCACTTTGTGTTTCTATGGGGGTGCAAACTGTTGAAATCTTTACTTAATGTATACTAAACTGATCCTCTGTTAAAAAGAAAGAAAGAAAGAAAGAAAGAAAGAAAGAAAGAAAGAAAGAAAGAAAGAAATTATCAACTCCCAACTTGACTCTCACTGGGATTAAACATGACAATAGGTCTGATCTGATTTCATCATCATTTAAAAAAAATCATCTATTGGCCGGCGCCGCGGCTCACTAGGCTAATCCTCCGCCTAGCGGCGCTGGCACACCGGGTTCTAGTCCCAGTTGGGGCGCCGGATTCTGTCCCGGTTGCCCCTCTTCCAGGCCAGCTCTCTGCTGTGGCCAGGGAGTGCAGTGGAGGATGGCCCAGGTGCTTGGGCCCTGCACCCCATGGGAGACCAGGAAAAGCACCTGGCTCCTGGCTCCTGCCATCGGATCAGCGCGGTGCGCCGGCCGCAGTGCGCTGGCCGCGGCGGCCATTGGAGGGTGAACCAATGGCAAAAGGAAGACCTTTCTCTCTGTCTCTGTCTCTCTCTCTCACTGTCCACTCTGCCTGTCAAAAAAAAAATCATCTATTATTTTTCACTTTATGTTTCTGTGTGGGAGCAAACTGTTGAAATCCTTACTTAATGTATACTAAGCTGATCTTCTGTATATCAAGATAATCGAAAATGAATCTTGATGTGAATGGAAGGGGAGAGGGAGTGGGAAAGGGGAGGGTAGTGGGTGGGAGGGACAGTATGTGGGGGAAGGCATTGTAATCCATAAATCGTACTTTGGAAATTTATATTCATTAAATAAAAGTTAAAAAAAAATAGCCAATGCTATAGGAATCATCTTGTGAATGTGCATAAGCAAAGGATGTTGTCTGCCCATTATGTGGTGCCCTAGAAACAAATGCGATTTCTGTGTTTCTTTAGAGAAATGTTTAAAGAATACTAGCTTCAGCATAAACCTACAATAATAAGAAAATCCGAGAGGTGAGGACTTCAGGCATTCAGTGAGAGAAGGCACCTTAAATAAATTCCAGTATGTCCATAAACAATACTCTGGATCTGTAGTTCATTTGTGCTTTAATGAGGAAATCATGGGTGATGAACATGGAAAAATCAAGTTACATAATTTCCCCTGATTTAAAAATGGTATGCACATTTATTTTTAAAAAGTCACATGTGGACAAGCAAAGGCACTGAAGTAACTGAAGCAATTTCAAGAAATAGGAATTAAGTGCCTTTCATGTCAACACTTTCTATTGACTAATAAAGCCCACATAGTATTCTCAAAAGGATAGACACATTGGTCAATGCAGAACAGACACTCATCAAGTATGACCATACATTTCCACTTATAATCTACACACATAACCACAAACCAGTGCTGAGGATGGCATATCTCCAAAATCACATAGGATGTGCAAGACCACCACAATCTAAAAATACTTTCAAAGAATATATACATGTGGCAAAATACACCTTATTTCACTACAAAGCATATGAAAATATAAACACTAAATGCCATCTATGTCATGTCTTCACACTTGACTCAATCAAATACACCCACACTGTCCAAATTTACAATGCCCGGAGCCCCAGATATAACATTTCCTCAAGTAAATAATCTTCCTTGTTTCATTACTCCCATCATTTTCATTACTACATGTTTTTTCTATAGTAGAAGCTCGTTTGGGAACAGGATAGACAGTTTAGCCACCTGAAGCCAATAATATAGCATATGTAGGACCTTTGGTGATTTACTATTTTTGTACTTCACCTGGAAGTGTTTTATCAATTTTTGGAGCCACTAATTTCATCATAACAGTTAACATTAAGTCACTTACTATATCCAAATACCAAGCACCACTATTATTTATAGTTATAATCCTCCTAGGACTGGCATTGTCGCACAGCAGCTTAAAGCCCCAGCCTGAAGAACTGGCATACCATATGGGCACTGGTTTGAGTCCCAGTTTCTCCACTTCCAATCCAACTCCCTTTAATGCATCTGGGAAGGCAGAAGAGGATGACTCAAGTCCTTAGGCCCCTGTACCCACATGGGAGACCCAGAAGAAGCTCCTGGCTCTGGAATTTGGATCAGCTCAGCTCCAGTCATTGTGGCCATTTGATGAGTGAACCAAAGGATGGAAGACCTCTCATTCTCTCAGTCTCTACTTCTCTCTGTAACTATGCCTTTCAAGTAAATAAAATAAATCTTTAAAAAAAGAAAGGACTGGCACTGTGGCAAGTGGGCAAAGTCACTGCCTGTACTTCCAGCATCTCATATGGGCACCAGTTCGAGTCCCAGCTGTTCCACTTCTGATCCAGCTCTAAGCTATGGCCTGGGAAGGCAGTGAAAGATGGCCCAGGTCTTGGAATCTTTCACCTGCACTGAACACCTGGAAGAGGCTCCTGGCACCTTGCTTTGCACTAGTGCAACTCCAACTTGGCCATTTGGAGAGTGAACCAGTAGATGGAAGACATTTATTCTCTGTCTCTCCCTCTATCTATAACTCTGCCCTCAAATAAATAAAATATTTTAAAAACAATATAAAAAAAAAACACAAAGGAACAACTGGAGCACCTTATAACCCTTCCTTGTTAAAATATAAATAAAAATATTACGTAACATTGTCATGGCTTATTTATAGATTTAAATCTTTTATATCCTATGGCATATCCATTTCAACTACCATTCCAAGATGCTACATCATCCATTATAGAAAAAAACAACTACACTCTCATAACTACACACTAATAATTTTATTCTTAACTAGCTCTTGAATTCCTTACATTATTCCACCTGTGTTAACAACCAAATTAACCCATAAGAAGAGCTACAGATGCCCAAGAAACAGATTTAATTGTCTTTTATTATTTATATTTTATTATTCAAATATTAATTGCCCATTCATATTTACAAATTATATACATAGGATAGATGAAATTAACAACCCCTCTTAACCATAAAAGATACAAGACACCAACAATACTGAAGCTCTGAATATACAGATATGAGGGCTTAACCATGGGCTCTTTAGATAATGCATACAAGATTTGAAACCAGGAGAATTATTATTGCATACAGTAGATAACAGAGTTGTCATAAAAAATAGAAATACCAATCCATATATTACTTTCATCTGAAGATGGCTTACACCCATAAGTTGACACACCATTTGATCTAAAAACAAATTCCATCCCAAGATGCTTGCATGAAGCAACCTTCACATCTACTCCACTTGGTCTATACTATGACAATACTCTGACATGTGTGAGTCCATATCTCCATGTCTTCAATCCAGGGCCACTAAAACACTTTGAAAACTGACAAATATCTGTGTTACATCTTTATGAATCTAGGTAACATCAATTTAATATTGAATGCAAAATATTTCTGTAATGAAATGCCACAGACACACCAATATAATGAATTAATATGATCTCAATCAAATTAACAGTATTTATTTATCCAACTAAAATTCTAAATACACAACCCACAAACCCACATCAAAATATATTGAATCACCAAAGATTAAATTCCATAATAAACAAAATGAATAAAAGAGTATTCACCTTTTTTGTTATTCCCACAATAACAGGATTACACACTGTAATTATCATCTTATCCCCTAACATTTTATTCCCATCTCCCATCTGCCCAGCTAACAATCAATTCATCTACCTTCAACAGTGATTGGTTGGAACAGAATAGAAACACCGGAGATCAATCCAAACATCTATAACCAACTCATATTCGACAAAGGACCTAAAACCAACCCCTGGAACAAGGACAGCCTCTTCAACAAACGGTGCTGGGAAAACTGGATGTCCACATGTCGAAGTATGAAGCAAGACCTCTACCTTACACCTTATACAAAAACCCACTCAACATGGATCAAAGAACTAGAGATGCACCATGACACCATGAAACTAATTGAGAGCATAGGGGAAACCCTTCAAGATATTGGAACAGGCGAAGAATGCCTGGAGACGACCCCAGAGGCATGGGTAATCAAAGATAAATTAAACAAATGGGATTACCTCAAATCAAAGAGTTTCTTTACAGCAAAGGAAACAGTCAGGAAAGTGAAGAGGCAACCAACAGAATGGGAGATGTTATTCACAAACTACACAACAGATAAAGGATTAACAACTAGAATCTATAAAATGATCAAAAAACACCACAGAATCAAAACAAAGAACCCAAGGACCTTAAAAGACATTTTTCAAAAGAGGAAATCCAAATGGCCAACAGGCACATGAAAAAATGCTCAGGATCCCTAGCCATCAAGGAAATGCAGATCAAAACCATAATGAGGTTTCACCTCACCCCGGTTAGAATGGCTCACATACAGAAATCTACCAACAACAGATGCTGGCGAGGATGTGGGGAAAAAGGGACACTAACCCACTGTTGGTGGGAATGCAAACTGGTCAAGCCACTATGGAAGTCAGTCTGGAGATTCCTCAGAAACCTGAATATAGCACTACCACAGGACCCAGCCATCCCACTCCTTGGAATTTACCCAAATGGAATTAAAGGGGAGAAAAAAAGAGCCATTTGCCCCTCAATATTTGCTGCAGCTCAATTCACAATAGCTAAAACATGGAATCAACCTAAATGTCCATCAATGGATGACTGGATAAAGAAACTATGGGATATGTACTCTATGGAACACTATACAGCAGTAAAAAACAATGAAATCTGGGCATTTACAACAAAAAGGAGGAATCTGGAAAACATCATGCTGAGTGAAATAAGCCAGTCCAAAATGGACAAATATCATATGTTCTCTCTGATCGATGGCAACTAAATGAGCCTCTAAAACGATACCCATTGAAGTGAAATGGACACTATGAGAGACAATGACATGATCAGCCCTTGTCTAGACTGTTGAGGAACAACTTACTATTTTATTCCTTTTAGTATTTTTGTTGTTGTTGCTCTGTTTGTTCTACATAAGACCACTGGTTGAGCTCTGTAATCAATGCACAATCATTCTTGGGTGTTTAAAATTAACAGAAAAGTGATCTCTGTTAAACATGGGAGTGGGAAGATGTATAGGTCGGCACATGCTCACTCAGACTTGCCTCCAATGGTGAAACGAGAGATGTGCCAGGGGATTTCAACTCAATCTTATCAAGGAGGCAGGTACCAATGCCAGCACACTTGGTAAAGTGATAAGTATAAGTACACAACCGATCAAAAAGATAGGGTAAGTGTGGAAGAGATATCACAAATAAGACCAGTGTAAACAAATAATGAAGGATAGAATTAAAAGGGAGAGAATGACCCTGCGGGGGAAGCACGACACACAGCAGACTCATAGAATGGCAAACACCCAAAACAGCACTCCTGCCTCAGAATCAACCCTTGGGACATTTGGATCTGGCTAAAAAGTCCATGAGAGTCTCACAGGCATAGAAAGCCATTACATGATGGCAAAAAACAATCTAAATGAAAGATCCTGGTGAACAAGACCCCAGCAGAAGGAACAAGCCATCAAGGAGAGAGGCGCCTTTCTCTGAAGGGAGGAAGGAACCTCCACTGTGATATGGCCTTACTAAACAAGTTCAGAGTTGGTGAACTCAAGGGGCTTCCATAGCCTAGACAGCTCATAGCAAGAGTCTCGGGTGATCGCTGATGTCATAAATAAGAGTGCCATTTGTTAAGTCAACAATGGGAGTCACTGGGTACATGATCCCCATGTAGGATCTCTGTCCTTAATGTGTTTTACTATGAAACTTAAAAACAACACTACTAGTCAAACAATACCCTATACCTTGTGCGGTTGTGTGAGTGCAGCCTATTGAAATCCTTGCTTAGTATATACGAAGTTGATCTTCTGTATATTAAGGTAATTGAAAATGAAACTCGATAAGGGGGGGGGGATGGGAGAGGGAGTGGGAGAACGGAGGAGGGCCGGGGGAGTGAGGGAGGTTGGGGGGAAGCCACAACAATACAAAAGTTGCACTTTGTAAATTCACATTTATTAAATAAAAAAAAGAAAAAAAAACAGTAAAAAACAGTGATTGTTACAACTCATTCTTAAATAACAATCCATAGCACTGAAAGACAAACCAGGTCTCTAGAATCAATCTCATATTCTGTGATTCAAAAAATTGACTAAGACAGTTACGTTGTACATGCTCACACACAACTCAATTACTTATTAGCACTAGCTTTCACTCCTCAAGCAGAAGCAGTAATTACTGGCCTCTGCCCTAAAATAAAAGCATCACTAGCCATTTCCTCCCTCAAGATGCATCTTTGATAGTAGTTATTGAAAGTATTTGCCTATTTATTAAGCATTAGCCCTAGCCATCCAATTAACATTGATAAAAAGAAGCAAAAATGTCCCTATATGATCTTCAACTATGATTACCAGAAGCCCATGTAGAGGCCTCTATTGCCAAGTCAATATTCTAGGAGGCTATGGCATAATATGAGCCACTACAATCTTAGATCCCTTAAACAGACTACAGAGCCTATTCACTTTTGAGGATCCCTATGAGGAAAATCATAACAAGCTCCATCTCGCTCTGTCAAACACATCTGGAATCACTAATCACTTTTTCATTAGTGAGCCACATTAACATTGATAATTGTGAGAGTTCTTATTCAAACATCATGAAAATTTACAAGATCTACAGCTCTAACACTGGCCCATGGCCTAATAACATCAATATTATTTTGTCTTGCAAACTCTATCACAGGCAAACTTCACTCTGGCCAAGGACTACAAAACAATTTCACCTCTAGCAGCAGCATGATGAACCCTTAGCAAACCTAACTCACTCAGCCTCAGGGCCAATCATTAATTTAATCAGGTGGCTCTTCACATAGTCATCATTCTCATGGTCCAAACTTACTACCATCCTAACAGAGACTAACCGGTGAATTAACACTGAACTCCGTCTACCTCCTAATCACAACACCACAAGGAAAATTTATATATCATATCAATAATATCCCTCTTTGATTCACATCAAGAAATAACTCATTCTTCATCACCTTCTTCCCTACTATCACCCAATCCTCAAATCATTTTAGGACACATATTTTTTTTTTATCTTTTATTTAATGAATATAAATTTCCAAAGTACGACTCATGGGTTACAATGGCTTCCCCCCCCATACCGTCCCTCCCACCAACAACCCTCCCCTTTCCCACTCCCTCTCCCCTTCATTCACATCAAGATTCATTTTCGATTATCTTAATATACAGAAGATCAGCTTAGTATACCTTAAGTAAGTATTTCAACAGTTTGCTCCCACACAGAAACATAAAGTGAAAAATAATAGATGATTTTTTTTAAATGATGATGAAATCAGATCAGACCTATTGTCATGTTTAATCCCAGTGAGAGTCAAGTTGGGAGTTGATAATTTCTTTCTTTCTTTTTTTTTTTTTTTTAACAGAAGATCAGTTTAGTGTACATTAAGTAAAGATTTCAGTCGTTTGCACCCCCATAGAAACACAAAGTGAAATATACTGTTTGAGTACTCGTTATAGCATTAAGCCTCAGTGTACAGCACGTTAAGGACCGAGATCCTACATGAGGAGTAAGTGCACAGTGACTCCTGTTGTTGACTTTACCAATTGACACTCCTGTTTATGGCATCAGTAATCTCCCTATGCACCAGTTATGAGTTTCCAAGGCTATGGAAGCCCCTTGAGTTCTCCGACTCTTATCTTGTTTAGACACGGTCATAGTCAAAGTGGAGGTTCTCTCCTCCCTTCAGAGAAAGGCACCTCCCTCTTTGAAGACCTGTTCTTTCCACTGGGATCTCACTCACAGAGATCTTTTGCCAGAGTGTCTTGGCTTTCCATGCCTGAAATACTCTCATGGGCTTTTCAGCCAGATCCGAGTGCCTTTAGGGCTGATTCTGAGGCCAGAGTGCTATTTAGGACATCCACCATTCTATGAGTCTGCTGAGTATCTCACTTCCCATGTTGGATCACTCTCCCCTTTATTTATTCTATCGGTTGGTGTTAGCAGATACTAGACTTGTTTATGTGCTCCCTTTGACTCTTAGTCCTTTCATTATGATCAATTGTGAACTGAAATTGATCACTTGGAGTAGTGAGATGGCATTGGCACATGCCACCTTGATGGGATTGAATTGGAATCCCCTGGTATGTTTCCAACTCTACCAATTGGGGCAAGTCAGCCCGAGCATGTCCCAAATTATACATCTCTTCCCTCTCTTATTCCCACTCTTATGTTTAACAGGGATCACATTTCAGTTAATTTTCAACACTTAAGAATAACTGTGTGATAATTACAGAATTAAACCAGTCATATTAAGTAGAACAGACAAAAAAAAAATACTATGAGGGATAATGTATTAAGTTGTCCATTAGCAGTCAGAGCTATGCTGATCAAGTCACCATTTCTCATAGTGTCCATTTCACTTCAGGAGGTTTCCTTTTTGGTGTTCAGTCAGTTGTCACCGATCAGGGAGAACATATGGTATTTGTCCCTTTGGGACTGGCTTACTTCACTCAGCATGATGTGTTCCAGATTCCTCCATTTTGTTGCAAATGACTGGATTTCGTTGTTTCTTACTGCGGTATAGTACTCTAAAGAATACATATCCCATAATTTCTTTATCCAGTCTACCGTTGATGGGCATTTAGGTTGGTTCCAGGTCTTGGCTATTGTGAATTGTGCTGCAATAAACATTAGGGTGCAGACCGCTTTTTTGTTTATCAATTTAAACTCCTTTGGGTAAATTCCAAGGAGTGGGATGGCTGGGTCGAATGGTAGGGTTATATTCAGGTTTCTGAGGAATCTCCAGACTGATTTCCATAGTGGCTTGACCAGTTTGCATTCCCACCAACAGTGGGTTAGTGTCCCTTTTTCCCCACATCCTCGCCAGCATCTGTTGTTGGTAGATTTCTGTATGTGAGCCATTCTAACCGGGGTGAGGTGAAACCTCATTGTGCTTTTGATTTGCATTTCCCTGATTGCTAGTGACCTTGAACATTTTTTCATGTGCCTGTTGGCCATTTGGATTTCCTCTTTTGAAAAATGTCTATTGAGGTCCTTGGCCCATCTCTTAAGTGGGTTGTTGGTTTTGTTTTTGTGGAGTTTCTTGATCTCTTTGTAGATTCTGGTTATTAACCCTTTATCTGTTGCATAGTTTGCAAATATTTTTTCCCATTCTGTCGGTTGTCTCTTCACTCTCCTGACTGTTTCTTTTGCAGTACAGAAACTTCTCAATTTGATGCAATCCCAATAGTTGATTTTGGCTTTGACTGTCTGTGCCTCCCGGGTCTTTTCCAGAAATTCTTTGCCTGTGCCAATATCTTGAAGGGTTTCTCCAATGTTCTCTAATAACTTAATGGTGTCAGGACGAAGATTTAGGTCTTTAATCCACGTTGAGTGGATTTTTGTGTAAGGTGTAAGGTAGGGGTCTTGCTTCATGATTCTGCACGTGGAAATCCAGTTTTCCCAGCACCATTTATTGAATAGACTGTCCTTGCTCCAGGAATTAGTTTTAGATCCTTGATCAAATATAAGTTGGCTGTAGATGTTTGGGTTGATTTCTGGTGTTTCAATTCTGTTCCATTGGTCTATCCATCTGTTTCTGTACCAGTACCATGCTGTTTTGATTACAACTGCCCTGTAGTATGTCCTGAAGTCTGGTATTGTGATGCCTCCGGCTTTGTTTTTGTTGTACAAGATTGCTTTAGCTATTCGAGGTCTCTTGTGCCTCCATATGAATTTCAGCATCATTTTTTCTAGATCTGCGAAGAATGTCTTTGGTATCTTGATTGGGATTGCATCGAATCTATAAATTGCTTTTGGGAGAATGGACATTTTGATGATGTTGATTCTTCCAATCCATGAGCATGGAAGATTTTTCCATTTTTTGGTATCCTCTTCTATTTCTTTCTTTAAGGTTTTGTAATTTTCATCGTAGAGATCTTTAACGTCCTTGGTTAAGTTTATTCCAAGGTATTTGATTGTTTTTGTAGCTATTGTGAATGGGATTGACCTTAGCAGCTCTTTCTCAGTCATGGCATTGCTTGTGTATACAAAGGCTGTTGATTTTTGTGCATTGATTTTATATCCTGCCACTTTGCCAAACTCCTCTATGAGTTCCAATAGTCTCTTAGTAGAGTTCTTTGGATCCTCTAAGTACAGAATCATATCGTCTGCAAAGAGGGATAGTTTGACTTCTTCCTTCTTGATTTGTATTCCTTTGATTTCTTTTTCTTGTCTGATGGCTCTGGCTAAAACTTCCAGAACTATGTTAAATAGCAGTGGTGAGAGTGGGCATCCCTGCCTGGTGCCAGATTTCAGTGGAAATGCTTCCAACTTTTCCCCATTCAATAGGATGCTGGCTGTGGGTTTTTTATAAATTGCTTTGATTATATTGAGGAATGTTCCTTCTATACCCAATTTGCTTAGAGTTTTCATCATGAAAGGGTGTTGAATTTTATCAAATGCTTTCTCTGCATCAATTGAGATAATCATATGGTTTTTCTTCTGCAGTCTGTTAATGTGGTGAATCACATTGATTGATTTGCGAATGTTGAACCATCCCTGCATACCAGGGATGAATCCCACTTGGTCTGGGTGGATGATTTTCCTGATGTGTTGTTGTATTCTATTGGCCAGAATTTTATTGAGGATTTTTGCGTCTATGTTCATCAGGGATATTGGTCTGTAATTTTCTTTCAGTGCTGCATCTTTCTCTGGCTTAGGGATTAAGGTGATGCTGGCTTCATAGAAAGAATTTGGGAGGATTCCCTCTTTTTCGATTGTTCTGAATAGTTTGAGAAGAAATGGGATTAGTTCTTCTTTAAATGTCTGGTAGAATTCAGCGGTGAATCCATCTGGTCCTGGGCTTTTCTTTGTTGGGAGGGCCTTTATTACTGTTTCAATTTCTGTTTCAGTTATGGGTCTATTTAGGTTTTCGATGTCTTCATGGTTCAATTTAGGTAGGTTGCATGTGTCCAGGAATCTATCCATTTCTGATAGGTTTTCCTGTTTGCTGGCGTACAGGTCCTTGTAGTAATTTCTGATGATTCTTTTTATTTCTGTGGTGTCTGTTGTTACGTTTCCTTTTTCATCTCTGATTTTATTGATTTGGGTCTTTTCTCTTCTTTTTTTAGTTAGTTGGGCCAATGGGGTGTCAATTTTGTTTATTTTTTCAAAAAACCAGCTTCTCGCTTGGCTGATTTTTTGTAATGTTTTTTTGGATTCAATCCTATTAATTTCTTCTCTGGTTTTAATTATTTCTCTTCTCCTACTAGATTTGGGTTTGGTTTGCTGCAGTTTTTCTAGGTCCTTGAGGTGCGCTGAAAGCTCATTTATTTGGTACCTTTCCAATTTCTTGGTATAGGCACCTATTGCTATAAATTTGCCTCTCAATACTGCTTTTGCTGTATCCCATAAGTTTTGATATGTTGTGTTGTTGTCTTCATTTACTTCCAGAAAGTTTTTGATTTCTCTTTTGATTTCTTGAATGACCCAGTGTTCATTCAGGAGCATGTTGTTCAGTCTCCATGTGTTTGCATACTTTCTGGGGTTTCCTGAGTTGCTAATTTCCAGCTTCATCCCGCTGTGGTCTGAGAAGCTGCATGGTATGATTCTAATTCTTTTAAATTTGCTGAGACTTGCTTTATGGCCTAGTATGTGGTCAATCCTAGAGAAGGTTCCATGCGCTGCTGAGAAGAATGTGAAGTCTGTAGATGTAGGGTTGAAAGTTCTGTATATATCTGTTAGATCCATTTGGGCTATAGTGTCATTTAAATCTGCTGTTTCCTTGTTGATCTTCTGTCCGGATGATCTGTCTATTTCTGAGAGTGGAGTATTGAAGTCCCCCAGTACTATTGTATTGGAATCTAAATCTCCCTTTAAGTCCCTTAACATATCTTTTAAATAGACCGGTGCCCTGTAATTAGGTGCATATACATTTATAATAGTTACATCTTCCTGTTGAATTGAACCCTTAATCATTATATAGTGTCCCTCTTTGTCTCTCTTAACAGTTTTTGTATTAAAGTTTATTTTGTCTGATATTAATATGGCTACACCTGCTTTTTTTTGGTTTCTGTTGGCATGGAATATCTTTTTCCAACCTTTCACTTTCAGTCTGCATGCCTCTTTGTTAGAGAGATGTGTTTCTTGTAGGCAACAAATAGTTGGGTTGTGTTCTGTGAGCCAGTCAGCTAAACGGTGTCTTTTAACTGAAGAATTCAGACCATTAATGTTCAATGTGACTATTGATACGAAGTGACTTTGCCCTGCCATTTTCCCGGAAATATTTTCTAGTATATGCTTTGAGCTTCCCATGCTCTTTTACTGGTAGGTGTTCTTCCCTTCCCTTCTTTCATATTGATGGCTGTGTTTCTGTGTTTCTGAGTGTAGCACATCTTTAAGTATCTTTTGCAGGGCCGGACGAGTGGCCACAAAGTCTTTCAATTTCTGTTTGCTATGAAAGGTCTTTATTTCACCTTCATTCACAAATGAGAGCTTGGCAGGATATAATATTCTGGGCTGGCAATTTTTCTCTCTTAGCACCTGTGCTATGTCTCGCCATTCCCTCCTAGCTTGTAGGGTTTCTGATGAGAAGTCAGCTGTGAGTCTGATTGGAGATCCTCTGAGAGTAATCTGACGTTTCTCTCTTGCACATTTTAGGATCTTTTCTTTATGTTTCACTGTGGTAAGTTTAATTACCACGTGTCGTGGTGAGGATCTCTTTTGGTCATGTTTATTGGGGGTTCTATGAGCTTCCTGTACTAGGATATCTCTGTCCTTCTCCAAACCTGGAAAGTTCTCTGCTAGTATCTCACTAAAAAGGCCTTCCAATCCTTTCTCTCTCTCCATGCCTTCAGGAACTCCTAGAACTCGAATGTTGGTTTTTTTGATAGTATCCTGTAGATTCCCAACAATATTTTTTAGATTTCTAATTTCCTCTTCTTTTCTTTGGTTTGACTGTATGTTTTCCTGTGCTCTATCTTCTAAGTCCGATATTCTCTCTTCTGCTTCACCCATTCTGTTTTTAAGGCTTTCTAATGTGTTTGTCATTTGATCTATTGAGCTCTTCATTTCATTTTGATTTCTCTTCACTATAACACTTTCCTGTTCTACTAGTTTCTGAGTTTCATTTTGACTCTTCCTTAAAATTTCGTTTTCACGAGAGAGATTTTCAATCTTGTCCATTAAGGATTTCTGTAGTTCAAGGATTTGCTTTTGAAAACTTCTAAATGTTCTTATCATAAATTTTTTGAAATCCGTATCTTGCATTTCTTCTATCTCATCATCTTCATACTCTTGGCTTGGGGTGTTTTGCTTATTTGGAGGCATCATAGTGTCATCGTTGATCTTGCTCCCTCTATTTCTGTGTTTGTTACTCGGCATAGTTAATTCTTCTTGCGTCACTGTGCGTTTTTTTTTTTCTTTTCTTTTTTTTTTTTTTTATTTATACTGTGTCCGTGTTAAGTGGACTGCCTGCTGTTGGAGGAGCCTTGGAGGCTTGAGATGGGTGCGGCCTGAGAGCTCTGCCTGGTTCTTCCAGGTTAAGGGTGTGCAAAGGTGACACCCTCAGGTTATGCGTGGTAAATCTCTCTTTTTATTTATTTATTTATTTTATTTATTCAGGGGGTAAGTAACACCGCAGGGCACGGCTGTGCAGAATTGATGGTATTTAGCTTCCAGTCTTTGGCTCCTCTGGACTCCCACTGGGTTGCCTAGGCTACTGAATTGTAGTGACTCAGTTCCTTAGCTCTCCCCCATTGATATGTAAATCCAGAGCGCAGGCCTGCTCTTTGTCTCTTGGGAATTCTAGCCTTCCAGCCTTGTAACCTTTGCAAGGTTAGGGGGAAGAGAAACCCCGAAGCTTTTTTTTTTCCTTCTTTCCGGTAGTGAGTTTGCTGCACTTTCCGGCCCCCCTCTAGATTCTGACCCCCGTTTCCCCACCAATGTCTCGGGTTATTGAGCTCACCTCCCCTTCCAGCGCCGATGTGTGGAGTGTCCCAAGTCTCCCCGCTGTTGTCTGTGTGGCATGCACTCCCCTTGGAGCACTGGGGCTTCTGCGGCTCCGTCCCGCGACTTGGCTTCCGCGCGGTGGGCGACCTTGATCTCCCAGTAGGTCCTCCGATTCACGATTCCCGTGCAATTTTTTCCTGGTTCTTTTTTCTGCGGCTACCGTAACTCCCCTTTTATTAAACTAAATTTTCCCGGACTATCGGTGCGCGCCCTCACTATTCCGCCATCTTGGCTCCGCCCCGGTAAATAGGGACACATACTTTTTTTTAAAGATTTTATTTATTTTGAGAGGTAGAGTTACAGACAGTGAGAGGAACAGAGAGAAAGGTCTTCCGTCCATGGTTCATTCCCCAAATGGCTGCAATGGCCAGAGCTTCACCGATCCAAAGCCAGGAGCCAGGTGCTTCTTCCTGGTCTGCCATATGGGTGCAGGGGCCCAAAGACTTGGGCCATCCTCTACTGCTTTCCCATGCCACAGCAGAGAGCTGGATTGGAAGAGGAGCAGCCAGGACTAGAACCAGCGCCCATATGGGATGCCGGTTCTGCAGGCGGAGGATTAACCTACTGCACCAGCGCGCCAGCCCCAGGGCACATACATTTTAAACAGAGTTTAAAGACAACATTAGGTTATGAATGTAAAAACAGAAACTTAAGTTTCCTTATTCACTAAAGTATGCAAAAACCACTAACTCATGCTCGGAAATATAATACGACTTGCTTAATTTATAAAGGATAGAAATAATCCATTGGTTTTAGGAACCAAGAAATTAGTGTAACTCCAACTAAAACTAATCTATTTTCTTCCTCTATAACTTGACTAATTATAGTAACAGGCACCAATATTTATGAGGAAATTGCTTTTTAAATCTCTAATGTGCCTTATTTATTTAATTTTATTTGAGAAACAGGGCCACATTCCTATCTGCTAGTTCACTACCAACATGTGTGGTGCCAAAAATTCCACGTGGGTGGCAGCCACTCAACTACTGCTGTTTCCCAAGATATGCATTAGTGGGCAGAGTCAGAAGCCAGAGTCAGGTCTCATGCTCGGGTATTCCAACATGGGACACGGACATCTGAACCAGCATTGTAACCTCCTGCTGAAATACTGGACCTGTACTGGGGGTAACTTAGGAATTTTCCATGCGGGATGTATGTTTAAAAACACATAGTATACATAGGGGTCAATATGATCTGTGTTTTCAGGGATCGCTAGGGGGTCTTAGAATTTGACCTCCAGAGAGAGGGGAGGGCAGCTCGGATTTCTTATCCTGAAGTGAAAACTAGTAGGAATCACAACCCTAAAGCCTGGGAATAACACCAGACACACCCCAAGGCGAGCCCTGGATGGCAGGAGGATTCCCAGCACGGGGCGGGCATTGTGACCCCAACAGAAGAACGAGACCCAGCAGGGGACACCCCCCACCACCATATAGGTGCTTCCTCTGGGGTCCACCTGACCACACTAGGACCCTCAGTGCGCACGCCCTGGGGGGACCGCCCGGACCCCGGGGCCACGAGGGGCCGCGCGGCTGCTCCACCTCCTTTCTCAGAGGCCGAGGCCGCCAGGCGGCGTCTCCACAAGAGCCCTGCCGGCCGGGGCTGTTCTGAGAGGAGCCACACGGACGCCGTCACGACCACGCACGCCCGGGGTCCTCGCTCTCCCTTCCCAGCTGCCCGCTCCAGGACGGCCTCAGGGCCCCAATGGCGCCGCTCTGGCCGCGGACACCAGAACTCGCTAGGCCTGAGGAGCCGGCGAGGAAGGCGCCGCGCGGACGCGGGAAAGTTCTCGGGCCCGGGCCGAACCTGCGCCCTCACCTGGCGCACGACCCGCGGGCCCGCCCTTCCTGCCAGTGTCCCCCGCTGCCGCTCGCCGCCTTGTCCGGGGATCAGGGCTGGAGCCGTGGACGCCCGTCAGGTAACCGCACAACCCCGGACAGAAACAGAAAGGCGGGCTTCCCGGAGAAAATGGCGGAGAGCGCGCAGCCCCTTTTATAGCCCTAGTAGTGGGGCGGGGACTCCTGGGAGACCGACTCTGATTGGACAACAAGCAAGGGCACCAACCAATCATAAAACGAATACTATAAAAAAGACAACCAGGAACCGGGAAGTGTTTGGCGGTGCTCAGGCCAAGCCGGCGACAGTGAAATGCAGTGTGGGACACAAAGTCGTGACTGTTGAAGCTCTTGACATTGATGGAACGTGAGGAGGGATGGGGGAGGGCGGCGAGCATTACCTGCAGGCTCTGTCTTCTGTGGCTCTGGAGGATGAAACCACAGCGGGAAAGATGGCGCAGAGGGGAAATCAGAATTTGTCCTTTGGCCGAGTGACTGTCAGGGGTTCCATAAGGACCCAGGTTCTCGGGGCCAGCATCTGACACAGGATAACCCCGTGCAAGGACGGAGGTGGTGGGGACTCCCCTGGCGGGGCTGAGCTGGGTGGAGTGGAGGAGCGCTGTGAGGGAGAGTGCAAAGAGGAGGTTGCGCTGGGGATGGATGGGTTAGGAGATCCTTTCTGTTCCTCATCAACCGTCTGGATATTTGTGCAGGGAACCCCAGGGGCCCTGGGGCCATTCAAACGACACAAAGCGGCTCACCTGTGCCTCTGCCCCTCACTAGAGGGAAGCAAGAACAGGTGTCAGCCTAAGGAACTTGGGGTTGCTCTGTGAGGTGGGGGTTGTAAATAAGGTGTAGGATACTGGAGACCAGGACTGACCCTGTGTGAGGGGGGCACTGGTTATGCAGGGGAGGAAGGGCAGGCAGGCAAGGGTGGGGAGGGGGGTCCTGGCCCGGGTGGAGGGTGGATTCTTTTGGGGGAGAGGTGATGCTTGATGCACAGACACGGGGTGTCCACATTGAGCTCAGCCCCAAGCTGAGCGACTTCTGAGCTTCTCTGTAATTCTGGAGAAGGAGATGCCCCAGCTCAGGCAGAGGGCAAATGAGTCATTTCAAGTTGTGATCCTGGAAGGGGGAGGGGGACAAGCACAGAGAACAAAGACGAAAATTCCTGAATGGTCACCGTCAGGACACTCAAGGTTCCTTTTACTACTTTGAACCTCAGGACTCCATCACCCACCTGACACCCTATCCTGCACCCAACAAATGAATGTCAGCTCTAACCCTCCGACAGGTACCCAGCCCCAGCCGCCCCCAGCCCTGTCCTATCCCTTCTGGCAGCTTAGGGTCTGGCCTCCGAGTCGCTCCTGCGGGTTATAGAGGCGGCCGCCAGGGAGCGCCCTGCACCCAGCGTGGAAGTCACCTGGCCACTGTGGATCTCAGGTTCGTGCGGGCGCACCTCCCGCGGGTCAGAAGCCCGGCCTTGTCGGGGTCCTGCCGGCTCCTTTCCACCTGTGCTACCTGGCAGCCGTGGGCAGGGCGGTGGTCCCCCGGGCAGCCGAAGGGGTCTCAGAAGCTCCAGGCACAGCCTCGCCCCCTGCCGCCTGGAGCACCAGGCACTGTGAGGCTCCCTGCAGCAGTCGCTCCCTGGCCGCTCCGCGCGCACCCCTGCTGCCCAGGCTCCCGGGGATCCGGAAATCCCTGAGGCCAGAATCCCTGTGCCGCCGTCGGCCGTATGTGGGCGCCTTCGTGGGGAGGACAGGTGTCCGCGTGTCCATCACAGCAGATTCAGCAGCAGTGACAGAGACCAACAAGGACGCCAACCGGGTTACCTGTGCGCCCAGCGCAGATCTGTGTCTGGAACCTCTGCACCCCACAGTATTCATAGACACTGGCATAACTCGCTTACAACGTAACTGTGCATCAGGATTTTCATTATCATGTAATTATTATTTTCATTGTGAGCACGCATGCACACACACGCACACCCCACGCCAGCTGCCCTGCGTGCATTCGGCTCCAGGTGCATGCACCTGCTGTGCCTGCGGAGATCTCAGCAGAGCAGAAGCGCCGCGGGACATTGGAATAACCCTCTGTCTCCTCATCAAGGCTTTGCGCTTCTCGAAGCCCCTCTCTCAGGTGGGCAGAGGGCATCCGTCCACCGCCGGGACACCCGCACCACCGGGCCGGGCCACGTGCGAACTTTGGGAGGGGCCCCAGGTGAGGCCCCACTTCCCCCTTGCGGGCGGCCGACAACACTTGTGTGTCCACATCGCGGCCGCCTGCCCTGCCCCTGGGGCGCACGGAGCGGGACTCAGAGACAGTGGAGGCCAACTCCATGCACGGGACCGCGCGGCTGCGGCAGAACCCGGGGCCGCCCCACGTGCTTCCAGGTTGGGCCCAGCAATGCGCAACCGAGGGCGCAGACTCGGAAACGTGTGGACTCCGCCAGCAGGCTCCCCATGCACACGCGCGGGAGCCCCCATTAACCACCCTGGTCCCCCTCACACGGAGCCCGGCCGCTGCCTCCCCCGGGGGAGAGACCCGGAATTGCACGCATCCTGGAAGACCCGATGCCGGAGTCCCGAGACGACCTAGGAGCCAGGAAATGGGGTCCACAGCCCCAGATCGAGTCCAATCTCCGGCGAACAGGTGTGGAGCTCAGTCTCTGGCATGGCTGGAGCGATCCTGTGGGTATTGCCGGGCTCCTGGAACTGCTCCCGGGCACTGTGATCCCAGCCCAGTGTTCTCCAGATTCCGAGCGCCGGAACGAAAAAATAGAAGCGTCCGCCAGGGGGCGACCGACAGCCCCGCCAAGTTGGGGAGACCCAGGCCCCAGGCGGGCAAGGGAGCAGCACTCCCGACACGGGCCCGTCTGCTCCACTCCACGCGACTGTCTCATCCCGGGTCGTCGAAGCTCCCTCCGACTCTGCCTTTCTAATAAATATTAATACAGAATTTTAAATACTGATAGAAACAAGCCTCACAAGCGTTGCAATAGGCGCAGTGAGGGGAATAGAGGCGGGGTCTGATGACCGGAAGTGATGCGGGGGCTCTGGGCAGCGCAGGACAGTCACACTAAATTCCATTTGTAGAAACTCTTGAGCTTTATTAAAAGGAAAACGTTAAGAAAGTTTCCAGCAATAAAAATTCATAAGTATTCCAATCAGAAAAGAGAATCCTGGGTTTTCAACACGAATTTTTATTTTAAAGATTTATTTGAAAGGCAGACGAGAAGAGAGAGAGAGACTGAGACCTTCCATCTGTTGGTTTATTCCCTTTATAGCCACAACGCTGGCAGGAGCCAGGAGCTTCTTCCGGGTCTCCCACGTGGGTGCAGGGGCCCAAGCCCTCGGACCATCCTCTGCTGCTCTCCCAGGCGCATTAGCAGGAGCTGGATCCGAAGCGGAGCAGCCGAGCCCTGATCCAGTGCTCACATGGAATGCAGGTGTCACCGTTGGTCCCTTTAGCCATAAATTTATTGGCGCTCTCAAGCAGAACTGGGGCCCCCCTGACCTGGCTCAGCTCTGACCTTGCGCTGGGTGGGTGGAGAGGGGGGCGTTGGAAGGGCAGTGTCTGCTGCTTCTTCCCTGCACAGGAACCTGCGGCTCTCCCTTAAATGCTGGGCAATGCTGAGCCGGGGATGGTCAAAGCCAGGGGACCTTTTGTCCTTTCTGTCTCCATCCGAGGTCAGCGCACATGCTCCCCTTCCCTGGACACAGCTTTTGCCCGCGCAGATCCAGAACCCGAAGGCTCTGGGAGGAGTCCCGGCTCCAGCCCATGTTTCCGTCTCTGACTCCTCGGTTCCCTGCCTTCCGCGTCCCTGACGCCCGTGGTTCCTGGTCTAAAACGCACCGCGTCGCGCATCCGTCTGTGGGCGGGTCCGTGACGGTTCTTGGGGCCACAAAGAGGGAACAAAGTGAGAAAAAATATGAAGGATGCAAATGAAAAATCGGGATGAAAGATGCTATCATGAGCATCAGGCAAACTTTAGCGCCAAGATCTAATGCGACACTAGGAAGAATTAAAATGTATGGAAAAACTTCACAACCCCAAATACAGAAACATAGAGGAATGCACTTGAGGCAAGAGAAAGAATGCCATAGAAAGGAGGAAGAGATGAGGATTCATCAACGTGAGATGGAAGAACAAATGAGACCCAAGAGAGGAAAGTTACAGTCATATGGGCTAAATGGGCCCAAGAGAAAGAGACGTGAGAATGGGAGGTGGAGGAGCAATGGACAGCGAAAGTCCCAGAAATTCCCACCTCCAGGTGGTGGTGGCGGCGGCACAGGTGACGAAGCTAACCCTGGAGTTCCGCAGCACCATGAGTGGTTCCGTGATGGGAAGCGGCATGCGCACTGAGCGCTTTGGGCAGGGAGGTGCGGGGCCTGTGGGTGGACAGGGTCCTAGAGGAATGGGGCCTGGAGCTCCAGCAGGATATGGTAGAGGGAGAGAAGAGTATGAAGACCCCAACAGAAAGCCCGATTTTAGACGTGACAGAGAGGCTTTCATTCCATTTGGTTTTGTCTTTTCTTGTTTAGATATCAATCTTTTAAATTCATGGATTTTAGTAAAAAAATCTTCCTTTTTATGGATGTTAGCAATTTATTGACCAAATATTTGTAAATGGTCTGTTTGGGCAGGTAAAATTATTTAATGTAGTGTCTGAAACAGGAGAGTATTTTTCCCCTTTTATTCCCATTTTAATCTTTTTAACTGTATAATGTTCCTGAAGTTATAGCAGTGTATGTGTGCCACTGAATTTCCAAAGTGTCCCAAGTTTTTTCCTGTGCTTCAAATAAATAAAAAATTAGTTATAATATTGACCTTCAACTTTTTCAAGTTTCTATGTACATTAGGCTAAAAGGTTCACTGGTGCTCGTGACTCCACCAGGTCCAGCCAGCGACCGCCTCCGCTCCCCTTTCCCCACCCTGAGGACCGAGTTCGAGGCCTCCCATCCCCGCTGTCCCATTCTGAGGGAAGCCTGAGCCACTGTAGCCCCAACTTCTCAGCAGCTCAGGCACAGCCCCCGGGTCCCCCCACAGGCCTCGTGCCTGGGAACTTTGCGCGGTGGAGCCCTGCGCTAGGCCCTCGGGGGCGCCAGGCGGATGCACAGGTCCCTGATTGGGTGGGGCGATCAGAGCGTCTGCACCCGGGGAGGCGCGGGAGCAGGCAGCAGAACCAGCACCGTCTGGGGGCGGGGCCTGGAACCTCTGGGGCGGAGCTGGAACCATCAGGGGCGTGTCCTGAGCCTTCCAGGGCGGGACTGGAACCCCTGGAGGCGGGGCTGCAACACCTGGGGGCGGGGCCGGCCTAGGACACGCCCGCCTGCAGCCGCTCCAGCCGGTCCGCCTACTGGGAGGCCGCCAGCGCTCCTCTGGAACACGTTCAGGGCCGCCCCGCAGCTCTCCCTCACCGCGCGCTCCGGGTCCGCCGCGTGGGCCCGCAGCGCCGCCAGGCAGGCGGGCTGGGCGATGGCGCCCAGGGCCTCGGCGCACTCGTGCCGCACCGTGGGGCTCTCGGCCCGGCGCGCCAGGGCGGCCGCTCGTGCTGCAGCTGGTCCGGCACGTAGTCCACCTCGTGGTGGACAGGGCGCGGCCTCCTCGCCGCCGGCGCTGCGCAGGGCGAACCGGGCGCAATAGCGGTCGAAGAGCGGCCATGCCTCGTCCAGCAGCGCCTCTCGCAGCCCCCACGTCGTGCTCCTCGGCGGGCAGCGCGGGGTCCACCGAGAGGTAGGGCCCGGCCGCAGGCTCCGCGCCGCGCTGCGGCCACTACAGACGCCCACGGCGAGCTGGCCCGTCTTGGCCACCGCGGTCATGGGTCCGTGGAATACGTCTTCAGGAGCTCCAGGACCTTGGGGTCCCCCAGGGCCCCCAGGGCCTCCCTGCAAAGAACGGCCCCAGAGCTCGCGGGGCCGGAAGCTGAGGGCTCAAGTGATTCACTGCAAGCCTGAGAGCATCTGGGCCTTTGAATGGCACCCGCGGTTTCCGGGAAATGTCAGTGCAGGCTCAGCTCTGCTTTCTACACATCCCTGCTCCTTGTTTACAAAGAAGACATGGACGCTGAAGGAGCTTCCTGCGTTGTCTGGTGTTACAGGGAGCAAGCTTTGGTGCTGAGTGTTTTTAAATGGCTATGAAAGCAAAACTGAATGGTGAGTCTTTTCATTCAGGGATATGCAATTAAGACTGGAATGAGTGTAAGACTATTGGTCTAGGGAGAAACTGGATTTGATTAAGTGGCTCTTTCACGGCCCCATGATCTATTCTTTGGATGTTTTTAAAAAGTGGAAAGGTCATTTTGCTGCATTTCCCCATTCTTGTTTTTAAGGAACAACAGATTCCAAACCCTACAAATGGCTTGTATTGAATTTTACATTTGAATTACAGATTGTTAAATATGAAAAAACACACAAGAACATTAAGCAAAACAAAATGGGTAAACTAACAGTGTAAAAGGTTGTCAAAGGTATGAGACAGCCCAAATTATCTCACAATGTTGGTGAGAGGTTAAAACAGTTCACTCTTACCAGCGCCGAGGCTCACTAGGCTAATCCTCCGCCTGGGGCGCCAGCACACCAGGTTCTAGTCCCGGTCCGGGCGCCGGATTCTGTCGGGGTTGTCCCTCTTCCAGGCCAGCTCTCTGCTATGGCCAGGGAGTGCAGTGGAGGATGGCCCAAGTCCTTGGGCCCTGCACCCCATGGGAGACCAGGATAAGCACCTGACTCCTGCCTTCAGATCAGCGCAGTGCGCTGGCCGCAACGTGCTGGCCTCAGCGGCCATTGGAGGGTGAACCAATGGCAAAAGGAAGACCTTTCTCTCTGTCTCTCTCTCACTGTCCACTCTGCCTGTAAAAAAATTTTTTAAAAAAGCAGTTCACTCTTTTTGGAAAAGGATCTTGTAGCTTCTAAAAATGTAAACCCAAACCTTCTGTAAAATCCATCTACCAATTATATTCCCTAGTATGTATTCCAGAGAAAGTTAAAAAAATACAGAAAGTCTTAGCACAAGTGCACATAGCAGTTTTGTTGATAACAGCCAAAAACTGGAAAGAGTCTAAGTTCTGGGAATATACTAAGGAGTAACAATAAAGTATTTGTAAATGAACATGGAAAAATCTGAAAAATAAGAAAATCAGACAGAAAAAGCTATGTAATATATGACTCCATTTACATGAAACTATACATAAAACTAATCCCTGCTCATAAAAGTAAAAAGTCATAGCAGTTGTTGGCATTGAGATGAGCAAAGGTAAGGATGAAAGAGAATAATCCAAAGAGAACATTCTGGGACAGTGGTAATCTCCAATATTTTATAAAGAAAAGTAAGAAGCAATGACCAAGTGGGGCTTATCCCAGGAATCCAACATTGGTTTAGGATTAAGAAAATGCACAATGTAATTCAACATATTAACAGTACGAACAAGGGAAATTGTATAATAAAAGCCTATGATGAGACCAATAGATGTATCAGAATTATATGTACTTATGGATAAATTTAATATGGGAAACATCTGTATACTGAAAAACTAAGACATTGCTGAAAGATATTTCAGGAAATTAAAAGATTTTATCATGCTCACAGTTTAGAGCCTTGATATTTAGGAATTTCAAATTCTTTTTAAAGTGATTTATAGAGGGGCCAAAGGTGTGGCATAGCTGTAAAGCCACCACCTGCAGTGCTGGCATCCCATGAGGGTGCCGGTTTAAGTCCCGGCTGCTGCACTTCCGATCTAGCTCTCTGCTATGGCCTGGGAAAGCAATGGAAAATGGCCCAAACCTTTGGGCCCCTGCACCCACCCACGTAGGAGACCCGGAAGAAACTCCTGGCTCTGGCTGCCAATTGGGGAGTGAACCAGGAGATGGAAGATCTCTCTCTGCCTCACCTTCTCTCTGTGTAACTCTTTCATATAAAGAAATCTTTAAAAAAAATAAAGTGATCTATAGATTCTAAGCAATACCCAACAAAATCTCATCAATTTCTTTTTAAAAGCTTTATTTCTTTGAAAGGCAGATTTACAGAGGCAGTGAGAGAGCGAGTGAGTGAGAGAGAAATTCCAACTGCTTGTTAGCTCTTTATCCTTCTGGCTTTCTACATGCTTGGCAGTGGACTGCAGGGACAGGAACTGTGTGTCACTGTGTATCTCTGGTGGCCCTTGTGGCATCTTCCTGGTTGTGGTTAGCCTGGCTCCAGTCGGCCTGTACACACACCACTGTCATCGCTGGTTCTGGAGTTTCTATAACAATTACTGGAGCACGGCGTGCTTGTGCTGGAGCGGTTTTATTCCATGGGCCTGAAGATTTTTCTATACCACCACTGCCACCTCCATCTTCTTCCCAGTTATCACCTGGATCTTCTCTCATTATCATCTTCTTCCTTTTCACTTATCTGCATCGCCTGAACTTGGAGGCCACTATAATCCACCTCTTTTTGCTCAAACTCTTTCCATTCGTCTTCATCTTTCGTCACGGCCTTGGTGGCAGCCCCGGCGCCCAAGGTGCTGCTGTCTCCCGGCCCAGCCCCCTCACCCACCCCGCCGCCCGCTGCTCTGCTGCTCCTGCCGGGACTGCCCTCCACACCCACGGTGCTCGCCACAGGCTGCTCTGCTCTTCCTCCTTCTTCTTGTCCCTTTTGGCGAAGAAGTTGTCCAGGCTCCCCTCCTCCATCTCAGCAGGGGCCATGGCTTCCTTGGCCAGGATGGGTGGGGCCCGCAGCAGGTGCAGCCCTCAGGGCCCTGAGCAAGGGCACCAGGTTGGGTCTGTGCTCACGGGGCCAGGTGTGGCGCAGCCCCAGCCCTGAGGGGTCCCTGAGGTGTGGGCAGCAGGGTATGTGGCTCCCACTGTGTGCTGAGGAGTGCTGGGTCCAATCATGCAAGTTCAATTCATGCTAACTATCAAAGAAAAATGAAGCATTTTTCATCTTTCAAACTGTGGTTTTCACACTGTAATTTTTCTATCTTAAAATACAAACATACTAATCATTGTGTCACACTTGTCAACAGTGATCAGGACAGTTACATGCTGTATTAGTCTGTAGTCTGGGAACAATAGGTTACACAATATAAGGTAGCCCAGGTGTGTAGTAGATTATATCAGGAAAATTTGTGCAAGCATAATCTATGATGTTCACACAACTACAGAATCACCAAATGATGCACTTTGCAGAATTTCAGTTATTAAGTGAAGAAAGACCATACACACACACACACACACACTACATCTAGGAAAGTAGATGTGAAATGTTTTTATAGTTCACTCACTTTTTATTTTTAAGCACACAAACTTACCAATGTCATGATGCCACTGTAGTATTAAACTGAAAACTACCTCATGTCCTCATGTGTTTATTTAACTTCTCAAGTTTCAATATATTTAACATGCACACAGATGCTTCAAGAACTTTTTCTTTCTTTTTCGTGTAGTCTATAATTTTTTTGGGGGGGTGGGGAATACAACTCCGTGTTGCAAAATTACACCACAGCCCCTCAAGGCAATCACCAAATCTGTGTTGTTTATTTTATCACCAGAGACTGACGAGTGTCTTGCGTGTTAAAAGTGCTTAACAAATATGAACATGAAAAATTTAAAAGTGTTATTTAGTCTCTCAAGACTTACCATGTTCTTCATTTCACTTGAATTTTCCTACTTTGTTCCACTTTCTTTTGCAGTAGTCAGTCTTCAAAGATACTAGTGCCACTGACAGTCATGAATTTAGTATCACTGAAAACAGAACAAAATCACTTGCCACTCTCTTTAAAACAATTTATGTCTATATATATTTAAATATTTTATTTATTTGAGAGGCAGAGTTACAGTCAGAGAGAGGGAGAGACAGAGAAAAAGGTCTTCAATCTGCTGGTTCACTCCCCAAATGGCCACAATGGCTGGAGCTGGGCTGATACGAAGCCAGGAGCCAGGAGCTTCTTCTGGGTCTACCACATGGGGGCAGGGGCCCAAGCACTCGGGCCTTCTTCCATTACTTTGCTATAGCAGAGAGTTGGATCAGAAGAGGTGCAGCTGGGACATGAACCAGCACCCATATAATGTATAGAGTATCTCCAAAAACCCTATAAAAACCCTAACAACCTTACTGTAGAGGCCACCGATCCAAACCAGCTACATCTGGTGCGGACATTGGTCCAAACTCAAGTGTTTTTTTGTTTGTTTGTTTGTTTGTTTGTTTTGACAGGCAGAATTGACAGTGAGAGACAGAGAGAAAGGTCCTCCCCTGCCATTGGTTCACCCTCCAATGGCCGCCACGGTCGGCACGCTACAGCCGGTGCACCACGCTGATCCGATGGCAGGAGCCATGGTCTCCCATGGGGTGCAGGGCCCAAGCACTTGGGCCATCCTCCACTGCACTCTCAGGCCACAGCAGAGAGCTGGCCTGGAAGAGGGGCAACTGGGACAGAATCCAGCGCCCCAACCGGGACTAGAACCCAGTGTGCCGGTGCCACAAGGCGGAGGATTAGCCTAGTGAGCCGCGGTGCCAGCCTCAAACTCAAGTTTGAAATAAAACTCTTGCGCTTGCATCAGCCTCAGCTCCTGGTGTTCTTAATTGGTGGGAATTGGATGTTTCAGGTATAACAAAAACATTTGAGATTTATTGCTGAACTACCTTTATACCACCAAATGATATAAATTAGAATACCATAATCTTTTCTTCTAGATGATAATAGAATATTTTCACCTGTTACAAACCACAGCTGTATGAGTATGTATATATGGTTGTTACTATTCATAGATGACAATATAAAGGCAGCTAAAGATTATCTAGAGGACAAAAAGCCTATTCCATCTGGTAAGCAATCCATATGCATTTAGGTAATTTTTTGTTTACTAGAAATTTATTAGTAGGGCTAGCAATGTCATGGAGCAGATTAAGCCAATGCTTGCAGTACCACATATTCATGTCCTGGCTGTTCTGCTTCTGAATGAGCTCCTTGAAGATGCACATGGAAAAGAGGCAAAGGGTGGTCCAAATGCTTGGGCCACTGCCACTCACATGGGAGACCTGGATGGAGTACCTGGCTCCTGGATTTGGAATGGCCCAGCCCTTGCCACAGTGGTTATTTGAAGAATGAAACAGCAGATGAAAGATCTCTTTCTCTGTCTCTTGCCCTGCTTTCTTTGTCATTCTTCCTGTCAGGTAATTAAATAAACCTTTTAAAATATATGAGTATATTAATTTAGTCTCAAATGTGCAGGAGTACTGGTTCCATTAAGGACCTACAGAAATAGTAAGAAAATGCAGTGTGAATCTTGCTGAAATACTAGAGTTTTCCAGGTTGAAACAAATAAAGCCCATGTATTTTTCTCACAAATTAAGAGAAATACAGATGTAAACTGTGATTTTCATTTTTTTCTGTGATTTCACCATATTGAACATGGGTTCCTTAGGTAAAAAAATAATACACTGATTTAAAAAAATCCACTAAGTTGGAGATGAAACACAAGAACTGTGGGTTTTAATCAGAATGTAGTATTTTGGTGAAACTGAAGCCATATAAGTGTATATACACTCTAGTCTTATTTCTGCAGATAACTTTAAGACAATCCCTTAAATTCACTAGGGCTCAGTTAGACACTATTGTCTAATCCTAACTTTTCTGTAAATATAACAAAGAGGAAGATATACAGGAAAAAAAGAAAAGTAAAGTATTATAAATATTTACAAACACACTATTAGGAAATATAATCTTGAATAAGAAATATTTGGTGCTATTTTCAAAGCATTTCAGATAATGCTTAATTCCATGAATTAAGTATGATTAATCAGAAAGTAAAAAATTAAACATCTATGACATCTATGTGATACTACCTAAAACTGAGCTCATTATAGCTGGATAACCATAAACTCTAAAATGCTGACAAATACTAGGAAACAAGTTATAAAAAAGAATACCTCTGGATCTCAATAGCAGTTTTCAGTGAGGTACCTAGTTGATTATTTGCAGTAAATAACAGGAATGTTCAAAATTTCACTTTAACAGGCAGAAAGATGGAAATTCTGTATCCAGATATAAGTGAACAAAAAACCTGATTATAAATACTAAGCAAAGTTGTCAAAAGAGCAGTCCACTGTAAGGGATTATGCAGAACCTGAGATCTTTTGTTTGAGGATGCCCAAGTGTCAGTCAGGGCAGGTCATATTGTCTACTGAACAGATTCTCTAGAGAGAAATCTTGAAAACGGTGCTTCATTTGTGAGTATTGTGGTCCTCACTGAAGTTTTTTTGTCTACCTCCCCAAAGAGCAAATCATTGGCCTTCTGTTGGGATGAAGATGGAGCAATCTTTTGGTTGAATAGGGATATGGAAAGGATCAAGAACTTATAATCCTCAAATCCAAATACTCATAGTACATAGTACCCTTCACAACTTGGGGATCACAAATTCTAAACTATTTTGAGAAATCTGGTTTAGCCTTGCTTTTCTTCCGAGATCAGATGAGATCGGGCATGTTCAGTGTGGTATGGCCATAGACTAGCCTTGCTTTTCTTAGTATCACTGGGAAACCACTTTCCCATTTTCCAAAACTGTTGACATATCTTGACAGCTATTTATCCCTTTCCTGATCACTCTGCTCCATCACAATATGCTTTTTTAAATGTCCTAACACTAATCCCTATAAGTTTAAAGAAATGCACTTATTTAACACATTTAACTGAAAGTTACATTCTTATTATATTTATATTTCATATTTGTTATATCTGAAATATTAATTATATATCGATGTATTATTCTACCAAAGTGAATGAAAATAAATACAGGCTTCTGTCAGAAATTTACCATTTCTTCTTCCAATATCAATAAAAAGACTTATGCATTGAGATTGATTCCTTAAGAGCTTGGATTTCATAGTGAGACCATTTTGCATGAAGTAAATATTCTGATGTATAAACTATATGTTAATACAATTGCCAATACATTCTGAATATAACTTAAATATAACTTTTTATACTCAAATCTTTCATGTAATCTGTTCATTTGTTTCTATCCATTAGCAATGATTAAAAACCTTATTCCTAAATCTAGTTCTGTTAGAATTATCAATGCAGACATTTAAGCCTACAATAAGCAGTAGGTTAAGATTGATGAGTGTATTCAATTTCTAAAATGTCCATTTTTACAGTATTTTTAAGCCTCAGAAAACATTCTTGTTATATTTTATTTTATTATCAAAAGATAAAGATATCATTACTTTTCTAGCCACCACATATAATTGTTCAGTGTTATTAATGTACAATATGTTTTAAAGTATAATTTAAATATTAAGTATATTTAAATTGTATAAAATCTTTAAATTTTAGAGGGCTATTTATGCATAATAATCTATATATGAAATTAATATTTCAATCTCAAAATTTCAAAACATAGTTTAAATTAAATTAATCACAGAAGGGTTCTGATATGTATACACTAGCTAAGAAAACTTCAGGGGCAAGTATTGTGGCACAGGGAATTCAATAGCTTCCTGAAGAGCCAGAATCCCATATGGGCACTGGTTTCAGTTCTGGCTGCTCCACTTCCAGTCAATCTCCCTGTTCATGGCATGGGAAAGCAGTGGAAGATGGCCCAAGTACTTGAGCCACTGAAACCAACATGAGAGACCCAGATTGACTTCTGGCTCCTGGCATTGGCCTGGCCATGCCTCAGCCATTGAGCTACTTGGGGAGTGAACCAGTGGATGGAAGATCTGTCTCTCTGTCCTCTCCGTGTAACTGCCTTTCAAATAATGAAAGAAATATTTAAAAATATTTTAAAATAACTTTAATTCTATTTACTTTAGGAAGATCATATACTAACACTCCCATCCTCTGTTTTACTTCATGGGGTCTCAGCATTGCTAATCAAGACCATAACAGTTATGACTTCACATATGTAAAAGTGGCTATTACAGAAGAATAAAAAAATTAACAAGTACTGAAGCAGATGTGGAGGAAAGGAAATATATATAAAATTGTTTGTGGGAATGTAAAATGGAAAACATTCAAGAACCTATGGAAAATCTATACTAAATTCCTATACAATATGAATAAGGCATAGATTTTTTTTTGACAGGCAGAGTGGACAGTGAGAGAGAGAGACAGAGAGAAAGCTCTTCCTTTGCTGTTGGTTCACCCTCCAATGGCCGCCACTGCCAGCGCGCTGTGGCTGGTGCACCACACTGATCCAAAGGCAGGAGTCAGGTGCTTATCCTGGTCTCCCATGGGGTTCAGGGCCCAAGCACTTGGGCCATCCTCCACTGCACTCCCTGGCCATAGCAGAGAGCTGGCCTGGAAGAGGGGCAACCAGGACAGAATCCAGTGCCCCGACCGGGACTAGAACCTGGTGTGCTGGCGCCGCAAGGCAGAGGATTAGCCTATTGAGCCGCCGCACTGGCCAAGGTATAGATATTTTAACATTTCTATTCAACAGTGTAATGGAACATTGTGCTAAAGAAATCACACACACAAAAGAAAAAAACTCCAGATTGCATACAAAAGAGCAAACGTGACTTGTAACATCTAAGACATATTTGCAAGCAAAAGACATTCTGAGGTATTCACTAAAATCCCTAAGTAAAACTCAGTGATGTTCAGAATATAAAATAAATACATAAGCATCAATCATATTTCTGTAGAGTAGCAATGAACATCATGAAAATATAATTAGCATTAGCATTCAATGTAGCGTCAAAGTGAAAATATTACTAAGAAATTTAAAAAATTGCATTTTATACTAGAAAAGAAAAATATAAGAACACACAATTTTTAAAACAAAGCAGTGATTTCAGTAAGACATTTTAATTTTAATACAGCAAAAAATGTGATTATAATTAGTCATTGGAAATGCAATCAAATCTTGGGAAATATATCAATTCCTATACAGTAAAATGACTGATTCAGCCAAAGACAAATGTTGCCAGGAACATGAAGAGCATGGAACCCTCATAAACTTCCAGTGCAGCCACTATGGACAGCAATTCGGCAGTTTCTCAGCTTGTTCTACATGGGACTGTTTATTGCCTCAGTAGTTTATCTCCCAGGTATGCCACTAAAAGATACAAAATCCACACACCAATAAAGGCTCACTGCAGCAATATTCATGAAAGCCAAATATGAAAGCAACCCAAACACTAATGTGTAAGAAAGCCAGTGTGCAGTATATCTTTTATAATGGCATACTATTTGGCAATACAAATCAATTAAGAAATGAAAGACCACAAAAATAATGAATGTCAAAATATTTTAAGAAAGAGGAAATCAGAAGCAAACTCCACACATTGTAGCATATCCAAAAGAATGGCGGATCTCTGGAGATAGAGTTTAGATTAATGCCTGTCTGGGGATACTGGTGGATGAGGAGTTATTGTAAATAATATGAAGAATTTGGTGATTAATGAACATGCATTCATGTTAGACTGTGCTTATGATCACTGAACTCCAAAAATATGACAAAGCATGGAATACTCACTTGAAACATTATGGCTGGGCAGAGAGACTCCTGACTTTGGGATTCACAGAAGAAACTAAAGACAAACAAATATGACAAGGTTTCACATACTCTGCTCATTTTGGTTCAAAAATATTTAAGACCATAAACAAAGGGGCCCTTACTGTTCAATGGACAATGTTTAGTATGAAAGAACTATCATTTAGGAAATTTTTACACCAAAATTAACATTTAATTCCATATTTCTTATTTGATATTGCAGACAGCTCCCGACACTTCTCCCGTGGTGCAGGCTCCATGCCCCGCAGGTGCTGGGAGAGGAGCTGAGCCTCCAGGTCATGGTCCAGAGGGTCACTCCACTCCCGCAGGGTCCCCTGCGCCTGCGTCCTGTCGCAGCCCCCACCTGACTCCATGGAGTTGGAGGCCAGAGAGTTGCTACAAAAGAGGGTGTTGGCCTTGCTGGTGTGGCTCAGCTCCAGCTGGAACAGCAGGTCCAGGAATTCCATATATTGTAATTCATATGCACTTAAGAAATACTTCATTTTTTGTGGGTGAAACAATTTAAAAGATGTACTTAGCATCAATTTAAGATAAAGCACTACCTCTTAAGTACTCCACTAAGTGATTTAATGTACAGTAACACTCTCCAAGTGGGGTTAACTATAAGAGCAACATGTAGGAACAAGGAAAATAACACTACTAATAATAGATAACTTTATGTCAAACTTTCTAACAAAGCAAAAGAGAAAAGACAGTATTACTTTTATTATATGTAGGAATAAATAAGCCAGGTTTGATTGTCATTGCTATTTTCAAGATTCTGTGTCACTAAAATCTATATAGGAAGGTGTCACTAGGAGAGAAACCCTTAGTATTGATGATAATAGATTTTTCAGTACATAATACACAATTACAAACTGTTGTATTAAGCATTGCTCCTGTGTTAAACCATTGTCAATCCTCACAGTTCTGTGAGTTAGGTAAAATTAGGCATCTTGTAAAGGAAGTAACTAAGTACAAGAAGGCCAAGTGATTTGCCTAAACTCAGACAGCCCACCCTTAGCAGATTCTCAATTCGAATCCAGGGATTCTGGCCAGAAGACAGGTTGTAACATGTACAGTAGATTTTACTTTTAAAACTAATTTTAAAAAGTACTTTTTTTAAAAGTAGATTTTTACTTTTAAGGGTTTTAAGTAGGAAGACTATATAAGGGACAGGTATGAGAAAGAATAACATTAGTAACATTTTGGACTTGTTAAGATTTAATTACACAACTGGTATCCAAAGAGAGATCTCAAGTAGGCAGTATGATATACTAATCTGAAATGAAGGAGGGTTCCTGGGCTAGAGATACAAATTTGGAAATCATTAGTACATACAAGGTAGTAAAAATCATTAGAAAGAATATCAAAGATTGCCCTCTAGAACAATTCTATGTTTAAAAAGAGGGGAATGAGAAAAAACGGACTATGATGAATACACTAGAAAGGCAATAGAAAACTAGATAAATGAGTGACAGTTTTATGTTTATTTCAGAATATTTATGATTAAGGCCAATATTTGTCATTTTCGATTTTTGGATGATAGCCATTCTACTGGGAAGAGGTGACACCTCATTGTGATTTTTATTTGCATTTTCCTGATGACTAGTGATTCTGAATTTTTTGTCATCTGTTGGCCATTTTTATTTCATCCTTAGAAAAATTCTTGTTCATGCCATTTGTCCATTTTTTGACTGGAGTGTGTTTTGTTACTAAATTTCTTGAGCTTATTATATATTCTGGATGTTAATCCTTTATTGGATGTATATTTTGAAAATATTTTTCCCATTTTGTTGATTACCTCTTCACTTTGTTAATTATTTCATTTTTTGCACAGCAACTTCTTGCTTGATGTAATCACATTTGTCTATTTGTGTTTGTTTTATTACCCATGTTTCTGGGATCTTACCCAAGAATTCTTTGCCTAGGCCAATATATTGTAGACTTTCCTCTATGTTCTTCTCTAGTAATTGTGATGGTTTTGGGTATTAGGTTTAGATGCTTGATCCATTGTGAGTTGGAGCAAACTGGTTTCAAACTTCAGCATGTGAAATCCAACTTTCCAAATACTATTGTAGAAGAGACTGGATTCAGTTTTAAAATATTATTTATTTATTTAAAAGGCAGAGATACAGAGAGAAAAAGACAGGGAAATTAGGGGGAAGAGAGAGACAGAGAGAGAGAGAGAAAAGAGAGAGAGAATCAATCTACTGGTTCTCTCCCCAAATGGTTTCTCTGCAATGGCCGGGGCTGGGACAAACCAAAGCCAGCATTGCTGAGGTCCTCCTGAGTCTTTCACATGGGTGTAAGGGCCCAAGGGGAATTAGCACAAAGGTGGATTGGAAGTGGCACAGCTGGGGCTTGAACCAGCACCTATATGGGATGCAGAAACTGCAAGTAGAAGCTTAACCTTCTATGCCACAGTGCCAGCCCTGAAGAGACTGAATTCTACCAAACTTTAAAGGAAGAACTGATCCCCATTCTTATATTATTCAAAACAATTGAAAAGGATAGAATCAATCCAAACTTGTTCTTTGAGACCAGCATTTCCTTAATTACAAAAGCACAAAGATGCAATAAAAAAGAACTACACACTAATATCCCTAGTGGACAAGATGCAAAAATTCTCAATAAAATAGTATCAAATAGAGTCCAGCAATACATCAACAAGATCATCTATCCAAAGTGGAATTGATTTGAGGGATGCAGGGGTGGTTCAACATACACAAATCAATAAATGTGTTATTTAAAATCAACAAAATGAAAGATAAAGCCATATGATTATCTCAATAGATGCAGAGAAACATTTGATGAAATACCACATCTTTTCATGAAAAAAACACTTTAAAAATTGCATAGAGAAGAAACATACCATGACACAATCAAAGCAATATATGACTAAACCACAGGCAGCATCATATTGAATGGGGATAAGCTGGGAAGATTTCCACTAAATCTGGAGCCAATGACAACCATTTTCACCATTATTTTCAGTATACTTCTGGAAGCTTTAGCCAGATAAATTAGGTAAGAAAAACAAATCAAAATGATACAAATTGGAAAAAAAAGAAGCACAATTATCCCTGTTTGCAGTTGATATGATCCTTTATATAAACAAACTGAAAGACTCTAATAAAAGACTATTAGAGGAGCCAGCATTGTGGCACAGCAGTTTAATGCCCTGGCCTGAGGCACTGGCATCCCAAATGGATGATGGTTCAAGTCCCAGCTGCTCCTCTTCCAATTCAGCTGTCTGCTATGGGCAGGGAAAGAAAGAAATGGAAGATGGCCCAAGTCCTTAGGTCCCTGCACCCATGTGGGAGACCTGGAAGAGGCCCCTGGCTTCTGGCTTTGGATTGGCATAGCTCCAGCCTTTGTGGCCAATTGAGGAGTGAACCAGTGGATGGAAGACACTTCTCTGTCTCTCCCTCTCACTGTAAATCTACCTCCCAAATAAATTATTACAATCATTTTTAAAAAGAGAAAGAAATAAAAGACACAAAATAGAAAGTTATCCCATGTTCATAGATTGGAAAAATTAATATCATCAAAATGTCCATACAACCCCAAGTAATCGATAAATCCAAAGCAATCCCAATCAAGACACCAAAGATATTCTTCACAATTATAGAAAAAAAAAAGATCCTAAAATTCATATGGAAAAATAGAAGACCCCAAATACTTACAGCAATCTTAAATAAAAATGAAGCTTGAGGCATCACAATACCAGATTTCAAGACATACTAGAGGGCTGTTATAATTAAAACAACCTGGTACTGGAACAAAAATACACATGTTGACCAATGAGACAGAATAGAAACCCCAGACATGAACTCACATATTGGCAACCAACTAATATTTGACAAGTGAAATAAAATCACTCCCTAGACAGAAAGATTTTTTGTTTGTTTGTTTGTTTTTGACAGGCAGAGTGGACAGTGAGAGAGAGAGACAGAGAGAAAGGTCATTGGTTCACCCCCCAGTGGCCACTGCGGCTGGTTCACTGGGCCGATCCAAAGCCAGGAGCCAGGTGCTTCTCCTGGTCTCCCATGCGGGTGCAGGGCCCAAGCACTTGGGCCATCCTTCACTGCACTCCTGGGCCACAGCAGAGAGCTGGACTGGAAGAGGAGCAACCGGGAAAGAATCCGGCACCCCGACTGGGACTAGAACCTGGGGTGCTGGCACCACAGGCGGAGGATTACCCTATTGAGCCACAGCACAGGCCGACAGAAAGATATTTTGAAAAACAAATGAGGAAGCTATTTTGGAGGAGGGTTTTCTGTTCAGAACAATACTACTGACAGGTTACATAAAATGACACTGAATAAATGACCTCTAATTTTGTAAAAATAAGTATTAACTTGGAGAGAACAAGCTTTGACGGGATCCTGGGATTGGAAATTACTGGAATGAGTTAAAGAGTAAAGGGAAACGATATTTATGACAGCGAGGAAAGGCAGTACTCTCACAGTGCACATAAGCACTAAGTGTGTCACACATACACACACACGCATGCACCATGAGGTAGTTTAACTCACCATTAAAATCACCATTTTTTCCACTTTTCTGTCACAGAGTGGTGACCAGTGGCTGCACAACAGCATTTTCAAACCGCTGTCTAGATGGCAACCAGAACTCAGGAGCCCCGGCAGAGTGTAACAGTCACAAGTCAGCAGTGAGTACACTTGGGTTCCAGTTTGTTGGTCTTTGAAAACTAGGCTGTGACCGCTTGAAATGAGTTGGTCAAGTTCTCCGTGGCCCTCTGCACTGCGGGGCACAGCTGGGGGTCCCCACAGCTCGCCCCCGGCCTGACAGGCTGCTTCCTATGCGAGTCCCTCCAGTCTGCACACCTCAACTCCACCCAGAGAGCCTTCGGCAAACACGGCCAGCCCTCCCCTCCCCAGGACAGTGCCGCCTCCCACAACAGACCAAACAAAGTGCAAGGAATCCAGGCTCCAGAAAAACGACATCTATTGTCCTCAGAGACCGCAAGGCGAGTCTCCTCAGGCCAGGAATGGAAGTCCTGGGGTCGTGGGGGTTGAGAGCCACGTCTCCTGTCACCACTTCAGCTCTGGGCCCACAGTTCTCTGCCCTTCGAATACTTCTCCTGCCTCCCCTGGGCCGCCTCTGGCTCCACTCCCGGGACAAGCGAGGTTACCAAAATTCATCTGCAGCTGGGACGTGATGTCATTTGCAGCTTTCTGGAAAACATGGGAGTCGTCCTCTTTGTCATCCTTTACCACAGCATCTCTGTATTTTGACTTGTGAATTGCCACTGCTTTGGAAGGGACAGTTGATTCTGGCTTCCGGGTGTTCAACTCGGACTTTGGTCTGGTCTGTTCTTGAAGATTCTTCCACTCATCTAAGGTCACCTCTTGAACTTGAGTTTCTTCTTCTACCTCTGACTCAGGGACTTTGCTTGGGGTTTCCTGCTCCAGAGTCCTGGGACTCCTCCATCACTGCGGTCGGCTCCATGTCACGGGTGTCTTTCCCTGACGCCCAAGTGCGCACTCCATAGCCCATGTTGTCTTCAGTTCTGACTGCTGTTTTATCATTCCCGCCATATCTTTCAAAATCTTGTCTTCCCTCTGGTCGACAGCATCAAAGGCTCTGTTTCGGGGACTGCCCCTGCCTCTGCCTCGCATGCCCCCTCTCGGGCCTCCACGCCCTGGAAGAGGCCTCTCACGATCAAAGCTGTCCACTGGTTTTCATCTGTAAACGTCTCAGCTGTGCAGTCCACCTGCCTCTCGGTCTCATAGGGGCGGGATTCCCTGTAGGGTCTCCGCTCTGCTCCATCAAGCGTCACCCCTGCGCTGGCTGTCAGTCCGTCCTTGCTGCTCCCCTCTTCTGGGAGTTCGTTTCTGGGCAAGTGGCTGGCGGGCCGCCGCCGGGGCTGTCGGGCTGCTGAGCGCGGGGCCAGGAGGCTCTTGCGCTCCTTCTGGGACTCCCTCCTCGCGCCAGGTCTGTGGCCAAGGCCGCGGCTGGGCTCTGGCCCCCACGGCCACCGGCTCCAGCCACGGCCGCCGCAGCCCCCTCGTCGCGCCTCTTGTGCTGCAGCTGCTGCTGGCACTGGCGCTCGGCCTTGAGCAGGATGTCGAAGGGGTCCGACTCGTCGTCCAGCGGCAGATGGAAGCGGTTGGCCACGACGCAGCCGAAACTCTCCTGCTTCGCGGCGGCGGCGGCCACGGGGCTCCCCAGAGCGCCCTTGATGCCACCGCGGCCGCCTGTGGGCCCGCCGCGGGCAGCCCACGTGATCCAATTTCAGGAAGACCCATCCTGACCCGAAGCTGCTCCTCGGCTGCACAGGATGAGTCTCAGGTCTGCACGCCTCCAGGCGTTCACTTTTGTCCTGGTCACCACGTTGTTCTTTGTGCGCAGCTACATCAGCTTCAAACATGCAGGCATCCCATCTGCCGTGCTGGATGGGCTTGGCCACCAAGGAGAACCAGGTGGCGAAGACCAAGTGTGGCCTCAGCAAGCCCTGCCCGGCCAGCTTTGCGTTTTGATCTCCAGCGGGCTGCCAATGCCGTGGGCCCCTCCATGTGCTTTGAAAACCACATTATCATGAGTCCAGTGAAAAACAACGTGGGCAGAGGCCTGAACATTACTCTGGTGAACGGGACCATGGGACTGGTGCCGAGACACAACTCCTTCGACATGTACTGGAGACACAAAGACTCCAGTGCGATTCCTTAAAGAAGTTCCAATGGGCACATTGGTGCTGGTGGCCTCCTACGATGACCCAGGGACCAAGATGAATGACGACATCAGGAAGCTCCTCTCTGACCTCGGCAGCTCCTATGCCACACAGCTGGGCTTCTGCGATAGCTGGGTGTTCCTGGGGGCCGAGAACTCAAGAGCAAAAGCCCCTTTGAGGAATACCTGAAGAACAACCCAGACACAAATATGAGGGCTGGCCAGAGCTGCTGGAGATGGAAGGCTGTGAGCCCAACAACCTGTTCTAGGATGGCCGCGGCTCACCCAGGCCCAGGGCTCTGGGAAGCTCCTGCCCGACTCAGGGGGCAGAGGCCCAGCAGGGCCAAGGAGGAGGCAGCACAGGTACAGAGAGCGCCGAGGGGCTGCACACACCGCAACTCGCTGCCCTTGGTCAGAAACCAAACCTGCCCAGCACCCCAAGAGCTCCTACCTGGGAGCTGCACGGATTCTGGCAGCTGCCATGTGAGGGTGGCACCGGCGTGCTGCATCCAGGGCCAGCTGCCGGCCCACCCTGAGGGAGGACTGACCACCCACACCCGAGCAAATTAAAGTTGTTGTTACTGATTCGGAAAAAAAGTACTGAGTGACAATCATACATGATCTAATCATCCTTTATCTGTGTTTTCTAATCCTTAAATAATAATTATGAATTATATTTGCAACACTTCACAGTTTTTAAACTGTGAAATGGGCCGGCACTGTGGCTCACTAGGCTAATCCTCCACCTGTGGCACCAGCACCTCGGGTTCTAAACCTGCTTGGGGTGCCGGATTCTGTCCTGGTTGCTCCTCTTCCAGTCCAGCTCTCTGGTGTGGGCCAGGAAGGCAGTGGAGGATGGCCCAAGTGCTTGGGCCCTGCACCCACATGGGAGACCAGGAGAAGCACCTGGCTCCTGGCTTCAGATCGGCCCAGTGCGCTGGCCGTAGCGGCCACTTGGGTGGTGACCTAATGGAGGGAAGACCTTTATCTCTGTCTCTCTCTCTCTCACTGTCTAACTCTGCCTGTCAAAAATTAATAAATAAAATAAAATAAACTGTGAAATGAATATGTAGCACTAAAAGGCAGACCAAGGCACTGAAGGATACATTCCTAAAGTTAGAGAATAAAAGGACCTCTTGACAATTCCCAAATATGTATTAAGTGTACTAGTTGTCATTTTGTTTAGACTTCTAATACCACACAAAGATTGAAAAATCTCAAAGGCTTGGTACACATCATCTAATTCTTTCCTAGTCAAAGATAAAAGATCTTAATCATATTAAATTTTTAATTGTTTTAAAAAAGGAAATGTAGAAAGTAATCTTATTATATATGTAAAGCTTTGAAGCTTTATTTGAGCTCCCTCTTGAGAAACGTGGTGTGGCACACATTGCTGTCTCTAAAATGGGTAGTGACACGCATGCACGGTGTTCTGAGCAGGAAGAGTCACTGCATTAGCAGTCCTTTTGGGCCAAATCCAGCTCCTTTCTATCTTTGTATTTTGTTGGAATACAATCACACCTGTTTACTTACAGTCTATACATATTTTAGGCAACAACAGAGATATTATGGTTCATAAACCATAAAGTATTTACTTTATGACTCTTTATGAAAAGGTTTGCCAGTGCTATGCTTAGATCAAAGATCCTTTGATATGTTTTAATAGGTTTTATCCATCATTCAGAAATGTTTAGAGAGTATGTAACATTGTATGCAATCCCTCAACAATAGTCAACTAATTTGAGTGTTTATCATTTGAGCATTAATGCATTGGGAGGAAAATCCAAAAATCTCATGATTAGTCATTTTTTAGAAACAGATCAGAAAGCCAGAGTAGCATGGGGCTTTTCTTTGCACATCAAAAGATATCTCAAATATTATTAACTAAATTTACTAAGTTGTGTCATCAAACCAAAGGCTTTAAATATACTGAAATGGTCTAATAATCAGTATAATATAGATCTATCCTCATTTTGAAAATGGATGCATACCACATTATTCTATATTTTTTTATAATTTATTAATTTATTTATTGGCTATTAAACTATTTTCCAAATTTATGATATAGCATCATTAACAATGTCCTTAAAGTTCTGAGGTATACCTTTAATATATGTATGAAATATTTCAACCAATGTAGGCTATTTATATTACATATATTATCTCATTGTTATATATAATACATTACATGTGTCCTTACATAGATGTGCATATTAATGTATAGTATTTCTTGTTATTTCTTGTTTTCTGTAGGATATAATTCCTGGGAAGTAGTTACAAAATATTTTTTTACAGAAGAGAAGAATCAGAAGCCAACCCCCACACATTGTAACATATCCAAAAAAAAGAAATGGCCAACTCTGGAGACAGAGTTTAGGTTAAAGGCAGTCTGGGGTTAATGGTGGATGAGGAGTTACTGTAAATAATAATTTAGGGATTAATAAAAATGTGTTTATATTAGACTGTGCTTATGGTTATAGAGCTCCAAAAATATGACAGGCATGGAATACTCACTTGAAATATTATGGCTGGGCAGAGAGGCTCCTGACTTTGGGCTTCACAGAAGAAAGTGAAGACAAACAAACAAGACAAGGTTGCACATATTTTGCTCAATTTGGTTCAAAAATACTTGAGACCCTAAAGACAAGGGGTCTTACAATTCAATGGGCAATATTCAGTATGAAAGAATTACACATATTTAAGAAATTTTTGCACCTAAATTAACATTTAATTCCATATTTCTTATTTGATATTGCCTAATTCAAATTAATTCCAAATACACTTAAAGAAATACTTCATTTTTATTATGTGAAACAATTTAAAAGATGTATTTAGCATCAACTTAAGGTAAAGTACTACCTCCTTTTTTTTTTAAGGTCTTCCTTCCATTTGTTCACCCCCCAAATGGCCGCTACGGCCAGTGTGCTGCGGCAATCTAAAGCCAGGAGCCAGGTGTTTCCTCCTGGTCTCCCATGTGGATGCAGGGCCCAAGGATCTGGGCCATCCTCCACTGCCTCCCGGGCCACAACAGAGAACTGGACTGGAAGAGGAGCAACCAGAACAGAACTGGTGCCCAACCAGGACTAGAACCCAGAGTACCGGTGCTGCAGGTGGAGAATTAGCCTATTGAGCCATGGCGCTGGCCAAAGTACTACCTCCTAATCGCTCCACTTAGCATAATAAAACACCAATTCTGTTATTTCCAGATTATGTTAGTCTTAATAAACTACTTCCAAAGACAATAATATTAGACGTGAAACTAATGTAAATGTTTTAACACTCCTTAAACTTATACACCAAGTAAGATACTGTTTGGAGTTTATTTCATAACATTAATTATACACATGTATGGCCTACAGAGTGAAATTTTAATTCATGCATACAATGTGTACTGATCTAGGATAGACCACATACTAGGCTGCAAAGCGAGTCTCAGCAATTCAAAAGACTGAAATCATACTATGCTTCTTCTATAACCACAATGAAATTAACCTGGAAATCAACAACTCAAGAATCTCTAGAACATATGCAAACACATGGAGACTGAACAATATGCTCCTAAATGAACAGTGGGTCATTGAAGAAATAAAAAAATTTCTGGAATGAGTGAAGATGACAATACAATACATCAAAACTTATGGGATACAGCAAAAGAAGTGTTAAGAGGAAAGTTTATAGCAACTGGTAGCTACATGAAGAAATTGGAAAGGCACCAAATAGTTGAGCTATCCATGCATCTCAAGGACCTAGATGAAAAACAACTAACCAAACCCAAAACTAGTAGGAGAAAAGAAATACGTAAAACTAGAAAAGAAATAAACGAAATTGAACAAAAAAGAATACAAATGATCAGCAAAATGAACAGCAGGTTTTTTGAAAAAAAAAATTGACACAACATTGGCTTAAGTAAGCAAAAAGAGGAAGAAGACCAAGAAATAAAAGTAGAGATGAAAAAGGAAATATAATGACAGATACCCCAGAAATAAAAAAGAATCATCAGAAATTACCACAAAGAGCAGTATGCCAACAAATTGGGAAACCTAGAAGAAATGGTTAGATTTTTGGACTCATGCAATTTACCTAAATTGAGCCATGAAGACACAGAAAACCCAAACTGACCAATAACCAAGATAGAAATTTAATCAAGAATAACGACCCTCCCAGCAAAGAAAAGCACAGGACTGGATGGCTTCATTGCTGAATTCTACCAGACATTTAAGGAAGAACTAACTCTAGTTCTTCTCAATCTATTCAAAACAATTCAGAGAGAGGGAATCCTTCTAAACTCCTTCTATGAATCCAGCATCACCTTAATTATTAAACCTGAAAAAAATACAACAGAGAAACATTGATATAAAAATCCCCAACAAAATACTGGTCAATTGAATCCAACAACACATCAGAAAGATCATTCTCCCAGATAAAGTGGGATTTATCACAGGAATGCAGAAAAGGTTCACTATTTGCAAATCAATGTGATACATCATATTCACAAACTGAAAAGCAAAAACCATATGATTATCACAATAGATAATTTAAAAGAGGGATTTCAAAGCTCTCTATCATGGGGATTACAAATGATTAAAAAAGAATAGAAGACGACACAATACATGCAAGATTTGTCCCTGTTCATGGAATGGAAGAATCAATATCATCAAAATGACCATACTGCCAAAAGCAATTTACAGATTTAATGTTATACCAATAAAACTACCAAGGACATTCTTCTCAGACATAGAGAAAATGACACTGAAATCCATATGGAAACACAAGAGATGTGAATAGCTAAAACAATCTTACACAACAAAAACAAAGTCAGATGCATCACAATGCCAGATTTCAAGATTTACTGCAGGACATGTATCATCAAAACATCCAGGTACTGGCGGGAAAACAGATGGACAGACCAATGAAACAGAATAGAAATTCCAGAAATATATCCATGTATCTACAACCAATTTATCTTTGACAAAGGAGCTAAAATCAATCCCTGGAGCAAGGATAGTCTCTTCAACTGGCATAGACAAAGAGTTCTTGGAAAAGACCCCAGATGCCCAGAGAATCAAAGCCAAAATTGGCTAGTGGGATTATTAGCTTCTGCACTGCAAAGGAATCACTCAGCAAAGTGAAGAGGCCACCAAAGAATGGGAGAAATTATTTGCAAACTATGCCACTGATAAAGGATTAATAACCAGAATATACAAAGAACTGAAGAACCTAAGCAACAATAAAAGAAACAACCCAGTTAAGAGATAGGCAAAGGACTTAAACAGTTATTTTATTTTTCAAAACAGGAAATCCAAATGGCCAACAGACACCTGAAAAAATCCTCAGGACCACTACCTATCATGGAAATACAAATTAAAACCACATTGAAGTTTCACCTCACCCCATTTGAATGTCTTTCATATAGAAATCAACAAACAATAAATCCTGGCAAGAATGTGCATAAAAAGGTACCCCAACTCACTGTTGGTGGGAATGTAAACTGGTACAGCCACTGTGGAAGACAGTTGGAGATACTTCAGAAATCTGAATATAGAACTACCATATAACCCAGCCACTCCACTCCTGGGATTTTGCCCAGTGGAAATGAAATTTGCACATGCAAGAGTTATCTGTACTCCATGTTTATTGCAGCTCAAATCACAACAGCTAAGATATCTAATCAATCCAAATGCCCATCAACTGAAGACCAGATAAATTATGGGGTATATACACCATGGAATACTACACAGCAGTAAAAAAAATGAAATCAGTTGGAACAAAATGGATATAACTGGACATCATCCTTTGATTCGCAATCATCATCCATTGATTCTCTTCAGAAACATGTTTCTAAAACACAAACAAGTGCAGTTTCTAGGCTCATGAAACTTTGTGAAGAAAAATGTGAAGCGAGTGAAATAAAGAAAGGAAGAAAAGGTAGCAGTGGACCATCTGTAAAAGGAATTAAGAATTTAGGAAATACTTGCTTTTTTAATGCGGTCATTCAGAACTTGTCACAGACTTATATCCTGACTGAACTTATGAATGAGATGAAAGAAAAGGTACAAAATTCAAGATTTTTCCTTCCTCAGACTCTCAGCTGGACCCACTGGTGGTGGAACTTCCAAGCCCTGGCCCACTGACCTCAGCCTTGTTCCTGTTTCTGCACAGCATGAGGGAGACTGAAAAAGGACCACTTTCTCCAGAAGTTCTTTTCAATCAGCTTTGCCAGAAGGCACCTCGATTTAAAGATTTCCAACCTCAGGACAGTCAGGAGCTTCTCCATTACCTGCGGGATGTAGTGAGGACAGAAGAAACGAAGAGAATACAAGCTAGTGTTCTAAAGGCATTTAACAACCCAACTACTAAAGCTGCTGCTGATGCAACTAGGAAAAGGTCAAAGCAGATGGAAAAGGTGTGAAAATGAACTTCCTAGATCGGATCTTTATTGGTGAACTGACTAGCACAGTAATGTGGAAGAATGTGCAACTATCTCCACCACGGAAGATCCTTTCATTGGTATTTCCCTTCCTATAATAGAAGAAAGGGTCTCAAAGCCTGTGCTGTGGGAAGACTGAGTCAACACAGAAGTTCACAGGAAGAGATCATGATCAGTACAGTGGCACGGTTACCACGGAAATACTCACCAACCCAGACCTGCCAAGAAACACTGTCCTTCTAAAGATAAGAATCAGCAAATTCATGACAGAAAACGTCAAAGAAAACTCTCACCCGCAGGAGAAAAACCATTTTCACGTACCAGGAAAATGCGGACTTGGGCATGGATGGCTCTCCTTCAGTGTCTGCCGGCGCAATGGGTCCCAGCGAAAGCCCCAGCGACGGCAGCGGAAAAGAAGCCAGCGGTTCTGAGAGCAGTGTTGAGGCCCACAGTGAGGCCTCCGAGTCGAAAGCACTTCTAAGCAGGCGGGGCAGTGCAGGTCCCGCGGCAGACCCTGCGCACACACAGAGGGGACACTGCCATCCGCTAAGGAGACCGACCATAGTGAAGAGGGAGTGGCTAACGCCATTTCTGAACTTTGAGCAGCCCTGAAATTGGAGATGGAGATTTTGACAGAGAAAAGCAGCCACTTAGAATTCCAAATAAGTTAGGTTTTGCAGGGGAGGAGCATATGAGGCCTCGCAGTCCCCAGCATGCTTTTCAGACCCTCTCTCAGAGCTACATCACTACTTCCAAAGACTGTTCAGTTCAGTCCTGTCGCTACCAGTTTACGTCTGTGGAATTACTTATGGGGAACAACAAGCTTCTGTGTGAGAACTGTACTGAGAAGAAGCAGGAGTATCCAAAGGAAATCAGTTCTGCGGAGAAGAAAGCAGAGGGGTTCATGCTAATGCCAGGAAGCAATTGCTCTTTCTGCCGTTCCTCCTATCCCAATTCTCCATCTGAAAAGATTCCACCAGGCTGGCTTGAGTCTTTGTAAAGTCAACAGACATGTAGGTTTTCCACTTATGCTTGATTTAGCACCATTCTGTTCTGCTACTTGTAAGGATGTAAGTGTGGGTGATGAAGTTCTCTGTAGTCTCAGTGGCTCCACGAGAGGAGGGCACTACTCGGCTTATGTGAAAGCAAGAACACCCTCCAGGAAGTTATCAGAATATCTCACTGGAAAGAAGACTGGGCCTGGTGAGAAAGAACCTGACAATGAATCAGTGGGCCAGTGGGTCCATGTTAGTGACACTTATGTGCAGGCGGTTCCAGAATCAAGAGCACCTAATGCACAAGATTACCTTCTTTTTTATGAAAGACTATTATGAGATTCATTACTTGCCAATGGTAATATTTAGATTACTTTTATTTGAATGCTGCAACACCACCAACATATGTAATGTGCCTTTGTAGTCCTCTTTCTCCTGTAGGAATGGCATGACCCTCATATGCTTCCGAACTTCCTCACCATTGTGGGAAGCCCTTTTAAAGTAAGTTCAATGTACTCAGTGCTTTCAGATTTGCAGTCTCAAATAAGCAACTCAGAATTTACAGAAGAGGAAAACCCTTCACCATGTGGCTCGTTAATACAGGCAGTCAGAGTCAAATCATTCCTGAAGACAATGCTTCCTCAATGTGCTACACCTTCCTGATCTCATATATATGTGTATATCCTATGCCATTGTTTACTTATTATTTTTAAAATCTTTTCACCTTTTTAGCCCTAGCTTTTTTTTTTTATTGAGCAATCACATTTCACATTAAAACATGTAACTATGAAACATTGTTCATCCAGCTCGCACCCCCTCTAAAATCATCTCAGGGCTATCCAGTGGTATATGTGTATTGCTACATAAGAAACACTGCTGTGATAACGGAGTAATGCCTAATACAGCATAGCTCTCTTGTCATCTTGTATGATTCAGCCACATAAAAAGGCATCACTGTAATTTAAGTAGTGTGGATTTACCAATAATCTATTGATTGGCCTCTTGCTTTGAGACCTAGAAAGCTGCTGAAAACATTTCATCAACATACCATTTGCAACCTATTCATGGTGGAGTTAGGAATAATTTGCAAGTGGTTGTCCAGAATCAAAATATAATTGTAGATACTGTAAAATGCAGAATTGGTAAATAAAAGTAGATAATCCATATGGAACTGTAGGATAGTTTGACATATAAAGCAAATTATATTTGTAAGTGATAGAGAATTATATTATTAGACTTAACAGGGAAATATAATAAATACACTTTCTACCTCTGTATTTCAGTATATGTTAAAAATGGTTTTTGGAATTTTGAAGTCACTTTTATTGTCTTCAGTAAGCATCATTAATAAGTTCATGTGAGTTTATTTTTATTTTCATGGGGCATAAAGTTGACCTTTCTTGTTTTCTTTTTAAATAATATGAAAAAGATGATGGTTTTTTCCTCTAGATAACAAATTATTAAGCTTTTGGAATTTAGCATGAAAAATACTATTAAGTCTAATTTTCAAAAACAATGGCTTCTTCACTGCCATATTCTTGAATCAAAACATTAACTGTAATTCAGTCATTTTGATCATTCTTTCCCAAGAATGAACTACAGGCAAACACCAGATGAGGGCCTGGGTCCAGGATGCTCTCCTCTGGAGAAGAAAGGATAAGAATAGTGGGTGTAGATAATGTGTGGAAATATTTAACCAAGATTGGCCCTTTTTAAAATGTTAGTGTATATGACACAATCAAGGTTACCAGTGCTGCCTTTTGATATAGGGATGGATGGAATTGTGATTAAGGTGGTAATGGTATACCAAATATAGTGCTTAAAAATCATTGCATGAATTCTCTTTTTAAGATATAATGCTTTTCTTGATTTTTTAAGCCATGAGATAATGGAAGAATATATTTTTATAAATTAATCTGCTAAGTCAGGTTGTATCTTATATAAGTACCTTGCAGTATTTTCTTTTTAAGTATAACCAATTAACATTGAAGTACCACAGTTGGAGCAGTGAATTTTTTTAGAAGTATTAATAAATTTCTTCATTCAATTCAGCTATTTTGGTAATAGCAACCACAGTCCTCTCCAACAAATGTAAATATTAAATCACCTCATTTTTCTCATGGAAAAGATACTAAGAAACATGCACTTCTCATTGACTAGTCATCTGTTTCTTGTCAGACCTACCATGGGCCAGTTACTGTACTGCCTTTTAACATTCTGTAAAATGGAATGACCTACATAGATTTTAGGCATTATTCCAGAAGGTACATGCAAGTAAGACACATTTATTTTCATTTCCTTAGTCTTAAGTGAATTAATGCTGAAATTTTTTATGGCCTAGGACTACAAGTTTTTTCTTCTGAAAATGGATAAATTTGGCTTTGATACCCAAAAAATATCCTAAACATTGTTTTGTAATAGAGAAAGTATGCTGAATTACACATTGGCCTACATTAGTTTTTTTAAATTTTGATTATTCCCAATGCATATTTGTAAGGATATTAAATTGTGAGGCCACTAGCATAACAATAGCATAACAGTGAGCTCCTGGGTCACCTCAGGAAACAGTGTAGATGAGTGAGAATGTTTACAGACCATCAAACAATTACCATGATGCTTGACTGAAGGAATTTAAGAAGCATAGCAAGGCCAGCACCGTGGTTCAATAGGCTAATCCTCCGCCTTGTGGCACCAGCACCCTGGGTTCTAGTCCCGGTCGGGGTGCTGGATTCTGTCCCGGTTGCCCCTCTTCCAGGCTAGCTCTCTGCTGTGGCCTGGGAGTGCAGTGGAGGATGGCCCAAGTGCTTAGGCCCTGCACCCCATGGGAGACCAGGAGAAGCACCTGGCTCCTGCCTTTGGATCAGTGTGGTGTGCCGGCTACAGCGCGGCAGCTGCAGCACGCCGGCCGTGGCGGCCATTGGAGGGTGAACCAACAGCAAAGGAAGACCTTTCTCTCTGTCTCTCTCTCTCACTGTCCACTCTGCCTGTCAAAAAAAAAAAAAAAAAAAAAAAAAAAAAAAAAAAAAAGAAGCATAGCAAAGATGTTTTCTAGCTTTATTTAGAAACTGGTTTACAGGGTATATTAAACCCAAATTCTCCCTAGTTTTTCCATATTTAAAATGATAAAATGTTGATTATGTGCTAATTATGTGAATATTATTGACATAACCAAATATACATCTATACTTAAGATTTCTATTATTTAATGTTTTTAGGAATTATGTGAAGACTGCCTTTTCAGGCGGCCAAAGAGAGTGACAGTTGATATCAATTAAAAAAAAGTAGTTGATTGGGCCGGTGCTGTGGCTCACTTGGTTAATCCTCTGCCTGCGGTGCTGGCATCCCATATGGCCACCGGGTTCTAGTCCTGGTTGCTCCTCTTCCAGTCCAGCTCTCTGCTGTGGCCCAGGAGGGCAGTGGAGGATGGCCCAAGTGATTGGGCACCTGCACCCGCATGGGATACCAAGAGGAAGCACCTGGCTCCTGACTTCGGATTGGTGCAGTGCTGGCCGTAGTGGCCATTTTGTGGGTGAACCAATGGAAGGAAGACATTTCTCTCTCTCTCACTGTCTAACTCTACCTGTCAAATAAGTAGAAAAAGTAGTTGATACCTGTTCTTATTTTAAATGTACCAACAGAGATATTTGACTACATTTAATAGCTGTTAGTGTGCATGTGTGATTTTAATCATGATTTTTATACAGTAGCTGAATAAAATTTCCTGAACCTTAAGCTGTGAACTGTATCAATTCTCATCTAATGTTTGGAAAACAAACATCTTACTACTTTTCTTAAATTCATATTGATAATTTATTTTTCTGCATGATAGCTGATCAAATAAGCCTCAACCAAAAATGTAATGTGCAGTAAAATTGAGCAATAATATCTAGTGCATTATTAACAGAACCTATTTCTAGGTATTTAAAATGCTTTTGTTCACATAGAAGTCCTCAATTTAAATTTGTTTAAAAGATAGATGACTATTTTCAATTTTGAGCAATAAATTCGTGTCATTCCTAAAAGAAAAAAAATACAATTAGCATTAACATTCAATGTAGCGTCAAAGTGAAAATACCACTAAAAAATTAAAACATAACTTGGATTTTATACTAGGAAAATACAAAATATAAGAACACACAATTTTTAAAACACAGCAGTGATTTCAGTAAAACATTTTTTTTTCACGGCACTGATTTGTTTTTAATTTTTAGAATCTCTTGCTGTGACACAACGGGTTAACCCGCTGCCTGTGATGCCAGTATCCCATTTGGGCACCAGATCAAGTCCCAGCTGTTCCACTTCCAATCCAGCTCCCTGCTTATGTGCCTGGAAAAGCAGTAGAATATGGTCCAAGACCTTGGACCCCTGCACCCAGGTGGAAGACCTGGAAGAAGCTCCTGGCTCCTGGCTTCAGCCTGGCCCAGCTTTGGCTGTTGCAGCCATTTGGGGAGTAAACCAGTGGATTGAATCAATCTCTCTCTCATTCTGCCTTTCAAATAAATAAAACAAACCTTTAAGAAGAAGTATTTTAAGAAACTCTGGATGACCGATTTTGCCTTTACAAAATCCTGTCCCCAAACAGTGAGACTCCTGGTTTATGAAGGACCCACAGGGAGGAGTGCAGGTGCCTTCAGCAGTTGCTCCACACTCAGAGCTGCACGCTTCTCTGATCTAGGAGAGGCTCGGAGGGTGCGAGAGCCCGCCAGCCCCCACAGCTGTGCACCTGTGAGCTCACACATCCCAGCTCATACACCTGGGCACCCGACACACACGCATGGGGCATGCACCGTGAGTGATGGCAGCCCCCAAGTGAGGAAGAAGCCCCCAGGAAGGCTGTCTTCCACCTCAGAACCAGGGCAGAGAGTGATCAGTGCCACCAAGGGGACAGAACCTTGTCACCCCAGCTGTCATCCTGAGTCATATCTAGAAGCCCTCCCTGTGTGCCCAGCCCTGGACTGAAAGCACCGTGCACCTGGCAGCCTGATGCCCCACAGAGCCCCAGGAGGGAGGAAGCACAGGTACTGTTCTACATCTGAGGGCACCGAGATCAGAGACATCAAGGCCCTTTCACAAGGCTGGATTTGAACTCTGGGGTCTCTCTGAGCCCCTCCCCTGCACCCCACCCCTGGTCTCTAAGGTGGGCTGACACCAGAGGAGGTGTCTGCCAATCACTTCCAGGATCTGACTTCCTGTCTTCCTCCATGCATCACGTGCCTGAGATTGTCTGTGAGCCTCTCTGGGAGGGAAACGTGGCCTGGGTTGCTCCCTGCAGGCCCCAGGCCCCTGGTGTCCCTGTGCCCCTGTGTCACTGTGTCTGCATTACACGAGAGGCCCCTGGCCACATCTGGCTGCAGCCTGGAAGGTGAGCAAAGCATGTGCACGTGTGCACTTGGCATCCAATGCACATGCATGTGGACACACACTCCTGGGCCCCTCTGGGGAAGAAGAAGGCAGGAGAGGGGGGGGTCACGGAGCAGGAGGGAGGGGTGTGGCTGAGGTCAGGGGAGGTGAGGCTCACCCAAGCAATGTCCACACACCATCCCTCATCACCTGTGCCCCAGTCACAGAGCCCCAGCTATGCCAGAGCACATGAAGGACCCAGGGCCCAGAGGGGCAGGCACGTGGACCCGTGCAAGGTCACTATGTGTGGAGGGGCAGACACATGGACCTGTGCAAGGTCACTCTGTGTGGAGGGGCAGGCACATGGACCTGTGCAAGGTCACTATGTGTGGAGGGGCAGACACACGGACCCGTGCAAGGTCACTCTGTGTGGAGGGGCAGGCACATGGACCCATGCAAGGTCACTCTGTGTGGAGGGGCAGGCACACGGACCCGTGCAAGGTCACTCTGTGTGGAGGGGCAGGCACATGGACCCGTGCAAGGTCACTATGTGGAGGGGCAGACACATGGACCCGTGCAAGGTCACTCTGTGTGGAGGGGCAGACACATGGACACGTGCAAGGTCACTATGTGGAGGGGCAGGCACATGGACCCATGCAAGGTCACTGTGTGGAGGGGCAGGAACATGGACCCGTGCAAGGTCACTCTGTGTGGAGGAGGCAGGACCAGGCCTGGAACTCAGAGCCCTGAGCCCAGCTCAGGCCCCTGACATCAGAATGGGAGGCCAGGACTTGCTTTGTGTGAAAGGTGGTGGCCAGAGAGGGCAGGAAGTGTGAGATGAGGAAGGAGGGCAGCTGATACAAGGGTCGTGGCCAAGGTTGCCACTGTGGCACCAGGGACTCAAATCTGCTGGGACCTCTGAGGGTGGCACAGAGGCCTCCCAGGATTGCCCATCAGCTCTGCAACCTGCAACTGGGGTCCTTACTTCCCGACTTCTGGGGTGCACTTGCCCAAGAGCCCTGAGAGCTCCTATGGCACCCCTGGCACTGTCCTAGGCACACTTGGTGCAGGCTTCAGTGCAAGCTGTGGGCACAGAGTAAGAGAGCACAGAGTGCTGGCAGATCAGACAGAGGGGTCATGGGCATGAGTCAGGGGCAGAGCTGTCAGCCGAGGTGCTGCAGCATAGCAGCTGTAGCCCCCACCTGCGACACCAGCATCCCATACGGACACTGGTTTGAGTCCCTGTCGATCCACTTCTGATCCAGTTCCCTACCAATGGCCTGGGAAAACAGTGAAAGGTGACCCAGCTAGCTCCTGGCTCCGGCCTGGTCCAGCGCTGGCCATTGCGGCCATTTGGGGAGTGAACCAATGGATGGAAGATCTCTCTCCCTCCCTGTGCCTTTGAAATAAATGAATCTTAAATGACAACAAAAACCCTGCTGTTGATTTTGGCCTCCATGAGGTCACTGCCTGGGCACCCAGCTCCTCTGTGCTGCCGGCCGCTGGCAGGCCTCTCCCTCTGGACAGCAGTTCCTGGGCATGCCCCTCTCCTTTGCCCTCACGACTGCCCTGTGGGGTCCTCGCTGCTGCGGGGATGGCTTCCACTCTGCAGGTGAGAAAGCTGACACACAAGCAGCCAGGGATGATGGTCAGCTACACAGCTGGCTCCAGAGGCCGGGTCTAATTACCTCCAGAACACCTCCGACCCCAAGTTACCTGGCTCCCCTCACCCCCGCCGCCGGGGGAGTTTCCGCAAGTTTCCAGCTCGGCCGCTTGAGGCCAGCGGCTGGCTCAGGTCACTGCCTGGGTTGGGTACTGGATGTGTTTGCAGCACTGGGGGGCTGGGGAGCCTGGAGGCCCTGGGGGCCGGCCCTGTGGACCCCTCCTGGCCTTTCTGCCCCCAGGCTGGGTGTCAGCAGAGCCCTAACTCTCGGGCTGGAGGGAAAAGGTGCTCACCTTCCCATGGCCTTGACAGCTTGATTACAAGCAGCTGTGGCAGGAGAGCTGCTTGCAATCAGAGGGATTGGACTAAGCAGGCGTCCCCCTCAGGGTGCTAAGCAGAGTGAGCCCTGGGACCTGGCGCTGCTGCGTCTTCCTCCCAGCCAGATCCCTGCACCTTGCATGCAGTCCAAGTTCTTAATCAAAAACACCTGGCTCCCGTTCCCCAGGTTGCTGTTTTCAGAGGGCCAGGTGCACCCTCTGTGCCCAGCTCTGCTGACATCAACGTCCCTGGTCCTCACAGCTGGCCTGGGAGGCACCCATGTCACAGGCGGGGACACAGAGGCACAGCGGAGTCCCACGGCTGGGAAGGGCAGAGCCAGGCTTCCAGCCTGGGCCTGGCCCCAAGACCTCTGCTCCCCGAGAGTAAGATTGCACGCACCTGGTAAGGGCGGGGCTGGCAGCTTCTCCCTGAAGAACCACCTTGTAGGTGGACGAGAGACAGAGGCTGGGGAAGACAAGGAAGCCGATTGCACTTGGCCCACAGCCTAGATGCGGGGGCAGAACCTCACCTGGCTGCCCAGGCCTCTGTCTCCCTGCTGGAGAGTTAGGCTGCAGAGGGGAGAGGGCAGGAAAGAGGGGCAGCACTGACCAACCTACTCTGGGGCTCTAAGCCACCCTCAGGCTCTGCCTCCCTCCGCCCCCCACATCAGACTGGGGGAGTGAGCTTGTGCCCATGCCCCCAAGGGGCCAGGACACTGGGGCCATCCTTCCTCCTCTGCCCTTTTGCCTCGGTGGGGTGGGGGTGGAGGCACAGGCCTGGCACTCTGGGCCACAGCCAAGGAGAGCTGCCGGAGGGATTCCCGCATGTCTGTCTGAGCAGGAACAAGGAGCAGCTTTGCTGAGTGGCCTGGAAGTTGCTGGCATTCTCCGCCCTCCGCCCACTGCCCACGAGAGGCACTAGAAGCCCACTGTGACATCACCTGACACTGATTAAATGCTTGCTGTGTACCAGGAGCTTGGCGCACCTTCTAAAGTGTTTTTGGTGGACAGAAGGATGGCCATGAGAGCCAATTCCCCAAGGAAGATGGGGAGTGGGCAGCTCTGGCTTTCCCAGGTCACACAGCACTTCCACGAGGGCTCCAGCTGGGGCCAGGTTTCCCCTCTGGTCTCGGTGGAGGTGCCCCAGCATGGAAGGCTGGGTGGGTGGGGAGCCGGGAGTCTGGAGATACTTTAGTGGAGATGCAGTCCCCTATGGGTGTGGACGATGGATTCAGGGTTATGGGGGGTTCCTTATAACCAGGACCACATGTCTGTCCATCCAGCCCCCTCTGGGAATCCAGGGAACAAAAGGGCAGGCATCTTGGGGGCCCAGGGTAATCTGTGTCCTGGGCCCCAGCCTAGTGAGAGGTCCTAGGTCCAGCCCAGCAGGTGGCCTCAGGTGTCAGCCAGCCAGCCAGGTGCGGGCACTGCGCGGATGCTTTCACAGCTGCTGCTGTGACCACAGGGCTGAGGCCCAGCTTGGCTGGCCGATTCCATCCGGGGAAGGGGCGCAGCATGCCGAGGACTTGGGATCTGGGGTGTGGTGGGCCCTCCAGGCACACAGCACTGTGCACCCTTCTGGACCCAGTCCCCCAGCCCCTCCTCTCCCCCCATCAGCTGCAGGGGGCTGGTTCCCAGGTACAGTGAAGCACGCACAAGGGCTCTAAGCTGTAGCACATCCTCCCTGGGCAGGTGAGCAGCCTAAGGCCTGGCATGGGAGGGCAGCCCCAGCCTGCAGTTAGCCAGCAACTGACTCCACCTCCCGTTCTGGGTTCCATGCCTGCACCACCACCACCCTGCCATCTTTCAGGGAATCCAGCAAGCACGGGGCTGTGGGGTTCTATGTCTGCACCACCACCACCCTGCCATCTTTCAGGGGATCCAGCAGGCACGGGGCTGTGGGGTTCCATGTCTGCACCACCACCACTCTGCCGTCTTTCAGGGGATCCAACAGGCACGGGGCTGTGGGGTTCCATGCCTGCCCCACCACCACCCTGCCATCTTTCAGGGGATCCAGCAAGCACAGGGCTGTGGGGTTCCATGCCTGCACCACCACCACCCTGCAGTCTTTCAGGGGATCCAGCAGGCACAGGGCTGTGGGGTTCCATGCCTGCACCACCACCACCACCCTGCCATCTTTCAGGGGATCCAGCAGGCATGGGGTTATGTCTGTTCACTCCTTCACTTTCATTCACTTGTTCATCCGTTCATGCAGTAACACTGAGCACCAGCTCCAGGTCCTTCACCAAAGCACCAAGTGTGCATTCTGGGTGAACGGAGCCACCTAAGCCACAACCCTGTCTGCAGGGGCTCCCACCCACTAGGCAGACTACAGGAGCCTGGCGGCAGGGCCAGGAGGGTGCCGGGAGGAGGAGGTGAGAGAGGGAGGCTCAGCGCATGGGCCCTGGCTGCATTCCCCCTCACACAAGGGGGGAGGCAGAGGTGGAGGAGGGTGGTGGAAGGGAGATGGAGAGGGTGAGCAGGATGCAGACTGGGACCTCACAGCCAGCACACCCCGCTGTGGCCAGGTGGTGCCGACTCCTTCCCGCTCTTGCTGGGACCTGTCCTCCCACCAGCCACCACCTTTCCCTCTTGCCACAGGATGAAGCTGTTGAGGGCAAACACCTGCCCCAGGAATGCAGAGACCCTGGGAATGGCTGAGTAGCAACCGAGGCAGGTGTTCTGGGGCTGGGGCTTCCATGCGCAGGGGATGCAGGGAGAATCTGTGGTGCCTGCCCCCATGCCCCCACTTCACTTTCAGGGGCAGGGCTCGTGTCACCAAAGCCAGCCTGCCTGTGTACAGCTACGCAGGACAACCCAGAGCTAAGCCTCAGGGTTGACTGACTCACATCTCAATCCCAACATCTCTCCCAGGGCTTTTGTCTCTGCTTCAGTGAAGCGAGGGTTGGAGCAGACAAGAAAACGTTCAGCCTTGTCTGCCCTGGGCTTGGTGGAGTGATAAGCACTCTGTAAAATTTACATGAAAAAAGCAAAGGATTTAGAATACCCAACACCAGATTGAAAGGGCAGGATAGGGTTGGAGGACTTAATGTTTCTGAATAAATCTTACTGGAAGAATTGTAATCAAGACTCAATACTGGCCGGCGCCGTGGCTCAATAGGCTAATCCTCTGCCTTGCGGCGCCAGTACACCGGGTTCTAGTCCCGGTCGGGGCGCCGGATTCTGTCCCAGTTGCCCCTCTTCCAGGCCAGCTCTCTGCTATGGCCCGGGAGTGCAGTGGAGGATGGCCCACATGGGAGACCAGGATAAGTACCTGGCTCCTGGCTTTGGATCAGCGCAATGCGCCGGCCGCAGCGCGCTGGCCGTGGCGACCACTGGAGAGTGAACCAAGAGCAAAAAGGAAGACCTTTCTCTCTGTCTCTCTCACTGTCCACTCTGCCTGTCAAAAAAAAAAGACTCACTACTGTGGGGCCAGCCTTTTGGCACAGCGCTGGCAACCTAGGATTCCCCTATCATTTTGCCAGCTTGAGTTTCAGCTGCTCTGCTTCCAATTCCATCTCCCACCAACGTGCCTGGGAAGGCAGGAGAAGATGACCCGAGTACTTGGGCCTCTACCACCCATGTGAAAGATCTGAGTGGAGTTTCAGGCTCCTGGCTGTGGGCTGGCCTATCCAGGCTGCTGTAACCATCTGGGGAATGAACCAACATACGAAAGATCTCTCTGTGTCCCCATCTCTCTCTGTCATGCTACCTTTCAAATAAATAAATCTTAAAAAAGACTGCAATACTGGCATAAAGAGAGACTAGAAATCAATAGATAATTATAAAAGAAGAGAGAACACAGAAATAGACCCAAATTTTTATGGTCATCTCATTTTCACCAAAGAGCCAAAGGAATCCAATAGGCTAAGAAAATGCTTTTTAACAAATACTGTTGATATTTATAAAGAATCTTCAGAAAGTTTATGGAAAATGTATATTATGGAAAAACTATGCATGGATTTCAAATTCTTTAGCACCTAAATCCACTTACCTTTTCATTCCATTTTCCATAAAGTTTTCATGAACATTGCTTTATTAAATATATGTGTATTCCTATGAAAAAATTAAGCTTTAACACCTTCAAAAATAGTTTGAGATGAATTGTAGATTTCAATATAAGCTAAAAATCTATACCTATAGAATTTTTACTCATAAAGTTGCTAAAAGAAAAATAAGAGAATATGTTCAACACATGGAGATAGGCAGAAGTTTATCAAGATATAGCAAGTAAAAATGATAGAATAAAAATAATGTTAAATTGGACTTCGTCAAAATTAAAAATAAATATCAGGCCAGTGCTGTGGAACAGTTGGTTAAAGCCCCGGCCTGCAGCACAGGCATCCCACATGAGCACTGGTTCAAGTCCCAGCTGCTCTATTTCCAATCCTGTTCCCTGCTAATGTACCTGGGAAGGTAGTGGAGTGGGAGACCTGGAAAAAGCTCCTGGCTCCTGGCTTTGGATCAGCTCAGCTCCAGCTATTGTGGCTATTTGGAGAGTGAACCAAAGGATGGAAGGTCTCTCTCTCTCTCCCTTTCTCTCCCCGCCCCCTCTCTCTGTGTCTCTACCTCTTTATAACTCTGTCTTTCAAATAAATAAAATAAATCTTGAAAAAAATATATCATGCCGCACACCAGAAAAAAATTTTACTACACATTTCTGCCAAAGAATTTGTATCCAAAATACATAAAAATCTTTGAAAACCAATCAATTTATACACACACACACACATTCACAAGGGATGTTACCTAATTTAAACAGGTTAATTCATAAAGAAATCATAGCAATCTTGCATGTTAAAATGCTCTGCATGTGGCCGGTGCCACACACACACATTCACAAGGGATGTTACCTAATTTAAACAGGTTAATTCATAAAGAAATCATAGCAATCTTGCATGTTAAAATGCTCTGCATGTGGCCGGTGCCACGGCTCACTAGGCTAATCCTCCGCCTTGAGGCGCCGGCACTCCAGGTTCTAGTCCCGGTCGGGGTGCCGGATTCTGTCCCAATTGCCCCTCTTCCAGGCCAGCTCTCTGCTGTGGCCAGGGAAGTGCAGTGGAGGATGGCCCAAGTGCTTGGGCCCTGCACCCCATGGGAGACCAGGATAAGTACCTGGCTCCTGCCTTTGGATCAGCGCAGTGCACCAGCCACAGCGCGCCGGCCGTGGCGGCCATTGGAGGGTGAACCTACGGCAAAGGAAGACCTTTCTCTCTGTCTCTCTCTCTCACTGTCCACTCTGCCTGTCAATAAATAAATAAATAAATAAATAAAGTGCTCTGCATGATTCTGTACTGGATGCTTAAATGTGGAAGAAATTGCTGCAAAGACAAATATTATTCAATTGATGAAATGTCAGTGTAAATTTTGGATTAGGAAGCCATTTTATCAGAGTCGGTGTTTGTGGCACAATGGGTTAAGCCACCACTTGGAATGCCCACATTTCATATTGGAGTCCTGGCTTCAAGTCCCACTTCTGTTTCCAGCCATTTCTTGCAAATGTATGTTCTGGGAGGCAGCAGAGGACGGCCCAAGTGCTTGGGTTCCTGCTGCTCACACAGAATTGGATGGAGTTCCTGGCTCTTGGCTTCAACCTGGCTCAGTCCAGGCTGTTGCAGGCACAACAGATGAAAGATCTTTCTACCACTTTGCCTTCCAAATAAGTAAATAAAATTAAAACAAGAATACCATTTTATCAATGTTAAATTTCTTTTTAAAAATATTTATTTACTTATTTGAATGCCAGAGTTCCACACAGAGACAGAGAGATGGAGAGAGACAGAGACAAAGAGAGATCTTCCATGCACCGGTTAACTCACCAGAGAGCCACACAGCCAGGGCCAGGCTAGACCAAAGCTGGGAGATTGTTGCAGGCTCCCATGTTGGTGCAGAGGCCCAAGCCCTTGGACCATCTTCTGCTGCTTTCCCCAGGCCATTAGCAGGGAGCTGGACTGGAAGTGGAGCAGCCAAGACTCAAACTGGCACCCATATGGGATGCCATTGTCATAGTTGGTGACTTTACTTGCTGCACCACAATGTTGGCCCCAACGTTAAATTTCTGATTTTGATCCATGTCCTGAGGTTTTATAAAAGAGTGTTCTTTTTCACAGGAAATATGAGTATATCCTAAAATGTTGAAGCCATTGTATCCCTGATTCACTTTCAAAATATTCATAAAATATAACATATGTGGGAAGGTAATACATAAAATGCAAATATAAACAATTGATGAATCCAAACAAAATGCATGCTATGATTTATGCGTATCCCCTAAAATTCACATGTTCGATATTTAATCTCCAATTTTATATGTTAATGGCAGTTAGAATTGGCACTTTAGGAAGGTGTTTGAGATTAATGAGATCAGGAGCGTGAGGCTCCATGATGGCATTAGTAGCCCTGTAACCATGGAATGCTCTCTGCCATGTCACCATGCCATAAGAAGGCCCCCACCAGATGCCAATGCCAATCTCTGGGGTACCCCAGTATTTATTTGAAAGGCAGAGTTACAGAGAGGCAGAGACAGAGATAGAGAGAGAAAGAGAAAGTTCTTCCATGCACTGGTTCATTCCCCAGTTGGCCACAATGGCCAGAGCTGGGCTGATCTGAAACCAGGAGCCAGGAGCTTCTTCAGGGTCTCCCATGTGGGTACAGGGCCCAAGGACTTGGGCCATCTTCCACTGTTTTCCCAGGCCATAGCAGAGAGCTGGATCTGAAGTGGAGCAGTCGGGACTTGAACTGGCACCCCATATGGGATGCCAGCACTGCAGGCGGCAGCTTTACCTGCTATGCCACAGTGCAGCCCTGAGAAGCAAATATTTCAAATAAATTATCCAGTCTCAGATATTCTGTTATATGAGCAAAAATGAATTAAGACAGTATGGGGGGAGTTTCTCATACTATTGTAGCTTTGCTGTAAGGCTGAAAATATATCAAATTGAAATGTTAGAAAAATCAATGGGACAGAGGATTTTGGGAAGACAGCAGAGTAGGAAGAACAAGAGAAATCTCTGCCTACTTACACATCATTTATACTGGAGGAATCTGATGGATCTGTTTTGGCACTCAGGAGTCTCCTGCAGCAGGTTTGGATGGTGAGCTGTGGATAGTTTCAGCTCTTAGCATGGTAGCAGCTGCCCATGCTTCACAGTCAGTCCCATGGCAAGCAACTGCACTGCGTTCCTGAAGTAGCTTGCACACATTTGACAGGAGCAGGTAGATGGGGGAAGATGAAGCAAGCCCTGGAGAAGGGAGATCATCTGAGTTCCAGAGTTACTACATCATTTAACCCAGCACAAATCATGATGCATCAAAGAAGCAGGAAAATATGGTCCCTTAATATACATAGATAGATAGATACATACATATATAGTATTAATATAAAAACAAAATATATATAATAATTTATATATAACACCAATGTACACACACATACATAAAGCAAACAGAAACAGACCCTAAAAAAGATCTAGTGCCAAACATACTAGACAAAGACTTTTAAATAACTGTCTTAAAGATATTCTGAGAACTAAAGGAATATGCAGAGAAAATCAAGAAAATGATATGTGAACAAAAATACCAATATCAATAAACAGGCTGGCGCCGTGGCTCACTAGGCTAATCCTCTGCCTGTGGCGCCGGCACACCGGGTTCTAGTCCCGGTCGGGACGCCAGATTCTTTCCCGGTTGCCCCTCTTCCAGGCCAGCTCTCTGCTGTGGCCTGGGAGTGCAGTGGAGGATGGCCCAAGTGCTTGGGCCCTGCACCCCATGGGAGACCAGGATAAGCACCTGGCTCCTGCCTTCGGATCAGCGTGCCGGCCGCGGCGGCCATTGGAGGGTGAACCAACGGCAAAGGAAGACCTTTCTCTCTGTCTCTCTCTCTCATAGTCCACTCTGCCTGTCAAAAAAAATATATCAATAAACAATTCAGAAAATAGTACAAAAGGCTGAGAGCTACCTTTGAAGCTGAAAAGTACAATAACTAAAATGAACAATTCATTAGAGGGATTCAAAGATGGATCAGAGCTGGCAGAATAAACGATCAGTGAACTTGGAGAGAAGATAACCACCAACTTCAAATGTAAAGGAAACAGGTTGAAGCAAAGTGAATAGAACCTAAGAGACTTGCTGGGACAACATCAAGTGGACCAACAAAAGCATCCTGGGAGTCTGAAGGAATAACTAGAGAAACATCAAGACACCTGACAAGCTCAAAGACACCTGTGGGGCTCCATGGGATGCGCAGCCATGGAGCCCCCACGTCAAGGTCAGTCTGATAGCTGTTGCTGTGTCTTTATCACAAGGTGGATGTTGCTAGTTTCGGTTAGGGCAATACTTTCCCACAGTTGGGACTTTCCAGAGGAGTTGAGAATGTTGTAAACAACAAGATGGCACCGAGGACCGCGTGGTGAGCCTGCCTGCTGCGTGACACCTCATCTGATTGGCCCAAGGACGTGTGCACACTGCGTGAACAGACAGCGGATTGGAGTGTTCCATGCATGGACTTGAGCCCACTTGCAATTGGCCAGATTTTGCATATAAGCTGTGTGCTGAGGAAGGAGGGGGCTTTCCTGTCGACTCTCCTCCCTTCATTCTTTCTCTGTCACTGTTATTTTCTCATTAAAAGTCTACTGAAGACCGATAAGCTGTGAACAGTGCCGTTCCTTTGCGGGCAAGGGAGCAGCAGACACCCACATCAGGACAGTGTAATCTCATTTTGAAACAGAGAACCCTGACAACTTGAGATAGAAGCAAATAATCACATACAACATATCCCCCAACAACTGGCAGATTTCTCATCAGAAACCATGATGGCCATCAGGCAGTGGGCTGATATATTCAAAGGGACATAAAACTAAAACTAATAATAATAATAATAATAATAATAAACAACTGTCAACCAAGAATCCCATATCCATCAAAACTGTCCTCCAAAAGCAGGGGAGAAATTTAGACATTCTCAGGAAAGCAAAAGCTAAGGAGAATTTTACCACTAGAGCTTCTCTTTAAGAAATTCTAGGCCGGCGCTGCAGCTCACTAGGCTAATCCTCCACCTGGACTGGTTTATCAGTTCTAGCAGCTTTTTGGTGGAATGTTTAGGTTTTTGCCATGTATAACGTCATGAAATCTGTAAACTTGAATGTTTTTATTTCTTCCTTTCCAATTTTGATGTCCTTTATTTCTTTCTCCTCCATAACTGCTCTTGCTAATACTTCCAGTACTATACTGAAAAAGAGTTGTGAAAATGAACATTCTTGTCTTGTTCCAAATCTGAGGGGAAATGCTTTCAGCTTTTCCTCAATCAGTATGATATGGTAATTAAAGCATCTTGGTACTGGCATAAAAAGTGACATATAAATCAATGGAACAGAATAAAGAGCCCAACAATTAATCTAGGTATATATGACCAAATGATTTTTGATAAAAGTGGCCAGACTATACACTGGAAAAAAGATGATCTCTTCAAAAAATTGTGCTGGCAAAACTGAATGTATATATGTGGAAGAATTAAATTAGATCCGTATTTCTCATTGTATACAAAAATCAACTCAAGATGAATCAAAGACCTACATTTAAGACCTGAGCGTATGAAATTGCTGGAAGAAAATTCAGTTGAAAGTGCTACAAGACATTGATGTAGATTATGACTTCTTGTATAAGATTCCCAAAGCATAGGCAAAAACAAAAAATGAAAAAACAGAAGAAAACCTAGAAAAAAGGGATTATATCAAACTCAGAAGCTTCTGCATAGAAAAGTAAACAGTGAGTAGCGTGAAAAGACACCCAATAGAATGGGAAAAATATTTGCAAGTTACCTATCAGACAAAAGATTAATATCTAGAATATATCAGCAGCTCAAAAAATTCAGAAACAGCAGCAACAACAAAAAAGTAATAATTCAGTTAAGAAATGGGCAAGAGACTTCAGTACAGAGTTCTCAAAAGAAATACAATTGGCCAACAAATATTTGAAAAAAATTCAACATCACTAGCTTTTAGGGAAATGCAAAAGCAAACTGCAAGATATACCTAATCTCTGTCAGTATGGCTATTATCCAAGAGACATAGAGACAAAGGATTGTGAGGATGTGGAGAAGGGGGAACTCATACACTACTGGTGGGAATATAAATTAGTGCAGCCACTGTGGAAAACAACACGGAGATTTCTCTAAAAGCTAGAAATAGCCTTGCCATATGATCCAGCACTTGGCTACAAGGTATATACCCGAAAATGTGAACATGTTGTATCAAAGAGATATCTGCACCATTGTGCTTATAGCAGCACTATTCACAATAGGCAAAATATGGAATCAACCAAGGAACACATCACCAAATGAATGGATAAAGAAAGTGTACATATGACGATGGAATATTATTCAGCCAGAAAACAGAATGAAATTCTGCCATTGGCATCAAAATGGATGCAACTGGAAGACACTATGTAGAGTGAAATAAGCCTGACCCAGAAAGACAAGTACCACATGTTCTCTCACATTCCTCCGTGTTTGCTTGATCTAATTAAATGACAGAGATTGAAAAAATAAATAAAAAATATGATCCCCTACACACTACCCACTGGAGACTAAATTTAGATAGAAAGACACAAGAGATTTCAAGAACAAAGCAGGAAAAAGAACTTCGATATAAATAGCAACCAAAAGAGAGTGTGGATGGCTGTATTCATATTAGACAAGATAGAATTTAAATCTAAAAAATTTACAAGCAACAAAGGACATTAAAAATTAATAAAATATTCACTATAGCAAAAAGATATAACAGTTATTAACACATTTTTAACAATACCATCAAAGTATATGAATATAGTTGGACATTTCAATATTATATTGTAAATAGTGAATAAAATAACCATACAGAAGGTAAGTAAGGAAATAGAAGACTTAAATCAACTTGAAATGGCAGACACATGTGGAACCCTTGACCCAAGAACAACACAACATTCTTCTTGAGTACACCAGGGGGAGCCAGCACTGTGGCGCAGCAGCTTAAAACCCCAGCCTGCAGTGCCAGCATCCCATATGGGAGCCAGTTCAAGCCCAGGCTTCTATCCAATCCAGTTTCCTGCTAGTGTACCTGGGAAAGCAGCAGAGCATGGCCCAAGTGCTTGGGCCCCTGCACCTAATGTGGGAGACCCAGTGGAAGCTCCTGGCTCCTAGCTTCAGATTGGTCCAGCTCTGGATGTTGTAGCCATTTGGGGAGTGAACCAGCAGATAGAAGACTAAGTCTCTTTGTCTCTCTGTGTCTCTCTGTCTCTCTCTCCCTCTCTGTATCTCTTTCAAATAAATAAAATTAATCTTTTTTTTTTTAAAGTACACAAGGGACATTTTCCAGGATATATCAAATGTCAGGTCACAAATTAAGTCTCAATCAATTTAAATAGATAGATATCATACAAAGCAATTTTTCCCCCACAATAAGATGAAGTTAGAAATCAATAACGGGGCCGGCGCTGCAGCTCACTAGGCTAATCCTCCACCTTGCGGCGCCAGCACACCGGGTTCTAGTCCCGGTCGGGGCACCGGATTCTGTCTCGGTTGCCCCTCTTCCAAGCCAGCTCTCTGCTGTGGCCAGGGAGTGCAGTGGAGGATGGCCCAAGTCCCTGGGCCCTGCACCCCATGGGAGACCAGGATAGGTACCTGGCTCCTGCCATCGGATCAGCGCAGTGCGCTGGCCGCAGCGCACTAGCCGCGGCGGCCATTGGAGGGTGAACCAATGGCAAAGGAAGACCTTTCTCTCTGTCTCTCTCTCTCTCACTATCCACTCTGCCTGTCCAAAAAAAAAAAAAAATCAATAACGGTAGGGAAACAGAGAAATCCAAAAAATTGTGAAGATCATATGCACTTCTGAAACAAACCAGTGTGCCAAGGAAAAAATCACAAAGGAAATGAGAAAATACTGGGAAATGAATAGAATAAAAACAAAACATACCGAAACATGCAGGAATAGCACAAGCAATACTAAAGGAGAAAGTTAAAGGTAAAAACAATTTAAAAAGAGAGAGAAAAAACAAATAAGAAGAAAAAGCTAAACCAATGCCAACAGGAAGAAGCAAATATGAAGACTAGAGCTGAAATAAATGAAATAGAGACTATAAAAGCAATAAAGAAGACAGGTGAAATCATCAATTTGTTCTTTGAAAGTAGCACACATATAATGAGGACAATCATTACCCTGCTGGTGATATTACTACGCGGATTAAAGAAGATCTAGCATCTAATGGCTACTCGGTAAACCAGATGCCCCTTCATCTAAGAAGAATGGAGGCTCACATTATAGAGGTACTAGTTTGAAGAAGTGGGCCACTGCTGGCATTTGAAAACAATATTGGAGAGAATAGAGGGAGGTAAGCACTTGGTTCAGCAGTTAAGACTGCTGGAGACTCTTATCAGAGGATCTCATTTGACTCTCCAATTTACTCCAAATGCCAATTTTCTGCTAACATGCACCCTGGGAACAGCAGTTCATGGCTTCAGTACTTGGGTCCCTGCTACTGACATGGAGACCTGAATTGAATTCCCAGCTCCTGGTTTTAGCCTGGCCCAACCCTGGCCATTGCAACCATTGCAGGCATTTGGAGAGGGAGCCACAAAGGGGGAGATTCTCTCTCTCTCTCTCTCTCTCTCTCTCTCTCTCTCAGATAAAATGAATTTTTCAAAAGAATGGATAGAGATAAAAACCTACAGTGAGTGCCTGAAAGCCCATCTAGAATATTTCAATACCCAGGGCCAGCGCCGCGGCTCACTAGGCTAATCCTCCGCCTTGCTGCGCCGGCACACCGGGTTCTAGTCCCGGTCGGAGCGCCGGATTCTGTCCCGGTTGCCCCTCTTCCAGGCCAGCTCTCTGCTGTGGCCCAGGAGTGCAGTGGAGGATGGCCCAAGTGCTTGGGCCCTGCACCCCATGGGAGACCAGGAGAAGTACCTGGCTCCTGCCATCGGATCAGCGCCATGCGCCGGCCGCAGCACGCTGGCTGCGGCGGCCATTGGAGGGTGAACCAACGGCAAAGGAAGACCTTTCTCTCTGTCTCTCTCTCTCTCACTGTCCACTCTGCCTGTCAAAAAAAAAAAAAAGTAAAAGAATATTTCAATACCCAGACACAATGATCTAAAATTGAAATAACACTGTCTTCCTAGGACAATGAATTATGAATTTCCATTTGAAATGTCTTTATCAGAAATTTTTCTGAGACACTTTGTTTCTCGTCATAAATCTCAGGAGTTCATATTTCATCCACTTGATGGCTATAGCAAAATTTCTCTTTGAATTCAAAAAGGAACACATGAAATTTCCCTGTAAATGTTTCTTACAAGTAGATGGAGGGAAAAAAATGTCTATGAAATCATAATATTGAAGATTAAAAATAACTAAGAAAAAGTATGATGGTGCCATGCAGAGATTTTTTTAAAGATTTATTTATTTGAAAAGGAGAGAGAGAGAGAGAGAGAGAGAGAGAGAGATCTTCCAGGCACTAGTTCATTTCCCAAATGGCTGTAGTGGCTGGGGCTGGGCCAGGCCAAAGCCAGAAGCTTCATCCAGGTTTTCCACATGAGTAGCCGGGGCCCAAGCACTTGGAAACTCTTCCACTGCTTTTCCAGGCAGAATACAGGGGGTCTGGCTTGGAGGTAGAGCAGCCAGGACTCAAGCCAACACCCATGTGGGATGCCAGCATCACAGGCAGCAGCTTAACATGCTGTAGCACAACACTTGCCCAAGTATGATGCTCATTTTGTTTTAAAGATTTATTTATTTATTTGAAAGGCAGAGTCACAGAAAGGCAGAGGCGGGCGGGGGGTCCTCCATCTGCTAGTTCAGTCTCCAGAAGGCTGCAATGGCCGGAGCTGTGCTTGTCTGAAGCTTGGTCTCCCACATGGGTGCAGGAGCCCAAGTACTTGGGCCATCTTCTCCTGCTTTCCCAGGCCATAACAGAGGGCTGGATCAGAAGTGGAGCAGCCGGGACTCGAACTGGTGCTCATATGGGATGCTGCCTCTGCAGGCAGTGGCTTAACCCACTATGCCACAGCGCCAGTCCCAGCATAGATGTATTTAAAGTCCAATTTTCCTGCAAATAAATCCAAGGAGCAAGTCAGATTTAACCTTCCAAGCAAACATCTAGGCCTTTGACTGAGCTGCACCCTCTTACAAGATGGTCACAGCTGAGGGTAAACTCACTGCATGAAGACCCACTTGGGCCACACAGGCCATGAATGTGGACCCTCAGCAGTGAAAACAGTTTGCAAAACCATCAGTAAATACTGCGTCTGCAGACCAAGCTGCAGCTCTGGTGATCCAACAAGCTGTTTACATCAGATCCATTTCAAGCTGTTAGCATGAAGATCACTTATGAAGAAAGACATTTTTTCGGGGCCGGAGCTGTGGCACAGAGGGTTAATGTCCTGGCCTGAAGCACCGGCATCCCCCATGGGCACCGATTCCATTCCTGGCTGCTCCTCTTCCAATCCAGCTCTCTGCTATGGCCTGGGATAGCAGTAGAAGATTGCCCCAATTGTTGGGCCTCTGCACCCACTTGGGAGACCCAGAAGAAGCTCCTGGCTCCTGGCTTCAGATTGGTGCAGCTCTGGCCATTGTGGCCATCTGGGGAGTGAACCAGCAGGTGGAAGACCGACCTCTCTGTCTCTACCTCTCTCTGTAACTCTTTCAAATAAATAAAATAAATCTTAAAAAAAAAGAAAGACATTTTTTCAAGGATCCGTGCACATGGACAGGTGCATCACAGATTGCTCCTGGGCAAGTGGCAGGGTCAAAGTTTCTCCTCCTTCAGACTCTTTATTGGTGCATAGAGCACTGAGAGAGAAGAAGGATGCTTACAAAGGAAGCTAAGGCTAGGGATGGGGAGGGCGCAGGTTTTTACTACTGTACTTTTTTTTTTAATTTGAGAGACAAAGAGAGCTCCCATTTGCTAATTTACTCTTCCAAATGTCCACAATGGCTGAGCACTGGGTCTGGCCAAAGTCAGGAGACAGGAACCCAATCCAGGTCTCCCTGTGGGTGTCAGGGACCAGAGCAGGATTGCCGCCTCCCAGGGTGCACATTAGCAAGAACCCAGAACCAGAAGCCAAAGCTGGGCTTCAAAATCAAGCAGGCCAAAATGAGACATGGGCATCTTCCCTGTTGGTTAAATGCCTGCTCCACTGTACGCCTTGATGCAAAAAATTCCACAGAATCCAGAGACATTCTAAAAATCACAGTGTTATATAAATTACAGAATATGTTTCCCAATGGCTGTAATTGTCATCTTCATATTTCACAGATGAGGACATGGAAGCCCAAGGACTTAGGTAACCCGACCAAGGCAACACAGGTAGTGAGTGAACGGCCCAGCTGACATTCACTGGTGCTTTCTCTAGACTCACAGATACACTTGAATGGCATCAACAGGCATATGTCATCATTTCATTTTTTAATATTTTTATTTATTTGACAGATAGAATTACAAACAGTGAGAGAGAGAGACAGAGAGAGAGAGAGAGAAAGGTCTTCCTTCTGTTGGTTCATTCACAAATGGCCGCTACAGCCAGAGCTGCTCTGATCCGAAGCCAGGAGCCAGGTGCTTCTTCCTGGTCTCCCTCACAAGTGCAGGGGCCCAAGAACCTGGGCCATCTTCTACTGCTTTCCCAGGCCATAGCAGAGAGCTGGACTGGAAGAGGAGCAGCAGGGACTAGAACCAGCACCGATATGGGATGCCAATGCCTCAAGCAGAGGATTAACCTAGTGTGCCATGGCACCGGCCCTATCATTTCATTTTTAAAACCACAGGATAGGGACTGGCACTGTGGCATAGTAGGTAAAGCTGCCACCTATAGTGCCAGCATCCCATGTGGGCACCAGTTCGAGTCCTGGCTGCTCCACTTCCAATCCAGCTCTCTGCTAATGTCCTGGGAGAGCAGTGGAAGATGGCCCACATCCTTGGGCCCCTGCACCTGTGTGGGAGACTCAGAAGATGCTCCTGGCTTCAGATTGGCCCTGCTCCTGCCACTGTGGCCATTTGGAGAGTGAACCAGTGGATAGAAGACCTCTCTCTCTCTCTCTAACTCTGCCTTTCAAATAATAAATAAATCTTTTTTAAAAAAGTAGGATAAACACAAAATCACAAATAGAAACACACAAGCATAATAGAAATACAGAGATTGTCAGTTCTTTAAGAAAAGTGGCTAGGTAAGACCAGCACACAACAATTATTATTCATTATGGAAGAATAATTATCTCTGGGCATATTGAATTTACTGTAATATTAAATATGGCTTTAAAAACCCAGAGGATCATTTATTACATGTATGCAGCATGGATTACATATAACCAAGGAAGCACTGGAAATTGTGTTTCTCTTGTTTGTGTGGCCTCTTTTGCTTTTTTTTCTTTTTCTTAATTCATTGTGCTCACTTGGCCCAGTCATTACACTTTGGAGTTCCATAGCACAGAGAAGTTGATATAGCAACTATGATGATTTGAATGGTTTTCTTTTTTCACTGTTTCTCAAAAATACATGATTTGCAGTTACAATGTTTTCCTTCACACAGTGCCTCCCAATGATCCAATCCCGCCATCAAGAAAAGAAATGAAATTGGCCAAATTGCCAACATTCCTCACCTCGCCACCCCTCAGGACAGCTTATTTGCGTGCTGCAATGAAGACTCTTATTAGCTCTTTCTCTTTCAGAGCCTCTGCCTTATGTTATGATCATAAAATAGCAAAGCATAATTTCTCTAGCTCTGTGATTTTGATCTTGCACATCCTATACAGTGTCATATAAGCTAGACACTTTATCATTTTCTCAAATTACACAGTGAGACAACTTGCAAGTGTTTTTAATGATCCATTAACGGGGGAGGAGGCAAGATGGTGGAATAGGAAGGGAGCACACTGATAGTCCGGAGAGAGATAGTTTAATAAAAGTGGAGATACTGCAGGTTCAAGGAAGAGTAGGGGAGGAAACGGCAGAAGAAACTCTTCCGGAATGTGTGATTCACAGCGGACCTGCGTGGAGAGCGTGGGAGCCCACAGTTCGGGACACCAGCGGCAGACTCAACACACCAGCGCTGGAACGCGAGGTGAGCCGAACCTCAATAGCCTGAGACACCGGCAGGCAAGCGGAGAGAGGAGACTAGAGGGAACGACCCCCAGGGGGGGAAAGTTCACCAGGCTAACTGGAAGAGAGAGAGAGAGAGAGAGAGAAAGGTGAGTGGTACGGACACGGGTTTCTCTCTCTCCGCTCACCTCTCAAGGGCGAGCAAGACAAAGAGCAGGCGCCATCTTGGACATACGTCATAAGCAGAGCAACCTCAGGTCTGCACCGGCCCTGAGCCTAGCAGAAAAACCTGACTCTGGGCGGGGCGAATTAACAGGAGATTAGGACCTAGTAAATTTGTGGTGCTACTGAACTGAGACTGTGAAAAAAGAGACAGTGGGGGAGAGAACTCACGGAATTCACGTGAGCACTCTCCAGAGACGCTACAATTCCGTAACTTTGGCAACCCAGTGGGAGACTGAAGGAGAATTTGAGCCCACTCTGAGGGCAGAACAGATTCCCTGTGTGGTGCTTGGGAAAGAGCTTCCGATCTCTGGCTCCTGTGGGTATATCATTTGCCTGCTAACTACCTCCAACTTCGTTCAGCTGTGCAGAATTACTTCCCTTTTGAATCAAAAAAAGAAAAAAAAAGAGAGAGAGAGAGAGATTTACCACGCCTAACCTGGGAGTGTCACCTTTGGCACGCCAAACAGAGCTCTCAGGCCACACCCATCTCAAGCCCTAAGGCTCCATCAAAAACAGATAGTCCACTTAATCTAGAGTCATAGTATAACAAGAAAAAGCACCACAGTGAAGAAACCAAATATCTCCAATATGCCAAATAACAAACGCAAAAACCGAGGTAATGATCCATTAACAAGTAATGAGGGGCCGGAGCCGTGGTGGAGTAGGTAAAGCTGCCGCCTGCAGTGCCGGCATCCCATTTGGGCGCCGGTTCTAGTCCTGGCTGCTCTACTTCCAATCCAACTCTCTGCTATGGCCTGCAAAAGCAGCAGAAGATGGCCCAAGCGCTTGGGCCCCTGCACCCACGTGGGAGACCTGGAAGAAACTCCTGGCTCCTGGCTTCGGATCAGCGCAGCTCCGGCTGTTGTGGCCAATTAGGGAGTGAACCAGCGGTTAGAATACTGACTCTCTCTCTCTCTCTCTTTCTCTTTCTCCCTCTCCTTCTCTCTCTCTCTTTCTCCCTCTCCTTCTCTCTCTCTCTTTCTCCCTCTCCTTCTCTCTGTGTGTGACTCTTTCAAATAAATAATCTTTTAAAAAAGGTAATGAAATATTTCTCTAGCACAGAATGAGCGCCTACTCCTTATCTTAAATCAAAGTTTCTCTTCTTGCCTAGTGAGTGTAACCAAGGTCATCACTTAGCCATGTCTGCCCTGGGCTTGGTGGAGTGCACGGTCATCGCTTATCCATGTCTGCCCTGGGCTCAGGAATTCAGGACACAGCCTGTGTGCTGGGTGCCCGCCGGCTTTCTGAGGGTCCTGTCAGCTCTGGTACTGCGGCACCGGGCTGTGTTAACTTTCATCTCAGTGACCTTGGACAGACCCGCTCTTGGAGGCTGCAATTCCCTAGTGACTCCGGAGCAGCTTCCACAACATATCTTGGAGGAATGGAGCCAGCTGCTGCAGCCTCTGCTGCTCAGCCCTGGCTCCTACCTCAGAAGTGAGCAGCTGTTGCCTAGCAATGGGGGCAGGGGGAGGGACCTGCCCTCTGGCAGGGGCCATGAGATGGAGTTGGTGGCATACAGTGAGGCTGGACAGGGGCAGGGGAGAGAGCCGGAGTCTCGTGGGCCACAGGTGCAAGGCTTCACCTGGATGTTTCCACTGGGAGCAAGGCAGGCTGTGTTCTGTTTGCACTTTGAGATTTTTCTGTCTGCTGTGCAGAAGTGAGGAGGCTCCTGCTGTGGTCCAGGCATGGCTGATGGGGGGCTCAGGCTGCGGGGGTGCCAGCAAGGGGCTCCACTGTACAGCAAACAGGTCAGATGGCAGCAGCTAGGTGAGTGGGGAGCCTGGGGCAGGACTGACTGATGGCTGGGTTTATGGCTTGGGGGACAAGCGGGGGGAGGAGGCTTTCCCCAAGGAGAACCACTGACCCCTGTCACCTAGTGACTGTGCCCCCACAGGACTGCTGATTCTGACCTCTGTGCATCAAGTCCAGAAGCACGTGCCTCCCAGTTATCCCGAGTCCCTGCACCAGGGCACTGGGGCGCCCTGAGCTGCCCCCATTTCACAGAGCAGATGCAGGACCCCAAGGGGTCACCAAGGCAAGCATAGGAGGATCCACAGCATGGCTGCCGACAGGCTGTCTCTCTTCCCAGGGAGCACTGAGTGGGCTGCAGGGTGGTGGCCACACAATGACCTCTCCTCAGGTCCTCCCACCACTGTCAGGGGTGCTGGGCCAGTCACACCACGGTTGCCCCAACAGGTGCAAAAGCCGCACCTCCAACATGGTGGTGGGACCTGCATGTGAGCCAGCGCTCAAGGCCAGCGCTGTGGCCGAGGGAGGGGAAGCCCTGGCTATGGAGGCTCCCGTGCACCTGCTGAGGGCAGCCTCAAGTGCAGCCAGAGGCATGTACTGTACATACACACATGTTTACATGTGTTCACACACACGTGTACAGTGTTCCTCCAGCCGATGACCGGTCATGGTGACCCGGAGCCTGGGCACTGCACTGTTTCTGCCTCCCTGAGACTGGAGGGCTTTAGCAGAGGAGGGAGAGGCCTGGGAGGGGGAAGTGACCTGCGGGGGCTGGCGGAGGAATGCGGATCCCAGCCCTGGGTCAGCGGCCCCTGGGTGACAGCCAGAGCCTCGGAGGGGGAGCAGCTCCCCACAGAGCCTGGGGAGGGGGCTGGGTGGTGCACTCCCCATAATCACGGCGCAATCAGCACTAATCAGCGCGTTCTTGAAATAGACCCAACTGGATGGGGAAGCGGGCGGCTGCGGCCGGCTTGCTCAGCAGCAATCAGAGATGGCGATTTTAGATCTGCAGCAACAACAGCTCTTTGTCTGCATGCTGGGGCCCTCACTGCTGCTCTGCTGAGCCCATCATGGGTGGGAGACAGAAACACCCCCTTGGGCCCATAGCTGCCCCAGCTGGGAGCAGGGGCTGTGCGGGCGCCCGGTCCAGCTGCCTGCAGGGTGAGGTCCATGCACTCCAGCACCACTACTGAGCACCTACTGTGCGCTGGGTGCACGTGCCGCTGCCTTGGGAAGAGGTGGGCTCCGTTCTGTAGTGACTGGAGGAGGGGCTCCCTGTAGGTTGCTCGGCTGAGAAGTGCCTGAGCTGGGGCGGCAGCCCCGTCTGTCACTCCCAGCTGTGTCTGTTGCTTTAAGGGATGGAGGTCTGTCGAGACACTGTCCCAGGTCACTGCAAACCCACACCCCCACGGCCCTCCCAGGCCTTGCAAAAATAGGGCTTACCGATCCTGACTGGCAGAGGGGGCCCAGCAAGGCTGCAGAGGGTGGTGAGGGGACTTGCCCTAGGTCACTGCAGAGTGCTGATGTCACTGAGCTGTGAGCATTCTCCAAGGCCCATCCTTGCACCCATGCCTTCCCGCCACGGCCCTTCTGAGTGAGGCTGGGTACATGGAGATTCCCCGGACCAGGTGCTATGGGGGTGCTGGTGGGCCAGCCTCACTCCCCCTTCTGTGGGGGGCACCCCCAATTTCCCCCAGGGTGGTAGCACTCAGGCCCCCACAGTGGCATCAGGTGAGGCTGGGGGTGCTCTGCTGTAGCCACCCAGCTATGAGCACCAACCGGTGGGAGACAAGGAGTCACAGGGCTGGTGGGGAGGGGGCTGCATGGGAGGTGGCAGCGTGGGTGGGTGGGGAGGGGAGGCCATGCAGCAGGCCAGTGACAGTGGAAGGTCGAAGGTCGGCAGAGTGGCAGGGGACAGAGGGAGGGGTGAGCCTGAGGGTCACAGGAGGCAGAGCAATGTGGCTCAGGGCTCAGGAGCGAGCAGTGTGTGGTGACGCGGTTCCTACCTGGGCCGCCCAGGGCCACCCACCACTCCTCTTCTGGGCCCCCTTCCAGACCCCCACAGCTGCGGTGCACCTTCCCCTTGCTCCGGGGTGACAAGAGCCCCCTGCCAGGCTCCCAGCTGCCACTCAAGCCCCATGCAGCCACTGGAAGGGCTCCATTAAGACAGAGATCAGCACATGTCCCTCTCTGCCCCCACCCCCATCAATGGCTGCCAAAGCCCCCGAGGCCCCCCTGACCTCATCACCACCATCACTGTCACATCGCCTTCTGCCACTCACCTTGGCTCATCTTGCTCCGGCCTGCTGGCCTCCTAGCTGAGCCGTGAGCACTACAGAGATGCTTCTGCCCCAGGGCCTTTGCACATGCTGCTCCAGCACCTGCAGCCACAGGTTCCCTCCCTCGCCTGCCCAGCCCATCCAGAGTCCCAGCTGGCCCCACTTTTTCCGGGCCCTCCCCTTCTCTCCCTGCTTTATTGCAGTCACATCATTTTACTGAGCTCTGCCATCCTCAAAGCCAGCATTGTCTTGTCTCCTTTCACTCAACGCCAGCTGCCTTGGCGCCCAGTCACGACGTGGTTGGACGGTGGTGGAGGTGGGGGTCCCAGGAGAGGAACCTGGTGGGGGAGACTGAGCTTGAGCCATGATGGCCAAAACCACAGGGCCATCCACGTGGCAGCCAGGTGGGCAGGCGCCTATCTCGGTTTCCTCATCTGTCCACTGGACTGAGCATCCCAGCTCCCAGGGGGTGTGGGGCGCCAGCTGATGGGCAGAGCAGTTCAGGGTGGCAAGCACTCCGCCACACTAGGCCATGGCAATGGTGTGGGGCGGCTCCTGCTGCCTCCTGCCCCTCCCCCAGCCTGCCACAGGAGAACTGTGTCCCCCTCCTGCTGTGCCTTGGCTTGTTGCCAGGGGCCAGTAGAGTTTTTTGCAAAATAGCTTCCAGGGCTCTGCTTTGGGGATTGGGAGCCCCAGAGGTGTCCTTTGTTGAGAAAACAACTCGGTGACACTGAGAAAAGTGCAGAAAACCTGTGCTAGCTGAAATCTCCCCAGACCAGTGTCACTCCTGTGACTGTTAGTTGTCGGAAATGCAATCAACTCTTCAGGAAGGCATCAATTCATATTCAGTAAAATGACTGATTCAGCCATAGATAAATGTTGATAGGGACATGAAGAGCATGGAGCCCTCATAAACTTCCAGTAAAATAGTGCAGCCAATATGGACAGTAATTCGGCAGTTTCTCAGCATGTTCTACATGGGACTGTTTAGTGACTCAGCAGTTTCTCTCCCAGGTATGCCACTAAAAGATACAAAATCCACATGCCCAGAAAGGCTCCCTGCAGTGGTATTCATGAAAGCCAAATATGAAAGCAACCCAAACACTAATGTGTAAGAAAAACAGTGTGCAGTGTATCTTTTACAATGACAGAATTTGGCAATAAAATTAATTAAGAAATGAAAAACCACTAAAATAATGAAAGTCAAAATAATTTTTTAAAAAAAGAAAAATTAGAAGCAAAACCCTACACATTGTAGCATCTCCAAAAATGGGCAAAAACTGAGTTTTGAGCTTATAGTGATGTTTCCAGCTAACTTGGATGAGAAAGCAATAAAGAACTGCTCAAAGGGAGATCCGAAAACTCTGAATGTGGTGAGAACCATAAATAATAAACACACAAGTAACAGAATGAGTATATGCCTTCAAAAGATTTGTTCTTAAAATAAGATTCAAAGCATAGAAAAAAATTGAATATAAGAAAATAAACAAGTGTAGTTTTAAGGTTTATTTTAGAGGTTTGCCTGTATGCCTATTGGTGAATGTGAATTATATACAGGACGAATCTAAGACTATTTTTTAAAGATTTATTTAGTCATTTGAAAGCCAGAGTTACACAGAGAGAGGACAGGCAGAGAGAAGCAGAGGTCCTGCACCAGCTGGTTCACTCCACAATTGGCCACAATAGGTAGAGCTGCATCGATTCAAAGCCAGGAGCCAGGAGCTAGCAGCTTCTTCCTGGTCCCCACGCAGGTACAGGGGCACAGGGACTTGGGCCATCCCCTACTGCTTTCCCAGGCCATAGCAGAGAGCTGGATCAGAAGTGGAGCATCTGGGACTCAAACCAGTGTCCATATGGGAAGCCGGTGGTACAGATGTTAGCTTTACCCACCACACCACCGGCCTCAATCTAAGACTATTTTTACCATGCTATCTGCTGCCCCCACTCCCCGCCTAGTATTTTACTTCCAATTCTTTTAAATTATCAATATGGCTAATCAAATCTCTGTGCATCATTGGCTTATATTCTGAGTAATTATGAAGATTGACAATAATTGTGATGCAATTTTGTTTTAGAGCCAGAGTGAAGAGTTTAGAACACTGTGAGAATGGCAATGAATTGAAAGTACTCTTTTTTTATGCTACTTGACTATTAAAAATAAAGTTTAGGCAAATATTTCTTCTAAAGTGTTTTTAGGGAGTATTAGAAATCCTGATTCCGACCTTTTGCTAGTGAAATATGTTCTGTCCCACCTTGGAGAAATGAAATGTGTAGAATATACTCCCACGCAAAGTTGGTTGATAGACTCTGTAATGCCCTTCCAAAAGCTTATTGACAGCATTTTGCCTTCATTTGGAAAATTAATGAAAGTGAAAGATAATTATGTATGTGTGGATTATCCATGAGAACAGCTCTAAACTTCACCATCTGAAACCTCAATGATCAGAGTAGTCTTCATTTTGACTGTTTTGCCTTGGCTTTCTTTCCTTTTTACTAGGATAAATGTCTTTTCAAATGAGGGCTGGGTTAGATTAGCACTTTTCTACAAAATAATCCAGATTTTTAAGTGTTTATTAAGGTAGTTATGGGGGTCTGTGTGCTTGGGTCCCAATTTGAAAGAACTCAATTGATATAGGGCATGTAACTAAACTGTTAACATTATTGTCATTAGCAGTATTGCTAAGTATTTTATTTTTGTCTTATTGTTCCTCATTTTATTCTTGGCTTTTGATGTTTTCAAAATTTACAGCAGGAAACCATAAGAAACTATGGACTGTTGCATTTGAAGGTTTATGTATTTATTTTAAATTTCATGTTTGTAAACAGTGCTGGTATTTCTTTTGCTTTATTTTTAAGTACAATCGAATTTCACTAAGAAGTGACAGCTGGCAATGCATGTACCTCAGCATAGACAGGCAATCTAAATAGTAAGGTTGGGTACTCTGGGCTTATTGCTATACAGTGCCAAGTCTCTTTGAGAGAATGGATGACAAACATCTTTAGCTTCCAATCAGTGAAATTTCTGTATTTTTTTTTGACAGGCAGAGTGGATAGTGAGAGAGAGGCAGAGAGAAAGGTCTTCCTTTTCCATTGGTTCACCCCTCAAATGGCCGCTACAGCCGTGCACTGCAACTGGCGCACTGTGCCGATCCAAAGCCAGGAGCCAGGTGCTTCTCCTGATCTCCCATGGGGTGCAGGGCCCAAGCACTTGGGCCATTCTCCACTGCACTCCTGGGCCACAGCAGAGAGCTGGACTGGAAGAGGAGCAACCGGGACAGAATCTGGTGCCCCAACCAGGACTAGAACCTGGGGTGCCGGTGCTGCAGGCGGAGGATTAACCTAGTGAGCTGTGGCGCTGGCGAAATTTCTGTCTTAAAAATCCAAAATTTTGAGGCCAGCACAGTGTCCTGGTGGGTAAAGTTGCTGCTTGTAGTGCTAGCATGCCATATAAGTGCTGGGTTGAGTCCCAGATGCTCCACCTCTGATCCAGCTCCCTCTAATGCACCTGGGAAAGCAGTGGAAGATTGCTCAAGTACTTGGTCCCTGTATCCACAAGGGAAACCCAAAAGCTGCTGGATCCTGGCTTCAGATTAGCTCATTTCCAGCTATTGTGGCCACTTGGGGAGTAAACCAGCAGATGGAAGATCTCTCTCTCTCACCGTCTGGAACTTTACCTTTCAAGTAAATAATAAATCTTTGAAAATGAAATAGTCCAGAATTTAACAACTGCAAATGTACTATTTTATTTCTTTTTAATCATAATGTACAACCTTAAAACAAGTCAGACTAGACTCACTTTCAGTACTGGGTTGTACAAAAACAACAAGGGATTCATAGGAGATTGCTTAGCATAAATAAACAAGGGCACATTGAGAAGATTTTAGAAACGTGGAATTGAAAGATAAGTATTTCTACAAAAATATTTAAATCTATGCATAGTTTTATCATAGTACATTTTTCTATCAACATTTAAGACTCATCAGATCGCATCATGAAAACACAGTATTACTTTTTTCCAATATAAGAACATTACATCAGCATCACAGTTATCTGATTTCATGAATATTTATTGTTGTTCAGCCATGCATTTCTTTGCAACTTAATGAGCAATGATTACTTCATTTTTTCCACATGTCAGACATGTCCAAGAAACAAAGGAGGGCAAATAACTGGGTCTTTTCTTTGGTCATTATTAAAAGCGATTAAGGAAACATAAGTCAAAGTAAAAAAAAAACCTATTTCAGGAATTAAAACAGAATCATTCTTTTGTAGGAACTATAGTCTTTACCAACCTACTTAGAGAAATGTGTGAAATTCCTGAGTAAAATTCTGACTACATAGATCAAAATCTATCATATTTTGAAAATCAAATTCGCAAAACACAAATATAACATAAATAGAAAACCTCATACATAAACCAAGTACGTTAAATCACATTTTGAAAACTGCAACCAAGAAAAAAAGTTAAACAACCAAAATTTCAGGCTTACAGGTATATTTCAAACTTCTAAGGAAGAAAAAGGAAACCTGTTCCCAAACCTATGCAAATGGAAATAAGCTGAGAATAGTTTTAATTTCTTTTGGAAAATCAGCATTACATCGATGATGATGATGCAAGTGTACCAGGATTTGAAATGATTTTTAAAAGCATACCTTTCATAAGCAGATACAAATATCATAAGCAAAGTATTATTATTATTATTTTTGAATTTTAATTTAAAATTTATTTGAGAAACGCAGAGACACACCACCACCATCCCTCCCACTTGCTGGTCCACGCCCCCAAATGCCCACAAAGGCTGCCCTATCCCCGGAGAGCTGGGCGGGGCAATCAGTTCCGGCCACCCAATCCCGGGAGGATGGGCGGGGCCGTCTGTTCCGGTCACACCTGACCCCGCCCCCACTTCCCCCACCCAGGCAGGTGCTCCGCGACCACAAACTGCCTGCAGACGCTGCTGCAGCACCTGACCTCGCACAGCCTGACCATTGTGCGGCAGGCTCTGGAACCTGTCCGCCAGCAGAGCGCGGGACCAGGAGCTGGTGTGGGACCTGGGCGCCGTGGGCATGCTGCACAACCTGCTGGCCCACCGGCCCGCCAAGCACCAGGCGGCCGCCACTGCCGTGTCCCCCCCGCACCTGCATGCCCAGCCTCTACGTGCGCAAGCAGTGGGCGCTGGAGATGGAGCTCGGCCCGGCACCTGGGCCGGGCGCACCCACTGCTCTGGCTCAAGGCGGCCCACGCCAGCCTCTCCAACGACAGCCTCAATAGTGGCAGCACCAGTGACGGCTACTGACCGCGGGAGCACAAGCGGCCCTGCCCGCTGGCCGCGCTGGCCGCGCACCGCGAGGAGCTCCTGGGCGGGCAGCCGCGGCCCGCTGGGCTCGACCTCGACCTGCGGGGTGGCCAGGCCGAGGGGCCCACCCGGGACGCCGCCAGCGCCGACGCCCGCGTGCCCACCATCAAGCTGTCGCCCACCTATCAGCACGTGCCGTGCCGCTGCTGGAGGCCGCGGGCAGGGCAGGCGCGGGGGCCCCCTGCGGCCCCAAGGCAGCCCCCGCGGCTCGGAAGCAGGCCTGGCTGCTGGTGGAGGGCCTGAGCCAGGTGCCCGAGAAGCTGGGGGCCACCCGGACAGCTGCGGCCAGCAGGGCGCTGCAGAGGCTGGTGGCGCAGGAGGGGCCCATCTCGCTGTCCCACTGCAGCTCGCTGTCCTCGACCGGATGCCCAGGCCCCAGCGAGGCCGGAGACTTGGACAGCAACTCCTCCCTCGAGGGCCTGGAGGAGGCTGGCCCCGAAGAGGCGGAGCTGGACCGGGCGTGACGCGGGCCGGGGCCTGACCTTGGAGGATGTCACGCCATCCAGCTGTGTGCAGGAGACACCGCTGGTGCTGAGCCGCTGGAGCTCCGTGAGCTCCCTGGGCAGCTTTGAGAGCCCGTCCATCGCCAGCTCCACCCCCAGCGACCCCTGCAGCGGGCTGGGCAGCGGCAAGGTGAGCCCCAGCAAGCTGCCTGACAGCCCCGGGCAGGCCATGCCGCCCAGCCTCAGCAAGGCGCCGCCGGCCGCGCCGCCCGGCCAGCCCCAGAGCAGCCAGTTCAGCCTGCAGTGGGAGAGCTACGTGAAGCGCTTCCTGGACATCGCCGACTGCCACGAGCGCTGCCACCTGCCTCCGAGCTGGACGCCGGCAGCGTCCGCTTCACTGTGGAGAAGCCGGACGAGAACTTCTCCTGCGCCTCCAGCCTCAGTGCGCTCACCCTGCACGAGCACTACGTGGAGCTGCTGCTGCTGCTGACCGCGGCGCCGGCGGGGGTCGCGGTGGCGCCGGGCACCGCCCGCGAGAAGAGGATGTGGGACGACAGGAGGGGCCGGCGTCCGCGGGCTCCCGGACCCGCAAGGCCGCGGACCAGGAGCTGGAGCTGCTGCGCGCTGCCAGTCCTGGTCTACATGCTGGGGCCCGCCCTGGCCCTGGAGGACGACTCGTGCACTGACTCGGCCGAGGGCACGCCTGTCAACTTCTCCAGCGCAGCGTCCCTCAGCGAGGAGACCCTGCAAGGGCCCCCCAGGGAGCAGCCCCAGGGGGCCGGCTGGACAGGCAGGAGCCCGCCGGCCTCGTGGCCCCCACCAGCCAGGTCTCCAGGCACCGGCTTAAGGCCGGGGTCGCCGGCCGGAGCCCGGAGCAGGTCCGGGGCACAGGGAGGAGCCGGCCGGGCTGGAGCTGCCCCTGGGCCAGCTCCCAAGTGCCCACTTGGACCGGGGTCAGCGGGGAAGGGGGGAGGCAGTCCCTGTGCCTCACGACGCCCACGAGGAGGCCGTGTACTGCTTCTACGACTCTGACGAGGCGCCCTCCTTGGCCGGGCCGCCCCATCCCGCAGGCCCTGAAGCGGGGCAGGAAGGAGGCCCGGGTCCCAGCCAAGGCAGCCGCTCCGGCCCAGCCGCCCCAACCCCCCGGGGCCCAGCCCAGGCTGATCGCAGGTAAGACCCTACCTTGCTACTCCCTGAGCTCCTCGGCTACCTCGCTCAAGGCTGTGAGCGACCGGCCAGCCACCTGGGAGGCCTGGAGCCCACGGTCCCCCAGGCCCTGCACCAAGGAGGCAGGCGCGACAGCTCCCCCAGCCCGCGCTCCGAGGAGGCACTCCCGCGCTGCTGCATCGGCTCAGCCATGCCCAGGCACAGGCCCTCGGCCTCTGGCCTCCAGCGCTGCAAGGCTCGGGCTGCTGGGCAGGACAAGCGGCCGGCAGAGGCGCCCTGGGACTTCGGCGAGGAGGCGGCCGGCTCAGACCTGGCCTCCGACCTGGACAGCGTCGAGTGGCGGGCCATCCAGGAGGGCGCCAATTCCATCCTCACATGGCTGCATCAGGCGGCCGCGGCGGCACCCCGCTAGGCGGCCTCCGAGTCCGACTCGCTCCTGTCCCTGGGGTCTGCTCTGTCCATGGACCCCTCCCCACAGCTATCCAATCGCAGGAGCAGGCGCCAGCCCGGGGCGGGGCAGGGAGGGCAGTGCCCGGCGGCCAGAGAAAGGGAGCCTGGCCTCAGCCAAAAGCGCTCGAGCCCCCGCGCCCCTGGTGGCCCGAGAAGCCGCACGCTGTTCAATAGGTAGCAGCGGGGGTGCCGGCCATTCTCCAGGGGCGGACAGTGATTTACGTGCTCTGCCCGGCCACCCGGCCCCAGCCCAAAGCTGTCCCTGGCCCCGGGCCACACTGAGGAAGGCGGCGGAGCCCCCCAGCCTGGCACAGCCAGCAGCCGCAGGCAAAGCGCCAGCGCCCAGGAAGCAGCGCTCTCGGAGCCTGCACCGGCCGGGCAAGATATCGGAGCTGGCGGCGCTGAGCCACGCCCGCCCCCCCCCCAGGAGTGCCACCCACCCTGCTCCTCTGGCCAAGACCCCTTCTTCAAGCTCCTCCCAGACCTCGCCCGCCTCTCAGCCTCTGCCCAGGAAGTCGCCCCCCTCCACCCCAGCTTCAGGGTCTCTGCCTGGCTCAGCAGCCCCCCGCGTGCCCAAGACGCTGGCACGGGCCCTGCTGGCCAAGCACCACAAGACACGGAAGTCGCCCGTGCGGATCCCGTTCATGCAGAGGCCGGCCAGGCGCGGGCCGCCGCCGCTGGCCAGGTCCGCCCCAGAGCCGAGCCCCAGAGGCCGCGAGGGGGCGGCGGGGGCGCGTGGGGGCCGACTGGGCCTGGTGCGTGTGGCCTCCGCCCGCTCCAGCGGCAGCGAGTCCTCCGACCGCTCGGGCTTCCAGCGCCAACTGACCTTCATCAAGGAGTCGCCCGGCTTGCTGCGTCGCTGGCGCACGGAGCTGCTGTCCGACTCCGCCTCCACCTCCCAGGGCGCGTCGCCCCGCCGCGGCCGGCCCGCGCTCCCCGCCGTCTTCCTCTGCTCTTCGCGCTGCGACGAGCTGAGGGCGGCCCCGGGGCAGCAGCCAACCCGGCCAGGATCCGGTCCCGGCCCCGGCCCGCGCGCACCAGCGCACCAGCTCTGAGAGCCCTTCGCTCCTGCCCGTGAGCGCCCCCGTGCGGCCGGAGGCGGTCAAGCGCTACTCCTCCCTTCCCCACGTCAGCGTGGCCCGCAGGCCCGATGGCGGGGCCCCAGGAGCCCCCAGCCCAGCGCACACCACCCGGAGCCACGGGAGCGACGGCGAGGCGCGGCCACTGCCCAGGGTGGTCGCGCCAGGCACGACATGGCGGCGCATCCGGGATGAGGACGTCGCACACATCCTGCGCAGCACCCTGCCCTCCTCGGCCCTGCCGCTCCGGGGCGCCTCGCCCGAGGAGGGCCCCGCCGGCCCCCCGCTGCAGAAGACCAGCGTCGCCACGGTGCAGACAGAAGAGGTGGCCCAGCCCAAGACCAACGCCAGCGCGTCCCTGAGCCTGGAGAGCAGGCAGTAGCCCCCCGCGCCAACCGGCGCCCAGGCCACCCTCCTGGGCAGCGACATGGATGGGCCGGTCCCGGCCAAGGCACGGTGGGCAAGGCAGGCGTGGCGGGGGGTGCTGGCTCTGTGCCTCCCTCCCAGCTTCCTCTGCACGGACCACGTGGACAGCACAAGGACCACGGGACCCCAGGGCCATCACAGCCTGGGGACCGGAGCCTCATCACACCCCAGGAGCCTGAACGCAGCAGGAGAGGGGCCCCATGGCCCTGCCCATCTCCACGGAGGAGCGCGCTGTAGAGAGAGCCAGCGACCTCTTTCCTGCAGAATCCGGCTGGGAGAAGGGAACCTGCGGGTGGCTGCCCAGCAGGGCTACCCCCACACCCCATCCCCCAGGAGGGGCTCCACCTGCTGTATCCTGTGCTCCACACCCTTGGGCCTTGGCCAGACAGCCGCAGGCAGCAACCCGAGCGGGCGCCCCCTTCAGGCCCCACCCGTGCCCTGCAGGACACAGCCCAGGAGGAGTTGGGGTGGCCCCCAAGCTCCGGGGTGCACCCCAGGTGCCACGCACTTCCTTCTAGGCCACGGCTGCCAAGCAGGGGTCCTGGGGAGCGTGGGGCAGCCGGCCAGAAGATGACCAGCAGTGGGGGTGAGGCAGCGCCCGAGGCCTCCGCACACAGGGACTGCTGGGTGTCCTCAGGCCTGGGGCTCGGGGCTGCTCCCGGATCAGTGAGGGGGAGATGCAGGCACAGCTCACCCCGCCCAGCATGGGGAGATCACAGAGTGACCTTTGGGCAATGGAGCTGAGGCGGGGCTGCAGGCCCTGTCCTGGGGACCTGGTCTTGCCCAGCCCCTGACCCTGGACACCAGTACCCCCCCCCCGCCATTCCCAGGGCCACTCAGGATGGGCGGCCACTTGGCAGCCTTCCCTCCGCCCACCCGCCTGTTCCTCACACCCTGCAGCACCCGTCCCACGTGTACTTAGCGCGCCACTGCCAGCACCCCATGTAAAGCCGCGGGCTCCCCCGCGGAAGTGGGGAAAGTGGCTAGGGGGAACTGCCCTTCCACGGAGGTGGAAGGGTCGGTAGCCAACCCGGGAAGAACCAGCAGCAAACCCGGGAAGGGCCGAGCAGACAAAAGAACAGCGCAGGGTCCTGTGTCGTTCCTCCACGAAGACGGGGAGCGACACCTGAATACACGTTTCTTCTCTTTTTCTCCGAGCTCTCTCTGTCTTTCAAATGAATAGCTAAGTATTTTGTAAAAAGAAAGAAAAAATGACCAGAGTACTATAGTTTTCTAATGTACTTCAGATTTCAGTAGCTAAATTCTCTAAGAATAGTGCTTTCGCTTCACTCTTCCTCCCTTATCTGTTTTTCATATGAAAAGATATGAATGCTGGTGGAAAATACTATCTAAGCCCCAGCTTATTAATAGTTTATAGATGACACTGTCATGAGAACTCTGGCCAAGTCATAGCAACCTTGGTGTCTGTGACGGCTGTGTCATCCTTTGCATGAGCTGATATGATGTGGGAGGCGCCCTTGCCAATGTTCCTTTGCTTAATATTCACCTGTAACACAGACACCAATGGCTTTTCACTATTTAAAACACAATGAAATCCATATATTGGGAAATTTATATTTTAATTAGAAGTTCTGTCAAATAACCTTCATTTGATACAATGGAAAGCGAAGTGTTTACAGTAATGAGGAAGTTACCGTAAGCTTACATTCTTTAAACTTAAAGAAATATTTTTACAGTTGTTTCCATTTTTATCTGAACATTTTCAATGCACCTTTACTATAGTGAGTATTTTATTTTATTGCTTGTTCATTTCCTGTTTATTTGTAATGTTTGCTGTCAGAGGCAAAATGTACAAACTATTACAAAGCAAATTTGATTTCCAGTACAAGAAAAATGCTAGCTTGTGTAATATAAACCCGTGTACACATGTCTATGTCTGTGTCACCAGCATCCGAACGTACACTTGCCCAGAGGGGCTCTGACCCAGCTGTCACACACACAGCCGTGTTCTCGCCGCCAAGGCCTGCCCACTCCAAGGCATTTTATCTTTCACATTATACTCTCTCTGCCTGTTTGTGTCCCACAGTATCCTCCAAAAGTGTGTGTGGGAAATTCATTTTTATGCTGTTCACTTGTGCTCACACATTTAATATAAGAATCAAAAAGTTATTTAGGTTTATAAAACACCATTTCACACTATCTTTATCCATTTCCTCCTAGTCTGGCCTTTGTCCATCTACGTGTGTTAGTCCAGATGGAAGAGAATATGTTTCCCCCGGCACTGCCTTCCCTGACAAATTATGTAAAAGCCTTCTTTTTCTTTTTTCATTTTAATTTTTAATTAGTTTCTAGCAGATTCAATGTGTTTAGTAGATACAATTCTAAGAACATATGATAGTCCCTCTCATCCCTTCTCTCCCTCCTATCCTCTTTCCTTCTCCCCCCTTTTTTTTTGGTTTTTAGTTTTTGAGATAACATATTTTAAACTTACATTACACTAAAAGGCTTAATACTTTGCTAAATAAGAAGTTAAACAAGTAAAAAGCCAAAAGACACTAGTTTAGTGGGAATATAGACATGGCCATAAACAATAACTGAATGGGAAAATGACCATTTCACCTATATAAATTATAAAGTAATCAAGATCATTAAAACTATAGTTGGAAACATTTTTAAAGGAATTATTCATTTATTTGAAAATCAGAGTCATAGAGAAAGGGAGAGACACAGAAAAAGAGAGAAAGATCTTCCATCCATTGGTTCAATCCATGATGGTCACAATGGCCAGGGATGGGCCATACCAAAGCCAGGAGCCAAGAGTTTCATTCAATCTCCCATATGGGTGCAGGGAAACAAGTACTTGGGTCATCCTCCAGCTATTTTTCCCAGTTCACTAGCTGGGAGCTGGGTTGGAAGTGGAGCAGCCAGGACTTGAACTGGCAGCCATATGGAATGCTGGCACAACGGCTTTACCCTCTATGCCACAACATCAGCCCCTAATATAACATTCTTAATCATTGGTTTCACAAAGATATAAAACAAAGTTTTACAAAACCATTTTTTCTGCAATACTGATACACACTGACATTTCATTCTTTTTCTTCTTTTTTTGTATGTTTCTTAACTTTTTACCACATATAAGGGAGAGTATACCATATTTGTCTTTCTGGGTCCAAGCCTTATTTTTCTTAAATTATTTTTCATTATCTGAGGTTTACCTAACTTATAGTAAATGAATTTCCTTTTAGCATAACCACATTTAAGTTGAAAATCAAATATTTGCCTTCTATCAAGAAAAGCAATGCTTATTTAAAAATTATAGAAGCAACAAAAAAAAACCCAAAAACATTCTCTTGTTACTATTTTTTAAATGAAGATCTGGATCCACATGGTATTAAATGTCCTGCAAATTTCCAGGAATATTTATTTAATTTTTATTTATTTTTTTAGTTGACAGGTAGAGTTATAGACAGTGAGAGAGAGAGACAGAAAGGTCTTCCTTCTGTTGGTTCACTCCCCAAATGGCAGCTATGGCTGGCGCTGCGCCGATCCGAAGCCAGGAGCTAGGCACCTCCTCCTGGTCTCCCATGGGGTACAGGGCCCAAGCACTTGGGCCATCCTCCACTGCCCTCCCGGGCCACAGCAGAGAGCTGGACTGGAAGAGGAGAAGCCAGGACTAGAACCCGGAGCCCATATGGGATGCTGGCGCCGCAAGTGGAGGATTAACCAAGTGAGTCATGGCACTTGGCTCCAGGAATGTTTATTTAAAAACCATGCTTTTGTTTTAAAATTTAGAAACTGCTTCAGGATTCTGATATGAAAATTTATAGAAGCAGAAATAATCATAACAAATAGCGATATAATCAAAACAAAAAGAGGGTTCATTAGACCAATGTAACCAGAAACTGAAGTACTAAAAACTAATTCAAAAATTAAGAAATAAAATTCAATTAATATATGGAATGAAAAGCCCTCCAAGGTCAAGTCAGATATATTATTCTAATAAAACTACAGTTAAAGAGTAGGACATCTGTATTTCTAATAATTTAAATTACATAGAGGTCGGCGTCATGGCTCACTTGGTTAATCCTCTGCCTGCAGCACGGCATCCCATATGGGTGCTGGGTTCTCCTCCCGGTTGCTCCTCTTCCAGTCCAGCTCTCTGCTGAGGCCCAGGAAGGCAGTGGAGGATGGCCCAAGTGCTTGGGCCCTGCACCTGCATGGGAGACCAGGAGAAGCACCTGGCTCCTGGCTTCAGATTGGTACAGCATGTCGGCTGTAGCGGCCATTTGGGGGGTGAACCAATGGAAGGAACACCTTTCTCTCTGTCTCTCTCTCTCTCACTGTCTAACTTTGCCTGTAAAATAAGTAAAAATAAATAAATAAATAAAAATAAAGAGTCATTATCTTTAAAAATTACATAATGTTTATCAGGAAATAGCTCAATGATGATCCTAAGTTACAATTTAGGCACCACACAAACACTAATGCAAGAGGGAAGTAAAATAAAGACACAAATATGTGATGTGAAAAAAAATTTAACCTCAAAAATTTTGTTATAAACCAACAGTGTTTACAATCTGATGAAATATTGAATAGGTAATGGTGAAATTTTTTTCTCTCTTTTTTAATTTAGTAAATATAAATTTCCAAAGTACAGTTTATGGATTACAATGGCTTTCCCCCCATAATTTCCCTCCCACTCGCACCCCTCCCATCCCCACTCCCTCTCCCATTCCATTCACATCAAGATTCACTTTCAATTCTCTTTATATACAGAAGATCGATTTAGTATATATTAAGTAAAGAGTTCATCAGTTTGCACCCACACAGAAACACAAAGTGTAAAATACTGTTTCAGTACTAGTTATAGCATTACTTCACATTGGACAACACATTAAGGACAGGTCCCACATGAGGAGTAAGAACACAGTGACTCCTGTTGTTGACTTAACAATTTGACACTCTTGTTTATGGTGTCAGTAATCTCCCTAGGCTCTAGTCATGAGTTGCCAAGGCTATGAAAGCCTTTTGAGTTCGCCGACTTCGATCTTATTCTGACAGGGTCATAGTCAAAGTGGAAGTTCTCTCCTCCCTTCAGAGAAAGGTACCTCCTTCTTTGATGACCCATTCTTTCCACTGGGATCTCACTCACGGAGATCTTTTATTTAGGTTTTCTTCTTCTTCTTTTTTTTTTTTTCCAAAGTGTCTTAGCTTTCCATGCCTAAAATACTCTCATGGGCTCTTCAGCCATATCCAAATGCCTTAAGGGCTGATTCTGAGGCCAGAGTGCTTTTTAGGACATCTGCCATTCTATGAGTCTGCTGTGTATCTCGCTTCCCATGTTGGATCATTCTCTCCCTTTTTGATTCTATCAGTTAGTATTAGCAGACACTAGTCTTGTTTGTGTGATCCCTTTGACTCTTAGACCTATCAGTGTGATCAATTGTGAACTGAAATTGATCACTTGGACTAGTGAGATGGCATTGGTACATGCCACCTTGATGGGATTGTATTGGAATCCCCTGGCACGATTCTAACTCCACCATTTGGGGCAAGTCCGATTGAGCATGTCCCAAATTGTACATCTCCTCCCTCTCTTATTCCCACTGTTATATTTAACAGGGATCACTTTTCAGTTAAAATTCAAACACCTAAGAATAATTGTGTGTTAATTACAGAGTTCAACCAACAGTACTAGAACAAAACAAAGAAAAAATACTATACTAAAATGGATAAAGTATTACATTGTACATCAACAGTCAGGACAAGAGCTGATCAAGTCACTGTTTCTCATAGTGTCCATTTCACTTCAACAGGTTTCCCCTTTGCTGCTCAGTTAGTTGTCACCGATCAGGGAGAACATATGATATTTGTCCCTTTGGGACTGGCTTAATTCACTCAGCATAATGTTTTCCAGATTCCCCCATCTTGTTGCAATTTTAAACGTTTGGATGCAGGTGTAGTGGTTTTTTTTATGGTTTTACTTTGCATTTCTCAGATGATGAATGATACTGAGTACCATTTTGTATTGCTTTCCATCCATTCATTATGTGTAGTGTCTGTTCAAGCCTTTTGCCCATTATTTAATTAAGTTATGCTTGTTCTTATTTTTGGTTTTTTAAGGTGATTTGCATATTATAATGAGTCATTTGTAATATATATTATTTTCCAACTTTTTCTCTTGATCTGCGGTTTGTTTTATATTCTCTTAACAATGTCTTTTGAAAACCAGAAATTTTTAATTTGATGAGGGTACAAGTGGTCTATTTCTTTCTTTTATGCATACTTTGTTTATCATATCTAAGCAATCTTTGCTTAAATGAGGAAGGCATAAAGCTACTCATGTTCTTCTCAAAAATTTTCAAAATTTTGGTTTCCCATTTGAGACCATGATCCATTTTCTGCAATCTTCTAAATCCAATGATAATTTAGTGTGTTTATGTATGGATAAGCAATATTTCCTGCATCAATTATTTCAAAGCCCATTCTTTTATCTTGAATTATTTCAGATCTTTCTAAGTCATGTGTTTGTGTATGGATGAATATATTTTAGCCACTCTATTCTTTGCATTAAGTTCTTTATTGTCTGATGCTATCTTGATTACTGTGGCTTTAAAAATAATTCTCAAAATCTTATAGTGATAGCTCACTTTACCCTTTTGTTATTCCTTATCCAGGGTAGGGGGTGCATCTTACATGCTTTGTATTTAAATATTGTGAAATTCTTCATAGGAACTATTTCAAGACGTTGAGTAGGATGGTGTTGAATCTACAGATAAATGTTAGGAGAATATATGTTTTAAAGATATTAAATGTTCTGCTATATAAGCAATGTAAATTATTGTATTAATTTATTCTTTCTTTAATTTCTCTCAGCAATAATTTTTTAATTTCCAGAATAAATGTCTTAATTATTATTAGATTTTTCCTTAGGTATTTCATTTTTCAGGTTGTTAAAACTGGGATTTTTTTGCACTTTTAATTTCTTTTTTTTTTTTTTTTTTTTTTTGACAGGCAGAGTGGACAGTGAGAGAGAGAGACAGAGAGAGAAAGGTCTTCCTTTGCCGCTGGTTCACCCTCCAATGGCCGCCGCTGCAGCCGGCGCACCGCGCTGATCCTGGCAGGAGCCAGGAGCCAGGTGCTTTTCCTGGTCTCCCATGGGGTGCAGGGCCCAAGCACCTGGGCCATCCTCCACTGCACTCCCTGGCCATAGCAGAGAGCTGGCCTGGAAGAGGGGCAACCGGGACAGAATCCGGCGCCCCAACCGGGACTAGAACCCGGTGTGCCGGCGCCGCAAGGTGGAGAATTAGCCTATTGAGCCACGGCGCCGGCTGATGCACTTTTAATTTCTAAAAATTAATTGTTCATCAATAGAAGAGCAGTTATTTGTGTGTAAGTTTTGTATCTCATAATCTTGATGAACACACTTACTAACCCCAGTAATTGGTTTTTATATATTTTCTTGGATTATTTTCACCTAACCATGCCTAAAATGAGCCTGTGAAATATGCCTATGTTGATATTTTGAAAAGAAAATCACTATATCTATTATATCTTTATATATAATTATATATAAATATATATTGCATTATATAATATATAATTATATATAAACATATAATTATATCTATTATATATTATATGTATTATATATCTATATATATTATATCTATTATTTAAGGTGATATGTATCTTTATTTTAGACCTCAACCCAAATATACATTAAACATAGTATTAAAAACTGTGTACCACAATTATTGTAGTAGACTAATGCTAATTCATCCCATGAATGACTTCAGAAGCCTTAGATTATCTATCAGCTTTAGAACAAAAAAATACAATTAGAACATGAGAAATACAAGTGAGGGTTTACAATTATATTTTTAAAAATTTGTTCCTTATATAAGGTGAACAAACTTCATGTATTTCATATATACAGATTTAAGAGCATAGTGATAGTTCTTTCACTACCCTTGCTACTGCTTATGATCTCACCCTCCCTCCTTCCTTTCTTATTTTTTCTTTCAGTTTTTACAATGACATACTTTATTTCATAATCACAAGCTTGATCTTCCACTGAATAAACAAACAAATAGTAAGTATAAAAATCATTGTTGTTCAAGAGTATAGACAAGGATTGTAAACAACAGTCAAATCTCAAAATGTCAATTTTACTCATATAAATTATATTTTTGTGTTCTGTATATTAATTACCACAAGTAAAGGAAAACATATGATATCTGTATTTTTGGGACTGGCTTATTTCAGTAAGCATAATCGTTCCAAGTTGCATACATTTTGTTGCAAAATACAGGATTTAACTCTTTTTAATGGCTGAGTAGTATTCCATGGTGTATATATATCCCATTTTCTTTATCCAGTCATTGGTTGATGGTCAACTGGGTAGATTGCATATCTTAGCTCTTGTGAATTGAGCTGCAATAAACATGAAGGTACAAATAACTCTTTCATATGCTGATTTAATTTCATTTGGGTAAATTCCCAGGAATTCATGGCTGGGTAACATGGTAGGTCTATTTTCAGATTTCTGAGGATGTCTTCCATATTGGTACTACTGTAATAGAGGGCAGCATATGTGCGATAGTTGAACATCAAATTTGACTTTAATTCAGCTGCCAGCCAAATGAATAGGATATATTTACTTAGGTCAACAATGGTTTTACAAAACCAAGTATATACAAGTTCAGTGTCAATGTCTCACTGTATACACATATTAATGTATCTTGATGTCAGGTGTCCATTTTGGAGTCAACATGAGGGTTTAAGGAATGTCAGAGATTCCTTCTCAGCTTTTTGGCTAAGATCAAGTGTGGGAATATCACAGATGCAGATGATGGGGTTCCAAGTACAAGACAATGGGTCAGAAAAGCCTAAATGATGTATGCAGAGAAAAGATAAGCTAAAAAAGGAGAACTAGGATTGACCTGAAATACCTGTTTGTGGTAACTGTTGGTAAGTGCTATAAACTGATCAGTGTATTATAAAGTGTCAGTGATATATATATATATATATATATATAGTAAAAATTGTGTGAATGAAATACTATTTGGTATAGATATATAAAAATGTCTACACTGAATTGTACCCCTTAACCAATAAAACTTTCTCTCCCAAGTTTTATGATTTTTTTCATGAATTCCACATTATGTAATATTAATATACCTATCTCTTTGAAAAATAATATGCATGTATGCATATGGTTACATATGAAGCAAATATAGCAACATGCTAAAAATTGTTATATCTATGAATGCTCATGGAATCTTTCTTTGTACTTTTCTATATTATTTGTGATATTTAAAAATAAAAAATTTAAAAGAAAGGTTAGTCTTTCTAAGGAATAAAAGAAAACTGAGGCATAACATCTTTAATAATGTTCTTCCTCTGTGTCACTTTTTTATATATTAGTTTTATAGATTAGATGCTTCTTTTCAATAATTGAGTACAACAGTGATTATTATCATCTTATTTTACTGGGAATAACAGAGTATTTGTGGCTTCTGTGACATAGCTACTGTCACACCTGAGAAAGTCACAGATTAATGTTCAGGACAGTGGTTCATGTTCTATATCCGTTCCTTCTTCTTTTACCCTCTTTGCTATTCTTATCTTCTCATGCCTTGGCAACTCATGACAAGAGCCTAGGGTGATTACTGATGCCATAAACAGGAGTGTCAATTTGTTAAGTCAACAACAGGAGTCACTGTGCACTTACTCCTCATGTAGGATCTCTGTCCTTAATGTGTGGTACAGTGTGATTTAATGCTACAACTAGTACTCAAACAGTATTTTTCACTTTGTGTTTCTATGTGGGTGCAAACTGTTGAAATCTTTACTTAATATATGCTAAACTGATCTTCTGTATATAAAGAGAATTGAAAGTGAATCTTGATGTGAATGGAAGGGGAGAGGGAAAGGGAAAGGGGAGGGTTGCGGGTGGGAGGGAAGTTATGGGTGGGGAAGCCATTGTAATCCATAAGCTGTACTTTGGAAATTTATATTCATTAAATAAAAGTTAAAAAAAATCAAAATAATCAATAAATAAATCTTATATACAGGCAAAATTTCATTTATGAGTAATAGTAGAAAATCAAATATACATCACTGAATAGAAAACTGTCTAATTTTTTATTATCTTTTACTTTTATCTTTATACTAACAAAGTAACGCTATTTTCAATGGGATGGATATCTAGGAATGATAAGTGAAAAGCATAATATGTTAGCAGTATGTTTGCAAAATTCAGATGCAAAAATAGATGAAATCCAAGATGATTTAAATTTGATGGCTAGTTGAAAGTATTTTAGTAAACATAGAGGAATATAAATAAAGAGTTTAAATAAATTACAATTCTAGAAATATCCTAGGATGCACAAACCAGTGCAATACCAAAGAGTAATTTTCTCAGCTCTCTCTCACACAAAGCCTCTCACACATACATATCTGCCAATTTGTTGGCATTCAAGTACACAGAGGGTTCTATGGCTTTAAAATTGGGATGAGTTTTAAAAATACGATCTAAGGAAACAACAGAGAAACAGCCAAAAGACTAAGAAAGTCCTAATAAAAGATCCTAATAAAAAAGACAGTGAATGGGGAACTTCAAATCTTCCTTCACAATTTCTGGTAATTATATACATAATAGTGTAACAGAAAAAACACAAACTGGTGTAAATTCTTGCAATTGTATGTGTGGATGCATATATGAAGTTCCAAAGAAGTTACCCAAAAGAAAATACTTTATGTTCAACCTATGTGATTTTTAGACATTTTCTTTTCGTTTAGGTAAGAGATAAGATAATTCAAAAGCATTCAAGTTGTTCTTCTAGAAGCATGGCTTTTTTCTTGCCTATGTAATATTATGCAACAACATAGAAAATTCTTGTTTCCTATTGAATTCATGTTGACACTACTTTATGTGAAAACCTGTTATTACTGGCTCTTTAAAAATAACACTTACACTGCCGGCACTGTGGCTCAACAGGCTAATCCTCCACCTAGCGGCGCTGGCACACTGGGTTCTAGTCCCGGTCGGGGCGCCAGATTCTGTCCCGGTTGCCTCTCTTCCAGGCCAGTTCTCTGCTATGGCCCAGGAGTGCAGTGGAGGATGGCCCAAGTGCTTGGGCCCTGCACCTGCATGGGAGACCAGGAGAAGCACCTGGCTCCTGCCTTCGGATCAGTGGGGTGCGCTGGCCACAGCGCGCCGGCCGCGGTGGCCATTGAAGGGGGAACCAACGGCAAAGGAAGACCTTTCTCTCTGTCTCTCTCTCACTGTCCACTCTGTCTGTCAAAAAAAAAAAAAAAACACTTACACTTTGTTTATAATTTATACACTTATTTAAAAATTATCAACAAGCAAATTATATACAAAAATATGCACTGCTTGTCTCTTCTCTGTTTAATAGAAAATAGTTTGCTTTTTTTCTTATATTTATTGCCTACTTGACCTTTTTTCTCTCTGACAGTTCCAATCAAAATCAAGTTACATATTGAGAAAGAATAGAGATATATTCAAACATGTTTAATTAACACTCTACCACTCCACCCCTCAATTTGTTTAACGATTATGTGATATAATGCAGTACATTCCAGATAAACATCAAAAACCAACAATTGTCAAGTAGGGATTTGCTGTCAAGTTGCATAAAAATTAGCTGTGATAAACATAGAGAAACTGGCACCAACCCAGACCTATGTAATCGAAGTTTCTAAAAGAGAATTAGGAAATATGCAATGAAAATATCTCCCCTGGGTGACTCTAATGTGAAAGGTTATCCAAGTTCACGGTTACAGCACACAAGAAACTACCTGTTTCTGAACTAAAAGCATAACAAGCATTACAGTAAAAGTAATCATAAAAGCAGAGCAGGCATTTGGCACAGTGATTATTAGCACACTACTTGGAACACCCTCATCCCATTTCGTAATGTCAGCGTTAAGACCCTGGCACTGCCTAAAGACTCCTGCTTCCTATTAATGTGCATGCTGGGAGTCAGTGGTGATGGCAAGTGCTCTTCCATGTGGGAGAGCAAAGCTGATTTCCTGGTTTCCAGTTTCAACTTGACCCAGCAGTGAGCAGACAGGAGTCTCTCTCTCTCTCTTTTCTTTCTCTCTCTCTCTCTGTCTTTCTCACTGAATAGACTAGTGAAAAAAAATCAAACCTCATTGTAGGTGCTAAACTCTGATTTTTTTAGAATTAGAAAAAAATAAAAATATAGGACATTCAATGCCTGTGTTGGTTTGATTGACCTACTCTCATTTGTCTCTCCAGATTGTATACTTTACAGAAAGGAGCTCAACTCCATTCAGGAAATATATGAACATTTGTTTTTCTTAGTAGTATTCCTACCCAGAATGCTATTTTCAATTTGTTTAATCAGCAAAGACTTCTCTGTCAAGACACATATTGAGTTACTTATCTTGCAATAGTTCTTGACTATTCAAGCTTACTTACCACTCCTTAGCTCTGTATTTGTTTTGATCAAACCACTCATCACATCACATTGAACCTGCTGTTGCTTGCCTATTTATGTCCATAAATAAAAAATGAGCCCTTCCAGGATACCTGGTGTTCTTTTAATTGTTGAAGCCCTCATTTAAGTTGTGAATATTGTTTCATGTGTGATATGCTTCAATAAATGTTTGCCCAATCATTAATGACATGATAATAGGGGCAATTAGTTTTCATAGAACAATCTTTGCTGATAGAAAAACTCACTTAGGAGACCAGATAGACTCAGCAGAAGGTAATTTAGGATCCAAGAAAAGTTTTTTTTATCATAGTAAACATTGTTGCCAAATACTAATAGATTATCCGTCAATCTTCATTGTTATGATTGTTTGTTGAAAGTTAAATCACGCATGATTAAACTCTTTCTAGTCAATGATTCAGACAACAAAAATAATAAATACAGGGTTGATCCACATTTTTATTCTTTAATGCAGTTTGTTCTTTATTTATAATCTTTTATGTTTAAAATAATGCCATGAATTTTTACATCGTGTTGCTTCTGCACTAGTTTTCTCCGTGTGGTTTTCAAAAAGATCATGGATAAAATGTGGAAATTGCTCCAGTTGAATAAGCAAGTTTAATCCTGTGGTGATATTTGCTTCAGTTACAGGCTACGTAATCCATGAAGTATAATCCTGAGTACGATCCATGGAGATGATTTTATTAGTAGGAAGCATCATCTAAACTCATGTGATTCCACCCATTGTTCAATAGGATGAAATGTCAAAACATTAAAGTCTCATTTATCTTTAATTTCATTCCAAAAACTAGTCTTGAAAGCAACCAATTATCTTATTAATCATTCCCAGGAAACGTTACTAATGTTCCATTATCTGCATGTTTAGGTTTGACCTTTGATGGTGCAGAAAAGCTATCTTCACTTTAACAAAATCATATCCTTCAGTTTTGAGAATGGTTAGTTGCAATATGATTAGGATTCTGCTCTTTCTCCATCTACTATATTCATATTATGTGTATTACAAACTTGGGCTTCTTCAGTGTTTATGTCATGTTTGATTCCATGCTTTTTGATGACCTATATAAAAATAAATTGTTCATATTCAGATTTAATTTATTTATCATTGATACATAAAAATCCTACAAGTTGTAGGATATCAACCAATGTATCAATACCTGTTTACATTGTGTAATATTAAAATCAGAGTAAACATATTTATCTCCTCAAATATTTATAATTTCTTTTGGTGGGAATATTCAAAATTCTTACTTCAAGCTTTAAAAAACACATTTACAGTAGATCATTGCTATCTATAGGTATTTTACTATGCAGTAAAACACAAGAACTTATGAACTTACTCCTCCTACCTAACTCTAATTTCTTTATTTCTTTTATTTTTTGGTGCTGAAACCCAGAAGCAAACTCTAATTTCATATTTATGAAGCAGCCTTTCCCCACCACTCCCTCCCTCCACCCATCCTGGCTTTTGGAAATGGTCACTTCACTCTCAAGTTCTATGAGGTTGAGTTTTTCAGAATCAACATATGAGAAACAAGGTTTAGTACTTACCTTTCTGTACCTGACTTATTTCACTTAACATAATAACCTACAGCTCTTTATATGTTGTGACAAATGGCAAGATTGGACCATTTTTAAAAGAAAGTTGGTTTACTTGAAAATCAGAGTATCAGAGAAAGGAGAGAGAAAGGGAGAGAGAGAAAGGGAGATAGAGAGAGAGCAAGAGAGTGAGCTTTTATTTTCTATTTCTCTCCTCAAATGCCCATAACATCATGGGCTGGGGCTGGCCAAAGTCAAGACACTGGAACTCCATCTGGGTCTCTTATATGGGTGGCAGGAACCCAAATATTTGGGCCATTATCCCCTGCTTCTCAGGTTCACTATTAGCAAGGTAGAATGGAAGTGCTAATCTGCACAGATGTCCCAACCTGTGGCTTAACTTGTGTGCCACAATTCTCATCCTCAGATTTGCAATATGTTTGTGACTGAATAATATTTTTCTGTGTATATGTAGCAGTTTCTTTATTCTTTATTATGAAGTGAATACACAGGCTATACTGGCAGATTGTTTAAATTCTGCTATGGTGAGTTCTGAGAATTGGTGATGTGCAATTGTTTTAAAGGCATGATTGGCCACATCCTTTCTCCTTTTGTAGCTCCAAAGCCTGGATGGGGGTCGTGGACTCATCTTCAGACCTGAGGAGAGCAGTGCCTGTCTAGAGGTGCCCTGACCGTTTATTCCCCATTTATAAGGAAGCAGAAGAGTCTCCTCTTATGTTTCAGCGCATCACTGGTTCAGAGGCGTACGCCACTAAAAAGTGTCCATTTTGGCAATCTTCATGTACTGCCTGAACACAACTGTATACCTTGTAGAAAGTCCTAAAATGTTCAGTATCAGCATCATAGAAAGTCATACATCCCCTTCCTTTGTGTGTTTAGTATGGAAAATTTTTTCCAGGAAGTTATGACAGGAATTCACAGAGCACAGAATCAAGAGAGCTTTCAAGTTACAATTACAGCTGACTGTAAATGGCTCTGCCCCATTTACATCAGCTGTTACAATGTCTTCATTGCAATAGTGTGTTTGTCGCCCAAAGTCACCATCTGCTTCCTGATTTTAGTGAGATTTTCTTCCATACAAGTTTTCCTACTAATTTAATGCTTAGTACATAATTCAGAACACGGTATTCTAACAAGTCTTTTCGCAATCATTCCTGCAGTAAAAAGTGTTTCAAAATCAAGTATGTAGGAATGTGTGTCCTTCTGGCAAGGTATTTACAACCAAAGAAAAATTCCAGCCGGTAGATTTGAATCGGGCACAATATCCTTAAATGCAATGCAAATAAAAAATATATTAAAGTGGAAAGAAGCACAGAAAATTGTTAGAGAAATTCAAAACATTGTGCAGATACTTTACCGAAGTTACAACCTTCCTTACATAATGTTATCTCATCAATCTAGAGCTCTGGGGTTCTAGAGGTACATAGCAGATGACTTGGAGCTCCACTATTCTGCTGAGTTGAACTAAATTTCTGAAATCATTTAAACTCCCTTAAGAGAATTACATTTATTATCCTGTCAAGAGGGACTAGAACATATATCTGTTTCATGAAATTGGTTGGTGAAAAGATATATGTGGTTTTCGTCTGTTTCTGAAGTGCTTTGAGAAGACAAGAAGTGATCATAAACACACAAGTATCTCATCAAGATTTACTGAATATCGCTATTTGTTCTGTTTCAAAGTCACGAGAACTAGAAAATTTCGGCAGAAAACTGAAAGGATGAATTGGGTGACAGTGACAGTGAATCAGCACTCCCCCACGCTGTTATTACTGGGGAAGGACTGAGTGGCAGGACTCTCAGTGCTGAGGCTCTGCCCTGTTCTCTCGCCCACGATTTAGGAAACACAGCTGCAGTCAGATATAGGTAAAGGGTGTGCCTACAGCCATGTGGCCTCCCTGCTTACATGCAGACCAGGTGATCAAACAAACCTCTCCAAACCAAAATGCAGTTACCATGTCAGTACTCCCATTTACTGGTGCATCAGTGAACTTTAGACCCGTTCTGGGGAGACTGGTTCCTGCTAATGCTCCTGGTGATGTGCTGACTCTTGAAATGCCCTTTCGACAAGGAGTCTGACTTACTGCACTCTTTCATTAAATTGTGTAGAATGTGCATTGTTGCACGGAGGAAGACAAAGGCTCCTTCCTCTGAGAGCCCACAACCAAATGACATGTGATAGAGGGGAAAAAATGAAAATCAAAACTCTTCCTTGAAAGTAGAGGGAATGATGGGGCCGGCACTGCGGCACAGTGGGTTAACGCCCTGGCCTGCAGTGCCAGCATCCCATAAGGGCGATGGTTTGAGACCCTGCTGCTCCACATCTGATCCAGCTTTATTCTATGGCCTGGGAAAACAGTAGAAGGTGGCCCAAGTCTTCATAGGAGACCCAGAAGAAGCTCCTGGCTCTTGGCTTCGAATTGGCACAGCTCTAGTTGTTGCGGCCAATTGGAGAGTGAATTAGCGGATGGAAGACCTCTCTCTCTCTCTGCCTCTTCTCTCTCTGTGTAACTCTGACTTTCAAATAAATAAATAAATCTTTTAAAAAAGAGTTAAAGTAATCTTTAAAAAAAAACTAAAAAAAGAAAGTAGAGGGAATGAGAAAAATATAAACATAGCTGATTTGGGGGGAGTCTTGTTAAATTTTTATAAATTTTGAGAAATTATTGCCCATGCAAATTAAAAGTAGTGGAACAAGGAAACCAAGGAATGAGACTAGATACATTTAGAGTGTAATTGCTGGACATTCACTAAGGAATTAAGAAAAACAGTGAAAATATTTCCAAACCCTAACAGCGACCACACTGAAGTCTCAAAGCACCTCGATGAAGGAGGCCATGTAGACATACACATATTCTTGATTAGCTACAGCAATAGTTTGCAAATCTGGGAGGAAAAGCCAAATAATTAGGTAATAAAAACAATAAATGAATTTAGGGTTATCAGTGAAGTAACTGAGCATGGTAACAATTCTGAGAATGGAGTCTACTGTAGATTGGAAGGTGTTGAAATACTGAACAAAGGAGACGTAAATCACAGTTTGAAATCTTGGTGTATAGAAGGTGATTTTATCAAAATTTGATAATCAGATAGCTCAAGAAAATTAGCTGGATAAGTATAGGCAATTAATTTTTAACTTCTGAATGCCCCACTATAACCATTGGCATCATAAGTCTGAATTGAACAATCTTAATTGAAGGCACTTTAAATTTAAAAAATGGTACATAATATGCCCAAAGTAATGTGTTAAAGTGATGGGCGACTAGAAAGAAGAAGTTGAATATAACTCTATGACTGTAATGTCCACGACACAGCCATGATTATAACAGAGGTAATGGACATAGACAAGAATGTTGGTAGTGCTAAAGTTATAATAGAAGGACCAGTACAGTTCATTAACAGATATATCTAAAATCACCTTCTTTTTTATTGTATAATCTATTAAGCTAGCAAAATTAATATTTATAAATATATTTCTTAAATGTTAGTCTGTGTCATCTATTCAATTTTAGCATAGTGTAGATTTAAATATAATCAATACCTTCTGTAGAAAGTCACTTCTTGAGAGGGCTAAGTTCCATGTAAATAAGTTAAATACTGAAAATGTAATCCTATCCCAGTCCCCTAGAGTAAGAAATACTTCTTTTTTTTTCTTCTATTATGTAGTCCTCATCATATATTTCACATAGTGTGGTCTGTAATTTAGTAGGTATGTTGGTGTCTTTCCATGAAACATTCTTTCTATAAGGGAAAGGGTATAGACACATACATATATGAAGGGTCTCCTAGAAGTTCATGGAAAATACCTAATATTCTAAAATATGTGGATTTCTAAAGTTTTTGCACATAATAAACCTTTCCATTGCACATTCCATGAGTTTTGTAAAGAATCCTTGTGCATATGCACACACATACAACATAGTTACCATGCCACTTCACATCTCATATCCTAAATAATCACTGTCTCTTTAAGATTTATTTATTGATTTATTTGAAAGGTGGAGTTACAGCGAGAGAGAGAGAGAGAGAGAGAGAGAGAGAGAGAGAAATCTTCACTGCCCAAATAGCCACAATGACAAGCTTCATTTGAGTCTCCCTTGTGGGTGCAGGGACCTCAGTACGTGGGGCCATCTTCTTCTGCTTTTCCAGGTATACTAGTAGTGAGCTGGATTAGAAGTGGAGGAACCAGGACTCAAACCAGTGCCCTTATGGGATGCTGGTATCACAGGTGCTGGCTTTACCCAAGACACCACATTGCTGGCCCCAGTAATTCTCTCATAATGTTGTCCAGTCAAACAGATTTTTTTGCTGGCTACTTCTCCTTACTATCTAATTCTACTAATACACACCTATATGGAGACTCAGGTATCTAATTGCAAGCACTTATTAACAATTTCAAAATATATCTGGATGTTATGCAATACTGTTATCAGGTTAGAGGCAAGAATATAGGAAATTACTACTTTTTATACACAATTTAGCCAGGTGATAATAAACTCAATCAAACACATGGAGTTCTTAAAGTGTTCTTGTGTATCAAGAAAGCAGGAAACCAAGGACAGAAGTATGAATTGTAATAATATTTAAAAAGGAAATATAAGAGGAACAAAGATGAGTAGTAAGTAAGAAAAGAAAATCACAAAAGAAAGAAGGGTCATACACTCTGTAGAAGAGATTTGTTGGATTTTTGACATGTTGAAGAGAGTCAAACAGATTAAGTTGTGGACATTCCTATTTCATTTAACATCATAATGTTTGAATTGAAAGAGAATCCTTCCAATGGACTGGTGGAATTGGACTATTATCTGCAAAGTGTTATTCAGCATAAGGAAAGAAGAGGAAATATTTAAACATAAAATTTTATTTGAAATTCTTTTATGAAGAAGAGATAGAATGATTAGTATATAAATGGGGATTTTATTGCTTTTTCAATAAACATGAAACTAACATCTAAGTAAGACTATACAGATTTATACATTTGTGTATAAAATATATCACTTTATATCACTTATTTTAGTTATTTATATGGTGTATAAGACTAAAGTAAGTGAAATTAATTTATATTCAGAGGAAAGATAGATCTATAGGATTAGAGACATGGGAAGCAGACTTGAATTGTAAAGTGGTGTCTATTATTTATTTGTTTACTTTTAAAATGTGGAAAGAGAGGAGAGATAAAGAATGTACCATCCACTGGTTCATTCCTCATGTATCTACAGTTATGGAAGCTGGGCAAGGCTGAAGTCAGGAGCCTGGAACCCAATCTGAGTGTCCTACATGAGTGGAAGAGACCCAAGTACTTAATCTAGTATGTGTTGCTTCCCAGGCTGAGCATTGTAGGAAGCTAGGCTTGGAAGGGGATCCAGGTGATGAACCCACAGTCTTATATGCAACTGAGGCACCCCACATGGTGTGTTAACCCCTCTGCTAAATGCCCACCCATGCAGAGGAGTTTTTAGAACAGCAGTTTCAGAGCTGCGACGAGCATGATGATTGGGAGAAGGGGGAATTTGAGGGCACCCCTGGTGCAACACTTATGATGATGCTTGTGCTTCAGATGCTGGTGCACACCCTGGTAGGCAGAAGGTGATGACTGAAGCAGTTGGGTACCAGTTTCCCAGGCAGGAAACTCATTCTTAGTTGTGTTCTTGCTTCAGCATGGCCCAGCCTCAGATGTTGTGGGAAGCTGGGGAGCATCTGCCTTTGTATCTCTTCTTTGCCTCTCCAGACAAGGAAAATAAGAATTACAAGTATAATTAAAATGAACATACAACCGTATAGTATTGAGAGCCTAGTGTGAAATTCCCCAGGTGTGTGGCACACTCTGGATATGCTGAGCATCATTGGTTATCTTTAAAAGGACTCTACATTATTGTAGGACATTATGGGGATTACAAGGGTCATATCTATTGCTTATAACATAAGGCATAAAGATAGCTCTGATGGTCATTTAATCCTTTATCACTGTCCCTAATACAATTTTGCACTTGAATGATCTGGAGAGAATAACTGTTCTTTCCAGTAGACTATGATGCTTTCCCAATGAACACCTGTGCATGCTATAATAAATGATTCATTGAATTGCCCACATCAGAAATCAAATTCCGATCTATGGAAACTATTTCACAATCAACCAACCTCTACTAAAATATGCATTTTCACCTGTCTCTCTTGGAACTGAAAGAAAACAGAAATAGAGAAACTTTTCCCAGTGAATTAATGAGAACTAGACTTGACCACACAATGTAAGGAATACACTTGCCATTTACTCTTTGTCTCTTCTCTGGTTGTCATGGTGATCTTAGCTAAAACTGGTACAATATTAAACAGAAATATTCATATACATTTATATCATTCATAAAGTAGTAAATGCAATAAAGACATCAAGATTCCATAAAGGTAGTTTTAGAAAACATTGTAAGCCTTCTCTCTCTTAAGGAAATGGTCCTAAAGTTTAAATCAATTTTGGAATCCCTTTCAAAGTTTTTTTTTATTTGACAGGTGGAAATTAGACAGTGAGAGAGAGAGAGACAGAAAGATATTCTTTCCATTGGTTCACCCCCCCAAATGGCCACCACAGCCGGCACTGCACTGATCCAAAGCCAGGAGCCAGGTGCTTCCTCCTGGTCTCCCATGCAGGTGCAGGGCCCAAGCACTTGGCCATCCTCCACTGCCTTCCCAGGCCACAGCAGAAAGCTGGACTGGAAGAGGAGCAACAGGGACTAGAACCTGGCACCCATAGTGGATGCCAGTGCCACAGGTGGAGGATTAACCAAGCGAGCCATGGCACTGGCCCCAAGAGTGCTTTCAAAATACAGAAGGGAAGATATTTGGCCAAGTGGTTAAAATGCATATTAGGCCATCTATGTCCCACATCAGAGTACCTGGGTTCGATACTTGGAACTGACTCCCAATTCTTGCAACCTGCCAGTGCAACCCTGGATGACAACAGGTGGTGGCTCAATTATTTGGGCCCTTGTCATCCCTGTGGGAGACCCAGATTGCTAACTCCTCCTTTCTGTCTCAGTTGTTGCAGGCATTCAAGGAGTGAGCTAACAGATGGGTGCTTTGTCTTTCTGTATTGTTCTTTTCTCTCTGCTTTATGAATTAAGAAACATACAGATCATGATTAGTTTCTAAAGAGGAATATTCTAAATAGTCACACCACTTTATTCTCTTGTGAGCAGTACAGAAATTTTGAGACCTCAATACTAAAGAGCTATTTAGAATATTATTTAATATATTTAATGACATTTTCAATTATATAAACGACAGACCCCTTATCTTTTCTGTTGAGGAATAGTGTTTTTTTCTTCATACTATTTGTTGTTCTCATTACTTAGTTTAGGTTTAACCTTACAAGTAATAAATAAACTGAGAATAGATCTTTGTAAAAATTGAGAGTGTGAATGGGAGAGCGAAGAGGAAGAAGGGTTTGAGTTTGGCCAGGAGGGAGGGTAGGGTAGGAAGTGTAACTATGCCCCTAAATCTGTATATATGAAACACTTGAAATGCATTACAAATAAAATTTTATTACATATAATTATATATATTCATAAATTAGGCATTCACTTATCTTTTCTATTTAATGCTTGCTACATCTTTGTTAACTTAGAATTAGAAAAAAAGCAAATGAGATGATTAAAGAAAAATATATTAAAAAGTGAGGTGAAATCACTCTGAAACTGAATAGAAAAATAATTTAGAAACCTACATGAACAACAGTGATTAACAACAACAACAACAAAATCCTACAAGAATTTGAAGGTGAATAAGAAAAAAAAATTCAGGAAAACTTATTGTTTAATCAGAAGAAAGTAAATGATTTGTACACCTAAGCAAAAGTTTATGTTAGTGAGGATATTGTTTACTTAACATGCTACATGAAACAAACACTTTAGGCTCTATTCATTTTATTACGTGTTTATAGATTATAGAATTGACCATGGGGTGTAAATTAAGCAACCACATTTGGAAAATGCTCAGTTATAAGAGTTTAACAGGGTAAGTTATCTGAATAGACACTGAAATGAGCACCCAGAGGTTACTTTCAGGTGCTTTAGTGCTTCACATGGGAGAGTCTGATTTCATGAAACTTAAGCTTTAAATGAGGGTGCTCATGCCTGTTCCATGACCTTCTCCAGTCTCCGTAGACTGCGTTCCCTTTTCTGAAATAACGTTGCTGAATTCTGCTCACTTCACTACATAAAACTCTAAAACAGAAAGGATAATCATTCCCACATCCCTGGATGTCTGTCATTGCTTTTGTACAAGCCTTGCACAATATGCAAACATGTAACTTTTGGGGGTAAGAGTTCCAGAAAACTTGTGCTCTATTTCCTTGCTAGTCATACCGTAACTCTGTATTCCTAATTTTCCATATAAAGATTATGAAGATCAAGCCTTATGCTATTTCACCTCTGTTTCTTGAAGTTGGATTACAGAAGCTCTCCCTCACTCTTTACTTTTCACAGTAAATCCTCAGCAGCCATTCTTTAGGTGATAGTTGGTAGTGTAGTGGGGGAATGGGCATTTAGAGATGAACGCGTGAAGGAACCATGTGCAGAGCTACATAATAGACCTTCTTTCTACTGCATTAACACTGGGTAGAAAGACCAGCATAATGGGATGTTTAAGATTATTGGTTTACGCCAGCGCCGCGGCTCACTAGGCTAATCCTCCACCTTTCGGCGCCGGCACACCGGATTCTAGTCCCAGTTGGGGCGCCAGATTCTGTCCCGGTTGCCCCTCTTCCAGGCCAGCTCTCTGCTGTGGCCAGGGAGTGCAGTGGAGGATGGCCCAAGTGCTTGGGCCCTGCACCCCATGGGAGACCAGGAGAAGCACCTGGCTCCTGCCATTGGACCAGCGTGGTGCACCGGCCACAGCGCGCCGGCCGCAGCGGCCATTGGAGGGTGAACCAACGGCAAAAGGAAGACCTTTCTCTCTGTCTCTCTCTCTCTCACTGTCCACTCTGCCTGTCAAAAAATAAAAAATAAAAAAAAGATTATTGGTTTAATAAATAAGTGATTGGTGGAGTAGATCTTAAATCTCAAGTATGGCAGCTTCCAAAATGTGTCTGCAAATAAAGTCAAAGAATTAACCATGGAAAAAGAATTTGAAGTATGTAAGGATTTATGCAATGCTTGAATGCTCCAAGGAGTGACAGGACAGAGGTGAGAAGAGTGGGCTGGTCTTTAAGTGGGAGCAGAAACAACATTTTCCAAAGTAACTGGAAAAGATCAGGGCTGCATGAAAAGCGGAAGAAATTATTTGGACAGACAGTGATGTAAAAGATGACGAAATATCTATCAATGACTTCATCTTCGTTTGTGTTTGCATATAAACTTTTTAAAAAATTCACCGACATAAAAATTATATGTATTTTTGGGAACTATGTGATGTTTCATTACATGTATATGTTGTTTAACAAACAATCAGTGTAAATATCTTTATTCTCTCAAGCATTTAGCATTTCTTTATACTGAACATATTCTTTATACTGAACATATTCAAAAATCCTATCTTGTAGTTACTTTTGTACAGAAATATATTGTACATTAACATTATTTACCCTCCCCTCACAGTACAGTAGCATCACAGCACTGCTTACTCCTACCTAGATATAGCCTGGTACCCATCCATCAACCTTTCCTCATCCCTTGCTCCTCAATTCATCACTGCACTTTTAACCTCTGTGAAAATACCTATTTTTTAGACTCCACATATGAGCCAGACCATGGGGAATTTGTCTTTCTGTGCTCATCTTATTTCACTTAGAATTATTACTTCCAACTGCATGTATTTTACAAGATTTCATCCTTTTTATGACTCAGTACTATTCCATGGTCTTACTTTGCTTTTTGTCACTTCAACTGCCTACTGCAAACTGAATAATCCCTACAGAAGGAAAAGTTTACTTTGACCTTTGGCGGGTGGCTAGGAAGACCAAGGTCAAAGCTCTCCATCTGGTGACAGCCTTCCTGCTGGTGTCACCTGTCTACAGAGCCTGACTTGGGCATCGCCTCTGACAAGGGGGGGATGCACAGGAGACAGAGCCAAACTAACTATGTAACAGAACCTCTCTTACAATAACACATTAGCTCCTTAATCCACTAGTCCACAAATGATGTAATCCACACACCACGATTTAATGACCCCTTGATAGTCTCTCCTAGCCCTGCATCCTAATATGTCACCCTGGGGATCACAATTCACTGTGGATTTTCTTCAGGTGGGCATACAAAGAACATCAGGCCTTTCCTACCCAGTCACAGGAAAATAAAATAAAAGCTTTAAAAATAAAGGAAAGAATGGAAATGAAAGAGTTAACAGTAAGGGCATCACTTAGGTACATGTAGTTCACATTATTTTTGGAGTTATTTATATTATGTCTATTTAAAGATTACTGAGCAGAAGCCATGCTTATCTGCTGAGTTGTGTGCAAGGTCAAACATTTTCTCTGCTCAATAAACGATGACCCATAATACCACTAAGTAAAGAAACAAGAAGACTCCACTGAGAAGGAACGCTAAGCATCCTTACTACCATCAACCAACTCTTTCTTTTGAGTGTGTTCCCCTTTGCTTCTGACTGTTCTTGTTAGAGAAATGCCAGCTTCATTTATCAAGTATATATTCAAATCAGGAAATCATCTTTCTGAGAACCAGAGTGATAAAATGGGACTCTAAAGTCAATCTAGAAATTAAACATAGGCAGTGCCTTTCACAGTTCTTTGGACTAGTGAATAATACATTCATAAGTGTAGACAGATATTGAATTACACAGGCATTTGGGGAAGAAACAATATTACACTTTTTGCCTCTAGTGTTCAAAATGGACTTTGGAATAAGCAAGGTTTAAGCTAAGTGCAGCTGGAAGAGTAAGGTAGAATATAGAGAGGGGGAAATGTGGAAACAAGGTAGTTTTACATTAAGGGGTAATGGTGTGGTAAAGAATAGTAGTGGAAACGGCAATGAAATTTTTATGTATAAAGTAGCATAGATTCATAGAAGTGCATTTTATGAATAGGAAAAAATACTGGAAGGTAAGGCAGCCTGGGAAGATGCTCTTTTTAGTGCCTTCAATTGAAGGTTATGGTATTTAGCATCTTCCTTGTCACTAAGGACCACTGAAGATGTGGAGAGGTAGAACCATAAAGAAAAGATGTTCTAGAAGAGGAAACAAAGAGATTGTGTTCAAGATGGATGGCAGGAAAACAGTAGATGCAGTGAAACCTCAGTTCCTGTATCTGGACACGAGGTGGTGGGATGAATGCAAACCACAACCTAGTGAAATGGAGACAGAAATGCATCTCTGGGGGATCCAGTGATCTTCGTATGCTACAAAGCTTTCACAGAGATTAGTAACTGCTAAGTAGAAGAGCATGGGATGGGCAGCGCGTTTCTATATTTTAACTGGTTTAGATGAATTATTGCTTACAGTTATATACCTTATTAAAAGGAAAGCATCCTCTAAAGAAGTATTTAGATCAAGGTAAGAAAAAAAGCCCAAGAACACTCAAACCCTCCACACATGTATAATTTTTAACTTTTGATCATTTTCTCATTCAGGTAGATTTACTTACATAAAATTGTCCAACAAGCTCCTCAGGGAAACACAGTAGTGCAAGTGCACTAAATTGTCACTGTGATTTACAACACGGTAATCAAACACACGGAAACCCTCTAAAGTCAGTTCATATATTGAAGGCAACCTATTAAGATGTTAACTCTGTAAATGGATATGAGATACAGGGGAATACAGGAATTTATATTAACTCTGTAAATGGATATGAGATACAGAGGAATACAGGAATTTATATCAGATCATTTCAGGAAAGATGAATCAGTTTTGATGTGTAACCTCTGTGGAGAAAAAGGCTACATAGTAGGTATAATATAAAACATGGATTTTCAATGATACTCATAGAAATAAATGTAACACTTGAATTATTATCATAGAGAATAATAAGGACAGCTTCCTTATTTAGTTGACCCTGAATAGTATTGATGCTTTACATGTAACCATTATAGGGAGAGCCTGGAGCAACATTTTGCTGCTGTATTATTATTACACTGCACTGGAGGCAGTACATGTATAAAAAATAGAACAAGTTACATAATGTAGCTTGGTCTCTGAGGGTACCATCTACTAAACATTAGACATTTCAATAGTTAAATACTTATATTTCCACTCACTTTTATACTTATTTTTAAAATTTTTTTATAATGAGTCTTTGTATGTGTCTGTGAGTTCATCATACTGGGAGTTCAATGGATTTTACTTTTAATTATTTAATTGAGAGAGAAAGAGAAAGAGAGAGAGATGAGAGAGAGGTCTTCCGTCCACTGGTTCACTCCCCAGATGGCTGCGATGGCCAGAGCTATGCTTATCTGAAACCAGAAGCCAGGAGCAGCCTCCTAGTCTTCCATGTGGGTGCAGAGACCTAAGCACTTGGACAATTCTCCACTGCTTTCCCAGGCCACAGCAGAGAGCTGGGTCAGAAGTGGAGCAGCCAGGTCTCGAACCAGCACCCATATGGGGTGCTGGCACTGCAGGCACTGGCCCTACCCGCCATGCCACAGCACCAGCCCTTATACTAATTCTTAATATAATTGTGATTAAATGAATACAATGGAGGGCTTTGTGGAATACAGGTATTTATTCATAAATCATAGAAATCCAAATTATAGTTTACCTTCCCATCTTCTCATATCTTTGATATTGGAAAAATCAATTTAAAATAGCCAACACTTTTTCTTCACTTATTTGCAGAAAAGATAATTCTTATTTCTCATAGGGTTAAAATTGGTAATTATTGTTATCTTTCATACTTTTTCTGATTTTTGATTTAATGCATAATTATTCACTTTATAAAATTCCTTTCATTAAGGTAAGTATATATTTTTTAAAAGATGTATTTGTTTATTTGAAAGACAGCTACACAGATAAATGGAGAGACAGCAGAAGGAGGATATATATATATATATATATTCATACAGAGAAAGAGAGAGAGAGAGAGAGAGAGAGAGAGAGATCCTCCATCCACTGGTTCCATCCTCAGATGGTTGCCATGGTTGGCCAAAGCCAGGAGCCAGAACTTCATTCAGGTCTCCATTTATTTTTGTACATATTCTTAATATAATTACATTATATACTCTATGTACGTATAACTAATTAATATGATTGCACCACATGAGTGGCAGAGATTCAAACACTTCTGCTGTTTTTCTTGGGGATCTGGTTCAGAAGTGCATCAGGTAGAATACAGCTGGCTATGCCACAACACCAGCCCCAATTTTTGATCTTTATCCATGAGGATCCTTCAAAAATTCTTGAGAAAACTGAATGAAAAGATAAATGTCTTCTGTTACAAAATTTTTAAATCTATCTATCTATCTATATATGTATATGCAATATTCAACAATCTTGTGGAAAACAAAAATTATGGAAAAATTGGATTTCAAAACAACTTCAAAATAAACTATTACATTATATTCTGAGGATTGTATCTATGAATAACATGGAATCTGATATCTTTTTATTTCTATGAAATTAGCATGAGAATTGAGAACTGTGTTGCAGTAATTATCATGCATTTACTGTGACCCTGAGGATCTAATGTTTTAATGAATTCTTTTTTTCCATTGTTTCATTTTTAAAAAACTTTTATTTAATGAATATAGATTTCCAAAGTAAAGCTTATAGATTACATTGGCTCCCCCACCCAATGACTTCCCTCCCACCCGCAACCCTCCACTTTCCCACTCTCTTTCCCTTTCCATTCATACCAAGATTCATTTCCAATTTTCTTTATATACAGAAGATCAGTTCAGTATGAATAAAGTAAAGATTTCAACAGTTTGCACCTACAAGAAACACAAAGCGAAAAATACTGTTTGAGTACTAATTATAGCATTAAATCTCAATGTACAGCACATTACGGACAGAGATCCTACATGAGCAGTAAGTGCACAGTGACTCCTGTTGTTGACTTTACAAATTGACACTCCTGTTTATGGCATCAGTAATCTCCCTATGCTCCAGTCATGAGTTTCCAAGGCTATGGAAGCCTTTTGAGTTCACTGACTCTTATCTTATTTAGAAAAGGTCATAGTCAAAGTAGAAGTTCTCTCCTCCCTTCAGAGAAAGGTACCTCCTTCTTTGAAGACCTGTTCTTTCCACTGGGATCTCACTCACAGAGATCTTTCATTTAGGTTTTTATTTTTCTTTTCTTTTCTTTTTTTTTTTTTTTGCCAGAGTGTCTTGGCTTTCCATGCCTGAAATACTCTCATGGGCTTTTCAGCCAGATCGGAATGCCTTTAGGGCTGATTCTGAGGCCAGAGTGCTGTTTAGGACATCTGCCATTCTATGAGTCTGCTGTGTATCTTGCTTCCCATGTTGGATCACTCTCCCCTTTATTTATTCCATCAGTTAATATTAGCAGGCACTTGACTTGTTTATGTGATCCCTTTGACTCTTAGTCCTTTCATTATGATCAATTGTGAACTGAAATTGATCACTTGGACTAGTGAGATGGCATTGGTACATGCCACCTTGATGGGATTGAATTAGAATCCTCTGGTATGCTTCTAACTCTACCATTTGGGGCAAGTCAGCTTGAGCATGTCCCAAATTGTACATCTCTTCCCTCTCTTATTCCTACTCTTATATTTAAAAGGGATCACATTTCAGTTAAATTTCAACACTTAAGAATAACTGTGTGATAATTACAGAATTAAACCAGTCATATTAAGTAGAACAGAAAAAAAACTACTAAGAGGGATAACATATTAAGTTGTTCATTAACAGGGCTATGCTGATCAAGTCACCATTTCTCATAGTGTCCATTTCACTTCAACAGGTTTCCTTTTTGGTGTTTAGTCAGTTGTCACCGATCAGGGAGAACATATGATATTTGTCCCTTTGGGATTGGCTTAGTTCACTCAGCATGATGTGTTCCAGATTCCTCCATTTTGTTGCAAAGGACCGGATTTCATTGTTTTTTTTTTTTTTTTTTTTTTTTTTTTTTTTTTTTTTTTACTGCGGTATAGTATTCTAAAGAGTACATATCCCATAATTTCTTTATCCAGTCTACCGTTGATGGGCATTTAGGTTGGTTCCAGGTCTTGGCTATTGTGAATTGTGCTGCAATAAACATTAGGGTGCAGACCGCTTTTTTGTTTGCCAATTTAAATTCCTTTGGGTAAATCCCAAGGAGTGGGATGGCTGGGTCGAACGGTAGGGTTATATTCAGATTTCTGAGGAATCTCCAGACTGACTTCCATAGTGGCTTGACCAGTTTGCATTCCCACCAACAATGGGTTAGTGTCCCTTTTCCCCCACATCCTCACCAGCATCTGTTGTTGGTAGATTTCTGTATGTGAGCCATTCTAACCGGGGTGAGGTGAAACCTCATTGTGGTTTTGATTTGCATTTCCCTGATTACTAGTGATCTTCAACATTTTTTCATGTGCCTGTTGGCCATTTGGATTTCCTCTTTTGAAAAATGTCTATTGAGTTCCTTGGCCCATCTCTTAAGTGGGTGGTGTGTTTTGTTTTTGTAGAGTTTCTTGATCTCTTTGTAGATTCTGGTTATCAACCCTTTATCTGTTGCATAGTTTGCAAATATTTTTTCCGATTCTGTCGGTTGTCTCTTCACTCTCCTGTTTCTTTTACAGTACAGAAACTTCTCAATTTGATGCAATCCCAATAGTTGATTTTGGCTTTGACTGCCTGTGCCTCCCGGGTCTTTTCCAGAAACTCTTTGCCTGTGCCAATATCTTGAAGGGTTTCTCCAATGTTCTCTAGTAACTTGATGGTGTCAGGTCATAGATTTAGGTCTTTAATCCATGTTGATTGAATTTTTGTGTAAGGTGTAAGGTAGGGGTCTTGCTTCATGCTTCTGCACATGGAAATCCAGTTTTCCCAGCACCATTTATTGAATAGACTGTCCTTGCTCCAGGAATTGGTTTTAGATCCTTGATCAAATATAAGTTGGCTGTAGATGTTTGGGTTGATTTCTGGTGTTTCAATTCTGTTCCATTGCTCTATCCATCTGTTTCTGTACCAGTACCATGCTGTTTTGATTACAACTGCCCTATAATATGACCTGAAATTTGGTATTGTGCTGCCTCTGGCTTTGTTTTTGTTGTACAAGATTGCTTTAGCTGTCTGAGATCTCTTGTGCCTCCATATGAATTTCAGCATCATTTTTTCCAGGTCTGAGAAGAATGTCTTTGGTATCTTGATTGGGATTGCATTGAATCTATAAATTTCTTTTGGGAGAATGGACATTTTGATGACGTTGATTCTTCCAATCCATGAGCATGGAAGATTTTTCCATTTTTTGGTATCCTCTTCTGTTTCTTTAAGATTTTGTAATTCTCATTGTAGAGATCTTTGACGTCCTTGGTTAAGTTTATTCCAAGGTATTAGATTGTTTTTGTAGCTATTGTGAATGGGATTGATCTTAGCAGTTCTTTCTCAGCCATGGCATTGCCTGTGTATACAAAGGCTGTTGATTTTTGTGCATTGATTTTATATCCTGCCACTTTGCCAAACTCCTCTATGAGTTCCAATAGTCTCTTAGTAGAGTTCTTTGGATCCTCTAAGTAAAGAATCATATCGTCTGCAAAGAGGGATAGTTTGACTTCTTCCTTCTCAATTTGTATTCATTTAATTTCTTTTTCTTGCCTAATAGCACTGGCCAAAACTTCCAGAGGTACGTTAAATAGCAGTGGTGAGAGTGGGCATCCCTGTCTGGTGCCAATTCTCAGTGGAAATGCTTCCAACTTTTTCCCATTCAATAGGATGCTGGCCATGGGTTTTTCATAAACTGCTTCGATTATATTGAGGAATGTTCCTTCTATACCCAATTTGCTTAGAGTTTTCATCATGAAAGGGTGTTGAATTTTATCGAATGCTTTCTCTGCATCTATTGAGATAATCATATGGTTTTTCTTCTGCAGTCTGTTAATGTGGTGTATCACATTGATTGTCTTGCGCACATTAAACCATCCCTGCATACCAGGGATAAATCCCACTTGGTCTGGGTGGATGATCTTTCTGATGTGTTGTTGCATTCTATTGGCCAGAATTTTATTGAGGATTTTTGCATCTATGTTCATCAGGGATATTGGTCTGTAATTCTCTTTCAGTGCTGCATCTTTTTCCGGCTTAGGAATTAAGGTGATGCTAGCTTCATAGACAGAATTTGGGAGGATTCCCTCTTTTTCGATTGTTCTGAATAGTTGGAGAAGAAATGGGATTAGTTCTTCTTTAAATGTCTGGTAGAATTCAGCATTGAATCCATCTGGTCCTGGGCTTTTCTTTGTTGGGAGGGCCTTTATTACTGTTTCAATTTCTGTTTCAGTTATGGGTCTATTTAGTTTTTCTATGTCTTCATGGTTCAATTTTGGTAGATTGCATGTGTCCAGGAATCTATCCATTTTTGATAGATTTTCCTGTTTGCTGGCATATAAGTCCTTGTAGTAATTTCTGATGATTCTTTTTATTTCTGTGGTGTCGGTTGTTATGTTTCCTTTTTCATCTCTGATTTTATTGATTTGGGTCTTTTCTTTTTTTTAGTTTGTTGGACCAATGCGGTGTCAATTTTGTTTATTTTTTCAAAAAACCAGCTCTTCGCTTGGCTGATTTTTTGTCATGTTTTTTTGGATTCAATCCTGCTGATTTCTTCTCTGATTTTGATTATTTCTCTTACCTTACTAGATTTGGGTCTGTTTTGCTGCAGATTTTCTAGATTCTTGAGATGCGCTGAAAGCTCATTTATTTGGTACCTTTCCAATTTCTTGATATAGGCACCTATTGCTATAAATTTGCCTCTCAATACTGCTTTTGCCATATCCCATAAGTTTTGATATGTTGTGTTGTGATCCTCATTTACTTCTAGAAAGTTTTTGATTTCTCTTTTGATTTCTTGAATGACCCAGTGTTCATTCAGGAGCATGTTGTTCAGTCTCCATGTGTTTGCATACTTTCTAGTGTTTCCTGAGTTGCTAATTTCCAGCTTCATTCCGCTGTGGTCTGAGAAACTGCATGGTATGATTCTAATTCTTTTAAATTTGCTGAGACTTGCTTTATGACCTAGTATGTGATCAATCCTAGAGAAGGTTCCATGCACTGCTGAGAAGAATGTGAAGTCTTTAGATGTAGGATTGAAAGTTCTGTAGATATTTGTTAGATCCATTTGGGCTATAGTGTCAATTAAATCTGCTGTTTCCTTGTTGATCTTCTGTCCGGATGATCTGTCTATTTCTGAGAGTGGAGTATTGAAGTACCCCAGTACTATTGTATTGGAATCTAAGTCTCCCTTTAAGTCCCTTAACATATCTTTTAAATAGACCGGTGCCCTGTAATTAGGTGCATATACATTTATAATAGTTAATTCTTCCTGTTTAATTGATCCCTTAATCGTTATATAGTGCCCCTCTTTGTCTCTCTTAACAGTTTTTGTATTAAAGTCTATTTTCTCTGATATTAAGGTGGCTACACTTGCTTTTTTTTGTTTCTGTTGGCATGGAATATCTTTTTCCAACCTTTCATTTTCAGTCTGCATGCATCTTTGTTAGAGAGATGTGTTTCTTGTAGGCAACAAATAGTTGGGTTGTGTTCTTTGAGCCAATCTTTTAACTGGACAGTTCAGGCCATTCATGTTTAATGTGACTATTGATACATAGTGACTTTGCCCTGCCATTTTCCCGGAGATATTTTCTAGTATATGCTTTGAGCTTCCCATGCTCTTTTACTGGTAGGTTTTCTTCCTTTACCTTCTTTTATATTGATGGCCGTGTTTCTGTTTCTGAGTGTAGCACATCTTTAAGTATCTTTTGCAGGGCCGGACGAGTGGCCGCAAAGTCTTTCAATTTCTGTTTGCTATGAAAGGTCTTTATTTCACCTTCATTCACAAATGAGAGCTTAGCAGGATATAATATTCTGGGCTGGCAATTTTTCTCTCTTAGCACCTGTGCTATGTCTCGCCATTCCCTCCTAGCCTGTAGTGTTTCTGATGAGAAGTCTGCTCTGAGTCTAATTGGACATCCTCTGAGAGTAATCTGACGTTTCTCTCTTGCACATTTTAGGATCTTTTCTTTATGTTTCACTGTGGTGAGTTTAATTACAACGTGTCGTGGTGAGGATCTCTTTTGGTCATGTTTACTAGGGGTTCTATGAGCTTCCTGTACTAGGATGTCTGTGTCTTTCTCCAACCTGGAAAGTTCTCTGCTAGTATCTCACTAAAAAGGCCTTCTAATCCTTTCTCTCTCTCCATGCCTTCAGGAATTCCTTGAACTTGAATGTTGGTTTTTTTAATAGTATCCTGTAGATTCCCAACAATATTTTTTAGATTTCTAATTTCCTCTTCTTTTCTTTGGTTTGACTGTATGTTTTCCTGTTCTCTATCTTCTAAGTCCGATATTCTCTCTTCTGTTTCACTGACTCTGTGTTTTAGACTTTCTAATGTGTTTGTCATTTGATCTATTGAGCTCTTCATTTCATTTTGATTTCTCTTCACTATCACACTTTCCTGTGTTACTAGTTTCTGCGTTTCATTTTGATTCTTCCTTAAAATTTCATTTTCATGAGTGAGATTTTCAATCCTGTCCAGGAAGGATTTCTGTAGTTCAAGGATTTGCTTTTGAAAACTTCTAAATGTTCTTATCATATACTTTTTGAAATCCGTATCTTGCATTTCTTCTACCTCATCGTCTTCATAATCTTGGCTTGGGGTGTTTTGTTTATTTGGAGGCGTCATAGTGTCATCGTTGATCTTGTTCCCTCGATTTTTGTGTTTGTTGCTTGGCATTGTTGATTCTTCTTCCCTCAGTGTGAGCTTTTTTTTTTTATATATATATACTATGTCTGTGTTAAGTGGACTGTCTGCTGTTGGCGGAGCCTTGGAGGCTTGAGATGGGTGTGGCCTGAGAGCTCTGCTTGGTTCTTCTGCGTTACGGGTGTGCAAAGGTGACACCCTCAGGTTATGCGTGGTAAATCTCTCTCTTTTTATTTATTTTATTTTTTTTTATTCAGGAGCTAAGTAATACTGCATGGCTGATCAGAATTGATGGTATTTAGCTTCCGATCTCTGGCTTCTACCCAAAGAGTCTGTGTAGGCTCTGTTTCTCCTGCGGACTCCCACTGGGTTGCCTAGGCTACTGAATTGTAGTGCCTCAGTTCCTCTGCTCTACCCTTTTGTTATGTATATCCCGAGTGGGGCCTGCTCTGTCTCTTGCTCGCCTTTGCAAGGTTGGCAGAGACAAACTCGCCTGTACCAGTAACCCCCACCTTTTTTTTTTTCCTTCTCTCCTGTAGTCAGTCTGGTGAACTTTCCCGCCTCAAGCCCGCTTCCCTCTAGATTCTGTCTGCTGTTTCCCTGCCAATGTCTTGGGTTACTGAGCTCACCTCCCCTTACAGCGCCGGTGTGGACTCGGAGCCCTGGGCGTCCCTGCTCTCCCCGCTGGTCGTCTGTGTAACATCCACTCCCCTTCCAGCACTGGCGCGTAGACCCTGCAGTTCCCGCGGCTTGGCTTCCACGCGGTGGGTGACCTTGTTCTCCCCATAGGTCCTCCAAGTCACAGCCACTAGATCCGGAAGAGTTTCCTCTGCAATTTTTCCTGATCCTTTTTCTGAGGCTACCGTAACTCCACTTTTATTAAACTAAATTTTCCCGGACTATCAGTGCGTGCCCTTACTATTCCGCCATCTTGGCTCTGCCCTTAATGAATTCTTTAAAAGCAAAAAAAAAAAAATCTATCTGCAATCTTGTCATGAACTTTCTAAAAATATACGAAGTCTAATTTCAATTATGTATGGAGTACAGTGAGACACTTTGACACAGGTATTCAATGCATATCGCTCCACAGTAGTCAATAATTTTCACCCTGTCGATCCTTCAGGCTCCTCTTTATACTGAGTTATTGTGAAGTAGTGTCACCTTACCAGGCTGTGTAACACCAAAAATCTGTTCTTTCAATCTGACTCTGATCTGGTACTCATTATCCCGCTTCCCTGTATCTTTTCCTCCTCTGCCCTCTCCACATGCCTCTAGGAATTGCCATTTGATATTGTGGTAAGTTTCTTTTGTTTAGTGTCCACACTTGAGGGGGAACAGGTGATATTTGTCTTATGTGTCAGTGTGTCTTATTTCATATTGTTTGTCTTTGTAAAAATATTCATTTAAATTGGGGTGAGAAGATGCTTTCTTGTGATTTTAATATGCATATGTTTGATGAAGAGTGACATTGAGAACTTCTTCACATATTTTTTTTCACTTGTATGTATTCTTTGTAAAAATGTCTTTTTAAGCCTTTTCCATTTTTTGGTCAGATTTTTTTTTTGCTTGCAATTGAGCTCTTTGCATTTCTCACACAATTGTTTATGTTAGCTCCCTATCAGATGCATAGTTGCCAAGTATTTTTCCCCGTTCTGTAGTGTGTCTTTTCACTTTGCTCACCATCCCCTATGCTGAACAGAAAATGTGCAATTCGATGTAATCCCATTTGCCTATTTTGGTTTTGTAGTTTGTGCTCTGGGTGTCATATCCAAAGTACAATTGCCCAGATCAATATCATGAAGCATATACCTTGTGTTTTCTTCTAGTAGTTTCACAGTTTTAAATCTTTCACAAATCTTAATCTAGTTTGAGTTGATTTTTGATTACAATAAGAGGTAGAGATCTATATGTTTCTGCTTGTAGATGTGCAGTTTTACCCTGTCATTTATTGAAAAAAAAAAACTGTTCTTTTTGGGGCCGGCACCATGGCTCACTTGGTTAATCCTCCACCTGCAGTGCTGGCATCCCATATGGGCACCGGGTTCTAGTCCTGGCTGCTCCTCTTCCAGTCCAGCTCTCTGTTGTGGCCCGGGAGGGCAGTGGGGGATGGCCCAAGTGCTTGGGCTCTGCACCCTCATGGGAGACCAGGAGGAGGCGCCTGGCTCCTGGCTTTGGGTTGGCGCAGTCTCGGCCTTAGTGGCCATTTGGGGAGTGAACCAACGGAAGGAAGACCTTTCTCTCTGTCTCTCTCTCTCACTGTCTATAACTCTACCTATCAAAAAAAAGTTCTCTTCACATTGTGTGTACTAAGCACCTTTATCAAAAATCGGTTGGCTGTAAATGCATTAATTTATTTTTGGGCTTGCTATCCAACAATTATTTTTTGTTAGGACTGCACCTCAGATTGATAATACTTTCTTAGGAAACTATTTATTAACATGAGAATATGTATAATGTGTAGTTCTTTATTTTGATAGTTGGCTTCATGATAGAGTGGATTTAATTTTAATTAATTCATCATTAAAACATGGTTTTATAAATTTTCCTGCCACCAAACCAGATCATATTCCAAACTAAATTGTTATATTTAGTATAACAGTTTATTTTAATCTATTTAGTTGAGATATGTTATATCAGATATATTAGAAACCTTTTTAAATTTAAAATAATTAAGAAATTAAGAAAGGTCACTCAATTTTTTAAAGTCACATTTCTAATAAAAATACCATAGTTGAATTCAGTTTTATATCTTTTGAAGTAATTCTATTTTTTCTAGATTTTGAAGTTTACTATTTTCTCTGGTGTTCATTTGGTACATGTCTCGCTTACCATAAGCATGGAACATTAGGAGTCTAGGGATCGCCTCTGGATAATGGAGTAAGAAAATTTGTCTGCAGACTGCTGCTGGCATCTCCCTGGTCTCCTCAGGGAGGTATACTGTGTCCTGGGTCCTGCATTGTCCTTTGTGATGCTTGCAGGAAAAACTGTTTCCCTTCCGTTGCAGTCAGTTTAGGTGACAGGAGACTACAGCCAGGGATCCAGTCAGGAGGAGAATAGTGTCTGACAGTTAAAACAAACATAAATACTGACATTCACATATTTTCTGTTGTCTTATTTGTTTATAGCTTTCTCAAGTTTTATTATTGCTTGTCCACATTTTGTTTATTGTATCATTCGCTGTGTCACCTAAAGTGAAGTTTTCTCTTTTACTTCGGTCTCACTGCAACGCATTCCCTTCCACTTGAGCTGATACTGACTTTGATTTATGGTACATTGTCCCATTCTTAGTAATGGGAAAAATTAGCATAGTCAGTGCAGACATTTTCTCAGCATGAGATACCTGTTTTGCATACATTTTGCTCCATCTTTGCTTTAGGCTTTTATAGACTACCATGGAGCTATTAAATACTATTTTAAAACCAATCATCTCCACCAATTTCATCTTACTTTCAGCCACCTGCACTGTAAAACATGACATAGATGTGGGATATATATCTTCCTAATTGTTAATATGATTAAATGACAACATATTCAAGCTTCTTGGTCCAGTGCCAGACACATAAAAGCTATAAAAATATTTGCTATAATTACTAATAGATTATACTCCAAAATATTCAAACAATGTAATTTATACAAACTATTTAATTGATCTTAGTTCAATTAAATAAAAGATCAATACTTAAAAAGTTACAACCCATATATTTGGAAGTTGAAAAAAATACACAATAAATAATGAATATAAGAGCAGTATTTAAAAATCTACCTAGAATTAATGGATAATGGAACTGCTATACATAAGAAAGGTCTAGTGACTCTGCTAATAAATAAATACATAAAGAGAAGTAAAAGAAAATTATACCAGCAAATGTATATATTAGAAAAATAAGAACATTTAGAAGCATTGATTATCAAACATAATGCTTACAAATGAACCAGAGAATAAACATAGATAAAAGTAGAGGAAACAGAGTAAGTATTTTTCAGAGCAAAAATTAATGAAATACAAAACAAAGATATGAGGATAATCAAATGCAAAAGTTCAGTGTTAAAATTATTTTCCAAAAATACAACCTAGTGAATAGTGAACAGAATTCTGATGAACCATTCTTATTTATGGTCTGGAATTGTAAAAGAACCAAGTTATAAAACAATTCTGTTGAGTTACAAATCAATAAATGAATAAAAGCACAAGTCTGTATTACCCATGGGGTTTTGTACTGGGAGATTTGGAGTATTGTATTGGGGTTTGTGGTGAAATGAGAAGGCTGCACCAAGATGGCTGCTGGCAAGCACACATCAGTTATTCACGAATGGCTTCGGAACCCACCTGGCAAAGAAGCCAATCTGCCCCTTGACAGGACTGGCTGCCTCAGCTATATAAGCTGTTGTACCAACTGAAATAAACGAGTCTACGGGCTGCTTGCCTCTGGTCTGCTTTCACCCAACTCCCAGTGTTTGTGTCGTGACTCCATGTCTCTTGCCCCCACTGTGCTCCTCCTCTCAGAATGAATCCATAGCAACATCTGGCGCCCATTGTGGCAAGGCTTAAGTAGCCCATGTTTTAGATATTTTTCTATGAATAGTTTAATGCCTGTAGAGATCTCAGGTTTTATGGGGTCTTGCCTTTGTAGCTATATTTAGCATCTAATTACAGTGAGATTTTTTAAAAAGATTATTTATATTAAAGGCAGAGAGAGAGAGAGAGAGAGAGAGACTTCCATTTGCTGGTCCACTCCCCAAATGGTTACAACAGCTAGGACTGGGCCAGGATGAAGCCAGGAGCCAAGAGCTTCTTTCAGGTCTCCCACATGGATACAGGGGCCCAAGCACTTGGGCCACCTTCTACTGCTTTCCCAGGTGAATAGGGGGGCGGATCAGAAGTGGATCAGCTGGGACACAAACTGACACCCATATGGGATGCCGGTGCTGCAGGCAGCAGCTTAACCCATCACATCATGGCACTGGCCCCTAGTGAGATTTTTACAGGGATTTCCCTACTAGCCCTTCTTTCTGTGATCTTCACTTTCCATACAGATAGATCCACTTGGGAGGCAATATAGCCAGAGTTCAGAGAAAGAGCTACAGCAGAGTGTATACAGGTAGCTAGGGCAATCAAGAAAAAATGGTCCTGACACAGGACTAGAGGTGTGTCCTACTATGACAGTCATTAGACAAGGGAGCTCTACCTAGTAGGGGAACTGAGCATTCAGGCTTATACAAAACCCTCGGGGCACTGTTGGGAGTCAATAAAACAATCTAAAGTATAATAAACACTTTCTCTTTGGTCAGCCATCTATCCCTGCAATGATGCAGGAAATCATAAACAAGAATTGGGTTAGAACACATGAGGGCCTCCAGTATCTGACAAAAATTTAATTTTGTTACCTGCCATGTCAACGGTTACCCGAGCAAGTCTCCAAAATGATGGTTAGCAGTCCAGCTGGAGCCACTGGGAGACCGTGACTCAATCAGCCCTCAGATCTTTTAGCCATCAGTAGTCCAGTGGTCTCCATTTCTCATTGGGGTCAAGAACAATCCTTCTTCCAATTTCCTTTGCTTTTGCAAATGGCACACTGGTTTAGACTCAGTGGCCAACAGGCTGAGGGCCCTAAGCCTGGGCTCTGCTTTAGGCTCTGGCTTTGTCCTCAGTCTCCAGGAGGGTTAACCCTGAGGTGGTCCAGTGCCCAAGGCAACATCCGTCACCTGGGCCTTTCATGCACTACTTTTATCTCTGTCCATTCCCTCTGCTCTACACCTACTGTCAGATACTTGGGAAATCATCCCTGTGAGTCCTGCTAAGCATGTCTGGGGTCCTGCACCTGCTTTTTACCTGACATCTGAGGGCTGCTTGATTACTGAAGTGCATGGCTGTAAGGGCTTGCCCTTGGGGTAAGTAGGATCTGTGTTGGTGTATTTTCTAAAGACCTTTGTTAGGCAGCTCTGAAACATGGTAGGGTTTTTATATGTATCTTGGGTAGCCTCTCTCACCTCTTAGTAACTGGCTGGCTTAGCTGAACATTTCATTCTACTGGGCAAGTTATCATGTGGTCCTGATGCTCCCTATCGTTGAAGCACATTGGGCAATTCCAGCAGGCTCACTGACATCTCTACCTGTCCTGTAGATGGTATGGGCTGGACTTAAAGCAGCAAGAGTAGGGCCACTATTTAGCCTTATTGATTATGTGTTGTTTCTTTTCAATACTGCACCAGTGAAATGGCAATAGTTGCATGTTTGGTGTAGTCAAAACAAAGAGTTACTTCCACAAATTCCTAATGAAATTAGCTGGAGTCCTCAGAAGATTGTCCCAATTTTTTTTTTTTTTTGCTTATTGTCAGATCAGACATAGAGAATGAAACACAGACTCAAACAGTCTGACCAGCTCCATCCCTAGTCTGTCTTAAAGGGCAAAGCTTAAAACTGCCAAACTCATGAGAGTGGATGGGGAGCAGGGATTTGATGGTTGTCTTGAGAGGCAGAAAATGCAATCCCCTGGCTTCTTATTCTTGCTGCCTGAGCTAGGAGCTCATAAGAATGCCTCCACTTGGGGGAGTCACCATTTTGCCAATTAATTGGGCGGGAAAATCGACAGGAAGAGAAAAAAGTAGATGCTTTCAGCAGCTGCAAGTATCCAGACCAGGGTTGGAAAAAGCCATGCAACAATCGAATTTGGGTCTGTTCACGGCACAAAGATAACGGCCCTCAGCCCAGAGGCAGTGTACGTCAGAGTAGTGGACTGAAAGCAAAAGGAAGAAGTACAAGAGATCTCTATGGTATCTCAGGCCAGGGTACAGTGTATGAGAGACGGTGCTTTCAGTGAGTGGAGAAGAGTCACCTCAAGGCAGTAACTACCGCTATGTCTACAAGAGACAGAGTTAGCATGCTTCAAAGATGGGGAATATGTGAGTAGCAGGCAACCAAGATGTGACATCAGGAGATGTTAGATCCAGGGGAGAGTAGTGAGAGATAATTAAAGTGACAGGACAAGAAGAAAGGGTCAAAAACCTCAGAGAGGATCCAGATCCTTACCCAATGTCCAAGGGGACCTGACCTGTTTGAGAGGCAAGGAGCCAAAGAAAGCAAGGGTGCTTGGAGCAATCCCAACATGAAATACCAAGCTAAAAGGCAAGTTGTTCCCCACCAAGTAGGGACATGAATCATCCGCAGAGAAAGTAGATTTCCTTAAACCACGGGTCTTTCCAAACCAATCCAAAGCCAACTATCCCAAAGCATACGGGGCAGCTTCCAGGGGGAGATCAGGTGGAAGAAGCTAATGCCCAAATGGAAAGACCACAAAGGAGAAGAAAGGAATAAGGGAACCATCAAGGAAGGTTCCTGACTCACCCATCCTTTAGCATCAAACTGTATCCTGTAGTCTTAATTCTGGGGCCCAGATTGTCCTCAGGAGTCTCTTCGTGGTTGCTGGGAAGCTGATACAGAACCACTTGGGACTCCTGTGTGCCAAGACAAAGAAATCAGTCACGAGCCAACAACGTGAAGACAACAGTGTTTTATATAAAGAAAGTGGCAAATAGAAGGCTACTCCACAGTCAGAACCACCTGCAGAACTTCTTATTCCTATCTAGCTGTAAATTAGTACCTATTAATCAGCCTTTACCCAGAGACTGACTTTCTAAACTTGTCCTGTGCCTGATTCATTATTGATTTCGTGGTCATCACAGTTGTGAACTCTGGCTTCACTGTTTCTCTAGAGGCAAGGCACTATGCACAAGTTTGTGCAAACCATCACAATAAAGTTTGTAACCATATCAGTGTATAATCCAAAAGCTGCTCCTGTTGAGCTTCAGGCCAACCAAGATGCATCTAATCTAGTCTTGATATCCTTTAAATCTTCCCTTGCAGTATTGTAACCATCCGTTCAAGCATCTGAAACCTCTCCCAGAAATCACCATCACCTGCCAGAGGGCCGCCTCGCCTGTGGATTTCAGCCTGACACACAACACTGGGTATCACTGTTTATCTTTAAATGACTCTGATTCTGTAAGTCTCAGTACAGCTGAATGTAAGAAAAGTATGATAGTACTTACTATCAAAGACATATAATACTTCCCATTGCATATAATGTTGTGGAATATCAAGGAACCAGACACTGGAGGATTCAAGTGTATGCAGGTTTTGCTATTGTGAATTCTAGGGGCATCTGGACAGTGCTTTATCCACTGAATTCTGTTCATCCTCATGAAACTCCACCTCACCTTAGTATGGGATCAGCTACCCACAGCCATTCTCTCAAATGAAAACGAGACATAGCAGTGTTATCATAAATAACTCACACTAGTAAAAAGTTCACTCCCATTAAATACAGCAAAGTAAAAGGCTAATGAACTGGTAACATCCTAACCCTTGAAATAATGTGCATCTAAGGTACTTCCTTAGGGGTGCCTGTGACTACCTAAATGTTATCTCAACAAAAGGGAGAGGACAGTTTGCCATGAGGGAAAGCAGGTCCACAGATGCTCACACTCTGCTCCACCTCAAGCATCACTGGGTCTCGTCCCTCCTCTGGCCCGTGCCTAACTCAGCACCGTGGAATCCTGACACACTCTCCATATTCTTCCTGCTGAGTGTGTGTATGTCTATCTGTGTGCTCTGGCGTATCTCCCACACGCAATCCTGAATCTGGGGAAACTGGACAGTGTAGTCTGATCTCTATACATTAGATGCATCCATGAGAGATGCTTTCATGCATTTTCCTAAAGCATCAGGTGGGGAAGTGAAGAACCCACCCGAGAGCAGTCCAGAACACGAGAGTGTACCCACCGCTGTTTTCTAGATGCGTCCTGGAGAAGCCTCCTGAAGCCCCTTCTCAGCTCTCAGGGATACACAGCCTGGCTCCTTTTCCTCTCTGTGGATGAAGCTTCAAAGTGCCCCAAGGTACAGCAGTGGCCCCTCAACACTCACCCAATGAAAACGGCACTCCTGTCCTCACAGAGAAAGCAGCAGGCAAGACATAAGAGGGAACCTGCACATGCGCACCAGGTGGGACGGCCACAGCATGTTTGGGCGCCACCTGCAGGCCCTAGTAGTAACGCAGGACATGCCAGTTCCGTAGAGCGCTGGGTTCCCAGTGGCCCCTGCTGCTCCACTGGGAGAATCAATGAACATTCCTACTTAACATATGCCAGGCTGTGATTTCACATGCACCAAGGAAGACGGCAAGCCCCGAGTATTCTGTCTGCATGACACCAGATGAAGACAAAAAAGAAATAAAATGCAAAGTCACTACAAATCATTTGATGAATTTTCTTTATACCTGCAATGAAAACTTGGAATGAAAATGCTAAAAGTTACCATTTACAATACCATGCAAAAATAAAAGACTTATAAATCCAGCACAATATGAACAAAAATATCTCACAGAACTGTAAAACATGATTAAATAAATGAAATACAAGTCAATAGAAATTTTTTTTTTATGATAAACAGAACATGAGCATGTCAATTTTCCTCTCATCTTGATATGTAGGGTAATCTCAATCAAATTTCCACTGAACTGCTTTGTAGATAATGTTATGTAGATAACCCGCTGTGCCACAGTGCTGGCCCCTCCCCTCTAGTTTTGATAGTAGCTAGCTAGCCACCTTTTCCAAATGTGTGTGTGTGTGTTTTTTTTTTTTTTTTTTGAGAGGCAGAGTGGACTGTGGGGAGCAACTCAGACTAGACTAAGTTACTGGAATTAAGACTTATTCTATGCATCTGCTCTCCCACAATATGGCGCTGAGAGAGACCAAACAACCTCTACACAGCTGCCTCTCGCCAACTTGACTGATGAGCTGCAGGAGCTGATCTTGCTCCTGATTGGAGGAGAGCACCGTACTCGGCGTGTGGGTAGCAGAGTTGGGATTGGTGGAAGAGGACTATAAAGGAGGAGAGAGACAACATGCACCAGGAACATCTAAAGGAAACATCTGAAGGAACATCCGGATAACATCTGAGCAGCCCCCAAGCGAGCCAGCTGGTGGTGTGTCGCTCCTCCGTGGAAGTGGGGAAAGTGGCAGGGGGAGCCGCCCCTCCACGGAGGTGGAGGCGTCGGCAGCCAACCCGGGAAGGACCAGCAGCAAACCCGGGAAGGGGTGAGCAGACAAAAGAACAGCGCAGTATCTAGTGTCATTCCTCCATGAAGAGGGGGAGCGACAGTGGACAGTGAGAGAGAGACAGAGAGAAAGGTCTTCCTTTTGCCGTTGGTTCACCCTCCAATGGCTGCCGCGGCCGGCACGCCGTGGCCGGTGCACCGCGCTGATCCGAAGGCAGGAGCCAGGTGCTTCTCCTGGTCTCCCATGGGGTGCAGGGCCCAGGGACTTGGGCCTCCTCCACTGCCTTCCCTGGCCACAGCAGAGAGCTGGCCTGGAAGAGGGGTAACCGGGACAGAATCTGGTGCCCCCCAAATGTATTTTTAAAAAAACAGATTTTCTATAGAATAATCACTTTACCTGACTTCTGGGGGCAAAGTGCTGCAGGAACACCATGGAACAAAGAGGAAGAAATTGGGAAGGTGAGAGAAGGAAACACATGTGTCAATTTAAGGAAAGAAAGGCTACCTGAGATAAAATTTTCCCAAAAGACAAGGGGTTAAATGATGTGAATTCTCACCTCTTTATCCTGTTTCTCAATTATAAAATTTCTAAATTTTCAGTAACTTCAGGGAATCCAAATCCCCACAAATACATTTCATCCTCAAAGAATCATTGCATCATTTTGTAACATTTGGTTCAAGTTTAAGACAGAAATTAAGATTAAAATTCTGAAAATAACAGAGAAGGAAAGAAAATCTACAAGTGTCATCTTTGGTAAAATGGGCTAAGAGCTATAAAAGGACAATTTAAGTGTCCTTTAATTTAAGTGATAGGAGGCATCTTTTTTCAACACTGAGGGTTTAATATAAAACACTGAATTCAATGCATGATCACTAGGGTTCATCAGTTATTCCCTCAGTTCCCTTAAAATCTAGTTAGCATCTTTTGTAATAAAATTCAATAGTGTTAAACACTACAGGGGCTGGTGCCTTGGCTCACTAGGTTAATCCTCTGCCTGAGGCGCTGGTATCCCATATGGGCGTCGGGTTCTAGTCCCGGTTGCCCCTCTTCCAGTCCAGCTCTCTGCTGTAGCCCGGGAGGACAGCAGAGGATGGCCCAAGTGCTTGGCCTCTAAACCCACATGGGAGATCAGGAGGAAGCACCTGGCTCCTGGCTGCAGATTGGCGTAGTGCTGGCCGTAGCAGCCATTTGGGGAGTGAACCAAAGGAAGGAAGACCTTTCTCTCTGTCTCTCTCTCTCACTGTCTAACTCTACCTGTAAAAAAACTACATATATATATGACTACATCAGCAATAAGATGATCAAAGAATGTTAAGTTCAGCATCAATGTTAGCAGCATACTGCACAACTAAACTCAGACACCTGACTGCAGTTTTGTTTTGTTTTGTTTTTGCAAGGATTTCTCTTTTGGGAGGAGAGGGAAGAAGAAATGGGGGGAAAGGTAAATATGCTAACTTAGAATACTTGCCCTTAAAATGAATTAATTTGTATTCTGTTGTTCATCAGTATGCAAGTAAGGACCTGGAGTTTTCAATCCCCAAAGAAGCTGTTACCCATATGAAAATTTATGTTTTAGGAAAGCCTAGGTCTTCACATTACTGGTTCTACACTCTTGAATTTTGAATTTTGATTTGAAAACAAACCAGATAACTTGAAATCAAACTCAGAAAGCTCCAAAATAAAGAATAATAGTTCTTCCTTCTAAGGGCACATATTGAGAACCACGCAACAAGACCCTCCTGTAATTCATAAATCAACCTCATTATTCCAAATTTGGCTTTATAATAAATATTAATGGAGAGTCCTGGACAATTTGATAACTGTACATAACTAAAAGGTTAAATATTAATTTTTTGAATAGAGTAAAATCTTCCTTCGCTAGATGTAAATTCTGATTGGGCTATTGGTAACTTGCATGACACATACAAGGAAAGATTATATGAGGATGGGGCCCATGCCATGGCTCATTAGGTTAATCCTCCGCCTGCGGTGCCGGCATCGCATGTGGGTTCCGGGTTCTAGTCCCAGTTGCTCCTCTTCCAGTCCAGCTCTCTGCTGTGGCCTGGGAGGGCAGTGGAGGATGGCCCAAGTGCTTGGGCCCCTGCACCCACATGGGAGACCAGGAGGAAGCACCTGGCTCCTGGCTTCGGATTGGTGCAACGCCGGCCATAGCGGCCATTTCGGGGGTGAACCAAAGGAAAAGGAAGACCTTTCTCTCTGTATCTCTCTCTCTTACTGTCGTATAAATATAGAATAGATTATATGAGGAGGCTTTCAGCACAGAAAGATATAAAGGACTTTTTCCTTACAAAAAAATAATAAATAGAAATATCATTCAGGCAGTGAAACAGGAAAAAATTCATAACCTGTATACAACTTGTTTTCTTGTATAATCAGTGCTTTATAAAGTTTTCCTAATTTTTATATCTTTAAAGACAATCTGTCATAAAGTAACAAGAATCCAAAATTATAATTCTTTTTTTTTTGACAGGCAGATTTAGACAGTGAGAGAGACAGAGAGAAAGGTCTTCCTTCCTTTGGTTCACCCCCAAAATGGCTGCTACAGCTGGCGCACTGCACCGATCCGAAGCCAGGAGCCAGGTGCTTCCTCCTGGTCTCCCATGTGGGTGCAGGGGCCCAAGCACTTGGTCCATCCTCCACTTCCTTCCTGGGCCAACAGCAGAGAGCTGGACTGGAAGAGGAGCAACCAGGACTAGAACCCAGGGTGCCAGAGCCGCAAGCGGGGGATTAGCCAAGTGAGCCACAGCACTGGCCATAATTATAATTCTTAAAATTTGTAATCAATATGTTTCCATGAACTCTTGACACATTAGATTGCTATGAATCCTTTTAAGAATTCTTTGAATTTTTGTTCCTTTCTACTTCTACTTTATTCTATCAATATTTGTCTTAACTTCCTTGTAGTCAAGAGCCAGACCACCTGGGATATAGTTCCCCTAGCTTCTCTTCAGTGTAGGACAGAGGCAGAGAATGAGAAAGGGGAAAGAAAGGGGTGGGGATGGATGAGAGCCAGAGACAGAAAAAAGAATCCTGATTATCCCCTATTCTTTTCTTTTTCCCTTCACTGTACATCTAATTTCTTTTTCTTTTGGATCCACTTTAAATATCCATCATAGTAAATTGAAACACATTTTTGGGAAATCTTATAATTGTCACAGGAGATTCAGAACAACAAAGATGAGCTGATCCAGAGTCTAAAGTCTAAATAGATCAATTAATGCGGTGATTCACATGCAGCAAAAATTTTGTTCCAATCACCTTTAAGAGTTTCAATGTAACCCCAGTCTAGACTCCAATTTATTCTGAGCCTCTCAGGAATGAACTGTTTTGTCATTTACATATTCTATCAGACCAATTCTCAAAAAACACACACCCTAAATTTTACAGATGTGAAACAGGGAAGAGATGGGTATAGGGAAGAGATGGGTATAGACTATACTAAATTTTCTCCAACTTTCACACCGCACACTCATTCAAGCACACATATTGGACATAAAAATTGTGCCAAGATCAAGCATCAGCTTTCTATTTTAAAAGCCTTAATAAAAATGTAGATAGGCTCACTGCAGTTTCTTTAAGGGAATATTCAGTGCTTCGGTCCTGCTTTACGTTTTCACAACTCAGTGTTAAGAACAGAGTAGGGGGCCGGCGCCAAGGCTCACTAGGCTAATCCTCCGCCTTGCGGCGCCAGCACACCGGATTCTAGTCCCGGTCGGGGCGCTGGATTCTTTCCCAGTTTCCCCTCTTCCAAGCCAGCTTTCTGCTGTGCCCTGGGAGTGCAGTGGAGGATGGCCCAAGTCCTTGGGCCCTGCACCCCATGGGAGACCAGGATAAGTACATGGCTCCTGCTATTGGATCAGCATGGTGCGCTGGCCGCGGCGGCCACTGGAGGATGAACCAATGGCAAAGGAAGACCTTTCTCTCTGTCTCTCTCTCTCTCTCACTGTCCACTCTGCTTGTCAAAAAAAAAAAAAAAAGGAAGACCTTTCTGTCTCTCACTGTCCACTCTGCCTGTCAAAAAAAAAAAAAGAATCACCTGACTACAAAAGGAACAATCTGTAAATGATGTCACCAACACTAACAAACTTGTTAACATTCACACAACATATTATTCATCCTTGTTTCATGATCACAAAAAATAATTAACTTTTTATATTACATACTGAAGAGCAGCACCTTGCCCTACTGCACACAAAAAACGCAGAAAAAAGAAAAAGAAAAGTTGCCTACATGGATGCTCTAAACCCCTCAATGTATAGCTGAGAGATCTTGCCCTACTCAGTGCCGAATGTTTGCCATGCAGCCACTGCTTGGACAATGATTGCACATTCACAGGATTAAACAAATGTAAAAAGTACCTCCTTAAAATGGCAGAGAGCTAGTATTGCATTCATCTGTGGAGTAGAATAGCCCAGGAAATAGAAGAGGAGAAACAGGATATGGTCCTTAGGTTAGGAATAAAGCAAGGTTTGATACAGATATCCCCTCTTGTAGGCACTCTGCGGGTAGAATGTAGCCATGACAAACTTCCCATCAAACATCCTTCCGGTCAGTAATTCCTGAGCGTCTTTGGAACCACCAGCATTGGCATACTCGACAAAGACTTGCCCTCTGCCAGGATTTTCCTTTGGACAAGCGGAGATATCACGGGTCCATATTTCTGGCATTCCTCTTTTACATCTTCTACAATATCTTCATGTTCCTCTTCATTCTCAAGATGATCATCATCTAGCACGCTCAGCAGTCTTAGCAGTGGGGTAGGAACTACCATCAGATCTTCAACATGAGGGGCAAAAGGAATGCTAATGAATGGGCTGCGTGATGCCATTTCAGCAGGAACTCTTCAGCTTGGATCATCATGAAGCATGCTTTTGATAAGGTCTCTTAGGTGACGGGTTGGAATTGTGGCATTCACCACTGCTTTACCGGCAAATATCTCATCAACAACAGCAGAACTGCTTGCCTTCCATTCCTGAGATCGGACTGTATGCTTCAGCTTCGTTCCTGAGAACATTTCCAGTAAAATGATTCCTAGGCTCCGCAGACCAGCAGCCGAGCTACATTATGTATCACTCTGCAGGCCAGCCTGGGCCACGTGATTTTTCAGCTCTGCTTCTGGAGCACGACACCCGTCTGTTTGAATGTACTTTACACCCGGAGTGCCTTCTTTGAAGCTAAGTCCAAAGTCAGTGAGTTTAAAACATTCGTTCTCTGCACTCCACAGTATGTTCTGCGGTTTGAGGTCTGCGTGGACACGACCCTCATGATGAAGGAGAGCAAGGCCTTCCAGAACATCTCTGGATGATACAATGCTGTATCATCCACGTGGAACAACCCTGGTGACTGGACTATGAAAGCAGTTCCGAAACACTGACATCCAGGAGTGCAAGCAACAGCATGATAGCACATTCAGAGAGAAGTGGATCGTAAAGACTCCATGTGAAGTCATGATGTTCCTGTGACCCTACAACTGTTCAGGCACTGCTCTCTCTTTGTGGAACCCAAAGCCACAGCCTCGGTGGTTCCTGGCGGGAAGAACTGCTTGAGGGTGCCCAGTGGTGAGCCTGGGGTGCCGCAGCAGTGCACTCGATACACCGAGGCTGAGGAGCTGCTCTGTACCCGCCACAGCCACTCCCGCAGACCTCCAGACACTGTGGTGGCTCAGCGCCCCATGCACAGCCAGACCCTGCCATCAGTGTGGGCTAAGGGCACTGACACCACAGCTGTAGCAATGCCCCAGGTAGGTGGACTGGGCCCGTGCTCACATCCCCGCCCACCGGACCTGCAGCTCTGCAGCGAGGTGGCTGCAGCGCCTCACCTACTCCCAGGACCTCAATCCGCAATGACCACTAACGCTATTTTAAAAATTTGATTTTACTGGGGTTGGCGCTGTGTTGTAGTGGGTAAAGCCGCTGCCTGCAATGCTAGCATCCCACATGGGCACTGGTTCTTGTCCTGGCTGCTCCTCTTCCAATCCAACTCTCTGCTATGGCCTGGGAAAGCAGCAGAAGATGGCCCAAGTGTTTGGGCCCCTGCATCCATGTGGGAGACCCGAAGAAGCTCCTGGCTCCTGACTTCCAATCGGTGCAGCTCCGGCCACTGCGGCCAATTGGGGAGTGAACCAGCAGATGGAAGACCTGTCTCTCTCTTTCTCTCTCTCCCTCTCTCATTCTCTTCTTCTCTCTTTCTCTGCCTCTCTTCCTCTCTCTGTGTAACTCTGATTTTCAAATAAATAAATTTTTTAAAAATAACTTGATTTTACTAAACCCAGTAAAGTCAAAAGTTAATAAAATTGGCTTGGTACAATTAACATATTTAAATTTGAAAAAATATTGTGAGTTTTAAGGTGTGTATTTTCTAAAGATCTATTTATTTATTTGAGAGGCAGAGTTACAGAGAGGGAGGGAGGGAGGGAGGGAGGGAGAGAGAGAGAGAAGTCTTCTATTCGCTGGCTTGCTCCCCAGATGGCCGCAATGGCCAGAGCTGGGCCAGTTCGAAGCCAGGGGTCTGGAGCTTCTTCCAGGTCTCCCACATGGGTGCAGGGCCCAAGCACTTGGGCCATCTTCTACTGCTTTCCTAGGCCATTAGCAGGGAGCTGGATCGGAAGCAGAGCAGCTGGGACTCAAACTGGCATCCACTTGGGATGCTTATGCTGTAGGTAGAGGCTCAACCTACTACACTACAGAACTGGCCCCAAGACACTGATTTTTAAAGATATCTGCATCCCTTTCAACATTGCAGAAAAAAATAAGCAATTTATGAGGCAGGAAAATAGGTAGCAGGAGCTCACATTCTCCCCTACCTCAGGCCCAACCTGTCTAGTCCCCAGTATCAGTGCCCTGTCCCCAACTGAGAATGCTGTGTGAGTGTGAGGTTCTCTGGAGGTGAATATGGGCAATCTCATGAGGAAGTTTGGTTTCCCCCTATATTGGATAAGGGGAGGTTCCTCTTCCCCACTTCAACTGAGAGAATTATGGCAGCATCCCAGTTGGGGGATGGGACATGCATATGCACAACACATGCACAGGCACAGGGCAGCTAAAGCATGTCTGAGCTCCACATGCTGGCTGTGCCCCTATCCCAGGATGCTCAGAGGTAACTGCTGAATTGTCTGCAGCTGCTCCTTGCTAGATCCCCGACTGAAGCAATGGAAATCCCTGTTCACAGATACGAGGCCATGATGTTACTGGCAACAAGGGGATGGAGAGCAGTAAGTATCCTGTATACATAACAGTAGATGGAGAAAAAAATCAGCAAAAGCCAATACCAGTCCAAAAAGGTTTATGCATTTTCTTTACACCAGCAATGAACAGTTGGACTTTAAAATCCTTAAAATTACCATTTAAAATACTACATAAAATAATGAAGTTATAAATCAAGCAAAACATGGACATTATATCCAAAAAAATGATGAAAAACTGAAAGGAAATAAATTGAAATCTGAATCAATAAAGTTGATTTTCATAATTTGTAAACTGAATATAAAGCTATCAATTATTTTCTGCTCCATATCTTATAGCAATCCCATTCAAATTTCCATTGAACTGTTTTATAGATCCCGACAAATTATTTATATAGCTAGAGTACCTTACACAATGGTGAATAATAAAGTTGATGTGCTCATAGTTTCCTGTTTGAAACTTACTATAAAGTCATAGAAATGCATAAAGTGATCTTAGAAAAAGAACGCCGACAGGGCAGTCTGGTGTAGGCTAAGTGAAATTAGCAGGAAACAGTGGAGGAAGTGCACACCCAGGGTACAGCTACAGGGGGACACTGCAGTGGGAGGTCCTGCAAGAGCAGGGGACACAGCTCAGACTTGTGTGGAAGGTGCAGACACGCAGCACCCAGCAAGAACACAGCAAAGGGCCCAGCAGCTTGGATCCAGAAAAAGTGCCCACTCTGGTGAGCAAGGTGGGGTCAGACTGCACAGGCCAGAGCCACTGTTGATACAGCTGCAGGGAGAGCCCAGTGGACTGCACTGTCTTTGAGTCTAGCCCAGAAGCCTGAGAACACACTGACTGCTCACCCAGAGTGGGAAAAAAATCGTGCATCTCTCCCTCGCCTTCCCCTTCCAGCAACAGCGACCTGCAGCCAGCTGTGGGAGGGCCGGCACCAGTTTTGGACGTAAACAGTTAGAAGCCGCTCAAGTTCTAGTGGGGACACTTTTCACCAGGGCAGCTACAGTGCAAATGGCAAGTATGGTAGCCACTTCACCAGCTGCATGACCCAGCAATGGTAGGCAGGGGGAGCCACCCCAACAGAAGGGACATACCGCCTGCAGGGACTCTCCTATGTGCCCAGCACAATTGTGAAACGACTAGGGCTATAGCCGACAGGTACTGTGCACCCGTGTGATTGAAGGACTTTTCAAGAGGGAAAAGCTCGAATTCCCCACTGACTTTGAGTCTGGCTGGGAGGATCAGATTCAATTCATCAGGGAATAACACACACAGGCAGCAGCACTGGGAACACCTCAGTCTCTTTGTGGACGGGACAGGATAGCAGGGTAGAATGGACTTCTTGCAGTCTTTGACCATGGGAGCCCTGGGTGCTGAGACTGAAAAAACTATGACTTCATGAAAGGATGCAGGGTGCAGCTGAGTTTCTGGGCAATCATTGGGTGCAGCTCCACACGCATGGAGCCCTTGGTTGCCAGAGGCAGCTCACTGCAGCGGGAACTGTGCCCACAGTGAGGTCTGCTAAGATCATTTGTTCAATTCACACGGCAGTACAGATGAGTGTTGAACCCACTGGGGGCATTGCTCAGCTTGGAGGAGAGGAGGTGAGGGGGTGATCACACCAACAGAGGTGACCATTGTCCCCTTCTTTTTAAAAAGAGATTTATTTATTTATTTGAAAGGCAGAGTTACAGAGAGGCAGAATCAGAGAGAGGGGTCTTCCATTCACTGGTTCACTCTCCAGATGGCCACAACCGATACCACAGAAATAAAAAGAATCATCAGGAATTACTACCAAGAATGTATGCCAACAAATCAGGAAATGTTGAAGAAATGGATAGATTTCTGGACACATATAATCCAAAATTGAGTCATGAACAAAATTGAGTCATGAAAACAGATAACAACCCAGAGATTTAATCAGTATTAAAGACCCTCCCAATAAAGAAAAGCCTAGGCCCTGATGTCTTCACTGCTGAATTCTACAAGACTTTTAAAGAACTAATGCTAATTCTTCTCAAGCTATTCAAAACAACTGAAAGGGAGGGTATCCTCCCAAACTCCTACTATGAAACCAGCATCAACTTAATTCCTAAACCACAAAAAGAAACAACAGACTCATTTCCCTGATGAACATAGATGCAAAAATGCTCAACAAAATACTAACCAATCAGATGCAACAATACATCAGAAATATCATTCACCCATACCAAGTGGGATTAATCCCTTGTATGCAGGGATGGTTCAACATCCGAAAATCAATAAATGTGATACATCATATTAACAAACTGAAGAACAAAAGCCCTGTGATTCTCTCAATAGATGTAGAGAAAGCATTTGATAAAATCCAACATCCTTTAATGATGAAAATCTTAAACAATGTGGGTATAGGAGGATCATTCCCCAACATAATTAATGCAATTTATGACAAAACCACAGCTGGCATCTTACTGAATGGGGAAAAATTGGAGACATTCTCACTAAGATCTAGAACCAGACACTCTCACCATTACTATTCAATACAGTCCTGGAAGTTTTTGCCGAAGACATTAAGCAAGAAAAAGAAATCAAAGAGATACAAACTGGGAAGGAGGAAATCAAACTATCCCTATTTGCAGTTGACCTGATTATATATATAGGGGATCCAAAAGACTCCACCAAGAGACTGTTGGAACTCATAAAAGAGTTTGGTAAAGTAGCAAGATATAAAATTAACAAACAAAAATCAATAACCTTTGAATACACAGGCAATGTCAGCTCAGAAAGAATGTCTAAGATCAATCCCTTCCACCTTAGCTACCAAAAAATTAAATACCTTGTACTAAATTTAACCAAGGACATCAAAGATCTCTGTGATGAGAACAAAGCATTAAAGAAGAAAACAGAAGAAGACATTAAAAAGTGGAAAAATCTTCCATGTTCATGGATTGGAAGAATCAGTATCATCAAAATGTCCATACTACCAAAAACAGTTTATAAATTCAATGCTATCCCAATAAAAATACCAACAACATCCTTCTCAGATCTAGTAAAAATGAGGCTAAAATTCATATGCAAACACTAGAGACCCCGAATAGCTAAAGCAATCATAAGCAGCAATAACAAAGCTGGAGACAGTACAAGACCAGATCTCAAGAAATACGACAGGGCAATTATAATTCAGACATCCTGGTACTGGCACAAAAACAGAAATGTAGGCCAATGGCACAGAATAGAAATTCTACAAATCGATCCACGCATCTACAACCTACTTATCTTTGGCAAAGGAATAAAAATCAATCCCTTGAGCAGACAGTCTCTTCAACAAATGGTGCTGGGAAAACTGGATCTTCACATGCCGAACTATTAAACCAGATCCCTGTCTTACATCTTATACAAAAAAAAAAAAAAAAAACACTCAAAATGGATCAGAGACCTAAATCTAAGACAGGATATCATCAAGTTACTAGAAAATAAAAGAATAACCCTACAAGACATTGGCATAGGCAAAACCTCTTGGAAAAGACTCCGGAGCACAGGCAATCAAAGCAAATGGGATTTATCACACTGAGAAGCTTCTGCACTACAAAAGAGACACCGAGCAAACTTAAGAGGCAACTCAGAATGGGAGAAAATATTTGCAAACTATTCAACAGATAAAGGATTAATTTCCAGAATCTATAAAGATCTCAAGAACCTCAACAACAGTGAAACAAACAATTCAGTTACAAATGGGCAAAGGACCTGAACAGACATTTTTCAAGACAGCAAATTCAAATGGCCAACAGACACATGAAAAAATGCTCAATATCACTAACCATCAGGGGAATGCAAATCAAAACCACAATGAAGTTTCACCTCACCACCATTAGAATGGCTCTTATACAAAAATCAACAAACAACAAATGCTGGCAAGGACGTGGAAAAAAGAGAACCCTAATCCACTGTTGGTGGAAATGTAAACTGGTGAAGCCACTGTGGAAGACAATATACAAATATCTTGGAAAGCTGTATATAGACTAGCCATATGACTCAGTCATCCCACTCCTGGGAACTTACCCAAAAGAAATGAAATCAGCATATGTAATAGTGATCTGTACCCCCATATTCATTGCAGCTGAATTTACAAAAGCAAACATATGGACTCAACCCAGGTGTCCATCAACTGAAGACTGGAGAAAGAAATTATGGCTTATGTACACTATGGAATACTTAACAGTTATACAAAAATTGAAATCATGTCATTTGAAAATAATGGATGCAACTGGAAATCATTATACTTAGCGAAATAAGCCAATCACAAAAAGACAAATAGAATACATTCTTTGATCTTTGATAACTAATAGAGTATCTAAAAGTTAATTTATAGTAGCACAACTGACACCTTGAGATGTAATGATTTTGAACAGCCCTTGTCTTGACTACTGAGGAACAGTATTTCTTTTTATTTGTTTGCTCTTCTGCTTTCTTCATACTATTCCGTGAACTCTGTACTTAGTGTAGGGTTCATCTTATGAGTATAAAATTAACTGCAAATAGATCTTTGTAAAACATAAGAATGGAAATGGGAGAGAGAGGAGGAGGAAGGGTGGGAGTATGGCAGGAGGGGAGTAGGCTGGGAAGAATCACTGTGTTCCCAAATTTGTATATATGAAATGCAAGAAGTTTATATTCCTTAACTAAATTTTTTTTTTAAATAACACACACATCCATCAGCAAAGAGGATAAAGGCTCCAGATAGAGGCCCCTAGAAATGGGGTCAACTGACCTTTTCCAAAGGGGCAAAGGCAATGGGATGGAGAAAGAACGTCTTTTCAACAAATAATGATCACACCATTGCAACAACAATTGGTAAAAAAATGAACAAAGCTACAACCATTTTACCCTCTACTCCATTTTATCCCATTCAACTTTATATCCATTTTATACCACTGTATACAAACGTCTCTCTTTGTATAAAGAAAAATGACAGATGTTTTTTACTAATAGTAGCTGACTTTCAGAACAACTTTGTAAGTTATGGATATTTTACAGGCAAAAGCACAGAAGTTGATTTTGTCTGGAAGGACTTACAAGTCTCCATGGAGCAACTCCATTCATGACAGCAAATCCCACTATCTCCTGCTAAAACCATTTCCTACTGTTCTACAGCTCCCAAAGTAGCTGAATTCAAACACCACAAAATGCACGCCGATATGCACTAGCTTCCTCTATGCTCAGTCACACATATACACCACTACAATCTCCACACAAATTCCAGAGCCCTGACGATTCTCCATCCCACCACAATCCTGCACCCACTTCAAAGAACTTGGACATCTGAGCAAAATGTGTACAACATGTGAAGCCACTAGAAAGCACATGAAATAAAAAAACACCATCTTGCATATCACCCAAACACCCTCAAAATCCAGTCTTCATGCTCAACCCACTCAACTACACCACATCGTCAGAGTTTTGATGCCCGGTGTCCTGTCCACAATGTAGTCTCCAAAAACACATAGCTGTTTCTCCAGACCCAATGATGAACCCGATCCAATTCCTAATGAACTCCCCAAACACAAAGGTGAACAGAATACATATATACATAATGTAATCTCACGAATCTACACAAGCAGTCTTTCCCTATGCCATAACTGCACACACACCAACCATGCAAAATATTTTCCTAATACTCTACTCCTGAACACAATCACCATTCACCAATGGCCTCAGCACACATAGGCCTAACTTACCTCTTCATGTCTTCATCATGCACATGGGCTAAGTGAGAACTGGTGTTACAGGGGCCAGGTGTGGTATTTGTACCAAGATCCTCTTATGCTTCTTGTTCTTCTTGACAGCATTTCTTCAATGATCTGAAAGCAAACAAGAATGTTTGCTTGGCTGGTGCCATGGCTCAATAAGCTAATCCTCTGCCTGCGGCACCGGCACAGTGGGTTCTACTCCTGGTTGGGGCGCCAGATTCTGTCCCGGTTGCTCCTCTTCCAGTCCAGCTCTCTGCTGTGGCCTGGGAGTGCAGTGGAGGATGGCCCAAGTGCTTGGGCCCTGCGCCTGCATGGGAGACCAGGAGAAGCACCTGGCTCCTGGCTTCGGAACAGCGCGGTGCGCTGGCTGCAGCACGCTGGCCACAGCAGCCATTGGTGAGTGAACCAAAGGAAAAGGAAGATATTTCTCTCTGTCTCTCTCTCTCTCTCACTGTCCACTCTGCCGTCAAAAAAAAAAAAAAAAGAATGTTTACTCTTACTGCTTTTGTTCACAATAGGACTGGGCAGTGGCTGGCACTGTGGCACAGTGTGTAGAGCCGCCACCTGCAGAGCCAGCATCCTATGTGGGCACTGGTTCAAATCCTGGCTGCTCCACTTCCAATGCAGCTCTCTGCTATGGCCTGGGAAAGCAGTAGAAGATGGCACAAGTCCTTGGGCCCCTGCACCCATGTGCAGACCCAGAAAGAGCCCCTGGCTCCTGGCTTCGGGTAGGCTCACCTCTGGCTGCTGCAGCCATCTGCAGAGTGAACCAGCATGTCGAAGATTCTCTCTCTCTCGATCTCCCTCTCTCCTTCCCTCCCTATTCCTCTACCTCTACCTCTGCCTCTCTGCAGCTCTGTTTTTTAAATAAATAAATAAATCTTAAAAAAATCCCACAGTACTGGGCAAGAAAAAAATTAAAGGCATACAATTAAGCAAGGAGGAAAAACTGATCCTTGCCTGCATATAACATTACAGAAAAAACTAAAGACTCCATCAAGAGACTTAGATTTGATAAGCAAATCCGATAACGTTTTAAAAACAAAAGGAACAACAATTAGTAACAATTTATGCACTAATCACAAAGTTAATGAAAAAGAAACAGTAAGAGCAACACCATTCACAGTAGGTACAAAAAAAGGAAGACACTTGGAATAAATTTAACCTAGGGTATAAAATTCCCATCAAGCTACCAATCACATCTTTCCTTAGAATTTAGGAAAACTATCCCAACGTTCAAAAGGAAGCACAAATGAGCTCAACATAAAAGCATTTTCAAAAAATGCAAAAGCTGGGGTCTTCCCACTACCAGGGTTCAAAACATGTTATAGAGCTATTTTAACCACTACAGTAAGGTACTGGCATGAAAACAGTCATAAAAAAGAATGGAGCAGACTGGGTTTGCCACAGAGTAATCCACACATCTACAGCCAACTGATAGTTGACAGAGATTCCATAAACATGCCCTGGAGGAAAGACAGTCTCTTCAATAAATGCTGCACAAGACTTTCCATGGATGCCTCCACTTATACTGTACATAAAATAACTCAACATGCATCACAGATCTAAATGTAAGACCTAAAACTACCAGGAAGCAGCACAGGAGACACCTTTCATGACACTGGCATAGGAAATGATTTTTTAGATAATATCCTAGAAGCACAGGCAACAAAAGCAAACATGACAGATGTGATTATATAAACCAAAGAAATTTCTGAGCACCAAAATAAAAAGGCAGCCAAACGAAGAGACAACTGTTAGAATGGGATTAATATATTCATAAAATATGTCCCTGAAAGAGGAAGAAAATTGAGGATATGCAAGTAATTTTTAAAACTCAAAAACAACAACCCATTTAAGAAATAGTCAGCAGTCACAACAGACATTTCTCAGAAGAAGAAATTCAAATAACCAACCGACAATATGAAAAACAGTTTAGTTTCACTAACCATCAAGGGAATGAAAAGGAAAGTCACAATGAGGACTCATCCCATTCCGATTAGGATGTTTCTTGTCAAAAATACCACATTCTGAAAAGAATATGGAGAAAAGGAAACCCTTATACACTGTTGGTACAATATACATTAGAACAGCCACTACTGAGAACAGCATGAAGGCTGCTTAAAAATTATAACTACCTTATGATCCAGCTATCCCACTTCTCAGTGTATTTCTAAAGGGAATCAAATAATCACTTTCATTGCAGCACCATTCATAATAGCTAAGCTATGGAATTAACCCAGGTGTCCATCAGTGGAAGAATGGAGGGGAAAAAATGTGATACACACACACACACACACACACACACCACACAGGTATACACAAAATACAGTATCGTTTACCCATGATAAAGAATGAAACACTCCCATTTGCAGCAAAATGATTGGAACTCAAGATCATCATGTTAAATGAAAACTAATATAATGTTAAATAAACCAGACATAGAAAGATCCCTATGACATTTCTTTGATAAAGTTTGATAAAGTTTAAAAAATTGCCCATGTGAACTCTGAACAGGGATTAGCACAATTTGGGAGCCATGGGCATAGGTTGAATAACAGATACCAAAACCCAGTCAGACAAAAGAAGTAAGTTGTAGTGCTCTGCAGTGCACTAGTACCTCTGAAGTTCAAGACAATCAATTATTTACTGTAGAAAGAGCCAGAGTAAAGGAGCTAGCAGGGTCCAAGTGCAAAGAAATAATATGAAATGGAAATGGTAGCTACCTGGTTTGATCAGTTTATGCTGTGCACATGTATTGACATATTAGACTGGACCCCATAAACACACACTAGCATTGCAAAATTTTTTTAAAATAAATAATTTAAGAAAAAAATAACAAATATTTAAGAAATAATTTTTTAAAAATCTGAAAAGTGTGGTATTCAATGAAGGAAGAAATGAAAATCATCCATAACTGCCCTCCAAAGTTAAGAACTGACAATAAAACTGTATATATGTGAATATACATGTCTATGTGTGCATGAAATGCTCCATAACAAAAGTAACCTACAAAATGAGTGAGAAACTATGGTGATAGTCACTAAACTTTTAAAATATCAACGTAGCCTATGGTGCGGTTTCACATGTGTGTAAAATAAAGACATGCAGGGCCGTTAAACACAAGAACTTCAGGAAAGCAGTACACTCAAATACAAAAAGGAGGGAAGGGAATTATGTCTTTAGCTGTACCTGTAATGTCTCCTTCCTTTACAAAATACTGTCTGAAACAGTTTGGCAAAAGGCTAATTCTGTTAAACGTAGATGGTGAGTATATGGGTATCTTTATACTTGATTTATTTTATAATGGCTTTATTTTCCTACATTTTTAAAATACTTCATACTGAAAACTAAAATAGGAATAAAAACCATTCATTTAGCAGGTAGCTTCAGAACAATTAACAGGCAATAAGACAATATGTAAACATTACATTTTGCATTTTATGACAATAAAACCTATCTTTATACTGAATTTTTAAATTTTTAACTATGTATTTTTATTTATTTAAAATGCACAGTGACTTGGGGCTGGTGTTCTGGCATAGCAGGTGAAGCTGATGCCTGCAACACTGGCATCCCATGTGTGTGCTGGTTCAAGACCCGGCTGCTCCACTTCTGCTCTAGCTCCTGAGAAAGCAGCAGAGGATGGCCCAAGTGCTTAGACCCCTGCTACATGGAAGATCAAGAAGAAGCTCCTGGCTCCTGACTTTGGCCTGGCCCAGCCCCAGCCATTGCAACCATTTGGAGAGTCTCTTCCTCTCTCTGTGTAACTCTGACTTTCAAATAAATAGATAAATCTAAAAAAAAAAATCATGACAGAGAGAGAGAGCAACAAACATAGATCTTCCGTCCACTGGTTCATTCCCCAAATGCCCACCACAGCCAGTGTTGGCCAGACCAAAAGCAGAAGCCTAGAATTCCATTCAGGTGTCTCTCATGGGTTTCAAGGACCCAAGTGCTTGAGCTGCCATCAGCCACCTACATAGGTGTATCAGCAGGAAACTAGAGGAGAAGTGACACAACCAGAGCTCAACCTGCACTCTAATATGGGATGCTTAACTCACCATGCCCACTGTGCAACCCCCCTCCCAATTTGACATTTTAAATGTTGAAAACACAAGAAAACACTTGGAGAACCTCATAGGCAGCATCTAGAAAAATAACTAGCACAATGCTGATTCCTAAAAATACCCAAGAAAAATAGCAATTGAATGATGTGAAAGATACACTTAGACATGTCTCTGATACCCTCCAAGATCCTTGCAAATCACTGTCAACACCCTCTGTGCCAGGAAATCACCCTCTACTTCTTAAAAATTCCCCAGTACACTTTATAAACCATTTTGACCTGTTCTGCAGCAAGTGACTCATTTGCAGACAAGCGATACCATCATTATTCAGATCTAAATCATACAAAGCACCCATACAAACCTTAGAAAAAGGAAATCTGGACCAAGCATGGCCCTCAGGTCCTATTACCTGCAGCCTGCACCCTCATCTCTTCAGTGTCCCCAACTCCACTTCTCTTCAGTCCACTCTCAGCTCAGGAGCAAAAATTCTGTTTCGGATATTTTATGTGTGTCCTCTCGGGAAGAAAAAAAAAATAGCATTACATCTACTCAAATCTCAAAATTTGAAAGGTTTTTCCAGCTACATTTTAAAACTATTTATATATTTATTCTTGTTTTTATTTGAAAGAGAACAAATAGAAAGTGCTTTGTTATCATTTATGGTCTAAAATAGATGTTCTAAATGACTGTTTTTTTCATTCTCCAGGATTCATACACTACCACGTGTCATTATTATGTCATCTATACAAGACAGGACTGCCATATTCAGCCTGGGGAGCTAACTGGGGTCTCAGCAACTTCCAGGCATGGAGAAGGGAAGCCACACTATTCCCCTACCATCCCCCACTGCTACAGAGCTCCAGAGTCTGCAAAAAAGAGTTCACAGTGGGCCTCTGTAACACTCCTACCAGAATCAGTCAGCACAACTTGTAGGGCAAAGCAAAGATTCTCTACATCCTGCAATGGTGATAGTTTGTGGCATTACTCCAGAGTTACACTCACACACTGTATGAGCCAGAGCGATGCCCTTTCATTTCTGGGGGTTAGCACCAACATCAGCTCATTTAAAAAAAATACCCCCCACCCTGGGAGATCTGTACCCTGCAACACCAGGACTGCAACAATTAGTTCTAAATTTCTCAATCCCACTGAAGTCTACCCAGTGCAATTACTGAAGAAACTGCCTGCATTCCACCTGTCTGGACTCATACCCACCAGAATAAAATCTGTACACCTTGTAGTCACATGTAGGACTGGAACAGGATCCCAGCACTTCAGGCACAGAATTACCGAATTTACATGCTAAGCCACAGCGCCAGCCCCTTCACTTCCATTTTTTTTTTTTTTTGACAGGCAGAGTGGACAGTGTGAGAGAGAAACAGAGAAAGAAAGATGTTCCAGGCTGGCGCCACGGCTCAATAGGCTAATCTTCCGCCTTGCTGCGCCGGCACACCGGGTTCTAGTCCTGGTCAGGGCGCTGGATTCTGTCCCGGTTGCCCCTCTTCCAGGCCAGCTCTCTGCTGTGGCCCAGGAGTGCAGTGGAGGATGGCCCAAGTGCTTGGGCCCTGCACCTACATGGGAGACCAGGATAAGCACCTGGCTCCTGCCATCGGATCAGCATGGTACACTGGCCTCAGAGCACCTTTTTCCATTGGTTCACCCTCCAATGGCCGCTGCGGCCAGCGCGCTGCGGCTGGCACACCTCGCCGAATCGAAGCCAGGAGCCAGGTGCTTCTCCTGGTCTCCCATGCAGGTGAAGGGCCCAAGGACTTGGGCCATCCTCCTCTGCACTCCTGGGCAACAGCAGAGAGCTGGACTGGAAGAGGAGCAACCGGGACAGAATCTGGTGCCCTGACCGGGACTAGAACCCGCTGTGCCGGCACCACAGGTGGAGGATTAGCCTATTGAGCCACGGCGCCAGCCTCACTTCCATTTTTAACACCATTACTGGAGTATTTGGCAATAAAGACATTTGTATCCCACATTCAGAGTACCTGGGGTTCAACATACAGATCTGGCTCCTAACTCCAGCTTCCTTCTAATGCAGACTTTGAGAGCAGCAACGGCTTGGGTAGTTGGGTTCTTGCCACCCATATGGCAAAGCTGGATTGAGTTCTTGACTTCTGGTTTGACTGGCCCCATCTCAGCCATTGCAGGTATTTGGGAAATAATCCAGTACATAAGAGCTCTCTCTCAAATAATCATTTCAAATTTTAAAAATATGAAAATCATTACCATATGCCAAGTCATGTGCTAGGTACTGGGAATAAGATAGAGACCTCTCTTGGAGTTTCCATAGTAGAAGCTGTGTCAGACAGTGCATAATAAAATAGATTATGAAAAGGGCTCTGAAGGAAGTCAGTTGGGTTCTGGTCACAGCAGTATGCTTTGCGGACATTAACATCTTACGTATCTTCTCTATGGGCCACACAGGGTAAAACCACGAAAAAGTGCCATTGTTACTTCTAGGCTAGCAGCTGTACTGAGCCAGGGTAGAATGGAGGAAGTTTTCCTATGCCAATGTAAACTGCTATTGATTTCTGTTCTAATCATCACACCCACACTGAATTGCCCATGTCTCTACAGAAATCTTCTAAGAACTGATTTCATTGTAGCCCCTACCTAACAGAACTGTCAAATATGAAAACAAGGATACTGAGACTTTAGAGGAAATGGCCTCATTCCATAATAAATAAGCATAATAGGGCCAGTTAGGGCCCTGATGGGAGGAAAGACAGCTCTTGGATTTGAACTTGGAGGAGGAAACTTCAAGCTAGCAACCAGAACCAGATAACTCTGAAGACCCCCCCCCCAAAAAAAAACCAGCCCTGTTACTTCCTTGGGAAAGTCCACCTCCCCAGCCCCACCCCACACTAGTGGGCTGCTGGGGTTCTGGAGCCACCTGGGTCTGTGACCCAGTGGCTGTAGAAAAAGGCTGCCCTGGCTCAAAGCAGAAGAGCCCTGGAGGCGGAGCCTAATAAAGAATGTGTAAATAAAGGTCAGGTGTCATAAAGGGTGGGGCGGGGTGCACAGTTGCTAAGGCATGCCCTCTAAGGGGCTGCCATAATTCATTAGCTCATGCTCAGGGCATGCTGTGTGTGCCCTAGCAGCCTGAGTTACTGTATCCTGAAAATTCATTAGCTCATGCTCAGGGCATACTGCATGTGCCCCAGCAGCCTGAGTCACTGTATCTTGAAAACCCCATCAATGACCCCTTTGTGCTTGTGGGTCCCATGGCTCCTCTTCAACTGGCAGCCTTTGTGGCTGCCAGTCCAGGCGACTCAGCCTCTGGAGTGGGCCCAGGACCTGGTCCAGCTGACCTCCAGCCTCCCTTGGCTCTCTGAGCCCTGGTCTTCCCACTCCCCGAACTTCCCACCTGAATCGCCTGACGCACTCACACCCCCGGCAGACCCCGGCGGCTTTGATTACCTGGGGTCTTCTGCTCTCTCCCAGATGCTGGCCTCGCCTCGAGAGTCCACTGTGAGTTTGCTTCCTTTTCTGGACATGGATTCAGCTCAAGGGGTGCCCCCAGAGTCAGAACAGCTTGCTGTTCCAAAGCAGTATTTCAATAGGCTGACTCGACAACAGAGGCTACCAGAGGCCATTCCCGTGCTAGACGGGGATCAGGTTCAGCCCCTGGCTCTGCCTCCTCGACTGGAAGGAAAGATTCACCAGTCATTGGAAGCATTCGTTCTGCCTCTAGACAGTCAGGATTCACAAGGAAACAAGTTGATTGTTTCACCCCGACCCCCAAGAAAGATCTAGCTCGGCGTCGACGGCTTCCTAAGGTTGGTGTTGGAACTCCAGACAAAGCGGCCAAGCTTCAGGGTCAAAATCAAGTGTTGCCGGCTGACTATGGGGTCTATCCTGGTGGTTTTCCTACGGAATCCCAGGAGAACCCAGGAGAACCTGCACAGCCCTCTGAGCAGGCTGAACCATCTCAATTCCTGATGGAAGGCCAGACTAAAAATCCAGAGACTCAGGAGCCCATCCAATCCTCCTCCGCACAGCAAGAAGAACAAGTTCCGCCTCCACAGGCCGTTGAACCAGATGAACCTTCTTCACCCCAGCAAGAGGGCCCAGGTGCAGACCTGCAGCAGCCCGAGGAAGAAGCATCTCCATTGCAGCAGGAGGCCCCCGCTCAGAATCCATTTGCTACTGCAGAAGTAGTAGGTCAGGCATCAGTGTATCACAGTCTTAACACTCCATCCTCACCTCAGATTGTAGCTCTCCAAGCAAACTTCCCCAGCGTCACACTGAAACCTGCAGACACGGAGCTGACAGAAGCCTCAGGGGCAGGTGAGGAAGTTCAGTCTACTCCAAGCACGGAGCAGGCTCCAGCTCAGCCTCTGGGGCATCCTGAGGGAGTGGGACTCCCCTCAGCCCAACAAGAGGCCCCAGAGCAGATACCAGAATTCCCTGGGAGGGTGGAATCTTGGACTCAAGAGGGTCTAGCTCAGACCTCAGATCTCCCTGAGGAGACTGGACCTTTCTCTACCCAAAATGATGCCACAGCTCAGCCCTCAGAGTATGCTGAGGAAGTCAGCCCATCTGTAGCCCAGCAGGGGGCCCCAGCTCAGCCTTCCGGCCTGCCTGTGAACACTGAATATTCCTCCAGCAATCAGGAGCAGCCTGCTCAGCCTTCTGAGTCTCCAGAGATCAAACCTTCTAGAAGCCAACTGGAAGACCCGGAGAAGCCTTCGGCACTCCCTGTGGAAGTCAAATCTCCAGTACAGCAAGATCCCCGAGCTCAAGCGCTAGAATCTCCTGAAGAGACTATCATAGCTCAGACTCCACAGATTCAGAAGGGGACGGACTGGTCTCCAGATCAGAATCAAGTTCACCGTTATAACCTGCCCAATGTTACCATCAAGCCTGCAGATGTGGCGCTGACCATAACTCCGGAGCCCACCATGGAGCGGGACTCTTCTCCAGTGCAGCAGGAGGGCTCTGCTCAGACTCCGGGCCCTTCTGTGGAGACAGAACCCTATATTAGTGATCAGGAGCAGCCCACTCAGTATGTTGAGTCTTCTGTAGAGAACAAACCCTCTCCAGCCCAGCAGGAGACCCCATATCAAACTCTGGGCCCTTCCCTGGAGACAGAAGCTTCTCCAGCCCAGCAGGAACCCCCAGAGCCGACTCCGGTCCCTTCTGCAGAGACGGAACCTTCCCCATTCCAGCAGGCACCCAGAGCTCACACTGCACGCCCTTCCGTGGAGGCAGAACCTTCTCCCCATGAACAGGAGCAGATAGCTCAGTATGCGGAGGCTCTGGTGGAGACCCAGCCTCCTCCAGGCCCTCCCGTGGAGACAGAGCCTTCTCTCAGAGAACAGCAGCAGATTGCTCAGTACGCGGAGGCCCTGGTGGAGACTCAAGCTCCTCCAGGCCAGCTGGAGGCCATAGCTCTGACTCCAGTCCCTCCTATGGAGACCGAACCTTATATCAGTGAGCAGGAGCAACCAAGGCGGCCCTCTGAGTCTTCTGAGGAGGTTGAATCTTCTGGAAAGAAGACAGAAGTCCCAGCCCAGCCTCCAAGTCATCACACAGTGACCATTTTACCTCCCGGTCACCATCAAGTTCAGCAGTACGACTTGCCCAATGTGACTACTAAACCTCCAGACCTGCAGCTGACCCTAACACCAAAACCTGAAGCAGAAGTGGAAACATTTCCAGTCAGCCACGAGGTCACAACAACGCAGGCCTCAGTCGCAGCTCTGCCTCCAACGCCTCTTGAAGAGGTCGAACCACTGCCAATTCAATCTCCAGAAGTTATGCAGGATGAGAAACCCTCTACGACCCAGCAGGAGGAAACAGCTGAAATTTTACAGACCCCCGTGGAGGCTGGACCTTCTCCAATCCATCAGGAAGCCCAAGCCCACGCCTCAGTGTTCCCTACGGAGCCTGAGCCTTTGAAAGACCAGGAGGCAGACACAGCTCAGCAGCCAAAGCCCCTGGAAGAGGATGAGCACTCCCCACTTCCAGGGGTCCCAGCTCAGCCTGAAGAACTGAAGGAACCTTCACCAAGCCAGCAGGGGATTTCCGTTCCACCTCTAGAGCGCCCCGTGAGTGCTTACCAATTACCACTCCAACAGGGAAACACAAACCAGCCTTCAGATATCTTCCCAGAGATGAGTGATGCTATTCCAATGAATATGACATTTTCACCTCATATTCCAGAAGAAATACTCAGAACTCAGCATTTAAGGTTGTCTAAAACCAAACCAAAACATGTGGATATTGACCTTACCAGAACCCTAAAGCCCACTCCAGAAGTTTATCCTTACTGGAGTCAGCAGGAAGGACCTGCCCAACCTACAGTTCCCACCAAGCAAGTTGAATTTTCTCCAACCCAGCTTGGGCCTCCTCTTGCCAAGCCTCCGGCACTGCCTGAAAAGATGGAACTTTCTCGAGCTGAGCCTCTAGAGCCCCTCAAGGAGGCAAAACAAGATCCAGTGCAAAATATAGCCCCAGCCGAGGCACAAGACTTCCCTAACACTCAATCGTCTGCAACCCAGCAGGAGCTTCAAACTCAGCAACCAAACCTGACCAAAGTCACAGGTCAACCTTTGGATGTGGAACTCACCATAACTACACAACCTGGAATGGAAGGCGGACTTTCTCCAATCATGCAGGAAGCCCCAGTTCAGCTTCCAGGGCCATCTAAGGGGGGTATAACTCAACCCCCAGGATATCAGGGGATGACAGTTCCAACACCAGCTCAGGATCAAGCTCAGTTTCCAAAATCACCCCGCATCACATTTCAACCTTTTGATCTGGCACTTACAATAACTCCACAGCCCATTACAGAGGCTGAACTTGCCACAGATGTGCAGGAGACTCCACCTAAAGAATCTGTAGCTCAGCCACCAGTGCATCATGAGGGTCAAAATCAACCTCCACTATCACCCAGTGTCACAAATCAACCTTTAGACCTGGCACTTACCATTACTACAGAACCTACTACAGAGGCTGAGCATCCTACAGACCTGAGCAAGACTACAGCTCCATCTCCAAACCTGACTCCAGTCACAACTCAACATCTGGACCTGGGACTCACCATAACTCCAGAAACCAGCAGTGTGGTGACTGAACCCTCTACAGACATGCAGGAGACCTCCAGTCAACCTCCCACGGAGGGTGTAACCCAATCTCCAATACATCAAGAGGTGACAGTTCCAACACTGGGTCATAATCAAGCTCAATATCCAACATTGCCTCACATCACAGTTCAGCCTTTGGACACAGTGCTTACCATAAATGCAAAGCGTACCAGGAAGGCTGAACATTCTACAGCCCTGAAGAAGACTAAAGTACCTCCCGTGCTCCATGAGGAGGTACTTTCACAACCAGACCAGGTTCAGGCTCAGCATCCAACCCTGACAGAAGTCACAGTTCAACCTTTTGATGTAGAACTTACCCTAACTCCAGAATCCATTGTGGAGGGTGAACCACTCCCAACCATGCAGGAGACTTCAGGGCAGCCTCCAGGGCCACATAATGAAGTGGTCTATCAGCCTCCAGTTTATTATGAGATGGTAGTTCCAAAACCAAGTCAAGATCAAACTCCGCATCCAATGTCACCCAGTGGCACAGCTGAACCTTCGAAGTTAGAGTCAACCATAACTCAGGTACCCACTACACAGGATGAACATTCTACAGCCTTCAAGTCTATATCTCCTCCTCCTTATCCAATGTACCCTGAGGTGACATTTTCACCTCCAGTCCAGATTCAGACTCAGTATACAAACCTGCCTCAAGTCACAGTCAAGCCTCTGGACCTGGAAATTACCCAAACTCCACAACGTACTACAGAGGCTACACCTTCTACTACCATGCAAATGACCCTAATTCAGTCTACAGAGCCACTAAAGGAGCTCGTAACTCAGTCCCCAGGGGACAATGAGATGACAGTTCCAACAGCAGGTCAGCATCAAGCTCAGCACCCAACATCACCCAGTGTCATAGCTCAGCCTTCCAAGATGGAGCTAACCATAACTCTGGTACCCACTGCAAAAGCTGGCCATTCTCCATCCCTGAAGAAGACTACAGATCTACATCCAGGCCAGGTTCAGACTCAGCACTCAACCCTAACTGAAGTCACAGATCAACCCCTGAATGCGGCTGCCACCATAAATGTCTGTGAGCTCTGCACCTGCAAAGATGAGACACTTTCATGCACTGGCCTCAGCCCAGTGCAGAAGCTTCACAAAGTTCCTGTACCAGAGCCCAACAGCTACAACGGCACCTTCAGCATATTGTAAGAATCTCCCTTCCTCATGGTTCCCTACAGCCTGCCTGTCTCAGCAGCTTTTCCCCAAGATCTTCTGAGCCCTCCTCAAGTCCCCACCTTATGTTGACTCTGTGTGTGTGTGTTTTTTTTTTCTGGACAGGCAGAATTAGACAGTGAGAGAGAGAGAGACAGAGAGAAAGGTCTTCCTTTTTCCATTGGTTCACCCCCAAGTGGCCACTTTGCTTGTGAGCTTTCTTATCCTCCTTCTCTTCTTAGACTTGTGTCCCTTCTACAGTCTCATGTGATTGCCCTTACTCCTTTTCCTGATTCTTTATTCATTGACATTCACCATACTATTACCTCATTGCTTTACTCCCATTCTTAAACACAGCCCTCATCCCGACTTATTAGAGATGATACAACAGGTTTAAGGATAGATTCTGGAGCCAGGTTGCCTGGCTTTGAACACAGGTCTCCCAGGGATTAGCTTTGTGACTTTGGACAAGTTATTTAGCTTGGATTCAATATCCTCATCTGTAAAGCTGGCTTAAAGAATGGTGCAATGGATTGTAACAGAAAATAAAAATGCGTGACTCCACAGTCTTTCCCTGGATGACAGCGAGAATGGTGGTGGTCTATAAGGCAGAAGCACAGCAGTCAGAAAGAAGAGCCCGTTAGTGGGAGATGTGTTCAGTGTTAGGCACTTTTTATTGATGAGCATAAAGTAACCCGAGAGGACATATCCACCAGGAAGGTGAGCATACAGGTATCTGTTTTATTGCTGCTCCTGCTTCCAGGAAAATGTGTACCTAAAACACACATGTTCATTGTTGCTGAGGAGTGAGGACAGAGTTAAAGGTAAGCACTCACAGCAATTCAAAGTTGAAGCTAAATATAAGTCATTTAACAGCTTCTTGTAAACAAGTATCGATTATGAGTACCTTCCCCCTTTTTAAAAAGTGCATAGAATGTAGGATAAAATGTGAAAGAATGAACCCCCACACACCCTCATCATCCCCTGGTCCTCACTCTATCACCTGTAACTCAGGCTGTGTGTCTTTCCTTCCAACCTCCTCTCACTTTTTTTCCTATGGAGGTAATGCTTGGCTCCTGGCTCAGTGATCGGCACTTTTACCCTATGCTGTATTCCAAAAGGCTTTCCACATCAGCACCTTAGTCCCTCTGATTTTAAATTGTCTGTATCCATTCAGTACTTGGAAAGATTTCAGCAGAGGGCGCTTGGCCAAAGCACTGGTATTACCTGCATAGGTTTTCATTATTCTTATTGGTGACAATACATTTTGCCCATTTTTTCTTGAATAATTTATCCTTTTCTCACTGATTTGTAGAAGTCAGTGTAGACACCTGAGTTATTTTGGTGAAAATACTTAATATTCAAAGTGATTGACTGTCTTTACTGTCAAAGAGACTGGACAGAGATGAAGTTAAGCTTCTGAGAGGATGCTTCATTGTTTATGTCAGTGGCCCCTCATTATTTATTGAGTGAGCAAACTGGGAAGCAGAGAGCTACGGAACATAAAAGCACTGGTATTTATTAGAAAGCTGATAATATTTCTGTATTTCAATACTCCCCCATGAGGGTGCCATGATTTTTTTCCTCGTTCTGTTCATTCTTTTCCAACCCATTCAAGGATGTGAACTGTGTTCCTTTACAGAAATTTCCAAGGAAACTGGATTTCTTTCATTGATGAAAATGTATGGAAAGCATACCGCTGGGCTGAGACACTGTGAGTACACACTCCCAAACATGAATACACAAAACTAACTGCATTGTAAGAGCTTTCTTGTTCTACTATTTTGAGGTCAGTATGTCAGAAAAAGTATTCCCTCTCCATGTCACAATCAACATCTGTTGATTATAATTCTATGGTTGTTTTAACAAGGCACAGAATTTGAAATAAGAAACTACTTCTATTTATTTGCATTTTATCAGTAATACCATTACATTCTTAGTAGATAAAAAGTGATAGGGATAGTGAAGACCTTCATTATGTCCTAACTCCCTACCTATGAGGTAATAATTGCTGCTCTGAGTTTGGCATATATCCTTCCAAAAAATTACCTACAAACATATTTACATAGAGCATAATAGCTGTGTTGTGTGGTTTCTTTCTTTTTTTAACCTAAATAGTAACATCCTGCAACTTGGTTCTTTCACTTCATGGTTTCTCCTGGATTTCTTTCCCTCCTAGTACTCAGTCAGTTACCCTATTCATTTAACTCCTGCATGATATTCTATAGTATGGATGGCCATTTCACAGTTTACTTAATAATCCCTCTATTGATGGATTTTCAATTATGTCCACTTATGTATTGCGGCAAGGAAAATCCTTGTGCACACTTGTGAACATGGACAAGCATTTTGCAAAATAGAAGTCTAGAAAGAAAATGGGGCAGCTAGCACTGTGACATAGCGGAAAAGCCTCCGCCGGCCATGCCAGCATCCCATATGGGTGCTGGTTTGAGTCCTGGCTGCTCCACTTCTGATCCAGATCTCTGATATGGCCTGGGAAAGCAGTGGAAGATGACCCAAGTGCTTGGGCCCCTGCACCCATGTGGGAGACCTTGAAGAAGCTCCTGGCTCCTGGCTTCAGATCAGCACAGCTCCGGCCATTGTGGCCAACTGGGGAGTGAGCCAGTGGATTGAAGACCCCTCTCTCTCTCTCTGCCTCTCTCTCTCTCTCTCTCTCTCTGCCTCTCCTTCTCTCTGTGTGTAACTTGACTTTCAAATAAATAAATAAATCTCAAAAAAAAGAATGAAAATGGATGAAGACTACGGAAATAGGAAATTTTAATTGCCTTCAGAAAAGCTGTGCACACATACTTACACTCCAGCTAACAGAATATAAGAACATTCATTTCCCTTCATCCTTTTTAAAAAGATGTATTTGTTTACTTGAACTATGGGAGTGGGGGGAGGGGGAGATAGAGCGAGAGCAAATGAGAGAGTGAGAGAAAGACAGAATCTTCCATCCACTGCTTTATTCCCCAAATGCCCAAAACAGCCATGACTGGGCCAGGCCAAAGCTAAGATCTAATACTTGATTCTGGGTCTCCCACAGGGATGCCGAGGAATCAAGCACTTGGGCCAACATCTGCTGCCTCCTAGGTGCACTAGCAGGCATCTGGCTCAGAAGCAGAGGGCCCAAGACTTTAACCAGGCTCTCCAATATGGAATTTACGCTTCTCAAGTGACGGCTTAGCCTGCTATGCCCCAACACTGACTCTTCCCTTCACCTTTTCACCTCGGGATGCTCTTTGTCTTTTTGCTAATGTGACTGGCAAATAAAAGGGTTCCCAGCTGAATATGGATTTCTCTGATTACTCATAAATTTAAATGTCTTTATATACTTATTGAACATCTATGTGTCGTTGAGGTTTTGTCCACTGTCCATTTGTTGAATTATCTTTTCCTTACTGATTTTTGAAAGGAATCAGTTTAGACTCCCAATTTTGGGGGAAAATACTTAACATTCAAAGTAATTCACTAAAAATAAAAATCTATCATGTCACCTAGGCCAGTGAACTAGAAATTTTGAAGTGCTGAGTGTAACATAATAAAAAAAAGGAATTAATTGACATTTTTCACGACAGTTTGCGTGTTATATCACTGGGACAACTTGTAGAGACATCATAAATTATTTATGAATAAAAACAAGACATATAACAGACAAAGGAGAAGGGTTATGATCACTTTAAGATAAATTTTCCCAGGGCCTGTGCAGTGCTGCAGTAGTGCAGTGGGCTAAGCTGCTACTTGCGGCGCCGGTATCCTGTACGGGCACCAGTTCTAGTCCCAGCTGCTCCACTTTAAATCCAACTCTCTGCTATGGCCTGAGAATGCAGTAGAGGATGGCCCAAGCACTTAGGTCTGTGCATCCATGTAGGAGACCCCAAAGAGGCTCATGGATCCTGGCTCCTGGCTTCCAATTGGCCCAGCTACAGCCATTGCAGCCATTTGGGGAGTGAACCAGTGGATAGAAGACCTTTCTGTCTCTCCTTCTCTCCATCTGTAATTATAACTCTGAAACAAATAAATAAAATCTTTTTAAAAAAAGATAAAAGTTTCCCCTTAGCCTACTATCTCATTTCTGATGGGAAAATGCTAGAATCAGGCAGTTGTGACTTTTAATTTATGATGTTTCTTAAATACAATACACACAGTTTGTATTTATTTTGGTTATGCTTCGTTTAAAGATGTCCCAAACTTGTAAGAAAAATCAAAGTCAGGGCTGGCACTGTGGCATAGCAGGTAAAGCCACCACCCACAGTGCCAGCATCCCATATGGGTGCCGGTTCGAGTCTCAGCTGCTCCACTTCCGATCCAGCTCTTTGCTATGGCCTGGGAAAGCAGTGGAAGATGGCCCAAGTCCTTGGGCCCATGCACCCACATGGGAAGACCTGGAGGAAGCTCCTGGCTCCTCATTAGCACAGCTCCAGCCGTTGTGGCCAATTGGGGAGGGAACCAGCGGATGGAAGACCTTCCTCTCCCCTCTACCTTCTCCCCTCTCCTTCTCTCTGTGTGTAACTCTGACTTTCAAATAAATAAATAAATCTTTGGAAAAAGGAAAAATCAGAGTCATCTGACACAAAAGTAAATAACACTAGTTTCCTCTGAAGAGTGAAGACGGGAGTTGGAAAGGCTAAGGGATAAAGGGAAGGGGAAGAAAATTTAATTTTTCTTATTTGAGAGGCAAAGGCAGCATGCTATCATACACTGTTCACTCCCCAGATGCCTGTAGTGGTGAGACTGGGTCAGTCAAACTCAGGAACCTCAAACTCAGTCTTGTTCTCCTACATAGATGGCAGGGATTTAAATACTCAGCCATCATTACTGCCTCCCTGGTCAACCTTAACTTGTAGCCCCGGCATACCTCAAACATGGGGCTTCGGTAGTAGGGCTTGGGGAAAAAACAGAAGGAAATGGCAGTTCTGCCAATCTTGGTGCCTCCCAGTGTTAGGTTCTAACAGGGACATTGTGACCTACAAAGCAGACATTACATTTATGATTTGGTGGGAAGGACGGATAGGTGTATAGAGATGGACAAAAAAGGGAGAGTGGGAAAAATGGTTTAAATTAAAATACAGCAGACATTGCCACCCTAGAAGTAAATTAGAATCTGGGTATTTAAACAGCACCATTACCAAAGTTTCCTCTACATACAGACTTAGTCCTATGAAGCAAACAGCTGCAGTTAGTTGTCATTTTGATTCAGAAGTACCTCTTTCATTTTCCAGAATCCTCAGTGAAAATGACTTGACTGAATTACATAAGGACTCATTTGAAGGCCTGCTATCCCTCCAACACTTGTAAGTCAGTTAATCATACTTATTTATGAGATTTTAGTTACATTATCTAGGAAACAAATATGGGTCCCAGCTGGATAATCTCTAAGGTTTCTTCTGGAAGTCTACACTGTAGGGTCTCATATCTCTAACATGGAATACCTATTATGTGCTTTGTGGTTTTTTTTTTTTTTGACAGGCAGAATGGACAGTGAGAGAGTGAGAGAGAGAGAGAGAGAAAGAGAGAAAGGTCTTCCTTTGCCATTGTTTCACCCTCCAATGGCCGCCGCGGCCAGCGTGCTGCAGCCGGCGCACTGCAGTGATCCGATGGCAGGAGCCAGGTGCTTCTCCTGGTTTCCCATGGGGTGCAGGGCTCAAGTACCTGGGCCATCCTCCACTGCACTCCTGGGCCACAGCAGAGAGCTGGCCTGGAAGAGGGGCAACCAGGACAGAATCCAGCGCCCAGGCCGGGACTAGAACCCGGTGTGCCGGCGCCGCAAGGCAGAGGATTAGCCTAGTGAGCCACGGATTATATTTGTATTTAATTTACAAGCAATGGATGAAATTGGATCCAAGGTCTGTCTTCATACAGGTCCTAAGTTAAGAATGAGTTTTATATTTATAAAGGACTGTATAGAGAAACAAAGAAACAAGAAAATGCAACAGAGACAATATGTGGCCCACCAAGTCTCAAACATTTATCATCTGGCCTTTACAAACAAGGTTTGAACAAGTTGGTTTAATACAACAAAGGGAAGAAAACATAAACCAACAACATTAATTTGAATGCTGTCAACTGAAAGTTGTTAGATGATCTAATCTTGAATAAGTTAACCTTTTAATGATTTCTTTTTTTTTATCTTTTATTTAATGAATATAAATTTCCAAAGTACGACTCATGGGTTAAAATGGCTTCCCCCCCATACCGTCCCTCCCACCCACAACCCTCCCCTTTCCCACTCCCTCTCCCCTTCCATTCACATCAAGATTCATTTTCGATTCTCTTAATATACAGAAGATCAGCTTAGTATACCTTAAGTAAGGATTTCAACAGTTTGCTCCCACACAGAAACATAAAGTGAAAAATAATAGATGATTTTTTTAAATGATGATGAAATCAGATCAGACCTATTGTCATGTTTAATCCCAGTGAGAGTCAAGTTGGGAATTGATAATTTCTTTTTTTTTTTTTTTACAGAAGATCAGTTTAGTGTACATTAAGTAAAGATTTCAATCGTTTGCACCCCCATAGAAACACAAAGTGAAATATACTGTTTGAGTACTCGTTATAGCATTAAGCCTCAGTGTACAGCACATTAAGGACAGAGATCCTACATGAGGAGTAAGTGCACAGTGACTCCTGTTGTTGACTTTACAAATTGACACTCCTGTTTATGGCATCAGTAATCTCCCTATGCACCAGTCATGAGTTTCCAAGGCTATGGAAGCCCCTTGAGTTCTCCGACTCTTATCTTGTTTAGACACGGTCATAGTCAAAGTAGAGGTTCTCTCCTCCCTTCAGAGAAAGGCACCTCCCTCTTTGAAGACCTGTTCTTTCCACTGGGATCTCACTCACAGAGATCTTTTTGCCAGAGTGTCTTGGCTCTCCATGCCTGAAATACTCTCATGGGCTTTTCAGCCAGATCCGAGTGCCTTTAGGGCTGATTCTGAGGCCAGAGTGCTATTTAGGACATCCGCCATTCTATGAGTCTGCTGAGTATCTCACTTCCCATGTTGGATCACTCTCCCCTTTATTTATTCTATCGGTTAGTGTTAGCAGATACTAGACTTGTTTATGTGCTCCCTTTGACTCTTAGTCCTTTCATTATGATCAATTATGAACTGAAATTGATCACTTGGAATAGTGAGATGGCATTGGCACATGCCACCTTGATGGGATTGAATTGGAATCCCCTGGTATGTTTCCAACTCTACCAATTGGGGCAAGTCAGCCCGAGCATGCCCCAAATTATACATCTCTTCCCTCTCTTATTTCAATTAAGGTACTATTATACCCATGTTGGAAATAGATAATTAAAACAATGGCTACATAATATTGGGAAGTGCACATCATTAATCCTTATTAGGCTAATTACTGGGCCTCTTCAGCAAATAGATTCTTGTCTCAAAAGTACAAGGCTTAAGGAACATAGCAGCATGTGATACTCACAACACTCCTTTGAATGATGATCAGAACTTCTAGGCCATACGGGGACAACCACATCTGCATGGTTCCTCTTGAGCACCTTTCCCATCTGGGCTCCGGAACCTTGCAAACATGGTTTGGAGAAAAACAAATGAGACTACTGCTGGTAGAATAGGCCCTTCATTGTTTCTGCTGGAAAATCCTTTGTAGCCTAATTAGTTTATGCTAGCATATGTATTCACTTCATTTTCAAAATGCCAATCAATTGTTTAAAGCTGAAAGAGAAAGCCAAACACTTTACCTAGTACTGGAGACACATAAATGAGTAAGACAGGATCCCACCTTCCCAAGAGCTCACAATCTTGCAGGGGAAACAAATACACAAGCTCAAACCAATACCCAACAAGCACTATGTAGCTGACAGAGTGCTGCAGAGGGACCAGGGAATAATAAAACCACACTGCTTTTTTTTTTTTTAAATCTTTTATTTAATGAATATAAATTTCCAAAGTACGACTCATGTGTTACAATGGCTTCCCCCCCCATACCGTCCCTCCCACCCACAACCCTCCCCTTTCCCACTCCCTCTCCCCTTCCATTCACATCAAGATTCATTTTCGATTCTCTTAATATACAGAAGATCAGCTTAGTATACCTTAAGTAAGGATTTCAACAGTTTGCTCCCACACAGAAACATAAAGTGAAAAATAATAGATGATTTTTTTTAAATGATGATGAAATCAGATCAGACCTATTGTCATGTTTAATCCCAGTGAGAGTCAAGTTGGGAATTGATAATTTCTTTCTTTTTTTTTTTTTTTTTTTACAGAAGATCAGTTTAGTGTACATTAAGTAAAGATTTCAATCGTTTGCACCCCCATAGAAACACAAAGTGAAATATACTGTTTGAGTACTCGTTATAGCATTAAGCCTCAGTGTACAGCACGTTAAGGACAGAGATCCTACATGAGGAGTAAGTGCACAGTGACTCCTGTTGTTGACTTTACCAATTGACACTCCTGTTTATGGCATCAGTAATCTCCCTATGCACCAGTCATGAGTTTCCAAGGCTATGGAAGCCCCTTGAGTTCTCCGACTCTTATGTTGTTTAGACATGGTCATAGTCAAAGTGGAGGTTCTCTCCTCCCTTCAGAGAAAGGCACCTCCCTCTTTGAAGACCTGTTCTTTCCACTGGGATCTCACTCACAGAGATCTTTTTGCCAGAGTGTCTTGGCTTTCCATGCCTGAAATACTCTCATGGGCTTTTCAGCCAGATCCAAATGCCTTTAGGGCTGATTCTGAGGCCAGAGTGCTGTTTAGGACATCCGCCATTCTATGAGTCTGCTGTGTATCTTGCTTCCCATGTTGGATCACTCTCCCCTTTATTTATTCCATCAGTTAATATTAGCAGGCACTTGACTTGTTTATGTGATCCCTTTGACTCTTAGTCCTTTCATTATGATCAATTGTGAACTGAAATTGATCACTTGGAATAGTGAGATGGCATTGGCACATGCCACCTTGATGGGATTGAATTGGAATCCCCTGGTATGTTTCCAACTCTACCAATTGGGGCAAGTCAGCCCGAGCATGCCCCAAATTATACATCTCTTCCCTCTCTTATTTCAATTAAGGTACTATTATACCCATGTTGGAAATAGATAATTAAAACAATGGCTACATAATATTGGGAAGTGCACATCATTAATCCTTATTAGGCTAATTACTGGGCCTCTTCAGCAAATAGATTCTTGTCTCAAAAGTACAAGGCTTAAGGAACATAGCAGCATGTGATACTCACAACACTCCTTTGAATGATGATCAGAACTTCTAGGCCATACGGGGACAACCACATCTGCATGGTTCCTCTTGAGCACCTTTCCCATCTGGGCTCCGGAACCTTGCAAACATGGTTTGGAGAAAAACAAATGAGACTACTGCTGGTAGAATAGGCCCTTCATTGTTTCTGCTGGAAAATCCTTTGTAGCCTAATTAGTTTATGCTAGCATATGTATTCACTTCATTTTCAAAATGCCAATCAATTGTTTAAAGCTGAAAGAGAAAGCCAAACACTTTGCCTAGTACTGGAGACACATAAATGAGTAAGACAGGATCCCACCTTCCCAAGAGCTCACAATCTTGCAGGGGAAACAAATACACAAGCTCAAACCAATACCCAAGAAGCACTATGTAGCTGACAGAGTGCTGCAGAGGGACCAGGGAATAAAACCACACTGCTTTTTAAAAATTCACTTTTCCTTCTTCTACCTACTCAACCATTCCTTCATTTAATAAACACCTGAGTCATTTCCATGAGTCAGTTTTAAACATAGTGGGCAATGTAGATGAGCAAGGCCAAATCCATGCTTTCAAGAAGTTTATGCTCTGGGGAAATGGAAGGCACAAGTAACGATATCAAAAGAAATGGATATAGAGTCCAGACGAGGGAGAAGACTTTGGGCTGGGTCAGGGACGATGGAACCAGGGAGCAATGCCAGTTGAACAGGACTTCCAAGGGGGCAGTGGGCATCATCAGACGTCTTGGAGAGAATATCGTGGGAGAAAGGGAAAACATGGAAGCTTCTGAGGCACAGAGATGCAGGGAAAGCTGGAGGGTGAAGCCAGGTCTTCCAGGCCTTTGAATGCTGAGCAAGAGTCACCACGGGGAACCATGCTGTCACAGCAGTGCTCTAAAACAGACTTGAGCTTGCACCACAGTTACCTGGGGCTCTGAACACTACCCCCACAGTAACTGCCTGAGTCGGTCTAGAACAGGGCTGAGAATCTGCCTCTTCTGTAAGCACCTAGTGATGTTGGCCTTGGAGAGTCACTTAGGGCAAGTCCCACTGGTGACTGTGGGTGGGACAGGTGAGAGAAGGAGATTCTAGAGATGGAGCCACCAACAGATGAGCTGCAGGTGAAAAGTGAGGGTCAAATTGTAATAAGTGGACGTAAAAGAGTCCTCTACCACCAAGAGTGTTTTCGAGTGGGAATCCAGTGTCGTGCTGTTTTCTGACGGTTCTATCATGGCTTTCATGGACTATCAAGCAACAAGCAACAAATAAATTTCCTTTAGTATGACAGTAAGTGTAATTCTGAATCAGTTCAAAATAATGAATTAATTAGAGAACCAATTTCATTTCAAATGATTCAAAAGGGCATCTTTTTTTCTGGTATTGAATGAAGTTAGAAAACTAGGACTAAACCAGGAAAGATGTGAAAATGTGAGTATTCTTTGGAATATTAGACATTAAAAATGGAGATGACAGCTTTGCTCCTTGTTTCAAATGGATGAAGACTATGAAAGTTCATCTAATCAATTCTGCACTCAGGAAAGTTTACCACCACAATCTATCAAGATTTATAGTTGTGTATGTCATTGATGAAGGTTCTAACAGTGAGACTATTAGGACAGGTTGTAAGAAGGGGTAGTATCTCCAGAGGGTCAAATACAAGTCCAAAGCTTTACAGTTTAGGTAAAAACTGCATATCCAACATTATCAAATGCAAATTTTATTATCCCCACTGACTATATAGGTAATAGCTAACCAAGGCAATGTTTTCCTTTTCCTAGAGATTTATCCTGCAATAAAATAGAGTTTATCGAAAGACGTGCATTTGAGTCACTCCCTTTTTTGCAGTCTATGTAAGTTACAATTTCATCACATTTGGAATTTTAATAAATCTTCACTGTTCACCTTGAAATAGGGTTAAGATTCTACTTTACATTTGTAGTAGAAGGTTGCTAAAATTCTGTAACAGGTCCTTTTCCTCTCTAGCAAAAATACTATCAGGTACAAAGGTCAGAGTGAATCCCACAGAGCAGGGCTTCTCAGCCAACATGATTTTGCATTCAGGTAACAGCTTGCAGCCCTGCACGTGCTGCTGACACTGCGTGAGCTAAGCCCAGCCTGCTGCTAAGCCACTTACTATGTACAGGACAAACCTCCACAAGAAAAGCATTATCGAGTCCAAAATGTCAATAGCATTCAAGTTGTGAAACTCTGTTCCAGAGAAGTAAAGATCACACAGTACAAGTATGTCATGTAATATGAAAATAATATGATGAAATTTAATGTAAATGTGCAAGTATAATTCAGAAACCAAATCTTCCAGTACCAGTAAATTCTTTAGTGTGTAGATAAAATGTGGAAGTATTGTTTCATCTATAAAAATTAGAATCACTCCTGAAAGAAGAGTATTCTGAAAATATTTCTTTTTTCTTCTTCATTCTCTTTCACTCGTGTCTTTTTTTGTAGAAATCTTGGTTGCAATTTACTGACAGAACTGAGCTTTGGGACATTTCAGGCATGGCATGGAATGCAGTTTTTGCACAATGTGTAAGTGCAATAGATGATGAATACATATTTAAAAACAATTTGTGTATAAAAATTGTATATAGTTATGCTTATCTGCGTATTAAGCCCTGTATATAAACTCTGCAAAGAAGGTCTTCATTTCCATTTTTTTTTCCAAAAATCTAACACAAAGTACTCTGGGAGAAAAAGGTTCTGGTGCTTTCTCAGGGTTACCTGCTTTTAAATCCTAATGCAAAAATAATTCCTGGGACCCAGCCAAAGGGCACATCTCTCCCCATCACCCACCCAGATCATAAGCTTTTTCCAAAATGTATTTAGCTCTCAATTTATAAATTATCTGTGGATACTAATAACTTTTGAAATAGGAAGAAGTGGCATATATGTTAAACTGTAGTGTTAAAAAAATAAGAAAATACACTGCTCTAGCCTAATCCCACATATTTTGTCCTGACTAAACTGCAACAGAAAGTGAGTTTTATTCACTTTCAACTCAACAATTCTGTGATGTTCAATGGCCCAAGGGAATTTTAGATTCAAGATACAGATTCTCCACTAAACCTGATGTTGAAAGACTATCCACCTGTTCTGTAGTTCAGAATCCCACTCATAACCATTCTGGTTATGAGGGAAGGTTTTAGGATGTGTGGAGGATGGACCAACAGTGCCTGCAGATCTTGGGGAAGAACACTGAGAGTCTGTTTTTCCTATATCCATACACTGGGGAGCTGGTTCCTGGAGCCCCAACACCAAGTGGTTTTGGTAGCATCAGTAAAAATGGCCTCAACATATATCATTCCATTAGATTCCCTCCTAAGGGGCTGAGTTCCAGTACAGTTTTCTGTAGACAACACAGGGAGAAAATCTGTGGAATCACAGTGGATGAAAAGTAATGAATTCATTTAAGAACATTCACTGAGTGCCAGGCCCACCGAGTGCCAGGTGCTGTATTAAGTGCTGGGGGTACAAACTGGAACAGGACAGAAGCTTTGTCTCCAGAGACTTTCATGCCAGCAGGGGGAAGTTGGACATTGATGGGAAAATGAGTGACAGCCATGCTAGCATCTGTGCAGCAAGGCCAGAGAGAGGAGCTGAAAAAGTAGGAGCAGAGCTAGGGATGGCGCACAGTGCACGAGGCACCAGTTCATTTATCTCAAGATTCTGTGTCCATCTTAAGCCAAAGAAAAAAAGCATTTGCTTCATGGTGATGCAAAAACCAGAGCTAGCTGGTATTGGAAACTAATTCTCTTATCATGCGATCTGAACATATCTAACTCGTGGTTGCTTCAAAAATTGGCACAATGGCTGTAATAAACCAAGTGTGTGTTGGGAGCTGGTCTCCTTTATTTGGGGACATATTCTTTTATTAGACAAAGCAAATCTGCTTCAAGGAAACTTTTGGTATCACCGTTGCCCCAGGAAGACACCAGTGATCTTATGACCAAAGATGAGGGTTTTTAAAGTGAAAACAATGCTGTTCACTGCATTACACAGTCCAGAAAAGAGTTCCAGCTGAGCTGGATTCATCATGAACTGGAGTCTAAGCTTCAAGGCTTTACACTTGCACGTGCCCCTTCCAAGGTCCTGGGAGGGGCTGGAGCAATTTTTATATTCATAATTCTGCATGTTTCATTATAAGGGATTCCCCAAATTAGGTTAAGCTCACGCTCAGCAAAATCTGCATTCACCGTTACTTTGCACGTACTACATGCAGCCCAGTAAACATTCTTCTGAATGAAGCCTCTGTGTATAACAGCAGTGTGGTAGGATCAGTCTATTGTGAATCTGAAATCTACCTCAAAGACATGCCAAGAGCTTACCAGTGACATAACTCTCTTCAAATATTAATACTCATCAAATCTTTCAGTGAAATCAGAAATGAAATATATTATGGAAAATCACCAGTAATTGATAATTCTAAACATTAAGTATACTTTATTTCTTCTGCTTCATTCATGTGCATTAAATCTTAACTCATTGGCTTCTTTCTAAAAATTGTTTTAGTCACTTCATTGGTCCTCACAATACAAGTTTCATAGTTTAGTAGTGGAAGGACTCTAGAGTGTAGAGAGGGGCTCCCTTACCCAGACAGAGCACACCCACATGCTCACTCGTCTGTTACTCACAAGCACTGTGGGTGACTAGGAGGAGAGTCCAGGCTTTCTCCCTCCTCGGATATTCACCCCACTGCTGACACTGTAGGTGAGCTGGGTGTGGTCGTACACTGAAGGTCAGCCATGGGCATCGCCTCCTTCAGGCAAGCTGTGGATACACCTGCATTTGCACACTGCTGGCACAGTCCTCCCTCTGTGGTGTGTCCTGGAATCCAAACAGCATCTCCCCAAACTCAGAGAGAGGCATAAACCTTACAGATGAAGAGAACAACTCAGGTCTGCCCTTTGGGGTGTTTTGTAAGGGTTCACAAGTTTTCACATTGTCACTTCCTGCAACTATTACACTTTTCTTCTCATAATCTTTTCATCTGCACCATATTCTCATCTGTGTAGCAAGAGGTCTTCTTTTCTCTTAAGGTAATTCTTCCTCTGCACCGTATGCTTCTCTTAAAGTATTCTCTTCATTGGCTTTAGGGTTTTTTTGTTCTTTTACTTTTTTCTTTAAGATTTATTCATTTATTTGAAAGTCAGCGACACGGCTGGTGCTGTGGCACAGCAGGTTAATGCCCTGGCCTGAAGTGCCAGCATCCCATATGGGTGCCGGTTTGAGACCTGGATGCTCCACTTCCAATCCAGCTCTCTGCTATGGCCTGGGAAAGCAGTGGAAGATGGCCCAAGATTCTGATAGCTCACTGGGATGCACTTTGGAGGAGCTCAGCTTCATTCTGCATGCTCATCTCCATTCATTCTCTCTCTCTCTCTCTCTCTCTCTCTCCCTCTCCCTCTCCCTCTCTCCCTCCCTCCCTCCCTCATTGTCTCCCTCTCTCCCTCTGTCCCTCTATCCCTCTCCCTCTCTCTCCCTCACTCTCTCTGATACTGGGCATACAGGCTATTTTTTTTTTTGAGAGTTTGAGGTTTTTTTTGTTGTTGTTGCTCATTTTACACATACTTCTCTTTTCTCATTATAATTCCTGATTTGATTCAAATGTAGACAAAATAACTTAGACAAAGTTCAAACATTATCCAATAGTCATGTGGTTACATATGACTTTGAGTATGCAAGTAATACATCTCATAATTTAAAAAAAATTTGAGAAGCAACAAATTAAAAATAAAATTAATCCACAATCCAAAAACCTAAACCCAAATATTGCTAAGACATCAGTCTATTCCTAAAGCAGATGTTTCTTTTTTTTAACTTTTATTTAATAAATATACATTTCCAATGTACAACTCCTGGATTGTAGTGGCTTTCCCCCCCAATAACCTCCCTCCCACCTGCAATCATCCCATCTCCCATTCCCTTTCTCATCCCATTCTTCATCAAGATTCATTCTCAATTATCTTTATATACAGAAGATCAACTTAGTATATACTAAGTAAAGATTTCAGCAGTTTGCACCCACACAGAAACACAAAGTATAAAGTACTGTTTGAGTACTAGTTATACCATTAATTCACATAGTAGCACACATTAAGGACAGAGATCCTACATGGGGAGTAAGTGCACAGTGACTCCTGTTGTTGATTTAACAATTGACACTCTTATTTATGTCAGTCATCACCCGAGGCTCTTGTCATAAGCTGCCAAGCCTATTTTTAAGGCTAACACTGAGCTTGCCAGGGAGGAACTGTCTAGGGCAAGTTAAATACACAAAACCCACACAAATCTCACTATTCTTACAGAAAGTCAGCCAATTTTCTTGAGTAAATGCCCCACAGGTGGCTGCAAGCCTTTGGTTAAATTTCCAGAATTATCAAAAACTTGATTCTGACCACTTTTACCATTTTGTTGTTCCCTTTATGAAGGGATAAATTTTCAAATGTTCTCACTCCACTGTTTACATAGGTTTCCACTGATGTCACCTACAACATGCTTTTAAATCTCTAGTCTCAATGACTCTGAGCTAAATATCTAATCGTGGGATAAGATTAGGGAAAAGGAATAAAAAGAGAAACTAATTTTCATGAGCGCTATCCTGAGAAGGTTGATGAAATTTTCAAAGTACTTCTATATTTAGTCATCTCAAGCTTCAGATTAAAGTGACAAATATTTGGACCCTTTTCTGCACACATATTAGACACAGTCTGGGGCAGGACTGAGCTCAAGCTCCAGCTTTGCTTCTTACAAGTGCAGTGACCTACAACAAGTTACACAGCCTCTGTGACCCAGCACAATATATATCACAATAGGCTACTGGGGTACAATACCTATCACAGAGGTTATTGGGAACATCCAGTGTTGAATGCTGAACACAGATGCTTGGCAGCCCAATCAATATCATCTGTAAGAATTATTATTTTCACAGTCTGTAACAGTACAGTATGTTTTTGAGTAGAGTTAAACTAAAGGCAGTTTTTTTTTACCTGTTTTTGTTTTTGTTTGCTTGCTTTAAAAAATTTAAAAATCTATTACGACATTTAGGAATGAAATTTCCCACAACATGAATTTATTCATTGTATTGGTATGGAAACAAAATGTGATTTCTTTACTCAACAAATATTTATTAACCATGCAGCAAATTTCAGGCACTATGCCACACACAGGCATAACAAAGACAATAACAATATCCCTGCCCTCAAGGAGCTACAGGCCAGGAGACTGACAGGCCAACAGGTGATGACAAGCAACGTAACAAAGACTGTGATGTGATGTGATGCAATGTGACGTGATGTGACGTGATGATGTGGTGTGATGTGATGTGATGTGATGTGATGTGAAGATGTGTGATGTGAAATGAGAACACCAGTGGAAGAACGTGACAAGAGTATGGCTTTGACGTGGGTTCTTTTTCCATCAACTAAATGAATTAAGTCATGGCTTGTTTAAAATTTCTAAAGATGAAAGGCAAGCACCTTGAATTATGGAGAACACAGGATTAGTGTTTCCTACACAAAAAAGGGCTTCCCTATCAGTGTTGTCACTTCTATACGTCTTTCTTTTTTAAGACACAGACAGCTCCCATCCACTAGTTCATTTCCCAAATACCTGCAATGGCTCGGGCGAGGCTAGGCCAGGCCCAGGCTGAAGCTGGGAACCAGAAACCAGTCCACGTCTCCAAGTAGGCAGCAGAAACTCAACCAATTGAGCCATCACCACTGCCTCCCAGGGTCTGCATTAACAGGAAGTTGCAATTAGAAGATGGAACTGGGAATCAAACCCAGGCATCTGATTTGAGACGTAGGTATCCCAATCTGGTTGTTAATTGCTAGGCAAAACACTGGCTCCACTTCTAAGGCTTTTCACCTAAAAAGTTCTTTTGCATATTTTTTGTTTATTATGCATTTTTTTGTATCTTTTCTCTTTCTCTTTCTCTTCTCCATTCATCCTCTAAGAGACATAGGTAGTTCCCAAAGAACAAGTGCTTTTTGAATTCTAAGGGTGATTTATAAGTACACAGAAAGTAATTTTAAGCCTAAAATGTCTACACAAAAAAGAATATAATTTCTCATACAATCTTGTGCTTATTGAAAGGCCGATAACTTTAATTCCATTGCATTTTTCAGAAATCTCAATCGTAATCCTCTGACAAATGTTGAAGATTCGTATCTTTTTAAACTGCCAGCATTAAAATATCTGTAAGTATTAAACTAATCCTTTTTTATTTTCATCAAACATCAAATATTTGAGATTGAGGCTAAAAAGTCATGATTTTAAATTAGATTACTGAAAAAAAATAAATTAGGTTACTGAAAAAAAGTTATTGACTGAGGCAAGAACTGAGAAAGAATTTATCATGGGAAAGACAGCTGGCAGGGCGAGACAGTGTTACATGCAAATACATGTTAGGAATACCATTTATCCCAAGCAAAGAGGTATAGATGTAAATTTTTTAAAGAAAAAAATAAGAATTAAAAGAGGTCAGTGTAGTATAAAATGAAAAATAAGACAATGGCAGAAAAAGGTGTAGGTTCTACTCTTCAATGCCAAGGTCATTAATCTGATGATGCAAATAGTAAAGTCATTTCAACCAGGGCTTTCTGGAACGGTCTCCATGACAAACTCTTGAGCTGTCTTGCTTTATAGAGAAGCCAAAACTGATGTAACCACATCTTCCTGAAACAACCTTTTTAAGGACAGATCTTTTTATTGAGGTCCACACCATGAATGTTTGGGCTTTCTCCTTCAGAGACTTGGGAACAACACAAGTACCACTTACCACAGTTGAGAACATCCTCATGATGACTCTCCAATTGGAAAACCTGTAAGTTATCTTTTTCTTAGGTTTATTTCCATGTAAGTCTGTAGACTTGTTTTCTTAAGTCAGGCTTATGGAGGTATAATTTTTATGTATTTCAATTCACACTGTAAAGTTTGCTGAGTTTTGGCAAACACGTGGTTATGTAACCACCACCAAATTCCGGATGTAGAACATTTCTATCAACCCAAAAAGGTCCCTCATGGTCCTTTCCAATCGATCATCTGCTCCCATCCCCAGACCCAGGCCCTCAAACCACTCACCCTGTTTCTATTCTTGTAGTTTTTCTTTCCACAGAGTCTTATAAGCAAAATCATGTAGTAAGTGTAGCCTCTTGTGTCTGGCTCCTTTTACTCAGCATAATCCTTTAGAGATTAAACTACTATTCATGTTGCTGCCTCTACCTATTGCTGAGTAATATTCCAATTGTGTAGTTACACCAGTTTGTTTATCCATTTCATCAGTTTATATAGAACTGTGTTTTCCAACTTTTTGCAATTATAAATAAAGCCGCTAGCAGCACTCACATGCAGGTCTGTGTGTGAATATGTGTCTTCATTTCTTTGGTGTAAATATCTAGGGGTAGGAAAGTGCATTACCTACTAAGTGTATATTTAACTGTTTAACACACAGCTAAACTGTTTGCCAAGTAGCTGCTGCAGTCTGCACTCTCACCAACAATGTTCGAGAGTGGCACTTGCAACATGTGTTGTCCCAGTCCTCAGATTTCAACTTTTTAAACAAACATTTAGAAACTGGACGTTGTGGCACAGCATTAAGATACCACTTGGGGGGCTGGCACCGTGACTCACTTGGCTAATCCTCCACCTGTGGCACCGGCATCCCATATGGGCACCGGGTTCTAGTCCCGGCTGCTCCTCTTCCAGTCCAGCTCTCTGCTGTGGCCTGGAAAGGCAGTGGAGGATGGCCCAAGTGCTTGGGCCCTGCACCCGCATGGGAGACCAGGAGGAAGCACCTGGCTCCTGGCTTCAGTTCAGCGCAGCTCCGGCGGTAGCAGCCATTTGGGGGGAGGTTGGGGGGTGAACCAATGGAAGGAAGACCTTTCTCTCTGTCTCTCTAACTCCACCTGTCAAATAAATAAATAAATAAAAAGATAGCACTTGGGATGCCTGCATCCCATATCAGAGTGCCCAGTTTGAGTCCCAGCTACTCTGCTTCCAGCTAATGTGCACCCTGGGAGGTAGCCAATGGTAACTCGAGTATTCTGGTCTCTGCCACCCATGTAGGAGACCCACACACTGAGACCTATATCCTTGGCATAGTCCTGGCCCAACCCTGGCTGTTACCAGCATTTGGGGAAGTGAACCAGCAGATGGAAGGTCAATCAATCAATCTCTCTCTCTCTCTCTCTCTCGTTCTTTCAAATAAGTTAAAAAATAAAACTTTTTTAATGTAGCTTTTATGCTAGTAGATATATAGTGGAATCTCTATATTTTTTTAGTATTTAAAAATAGTTACTTGAGAGTCAATCAGTTCTCTCACCAAATGCCCACCATGACCAGCACTGGGCTGAAGCTGGAATTGACAGCTGGGAATTCAACCGAGACCTCTCACTTAGGTGGCAGGAACCCCAATTACTCAAGCCAAAGAAAGGCAGAAGAACTATATTAGCAGGAAGCTGGAATCAGGAACCAGAGTGAAGAATCAAATGCAAGTGCTCAAATGCGGGACTCAGTCATCCTAACACTGGCACCTTGGGTACACTCACTGCAGTTTAAACTTGCACTACTCTAATGACTGATGATACTGTTGTGCAAATATCTTTACCAAGTGTCTATTCAATCTGTTCCCATGTAGTAATTTGATGGTAATCTTAGGGAGTTTTAAGAGTGTTTTATATGCTCTGGGTATGAGTACTTTCTCTCAGATGTATGTTTAGTAAATACCTTCTCTCTGGTTGTAAGTTATCCTTCCACTCTATTAATTGTATCTTCTGAAGAGTAGAAGTTAATTTTTTTTAATGTTGGTGAACCTATAGCAACTTTTTATCTTGTATGGTTTGTCCTTTTATTCTGCCTTTCCTGAAAAAATCTTTCAAATAACCCATTGTCTAATCTAAAGTTACAGAGATTTTCTCCTGTTTTCTTGTAGAAACTGTAGAGTTACATTTAGGTCCATGATCCTTTCTAGTTAATTTTCATGCAGAGTTTGAAGTATCTCAAGTTTTGAAGTTTTAAAAAGGATTTCCTTAGAGCCCTATTCTGACATTTTACCATAAACTCACTGCAACTTCCATTGTGACCTCCCCCCTGCCAATTGGACAAGCTAAACAGAAATTATGATAAGGCTAGTTGAGCGGACTCCACAAGATAAGAATGGGGAAAGGCCTCTCACAGCATACCCTGCCCTAATCACTTCTGTCAGATCACCTCCTTGACTAACTTTCCCACATCATCAAGTCCACTGGTTTCTGCTCTAGCCTCCTCTTCCTCAACCTTGGGCAGCATCTGCCACAGTGGATCCTCCCAGGTCAGTGAGAGGCCTTCCTCTCCAAATAGTCAAAGCTCTCATCATCAACAAGCTTTCTCAGTTAGCCAAGGCTGTGGTGTTCTAGCTGCTTTTTTCATACTTGACCATCAGTGGACAGGAAAAGTGCTAGCATTTTCTGGAGCCATGTGCAACCAAGGCTATAAAAACCTGAAAGCAATTGTTACACTGGAGTTCATTATTGGAAGTCCTCAGGAGTTTAGACAAAGCAGGCCAGCTCATTTGTGTCATGACTCATAGGCGATGGTCCTTAATGCATTCTTAAAGACTTACTTATTTATTCGAAAGGCAGAAATACATGTAGGTTTTTTTTTTATTTTTGCCAGAGTGTTTTGGCTTTCCATGCCTAAAATACTCTCATGGGCTTTTCTGCCAGATCTGCGTGCCTTAAGGGCTGATTCTGAGGCCAGAGTGCTGTTTAGGACATCTGCCGTTCTATGGGTCTGCTGTGTATCTCGCTTCCCATGCTGGATCGTTCTCTCCCTTTTTTATTCTATCAGCTAGTATTTGCAGACACTAGTCTTGTTTATGTGCTCCCTTTGGCTATTAGTCCTATCATTATGATCAATTTGAACAGAAATTGATCACCGGGACTAGTGAGATGGCATTGGTACATGCCACCTTGATGGGATTGAATTGGAATCCCCTGGTATGTTTCTATGTGGGTGCAAACTGTTGAAATCTTTACTTAATATATGCTAAACTGATCTTCTGTATATAAAGAGAATTGAAAATGAATCTTGATGTGAATGGAAGGGGGGAGGGAGAGGGAAAGGGGAGGGTTGCGGGTGGGAGGGAAGTTATGGGGGGGGGAAGCCATTGTAATCCATAAGCTGTACTTTGGAAATTTATATTCATTAAATAAAAGTTAAAAAAAGAAAAAAAAAAGAAAGACAGAAATACACAGAGAGAGAAAGATCTTCCATCTGCTGGTTCCTAGCTCAAAAGACCACAACAGCCAGGGCTTGGCCAGGCCAAAGTCAGGAGTCGGAGCTTATTCTGAATCATGTGGGAGCAGGAGCCCAAGCACTTGGGCCATCCTCTGCTGCTTTCCCAAGTGCATTAGCAGGGAGCTGGACCAGAAGCGGAGCAGCTGGGACTTGAACCAGTGCCTATAAGGGATGCTGACACTGCAGGTGAAGGCTTAACCTGCTACAGCACAGCGCTGGCCCCTTTATTGCATATTAATGTGCAATGGTCTTTAATACTTAAATATTATCTAGTAAGAATAAGTTATACCTCAGGTCATTAGCAATTTCAAAAGATTTTCCAATATTTTTTAAAATTTTATTTATTTATTTGACAGATAAGAGTTATAGACAGTGAGAGAGAGACACAGAGAGAAAAGCCTTCCGATGGTTCACTACCCAAATGGCCACAATGGCTGGAGCTGCACTGATCGAAACCAGGAGCCAGGTGCTTCTTCCCAGTCTCTCACATGGGTGCAGGGGCCCAAGGACTGGGGCCATCTTCCACTGCTTTCTCAGGCCATGGCAGAGAGCTAGATCAAAAGCAGAGCAGCTGGCACTAGAACCAGCGCCTATATGAGATGCAGGCGCTGCAGGTGAAGGACTAACCTACTGCACCATGGTGCTGTCCCAGATTTGCCAATATTTTTAAAATTAATGATTTGGGGCCCAGCGCTGTGGTATAGTGGGCTGTCTCCACCTGCGGTGCCAGCATCCCATATGGGCACCGGATCCAGTCCTGGCTTCTCCTTTTCTGATCCATCTCTCTGCTATGGCCTGGGAAAGCAGTAGATGACCTAAGTGCTTGAGCCTCTGCACCTGCATGGGAGACCCGGAAGAAGCTCCTGGCTCCTGGCTTCAGATTGGCCCAGCTCTGGCCATTGAGGCCATTTGGGACGTGAACCAGCTTAAGATGGAAGACCTTTGTCTCTGTCTCTCCCTTTCTGTGTTTGTAACTCTACCTCTCAAATAAATAAAAATCTTCTAAAAAATAAATATTTTATCACTGACATTATCCCTAGTGCATCCATTTTAGTAAGCAGCAAAACTACAACATTCTCTATGCAAGATGCAGTGTTCCTGCCAGAAATGGTCCCTAGTGGGGCTGGTGTTGTGGCATAAGGTGAAGTTGTCTGTGATGCTGGCATCCCATATGGGAGTGCCAGTTCAAGTCCCAGCTGCTCCACTTCCCATCCAGCTCCTTGCTAATGAACCTGGGAAAGCAGCACAGGATGACCAAAGTGCTTGCCCCCTGCCACCCAGGAGAGACCTGAATATAGTTCCTGGCTCCTGGATCCTGGCTCCTGACTTCAACCCAGCCCAACCCCAGCTGCAGTGGCCATTTGGGGCATGAACCAGTGGCTGGAAGATTTATTCACATTCATTTATATCATTCATATTCTCTCTCTCTCCCTCTCCCTCTCCCTCCACTCATTCTCTCTCTCTCTCCTTTCTCTCCTCCACCCAACCATCACTCTGCCTTTCAAATAAATAAAACTTTTTTAAAAAAAAATCTTAGCCACTCAAAAAAATAAATGTTCCCTGGTGATTATATTCAGTATTGGTCTTAGAAATACAAATTGAGGTACATGCTGTAAAACAACTGATTTGAATGCCTCAAAAATCCCAATGCCATGAAACACTGCAAAAAAGGAACAGTTCTAAACTGAAGAAAATTAAAGAGCCATGAAAATAAAATGCAATGCCTGATTTAAAAGTAGCCAAGACATGTTTGGGACAACTGAGAGCACCTGCATGTGGACCACAATAGACGGTGATGTTAATGTTAAAGCTGACTGGGTGATAACAGTGTTGTGGATATGCAGGAGAATGCCTTTGTTCTTAGGAGACGCAGACTTCAGGTTTAGCAAGAAAAGGTCATCGTATCTACAGCTCATTCTCAAATGGTTTGTCCAAGAAGTGCATAGAGACACACACGTGGAAAGTGAATGTGGCAAAATGTTAGCAACAGTTGAATCTAAGTGAAAGAATATGTAAATTCATGACACCAATCTTTCGGATATTTTTGTAGTCTTGAAAATTTTCAAAATACAAAGTTAGGGGTAGAAAGGACTTAACGAAAATTTCCTGTTAGAATTGAAGTCTAGTAAAACACTAGCTTAGCGTTCTGAGTGCATTCTTTCTATATGAAGCTTTCCCTGGACCCAAAGAAGTAACATTAGTCATCTGTAACAACTCAACCATTGGTTATTCTATTGGTTAGAAAGAGCCTGGCCCACTAAGTGTATCCAGTGTTAATCTAAACTCTATACATTGTGCCCCCAACCCACAGCCTTCGTGTTTCCATGAAACACAGGTTCTGTTTTCCTAATAAAGTCATCCTTTTGCCTCAGAGAAGGCCCCCAAACAACCCAAGGTGGGAGAGCATCAGTACTGTGCAGGTAGTGGTTTGCAAGTGAATAACTACAGTGTCTAACTGTGTTGCACACTCACATGTGTCAGGCACACCTCAAGTGCTGATTCATTTGGTCCTCACATCTCATTAGAGGTAGGTGCTATCAGAATGAGGTGGTTGAGAAACAGAGTCTAAGCCATTTGCCCAAGATCATATTATTAGCAGAGCTAAGATGTGCACCTAATCTGGTGATGGAATCTGTATTCCTAATCACTAAATTATACTGCTTAAGTATAATCTTGAGGACTCACTCCTATTAAACAGGCTGTTTTTATCTCCCTGAACAGCCTCCAATAATTCTTAATAAGATAACCAACTAGCTTTGTTAGCGTTTTTGCCAATTTTATTTTAAAAATACTCAAACCTACTAGGGACAGGCCTTGTGGCACAGCAAGGTAACTCACCACTTGTGATGCCGGCACTCCATATTGGAATGTCAGTTTGAATCCCAGCTACTCCACTCGGCTTTTGTGGCCATTTGGAGAGTGAAAAATAATAATAAATAATAACATAAATAAATAAATATTTTTAAAAATAATTCAATCCCCCAAGAAAAGTAAAGAATAGTACAAAAAGTACACCGAGAACCCAGGCACTGCCATACAGGATGTGGGTATCACAAGCAGCATACTTCTCATGTGGACTCAATCATTAGCCTTCCTTCCCTCCTCTGCTCCCTCACTCCCACCCCTCCCCCTTCCTCCTCCTCTCTCTTGCTTCCTCCCTTCCTTCTTTCCTCTGAGCAGTTTCATAGTAGTTCCAGAGATGAAGAAATAATAGACACAGTGGACCACCTATGTGGATAGATGTATATACCATAGGCCATGACCACAGCAAAATACCCGCCACCTCAACTTGTGCTTTTATCTTTTTATCATTCTTCCCTTCCATCCCTCCTTGCGCTCCCCAATCCAATTTCCATGTAACCTTGACCTTCTTACTGTTACTATGGGCTATTATGCATGTTCTACACGTTTATAGAAATGGAACCACAAACAGTATGCACTGTTTCCTAACCAGTTTTTGTCACTCAACATGACTCAACATGACTAAGACACTCTTGTTGTTGTGTGTACCAAGAGTTAATTTCCTTTTATTGCTGAATAGCATTTCATTATATGAACCTACCATAGTTTATCTATTCACCTATTTGTGAACACTTAGGTTGTTCCAGTTTGGGGGTATTAGAAATGAAGCTGTTTGCACTTACGCCCCATGTAGGAACTCTGTCCTTAATGAGTTGTACTATGAGAATTAACTGCAAAACTTGTTCTCAAACAGTACTTTTTATGTTGTGGGGTGGGGGGTTGGTGCAAAGTGTTGAAATCTTTACTTAGTATAGAGTTGCTCTTTTGTATATAAAGTCAATCAAAAGTGAATCTTAATGAAGAATGGGATGGGAGAGGGAGTAGGAGGTAGGATGGGAGTGGGGGTGGGAGGGCAGGTATGGGGGAAAAAACACTATATTCCTAAAGTTGTACCTATGAAATTTGCATTCATTACATAAAAGCTTTAAAAAATAAAACAAATAAAAATTAAACTGTTTATGAGGCAGGCGTTTGGTGCAGCCGTTAAGCCACTACCTGGGATACTCCAATCCCACATCAGAATGCCTGGATCCAAGTCCCGGCTCTGCTCCACCCCAGCTTCCTGCTAACGTGCACCCTGGAAGGCAGTGGGTGATGCCCCAAGGACTTGAGTTCTTGCTCCTCACATGGAAAACCAAACTAGTTTCTGAGCTCCTGGCTTTGGCCTGGCGCAGCCCTGGATGTCGCAGACATTTGGGGAGTAAACTACCTAATGAAAAGATGTGGCCAGCACCGTGGCTCAATAGGCTAATCCTCCGACTTGCTGTGCCAGCACACCGGATTCTAGTCCCAGTCGGGACACCAGATTCTGTCCGGTTGCCCCTCTTCCAGGCCAGCTCTCTGCTATGGCCTGGGAGTGCAGTGGAGGATGGCCCAAGTCCTTGGGCCCTGCACCTGCATGGGAGACCAGGAAAAGCACCTGGCTTCTGGCTTTGGATGAGCACGATGCGCCGGCCACAGCGCGCCGGCTGCAGCGGCCATTGGAGGGTGAACCAATGGCAAAAGGAAGACCTTTCTGTCTCTGTCTCTCACTGTCCACCCTGCCTGTCAAAAAGAAAAAAAAAGAAAAGATGTGTGTGTTTGTGTGTGTTTCTCTCTCTTCCTTCCACAGAAACTTTTGAAATGATAAATTAAAAATATATATAATAAAAATAGACTGACAGTTTCTTAAAAACACACACCTACCATAAGTTGCAGTCTTTCCATTTCTGGGTATTTAGGGAAGCACCACCTGACACATCCCAGGGCACTCCCTGGCAGGAAACAGGGATCAGAAATGGAGCCAGGCACTCCAGAAGGGGATGTGCTTGTCCCAAGCAGCATCTTCATGGCTGGGCTAAACACCTGCCTGCTCAAATTACTTTCACTCACCCATCAGTGAGTGAGTGTTCCTTTTTCTCCACATCTTTTCCAACAATTACTGCAGTCAGTCATTTTTCTGGGACCAGAGTAGTTTCTAATAGTGAACACTTCCAACAGGGATGGAGAAGGGGACTCCAGAGGTTGGGGGAAGTCCTCCTGTGCACTCCCAACCCACAGTGAGACTTGTGAACTGGAAGGAGACACCCCTGAGTCAAACGACAGATCCATGGTGCCCAATGCTCACCCTGCTGACTTTATTTTGGATACACCACACCCACTTCCATGCCTATGCCTCCTTGGGCCACCTCTCCCTCCTTCCTTTATTCTCATATTCAAGACCAACAATTGGCCACCAGGCTCCTACCCAAATGTCCTGGCCACATACCTCAAGAACTCCTTTGCTGGCACCTTGGCTCACCTGTTTGACCCACCCAAGGAACCCCTTTACAGGTAACTTAATTCTCTGTCTCTATTCATAGGATCTTACCTAGCCATATGGCCTGCTGCCTCTGCCAATTTAAACATACTATCGAGGTTGTCTGCAACACCGTCAAGCTTCACTGTGACAATGAATGCCTGCCAAATACGACACATTGCCATGAGTCGGAACTTCCTGAGGATCTTTTTTTAATTTTTATTTGTTTTAAATTTCTTATTTTAAAATTTTAGGGTCAAGTTTAAAGTAACAATGTAATTAATTGCTGAATTTTTATTCATTCATTCAGATTTAAACTCCCTAAATTGCTACACTGCTCCCTTGCTGAAAGTCAGGTTCCCAATCACCGCTATGTAATTTAATAACATAGTTACCGCTATGTAATTTACATATTAATAACATAGTTACCACTATGTAATTTACATATGCACAAAGGATCATGGAAAAGAGGTGGAAGGGGAAGGAAGCAATGTTGGGAACCACACACGTGGTGTTCTGTGCTCTTGGGTGCTTTGCTTTTCAATGATAACTCATTTGCACACAGTCTATAAACTGGTTTTCTATGTGTTGGGCCTCAAGGGCCCTCTGTCTTATAGAACAGGTCTACACTGCTCACTGCGGTTGTTTTTGCACTTGTAGAAAAGAGTACAAGTGATGCTGTTTTATTGGGAGCCTGGGAGTTTCTGGTCCCATAACCAGAAATGGCTGCCTGGCTCCTCTGATGCAGTCGGAAGGCTCCTCCATTCCTGTAGACTGTCCAATTCTGAACCTGCTCTGAGTCTCACACTTTTCTATCCACAGAACACTTGGGTACTTTTAAGTATCTTTCTGTAGATGAGGGTTATTACCACTGACGTCATGACTTTCAAAATGTGACCGCTTTCTTCCTTAGACAGCTTGAATTCGGATCTCAGTCAGGGATCTGAGGCATTAGCACAGTGATAACTGTATACCCATCTACACAGTGTTGCTCACCTTTCAGACCAGTTTCCTACCAATTATATTATTCCCTTCATCTCAAGAGGTGAGAAGGACAAGCATTGTTAATCTCCCTTTACAAGGGTGGGAAAGAACACACTGAGGTGAGGAGCAAGGCCCCTTGGCTTGACCACCTCTGCCCTCACTCCCCTTACATGCCTATCTCTTGCCATGGACACCTGTGATGGCAGCAAGAACACAGGGCCACAGGGAGGGAGAGAAGGAGGGAGGGAGGAAGCCTTGTGCTCCCTCAGCATGAGGCAGGACTGTGGAATGATGTGGCTGAGAAGCAGGGGCAGAGCCACAGAAGGGGCAGCTGGGTGGGGCCATTTGTCTTCCAGCCTTATTCTAAGCCTGGAGTGGTTGGTCATTGGAAACCAATGAAATAATACTGATCATAGTTACTGCTTTTTAACACTGCGAACTCTTCTGAATGCCCCTCTCAAAAATATCTTTTTCTCCTTTTTTGTTGCCATTTCATAGGTTTGAGTTTGGTTTTACTTTTCTCTCTAAAGTCTCAATGGTACCCCAAATATTGGATTTGACTCCTAATTTAATTGATCAGAGTGTAGGGCTGTGGACTGACATAAAGCTGTCCCATCAGTCTTCCGTACCAAAAAGCAGTCTCTTCTTTTTTTGACAGTTGAAGAAGCATCTATAGGGAACCCAAAGGGGGCATTCATGAAGATACTGCAAGCCCGGAAGAACAACACCAGCAAGCAGCTGACTATTGAGCCAGAGAACCCAGTATCAGAGAGAAACAGCGTGGACTTCCCAAGCCACATGAGTGAACAGCGGGACTTCAACGATGAAAGTGACGTTATTAGTGCACTGAATTACTGTTAGAGTCGACCACCCGAAAAACGTCACCAAGAGACATCTCTTATGCAAACAGCAAGGGGAAGCTTTATTGATTATCCAGCATGCTGGGGCTGTCTGATCATCATGAGCAGAGCAGCCCCGAATAACCAAAGGTTAGGGTTTATAAAGGCAAAAACCGCAAAACCGGGAAGGGGAAGAGAATACACGGTTGTTAAGGGGTTGCTAAAGTCTTACAATCCACAATTATGATCTTAAGACATAGACAAATCACATCTTCATTATTAGCCCAGGTAACCCAGGTGCAACCTTTCTACTTTTAAGCTTGAGCAATCATGCTAGGGGGTTTTTGTGTGTTGCCAAGGGTGATGTAGTGCACTGCTATTGTCCGACTATTTGAGATCATAGTTTCGGACCAGAGTCTCACGGTGGGGGGGTTGCTTTCCCAGAATGCAGTCTCAAGTGCTCCAAAATGGAGTCCCTACTGCCAAGGTGCTACTCTGTCTTATTTTTTTTTACAGTTGTACCAGGAAGGTTTAAACCTGTAAGCTTAAGCTTAACTTTTTACACCTGTACATATACAATTTTAACTCTTCATTCCCCACTCCTTGTTGTGAGGATCTCTAATCTTAGAGATTTGTTTTTGTATCTTTTAATGTGACATATTGTTGTCTTATGATTATGAGTTTAACATTTTTAACTTGTTCCTGCACGAAGGTGATGAGTCTATTTAACACACAAGGTCCTATGGTTACAATTAGGAGTAGAACAATTAAGGGTCCTGTTAGGGCTGACAGTAGAGTAGTCAGCCATGGGGACCGGCAGAACCATGACTCAAACCATCCCTGTTGAGTTTTCCTTTCCTGTTGCCATTTTTCCAGTCGTTTTTTTGAGTTTGGCCATGGAGTTTCTAACCACCCCGGTTCAGTAGGCATAAAAACAACATTTTTTCTTTAGGGCCGCGCATAACCCACCCCCATGAAAATGAGATTTAACCCCCGCCTGTTCTGTAATACTGAAATGCAGATACTGGGCTGCATCTGGGAGATTGTGGAAGATTTGTCAGGCAGAAGGGGCGGGCATCTCCACCTGGCAGGTTATCAGGTAGAAGGGGGCAGGGCAGGATGCAAAGGCCAGGCTGCCCGTGAAACATTGTCAGGATGACTGAGATGTAGATGCATATGCTGGACACATTAGGCCTTTATGTCACACACACATAAGCTCATAACTGACTTTCTGCCTAATATTTTCCCCTCAAGAGGTAATACCCAAAATTCTTCTTTGGGATTATGGATGGAGTTCCGTTTTCTGTAACTTCTTCGAAGCTGGCATGTGGGCGTCGAGGGGGATTTGGGTATTTCCTCTTGCTACCTGTCTTATGGTGTGCAACAATGGCCTTGGAAAAACTGTGTTGCTCGGTCCAGAGGGCTGCTCAGGTCGTCCAGTGGAATGGGCTGGAAGCCTTGCCTGATGACCATTTGGAGTTTAACAGCTTTTAGTCTGTTAGAGACAAAACGAACAAGGGCATTAAAAACACACGGTGCAAAGAGAAGCATCAAGATTGCAGAAGTTAGTGGGCCAAGGAGAGGAAATAGCCAGGATTTCCATGACCAGGTGTCAGGCCAGAAATCCCAGCCCTGCTTGGCCTGGTCCTGGAGCTGTTTGGCTTTTTCCAGGAAAAGTACAAATTTGGGTTTGTGCCTGTCTAGTCTGATTGACCCAGAGATAATTTTTTTTTTTTTTTGATATTTAGTAGCCAGTTTTGCTAGGAAGTTAAGCCAATGTATAAAACTAGAGTCTCAGGCTGGGAAAAGGACAGACTAATGAATTATTTACATTTAACCATTTATATTATGGATTATTGTGCACCCCCCCTCAAGAGATAGCCCCTTTAAGTCCTCAGTGAGGACCTGTCCAAATCGGTGTAGGGCTATCTGAGTTAGCTGTTACCGAAAGCCCTGTTTTTAGGAACTGGCAGGGAGGGCTTTCTAAGCTTAATGTTATTGGATAGACTTTTAAGGCCTGGCTGGGTGTGTGAGGCCCAGACCTATCCATGGGGTGCTGGAAGAGAATTGAAAGAGATGCAAATCTCCTTTAAGGGAGGCACCATGTTGACTTGCATTACATGGATGGACTAGGAGGAGAGCTGAATAGGAGGCTGATGGAAATAGGCAACTTGCGTTTTACTGACCATAGGCCATCCCCTCAATAGCAGTGGCTGGAGCTGGAAGCTGGGCAGAGGCTGGGCAGAGCCAAAGGCTTTTTAGCTCGGGGCCACAGGGTCTGTAGTTCTGAACCAGGAGTCCTTCGACACCCAGGGCAGTTCCATGTCCAGTGGCCGTGCTCTTGGCAGGGCTGACAGAAGGCATTTGCTGTCATGACAGCTGCTTGCCCAATGCCCTGTCTCCTTATATCAGCAACAGGTGCCGTTTGGGGTGCACTGGCCTTGCTGGGTCTCCTTGATGGCAATCACCATGTAAAGCAGCCATTGATTGGTCTGTTGCCTATCCTCTGCTGCTAGCTTGCTCCTCAATTTCCTGGTCTCTAATAAAGTAGACCAAGGAGGCAGCCTCTATGATATCAGTCAAGGGGGTGCTCAACCCAATCCTGATTTTTGGAGATTTTTTTAAATATCAGGGTGAGCTAGAAAAACTATGGTCATGGGCAAATTCTGACACTTAGTATTTTCCTGCGAGTTAAGACCGTGCCCATGAGGAGAACTATGACCCTTTAGGTAAGATCAACTGTGGTGACCTGCTTGCATACTTTGAGGTCGTCAGTGTAACTTTTTACACCGAAAAATTGATCTAGTTGTCATATTATTTTATAGTTTAACCTTTGTTGTTGTTGTTGTTGTTGTTGTTTGGGGCCCTATACTGTGGCCAGGCATTATTACAGAAAAGGTCAGTCATCCCTTACATAAGGTCTGGGGATCAAACCGTACATCACAATGGAGAGTCCTGCAGAACAGTAGTAACTTCCCTTCTGGAAGAGAAAAGAGGAGAAGTGAGGCAGCGAGTTGGGTCTCTAGCCTGACTTTTTGGGCTTTTAGATTTAACTGGCAGTTTAACCAGTGTTTACTGTGTAGCCTGACTTAGAGGAGAAATTGTGGCAGAGGTCTCTGCCATTCTTTGGCTTCCGGGTATTTACCGTGTAGTCTGTAGACACGAGAGCTTTCTTGGGTTTCTGGAACCCAGTTTTCTAGCATCTGCCACATAACCATAACTTAACAGAGACAGTAGAGTACACAATGGATTAACATGAATTTTATGTTTTTTTGTTGTCGAATAAACCAGAAAAAAAAAAAAACCTTGTATATAAGAGTTTACATAATTTAGAATTATTTAACAGAGTCAAAAAGAGTTTACAGGACCTAACTCTAGAAATGGCAGAGTAACCGAATAAGCAGACACTGTTAAAATAGACGTTACAGTTTTTGCAGAAATAGATTTCAAGATTTATGATTTAGACCATTTTTAGATATTTACTAATATTAGTACACTTTTTTTTTTTAAACCCATTGTTATAACAGAAGATCAGACTTTAACTTTAGGTCAGTGTAATTTTGGCATTAGCACTCAACTCTGTAAACAATATTTTAAAATTGTAAACATTTTAAAACTTTTTATGACTTGTTTACACCTTTTGAAACTTTATACCTGTAGTTACTTTTACATAGCCTTGAATTGTCATGTATGGACGACCTATGAGAATACATGTTAACAAACTCAAACAGTTTTTTTTTTATCGAATTTGAGATGTTAAAAGTATATATAATACATTTTTTTTTTAAGTTTTACTTAGTACTGATGCCTAGATGACTTAAGACACTGAGTTATTAATGAATACCACACCATTATTTGAAATAAAAGTTAAAATTACATTTTTATGTTTTTAAGTAACAGGAGGATAACACCTCCTGGACAGCAAACATTAGTGCATGTTTATAACTTTGAAAAGATGTTTCTCATTAAGAGAAACAAGTTTAAAGCATATCAAAGACATGTAAAACTGAGCAAGCAAGCCACTGAGCAAACCGAAGGGTGTTTGCATTACCTCAATTTTCTGAACCAATCTGCATTGGCTTACTTTAGTTAACAACATAAAGGCTTGTATACACAGAATTTACTCTTATTTTTATAAGACCACTTTAGCTGGAAAGCAAAAACATAAATACAGCATAGGTTTGACACTATTTATAACATTTTAATATATTTTATATAATTTTAATTGACTCAAGCAGCTGTTACTTTAACAAATTTAGAGTCTCATCCTTTGAGAGTTCCAGGGATCCGACTGGAAGCCCAAAGTTGGAAGACTCGGTTTAGATTTTAAGCTGTCAGAGTCAAACCATTTAGCCAAAATTAGTACATTTTTGATCAGTTGGGTAATCACTCAGACATTAAAAACAGATAAACAATGTAAACAACTTTGCATTGTAGTTTTCCCAATTAAGACTCTAATGGCAATAGAAAAACGCGAAACCTTCGAAACCTTCGAGACAGGTGAATGCTCTCAGATGAATAACCCATTGTTTAGGTTTTTATTAGCTGCAAAGAGAAAAACCCATCAGGTTGGTAAGGGTTAATGGCTTAAGGTTCTGGCTCCCTTAGGTAAGGCCAGCAGTAGTATTGAATTGGAAATTCCTCAAGGAGAGGAAAAAAGAAGCAGCGCTGGGGTGGGGGCTCTGCCTAGAGATATTTGGCTATGCCTGCCTGGGTGCGGCAGGCCACATGGACTAGAATAGAGTGCAGAGAAAGGCTGTGGTCCCCCATTTACAGGGAAGACTGCACACACCAGGGCTTGGCAGGACTAACTGTGGGGTTGGGTAGGTGCGCCATTTTACCAAGAGTGTTGGGAACCTCCTATAATTTAACCAAAGCCAGATCAATTAGGACTACTGCAGATACTCAGTCAATTACAACAGATAGTTAACTTTAGCTCTTTTCCAGATTTAGTCCTCAGGCAATCAAAGCTTAGCAACAGTAATAGTTTACAAAAAACTTTAAGACGCACCAGAGCTACCATAAAGCTGCAAAGACAGAAAACTTTTTACCAGGTTGGAAAGGGTTAACAGGTAACAGGTAACAGCTTTTCCCTAGGTGGAGAGACTTGTGGAATTTCCCTCTCCCTTTCTCCTGCCCAGTGGTATAGGAATGGAGATGAGGAGAGCAAAAGAGTGGGGGAAGGAGCCCCCCTGGAGGAGGAGGAAGGCAGAAAGCAATGACCTCCTCCTGTCTGGGGGCTGAGTGGGGTTTGAAGTCTCCTATCGCTCAAGGTTACCCACTACCTAGTTGTCTGAGTTTACCTGGAGGGCCAATATTAGCCTCGACCGAAGCTAAGCCCTGCTCGCGTAGCAGTAGGCAGCGTGACCAGGCGTCCCTCCGAGAGAGAGACCTGGTCCTCGGGTCGCAGTCCGGCCGCCGGGAAGCCAAAGCGAGCTCAGGGGGTCTCCAGGCTCTCAGCCAACTGCCCTTCCTAATTTCCCTCCCATTCCTTACAATCCCTCTGGAGTTTCGGCCGTAGCTAAGCAGTGGCCGGGGGGGGGGGGGGGGGGGGACTCCGTGTTCTCGGAGAGCTGTGGGGTGCCGGACACTCAACGGTCACTTCCACAGATCCGGTCCCGCTTGAGGGAAGGAATACTGACCTCCGATGTCTTCTCAAAATCCTGGTCCGGGTGCCCAGGACGGCCAGGCAGGAGAATGGCCTCTTTCACTCAGCGAATGAGTGGTAAATGGAATGAGCCCTCCGGGGGGCCAATCCACTCCTAGAGCAAGCCATTCAGAGGCACAGAAAGACTGCTGCTTTACCTTCTTAATCAGAAGAGAGAGATTAGATCCCCTAGCCCGCACATCAGGCCAGTGAGCCAGAGTAAGAGATAGCGGCGTGGACACAGTTTGACCCATGTTACAGACAGAAAAGTAATTCCCCAAAAAACTGAAACCTAAAATGTAACCGCTGTTGGCACAAAACTCCCGCCTAGGGGAATTTCTGATGGGAGTTTCGCTGAGCGTCCTCAGTCTCCCTGTCCTCTCGGGGCGTCCCCCAAGGTGGTAGCCTGGGGCTTCCAGGCACGTCTGCCAGCCACAGTGCATACCGTGCCAACCCAAAAACTGAAACCGAAACAGGCCTGTAACCTGAAAAACTGAAACCTGAAGCGCGCATATACTGAGTCCCTACCTTAGGCGCCTTTATACTTACCCCAAGAGATGTCCGTTGGCGGCGTCCACGGGCAGCCCCGATCTCGCTGGGGCCTCCAAATGTTAGAGTCGACCACCCGAAAAACGTCACCAAGAGACATCGCTTATGCAAACAGCAAGGGGAAGCTTTATTGATTATCCAGCATGCTGGGGCTGTCTGATCATCATGAGCAGAGCAGCCCCGAATAACCAAAGGTTAGGGTTTATAAAGGCAAAAACCGCAAAACCGGGAAGGGGAAGAGAATACACGGTTGTTAAGGGGTTGCTAAAGTCTTACAATCCACAATTATGATCTTAAGACATAGACAAATCACATCTTCATTATTAGCCCAGGTAACCCAGGTGCAACCTTTCTACTTTTAAGCTTGAGCAATCATGCTAGGGGGTTTTTGTGTGTTGCCAAGGGTGATGTAGTGCACTGCTATTGTCCGACTATTTGAGATCATAGTTTCGGACCAGAGTCTCACGGTGGGGGGGTTGCTTTCCCAGAATGCAGTCTCAAGTGCTCCAAAATGGAGTCCCTACTGCCAAGGTGCTACTCTGTCTTATTTTTTTTACAGCTGTACCAGGAAGGTTTAAACCTGTAAGCTTAAGCTTAACTTTTTACACCTGTACATATACAATTTTAACTCTTCATTACATATTGCCTTATTTCTCAGAGGAAAATCTACAAAATGTAGAATCAACATTATTACCATTCATTACACTACTTTTTTCAAATGTGCAAGATAGAGATAAGTCCCTGAGCTATGTGAAAACCCACATAAGAAGGCCCTCTCATCCTTACAGAAATAAGTTGAGAAAGCTCTATTTTCTACAGAATTTGTTAGATGAAGAAATTCAAGAAAAAATCAATGAGGTTAAGAAGGAAGAAAAGGCCATGCTTATGCAGCCTATCCTGTTAGGTCATCAATTTAACCCTCAAATCCTCCAAAAGAAATCAGAAACTGCCCCGTCACAGGAGAACAGCCTGGCAACCATGCCAAGTGTGGGGTACAGGCTGCAGAGAGTGAAAAAAGTCATCAAGGGGCCAAAGGGCTTACGGAAAAGGCACCTCCAGGAGATGAGGAAGAGCCTCGGGAGGAGATGGGGCACCTGGCCCTTTGCGGAGAGCATTGGGGGAAGAAGGCTTGGGAGAGCAGGCTCCAGGGAGCTGAAGGAGCTTCAAGTGGCTCAGAGGCCCAGGCAGGTGGCCGGAAACTCCTTGCACACGGAGCCCTTGCTCACAAAGGAACGTGAGGCTGCAGCCCCCTCTTTCCTGAAGAAGCACATCCTGGGCAGGCCTTCTACCTCCCCTGCAAAATCTCTCTCTGAGATCAACAACAAAGGAAAAGACTTAACCTACACCATTTTTGTCTTAGAAATGCCAATGCTAGAGCCAAAAATAAGGCGGCAGGGAAACCAATCTCGCATTCCAGACAAAATTACCGCTTTCACAAAACTCGCTCTCACCTGGTCCTCCGAACCCCCAAGGCCAAACTGAGTCGGAAGTTCAGAAGGAAAAATTCCCTCAACAGGCAGATGGCTGGGAAGAGGCCTCCGTTCCCTGCACTGCGGAGTCTCATAAACTCCCCCTCCGGAGAGGCTTTCTCATCCCCTGGAGGCCTGCATTCTCAGGGGAGTCCTCCTCTGAGAGAACCTTCTATAGAAGACACTAGGGAGGAAAACCATTCCGGAGGGCGTGTTTTTGAAGAAAACATTTTGCCAGAAAACACCACTGCACATGAAGAAACGCTCCCTGGCGACAAAATGCACACAGATCCTTCAGCTACAGATTCTGCTGGGATCGAGTTCGACCTAATGCCGACTGTGGACCAAACCAAGGAAACACAGTGGGAATACCCCAGCGAGGGCACTGAAGCCCCCACCATGCCCGTAGGCTTCACCTACCCCGTGATGCTGTCCCAGGGAGAACAGTTTGAAATTCAGCTGAATCAGCAGCTACAGTCCCTCATCCCCAACACTGACGTGAGAAGGCTCATTTCTCACGTCATCCGCACTCTGAAAATGGACTGCTCTGAGGCCCAGGTGCAACTGCCCTGTGCCAAGCTCATCTCCAAAACAGGCATCCTGATGAAGCTCCTCAGTGAGCAGCAGGAAGAAAAGATAGCCAAGGAAGAATGGGACACAGAGCAGTGGAGGACCGAGACCTATATCAATGAGAGTACAGAAGCCCCGAGTGGACAGAAAGAGCAGGAGTCGAGTAAGGTGAGGACAGGAGATCTGCACTTTCCCATCCCTTAGGAGACCCCAAGCGGGAAGACCAGGGGCTCCCAGTCCAGATCTTGTCTCGGTAATGTAACTTTTGCCAAGACGGTGACACTTTGTTAGGAGGCAGACCTAACACACTGTAGAGAAAATGAGTAATACCAAGATTATATATAATACAGCAGATTTTGTATGGTCTTTTAAGATCTTTTACACGACTCACCTGAAGAACGGGGTTCTGAATATTTAGCATCCATATTTTCCAGCTCTTTATTCTGTCTTTTTAAACTGTGCTCTTTCTTAGCTCGCAAAAGGAGCTCAAGAACACGGCTATCACAACAAGCTCATCGTGGCAATATCTGTGACGGCAGTGGTCATGATGCTGGTTATCATCTTCTGTCTCATTGAGGTAAGGACGACTCATTCAGGTTGCCAGAGTGCATCCTTCCTTTGTAATAGATTCGGAATCCACAGACTGTACATCAAAGCCACTTTCCACGTACCATGAGCTGACCTTCCTCTTTAGTCACCAAGACTGAGATGCGCTTTACTCTTTCCCTTGAAAAGCACATTCCACAGATTTTTTAAAGGAACCCCACTCGTGGGAAATCTGTGCAACTGGAACCGAGATAACAAGGGACTGGACATTTGGAGAGGTTAAGTGTAAGAAGGCCAGAGTAAAGTGGCAGAAGTTCTCCAAAATTGTGTCAGGGATTTGATGTACTCTCTTCTACCACTGATTTCTTTCCTCATTGCTGAAATGATGAGATTATATACTCTCCACCCTCAAGGAACTGTCTCTGCCCTTGGGAGAAAGCACGCAGCCGAAAGACAAAAGTATTATCTTACAGAGTCATTAGATCTACGTAGCATCCTACTGCTCCAATGTCTAAGACTTTGTCTAAATGAGTTCAGCTGATGCACTGCAGCTGACTCCTGCATCAAGCTGCTCTAAGATGTGTTCCCTCCCTGGAGCTTGCCTGCACCCTCCCACACAGCCCAGTGTTTTCACAGTCCCACCACACAAGGCTCCCACAGTCACAAGCACCCAGCCCCCTGTCAATTCTCCCAGAGTCCAGCATCTCCTCTAGGTTGGTTGCTGGGTTCACGGTGACTAGCTGGAGCAGCTGTTATGTATCTCCAAAATGGTGCCTGCCCTCTCTTGGCTAGTTACAGCATTCCAGTGCCTGAGGTCGGGAGAGAGAAACGTGAACTCCCCCACTTTTTTTTGCTCTAGGTTGGCAGGTACATCATCCCCCACAGAGCTCCAAGCCAGACCCATGCCAGGCTTTTCCCACAGCTTTATTGCCAGTGGCTTGAGCTGCTGCAGTATGGTCTTGCCTCATTCCAAAGCTGGTGCTGAGGCTCTCAGCTGCTGGGGTCTCAAACTGTGCAAGTCCACACCCTCCACATAGGTCCGCAGCGTCCATCCAATTTGCATGGAGTTTCCTCTACCATTTTCTCCCTAAACCTTCCCTGAGATTGCACTCCTTCCACTTTTTTTTAACTATCCACCCCTAGACTAGAGCAGCAAGCTGCCTCCCTATGCCACCATCTTGAAAAATCCCTGAGATGTGACGATTTTAAATAGCCTTTGTGTGAACTGTTGAAGAACAGTGAATTTTTTTCTTCATACTAGTTGTTGAACATTTTACTTAGTATAGGGTTAATCTTATGAGTATAATGTTAACTGAAAATAGATCTTCATAAAATAAGAATGGAAATAGGAGAGGGGGGAAGAATAAGGGATGGGAGTGTGGGCAGGAGGGAGGGTAAGGTGGAAAGTATCACTATGTTCCTGAATCTGTATACATGAAATCTGTCTATCTTCAATGAAAGTTTTTTTTTAACTTTTATTTAATGAATATAAATTTCCAAAGTACGATTTATGGATTACAATTGTTTCCCCCCCATACCGTCCCTCCCACCTGCACCCTCCCATCTCACACTCCCTCTCCCCTTCCATTCACATCAAGATTCATTTTCGATTATCTTAATATACAGAAGATCAGCTTAGTATACATTAAGTTGTTACAGTCAAATTAGAGTTGAATTGCTCTTGCCACCCCAAAAACGCTCCAAGAGACCTTCTCTCATGTAATTAACAAAGGGTAAAGTTTATTGATGTTCCGACATGTCGGGGCCCCCGTCCCAGTACAGGCGAGCGGCCTCGAATAGTCTTGGGTTGGGGTTTTTATACACGTTTAAACAAAGAAAATCAATTATTGCATAGAGCAGACAGTGGTATAGAGTAAACAATTGATACAAGTTAAGTGATTTTACAATCAGTTGATTTATGAACACAGGGAGTATCAAAAAGCCTCCTATTGCCAAAAGGGAGGGCCACACAAGATTGCAGGAACTGCCTTGATGATACCTAGGAATGCAGCCGAATGGCGATAAGGGACACCTGGTGGGGTCAGGGTTCCAGGAGGCAAAGAGATATATGGTGACTTTTTCTATCTTATTTAGATGAAACTAAGGTTACGCTCACATTGGGGTAATTTACTGACCAATTAACTTTATAGAGAATGGCTATGCAGAGCAAGTCTAAGGAGGTCAGGAAAGTTCACCAGAGGAGGTTGGGGGGGGGAGGGGGAAGCGGCTTTTAACTTTTTAACCCTTCATTCCCCACTCCTCTTAGGCCAGGGTCTCTAATCTTAGAGACCATCTGTTTCCCCTTTCCCCTTTCCCCTTTCCCGTGTGTTACATATTGTTGACGAATTACCATGAGTTTAACATTTTCAGCTAGAGAGACTTAGTGAACCACAACTCAAATCATCCCTGTTGCTGAAGTCTGTCCCACTGTCTTTTCTCTAAGCGTTTACGTAGTTGAGCCATGTTGTCCCTCGCCACCCCTGTCTTGTCTACATAGAAGCAGCATTCCTCCTTAAGGGCTGTGCATAACCCCCCTCCTCTATGAAAATGAGATCCAACCCCCGCCTGTTCTGCAATACTGAAATGCAGATACTGGGCTATATCTGGGAGGTTGTGGAAGATTTGTCAGGCAGAAGGGGTGGGGATCTCCACCTGGCAGGTTATCAGGTAGAAGGGGGCAGGGCAGGATGCAAAGGCCGGGCTTCCAGTGAAACATTGTCAGGATGACTGAGGTGCAGATGCATATGCTGGACACATTAGGCCTTTATGTCACACACACATAAGCTCATAACTGACTTTCTGTCTAATATTTTCCCCTCAAGAGGTAATACCCAAAATTCTTCTTTGGGATTATGGATGGAGTTCCGTTTTCTGTAACTTCTTCGAAGCTGGCATGTGGGCGTCGAGGGGGGTTTGGGTATTTCCTCTTGCTACCTGTCTTATGGTGTGCAACAGTGGCCTTGGAAAGACAGTGCGGCTCGGTCCAGAGGGCTGCTCAGGTCGTCCAGTGGAATGGGCTGGAAGCCTTGCCTGATGACCATTTGGAGTTTAACAGCTTTTAGTCTGTTAGAGACAAAACTAACAAGGGCATTAAAAACACACAGTGCAAAGAGAAGCATCAAGATTGCAGAAGTTATTGGGCCAAGGAGAGGAAACAGCCAGGATTTCCGTGACCAGATATCAGGGCAGAAATCCCAGTCCTGCTTTGCCTGGTCCTGGAGCTGTTTGGCTTTTTCCAGGAAAAGTACGAATTCGGATTTGTACCTGTCTAGTCTGATTGACCCAGAGACAACATTTTTCCTGGAACATGGCACAAATAGCTCCTGGAGCAGTAGTTAGCATGTCTAATTATTTTTTTTTTATAACCTTTTGTGACTTCACACACCCTCTTTAACTTACTTGAAATATTCCATTATTTCCATTCCAGTCTAGAGTAAACTAGCCATCAGGATTCTTACAAACCATGTCCTTTTCTTATTTAAAAAGCTCTTTTCTTTTTAATCCTTTTTACCAAGAACACTCTTTCCTTCTAAACCTTATTTATCAAGTACTTATTTTTATCCTTGTGATGTTTTTCATAGAGCCTGGTTGGCTCTTTCTGCCTTACCGGAAGACTGAGGTCTCCATGCAGAGTGAAGGTGCCTTACAAATCCCTTGTGTGATCTAGAGCTCTGGTTAAGGCAATCAGTTCTGCTAAATGAACAAAAGTTCCTGGGGGCAGAGCATGCTGTAACTGTTGCATACCCTGAGAAGCAGGTCCCGTCTGACAAAGCTGCTTCCATCTATGAACCAAACTTTATCTGTGTTAGTCAGGGGGCTATCTTTTAGGTCCCTTCTGCTGGTATAGATCAAGTCTATAGTCTCAGTACAGGAGTGGAGGGGACCACTTTCCCCTGGAACTGGCAGGGAGGGCTTTTTAAGTTTATTTTTAAGGCCTGGCTGGGTGTGTGAGGCCCAGACCTATCCATGGGGTGCTATTAAGAGAATTGTAAGAGATGCAAATCTCCCTTAAGGGAGGCACCCTGTTGACTTGCATTACATGGCTGGACTAGGAGGAGAGCTGAATAGGAGGCTGATAGAAATAGGCAACTTGCATTTTACTGACCCTAGGCCATCCCCAATAGCAGTGGCTGGAGCTGGAAGCTGGGCAGAGCCAAAGGCTTTTTAACTCGGGGCCACAGGGTCTGAGGTTCTGAACCAGGAGTCCTTCGACACCCAGGGCAGTTCCATGTCCAGTAGCCTTGCTCTTGGCAGAGTTGACAGAAGGCAGTCGCTGTTACAACAGCTGCTTGCCCAATGCCCTGGCTCCTTATGTCAGCAACAGGTGCCATTTGGGGTGCATTGGCTTTGCTGGGTTTCCTTGACAGTGGATCACTGTGTAAAGCAGCCACTGATTGGCCTGTTGCCCATCCTTACATTGCTCCTGCTGCTAGCTTGCTCCTCAATTTCCTGGTCTCTAATAAAGTGGACCAAGGAGGCAGCCTCTATGATGTCAGTCAAGGGGGTGCTCAACCCCGTCCCTGATTTTTGGAGTTTTTTTTAATATCAGGGTGAGCTAAAAAACTATGGTCATGGGCAAATTCTGACACTTAGTATTTTCCTGTGAGTTAAGACCGTGCCCATGAGGAGAACTATGATCTTTTAGGTAAGATCAACTGTGGTGACCTGCTTGCATACTTTGAGGTCATCAGTACAACTTCCTATCTATCCCTCAATTTGGTTTAAAAGGGGAGTTCTGCCCATTTACCGCGTACACCAAAAAATCGATCTAGCTGTCACATTTTAACCTCTTATTCTGGCTATGCTGTTTGGTCCTCTATACTGTGACCAGGCATTATTATAGAAATGGTCAGTCATCCCTTACATAAGGTCTGGGGGTCAAACTGTATATTACTGTGGAGAGTCCTGCAGAACAGTGGTAACTTCCCTTCTGGAAAAGAAGGAGAAGTGAGGCAGTGAGTCGGGTCTCTAGCCTGACTTCCTGGGCTTTCAGATTTAACCAGCGTTTAACCAGTGCTTACTGCGTAGCCTGACTTAGAGGAGAAATTGTGGCAGAGGTCTCTGCCATCCTTTGGCCTCCAGATATTTACCGTGTAGCCAGTGGGTTATGGGCCTGGGTTTCTGGGTTTTCACAGCATTTGCCGCATAACCATCTCCCGTTGTCTCTAAGTCTCTTTTGGCACACTTTTTATCTATATTTGAACTAGCAATGCCTGGTTGTTACACAATAAATTACTTAGCCAGATCATGAATTTTATCCCTCTTGTTGTCGAGTAAGCCAGAAATAAAAACCCTGAACATTAGAGTTAGTACACAAAATTATCACATAACTCAGAATAATTTAACAGAGTCAAAAAGAGCTTACAGGACCTAATTTTAGAAATGGCAGGGTAGCCGATTAAGCAGACACTGTTAAAATAGACATTACAGTTTTTGTGAAAACAGATTTTAAGATTTATGATTTAGACCATTTTTAAACATTTTAAAACTTTTTATGACTTGTTTATACTTTTGGAAACTTTACACCCGTAGTTACTTTTATATAGCCTTGAATTGTCATGTGTGGACAACCTATGAGAATACATGCTAACAAACTCAAACAGTCTCTCTTATCGAATTTGAGATGTTAAAAGTATACATAATACACTCTTCTAAGTTTTACTTAGTACTGATGCTAGATGACTTAAGACACAGAATTATTAATGAATACCATACCAGTATCTGAAATAAAAGTCAAAATTACATTTCCATGCTTTTAAGTAATATAAGGACAACACCTTCTGAGCAGCAAACATGGTCACTAGTGCATGGTTACAACTTTGAAAAGATCTTTATCATTAAAAGAAACAAGTTTAAAGCACATCAAAGACATGTAAAACTGAGCAAGCAAGCCACTGAGCAAACGGAAGGGCATTTGCATTACCTCAATTTTCTGAACCAATCTGCATTGGCTTACTTTAGTTAACAACATAAAGGCTTGTATACACAGAATTTACTCTTATTTTTATAAGACTATTTTAGCTGGAAAGCAAAGATGAATACAGCATAGGTCTGACACCATTTATAACATTTTAATACATTTTACATAGTCTGAATTGACTCAAGCAGCTGTTACTTTAACAAATTCAGAGTCTCATCCTTTGAGAGTTCCAGGGATCCGACTGGAAGCCCAAAGTTGGAAGACTCGATTTAGAATTTAAGCTGTCAGAGTCAAACCATTTAGCCAAAATTAGTACATTTTTGATCAGTTGGGTAATCACTCAAACATTAAAAACAGATAAACAACGTAGTCTCAGTACTACAAATAGAAAAACATGAAACCTTCAAGACAGGTGAACACTCTCATCAGATAAGTCAGGGACAGCAGCACAGAAAAGAGCTGATAAAAACCCATTTACATTTTGGAATAACCTGTTAAGAATTTTTAAATTAAGACAACATTTTTAAAGTTTTTATTATACAGTTTAGAACAGTTGGTTCTGAATGGAATTTTCCCATAATGTGTCCCCCTTGGTTGTACAAAACAAGAGATAAAGACCTCCGGAACAGGCACTGATCCGGAGTGAGATTGCTTCGCCCGCCTGGTGAACACGAAGCTGCAGGTTACGGCCCATTTAGACTCTGTAGCTGCAGGGCCGTGGAGCTACAAACACATTTACACCACACACACACTGTTTTCCATTGCAGACACCAGGCAGGTCCCTGGTAGAGGGGCAACAGAAGCCCCCCCTTCCGCACAAAGGCGGGCCTGAGTACCGAGTGCCCCAGGGTGACTTACCGGGTCCTGAAGTCCAGGAGATCCATCCATTTGCCCCATTTGGTTGGCCATGGGGAGTCAGTCTGGGGGGACGGGTATGGCTCCGGGAGTTAGAGTCCTGACGAATAAGTCAGGAGGCGCGCCTTCCCATCCTCCGCCTGCCATTCCTGGGCCCCAGCTGAGTCCTGCAGGTTGAGGCTCACAGGGCCAGCTTTGTTTGAACACACAGGGGGTTTCAGCACTTGCTAATGGCACAGCAGGGGTTTCCCTGCTGCCTGTGAAGGGGGAGTGGAGGGATCTGCTGGCCCCTGGGGAGCTGCTTCTCATACCCTCTCCTGTGGCCCCGCTGCTGGCCCCACAGCCAGGGCCGGGCGGCTGGTAGGGAGGAGGGAAAGTCAAATCTTCAGAGTCGCCCTGTAAAACAGAATAGAGCGGCGCCGAGGCTGAAGTCTTAGTTTGTTTCATCTGCTTTGCTGGGACGGTCCTGGACGACTAAAGAGGCTTTAACCAGGAAAGGGAGTTTTTACCAGATCTTGCCAGACCAGGATGTCCAGGGTGCCCTCAGGCGCCCACCCTACTTCAAAGGTAGGCCAATCTGCAGAACAAAGGGTGGTTAGTCTCCCTTTCTAAGAGTTGTCTAAATCCGTCCCATTGTCTGAATTTCAGAAAGGTAAATACAAATAGCCAAAAACAAACACCAAAGAGACTCGCAAAAAGGCACTGAACAAAACAAAAAAGACAAAAATGGAACATCGGCCTCATGCCTGCGGAGCGACCCGCTTCGTTCCTACAGAGGTGGGGAGCCTGCCCCCCCTACAGAGTCCCAGATGGGGTCCGAGAACCACACTGACACACAGACACAGATACAAATGCAAGTTCCGGAACCACTTCAGAACCTACAAATGCAGACTCTGGGACCACTTCAGAGTCTCGCAACAATGCAACACACAAAGACCTACAAACACAGACTCTGGAACCACATCAGAGCCCTGTGACGATGCCGGCAATACAAATGCAAGTTCCGGAACCACTTCAGAACCTACAAATGCAGACTCTGGGACCACTTCAGAGTCTTGCGACAATGCCACACACAGACAAACACAGACTCTGGAACCGCATCAGAGCCCTGTGACAATGCTGGCAATACAAATGCAAGTTCCAGAACCACTTCAGAACCTACAAATGCAGACTCTGGGACCACTTCAGAGTCTCGCAACAATGCCACACACAAACAGACAAACACAGACTCTGGAACCGCATCAGAGCCCTGTGACAATGCCGGCAATACAAAATGTGAGTCTGAAAACAGTTTATGCAATAGAAGTAAAACCTGAAAGAGAAAGGATGAATACTGATGCTGGCACCAAATTCCCGACGGCGGGAATTCCAGATGGGAGTTTCGCTGAGCGTCCTCAGTCTCCCGGTCCTCCCGGGGCGTCCCTCGAGGCTGTAGCGTTGTGGCTTCCGGGCACGTCTGCCAGCCCAACGTCTACCGTGCCAGCCCGAAACCGCTTCAGGCCTGAACCAGATACAGAAACAGAAATGCATGTGCACAGAGTCCCTATCCTTTAGGCGCCTTTACTTACCCCGAGAGATGTCCATTGGAGACGTCAGTGGGCAGCAGAGCCATCTCGGTGGGACCTCCATATGTTACAGTCGAATTAGAGTTGAATTGCTCTTGCCACCCCAAAAACGCTCCAAGAGACCTTCTCTCATGTAATTAACAAAGGGTAAAGTTTATTGATGTTCCGACATGTCGGGGCCCCCGTCCCAGTACAGGTGAGTGGCCTCGAATAGTCTTGGGTTGGGGTTTTTATACACGTTTAAACAAAGAAAATCAATTATTGCGTAGAGCAGACAGTGGTATAGAGTAAACAATTGATACAAGTTAAGTGATTTTACAATCAGTTGATTTATGAACACAGGGAGTATCAAAAAGCCTCCTATTGCCAAAAGGGAGGGCCACACAAGATTGCAGGAACTGCCTTGATGATACCTAGGAATGCAGCCGAATGGCGATAAGGGACACCTGGTGGGGTCAGGGTTCCAGGAGGCAAAGAGATATATGGTGACTTTTTCTATCTTATTTAGGTGAAACTAAGGTTACGCTCACATTGGGGTAATTTACTGACCAATTAACTTTATAGAGAATGGCTATGCAGAGCAAGTCTAAGGAGGTCAGGAAAGTTCACCAGAGGAGGTTGGGGGGGGGGAGGGGGAAGCGGCTTTTAACTTTTTAACCCTTCAAAGTAAGGATTTCAACAGTTTGCTCCCACACAGAAACATAAAGTGAAAAATAATAGATGATTTTTTTAAATGATGATGAAATCAGATCAGACCTATTGTCATGTTTAATCCCAGTGAGAGTCAAGTTGGGAGTTGATAATTTCTTTTTTTTTTTGTTTTTTACAGAGGATCAGTTTAGTATGCATTAAGTAAAGATTTCAACAGTTTGCACCCCCATAGAAACACAAAGTGAAATATATTGTTTGAGTACTCGTTATAGCATTAAATCTCAATGCACAGCACATTAAGGACAGAGATCCTACATGAGGAGTAAGTGCACAGTGACTCCTGTTGTTGACTTTACAAATTGACACTCCTGTCTATGGCATCAGTAATCTCCCTATGCTCCAGTCATGAGTTTCCAAGGCTATGGAAGCCCTCTGAGTTCTCCGATTCTTATCTTGTTTAGACAAGGTCATAGTCAAAGTGGAGGTAATGAAAGTTTTTTAAAAGACATGTCTAGCCACAAGAAGTAAGTGATCACAGCATAGAGATGAGAAAGAGACCAGCATGGGTAGTGCCCACCCTAACACTACATAGTTTCAGTGTAGGGCAAGCTCCTGCTCTCTAATCTTTTTCATAAATTTAGTAGTTTTTCTCATCTATTTTTTCCTAAAAGATGGCAGCTGGTCAGATTTTGTAAAAAGTTTTCTTGGGGTTTGAGTTAAGTTGCCTTGAATTTGTAGATTAATTTGAGAACTGACATCTTTATGATACCCTAGAAACATGACATTTTATGGACTTCAGAAGAGCATCCTCATCACATAAATCTTACACAACTTTCATTGAGTTTATTCCAAGATAGTTTATTCCTTTCTATTGCTATTAAAGAAGGGCTCTGTACTCCATTTTCCCTCTAGTCACTGGTGGTGCACAACAAACAGGAGATTCACTGTACTACTCTCCTGACTCAGCACCTAGTCACCTCCCCGGACCCACACGTTACGTCCAACAAAATGTCAGCTGATTATCTTGGGCTTTTTTTTTTAGGTTGTCCACCATCTCCTATGCAAATGATGACAGTTTTGTCTCTTCCTTTGCAGTAATTATACCCCATTTATTTTTCTTATTGCACTAATTTCAGCCTTTTCAACAATGATGACTAGTAGCAGTCTAATAAGTATCCTACTCCTGTTCTTGCCTTTAAAACACCATTGTTTAGGTTTCTGGTCCATATTTTCAGCAGGTTAAGGGTGTTTCCTACTACTCCACTTTTTTTTCTTCCAGATTTTTTAAATTTTGTTTAAGGACTACAACTTCCATGTTCCCAAATTAGTATAGATTAAATGCATGACACTGCACTCCCATTCCACTTTTAAGAGGACTCACTGATGACTGGCTGTCAATAGAATGTATTAAGTCCCAGAGGCATTCAAGACCAAGGACTGTGGAAGAGTGAGAACTATTAACAAGACAGAATTCCTGTCCTCAAAAAAGCTACCTTATTGGGCAGGCAAGGCTTTTAGAGAAAGAAAGGGAAGGTAAACGATTTGGAGATAGAATCATTATGGTGAATAATGACTGCTTTTCCTTACAAAACAGATTTACTCTCATAGAGGAAGAGGAAAAGGAAGAGAAGACATAGAAAAATCTTCAACGTAAGTATCAGTCTGACAATTGTTACATTAGAATTTTAGAAGTAGAGGAGTACTGAGAACTCATCTATTTAAACCTGCTCATTTTAGAATGAGGACATTGCCAGAGGCAGAAGACTATCCATCTGAGTGTTTTGCCTGATTCCAGCAAATCTGGTCCCCAGCCATGGCTGGGGAGACGGCACCAGCACGGACACATGTGCTGTCAGTGGTCCTTCCGAGACACAGCAGCTAGGGAGGGGCTTTGTTTGTGCTGTTCCTGCTGCTGGTGGCATCTGGCCAGTTCAGAGGCCTTTCCAGAGGCTTGGAGAAGGGCTATGGAAAGACACATGACACTGGGGGAAGGGGGACAGTCGCCCTCAAGGCTGCTGGAGAGTAAAACGTATGAGGTGGCTGGAAAACTTACTGGTTTCCAGACCCCCGCTGCCTATGCCTTTTATTCACACCTTCTCAGACCGTTTGTCTCTCCCTGTTATGGTAAGGATACAAGGAGAAAGGGACAATACTGGTCCCATAGTCACACTGCCAGTGAGTATTACAGAGAGGATGGTTCCTCCCCAGCCAGGGACTTCTCCCTTGGTCATAGTGAGCTTGGGCTGTGTGCTACAATTTCTATTGCAAATCAATACCCACACGCTCTGTAGACACAAGCAGTTGCTGAAACAATGCACTCTTTTTCTGTTTTAATCATATTCAAAAAGGGTACCTTGTATTTCCACATTGGTTTTGTCCTTTAAACTGGTTTCACTACTCAATCTTCCATCAGTGACAGACACCCTGCAGTGAGAAAAATCTTTGAGCTGGGTAACGTTGCTATTGGACTCGGGCATTGCTTCATAGGATTCAATTTATAGGGGACTAGAGCAGCTATGGAAACACAAGCATTTTCTCCCTACACCCCAGTGAATGATGCTTGTGAGGCTAAATCCTAAAGGGGCAGGTGTCAAATGCCTCTGGAGAGAGAAAATACTTCTGCCCCGTGTGGTGGTGCAGTGTGTCCCACTGCGCAAGCACACTTGGCTGAGAAAGGCACTGGGACTGACAACAGACAAAAGTCTCCCCAGAGACACTGCAGGTCTGTAGGGACAGAGGGCTCCTGGAAGCCCAGCGGCCTGGGTACTGCGTCTGAGACCCCAGGCTTGTAGTGAGCACTCACTGCAGTGATGGCTGAGGTGCATGTGTCATCCCAGGAAGACCGGAGATGCACACTGTGAGAAGTGAACAATGGCACTCGTCTCTAATGGCCTTGTGTGTGTTTTTCCCCAAGGAGCTTTCATGAATCAGTGCCTAGAAAGTGTTCGGAAGATGAGACTCAGGTAAATGGGAGGAGGCTGCAGTGTGTGGCTGGAGACAGCAGGGAAAATGCTCAATTCACATGTCTTTTTGTCTTTCCTAGGGCTTCTTCCGGCTGAGGTGGCCACTCTGGCTGAGGCGTCTGCTCAGCCCTTTCGGTGGCACACGCAAGAAAGCCAAGGACTTGCCCCCGGACAAGGAGCCTTCCGTAAAGGAAGAGCTTCCCGACAAGGACGCAGGGTACGTGACAGGGCCACTTCACCGTACTGAGTTTGGGGAGGCAGGGAGAGTGGCAGGAGTGGAAACCTTGCTCTGCTCTCTTCCCACAGGGAGCTCAGCGAGGCCCCCGCCGAGAAAATGCCCCCTCCAGAGTCCTCGGCAGAAGGTGAAGAGAGTGAAGCCCCCGAGGAAAACACGGAGTGACCGTCCTGCCTCTGTCACCTGCAAGTCCTTTTTTCTGAATATTGGCATCCCATTTGTGCCCCCGCTCTCTATGACTTTAACCCTCCTGTGCCTGACTTGTCGGCCTTGCGACAGTCACTTCAACAGAGACGAGAGCACATCCAGCTCCTTAAGGAAATAAAATCCCTTGACGAGGAGCTCCGCCACCTTGCCTTAGAGCAGCCCCTTCCAAAACCCAAACAAGGTAAAGTCAGGTCCAAAACCCAACCCCTTCTAGCTTTCCCTGTAACCAGGAGGCAAGCCGGAGGTCATTCTGAGCCTGCCGCTGATGGGGAAAATGAGGCTGAGGAGAATTCGCCCCACCACTCTGAGGAAGATAGTGAGGAACCTGGGTCGGAGGAGGAAGATCAGGTCCCCAATCAAGGACCTGGTAATGGACAGCCGCCACCCTATAAAAAACTTAGTCTCAGATTTATTGAAAAACTTAAAACTGCTTGCACCCAGTATGGTCCCACTGCCCCGTATACTCAGGCCTTATTGGAAAGCCAGAGTGCCCGGTGGCTTACACCTAATGATTGGGACTTCCTCGCCAGAGCTGCTCTCAGCGGAGGTGACTATGTCCTGTGGAGGGCTGATTATGTTCAAATTTGTAAAGAAATAGCCCAAAAAAATTTTGCTAAAGCTTCATCTAAAAATTGGACCCTCAAAAAACTTTTGGGAGATGCCCCGTATAATTCCAACAATTCACAAGCCCAGTTCCCTGATGGACTTCTGGCGCAAATTAAAACTGCCGGACTAGGGGCTTGGAGAAAGCTCCCTCAAAGGGGAGCAGTCACTACCTCTTTGGCTAAGATTCAGCAGGGGCCCGACGAGCCTTATAGTGATTTTGTCTCGCGCCTTAATGTTGCAGCTGAGAGACTAGTTGGCCCAGGAGAAAATGGAAGTGCATTTGTTACGCACCTCGCCTTTGAAAATGCCAACCCAGCTTGTAAAGATATTCTTCGGCCTCATAAACATAAGGGTGATCTTTCAGACTATGTGAGGCTCTGCGCTGGTGTGGGATCGGCCCATGCCATGGGCTTGGCAATTGGGGCCGCACTCAAACTGACCCAAAATCCCTCCAAGGGGACCTCCACTTGCTACGCCTGTAAACAGCCTGGACATTTTGCCCGCGAATGTCCAACTGCCTTATCAAACAGGCCCATGGCCCAAGGCGCGGCTCCATCTCCTCCAGGTAGGCCGCTCCCCTCCACCCCATGCCCCCGATGTCATAGGGGTTATCACTGGGCAAATGAATGCAGGTCAAAGACTAATTCTTCAGGCCAACCCCTCCCTCCTAGTGTGCCGGGAAACTCCCAGAGGGGCCAGCCCCTGGCCCCAGTTTCTCAAAGGACAAACCCTGGGGCAGTACGGTTTGTCCCTTCCCAGCCTCAGGCTCAGCAAATACCTCAACAATTGCTTCTCTCCAACGAGCAACCCCCGGTAGCGCAGGACTGGACCTCTGTGCCGCCTCCGATACAATATTAGATTCCACCCAGGGCCCACAAATTATCCCTACAGGGGTGTGGGGCCCCTTGCCTTCGGGTACCTGTGCTTTTATTCTTGGCCGAGCATCAGCCACCCTTAAAGGCATTCAAGTTTTTCCCGGTATTATTGACGGTGACTTTACCGGGGAAATAAAAATCCTAGCAGCCGCTATCAATGGAGTAGCTGCCGTTCCACAGGGCACCCGTCTAGCACAAGTGGTTCTTCTGCCTTTAATTACTGGAAGTACATCCTCAATTTCTTCCAGGCCCCGAGGCATTACCCCTTGGGCTCCTCGGATGCTTATTGGGTCCAGCCAATTACAAAAAATAGGCCTGTGTTAACCCTTACTATTGAAGGAAAGGATTTCAAGGGCATTTTGGATACAGGGGCAGATGCCACGGTCATATCTCAAGATCATTGGCCCGCCCATTGGCCACTGACCGCATCTCTCACCGATTTGCGAGGTATAGGCCAGTCCAATAACCCCCAAGTCAGCTCAAGGGTATTACGCTGGAAAGATAAGGAAGGCAATCAGGGCACTGTGACTCCTTTTGTATTACCAGGCCTTCCTGTTAACCTGTGGGGACGTGACATTCTCTCCCAAATGGAAGTTATCCTGTGCAGCCCTAATGCTGTGGTCACACAACAAATGCTGCGCATGGATTATGTGCCTGGCACAGGACTTGGAAAAATGAGACAGGGCATAACTCAACCTATTACAGCCCCCTCTAAAACAGATAGACATGGGCTCGGATATTCGGATTTTTAGTAACGGCCACTGGCCTTCCTGTACCCCATGCAGATAAAATCACATGGAATACTCAAACTCCTGTTTGGGTGGATCAGTGGCCGCTTACTCAAGAAAAGCTAAATGCCGCTACAGCGCTTGTACAGGAGCAGCTCGCGGCTGGACACCTAGAGCCTTCCAATTCTCCCTGGAATACGCCCATTTTTGTCATAAAGAAAAAATCTGGTAAATGGCGCCTTTTACAGGATTTGCGCGCCGTTAATAAGGTCATGGCACCCATGGGTGCCCTCCAACCTGGCATCCCAACCCCCGTGGCCATCCCAAATGGTTATTACAAAATAATTATAGATCTCAAAGACTGTTTTTTCACTATTCCTCTACACCCTGATGATCGTCCTTATTTTGCCTTTAGCCTCCCCCGTGTTAATTTCCAGGGACCGATGCAAAGATTTCATTGGAAAGTCTTGCCCCAGGGAATGGCCAATAGCCCCACCCTTTGTCAAAAGTTTGTAGCACAGGCAGTGGACCCAGTTCGTTTACACTGGCCGCACATTTATATTCTACATTATATGGATGACATTTTACTGGCGGCTCAAAACAAGTCAGACCTACAAGATTGCTTTACAGCACTTTCTAAAGCCTTTCTTGCCCTTGGTTTACAAATTGCTCCTGATAAGGTCCAGTTACAAGACCCCTTTACCTATTTAGGTTTAAAATTACAACAGGATTTGGTTTTTGTGCCCCGCATCCAGTTCCGCTTGGATTGCCTCCATACCCTTAATGATTTTCAAAAACTTCTAGGAGATATTCAATGGCTCAGGCCCTATTTAAAAATATCTAATAATGTCCTCTTGCCCCTCAATGACATTCTGTGAGGAGACCCAGATCCCTCTTCCCCCCGCGAGCTCACCCCTGCTGCGGGAGACACATTAAACCAAGTAGCGCAAGCCATCAGCCAACAGTTTGTTTCACAGATTTCTTATACTCTCCCCCTGCTTTTTGTAGTTTTAGCCACACCACATACGCCCACTGGAGTTTTTTGGCAAAAATCCCTCATGCCCAATAAAAAGGGTCAACCTCTTTTCTGGGTTCATCTCCCCATTTCCTCATCTAAGGTAATTGCAGTATATTTGTCTCAGGTTGCTTCAATAATCATCAAGGCTCGTTTCCTTTCCCGCCAATATTTTGGAAAAGACCCCGATGTTGTAGTAGTGCCATATACCCGAGAACAGACCCAGTTCCTTCTTCAAACTTCTGATGACTGGGGAATAGCCATGTCAGGATTTATGGGAGTCATTGACAATCACCTCCCTGATGACCCCGTGTTACAGTTTGCCCAATCCTATTCCTTTATTTTCCCAAAAAATACAAAAAGTAACCCCATTCCAAAGGCTGTTACGGTGTTTACAGATGGGTCCTCCAATGGAATGGCTGCCTTCGTGGCAGATAACCGTTCCCACATATTTAAAACATCTTATCAGTCGGCTCAGTTGGTTGAGCTGTATGCCATACTTCAAGTCTTTACACAGTTTTCCAGTCAGGCTGTAAATATTTATACCGATAGTGCATATGTAGCTCACTCCATTCCGTTGCTTGAGACTTCTCCTTTTCTTAAAACAACTTCCAACGCTATGCCCTTGTTTATACAAATTCAAAAGCTAATACGAGAAAGACAACAGCCCTTCTATTTGGGACATATTAGGGCACACACAAGCCTACCAGGGTCACTCTCAGAAGGTAATGCCCAGGCAGATGCTGCTACAAGGCTTACCTTCCCCACAACTGTGGGATCAGTGCAGGAAGCTCAGAATTCAGAAGGTAATGCCCAGACAGATGCTGCTACAAGGCTTACCTTCCCCACAACTGTGGGATCAGTGCAGAAAGCTCAGAACTCAGAAGGTAATGCCCAGACAGATGCTGCTACAAGGCTTACCTTCCCCATAATTGTGGGATCAGTACAGGAAGCTCAAAACTTGCATAGGTTGCATCACTTAAATGCTCAATCTCTCCGTTTGTTTTGTAAAATTTCACGAGAACAGGCTCGTGAAATAGTCAAAAAATGCCCCTCATGTGTTACAAGCCAACCTGTACCGCATTTGGGAGTCAATCCGCGTGGTCTTCTCCCTAATCAACTGTGGCAAATGGATGTCACACACTTCCCAAAATTTGGCAAACTAAAGTATCTCCATGTCTCTATAGACACCTATAGTGGCTTTGTCTTTGCCTCCCCCCACACAGGAGAAGCTGCTAAGGATGTTATCTCGCACCTTATCACAGCTCTTTCTGTACTGGGAAAACCTGTTAAGATTAAGACAGACAATGGTCCTGCTTATGTCAGCACTAAGTTTAAACAATTTTGTGAGGCGCTCCATATTAACCACATTACAGGAATTCCCTACAATCCACAGGGACAGGGAATCGTTGAAAGAGCCCATCAAACACTAAAAACTTGGCTCACTCGGCTTGAAGCCACTTCCTTGTCTTTTGCCTCTCCCCGCGACCGATTGAATCATGCGCTCTTTGTGCTAAACTTCCTGACCTTGGATAATAATAATCATTCAGCTGCGGACCGTCATTGGCACCCTTCCCCTGATACGGCTCCGCCTATGGTAATGTGGCGAGACCCCCTCACCAGTAGCTGGCACGGCCCAGATCCAGTACTCATTTGGGGACGTGGCTCAGCCTGCATCCTGGACCAAAAACAATCGGCACCAAGATGGCTACCTGAAAGATTAATTAAACAAGTTAATCTGCCAATTCCTACAAATAATGATGTTGTTCCAGAGCCTGTACTTGGCCCTGAGAACGCCTTTTCTTTATACCCACAGGAATGAAAAGACCCGGCTGGACGCTACTGGGATTCATTACAGGACTCCTTATTATTGCTGGAATTGTTGCCATTGTTGCTATTTGTGTATCTTATCTTCTCTCTATTCTCTCCTCCCCTGCTACATTTCCTGAGGGCTCACTGATTAACCCCTCCAAAGGGCCCTAATACAATGGCCCTCAGCCTTGCTCTCCTGATGATGGCAATCTACACCATCCATTGGGCTCCACCAGTCTTTGCAGGGCTTGACAACCCTCAGGGCATTCAAAAATACCTTCAACAGCATCACCCTTGTACCTGCTCAGGGGGCATAATAGTATCCTTCCCACGAACCCGTGGCCGTGGCCGTGCTCAAAAGCCGCATTTTACACAAGACTGCGGAGATAAAACTGCTTATCTGACCGTCCCGGGTTCCCGATGGTTCTGTGTTCCCAAACCTAAGCTAGACTCTTACCGCACTGGGGATCAGTGCCCATCAGAGTGCAATAAAACTATCCATTACTCCGTGCACTCCTCCTGTTATACACAGTATCAAACCTGTAATAAGGGAAATCAGCGTTTATTGTTTGCCGTTATATCAGGAGATTATGAGGGAACGTTCAGAGGAGAGTTGTCCTCTTCACGCTTCAGCTCCCCCTCCTGCCCCACTAAGGGACAAGTAGCCTGCTGGTACCCTATAGCCCCTGTGGGAGTGTCTGATGGTGGAGGCCCTCAGGATACCCTTACTAAATTAAAAACTCAAAAGGTACTCGAAACTGTATTTGAAAGCCTTTACCCTTCCCTCCAATACCACCCCCTGGCTAAAGTTCATTCCAGAGGAAATAAAGACTTGGATGTCAATACCATCGATATCCTTACCAACACCCATAAACTGCTTAATCTCTCTGCCCCAAACCTTGCAAGAGACTGCTGGCTCTGTTTATGCCAGGGACCCCCCCTTCCTCTTGCCATTTTTCTACCGCTTAATAATACCCTTGAGTTCAATAGTTTCTTGGGCCACCCCCCTATGCAGCCCTTTCCTGTTCTTCCTGTCCCAACGGAAAATATCACTTGCCTTTATAAACCTCCCAACAACAATCCCTTCGATATCGATGTAGGCCTTGCTCCTTTCTGTACAAATAATGTAACAGTAAACTACCCTCTTTATGCCCCTAATTCCACCGTTTTTGTATGTAGGGATAATTTAGCTTATACCATTTTACCAACAAATTGGACCGGTAATTGCATGCATGCTATACTTTTTCCTGATATAGAGATTATCAATGGAGATACCCCTGTTCCTATCCCCTCCCTTGATTATATTGCAGGGAGACAAAAACGAGCTATTCAATTTATTCCTTTATTAGCCACATTGGGAATTTCCTCAGCTATGGTTACAGGATCCACAGGACTAGGAATCGCGGTCCACAAATATAGAGAATTGTCCCAACAACTTATTAATGATGTGCAGACCCTATCCACCACCATTCAGGACCTTCAAGATCAAATTGATTCCCTAGCGGAAGTGGTTCTACAAAATCGTAGAGGCTTAGACTTGCTTACTGCTGAACGGGGAGGTATTTGCTTGGCTTTACAGGAAAAATGCTGTTTTTATGCTAACAAGTCCGGCATTGTTCGTGATAAAATCAAGACACTTCAAGAAGATCTGGAGCGTCGTCGACGTGCCATGGCTGAAAATCCCTTTTGGACTGGATGGAATGGACTGCTTCCCTATTTGCTACCGCTTTTAGGCCCCATTGTTGGGTTGCTTGTTGTGCTATCTATAGGTCCTTGTCTCCTCAATAGGCTGATGACCTTTATCAGACAACAAGTAGATAATTTAGCAGCCAGACCAATTCAAATACATTACCAAAGTCTGGCCATGGAAGATCCCATGGAAAACGTTATCTCTCTCTCCGGCCGGTGAAGTCTGGCCAGTGAGGTCACGGTCCCTCCAACAACTGACTCTCCCCTTCGGTCTGCCGCTGCCCCAGTCGGGAGCCCAGGAAGGGCCCCAGGCCTATCAATAAAACGAGCAGTAAGCCAATGATGGGCACCTTCCCGGAACCTCACCCACCTAAGACAGGAGTCCTTGGGGACTGGCAAGGATATCCAATGACGGGTAAGAGGTGCTGGAGCTCCGGGTCGATTCCTAAGACAGGCACTGCTCGCTCATCATGCTTGGCCTAACCGGTAGCCATTTCTGTTTAATCGATAAGAAAGGGGGATATGTCGGGGACCACGCAGCATGTGACCTCTTAGTTGAGAGACAGGGCTGGACAGGCCAGACCTGATAGTACTGATAACGCAACCTTGTGTGACCTTGTGCCTTAAGGCCTTGTAACCTTTCCCCTACTTGCACTAGCATTGCAGCTACAAGATAAGCCCACCCTCCTTCCCCCTCCCGATACCCTGCCTCGATGATATATAAGTGTGTGGTTGAAAAATAAAGTCGCAGCTTGATCGGCACCTGTCTTGCTGCCATCTTTGTGTCTCCTGTCCCTTTCATTTCTCCTGCTAGGTGCTCGGCCCCAGTTGCTGTCCCGCGGGACGGGACAGTGCTTTCTCTCCCCTGAATCACTGAGAACCAGTCAACAGAGGGGGACTAGACCTCCGGCTCACAGAGGACCCGCTTCCTCTTGTCGGTCTCGGAGGGCCTTGGGGGTGGTCAGAATATCTGGATCATAATGCCTCCCAAGTCACTGTCCAAAGTTTGTCACTAGGAGTGAGAAGCACTTCAGCAAGCTACCAGTATTCCTGAGTCTAAAATATAAGATGAAATGGTACTAATAACAATGCGCAGAGGCCAGCGCTGTGGTGTAGTGGGTCAAGCTGGCACCTGCAGTGCCGGCCTCCCATATGGGAGCTGGTTCAAGTCCCAGCTGCTCCACTTCTGATCCAGCTCTCTGCTATGGCCTGGGAAAGCAGTAGAAGATGGCCAAAGTCCTTGGGCCCCTGCTCCCATGTGGGGGACCCAGGGGAAGCTTCTGGCTCCTGGCTTTGGATTGGCTCAGCTCCGGCCATTGCAGCCAACTGGGAAGTGAACCAGCGGATGGAAACCTCTCTCTCTCTCTCTCTCTCTGTAACTCTGCCTTTAAAGTAAATAAACAAATCTTTTTAAAACCAAAACCAAAGGGCAGTTCTGCAATTCTCTGTGAATGCCAAGTGGGCATTCTATAATTCAATTCAATTATGACACAGCTAGTGTCAGGTCGCACAAGCTAAGGGCTTAGTCCCACATGCTGACCTTACTTCAGGTGCCAATCAAAAATCCAGTTTGCCACCTGTGCTTCTGACTGGGTAGCTATAAATCCGGATTCCTGTGACATCCCTCTTTGGGCACAATCACTTGCTAGAATCCAGAAAAATAGTTACTTAGTCTTGCCAACTGATCAGAAAGGATGATGTAAGGATGCAAATAAGCAACCAGATGAAGACACACATCCACGTGGTCTGGAAGGCTCACATGGAGTCAAGGTGTTCCACCCTGCCAACACAGGGACGTATGCCTCCACCTGGGGGCTCCCCTATGCCAGCTGTCCTGAGTCAATCTCCAAGACACAGGCACCTACTTTAACAAGGCTCTGTGTGCTCTCTACACTCCTGAGGTGTTATAGGGAAGGCCAGGAGAAAGCAGAGGCCCTCTGGCTACTTCAAGGCTAGAGGTCAGCAGGGAGATGAGGGTGGGGAAGACAAAGCAAGGCGAGGAGGACTGGTGTCTGGCAAAGTCTGGAAGGCACAATGTTAACATTGCTTTGCAGCTTCCCATCCTGGAAGCCAGGGCCTCCCACGTCCAGGGCAACAGGCTCCACTGGCTCTGGCTCCTGACATCCTGGTGGGATTGGGAAGCTGCAGAGTCTTGGAGAACGCAGTAGGGAGCAGCACCCCCATTCAAGAAGAGGAAGACGCCGAGGATGGAACAGAAGCGGAAACAGGGCTTCAAGCTGAAGCTTTAAGTGTTGGCGGGTACTGCTGGAAAGAGGGTTTTGCACCACGCTGTAGCTGTGTGGGCTTGCAGGGTGGAAGGAAATGAAGGGTATGAAATCTCCATGTGGATGAGAGCCACACCCCAAGGAAGGCAGAGCAATAAAAGGCACCTGGGTCCCTGACACATGAGCCAAAACACTAGCCCCGGACATCCTCACCACGTCGTTACTCAAGAGCCCAATAAACTGATTTTTTATTTTAACCTACTGTTGTGTGGGTCTCTGTTGTAGCACCTGAACCTACAACCTCATCAGTGTTAGCTCTGGTCACAGTAACACTATGTCATACACCATCCCAAAACACAGAGTGGGTTACAATCACCATTCTTTCAGCTCTGTAGGTCGTGGTGATACAGGTAGGAAAAAGCCAGCTGGGTTAGGTTGAACTTGGATGGAAAGTGAAGGCAGGCGGCTACAAGATGGGGAGAAGGGTTTCTAATGAACATTGAGCCTGCATGCTGTTAAAGCAGACTTTGCATAAAGGCCAACTGAAATAAGTGCAGAGAGCAAGCCTTATACAAGCGAAGGGTTGCATTTAACAGACATGCAATTGAGAATCAAAAAAAGCCTGGAACCTAAAAAATGTTAGGAGAGAAGAGTTTTGAGACTCTAAATGCACAAAACACAGACACCTGGGATTGTAAATGAGCAGAGCTAAGTGGTGAAGCCAGGGACTGCGACCTAACAAGTCCAGGGCTACAATAACAGGGACAGTGTTCAAGATGGGCCCAAAACTCATAAAGTGCTGACCCAAAGGAATTTTGGGGAGGGAGGACACCTGGGCAGATTCTAGCCAAATGGGCAGAGTGAACTAAGCAAGATGGGATCACAGCAAGATGACCGTTCAACAGTTTCTTTATTCACCCTGTCCCGTGTTTTCATACTTCAGCTGCACGAGACAGTCAACCCGGGTGACTGAGGACACCTAGGACACGTGTGCCTGATCATCTCCACAGTTTTGCTCAAGTGCTGTGCTGGCAGGGCTGGCTCTGCTTCTCACACGGGTCTGCCGATCAGCCATGGCGGCTCTGGTCACAGGTATTCACTCTGGGGCCCGGGCTGGCCGAGGCAGCTGCTCCCCGAGAGCAGCTCTTCTCACAGTGAAGGCAGAAGCACATGAGGGCCACAGAAACTCACGCGGCCCCTCCAGCCTAGGCTCAGAACCACTATGTCTTCATTGCTTCTTCATCACATGGGCCACAGCAAGCCACAGTCTTCCCACAATGAGACTACGGCAAGTGTGCGGATCAGGGAGGGGCGAGGAATTGGGGCCAATAAGTGCGTCTACTCCACTGTGATGAACCCTGGTTTGAAGGTTACACGACCTGGGCCCACTCTTCTAGGGGTTGCCTGGAAATGAGTGTAGTAAAAGGCACTGTCCATCCCTCACCCCCAGTTTTCTATTAGGTCAGGAATCCTGAAAAGGCAGCCTTCCTTCTCCACAAAGCCCCTGTGCCCTTCCCTCAATGCCTAACACCCAGTCTGCCCCCACGGATGACGCAGCAAGATTGCTGAGCTCATTTTAGATGGTCCCTTTATTCCCCCCCACTGCACCCCACTATATGAATCGTTAGGAAATATAGTCTAACCTCCTAAAGCCCAGCAGCCAGTGCACTAAGTATCCACCCAAAATGCTCTTAAGAGATTGTGCCACTTGAAGCTGAGTCTGTAGCCAGATCTGATACCAAATAGTGCATCTACTGCCTCGAGGGGACCTCAAGAAGAAGGAGCTAGGGCCAGCACTGTGGCATAGCAGGCTAAGCCACTTGTAGTGCCAGCATCCCATATGGCCACAGGTTCAAGTCCCAGCTGCTCCACTTCTGATCCCATTCCCTCCTAATGTACTGGGAAGGCAGGAGAAGAATGACCCAAGTCCTTGTGCCTCTGCTCCCAAGTGAGAGACCTGGAGGAAGCTCCTGGCTCCTAGCTTCAGCCTGGCCCAACCCCAGCTGTTGTTGCAGCCATTTGGGGAGTGAACTAGCAGATAGAAAATCTGTCTCGCTCTCTAACTCTGCCTTTCAAATAAATACATTAAATCAGGAAGAGGAAGAAGCAGCGGCATTGGCAGCAACAACAAGAGATCGGAACAGGTTAGTGAAATTTCTTTCTCTAGAGGCCATTTGGACCTGGGAAATTTTTTTTTAAAAGCTTTTTATTTACTTATTTGAGAGGTAGAGTTACAGACAGTGAGAGGGAGAGGAGACAGAAAGAAAGGTCTTTCTTCCGCTGGCTCAGTCCCAAATGGCCACAAAGGCCAGAGCTGTGCCAATGCAAAGCCAGGAGCCAGGAGCTTCTTCCAGGTCTCCTGCATGGGCACAGGGACCCAAGGATGTGGGCCATCTTCTACTGCTTTCCCAGGCCACAGCAGAGAGCCAGATTGGAAGAGGAGCAGCCGGGATTCGAACTGGCATCCATATGGGATGCCAGTGCCACAGAGGATTAACCTACTGCAGCACAGCGCTGGCCCCTGGGACCTGGGAAATTTTAAAGTTTCTCACAAGCAGAAATACCCTAAGAGGCAGGCTGTCTCAAGGCCCAAAATTAGCCAGGGATCCACAAGGCTTCAGGACAACTGAGAGGCAGTGAGAGTCACCACCAGCGAGCAGTCACCCCACTGCTACACAATGCCCCTTGGCCACTCAGCCACAGGTGCTCCACCTTAACTGCCATCTTTCTCGGAAGACCTTGCTCTTTAAAGGAGAACCATTAAAAAAGACCAGCCACTGCTGAATTCAGGGCACAGGCCACGTACACTGAATGTATTTTAGGGCAGTGGCTCATGATAAATTGTTTCCCAAGTTCCTCAAAGGTACTGGTTAGTGTCAAGCTCTCTCGGGCCCAGGCTGATAACTATGAAGTGTGGGGAATTTCAGTTGTTTGGAGGTACTTGGTTATGATACATGTGGACTCTTAGGGCTTATTATAAAAGTGATGGCCTATGGCTCTCCAGACTGAGAAAGGATTGCCTTTGTGAATAATAAGAGGATGCAGCAGTTATAAAAAATTAATAGACTGTGACAGTCTGTCTCCTAGATATATAGGTGTGTTAAGTGAACAAAGCCCTATGGTAGTGTGTGGGTAAAGCATGCTACTATCCTAGTTTTCTGTTGCTACAACAAAATACCTAAGACTGGGTGATTTATAAAGAAGCTCGTTTGGCTCATGGTTCTGGACCTGGTTAGTCCAAGACCATGATGCAGACTTCTGCTCAGCATCTGCTGGGGCCCCTCTTACTGCATTAGAACATGACACAGAGCATCACATGCTGGGACACAGCACATATGCTGGCTCAGGTCGCTCTTTCTAAAATGCTGCTAATGCCGATGGGGCTCCCTCTGTCCTGACCTCATCCAATCCTAAGTACCTCCCGCAGCCTCTACCTCCAGACACCATCAACACAGGAGATTTGGAATTCAGGTGTTTTTTTTTTTTTTTCTTATTTGACAGGTAGAGTGAGAGAGAGAGAGAGAGAGAGTGAGAGAGAGTGAGAGAGAGAGAGAGAGAAAGGTGCTCCTTCCACTGGTTCTCCCCAAATGGCCACCATGGCCGGGGCCACGTTGATCCAAAGCTAGGAGCCAGGTGCTTCCTCCTGGTCTCCCATGTGGTTGCAGGGCCTAAGCACCTGGGCCATCCTCCACTGCCCTCTCGGGCCACAGCAGAGAGCTGGACTGGAAGAGGAGCAACTGGGACTAGAACCCAGTGCCCATATGGGATGCCAGTGCTGCAGGTGGAGGATTAACCAAGTGAGCCATGGTGCCTGCCCTGGAATTCAGTTTCTAATATGTGAACTTTGTGAGGACACAGTCCAACAACAGCAACTACTGTGTGCTCTGCATTATCTGTATAGAACTTTAGGATCCATTACAGCAGCCAATAGCCACATATGGCTGTTTAAATGTAAATTTGAAAGTCAAAGCTCCCAAGTCACACTTGGCCATCTTTTTTTTTTTAACTTTTACTTAATTATTTTCTTTTTTCTTTCTTTTTTTTTTTTTTGACAGGCAGAGTGGACAGTGAGAGAGAAAGGTCTTCCTTTACCGTTGGTTCACCCTCCAATGGCCGCCGCGGGCGGCGCACTGTGCTGATCCAAAGCCAGGAGCCAGGTGCTTCTCCTGGTCTCCCATGCGGGTGCAGGGCCCAAGAACCTGAGCCATCCTCCACTGCACTCCTGGGCCACATCAGAGAGCTGGCCTGGAAGAGGGGCAACTGGGACAGAATCTGGCACCCCGACTGGGACTAGAATACTGGAATACTGGGGATACTTTATTTATCTTTATTTATAGCTAAGCATTTATACATTGTCTACTACCGTGAGGAAAAAAAATCATAGTGAGGTACAACAATAATTACAAACCTCCACTAGCTTTTCCACACACTGGCACAAGTCTAGTAGAATAATCTGAGGAAGGTTTTCAGTTGACAAAAGCAGTCTTATACAATTCTTTCCTTTCCACTTCATTATACCACTTATCACTTCAGCCCTACGAATTATTCACTTCCTATCCCTACATGAAACAGGATCTAATAATCCATCAGCAATCGCTTCCAATTCATATAAAATTGCATGTCACCCTTACAGTAGAATGTAATATATCCTAGCTCCTCTTATTGTTTTTTTTTCCTCACCCTAGTCTTATTTTCCCTTGACCTGCTGGGAGACCCTGACAATAATACCCCAGCAAACCCCCGTATACCCTTCCCCATACTAAACCAGAATAGTCGATCCACCTATGCAATCCTATGATCAATCCCAAATAAACTAGGCAGTGCCCTAACCCTAGTAGCCTCAGTCCTATTTCTACCCATTATTTGTATCTTCAACTATCAAAACAATGAAGCACAATATCCTTCCCTCTAAGCCAAGGCTTATTCTAAATTATACTAGCAAAGCTCTTCACACCCAAGTGAATCAGAGGACCCTTCTTTTCAGACAAACAGAAGCCATTATGTAATTCCTCTAGCTAAAGACGGGAAGAAACCAGGACCGACCTGAAACTACACAGGGGTAAGGTTGTCTAGGAAAAGAATACCAGGGTGAATAAATTTCAAATCCTACCATGGGGTCATGTCAACTTCTGGGCTTGAACAAACAAAAGGGACTAAAAAGAAGAGCAAGACGGGATGAAGCCGAATCATGAACATCGGGAGTAGCAGGGAGTTCCTTCTGAGCTGCTACTGAGAGGCAGGGAGACGAAGACCAAGGAACTCCCCGAGCTGCAGCCAGGAAGTCAGCTGACTGACGGAGCTAAGGTGCAGTTTATCACGTGTCTATGAGAGGACTGTGACGACGACGACTCTGGACAGAGATCTGTTGTTTGACTTTTAAAACCAAAAATCACAAACGGAGATTTTTTTTTCCACCCACTAACATTTTAGTAACCATTATGTGAAAACCACTGTGAACAAGACTGGGGAAGAACAATGGTCCCTGTCTGTCGCTCCCCCTCTTCGCGGAGAAACGACACAGGACCCTGTGCTGTTCTTTTGTCTGCTCGGCCCTCCCCGGGTTTGCTGCTGGTTCTTCCCGGGTTGGCTACCGACCCTTCCACCTCAGTGGAAGGGCGGTTCCCCCTGCCACTTTCCCCACTTCCACGGGGGAGTGGCACACCGCCGGCGCCGGCTGGCTCTCTCGGGGGCTGCACAGGTGTTCCTTCAGATAGATGTTCCCCTTAGATGTTCCTGGTGCATGTTGTCTCTCTCCTCCTTTATAGTCCTCTTCCACCAATCCCAACTCTGCTACCCACACGCCGAGTACGCTGCTCTCCTCCAATCAGGAGCAGGTCCTACAGCTTGTCAAGTTGGTGAGAGGCAGCTGTGTAGAAGTTTACTCCTCTCCCAGCGCCATATTGTGGGAGAGCAGATGTATAGAATAAGTCTTAATTCCAGTAACAGTCAAGTCCGAGTTGCTCCCCACACCTGTCCTCTGTCATATTTTCTTGGCCCAAAAAGTACCACGACTAAAACTATTTCAAGATTTCAAAACATATTTTAAAGGAAAAAAATCAGGCTTATGGAGTCAGGCAAAGTCTTTACAATGTTGCAACTGTCTGTAAAAAGATACTATGTAATTTGATTAATTCTTAAAATTTTGGAACTTCCTTAAAAAAATCAGGTTGCTTATTCTATCAATAGAATCCTGACAACCCTGGAAACATGAATGAAATGACAGCATAGAAACTTGAATGAAAGGTCTAAAGATTTTTAGATGACTGTTCTCTTTTATAAAGCCACACTCACAATGAGAGTGAATTCGGAACCGACTCATGCAGTTAGGGGAATGATGCAGATCTGAGACAGAATCCGAGGTCCATGGGTGACTGGCACCCAACCATCCATTTGGGGGTCCCAGTAAAATGTACTGAGTAGGATGACCTTCAGGGAAAGCTTAATTAGCTGCAGATGCCGGAAAAACCCGGAGACCAAGCAACGGCCGCGAGCAGGAACGTCCTGGCTGAGCAAGTGACTAGAACCATTTTCACAACTCTTGTCCACTAAGTACAACCGTAACCCGCCGGAATACCACGGACACACCAAAATAAGAACACTGGCATGTGGTAGGACCCGTAGTACAATGGCAGGGCACCTTGTTCCCACCCACCAACAGGAGGAGGAGACCAACTTGTGGGACCCCCCCACCGCCACGAAGGTGCTTCCTCCGGGATCCGCCTGACCACACCAGGCGCCCTCAGCGTCCGCGCCCCGCGGGCACCGCCGGGACCCCGGGCCACCAGGGGCCGCGCCGCTCCCTCCTCAGAGGCCGAGGCCGCCGGGCGGCGTCTCCGCAGCAGCCCTGCCCGGCCGGGGCTGACCGACAGGAGCCACGCGGAGGCCGGGTCCTCGCTCTCCCTTCCCGGCTCCCGCTCCGGGACGGGTCAGGGCCAACGGCGCCGCTCCGGCCGCGGACACCGGGACTCGCCAGGCCTGAGGAGCCGGCGCCGCGCAGACGCGGGAAAGCTCTCCGCCCGGCCGAACCCGCGCCCTCACCTGGCGCCCGGCTGCGCTGCGGACCCGCCCTTCCCGCCCGCGTCCGCCGCTGCCCCTCGCTCGCCGCCCTGTCCGGGATCGGGGCTGGGGCTCCGACGGCCCTCGGGCTGTAACTGAAAACAGCACCCGAACCGTCGCCTGAAGTCAAACGGCGGTTGCAACGCTAAGTAGCCTATTTATAGACTCACTATTCAAATGAAGGCTCCAGAGAGGGAGTCAGATTGGATGGAACGAAACAGTACCAACCAATCAGAAAGCAAAGGTTGCGCCTATGCAAATGTGGACCATTGCAAAAGCAACAAATTTGCAATTGCCAAGTTACTGTACCCTAGGTCAACAAAGCACTACAGTGAGCTGTTAGTATGGAGACCAGCCCCAGGAAGCTGCTGTTAGAGAAGAGGACCCTTCATTGTCCATGAAAATTTGTGAGCAGAGGAAATGTCCTTGAGGCGGTCTTATCCTGGTTGCGGGTGGGAGGGCAGGCCTGCTTCCCCTGGTGCACGGATGTGTTGCTCAGGACAGAAATAAGGCAAAAAGTTCCAGAGAGGCGGGGGAGGAGGCCAGAGAAGGACCCAGGAGCAAAGTCCAGAAGCCATAAAGCAAAACCAGCGCGAGCTGTTCCCACGGGTAGCAGTCACTTGCGTGGGGTAGGGCGCAGAGCCGTGAGTGAACACACAAGGGGGCTGCAGTCTGGGTGGGGTTTAGTGTGCAGAAGGTTTTCTGCCAATGTCATGGCACAGCCACATGGGGTTTAACCTCCACATGGCCCTCAGCGCCATCTCCTCCTTCCTGGTCCTGGGGGATCATGGGAAAGCAGGCAGACTGGATTGCCAGGTAAGGGGAGGAGTTGCAGTGCAGACCTAGAGGCTTCTGGCTCACCTGTTCCCACCTAATTTTTCTGTCTTGGCCCCTGTATCACCAGGCCCCATCTCTACCACTGAACTTGGTGGTTTCCAGACCTGTGCCTTTTCTGTTTCCTTTCCCTCTGCGACATGTAATAGTAACCCATCATTAACACTGCATGTGCTGTCTCAGGCACTGTTCCCCAGAGACTCCGCCCTCCACGTGGTAACTCCTTTGCTTTTCATGGAGGACACTATGAAGAAAATGTCACTACTGTTTATGGAAACAATTAAGGGGGCCGGCACTGTAGCATAGTAGGCTAAGTCTCCACCTGCGGCGCTGGCATCCCATATGGGAGCTGGTTGAGTCCCAGCTGTTCCACTTCCCATCCAGCTCTCTGCTATGGCCTGGGAAAGCAGTAGGAAGATGGCCCAAGTCCTAGGGCCCCTGCACCCGCGTGGGAGACCTGGAAGAAGCTCCTGGCTCCTGGCTTCAGAGAAGCCCAGTTCCAGCTGTTGCGGCCATTTGGGGAGTGAACCAGCGGGTGGAAGTCCTCTCTCTCTGTCTCTCTGTCTCTGTCTCTAATGCTGCCTCTCAAATAAATAAATAAATCTTAAAAGAAAACATTCTGGGACTCACTCTGGGTTTAGTGAGTGCTGTGGCTCAAGTTCTGAGAACAAAACAAAAGCTTTCAACTCCCTGGTTCTCCAATGTTCTTTCCTCCTTTATTACCCAAATTCCAATCTCCTGGCAGAGAGAAGTTGCCTAATAAAGTTCTGAGGGGAATTTTTCAGAGGGGGAAAAAAAAATCCAACAACCTCTGGGCTTTAGAGGGAACTGTTTATTCTGGGGCTGTTTGGGATCAATAACCCACTATTTCAGACCTGCAGAGATCCATGTCCTGACCTGCCACCGTTTCTATTCCGAGAGCTCACGTGGCCCAGATTCTGCTGCCTCTGAGCCATGGCTGCCTTTCAAGATACAAAAAACATCTGAAGTCTCCATTTCATTCTCTGATAGCTCCTGGCTTTGGATCAGCGCAGCTCTGGCTGTTGCGTGTCGGGGTCTCAAGCCCTAGGCTGGCCCCTGACCAGCAGGGGCCACTACAAACACTCCCCAACAAGGCGAATGGTCCACGGGTGATGAACACATCACAAGCACCCGTGGGTTCTGTCGAAGCAGGAACCACTTTATTGAGGAAGTGTGCAGGCTTATAAAGCTTACAAAGGGCATGAGCAGTAGGGGAGCCAATCAGAGAAGAGGTCACGCAGGCATGGGTGGGCAACGCACAGAGGCAACTTAAGCAAAGTATAGGGATCATGCACTGTCCACGTGTCCAGAACTAAATCTGACCTATCCCTGCCCCCTGCCGGTGCTTTGATCTTATGTAGCTTAACTGAGGCAGCCTCAGACCCACCAGGCACCATATGCCTGCCTTAGGTTATCCCATCTGACTGGGATCAGCCCTTTAAGGAGCATGTCTGTCTTAGGTTGTCCCCCTCTGGGGATCTTACCCGTCTTTGACTACTACTCCAGCTGTTAAGGGCTGCCCCAGGGGATCTTTTTTTTTAACTTTTATTTAATGAATATAAATTTCCAAAGTACGGCTTATGGATTACAATGGCTTCCCCCCTAATACCGTCCCTCCAACCCACTACCCTCCCCTTATCCACTCCCTCTCCCCTTCCATTCACATCAAGATTCATTTTCGATTCTCTTCATATACAGAGGTTCAGTTTAGTATACATTAAGTAAAGATTTCAACAGTTTGCTCCTACACAGAAACATAAAGTGAAAAATAATACATGATTTTTTAAATGATGATGAAATCAGATCAGACCTATTGTCATGTTTAATCACAGTGAGAGTCAAGTTGGGAATTGATAATTTCTTTTTTTTTTTTTTTTTTACAGAAGATCAGTTTAGTATACATTAAGTAAAGATTCCAACAGTTTGCACCCCCATAGAAACACAAAGTGAAATATACTGTTTGAGTACTCGTTATAGCATTAAGTCTCAATGTACAGCACGTTAAGGACAGAGATCCTACATGAGGAGTAAGTGCACAGTGACTCCTATTGTTGACTTTACAAATTGACACTCCTGTTTATGGCATCAGTAATCTCCCTAAGCTGCAGTCATGAGTTTCCAAGGCTATGGAAGCCTTTTGAGTTCTCCAACTCTTATCTTGTTTAGACAACGTCATAGTCAAAGTGGAGGTTCTCTCCTCCCTTCAGAGAAAGGTACCTCCTTCTTTGAAGACCTGTTCTTTCCACTGGGATCTCACTCACAGAGATCTTTTGCCAGAGTGTCTTGGCTTTCCATGCCTGAAATACTCTCATGGGCTTTTCAGCCAGATCCAAATGCCTTTAGGGCTGATTCTGAGGCCAGAGTGCTGTTTAGGACATCCGCCATTCTATGAGTCTGCTGAGTATCTCGCTTCCCATGTTGGATCACTCTCCCCTTTATTTATTCTATCGGTTAGTATTAGCAGGTACTAGACTTGTTTATGTGCTCCCTTTGACTCTTAGTCCTTTCATTATGATCAATTGTGAACTGAGATTGATCACTTGGACTAGTGAGATGGCATTGGTACATGCCACCTTGATGGGATTGAATTGGAGTCCCCTGGTATGCTTCTAACTCTACCATTTGGGGCAAGTCAGCTTGAGCATGTCCCAAACTGTACATCTCTTCCCTCTCTTATTCCCATTCTTATGTTTAACAGGGATCACATTTCAGTTAAATTTCAACACTTAAGAATAACTGTGTATTAATTACAGAATTAAACCAGTCATATTAAGTAGAACAGACAAAAAAAACTACTAAGAGGGATAATGTATTAAGTTGTTCATTAACAGTCAGGCTATGCTAATCAAGTCACCGTTTCTCATAGTGTCCATTTCACTTCAGGAGGTTTCCTTTTTGGTGTTCAGTCAGTTGTCACCCATCAGGGAGAACATATGGTATTTGTCCCTTTGGGACTGGCTTGATGTGTTCCAGATTCCTCCATTTTGTTGCAAATGACTAGATTTCGTTGTTTCTTACTGCGGTATAGTATTCTAAAGAGTACATATCCCATAATTTCTTTATCCAGTCTGCCGTTGATGGGCATTTAGGTTGGTTCCAGGTCTTGGCTATTGTGAATTGTGCTGCAATAAACATTAGGGTGCAGACCGCTTTTTTGTTTGCCAATTTAAATTCCTTTGGGTAAATCCCAAGGAGTGGGATGGCTGGGTCGAACGGTAGGGTTATATTTAGGTTTCTGAGGAATCTCCAGACTGACTTCCACAGTGGCTTGACCACTTTGCATTCCCACCAACAGTGGGTTAGTGTCCCTTTTTCCCCACATCCTCGCCAGCATCTGTTGTTGGTAGATTTCTGTATGTGAGCCAATCTAACTGGGCTGAGGTGAAACCTCATTGTGGTTTTGATTTGCATTTCCCTGATTGCTAGTGATCTTGAACATTTTTTCATGTGCCTGTTTGGCCATTTTGATGTCCTCTTTTGAAAAATGTCTATTGAGGTCATTGGCCAATCTCTTAAGTGGGTTGTTGGTTTTGTTTTTGTGAAATTTCTTGATCTCTTTGTAGATTCTGGTTATTAACCCTTTATCTGTTGCATAGTTTGCAAATATTTTTTCCCATTCTGTCGGTTGTCTCTTCACTCTCCTGACTGTTTCTTTTGCAGTACAGAAACTTCTCAATTTGATGCAATCCCAATAGTTGATTTTCGCTTTGACTGCCTGTGCCTCACGGGTCTTTTTCAGAAACTCTTTGCCTGTGCCAATATCTTGAAGGGTTTCTCCAATGTTCTCTAATAACTTGATGGTGTCAGGTTGTAGATTTAAGTCTTTAATCCATGTTGAGTGGATTTTTGTGTAAGGTGTAAGGTAGGGGTCTTGCTTCATGCTTCTGCACATGGAAATCCAGTTTTACCAGCCCCATTTATTGAATAGACTGTCCTTGCTCCAAGAATTAGTTTTAGATCCTTGATCAACTATAAGTTGGCTGTAGATGTTTGGGTTGACTTCTGGTGTTTCAATTCTGTTCCATTGGTCTATCCATCTGTTTCTGTACCAGTACCATGCTGTTTTGATTACAACTGCCCTGTAGTATGTCCTGAAATCTGGTATTGTGATGCCTCCGGCTTTGTTTTTGTTGTACAAGATTGCTTTAGCTATTCGAGGTCTCCTGCGTCTCCATATGAATTTCAGCATCATTTTTTCTAGATCTGAGAAGGATGTCTTTGGTATCCTGATTGGGATTGCATAGAATCTATAAATTGCTTTTGGGAGAATGGACATTTTGATGATGTTGATTCTTCCAATCCATGAGCATGGAAGATTTTTCCATTTTTTGGTATCCTCTTCTATTTCTTTAAGGTTTTGTAATTCTCATCGTAGAGATATTTAACGTCCTTGGTTAAGTTTATTCCAAGGTATCTGATTGTTTTTGTAGCTATTGTGAATGGGATTGATCTTAGCAGTTCTTTCTCAGCCATGGCATTGCTTGTGTATACAAAGGCTGTTGATTTTTGTGCATTGATTTTATATCCTGCCACTTTGCCAAACTCCTCTATGAGTTGTAATAGTCTCTTAGTAGAGTTCTTTGGATCCTCTAAGTAAAGAATCATATCGTCTGCAAAGAGGGATAGTTTGACTTCTTCCTTCTCAATTTGTATTCCTTTAATTTCTTTTTCTTGTCTGATGGCTCTGGCTAAAACTTCTGGAAGTATGTTAAATAGCAGTGGTGAGAGTGGGCATCCCTGTCTGGTACCAGATCTCAGTGGAAATGCTTCCAACTTTTTCCCCATTCAATAGGATGCTGGCCGTGGGTTTTTCATAAATTGCTTTGATTGTATTGAGGAATGTTCCTTCTATACCCAATTTGCTTAGAGTTTTCATCATGAAAGGGTGTTGAATTTTATCGAATGCTTTCTCGGCATCTATTGAGATAATCATATGGTTTTTCTTCTGCAGTCTGTTAATGTGGTGAATCACATTTATTGATTTGCAAATGCTGAACCATCCCTGCATACCAGGGATAAATCCCACTTGGTCTGGGTGGATGATCTTTCTGATGTGTTGTTGTACTCTATTGGCCAGAATTTTATTGAGGATTTTTGCGTCTATGTTCATCAGGGATATTGGTCTATAATTTTCTTTCAGTGCTGCATCTTTCTCTGACTTAGGGATTAAGGTGATGCTGGCTTCATAGAAAGAATTTGGGAGGATTCCCACTTTTTTGATCGTTCTGAATAGTTTGAGAAGAAATGGAATTAGTTCTTCTTTAAATGTCTGGTCGAATTCAGCAGTGAATCCATCTGGTCCTGGGCTTTTCTTCGTTGGGAGGGCCTTTATTACTGTATCAATTTCTGTCTCAGTTATGGGTCTATTTAGATTTTCTATGTCTTCATGGTTCTATTTTGGTAGACTGCATGTGTCCAGGAATCTACCCATTTCTGATAGATTTCCCTGTTTGCTGGCATACAAGTCCTTGTAGTAATTTCTGATGATTCTTTTTATTTCTGTGGTGTCTGTTGTTACGTTTCCTTTTTCATCTCTGATTTTATTGATTTGGGTCTTGTCTTTTTTTAGTTAGTTGGGCCAATGCGGTGTCAATTTTGTTTATATTTTCAAAAAAGTCTTTAGATGTAGGATTGAAAGTTCTGTAGATATCTGTTAGATCCATTTGGGCTATAGTGTCGATTAAATCTGCTGTTTCCTTGTTGATCTTCTGTCCGGATGATCTGTCTATTTCTGAGAGTGGAGTATTGAAGTCCCCAAGTACTATTGTATTGGAATCTAAATCTCCCTTTAAGTCCCTTAACATATCTTTTAAATAGACCGGTGCCCTATAATTAGGTGCATATACATTTATAATAGTTACATCTTCCTGTTGAATTGATCCCTTAATCGTTATATAGTGCCCCTCTTTGTCTCTCTTAACAGTTTTTGCATTAAAGTTTATTTTGTCTGATATTAATATTGCTACACCTGCTTTTTTTTGTTTCTGTTGGCATGGAATTCTTTTTCCAACCTTTCACTTTCAGTCTGCATGCATCTTTGTTAGAGAGATGTGTTTCTTGTAGGCAACAAATAGTTGGTTTTTTTTTTTTTGACAGGCAGAGTGGACAGTGAGAGAGAGAGACAGAGAGAAAGGTCTTCCTTAGCCGTTGGTTCACCCTCCAATGGCCGCCGCGGCCGGCGCGCTGTGGCCGGCACACCGCGCTGATCCGATGGCAGGAGCCAGGAGCCAGGTGCCTTTCCTGGTTTCCCATGGGGTGCAGGGCCCAAGCACCTGGGCCATCCTCCACTGCACTCCCTGGCCACAGCAGAGAGCTGGCCTGGAAGAGGGGCAACCGGGACAGAATCCGGCACCCTGACCGGGACTAGAACCCGGTGTGCTGGCGCCGCTAGGCGGAGGATTAGCCTAGTGAGCCGCGGCGCTGGCCTAAATAGTTGGGTTTTGTTCCTTGAGCCAATCAGCCAATCGGTGTCTTTTAATTGAAGAGTTAAGACCATTAATGTTTAATATGACTATTGATACGTAGTGACTTTGCCCTGCCATTTTCCCGGAGATATTTTCTAGTATATGCTTTGTGCTTCCCATGCTCTTTTACTGGTGGTTTTTCTTCCTTTACCTTCTTTCATATTGATGGCCGTGTTTCTGTGTTTCTGAGTGTAGCACATCTTTAAGTATCTTTTACAGGGCCGGACGAGTGGCCACAAAGTCTTTCAGTTTCTGTTTGCTATGGAAGGTCTTTATTTCCCCTTCACTCACAAATGAGAGCTTAGCAGGATATAATATTCTGGGCTGGCAATTTTTCTCTCTTAGCACCTGTGCTATGTCTCGCCATTCCCTCCTAGCCTGTAGTGTTTCTGATGAGAAGTCTGCTGTGAGTCTAATTGGACATCCTCTGAGAGTAATCTGACGTTTCTCTCTTGCACATTTTAAGATCTTTTCTTTATGTTTCACTGTGCTGAGTTTAATTACCACGTGTCGTGGTGAGGATCTCTTTTGGTCATGTTTATTGGGGGTTCTATGAGCTTCCTGTACTAGGATGTCTCTGTCCTTCTCCAAACCTGGAAAGTTCTCTGCTTGTATCTCACTAAAAAGGCCTTCTAATCCTTTCTCTCTCTCCATGCCTTCAGGAACTCCTAGAACTTGAATGTTGTTTTTTTTAATAGTATCCTGTAGATTCCCAACAATATTTTTTAGATTTCTAATTTTCTCTTCTTTTCTTTGGTTTGACTGTATGTTTTCCTGTGCTCTGTCTTCTAAGTCTGATATTCTCTCTTCTGCTTTACCCATTCTGTTTTTAAGGCTTTCTAATGTGTTTGTCATTTGATCTATTGAGCTCTTCATTTCATTTTGATTTCTCTTCACTATCACACTTTCCTGCTCTACTAGTTTCTGCGTTTCATTTTGATTCTTCCTTAAAATTTCATTTTCACGAGAGAGATTTTCAATCCTGTCCAATAAGGATTTCTGTAGTTCAAGGATTTGCTTTTGAAAACTTCTAAATGTGCTTATCATACATTTTTTGAAATCCGTATCTTGCATTTCTTCTATCTCATCATCTTCATAATCTTGGCTTGGGGTGTTTTGTTTATTTGGAGGCATCATAGTGTCATCGTTGATCTTGTTCCCTCGATTTTTGTGTTTGTTGATTGGCATATTTAATTCTTTTTTCGTCACTGTGCGTTTCTTTTTTTTAATTTTTTTTTATTTTATACTATGTCTGTATTAAGTGGACTGCCTGCTGTTGGAGGAGCCTTGGAGGCTTGAGATGGGTGTGGCCTGAGAGCTCTGCTTGGTTCTTCTGCGTTACGGGTGTGCAAAGGTGACACCCTCAGGTTATGTGTGGTAAATCTCTCTCTTTTTATTTATTTATTTAATTTATTCAGGGGGTGAATAATACTGCACCGCACAGCTGTGCAGAATTAATGATAATTAGCTTCCGATCTCTGGCTTCTACCCAGAGTCTGTGGAGGCTCTGTTTCTCCTCTGGACTCCCCCTGGGTTGCCTAGGCTACTGAATTGTAGTGACTCAGTTCTTTAGCTCTCCCCTGTTGTTATGTAAATCCAGAGAGGTTGCCTGCTCTTTGTCTCTTGCAAACTCTTACAAACTCTTGCAAACTCTTGCAAACTCTTGCAGGCCTTGCAGCCTTGTCGAGAGAGAAACCCCCCACCTTTTTTTCCTTCTCTCCAGTAGTGAGTCTGGTGCACTTTCCCGCTCCCCTCTAGATTCTGACCGCGGTTTCCCCGCCAATGTCTCGGGTTACTGAGCTCACCTCCCCTTCCAGCGCCGATGTGTGGACTCAGAGCCCTGGGCGTCCCAACTCTCCCCGCTTGTGTCTGTGTGACATCCACTCCCCTTCCTGCACTGGCGCGCAGACCCTGCCGCTCCCGCGGCTCGGCTTCCATGCGGTGGGCGACCTTGTTCTCCGGTGGGCGACCTTGTTCTCCCAGTAGGTCCTCCAAGTCACAGCCACTTGATGCAGAAGAGTTTCCTCTGCAATTTTTTCCTGATCCTTTTTCTGAGGCTACTGTAACTCTACTTTTATTAAACTAAATTTTCCCGGCCTATCGGTGCGCGCCCTCACTATTCCGCCATCTTGGCTCCGCCCCCCTGTCCCAGGGGATCTTACCCATCACTGGCTACTACCTCAGCAACTTAGGGTATGATGTATTATACCTTTACATCTTGGCAGTGGCCGTGGGCGGATGTATAGGGTTCCCAATCTGGCGCTTAAAGAGCGGCATAACCCAGTTGTTGAAGAGTGGCATATAGTTGTTGGACCACCATTAACTGGAGCGCAGCTATGCGATCTTAGACAAATTTACAAGGACAATGGAGAGCAAGGGGCCCACAAGGGGGAGGAGATAAGGAAGCCATCCCCCAAGGCCCGACCACAGGTAACTAGAGCTTCAAGGTCTTCTTGGAGGGTCTTGATCTTGTCCTGGATGATGCCAGAGTGATTAGCATAAAAGTAGCACTCCTGATGTACCATGATGCTCCAGTCACAATGAGGCAGAGTCCAATATGGTTTTTTTTCTTTTGACAGGCAGAGTGGACAGTGGGAGAGAGAGACAGAGAGAAAGGTCTTCCTTTGCCGTTGGTTCACCCTCCAATGGCCGCTGTGGCTGGTGCACTGCGGCTGGCTCACCACGCTGATCCGAAGCCAGGAGCCAGGTGCTTCTCCTGGTCTCCCATGTGGGTGCAGGGTCCAAGCACCTGGGCCATCCTCTACTGCACTCCCGGGCCATAGCAGAGAGCTAGACAGGAAGAGGAGCGACAGGAAGAGGAGCGACCGGGACAGAATCCAGCGCCCTGACTGGGACTAGTACCCAGGGTGCTGGTGCCGCAGGCAGAGGATAAGTCTAGTGAGCCACAGCGCCGGCCCTAATATGGTCTTTTCATCCCTGTAAGAGTAAAGAAAAACCAGTCCTCAAGAGGGGTTCCTCCTGGGTGATATTCTTTGGCTGGTATCCAACAAGACTCCACTCCGCTATCACCTCCTCCAAGAAGCCTCTGGCTGCTGCCAGTCAGCTGCTGCTGGGTGGGCTGCTCTCTGTAGCTAAGGGGGGCCTCTCCACGGTGCCTGCAGCTGGCTCTCTCAGCACGGCCCAGGCTGAGCTGTGACTGTCATTTACAGGTCTGCGTTCCTCATCAGATTGAGTGCCTCAGCACCTTCCCCACCTGATCCTCTTACTGAACCAGTTTTTATCCACAGCCAATTATGGATGGACCGTGAGAGGTGCTAGGGCTAAAAAGGTGGCTGAGGCATGGAGTCCTGCCCTGGTGTAGCTCACAGTCTACTGGGGCGTGGTGGGACAAGACAGACTCCAACATCCATGTAGATGTTTCAGCCTGCAGTGCTGGCATCTCACATGGGTGCCAGTTCGAGTCCTGGCTACTCCTCTTCCCATCCAGCTCTCTGCTGTGGCCTAGGAAAGCAGTAGAAGATGGCCCCAGTCCTTGGGCTCCTGCACCCGCATGGGAGACCCAGAAGAAGCTCCTGGGTTCAAATTGGTGTTTCGGCAGGATTTTTGCATTTGAAAAAAAAAGAAGCTAAGGGTGCAGGCAGCTCCTCTGGCATGAGGCAGGTCCCGGGGCCCTGGGTTTCCTTGGCCCAGAGCCTTCTGGGTATTTGCGCATTTCCCCAGAAGATCAGAAAGGGGGCAGAAAGAGACGTGGGCCCATAGGGGGAGGCATGGAAGTCAGAGAGCCACACACCTGGACTGCCTGCTCACCCAGGAATTCAGCCCAGAGACACACTGGCTTTTTTCGAGTCACCCTCAGTGGCTGGACTCTTCTTGCTGTCAGCCTGGGGGCCCAGCCCAAAGCCTGTTCTTCCTCTGAGCCAGTAGGGGGTGCTTGAGGGTGGGCTAGCCCATTAACCTTGGTGTCCTAGAGCCCTTATACCCCCCCATCCGCTGATCCCCAGGGGCCATGAGGAAGAAAACATCCCAAGTGGGAGGTCAGGAGGATGGTGGGCAGTCCGAGCCGAGTGACTGCACCAGCAGCCACCTGTGAGTGGCCACGTGCCTGGGCCCTGAGCAGACCACCCCCACTGGCAGGCAAAGTGTGTCACCTTTAACTGGAACCCTCCCCACCAGCTCACAGACAGCACAGGTCCCTGTGCACTCCTGATGCTGCTGTCTGCCCTGTGAGCTTAGCTGGCGGCTCCGTCCCCGGTCTGCTCCACCTAGGAAGTGGTGGCTCCAGCTGTGGCTGTGCAGCACTTTCTGCTCACTTCCCACACCAGCAAGCCCCCAACTGACTTCTCCCTCCCAGAGGCACCCAGAATGGAATCGGAATCCCCTCGGTCAAGGCCACCACCCCTGCCCCCCACCAGGATGAGGACGTTAAGATCCCGCCTGGTCTTTCTCGCTTCTGAATGGGGCCTGCCTCCAGCCAGGCCATTCTGAATGCAGCATCGGACAGCATGGTCTCTTTGAGACAAGGGCCGGGCCATGGCCAGACTTCACCGGAAGTCAGAGCCAGAGTCACTTTGGTGCTGACACGGCCTGTGCTTCTGGGTGCCCCCTGGGGACTCTCCTCTCCCATCTGTTCTCCTCACCACCCTGGAGGTGGTTCACAGAGCGTGATGACAGCAAAGTGTCCATGGGGTGGGCAGAGGGGCTAACCACAGGACAAACAGAGTGAAGGGGAGGCTACAGCCTGCAACCTGGGAGATCCAGCAGTGTGGGAACGTGAGACGCAACCCTACGGGCTGAGTCTACACAGCTGGAAACGCTCAGTGGCCTGTGCCATGTGTGCCCCCTCATTCCCTGCCTTATCTGACCATGCCCTGGCCCTCCCTCAAGAGGCCCTGTCACCCAGCAAACCAGGGCAGAGACAGCCCCACGGCTGCCAAGGTGCGGCAGGGGACAGGCAGGAGGGGCAGAAAGAGACGCCACCAGGGACAGGGAACCAGGTAGTTCCTTCCCCACTTGGGATTAAAAGTGGTCACCACTGCTCCACCTTGAGCACTGTCATCGGGGAAGCTGGGAGAAGGATGGATGGGAAAACGACACGCAATTAGGAGTAACAGTGGGGCAGGCACCGTGGAGCAGCAGGGCAAGCTGTATCTCCCATCGGAGCACTTGGGGTTGAGTCCCACCTCCGTTTCCCATCCAGCTTCCTGCTAATACGCACCCTGGGAGACGAACATGCACTGTGGGAGGCAGTGGGTGATGGTTCAAGTGCTTGGCCCACCCCCCTCCCCGCCGCCACTCATGTGGGAGACCCAGATGGAATTCCAGGCTCCTGGCTTTGGCCTGGCTTAGCCCTGGCTGTTGCAGGCATTTGGGGAGCAAACCAAATGGAAGACCCCCCCACCTCCCCTATACCCATCTCTCTATTGCTAAGTAAACTAAAAAAAAATTTTTTTAATGCCAAAAGTAACAGACTAAAAAAAAAAAAAAGACGCCAAGGGCTTGAGAGAGGCCCCTGGCCCAAGGCACACGTACCCTTCCTCGGTCTCACTGATGATGTCACAGATCTCCATGTTCAGTGTCCAGTCCTCGCTCTGCAAGGAGCCATGTGTCGCCTTATCTGTGGAATCAGAAAGAGAGATGGGTTTACATTCTCCTCGAAGAAAGGGGTGGTGCTGGCAGGAAAAGGGGAGAGACCAGACCCCCCCATTCTCTTCCCAAGCAAGATGAGTGGAGCCAACGGGGCTGCTTTCATGAGGGAACACACACTGGGGACAGATCTGGCCCAAGGACTGGCATCCCCTATGGGCGCTGGTTCGGGTCCCAGCTGTTCCACTTCCGATCCAGCTCTCTGCTGTGGTCTGGGAAAGCAGTAGAAGATGGTCCAAGTCCTTGGGCTTCTGCACCCATGTGGGAGACCTGGAAGAAGCTCCTGGCTTTGGATTGACTCAGCTCTGGCTGTTGCGGACACCTGGGGAGTGAACCAGTGGATGGAAGACCTTTTTCTCTGTCTCTCCCTCTCACTGTCTGTAACTCTACCTCTCAAATAAATAAATAAAATCTTAAAAAAAAGAAAAAGGGGAGGGGAGAAAGGACCATCATTTAGTAAACCATGGTGGGTGTGGTATCAGGTGCCATGGGCGCACTGTATCACACCACGCACAAAACAACCTGCTGCCCACTCAGTAGAGGAAAGGACAACTTTTTTTCTTTTTTCTTTTTTCCCCAAAGATTTAGTTTTATTTATTTGAAAGGCAGAGTTACACAGGCAGGATAGGGTGGGGTGGGAGGGAGATCTTCCATCCTCTGGTTCATTCCCCAAACGGCTGCAACAAATCAGGGCTGGGCCAGACTGAAGCCAGGAGCCAGGAGCTTCCTCTGGGTCTCCTACATGGGTGCAGGGGCCCAAGCACTTGGGCCATCTTCTACTGCTTTCCCATGTGCATTAGCAGGTAGCTGGATTGGAAGTGGAGGAGCTGGGACTCGAACCAGCACCAACACAGGATGCCAGTATCACATGCGGTGGCTTTACCCACTACACCACAATGCCGGCCCCTGGACAATCTTTTTTTTAAGATTTATTTTATTTGAAAGAGTTACAGAGAGAGGTAGAGACAGAGAGAGGTCTTCTATCTGCTGGTTCACTCCCCAGATGGCTGCAGCAGCCAGAGCTGTGCTGATCCGAAGCCAGGAGTTTCTTCCGGCTCTCCCACGTGGGTGCAGGAGCCCAAGGAATTAGGCCATCCTCCACAGCTATCCCAGGCCATAACAGAGAGCTGGATCAGAAGAGGAACAGCCGGGACTAGAACCGGTGCTCAGAAGGGATGCCGGCACTGCAGGCCAGGGCATTAACCCACTGCGCCACAGCGCCAGCCCCCCATCTGGACAACCTTTTCAACAAACGGTGCTGGGAAAACTGCCTTTCCACATGCAAAAACAAAACAAAAAAAAGAGTGAACCTTTCTCTTGCGCCATATGCACAAATGAATCCCAAGATGTAAACCTAAGAGCGACAGCTGCAGAATTCTTAGAAAACACAGTGGGAAAGGTTCACAGTGTTGGATTTGACAGTGATTTCCTGGTTCGAACACCAAAGGCATAGGCAACAAAAGGAAAAAACTAGGGAACTTAAACTTTCAACATGAAAACCTCCTGTGCATCAAAGGATACAATGGACAGAGTGAAAAGCAACCCACGGAATGGGAGACAATATTTGCACCTCATGCATGCGACACAAGGCAGATCTCCAGAACACAGAAAGAACATCTATGATCCCTGACAACAGAACTACCCAGGTTAGAAATGGGGATGGGCAGGTATTTGGCCTAGCGGTTCAGACAGCCCCAACCCACACCAGAGTACCCGATTCCAATCCCATCCCTGGCTCCTGACCCCATCTTCCTGCCAACGCAGACCCTGAGGGGCAGCCGTGAAGGCTCAAGTAATTGAGTCCCTGCCACCCACTTGGTGGACTGAATACCCGGCTCCCAGTCAACCCCAGGCAGGGGTCCTGTGAGCACTCAGGGAGTGAACCAGCAGATGGGAATTTGCTCACTTGTGCCTGTGTGCACTCTCTCTCAAATAAGTAACTTAAAAATAAATACGGGCCGGCGCCGCAGCTCACTAGGCTAATCCTCCGCCTTGTGGCACCGGCACACCGGGTTCTAGTCCTGGTCGGGGCGCCAGATTCTGTCCTGGTTGCCCCTCTTCCAGGCCAGCTCTCTGCTGTGGCCTGGGAGTGCAGTGGAGGATGGCCCCAGTGCTTGGGCCCTGCACCCAATGGGAGACCAGGATAAGTACCTGGCTCCTGCCATCGGATCAGCGCGGTGCGCCGGCCACTGCGCACCAGCCGTGGCGGCCATTGGAGGGTGAACCAACGGCAAAGGAAGACCTTCCTCTCTGTCTCTCTCTCTCACTGTCCACTCTGCCTGTCAAAAAATAAAAAAATTAAAAAAAATAAATAATAAATACATAAAATTGAGAAAAGTCTTGAACAGCCAGTTTTCCAAAGAAGATATGTTAGTAGCCAAGAAATACACGGAAAGGTGTTTAACACCACTAAGCATTAGGGAAATGCAGATCAAAACCACAGTGAGGTGGCATATGCTATCAATTAGGATGGTTATCACCATAAATATGTAGGTAGATAGATGGATGGATGGATAGATGGATGGATGGATGGATGGATGGATGGATGGATAGATAGCAGGTGTTACTGAGAATGTGGAAGAATTGAAACCCCTGTGCACGGCAGGTGGGAAAGTACACAGTGCAGCCACCCTGACGAGCCCTCAAAACCAGATACCTATGGAACTGTTTCCACTCGCCAAGATATGGGATCAACCTAAGTGCCCACAGTGGGAGGAAGAGAGAATGAAATGGTGGCATAAACACTCGAGGTAATATTACTCAGCCATGAAAAAGAGTGATATCTTGACATCTGCCGCAGCTGAGTGGACTTGGAGGTCGTTATGTTAAGTGGTATAGGCTGGACATAGGGAGACAAATAACATACTTATGCTCTAAGTATAAATTTTTTTAAAAAAAAGTCAATCTGAGCTTTGATAGTGATTACCACAGGGTGGGAATGGGGGTGGGGGTGGGGGAGAGGAGGTTGGAAAAGGTGGGAAGTAATAGATTCTCCTGTTCCTCAGCACAGTGGGGCACCTGGTTCACAACAATGTATCGGATACTGCAGGAGGAACTGGAAGGGAGGGCTGGGTAAGCCCAAACACAGAGAAGGGGATGCAAATGCTAATTCTGGATTGGATATATGTATGGGATATATGTATGCTATGCTGTGTTGAAATGCTGCACGGTACCCCATAAAAATGTGCAAGTATTACATTTAGTCACTAGTTAAGCTGCCGCCTGCAGTGCCAGCATCCCATATGGGCATCAGTTCTAGTCCTGGCTGCTCCACTTCCGATCCAGCTCTCTGATATAGCCTGAGAAAGCAGTGGAAGATGGCCCAAGTCCTTGGACCCCTGCACCCACATGGGAGACCTGGAAGAAGTTCCTGGCTCCTGGCTTCGGATCAACTCAGCTCCAGCTGCTGCGGCCATCTGGGGAGTGAACCAGCAGATGAAAGACCTCTCTGTCTGTCTGTCTCTCTCTCTCTCTCTTCCTCCCTCCCTCCGCCTCTCTGTAACTCCGCTTTTCAAATAAATAAAAATAAGTATTTAAAAAAAATGAATTGTAAGCAGGGTCTCACAAAGGTACTTGAACACTCATGTTCACAGTAGCAGCGTCACTCACAATAGCCGTAAAGTGGGAACAACCCAAGTGTCCACCCACAGCGGAATGGAGAAACAAAGTATGCTACAGGCCTGCAACGGTAGCTCACTGGTCTCAAAACAGGAGGGGATCTGACACCTGCTCCAACGTGGCTGAACCCGAGGACACTGTGCTGAGTGACATAAGCAATCACAAAAGGACAAAGTGTGGGGCCGGCGCTGTGGCACAGCAGGTTAAACTGCCGCCTGTGACACCAGCATCCTACATGGATGGGTTTGAGACCCGGCTGCTCCACTCCCAATCTAGATCCCTGCTAATGAGCCTGGAAAAGCAGTGGAAGATGGCCACAAGTGTCTGGGCCCCTGCACCCACGTGGGAGTTCCGGATGAAGTTCCTGGATCCTGGCTTCATCCTGACACAGCCCCTGCCATTTTGGCCATTTAGGGAGTGAATCAGTGGATGAAGATTCTCCTCCCTCTCACTCTGTAACTCTGCCTTTCAAATAAATAAACAGCAAATATTTAAAAAAAAAACAAACACAAGGGCTGACATTGTAGTATAGTGGGTAAAGCTACCACCTGCTTTACTAGTATCCCATGTGGGCATGAGTCCGAGTCCTGGCTGCTCCATTTCCAATCCAGCTCCCTGCTAATGTGCCTGGGAAATCAGTAGAAGATGACCTAAGTGCTTGGGTGCCTGCATTTGGGAAGTGAACCAGCTGATGGAAGATTTTCTCTCTCTCCCTCTCCCCCCTCCCTGTGTGTGTGTGTGTGTGTGTGTGTGTAACTCTGTCTTTCAAGTGAATAAATAATCTTTAAAAAAATTCAGGGGTCAGAATTGTGGCACAGCGGGTAAAGCCACCACCTGCAATGCCAGCATCCCACAAGGGCACCAGTTCAAGTTCTGGCTGCTCCACTTTGGTTCCAGCTCCTTGATTATGGCCTGGGAAAAGCAGCAGAAAATGGCCCAGGTGTTTGGGCCCTTTCTACCCATGTGGGAAACCCAGATGAAACTCCTGGCTCTTGGCTTTGGCCTGGCCCAGAGCCAGCTGTTGCGGCCATCTTGGGGAGTGATCAAGCAGATGGAAGATCTTTCTCTCTCATCTCGCCCTCTCTTTCTGTAAATCTTTCAATTAAATAAATAAATAAATTTAACAAGTTCCACCCTCACCTGGCTTGGAGGCCATGTTTAAAAAAAAAAAAAAAAAGAAGAAGAGAAAAACCAAAAGGACAAAGTATGATTCCACTCATATGAGACACTCAGGAGAATCGCATTTGGAGAGAGGAAGTAGCAGAGCGCTGTCAGACGTGGGGAGCCAGTGTTTAATGGGCAGAGCCGCAGCCCGGGCAGATGGAAGTCCCGTGGAGCTGGATGGTGATGATGGTTCCCTCACAGAGCAAATGTACTTAACCACTGAGCTGCACACTTAAAATGGCTACGACGGTAAATTTTATGTTATCTATATTCTACTACAAAAATTAAAAAAAGTCATCGAAAGGAAAAGAAAAAAGTATGCATGAGCCGATGGCCTGCTGGGCTGGAGGGAACAGGGAGACGCAGCCCGCTTGCCAGGGCATGCCGACAGTCCGGAGAAGCAGAGGGAACAGCAGGCCCTGGACTGGGACCAGTGTCACCTGAGTCCCTGCCCTTTGGGCTATGAGCTCCGGGCCACATCTCCCTTGGCTTCCGCTTATGTCGGAGAGGTGATCTTGTCAGCATTCCTAGCCTGGCTGCCCATGAGCACCACCTGGGGAGCTTGGGCACACAACACCACCTGAGCCTCAGTCCCACAGGTTCTGATTTGAATGGCACAGCATGGGACCAAGCATTAAGATTCTTTTAAATGTTTCCTGGGTGATTCCTCTATGCAGCGAGTTTGGGGATCCTGCTCTGTCTCATGCCCCGCCCCTGTGCTCTCTCTAGCTGGGAGAGAGATATAGGGACATGGGTGCTTCCTCTGGGTGGTCGCAGACTCTGGCCTGTCTCTGTATGCCCCCACCTCCTTTTTAAAAAGATTTACTTATTTATTTGAGAGGCAGAGTTACAGAGAGAGGAAGAGACAGGGAGAGAGAGGTCTTCCATCTGCTGGTTCACTCCCCAAATGGCTGTAATGGCTGGAGCTGGGCCAATCCAAAGCCAGGAACCAGGAGCTTCTTCTGGGTCTGCCACATGGGTGCAGGGGGATAAGGCACTTGGGCCATCTTCCACAGCTTTCCCAGGCCATAGCAGAGAGCTGGATCAGAAAAGGAGTAGCCAGGACAGGAAGCGGTGCCCATATGGAATGCCGGCACTGCAGGTGGAGGCTTAACCTACTACACCACAGCACTGGCCCTGGGTGCCCTCCTTGAAGAGCCCGCTGTCTGGCACGCTGTCTGTTGGTTCCCTCTGCAGCCTCTTGGCACCAGGGCACAGGTGTGCAAGTGCTCAGAGTGCTGTGGCTGTCCTCTGTCCCAGGCCAAGCTGGACTATCCCAGGACCGACTGCCTGTCTGCCTCTTCCCATAGTCCCCTCTGAAGGCAGGGACTTAACAGCTCTCTCTCCTTAGCTCTAAGGATTGTGCATGGTACACTCCAGGCTTCTGTCAATCTCATGGAAACGGCTCTGGGGCCACGTGGTTGTACTTAAAGTCACAGACAAGGGCAGGCATTTGGAGCAGCCATTAAAACGCCACTTGGGACCCCTGCATCCCACGTCGGAGCACTTGGGTCCGAGTCCTGGCCTTGCTTCTGCTTCCAGCTTCCTGCCTAAAGGGCACCTGTGGAGACAGCAGATGGAGGCTCACGTATTTGGGTCCCTGCCACCCACACATGGGAGACCCACACTGAGTTCCAGGCTCCTGGCTAGGGCCTGGTCCAGCTCCACCTGTTGCAGGTAACTATTTGGGGAGCAAACCAGCCGATGGAAGACCTCTCTGTGTGCACCTTTCAAGCAAGATGAAAATAAATACAGGCAAGGGAAAAAGAAAACAAAGTTGCAGAAGGAGAAACACAGCCCTGAGAGTGGGCGTGAGTTGATTCTCTGGGCTCTCCAGAGACAGGGCAGGGTACTGAAGCAGTTGGCAATAATGGCTCCCTGTAGGTGGCTGGCATCAGTTTCGCCCTCTGCCTGGCTCATAGAAGCCTATGGCCCTCACTGGTCACCCCTTGAATACTGCTCCTTCCTCCCCGCCACCTTCACCACTGGAGAGGTGGATAATTCGGCTGTTTTCTCCTCATCCTCATCAAACAGAAGAGGCTGAATGTGCAAGGCTAAAACCAGGCTTCTTTTGCCTTCTGGTGCTGGGCTGTTCCTAAAGTCGTACCTTTTAACTTCAAAGGGCAGGAAGCAGCAGCCAGGAAGCCAAGCCACTGGACTGTGAGGCCCCTCCCAGCAGGGCTGCCCTAGGTTTCTGATTGCTGGGGAGGGGCGGGTGGGAGGCGCAGCCATGTCCAGGAGAGAATTGTCGCTGCTGTCAGGGTCAAGGTGCCAGGGCATCCTGGCCCTTGTCCATACCAAGTGGGAGGCAGCCTTTCTGAAAGACCACAATGCCATGGCAACAGCATCCAGAGGACAAGCCACTCTTGAGCTGGGGTTTAACGGGAGCTGAATCTGATCACCCCCAGCCCTCCACAGCCCTGTCCTATCCAGCCTTTGGCCAACAGCATCACCACAGAGGCTGGCACTCTGCAGCCAGGGGCAGTGGATCCTTGACCCTAACCCATCCCCAGCTCTGGGCCGTGCCAGGTTTTATTTTTGCATTTATGCGACCAAAGACACGGGGAGGGGGAGGGGGCACTGAACTCAGGCTTTCCTCTGGCCTGGGGACGGGAAGGAGTGAGACTGGTGCCCGTACTGAGTGGCCTTAGTGTTCCCTTTTGCTGGGGAGTCTTTTATATGAGGAGGAGAGAGAGCTGATTTACCCTCCTTTGTCAGCCTCCCTGGCGGAGCCAGACCCTCGCGGCCGTGTTTGTGCAGCGTTCCCTGCATGGCAGGGGGGCGGGGGCAGAGAAAGAAGTGTTCTTTCGGCATTGGCTTTTCATAATCCAAATGAGTCTTTATCTTTTAGCTCAGAAACTCAGAATCGCAGTAATTGAATAGCACACGCTGACATTGCGGACAAGTTATCATGCCTCTGAACTCCTCCCGGGTTTTTATTAGAGGGAAGCAGAGGGTGAATATAAAGTTAATGGATTCTGCCGCTGAACCGACCTTGGAAATGAGGTTTCATTGATTTAATATTTCCTCTATTAAGCCTCCCAAGACTGTGTCCCTCATGGCCCTGCCCAAGTGCAATCTCAGTCTGCCGCAGCCAGACTTGTGTGAAGGGGATGACAAGGTACATGGCGGGGCCCCACCCCCACCCCCAGGCCACCTCCCACGCAGGGACACCTGGCCTGTCCCCTGGATGGCTGGGATGGGGCCACACAGCCAGAGCTGCTTCCTAAAGGATGGGCCTCCCGCCAGGAGGCTGCTGGCCCCAGACAAAACCCACACTGTGCCTGAACTTGACCTGGGAGTGAGTCACCTCTTCCCAGCACTGACACCTTAGAGGGGAAGGGAGTGGCACAAGTCCTGGTCTATCTGGCTCTTAACCCTTGCTGACCCGGAAGTGCTTTTGCATCTCTCCCTTGCCCTCTCCACGGCCTCCTTGCTTGCCAGGCTGGTGCCATCAGAGGACTTTTTGGTTACGATCTCCCCAAACCTTGGAGCAGGCTAGGTTTAGTCCAGTGGTTAAGACATGAAGATACCCACATTCGACATCAGGGTGTCTGGCTCTGGATCCAGCTTTCTGCTGCTGACGTAGACGACACAGAGGCAGCAGCCATGTCTCAAATGCCTCCTACATGGGAGACCTGGATTGAGCTCCTGGGTTTGGCTCCAGCCCGGGGGGGGGGGGGGGGCTGGCACTGTGGTGTAGTTGGCTAAGCCTCTGACTGTGGCCCCTGCATCCCTATGGGTGTCGCTTCGCATCTTGGCTTCTTCTCTTCTGATCCAGCTCTCTGCTGTGGCCTGGGAAAGCAGTGGAAGATGACCCAAGTGCTTGGGCCCCTGCACCCACATGGGAGACCTCTAAGAAGCTCCTGGCTCCAGCTGTTGTGGCCATTTGGGGAGTGAATCAGTGGATGGAAGATCTCTTTCTTTTTCTCTCTCTCACTCTCTGTAATTCGGCCTCTCAAATAAATAATAAAAAAAAAGATCTGCCCGAGTGTCAGGATCCTTCCAAGAGCCCTGCTCAGTGCTGAGTGTTATGGCATAGTGGGTAAAGCCGCCCACCCTCAATGCCGGCACCCCATACAGGTGTGCAGGGGGCTCCACTTCTGACCCAGCTCCTTGCTGATGGTCTGGGAAAGCAGCGGAGGACGACCCAACTACTTGGGCCCCTGCCACCCACATGGGAGACCAGGTAGAAGCTCCTGGCCCTGGCTATTGCAGCCATCTTGGGAGTGAACCAGGGATGCAGGATCTCTCTCTCTCTCTCTCTCTCTCTCTCTCTCTCTCCTCCCAGTCCTCACCACTGTCTCTCCCTCTCTTCTAGCTCTTACTTTCAAATAAATAAGTCTTTTTTTTAATGCAAACTAGAGGCAGTTGCACAAACGTGGGGGTAATATCTATATTCTTGGAGGATGTTGTCACTCCTTGTAAGAATAGCTTGTTTGGGTGGGTGAGTTCTAGTACATTATGCAAAAAGCAAGTGCAGCCAGTGAAACCCAGACATTTCCAGCTTACGCAGAGGCCATCTAGATTAGTATTTGAGGATCTGTGGAAGAGTGGGTTGTATTAAGTCTTGGCGGAAGTGATGGTGACTGTGCCCCTCTCCTGTACCGACAGGATGAGGCAGTCCTGGAATTCACCTAAGACATGAGATTCAGATCCACACTCAGGCTCTGCCGGCAGATGGAGCAAAAGTATGCAAACATCCACGTTTCAGAGATCAAATTTTTTTTTTAGATTTATTTATTTGAAAGATGGAGTTAGAGAGAGGCAGGTGGGGGAGAGACAGAAAGAGAGAGAGTTTTCTATCTGCTGGTTCACTCCACAGATGGCCCCAATAACCAGAGCTGGGTCAATAGGAAGCCAGGAGCCAGGAGCTTCTTCTGGGTCTCCCACGTGGGTGCAGGGTCCAAGCACTTGGACCATCTTCTACTGCTTTCCCAGGACACAGTAGAGAGCTGGATTGGAAGTGGAGCAGTGGGGATTCGAACCAGCACCCATACAAGATGCTGGCACTGCAGGTGGCGACCCTACCTGCTAAGCCAAAGCACTGCCCCCTCCCCATGCTCATTTTTTAATTGGGTAGTTTTTTGTTGTTGAATTGTCGAAGTTGTTTATATATATTCTGGATAGTAATCCCTTGTCACATATATAATTTAACAATTTGTTTTATATTTACTTGAAAGGCAGACAGACAGGGAGAGCCAGAGATAGGTCGACAGATCTTCCATCCGCTGGTTTACTCCCCGATGCCTGCAACAGCCAGAAGCCGGGAGCCTGGAACCCTATCCAGGTCTCCCATGTGAGCAGCAGACACCAAAGTACTTGAGTCCTCACTGCTGCCTCCCAGGGCATGCGTTAGCGGGAAGCTGGATTGGAAGCAGAGCCAGGACCCAACCTCAGGGGCTCCACCATGGGGTATGGGTGTGCCACGCAGTGACTTAACACCTGCCCTCAACTTCACAGTTCAATGCAGTGGGCAGTCTTTCCACTCTCTTGATGATGTCCTTTCAGGCACATACTTTTTTTTTTATGGGAATTCTTTTTTTTTTTTTATTTTTTATTTGACAGGCAGAGTTAGAAAGTGAGAGAGAGAGCGCGAGAAAAGTTTTCCTTCCATTGGTTCACCCCCAAATGGCCATTATGGCCAGAGCTATGCCGATCCGAAGCCAGGAGCCAGGTGCTTCCTCCTGGTCTCCCATGCAGATGCAGGAGCCCAAGGACTTGGGCCATCGTCCACTGCCTTCCCGGACCACAGCAGAGAGCTGGATTGGAATAGGTCTAGAACCCGGTACCCAAATGGGATGTCGGCGCCGCAGGCGGAGGATTAACCAAGTGAGCCATGGCACCAGCCCCCAACACACGTTTTCAATTCCAATTAAGTCCTATGTATCGTTCATTTTCTTTTGCTGTCTATGCTTTTGGTGTCATATTTGAGACATCATTGATAAATCTGATGCCGTGAAGGCTTTTCCCTGTTTTCCTCTACAACTTTTTTTTTTAAGATTTATTTTCTTTATTTGAAAGGTAGAGTTACAGAGAAGGGGGTGTGGGGGGAGTCTTCCTCCATTGGTTCACTCCCCAGATGTCTGCAATAGCTGGAGCTGTGCCAATCTGAAGCCAGGAGCCAGGAGCTTCTTCCAGGTCTCCCACACGGGTGCAAGGGACAAAGGACTTGGCCCATCTTCCACTGCTTTCCCAGGCCACAGCAGAGAGCTGGATCAGAAGTGGAGTAGCCAGGACTTGAAATGGCACCCAAATCGGATGTTGGCACTGCAGGCGGTGGCTCTACCTGCTACGCCACAGCACCAGCCCCTAATTCAAAGACGTTTTATATTTTTTTGATCATTTGTTTAAGTCTTTGATCCATCTGGAATTAATTTTTAAAAAAAAGTATTTGAAAGGCAGAGAAAGAGACAGAGAGACCTCCCATCCAAAAATCATTCCTGTCCAGTTTAACTCTTCAAATGCCCACAAAGGCTGGGCTGGGAGCCAGAAACTCAATCCAGGTCTCCCATGTGGGCAGCAGGGACCCAAACACTTGAGTTATCACTGCTGCCTCCTGGAGTCCACAGCACAGGAAACTGGGGTGAGGAGCCAGAGCCAGGAGTCCAGCTCATGCACTCTGATAAGGGACCTGGGCATCCCAACCAAGGTCTTAACAGCGAGGCCATTTGCCCAGTCCTGGAGCTGATTTTTGTATGTGGTGTAAGATAAGGGTGGAACGTCATACTTTTGCATGTTGATAGCATTTTCCCAGCTCCATCTGTCCCCACTAAATAGTCTTGGCACCTTTATTGAAAATCAATTAATAAATGGGGGGTTTATTTTATTCCACTGGTCTGTCTATGGCTATGTTAGTATCACACTTTTTTTTAAATGACTTATTTATTTAATTAAAAGACAGAGTTTCAGAGAGGGAGAGAAGGAGGGAGGGAAGGAGAGGCAGAGAGAGAGAGAGAGAGAGAGAGAGAGAGAGAGAGAAAGTCCTCCATCCATTGGTTCATTCCCTAAATGGTCACAACAGCTGGAGCTGAGCTGATCCAAAGCCAGGAGTCAGGAGCTTCTTCCAGGTCTCCCACACGGGTGCAGGGGCCCAAGGACTTGGCCAACTTCCACTGTCTTCCCAGGCCACAGAAGAGCTGGATTGGATGTGGAGCAGCCGGGACTCAAACCAGTGCCCATATGGGCCGCTGGCGCTGCAGGCGGTAGCTTTACCTGCTGTGCCACAGCGCCAGCCCCTATACTGCGTTAGTAGCCTCAGTTTTATAGTAAGTTCTGAAACCAGGAAAGTGTGAACCCTCCAGCTCTGCTTTTTTCTAAGCTCGCTTTGACTGTGTAGGTTCCCCTAAGATCTTATGTGAATCTCAGGATGGATTTGTCTGTTTCTGCAAAATATGTCATTGGGATTTGGAATGGGATTGAACTGTATCTATAACTTAAGGCAGTATCATTGTCTCCAAAATAGTAAGTCTTGCAGGGTAGATGTTGAACCCAGGGTTAAAACGCATTCTATATTGGACAACCTGCATGCGATGCCCGGTCCCGGCTCCTCCTTCAGCTTCCTGGTCAGTGTAGACCCTGGGAGGCAGGGATGGCTCAAGGAACTGAATTGCTGCCACCATGTGGGAGACCTGGGGTTGAGTTCCTGGTCGCCAGCTTCAGACTTGGCCATGTGAGCAACTGCAGAGTGAACCAGCAGACAACAGCCTCCCTGCCTCTCAAATAAATAAATGCTTACAATTATTGTCTTGGGGCCAGCGCTGTGGCGTAGTGAGTAAATCCACCACCTGCAGTGCTGGCATCCCATATGGGCGCCGGTTCGAGTCCCAGTTGCTCCACTTCCGATCCAGCTCTCTGTTGTGGCCTGGGAAAGCAGTAGAAGATGGCCCAAGTCCTTGGGCCTCTGCACCCACATGGGAGACCTGGAAGAAGCTCCTGGTTCCTGGCTTCAGATCGGCACAGCTCAGCCATCATGGCCATTGGGGGAGTGAACCGGTGGATGGAAGACTCTCTCTCTGTCTCTGTCTCTGTAACTCTTTCAAATAAATAAATAAATCTTAAAAAAATTGTCTTCCTATCCATGAAGATAACATTTCTTTCCATTTATTTGTACCTTCTTTAATTTTAGCAAAGTCTTTAATATTTTCAGTGCACAAGTTGTTTAGCCACCTTGGTTAATTCCTAGGTATTTTATTCTTTTAGATGGTATTCTAAATGAAATTGCTAAAAAAATTTACACTTAACTTTTTTCTTTTTAGATGAAAGCAACACACACACAGAGAGAGAGAGAGAGAGAGAGAGAGAGAGAGAGAGGGAGAGAGAGAAATCTTCCATCTGTATGTTTACTCCCCAAATGCCCACAACTCAATTCAGGTCTCCTATGTGGGTGGAAGAACCCAAGTACCTAGGACATTACCTGCTGCCTCCCAGGGTGCACATCAGCAGGAAGCTGGAATTGGAAGTGGAACTGGGACTCGAACCCAGGCACTCTGACACAGAACGCAGGTGCCCCAAATGCCATCTTAACCACTCTTCCAAATGCCTACTCTGAAACTGTTTCCTCAATTTCTTTTTTCGGTTGTTCATTGTTACTATATATAAACACAGATTTTTTTTAATAAGGCAGAGAGAGAGATCTGCCATCTGCTGGTTCACTCCCCAAATGGCTACATAGCCAAGGCTGAACCAGGTCAAAACCAGGGGCCAGGAACTCCATCAGGGTGACAGGGACCCAAGTATTGGGCCAGCTTTTACTGCCTCCTGGGGTGCATTAGAGAAAGTTGGATCAGAAGCATGGAGTAGCCGGGACTTGAACCAGGCACCTATTATGCCACAATGCCCAGCCCTTGTCTTTCCTCCCTTCTTCCCTTCCTTTCTTTGTTGGGAATGCAACCGATTTCTTTTTTTTATTTGACAGGTAGAGTTATAGACAGTGAGAGACAGAGAAAGGTCTTCCTTCCATTGGTTCACTCCCCTAATGGCCGCCACTGCACCGATCCGAAGCCAGGAGCCGGGTGTTTCCTCCTGGTCTCCCATGTGGGTGCAGGAGCCCAAGCACTTGGGCCATCCTCCACTGCCTTCCCGGGCCGCAGCAGAGAGCTGGCCTGGAAGAGGAGCAACCAGGAAAGAATCCGGTGCCCCAACCGGGACTAGAACCCAGGGTGCCGGCGCCACAGGCAGAGGATTAGCCTAGTGAGCCACCCACCGGCCACAACAGATTTCTGTGTGTTGATATTGTATAGTATAACTTTGCTGAGTTTATTTCTCAGCTCTAACAGTTGGTATGGTCTCTTCAGAGTGCTCCCTGCATAAAGTCCTGCCATCTGCAGAGATTTCATTTCTTGCCTTGCCATTTGGATGTCTTTTATTTCTTTTGCTTCCCCAATTGCTCTCGCTAGAATTTCCAATACTGTGTTGAGCAGGATGGGGGAGAGTAGGCAGCCTTGTGTCTGCATGTACTTTTGCAGAGACCCAATCAAGAACAAACAAGGCTGGTGCTGGTGCTGTGGTATAGTGGGTAAATCTGCTGCTTGCAGTGCTGGCATCCTATATGGGCGCTGGTTCAATTCCTGGCTGCTCCACTTCCGGTCCAGTTCTCTGCTATGGCCTGGGAAAGCAGCGGAAGATGGCCCAAGTGCTTGGGCCCCTGCACCCATGTGGGAGACCCGGAAGAAGCTCCTGGCTCCATTGTGGCCATTTGGGGAGTGAACCAGTGGATGGAAGACCTCTCTCTCTCTCTCTCTCTCTCTCTCTCTCTCTGCCTCTTTCTGTAACTCTGCCTTTCAAATAAATAAAAATAAATCTTTTTTTTTAAAAAGTGCACAACTATGACAAGGAAAAAAAAAGCCTCAAAGCCTGACCCCTAATACAGTAATGGCAGTTCCATAAGGTTACACCTGAGCAGAGAGAGTAATTCTGTCTTATTCTGTATTTTTTTGTTTGAGGGACAGGGGCACATTCCAAAAGTCTCTACTTAAAAAAAAATACATAGTTCTTTTGTAACTGGACTGAAGGCTTTTTAAAAATATGTTATCAGGAAGAGTAGCATAGTTTTTGGAAAGCCCTCGGTGGGCGGGCTCATTCAACTCTATCTTGATTTATCTGGTCTCTGTAAAATTAAGCAACTGAGAAGGAGGACTGGGGGGAGAAGGAGCCAGGATGTGGCTTGACCGTGGCTGTGGCGGCAGCATTTCCAGGACCAGGAAATGTTCATGGTGAACAGGTGAGAGTGTTCCAGAAGGAAACACAGGCTCTTGAGGGCCCCGGACTTCCTAATGCAGAAAGACAGCCACGCACGCTCATTACGCACCACTGGGCTGCTCTCAGCCTCCCCGCATGGAGAAATTAGGGTGGAACTCGGGTGGTGGGGAGGGCACCATGTGCACTGCATATAAAACCCAAAACGTACAAGACCCCTGCAGCAGGATGGGACAAGTTTTCCCAGGCAGGGTGCATCCTCAGCAGGCTGCTGCCTGCGAATTTCCTCTGGCAGTTTCCGTGACTATCAAACAGGCAGAGTTTTTAACAGGCAAGAGCCACAAGTCGGATGCTGTTAGCTCCAGGGCGGGCAGCTTCCGGTGCACCTGACACTCCATTCTCTTCCTGCTCTGGCAAATGCTTACGCCCTGCAGGCAACACATGGCTTTGGCTGGGCTGCTCCTAAAACAAAGATGCCTGCTCTGGCCAAGGACAGTGGATGTAAACTGTGTTTGCCATTCTCCAAGCCCCTTCCCCCAGACCTGCAGGGCAGAAAAGTGGCTTTCTCCCATCCACTCTCACTGCTCTTTCTGGTCAGCAGACCGCAGCTGGCTGAGCTGCACCTGGTCATGCTGCCAGCTTTAGGACGAGGTAGCTCAGAGCACTGCAGAGGGCAGAGGCTGGGGTGCCAGGAGCCCCCATCCTGGGCCCAGGGACCCAAGCAAAGTCCCTTCTCTGGTTTCTCTGGGGCTCCAACGTGAAGCTGAATCATGCACCTGATCCCCCTGCCCCTGAGGTCTGTGATGATGGTGACATCAGGCCTCAAAAGCCTTCGGGTCACAAGGAATCACGTCACAGGAATGGAATGGAGTCAGCAACTCCACATAAAAGCACTCAACCCAGCAGGAATGAAAGAAATGAACGTCGAAGCAAAATACCCCTTCATCTACCCATGTAGCAAACTCCTAGCAATGATTCAGAACAGGTGAGGCCTCATCTTGTGCAATGACCCTAACTGGGCTCCCCAAACAGGGGTTCGTCCCCTCCGCCTGCCCAACCCATCCCCTTCGCAGCACCTGAGTGGCCCTTCTCATCCTGACACTGGTCACTAAAAGTCCTTCGTGGTCTCCCACTGCTGGCAGGTCAGAGTCTACATTCCTCTGGGCCCTTGCCACCCCAACCTCCAGCAGCCCTGGGGTTCCTGCCTTCTGCCGCCACCCCCACCCCTGCCCCGGCCTGGACACCTGGGACAACCTTCTCTCCACCGTTGCATCTACTTCTGGCCTTGTTCCTGTTTAACACCTTCAACACAAGGTCTAAAAACCCTTCTTCCATATACCAGTGCCCCTGCCCCTGCCCCAGTCCCAGTCCTAGCCCCCAGCCAGCTTAGGTTAAGCAAAGCAAACATAAACCAGTATAATTTGTTTAGAGAGGAAGAACCTTGAAAATGAGCATACCCTTTGACATGGTAAGTCTGTTCATGGGGATTTATTATAGGTAAATAACGTAAAACGCATTCAGAGAGTTAAGCCATAAGATGTTTATCACTATATAATTGTAACAGCAAGGAAGAAAAAAATAAAAGACATCTAAATGTCCCAGCATTAAGACAATGGTGGGTAAACTGTAGCACATTATGTAGTTGTTTTAGATTTTTTTATTTGTTTAAAAAACAACATTTTCAATTTAAATGTTTATTTATTTTATTTTCATCTCTGACAGAGCAGAGAGATAGAGCTATCTTGCACATGCTGGTTCACTCGTCAAATGCCCACATTTGGAGGCTGGGACTGTGGCGTAGCGGGTAAAGCCACTGCCTGCTGTGCTGGCATCCCATATGGGTGCCAGTTTGAGTCCCGGTGGCTCCACTTCAAATCCAGCTCCCTGCTATGGCCTGGGAAAGCAGTGGAAGATGGCCCAAGTCCTTGGGCCCCTTCTCCCTCATGGGGACCCAGAGGAAGCTCCTGGCTCCTGGCTTCGGATTGGCGCAGCTCTGGCTGTTGTGGCCAACTGGGGAATGAACCAGAGAATGGAAGACTTCTCTCTCTCTCTCTCTCTGCCTCTCCTCCTTTCTCTGTGCAACTCTGGCTTTCAAATAAATAAATAAAACCTTTAAAAAATGCCCACAACGGGCAGACTGAGCCAGGCCAAAGTCAGGCGCTTGGAACTCCATCCGGGTCTCCCAAGTGGGTGGCAGGGACCCAAGTACTTGGGCATCATCTGCCTCCCAGGACGCATTCAGGATGCTGGATCAGAAGCAGAGCAGTAGGGACTTGAGCCAGCACTCCAACAGAGGACGCAGGCGTCCCAAGTGGTGGCTTAACCTGCTACACCACAACACTTGCCCAGTGTTGTCAATATCACTACTTATGGGGGCTGGGGCTGGGGCTGGCTCTGTGGCACAGCAGGTTAATGCCCTGGCCTGCAGTGCCAGCATCCCATATGGGCGCCAGTTCCAGACCCAGCTGCTCCACTTCCAACCCAGCTCTCTGCTATGGCCTGGGAAGACAGTGGAAGTTGTCCCAAGTCCTTGGGCCCCTGCACCCACATGGGAGACCTGGAAGAAGCTCCTGGCTCCTGGCTTTGGATCAGCGCAGCTCCGGCCATTGTGGCCAATTGGGGAGTGAACCAGCAGATGGAAGACCTCTCTCTTTCTCTCTGCCTCTCCCATCTCTGTGTAACTCTGACTTTCAAATAAATAAATAAATCTTTAAAAAAATATTTATAGGGGCTGGCATTGTGGCACAGTGGGTAAAAATCCACTGCCTGCAGTGCTGGCATCCCATATGGGTGCTGGTTTGACTCTCAGCTGCTCCACTTCCAATCCAGCTCCCTGCAACTGCACCTGGGAAAGCAGCAGAACATGGCCCAGATGCTTGGGCCCCTGCACCCACACAGGAGAGCCAGATGGAGTTCCTGGCTCCTGGCTTTGGCCCGGCCCAACCCTGGCTGTTGCGGCCATCTGGGGAGTGAACCAGCAGATGGAAGACCTCTCTCTCTCTCTGTTACTTTGCCTTTCAAATAAGTATATCCAAAAAAGATAATATTTATAACCTGTTTTTAATTAAAATGCTTATTACACACAGGGCGGGGGAGAACAGGGCACAAAGTTATCTACAGCATCATCTCTGTAAAGAAAAACACACTCATAATATGGAAAGACACGCACACATCACAGATGGCTAGTGACCTACAGGAGGTAGGGAAATGAATATTTTTGTCTCCTTCTCTACATCACTTCATGCCTTCAAGTTTTCAGGTTGTGGGCGAGGGAGGGGGAAAGGGAGGGAGGCAGGAAGGGATTCTTAAGAGCCTAAGTTGAATTCTTCCCCTTGCTCCAGAGCTGCCTCATACCGCGAGGGGTCAGAGTTGATTCGGTCTCTCTCTCTCTCTGATGTCCCTGTGGCACCGATCTCCTGTGACCTTCCCCTCGGGGTCTCCTAACCTACATCATGCGGTGACAAATGCCAGAGGGGCAGAAAGGAGGGCTGGGGCCATCTGTTTCTGCAGACCCCAAGGATAAAGGACAGCAGAACCTGGCAGACGGCCCTAGGCCAGCAGCTCCTGCTCCCAGAAGGAGGTGGTCACCCAGAGTAGCTGCTGGACGCTGGATGTGACCTTTTTCCCGGGGGATGGGGGCTTCATAGAAGCCTAGCCAGCCCCTGCCCCTGCCCCTGTGACGGCATTCCACTATAATCCCTCTCGGGGAACACTGAACATCTTTACTTTCATCTTTGCTGGGAGGCAACCAATAAGGAAATGGCAGCCTGTGTGCCACCACACACCCCGATGAATAAACCACCAGGCACGTTCAACGTCTGACGCCGGGGCCGTCGGGTTCCCATTACACAGGTATGGGAGGCGAGGGCCAAAGATCTGTAGGAAATGGGGCTGGTACCCCACTGCCCAGATGAAAACAAATCTTCTTTCCTGCCTTCTCTGTGTCAGCACCAGGGTGGGCCTCTCCCTGTGATGGAGGGCCCCAGGGCACACAGGCTCTGTGTCACCTGCCAGGGTCATTTGTGCATGCGTGCATGTGTGCCTGGGCTTTCAGCTCCCAAGGCTGACAAAGGGCCCGGCGCTGACAGCAGCCCACATGCGAGGCGCTCACACTGTGAGCCGCGGGCATGAGAAGGCGTGGGGATAAATGGCACTAAATAATGCAGGGGTGAGCACCATGCAGGCGGGAACCTAACAAAGGGCGTTTGAGAGAGCTGCGACATGGTGGGCGGACGGCAAGGGGACCGCCCTACTGCTGAGCTCCAAAGCGGAGCGCTCCAGCTTACAGGCAGCTCCCGCGTCGTCTCCTTCACGGCTGCGGGCCCACCTGCCCCTGACACGGCTCATTCCAGAGTCCTGCTCTGTCCTGCCACTCAACAGAAGGTCCGCAAAAAGGCGGTGCCTCATGCATGGCTGGATTCTACCACATGGCAGGTCAGCTTCAGAGGCTCTTTTGGGGTCACACAACAACCCGCAGCAGGGACCCCCCTTTTCCATATCACTCCCTCCCACCCAGCCTGGTGCAGCTGAACGAGCATCCAGGACCAGCTGGTGGGAACGAGAGGGGACAGACTTCAGGTGAAATTAAGAGGGACCCTTTTCCGGCTGTCGTTGAGGCGTAGCAGGTAGAGCCACTGCCTGTGACGCAGGCATCCCATGTGGGTGCTGGTTCGTGTCCCAGGTGCCCAACTTCTGAGCCAGCTCTATTCTAATGGCCTGGGGAAAGCAGCAGAAGATGGCCCCAAGTGTTTGGGCCCCTGCCCCGACATGGGAGACCTGGAAGAAGCTCCTGGCTTTGGCCTGGCCTAGCCCTGACCACTGTGGCCATCTGGGGGAGTGAACCAGCAGATGGAAGTCCTCTCATCCTCTTTCTGTCTCTCCCCTCTCTGTGTAACTCTCAAAATAAATAAATAAGACTTGGAGGACCTACAGGGAGAGCAAGGTCGCCCACCGCATGGAAGCTGAGCCACGGGAGCCGCGGGGGATGTGCCCTGAGGTGGTCCCATGGAGCACATCCCCATTCCATGGAAGCTCCTAGAGCTGCTAGGAGGAATTTTGCTTTCATCTGAAGGGAAGGCTGTAGGTGCTAGCAGGATTGGCAGGCAAATGACTCTGGAGAGGGCTGTTAGTTGTGTTGTGTCTGGGGAGAGCCACCACAGCTGTTGAATATCTCCCTCTACAAGGTGAGTCCCTGCCAACCCAACCTGAAGTCAACAGGGAGCCTTACAGGTGTGGGGAGACACTGGGGGTTGTCCCTGACCGCCTCCAACTCAGGAAGATTAGGAAGAGGGTGAGACAGAGAGAGGCACCTTTGGGTGCCTTTTCACACCAGGAAGACAGCCCACTGTACACATCTTTATATCCTTGTAGCTACCCATCCCAACCTGACATCACATAAGAGCCAGCACAGAACACAAGAGCTGTGGGGATTTACCCAGGCCTTTTGGGGCCCTCAGCCTCCATTCTCAGAGGCTGATAGATGCGTTTTCACATGTTGATTGTTTATTTTTGTGCATATAAACTTTTCTATGTGCCTGTTAAACTTAATTGTCAGCAATTAAGGCAAAACTCACTTTGAAGAGTGACAGGAGCAGGGTGTCAAGAACATAGTGTTCTTCTCATTTTTGCGCTAATTTTATACTTCAATTACAAATACACACTGGCTGCATGGCCCTCTCAAAAGAAATGTCTTCCATCACATTTTCCATGCTCAAATATAGTAAAGCAATAATGGTTGGGTTAATGTCACAGAATAATTCTTGCCAATAAAATCCCTGAAATGACTTCTACATGGAGGATAGAAAGAACTTCTACATGATTAGGGAAGGAAACCAAAGAGCTCTGTGCAGTTGTCCATAATTAACATGCAGGTCACAGGCCCCAGGCCTGTGGGGTAAGGACTGAGTAGGCAGCATCAGGACTCCCATTATGTGTCATCAAACCTCCTTCTCATAAGACCCAGGGGAGTGGGCCTTGGATTTTTTTTTTTACAGGCAGAGGGGACAGTGAGAGAGAGAGAGACAGAGAGAAAGGTCTTCCTTTGCTGTTGGTTCGCCCTCCAATGGCCACCGTGGCTGGCGCACTGCGGCTGGCGCACTGCGGCCAGCGCACTGTGCTGAACTGAAGCCAGGAGCCAGGTGCTTATCCTGGTCTCCCATGGGGTGCAGGGCCCAAGCACTTGGGCCATCCTCCACTGCACTCCCAGGCCATAGCAGAGAGCTGGCCTGGAAGAGGGGCAACCGGGACAGAATCCGGCGTCCCGACCAGGATTAGAACCCAGTGGAATAGGTGGAGGATTAGTCTATTGAGCTGCGGCGCCGGCCTGGCCTTGGATTTTTAATCCCAGGGGCCAAGAGATCTCCCCTTTCCTGTACATCAGGTTCAATGCCATGTGAAATGTCCCCTGAAGGCTGCTCAAGTGAATGCCTAATGGAATTCACAATTGTAGGACGTCCATGCCCCACACAAATGGGCCTCAGTGACCCATGGCCCTGATTTCTGTGGAGGTCAGGACTTAGGGTTACCCTCCAGAGCACAGGAGCCTTCTGAGTGCTGCACACCCATCCCATGGTCCCTACCCCTACAACATCCTTGTCCTGCCCCACTGATCCCTCTACCTGTTTCATCTTTGCAGAAACTTTTAGCAACTTAGGAGACTGCAGTGTGGAGTCCTGGGACGCAGAGGAGCTGGAGTTTCCCAAGCCATCAGAAACTTGAACCATACAGGAGGAGACACAACTTCAGCCACATGCGCCTCATCAGTCTTCTGGTAGCTTTGACATTACATTCTTGTCACCCAGTACTAGTTGATTTTCACATGCTTTTCTGTCAAAGAAAATACATGGAAAGAAAACACCTTTAGCAAATGTAGGACTTAAAATGATCAGAGAGCAGTCACCCTAGTGAGTACCACCACCATTCTCTCCCTCAAGAGGAATCTCGTTTGGTCTTCACTTGAAGAAAGTCACTGCCAAGTTGGTTCCTTCAATCTGTCCTTACAGGAATGACTTTCTAGGGATTTTGTCTCACGTCTGTTCCTTCCTCTGGAAGGGATCATGGGGTCCATCTCACCCAAGATCTTTCTCAAAGACTTGGATGCCATTGCATTTTTTAACTAATGTCAGCTTGCACAGCACGCAGTTCCTGGCTTAACCTTTTCTTCTTGAGCATCTTAAATATATTCTTTTCCCTCCTAACCCAGATAAGCTGGATCCTTTTCATTCCCTTCTATGTTACTCATCCGTGTATTCTAGATGCCTGAGTACTTTTTATTTAATTCCCAGATTTTACTAGAATAGAAATGACTTCAATCACTCTAAGTAGGACCAAGTTTTCTGTGAAGATGGACTTTAAGAGCATATTGTCATTTTCTGAAATAGTTTGAATTAAAATTATTAGCTTTAGATCATTGCATTGGTATTCCTCTTCCAGGAATCTCATTCATACATATGCTTGTATTCAACTTCTAGTATTTCTCTCTCATTTTCTGAAATCTTTGGTCAAGCACCTATTCTTTATATTTCCCCTTTCACCTTCTGTTTCTTGAAAGGCACCATCTGTCTCTGTGTTTCTTCTGGTTTGCATTTCATGAGTGATGTTATTTTTTCCCGTTTTCCTTTTTTCCTGAGTTCTGTACATTCATTTCTGAGTTTCCCTGATTCTCAGTATTGATGTCCTTTCATGCTTGGTATCATTGTCTGAGCTATTTTCCCTCATCCTGTAAACTACCCTGCTGAGAACACAAATTACACAAAGATGGAAGTATTTGCATGTATCAGAGAGTCCTTTCTGTCTTTTCATTACTGATTTCTCCCTTTAGTACTTTTGTATGTAGTTGTGCATAATGTCACCAAGATTTTGGTTTTGTTCCTTTTAATAGAAAATTTGGCTTTGGGAATTGTCAATGAATATAGGATTCAGAAATATTTGTCTCAATTGTATTTGCAATGCTGAAAAAAATGACACCTAATTTCTTGGCTCTGTATTTTATCCTTATTTCATGTGAGTTTCCCCTCTGAAAACCCCTCTTTCCACTTAACCTTATTATCGATACTATTTAGGAAGGCCACTTATATAAGAAAACAATAGGCCCCAATTTTGCAAATCTGCATTTATTTTCCTTTATATTGGGGGTATCAGAATCTTGAGATTATGGAGTTAATTTCTATTATGTCTACAAAATTATTTTCTCTGAGTGACTGATTAGCCTGTTTTTATTGGTCACCATTTTATTCATAGGATTATTAAGTTTTCAAATATTTTGGTTTCTTTGAGTCACAAAATCTGGAGCTTTTTTTTCTTATTTACATTTGTGTCATTTAAGTTTAGAACTAAAAATTTTCATTTACTTTAACATCAATCTTATTTCAGAAAAATTTGATTTTGGATACCAAAAATTTTAAGTTAATTAGTGATTGCTATGCATTTTTAACCCCTTAGATTATCAAAGAGGTACAGAAAAGGTCAGGTCCACCTAGGCCCATAACTCCAGCGGAAATGAGTTTTGCCAAGTTCAAGCATATACATCAGGCTTACCATGGTCTCTTTTGTTGACACAGAGTGGCAAAGAATCATCCTTACTGATTCACCCTTGTTGTCCTTACATGCACTATCTTGGAAATATATGGTTAAAGCAAAAATATTCTTTGACATTTCTTTGCTGACATAAAAAACTTAATATGAAAGAAGAAAAAACTCTCATCCATAAAATGTCATGAATCCCATTCCTGAGCAATTAAAGAATTACACACATATACACACTACAGCCTGGAAAATAAAATGATGATCTTATACTCACATACCAGGAGTTCATGAATGAACATCTTTCTGGCTTCTGGTATCCTGGGATGTTCTACTGCTCACTATCCATGGATTCCCATTGGTGGAATGGCTGAACCCCCCCCTCAAGCTGCTTCTTTCTTTTTCAAGATTTAGTTAGTTATTTGAAAGGCAGAGTTAGAGAGAGAAGGAGACACATACATGCATACATACATACACCCACACCCACAGAGAGAGAGAGAGAGAGAGAGAGAGAGAATTCCCATCTACTGGTGGTTTACTCTCCAAATGTCACAACATCTAGGGCTGAGCCAGGCCAAAGGCTGAAGGCAGTAGCTTCATCCAGATCTCCCGAATGGGTGCAGGGGCCCAGGCACTTGGGCCATCTCCCACTGCTTTCCCAGGTGCATTGGCAAGGTACTGGATGAGAGGTGGAGCAGCCTGGTCATAAACTGGGACCACCATGCTGGCCTTCAGAGCTGTATCACAACTCCACCCCCTACACATACACACTCATGGCATCAATTGTGAACAAAAGACAAGATTCATATCATACAAGCTCTTCAAGCCTCTGATACCCTGCAAGCATACATAGGTGATCTGTCTCCAAACAGTCCAGGCATTCATTGGCAGGATTCATGGATGGCATGGTGCGTACCTGTGACTTCAGAAACACATGCATGGCATGCAGTGGATGCATTGGTCTGGCCTCCTGATGCAGTTGCGTATGATGTGGATAGTTCAGAGGCAGTAGGTCCAGAAGTGATGATAACAGTGGATGGAGGGCCAGTGCTGTTGTGCAGTGGGTTAAAGCCCAGGCATGAAACCCCAGCATCCCATTTGGGTGCTGGGTCTAGTCCCAGCTGCTCCTCTTCTGATCCAGCTCTCTGCTATGGCCTGGGGGAGCAGTAGAATATGGCCCAAGTCCTTGGCCCCTTGCACCCATGTGGGAGGCCCAGAAGAAGCTCTTGGCTCCTGGCTTTGGATCAGCACAGCTTCTGCTATTGCAGCCATCTGGAGAGTGAGCTAGCAGATGGAAGACCTCTCTCTATGCCTCTCCTTCTGTATCTTTGTAACTCTGACTTTAAGTAAATAAATATTTTAAAAAGTAGATGGAACATGAGCTACAGCCTTAGACACAGTGAGCAGGAGGGCCAGAGAAGTAACTTCCTTGGAAATACCTGGAAACCACTCATGTTAAGCCTCACATATTCTTGGAGGGGCATTATAGACCTGTGGCTTGTTTACTGGCTATTCAAATGGGACATGTAGGAGACAACAAATCCCCACATCAGAGGTTGAGAATAAAGCATGAAAAACCACATAGAAGCACAAGAATGAGTCCAATAAAGGACCTTCTGTTGGTGAGTGGGTTATCTCCCTTGTTGGAGGGCACAGGAATGTGAACTGTCTATGCATAATCTAAGATCAGAAGAGAGAGACACTGAGCATCTAGATTAGCCATGAGCCCCTGGACCTCATGCTAACTAGATTCCTGGACAACTACCAGTTCATCAATGGGAATTTGAGTGCTGCAAGGGATAGGTATCAAAAGTTATCCTCTTGGGACACATTCTCCCCTTGATGTATTTAAGAAAATGTGTGAAAATGCTGAATGAATGTTTAAAGACACACATATATAACTTTGCAAATACCTTAAATACCTCTATACTTTGAAAAATAATGTTGAGGGACTGTACTGTGGTGTGGTGGGTAAAGTTGTCGCCTGTAGGGCCGGCATCCTATATGGATGCTGGATCAAGTATCCGCTGCTCCAGTTTTTTTTTTAAGACTTATTTATTCATTTGAAAGGCAGGGTTACAGAGAGGCAGAAGGAGAAGGAGAAGGAGAAGGAGAAGGAGAAGGAGAAGGAGAAGGAGAAGGAGAAGGAGAAGGAAAAGGAGAGGCACAGAGAGAGAGAGAGAGAGAGAGAGAGAGATTTTTCCATCTGCCGGTTCACTCCCAAATGGCTACAATGGAGCTGTGCCAATCCAAAGCCAGGAGCCAGGAGCTTCTTCTGGGTCTGCCATGCGGGTGCAGGGTCCCAAGGACTTGGGCCATCTCCCACTACTTTCCCAGGCCATAGCAGGGATCTGGATCAGAAGTGAAGCAGCCAGGTCTTGAATGGAAGCGCATATGGGATGGAGGAACTGCTGGTGGTAGCTGTAACTGCTTTGCCACAGCATTGGTGACTGCTCCACTTCTGATGCATCTCCTGGCTAATGTGCTTGGGAAAGCAGCAGATGGCCCTAGTGCTTGGGCTCCTGCACCCTCATGGGAGATTTGGATGAGACCCCTTGCTCCTGGCTTCTACATGGCCCTGGCTGTTATGGTCACCTGGGGTTTGAAACAGTGGATGAAGATCTCTCTCTCTCTCCCCTCCTCCCTCTCTCCCTCTCTCTTCTCTTTCTCTGCCTCTCCCTCTCTGTAGCACTGCCTTTCAAAAAATTATGAAATCTTTTGTAAAAAAAATAAAAAAAGAAAATATCATTTCTTACTTGTGAAGCTGTATCCTTCCTTCCAGGATGTTTCCCTCTCAAAGGAAGTAGGAAGTCAGGACTACCTTTAATTGACAAATGTGCACACCACAAATCCATGAAAACATATGTATCCTAGAAATAAATACAGATAGAAACCAATCCATAACACCCATGGACATGACATTCACAACACATTGGGCTTACAAAAGTAATATACACAGCCCCCAAAGAGCTCACATAAAATTGGACATACACACTCAAGCTCTTTACATAGGGGCGAATGAGTCCTCCTCTTCTGTGCTGGAAAGCATGGGGGTCAGAAACACCTAGAGAGACCTTTTGCTGATATTTCCATTGACCATGGGATGACACCAATCACCATGGACATGTAAGTGCATCAGCCTTGACACCAGGGACCTCAACATCAGTGGGTTGTTGGCCATTCTTTCCTAAGAAAGAAAACCATGGCCACTCTTTTCCAGAAAGAAAACCCACATTTTGAAATACTCATGGTACTCAAAGACTTAGGGGTTGACAAGGGTAGGTGAAGCCTGGCCTCTCCCCTCAATCTATTCAGAAACTCAGTGTTTTGGGGGAGGTTATTTTGTAGGCACTAAACCTGGGTACCAGGTCATATGGCATGAGGCTGGAGGGATGGTCCTGCCACAACCAAAATGGGGATGTGTGCAGACTCCTCAGGCCAAGAAATTGGAACAGGCCTGAAGGTTACACACTCTGGGGAAGCCAGCTCTGGCCAAAACAGCATGTCCTAGAAAGACCGCCCAGGGGAACTGCAGGGCCAGCTCACTGACTCTCTTGGAAACAACTGGGGTCCACATGCTGTTCACCCTCCCCCCACTTTGGAGAGGCAGACAGGACCCATGGCTGGTTACCACCCCTTTCTGACAACATCCCATGTGAAAGCTATTCTTCACCAGGTAGAGGCTGGATGTCTGGTCTGAAAGCCCAGGAGGATGCATAAGAAGAGTGCTAACTTAGGGACCATCAGTTCTAGGCCAAGTCACTTGGCAAAACTGTTGGAGGTGTGTGCATGTGTAAATTGCCCATGCACAGAGCCAGGAGTCAGGACCAAGGCCATGGGTCAGCACCAGACCCCTGTCCATCAGTCTTTCCAGGAGTCCCCTGCTTCAACATTGACAGATGGAGACTCATATGATGGCCACAACAAAAGTTAAAACTCTTAGACAAATACACATTACACACATCTGTAAATGTATATATGTATTAAACAAACCTCTGAGGAACTGTATATATTGTATATATACTCGTATTGGTCTACAAAACACAGGTAATGGTTCCTTTAACTGTGGAGCTGTATGCGATAATCTGACATTGCAGAAGGAAGGAATTTACTTCTGCCATTTTTTCTAGAGCTTACACACTCAAAAATACATGCAAACATACATCTCTTCAAAGTGAGTAGCAGAGAAATAATTCCATTAGTCTTAAATCCATGTTTCTGAAACAAGACAATGTACATATACAAACAACTACACACAAAATACCAGGGAACACACATACAGACACACATGTAGTGTATCTAGACTATTTGTCCAGGAGGCATGGGGCCCTCCACACCTCACTGGCAACCTTAGAGCATAACACACCTGGAGGCCCTTCACTGTCCATTCCAGGGGCCCTTAGTGCACACCAATAACCAGGGCCTTTTCACTAAAACAGCCCTGACAACAGGAATCTGAATCTTGGTGGGAAGATGGCCACTCTGTCCACCAAAGTAAAATACATCCTTTGAATCAGCTATGAGCCTGAGCGACTCAGATGCCAAACGAACTGAAGTTGTGCCTCTTTGTGGAGAATTTTCCCATGAAGAGAGCTATGTTCTGAGGCTGACTTGGAGGTAGTCTATGTAGGCCTGAGTTCTGATGACATAAGTCTGGTGGTACAGGTCTGCCACGTGAGAGTGCCCTGATGATAACTTGGAACTTCCAAGGCTCTCTTTGGTTGTTTATGGCCCCCATGCTTTCCAGGACAGGAAGGACAATGGTCAGCCAAAGGCTCATATGACTTCAGTCCAGACAGCATTCCACACTTCTCCTGGCCCATGATTGGCAGGCTCTGCTCTGTATGCTATTCATAGCTAAAATAGTGCTCTTGGAGAAATCCTGGCAAAAATACACCTTAAAATGTACATAAACATTGAACAAACTCCTAAAGATACATGCTTCACTATCTGACTACTTGTACCACTCTATAAACATAGCAAAAATGGTTCCTTTGCCTGTTGAATTGTATTCCTGCATCCAGGATGCTTCAACTCCTTAGCAGAAAATAATACATTAATGCCATCATTTCTGCAAATGTATACAAACACAAATACATACAACATGTACACCACAGGAACAAGTAAAAAGAAAGACATCTTATCCCACATGTATAAGAAATTATACATATACAAATAAGACACACAGCACATTAAAACACACAGTCTGACACACACACACACACACACACATTTACTTCCTTTGTCTACTGTCCATTTGGCCCTTCCCTCCAGTATTGGCAATATTGAGGGTACACATCCAAGGAATCCCTTCACTGAAATGGCCATGGATTCATGGCCACACCAATCACCAGGGACATGTCACTGAACTACCTATGGCAGCAGGTAGCTCATTAGGGAGCTCACCATTCTTTCCAAAGATGTTCAGTAGAAGGAAAACCACCTTTTGGTTAAGTCAAAGAGCTTAGAATCTCTAGTGCCGATAGGTCTGGCAGGAACTGGATCTCTACTCTAAGAACATTCTCTCACATTGTGTTCTCACTTCACCATGGAGACAGTACACATAGGTATGGTATAGCATGGCACCAGACTAGATGGACAACCCTCCAGGATGAGACTTCAAGGAGGATGTTCCAGACTTACAAAAGCCAGGGAAAGCCCCAGACCCTGAACACTATGTCCTATTACAAAGTTTGCTCTGCCTAAAACTCCCTTGCCTAGAGAGGCCAATGTAGCTACATGGAGGACTGGCTCACTGACTGAGAAACAACTAGAAACCATGTGTCTTAGGCCACCCACATTGAAACCCTAGCACTCCCAGCAACAACAAATCCTGGCATTACAGACTGAAGAGGGGCTTTCAGGCATAAAACAAAGCCCAGAGGACAAAAAAGATAATGATGGATGAACATGACCACATGAAATTTAAACATAACAAACAAGCAACATGAAAACAGCCAATGCTATGAGATTATCTCTGTGAGTGAGTGTGTGCAAAGGATGCTGCCAGCCCATTACACAGTGCCCTAGAAACACATACAAATTCTGTGTTTCTTTAAAGAAATGTTTAAAGGATTCTAGTTTAGCATTATCCATTATAATAAGGAATTCTGAGCAGTGGAGATTTCAGGCATTCAGTGAGAGAAGGTACCCTACATAAATTCCAATATGTCCATGCCCACAGTACTCTGGATCTGTAGTTCATTTGTGTTTTAATGGGGAAATCACAGGTGATGAAATATTTAATGGAAAAAGCAAGCTACATAACTTCCCCGGTTTAAAAATGGTATGCACATTTTTTAAAATAAAATCAAATGTGGACAAGCAAAGACACTAACTGAAACAATTTCAAAAAATGGGAATTAAGTGCCTTCCATGTCAACACTTTTCTGTTAACCAATTAAGCCCATGTAGTATTGTCAGATAGACACATTGGTCAATGAAGAACAGACACCCAACCAAATACGACTACACATTTCCACCTATAATCTGCTCACATAACCACAAACCTGTACTGAGAATGGCATATCCCCAAAGTCACATATGATGTACAAGCCCACTATAATCCAAAATCACTTTCAAAGGACATGGACATGTGGCAAAATACACCTTATTCCACTAGAAAGCACATGAGAATATAAACACTATATGCCATCTAAGTCATGGCTTCACATTTGACTCAATCAAATACGCCCACACTGTCCAAATTTACAATGCCCAGAGCCCCAGATATATAACATTTTCTCAAGTAAACAATCTGCTCTGTATTATTACTCCCATATTTTCATCACTACTTGTTTTCTCTATAGTAGAAGCTGATATGGGAACAGGATAGACAGTTTAGCCACCTGCAGCCAATAATCTAGCACATATAGGAGCTTTGGTAAATTTACTATCTTTGCACTTCACCTGGCAGGTGTCTCAACAAATTTTAGAGCCACTAATTTCATCTTCATAATAGTTAATATTAAATCACTTACTATATTCAAATACCCAGCACCACCATTTGTATGATAATTATTATTTATAGTTATAATTCTCCTGGGACTGGCATTGTGGCACAGCAGCTTAAAGCCCTGGCTTGCAGCACCAGAATCCCATATGGGAGCCAGTTTGAGTCCCATATGCTCCACTTCTGATCCAGCTCCCTGCTAATGCACCTGAGAAGGCAGAAGAAGATAGCCCAAATCCTTAGGCCCCTGTACTCCATGGGAAACCCAGAAGAAATTCCTGAGTCCTGGATTTGGATCATCTCAGCTTTGGCCACTTCAGCCAATTGTCAATTGAACCAGAGGATAGAAAACTTATCACCCTCTCAGTCACTACTTCTCTCTGTAACTCTGCATTTCAGATAAATAAAATAAATATTAAAAAAAAATAGAGGGGGCCGGCACTGTGGCTCACTTGGTTAATCCTCCACTTGCAGTGCTGGCATCCCATATGGGCACCGGGCTCTAGTCCCAGGTGCTCTTCTTCCAGTCCAGCTCTCTGCTGTGGATGGGGAGGCAGTGGAAAATGGCTCAAGTGGTTGGGCCCCTGCAACCACATGGGAGACCAGGAGGAAGCGCTGGGCTCCTGGCTTCATATTGGCATAGCTCCGGCCATAGTGGCCATTTGGGGGGTGAACCAATGGAAGGAAGACCTTTCTCTCTGTCTCCTTCTCTCACTAACTCTATCTGTAAAATTAAAAAAAAATACATAGGGGCAAGCATTGTGGTGAGCCAGTAAAGCTGCCACCTGCAGTGCCAGTATCCCATACGGGTGCCGATTTGAGTCCCAGCTGCTCCAAATCTGATTCAAGTCACTGCTATGGCCTGGGATGGCAGTGGAAGTTGGCTGAAATCTTGGACCCTTTCACCTGCACTGGAGACCCAGAAGAGGCTCATGACAAGTGGCTTCAGTCTGGTGCAGCTCCTACTGTTGTGGCCATTTGGGGAGTGAATCAGAGGACGGAAGATGTTTTTCTCTGTTTCTCCCTCTCTTTGTCCATAACTCTGCCTCTCAAATGAATAAAATCTTGTAAAAAATATTTTTAAAAAAGGAATGAATCAAATCCCTTAAAACTCTTCCTTGATAAAACTATAAGTAAAAATATTACATAACTTTGTCAAGGTTAATTTAGTTTAACATTTTTCATATCCTTATGGCATATCTGTGTCAACTAGCATTCCAAGATGCTACATCATCCATTATAGAAAAACTACTATACTTTCATGACTACACCCTAATCTTATTTTTAACTAGCTATTGAATTCTTTACATTATTTCACCTATGCTAACAACCAAATTAACCCATAAAAAGAACTGCAGATCCCCAAGAAACACTATTTATTGTCTTTTATTATTTATTTATTATTACTCAAATCTTATTTGCACATTCATATTTACAAATTATATACATAGGAAAGATGAAATTAACTACCCTTCTTAACCATAAAAGATACAGGACACCAAAAATATTGAAGCTCTGAATGCACAGAAATTGGGACTTAAACTTTGGCTCTTATATACTCCCTTAGAAGATTTAAAACCAGAAGGATTATTACTGCACACAGTAGATAATAGAGTCCTCATACCTATAGAAATACCAATCGATATATTACTTTTATCTGAAGATGTCTTACACTCACAACCAGATCCACCATTTCATCTCAAAACAAATCCCGGGGCCAGGGCTGTGGCACAGCAGGGAAAGCTGCTACCCACAGTGCCAGCCCCCCATGTAGGCAGCACTGCGAGTCCCAGCTGCTCCACTTCCAATCCAGCTCTCTGCTATTACCTGGGAAAGCAATAGAAGATGTCCCAAGTACTTGGGCTCCTGCTTCACTGTGGAAAGACCCAGAAGAAGCTCCTGGATCCTGGCTTTGGATTGGCACATCTCTGGCCATTGCAGTCAATTGGGGAGTGAACCAGTGGATGGAGGACGTCTCTTTCTCTCTGCCTCTCCTTCTCTCTCTGTGTAACTCTGATTTTCAAATAAAAATAATAAATCTTCAAAAAAAATTCCCATCCCAGGATGCTTTCATGAGGCAACCTTCACATCTACCCGACTTGGCCTATACTATGAAAATGCTCTGACATGTATGGGTCCAACCATATCTCCATGTCTTCAAACCAGTACTACTAAAACACTTTGAAAACTGACAGATATCTGTGTTACATCATTATGAATCTAATACTTCAATATTGAAAGCAAAAATATTTCAGTAATGAAATGTCACAATTAGACACACAAATGTAATTAATTAATAGGATCTCAATAAAATTAGCAACATTTATTTCTCCAACTAAAATTCTCTAAATATATTTAACCCTCAAACCCATATCGACATATACTGGATCACCAACGATGAAATTCCATGAGAAACTGAATGAAAGTGCAGTCACCTTTGTTGTTGCCCTTACAGTAACAGGATTCCACATCGTAATTATCATCTTATCCCCTAACATTTTATTCCCATCTCCCAGCTGCCCAGCCAACAATCAATTCATCTACCTTTAACAGTGATGGGTGCAACTCATTCTTAAATAGTGAATGACAGCACTGAAGTATGAACCAGGTCTCTAACACTAACCTCACTCATATTCTGTGATTCTACAAATCAACCAGGACAGTTACCATGTACATGCTCACAAACAACCCAAATATCAGTTGTCACTACTAGCTATCATTCTTTTAGCAGAAGCAGTAATTACTGGCCTCTGCCATAAAACCAAAGCATTTCATCCACTTCCTCCCTTAAGATGCACCTGTCTCATTTATTCCTTTGATAGTAGTTATTGAAACTACTAGCCTATCTATTAATCCACACCTCTAGCCATCCAATTAACAGCTAGCATTATAGCTCTTCACTTACATTGTATTGGTGGGGCCTCTAATCTTGACATGCATCAGTTCTGCAACTGCTACAATCACATTTATTCTAATTCTAGATGTTCTTGAACTCACTGAAACCCCAATCCAAGCACCCGTATTTCCACTCTCATGGTTAATGACCCATCAAACTCATGCCTATCATATAATTAGCACCAGCTCCAACTACAAAAGAGGGCATTGCCAGGTCTGTTGCTTTTTTTAAAATTTTTATTTATTTATTTATTAACTTGAGAGGTAGAATTACCAATTGAGAGAGAGAGAGACAGAGAGAAAGTTCTTCCATCTGCTGGTTCACTCCCCAAATGGCAATGGCCAGAGCTGGGCCGAACCAAAGTCAGGAGCCAGGAGCTTCTTCTGGATCTCTCACATGGGTGTAGAGAACAAAGGATTTGGCCCTCCTTCCATTGCTTCCCCATTTCAGAATCAGAGAGCAGGATTGGAAGCAGAGCAGCCAGGACATAGCACTGCAGGTAGAGGCTTAGCCTGCTGCATGACAAAACCAGCCCCTTGTTAGCTCTGTTTCTATCATACAGCTTCATGATAGGTTTCCATTTTAATTCTTCTATTCTACCATTCCTAGCCTAGGAACTAAAATAATAACAATATACCAAGGATGATGATATAGTCTGAGAGCAATACAATTAAGGGCCATCATAATCCCATTTTCAAAAAAGGATTAAGATATGAAATTTTTCATTCTATCAGCAGTTTTTTGCCCTTACAAGATTATTCTGAGCCTTCTATCCATTATGCCTAGTCCTAAAGCTACAACCTACCAACAAGCACCTGTGCCCTAATCTACTAGAATTATCTTTACTAAACACATTAACCTCAGGAGTACCAATTACCCGAGCTCACTAAAGTTTCATAGAAGAAAACAAAAATAACATACAAACTCCACTAACTATAATCAAACTTGGAGCTGATTTTACATCTACAAACTTCAGAATATTTCTTTTTTTAAAGATTTATTTTTTTATTTGAAAGTCAGAGTTACAGAGAAAGAGAAGGAGAGGCAGAGAGAGAGAGAGAAAGGCCTTCCAAAGGTGGTTCACTCCGCAGTTGGCCGCAATGGCCAGAGATGTGCCAATCAGAAGCCAGGAGAGAGGAGCTTCTTCTGGGTCTCCCACGTGGGTACAGGGGCCCAAGAACTTGGGCCATCTTCTACTGATTTCCCAGGCCATAGCAGAGAGCTAGATCAGAAGTGGAGCAGCCAGGATTCAAACTGGTGACCATATGAGATGTCGTCATTGCAGGTGGCAGCTTTACTCGCTACACCGCAATGCCAGCCCCAGAATATTTAAATATATCTTTTACCATCTCTGAGGTTGTGTATGGTTCAACATTCTTTACAACCACAGGATTCCATGGCCTATTTGTAATTTAGATCTTACTTTCTCATAACAATTAAAATTTCATTTGATATGAAACCATCATTTTGCCATTGAAACTGATGCCTGATGCACTTTGTGGACACAGTCTGATTATTCTTACACATCTCTCTTTACTTATGAGGATCATAAGTATGTTATATATGTTATTCTTTTAATATTAACTACTGCTACTGGCTTCCAATGTATTAGCTTCAGTTTTAACCTGAAAAAGAATAATGAAACTTACTCTCTCCCTGACAATCCATATATCTGTAGTGCTATTTCTTGGAACCACCATAATCTGGTCGTAGCAATTAAATATTTACATAAAAAATAAAGTCCATACAATATTTAGATTTGATCCTATAGCCTCTGCCCAGCTGCCATTATCCATAAAATTCTCTTTTAGGCATTACAGTCTTTCTATTCAGCCTAGATACTACCATCTTACTTCCCCTGCCATGGGTACTGCAGAAAAACCTAACACTTGCTCTTACCATAGAACTAATTATAGTTTCCATTTTGGCCCTAGGTCTAGCCTATGAATGAATTCAAAAAAGACTAGAATGAGTGTAATCATTAAAATTAATTTTTTCAACACATTAGGTTAAGGTATTCTATTATCACCAATATGCCTTCAAACCTATAGGAATATTATTTTAGCATATGTTGCATCCTTACAAATACTATCATCAGTATACTGATATATCATCACTTTTGCCTTTATAAGGTACAATATTATATGCATTCATTTTAGGAACCCTTGTAATCCTAAATGCTCATTTTATCGTATCATGTATAATATTCATTGCCTACTAGTATTTGTAGCCTATGAAACCACTGTGGGCTAAACAAAATTAATAATGGCATCCAACACTTATGGTCTAGATAATGTATAAACTTAACCCTTCTCCTAAGATAAAAATTATGTAACTTACAATTACACTTATTCCCATAACAATGTACTCAATACCACAATACTCTGAATCAACATAAACACACACAACTTATAGACTACTTCATAATCCTATTTATTATAAATAAACCAATTATAAAATAAGCTGTTTCTCACCCACCTTCCTCTCTGATCCTTCCTGATACCACCTCACAGTTTCCCTTAAAAATCAGAGTGAGTATCCCCTTTCTAAAGGACAACTTCCATGAAAGTGATAAAATACTAATCTTTCTATAGATATTCTTAATTATGACATTCACAGGCACAGAAGTAATTATATTCTATATACTTTTTAGTCAACAGTAATTTCAACCCAAGTAATTATTACCCAATGAGGAAACTAAATAACATTTAAATGGAAATCCATGCATAATAACATTGATAGTAAGAAGCAAAAATGTCCCTATACGATCTTCAACTATGATTACAAGAAGCCCATGGCCTCTATTGCCAGGTCAATATTCCTTGCAGTCATACTGTTAAAACTAGGAGGCCATGGTATAACATGAATCACTATAATCTTAAATTTCTTAAACAGACTATAGAGCCTATTTACTTCTTAGAGGATCCCTATGAGGAAAATCATAACAAGCTCCATTTCTCTCTGCCAAACACATCTAAATCACTGAGCACTTTTACATTAGTCCCTCTACTGATGTCATATCTATAAAATACACTTTATAGCTGTCCTAATGTTTGCATGAACAAAAATATTCTTAAATCCCAAAGCATTAAAATTACTTGGACAGAGGCTGCATGTTGGGCCTGCTGACCCAGGTAGATGCACAAGCAGGGAGGCTAATTTAGGTCCCAGCACTTGAGGGTTAAGAGTGTCAGTGCAGCTAAAGGAGGTGGTTGGGGACTGCACTGCCCATGTACAAGGCCAGGAAAGGTTAGGAACCAGAGCCTTCTTCAGTGCAGCTCCTTTCTGAGGTTTCCAGATGTCTCCTGGATCATCAATAACAGGTCACAACCTGTATGGTGGGGCCAGTGCTGTGATACAGTGGGCTAAGCTGCCACCTGCAATGCCCGCATATCATATGCGTGCTGATTTGAGTCCCAGCTGTTCCACTTCCAATCCAGTTCCCTGCTAACGTGCCTGGGAAAGCAGAAGATGGCCCAAGAAGATGGTCCCTGCATCCATGTGGGAGACCCAGATGAAGCTCCTGGCTCCTGGCCTTGGCCTGGCTGCTGGAGCAATGTGGGGAGTGTACCAGCAGATGGTCTCTCTCTCTCTTTCTCTCACTGCCTTTCCATTTTTCTCTGTCTTTTTTTCTCTCTCACTCTCACTGCCTTGCAAATAAAATAAGTAAATGTTTAGAAAAAACCCGTATGTTGCCCCTAGTGAAAACAACCCTCTTGTGGTAATACTTAGTTATGTGCATTTGTGTAAATGGGCAGAAAAATTGAAGGAACCTCTAAGGTACACACATAACTGCATAAATACTCACATGAGTCTAGATATAGAGAAAGTTGTCCCTTTACTTGCATGGATATATCCTTGGGTCCAGGATGCTTCAACATCCTAAGAGGAAGGAATCTATTAATACCATAGTTTCTAGAAATGTATACACACAAAATATGTACACACATTATATAATAATATAGCTAGGAATAAACCTACAATTCCTAAATATATGAGTTTATAACAAGAAACTATACACATATACTAAATACACATGAAATGCAAGGAACACACACAATCTCACACTCATCACACATACACACACACAGTAATCTTTATGTCAGGCAACACTGGGCCCACCACACACCTGATAGAGATCATGGGGGCATAAACACCCAGAGAGTCCCTCTGCTCCCAGACACAAGGGACCCTGGCAGACACCAATCACCAGGTCCATATCACTGAGACAACTGACACCAGGTTTGTCACTCTCAGTGTGGAACTGGCTACTCTTCCCAAAACTGTCCACTGGAAGGAATGAATCCTCTCAGTAACCTATCAGGTGTTCAGGTTCTCAGGTGCCACAGGGGTGGCTGCAGCTGGGTCCCTCCCTGGAGAACATTCCCTCATTCTGTGTTCTGAGGTGACCATGGCAGCAGTGCATGTAGGCATGAGCTCAGATGTCTAAAGGACAACTCAGCCCGGCTGCCAGTGGAGAGTGGGTGTTTGGGGACTTCACAGAGCCAGGGAAAGGCCCCATTCACTGAAGGCTACACAGGGTGAAAGGCCCTTGGAGTCTGTCAGGATTTTTCCCTGAAACAGTCCTGATTCCATAACAACTTCATAGCCTGACCTGATGTCCACCCATTATACCCTTCATTGATAGATACTTTTGTCAAGTAAATCTGGCTAAAATATGAAGTGAGACAGTGAAGAATCACCCGCCTGAGAACATCCTGGAAAACGAGAGCTTCTCTGCTGCTATTTCCCTCCTCAGGCATCAGCGCCCAGTCAGGAGCCTCAGGTTGCAAGGAAAGGAACCAAGGGTGTGCTCTTCAGGAGGGACGCACCTTCGGCAGGAACAGCACAGCCAAGGGGCTTTTGGGCACCACCTCCAGGCCGCTTGCCCACGGTGCAGGACGCTCACAATTGTTGACTTTTTGCCTGCTGCCCCCCTGCTGGACGCCAGATGAATCGCTGCTCATCAGTAGTCACAGATTTCAGGTCCTGGCTTCCCAATTACCCAAGGAGTTGGGGAGCAGTGAGTAACCTGTGCATGCGTCATTGCAGATGGAGACCAAAAGAAGCAAAGACACTGTTAGTGTGTCAGTGCCTCCTGATGTGCTTTACACCTGCAGAGAACAACTGGAATTCAAATGTTACCAAATGCCATTTACTGGACCACACAAAAATAGTCACAGGTCTAGCAAAATATGTACAAAAGTTATCTCCAAAAAGCTACAAAATACAAGGTAGCTTTTATGATCTATAAACTGAGTTTGAAAATATCTCTGCTTTTCTCCTCAACCTGATCTGTAGGGCATCCCCAGATTTCTCCAGAACTGTCTGATACTGACACATTTATATACACCTAGAATTCCAGACCTTCTGGGGCCAAGACAGACCAATGTCACTGGGTTAGAGGTCAAGGGTTGGGCCTTCCCAAATGGATGCATGAGGTGTGACTAATGTGAGCTCTTCCACTGTTGGATTGAGGTATGTCCCAACCACTGGAGGAAACTATGGACACAAACTACCCATGCACAAGGCCAAGAGCCAGTTTTACATCTATGGCTGCAGTCAGCCAAAAGTCCCTACAATCTCAGTAGGGCCGTAGTTCACCAATGGGAGGTTAAAGCTTGTATTATGTCCATAGCAAAAATGACAATCTTAGACAAATACTTACCTATATCCACACAGGGAAATGTAAGAAAATATTGAGTGAATCCTTAAAGACATATATTTAACTGCATAAATACTTAGATATGTCTATAAAATATAAATAAATTTCCTTTACCTATATAGCTGTAATTTCACATCTGGGAGACTTCGACATTCTAAGAGGGAAGAAATGTTACTGTCATTATTTGCAGAAATGTCTACTTACACACAACATGTATCAATATATTTACTTATATATACAAAGACATATCAAAAATAATACAAACAGGAATAAACCTATGACTGCCAAATACACAAGTTTATAAGTGTACAAATACAAATGAATTAATAATATACACAACACAGAGACACTTAATCACTGTCTACTGGGACAAGCATGGCATCATAAGCATCAAGGCTTCCTTTGGGAAGTGGCATTATGTTCTTAAACTGTGTGTATGAAATACACAAAATTTGTTCCATTTATATAAATTTTAAAAATTTAAAAATACTTTAAAAACATGTAAACTGCCAATTCCGTGGCTCACTAGGATAATCCTCTGCCTGTGGCACTGGAACAATGGCTTCTAGTCCTTATCGGGGCACCGGATTCTGTCCCAGTTACTCTTCTTCCAGTCCAGCTCTCTGCTGTGGCCCAGGAGTATAGTGGAGGATGGCCCAGGTGCTTGGGCCCTGCACCCCATGGGAGACCAGGAGAAGCACCTGGCTCCTGGCTTCGGATTGGGGAAGCGCGCTGGCTGTAATGCACCAGCCGTAGCAGCCACTTTGGGGGTGAACCAACGGAAAAAGGAAGACCTTTCTCTCTGTCTCTCACTGTCTAACTCTGCCTGTCAAAAAAAACATGTAATCTAACACACACATATTTAATATATTTGTCCTTGGGCTACTGGATCCTCTACTCCCCTACTAGCAAGCTTGGGGCATAGACACCCAAGCAGCTCTTAGCTAACACCAATCACTAAGACCTTGTCACTGAACCTGCCCTGACTACAGGAACCTCACTCTTAATGAGGAGCTGGCCACTGGCCATTCATTCCAAAGATATTCACCAGAGGGAAAATAATTTGAATTACCCTTGGGGCTCAGAGACTTGGGTGCCAATGCGGGTGGCTGGAGCTGGCTGACTTCATTCTGGGTTCTGAAGTTACCCTGGAGGCAGTACACATGTGCACCAGGTAAGGTGGCAGCCCTGTGGGGCTGGACAGCAAGGTGGGAATCTGGAGACTTCCCAGGGACATGGAAAAGCCCAAGACCTGGAATGTTATATCCTAAATCTTCTAGGTGGGCTCATTGTTTTTCCTTGTCTCTGCCTTTTATGTCAGTAGGAATAAGTAGGAGAATGCTAGTATAAAATTCTTCTTTTGTCTTACGCCTGGAAACTGATACATTTCTAAGATGCCCTTAATGTATTTATAATCTTGGAGAAAGAAAAAAGCAGTTCAGCTAACAGATTGGGGACAGAACAAAAACAGCAAAAAACTACTTGCTATTCCTAAACATGTGTTGAAACTCTTCACTCTGCACCCCAAGAGCATGGGCATCACGCTCATTCCATTCTCCTTCTCTCCTTGCACCCTTTTTAAAGACTTACTAATTTCAAAGGCACAGTTACAGAGCTGGAGAGGGAGACATATAGAGAAAGAGATCTTCTGTGTGCTGGTTCACACAGGGCCAGCACTGAAGCACAGTCAGTTAATCTGCACCCTGGCTTTCCATATGGGCTCTGGTTCAAGTCCCAGTTGTTCCACTTCTGATCCAGCTCCTTTCTAAGGCACCTGGGAAAGCAGTGGATAATGGTCCAAGTCTTCGGGTCCCTGCACCCACATGGGAGATCCAGAAAAAGCTCCTGGCACCTAGCTACAGATTGGCCCAGCTCTGGCCATTGCAGCCATTTGGGGAAACAACCAGCAGATGGAGGACCTTTCTCTCTGTGTCTCCCTCTCTCTGTAACTTTGACCCTCAAATAAATAAATAAGTAAATCATTTTTTTTGACAGGCAGAGTGGACAGTGAGAGAGACAGAGAGAAAGGTCTTCTTTGCTGCTGGTTCACCCTCCAACAGCAGCTGCAGCCCGTGCGCTGCAGCCAGCGCATCATGCTGATCTGAAGCCAGGAGCCAGGTGCTTATCCTGGTCTCCCATGCGGGTGCAGGGCCCACGCACTTGGGCCATCCTCCACTGCACCCCCGGGCCATAGCAGAGAGCTGGCCTGGAAGAGGGGCAACCAGGACAGAATCCAGTGCCCTGACTGGGACTAGAACCCAGTATGCCGGTGCTGCAGGTGGAGGATTAGCCTATTGAGCCACGGCACTGGCCATAAATAAGTATATCTTTTTTTAAAAAAAATTACCATGTATCAATAAACAACTTGTCTTCTGCTTCCTTCATGCTTCTGAGTCCATCCTTTGGGAGGGCTCAGGTGGGCTTGTTTCTCATCCAGTGCAATACACACTCACTGGTTTCTATCAAACACTTAGAGCTAAATGGTGTTTGTGGTAGAAGGAATGACTTAAGCTTACCTGTTTGATGAGGGCTACAGGTTTTGAACAATACAGTCAACTCTCCATAGCTGCAGGTTCTGCCTCTGTAGGTTTCTAATATTTATAATATTAGAAAAATAATATTCTAATATTCTGATATAAATACTAACATTTATACATTGTATATTTGTTACTTATATTCAATATATCTTCGTATATGTGATTACATACATTAGTATCGGTATATTAATCACTATAACTTCTAAGTAAAGAAAATGAATTACAGTAAGCATTATTTTACAAAAGCAAGCCGCACACTATCATCCATCCAACCGCTAACTGCGACCATGTACCCGGTTAATCAGCCCCAACTGTAACCTTCTGAGCGTCCGTTGGTCCCCCACTCTCCACCCCCACCTCCCCCTCCAGACCCGCCGCTTGGCTAACCTCATTAGATGATATAAAAGTGGACGATGGGGGGCGCTTGACAATTGGCGCTAACGCACATGGGACAGAGCTGACCAACTGACAGGAGCTCAAAGGTGCACGGACCTGGACCACGTCCACCTCGCTCAACAAGTAGGGGACATCCCGCGAGGCCCTGGTCATCTGCCTTGGAGCTCTCTCCAGCGCAACTGCCCCCAACTGCACGAGGGCCGGCTCCCTGAGGGGGCACCTCCCTCGTGACCTCGGCCACGCGGGCCAGTCCCCGGGTCTGAGCTGGATCTCACCAGAGCAGCCTGTCAGGGGCGCCTAGAGCCGCGTAGCCTCATGGACCAGAAAGTCCTGTGGGCGGGCGGCCTGGGCTGTGGAACTGAGCCCTAGAGGGACTCGCACAACTGATGTGATCCTGTCAGAAGGTATTTTGGGCTTTAGCTCAGAAGAGAGGAAATGACTGATAACCTTGACTACACAAAGTTTAAACAAAATCCACAGGCAAGATAAAAAGACAGCAAAATTGATGTGAGAAACATTCCTTCCAATGACTTGGCATTAAGGATTTTGTTTAACCATTACATACTGCCTTATAAACATGTACAATTTGCATGTGGTTTTTATTTTTTCTTTTAAAAATTTATTCACTTGAAAGCCAGAATTACAAAGCAGTACAGTGAGATAGAGTTTCTATCTGCCAGTTCACTCCCAAAACGGCTGCTACAAGTCAAGCCTGGGCCAGTGCAAAGCCAGGAGTTTAATCCAGTGTCCCAAGTGAGTGGCAGGGGCCCAAGCATTTGGGCCATCTTGCTCTGCTTTTCTTAGGCCATTAGCAGAAATCTGGATTGAGAGTGGAGCAGCAAGGATGTTAACCAGCACCAATATGGGATGCCCCGCATTGCAGCTGGCGGTTTGACCCACCATGCCATACATTTATAGGAAAGTATATTGATTTCAGCATTATATATTATAATAACCAAAAACTGAGGCAAAGGAAAAACAGGCATTCTGTAGGAACAGCCAGATTAAATAAATTCTAATGCATCTGTACAGCTTATTACTATGACTTTGCAGCTTATTTTTAGTGGGGTAAATATTGTTCATGCAATGTTGAATAAAAGTACAAATTACAGGGGCTGGAGCAGTGGCGTTGTAGACTAAGCCTGTGCCTATGGCGCCAGTTCATAGCCCCACTGATCCTCTTCCAATCCAGTTCCCTGTTTAAGGGCTGGGAAAGCAGTGGAAAACAACTGAAGTGCTTAGGTTCCTGCAGCTGCACTGGAGACCAGAAGAAGCTCTTGGCTCCAGGCTGTGGGTAGGCTTACCTCTGGCCGTTTTGGGTATTTGGTGAGTGAACCAATGGATAAGATCTTTCTCTCTGTCTCTTCTCTCTCTAACACTGCCTGTCAAATAAACAAAATCTTTAAAAAAATGAAAATATACATTTATCTCTTCAGAAAACAAAGGAATAAAATTACAAAAACAACAGAAATTTTATAAACATAAAAATTAAATTGCAAGCTACTGAACACTAGCCAATTGAAAAAATAAAACAGGAAATCAGGAAGTGTCTTGAAAGAAATGAGAATGCAAATATAACATATCAAAATCTGTGGAATATAGAAAAAGCAGTGTTAAGAACATAGTTTATAGCAATAGAGCTTATACCAGAAAAACAAAAGAATGTCAAATTAACAATGTAATGATGGAAATCAAGGGCTTAGAAAACAATGACAAACCAAACCCAAAATTACCAGGAGGCAAGAAATGACATCAGAGCAGAAATTAACGAAACTGTAACAAAAATAAAAGAGCAACAAAATGAAAAGGTTTTTTTTTAAGAAACAAAATAGGCAAACCTTTAGACAAACTAACAAAAAGAAAAACTAAAATAATAAGAGATAAAAGATGTTACAACTGACACTACACAAATACAGAGGATCATAAGCAACCACTATGAACAGCTAAATGCTAACAACCTTGAAGAAATGGATAAATCCCTGGATATATATGACCTACCAAGATTGTAGTAAGGAGATATAAAAAATCTGAACAGACATATGGCAAGCAATGAGCTGAAGGAGGAATGTAAGAACTTACATGAGTGAAACTTTCAAGATCTGAACGTTTTAATATTGAATTCTCCAAAATATTTAAAGAGGGACCAATACAATATATATTTACAAAACAATACAATGCAATATACAAAATATTTAAAGAGGGACCAATACAATATTATTCCAAAAATACTGAAAAGAAAGGCACTCTGTCAAACCCCTTATATGAGGCCAATATTATTCTGATACCAGATCTAAACAAAGACACAACATAAAAAGCAAACTACAGATCAATAGTCTTGATGAACATAGATGCAATAAATTCCAACACCATATTAGCAAACTAAATCCAGCACTACATATAAAAGATGATCCATGGGGCTGGCACTGTGGCATAGCAAGTAAAGCTGCTGACTACAGTGCCAGAATCCCATATGGGTGCCAGTTTGAGTCCCAGCTTCTCTAATTTCAATCCAGCTCTGTGCTATGGCCTGGAAAAGCAGTAGAAGATGGCTCAGTCCTTGGGCACCTGAACCTGCTTGGGAGACCCAGGGTAAGCTCCTGGCTCCTGGCTTCGGATCAGTGCAGCTCCGGCCATTGTGGCCAGTTGGGGAGTGGACCAGCACATGGAAGACCTCTCTCTTTCTCTGCCTCTCTCTCTCTCTGTAATTCTGATTTTCAAATAAATAAATCTTTTTTAAAAAAAGATCATACATCATATTCAAGAGAGATTATCCAAGAGATCAAAGAGTGGTTCAACATTTGGAAATCAATAAGCATCCTAAGTCAGACCAACAGAATGAAGAACAAAAACCATGCACAATCCACTGAAAGAGATGCAGAGAAAGTATTTAATAAGATTCAACGCCCCTTCATAATAAGTATTCTTAACAAACTAGGTATACAAGAGACATCCCTGAAAATGATAAAGGCAACAGATTACAGTCTAACAGCAAATTTCATATTAAATGTGGAAAACCTGAACGCATTTCTCTAAAATACGGAACAAGACAAGGCCATTCATTTTCACCACTCTTACTCAATATAAAAAAATAAAGGCCATAAAAACCAGAAAAGAGGAATCAAAATATCCATGTTTGTGGATGACATGGTATTGTACGTAGAAAATTCCAAAAATCAGTTACAACTGGAGAAGCAATATCGTAAAGTCACAGGCTACAAAGTCAACATAAAAGAGAGAATTTTTATACACCAATAATGATCTTGCTGAAAGAAAAATCAAGGAAAGAATCCCTTTCATAAAATGTACAAAAATTTATTTAGGATGAAATTCAATGAGAGCTCTTTACAATGAAAAGTATAAAAGTATATGATGAAAAAAATGGTGAAAGAATCAAAAAAATTAAGATATTCTTTGCTCAGAGATTGAAGCATTAATGGCATTAAAATGTACACACACCTGAATGAATCTATAGGTTCAGTGTGAACCATATGAGCATATCAATGGCATTTTATACAGAATTAGAAAAACGTATCCTACACTATGGAACCACAGAATGCAAACAAGTCAGGAAGTCCAGATTCCCCCAAGACCAAGCTGGAATCTCAATACTTGATTTCAAAGCACACTGCAAAGGCATAGTAACTAAGACAGCATTGTACTGGCATCAAAATGGACTCATAAATCAACAGAACAGAATAGAGAATCCAGAAATTCATCCATGTACATACAGTCAACTGATTTTTGACAAAATTGCCAAGAACATACATTAGTGAAAGGTTGTTTCTTCCAATAAATGGTGCTGGGAAAACTGGACATGAAAATTAGATCCCTACCTCTCACGATATACAAAATAAACTCAAGATAGATCAAGCACCTAAGTGGAAGATGTCGAACTATAAAATGGATACAAGAAACCCTAGAGGGAGTACTTCAGGACATTGATATAGACGATGATTTTTCAGACAAGACCTCAAAATCACAGGCAACAGAAGCAAAACTAGACAAATGGTATTGTATCAAACTCCGGAGCTTCTGCACAGTAAGAAAACAATCATTAGCGTGAATGTACACCCATCAGAATGGGAGAAAATATCTAAGTTCCTTACCTGACAAAGGACTAACATGCAGAATGATGGATGGTCCTTGATGCATTGTGATTTGGCTTATGCATTTGCAACTTGATGGTTTGTGACAGTGTAACCACACAACCAAGCTGATTTTCATTTCAGTCTAGTTTTCAATAAATTACATGAACTGGTCAGCATGTCTGGACTAACCACATTTAGGTTAAGATGATTTTGCCCAGATAGGATAATGGGAGAGTTCTGCAGATGTTTAAGGCAAGCTAGAAGAAGCTCCAGTTGTTGCTGGGTTAGACATATTAAATATATTCATTTTCAGCTTTGATGTGCTCATTGGAACATCACTCCATTGTAAGTTGAGGGGCATCTCTATATTGAAAGTGGCCTAGTGCTGTTCCAAAGCTGGCCGTGTTCATGCTGCTTGCCCAGGCAACTGGGGCTTCTGGGCCAGCCAGTTGGGCCCTGCAGGCTTGGCTGGGAAACTTCTGTGAGCACATGGCTGGAGCTCGGCACAGTACTGGGGAGGAACAGCAAACTTTGTGGACTAGATTTATTTTCAAAGATTTCTCTATTTATATGGAAGGAAGGGTTACAGAGAGGCAGAGGCAGAGAGAGATAGGTCTTCTATCAGCTGGTTCACTCCCCAGATGGCTGCAACATCTGAAGCTGTGCTGATCTGAAGCCAGGAGCCAGGAGCTTCCTGCAGGTCTCCCACGTGGGTACAGGGGCCCAAGGGTTTGGGCTGTTTTCTACTTTCCCAGGGCATAGCAAAGAGTGGGATTAGAAGTGGAACAGCCAGGAATTGAACCGGTGCCCATATGGGATGCCAACACTGCAGGCAACAGCTTTACCCACTATGCCACAGGGCCGGCCTCATGGACTAGATCTTAATCAGCAGCCCAGATGAACTTTAATAAACCAGCCTGACATTTGTAGCCTCTCAAGATCCATACACACGAATCCTTTAATCAACACCAATTTGTGTCCAGACTTTTTATGGTTTGTGAAGTCTGAGCAATGCTCTGGTTATGGAAATGCAAAGGACTTAATTATTTGCCCCAATTATTTTGTCAACTGAAAAGAGAACCAGGCATAGCACAGTCATGGGAAGAAATTCAAGTTTATGGAAGATCCTCCTATATGAACGCCCAGTCTGCACAATCTGGAAGCTAGAAGCTGAAGGCACCATTTATCATCTTGCCAGTATTTCATTTGTAGATCAGACTGATAGTTTCTGCATTACATTTTCCCCTTTGAGTTCCTGGATTCTCTGCGTGGTATTCACGGAGACCCACAGAGGAAGGCATTTTTCAGGTAATCCTAATGGCAAAAACTGACTGTTGATATGTGTCTTGGAGGACAAGGAAATTATATTTGCTCTTTGCTCAGCATCATTATGCCTCCTACCCATTTTCAGTTTTAATTGGCAGTGACACAGCGGAAGTAGAAGATGGTCCAAGGTCCTGAGTCCCTGCACCTGTGTGGCAGACCTGAAAGAAGCTCCTGGCTCCTGGCTCCTGGCTTTGGATCAGCTCAGCTCTGGCCATTGCAGTCATTTGGGGAGTGAACCAATGGAATGGAAGACCTCTCTCTCTCTGGCTCTGCCTTTCTCTGCAACAATTTCAAATAAATACAATAAATCTTTAAAAAGACTCTTGTCATCATTCCCCAAGTAAACCACAAAATAGAGAAAACTGAGGTAATAGTTTTATAAATCAAGTTCAGAGGCAAGATGCCATTGCCAGATGTTTTATGCCTCTCACATCCAGTATTGCAAATAAATTATACAAATGTTAAATTATACACATGTTAAAGAAAAGAAAAAAGAAAGGAATCTGTGCTCATGGCTGATTTAAACATGTTTATTGGTGTCTCTCCTCCCTGTGAACCAGAGCTGCTCCTGGGTTTGCTCATCACTGTCACATGGTGTGGAAAGCACTCTGTGGGACTTCCAGAGTTCTGTCTGGAAATGCCATGAGCCTCTGCCAGGTCACTGGTGTCACTCATCTGTGGAGCCCTTGACCAGCAGATCAGCACTTTGCATGCCCCAGGGCTCCCCTGATGTAGGAAACCTAGGTCTCATGGGAAGTTTCATGTAGCCCTCAGCCTGAATCCAAGCTCCACTGCTTGTCTTGAGTGACGCCATCTCCAGACAACTCCAACTCCCCACTGTGGATTCAGTCCCAGCCACTAACTCTTCCCTCAGACCTCAGACATCAACAAGCAGATGTGGGCCATCATCACCATGTGACCTTTGAATTTCTCTCCCTTTTGGCCATGAGAAAAATAACATGATGATTACATATATTTTATTTATATATATTTATACATTATATATGCTTACACTTATATAAGCACATGTATAATTTTATGTATTATATTTATATTAAACTATATATAATTTATTATATTTATTGCATTTAATCTTATCAAATTTTGTTTGAAAGAAAATTCCATGTTAACAACAAGAGAAACAACATAGGTGTAGTAGAGGTAAAAGGTACAAAACATGTATGAGAAATCTGCCTTTCCTTCCTTCCCTCTGTCACAACCTGCGAGGCCTGGCTTCTGGAAGAAACTTCTGTAACACTGCTGCATAACCTTCAATATCGAACCATCCAAAACCAGGCAGCACTGACACTGTGGTGGGCTTCATTCTAGGGCTTGGCCTGCATTTATCCCATCTCTGTCCATGTATGCACCGTGTGATGAACAAATCAGATCCTTCAACATTGTCTTTAAACATTTGAAACAATCTGAGATGAATCCTTAAAACTGCCTATATTTGCTTACTATGGTATGATAGATCAATACATGTGGACAACAGATACTCATTGAATCAAGGTAAAATTTTCTTCTCTGAAGAGGAAACCTTTGGTCTCTGCTTTTCTATTTGCTCACAAAATGAAGATTATTGTGAACTGCAGCAAACTACACCATGCTGAGCACACAAGAAATTATTCCTTCTACTCAGTCACTGCCTCTTTCTCTATCTCTCTCTTTATCTCTCTGTCCACACTTGCCCTATCCCTCCCACCCTCACACAAAACTTTTCTCTCAAGCTGCAGACCCCTACAAGTCTCCATTTTGAACAACAGCATACTGCCTCTTCCTTCCCTCCCCTGTCCACCCACCCGCTCTGCTGAGTAACCTCTGAAGAAAAAGCAGCGCCCTCTGTGATGATGCAGGTTTTTTCACATCAGTATTTCCCATTTATGAATTCTAGAAAGCTAGGTGGAACAGTGCTATGTGTGATATAGTCTGAGTGTGTTGCAAAATGTTTCTGTGTTGGAAGCTTGGTCCCTAGTTCAGTGATTTTGGGAGGAACAGGAAATTTTAAGAGGTGTGAAGTAATTAGGTCACTGTGGGCTGTCATTGAAGGCGATTAATGTAGCTCTCATGGGACCTAGGAAGTTTTCACCAGAAACCTGTCTTAAAGAGAATTGACCTTCATCCTCTCAGGGCTCCTGACTCTATGGTTGGCCATATCACATGTGCTCCCCAATCTGAACATGGTCTTTTAGGCTGTGGTGTGTGTGTGTGTGTGTGTGTGTGTGTGAGAGAGAGAGAGAGAGAGAGAGAGGGAGGGAGGGAGAGAGAGACTGTATGTGTGTGTATGTACTAAGTAAGCATCTTAAAATTATTATAGAGGCAGAGTGACAGAGAGATGGAGAGGGGAGAAGGGGAGGGGGACAGATGGAGAGGGTGACAGAGAGGAGGTAGGGAGGAATGGACAGACAGCACTCCCACTGATTCACTACAAAATGCCCACAACAGCTTGCACACAGGCCAAAGCTGGGAGCCAGGAACACAATTCAGATCTCTCAGGAGGGTGGCAGTAATATTATTTTTGAGCCATCCCAGTGGACTCCCAAGGCCTACTCTAGGAGGGTTCTTCAGTCGTGAGACACATCCAGGTAGCAAATGCAGGAACCTCCAATAAGGGACATGGGCATCTCAACCAGCCTCTGAATTCCTTGGCCAAACTTATGCCATGAGCCTCTTTTACATACACTTTTTGAAGTTGTAAAATAGTTGCCCTATTTGTTTGAATGGCCTAGAGACAAGGAGACACAGTCCATCAGACAAGATATAGACAACAATCAAATCATTAGATGTCAGTTTAGCTGGATATACACAGTTTTGTTTTGTTTTTTTTTTTTTTTTTTTTTTGTACTCTATATATTAACTACAACCAATCAGAGAAAGCACATGTCTTCAGGGGTCTGGCTTCTTTCATTAGCATAATGGTCTCCAGTTGCACCCATTTTGTTGCAAAAGAGAGAATTTCATTCTTTTTTATAGATGAGTATGTATATATGTACCATATTTTCTTTAATTAGTCACCAGTTGATGGAAATCTGGGTTGATTCCCTACCTTGGCTATTGTGAATTGAGCTGTTATAAACAGGGGACTACAGATAATTCTTTCATATGCTTATTACATTTCCTTTGGGCGTTTTCCCAGAAATTGGATGGGTGGATCATATGATAGATCTATTTTCTGAGGAATCTCTAGACTGGCTTCCACAATGGTTATACTAGCTTACATTCCCACCAGAAGTGTATTTAGGGTACCTTTTTCTCCACATTAGCAGGGTCTAGAGATGGATTTTTATTATCAGAAAATGAAAGTATGGACCTGGCACTGTGGTGTAGCGGATAAAGCTGTTGCCTGAAGTGCTGGCATCCTATATGGGTGCTGGTTGGAGTCCCTACTGCTCCACTTCTGATCTAGCTCTCTGCTTTATCCTAGGAAAGCAGTGGAAGATGGCCCAAGTGCTCAGGACCCTGCACCCACATGGGAGAGCAGGAAGAAGCTCAAGTCTCCTGGCTTTGGTTCGGTTCAACTCAGGCTACTGTGGCCAGATGGGGAGTAAAGCAGCAAATGGAAGACCTCTCTCTCTCTCTGTGTCTCTCCATCTCTGTCTCTGTCTCTCTCTCCCTGCCTCCTTTCTTCCCTCTCTGTAATTCTGACTTTCAAATAAGTAAATAAAACTTTTTTTTAAAAAAGCCATAAAACTATAAGAGAAGCTGCTTCTGCATGTGGTAAGAAAATGATAATGGTATTGTAAAAAAGATGAAACTCTGAAAATACAGAATAGCAAAGAAAAATAAGTATTTCAAAATGAAATTTAGACTAAATAATCTAAGATTTGAATTACTTGATAGAAAAAATGATAATCAGCTTTAACACTTTTTTAGAGGTTTATTTATTTAAAAGGCAGAGTTACAGAGAGAGAGACACAGAGAAAAAAATCTTCAGTCTGCTGGTTCACTCCCCAAATGGCTGCAACACCCAGGGCTGAGCTAGGCTGAAGCCAGGAGCTTCATCCAAGTCTCTCATGGTACTTGGATCCAGGGATCCTAGGTACTTGGGCCATCTTCCACTGCTTTCTCAGATGCATTGGCAGGCAGCTGGATTGGAAGCAGTGCAGCCAGGATTAGAACTAGCAACCCTAGGGATTCTTGCATTGCAGGCCATGGCACAACCCACTATACCATGTAGCCCCCAAAGGCAACTGATCAATACTTAAAATAACTAAGTTTCTCTCTCAAATATGTGAAGTAACTTGATTTAAACAAATATACATAGTACTAGCCCAAACCAATAACATTTCTCTACACCAAATGATGAACTTTCTTAAACAAACAAAAGAATTTAGACCAACTGCACTTAGCAATTACCATAAGAAAATAAATAAATAAATAATAGGTAAGTAAATAATTAGGGATAAATTTAACCAAGGAAGTGAAAGACTTATACCCCCAAAATTATAAACATTAATAAAAGCAACTGAAGAGAGCACAGATAGATGAAAAGATATCCCATGTTCATGGATTACAAGAATATTGATGAAGTAATATTACTTGAACTAATCTGTTAAACAATAACCATCAAATTTCCAACATCAACTTCCTTTTTGTAAATAATTTTTATTTATATAAGGTGAACAAATTTCATGTGTTGCCTACATACATATTTAGGAGCACAGTGATATTTTTCACCCTCCCTCTGACCCACACTCCCACCCTCATCATTTTTCATATATAGAAAAAAATCCTAAAATTAATATGGAACAAGAAAAACAAATAGTCCAGTGAAATGAATCATAAGCAAAAAGAACAAAGCTAGGACATCGCATTACCTTATGTCTAACTATACTACATGCAATAGTAATTAAAATAACATGGTACTGGAATAAAATTAGACATACTGGTCAGTGCAATAGAACAGAAGGTCAAGAAAAGAACCCATGCAACTATACCAGTTGAACTTCGATAAACATGACAAGAATATACAATGTGAATGGACAGTCTCTTCAATATGTGATGCTGGGAAAACTGTATATTCAATTAAACAACAATGAACTGGGATATTATCTTGCACTAAATATAAAAATTGACTCAAAGTGGATTAAATTAAATGAAATGGTGCAACTACTAAAGCAAATACAGAGGAAAAGCTATGCATTGTTGGTCTAGGCAGTATTTTTTTTTTTTAGATTTGACAAAATGCAGACAATAGAAACGAAGACAATGAGATTACATCAAAACTAAAAACTTCTGTATAGCAAAGAAAGCAATTAACAGAGCAAAGAGATAACCTACAGATTGGGAGGAAATACTGACAATCCACATATGTGATAGGGTTTAATATATAAAATATATAAGTATTCAAACAACTCAAAAATTGGGTCTGAATGAACGGTTCTCAAAAGAAGGATTTGAATAGATGTTTTTCAAAAGAAGACAAACTAAGGCTAACCTTAAAAGGTTCAACATCACTAATCTTTAGGGATATGCAAATTAAAACATCACACCTGTTAGAGTGCCTCTTCTCAGAAAGACAAAGGATAGCCCAGTGTTAGCAAGGATGTGGAGAAAAAGATAACCACCATACACCTTTGGTGGAAACATGAATTAGTACAGCCACCATAAAGTTGAGATAAAATACTAAAACTAAAACCACTATATGATTCATCAATACTGCTTCAAAGTGTCTTACTGGAAAGATTTTAACTTAGTATGTGGAATAAATGTCTGCCTGCCTATATTCATTTCAACATTTTTCATAATAGCTAAGATATGAAATCAGCCTAAGTGTCCATTAACAGATAAAAAAAAGTGTGTGAAGTGTGTGTGTGTGTGTGTGTGTATAAAGAAATAACATTTAGCCTTTTTTGTTTTAACATTTAGCCTTTTAAAAAAGGAAGAGATTCTATCATTGAGGGCAACATGGATGAACTGGAAAACATTATACCAAAACAAACCATACACAAAAAGACCAATGATCAAGTTCTCACTAATATGTGGAAGCTAAAATAATGGAAGTCATAGAAGTAGATGGTAGAATGGTAGTTATCAGAGGTTGGGGAATAGGGGAAAGCAGGGAGATGATAATCTGTGGGTACAAAGCTCAGAAAGGCTATTTTAATTTTTGAGGTTTAATATACAGCATGGTGATAGAGGTAATCATTGAGTACTATTCATTTCAACTTCACTAAGAGAATAATTCTCAGATGTTCTCACCACAAGAAATGTCAAATATTTGAGATGATGAATAGGTTAATTAGTTTGATTTAATCTATCTATATGGTAATCACAAACCACATAACTTTATAACCTATAAATATACATGATTACAATTTATAATTATAATAAAAAGTAGAAAAATACATGATTAAAATATATTGATCAAGTCACTGTTTCTCATAGTGTACAATGTAATACTTTATCCATTTTTGTATTTTTTTGTTCTAGTACTATTGGTTGAACTCTGTAATTAACACACAATTATTCTTAGGTGTTTAATTTTAACTGAAAAGTGATCCCTGTTAGGAATTTGGAAAACATTATGCTGAGGGAAATAAGCCAGTCCCAAAGGGACAAATATCATATGTTCTCCCTGATTGGTGACAACTAACTGAGCACCAAAAAGGAAACCTGTTGAAGTGAAATGAACACTGTGAGAAATGGTGACTTGATCAGCCCTTGCCCTGACTGTCGATGAACAACTTAATACATTATCCCTCTTAGTATTTTTTTGTTTGTTCTACTTAATACTTTTGGTTGAATACTGTAATCAATACACAGTTATTCTTAAGTGTTGAAACTTAACTGAAAAGTGATCGCTGTTAAATATAAGAGTGGGAATAAGAGAGGGAAGAGATGTGCAATTTGGGACATGCTCAAACTGACTTGCCTGAAACGGTAGAGTTAGAAACATACCAGGGGATTCCAATTCAATCCCATCAAGGTGGCATGCACCAATGCTATCTCACTAGTCCAAGTGATCAATTTCTGCTCACAATTGATCATAATGATAGGACTAAGAGCCAAAGGGATCACATAAACAAGACTAATGTCTGCTAATACTAGCTGATAGAATAAAAAAGGGAGAGAACGATCCAACCTGGGAAGCAAGATACACAGCAGACTCATAGAATGGCAGATGTCCTAAACAGCACTCTGGACTCAGAATCAGCCCTTAAGGCATGTGGATCTGGCTGAAAAGCCCATGAGAGTATTTCAGGCATGGAAAGCCAAGACACTCTGGCAAAAAAAAAATGACCAAATGAAAGATCTCCACGAGTGAGATCCCAGTGGAAGGAAAGAACAGGTCATCAAAGAAGGAGGTACCTTTCTGTGAAGGGAGGAGAGAACTTCCACTCTGACTACGAGCTTGCCTAAATATGATCAGAGTCGGTGAACTCAAAAGGCTTCCATAGCCTTGGCAACTCATGACAAGAGCCTAGGGTGATTCCTGATGCCATAAACAAGAGTGTCAATTTGTTAAGTGAACAACAGGAGTCACTGTGCACTTACTCCTCATGTAGGATCTCTGTCCTTAATGTGCTGTACATTGTGATTTAATGCTTGAAAAGAAAAATCTGTTTTAATTTATTTAATAAAACATTAAAATAAATCTGGATTTGCATTTATTTTTTGCAAATGAATATTAAAAGTTAAACAACAGGGAACTGGGTGGTATACAAATATTTGTATACAAATAGTCTAGCAGCAGGTTTCCTGCCTTTACTGCCTGTATTTAATAGAAGAAAAATGCATTTGAATTATTGAATCTAAATTACTAAATCTAAAACTGTCTCAGCATTTCATTCTGTCTTTACTTGCACAGACACAGTATGCTCAATTTATACAGATAATCCTAAAAACTTTCAGTAGAAGTCATTTTAGAAACCAGTCTAAATCCCAATTAATTCAATTTTGGAGAACAAAAGGGGGTACTATTTCAAAGCACTTAAAACATGGCTGCTGATTATCATTACCAGTTTTGATAACCAAAGCTTCTTCCCTTCCAAAGACACTAACCCAATTTCCTTCTATTTCTCCTTGTTGCCTTGACTTTGTGATTTTAAGTAAAAGAATTGTAAAAAATTCTTCCTATCCTCTATTTATGAAAGGAAAAGAGAGGATGACTAGATGATGGCACTTGATGCAGTAAGAACCTGAAAGCTAATTGCCCCCTCCCTTTCCTGCCCAGCTCAAGAGTTTCTGCAAACATTTTTGGAGAACGTCAAAGTGTTGCTCTGATGTTTGCACCATCCAAAGAAGAAAAGATGGTTATTTTATCATCACCAGTTACTCAGGACTAAGGTGGCTCATCTCATTAGTAAATGTCCTGTGAAAGATAAACATGAATGGACAAATGACTAGGAGCGAAGTCTCTCGGAAAATTCAGTGATCCCCTTCATGGGTAATCTTCCAGGGCATCAGGTCATGTGTTGATCTATTGCAATCACAAACTGTAAATAAATATTTTCTTCTTACCTTCCAGCAAATGCTGCGGAACCTGCTGCTTCCCAGCTGCCCATGAATCCCCTTCTGCCCTTATTGCCAAGTAATTGTTGTTTACAAGTTGTTCTTCCCATTCTTTCCTACAGGAAAGAAACCAAAGCATGGGAATCCCTTTGTTAGAATTCTTCTGCTTAGAAAGGAACACTACAGGAAATTAATTTTAAACAAGCCTAAGAAACAAAACTTTTAAATCATGTATATTTAATTGTGTACTGTTTCTGAATGCATGGCTGTCTTTTGGGAGACAGTTCTTCTGTACATTTAATGGATATGTAGATAGCTATAATTATGCCAGTGACTGAAATTCATAAAGTTTAAGGAGGCTATTCTATCTCCACTAAAATGCTGGTAGTGCAGTTCAGTGAATAAACAAAAAAAATGAATATTAATATAAACACTTGACTCCAATACATACTTGACTGCCAAAGACATATTTCAAAAAATACACACAGAAAGGTGAATTGTTGATTACACTAATGTATCACATGAGATATTCGTGTAGATAAACCTGTTTCTCTTTAATGTTAGGCTGGGCAGTTAAGTATAGTGAGACTACTTACTTTAGCTGTTATTGCTATTCACTATTGAAATCTGCAATTTCTCTCTACATGATCAGTTCTAAAATTTTAACAGGTATGGGTAAATTTGAAAAAAAATTAAAAATTAAAAACCCTCACTGTAAAAACTGCTAAAGGCAAGCCTGAATACCTTGCAGTACCTATGGCTGAGTAGATAAACAACTGAAGTACGCCTCCCAGGCATGCAGGCACCAGGGGCCTAACACCTGTGCCTCATTAATATACAAACAAATCTGCTCTTGGGAAACAACTGGAAATTCATTGTCCCAACTCATTTACTGAGTTTGAATAAAGGAATTAGACCCATATTCCCTGCATTTTGTACCAAACCAAACACTAACAATCATTTTTCGGGGCCAGCGCTGTGGCTCAGCGGGTTAACGCCCTTGCCTGAAGTGCCAGCATCCCATATGGGAGCCAGTTCAAGACCCAGCTGCTCCACTTCTAATCCAGCCCTCTGCTATGGCCTGGGAAAGCAGTAGAAGATGGCCCAAGTCTTTGGGCCCCTGCATCTACATGGGAGACCAGGAAGAATAACCTGGCTCCTGGTTTCAGATCAGCACAGCTCCAGCCACTGGAGCCAATTGGGGAGTGAACCATTGGGTGGAAGACCTTTCTCTCCCTCTGACTCTCCTCTCTCTGTTTGTAACTCTGACTTCCAAATAAATGAATAAATCTTAAAAAAAAAAAAAGAATCATTTGTCAACAGTGGAGGCAAGTAAGATTGGCTTTATGAATTTTTCTCAAATTTAATAATGTCACATTTATCATCAATGCTGAAACCCTGGTAACAATATCTTGAGAGGCTTGCTGAAAAGAAAGCCACTGGAACCTCTAGTCATCCTATTCACATGTGCTTGCAGTCATTACCCACCACACCCTATCATCTGAGGAGAAGACAACCTCACATACTAGGCTAACAGCCATGAATATGACCGACTGAACACCTGAAGCTCAAAAATCTGACCACAGGAAAGACACATCTTCCCCAAAGACCTCCAGAAGTGCAACTGAAGTAAAAAGAAATTGCTAAATTTTGTCTTATATAAAAACGTATATATAAGAGTACATCAAAAGGTTCATGGAAAAAAAAGTTCAGTGCAAACATTTCAAAATTCATGTATGGTTCTATCTTGAGACACATTTTTCATGAATACTCACAATAGAGGTATGTGGAGAGAAGGAGTGTGTGGGTAAGAGGGAGGGAAGAAGAGAGAGAGAGAGCACAAATAAATAGCAAAACTCTAACAATGATGTCATCAAAATGTCAAAAATTCTATTTATGAACAAATATTTTACATAAATCTCCTCTAACCTCTGCAATAACCCTCTGGAGAGAGTGTTTTTTATCTTCCTTTCCAAATGAGGAAACTAAGGTTCAGAAAAAAACTAAATAATTGGTGGAGAGGAAAAAGGAATGAGAATTAGAAAACACACCTCCCTGGAATAAGATGGAAGACAAGAGACACTAGAAGGACACATGATACTCCAGATATTATGGGCAAAATTGCTTCTAGCAACAAGGCAAGGTTGAAATCCGTGATTTCTTCCCCAAATGTTTCATTTTTGAGTACCACAATTAAGGACATAGAGATGAGTTTTCACCAGTTGCACTCAGAAGGTAGGTTAACAACAGCTGTTGTGAGGGTTCATAACCTGGGTCATTTAGGTGTACAAAAGCCTTGAATGGAATAGTTTAGAGGCATGGGCATTGAAGGGTTCCTTTTAAAGGCTGGAGTGCCATCTAGTGGTAACTATTCTACCTTGCAGGCACTGGGTCCCTGAAAACAATCAGCACCAAGTTGGGAGAGGCACCCTATGTACGTTTCATCTCTATACTGATGTTAATGGACCAGAGGCTGTCATGGAGCCACTGTGTTGAGGACTCTGAACCTATCCCTCAGAAAGGAACACTGTGCCTGACTAAAAACAACGGCCATCAGTGTCATCATCATTTCTCAGGGAATCAAACTTTCACAGCAGCAACTGATGCCCTCCCCCTTAAGAATTCCTGCTTAGATAGCGCCTCATCCCGAAATAGTTTTCTCTGATATGGAAATGCACTAGACTATGCAATGAACCCTTATAAATAGTAAGTACATGTAGCTGATGATTACAGACGAATATCTATTTCTATTAAAGTAATATTTTCCAAAGATATGAACATAAATTTGTATGAGACTAGAATTTTTTTTTCTGTCACAAAGGCGTTTAGTTTATTCTATCACGGATATTCCGGGGTTCACATTTCCAGACGCCGCTCCTCCTTTACAGAAGTTCAGGGAAGGGACAGCAGCTGGCCGCCTGGGGGCGGGGGGCTCCTGGGCTAAGGCACTGCCCTGTCTGGCTCTCCTGGTGGGAAGTTCCCTCCCCTGCACCCCCCCCCGGCCTACCCCCCCAGGCCCGGAAGCCAGGGGCCACCTCCTGGGGTCCCTGAAGACCACTGGGCTCTGCCACCTGGCCCTGGCACTGCAGAGCGCCCCCACCGCGGGAAAAGGTGGGGAGGGAGGAGAACCCCAGTTCCAGGGAGCCGGTGTGCCTACTCAGGCCTTGGAGGCCTGGACACACCTGGGCACGCCCACTGTTCTCTGAGGGTCTGGCTGGAGTCCCCCGCCCACCCTCGGCCCCAGCTGCTTGCCAAGAGACCAGGATATTGTGCTTTGGGGTCAGCGCTGGGGCGGGGATGGGGTGGGGACTAAGGAGCTTGTGCTTTAGCAGGGGGTGCCAACCCCCCCATACACACTCGGGGTGGCTGGGGGCTAAGGCAGGGATCAGGCTGAGACTCCCCCCCAAAGCAGGCTGGTGGTGACGCTGTTGGAAGGGTATAGTGTGGGGCGACCCCCTTTGGTCCTCCCCACCCCACACTGGAACCCTCCCTAAAATGCTCCACCTGGAAAGCGAGATCGTCGGGCACAAGGTGTACACAGAAGTCAGAGCCAGGGGGCAGAAAGGCGGGTAATGGTGGGGAGAAGGCGAGAGGTGTGGGGGTGGGGAAGAAGCCTCCGTGTGCACATGCGCGTACACACTCGCGTACACACACTCGCATACACACACACTTGCCCTAGGCGAGAACGAGAGGAATGGTGAGAAAAAACTGCCAGTGGCCCAAGCAGACCCTGCTCTGCCCCTGGGGGAACCAGGCCCACCCAACCAGCCAAGGCCAGGGACCTCCCTTGAAATACAGCAGTGGGGGGGGCAGAGAAGTTGAGGGAGGGAGGGAAGCAGGTCAGACCCATGGGGCCCGTGTCAGGAACACGCAGCCACACTCCACACACGCGCACGCGTACTCCGCTTGCCTGCCCAGCACACGTCCCCCCCATATCCTGCCTTCCACAGTGCGCCCCCACCCCCACTGGGGACCTGCAGGTGGGCTGGTGGGGTCAGTCCAGTTGGTTTGAAAAATAAAAGGAAATCTTATACTTCAATATTTCAGTAGCTAAAAAAATGTTCTGTACACGGGTAGGGGCTGGGCCCTGTCCCGGGTGGGTGGGGGCAGCAGGACAGGGGTGGGGGGCGGTAAGCAGAGGAGAGGACAGCAGCCCCACCCCTCCCAGCCTGCTCCCCGCCCCCCATTCCAACCCCGGTCCACTCTGCCTTTTACCTTCATTCAAGTTGCACGTGCGCGTGCACACACATACACACACTCACACACAAGAGGCTCCTTGGCTGAGGATCTCCCTCCCTGGGGCTCCAGGGGACACGGGCTGGAGGGGTGAGAGCAGGTGCTGGGCCGCCACCCCCAGCCACCTTAGGCTGCTTGTGGCATTGCTCTGAGCCTGTTGGCTCGGCTGTACCACGGGCAGTGCCCACGGCCTCGCCTGCCCCGGCCCCCAGGCGCAGGGACTGAAGAGGAGGCAGGAAGGTGCTTTGGAGGCCTGGAAGCACTGGGGGATGGGTGGGGGTGCGGAGGGGTCCTGAGCGACCCCTCCAGTCTCAGCGGAGGCTGAGGAAGGACTTCCACCAGGCAGGCCCCTGCCCCGTGCCCGGACTGGTGTGTGTGTTGGGGGGGGCACAAAGCTTGGGGTGAGGGAAGGGGGAGCCATGTGTGGAAGAAGGAAACCCGGGCATGCCCCCCGCCCCTGCTTGACCGCCCTTGCCGGCCCTGCCCACCCTGGCCAGCAGCTCACACTGGGGGAAGGGACTGGGATGGGGGAGGGGACCCAGGAACATGCAGCGACCCCCTCGGGGCCTGGGGAGGGACAGACAGTAGCTCCTGACCAAGGTGTGTGTGAGGACATGGGGGTAGGGGAGTGTGACGGACCCCCCGGGTGGGGTGAGGGGAGTGTGATGGCCCTCCCGAGTGGGGTGGGAGAGTGTGACGGCCCCCCCCGGGTGGGGTGGGGGAGTGTGATGGCCCCCCCGGGTGGGGTGGGGGGAGTGTGATGGCCCCCCCGGGTGGGGTGGGGGGAGTGTGATGGACCCCCCTGGGTGGAGTGGGGGAGTGTGACGGCCCCCCTGGGTGGAGTGGGGGAGTGTGACGGCCCCCCGGGTGGGGTGGGGAAGTGTGACGGCCCTCCCGGGTGGAGTGGGGGAGTGTGACGGCCCTCCTGGGTGCGGTGTGGGGGCGCAGTTACTGCAGGGTCTCGGCCAAGGGGCCTCCTCGCCCCATAGCTGGCCGGCTGGAAGCTGTACTCCCCGCCCGCCACCTCCGGCTCCATCTTGCCTGAATCCCTGATGCAGGCGGTGTAGGGTCGCCCTCGGGTGAGCAGCTTCAGCTTGGGCATCCAGCTCTGGCGCACGACCCGGCGAGCGTTGGGGCACACGCCGGCCGCGGTGATGTTCCTCTCGTTCTCCTTGAAGTTCCGGCAGTGGTTCTTGAGGGTGTGGAGGGCGCGGCTGTCTAGTGGTTTGCCGGTGCCACAGCTGGGGGCCAGTGCGTTCCGGTCAAAGGAGGAGGTGAGGAGCGGCCGCGGCAAGACCTAGTGCCGGGTTCCTGAGCTGTGCCCTCGTGATGCACACCTTGGCGCCTGCCACCAGCTCCGGCTTCTCTGAGGGGCCGCCTTCCTCCTGGAGCTTGGGGTGACAACGGGTGCCGATCTGGTCGAGTAGCTCAGCCAGGAGCGACACCAATCTTGCCGCACCCGGATCGGACTGCGGGTTCCAGGAGGGCTTCAACCTTCTCGGCTGTCGGGCCCACGTTCATCGCGCTGTGCACGGTGTACCTGTTGCAGATCTGCCGGCACTGCTCGTCCGAGCCTTCCTCCCCGCGTCGTCCTCCTCCTGGTAGGAGTCGGGCTGTCCTGGTGTAGGCGCTCCAGGTGCCTGGGCCCCTGCGGTCCGACGTGCTGGGCCCGCTTCCCACGCCCGCAGCGGCCACCACCGCCCCGCTGGCCGGCTGCCCTGCCCCCACCCCCGCAGCCAAGGCCACCCCGGCAGGGACCTGCTGCAGGGGCTGCCGGTTGGCCGCCAGGTCCAGCATGGAGAACTTGGCCATCTTGCGGCTACCGCCACTGCCGCCACCGCCCCTGGCCTCCTTGGGGCCACCGTCCCACAGCCGCTTGGCCCCGGGCGTGCACTGCAGAGTCCGACTCCTGCTGCTCCTTCCTGACCCGTGACACGAGGGGCAGTGGCGAGCTGCAGGTGGGCCAGCCTGAAGTCTGCGCCACGGGGCTCTGCGGCTAGGACGAGGGCGCCCCTAGGTGTGCAGGCCCTGCGAGTCGCCGCTCCAGGAGCTCACCTTCAGGAAGAACTCTGCGCCTTTCTCCAGGATCTCCTGGATCTGCAGGAAGCCCGCCATGTCCGTGAGCAGGAACTGGTCCCACGTTCGTGCTCAGCGGCCCGTGTAGCGGAAGCTCAGGGTCTGCTGGAAGGACTGCGGCTGCACGGCCGCCGGCAGCTCCACCACGGTGCTGCGGCTGCTGTTGAACAGGAGTAAGAGCTGCTGACGGCCAGCACGGCCTGACCCCTGACCACCACCGACACGTCACAGGGCAGCCCTGCAGCCGCTGTTCTCTGAGGCACTCCAAGATGCCATGGCCGAAGTTGGGGATCTCCATCTGCAGGCTCTGTGCCATGGTGGGGCTGCGCCATGGCGACTGAGGCCTGGCCTGAGCCCTGGGTGCGCCCCCTGCACTGGGGCCTTGGCCTCCACCTCCATGGCCTCCATGGCCTCCGCCTCAACAACAGCGGCAGAGGCGGTGGCCACTCACTGCTAAATTTAATTGTTTTAAAAAATGATGTACAGCCGGCGCCGCGGCTCTGGGTGCCAGATTCTGTCCCGGTTGCTCCTCTTCCAGTCCGGCTCTCTGCTGTGACCTGGGAGTGCTTTTTTCCCTCCATAATGAAACATCAGGGCACATCACTGACACATTTTAAATACATATAAAAACAGAATGCACAATTATCATCAGCCTAATACGAATATCTTCATATGTCTAGATGAAACATGTTCCCATATGAGGAGGCCCCACTGAAACAAAAGCAAAGAACACTTCCCTGCATGAGGACTGACTGCTAAAGTTACGATGATTTTTAGGTTAAGGTTTGGACTGAGAAATCTTGAGAGTCCACCTCAATATCCACAAGGACATAAAGAACTGAATTTAAAAAAACCTTATGGACTGTCAGATATAATGCCTGATTTTCTACAAAAACATATATTTTTCCTTCAAAACTAAAATTTAGCAGTCTCTAAAGTCACATTAAAGTAGGGAAATTCAATTATTCTTTCATAAAAGCAATCAAGAAAATGTGCATAAGTTTAACTTTATGGAATGTTTTTACCTCATTTTTTAATTTCATAAAACTGTAATATATAATAGGTAACTCTGTTATTTTTTAAAAACAGGATCAACATTTAGGAATGAGGTGAGGAAAGGACACTGTACCAGGAAATCTCTGTGATATTATCTGAAGTGAATAAATTTTCTATTCTGTGGTCTACTGTGATTTCTTTTGATTTTTTTCTTGATTTGCTTGAGAGACAGAGATATAGAGTGAAACAGAGATAGAAAAAGAGATGTCCCATCCACTGGTCCATTCCCCAAATGGCTGCACAGCCAGGCCTGGACCAGCCCAAAGCTGGTAGCCAGGAATTCAATCCACAGCTCCAATATGGGTGGTAGGGACTCAAGTACTTTGGGCATCACCACTGTCTTCCAGGGTCCACCTTGGCTAGAAGCTGAAATCGGGAACTGGAGCTAGGGATCAAATTTAGGTACTCCAATGTGAGATGTAGGCATCTTAACCGATAGGCCAAATACTTGCCCCTAAAGGCATTTCTGATATCATCAATACATAAGGAAAAATTCCCTTCTTTGAGACGTTTCTCTGCATATCTCCCCCACTCTCTTCTTACTGCCATCCTACCTCATTTATGTTGGTATGTAGGATAACTGACATAAGCTTGATATCTAGCTTTCTATAACAAGGTAAAGAATTGGCCACACAGTTTGTAATGTAAGCAGTACTGAAAAGGAAATACTTATACAGTCAAGAACAATTTTTTTTTCCAACAATTTAAAAATAGGCATTTATTTAGTAAAATCCCAAGTTCTAATTAAAAGGTCATTTTATCTCTTTTTTCAAAAAATGGATTTATTTATTTGAAAGGTAGAGTCACAGAGAAGGAGATAGAGAGAGAGCCTCTTTCCACCAGCTCACCTCCTAAATGGCCCCAATACCCAGGGCTGAGCAAGGCCAAAGCCAGGAGCTTGGAAATGCATCCATTCTCCCACAGGAGTGGCAGGGGCCCAAGTACTTGGGCCATCCTCCACTGCTTTTTTTTCAGGCATTAGCAGGGAGCTGGATCGGAAGCAGAGCATCTGGGACTGAAACCTGCCCTTGTACAGGGTGCTGCTGTCAAAGGTGATGGCTTAACCCATTGCACAATGATGCTGGTCTCCATCTTATCTCTTAAAGCATGTTTTCCAACACTAGATGGACTCATGGAATATTATAAAAATAGAAATAGATGTTTCTGTTAAATATTTTCTTTTTAAAGATGAAAATAAGTTACATTTTAAGTGAATCTATCATTCACTCTACAAGTTCTACACCAACACTATCCAACAAAATTTTCTGAAAATACAGAAATGTTCCATAACTAACTGTCCAAAATGGTAACCACTCATCACACATAGTAACTGAGAAGTTGAAATATGGCTAATGCAGTTGAAGAATTACATATTTTATTTTAACTAATTTAAGTCAAAATTTATATGGCTAATGGTTCCCATATTGGACAGTGAAGCTCAAAATATTTTAACAATGATAATACACACACACACACACACACACACACACACACACTGGTTTTAAAGCAAAACTGTAAAGTTTCAAGGAATATAAAGATAAATCTACACATGATACATAGTCATATGTAGTATAACTGGAGAAAGAAAACAAACATTAAAAGTAAAAAGGTTCAGACATTTGACCTGGTGGTTAAAAAGCCAGTTAACATGCCCACATCCCATATCAGTGTCTGATCTGAATCTCAGTTCTACCCCCATTTCTAGCTTCCTGCTAATGTACATTCTGGGAGGCAGCAGGTGATAGCTCAAGTACTTGGGTCTCTGCCACCTAGGATGGGACCTGAATTGGTTCTCAGCTCCAGTGTTTGCATGGCCTAACTGCCACTGTGGCATTTGGAGAGCCAACTAGGGGATCTAAGCTTTCTCTCTCTCTCTCTCCTCTCTCTCTCTCTCTTCTCTTTCTTCTCACTGAGAGTGTGTGTATTTGTGCATTTCTGTGTAACTAAATACAATTCAATTTAAAAAAAAACTTTGTTAACTAATACATGTGGTCAAATAAATCAAAATAATTCCTTAAAAGAGGCTTTTATACAGTATGTCATAATTCTAAATGCATAGTGGCACTAGTCAGAACTATCAGATAAGCATGTAAGAGTTTCTTTTTCCTTCCCATCCCTCTCATTGCCTTTTCCCATGGTATTTCTGTCACCACCACCACCCTCAGCCACTGTCTCCTCTCACCAAACTCTTGTCACATACACATGTGAAAGTGAGGAAAGTCCATCTTCAGTGGCAGCAGTGTTAGCTCTATTAGGTACCAATGGTGGCATTGCTGGAAAGACCCTGATCTAGATATGGATATAACCAGACTCAGCAACAGATTGTCTAAAAGAACTAAGAAAGGACAGGTTAAAAAGAAAGTAAATGGGTCATGTGATCAACTTTAGTTGAAGGTCAAATATGTACTTCAAATTTGTTGGGATTAATGTACTTGAATAAACAATACACAGAGGCTTATGGAGATGTACATCACCACCTAAGCCTACTAAAAAACTCACTAAAAATCATTACAAGGTGAATATCCTTATCCAAAATGGTTAGGATTCAGAAGTGTTTCAGATTTTTAAGATTTTGGAAGATCTGCATAGACTTTACTGGCTGAACATCCTTTATCCACCTGCAGCGCCAGGCAGAGTACCAATACATTCCAAAACTTTAAAGTTGTTTTCGCCCATATGTGGTGTACAGTTCAAAAATACATGGCTATGTGTCCCTACATTAAATAATGGTTTTGTCTGTAGACCTCTCCTTTCTATTTTAGAGGCATTTCTCATATGCCCATCAGGGCTATCTGTTACCAGTCCATTTAATGCTCATACAGTAGTCCTCACTTATGTGCAGTTTCGCTTTTTACGGCTTGTTATGCCTGGTCAATGAGGGTCCAAATATATTAAATGGAAAATTCCAGAAGTAAACAATTTCAGAGTTGTAAACTATACGTGGTAATGAGTGGCGTGATGAAATCTCATGCCATTGTGCTCTGTCTTGCCCAGTGTATCCATGTTGTGCACACTACTACCCATTAGCCACTTGGGAGCCATTTCAAGTCATCAGAGTGACTGTTAGGGAGTCACAATGCTTATGCTCAAGGAAGCTTTATTCTGTTTAATAATGACTCCAAAGCACAAGAATAGTGATGTGGTAATTCAGGTATCTCACAGAAAAGCAAACTAAAAAGGTAAAACAGTTTGACTTATTAAAGAAAAAATATATACCCTGACGTTGACCTACATTAGGGATGAAACTTTTATCAATGATCTTGTGAGGGGAGAAAAAGAATGTCAGGCTACTTTAGCCTTGTACCTAAAATTACAGAAGTTTCAGCCATAGTGTGTGATAGTAAGGACTTAGTTTGGAGGGCCAAGGCGTGAATTTTCTGTGGTTTCATGCATCTACGGATGTACACAACACTCCTGAGGTCTTAGAATGTACTAGGGAATAAGAGGAGACTACTGGACATTAGCTTTTAGAAATCTCAAATCTATACACCTTTGTCATTTGCTCAGACTTTACACTTATTGCATATTTCAGTCTATTTTGACATCATCATCTTCTTAAATTTTAAATAAAGGGAGAAATGAGAAATAAGACTAAATGGAAGAAAATAGGATTGATTGGTAAAGCCTTCCTGTGATGAAATATACTTTAATCAGCAGACCTTTCAGCCATTCAATTATTCTCCTCTAAGTTTCTGATTATATTCTGGTTGGTTAGAGTATGCTGGTTCACTCTCCAAGTGACTACATCGGCTGGGGCTGGTCACTGCTAAAGCCAGGATCCAGGAACTTCATCTGGGTCTCCAACATGGGTGCAAGGGCCTGAGCACTTGAGCCATCTTCTACTGCACCATCTTTCCCAGAAACATTAGCTGGAAGCTGGATCAGAGTTGGAGCAGCCGGGATTTGAACTGGTGCCAATATGGGATGCCGGCGCTGTAGGCAGCAGTTTAACCAGCTGCACCACAGTGCTGGCTCCAGGAGTAGTATTTTTCTTACTAATTTTTCAAAAACAGTTTCTCCAAATCACAATGAAAGATTAACCATTTTCTTTTTATTTCCTTTTCCAAATTAAATTTTCATCAAAACTCTGTTAGCTATAAGTGACCCTATTACAAAAATTTTAAACTATTTTAAAGTTCAAATACTTTAACAGAACCTAAATCTGGTCCTGATTTTCCCTTTGGTATATTAAATTTGCTATTGTGTTATCTATATTCCTAATAATTTGAATATTCCCCCAATAAATGCCATAAAAATTTAATTATATGACCACAGATATCTTTACTTTTTTTATTTTATTTTTTGACAGGCAGAGTGGACAGTGAGAGAGAGAGAGAGACAGAGAGAAAGGTCTTCCTTTTGCCATTGGTTCACCCTCCAATGGCCGCTGCGGCCAGCACACTGCAGCCGGTGCACCATGCTGATTCAAAGCCAGGAGCCAGGTGCTTCTCCTGGTCTCCCATGTGGGTGCAGGGCCCAAACACTTGGGCCATCCTCCACTGCACTCCCAGGCCAAAGCAGAGAGCTGGCCTGGAAGAAGGGCAACTGGGACAGAATCTGGTGTCCCAGCAGGGACTAAAACCCGGGGTAATGGCGCCACAGGTGGAGGATTAGCCAAGTGAGCTGTGGTGCCGGCCCTACAGATATCTTTTTATGAACCAAATAGATGTTTCCAGAAATATTACTGTAAAACTGAGGTTTAACACCCCCAAAAATCTCATTTTTCTATACAGCCTTTATAGTAGTCCCATTAGGTGGTGATGACAAAGTGACTTGGTCCGTACACACATGCAAGAGACCTAAATTCAGTTAATAGCTCCTGGCTTTGGTTCCAGCCATGAAAGTCATTTAGAGAGTGAACCAGTAGATGGGAATTCTCTTTCTGTGTTTGCCTCTGTTTCTTTCTATCTCTGCATCTGAGTTGAATACATAAAATACTATGATTAGAAATGGCATCTAGTGATATAGAAGCAGGAAAATGGTTGTTCCTTCTTTAGAATCTATCAGCAGCTCTGATGGCATAGGAGAAAGGGGGCAGTAGTAAAATCACTAAACAAATCACTTTGGCTTTATTCATTTCTCTTATGCCCTTCCACCCTCACTCAAATCTCTCATATGGGGGAAAAAGTCTGACTTACAAAGTACAAAGGAGATAAGTAGGTTCTAGGTGTGGCAACACAGAGAAAGGATGGAGCAAAACAGTAGCTACCTTGGAGAGTGTGAACTTATTACTGTGCTCTAAAGAAAATCCAGAGAACAGAAAGTCTAAGTCTAGTTCTATGATAGCAGAATTGTGCTGTTCAAGATAACTTTAAGACCTAAAAGGACATTTTAAAAAGAAGTGAGAGTTCAGAGTGTGCAACTATCCTGTTTTGCTTCTAAAGGGCATGCACCTGAATTAGTTTCCTAATCTGAACAGGTTGATTAGAATAAAGTTTTTGGAGCTGTTTGAGAATATGTCAACCAGACTAAACCACTTCTCTATCTCTGAATACTGTACATATAACCCTAGAATGTAAATTGTATCCCTATACACAGATGATACCGGGGCATATTTTAACTTTCAACATTTTTCTCAGTAACAAGCTATTTTTAATATCATAGCTATCTTACTGATGTTCCTTATATTTCTAGGCACATAGTACCCATTATCAAATATTTCAAATAGTGTGTGATCTCATTTTCAACTCTCAGTTAAATATTTTGATAAGATTCAAATATAACTAAATTTAAAACTTTAATCAAAATAGCAGTTCATGCAAAGTAACACTGTCACCACATGAAATAGATACTCAGCTATGTGACTACCCATATTGTGGGTCACATTAGCTATCTTTATCAGTAAGGCACAATTCTGTCATTGACTAAAGTAAAACCAAATCTAACCCACTCTCAAACTGCAGAAGAAACCAAAAGGATACATTCCTAAGGAGCAGAAAATGAAGATTGTGTTCCTATCACTCATCTCCCTGCAAACTCCTGCCCCTCTAGAGTGCTGAGCAAACAGATCTTCCTCCTAAGTACCATTTAATTTTAATTACCCCATTTGGTCTTTTCCAGATCCTTGATAAAAGCTTCCACTGTAACCCCAGTTATCAGCTGTGTTAGTTATTTCCAAGTTTCTCTCTCTAACTAAAGCACAAGTTCTCCAAGAGGAGGAGCTTGTGTTTGGATTCCTTTGGGTCTATTAGTTTTTCTTTTTTAAAAGATTTATTTATTTGAAAGTCAGAGTTACACAGAAAGAGAAGAGGCAGAGAGAGAGAGAGAGAGAGAGAGAGAGAGAGAGAATCTTCCATCCAATGGTTCACTCCTCAGATGGCCGCAAAGGCCGAAGCTGTGCCAATCTGTAGCCAGGAGCCAGGAGCCAGGAGCTTCTTCCTGGTCTCCCATGTGGGTGTGTGGGTGCAGGGGCTCAAGGACTTGGGCCATCTTCTACTGCTTTCCCAGGCCATAGCAGAGAGCTGGACAGGATGTGAGCAGCTGGGTCTCAAACCAGCACCCATATGGGATGCGGGCACTTCAGGCCAGGGCATTAACCCACTGGACCACAGCGCTGGCCCCTGAGTCTATTAGTTTTAACACATAGGCTTGTCTACAAAGGAAGTACAAGAAAGATACGCAAAATGACTGAAGATGTATTCTCTTGAGTAGGGAGAGAAAGAGCTCTGAAAAGTACTTGAAAGCCCTGAATTAACAATAAAATGAGAAAACTAACTGCTACAGCAGTCGGCATTGTGGCACAGCAGGTTAAAACCCTAGCCTGTAGTGCCAGCATCCCATATGGGCGCCAGTTTCTGTCCCAGCTGCTCCATTTCCAATGCAGCTCTCTGTTATGGTCTGGGAAAGCAGTGGAAGATGGCCCAAGTCCTTGGGCCACTGCACCCATGTGGGAGACCTGGAAGAAGCTCCTGGCTCCTGGCTTCAGATCAGTTCAGCTCTGGCCATCGCAGTTATCTGGGGAAGTGAACCAAGGATGGAAGATCCCCCCACTCTGGCTCTACCTCTCTCTGTAACTCTGTCTTTCAAATAAATAAAATAAATCTTAAAAAAATTAACTGCTGCCACTGTGTCCCAACAATCAAGGCAATGTGTCGACAAAATAGACAAATCTTAAATCTCCATTTCTAATAAAATTTCTTTGAAAATTTCTCCCTTAAACCATATTGTTGAGTATAACAGCCTGCTGTGAAGTCAAATATCAGATAATGAAAATTAGAGTTCAATATATTACTACTAAGCAAGTTAGTAAGTAAACAAATAAGAAGTTGTTGTAAATTTTTAAAAAGGTTTCTACTTTTGAATGTTTATGCAATATTTCCTCAAATAACTTCAGTATTATTGACCAAATATGTAGGTTATGTTACGTATTTTTACCACCATACCTACAAAGCACAACACACTAATATATATTACCAACAGTGACCCATGGCACTGACGCGGAGGCATTTCAACCTGGAATACAGTGCCAACAACAACAAAAAGAAGTCTGTGTAGGGGAAGGGACTGATTCAGAGCAGCTTACCCTATGTTTCAAACGAATGCCTGTCTACTCGAAGATAAACACTGACATGCCTTGGATGATGGGGCTTATGGCTGACTATGTAAATAAGCAAACTTAAACAACCCTCCCACACACACACACACAACACATACAGCCTGGTGGAAGATAATCAAAATGGCTTGAAGTGGTTTCCAAAGGAAAGGAGCTCACACTGTAACAGTAGGGTCAAACCAGCTTGGTTACTTAATTCAAGACTATAAATGCAAAAATAAGTTAATGTAAGGCTACAGACACAAAAATCAGCTAACCTTTTTAATGGAAGGTAGTAATTTCAGAGCCTTAAGTAATCAATTAGTTCAGAGAAATTATACTCATACAATATATAAAAAGAGATACTGACCAGTTCTACTATCATGTGTCAAGAAGACATGTTCATCAATCAAAAATATTTCTTTCTCCTCTCAAAAGTGTCTCCACTGTGGAGATTACAACAAAAGGTCATGTTTTGTCTTTGGTTTCTGAAAAAAAAAAAAAAAAAACAAGGTTGCACATATTGTGCTCCCTGAAATCATAACTATAAAGGTTGTGGTGCTTCTGGAACAAGTACGGAAACTAGAAATAAGAACATCTGATAATGAGATTGTTAGACTAAATATAATGAGATTGTTAGACTAAATATAATGAGATTGTTAGACTAAATATAAGAACAGGTCACATAAAGATTCACACTATATAAGCTACAAGTAATTGTAGATAAATCAGATTCTTAAAATACTCATTTATTACCAATTTAGAACTATAAGTGATTTTTTTAAAAAAACTTTCTGAGATAAGGGCCAAATTTGTCAGGTGAAACAGTTGATTGAAAGTTAAAGGAAACTTTAGAAAAGAGAGGGAAAGAACATGTGAAGAAAGAAAACTTGTTACCTAGTAACTATATGTTATGTAATGGGGCCAGGGGTTCCACACAATTTATAGGTAACTACAACTGTATGACATAGGTGCTATTGAAAATATAATTTTACAGATGAGGTAATTAGCAATCAGAGAGGTTAGTTACCTTGCCTCAAGTTATACGTTTAGTAAGTGGTAGAGCTAAGATGTCAACTTTGTCTTATTTCTTTGTGCTTTTTCCATTTTGCTTCCCTAAATCATGTATTTATTCTTAAGAACATACAAAGTTTGTATCATATAATTATAAATTCACAACAAAAATCAGGCAACGAAATGAAGTCAGGAAAACAATGCTATCAGAAAAGGAAGCTTAATTCTAGTCCTTCCTTCCTCCTCTGCTACCTACTAAGGTATGAAACTGTGGAAAAATAATTAAAATATCTAGGCCTTAGAAATTTAAGATGGTGGCATGGAGGGGAAAGGATTCAGGTTGATCCCCCTTATCTGTAGTATAACTGCCAGATTAATTGATTCCAATCAGCTCATATCATTAAATAAAATAAAATTTTATTGTATGAGTGTGACTAGAACTCAAATTTCTGAATTTTAAATCTTGTTGTCCAAAGAAGGATTGTGTCCCACTATCACTCTCTCCTTTAATACTTTGAACTGCTGTCTATTATTTAAATGAGTTGTATGACAATCTTACCTATGAATGCAAAAGGTACTAAACCAAAAAATGTGAATGATGGGAAGGTATTTCCTGCATCCTTTCAAGTTGCTGATTACTTATAAAGATATATAAAAATCTTTACTATCAAGACTTCAAATCATTTTTAAAATACACTCAGCAGTTCAAGAGAGTATAAATTGATGTGTGGCTTTTTTCTTGTTCAAGATATAATTTAACTTCTAGATTCAAAAAGCTAAACTAACTAACTTTCAAAACTTCTCCCTGGGAAGGACCAAATCGCTGCTGAGTAAGATATTCAGGTGAACTTCTCTCAACACAGATATTAATTTGAATAGCTGTTCACAAACTAATTCACCTTCACAAAAGCCAAAGCAAGGTGACCACAGTGCCTGTGGTTCTGGCATCCCATATGGATGCTGGTTCTAGTCCCGGTTGCTCCTCTTCCAGTCCAGCTCTCTGCTGTGGCCCAGGAGGGCAGTGGAGGATGGCCCAGGTGCTTGGGCCCTGCACCCCATGGGAGACCAGGAAGAAGCACCTGGCTCCTGGCTTCAGATCGGCACAGCGCCGGCCATAGCAGCCTTGGGGAGTGAACCAATGGAAGGAAGACCTTTCTCTCTGTCTCTCTCTCTCACTGTCTGTAACTCTACCTGTCAAATAAAAAAAATGTATAAAAAATAAAAAAAATAACAAGGTAGTGAAGAAGGCAACAAGGGGCACTGTGGCACAGTGAATTAAATCACAGCTGATTTGGGAGCTTAGGTTCCTGTCTCAAGTGACTCTGCTTCCCAATCCAGTCCCTGCTAATGCAATTGGAACATCACCAGATGACGGTCCAAATGCTTGGGCCCCTGACACCTCTGTGAGATACTGAGGGAGTTTCTGACTCCTGGCTTTGATCTAGCCCAGATCTAGCCATTGAGGCCATCAAAGGTGTGAACCAGTGGATCAAAGATCTCTCTCTCTGTCTCTGATGCTAATCCTTTCAAATCAATCAATCATTTTTCTTGTTTTTTAAGGGTAAGAAGGAAATTTTTACTACATCACCCTTCCCCAAGCTCCGAGCAGCCCAGTCTAGAGAGAAACAATTACTGCCTGGGGAAGAGGGAAGTCCAGACCTTAGACTTGAAACTCAAGACCAGGCTTGCGACTGTGAAATCCAGACTCAGAGAGGACGCCATGGTCTCTGCCTCCTGGACAGGACTCACAGACTAAGACTTTGGATCCTCCTCAGCCATGTACTCCTGCCTCAAACTCCAGCACACAGCAGGGCAAACTCCAGTCCCTGGGCAGCAGGGCAGTAAAGTGAGTTAGGACCTAGCCTTAAAGCTGCTTACCTTCAAGCAGACAGCAAAGAAGACCAACCACAAAGGAGTAGGGCAGGAAATTGAGATCAGTAGCAGTCCCACTACAGTGGCACCAGACAGACAGCAAGGCTCCTATAACCGGACCTGCATGTGCAGACAGAGACAAACCTGCCCTAACACCAGATGAAGAACTACACCCGTGTAGGAACAGACAACTCTTTCTCCCTGCATCACCTTCAACCTCCTAAGGGCTTGGCACACAACTACAAGATAATGCCAACTTACTCTCAAAATGGACAGCCAAGAGATCTCCCCCATCCCTGTTCCCCGACCACAGGCAAGCGAGGAACAAGGTCCAGCCATGAGGGAGTAGGGCAATAAAGTGAGCACAGAACTGCATCACAGATCTGGTAAAACCATCGCTTGGCAGGTATTAACAGTCCCACGGTCAGTGCTTGTAGACAGAGGACCAGCCCTTGTCACAGATGGAGACCACAGCCCCAGTGAATTAGACTTAGATCCAGGCCGACATCACATGTGGTTGATTGCAGTGGTCTCAGGTAGCAAGTCCATGTCAGCAGTTGGCAGGTCATGACAAATTTGCGCTTGACCATACCCGAGTCTGCAGGCCTTTTTTTTTTTTTCTTTTTTTTTTTTTTTTTTTTTTGCAGGCTGAAGGACTTAGGTTTGATCTAGCATTGTATCATAGGTGGCCACAAGACTGCTCATTCCAATCCTCCCTCAACCCTCAACTCCAGGCAGTACAACACAGAGAGAGTAACTGGGGTAAAAAAAAAAAAAAGGCAGATGGGTATTCAGGCATTGTATGGAAGCATGGGGCTGGCACTCCAGGAACTCCTGAATCCTTGCTGGACTTAGTGCCTCTGTGACAGCAAACACATCCCTGCCTACGTGAGCACCTGAGCAACCACGTCAGACCTCAGGGCAGCATTCCTGCACCTCAGGCACAGTGGACTGAGGGTGGTACCCTTGTGGCCCTGGACTCTGCCATACGAGCTGCTACCAAGAACCATGCATTCCTCGAGGACTGAGAAGAGAACCCCATGTCCCAAATGCCACTGTCATCCTTTGCTATGAAAGAAGACACTGGGAGACTTCACAGCATCCAAATTAAAATAAAGCCAAAATTCTTACCAGATACCCAAATACACATTTTTAGGAAAAAGTCTTTTACACAAAATCAACTGATTAAAAGTGAAAGAAGGGTCCAGTGCTGTGGCTTAGTAGGCTAAGCCTCCACCTGCAGTGCCGGCATCCCAGATGGGTGCTGGTTTGTGTCCTAGCTGCTCCTCTTCCGATCCAGCTCTCTGGTATGGCCTGGAAAAGCAGCAGAAGATGGCCCAAGTACTTGGGCCCCTGCTCCTGCATGGGGAGACCTGGAAGAAGCTCCTGGTTCCTGGCTCTGGATCAGCCCATCTCTAGTCATTGTGGCCATTTAGGGGAGTGACCACTGGATGGAAGATCTTTCTTTCTGTCTCTTCCCCTTTCTCTGTAACTTTGCCTCAAATAAACAAATCAATCTTGTGAAAGAAACAGCTATTCTGCCAGATGACAAATATCCATGTAGGAACACTGAAGTATGAAAAGGCAAGGCAGTATAACACCTCCAAAGGAAAAAATAATGCTTGAGTAACAAATTCCAAGGAAAAGAGACTTAAAAATACCTGATATTCAAAGTAATGATTACTAGGATGCTCAAAGAGATACAAGAGAAAACACACTCTGAGATGAACAACAGCCAGAAAACAATTCATGGCTTTAATGAGAAATTCAGCAAAGATACAGAGATCTTGAAAAAGAGTCAAACAGAAATCTTGAAAATGGAGAAATTCAGTGTTGAATAAAAAGTACAGCTGAAAGCCTCAATAACAGACTAGACCAAGCTAAGAAAAAAATATTATCTGAAATTCAAGACATCTGTTGGAATAAACCAGACCCCCCTCCCCTCCAAAAAAAAAAAGGATATAAAATGGAGATAGCCTTTGAACTGTGCAGGCCAATATTAAGAGAAATATACAAATTCTGGGGATTCCTAAGAATGAATATAAAATAGTAAGTCCCTACATTAAAAAAATGATCAGTGCCTGGTGTTGTGTCACACGGGGTTAAGCTGCCACTCATGACATGGATGTTCCATATCTGAGCACCTGTTTGAGTTCTGCCTGTTCTGCTTATGATCCGGCTCCCTGCTAATGTGCCTATGAAAGCAGCAGGAGACAGCCCAAGTATTTAGGTCCCTGCAACTCATGTGGGAGACTCACATGGAGTCCCAGACTCCTGGCTTCAGCCTGGCCAAGCCCAGGCAGTTGCATTCATTTGGGGAATGAACCAGCAGATGGAACATCTCTTTTTCTCTCTGTCCCTCTTTTTCTGTCATTCTGCCTTTCAATAAAAAAAAGGAAGAGCAAGAAAAAAAAAGAAGTTATAAAACATACAACCTAACAATGTATATCAAGGACCTAGAAAAACAAGAATAAACCAAACCAAATGTTAGTGCAATGGAAGAATTGATAAAGATCTGGGGATGGTATTGTGATCCAGTTGGCTAAGCTACAGCTTGGGAAGCCTGCACCACATATTGGACTGCAAGTTCCAGTATCAGCTATTCCATTTTTTTAAAGATTTATTTATTTATTTGAGAGGTAGAGTTACAGAGCAGGGGAGATGGAGAGAAAGTTCTTTCATCTGCTGGTTCACTCCCCAAATGGCCACAATGGCCAATGGTAGGCTGTTCTGAAGCCAGGAGCCAGGAGTTTCTTCTGGGTCTCCCACACACATACATGAGCCCAAGCACTTAGGCCATCTTCCACTGCTTTTTCTGGCCATAGCAGAAAGCTGGATTGGAAGAGGAACAGCCTGGATACAAACCAGCAACCATATGAGATGCCAGTGCCACAGGCAGAGGCTTAGACTACTATGCTACAGCACTAGCCCCAGTTATTCCACATTTAATCTAGCTCCACGCTAATGCACCTTGGAAGAAGCAGATGATGACTCAAGTACTTGAGCCTCTGCCACCCATGTGTAAAACCAGGATGGAGTTCTTGGCTCCTGGCTTTGGCCTGACCCAGACCTGGATGTGGCCATTTGTGAAACCACCAGGTGAAAGCTCTCTCTCCCTCCCTCCCCCCTTTCCCTCCTGTCACTCTGCCTTTCAAATAAATCAATCACTTTTTAATTTTTTTATTTGTGTTATTTATTTGGACAGCAGAGTTGTACACAGAGGAGGAAGAGACAGAAAGAGATATCTTTCATCTGCTGGTTCACTCCCGAACCGAACATAAAGGACTAGGGTTGGGCCAGACCGAAGTCAGGATCCAGGATCTTCTGGGTCTTCCACATGGATTCTGGGGTCCAAGCACTTTGGACTCCTTCCACTGCTCTCCCAGGTGCATTAGGGAGCTAGATTGGAAGCGGGACAGCCAGAACTTGAACTGGTGCCTATACAGGATGCTGGCATTGCAGGTAGTCATTTTACCAGCTATGCCACAACACCAGCCTCTCAAATAAAAAAAAAAAGAAAAAAAAAGAAAAAATTTTTTCTATTTGCTTTGGCTCTGATCTTTTTTTCTTTTCTTTTTTTTTCAAAAGATGTCTGCATTTTTTTTCATTTTTTATTTTTTTAATTTTTTGACAGGCAGAGTGGACAGTGAGAGAGAGAGACAGAAAGGTCTTCCTTTGCCGTTGGTTCACCCTCCAATGGCCGCCACGGCTGGCGCACTGCGGCGGGTGCACAGTGCTGATCCGACGGCAGGAGCCAGGTGCTTCTCCTGGTCTCCCATGGGGTGCAGGGCCCAAGCACCTGGGCCATCCTCCACTGCACTCCCTGGCCACAGCAGAGAGCTGGCCTGGAAGAGGGGCAACCGGGACAGAATCCAGTTCCCCGACCGGGACTAGAACCCGGTGTGCCGGCGCCGCAAGGAGGAGGATTAGCCTAGTGAGCCGCGGCGCCGGCCTCTGATTTTTTTTTCTAAGATCTTCCATCTGCGGCGCTGGCACCCCGGGTTCAAGACCCAGTCGGGGCACCAGATTCTGTCCTGGTTGCTCCTCTTCCAGTCCAGCTCTTTGCTGTGGCCCGGGAAGGCAGTGGAGGATGGCCCAAGTACTTGGGCCCTGCACCCACATGGGAGACCAGGAGGAAGCACCTGGCTCCTGGCTTTGGATCGGCACGGCGCGCCAGCCATGGTGGCCATTTTGGGGGGTGAACCAACGGAAGGAAGACCTTTCTGTCTCTCTCTCTCACTGTCTAACTGCCTGTGCAAAAAAAAAGAAAGAAAGAAAGGAAGAAGTTGAAAAAAGTTGAAGTATCCCTATTTGCAGATGATGTAACTCTTTATACAGAGTAATGTAGACTCCACCAAGAAACTATCAGAACTGATTAATTAATTCAGTAAAGCTGCAGGAAACAAAATCAAGACCTAAAAATAAGCAGTATTTTTATCATCAATAATGGGCTCACTAACAGAGAAATTAAGAGCAATCCTATTAGCAATAGTTATAGAAAAATGAAATATCTTGAAATAAGCTTTAATTTTTAAAAATTTATTTGAGAGAGAGACACAGACAGAGACAGGCAGCTCCCATTTGCTGGTTCAATCTCTAAATGCCACAACAGAAAGGGTTAGGTCAGGCCTAAAATCCAAGAACTCAACCCAGGTCCCAGAAATGGAAGGCAAATTACTTGAGTCATTACCATTGCCTCTGAGGGTCTGGAGTAGCAGGAAGCTGGAGTAAGTAGTGAAATCGGGTATTGAACCCAGGCACTCCAAATGGGACACGAGTGTCTTAACAGTTTAAGTGTGAGGCCAAGATCTGCCCTCCCATCACCCAGAATAAAATTTAACCAAGGACGTGAAAGACATTTACAATAAAAATTGCAAAGCACTGATGAAAGAATGTGAAGAAGACAAAAAAAAAAACCCACAAAGTTCTCTGTATGCAGATTAGAAAAATTAATACTAGTAGAAGTCCATGATACCTGAAGCAATTCACAGCTTCAATGTAATTACAACCAAAATGATAGACATCATTCACAGAACTAGAAAAAACAATCCTAAAATTCATATAGAAGGACTTTAAAAGAACTCAAATAGATAAAGATATCTTGAACAACAAAGTTGGAGGCATCACAACATCAGATTTCAAGACATATTATAGAGTTACTGTAATAAAAAGAGTATGGTATCAGCATAAAAACATACAGACTATTGGAACAAAATAGAGATATCAAAAATTAATCTACATACCTACAGCCAATTGCTCTTTGATAAATCTGATAAAACTCATACCAGAGAAAGGACAGTCTCTTACATAAGTGGTGCTGGGAAACCTAAACCTAAATATCCATACCCACGGGGCCGCACTGTGGCTTAGCAGTGCCACCACCTGCAATGCTGGCATCCCATATGGGCACTGGTTCCAGTCCTGGCTGCTGTACTTCTGATCCAGCTCTCTCCTGTGGCCTGGAAAAGCAGTAGAAGATGGCCCAAGTTCTTGGGCCCCTACACCCATGTGGGAGACCTGGAAGAAGCTCCTGGCTCCTGGCTTTGGATCGGTGCAGCTCTGGCCATTGTGGCCATCTGGGAAGTGAACCAGCAGATGAAAGACCTCTCTCTCCCTCTGCCTCTGCCTCTCTATAACTCTGCATTTCAAGTAAAAATAAATAAATCTTTAAAATAAAATATCCATACCCAGAATCCAAAATGTCATCCCATGCCTCTCACCATAATCTAAAATCAACTCATAATGGAAGAGACATAAATGTAAGACCTGAAATTATGAAACCCCTGGGGGAAAACATTGGCAAACCTTAATTTTTTAAAAAAAAAAGACCCCAAGAGCACAGAGAGGAAAGGAGAAACAGACAAATGTGATCATCCCAAACTAAGAAGCTTCTGTACAGCAAAAGGAACAAATCACAGCTGACAGAAAACAGTTACAAGCTGTGCATCTAACAAAGGACTATGACTCAGAACATGTACAGAACCCCAAACACCACAAAAACGGAACAATCCAGTTAACAAACAGACAAAGAATCTGAATAGATATTTCTCTGGAGAGGAAACACAAAAGAAAACAAAAGCATGAAGAAATGTTCAATATCACTAGCCTTCAGGGACATGTAAATCAAAACCACAATGAGGTTGGGAAGGGTATGGCGAGAGAGAATGGAAGGAGACTGGGTAACAGGCACCACACACAGACAGAAGGCACTGGTTCCAGTGTTCACAGCACAGTGCTCCTGTTCCACTATAGCTCACAATAATGTGTTATACACTGCACAAAGAACCGGAAGAGAGCAACTAGTAGCTACCAGAACACAGATAAGCTGAGGACATAGAAAAGCTATTTCCTGGTTTCAGGTATGCTTTGTATATGTAGTGAAATACTGTACCATAAAAGTATTGTGTGGGGAGCAACTGAGACTAGACTAAATTACTGGAACTAGGACTAATTCTATGCATCTGCTCTCCCACAATATGGCACTGGGGAGGAGCAAACAACTTCGCAGCTGCCTCATCGGTTTGACTGATAAGCTGCAGGAGCTGATCCTGCTCCTGATTGGAGGAGGAGAGCAGCGTGCTCGGCGTGTGGGTAGCAGAGTTGGGATTGGTGGAAGAGGACTATAAAGGAGGAGAGAGACAACATGCACCAGGAACATCTGAGGGAACACCTGAGGAACATCTGAGCAGCCCCCGAGAGAGCCGGCCGGCGGTGTGCGGCTCCTCCATGGAAGCGGGGAAAGCGGCGGGGGGGTGCCGCCCCTCCACGGAGGTGGAGGGGCCGGCAGCTAACCCGGGATGGCATCGTTCCTCCGCGAGTGGGGGACTGGCAGCAAACCCGGGAAGGGCCGAGCAGACAAAAGAACAGCGCAGAGTCCAGTGTCATTCCTCCGCGAATGGGGGAGCGACAGTATTGCATGCTAATCAAAAATATTTTAATAGAATAATAATAAAAAACATTTTACCAAGGTAGTCTCTGACTCAGTGATATAGAGAACATAACATGTTGAGAAAGGGAAGCGATTTTGGAAGCTCTCTTCAATATAAGAAATTAGACCACCACTATTTGAAGCCAAGTAACTTTTACTGTCTTTCCTTAAAAAATATATATTATATATATAAATATATATATAGAAACATTCCTTTTATTCTTCAATTAAAATTCTTTTGGAATATGAAATTAGTATTTCTTCAGAGTAAAACACCTGTCAGAAAGTATGAATACATTAAAAAAAAACAGGAGTCACAAACATCATGTCTTAAGAATTAAGTCTCCAGTCACCCTACTATATCAATGGTAGGATTTATTATCTAAAGACACAAAGAAGTATTTTGTGATTTTCTTGCATTCAGAAACTTTTTTATTTTCTTAGATTCAGCATCAGGGTCCCTAGCTAAATTATTATAATAGAACACTGGCTAAGACTTATAATTGATTATCATTAGTTTTTATTATTTTGTGTGTCTCTTAAAGTCAACATCACATTTAAAGATTATTACTTCAAAATTATCCCTTTGTTAAAAATCAGAGGATAATACATTTTTTCCTAACAGCACAGCTTGGGAAAATATACTCATCAATGATGCCAAGTTAAATTAAATTAAAAAATAGAGTAAACTTGGTGAAAAACTACCATATATATGAATCTAGAGAAGAGGTAAATATGATTTAAAGTTTATTTTAAAGCAAGATACAATAATTTGCATTCTATACTATGCCATTTCTGCAATGCCAAGATAAAGGAGTATTTTGAGTTTCTCAGAGAATGCCAAATAATTGGTCTGAGTTCAATCTAACTTAATTGTCTAATAAGGTAAGTTTACTATGGCTTTTCAACTATATAAACAGACTAAAATCTATCAATAAATGAGACAAAAATTAAATTATTTTCTATACTGTGCAGTATGACATTATACTTTAAAGACCTTAAAAAAATTACATGAATCAAAAACCAAACAGACTTCCTAGGAACTTTTGTAGAAAGTTATAATCTAATCAAAAAGATTTGGGGAAACATAGGGTAATAAAAGAGAAGTTAACAATGTTCACCTTCAATTAATTTCATAGGTCACTGTTATACCATCTAATAAGATAACTAAAAACATGCAAGCAGCTGGTACTGCAGCTAGACAGATTAATGTAATAGTCTGTAGTCATATGGGCTGGTAAGGGCTCGCCTCTTTTGGCAAGGAGGTCAGTTGCCCTTGGGAAGGGGGTGGAGGATGGAGAAACAACATTCCTTCCACCATGTGGCCATGTGTGCTCCATTCCCTAAGTTAAACATCCACTGCAGCACACACAGGAAACTCTCTCTTCTTTCACATCTGGCAGTTTTCTCTCACATGTAACTTGACAAAAAACATATAACATTGGTCTATAAAACCTGTAAGATGTACTGCATGAAACTAGTAATATATTCTCATAACACATCACTGCAAATTAGTTGGAAGCCAAATACTTAAATTTAAACCAACACTTCCAAAACAAGATGTGGCCTAAAACCATTCAGGCATCATATAACCCCATAGAAGTGTCTCAGGAGTTAAATCCATTTGTTTTCTACCTCTCTGAATCAATGAAGAAAACCACTAAGAAATATAAATCATTGTAAAACCTCATAGGCCATAAAAATAAATCTGTGAGTATTAGACATATGAAGCTGTAGTTAGTGTCCATAGATTTAAGTTCCATAATTTATTTGTTATAGTTCCAGATATCACTTCTTTTTTTTTTTTTTTTTTTTTGACAGGCAGAGTTAGGGTCTTCCTTCCATTGGTTCACCCCCGAAATGGCTGCTAAGGCCAGCACACTGCGCCAGTCCAAAGCCAGGAGCCAGGTGCTCCCTCCTGGTCTCCTATGTGGGTGCAGAGCCCAAGCACTTGGGCCATCCTCCACTGCCTTCCTGGGCCACAGCAGAGAGCTGGAAGAGGAATAACTGGGACAGAATTGGCGCCCCAACAGGGACTAGAACCCGGGGTGCCAGCGCCACAGGCGGAGGATTAGCCTAGTGAGCCACGGAACAGGCCCTGCATTTAGATTTTCAAGAGGCTTTGTTTTACATGTTTTACCCCAGTATTTAAGAGTTGTGGGAAGGAAGCAGATCAGACAATATAATGCCCTTTTTACAGATGAGAAACTAGCTCGTTACCCTGGACATAAGCTCTAGTATGTCAGTGGTAGGCTTAAGGCCTGAGCTGTCTGATTATGAAGAAAGGTTAGGATTTCTGAGGCAGTTTAAATAGTTGTTACACAAAAGGACTTCTGAACACTGGAAAATTTATATATTTTTAATAACCTGTTACTAGCTAGTTTAAAAGAGCTATAATGGCAACAGAAAAATAATTTTCATCTTCTGAAGCAAATTTTACTAATAATTCTGTGGCTATTTTAATGTGACACTGCTACATTTTTCTAGGTTTTGTCTATTAATATTAATAAGAAAATATACACCAGCACTGTGCTTCTATGAATGCTACATTTAACCCAAGTGCCAAATTCACAATTAAGCTTATTACATTATGAGAGCTACTGCCTACTGGGTAGAAAAATATTAATTTCACACTTTAAATACTATAATACTATTTGACAGCAGTGTTGGCCTGCCAACTGAATCCTTTCCTGTTTGAGCTGTAACAGCCCTATTGGCTGAAGAGCCCTAAAAGGGCATTAACAAACAGCTCTTAATTCAATCACATTTGCATTTTAACCTTTCGTAGGTACTCCGAAAGAAGTCTTTAGTACTGTAAAAGACATATGGGAAAAACAAAAAACAAATTATAATAAAGGTTAATACTACATGTACATTTGTTCTAATTAGTGTGCTGTAGGATAGGAGAGCAACAGATATCTGATGTAAGCTCATTTACAAGAATTTGGGTTATTACATTTTCTGATACTCATTATTTCTGCAGATAATTACATATCACAGTAATATTATCACATTTTAAAAGCACAAGTCCTAGTTCCTTGCTATTTATTCTAAGATTAGAATCCTCTAAGATATTGGATCTTATACATTATCCTGTAATATTGTATATCTCTGTATTTACTACCTACCTTCAAGAATTAAAAGTCTCTTCAGAGTCCAAAGCAGAACTTGGTTCTTCTTCCATTTTTATTAGAATCTCCTGGAAAAAATTTTAAAAACACACTAAAATAATGGAGATTGCAAAGCAACGTTTCAGTTGAACAGCTGTGTAACAGTTCTATGCAGTATATTAGCCAAAAATAAAATGTCCCCTTGCCCCTTCCCTAAATTATCTTTTGTTCTTCTTTTAGGAAAAATACTCATCTTGCAGCCACAAGCACTCCTAATTTGCATAATAATGCCATCAATGTAATTACTAAGAAGAATAAATGAAGTATAATACAGGTTTTTTCCTTAAAAATTTATACATTTATAAAAATTTATACTTTTTATAAATTATATATATAAATTTATACATTTATAGAAATTGAGGCAGAGGTGAACAGAAAGCAGATTTGGTAGAATAAAAATACTTTTACTAAAGAAACTTAAAATGCTAATCAATGCCAATATAATATATAATATATATTAAGTATAAATATAAGTTCTCAAAATACATATTTCAAAGTTTAGTTATGAAACAATAGTTTCCCATGATTAAACAGATCATTCGTTCTTCAAAAAAATTATAAAACTGGCAGAAAATCCTAAAATGCATAAACCACTTAGTTACATGCTAGCATTTTCATAAAAGGGAGTTTTCTGTTGGTGAGCAAGGCTCCATGCTAACAGCTGGGACAGCCAAAGAAAAAACTCAGGAGAGAACAGACCCGGAAGGTTTTCCAGCTCCCATTTCTCCACCTGCTAGAAATTGAGGAGGCAGAGATGAACAGAAAGCAGATTTGGTAGGCGGTGGCCAGAAGCAGATTTTAGGGCGGCAGGGGCGGCGTGGGGGCCGCGTCCACAAGCCAAGGGCAGCTGAGGGGCCGGGCGGGCCGAGCGCAGAGCCGCCCGCGCCCGCGCCCGCGCCCGCGCCTCCTGTCTGTCCTCTGGCAGCTTCCTGAGCCGCCGAGGCCGGCATCCTGCGCTGGGCTGGCGCCCTTCAGGTACATGATCCCGCAGTCCTCGGCCACCAGGACTCCAGGCTGCCGACGACGCAGCTGCGCGGGGCAGCGGGTCGGGGTCAGGGCGGCCGCGCCCGGCCCGGCCCGGGCCTCCCCCGAGGGCCTCGGGGATCCGGGGGTCCCCGCTCGGGCGAGGCGCGGGGCTCGGAGGAGGGGGCGCGGGCGCTGGGGAGGGGCGGGGGCTCTGGGGAGGGGGCGCGGGCGCTGGGGAGGGGCGGGGAGCTCTGGGGAGGGGCCGCGGGCGCTGGGGAGGGGTTGGGGGGTCTCTGAGGAGGGGGCCACGGGCTCTGGGGAGGGGGCGCGGGCGCTGGGAAGGGGCGGGGGCTCTGGGGAGGGGGTTGTGGGGCTCTGAGGAGGGGGCCGCGAGCTCTGGGGAGGGGGCCGGGGACTCTGAGGAGGGGGCGCGGGGCGCTGGGGAGGGGCCGCGGGCGCTGGGGAGGGGCTGGGGGGCTCTGGGGAGGGGGCCGGGGACTCAGGAGGGGGCGCGGGGCGCTGGGGAGGGGGCCGCAGGGCTCTGGGGAGGGGGCGCGGGGCTCTGAGGGGGCGCGGGGCGCTGGGGAGGGGCTGGGGGGCTCTGGGGAGGGGGCCGGGGGGCTCTGAGGAGGGGCCGCGGGCTGTGGGGAGGGCGAGGGGCTCTGGGGAGGGGGCGCGGGGCGCTGGGGAGGGGGCCGCAGGGCTCTGGGGAGGGGCGGGGGGCTCTGGAGGGGGCGCGGGGCTCTGAGAGGGGGCCGGGGGCTCTGGGGAGGGGGCGCGGGGCTCTGAGGAGGGGGCGCGGGGCGCTGGGGAGGGGCCGCGGGCTGAGGAAGGGCGGGGGGCTCTGGGGAGGGGGCGCGGGGCTCAAGGCGGGGTCGTGGACTCTGGAGGGGGCTCTGGGGAGGGGGCCGGGGACTCTGAGGAGGGGGCGCGGGGCGCTGGGGAGGGGGCCGCAGGGCTCTGGGGAGGGGGCGCGGGGCTCTGAGGAGGGGGCGCGGGGCGCTGGGGAGGGGCTGGGGGGCTCTGGGGAGGGGGCGCGGGGCGCTGGGGAGGGGGCCGCAGGGCTCTGAGAGGGGGCCGGGGGCGCTGGGGAGGGGCGGGGGCTCTGGAGGGGGCGCGGGGCTCTGAGAGGGGGCCGGGGGCGCTGGGGAGGGGCCGCGGGCTGTGGGGAGGGGCCGCAGAGCTCTGGGGAGGGGCGGGGGCCGTGTTGCAGCCCCTCGTGCCCCCGCAGGACCGGTCTGGCGATGGCTGTGGTGACGGTGATGGTGTTCACGGTATGGTGTTGGTGATGGACGTGTGTGGTGTGGCGGCTGCGGAGCCCCGGCGCCCAGGGAAGGCCCAGAGTGGGCCAGCAGGGGGAGCCTGGGAGGTCCCCGCCCGCCCCGCCTCCTGCCCGGCTTCCCGCCTGCCCCGCCTCCCGCCCACCCTCCCCGCCCCGCCTCCTGCCCGCCCTGCCGGTCCTGGCCCCTCCCCGCCCGCTCACAGGAAGAGGTTCTCCAGGACATAGTGGTAGTCTGGGCAGCTGCTGTCCTGGAGGAAGCTGGCGGCATAGACGATGATGGCGTTGAGGCCCTCGCTGTGGTAGCCTGTGAGGGCAGCCATCGCTGGGCTCTGAACCACGCAGGGACACGGAGGATCTTCCGGACCCAGCAGGGGGTCCGACCTCCAGGATGACCACGGGTGCCCGAGGGGGTCTCACCTCCGTGGGTGATCACGGGTACCCAGGGAGGGGGGTCTCACCTCCGTGGGTGACCACAGGTAACCGGAGGGGTCTCACCTCCATGGGTGACCACGGATACGGGGGGGGGTGTCTGACCTCTGTGGGTACGGGGGGATCTCCCCTCCGTGGGTGACCACGTGGTAACTGGGGGGCCTCCCCTCCATGGGTGACCACAGGTAACAGGGGGGTGCCAAACCTCCGTGGGTGACCACGGATACCCGGGGGGGTCTGATCTCTGTGGGTAAGCACTGGTATGGGGGGGCTCTCCCCTCCGTGGGTGACCACGTGGTAACTGGGGGGCCTCCCCTCCATGGGTGACCACAGGTAACCAGGGGGGCCTCACCTCCGTGGGTGATCACGGGTACCCGGGGGGGGTCTGAACTCTGTGGGCAACCACGGGTACTAGGGTAGGGTCTCACCTCCGTAGGTGAGCACTGGTACGGGGGGGGGGGGAATCTCCCCTCCGTGGGTGACCACGTGGTAACGGGGGGGCCTCACCTCTGTGGGTGACCACCTTCATGTGCGGCCGGATCATGCGCAGGTCGATGCTGTGCTCCTGCTCCCTGATGATGACCGTGGGCCACAGGCCCCGTTGGCCGCACCGCTGTCCTCTGCCGCGCTGTCCCCAAACAGATCTGCGCTGTCCCCAGGCATGTTCTTGGCGGTGGCTACCGGGGTGTCACCTGGAAGAAGCACCCCTGGGGCTGGACGCGTCGGCCTCTCACAGCTGCCTTCATTCTCCCGACCTGGCTGCCTGTCCCTTTACAGGACCTGGCTCAAGTGCCACCTCCTCCAGAAAGCCATCTGTGATTGCACCTCCCATACACTTGACTCCTAACACTTCCTGGGTCTCTTCCCCTTTAACTGAAGCGAACAGCCAGAGGCCCAGGGGGTCACAGTGGGCTGCTCCATGTCCCCCACCCCTCAGCAGAGCCACGTTGCTGACAGCAGGGGGTGGGGACTGGGGTCCACAGCTGTGCCATGGAAGACACAGTGCTGGGGGTGGAAGTCAGACCCAGCTCCCTTCCTGGTCACTCCCCAGGCCTGCAGTGCTGGGGCGGCAGCGCCATCCGGGTCTCTCCGTGCTGGGCCAGAGCGCCCAAGCCACCCCTGCAGCCGGAGTCCGGAGCAGAGCTGGGGATGGAACCCAGGATCTGATGGGGGGAGCGGGCGTCCTCCTGGCCTGCCCTGGGGTCCCGCACACAGCGCTCCCCTCTCGGGCTCCCCGCTGAGCTCCGACCTGAGCGCTGGGTGTCGCGCGTCCTGTGGGGACCTCTGGGCCCATGTTTGGTGTGGGGATGGAGACCAGGGCATCCCGGGTCAGACTGCGCCCCGACCAGAGACCCAGGGCTTCTCCCGCCTGCCGGACGCGGGTCTGAGAGCGCGTGACCCGCCGTGCCGCCCGCACCCGCTCTCTAGGGCTGCCCGGGAGCTGAGGGCCGGGCCCCTGACCACCGGTGTCCCGGTGAGCCCGCAGAACCCTGCAGTCTTGGGGGCGGGAATCTCCACGTTTCCAGAAACGCACACGGGGACGTGGGTGCCGACGGTGATCCCGACTGGCCTGGGCCGGCGCTGTGCTGTCCCCCAGGTCCCCTCCACCCCGAGGCCTCAGCGTTTTCCAGAAGGCCACGCAGGTGGAGGCGGACACTGGAGCCACTGGGGCGCACCTGGAACAGCGGGCGCCGTGTGTGTAAGGACGGACAATTGTACGTGGCCCTCAGTGACATCTGGAATGCTCCCTGGCTTCAGGGCTCGGCGAGATCGTGAAACACCCGACAGTCAGAACCGAAATGTCATTGTAGTTGTCACTGTCGCTGTGAGCTTCGGTGAGGCTTTGCCCCTGTGCTTCGCCGGGTTTGCAGGGTCGAGGAGGGGAGGGGAGAATCGTCATGAATTGATGAAGACGCTGACACTGGACGAAATAGACACGGACTTGGCTTTGCCTTCCTCCTTGTCCTCACGGGCACCACACGGGAACAAGATCCTCACCACACAAGAGGTAGCTTCACTCACTGCACAGTGTCCACCTTAAAAAAGAAAAGTTTTTAAATTGCTTTAAGATTTATTTATTTACACGGGGGTGGGGTGGGGGAGAGAGAGAGAGAGAATCTTGCATCTGTCAGGTCACTCCCCAAATGCCCACAGCAGCCAGGGTTGGGCCAGATGGAGCCGAGAGCTCTACCCAGGACTTGCACATGGGAGGCACGGGTGGCTCATCACCGCCAGCTTCCTGGGTACATTAGCAGGGAGCTGGAGCGGAAACAGAGGAACTGGGGCTTGAACCAGAACCCTGCTACAGGCCACTGCCATCAGACACTACAGCCTAGCCTACGGGGCCAGGACACACACCCCAGGATTTTTTCAGCTGCTGTCTTGACAACTTGTTACAGCCGCCCTTGTGAAGTAATAATTAACTGCTTGTCTCTTAAACGTTCTGAGAAAGCACCAGAAACTGGGATGGAGGCCTGCTTTAAGCACAGCTCACTGACAATGCCAAGGCCGTACCTGGGACCCTCCTAACAGTCCCCGAGGCATGAGAGCTATCGGGTGTGATGAGTGATCTGCGTGAAGGTGCCCCAGGTGTTCCTGCATTAGCTGCGGCTGCAGGGATCCCCTTCCATGGAGTTCTCACGTGTTTATAAGGACAGGAGGCTGAGAGAGAGGTTTTCCCTCCGCTGGGTCATTCCCCAGAGGGCTGCAATGGCAGTGCCAATCTGAAGCCAGCAGCCAGGAGCTTCCTCCAGGTCTCCCATGCGGGTGCAGGGGCCCAGGGACTTGGGCCACCTTCTGCTGCTTTCCCAGGCCACAGCGGAGAGCTGGATCAGAAGTGGAGCAGCCGGGACATGAACTGGCACCCATGTGGGATGCCAGCACTGCAGGCGGCGGCTTTACCCGCTGTGCCACAGCCCCAGCCCCTGATGTTTTTCTATAGAAATATTTTGTTCAGAAGTCTGAATGACAGCGGGGGTGGGTGCAGTCTTAAATGTGCAGTTACACTTGCCCAATGGGATGCTGATTTTGCAAGAGGGAAGCAGCCCAAGGCATGCCATCTGAGCAGGCAGAGGCCCTCCTTATTTTTCAGAATCTTTCCTGCAAGCTTTTCCCTTTTCTTGGGGGGAATCTCCCTGTGCTCTTTCCAAACTGCTATGAATGATTTAAGTGCTGAGCCTTGAGCCTACTGCCAAGCCTAGAGTACATCGGATCCAGATGCTGAGATAGGCCAGAATGGTCCAGCCTCTGTACCTCCCACACAGAACCACTAGAGGGCTATACTTGGGATGAGAAGGTGATGAAGGAACCATGGGGAACCAAGCACCTCAGGCGATGCCTCTGAAAGCAAATATTAAGCTATTTGCACTGGGTTGCAAACTCCAGGGCAGGAGGCCCCAGGGCAGGAAGCCATACTGGGAGTCCACAGCCCGCACTGCCTAATATCCTGCGTGGGGTGCATTGATCACTGATTGTTGTAAATCCAGGGCTCCCAGCAGTCCCCTGTGGGTGCTCTGGGATTGTAGTTGTGCGGTGGGTGCAGCCTGTGTGTGCTGGGTGAGGCGTTCAGCTCAGCTTCAAGCTCCTGGCCACAGTGGTGCTACACCAGGCATAACTCAGGCCAGGTAAGAAGGGCTGATACCAGGGGCCAGCACTGTGGCATAGCAGGTAAGGCCACCACCTGCCATATGGGATACAGGTTTGAGGCCTGGTTACTCCACTTCTGATCCAGCTCCCTCTATGGCCTGGGCCCCTACACCCCCGTGGGAGACCTGGAAGAAGCTCCCGGCTCCTGGCTTCAGCTTGGTTCAGCCCCAGCTGTTGTGGCCATCTGGGGAGTAACCCAGCAGATGCGAGATTTCTCTCTCTCTCTCTGTAACTCTGCCTTTCAAATAAATCTGTTTTTAAAATCATAGGAAATAAAACCACTTTCATGGCAAAGAGAAAAAAAAAATAAACATCAGAATCTGGTTTTAGACTGCAAATTCCTACAATATAACTTCCAAATATCAGGATACATTCATTCTTGTAATATTTAAAGCTTAATAATTTAATGATTTATCCAATTTTATCTTATGATTTTAATCCACTCTGAACAACTCAGCGTGCCACTGGAGATTCCCACAGTGGTCCTGGTGAAGTCAAATAGTAATTACAGAGCTTTCAGTGTAAAGATGAGATTATTTTTAATTATTGAGTAGAGTACTTACATCTCCATACTTATATAGTTATGCTACTCATTAAATGGTTACTGAAAGCTGAAGTGTAATTTTAGTGATAGCTACCTATTTTTCTGTACACATTTTACAGTTGACAGATTAGCCAAGAACGTTTGTTCTCTTCAAGATCTTTACAGCTGTGCCAAAGTACTCAGGAGGATGGAAAATGGACTGTGTCCACTTAATAAGCCTTTAACTCATTTTGCAAGGTACACTTTCAGGTTTTCTTTCTTCTTCCTCTTTTGTTTTCTCCTCCAAAAAAAGGGTCAAAAAGATTCCTAGGATGGATTACAGCATGAGTAAATGGTGACTAAAAAGCTAAATATTTATGATTTAATCCAGCTGTGTATTTGTTGTTGATTTCTTGAAAACTTAGGCAAGGTACACTTCACTTTATTTTTTTAAAATTAGCAGTATTATAATAAACCCGAAAGAACTAAAGTTTGCCTTTGTCTCTCTAAACGGAAATTTCCAACAACATATTCACACACTGCAGCCATTTCCTGTGAAATATTCCATAACCAGCACAGAATAAGCGCTATGGTATATATTTTAAATATGAGCCTTCTCTATCCTTAAAATTAAGGATTATGATTATTTACATCTCACCATTTCTTCTTAAAGCTTCTGTTTATCAAATCAAATATAAAATGCTTCAAATAATTGAAATGATCTTTAAAAGAAGAATTTTTATCTTGCTAAGAAATTACAAAATTACAAAGGTCTTTTCTGGTTTATAACTGCTACAAAATGAAAATATCAGATTAAATTTAACTTTCAAGGTACACGAGATGGCAATAAGGAAAAAAAAGCAGTTTTTTTTTTCAAAAACACACTAAATAATGAGTATAATTTCACTAACCATATTTAAAAAGATTTCAGAGTCTGCTATATGGGAAAAAGGCAATAAAGTTTTGGAGTAGGAAAAACTGCTTTGTTTCCTCAATTCTCTGGTTGAAATTAATTATAGCAAATGTTTATGAAAACATCCGTTCCTCCCAATTATAAATTCTTAATTTTAGTATGGATGATTCCAGACTTTTATTTTGGAAAGAAACTGTTGGAGTATTGAAAGGTTTACAAAAGAACAGACAGAACTTGTAATTCTGGAAAATTGTACATACAATGGGCTAAATCCTGTAGAGTTTTCATTTGTGTGAAACATTTGGAGGGGATTAATAATGGTAACCAGGAGAAGTCAAAAACAGACAGAAAGCTCCATATTTCATCTAAGCTGTTACATGATAAAAACATATGTCAGAGAGAGCAGGACAAATGCCATGTTGAATACTTATGACCAAGAAGTGACCTACCCCCACCCATGCAGTTAAGAAAAAAATTCTATGTTGCATGTACCCTGTGAAATGTCCTATTGCCTAACCACATCCTAGCTGAAAGACAGCCAGTTCCTCTGTAACCTTGCCAATTCCAAGAAATGTCATTAGCTCATGCAAACATAGTTGAAAACCCCTACTTATTACACCAGAAAATTGTAACCGAACCCTGCCACCTACATTGTGATTTTGCCCCATATAAGTCTTGCTAGACAGGGAACCAGCAATACAGTGTGGCTCCCAAGTCTGTACTGTGTCCCTGGCTGGTCAGTCTGCGACTCATCAATAAAGTTCTACCCAAATTCAGTCTCTGAGTGGTACTCTCCCCATTCCCCATAACACATTTGGTGACACAAGAGAATACCAACTAATAATTACAAACAAAGGCTGCTTTACCTCTGAATCTAATTTCTAGGTAAGCAAAATAAAATAAGTAATGATTTTATCAAGGATTTAAATAAACGTAATGATAATACATTCACCAGAACATATGTGTAGTGTTGCCCAAAAATAACAATAAAGGGTGCGAGGGAGTTTACTATGATGCTTTTCATTGCTATTCTGATTTTGAACTAAGTTGCCAGGCAGCCATAACTGTAACAAGAATGCTCAGGATGTTTTCCAATCATACTTTACCTAAGGAGCTTTAAATGATCAAACAGTACCAATATCTAAAAATGTTTTAAGCTAACACATTTCATTTGTTTGAGTAATAATTTAACTGACAGTAAGTTTCTAGGATACAACTGTAATTTTAGAGGTATATCAATAAGTAATGTAAACTAGCCACTAAAATAATCTGGATATGGTTCTTTATGCATTTTAAATACATGCATAAATAATATATACTATACGTATTAGATGTCACCATATATGTAAAAACACAATACATTTTCTATCTAAAGAAACAGTTCACCAATTACTTAGGGCAAGAAAAGTTTGAAATTTACATAATGTTAACTGTTAAACAACATTACAAAGTGAATTTATAACATTCATAATTGAAGTATATTAGCTAATTTGAAAAATACATGTTAGTAAATTGCCTTGGCTTAAATAAGAATAGAAAACACAATATTTTACAAGTCATTTCTAACATGCTTTTAACAGAGTGAATGGCATTCAGACTCCTCTTCTGAAGTTTAGCTCAGGGCATCTACAGGTTTTATCAGTGCAGTTTGAAATCATGGTAAAGAAAGGTATACAATAGGTTTCTGCAGTCTGTTTTATGCACAAACATCTGTCTGCTTCTAGGTTAAGCTAAAAACAGCCAGAACAACACTATACAATAAGAGCACCTACTCAAACGTGCCTTCAGTTTACATCTGAAAACACTGGGTGTTACACATCACTTCACACTAGCTATGAATTCTGAAATCTAATAGAAAAATAAGACATAGTCTCTGAACTGTTAGAGGACCATCACCAATTATGTATGATAAGTAACAATTCGAAGAGAAAAATGACTTGGTTCAAACGAAGAGGAAAACAGTCACAGGTGGGTGGTGTAAAGATCCTTAAGGATTTCCGTCCTTTAATTAAATTAACTACAGTGTTTTAGTTAAAACCGTCCCAGCACCATCCCCGCAGCCAATGCCGCCTTGGCCTGGGCACTACCCTCCCACCCGCCCGCCCGCACCTGGACCTGGGCCGGGCCGGCGCCTGCGAGGCCGCAGCGCGGCTCTTTGTGCGCCGAACGAGGAGGGCGGTACAGAGGCCAGGCCGCCTCCCGCTCACCACCCTTGAACTCCGAGTCCGAGGCAGAAGAGGGCTGCCGGCGGGGCACGGTCGGGGTCCCTCTCGGTGGCGCCCTGGGCTGGCTCCATTTTGTGCGGGGAGCAGGCCGGCTAGCGGGGGAGGCGGCCCGGGTCCCCGCCGCCGCCCCGACCCTGCCCCCTCGGCTTCTGCAGCCGCGCGGGCCCCGCGGAGCACCCCCGCCCGCCGGCTCCTGGGTCCGCGGGGTCCTGGCCGAGTCCGGCCTCCTTGTCCGCCTGCGCACCCCGGTGCCGCGCGGCGGGCGGGAGACGAGCGTTGGGTGCCAGGTCCGGGCTGGCTGGGCCATCGGGTGTCTGCGCAGCACGAACGGGGCTGACAGGTCGGCGGGCTCGGCCGAGGGGCCTCGGGCAACCCGCGCACCTGCGTGGGGAGGCGGCGAGGTCCCCGGGAGGCAGGAATGGCGTTGGTGTCCTGCAGTCTGGTTTGCACGTAAAGAATGCAGTCATCTGGTGGCTTGTGGTCCCTGGACTTGCCCCGAAGGTGGGAAGGAAGCCGTTCGGATTGCACTAAGGTTTTGATCATCGCTGGTGGGAGGCAGGAGGATAGGCAGGGGCTTACGGAGCAGTAGTCTGGGAGAACAAAGAATTACAGAGCACTCGAAAATCGTTATCTCGCCCGAAGTACTAGAACAAGATGCTTTAAACATGGGTTGGAATTGAGCAAAGATTAGACACCTTTTTAAAAAGGTGCTCTGAGCACCACTGACACCACGGTTCTGACAGTATTTCATGGCAATGGACGGTGACAGTTCTACCACAGATGCTTCTCAAGAAGAAATATATCTTCCAATTGCAAATGTGGCTAGGATAATGAAGAATGCCACACCTCAAACAGGAAAGATTGCAACGGATGCCAAAGAATGTGTTCAAGAATGTGTAAGTGAGTTCTTAGCTTTATAGCATCTGAAGCAAGTGAAAGAGAAACAGAAGACAATCAATGGAGAAGACATTCTCTTTGCCATGTCCACCTTGGGCTTTGCCAGTTATGTGGAACCTCTGAAATTGTACCTTCAGAAATTGAGAGAGAAAGGATTTGGTGGAGCAGTCACAGCTACAGAAGGACTAAGAGAAGAGCTTACTTACAGAGGAGGCATTCACTAACCAGTTACCAGCTGGCTTAATAGCTGCGGATGGTCAGCAACACAATGTTATGGTTTATACAACATCATATCAACAGCTTGCTGGTGTTCAACAAATTCAGTTTTCATGATCTGCAGAAATGATGGATGGAAGTATAGAGAAGCAAGAGTCTGTGATTCTGGAACGGACATCAGAAGAAAATGACGTGAAAAAATGTCTCTTTGCACATTAAATAGGTGTAATGTAGTTTCCTGATGCTTGACTAATTGAGGTGTTAATTCTGACTTTTTCATGAATGATTTTAAAGAAAAATTTGGAATTTAAAGGTATTAAAATATTTTTGTTTTGTATGAGAAAAAATGATAAAATCCCTAATTAAGTGAATGACTTTAAGAAATCTATGAGAAAAGTATATTCTTATGCTGACATAAACACATCAGTAGTGAAAAGAGGGACATCACCTCATTTTAGGAATCAGAGTAACCGTAAACCTTCATAGGCTAACTATTTATGCTAAAATTTCAGCAGTACCCATTAGATTTTAAGAGAGTGCTAAGGTCAAGATGTGAAATTTGTGAATTTTGTAATTTCCCATTGAGTGTATTAGTTTATCTGCATTCTTATGTTTTAGTGTTCATAATTAGTTGTCTAACATTTTAAATTTTTCTCTTTTAGATGAAGAAAGGTCAGATATAAAACAGAAATCTAGTGAAATATTTTAAATAAAAAACGCTTTTGGGTAGGCCATTTTAATTTTAGAAAGCATCGTGTAATTCCTTTTAAATAATAAACAGAATTAGTTTTTTAAAAAAGACAGCAGGCTGACATCAGCAAAAAGTTTCAGAGTATGAAACTCCAAGTACTTGCCCTCCCATAGAAACACTGAAAGACAAGCAATTAATCAAGCAAACTGTGTCAAAACTCTGAGAAACAGTCAAAGATTTAAAAAAGTCTAATGAATATAGAATCAAGAAAAAGAGAACTTGGAAATTCTGTGGCATTTTTTACTTGCCCTTAGCTCACTCAGTCCCTTGGCTGTAGCAGTCTTCAAGAGGGAAGCTCACACACCCAGCTTGGGAGTCTGGTACCTGGTTCCGGACAGAGCACAGCAGATCATTTTGTAAGTTGTTGTGCACATCTGCTTGAACCTGGTCAGGGGCAACCTGAAGGAGTAACCAAAAAGGCATTTCTCTTTGTTTAGGCAACTTAGAAGAAAGCATCAGGCATTACTGGAACATACTGCAAGGCAAACTAAGAGCCCAAGGATGCCTGGGGCAAAAGATTGCAAGTGAAACACAAAATAGACCAACCCAATGCCTGGGAGCAAAAGCTAGTGAGAGTTTCTCTGGGAAATTAGGACATTCAAAAGGACTCATATACGTGGGAGAATGCAGAAGGCCATGTGCCTTTCAGAGGAATATGCATGATCAGAAAGAAACAGAGAAGACAGCTTCCCCAGCAGGAAGGAGTGCAAGCCTGAGCAAATGTTTAAGGACTCTGGCAGCACAGCCTACAAAGACATGGTGCCACTTGGTTTTCCAGTACTAGGGTTTTGTTGTTGTTGTGATTGCTGTTGCTCTTAATAGCTCCTGACATTCAAGAATATCTCTGTTAAACACAAGAAACAATGACCTCAGTCACTACATATCACAATGAGTAAGTATTTTCAAAAATAGTTTGGGAAGTCACTAACAAATGGACTACTATACTCTTCAACAACTCTGCCCAACACTATAAATGATCAGATCTGTGTGAATACAGGGTCTTCAAGAACTTCATATTATGTGAAGAACTATGGATGGATTTAAACGTTTTTGCACTACAATGGAATTACCTCTTAATTCACTTTTTCCAGAAACTTTTCAAGTCCCCCTGTATATAGAAAACACCAGCAATGGGCCCTGCACCTGCATGGGAAACCAGGAGGAAGCACCTGCCTCCTGGCTTCAGATCTGTGTGGCGCACCAGCCACAGAGTGCTGGCCATGGCGGCCATTTGGGAGGTGAACCAACAGAAGGAAGAACTTTCTCTCTGTCTCTCTCTCTCTCTCTCACTGTCTAACTCTGCCTGTCAAAAAAAAAAAAAAAAAAAAAAAGGGGCCGGCGCCGCAGCTCACTAGGCTAATCCTCCGCCTAGCGGCGCCGGCACACCGGGTTCTAGTCCCGGTCGGGGCACCGGATTCTGTCCCGGTTGCCCCTCTTCCAGGCCAGCCCTCTGCTGTGGCCAGGGAGTGCAGCGGAGGATGGCCCAGGTGCTTGGGCCCTGCACCCCATGGGAGACCAGGAAAAGCACCTGGCTCCTGGCTCCTGCCATCGGATCAGCGCGGTGTGCCGGCCGCAGCGCACCGGCCGCGGCGGCCATTGGAGGGTGAACCAACGGCAAAGGAAGACCTTTCTCTCTGTCTCTCTCTCTCACTGTCCACTCTGCCTGTCAAAAAAAAAAAAAAGAAAAGAAAGAAAGAAAGAAAACATCAGCAAACAAAATAAGAATGTGTAAATAAATCAATTGAATATGGGATATTCTCAGTACAGATAATATGTTAGACCACAAAGTAAGTGTCTATATATTTCAGACAAGATTGGAAGCGGCATTCAGGGTGGTATGGGCACAGTCAGTACCAAGGTATTTCTTTTTTTTTTAAGATTTATTTATTTATTTAAAAGTCAGAGTTACACAGAGAGAGGAGAGGCAGAGAGAGAGAGAGTCTTCCACCCGATGGTTCATTCCTCAATTGGCTGCAATGGCCAGAGCTGTGCCGATCCAAAGGCAGGAGCCAGGGGACTCCTCCAGGTCTCCCACATGTGTGCAGGGGCCCAAGGACCTGGGGCATCCTCCACTGCCTTCCCAGGCCACAGCAGAGAGCTGAATCAGAAGCAGAGGAGCCAGGACTCGAATCGGTGCCCATATGGGATGCAGGCACTCCAGGCCACAGCACCGGCCCCCAATATCAATATATTTCAAAGACTGAAATCTTACAAACTATCATTTCTGACCCTAAGAAAATAAGAAATCAATGACAAATGAAAAGTGGAAAATTCTGAAATATAATACAAATATGTCCAGCACAGATAAACAGATGGACAATGGATGGATAGATGCACAGATGTACACAAAAACAGATACATACACATACACATACAGTGGTTTAAGATTTTAAGGAGCATAAAAATGCTTTGAATGATCCCTGGTTCAACTTTAAAGATTTTTCCGCACCCCCAAGCAAAAACATTACTGAAATGGTAAAATTAAACTGTCACATTCAGTTTAAAAAAAACCAGGAAGCAGGACCATCATGATTAAAAGCTAAGGCACAGGCAAGACGGATCTAAACACATGCTTGAGGAGAACATTTGGCCTAGCAGTTGAGACAGAGGTTGGGATATCTGCATCTCATAACAAAGTGGTGGGGTTTGGGTCCTAGGTCCATTCTCACTTACAATTTTGTGTTGGTGCACACCCTGGGACACAACAGGTGATGGCTGAAGTGGTTATATACTTGCCATCCATGTGGGAGACCTGAATGGAGTTCCTGGTCTCTGGCTTCTGTGGGCATTTTGAGAGTGAACCAGTGGAAAGGGGCTTTCTCTGTCTCTTTCTCTGACTGCCTCTCTAATAAAATTTTAAAAATACGTTTTCTTCAATTTCCCCAAAATTAAGACAATTAGTAGTTTATATGACAAAATGGAATTAGGAATAATAAAGAACATAAATGTATATAAAGTGCTTAGTGTAGTATGTAGTACAATGTAAGTCCTCAATAAAGCTATCATTTTTATGAGCATTTTACTCAATATATTTATAATATTGGTTCCAATGAAAGAATAAAAGTTAAAGACTCTTAGTCCTGCATGAACAGAATATATTTACTCCTTAAACACCTAAAATCATTAAACATTTCCAACTCTTTATTCTTAGTACATAAAAGGCATTATTTCTGATACTTTAATGACCAAAACTTTATTTTGTGCATTACACAAGGATGATGTGCCAAACTTGTGTGTCCTTGTAACATCACTCCTGTCAGTGGCCATACTAAACATCAAAAATGACACAAAGGAAGAGAATGGAAAATGATACAGCAAATTTAATAAAATTGAAATTTAAGACATTAACTCATCAAATTAGTGAGCTTAATACACACACACATATATATGTATATGTATTATATGTTTCTTGGAATTGACAAAATACAAATAAAGAACTAAAACTACATTCCATCTAGTAGTCAACACAACATATAATACAGTACATAACATTACACATACACAAGAATAGTACAATAAAATTTATGAGAAAAATTCATTCATGATTCTGTAACTAAATGGAAAAAGGACTAATTATAAAGATAATTGTAAATAGAACTACCTAATTTAAATTAACATCTAATAACAGAAAAGTAAATATTCCTATTATGACTATCATATCTCCATGTACTCTATGGATCTCAAAACTGTTTTAAATCTCAGGAGAAAGAGAGATAAAAAGAGAGAGAAAGGGAGGGAGGGAGGGAGGATTGGTCTTGAATCCACTGGTTCACTTCCTGGTGGCTTACCCAATGGATAGAAGATTCTCATTCATTCTCTCTCTCTCTCTCTCTCTCTGCCTCTCCCTCTCTGTTCATAGCTGTGCCTTTCAAATAAATAAATCTTTATATATATATTTATAATTTTTTTCTCCTTAAGATACACAAAATATATGATGTTGAATCAAAATCAAAGGGATCGCTGTTCAGGCTCAGTTTTTAAGGATTTTTTAAAAAAGATTTATTTATTTGAGAGGTAGCATTACAGAGAGAAGAAAAGAAAGAGAAAGGTATTCCATCTGCTGGTTCCAAAGGCAGGAACTTGAGCTTCCTCAGGGTCTCCCACTTGGGTGCAGGGGTCTGAGCACTTGGGCCATCATCAGTGGCTTTCCCAGCCCATAAGCAGAGAGCTTAGTCAGAAGAAGTGCAGCTGGACATGGACCAGCTCAGCCTACTGCACCAGCCATGAAATTACTGTTTTCAAGGCAGAGTATTCTGCTGAATTCTTCTTATGAGGCCAGTGTTACTCCAATACCAAAACCAGACAAAGACATAACATGAAAAGTAAACTTAGACCAATTTTCCTGATACACACAGAAGTAGAAATTCTCAACAAAATGTTAGCAAACTGAGTCCAATGCTACATCAAAAAGATAAGACGCAGAATAAAGAACAAACACCATATGTTCATCTCAATAAATGCAGAGAAATCATATGCTATGATTCAGCATTCATTCTTTATAAAAACTCTCAAAAATTAGTTATACAAGGAGCATTTCTCAAAATGATACAGCTACAAGTGTGTATACATATATGTATATGACAAACCAACAACAAGTATCATGCTGAATTCATAAAACTTGAAAGCATTTTCTGTCAGATCTAGAACAAGAATAGGATGTCCAATTTTTACCACTCTTACTTGATATAGTGTTTAAAGTATTAGCATGAGCAATTACAGAATTAAAGAAACAATGAGCTTCACAACCCATAAAAGAGAAAATCAAAATAGCCATGTTTGCAGATGACATGATTCAGTACATGTGCCTCACATTAAAACTGTTAACCATCAACTCTAATGGAAATAGGTCCTTTAAGTCACTCAACTTCCTTCACAGGAAGAGAATGATAAGTGTGTCTTGGAGTCAGTTTAGGAAACCAAACTTGGACTCCAAAATAATATGCTTGGACACAAAAATATTTATGTAGACAGCAGCACAGCATCACCTAAAGACTGGTATGGCTCACTTTGAAAATTCCATGGTGTCCTGTCACCATGGTAACATGGTGAATGACATCATCCTGCCATTCCAACTGTCACTCTCTTGAGCTGAAAGGTTCAAACTTGAGTGCAGTGGTAACGTGCATATGGTCATATCCAGAGCGGTCCAAGATGGGAAATCTCAACTGCTGTCCAGCAGGTAGGTTCACACTGACTTTCACAATGATGTTTCTTCCAATGCGCCACTTCTGCTTAATACACTTTCCTCATGGACTTTCATTTCCCCCATTCCAGGCTGTCTACAGATTTCTAAATGCATTTGTCATCTGTATTACTCAATTTCTACTTTTGATGCTGCTATTAAGTTTGTTGCTTCAAAATATTTCCTAAATTTTGAAAAATACATTATTCCTAATGCCAAGTTTGTTCACAACTTATTCAGAAAATGAATGAAAGAAACTCACACTACTGTCATCAGGTCAGGTAAAATTAAGACCAAACACATAAGACATCACACAAAAAGGAACTTTGAAGCCAATTTCTTCTGTCTGTAGAGTTCACTATCTGAGACCAAGACTGTAAGAACAGTTTGAATCCAAATAATTTTTGTCACATTGGAAAGAGATTGGGATTTCAGGGAGGGTTTCCATGGGGTGAATAAGCACATGAAACCTGTTGTTTGGGTGTTGTCAGGAAAACAGGAAGGAGGGACAGTGCTGTTGCTTACTGGGACAGACATCTGAAGACAGAGAGAAGAGGGTCTGCCTGAAGGTCCTCAGGCAGAATCACAGGTTGTATGGGGCAAGTATGACGATGAATGAGCCTCACCAGTGGGAGAGGGAACTGTGTATGCTGTCCCTGCAGGGTCTAGGGAGAGGTGAAGAGTTCCTAGGGACTGGGTTTTGGTGAGGGAAGTCATTGGCATGAAGGTGGGCACACAGAGTTGGTACAGACACTGTCTTTTTATCAGAAAGTGATTTTAGACTGCTCAGCCACTTTCTATGAAGTGTAAGTACTAGGTTTTTTGTGACATTAAAAAATACACATGAGACAGGGTAAACTATAAAGAAAGAAGACCCATAAGCTCAATATTCTCAAGTCCAGGTTTCAAAGATCAGATACCCGTATCAAATGTCCATATTGTGTCCTATCATCATGGAAAATTAGAAGAGCAAGCAGAGTCACACAGAAGAGACACAGGAAGAGGGGTCAGCCTTATGTTCTAATGAACATCCCCAGTATTAACCAGTTCAGTACCGAGAGAGCCACATGAATTCCCTGCAACAATCTGATCCCAAATTCCCCATCCCCCAGCACCACAACAATGGAATGGCCCCATTTTGGGTGAATTCCTGTTCAGTGGTCATGCAGCATTGGCCATGGCAGAGAAGTCAATTCTTGGCTCACCCTCACATGGCAGTTGCTCTGGGATGTCCTGTGTTTTGACCCAGCTTTAAAACCAAACATACCACTGGCCCTGTGGGGACATCTGGCCATGGAGAAGGCTGAGCCAGTAATAGTGTGAAGATGCTGGGCCATGATTGGCATAAGTTTGGGTTTCTCCAGACCCACAGAGAGGATGTCCTGGAGGAAAGCGTCATATTTTAAGTCAAGAATAGAAACCTGTTAGAAACTTAAAATAGAAACCTATTTTAAGTCAGGAAGGCATCTGAGTCATGATTTCTCTTGTCTCCAGGACTTTGCCCCGAACAAGACTATTCCTGAAGAAATCCTGCCCTGGAAGATGTCAGAAAGCCACTTAGAGTTCTTAGTCCAGGGTTCTAGTGGAGATATTCATGGTCCTCTATCCTTTAGGGAACCAATGATGAGATTGTCCCAGATCCATAACTTGTCAGTGTTATGAATGTGGACAACTCACAGACATTGCATAATTTTCAATTTGCTTCACAGTAAATCACATGAAATAGGCTCTGATCTGCCCATAGCTTGGGGCTATGTGGGGAACATAGGAATGACCAAGATTGTCCATGAGCTGTAAAGCTTCCTACACATCAAAAGGAAGGAGAGTAATTTCTATCCTCTCCTCCTCTGTGGTCAGTTATCCTCCCTGCATTCAATCACTACCAGGTGGTCAGCTTGTGCTTCCAGGCATTTGAAGATTGAAGAATTTCAGACAATCAGGCTTGATGTAGATTCATTTGTTCTTAATCACTTGAGCTCAAACACAACATGGGCCATATAAATATTTCCACATCTCAAAACAGGGAACTTAGACACATGCTGGTTGTGGGGTGGAGTGGGGGATGGGAGGACTCTGTAACTTTTCAGGTACAAGCAGCTTCTCTCTAAGATTTGAACTGTCAAGCACAGGTCCCTGTTCTCTCATCTCAACAAAGGTATTTAGCTACACTATCAAACTGATGGGTAGGAAATGTTCATCAAAGTGCAAGATCTGCTTAACATCCAACTGTGATTTAGAAGATGGTTCTGCATGATTGAATGTGAAAACTGGGATGAAAATTAGAAAATGCAATGATTAAACACCTCTCTGTGGTCTCCCACCATTGGGATGTCAACAGCTGTCTGTATTGTCAAACTGTTCCAGGATCTTGTCTAAAGTGTTTTAGATGAAAAGGAAGTCGAAGGTCAAGAACATCGACTGCCCATTCCATACAGAAGGTCAGAAAAATCCGTGTCTTGCCAAAAAACACTATACCTCCAACAATGGAGTCAGTTGAAGGTACTGTGCAAATTCAATCAGTAAGCTCATTCAACAATCAGGATTCCACTTTATTCAGGGTCTCATAGTTAAGACAAAACTCTTAAAAGCTATGCTATCTGTCTTTCATTCCATGTTTGCAAAATTAAAATTGGTCAACACAATCAGCATGGTGACCACTACAGTGGAAAGACATGTTAACACTAAACTTGGGGTCACTGTTAGTAGTAACATCTCAGTCAACTGTTCACATGTTTGCCTGATTGTGCAACATGGTTTGAAATGGACACTTCACTGAGAATGCCACCAGATTTCATACTAATATTAAGTCATAATATTAACTGCTGATAAAGTATGAAACCTGAACAGAAAGTTTTCACACTTGACTCCCACTTTCCTTTTTCTTATGACAGTTCCATTAGTAAGGTACATTTTTAATGGAGACTGAACCAATAAAGAAATATTACTTTTTAATGAAAACTTTTATTTAATAAATATAAGTTTGAAAGTACCACTTTTGGATTATAGTGGTTTTCCCCCCATAAGAACCCTCCTACCCACAAACCATCCCATCTCCTACTACTTCTCCCATCCCATTCTTCATTAAGATTCATTTTTAATTATCTTTATATACAGCAGATCAACTTAGTATATACTAAGTAAAGATTTCAACCCACACAGACACACAAAGTATGAAGTACTTTTTGAAGACTAGTTTTGCCATTAATTTTCATAATACAACACATTAAGGACAGAAATCCTATGTAGGGAGTAAGTGCACAGTGACTCCTGTTATTAGCAATTGACACTAATATTTATGATGTCAGTAATCACCCGAGGCTCTTGTCATGAGCAGCCAAGGCTATGGAAGCCTCTTTAATTCACATTCTCCAACCTTATTTAGACAAGGCCATAATCAAAGTGGAAATTCTCTCCTCCCTTCAGAGAAAGGTACCTCCTCTTTGATGGCCCATTCTTTCTGCTGGGATCTCACAGAGATCTTTCATTTAGGTAATTTTTTTTTGCCACAGTGTCTTGGCTTTCCTTACCTGAAATACTCTCATGGGCTTTTTAGCCAAATTCGAATGCCATAAGGGCTGATTCTGAGTCCAGAGAGCTGTTTAGGACAACTGCCATTCTATGAGTCTGCTGTGCATCTTGCTTCCCATGTTGGGTCATTCTCTCCTTTTTAAGTCTATCAATTATTATTAGCACTCGATCTTCTTTATGTGGTCCATTTGACACTTAATACTATCTTTATGATCAGTTATAAACTTAATTGATCACTTTACTAATAAAATGGAATTGGTACATGCCAAAATAATGGTATTTGGAGCCCCATGGCAACTTGCTAGCTCTACCATTAGGGGTAAGACTGAGTGAGTGTGTGCTGAACTGTACATTTCCTCCCTCTCTTATTCCCACTCTTATTTTGACAGGGATTAATTTTCAGTTAAATTTAAACACCTAAGAATAATTGCGTGTTAATTAAAAAGTTCAACCAATGGTATTAAGTAGAACAAGAAAATACTAAAAATAAAATACTAAGCTGTTCTTCAAGAGTCAGGACAAAAAAAGGGCTGATCAAGTCACTGTTTCTCATAGTGTCCACTTCACTTCTACAGGTTTCATTTCAGGTGCCAAGTTAGCTGTCACAGATCAGGGAGAATAAATGAAATTTGTCCCTTTGGTAGTGGCTAATTTCACTCAGCATGTTTTCCAGATTCCTCCATTTTGTTGCTAATGACAACATTTCATTTTTTTACTGCTGTGTAGTATTCTATAGAGTACATATCCCATAATTTTTTATCCAGTCTTCTGTTGATGGACATTTAGATTGATTCCATGTCTTAGCTATTGTGAATTGAGCTGCAATAAACACTTGGGGCAGATAGCTCTTTTATTTGCCAATTTAATTTCCTTTGGGTAAATTCCAAGGAGTGGTATGGCTGGATCATGTGGTAGGGCTATATTCAGGTTTCTGAGGAACCTGCAAACTCTCTTCCATAGTAGCTTTACCAGTTTGCATTCCCACCAACAGTAGATAAGTGTGCCTTTTTTCCCACATCTTCACCAGCATCTGTTGTTAGTTGCTTTCTGTATGTAAGCCATTCTAACCAGAATGAGGTGAAACTTCATTGTGGTGTTGATTTGCATTTCCCTGATGGCTAGTGATCCTGAACATTTTTTCATGTGTCTGTTGGCTGTTTGGATTTCCTCTTTTTAAAAATGTCTATTTAGGGGCCGGCGCCGCGGCTCTCTAGGCTAATCCTCCACCTGCGGTGCCGGCACACGGGGTTCTAGTCCCGGTCGGGGCACCGGATTCTGTCCCGGTTGCCCCTCTTCCAGGCCAGCTCTCTGCTGTGGCCAGGGAGTGCAGTGGAGGATGGCCCAGGTGCTTGGGCCCTGCACCCCATGCGAGACCAGGATAAGTACCTGGCTCCTGCCATCGGATCAGCGTGGTGCCCCAGCCACAGCGCACCGGCCGCGGCAGCCATTGGAGGGTGAACCAACGGCAAAGGAAGACCTTTCTCTCTCTTTCTCTCTCTCTCTCTCACTGTCCACTCTGCCTGTCAAAAAAAAAATGTCTATTTAGGTCCTTAGCCCATCTCTTAAGTGGGTTGTTTGCTTTGTTGTTGTGGAGTTTCTTGATCTCTTTGTTGATTCTGATTATTAACCCTTTATCAGTTCCATAATTTGCAAATATTTTTTCCCATTCTATTGGTTGCCTCTTCACTTTCCTGTTTCTTTTGCAGTACAGAAACGTCTCAATTTGATGCAATCCCAAATGTTAATTTTGGCTTTGACTGCCTGTGCCTCTGGGGGCTTTCCAAGAAGTCTTCACCTACCCTATATCTTGCAGGGTTTCTTCAATGTTCTCTAAAAAATTGATGGTGTTGGGTCATAGATTTAGATCTTTAATCCATGTTGAGAGGATTTTTATGTAAGGTGTAAGGTAGGGGGTCTTGCTTCATACTTCTGCATGTGGAAAACCAGGTTTCCCAGCACCATTTGTTGAACAGACTGTCCTTGCTCCAGGAATTGGTTTTAGATCCTTGATAAAATATAAGTTGGTTGTAGATGTTTGGATTGATTTCTGGTGTTTCTATCCTGTTCCATTGGTTTCTCCATCTGTTTTTGTACCAGTACCATGCTGTTTTGATTATAACTGCCCTGTAGTATGTCTTGAAATCTGGTATTGTGATGCCTCCTGCTCTGCTTTTGTTGTCCAAGATCACTTTAGCTATCCCAGTGCCTCCATATGAATTTTAACCTCATTTTTCCAGATCTGAGAAGAATGTCTTTGGTATTTTGATTGGTATCACATTGAATTTATGATTCATAAATTATGCTTTGGGGAGAATGGACATTTAGATGTTGATTCTTCCAATCCATGAACATGGAAGATTTTTCCATTTTTTGGTATCCTCTTCTATATCTTTCTTTAAAGCTTTGTAATTATTATCGTAGAGATCTTGATATCCTTGGCTAAGTTTATTCCAAGGAATTTGATTTTTTGTAGCTATTGTGAATGGGAGTGATCTTAGAAGTTCTTCCTCAGCCATGGCATTGTCTGTGTATACAAAGGCTGTTGATTTTTGTGCATTGATTTTATATCCAGCTGCTTTGCCAAACTCTTCTATGAGTTCCAATAGTCTCTTAGTGGAGTTTTTTGGATCCCCTAAATAAAGAATCATACCATCTGCAAAGAGGTACAGTTTGAGTTCTTCCTTCCCAATTTGTATCCCTTTAATTTTTTTTCTTGGCTAATGGCTCTGGCCAAAACTTCCAGTACTATATTGAATAGCAATGGTGAGAGTGGGAATCCCTGTCAGGTACCAGATCTCAGTAGAAATGCTTCCAACTTTTTCCCATTCAATATAATGCTGGCCATGGGTTTTTCATAAATTGCCTTGATTGTGTTAAGGAATGTTCTTCTATACCCAGTTTGCTTAGAGTTTTCATCATGAGAGGATGTTATATTTTATCAAATACTTTCTCTGCATCTATTGAGATGCAGAGATGGTTTTTCTTCTGCAGTCTGTTAATGTGGTGTATCACATTGATTGTTTTGCTAATGTTGAACCATCCCTGCATGCCAGTGATAAATCCCAGTTGGTCTGTGTGGATGATCTTTCTGATGTGTTGTTGAATTCTATTGGCCAGAATTTTATTGAGGAAATTTACATCTATGTTCCTCAGTGAAATTAGTCTGTAATTCTCTTTCTCAGCTGCATCTTTTTCAGGTTTAGGAATTAAGTTGATGCTGGCTTCATAGAAACAATTTGGTAGGATTCCCTCTCTTTCAATTGTTTTGAATAGTTTGAGAAGAATTGTAGTTAGTTCTTCTTTAAATGTCTGGTAGAATTCAACAGTGAATCCATCCAGTCACAGGCTTTTCTTTGTTGGGAGGTCCTTTATTACTGATTCCATCTCTGACTTGGTTATGTGTCTGTTTAGTTTTTATGTCTTCATAGTTCAATTTAGGTAGGTTGTATGTGTCCAGGAATCTATACATTTCTGATAATTTCCCAGTTTGTTGGCATACAACACTTTATAGTAATTTCTGATGAATCTTTTTATTTCTGTGGTGTCTGTTGTTACATTCCCCTTTTCATCTCTAATTTTATTGAGTTGCATCTTCTCTCTCCTTTTTTTGGTTAGTTGGGCCAATGGTGTGTTATTATTGACTCAACTCCCAAGTTTACACTAAGGTTGGTTCTCATGGTTCTAGCAGTCTGAGGTGTCTGTGTCCTCCATTTCTCTTGTTCTGTTACTTTTCCAATGGCCTCTATATTTTCATTTATACTCCTAATTATAACCTGACTCATCACTATCTCCATTTTAATTCACTGTTATTTGTGGAGACCCTGTTGAACTGGAGGTGAAGAATGGGAGAAGGAAAAGTTTGTATCAACATATGCTTCAACTCATTTTTAAGTCAACCTGAATCCTTGAACTTTTATCTCTCCTATTCTCCCTATTTATTTTAGTAAAACTAGCAGGGATTAGAGTTGTCTGGATGCCCCCTTTACGGGTCTTGTAAGGTCCTGATGGTTTCCTTTGGAGGATGTGACTTTGTTATGAAGGACACCCTAGGTATATTTCACAATGGTCACTTTTCCACCTGAGTATTTCCAAAAGGGCATTTTCATGCTATCCTGTGCCCACAAGGGATTTTCAATTGAGCTTCACCATGAGAATCTGGTGGACTTGTGGAGCACAAACATATGGAAGTGTGGTGACCCCTGTGAGATTGGAACCCCCTGGAATTGTTCTCAAGTAGGTGCACTCAGCCATCCACATTCCCATTTATGTGTTTCTGTGAGCAACAGGTTCCAGTGACCCCTGCTTCAACTATGCTGATTTCAGCTGTGCTTCTCTGCATCTGTCATCTGCAGACAGAAATTTCAGGGTGGCAGCTTGATACATCTAAGTTGTGCCTTTTTGAGGTTTGTCTCTCCCTTTCTATAACACCATTGTGTATCACTAAGAAGTAGATAGCAGAAGATGAAGCAGGTATCTCTGTACCTCAGTGTTCACAGCGAGCAGAGAGTAGAAACAAAAAAACTGGATTATTTCCCAGTATTTACAAACAAATGGAGGAGTAATGACAATGTGGTATATGAACACAGTGGAATCATTATAATATGTAAAAATGAATTAAAGCTTTATACCACACCATGGATGGACATGGTAACACATGACACTTACTGAAATAAGGTGGACACAGAAAGACAAACACTGCATGTTTCCATTACAATGACATGTATACAATAGGCAAATTCAAAGGGGCTGGAAGTACAGATTAGTTGGGGATGGAAAGAGGGGGAGTTACATTTCTTCTTTTATAGATGCAGAGATTAGATTGGATATTATGACAACTGTTGGGGTACACAGGTGTTGTGCTTACACACCACAGCCAAGTAATTCATGCCACTGAAATAATATACAATAATAAATGTCTACTTGCCCACAGCAATTTAAAAATACCTGAACGGATAATGGCAAATGTAATACTGCTTATGTAGATTCATAGAGGTAAATGATCTTGAAACACATCTAGAAGTGGGGATTTCAATGGCCTACAAAATGGTCAGGAGCAATGATGAGACATCATCAAGGAATCAGTGCACTATAACATTCGCCTATTGCTAAACTGACTGCTTCATAATCATTTGGTTGCTAGTAGTAAGAAAGCCAAAGTTCCCCTTCTCATTTATTTTCTGCTCTTCTTCTTGGGTTTTTCATTCACTAAGGTGGATGGCCCAGCATTGGCACATGTGCAGTTCCCAGCCCACATCAGGTGCCCTTCCTGCTACTTGTGGGTACAGGGCTGGCTTGTCTTTTTCTTGCTCTGTTACTTAGTGCAGTACAGAACTCTTGACGTTGTTCACTGCTCACCAACACCCCCACATAGCCTAGTCCCACGTCCACAGCAATCAAGTCTCCCTGCCTAACTCATCCACAACACCTGACAGTTATCCTATGGTTCTCTTAGCTGCCCCTGAGCACCTGGTGGAAGAGATAAGGAGAGATGGAGCAGATGAGGAGGCCACATCTCTTGGCCAGGTATGACTATGGTTTTTGGTCAGGAATGTCATTTGTATACAATCACTATTCTTATTATTTGAAAGGCAGAGTTACACTGAGAGAGGGAAGGGAGTGAAAGATCTTCCATCTAGTAGTTCACTCCCCAGATGCTTGCAAAGGGCAGGATGGTCCAGCCCAAAGTCAGGAGTCCAGTGCTCTATCCAGACCTCCCACAGGGGTTATATGGACCCAAGTATTTGGGCCATTCTCCATTGCCTTCTCAGGCACAATAACATGGCATCATATTGGAAACCCAGCCACCAGGACTCAAACTGGCACTTCAATATGGACTGTTGGCAGTGCAGGCAGCAGTTCAGTTCACTGTGACAAAGCAATGGGCCCAGTCAATGTTTTTTTTCAGATATAAAAATCTGAACACATACATTGCAGATACCTTCCACAATTTATTTGTTGGGGGAACATCCAGTGCATGTCTATTATAAAGTGAGACATGACTCAAGAGAGTCTTCATTAAATGACAGCAACAGTTACAAGGTATGTGGTATTGGGCATTTTCCACAATAGCTGTTTTGCATATGTTAAATTTTTCACTTATTTATTTTAAAGAATTATTCTTTATTTGAAAGGCAGAAAGACAGAGAGACAATGAAAGATCTTAAATCCTCTGGTTAACTTCCTACATGGCTATAATAGCCAGGGCTGGACCATGTGGAAGCCGGGAGCCAGGAACTCCATCTGGGTCTCCCACGGGTTGGTGTGGATTCAAATACTTGGGCCATCCTCCACTGCCTTTCCAGGTACATGAGCAGGGAACTGGCAGCATCGGGCCTTATTTTCTGTGAAAAGCTCACATCTTGCACACGACTGTCATCTATGCTTTATTTGGGGGCAATTGCCTTATGTACAGTATACCATCAAGTTTCCCAAAGTCAGCAACAGAAGAGACCTGTGCAAACAGTATCTGCTCTTATAGTGACTTCCTTTCTCTGACTGCAGGTGGACTCAAGATCCAGTGAAAATTGTAAGTATTCTAGAATGCCTCAGTTGCTGAACAACAACTGAAGCGATGAGAAAGTGGGATCTTCCTGCCTGTATTCTTCTGGACATGCAACCTGATTCCAGCTTCCTGGTGGATTAATAAGATTGGGGGTGTGGTGAAAGAAACAGATAGACTAGCCCATAGCTACAGGAATCTAAGATAGGACCTGGAAGTGTCTATGTCATTCAGATGGAGTGGGTATCCGTGCATCAGTATGGTGAAGTTTTTAATGAGTGAGTGTGTATGTCATTTAAAGTGCTTGCATGTGTATATGTGTACATATTTCCATGAAAAATGTGTTCCCAAATGCACAACTGAAGGTTCAATTCTAAAAAACAAAAACAAAAACAAAAAGAAAACAAAAAAAAAAAACACAAAGAACCTGATCACCCTCTGCACATTATGTAAGTGAGCTCATTCAACCCTTGCCCCACTAGTGTCTGAAGGGTAGGTTACAATTCCATGGCGTGCATATACATAGAGAGAGAGAGAGAGCTGGAAATGTCAACATGATTTGATCATCACACACTGTCTGCATACAATGAATTCTTATGCTATAATCCATAACTATATACCATTATAGTAATAAAAACAGTGAGGTCAGAAGAAAAGTTTCAACATAATGACTGGTGCTCATTTTTAAATGGTAGAATTTCCGCATTTGAAAATCTTCTTTATTGACTTGTGCTGATACCTAGGGATTGGCAATAAATGAACATGATGCTTTGCCTACAATTGAGTTCTTCTCCCACTAAAGGTTGCTTTTAATTAAGTTCAGAAGCTCATAGAGGAATGACACACTCAAATAAAATAAACAGATGTTGATCCCTGAGTAGAAGTGACCTTGGGAGATCAACAGTAGCAGTTTAGCTTGGCTTTTCAATGGGCAGGAGTCATCCTAGAACTATTACTGAAATACAGCAACCATGGTGATATTTACCCCAAATAGTTTCAATGAATAAAGCTGCCTTGAGCTCAAAAGCTTAAGGCTCTGTTTCTCATGTCTTTCACATTCTTTTCCTTTGCCTTAGCCATCACCCCATGCCCATGTCCACCAATGCTCCCTGATGCACCAATATACTGACAGTCACCGTATGTCTTTTTAGTGCCCCTTGAGGATGCATGGGAGGAGCTTCCTGGTGACACGAAGGATAAAGAAACTCCAGAGTATACTGAAGTAAGGTTACCTGCCTTCCACTAAAATAGAAATCCTCCTTCCTTGGCTTCTTTCTTTCTCAATCATATAAAGAGGAGCAAAATCTGAATTTGGAGAGGGTCCATGATATACCCTGTGCCCAGTGAGCGTAACTGAAAGGGAGAGTTTACACAAATAGAAAGCTGACTCTGGACACAGTGAAAAAAAATTACTGCCAGGGCTAGACCATAGCAAGCTTCTCTCAGCAGGATTTACTCATCCTTCAAAAAAATTTATAATTTCCAAACAAAGTAGACTGGAGAGACACGTCCTCCATGAAGAGCTCATGTCTGTTGGCATGAGTATCACTGCTCTGCTCATGTCTTTGGATTCCCTCTATATGACCACTCTCTCATACATGGTTTCCCAATGTTACTAAGGGAATTAAAGAAATGTGCAAAGGGCAAACAGATTGACCTGATCCTCATGGTGCCGTTTTCTAATTACAGGTGATCTCAATAAGAACAGCAAGTGGTATGTATTCTGGAATCGCTTACTCACTGTAGTATGAATAGTCCTGATGATAGCACAGATGGGACTATCTTGGGGGCTTTAGTGTGGAAGGGCACCTGATGCCCAATTCCTGCTATAAAAGAGGACTGGAACCTGGTAATTTCCTGATGAATGGTAATGATCATTTACTGGTGTCCCAGGAAGATACTGGCTTGTGTATGGGAGTGGTAATTTTCTATGTAGGTATCCATGTGACATAATCCTGAGTGTATGACTTTGGCAGTTTCTGTGTATTACCCTAGTTATGTTCCTCTGAAGTCACTATCAATATCTCAATAAAAAAGCAATCATATAGGTTACAGTATGGTTACAGGAACATGTATATAAACAAGAGTGGAATTGTACACTTCACTGGGTTCTGTTCCTTATATGCCTAATAGATCTTGGTCATTCACATCAGTTTATCTAGGAAAACATCCCAGCAAACCCAGAGCAATCTTCACCTAGCTGTATAAGGACAAAACAATGTTTCAGAAGCACAGGGAATATATCAGCAGCACCATGAGGCAATAATACATCTCACTCCTCAGGAGGCCTCTTGCCTTGTGTTGCTAGCTTGCTCAGCATATTTCCCTTTTCACACTTCCCCGTTCATGAGTCTTCTCTGGGAAAGATATCCTCTGAATTTATCTGTACAACCCACAGTTCTGGTAGAAATATGGGAAAGAGGAGCCATCAGATAGATGTGGAGGAATTCTGAGACCTAACGTTGCCCTTCAATTCATGCTGCTAAGATGTCATCCATTAGCCTAACCATGGTATCTGTGTGTTATGTAAGAAATGTGGCAAAATTCAGAGACAAATGAGTTGGGGTTAAGATTTGACTGCCAAAGGGGACTCTTGGCTTCCTTTTCGGAGGGCCCTTGGGTGCCTGTGCACTGCAAGGTGGGAAAATGTCAACTCAGTCCTGGGTCCGAAGGACCCCACAATATTCCTTCTGAGCCTCCCAGTGGAAATTGGTTCCAGATTTCTTCAGAAGGCATTTCCAAGGAAAGAATTCAAGGTTGTGGTGTGAGGTCCATATGAACACAAAAGGAAACAAAGGATACTGTGGGATTCCTTTGGGAGAATGCTTTCTGGGGAACAGCATTGCATTTTCATAGAATTAGATGGTCTCTAACTGTCAGGATGTTTCCCACAAAGTACTGAGACTGCTTCTCTGACAAACATTTACTAGTGTAACTCACAGATTATCTACCCCAACGATATTTACTTATAATCTTTCATCTCTAGATCACTGTGCTCCCATGGTTCTGAAGGGTCACACTGCTGGGAGGGCTAAAAAGAAAAAAAAAAAAACTGTGGCCAACAGCGAGTCTATGATGCATTGGAGGAAGCTTCCCCATGTGCTCTATGCGAAAGAGCAGAGCACAGCTTTGGCTGGTCCCTGGCAGAGGGCAAGCTTAGAGGCAGAAAGAAGATACTAGGACATTCACGCCATGGCAGGCAGCAGGGATCCCATGATTTAATTACCAGGAGAATCAGTTCAGCAGCATCACTTGGGAAAATAGAAGGAAGATGATTTCCCCATTCTGAGTGAAAATGAGCAGGACACATCCTTGATGCTAGCTTGAGCACTGTCCAGATGTCTTCTTAATGGCCTGGTAAGAGGAGGTCATTCCAATGTCAGTGTCTTCCATCTTCATTTCATGATGGAAAAGACACACAGAGAACTTGCTGAGGGTAAGATAATAGGAGGCATGTCTCTATTTCTCTCCCCAGAAGGGCAGGGCATGACTCACCAGAGATGGATTTCAGGTTCAGGCCAGATAAAGAGAGGATCCCAGGTCTGATCCTTTGGGGCCTGAACAGGGAACAGGATTTTGGAAATCACCTCACAATTATTATCCATGCAGAAGCATAGAATCTGGAGGGGCCATCCCACCTCAGGGCTATCAGAGCTGCAGCACACTGCAGTAAGAGGACAGGTGGGGAGGGGCATGGGCACCAGCACAGGGCAAGCTCAGCACAATGATGGGGTTTATGTGCCCTTCCTGCTCCTCTGTAATTTAGAAGCACTGGAAAGTCCTAGAGTTCCCAGGGCCAAAGTCCATCTGTGTTCTAATCTTGTGTACAGGAAGCCTGGCCAGAGCTGGTCTGTCTTCTTCAGACATTGCCATCCACAGCCTGGCTCTTGGCTGTCCTTCTAGGGACCCATAGGCAGACTGAGGAATATATCCCTGGTCTGGGATGGAGCACAGGGATGGAAAGTTTTATTCCTCACTTTGCAGACACTGTTGGACTATACAACAGGCCGATTACCTGTCCAGGCTCTGACCCAAGTCAGGTGCAATCAGAATGAGCTACTGAAAAAAGTGTTCTTCCTGCACAATTTGTTCCAGCTGCTCACAGAATGCTCTCTCTTAGCCTGGGACAGGTCCATTCTCCAGTTCATACAACTCAGAGCATGCACATTATGGCTGGGGTTTGGGGTTTTCAGATGCAGGCTGGAGGTATCATCATTCAGTGTATTAAGGAAAGTGAGATGTTAAGAGGTGGTGCCTTCAGCTCCTCTCCCTCACTGGAAGGCTGGAAGCTGTGGTCAATGTCTGCCTGAAGGTCAGGTCCACAGAGCCAAGGAAGGGTCTGAGAGCACAGAGGAAGGGGCAGGTTCATGTTGAACAATCCAGGATGTGCTCAGGTTGAGGGGAGGAATAGGAAAGACTATCTGTAAACATTTATTGTCTGTGTTTGTGTCTCTTAAGATTGGGTCTTGCAGAGCATTTCTGATTCCAACAGTGAGGATGAAGCCTCTTCAGGTAGGAGCAATACCCACAAATCCCAGAGAGTCAAATTAGGGGAACGATTGGATTATCTGCTGCTTTGGACTCCTAAGAGGACATATTAACTCAGGAGGAAAAAAAGACATTGTATGTAGACATCTGATTTGTTATTTTTATATTAATTGTGGAGTAGGAAGACATTTTATGCCCATGAGATTGGAGCAAGCTGAATTTTTAACAATCATTTCTTGCTTGACTATTTAAATGTTCACACTTGCTTAATACTGACCATCCCTGGCTTTACCATTGCAAAGATCAAATCCCCTGCATTGTGATAGGATAGCACTGCCTGCATATAGAGTACAAGAGATGTTTGAGTTGTGTGTTGACCATTATGTTAGTCCATTTTAGGTTGCAACACAATACCTAAGATTCTCTAATGAATTAGAAACAGAAATTTCTTTCTTATCAAGGTTGGCAGGTGAAAGACCAAGATGTGTCTGAGGAAGGGCTCTTTGTTGCATCCTCAACTCACTTGGCAGAAGGCAGAAGGCCATGGAATACAGTGGGACACCATCTCTCACACACACTGACCTGTACTCACACAATCCTTGTAGCAAGTGCCAGGTGATAGTGAGTAGTGGACCCTCCCCCTCTGTACAGCCAGTAGATAGAACAATTCTTGTGTGCTCTATCCTCACTGCCTACTTCCAGTTTACAATCCCAGTCTCTCACTCCCAGGGTTGGCCAAGTTAAAGAATACTTCCTCTGAGTTGACTGGGGAGGCCCCAGCAACTTAGAATTGTGAGGGCAAAGCATTAGTCTGAGTTCATCTTGGATTCTCCATCTCACCCAAGTCTGGAGTAGGCTTTATGACAGGCTGTTATCCAGTTGCTACTGGAGATACTGCATAGCTGTACAGGCTTCCCAGTGGATGTGTCTTAGGGGATTCTGGACTGGAAGTACACACTGGCCCTCATGGTTCTGCTGACCTCATCCCTTGGAATGTACTGGTCTCAGTGGATGGTCTCTCGGCACCAGGGCTGTGTGTCACTTTTCCCCTCAGATGCACTGCTCCAAACACACCAAGCTGCCTTGTTCACCTTCTAGTCATACCCAGCAGATTCCATGTCCTCAGGCATGCCAGGAGTCCTACTTCCCAGGCCATCTACTGCTCAGTGAAAACTCTAGAAAGTCCCATTTATTGATATGGCCAAGAATACACCTGCTATGGAGTCTCTGTTGCTTCCTTGGCAGACTACCAGAATTTGAACAAATTAAATTTCCACTCCTTATTGGGGCATCTTTTCAAATGGGTCAGGTAACATAGTATTGCACTGATGATTAAATATTTCCAAACTCCACAAGGTTAACCCAGATATATGGTGTGGGTGCTTGTTACCTTTCCAGGACCCAACAGGAGACCATGGCACTCACTCCCCATATAAACAGTGGTCTTGGTATATTGCCGTGCATGGTAATAGATTTTTAAAAGATTTATTTATTTGAAAGGCAGAATTACAGACTGGGGGGGGGCAAAAATAGATCTTCCATCCAATGTTTCAGTCCCTACATGACCTCAATGACCAGGCTGGGCCAGGCTGAGCCAGGATTCTGAAACTCCATCAGAGTCTCCCAAACAGCAGGCAGGGTCCCAAGCACGAGCCATCTTATACTGCTTTCCAAGGCATATTAGCAGGGAACTGGATCAGAAGTGGAGAACCAGGGACACCAATCAGTGATCCTATGGGGCAGTCACCACAGGTGGCACTTTAAACTGCTGTACCACAATGCCAGCCTCAGGTGGCAGTATATCATTATCTTGGGCTCCAAAGCTCCCATCACAGACAATAATATGATTGGTGGAGGTTGACCAGAACAAAGGGAATGGACAATAATTATGAGACAAAATTGGGGAAACATGAAAGATGGAAAACAATGTGTTACACAGGTTGACACAGGGACCATGGCTACCTAAGGGAGGAACAAGGTGACACTTCCTAGCCACTTTTATGGGAATCTGAGGGCTGAAAGAAGAGGTCAAAGTTCAGAGATCCTCTCATTACAAAGGTGAAGCCACCCAAGCCCTGCAACAGGGGTGTAGAGACGGAGCTCCAAGAGGGTCCGAAGGTTGGCCTACATCATCCAACCAGCAGCAGGGGTCCAAGTCCTCACCTCAAGTCTAACTCTTCCCTTTCCTTCTCTCTGGCAACCTCATCACTCCCTGCTCCTGTGCAATCAGAAGGCTACAAGGGAGCATCCGAACTTTCTCTTGGGAGCAGCGATCTGGGTGTAAGTGATTTCCACATTCATCGCTTTCTGATTCTTTGGCTTTCTTGCTCAAAAGCTCCTATTCCTTTGTCTCCCTCATTCCCTCCTCAACAGAGTTGATGATTCTCATCCTGAAGGACCTGGTGTCATCCAGGCAATTGATATAATAGCAGTGTGGATGCTGATCCAATCTCTCTATAGCCCCCCCATTTGATCAGCCTTGTCATCACTCCTGACCCCAGACTGCCCTATGAAATGGTGCTGAGCAACCTGGCTGGCCCACACAGGGAACTGGCCTGGGGACAGGCAAGCTGGGTCCCAAACTTGGTGTGAGGGATGACTCCAGGGAAGTCTGAATCTGTCCTTAGTGTCTACCAAGACAAGTCAGACAGGTCTTTTCCTGCAATGCCTGCTTCAGGAAACTCACTCTGGTCTCCTTCCAGCTGTCCACATGTTCCCTTGATGTTAACTACAGTCAAAGCCTTCAGGACATGGAGGAACTAGACAAAGAAGCACAGGAACTGTGATTCTGAAGCAGGTAGACAGGGGTCAGGGAAATCAGGGCATAGATTCCATTGCTTCACATTCTTTGTGACACCTCAGGGATGACAACAAAATGGAGCCCAGAAGTGGAGAGACTGCCATCGAGCTTGACCTGGAGAGTGGAGATGAATGGATTTTCAGGATCCACACAGGTTAGTGAAGAATGTACCCTGAGGTGGTCCCATGGAGCACATCCCCATTCCATGGAAGCTCCTAGAGCTGCTAGGAGGACTTTTGCTTTCATCTGAAGGGAAGGCTGGAGGTGTTAGCAGGATTGGCAGGCAAATGACTTTGGAGGGGGCTGTTAGTTGTGTTGTTAATGGGAAGAGCTGCCATAGTTGTTGAACATCTCCCTCTACAAGATGCATCCCTACCTGCCCATCCTGAAGTCAACAAGGAGCCTCACTGGTGTGGGGAAACACAGGGGGTTGCCCCTGACCACATCCAACTCAGGATGATTAGGAAGAGGCAAGACAGAAAGAGGAAACTTTGAGTGCCTTCTCACACCAGGAAGAGAGCCCAGTATACCCACCTTTGTATCTTTGTGGCTACCCACCCCATCCTGACATCACATAAGAGCTCACACAGAATGCAAGAGCTGTGGGGATTTGTCCAGACCTTTTGGAGCCCTCAGCCTCCTTTCTCAGAGGCTGAGGATAGAGGCTTTTTAACATGCTGATTGTTTTATTTTTGTGGTTATAAAGTCTTCTATCTTCCTGGCAAACTTAATTGTCAGCAAATAAGGCAAAGCTCACTTTGAAGAGTGGCAGGAGCAGGGCAACAAGTCCCCAGTGTGCTCATTTGCACTGATTTTATACTTCAATTACAAATACACACTGGATATACAGCTCTTTCAAAAGAAATGTCATCCATCACTTTTTCCATGCTGAAATATACCAAAGCAATAATGGTTGGGTTTTAATGCCACAAAATAATTCTTTGCCAATAAAATCTCCAAGATGACTTCCACATGGAGGATAGAAAGAACTTCCGCAAGATTAGGGAAGGAAACCAAAGAGCTCTGTGCAGTTGTCCATAATTAACATGCAGGTTACAGGCCTTTGACCTGTGGGGTAAGGACTGAAAAGGCAGGGTCAGGACTCCCATTCTGTGTCATAAGACCTCCTGCTCCTCACAAGACCCAGGGGAGTGGGCCTTGGATTTTTAATCCCAGTGGCCCAGAGACCTAGCCTTTCCTGTACATCAGGTTCACTGCCAAAGTGGCCAGTCCCCTGAAGGATGCCCAGGTGAATGCTCAATGGGAATTCATAATTATAGGACATCCATACCCCAAACAAATGGGCCTCAGTGCAACATGGCCCTGACTGCTGTGCATATCAGGACCTAGGGTTACCTCTAAGGGCTTTTGAGTACTGCACACCCATCCTGTTGTCCCTACCCCTACATCATCCTTGTCCCTCCCACTGATCCCTGCACCCATGTCATCTTTGCAGACATTTTTAGCTCCTTGGATGATTTTGGTGTGGAGTACTGGGACGCAGAGGAGCTGGAGTTTCCCAAGCCATCGGAAACTTGAACCATACAGGAGGAGACAACTTCAGAAACATCCCTCCTCACCAGTCCTCTGCTAGATTTGACATTAAATTCTTGTCACCCAGTACTAGTGATTTTCACATGCTTTTATGTCAAAGAAAATCCATTATAAGAAAACACCTTTAGCAAATGTAGAACTTAAAATGACCAGAGAGCAGTCACCCTAGTGAATCCCACCACCATTAATGCCTCAAGAGGAATCTAGTTTGGTCTTCACTGAAGAAAGTCACTGCCAGGTTAGCTGTTTCACTCTGTCCTTACAGTAATGACTTTCTAGGCATTTTGTCTCACATCAGTTCCTTCCTCTGGAAGGGATCATAGGGTCCATCGCAGATCTCTGAAAACCCCTCTTTCAACTTAACCTGATTATTTGTACTTTATAGAAAGGCCTGATATATAAGGGAAAATGTCCCCGAACTTTGTGAATCTCAATTTATTCCCTTTATATGGAGGGTCAGTATTAGTATCTCTGAGATTATGGAGTTATTTTCAATCATGTCTACAGAATTATTTTCTCAGTGTGACTAGTTAGCCTTTTCTTATGGGTCACCATTTCATTCATGGGATCATTAAGTTTTAGATTCTTTTGATTTCTTTGAATCAGCAAGTTTAGGAGTTTTTTTCCTTATTTAAATTTGTGTCATTTGAGTTTAGAACTAAAAACTTCCACTTTACTTTAACATCAACCTTATTTCAGAAAAATTTGATTTCAGATACCAAATTTTTTTTAGTTAAGTAGTGATTGCTACGCATTTGAATCCCTTAGACTATTAAACAGGTACACATAAGTTCAGATTCACCTAGGCCCACAACTCCAGCAGAAATAAGTTTTCTTATTATTATATATATATAATACATATATATTATATATTATATATATTATATGTATTATATGTATTATATATATTATATTATTATTATTCAAGCATATACATCAGGCTTACCATGAACTCTTGTGTTTGAAACAGAATTGCCCAGGATCACCCTTATTGATTTCTCCTTTGTTGTCTTTAAATGCATTATCTTGGAAATAAAGTCTCAAAACAAAAGAATTCTTTGAAATTTCTGTGCTGATGTAAAAAATTTCATGTGCCGGAATAAAAACCTGTCATGCATAAAATATCATGAATCCAATTCTTGATCAATTAAAGATGTACAAACATAGACACATACACACACACACACACACACACACAGAGAGAGAGAGAGAGAGAGAGAGAGAGACTACAGACTGGGTGGCTTGGGCAATACAATGTTGATCATATACTCACATACCAGGAGTTCATGAATGATCTTCTGGCTTCCTGTAGCCTGGGGATGTTCTACTGCTCACTATCTATGTATACCCCATGGTAGAATGGTTGAGCCAGGCCCACAGTTGCATCATTATTTTCAAGATTTATTTATTTATTTGAAAGGCAGAGTTACAAAGAGAGAGAAAGAGAGAGAAAGAGAGAGATCCCATTCACTGCTGGTTCACTGTCTAAATGGCCACAATAGCTGGGACTGGGACTGGGACTGGGAAAGACAGAAGCCAGGAGCTTCATCTGGACCTCCCACATGGGTGTAGGGGGCCAGACACTTGGGCCATCTTCCACTGCTTTCCCAGGTGCATGAGCAAGGTGCTGGATCAGAGGTGGAGCAGCAGGTCATAAACTGGTGGCCATATGAGATACCAGTGTTGGTGGTGGCAACATATCCTATGATGCCAAAACATTAACCCTCAGAGCTGCATCTTAACCCCACCTCCCCACATATATACACACACATGGGCATCCCTTGATAGCAAAAGACAAGATTGATACCATACAGGCTCTTCAAGCTTCTGTTACCCTGCAAGCATGTAGGGGTGAACTGACCCCAAACATTCCAGGCACCAGTTGGCAAGATCCATGGATGACATGGTGTATAACTGTGACTTCAGAAACACAGGCATGGCATGCAGTGGAGGCACTGGGCTGGCCTCCTGATGCACTTGCGTATGATGCAGATAGTTCTGAGGCATCAGGTCCAGAAGTGATGATAAAACTGGATGGAACAGGAGCTACAGTCTTAGACACAGTGAGCAGCAGTCCAGAGAAGTAACTTCCTTGGAAAACAGCTGAAAATCACTCATGTTAAGCCTCACATATGCTTGGAGGGATATTATGGACCTTTGGCTGGTTTATTGGCTATTCTAAAGGGACATGTGGGAGACAACAAATCCCCACATCAGAGGCTGAGGTAGAAGCACAAGAATGGGTCTAATAAAGGACCTTCTGTTGGTGAGTGGGTTATCTCCCTTGTTGGAGGGCACAGGGATGTGAACTTCTATGCATAATCTAAGATCAGGAGATAGGGACAGACTGAGTTTCTAGATCAGCCATGAGCCCCTGGACCTCATTTCAACAAGATTTCTGGATGACTACTGGTTCATCAATGGGAATTTCAGTCCTGCAAGGGATACATAGCAAAAGTAATCCTCTTGGACACATTCCTCCCTTGATGTATTTAAGGAAATGTGTGAAAATACTGAATGAATATTTAAAGGCATGTATATAACTTCATAAATACCTCTATACTTTGAAAAATAATGTTGTGGGGCTGCGCTCTGGTGTAGTGGGTACTGTTGCCACCTATAGGGCTGGCATCCCATATGGGTGCCGGTTCAAGTCCTGGCTGCTCCACTTCTAATGCAACTTTGCCTGCTCCCAAGTGGTTGGGCCCCTACACCCTCATGGGAGACCTGGATGAAACTCCTGGCTCCTGAATTCTACCTGACCCAGCCCTGGCTGTTGCGGCAACCTGGGGAATAAAACAGCAGATAAAGATCTACCTCTACCCTCTACCCTCTACCTCTACCTCTCCTTCTCTGTAGCACTGCCTTTCAAATACATAAACCTTTTTTAAAAGAGAAAAAAGATAAAGTTGTTTCTTACTTGTAAAGCACTATCTTTCCTTCCAGGATGTTTCCCTCTCAAAGGAAGGAGGAAGTCAGGACTACCTTTAATTTACAAATGTGTACACCACAAACACATAAAAACATATGTATCCTAGAAATAAATCCCGATAGAAACCAATCCATAATACCCAGGTACATGACTTTCACAATACGGTGGACATACATAACTAATATACACAGCCCTCAAGGAGTTCATACAAAATCAGACACAGACACACTCATGCTCTTCACATAGGGGCCATTGAGCTCTCCTCTTCTGTTCTGGAAAGCATGGGGGTCAGAAACACCCGGAATGACCCTTTGCTGATATTTCCATTCACCAAGGATGTCACCAATCACCATGGGCATGTCAGTGCATCAACATCAGTGGAGAATTGGCCTCTCTTTCCTAAGAAACCATGGCCACTCATTTTTAGAAGGAATACCCACAGTTTGAAAAACTCATGGTACTCAAAGACTTTGGGGTCAACAAGGGTAGGTGAAGGCTTGCCTCTAACCCAATTTGTTCACTCATTCAGTGATTCTGGTGAGATTATCTTGTAGGTAGTATACCTAGGCACCAGGTCAGAGAGCACAATGCTGGACGGATGGTCCTAACACAGGGCAACCAAAATGGGGTTCCTTGGGGACTTCTCAGAGCTCAGCACATGGCACAGGCCTGAAGGCTACACACTCGGTGAAAGCCACTTCTGGTCCAAGCAGCATGTCCTAGAAAGACTGCCCAGGAGAACTACAGGGCCAGCTAACTGACTGTCTTGGAAACACCTGGAGTCCACATGCTATATGCTCCCCCACCTTTGGAAAGGCACTTAGGATCCATGGCTGGTTACCACCCCTTTCTGACAATACTTCACATGAAATATACTCCTCACCAGGTCAGAGGCTGGATGTCTGGCCTGAAAGCCCTGGTGGAAAGTATAAGTAGAGTGTCTAATTTAGGGTCCACCAATCCTAGGCCAAGACACTTGGCAAAACTGTTGGAGGTGTGTGCACATATAAATTGCCCATGGACAAAACCAGGAGTCAGGACCATGGGTCAACCCTAGTCCCCTGTTCATTAACCTTTCCTTGCTTCAACAATGACAGGTAGAAACTCACATCATGTCCATAACAAAAGTTAAAACTAGACAAATCCACATTATAGACACATCTGTAAATGTGTATACGTATTGAACAAACCTCTGAGGAAGCATACATAATTGTGTATATATTCATATTTGTCTACAAAACACAGTCAATTGTTCCTTTAACTGTGGAGCTGTATGGGATGATATGACATTGCAGATGGGAAAAATTTACTACTGTCAATATTTCTAGAACTGTAGACATTCAAAAATACATGCAAACATATATGTCTCCAAAATGAGAAACAAAAAAAAAGGAATCCAAGAATCTTAAATCCACATAACAAGACAATGTACAAATACAAACAACTATACACAAAACACTGGGGAACACAATCTGACAAACATAGACACATGCATAATGTATATAGACTATTTGTCCAGGAGGCATTGGGTCCTCTACACCTCACTGGCAAGCTTGGAGCATAAGACACCTGGAGACCCTTCACTGCCAATTCCAGGGGCCCTTAGTGCATACCAATCACCAGGGCCTTTCCACCAAAATAGCCTTGACAACAAGAATCTGAATCTTATTGGGGAGATGGTCACTCTTTCCACCAAAGAACACATCCTTTGATTCAGCCATGAGCCTGAGTGACTCAGAGTCCAACAGAACTAAAGTTAGGCCTCTCTGTGGAGAATTTTCTCACACAGAGAGCTATGTTCTGACTTGGAGCTAGTCCTTGTAGGCCTGAGCTCTGGTGACATAGGCTGGTGGCACAGGTCTGCCATGTCATAGAGCCCTGACGAAACCTTAGGACTTCCAAGGATCTCCTTGGATGTTTATGGCCCCCATGGCTTCCATTACAGGAAGGGAGATGGTCAGCCAAGGGCTCCAATGACCTCAACACAGCCAGGGTTCTACACTTCTGGCCCATGATGGGCAGCTTCTGTTCTGTATGCTATTCATAGCTAAAATAGTGTTCTTGGAGAAACATACACTTTAAAATATGCATACACATTGAACAAACTCCTAAAGATACATACTTAACTCTCTATTTGTACCACTCTATAAACATAGGAAATGGTTCCTTTACCTGTATAGTTGTATTCTTGCATCTAGGATGCTTCAACTCCCTAGGAGAAAAGAGTACATTAGCACCATTATTTCTTTCTTTCTTTTTTTTCTGACAGGCAGAGTGGACAGTGAGAACAGAGAGAAAGGTCTTCCTTTTGCCATTGGTTCACCCTCCAATGGCCGCCATGGCTGGTGCGCTGCAGCCGGTGCACCACGCTGATCTGATGGCAGGAGCCAGGTACTTATCCTGGTCTCCCATGAGGTGCAGGGCCCAAGCACTTGGGCCATCCTCCACTGCACTCCCTGGCCACAGCAGAGAGCTGGCCTGGAAGAGGGGCAACCGGGACAGAATCTGGCGCCCCGACCGGGACTAGAACCTGGTGTGCTGGCGCCGCAAGGTGGAAGATTAGCCTAGTGAGCCACAGCACCGGCCCACCATTATTTCTTTAAATGTATATAAACACAAATGCATACAAACATGTATACCACAGGAATAAGTAAAATAGGCAAACATCAGATTCCACATGTATGAGTAGAACAAGAACGTGAATATATACAAATAACTTAGATATACAACACAGTAAAGCACACACAAACTGACACACACAAACACACACATACACACATTTACTTCCTTGGTCTAGTGGCCATTTGGCTGTCCACTCCAGTATAGGAAATCTTGAGGGCATACAAACCCAGGAAATCCCTTCACTGACATGTCCATGGGAGCCTGGCAACACCAAGCCCAGGGACATGTCATTAAACAACCTATGGCAAATGTAGCTCACTGGGGAGCTGACTACTCTTTCCAAAGATGTCCACTAGGAGGAAAAGCCATCTTTTGGTTAAATCAAAGAGCTTAGAATCTCAAGTGCCAATGGGTCTGGCAGGGATGGACCTCTACCCTAAGAGCATTCCCTCACACTGTGTTCTCACTTCATGGAGACAGTACACATAGAAATTATACAACATGGCACCAGGATGGACAACCCTTCCAGTATGGGACTTCAAGGAGGATATATGGGGAATTACAGAAGCCAAGGAAAGCCTCAGACTCTGAACAAAATGCCTGATTACAGAGCTGGCTCTGCCTAGAACTCCTTTGTCCTAGAGAGGCCAATGTAGCTACCTGGAGGACTGGCTCACTGACTCACTGAGAAACAACTAGAAATCATGTATCTTAGGCCTCCCACATTGAAACCCTAGGACTCCCAGCACCAGCAGGATCCTGGCATTCTGGACTGCAGAAGGGTATTCAGGAGTAAAACAAAGCCTAGAGGACAAAAAGGAAATGGCAGATGACCATGACCACATGAAGTTTAAACATAATACACAAGCAGCATTAAAATAGCCAATGCTATAGGAATCATCTTGTGAATGCGCATAAGCAAAGGATGCTGTCTGCCCATTATGTGGTGCCCTAGAAACAAATGCGATTTCTGTGTTTCTTTAGAGAAATGTTTAAATAATACTAGCTTCAGCATAAACCTACAATAATAAGAAAATCTGAGAGGTGAGGACTTCAGGCATTCAGTGAGAGAAGGCACCTTAAATAAATTCCAGTATGTCCATAAACACAATACTCTGGATCTGTAGTTCATTTGTGCTTTAATGAGGAAATCATGGGTGATGAACATGGAAAAAGCAAGTTACATAATTTCCCCTGATTTAAAAATGGTATGCACATTTATTTTTAAAAAGTCACATGTGGACAAGCAAAGGCACTGAAGTAACTGAAGCAATTTCAAGAAATAGGAATTAAGTGCCTTTCATGTCAACACTTTCTATTGACTAATAAAGCCCACATAGTATTCTCAAAAGGATAGACACATTGGTCAATGCAGAACAGACACTCATCAAGTATGACCATACATTTCCACTTATAATCTACACACATAACCACAAACCAGTACTGAGGATGGCGTATCTCCAAAGTCACATAGGATGTGCAAGACCACCACAATCTAAAACTACTTTCAAAGAATATATACATGTGGCAAAATACACCTTATTTCACTACAAAGCATATGAAAATATAAACACTAAATGCCATCTATGTCATGTCTTCACACTTGACTCAATCAAATACACCCACACTGTCCAAATTTACAATGCCAGGAGCCCCAGATATAACATTTCCTCAAGTAAATAATCTTCCTTGTTTCATTACTCCCATCATTTTCATTACTACATGTTTTTTCTATAGTAGAAGCTGGTTTGGGAACAGGATAGACAGTTTAGCCACCTGAAGCCAATAATATAGCACATGTAGGACCTTTGGTGATTTACTATTTTTGCACTTCACCTGGAAGTGTTTTATCAATTTTTGGAGCCACTAATTTCATCATAACAGTTAACATTAAGTCACTTACTATATCCAAATACCAAGCACCACTATTATTTATAGTTATAATCCTCCTAGGACTGGCATTGTGGCACAGCAGCTTAAAGCCCCAGCCTGAAGAACTGGCATACCATATGGGCACTGGTTGGAGTCCCAGTTTCTCCACTTCCAATCCAACTCCCTTTAATGCATCTGGGAAGGCAGAAGAGGATGACTCAAGTCCTTAGGCCCCTGTACCCACATGGGAGACCCAGAAGAAGCTCCTGGCTCTGGAATTTGGATCAGCTCAGCTCCAGTCATTGTGGCCATTTGATGAGTGAACCAAAGGATGGAAGACCTCTCGTTCTCTCAGTCTCTACTTCTCTCTGTAACTATGCCTTTCAAGTAAATAAAATAAATCATTAAAAAAAAGAAAGGACTGGCACTGTGACAAGTGGGCAAAGTCACTGCCTGTACTTCCAGCATCTCATATGGGCACCAGTTCGAGTCCCAGCTGTTCCACTTCTGATCCAGCTCTAAGCTATGGCCTGGGAAGGCCCGGGTCTTGGAATCTTTCACCTGCATTGAACACCTGGAAGAGGCTCCTGGCACCTTGCTTTGGACTAGTGCAACTCCAACTTGGCCATTTGGAGAGTGAACCAGTAGATGGAAGACATTTATTCTCTGTCTCTCCCTCTATCTATAACTCTGCCCTCAAATAAATAAAATATTTTAAAAACAAAATTAAAAAAAAAACACAAAGGAACAACTGGAGCACCTTATAACCCTTCCTTGTTAAAATATAAATAAAAATATTACGTAACATTGTCATGGCTTATTTATAGATTTAAATCTTTTATATCCTATGGCATATCCATTTCAACTACCATTCCAAGATGCTACATCATCCATTATAGAAAAAAACAACTACACTCTCATAACTACACACTAATAATTTTATTCTTAACTAGCTCTTGAATTCCTTACATTATTCCACCTATGTTAACAACCAAATTAACCCATAAGAAGAGCTACAGATGCCCAAGAAACAGATTTAATTGTCTTTTATTATTTATATTTTATTATTCAAATATTAATTGCCCATTCATAATTACAAATTATTTACATAGGATAGATGAAATTAACAACCCCTCTTAACCATAAAAGATACAAGACACCAACAATACTGAAGCTCTGAATATACAGATATGAGGGCTTAACCATGGGCTCTTTATATAATGCATACAAGATTTGAAACCAGGAGAATTATTATTGCATACAGTAGGTAATAGAGTTGTCATACCTATAGAAATACCAATCCATATATTACTTTCATCTGAAGATGGCTTACACCCATAAGCTGACACACCATTTGATCTAAAAACAAATTCCATCCCAAGATGCTTGCATGAAGCAACCTTCACATCTACTCCACTTGGTCTATACTATGACAATGCTCTGACATGTGTGGGTCCATATCTCCATGTCTTCAAACCAGGGCCACTAAAATACTTTGAAAACTGACAAATATCTGTGTTACATCTTTATGAATCTAGGTAACATCAATTTAATATTGAATGCAAAATATTTCTGTAATGAAATGCCACAGATGCACCAATATAATGAATTAATATGATCTCAATCAAATTAACAGTATTTATTTATCCAAATAAAATTCTAAATACACAACCCACAAACCCACATCAAAATATATTGAATCACCAAAGATTAAATTCCATAAGAAACAAAGTGAATAAAAGAGTATTCACCTTTTTTGTTATTCCCACAATAACAGGATTACACACTGTAATTATCATCTTATCCCCTAACATTTTATTCCCATCTCCCATCTGCCCAGCTAACAATCAATTCATCTACCTTCAACAGTGATTGGTTGGAACAGAATAGAAACACCGGAGATCAATCCAAACATCTATAACCAACTCATATTCGACAAAGGACCTAAAACCAACCACTGGAACAAGGACAGCCTCTTCAACAAACGGTGCTGGGAAAACTGGATGTCCACATGTCGAAGTATGAAGCAAGACCTCTACCTTACACCTTATACAAAAATCCACTCAACATGAATCAAAGAACTAGAGATGCGCCACGACACCATGAAACTAATTGAGAGCATAGGGGAAACCCTTCAAGATATTGGAACAGGCGAAGAATGCCTGGAGACAACCCCAGAGGCATGGGTAATCAAAGATAAATTAAACAAATGGGATTACCTCAAATTGAAGAGTTTCTTTACAGCAAAGGAAACAGTCAGGAAAGTGAAGAGGCAACCAACAGAATGGGAGATGTTATTCGCAAACTACACAACAGATAAAGGATTAACAACTAGAATCTATAAAATGATCAAAAAACACCACAGAATCAAAACAAACAACCCAATAAAAAATGGGCCAAGGACCTTAAAAGACATTTTTCAAAAGAGGAAATCCAAATGGCCAACAGACACATGAAAAAATGCTCAGGATCCCTAGCCATCAAGGAAATGCAGATCAAAACCACAATGAGGTTTCACCTCACTCCGGTTAGATTGGCTTACATACAGAAATCAACCAACAACAGATGCTGGCGAGGATGTGGGGAAAAGGGGACACTAACCCACTCTTGGTGGGAATGCAAAATGCTAAAGCCACTACAGAAGTCAGTTTGGAGAGTCCTCAGAAACCTGAATATAGCACTACCACAGGACCCAGCCATCCCACTCCTTGGAATTTACCCAAATGGAATTAAAGCGGAGAAAAAAAGAGCCATTTGCCCCTCAATATTTGCTGCAGCTCAATTCACAATAGCTAAAACATGGAATCAACCTAAATGTCCATCAATGGATGACTGGATAAAGAAACTATGGGATATGTACTCTATGGAACACTATATAGCAGTAAAAAACAATGAAATCCGGGCATTTACAACAAAAAGGAGGAAGCTGGAAAACATCATGCTGAGTGAAATAAGCCAGTCCAAAATGGACAAATATCATATGTTCTCTCTGATCGATGGCAACTAAATGAGCCTCTAAAATGATACCCATTGAAGTGAATGGACACTATGAGAGACAATGACATGATCAACCCTTGTCTAGACTGTTGAGGAACAACTTACTATTTTATTCCTTTTAGTATTTTTGTTGTTGTTGTTGCTCTGTTTGTTCTACATAAGACCACTGGTTGAGCTCTGTAATCAATGCACAATCATTCTTGGGCGTTTAAAATTAACAGAAAAGTGATCTCTGTTAAACATGGTAGTGGGAAGATGTATAGGTCGGCACATGCTCACTCGGACTTGCCTCCAATGGTGGAATGAGAGATGTGCCAAGGGATTTCAACTCAATCTTATCAAGGAGGCAGGTACCAATGCCAGCACACTTGGTTAAGTGATAAGTATAAGTACACAACCGATCAAAAAGATAGGGTAAGTGTGGAAGAGATATCACAAATAAGACCAGTGTAAACAAATAATGAAGGATAGAATTAAAAGGGAGAGAATGACCCTGCGGGGGAAGCACGACACACAGCAGACTCATAGAATGGCAAACACCCAAAACAGCACTCCTGCCTCAGAATCAACCCTTGGGACATTTGGATCTGGCTAAAAAGTCCATGAGAGTCTCACAGGCATAGAAAGCCATTACACGATGGCAAAAAAAAAAAAAAAATCTAAATGAAAGATCCTGGTGAACAAGACCCCAGCAGAAGGACAGGCCATCAAGGAGAGAGGCACCTTTCTCTGAAGGGAGGAAGGAACTTCCACTGTGATATGGCCTTACTAAACAAGTTCAGAGTTGGTGAACTCAAGGGGCTTCCATAGCCTAGACAGCTCATAGCAAGTCTCGAGCGATTGCTGACATCATAAATAAGAGTGCCATTTGTTAAGTCAACAACGGGAGTCACTGGGTACATGCTCCCCATGTAGGATCTCTGTCCTTAATGTGTTTTACTATGAAACTTAAAAACAACACTACTAGTCGAACAATACCCTATACCTTGTGCAGTTGTGTGAGTGCAGCCTATTGAAATCCTTGCTTAGTATATACGAAGTTGATCTTCTGTATATTAAGGTAATTGAAAATGAAACTCGATAAAGGGGGGGATGGGAGAGGGAGTGGGAGAAGGGAGGAGGGCCGGGGGAGTGAGGGAGGTTGGGGGGAAGCCACAACAATACAAAAGTTGCACTTTGTAAATTCACATTTATTAAATAAAAAAAAGAAAAAAAAACAGTAAAAAACAGTGATTGTTACAACTCATTCTTAAATAACAATCCATAGCACTGAAAGACAAACCAGGTCTCTAGAATCAATCTCATATTCTGTGATTCAAAAAATTGACTAAGACAGTTACGTTGTACATGCTCACACACAACTCAATTACTTATTAGCACTAGCTTTCATGCCTCAAGCAGAAGCAGTAATTACTGGCCTCTGCCCTAAAATAAAAGCATCATTAGCCATTTCCTCCCTCAAGATGCATCTGTCTCATTTACTTCTTTGATAGTAGTTATTGAAAGTATTTGCCTATTTATTAAGCATTAGCCCTAGCCATCCAATTAACATTGATAAAAAGAAGCAAAAATGTCCCTATATGATCTTCAACTATGATTACCAGAAGCCCATGTAGAGGCCTCTATTGCCAAGGCAATATTCTAGGAGGCTATGGCATAATATGAGCCACTACAATCTTAGATCCCTTAAACAGACTACAGAGCCTATTCACTTTTGAGGATCCCTATGAGGAAAATCATAACAAGCTCCATCTCGCTCTGTCAAACACATCTGGAATCACTAATCACTCTTTCATTAGTGAGCCACATTAACATTGATAATTGAGAGTTCTTATTCAAACATCATGAAAATTTACAAGATCTACAGCTCTAACACTGGCCCATGGCCTAATAACATCAATATTATTTTGTCTTGCAAACTCTATCACAGGCAAACTTCACTCTTTGGCCAAGGACTACAAAACAATTTCACCTCTAGCAGCAGCATGATGAACCCTTAGCAAACCTAACTCACTCAGCCTCAGGGCCAATCATTAATTTAATCAGGTGGCTCTTCACATAGTCATCATTCTCATAGTCCAAACTTACTACCATCCTAACTGAGACTAACCGGTGAATTAACACTGAACTCAGTCTACCTACTAATCATAACACCACAAGGAAAATTTATATATCCTATCAATAATATCCCTCTTTGATTCACATCAAGAAATAACTCATTCTCCATCACCTTCTTCCCTACTATCACCCAATCCTCAAATCATTTTAGGACACATACTTTTTTTTAAAGATTTTATTTATTTTGAGAGGTAGAGTTACAGACAGTGAGAGGAACTGAGAGAAAGGTCTTCCATCCATGGTTCATTCCCCAAATGGCTGCAATGGCCAGAGCTGCACCGATCCAAAGCCAGGAGCCAGGTGCTTCTTCCTGGTCTGACATATGGGTGCAGGGGCCCAAAGACTTGGGCCATCCTCTACTGCTTTCCCATGCCACAGCAGAAAGCTGGATTGGAAGAGGAGCAGCCAGGACTAGAACCAGCACCCATATGGGATGCCGGTTCTGCAGGCGGAGGACTAACCTACTGCACCAGCGCGCCAGCCCCAGGGCACATACATTTTAAACAGTTTAAAGACAACATTAGGTTATGAATGTAAAAACAGAAACTTAAGTTTCCTTATTCACTAAAGTATGCAAAAACCACTAACTCATGCTCAGAAATATAATATGACTTGCTTAATTTATAAAGGATAGAAATAATCCATTGGTTTTAGGAACCAAGAAATTAGTGTAACTCCAACTAAAACTAATCTATTTTCTTCCTCTATAACTTGACTAATTATAGTAACAGGCACCAATATTTATGAGGAAATTGCTTTTTAAATCTCTAATGTGCCTTATTTATTTAATTTTATTTGAGAAACAGGGCCACATTCCTATCTGCTAGTTCACTACCAACATGTGTGGTGCCAAAAATTCCACGTGGGTGGCAGCCACTCAACTACTGCTGTTTCCCAAGATATGCATTAGTGGGCAGAGTCAGAAGCCAGAGTCAGGTCTCATGCTCGGGTATTCCAACATGGGACACGGACATCTGAACCAGCATTGTAACCTCCTGCTGAAATACTGGACCTGTACTGGGGGTAACTTAGGAATTTTCCATGCGGGATGTATATTTAAAAACACATAGAATACATAGGGGTCAATATGATCTGTGTTTTCAGGGATCGCTCGGGGGTCTTAGAATTTGACCTCCAGAGAGAGGGGAGGGCAGCTCGGATTTCTTATCCTGAAGTGAAAACTAGTAGGAAGCACAACCCTAAAGCCTGGGAATAACACCAGACACACCCCAAGGCGAGCCCTGGATGGCTGGAGGATTCCCAGCACGGGGCGGGCATTGTGACCCCAACTCAACAGAAGAACGAGACCCGGCAGGGGACACCCCCCACCACCATATAGGTGCTTCCTCTGGGGTCCACCTGACCACACTAGGACCCTCAGTGCACACGCCCCGGGGGGACCGCCCGGACCCCGGGGCCACGAGGGGCCGCGTGGCTGCTCCACCTCCTTTCTCAGAGGCCGAGGCCGCCAGGCGGCGTCTCCACAAGAGCCCTGCCGGCCGGGGCTGTTCTGAGAGGAGCCACACGGACGCCGTCACGACCACGCACGCCCGGGGTCCTCGCTCTCCCTTCCCAGCTGCCCGCTCCAGGACGGCCTCAGGGCCCCAACGGCGCCGCTCTGGCCGCGGACACCAGAACTCGCTAGGCCTGAGGAGCCGGCGAGGAAGGCGCCGCGCGGACGCGGGAAAGTTCTCGGGCCCGGGCCGAACCTGCGCCCTCACCTGGCGCACGACCCGCGGGCCCACCCTTCCTGCCAGTGTCCCCCGCTGCCGCTCGCCGCCTTGTCCGGGGATCAGGGCTGGAGCCCTGGACGCCCGTCAGGTAACCGCACAACCCCGGACAGAAGAGCAGAAAGGCGGGCTTCGCGGAGAAAATGGCGGAGAGAGAGGAGCCCCTTTTATAGCCCTAGTAGTGGGGCGGGGACCCCTGGGAGACCGACTCTGATTGGACAGCAAGCAAGGGCACCAACCAATCATAAAACGAATACTATAAAAAAAGACAGCCAGGAACCGGGAAGCGTTTGGCGGTGCTCAGGCCAGGCCGGCGATGGTGAAATGCAGTGTGGGACACAAAGTCGTGACTGTTGAAGGTCTTGACCTTGATGGAACGTGAGGAGGGATGGGGGAGGGCGGCGAGCGTTACCCGCAGGCTCTGTCTTCCGTGGCTCTGTAGGATGAAACCACAGCGGGAAAGATGGCACAGAGGGGAAATCAGAATTTGTCCTTTGGCCGAGTGACTGTCAGGGGTTCCATAAGGACCCAGGTTCTCGGGGCCAGCATCTGACACAGGATAACCCCGTGCAAGGACGGAGGTGGTGGGGACTCCCCTGGCGGGGCTGAGCTGGGTGGAGTGGAGGAGCGCTGTGAGGGAGAGTGCAAAGAGGAGGGTGCGCTGGGGATGGATGGGTTAGGAGATCCTTTCTGTTCCTCATCAACCGTCTGGATATTTGTGCAGGGAACCCCAGGGGCCCTGGGGGCATTCAAACAACACAAAGCGGCTCACCTGTGCCTCTGCCCCTCACTAGAGGGAAGCAAGAACAGGTGTCAGCCTAAGGGCTCTTGGGGTTGCTCTGTGAGGTGGGGGTTGTAAATAAGGTGTAGGATACTGGAGACCAGGACTGACTCCGTGTGAGGGGGGCACTGGTGATGCAGGGGAGGAAGGGCAGGCAGGCAAGGGTGGGGAGGGGGAAGGTCCTGGCCCGGGTGGAGGGTGGATTCTTTTGGGGGAGAGGTGATGCTTGATGCACAGACACGGGGTATCCACACTGAGCTCAGCCCCAAGCTGAGTGACTTCTGAGCTTCTCTGTAATTCTGGAGAAGGAGATGCCCCAGCTCAGGCAGAGGGCAAATGGGTCATTTCAAGTTGTGATCCTGGAAGGGGGAGGGGGACAAGCACAGAGAACAAAGACGAAAATTCCTGAATGGTCACCGTCAGGACACTCAAGGTTCCTTTTACTACTTTGAACTTCAGGACTCCATCACCCACCTGACACCCTATCCTGCACCCAACAAATGAATGTCAGCTCTAACCCTCCGACAGGTACCCAGCCCCAGACCTGTCCTGTCCTTTCTGGCAGCTCAGGGTCTGGCCTCCGAGTCGCTCCTGCGGGTTATAGAGGCGGCCGCCAGGGAGCGCCCTGCACCCAGCGTGGAAGTCACCAGGCCACTGTGGATCGCAGGTTCGTGCGGGCGCACTTCCTGCGGGTCAGAAGCCCGGCCTTGTCGGGGTCCTGCCGGCTCCTTTCCACCTGCGCTACCTGGCAGCCGTGGGCAGGGCGGCGGTTTCCCTGGACAGCCGAAGGGGTCTCTGAAGCTCCGGGCACAGCCTCGCCCCGCGCCGCCTGGAGCACCAGGCACTGTGGGGCTTTCTGCACCAGTCGCACACGGCCACTCCGCGCGCACCCCTGCTGCCCAGGCTCCCGGGGATCCGGAAATCCCTGAGGCCAGAATCCCTGTGCCGCCGTCGGCCGTATGTGGGCGCCTTCGTGGGGAGGACAGGTGTCCGCGTGCCCATCACAGCAGATTCAGCAGCAGTGACAGAGACCAACAAGGACGCCAACCGGGTTACCTGTGCGCCCAGCGCAGATCTGTGTCTGGAACCTCTGCACCCCACAGTATTCATAGACACTGGCATAACTCGCTTATAACGTAACTGTGCATCAGGATTTTCATTATCACATAATTATTATTTTCATTGTTAGCACGCGTGCACACACACGCACACCCCACGCCAGCTGCCCTGCGTGCATTCGGCTCCAGGAGCATGCACCTGCTGCGCTTGCAGAGATCTCAGCAGAGCAGAGGCACCGCTGGACACTGGAATAACCCTCTGTCTCCTCATCAAGGCTTTGCGCTGCTCGAAGCCCCTCTCTCAGGTGGGCAGAGGGCATCCGTCCACTGCCGGGACACCCGCACCACCGGGCCGGGCCACGTGCGAACTTTGGGAGGGGCCCCAGGTGAGGCCCCACTTTCCCCTTGCGGGCGGCCAACGACACTTGTGTGTCCACATCGCGGCCGCCTGCCCTGCCCCTGGGGCGCACGGAGCGGGACTCAGGGACAGTGGAGGCCAACTCCATACACAGGACCGCGCAGCTGCGGCAGAACCCGGGGCCGCCCCACGTGCTTCCAGGTTGGGCCCAGCCATGCGCAACCGAGGGCGCAGACTCGGAAATGTGTGGACTCCGCCAGCAGGCTCCCCATGCACACGCGCGGGAGCCCCCATTAACCACCCTGGTCCCCCTCACACGGAGCCTGGCCGCTGCCTTCCCCGGGGGAGAGACCCGGAATTGCACGCATCCTGGAAGACCCGATGCCGGAGTCCCGAGACGACCTAGGAGCCAGGAAATGGGGTCCGCAGCCCCAGATCGAGTCCAATCTCCGGCGAACAGGTGTGGAGCTCAGTCTCTGGCATGGCTGGAGCGATCCTGTGGGTATTGCCGGGCTCCTGGAACTGCTCCCGGGCACTGTCATCCCGGCCCAGTGTTCTCCAGATTCCGAGCTCCGGAACGAAAAAATAGAAGCGTCCGCCAGGGGGCGACCGACAGCCCCGCCAAGTTGGGGAGACCCAGGCCCCAGGCGGGCAAAGGAGCTGCACTCCCGACTCGGGCCCGTCTGCTCCACTCCACGCGACTGTCTCATCCCGGGTCGTCGAAGCTCCCTCCGACTCTGCCTTTCTAATAAATATTAACAGAATTTTAAATACTGATAGAAACAAGCCTCACAAGCGTTGCAATAGGCGCAGTGAGGGGAATAGAGGCGGGGTCTGATGACCGGAAGTGATGCAGGGGCTCCGGGCAGCGCAGGACAGTCACAATAAATTCCATTTGTAGAAACTCTTGAGCTTTATTAAAAGGAAAACGTTAAGTTACCAGCAATAAAAATTCATAAGTATTCCAATCAGAAAAGAGAATCCTGGGTTTTCAACACGAATTTTTATTTTAAAGATTTATTTGAAAGGCAGACGAGAAGAGAGAGAGAGACTGAGACCTTCCATCTGTTGGTTTATTCCCTTTATAGCCACAACGCTGGCAGGAGCCAGGAGCTTCTTCCGGGTCTCCCACGTGGGTGTAGGGGCCCAAGCCCTCGGACCATCCTCTGCTGCTCTCCCAGGCGCATTAGCAGGAGCTGGATCCGAAGCGGAGCAGCCGAGCCCTGATCCAGTGCTCACATGGAATGCAGGTGTCACCGTTGGTCCCTTTAGCCATAAATTTATTGGCGCTCTCAAGCAGAACTGGGGCCCCCCCTGACCTGGCTCAGCTCTGACCACGCGCTGGGTGGGTGGAGAGGGGGGCATTGGAAGGGCAGTGTCTGCTGCTTCTTCCCTGCACAGGAACCTGCGGTTCTCCCTTAAATGCTGGGCAATGCTGAGCCGGGGACGGTCAAAGCCAGGGGACCTTTTGTCCTTTCTGTCTCCATGCGAGGTCAGCGCACATGCTCCCCGTCCCTGGACACAGCTTTTGCCCGCGCAGATCCAGAACCCGAAGGCTCTGGGAGGAGTTCCGGCTCCAGCCCATGTTTCCGTCTCTGACTCCTCGGTTCCCTGCCTTCCGCGGCCCTGACGCCCGTGGTTCCTGGTCTAAAACGCACCGCGTCGCGCATCCGTCTGTGGGAGGGTCCGTGACGGTTCTTGGGGCCACAAAGAGGGAACAAAGTGAGAAAAAATATGACAGATGCAAATGAAAAATCGGGATGAAAGATGCTATCATGAGCATCAGGCAAACTTTAGCGCCAAGATCTAATGCGACACTAGGAAGAATTAAAATGTATGGAAAAACTTCACAACCCCAAATACAGAAACATAGAGGAATGCACTTGAGGCAAGAGAAAGAATGCCATAGAAAGGAGGAAGAGATGAGGATTCATCAACGTGAGATGGAAGAACAAATGAGACCCAAGAGAGGAAAGTTACAGTCATATGGGCTAAATGGGCCCAAGAGAAAGAGACGTGAGAATGGGAGGTGGAGGAGCAATGGACAGCGAAAGTCCCAGAAATTCCCACCTCCAGGTGGTGGTGGCGGCGGCATAGGTGACGAAGCTAACCCTGGAGTTCCGCAGCACCATGAGTGGTTTCGTCATGGGAAGCGGCATGCGCACTGAGCACTTTGGGCAGGGAGGTGCCGGGCCTGTGGGTGGACAGGGTCCTAGAGGAATGGGGCCTGGAGCTCCAGCAGGATATGGTAGAGGGAGAGAAGAGTATGAAGACCCCAACAGAAAGCCCGATTTTAGACGTGACAGAGAGGCTTTCATTCCATTTGGTTTTGTCTTTTCTTGTTTAGATATCAATCTTTTACATTCATGCATTTTAGTAAAAAAATCTTCCTTTTTATGGATGTTAGCAATTTATTGACCAAATATTTGTAAATGGTCTGTTTGGGCAGGTAAAATTATTTAATGTAGTGTCTGAAACAGGAGAGTATTTTTTCCCCTTTTATTCCCATTTTAATCTTTTTAACTGTATAATGTTCCTGAAGTTATAGCAGTGTATGTGTGCCACTGAATTTCCGAAGTGTACCAAGTTTTTTCCTGTGCTTCAAATAAATAAAAAATTAGTTATAATATTGACCTTCAACTTTTTCAAGTTTCTATGTACATTAGGCTAAAAGGTTCACTGGTGCTCGTGACCCCACCAGGTCCAGCCAGCGACCGCCTCCGCTCCCCTTTCCCCGCCCTGAGGACCGAGTTCGAGGCCTCCCATCCCCGCTGTCCCATTCTGAGGGAAGCCTGAGCCACTGTAGCCCCAGCTTCTCAGCAGCTCAGGCACAGCCCCCGGGTCCCCCCACAGGCCTCGTGCCTGGGAACTTTGCGCGGTGGAGCCCTGCGCTAGGCCCTCGGGGGCGCCAGGCGGATGCACAGGTCCCTGACTGGGTGGGGCGATCAGAGCGTCTGCACCCTGGGAGCAGAACCAGCACCGTCCGGGGGCGGGGCCTGGAACCTCTGGGGGCGGGGCCGGAACCATCAGGGGCGTGTCCTGAGCCTTCCAGGGCGGGACTGGAACCCCTGGAGGCGGGGCTGCAACACCTGGGGGCGGGGCCGGCCTAGGACACGCCCGCCTGCAGTCGCTCCAGCCCGTCCGCATACTGGGAGGCCGCCAGCGCTCCTCTGGAACACGTCCAGGGCCGCCCCGCAGCTCTCCCTCACCGCGCGCTCCGGGTCCGCCGCGTGGGCCCGCAGCGCCGCCAGGCAGGCGGGCTGGGCGATGGCGCCCAGGGCCTCGGCGCACTCGTGCCGCACCGTGGGGCTCTCGGCCCGGCGCGCCAGGGCGGCCGCTCATGCTGCAGCTGGTCCAGCACGTAGCCCACCTCCTGGTGGACAGGGCGCGGCCTCCTCGCCGCCGGCGCTGCGCAGGGCGAACCGGGCGCAGTAGCGGTCGAAGAGCGGCCAGGCCTCGTCCGGCAGCGCCTCTCGCAGCCCCCACGTCGTGCTCCTCGGCGGGCAGCGCGGGGTCCACCGAGAGGTAGGGCCGGGCCGCAGGCTCCGCGCCGCGCTGCGGCCACTACAGACGCCCACGGCCAGCTGGCCCGTCTTGGCCACCGCGATCATGGGTCCGTGGAATACGTCTTCAGGAGCTCCAGGACCTTGGGGTCCCCCAGGGCCCCCAGGGCCTCCCTGCAAAGAACGGCCCCAGAGCTCGCGGGGCCGGAAGCTGAGGGCTCATGTGATTCACTGCAAGCCTGAGAGCATCTGGGCCTTTGAATGGCACCCGCGGTTTCCGGGAAATGTCAGTGCAGGCTCAGCTCTGCTTTTTACACATCCCTGCTCCTTGTTTACAAAGAATACATGGACGCTGAAGGAGCTTCCTGCGTTGTCTGGTGTTACAGGGAGCAAGCTTTGGTGCTGAGTGTTTTTAAATGGCTATGAAAGCAAAACTGAATGGTGAGTCTTTTCATTCAGGGATATGCAATTAAGACTGGAATGAGTGTAAGACTATTGGTCTAGGGAGAAACTGGATTTGATTAAGTGGCTCTTTCACGGCCCCATGATCTATTCTTTGGATGTTTTTAAAAAGTGGAAAGGTCATTTTGCTGCATTTCCCCATTCTTGTTTTTAAGGAACAACAGATTCCAAACCCTACAAATGGCTTGTATTGAATTTTACATTTGAATTACAGATTGTTAAATATGAAAAAACACACAAGAACATTAAGCAAAACAAAATGGGTAAACTAACAGTGTAAAAGGTTGTCAAAGGTATGAGACAGCCCAAATTATCTCACAATGTTGGTGAGAGGTTAAAACAGTTCACTCTTACCAGCGCCGAGGCTCACTAGGCTAATCCTCCGCCTGGGGCGCCAGCACACCAGGTTCTAGTCCCGGTCCGGGCGCCGGATTCTGTCGGGGTTGTCCCTCTTCCAGGCCAACTCTCTGCTATGGCCAGGGAGTGCAGTGGAGGATGGCCCAAGTCCTTGGGCCCTGCACCCCATGGGTGACCAGGATAAGCACCTGACTCCTGCCTTCAGATCAGCGCGGTGCGCTGGCCGCAACGTGCTGGCCTCAGCGGCCATTGGAGGGTGAACCAATGGCAAAAGGAAGACCTTTCTCTGTCTCTCTCTCGCTGTCCACTCTCCTGTAAAAAAATTTTTAAAAAAAGCAGTTCACTCTTTTTGGAAAAGGATCTGGTAGCTTCTAAAAATGAAAACCCAAACCTTCTGTAAAATCCATCTACCAATTATATTCCCTAGTATGTATTCCAGAGAAAGTCAAAAAAAATACAGAAAGTCTTAGCACAAGTGCACATAGCAGTTTTGTTGATAACAGCCAAAAACTGGAAAGAGTCTAAGTTCTGGGAATATACTAAGGAGTAACAATAAAGTATTTGTAAATGAACATGGAAAAATCTGAAAAATAAGAAAATCAGACAGAAAAAGCTATGTAATATATGACTCCATTTATATGAAACTATACATAAAACTAATCCCTGCTCATAAAAGTAAAAAGTCATAGCAGTTGTTGGCATTGAGATGAGCAAAGGTAAGGATGAAAGAGAATAATCCAAAGAGAACATTCTGGGACAGTGGTAATCTCCAATATTTTATAAAGAAAAGTAAGAAGCAATGACCAAGTGGGGCTTATCCCAGGAATCCAACATTGGTTTAGGATTAAGAAAATGCACAATGTAATTCAACATATTAACAGTACGAACAAGGGAAATTGTATAATAAAAGCCTATGATGAGACCAATAGATGTATCAGAATTATATGTACTTATGGATAAATTTAATATGGGAAATATCTGTATACTGAAAACTAAGACATTGCTGAAAGATATTTCAGGAAAATTAAAAGATTTTATCATGCTCACAGTTTAGAGCCTTGATATTTAGGAATTTCAAATTCTTCTTAAAGTGATTTATAGAGGGGCCAAAGGTGTGGCATAGCCGTAAAGCCGCCACCTGCAGTGCTGGCATCCCATGAGGGTGCCGGTTTGAGTCCCGGCTGTTGCACTTCTGATCTAGCTCTCTGCTATGGCCTGGGAAAGCAATGGAAAATGGCCCAAACCTTTGGGCCCCTGCACCCATGTAGGAGACCCGGAAGAAACTCCTGGCTCTGGCTGCCAATTGGGGAGTGAACCAGGAGATGGAAGATCTCTCTCTGCCTCACCTTCTCTCTGTGTAACTCATATAAATAAAGAAATCTTTAAAAAAAATAAAGTGATCTATAGATTCTAAGCAATACCCAACAAAATCTCATCAATTTCTTTTTAAAAGCTTTATTTCTTTGAAAGGCAGATTTACAGAGGCAGTGAGAGAGGGAGTGAGCAAGAGAGAAATTCCAACTGCTTGTTAGCTCTTTATCCTTCTGGCTTTCTACATGCTTGGCAGTGGACTGCAGGGATGGGAACTGTGTGTCACTGTGTATCTCTGGTGGCCCTTGTGGCATCTTCCTGGTTGTGGTTAGCCTGGCTCCAGTCGGCCTATACACACACCACTGTCATCGCTGGCTCTGGAGTTTCTGTAACAATTACTGGAGCAGGACGTGCTTGTGCTGGAGCGGTTTTATTCTATGGGCCTGAAGATTTTTCTACACCACCACTGCCACCTCCATCTTCTTCCCAGTTATCACCTGGATCTTCTCTCATTATCATCTTCTTCCTTTTCACTTATCTGCATCGCCTGAACTTGGAGGCCACTATAATCCACCTCTTTTTGCTCAAACTCTTTCCATTCATCTTCATCTTTCGTCACGGCCTTGGTGGCAGCCCCAGTGCCCAAGGTGCTGCTGTCTCCCGGTCCAGCCCCTTCACCCACCCCGCCGCCCGCTGCTCGGCTGCTCCTGCCAGGACTGCCCTCCACACCCGCGGTGCTCGCCACAGGCTGCTCTGCTCTTCCTCCTTCTTCTTGTCCCTTTTGGCGAAGACGTTGTCCAGGCTCCCCTCCTCCATCTCAGCAGGGGCCATGGCTTCCTTGGCCAGGATGGGTGGGGCCCGCAGCAGGTGAAGCCCTCGGGGCCCCGAGCAAGGGCTCCAGGTTGGCTCTGTGCTCACCGGGCCAGGTGTGGTGCAGCCCCAGCCCTGAGGGGTCCCTGAGGTACGGGCAGTAGGGTACGCGGCTCCCACTGTGTGCTGAGGAGTGCTGGGTCTAATCATGCAAGTTCAATTCATGCTAACTATCAAACAAAAATGAAGCATTTTTCATCTTTCAAACTGTGGTTTTCACACTGTAATTTTTCTATCTTAAAATACAAACATACTAATCATTGTGTCACACTTGTCAACAGTGATCAGGACAGTTACACGCTGTGTTAGTCTGTAGTCTGGGAACAATAGGTTACACAATATAATGTAGCCCAGGTGTGTAGTAGATTATATCAGGAAAATTTGTGCAAGCATAATCTATGATGTTCACACAACTACAGAATCACCAAATGATGTACTTTGCAGAATTTCAGTTATTAAGTGAAGAAAGACCACACACACACACACACAGACACACACACACACTACATCTAGGAAAGTAGATGTGAAATGTTTTTATTGTTCACTCACTTTCTATTTTTGAGCACACAAACTAACCAATGTCATGGTGCCACTGTAGTATTAAACTGAAAACTACCTCATGTCCTTATGTGTTTATTTAACTTCTCAAGTTTCAATATATTTAACATGCACACAGATGCTTCAAGAACTTTTTCTTTCTTTTTCGTGTAGTCTATAATTTTTTGGGGGGGGAATACAACTCCGTGTTGCAAAATTACACCACAGCCCCTCAAGGCAATCACCGAATCTGTGTTGTTTATTTTATCACCAGAGACTGACGAGTGTCTTGCATGTTAAAAGTGCTTAACAAATATGAACATGAAAATTTTAAAAGTGTTATTTAGTCTCTCAAGACTTACCATGTTCTTCATTTCACTTGAATTTTCCCACTTTGTTCCACTTTCTTTTGCAGTAGTCAATCTTCAAAGATACTAGTACCACTGACAGTTATGAATTTAGTATCACTGAAAACAGAACAAAATCACTTGCCACTCTTTAAAACAATTTATGTCTATATATATTTAAATATTTTATTTATTTGAGAGGCAGAGTTACAGTCAGAGAGGGAGAGACAGAGAAAAAGGTCTTCAATCTGCTGGTTCACTCCCCAAATGGCCCAATGGCTGGAGCTAGGCTGATACGAAGCCAGGAGCTTCTTCTGGGTCTACCACATGGGGGCAGGGGCCCAAGCACTTGGGCCTTCTTCCATTACTTTGCCATAGCAGAGAGTTGGATCAGAAGAGGTGCAGCTGGGACATGAACCAACACCCATATAATGTATAGAGTATCTCCAAAAACCCTAACAACCTTACTGTAGAGGCCACCGATCCAAACCAGCTACATCTGGTGCGGACATTGGTCCAAACTCAAGGTTTTTTTTGTTTGTTTGTTTGTTTGTTTTTGACAGGCAGAATGGACAGTGAGAGAGAGACAGAGAGAAAGGTCCTCCCCTGCCATTGGTTCACCCTCCAATGGCCGCCACTGCCAGCGCACTGCGGCTGGTGCACCACGCTGATCCAAAGGCAGGAGTCAGGTGCTTCTCCTGGTCTCCCATGTGGGTGCAGGGCCCAAGCACTTGGGCCATCCTCCACTGTATTCCCAGGCCATAGCAGAGAGCTGGCCTGGAAGAGGGGCAACCAGGACAGAATCCAGTGCCCCGACCGGAACTAGAACCTGGTGTGCTGGCGCCGCAAGGCAGAGGATTAGCCTATTGAGCCGCGGCACTGGCCAAGGCATAGATATTTTAACATTTCTATTCAGCAGTGTAATGGAATATTGTGCTAAAGAAATCACACACACAAAAGAAAAAAACTCCAGATTGCATACAAAAGAGCAAACGTGACTTGTAACATCTAAGACATATTTGCAAGCAAAAGACATTCTGAGGTATTCACTAAAATCCCAAAGTAAAACTCAGTGATGTTCAGAATATAAAATAAATACATAAGCATCAATCATATTTCTGTAGAGCAGCAATGAACATCATGAAAATATAATTAGTATTAGCATTCAATGTAGCGTCAAAGTGAAAATATTACTAAGAAATTTAAAAAATTGCATTTTATACTAGAAAAGAAAAATATAAGAACACACATAAGAACACACAATTTTAAAACAAAGCAGTGATTTCAGTAAGACATTTTAATTTTAATACTGCAAAAAATGTAATTATAACTAGTCATTGGAAATGCAATCAAATTTTGGGAAATATATCAATTCCTATACAGTAAAATGACTGATTCAGCCATAGACAAATGTTGCCAGGCACATGAAGAGCATGGGACCCTCATAAACTTCCAGTGCAGCCACTATGGACAGCAATTTGGCAGTTTCTCAGCTTGTTCTACATGGGACTGTTTATTGCCTCAGTAGTTTATCTCCCAGGTATGCCACTAAAAGATACAAAATCCACACACCAATAAAGGCTCACTGCAGCAATATTCATGAAAGCCAAATATGAAAGCAACCCAAACACTAATGTGTAAGAAAACCAGTGTGCAGTATATCTTTTATAATGGCATACTATTTGGCAATACAAATCAATTAAGAAATGAAAGACCACAAAAATAATGAAAGTCAAAATATTTTAAGAAAGAGGAAATCAGAAGCAAACCCCACACATTGTAGCATATCCAAAAGAATGGTGGATCTCTGGAGATAGAGTTTAGATTAATGCCTGTCTGGGGATACTGGTGGATGAAGAGTTATTGTAAATAATATGAAGAATTTGGTGATTAATGAACATACATTCATATTAGACTGTACTTATGATCACTGAACTCCAAAAATATGACAAAGCATGGAATACTCACTTGAAACATTATGGCTGGGCAGAGAGACTCCTGACTTTGGGATTCACAGAAGAAACTAAAGACAAACAAATATGACAAGGTTTCACATACTCTGCTCATTTTGGTTCAAAAATATTTAAGACCATAAACAAAGGGGCCCTTACTGTTCAATGGACAATGTTCAGTATGAAAGAACTATCATTTAGGAAATTTTTACACCGAAATTAACATTTAATTCCATATTTCTTATTTTATATTACAGACAGCTCCCGACACTTCTCCCGTGTCGCAGGCTCCATGCCCCGCAGGTGCCGGGAGAGGAGCTGAGCCTCCAGGTCATGGTCCAGAGGGTCACTCCACTCCCGCAGGGTCCCCTGTGCCCGCGTCCTGTCGCAGCCCCCACCTGACTCCATGGAGTTGGAGGCCAGAGACTTGCTACAAAAGAGGGTGTTGGCCTCGCTGGTGCTGCTCAGCTCCAGCTGGAACAGCAGGTCCAGGAATTCCATATATTGTAATTCCATATGCACTTAAGAAATACTTCATTTTTCATGGGTGAAACAATTTAAAAGATGTACTTAGCATCAATTTAAGATAAAGCACTACCTCTTAAGTACTCCACTAAGTGATTTAATGTACAGTAACACTCTCCAAGTGGGGTTAACTATATGAGCAACATGTAGGAACAAGGAAAATAACACTACTAATAATAGATAACTTTATGTCAAACTTTCTAACAAAGCAAAAGAGAAAAGACAGTATTACTTTTATTATATGTAGGAATAAATAAGCCAGGTTTGGTCGTCATTGCTATTTTCAAGATTCTGTGTCACTAAAATCTATATAGGAAGGTGTCACTAGGAGAGAAACCCTTAGTATTGATGATAATAGATTTTTCAGTACGTAATATACAATTACAAACTGTTGTATTAAGCATTGCTCCTGTGTTAAACCATTGTCAATCCTCACAGTTCTGTGAGTTAGGTAACATTAGGCATCTTGTAAAGGAAGTAACTAAGTACAAGAAGGCCAAGTGATTTGCCTAAACTCAGACAGCCCACCCTCAGCAGACTCTCAATTCGAATCCAGGGATTCTGGCCAGAAGACAGGTTGTAACATGTACAGTAGATTTTACTTTTAAAACTAATTTTAAAAAGTACTTTTTTTAAAAGTAGATTTTTACTTTTAAGGGTTTTAAGTAGGAAGACTTTATAAGGGACAGGTATGAGACAGAATAACATTAGTAACATTTTGGACTTGTTAGGATTTAATTACACAACTGGTATCCAAAGAGAGATCTCAAGTAGGCAGTATGATACACTAATCTGAAATGAAGGAGGGTTCCTGGGCTAGAGATACAAATGTGGAAATCATTAGTACATACAAGGTAGTAAAAGTCATTAGAAAGAATATCAAAGATTGCCCTCTAGAACAATTCTATGTTTAAAAAGAGGGGAATGAGAAAAAATGGACTATGATGAATACACTAGAAAGGCAATAGAAAACTAGATAAATGAGTGACAGTTTTATGTTTATTTCAGAATATTTATGATTAAGGCCAATATTTGTCATTTTTGATTTTGGATGGTAGCCATTTTAACTGGGAAGAGGTGACACCTCATTGTGATTTTTATTTGCATTTTCCTGATGACTAGTGATTCTGAATTTTTTGTCATCTGTTGGCCATTTTTATTTCATTCTTAGAAAAATGCTTGTTCATGCCATTTGTCCATTTTTTGACTGGAGTGTGTTTTGTTATTAAATTTCTTGAGCTTATTATATATTCTGGATGTTAATCCTTTATTGGATGTATATTTTGAAAATATTTTTCCCATTTTGTTGATTACCTCTTCACTTTGTTAATTATTTCATTTTTTGCACAGCAACTTCTTGCTTGATGTAATCACATTTGTCTATTTGTGTATGTTTTATTACCCATGTTTCTGGGATCTTACCCAAGAATTCTTTGCCTAGGCCAATATATTGTAGACTTTCCTCTATGTTCTTCTCTAGTAATTGTGATGGTTTTGGGTATTAGGTTTAGATGCTTGATCCATTGTGAGTTGGAGCAAACTGGTTTCAAACTTCAGCATATGAAATCCAGCTTTCCAAATACTATTGTAGAAGACACTGAATTCAGTTTTAAAATATTATTTATTTATTTAAAAGGCAGAGATACAGAGAGAAAAAGACAGCGAGATTAGGGGGAAGAGAGAGAGAGAGAGAGAGAGAGAGAGAGAGAGAGAGAGAGAAAAGAGAGAGAGAATCAATCTACTGGTTCTCTCCCCAAATGGTTTCTCTGCAATGGCCGGGGCTGGGACAAACCAAAGCCAGCATTGCTGAGGTCCTCCTGAGTCTTTCACATGGGTGTAAGGGCCCAAGGGGAATTAGCACAAAGGTGGATTGGAAGTGGCACAGCTGGGGCTTGAACCAGCACCTATATGGGATGCAGAAACTGCAAGTAGAAGCTTAACCTTCTATGCCAGCCCTGAAGAGACTGAATTCTACCAAACTTTAAAGGAAGAACTGATCCCCATTCTTATATTATTCAAAACAATTGAAAAGGATAGAATCAATCCAAACCTGTTCTTTGAGACCAGCATTTCCTTAATTACAAAAGCACAAAGATGCAATAAAAAAGAACTACACACTAATATCCCTAGTGGACAAGATGCAAAAATTCTCAATAAAATAGTATCAAATAGAGTCTAGCAATACATCAACAAGATCATCTATCCAAAGTGGAATTGATTTGAGGGATGCAGGGGTGGTTCAACATACACAAATCAATAAATGTGTTATTTAAAATCAACAAAATGAAAGATAAAGCCATATGATTATCTCAATAGATGCAGAGAAACATTTGATGAAATACCACATCTTTTCATGAAAAAACACTTTAAAAATTGCATAGAGAAGAAACATACCATGACACAATCAAAGCAATATATGACTAAACCACAGGCAGCATCATATTGAATGGGGATAAGCTGGGAAGATTTCCACTAAATCTGGAGCCAATGACAACCATTTTCACCATTATTTTCAGTATACTTCTGGAAGCTTTAGCCAGATAAATTAGGTAAGAAAAACAAATCAAAATGATACAAATTGGAAAAAAAAGAAGCACAATTATCCCTGTTTGCAGTTGATATGATCCTTTATATAAACAAACTGAAAGACTCTAATAAAAGACTATTAGAGGAGCCAGCATTGTGGCACAGCAGTTTAATGCCCTGGCCTGAGGCACTGGCATCCCAAATGGATGATGGTTCAAGTCCCAGCTGCTCCTCTTCCAATTCAGCTGTCTGCTATGGGCAGGGAAAGAAAGAAATGGAAGATGGCCCAAGTCCTTAGGTCCCTGCACCCATGTGGGAGACCTGGAAGAGGCCCCTGGCTTCTGGCTTTGGATTGGCATAGCTCCAGCCTTTGTGGCCAATTGAGGAGTGAACCAGTGGATGGAAGACACTTCTCTGTCTCTCCCTCTCACTGTAAATCTACCTCCCAAATAAATTATTACAATCATTTTTAAAAAGAGAAAGAAATAAAAGACACAAAATAGAAAGTTATCCCATGTTCATAGATTGGAAAAATTAATATCATCAAAATGTCCATACAACCCCAAGTAATCGATAAATCCAAAGCAATCCCAATCAAGACACCAAAGATATTCTTCACAATTATAGAAAAAAAAAGATCCTAAAATTCATATGGAAAAATAGAAGACCCCAAATACTTACAGCAATCTTAAATAAAAATGAAGCTTGAGGCATCACAATACCAGATTTCAAGACATACTAGAGGGCTGTTATAATTAAAACAACCTGGTACTGGAACAAAAATACACATGTTGACCAATGAGACAGAATAGAAACCCCAGACATGAACTCACATATTGGCAACCAACTAATATTTGACAAGTGAAATAAAATCACTCCCTAGACAGAAAGATTTTTTTGTTTGTTTGTTTTTGACAGGCAGAGTGGACAGTGAGAGAGAGAGACAGAGAGAAAGGTCATTGGTTCACCCCCCAGTGGCCACTGCGGCTGGTTCACTGGGCCGATCCAAAGCCAGGAGCCAGGTGCTTCTCCTGGTCTCCCATGCGGGTGCAGGGCCCAAGCACTTGGGCCATCCTTCACTGCATTCCTGGGCCACAGCAGAGAGCTGGACTGGAAGAGGAGCAACCGGGACAGAATCCGGCACCCCGACTGGGACTAGAACCTGGGGTGCTGGCACCACAGGCGGAGGATTACCCTATTGAGCCACAGCACAGGCCGACAGAAAGATATTTTGAAAAACAAATGAGGAAGCTATTTTGGAGGAGGGTTTTCTGTTCAGAACAATACTACTGACAGGTTACATAAAATGACACTGAATAAATGACCTCTAATTTTGTAAAAATAAGTATTAACTTGGAGAGAACAAGCTTTGATGGGATCCTGGGATTGGAAATTACTGGAATGAGTTAAGGAGTAAAGGGAAACGATATTTATGACAGCGAGGAAAGGCAGTACTCTCACAGTGCGCATAAGCACTAAGTGTGTCACACATACACACACACGCACGCACCATGAGGTAGTTTAACTCACCATTAAAATCACCATTTTTTCCACTTCTCTGTCACAGAGTGGTGACCAGTGGCTGCACAACAGCATTTTCAAACCGCTGTCTAGATGGCAACCAGAACTCAGGAGCCCCGGCAGAGTGTAACAGTCACAAGTCAGCAGTGAGTACACTTGGGTTCCAGTTTGTTGGTCTTTGAAAACTAGGCTGTGACCGCTTGAAATGAGTTGGTCAAGTTCTCCGTGGCCCTCTGCACTGCGGGGCACAGCTGGGGGTCCCCACAGCTCGCCCCCGGCCTGACAGGCTGCTTCCCATGCGAGTCCCTCCAGTCTGCACACCTCAACTCCACCTGGAGAGCCTTCGGCAAACACGGCCAGCCCTCCCCTCCCCAGGACAGTGCCGCCTCCCACACCCAGACCAAACAAAGTGCAAGGAATCCAGGCTCCAGAAAAACGACATCTATTGTCCTCAGAGACCGCAAGGCGAGTCTCCTCAGGCCAGGAATGGAAGTCCTGGGGTCGTGGGGGTTGAGAGCCACGTCTCCTGTCACCACTTCAGCTCTGGGCCCACAGTTCTCTGCCCTTCGAATACTTCTCCTGCCTCCCCTGGGCCGCCTCTGGCTCCACTCCCGGGACAAGCGAGGTTACCAAAATTCATCTGCAGCTGGGACGTGATGTCATTTGCAGCTTTCTGGAAAACATGGGAGTCGTCCTCTTTGTCATCCTTTACCACAGCATCTCTGTATTTTGACTTGTGAATTGCCACTGCTTTGGAAGGGACAGTTGATTCTGGCTTCCGGGTGTTCAACTCGGACTTTGGTCTGGTCTGTTCTTGAAGATTCTTCCACTCATCTAAGGTCACCTCTTGAACTTGAGTTTCTTCTTCTACCTCTGACTCAGGGACTTTGCTTGGGGTTTCCTGCTCCAGAGTCCTGGGACTCCTCCATCACTGCGGTCGGCTCCATGTCACGGGTGTCTTTCCCTGACGCCCAAGTGCGCACTCCATAGCCCATGTTGTCTTCAGTTCTGACTGCTGTTTTATCATTCCCGCCATATCTTTCAAAATCTTGTCTTCCCTCTGGTCGACAGCATCAAAGGCTCTGTTTCGGGGACTGCCCCTGCCTCTGCCTCGCATGCCCCCTCTCGGGCCTCCACGCCCTGGAAGAGGCCTCTCACGATCAAAGCTGTCCACTGGTTTTCATCTGTAAACGTCTCAGCTGTGCAGTCCACCTGCCTCTCGGTCTCACAGGGGCGGGATTCCCTGTAGGGTCTCCGCTCTGCTCCATCAAGCGTCACCCCTGCGCTGGCTGTCAGTCCGTCCTTGCTGCTCCCCTCTTCTGGGAGTTCGTTTCTGGGCAAGTGGCTGGCGTGCCGCCGCCGGGGCTGTCGGGCTGCTGAGCGCGGGGCCAGGAGGCTCTTGCGCTCCTTCTGGGACTCCCTCCTCGCGCCAGGTCTGTGGCCAAGGCCGCGGCTGGGCTCTGGCCCCCACGGCCACCGGCTCCAGCCATGGCCGCTGCAGCCCCCTCGTCGCGCCTCTTGTGCTGCAGCTGCTGCTGGCACTGGCGCTCGGCCTTGAGCAGGATGTCGAAGGGGTCCGACTCGTCGTCCAGCGGCAGATGGAAGCGGTTGGCCACGACGCAGCCGAAACTCTCCTGCTTCGCGGCGGCGGCAGCCACGGGGCTCCCCAGAGCGCCCTTGATGCCACCGCGGCCGCCTGTGGGCCCGCCGCGGGCAGCCCACGCGATCCAGTCTCAGGAAGACCCATCCTGACCCGAAGCTGCTCCTTGCCTGCACAGGATGAGTCTCAGGTCTGCACGCCTCCAGGCATTCACTTTTGTCCTGGTCACCACGCTGTTCTTTGTGCGCAGCTACATCAGCTTCAAACATGCAGGCATCCCATCTGCCGTGCTGGATGGGCTTGGCCACCAAGGAGAACCAGGTGGCGAAGACCAAGTGTGGCCTCAGCAAGCCCTGCCCGGCCAGCTTTGCGTTTTGATCTCCAGCGGGCTGCCAATGCCGTGGGCCCCTCCATGTGCTTTGAAAACCACATTATCATGAGTCCAGTGAAAAACAACGTGGGCAGAGGCCTGAACATTACCCTGGTGAACGGGACCATGGGACTGGTGCCGAGACACAACTCCTTCAACATGTACTGGAGACACAAAGACTCCAGTGTGATTCCTTAAAGAAGTTCCAATGGGCACATTGGTGCTGGTGGCCTCCTACGATGACCCAGGGACCAAGATGAATGACGACATCAGGAAGCTCCTCTCTGACCTCGGCAGCTCCTATGCCACACAGCTGGGCTTCTGCGATAGCTGGGTGTTCCTGGGGGCCGAGAACTCAAGAGCAAAAGCCCCTTTGAGGAATACCTGAAGAACAACCCAGACACAAATATGAGGGCTGGCCAGAGCTGCTGGAGATGGAAGGCTGTGTGCCCAATAACGTGTTCTAGGATGGCCGCGGCTCACCCAGGCCCAGGGCTCTGGGAAGCTCCTGCCCGACTCAGGGGGCAGAGGCCCAGCAGGGCCAAGGAGGAGGCAGCACAGGTACAGAGAGCGCCGAGGGGCTGCACACACCGCACCTCGCTGCCCTTGGTCAGAAACCAAACCTGCCCAGCACCCCGAGAGCTCCTACCTGGGAGCTGCACGGATTCTGGCAGCTGCCATGTGAGGGTGGCACCGGCGTGCTGCATCCAGGGCCAGCTGCCGGCCCACCCTGAGGGAGGACTGCCCGCCCACACCCGAGCAGAATTAAAGTTGTTGTTACTGATTCGGAAAAAAAGTACTGAGTGACAACCATACATGATCTGATTATCCTTTATCTGTGTTTTCTAATCCTTAAATAATAATTATGAATTATATTTGCAACACTTCACAGTTTTTAAACTGTGAAATGGGCCGGCACTGTGGCTCACTAGGCTAATCCTCCGCCTGTGGGGCCGGCACCTCGGGTTCTAAACCCGGTTGGGGTGCCGGATTCTGTCCCGGTTGCTCCTCTTCCAGTCCAGCTCTCTGGTGTGGGCCAGGAAGGCAGTGGAGGATGGCCCAAGTGCTTGGGCCCTGCACCCACATGGGAGACCAGGAGAAGCACCTGGCTCCTGGCTTCGGATCGGCCCAGTGCGCTGGCCATAGCGGCCACTTGGGCAGTGACCTAATGGAGGGAAGACCTTTATCTCTGTCTTTCTCTCTCTCACTGTCTAACTCTGCCTGTCAAAAATAAATAAATAAAATAAAATAAACTGTGAAATGAATATGTAGCACTAAAAGGCAGACCAAGGCACTGAAGGATACATTCCTAAAGTTAGAGAATAAAAGGACCTCTTGACAATTCCCAAATATGTATTAAGTGTACTAGTTGTCATTTTGTTTAGACTTCTAATACCACACAAAGATTGAAAAATCTCAAAGGCTTGGTACACATCATCTAATTCTATCCTAGTCAAAGATAAAAGATCTTAATCATATTAAATTTTTAATTGTTTTAAAAAAGGAAGTGTAGAAAGTAATCTTATTATATATGTAAAGCTTTGAAGCTTTATTTGAGCTCCCTCTTGAGAAACGTGGTGTGGCACACATTGTTGTCTCTAAAATGGGTAGTGACACACATGCACGGTGTTCTGAGCAGGAAGAGTCACTGCATTAGCAGTCCTTTTGGGCCAAATCCAGCTCCTTGCTATCTTTGTATTCTGTTGGAATACAATCACACCTGTTTACTTACAGTCTATACATATTTTAGGCAACAACAGAGATATTATGGTTCATAAACCATAAAGTATTTACTTTATGACTATTTATGAAAAGGTTTGCCAGTGCTATGCTTAGATCAAAGATCCTTTGATATGTTTTAATAGGTTTTATCCATCATTCAGAAATGTTTAGAGAGTATGTAACATTGTATGCAATTCCTCAACAATAGTCAACTAATTTGAGTGTTTATCATTTGAGCATTAATGCACTGGGAGGAAAATCCAAAAATCTCATGATTAGTCATTTTTTAGAAACAGATCAGAAAGCCAGAGTAGCATGGGGCTTTTCTTTGCACATCAAAAGATATCTCAAATATTATTAACTAAATTTACTAAGTTGTGTCATCAAACCAAAGGCTTTAAATATATTGAAATGGTCTAATAATCAGTATAATATAGATCTATCCTCATTTTGAAAATGGATGCATACCACATTATTCTATATGTATTATAATTTATTAATTTATTTATTGGCTATTAGACTATTTTCCAACTTTATGATATAGCATCATTAACAATGTCCTTAAAGTTCTGAGGTATACCTTTAATATATGTATGAAATATTTCAACCAATGTAGGCTATTTATATTACATATATTATCTCATTATGTTATATATAATATATTACATGTGTCCTTACATAGATGTGCATATTAATGTATAGTATTTCTTGTTTTCTGTGGGATATAATTCCTGGGAAGTAGTTACAAAATATTTTTTTACAAAAGAGAAGAATCAGAAGCCAACCCCCACACATTGTAACATATCCAAAAAAAAGAAATGGCCAACTCTGGAGACAGAGTTTAGGTTAAAGGCAGTCTGGGGTTAATGGTGGATGAGGAGTTACTGTAAATAATAATTTAGAGATTAATAAAAATGTGTTTATATTAGACTGTGCTTATGGTTATAGAGCTCCAAAAATATGACAGGCATGGAATACTCACTTGAAATATTATGGCTGGGCAGAGAGGCTCCTGACTTTGGGCTTCACAGAAGAAAGTGAAGACAAACAAATAAGACAAGGTTGCACATATTTTGCTTAATTTGGTTCAAAAATACTTAAGACCCTAAACACAAGGGGTCTTACAATTCAATGGGGCAATATTCAGTATGAAAGAATTACACATATTTAAGAAATTTTTGCACCTAAATTAACATTTAATTCCATATTCCATATTTGATATTGCCTAATTCAAATTAATTCCAAATACACTTAAAGAAATACTTCATTTTTATTATGTGAAACAATTTAAAAGATGTATTTAGCATCAACTTAAGGTAAAGTACTACCTCCTTTTTTTTTTAAGGTCTTCCTTCCATTTGTTCACCCCCCAAATGGCCGCTACGGCCAGCGTGCTGCGGCAATCTAAAGCCAGGAGCCAGGTGTTTCCTCCTGGTCTCCCATGTGGATGCAGGGCCCAAGGATCTGGGCCATCCTCCACTGCCTCCCGGGCCACAACAGAGAACTGGACTGGAAGAGGAGCAACCAGAACAGAACTGGTGCCCAACCAGGACTAGAACCCAGAGTACCGGTGCTGCAGGTGGAGAATTAGCCTACTGAGCCATGGTGCTGGCCAAAGTACTACCTCCTAATCGCTCCACTTAGCATAATAAAACACCAATTCTGTTATTTCCAGATTATGTTAGTCTTAATAAACTACTTCCAAAGACAATAATATTAGACGTGAAACTAATTTAAATGTTTTAACACTCCTTAAACTTATACACCAAGTAAGATACTGTTTGGAGTTTATTTCATAACATTAATTATACACATGTATGGCATACAGAGTGAAATTTTAATTCATGCATACAATGTGTACTGATCTAGGATAGACCACATACTAGGCTGCAAAGCAAGTCTCAGCAATTCAAAAGACTGAAATCAATATCATCAAAATGACCATACTGCCAAAAGCAATTTACAGATTTAATGTTATACCAATAAAACTACCAAGGACATTCTTCTCAGACATAGAGAAAATGACACTGAAATCCATATGGAAACACAAGAGATGTGAATAGCTAAAGCAATCTTACACAACAAAAACAAAGTCAGATGCATCACAATGCCAGATTTCAAGATTTACTGCAGGACATGTATCATCAAAACATCCAGGTACTGGCAGGAAAACAGATGAACAGACCAATGAAACAGAATAGAAATTCCAGAAATATATCCATGCATCTACAACCAATTTATCTTTGACAAAGGAACTAAAATCAATCCCTGGAGCAAGGATAGTCTCTTCAACTGGCATAGACAAAGAGTTCTTGGAAAAGACCCCAGATGCCCAGCGAATCAAAGCCGAAATTGGCAAGTGGGATTATTAGCTTCTGCACTGCAAAGAAAGCACACAGCAAAATGAAGAGGCCACCACAGAATGGGAGAAATTATTTGCAAACTATGCCACTGATAAAGGATTAATAACCAGAATATACAAAGAACTGAAGAACCTAAGCAACAATAAAAGAAACAACCCAATTAAGAGATAGGCAAAGGACTTAAACAGTTATTTTATTTTTCAAAACAGGAAATCCAAATGGCCAACAGACACCTGAAAAAATCCTCAGGACCACTACTTATCATGGAAATACAAATCAAAGCCACATTGAAGTTTCACCTCACCCCATTTGAATGTCTTTCATATAGAAATCAACAAACAATAAATCCTGGCAAGAATGTGCATAAAAAGGTACCCCAACTCACTGTTGGTGGGAATGTAAACTGGTACAGCCACTGTGGAAGACAGTTGGAGATACTTCAGAAATCTGAATATAGAACTACCATATAACCCAGCCACTCCACTCCTGGGATTTTGCCCAGTGGAAATGAAATTTGCACATGCAAGAGTTATCTGTACTCCATGTTTATTGCAGCTCAAATCACAACAGCTAAGATATCTAATCAATCCAAATGCCCATCAACTGAAGACCAGATAAATTATGGGGTATATATACCATGGAATACTACACAGTAGTAAAAAAATGAAATCAGTTGGAACAAAATGGATATAACTGGACATCATCCTTTGATTCGCAATCATCATCCATTGATTCTCTTCAGAAACATGTTTCTAAAACACAAACAAGTGCAGTTTCTAGGCTCATGAAACTTTGTGAAGAAAAATGTGAAGTGAGTGAAATAAAGAAAGGAAGAAAAGTCAGCAGTGGACCATCTGTAAAAGGAATTACGAATTTAGGAAATACTTGCTTTTTTAATGCAGTCATTCAGAACTTGTCACAGACTTATATCCTGACTGAACTTATGAATGAGATGAAAGAAAACGGTACAAAATTCAAGATTTTTCCTTCCTCAGACTCTCAGCTGGACCCACTGGTGGTGGAACTTCCAAGCCCTGGCCCACTGACCTCAGCCTTGTTCCTGTTTCTGCACAGCATGAGGGAGACTGAAAAAGGACCACTTTCTCCAGAAGTTCTTTTCAATCAGCTTTGCCAGAAGGCACCTCGATTTAAAGATTTCCAACCACAGGACAGTCAGGAGCTTCTCCATTACCTGCGGGATGTAGTGAGGACAGAAGAAACGAAGAGAATACAAGCTAGTGTTCTAAAGGCATTTAACAACCCAACTACTAAAGCTGCTGCTGATGCAACTAGGAAAAGGTCAAAGCAGATGGAAAAGGTGTGAAAATGAACTTCCTAGATCGGATCTTTATTGGTGAACTGACTAGCACAGTAATGTGGAAGAATGTGCAACTATCTCCACCACGGAAGATCCTTTCATTGGTATTTCCCTTCCTATAATAGAAGAAAGGGTCTCAAAGCCTGTGCTGTGGGAAGACTGAGTCAACACAGAAGTTCACAGGAAGAGATCATGATCAGTACAGTGGCACGGTTACCACGGAAATACTCACCAACCCAGACCTGCCAAGAAACACTGTCCTTCTAAAGATAAGAATCAGCAAATTCATGACAGAAAACGTCAAAGAAAACTCTCACCCGCAGGAGAAAAACCATTTTCACGTACCAGGAAAATGCGGACTTGGGCATGGATGGCTCTCCTTCAGTGTCTGCCGGCGCAATGGGTCCCAGCAAAAGCCCCAGCGACGGCAGCGGAAAAGAAGCCAGCGGTTCTGAGAGCAGTGTTGAGGCCCACAGTGAGGCCTCCGAGTCGAAAGCACTTCTAAGCAGGCGGGGCAGTGCAGGTCCCGCGGCAGACCCTGCGCACACACAGAGGGGACACTGCCATCCGCTAAGGAGACCGACCACAGTGAAGAGGGAGTGGCTAACGCCATTTCTGAACTTTGAGCAGCCCTGAAATTGGAGATGGAGATTTTGACAGAGAAAAGCAGCCACTTAGAATTCCAAATAAGTTAGGTTTTGCAGGGGAGGAGCATATGAGGCCTCGCAGTCCCCAGCATGCTTTTCAGACCCTCTCTCAGAGCTACATCACTACTTCCAAAGACTGTTCAGTTCAGTCCTGTCGCTACCAGTTTACGTCTGTGGAATTACTTATGGGGAACAACAAGCTTCTGTGTGAGAACTGTACTGAGAAGAAGCAGGAGTATCCAAAGGAAATCAGTTCTGCGGAGAAGAAAGCAGAGGGGTTCATGCTAATGCCAGGAAGCAATTGCTCTTTCTGCCGTTCCTCCTATCCCAATTCTCCATCTGAAAAGATTCCACCAGGCTGGCTTGAGTCTTTGTAAAGTCAACAGACATGTAGGTTTTCCACTTATGCTTGATTTAGCACCATTCTGTTCTGCTACTTGTAAGGATGTAAGTGTGGGTGATGAAGTTCTCTGTAGTCTCAGTGGCTCCACGAGAGGAGGGCACTACTTGGCTTATGTGAAAGCAAGAACACCCTCCAGGAAGTTATCAGAATATCTCACTGGAAAGAAGACTGGGCCTGGTGAGAAAGAACCTGACAATGAATCAGTGGGCCAGTGGGTCCATGTTAGTGACACTTATGTGCAGGCGGTTCCAGAATCAAGAGCACCTAATGCACAAGATTACCTTCTTTTTTATGAAAGACTATTATGAGATTCATTACTTGCCAATGGTAATATTTAGATTACTTTTATTTGAATGCTGCAACACCACCAACATATGTAATGTGCCTTTGTAGTCCTCTTTCTCCTGTAGGAATGGCATGACCCTCATATGCTTCCGAACTTCCTCACCATTGTGGGAAGCCCTTTTAAAGTAAGTTCAATGTACTCAGTGCTTTCAGATTTGCAGTCTCAAATAAGCAACTCAGAATTTACAGAAGAGGAAAACCCTTCACCATGTGGCTCGTTAATACAGGCAGTCAGAGTCAAATCATTCCTGAAGACAATGCTTCCTCAATGTGCTACACCTTCCTGATCTCATATATATGTGTATATCCTATGCCATTGTTTACTTATTATTTTTAAAATCTTTTCACCTTTTTAGCCCTAGCTTTTTTTTTATTGAGCAATCACATTTCACATTAAAACATGTAACTATGAAACATTGTTCATCCAGCTCGCACCCCCTCTAAAATCATCTCAGGGCTATCCAGTGGTATATGTGTATTGCTACATAAGAAACACTGCTGTGATAACGGAGTAATGCCTAATACAGCATAGCTCTCTTGTCATCTTGTATGATTCAGCCACATAAAAAGGCATCACTGTAATTTAAGTAGTGTGGATTTACCAATAATCTATTGATTGGCCTCTTGCTTTGAGACCTAGAAAGCTGCTGAAAACATTTCATCAACATACCATTTGCAACCTATTCATGGTGGAGTTAGGAATAATTTGCAAGTGGTTGTCCAGAATCAAAATATAATTGTAGATACTGTAAAATGCAGAATTGGTAAATAAAAGTAGATAATCCATATGGAACTGTAGGATAGTTTGACATATAAAGCAAATTATATTTGTAAGTGATAGAGAATTATATTATTAGACTTAACAGGGAAATATAATAAATACACTTTCTACCTCTGTATTTCAGTATATGTTAAAAATGGTTTTTGGAATTTTGAAGTCACTTTTATTGTCTTCAGTAAGCATCATTAATAAGTTCATGTGAGTTTATTTTTATTTTCATGGGGCATAAAGTTGACCTTTCTTGTTTTCTTTTTAAATAATATGAAAAAGATGATGGTTTTTTCCTCTAGATAACAAATTATTAAGCTTTTGGAATTTAGCATGAAAAATACTATTAAGTCTAATTTTCAAAAACAATGGCTTCTTCACTGCCATATTCTTGAATCAAAACATTAACTGTAATTCAGTCATTTTGATCATTCTTTCCCAAGAATGAACTACAGGCAAACACCAGATGAGGGCCTGGGTCCAGGATGCTCTCCTCTGGAAAAGAAAGGATAAGAATAGTGGGTGTAGATAATGTGTGGAAATATTTAACCAAGATTGGCCCTTTTTAAAATGTTAGTGTATATGACACAATCAAGGTTACCAGTGCTGCCTTTTGATATAGGGATGGATGGAATTGTGATTAAGGTGGTAATGGTATACCAAATATAGTGCTTAAAAATCATTGCATGAATTCTCTTTTTAAGATATAATGCTTTTCTTGATTTTTTAAGCCATGAGATAATGGAAGAATATATTTTTATAAATTAATCTGCTAAGTCAGGTTGTATCTTATATAAGTACCTTGCAGTATTTTCTTTTTAAGTATAACCAATTAACATTGAAGTACCACAGTTGGAGCAGTGAATTTTTTTAGAAGTATTAATAAATTTCTTCATTCAATTCAGCTATTTTGGTAATAGCAACCACAGTCCTCTCCAACAAATGTAAATATTAAATCACCTCATTTTTCTCATGGAAAAGATACTAAGAAACATGCACTTCTCATTGACTAGTCATCTGTTTCTTGTCAGACCTACCATGGGCCAGTTACTGTACTGCCTTTTAACATTCTGTAAAATGGAATGACCTACATAGATTTTAGGCATTATTCCAGAAGGTACATGCAAGTAAGACACATTTATTTTCATTTCCTTAGTCTTAAGTGAATTAATGCTGAAATTTTTTATGGCCTAGGACTACAAGTTTTTTCTTCTGAAAATGGATAAATTTGGCTTTGATACCCAAAAAAATATCCTAAACATTGTTTTGTAATAGAGAAAGTATGCTGAATTACACATTGGCCTACATTAGTTTTTTTAAATTTTGATTATTCCCAATGCATATTTGTAAGGATATTAAATTGTGAGGCCACTAGCATAACAATAGCATAACAGTGAGCTCCTGGTTCACCTCAGGAAACAGTGTAGATGAGTGAGAATGTTTACAGACCATCAACTCAACTACCATGATGCTTGACTGAAGGAATTTAAGAAGCATAGCAAGGCCAGCGCCGTGGTTCAATAGGCTAATCCTCCGCCTTGTGGCACCAGCACCCTGGGTTCTAGTCCCGGTCGGGGTGCTGGATTCTGTCCCGGTTGCCCCTCTTCCAGGCTAGCTCTCTGCTGTGTCCTGGGAGTGCAGTGGAGGATGGCCCAAGTGCTTGGGCCCTGCACCCCATGGGAGACCAGGAGAAGCACCTGGCTCCTGCCTTTGGATCAGCGTGGTGCGCCAGCTACAGCGCGGCAGCTGCAGCGTGCCGGCCGTGGCGGCCATTGGAGGGTGAACCAACAGCAAAGGAAGACCTTTCTCTCTCTCTCTCTCTCTCACTGTCCACTCTGCCTGTCAAAAAAATAAATAAATAAAAAGAAGCATAGCAAAGATGTTTTCTAGCTTTATTTAGAAACTGGTTTACAGGGTATATTGAACCCAAATTCTCCCTAGTTTTTCCATATTTAAAATGATAAAATGTTGATTATGTGCTAATTATGTGAATATTATTGACATAACCAAATATACATCTATACTTAAGATTTCTATTATTTAATGTTTTTAGGAATTATGTGAAGACTGCCTTTTCAGGCGGCCAAAGAGAGTGACAGTTGATATCAATTTAAAAAAAGTAGTTGATTGGGCCGGCGCTGTGGCTCACTTGGTTAATCCTCTGCCTGCGGTGCTGGCATCCCATATGGCCACCGGGTTCTAGTCCTGGTTGCTCCTCTTCCAGTCCAGCTCTCTGCTGTGGCCCAGGAGGGCAGTGGAGGATGGCCCAAGTGATTGGGCACCTGCACCCGCATGGGATACCAAGAGGAAGCACCTGGCTCCTGACTTCGGATTGGTGCAGTGCTGGCCGTAGCGGCCATTTTGTGGGTGAACCAATGGAAGGAAGACCTTTCTCTCTCTCTCACTGTCTAACTCTACCTGTCAAATAAGTAGAAAAAGTAGTTGATACCTGTTCTTATTTTAAATGTACCAACAGAGATATTTGACTACATTTAATAGCTGTTAGTGTGCATGTGTGATTTTAATCATGATTTTTATACAGTAGCTGAATAAAATTTCGTGAACCTTAAGCTGTGAACTGTATCAATTCTCATCTAATGTTTGGAAAACAAACATCTTACTACTTTTCTTAAATTCATATTGATAATTTATTTTTCTGCATGATAGCTGATCAAATAAGCCTCAACCAAAAATGTAATGTGCAGTAAAATTGAGCAATAATATCTAGTGCATTATTAACAGAACCTATTTCTAGGTATTTAAAATGCTTTTGTTCACATAGAAGTCCTCAATTTAAATTTGTTTAAAAGATAGATGACTATTTTCAATTTTGAGCAATACATTCGTGTCATTCCTAAAAGAAAAAAAATACAATTAGCATTAACATTCAATGTAGCGTCAAAGTGAAAATACCACTAAAAAATTAAAACATAACTTGGATTTTATACTAGGAAAATACAAAACATAAGAACACACAATTTTTAAAACACAGCAGTGATTTCAGTAAAACATTTTTTTTCACGTCACTGATTTGTTTTTAATTTTTAGAATCTCTTGCTGTGACACAACGGGTTAACCCGCTGCCTGTGATGCCAGTATCCCATTTGGGCACCAGATCAAGTCCCAGCTGTTCCACTTCCAATCCAGCTCCCTGCTTATGTGCCTGGAAAAGCAGTAGAATATGGTCCAAGACCTTGGACCCCTGCACCCACGTGGAAGACCTGGAAGAAGCTCCTGGCTCCTGGCTTCAGCCTGGCCCAGCTTTGGCTGTTGCAGCCATTTGGGGAGTAAACCAGTGGATTGAATCAATCTCTCTCTCATTCTGCCTTTCAAATAAATAAAACAAACCTTTAAGAAGAAGTATTTTAAGAAACTCTGGATGACCGATTTTGCCTTTACAAAATCCTGTCCCCAAACAGTGAGACTCCTGGTTTATGAAGGACCCACAGGGAGGAGTGCAGGTGCCTTCAGCAGTTGCTCCACACTCAGAGCTGCACGCTTCTCTGATCTAGGAGAGGCTCGGAGGGTGCGAGAGCCCGCCAGCCCCCACAGCTGTGCACCTGTGAGCTCATACATCCCAGCTCATACACCTGGGCACCCGACACACACGCATGGGGCATGCACCATGAGTGATGGCAGCCCCCAAGTGAGGAAGAAGCCCCCAGGAAGGCTGTCTTCCACCTCAGAACCAGGGCAGAGAGTGATCAGTGCCACCAAGGGGACAGAACCTTGTCACCCCAGCTGTCATCCTGAGTCATATCTAGAAGCCCTCCCTGTGTGCCCAGCCCTGGACTGAAAGCACCATGCACCTGGCAGCCTGATGCCCCACAGAGCCCCAGGAGGGAGGAAGCACAGGTACTGTTTTACATCTGAGGGCACCGAAATCAGAGACATCAAGGCCCTTTCACAAGGCTGGATTTGAACTCTGGGGTCTCTCTGAGCCCCTCCCCTGCACCCCACCCCTGGTCTCTAAGGTGGGCTGACACCAGAGGAGGTGTCTGCCAATCACTTCCAGGATCTGACTTCCTGTCTTCTGTGGGGAGCAATTCGGACTAGACTAAGTTACTGGAATTAAGACTTATTCTATGCATCTGCTCTCCCACAATATGGCGCTGGGAGAGAAGAAAACAGCTTCTACACAGCTGCCTCCAGTTCAGCCAATAAACTGTAGAACTTGCTCCTGATTGGAGGAGAGCAGCGTACTCGGCGTGTGGGCAGCCGAGTTAGGATTGGCGGAGGAGGACTATAAAGGAGGAGAGAGACGGCATGCACCAGGAACATCTTAGGGGAACACCTAAGGGGAACACCTAAGGGGAACACCTGTGCAGCCCCCGAGAGAGCCGGCCGGCAGTGTGCCGCTCCCCTGCGGAAGTGGGGAATGTGGCCAGGGGGAACTGCCCTTCCACGGAGGTGGAAGGGATAGTAGCCAATCCGGGAAGAACCAGCAGCAAACCCGGGGAGGGCCGAGCAGACGAAAGAACAGCGCAGGGTCCTGTGTCGTTCCTCCACGAAGAGGGGGAGCGACATCTTCCTCCATGCATCACGTGCCTGAGATTGTCTGTGAGCCTCTCTGGGAGGGAAACGTGGCCTGGGTTGCTCCCTGCAGGCCCCAGGCCCCTGGTGTCCCTGTGCCCCTGTGTCACTGTGTCTGCATTACACGAGAGGCCCATGGCCACATCTGGCTGCAGCCTGGAAGGTGAGCAAAGCATGTGCACGTGTGCACTTGGCATCCAATGCACATGCATGTGGACACACACTCCTGGGCCCCTCTGGGGAAGAAGAAGGCAGGAGAGGGGGGGTCACGGAGCAGGAGGGAGGGGTGTGGCTGAGGTCAGGGGAGGTGAGGCTCACCCAAGCAATGTCCACACACCATCCCTCATCACCTATGCCCCAGTCACAGAGCCCCAGCTATGCCAGAGCACATGAAGGACCCAGGGCCCAGAGGGGCAGGCACGTGGACCCGTGCAAGGTCACTATGTGTGGAGGGGCAGACACATGGACCTGTGCAAGGTCGCTCTGTGTGGAGGGGCAGGCACATGGACCTGTGCAAGGTCACTATGTGTGGAGGGGCAGACACACGGACCCGTGCAAGGTCACTCTGTGTGGAGGGGCAGGCACATGGACCCATGCAAGGTCACTCTGTGTGGAGGGGCAGGCACACGGACCCGTGCAAGGTCACTCTGTGTGGAGGGGCAGGCACATGGACCCGTGCAAGGTCACTATGTGGAGGGGCAGGCACACGGACCCGTGCAAGGTCACTCTGTGTGGAGGGGCAGACACATGGACACGTGCAAGGTCACTATGTGGAGGGGCAGGCACATGGACCTGTGCAAGGTCACTCTGTGTGGAGGGGCAGACACATGGACCCATGCAAGGTCACTGTGTGGAGGGGCAGGAACATGGACCCGTGCAAGGTCACTCTGTGTGGAGGGGCAGGCACATGGACCCATGCAAGGTCACTCTGTGTGGAGGGGCAGACACATGGACCCGTGCAAGGTCACTATGTGGAGGGGCAGGCACATGGACCTGTGCAAGGTCACTCTGTGTGGAGGGGCAGACACATGGACCCGTGCAAGGTCACTCTGTGTGGAGGGGCAGGCACATGGACCCATGCAAGGTCACTATGTGGAGGGGCAGGCACATGGACCCATGCAAGGTCACTGTGTGGAGGGGCAGGAACATGGACCCGTGCAAGGTCACTCTGTGTGGAGGAGGCAGGGCCAGGCCTGGAACTCAGAGCCCTGAGCCCAGCTCAGGCCCCTGACATCAGAATGGGAGGCCAGGACTTGCTTTGTGTGAAAGGTGGTGGCCAGAGAGGGCAGGAAGTGTGAGATGAGGAAGGAGGGCAGCTGATACAAGGGTCGTGGCCAAGGTTGCCACTGTGGCACCAGGGACTCAAATCTGCTGGGACCTCTGAGGGTGGCACAGAGGCCTGCCAGGATTGCCCATCAGCTCTGCAACCTGCAACTGGGGTCCTTACTTCCCGACTTCTGGGGTGCACTTGCCTAAGAGCCCTGAGAGCTCCTATGGCACCCCTGGCACTGTCCTAGGCACACTTGGCGCAGGCTTCAGTGCAAGCTGTGGGCACAGAGTAAGAGAGCACAGAGTGCTGGCAGATCAGACAGAGGGGTCATGGGCATGAGTCAGGGGCAGAGCTGTCAGCCGAGGTGCTGCAGCATAGCAGCTGTAGCCCCCACCTGCGACACCAGCATCCCATACGGACACTGGTTTGAGTCCCTGTCGATCCACTTCTGATCCAGTTCCCTACCAATGGCCTGGGAAAACAGTGAAAGGTGACCCAGCTAGCTCCTGGCTCCGGCCTGGTCCAGTGCTGGCCATTGCAGCCATTTGGGGAGTGAACCAATGGATGGAAGATCTCTCTCCCTCCCTGTGCCTTTGAAATAAATGAATCTTAAATGACAACAAAAACCCTGCTGTTGATCTTGGCCTCCATGAGGTCACTGCCTGGGCACCCAGCTCCTCTGTGCTGCCGGCCGCTGGCAGGCCTCTCCCTCTGGACAGCAGTTCCTGGGCATGCCCCTCTCCTTTGCCCTCCCGACTGCCCTGTGGGGTCCTCGCTGCTGCGGGGATGGCTTCCACTCTGCAGGTGAGAAAGCTGACACACAAGCAGCCAGGGATGATGGTCAGCTACACAGCTGGCTCCAGAGGCCGGGTCTAATTACCTCCAGAACACCTCTGACCCCAAGTTACCTGGCTCCCCCCACCCCCGCCGCCGGGGGAGTTTCCGCAAGTTTCCAGCTCAGCCGCTTGAGGCCAGCGGCTGGCTCAGGTCACTGCCTGGGTTGGGTACTGGATGTGTTTGCAGCACTGGGGGGCTGGGGAGCCTGGAGGCCCTGGGGGCCGGCCCTGTGGACCCCTCCTGGCCTTTCTGCCCCCAGGCTGGGTGTCAGCAGAGCCCTAACTCTCGGGCTGGAGGGAAAAGGTGCTCACCTTCCCATGGCCTCGACAGCTTGATTACAAGCAGCTGTGGCAGGAGAGCTGCTTGCAATCAGAGGGATTGGACTAAGCAGGCGTCCCCCTCAGGGTGCTAAGCAGAGTGAGCCCTGGGACCTGGCGCTGCTGCGTCTTCCTCCCAGCCAGATCCCTGCACCTTGCATGCAGTCCAAGTTCTTAATCAAAAACACCTGGCTCCCGTTCCCCAGGTTGCTGTTTTCAGAGGGCCAGGTGCGCCCTCTGTGCCCAGCTCTGCTGACATCAACGTCCCTGGTCCTCACAGCTGGCCTGGGAGGCACCCATGTCACAGGCGGGGACACAGAGGCACAGCGGAGTCCCACGGCTGGGAAGGGCAGAGCCAGGCTTCCAGCCTGGGCCTGGCCCCAAGACCTCTGCTCCCCGAGAGTAAGATTGCACGCACCTGGTAAGGGCGGGGCTGGCAGCTTCTCCCTGAAGAACCACCTTGTGGGTGGACGAGAGACAGAGGCTGGGGAAGACAAGGAAGCCGATTGCACTTGGCCCACAGCCTAGATGCGGGGGCAGAACCTCACCTGGCTGCCCAGGCCTCTGTCTCCCTGCTGGAGAGTTAGGCTGCAGAGGGGAGAGGGCAGCAAAGAGGGGCAGCACTGACCAACCTACTCTGGGGCTCTAAGCCACCCTCAGGCTCTGCCTCCCTCCGCCCCCCACATCAGACTGGGGGAGTGAGCTTGTGCCCATGCCCCCAAGGGGCCAGGACACTGGGGCCATCCTTCCTCCTCTGCCCTTTTGCCTCGGTGGGGTGGGGGTGGAGGCACAGGCCTGGCACTCTGGGCCACAGCCAAGGAGAGCTGCCGGAGGGATTCCCGCATGTCTGTCTGAGCAGGAACAAGGAGCAGCTTTGCTGAGTGGCCTGGAAGTTGCTGGCATTCTCCGCCCTCCGCCCACTGCCCACGAGAGGCACTAGAAGCCCACTGTGACATCACCTGACACTGATTAAATGCCTGCTGTGTACCAGGAGCTTGGCGCACCTTCTAAAGTGTTTTTGGTGGACAGAAGGATGGCCATGAGAGCCAATTCCCCAAGGAAGATGGGGAGTGGGCAGCTCTGGCTTTCCCAGGTCACACAGCACTTCCACGAGGGCTCCAGCTGGGGCCAGGTTTCCCCTCTGGTCTCGGTGGAGGTGCCCCAGCATGGAAGGCTGGGTGGGCAGGGAGACGGGAGTCTGGAGACACTTTAGAGGAGATGCAGTCCCCTATGGGTGTGGACGATGAATTCAGGGTTATGGGGGGTTCCTTGTAACCAGGACCACATGTCTGTCCATCCAGTGTCCTCTGGGAATTCAGGGAACAAAAGGGCAGGCATCTTGGGAGCCCAGGGTAATCTGTGTCCTGGGCCCCAGCCTAGTGAGAGGTCCTGGGTCCAGCCCAGCAGGTGGCCTCAGGTGTCAGCCAACCAGCCAGGTGCCGGCACTGCGCGGATGCTTTCACAGCTGCTGCTGCGACCACGGGGCTGAGGCCCAGCTTGGCTGGCCGATTCCATCTGAGGAAGGGGCGCAGCATGCTGAGGACTTGGGATCTGGGGTGTGGTGGGCCCTCCAGGCACACAGCACTGTGCACCCTTCCGGACCCAGTCCCCCAGTCCCCCTGCCCCTCCTCTCCCCCCATCAGCTGCAGGGGGCTGGTGCCCAGGCACAGTGAAGCACACACAGGGGCTCTAAGCTGTAGCACCTCCTCCCTGGGCAGGTTAGCAGCCTAAGGCCTGGCATGGAAGGGCAGCCCCAGCCTGCAGTCAGCCAGCAACTGACTCCGCCTCCTTGTTCTGGGTCCCATGCCTGCACAACCACTACCCTGCCATCTTTCAGGGAATCCAGCAGGCACAGGCTGTGGGGTCCCATGCCTGCACCACCACCACCCTGCGGTCTTTCAGGGGATCAGCAGGCACGGGGCTGTGGGGTTCCATGCCTGCACTACTACCACTCTGCCGTATTTCAGGGGATCAGCAGGCACGGGGCTGTGGGGTTCCATGCCTGCACCACCACCACCCTGCCATCTTTCAGGGGATCAGCAGGCACGGGGCTGTGGGGTCCCATGCCTGCACCACCACCACTCTGCCATCTTTCAGGGGATCAGCAAGCACAGGGCTGTGGGGTTCTATGCCTGCACCACCACCACTCTGCCGTCTTTCAGGGGATCAGCAGGCACGGGGCTGTGGGGTTCCATGCCTGCCCCCCCACCACCCTGCCGTCTTTCAGGGGATCCAGCAAGCACGGGGCTGTGGGGTTCCATGCCTGCACCACTACCACCCTGCCGTCTTTCAGGGGATCCAGCAGGCATGGGGCTGTCTGTTCACTCCTTCACTTTCATTCACTTGTTCATCTGTTCATGCAGTAACACTGAGCACCAGCTCCAGGTCCTTCACCAAAGCACCAAGTGTGCGCTCTGGGTGAACGGAGCCACCTAAGCCACAACCCTGTCTGCAGGGGCTCCTACCCACTGGGCAGACTACAGGAGCCTGGCGGCAGGGCCAGGTGGGTGCCGGGAGGAGGAGGTGAGAGAGGGAGGCTCAGTGCATGGGCCATGGCTGCATTCCCCTAGCAAAAGCAGGGAGGCAGAGCTGGAGGAGGGCGGTGGAAGGGAGACAGAGAGGGTGAGCAGGATGCAGACTGGGACCTCACAGCCAGCGCACCCCGCTGTGGCCAGGTGGTGCCGACTCCTTCCCGCTCTTGCTGGGACCTGTCCTCCCACCAGCCACCACCTTTCCCTCTTGCCACAGGATGAAGCTGTTCAGGGCAAACACCTGCCCAGGAATGCAGAGACCCTGGGAATGGCTGAGTAGGAACCGAGGCAGGTGTTCTGGGGCTGGGGCTTCCATGCGCAGGGGATGCAGGGAGAATCTGTGGTGCCTGCCCCCATGCCCCCACTTCACTTTCAGGGGCAGGGCTCATGTCACCAAAGCCAGCCTGCCTGTGTACAGCTACGCAGGACAACCCAGAGCTAAGCCTCAGGGTTGACTGACTCACATCTCAATCCCAACATCTCTCCCAGGGCTTTTGTCTCTGCTTCAGTGAAGCGAGGGTTGGAGCAGACAAGAAAACGTTCAGCCATGTCTGCCCTGGGCTTGGTGGAGTGATAAGCACTCTGTAAAATTTATATGAAAAAAGCAAAGGATTTAGAATACCCAACACCAGATTGAAAGGGTAGGATAGAGTTGGAGGACTTAATGTTTCTGAATAAATCTTACTGGAAGTATTGTAATCAAGACTCAATACTGGCCGGCGCCGTGGCTCAATAGGCTAATCCTCCGCCTTGCGGCACCAGCACACCGGGTTCTAGTCCCGGTCGGGGCGCCGGATTCTGTCCCACTTGCCCCTCTTCCAGGCCAGCTCTCTGCTGTGGCCCGGGAGTGTAGTGGAGGATGGCCCAAGTGCTTGGGCCCTGCACCCACATGGGAGACCAGGATAAGTACCTGGCTCCTGGCTTCGGATCAGCGCAATGTGCCGGCCGCAGCGCGCCGGCCGTGGCGGCCATTGGAGAGTGAACCAACGGCAAAAAGGAAGACCTCTTTCTGTCTTCCTCTCTCTCACTGTCCACTCTGCCTGTCCAAAAAAAAAAAAAAAGAAAGACTCAATACTGTGGGGCCAGCCTTTTGGCACAGTGCTGGCAACCTAGGATTCCCCTATCAGAATGCCAGCTTGAGTTTCAGCTGCTCTGCTTCCAATTCGATCTCCCACCAATGTGCCTGGGAAGGCAGGAGAAGATGACCCGAGTACCTGGGCCTCTACCACCCATGTGAAAGATCTGAGTGGAGTTTCAGGCTCCTGGCTGTGGGCTGGCCCAATCCAGGCTGCTGTAACCATCTGGGGAATGAACCAGCATACGAAAGATCTCTCTGTGTCCCCAGTCTCTCTCTGTCATGCTACCTTTCAAATAAATAAATCTTAAAAAAGACTGCAATACCAGCCGGCGCTGCGGCTCACTAGGCTAATCCTCTGCCTAGCGGTGCAGGCACACGGGGTTCTAGTCCCGGTCGGGGCGCCGGATTCTGTCCCGGTTGCCCCTCTTCCAGGCCAGCTCTCTGCTGTGGCCAGGGAGTGCAGTGGAGGATGGCCCAAGTGCTTGGGCCCTGCACCCCATGGGAGACCAGGAAAAGCTCCTGGCTCCTGCCATCGGATCAGCGCGGTGCGCTGGTCGCAGCACGCCGGCCGCGGCGGCCATTGGAGAGTGAACCAACGGCAAAGGAAGACCTTTCTCTCTGTCTCTCTCTCTCACTATCCACTCTGCCTGTCAAAAAAAAAAAAAAGACTGCAATACTGGCATAAAGAGAGACTAGAAATCAATAGATAATTATAAAAGAAGAGAGAACACAGAAATAGACCCAAATTTTTATGGTCATCTCATTTTCACCAAAGAGCCAAAGGAATCCAATAGGCTAAGAAAATGCTTTTTAACAAATACTGTTGATATTTATAAAGAATCTTCAGAAAGTTTATGGAAAATGTATATTATGGAAAAACTATGCATGGATTTCAAATTCTTTAGCACCTAAATCCACTTACCTTTTCATTCCATTTTCCATAAAGTTTTCATGAACATTGCTTTATTAAATATATGTGTATTCCTATGAAAAAATTAACCTTTAACACCTTCAAAAATAGTTTGAGATGAATTGTAGATTTCAATATAAGCTAAAAATCTATACCTATAGAATTTTTACTCATAAAGTTGCTAAAAGAAAAATAAGAGAATATGTTCAACACATGGAGATAGGCAGAAGTTTCTTGAGATATAGCAAGTAAAAATGATAAAATAAAAATAATGTTAAATTGGACTTCATCAAAATTAAAAATAAATATCAGGCCAGTGCTGTGGAACAGTTGGTTAAAGCCCCGGCCTGCAGCGCAGGCATCCCATATGGGCACTGGTTCAAGTCCCAGCTGCTCTATTTCCAATTCTGTTCCCTGCTAATGTACCTGGGAAGGTATTGGAGGATGGCCCAAGTCCTTGGGCCCCTGCACCCACGTGGGAGACCTGGAAAAAGCTCCTGGCTCCTGGCTTTAGATCAGCTCAGCTCCAGCTATTGCGGCTATTTGGAGAGTGAACCAAAGGATGGAAGGTCTCTCTCTCTCTCTCCCTTTCTCTCCCCGCCCCCTCTCTCTGTGTCTCTACCTCTCTATAACTCTGTCTTTCAAATAAATAAAATAAATCTTGAAAAAAATATATCATGCTGCACACCAGAAAAAAATTTTACTACACATTTTTGCCAAAGAATTTGTATCCAAAATACATAAAAATCTTTGAAAACCAATCAATTTATACACACACACACATTCACAAGGGATGTTACCTAATTTAAACAGGTTAATTCATAAAGAAATCATAGCAATCTTGCATGTTAAAATGCTCTGCATGTGGCCGGTGCCACGGCTCACTAGGCTAATCCTCCGCCTTGCGGCGCCAGCACACCGGGTTCTAGTCCCGGTCGGGGCGCCGGATTCTGTCCCACTTGCCCCTCTTCCAGGCCAGCTCTCTGCTGTGGCCAGGGAAGTGCAGTGGAGGATGGCCCAAGTGCTTGGGCCCTGCACCCCATGGGAGACCAGGAGAAGTACCTGGCTCCTGCTTTTGGATCAGCGCAGTGCGCCGGCCACAGTGCGCCGGCCGTGGCGGCCATTGGAGGGTGAACCTATGGCAAAGGAAGACCTTTCTCTCTGTCTCTCTCACTGTCCACTCTGCCTGTCAAAAAATAAATAAATAAATAAAATGCTCTGCATGATTCTGTACTGGATGCTTAAATGTGGAAGAAATTGCTGCAAAGACAAATATTAGTCAATTGATGAAATGTCAGTGTAAATTTTGGATTAGGAAGCCATTTTTCAGAGTGGGTGTTTGTGGCACAATGGGTTAAGCCACCACTTGGAATGCCCACATTTCATACTGGAGTCCTGGCTTCAAGTCCCACTTCTGTTTCCAACCATTTCTTGCAAATGTATGTTCTGGGAGGCAGCAGAAGATGGCCCAAGTGCTTGGGTTCCTGCTACTCACACAGAACTGGATGGAGTTCCTGGCTCTTGGCTTCAACCTGGCTCAGTCCAGGCTGTTGCAGGCACAACAGATGAAAGATCTTTCTACCATTTTGCCTTCCAAATAAGTAAATAAAATTAAAACAAGGATACCATTTTATCAATGTTAAATTTCTTTTTAAAAAATATTTATTTACTTATTTGAATGCCAGAGTTCCACACAGAGACAGAGAGATGGAGAGAGACAGAGGCAGAGACAAAGAGAGATCTTCCATGCACCAGTTAACTCACCAGAGAGCCACATAGCCAGGGCCAGGCTAGACCAAAGCTGGGAGATCCTTGCAGGCTCCCATGTTGGTGCAGAGGCCCAAGCCCTTGGACCATCTTCTGCTGCTTTTCCCAGGCCATTAGCAGGGAGCTGGACTGGAAGTGGAGCAGCCGAGACTCAAACTGGCACCCATATGGGATGCCATTGTCATAGTTGGTGACTTTACTTGCTGCACCACAATGTTGGCCCCAACGTTAAATTTCTGATTTTGATCCATGTCCTGAGGTTTTATAAAAGAGTGTTCTTTTTCACAGGAAATATGAGTATATCCTAAAATGTTGAAGGCATGGTATCCCCGATTCACTTTCAAAATATTCATAAAATATAACATATGTGGGGAGGTAATACATAAAATGCAAATATAAACAATTGATGAATCCAAACAAAATGCATGCTATGATTTATGCGTATCCCCTAAAATTCACATGTTCGATATTTAATCTCCAATTTTATATGTTAATGGCAGTTAGAATTGGCACTTTAGGAAGGTGTTTGAGATTAATGAGATCAGGAGTGTGAGGCTCCATGATGGCATTAGTAGCCCTGTCACCATGGAATGCTCTCTGCCACGTCACCATGCCATAAGAAGGCCCCCACCAGATGCCAGTGCCAATCTCTGGGGTACCCCAGTATTTATTTGAAAGGCAGAGTTACAGAGAGACAGAGACAGAGATAGAGAGAGAGAAAGGTCTTCCATCCACTGGTTCATTCCCCAGTTGGCCACAATGGCCAGAGCTGGGCTGATCTGAAACCAGGAGCCAGGAGCTTCTTCAGGGTCTCCCATGTGGGTGCAGGGCCCAAGGACTTGGGCCATCTTCCACTGCTTTCCCAGGCCATAGCAGAGAGCTGGATCAGAAGTGGAGCAGCCGGGACTTGAACTGGCACCCCATATGGGATGCCAGCACTGCAGGCGGCAGCTTTACCTGCTATGCCACAGTGCAGCCCTGAGAAGCAAATATTTCAAATAAATTATCCAGTCTCAGATATTCTGTTATATGAGCAAAAATGAATTAAGACAGTATGGGGGGAGTTTCTCATACTATTGTAGCTTTGCTGTAAGGCTGAAAATACATCAAATTGAAATGTTAGAAAAATCAATGGGACAGAGGATTCTGGGAAGACAGCAGAGTAGGAAGAACAAGAGAAATCTCTGCCTACCTACACATCATTTATACTGGAGGAATCTGATGGATCTGTTTTGGCACTCAGGAGTCTACTGCAGCAGGTTTGGATGGTGAGCTGTGGATAGTTTCAGTCTTAGCATGGTAGCAGCTGCCCATGCTTCACAGTCAGTCCCATGGCAAGCAACTGCACTGCGTTCCTGAAGTAGCTTGCACACACTTGACAGGAGCAGGTAGATGGGGGAAGATGAAGCAAGCCCTGGAGAAGGGAGATCATCTGAGTTCCAGAGTTACTACATCATTTAACCCAGCACAAATCATGATGCATCAAAGAAGCAGGAAAATATGGTCCCTTAATATACATAGATAGATAGATACATAGATATATAGTATTAATATAAAAACAAAATATATATAATAATTTATATATATATTTATAACAGCAATTTACACACACATGTACACACACATACATAAAGCAAATAGAAACAGACCCTAAAAAAGATCTAGTGCCAGACATACTAGACAAAGACTTTTAAATAACTGTCTTAAAGATATTCTGAGAACTAAAGGAATATGCAGAGAAAATCAAGCAAATGATATGTGAACAAAAATACCAATATCAATAAACAGGCTGGCGCCGTGGCTCACTAGGCTAATCCTCCGCCTGCGGCACCAGCACATCGGGTTCTAGTCCCGGTCGGGACACCAGATTCTGTCCCGGTTGCCCCTCTTCCATGCCAGCTCTCTGCTGTGGCCCGGGAGTGCAGTGGAGGATGGCCCAAGTGCTTGGGCCCTGCACCCCATGGGAGACCAGGATAGGCACCTGGCTCCTGCCATCGGATCAGCACAGTGCATCGGCCGCAGCACGCCAGCCGCGGCAGCCACTGGAGGGTGAACCAACGGCAAAAGGAAGACCTTTCTCTCTGTCTCTCTCACTGTCCACTCTGCCTGTCAAAAAAAAAAAATTCTAAAGGGAGTCCCATAGGGTAAGAAATGAAGATCTCAGGAAAGGCACATAGATGGCACTTATCAAAGCTAATGCTATTATAACAATGGTTCACAACTCCATCTTTTGTTTTCTACATAATTTAAGAGACTACTAAATTTAGAAGAATTATTAATTTACATTTTTAGGCACCTAATGTATAAACATGTGCTTTTTGTATTGTGATGCTACCAGTTTGATATTTTTTTCTCATGATTGCTTGGGCTATTCTGAGTCTTTTGTGACTCCAAATGAATTTTAGGATTTTTTATTCTGATTCTGTAAAGAATTTCAGTGGTACTTTGATAGAGATTGCATGGAATCTGCAGATTCCTTTAGGTAGGATAGATATTTTAATGATATTGAGTCTCCTAATTCATGAGCAAAGAGTAGCATTCCATTTTTTGTGTCCTTGATGATTTATTTCATCAATGTGTTTTTTGACAGGCAGAGTGGACAGTGAGAGAGAGAGACAGAGAGAAAGGTCTTCCTTTGCCATTGGTTCACCCTCCAATGGCCGCTGCGGGTGGCGCACCGCGCTGATCTGATGGCAGGAGCCAGGTGCTTCTCCTGGTCTCCCATGCGGGTGCAGGGCCCAAGGACTTGGGCCATCCTCCACTGCACTCCCTGGCCACAGCAGAGAGCTGGCCTGGAAGAGGGTCAATCGGGACAGAATCCGGTGCCCCTCATCAATGTTTTTAACAGTTGTAGAGATTTTCACCTTCTTTGATTAAATTTATTCCTAAGTATTTGATTTTTTGTGTGTGGCTATAGTGAAAGGGATTTGTTCATGATTTCTCTTTCTTTGAGTTCATCATTAGTATATAAAAATGCTACTGATTTTTGTATATTTATTTTGTAATCTACAACTTTCTGGACTGGTTTATCAGTTCTAGCAGCTTTTTGGTGGAATGTTTAGGTTTTTGCCATGTACAACGTCAGGAAATCTGTAAACTTGAATGTTTTTATTTCTTCCTTTCCATTTTGATGTCCTTTATTTCTTTCTCCTCCATAACTGCTCTTGCTAATACTTCCAGTACTATACTGAAAAAGAGTTGTGAAAATGAACATTCTTGTCTTGTTCCAAATCTGAGGGGAAATGCCTTCAGCTTTTCCTCAATCAGTATGATATGGTAATTAAAGCATCTTGGTACTGGCATAAAAAGTGACACATAAATCAATGGAACAGAATAAAGAGCCCAACAATTAATCTAGGTATATATGACCAAATGATTTTTGATAAAAGTGGCCAGACTATACACTGGAAAAAAGATGATCTCTTCAAAAAATTGTGCTGGCAAAACTGAATGTATATATGTGGAAGAATTAAATTAGATCCGTATTTCTCATTGTATACAAAAATCAACTCAAGATGAATCAAAGACCTACATTTAAGACCTGAGCCTATGAAATTGCTGGAAGAAAATGCAGTTGAAAGTGCTACAAGACATTGATGTAGATTATGACTTCTTGTATAAGACTCCCAAAGCACAGGCAAAAACAAAAAATGAAAAAACAGAAGAAAACATAGAAAAAAAGGGATTATATCAAACTCAGAAGCTTCTGCATAGAAAAGTAAACAATGAATAGCGTGAAAAGACATCCAATAGAATGGGAAAAATATTTGCAAGTTACCTATCAGACAAAAGATTAATATCTAGAATATATCAGCAGCTCAAAAAATTCAGAAACAGCAGCAACAACAAAAAAGTAATAATTCAGTTGAGAAATGGGCAAGAGACTTCAGTACAGAGTTCTCAAAAGAAGAAATACAATTGGCCAACAAATATTTGAAAAAAAAATTCAACATCACTAGCTTTTAGGGAAATGCAAATGCAAACTGCAAGATATACCTAATCTCTGTCAGTATGGCTATTATCCAAGAGACATAGAGACAAAGGATTGTGAGGATGTGGAGAAGGGGGAACTCATACACTACTGGTGGGAATATAAATTAGTGCAGGCACTGTGGAAAACAACACGGAGATTTCTCTAAAAGCTAGAAATAGACTTGCCATATGATCCAGCACTTGGCTACAAGATATATACCCGAAAATGTGAACATGTTGTATCAAAGAGATATCTGCACCATTGTGTTTATAGCAGCACTATTCACAATAGGCAAAATATGGAATCAACAAGGAACACATCACCAGATGAATGGATAAAGAAAGTGTACATATGACAGTGGAATATTATTCAGCCAGAAAACAGAATGAAATTCTGCCATTGGCATCAAAATGGATGCGACTGGAAGACACTATGTAGAGTGAAATAACCTGACCCAGAAAGACAAGTACCACATGTTCTCTCATATTCCTCCATATGTGTTTGCTTGATCTAATTAAATGACAGAGATTGAAAAAATAAATAAAAAAATATGATCCCCCTACACACTACCCACTGGAGACTAACTTTAGATAGAAAGACACAAGAGATTTCAAGAACAAAGCAGGAAAAAGAACTTCCATATAAATAGCAACCAAAAGAGAGTGTGGATGGCTGTATTCATATCAGACAAGAAGGGCCGGCACCATGGCTCACTAGGCTAATCCTCCACCTTGCGGCACCGGCACACCGGGTTCTAGTCCTGGTCAGGGCACTGGATTCTGTCCCGGTTGCCCCTCTTCCAGGCCAGCTCTCTGCTGTGGCCCCGGAGTGCAGTGGAGGATGGCCCAAGTCCTTGGGCCCTGCACCTGCATGGGAGACCAGGAAAAGCACCTGGCTCCTGCCTTCGGATCAGTGCGATGCACCGGCCGCAGCACTCCGGTCGCGGCAGCCATTGCGGTGCTGTGGCCATTGGAGGGTGAACCAATGGCAAATAGGAAGACCTTTCTCTCTGTCTCTCTCTCACTGTCCACTCTGCCTGTCAAAAATAAAAAAAATTTAAAAAAAATTAAAAAAGGAAGAGGAGCATATCAGACAAGCTAGAATTTAAATCTAAAAAATTTACAAGCAACAAAGGACATTAAAAATTAATAAAATATTCACTATAGCAAAAAGATATAACAGTTATTAACACATTTTTAACAATACCATCAAAGTATATGAATATAGTTGGACATTTCAATATTATATTGTAAGTAGTGAATAAAATAACCATACAGAAGATAAGTAAGGAAATAGAAGACTTAAATCAACTTGAAATGGCAGACACATGTGGAACACTTGACCCAAGAACAACACAACATTCTTCTTGAGTACACCAGGGGGAGCCAGCACTGTGGCGCAGCAGCTTAAAACCCCAGCCTGCAGTGCCAGCATTCCATATGGGAGCCGGTTCAAGCCCAGGCTGCTATCCAATCCAGTTTCCTGCTAGTGTACCTTGGAAAGCACCAGAGCATGGCCCAAGTGCTTGGGCTCCTGCACCAATGTGGGAGACACAGTGGAAGCTCCTGGCTCCTGGCTTCAGATTGGTCCAGCTCTGGATGTTGTAGCCATTTGGGGAGTGAACCAGCAGAACCAGCAGATAGAAGACTAACTCTCTTTGTCTCTCTGTCTCTCTCTCCCTCTCTGTATCTCTTTCAAATAAATAAAATTAATCTTTTTTTAAAAAAAAGTACACAAGGGACATTTTCCAGGATATGTCAAATGTCAGGTCACAAATTAAGTCTCAATCAATTTAAATAGATAGATATCATACAAAGCAATTTTTCCCCCACAATAAGATGAAGTTAGAAATCAATAACGGTAGGGAAACAGAGAAATCCACAAAATTGTGAAGATCATATGCACTTCTGAAACAAACCAGTGTGTCAAGGAAAAAATCACAAAGGAAATGAGAAAATACTGGGAAATGAATAGAATAAAAACAAAACATACCAAAACATGCGGGAATAGCACAAGCAACACTAAAGGAGAAAGTTAAAGGTAAAAACACGTTAAAAAATAATAAAGTTCTCAAATCAACAACCTAACTTTACAACTTAAAAAATTAGAAAAAAGAGAGAGAGAAAACAAATAAGAAAAAGCTAAACCAATGCCAACAGGAAGAAGCAAATATATATATATGAAGACTAGAGCTGAAATAAATGAAATAGAGACTATAAAAGCAATAAAGAAGTCAGGTGAAATCATCAATTTGTTCTTTGAAAGTATCACACATATAATGAGGACAATCATTACCCTGCTGGTGATATTACTACGCGGATTAAAGAAGACCTAGCATCTAATGGCTACTCGGTAAACCAGATGCCCCTTCATCTAAGAAGAATGGAGGCTCACATTATAGAGGTACTAGTTTGAAGAAGTGGGCCACTGCTGGCATTTGAAAACAATATTGGAGAGCATAGAGGGAGATAAGCACTTGGTTCAGCAGTTAAGACTGCTGGAGACTCTTATCAGAGGATCTCATTTGACTCTCCAATTTACTCCAAATGCCAATTTTCTGCTAACATGCACCCTGGGAACAGCAGTTCATGGTTTCAGTACTTGGGTCCCTGCTACTGACATGGAGACCTGAATTGAATTCCCAGCTCCTGGTTTTAGCCTGGCCCAACCCTGGCCATTGCAACCATTGCAGGCATTTGGAGAGGGAGCCACAAAGGGGAGATTCTCTCTCTCTCTCTCTCTCTCTCTTAGATAAAATGAATTTTTCAAAAAATGGATAGAGATAAAAACCTATAGTGAGTGCCTGGAAGCCCATCTAGAATATTTCAATACCCAGAACACAATGATCTAAAATTGAAATAACACTGTCTTCCTAGGACAATGAATTATGAATTTCCATTTAAAATGTCTTTATTAGAAATTTTTCTGAGACACCTTGCTTCTAGTCATAAATCTCAGGAGTTCATATTTCATCCACTTGATACCTATAGCAAAATTGCTCTTTGAATTCAAAAAGGAACACATGATATTTCCCTGTAAATGTTTCTTACAAGTAGATGGAGGGAAAAATGTCTATGAAGTCATAATATTGAAGATTAAAAATAACAAAGAAAAAGTATGATGGTGCCATGCAGAGATTTTTTTAAAGATTTATTTATTTGAAAAGGAGAGAGAGAGAGAGAGAGAGAGAGAGAGAGAGAGAGATCTTCCAGGCACTAGTTCATTTCCTACTGGGAAATGGCTGGGGCTGGGCCAGGCCAAAGTCAGAAGCTTCATCCAGGTTTTCCACATGGGTAGCCGGGGCCCAAGCACTTGGAAAATCTTCCACTGCTTTCCCAGGCAGAATACAGGGGGTCTGGCTTGGAGGTAGAGCAGCCAGGACTCAAGCCAGCACCCATGCGGGATGCCAGCATCACAGGCAGCAGCTTCACATGCTGTAGCACAACACTTGCCCAAGTATGATGCTCATTTTGTTTTAAAGATTTATTTATTTATTTGAAAGGCAGAGTCACAGAAAGGCAGAGGCAGAGAGAGAGAGGGGTCCTCCATCTGCTAGTTCAGTCTCTAGATGGCTGCAATGGCCGGAGCTGTGCTGATCTGAAGCCCAGTCTCCCACATGGGAGCCCAAGTACTTGGGCCATCTTCTACTGCTTTCCCAGGCCGTAACAGAGAGCTGGATCAGAAGTGGAGCAGCCGGGTCTCGAACCGGTGCTCATATGGTATGCTGTCTCTGCAGGCAGTGGCTTTACCCACTACGCCACAGCACCGGTCCCAGTATAGATGTATTTAAAGGCCAATTTTCCTGCAAATAAATCCAAGGAGCAAGTCAGATTTAACCTTCCAAGCAAACATCTAGGCCTTTGACTGAGCTGCACCCTCTTACAAGGTGGTCACAGCTGAGGGTAAACTCACTGCATGAAGACCCACTTGGGCCACGCAGGCCATGAATGTAGACCCTCAGCAGTGAAAACAGTTTGCAAAACCATCAGTAAATACTGTATCTGCAGACCAAGCTGCAGCTCTGGTGATCCAACAAGCTGTTTACATCAGATTCATTTCAAGCTGTTAGCATGAAGATCACTTATGAAGAAAGACATTTTTTCGGGTCCGGCGCTGTGGCACAGCGGGTTAACACCCTGGCCTGAAGCACCGGCATCCCACATGGGCACCGATTCCAGTCCTGGATGCTCCTCTTCCAATCCAGCTCTCTGCTATGGCCTGGGATAGCAGTAGAAGATTGCCCCAGTTGTAGGGCCTCTGCACCCGCTTGGGAGACCCGGAAGAAGCTCCTGGCTCCTGGCTTCAGATTGGTGCAGCTCTGGCCATTGTGGCCATCTGGGGAGTGAACCAGCGGATGGAAGACCAACCTCTCTGTCTCTACCTCTCTCTGTAACTCTGTCTTTCAAATAAATAAAATAAATCTTAAAAAAAAAGAAAGACTTTTTTTAAGGATCTGTGCACATGGACAGGTGCAGCACAGATTGCTCCTGGGCGAGTGGCAGGGTCAAAGTTTCTCCTCCTTCAGACCCCTTATTGGTCCTGAAGAGTTAAAATTGTATATGTGCGGGTGTAAAAAGTTAAGCTTAAGCTTACAGGTTTAAACCTTCCTGGTACAGCTGTGAAAATAAGACAGAGTGAAGCAGCACCTTGACAGTAGGGACTCCATTTTGGAGCACTTGAGACTCCATTCTGAGAAAGCACCCCCCCACCGTGAGACTCTGGTCTGAAACTATGATCTCAAATAGTCGGACAATAGCAGTGCACTACATCACCCTTGGCAGAGCACAAAAACCCCCTAGCATGATTGCTCAAGCTTAAAAGTAGAAAGGTTGCACCTGGGTTACCTGGGGTAATAATGAAAATGTGATTTGTCTGTGTCTTACATTAATGTCAAGTCCTAATTGCTAATTGTAAGATTGTAACTGGTATTGTCAAGATTATAATGAATATTAATTTCACTTAGGTTTTAGGTTATGTTGACCCCAGTAACCATATACTCTCTTTTGATTTTATGTACTCTCTTTTGATCTTAGCAACTGTGTATAGCAACCGTGCATAGCAACCGTGTATTCCCCCCTTCCCGGTTTTGTGGTTTTTGCCTTTATAAACCCTAACCTTTGGTTATTCGGAGCTGCTCTGCTCTTGTATGATCAGACAGCCCCAGCATGCTGGATAATCAATAAAGCTTCCCCTTGCTGGTTGCAGGAGAGAAAAGTCTCTTGGAGTCGCTCCTCGGGCGGTGGGCTTTTTCGGACTCCAACAGTGCATACAGCACTGAGAGAGAAGAAGGATGCTTACAAAGGAAGCTAAGGCTAGGGATGGGGAGGGGGCAGGTTTTTACTACTGTACTTTTTTTTTAATTTGAGAGACAAAGAGAGCTCCCATTTGCTAATTTACTCTTCCAAATGTCCACAATGGCTGAGCACTGGGTATGGCCAAAGTCAGGAGACAGGAACCCAATCCAGGTCTCCCTGTGGGTGGCAGGAACCAGAGCAGGATTGCCGCCTCCCAGGGTGCACATTAGCAAGAACCCAGAACCAGAAGCCAAAGCTGGGCTTCAAAATCAAGCAGGCCAAAATGAGACATGGGCATCTTCCCTGTTGGTTAAATGCCTGCTCCACTGTATGCCTTGATGCAAAAAATTCCACAGAATCCAGAGACATTCTAAAAATCACAGTGTTATATAAATTACAGAATATGTTTCCCAATGGCTGTAATTGTCATCTTCATATTTCACAGATGAGGACATGGAAGCCCAAGGACTTAGGTAACCCGACCAAGGCACAGGTAGTGAGTGAATGGCCCAGCTGACATTCACTGGTGCTTTCTCTAGACTCACAGATACACTTGAATGGCATCAACAGGCATATGTCATCATTTCATTTTTTTAAGATTTTTATTTATTTATTTGACAGGTAGAATTACAAACAGTGAGAGAGAGAAAGAGAAAGGTCTTCCTTCCGTTGGTTCATTCCCCAAATGGCCGCTACAGCTGGAGCTGCTCCGATCTGAAGCCAGGAGCCAGGTGCTTCTCCCTGGTCTCCCACACGAGTGCAGGGGCCCAAGAACCTGGGCCAGCTTCTACAGCTTTCCCAGGCCATAGCAGAAAGCTGGACTGGAAGAGGAGCAGCCGGGACTAGAACCAGCACCGATATGGGATGCCAATGCCTCAAGCAGAGGATTAACCTAGTGCACCATGGCACCGGCCCTATCATTTCATTTTTAAAACCACAGGATAGGGACCGGCACTGTGGCATAGTAGGTAAAGCTGCCACCTATAGTGCCAGCATCCCATGTGGGCACCAGTTCGAGTCCTGGCTGCTCCACTTCCAATCCAGCTCTCTGCTAATGAACTGGGAGAGCAGGGGAAGATGGCTCACATCCTTGGGCCCCTGCACCTGTGTGGGAGACCCAGAAGATGCTCCTGGCTTCAGATTGGCCCTGCTCCTGCCACTGTGGCCATTTGGAGAGTGAACCAGTGGATAGAAGACCTCTCTCTCTCTCTCTCTCTAAAACTCTGCCTTTCAAATAATAAATAAATCTTTTTTTAAAAAGTAGGATAAACACAAAATCACAAATAGAAACACACAAGCATAATAGAAATACAGAGATTATCAGTTCTTTAAAGAAAAGTGGCTCTGTAAGACCAGCACACAACAATTATTATTCATTATGGAAGAATAATTATCTCTGGGCATATTGAATTTACTGTAATTTTAAATATGGCTTTAAAAACCCAGAGAATCATTTATTACATGTATGCTGCATGGATTACATATAACCAAGGAAGCACTGGAAATTGTGTTTCTCTTGTTTGTGTGGCCTCTTTTGCTTTTTTTTCTTTTTCTTAATTCATTGTGCTCACTTGGCCCAGTCATTACACTTTGGAGTTCCATAGCACAGAGAAGTTGATATAGCAACTATGATGATTTGAATGGTTTTCTTTTTTCACTGTTTCTCAAAAATACATGATTTGCAGTTACAATGTTTTCCTTCACACAGTGCCTCCCAATGATCCAATCCTGCCATCAAGAAAAGAAATAAAATCAGCCAAATTGCCAACATTCCTCACCTCGCCACCCCTCAGGACAGCTTATTTGCGTGCTGCAGTGAAGACTCTTATTAGCTCTTTCTCTTTCAGAGCCTGAAGTCCAGAACACTGCCTTATGTTATGAACATAAAATAGAAAAGCATAATTTCTCTAGCTCTGTGATTTTGATCTTGCACATCCTATATAGTGTCATATAAGCTAGACACTTTATCATTTTCTCAAATTACACAGTGAGACAACTTGCAAGTGTTTTTAATGATCCATTAACAAGTAATGAGGGGCCGGAGCCGTGGTGGAGTTGGTAAAGCAGCCACCTGCAGTGCCGGCATCCCATTTGGGCGCCGGTTCTAGTCCTGGCTGCTCCACTTCCAATCCAACTCTCTGCTATGGCCTGCAAAAGCAGTAGAAGATGGCCCAAGTGCTTGGGCCCCTGCACCCACGTGGGAGACCTGGAAGAAACTCCTGGCTCCTGGCTTCGGATCAGTGCAGCTCCGGCTGTTGTGGCCAATTAGGGAGTGAACCAGCGGATAGAAGACTGACTCTCTCTCTCTCTCTCTCTCTCTCTCTCCCTCTCCTTCTCTCTGTGTGTGACTATCTCAAATAAATAAATAATCTTTTAAAAAGGTAATTAAATATTTCTCTAGCACAAATGAGAGCCTACTCCTTATCTGAAATCAAAGTTTCTCTTCTTGCCTAGTGAGTGTAACCAAGGTCATCACTTAGCCATGTCTGCCCTGGGCTTGGTGGAGTGCACGGTCATCGCTTATCCATGTCTGCCCTGGGCTCAGGAATTCAGGAAACATCCTGTGAGCTGGGTGCCTGCCAGCTTTCTGAGGGTCCTGTCAGCTCTGGTACTGCGGCACCGGGCTGTGTTAACTTGCATCTCAGTGACCTTGGACAGACCCGCTCTTGGAGGCTGCAATTCCCTAGTGACTCCGGAGCAGCTTCCACAACATATCTTGGAGGAATGGAGCCTGCTGCTGCAGCCTCTGCTGCTCAGCCCTGGCTGCTACCTCAGAAGTGAGCAGCTGTTGCCTAGCAATGGGGGCAGGGGGAGGGACCTGCCCTCTGGCAGGGGCCATGAGATGGAGTTGGTGGCATACAGCGAGGCTGGACAGGGGCAGGGGAGAGAGCCGGAGTCTCATGGGCCACAGGTGCAAGGCTTCACCTGGATGTTTTGGCTGGGAGCAGGGGAGGCTGTGTTCTGTTTGCACTTTGAGATTTTTCTGTCTGCTGTGCAGAAGTGAAGAGGCTCCTGCTGTGGTCCAGGCATGGCTGATGGGGGGCTCAGGCTGCGGGGGTGGGGGTGTGCCAGCAAGGGGCTCCACTGTACAGCAAACAGGTCGGATGGCAGCAGCTAGGTGAGTGGGGAGCCTGGGGCAGGACTGACTGATGGCTGGGTTTATGGCTTGGGGGGCAAGCGGGGGGAGGGGGCTTTCCCCAAGGAGAACCACTGACCCCTGTCACCTAGTGACTGTGCCCCCACAGGACTGCTGATTCTGACCTCTGTGCATCAAGTCCAGAAGCACGTGCCTCCCAGTTATCCCGAGTCCCTCCACCAGGGCACTGGGGCGCCCTGAGCCGCCCCCATTTCACAGAGCAGATGCAGGGCCCCAAGGGGTCACCAAGGCAAGCACAGGAGGATCCACAGCATGGCTGCCGGTAGGCTGTCTCTCTTCCCAGGGAGCAACGAGTGGGCTGCGGGGTGGTGGCCACACACTGACCTCTCCTCAGGTCCTCCCACCCCTGTCGGGGGTGCTGGGCCGGTCACACCACACTGCCCCAACAGGTGAAAAGCCACACCTCCAACATGGTGGTGGGACCTGCATGTGAGCCAGCGCTCAAGGCCAGCGCTGTGGCCGAGGGAGGGGAAGCCCTGGCTATGGAGGCTCCCATGCACCTGCCGAGGGCAGCCTCAAGTGCAGCCAGAGGCATGCACTGTGCATACACACATGTTTACATGTGTGCACACACACGTGTACAGTGTTCCTCCAGCCGACGACTGGTCACGGTGACCCGGAGCCTGGGCACTGCGCTGTTTCTGCCTCCCTGAGACTGGAAGGCTTTAGCAGAGGAGGAGAGGCCTGGGAGGGGGAAGTGACCTGCGGGGGCTGGCGGAGGAATGCGGATCCCAGCCCTGGGTCAGCGGCCCCTGGGTGACAGCCAGAGCCTCGGAGGGGGAGCAGCTCCCCACAGAGCCTGGGAGGGGGCTGGGTGGTGCACTCCCCATAATCACGGCGCAATCAGCACTAATCAGCGCGTTCTTGAAATAGACCCAACTGGATGGGGAAGTGGGCGGCTGCGGCCGGCTTGCTCAGCAGCAATCAGAGATGGCGATTTTAGATCTGCAGCAACAACAGCTCTTTGTCTGCATGCTGGGGGCCTCAGTGCTGCTCTGCCGAGCCCATCACGGGTGGGAGACAGAAACACCCCCTTGGGCTGTGCGGGCGCCTGGTCCAGCTGCCTGCAGGGTGAGGTCCATGCACTCCAGCACCACTACTGAGCACCTACTGTGCGCTGGGTGCACGTGCTGCTGCCTTGGGAAGAGGTGGGCTCCGTTCTGTAGTGACTGGAGGAGGGGCTCCCTGTAGGTTGCTCGGCTGAGAAGTGCCTGAGCTGGGGCGGCAGCCCCGTCTGTCACTCCCAGCTGTGTCTGTTGCTTTAAGGGATGGAGGTCTGTCGAGACACTGTCCCAGGTCACTGCAAACCCACACCCCCACGGCCCTCCCAGGCCTTGCAAAAATAGGGCTTACCGATCCCTACTGGCAGAGGGGGCCCAGCAAGGCTGTAGAGGGTGGTGAGGGGACTTGCCCTAGGTCACTGCAGAGTGCTGATGTCACTGAGCCGTGAGCGTCCTCCAAGGCCCATCCCTGCACCCATGCCTTCCCGCCACGGCCCTTCTGAGTGAGGCTGGGTACATGGAGATTACCCGGACCAGGTGCTATGGGGGTGCTGGTGGGCCAGCCTCACTCCCCCTTCTGTGGGGGGGCACCCCCGATTTCCCCCAGGATGGTAGCACTCAGGCCCCCACAGCAGCATCAGGTGAGGCTGGGGGTGCTCTGTTGTAGCCACCCAGCTATGAACACCAACCGGTGGGGGACAAGGAGTCATAGGGCTGGTGGGGAGGGGGCTGCACAGGAGGTGGCAGGGTGGGTGGGCAGGGAGGGGAGGCCATGCAGCAGGCCAGTGACAGTGGAAGGTCGAAGGTCAGCAGAGCGGCAGGGGACAGAGGGAGGGGTGAGCCTGAGAGTCACAGGAGGCAGAGCAGTGTGGCACAGGACTCAGGAGCGAGCGGTGGGTGGTGACATGGTTCCTACCTGGGCCGCCCAGGCCCACCCACCACTCCTCTTCCGGGCCCCCTTCCAGACCCCCACAGCTGGGGTGCACCTTCCCCTTGCTCCGGGGTGACAAGAGCCCCCTGCCAGGCTCCCAGCTGCCACTCAAGCCCCATGCAGCCACTGGAAGGGCTCCCTTAAGACAGAGATCAGCACATGTCCCTCTCTGCCCCCACCCCCATCAATGGCTGCCAAAACCCCCGAGGCCCCCCTGACCTCATCACCACCATCACTGTCACATTGCCTTCTGCCACTCACCTTGGTTCATCTTGCTCCGGCCTGCTGGCCTCCTAGCTGAGCCATGAGCACTACAGAGATGCTTCCGCCCCAGGGCCTTTGCACACGCTGCTCCAGCACCTGCAGCCACAGGTTCCCTCCCTCGCCTGCCCATCCAGAGTCCCAGCTGGTCCCACCTTTTCCGAGCCCTCCCCTTCTCTCCCTGCTTTATTGCAGTCACATCATTTTACCGAGCTCTGCCATCCTCAAAGCCGGCATTGTCTTGTCTCCTTTCACTCAACGCCAGCTGCCTCAGCGCCCAGTCATGACGTGGTTGGATGGTGGTGGAGGTGGGGGTCCCAGGAGAGGAACCTGGTGGGGGAGACTGAGTTTGAGCCATGATGGCCAAAACCACAGGGCCATCCAGGTGGCAGCCAGGAGGGCAGGCGCCTGTCTCGGTTTCCTCATCTGTCCACTGGGCTGAGCATCCCAGCTCCCAGGGGGTGTGGGGCGCCAGCTGATGGGCAGAGCAGTTCAGGGTGGCAAGCACTCCGCCACACTCAGCCATGGCAATGGTGTGGGGCGGCTCCTGCTGCCTCCTGCCCCTCCCCCAGCCTGCCACAGGAGAACTGTGTCCCCCTCCTGCTGTGCCTTGGCTTGTTGCCAGGGCCAGGAGAGTTTTTTGCAAAATAGCTTCCCGGGCTCTGCTTTGGGGATTGGGAGCCCCAGAGGTGTCCTTTGTTGAGAAAACAACTCGGTGACACTGAGAAAAATGCAGAAAACCTGCGCGAGCTGAAATCTCCCCAGACCAGTGTCACTCCATGACTATTAGTTGTCGGAAATGCAATCAACTCTTCAGGAAGGCATCAATTCATATTCAGTAAAATGACTGATTCAGCCATAGATAAATGTTGATAGGGACATGAAGAGCATGGAGCCTTCATAAACTTCCAGTAAAATAGTGCAGCCACTATGGACAGTAATTCAGCAGTTTCACAGCATGTTCTACATGGGTCTATTTAGTGACTCAGCAGTTTCTCTTCCAGGTATGCCACTAAAAGATACAAAATCCACATGCCCATAAAGGCTCCCTGCAGTGGTATTCATGAAAGCCAAATATGAAAGCAACCCAAACACTAATGTGTGAGAAAAACAGTGTGCAGGATATCTTTTATAATGGCATAGAATTTGGCAATAAAAATTAATTAAGAAATCAAAGACCACAAAAATAATGAAAGTCAAAATAATCTTTTTTAAAAATAGAAGAATTAGAAGCAAAACTCCACACATTGTAGCATCTCCAAAAATGGGAAAAAACTGAGTTTGGAGCTTATAGTGATGTTTCCAGCTAACTTGGATGAGAAAGCAATAAAGAACTGCTCAAAGGGAGATCTGAAAACTCTGAATGTGGTGAGAACCATAAATAATAAACACACAAGTAATAGAGTGAGTATATGCCTTCAAAAGATTTGTTCTTAAAATAAGATTCAAAGCATAGAAAAAAATTGAATATAAGAAAATAAACAAGTGTAGTTTTAAGGTTTATTTTAGAGGTTTGCCTGTATGCCTATTGGTAAATGTGAATTATATACAGGACAAATCTAAGACTATTTTTTAAAGATTTATTTATTTATTTCAAGTCAGAATTACACAGAGGACAGGCAGAGAAAAGCAGAGGTGCAATCACTCCACAATTGGCCACAATAGGTAGAGCTGTGCCGATTCGAAGCCAGGAGCCAGGAGCTAGCAGATTCCTCCTGGTCCCCATGCGGGTACAGGGGCTCAGGGACTTGGGCCATCCCCTACTGGTTTCCCAGGCCATAGCAGAGAACTGGATCAGAAGTGGAGCAGCTGGGACTCAAACCGGTGTCCATATGGGAAGCCGATAGTACAGATGTTAGCTTTACCCACCACACCACCGGCCTCAATCCAAGACTATTTTTACCATGCTATCTGCTGCCCCCCACCTAGTATTTTACTTCCAATTCTTTTAAATTATCAATATGGCTAATCAAATCTCTGTGCATCATTGACTTATATTCTGAGTAATTATGGAGATTAACAATAATTGTGATACAATTTTGTTTTAGAGGCAGAGTGAAGAGTTTAGAACACTGTGAGAATGGCAATGAATTGAAAGTACTCTTTTTTTATGCTACTTGACTATTAAAAATAAAGTTTAGGCAAATATTTCTTCTAAGGTGTTTTTAGGGAGTATTAGAAATCCTGATTCAGACCTTTTGCTAGTGAAATATGTTCACTGTCCCACCTTGGAGAAATGAAATGTGTAGATTATACTCCCATGCAAAATTGGTTAATAGACTCTGTAATGCCCTTCCAAAAGCTTATTGACAGCATTTTGCCTTCATTTGGAAAATTAACGAAAGTGAAAGATAATTATGTATGTGTGGATTATCCATGAGAACAGCTCTAAACTTCACTATCTGCAACCTCAATGATCAGAGTTGTCTTCATTTTGACTGTTTTGCCTTGGCTTTCTTTCCTTTTTACTAGGATAAATGTCTTTTCAAATGAGGGCTGGGTTAGATTAGCACTTTTCTACAAAAGATTCCAGATTTTTAAGTGTTTATTAAGGTAGTCATGGGGGTCTGTGTGCTTGGGTCACAATTTGAAAGAACTCAATTGATATAGGGTGTGTAACTAAACTGTTAACATTATTGTCATTAGCAGTATTGCTAAGTATTTTATTTTTGTCATTGTTCCTCATTTTATTCTTGGCTTTTGATGTTTTGAAAATTTACAGCAGGAAACCATAAGAAACTATGGACTGTTGCATTTGAAGGTTTATGTATTTATTTTAAATTTCATGTTTGTAAACAGTGCTGGTATTTCTTTTGCTTTATTTTTAAGTACAATCGAATTTCACTAAGAAGTGACAGCTGGCAATGCATGTACCTCAGCATAGACAGGCAATCTAAATAGTAAGGTTGGGTACTCTGGGCTTATTGCTATACAGTGCCAAGTCTCTTTGAGAGAATGGATGACAAACATCTTTAGCTGCCAATCAGTGAAATTTCTGTTTTTTTTTTGTTTTTTTTTTTTTTTTTTGACAGGCAGAGTGGATAGTGAGAGAGAGAGAGAAAGGTCTTCCTTTTCCTTGGTTCACCCCCCAAATGGCCGCTACAGCCATGCGCTGCAGCTGGCGCACTGTGCCGATCCAAAGCCAGGAGCCAGGTGCTTCTCCTGGTCTCCCATGCGGGTGCAGGGCCCAAGCACTTGGGCCATCCTGCACTGCACTCCCGGGCCACAGCAGAGAGCTGGACTGGAAGAGGAGCAACCGGGATAGAATCTGGCGCCCCAACCAGGACTAGAACCTGGGGTGCTGGCGCTGCAGGCGGAGGATTAGCCTAGTGAGCCGCAGCGCTGGCGAAATTTCTGTCTTAAAAAGCCGAAATCGTGAGGCCAGCACAGTGTCCTGGTTGGTAAAGTTGCTTCTTGAGGTGCTAGCATGCCATATAAGTGCTGGGTTGAGTCCCAGATGCTCCACCTCTGATCCAGCTCTCTCTAATGCACCTGGGAAAGCAGTGGAAGATTGCTCAAGTACTTGGTCCCTGTATCCACAAGGGAAACCCAAAAGCTGCTGGATCCTGGCTTCAGATTAGCTCATTTCCAGCTATTGTGGCCATTTGGGAAGTGAACCAGCAGATGGAAGATCTCTCTCTCTCTCTCTCACCGTCTGTAACTTTGCCTTTCAAGTAAATACATAAATCTTTGAAAATGAAATAGTCCAGAATTTAACAACTGCAAATGTACTATTTTATTTCTTTTTAATCATAATGTACAACCTTAAAACAAGTCAGACAAGACTTACTTTCAATACTGGGTTGTACAAAAACAACAAGGGATTCATAGGAGATTGCTTAGCATATATAAACAAGGGCACATTGAGAAGATTTTAGAAACATGGAATTGAAAGATAAGTATTTCTATAAAAATATTTAAATCTATGCATAGTTTTATCATAGTACATTTTTCTATCAATATTTAAGACTCATCAGATTGCATCATGAAAACACAGTATTACTTTTTTCCAATATAAGAACATTACATCAGCATCACAGTTATCTGATTTCATGAATATTTATTGTTGTTCAGCCATGCATTTCTTTGCAACTTAATGAGCAATGATTACTTCATTTTTTCCACATGTCAGACATGTCCAAGAAACAAAGGAGGGCAAATGACTGGGTCTTTTCTTTGCTCATTATTAAAAGCGATTAAGGAAACATAAGTAAAAGTCAAAAAAATAACCTATTTCAGGAATTAAAACAGAATCATTCTTTTGTAGGAACTATAGTCTTTACCAACCTACTTAGAGAAATGTGTGAAATTCCTGAGTAAAATTATGACTACATGGATCAAAATCTATCATATTTTGAAAATCAAATTCGCAAAACACAAATATAACATAAAATAGAAAAACTCATACATAAACCAAGTACGTTAAATCACATTTTGAAAACTGCAACTAAGAAAAAAGTTAAACAATCAAAATTTCAGGCTTACAGGTATATTTCAAACATCTAAGGAAGAAAAAGGAAACCTGTTCCCAAACCTATGCAGAATAGTTTTAATTTCTTTTGGAAAATCAGCATTACATTGATGATGATGATGCAAGTGTACCAGGATTTGAAATGATTTTTAAAAGCATACCTTTCATAAGCAGATACAAATATCATAAGCAAAGTATTATTATTATTATTATTTTTGAATTTTAATTTAAAATTTATTTGAGAAACGCAGAGTCACACCACCACCATCCCTCCCACCTGCTGGTCCAGCCCCCAAATGCCCACAACTGCTGCCCTAACCCCGGAGAGCTGGGCGGGGCCGCCTGTTCCTGCCACACCTGACCCCGCCCCCTCTTCCCCCACCCAGGCAGGTGCTCCGCGACCACAAACTGCCTGCAGACGCTGCTGCAGCACCTGACCTCGCACAGCCTGACCATTGTGAGCAACGCGTGCGGCACGCTCTGGAAACTGTCCACCCGCAGCGCGCGGGACCAGGAGCTGGTGGGGGACCTGGGCGCCGTGGGCATGCTACGCAAGCAACCTGGTGCACTCCAGGCACAAGATGATCGCCATGGGCAGCGCCGCTGCTCTGTGCAACCTGCTGGCCCACCGGCCTGCCAAGCACCAGGCAGCCGCCACGGCCGTGTGCCCCCGGCACCTGCATGCCCAGCCTCTACGTGCGCAAGCAGTGGGCGCTGGAGATGGAGCTCGGCCCGGCACCTGGGCCGGGCACACCCACTGCTCTGGCTCAAAGCGGCCCACGCCAGCCTCTCCAACGACAGCCTCAATAGCGGCAGCACCAGTGATGGCTACTGACCGCGGGAGCACAAGCGGCCCTGCCCGCTGGCCGCGCTGGCCAAGCACCGCGAGGAGCTCCTGAGCGGGCAGCCGCGGCCCGCTGGGCTCGACCTCGACCTGCGGGGCGGCCAGGCCCAGGGGCCCACCCGGGACGCCGCCGGCGCCGGCGCCTGCGTGCGCACCATCAAGCTGTCGCCCACCTATCAGCATGTGCCACTGCTGGAGGCCGCGGGCAGGGCAGGCGCGGGGGCCCCCTGCGGCCCCAAGGCAGCCCCCACGGCTCGGAAGCAGGCCTGGCTGCTGGTGGAGGGCCTGAGCCAGGTGCCCGAGAAGCTGGGGGCCACCCGGACAGCTGCGGCCAGCAGGGCGCTGCAGAGGCTGGTGGCACAGGAGGGGCCCATCTTGCTGTCCCACTGCAGCTCGCTGTCCTCGACCGGATGCCCAGGCCCCAGCGAGGCCGGAGACTTGGACAGCAACTCCTCCCTCGAGGGCCTGGAGGAGGCCGGCCCCGAAGAGGCGGAGCTGGACCAGGCGTGGCGCGGGCCGGGGCCTGACCTTGGAGGATGTCACGCCATCCAGCTGTGTGCAGGAGACACCGCTGGTGCTGAGCCGCTGGAGCTCCGTGAGCTCCCTGGGCAGCTTTGAGAGCCCGTCCATTGCCAGCTCCACCCCCAGCGACCCCTGCAGCGGGCTGGGCAGTGGCAAGGTGAGCCCCAGCAAGCTGCCTGACAGCCCCGGGCAGGCCATGCCGCCCAGCCTCAGCAAGGCGCCGCCGGCCGCGCCGCCCGGCCAGCCAGAGAGCAGCCAGTTCAGCCTGCAGTGGGAGAGCTACGTGAAGCGCTTCCTGGACATCGCCGACTGCCGCGAGCGCTGCCACCTGCCTCCGAGCTGGACGCCGGCAGCGTCAGCTTCACTGTGGAGAAGCCGGACAACAACTTCTCCTGCGCCTCCAGCCTCAGTGCGCTCACCCTGCATGAGCACTACGTGGAGCTGCAGCTGCTGCTGACCGCAGCGCCGGCGGGGGTCGCGGTGGCGCCGGGCACCGCCGGCGAGAAGAGGATGTGGGACGACAGGAGGGGCCGGCGTCCGCGGGCTCCCGCACACGCACGGCCGCGGACCAGGAGCTGGAGCTGCTGCGTGCTGCCCGTCCCGGTCTACATGCTGGGGCCCGCCCTGGCCCTGGAGGACGACTCGGCCGAGGGCACGCCTGTCAACTTCTCCAGCGCAGCGTCCCTCAGCGAGGAGACCCTGCAAGGGCCCCCCAGGGAGCAGCCCCAGGGGGCCGGCTGGACAGGCAGGAGCCCACCAGCCTCGTGGCCCCCGCCAGCCAGGTCTCCAGGCACCGGCTTAAGGCCGGGGTCGCCGGCCAGAGCCCGGAGCAGGTCCGGGGCACAGGGAGGAGCCGGCCGGGCTGGAGCTGCCCCTGGGCCAGCTCCCAAGTGCCCACTTGGACCGGGGTCAGCGGGGAAGGGGGGAGGCAGTCCCTGTGCCTCACGATGCCCACAAGGAGGCCGTGTACTGCTTCTACGACTCTGACGAGGCACCCTCCTTGGCCGGGCCGCCCCATCCTGCAGGCCTTGAAGCGGGGCAAGAAGGAGGCCCGGGTCCCAGCCAAGGCAGCCGCTCCGGCCCAGCCGCCCCAACCCCCCGGGGCCCAGCCCAGGATGATCGCAGGTAAGACCCTACCTTGCTACTCCCTGAGCACCTCGGCTACCTCGCTCAAGGCTGTGAGCGACCGGCCAGCCACCTGGGAGGCCTGGAGCCCATGGTCCCCCAGGCCCTGCACCGAGGAGGCGGGCGCGACAGCTCCCCTAGCCCGCGCTCCGAGGAGGCACTCCCGCGCTGCTGCATCGGCTCAGCCATGCCCAGGCACAGGCCCTCGGCCTCTGGCCTCCAGCGCTGCAAGGCTCGGGCTGCTGGGCAGGACAAGCGGCTGGCAGAGGCGCCCTGGGACTTCGGCGAGGAGGCGGCAGGCTCAGACCTGGCCTCCGACCTGGACAGCGTCGAGTGGCGGGCCATCCAGGAGGGCGCCAATTCCATCCTCACATGGCTGCACCAAGCGGCCGCGGCGGCACCCCGCTAGGCGGCCTCCGAGTCCGACTCGCTCCTTTCCCTGGGGTCTGCTCTGTCCATGGACCCCTCCCCACAGCTATCCAATCGCAGGAGCAGGCGCCAGCCCGGGGCCGGGGCTGGGGCAGGGAGGGCAGTGCCCGGCGGCCAGAGAAAGGGAGCCTGGCCTCAGCCAAAAGCGCTCAAGCCCCCGCGCCCCTGGTGGCCCGAGAAGCCTCACGCTGTTCAATAGGTAGCAGCGGGGATGCCGGCCATTCTCCAGGGGCGGACAGTGATTTACGTGCTCAGCCCGGCCACCCGGCCCCAGCCCAAAGCTGTCCCTGGCCCCGGGCCACACTGAGGAAGGCGGCGGAGCCCCCCAGCCTGGCACAGCCAGCAGCCGCAGGCAAGGCGCCAGCGCCCGGGCAGCAGCGCTCTCGGAGCCTGCACCGGCCGGGCAAGATCTCGGAACTGGCGGCGCTGAGCCACGCCCCCCCCCCCCCAGGAGCGCCACCCACCCTGCTCCTCTGGCCAAGACCCCTTCTTCAAGCTCCTCCCAGACCTCGCCCGCCTCTCAGCCTCTGCCCAGGAAGTCGCCCCCCGCCACCCCAGCTGCAGGGTCTCTGCCCGGCCCGGCAGCCCCCCGCGTGCCCAAGACGCCAGAGCGGGCCCTGCTGGCCAAGCACCACAAGACACAGAAGTCGCCCGTCCGGATCCCGTTCATGCAGAGGCCGGCCAGGCGCGGGCCGCCGCCTCTGACCAGGCCCGCCCCAGAGCCGAGCCCCAGAAGCCGCGAGGGGGCGGCGGGGGCGCGTGGGGGCTGACTGGGCCTGGTGCGTGTGACCTCCGCCCGCTCCAGCGGCAGCGAGTCCTCGGACCGCTCGGGCTACCGGCGCCAACTGACCTTCATCAAGGAGTCGCCCGGCCTGCTGCATCGCTGGCGCCCGGAGCTGCTGTCCGACTCCGCCTCCACCTCCCAGGGCGCGTCGCCCCGCCGCGGCCGGCCCGCGCTCCCCGCCGTCTTCCTCTGCTCTTCGCGCTGCGACGAGCTGAGGGCGGCCCCGGGCAGCAGGCGACCCGACCAGGGTCCGGTCCCGGCCCCGGCCCGCGCGCGCCCCAGCGCCCCAGCTGCGGGAGCCCTTCGCGCCTGCCCGTGAGCGCCCCCGTGCGGCCGGTGGCGGTCAAGCGCTACTCATCCCTGCCCCACGTCAGCGTGGCCTGCAGGCCCGATGGCGGGGCCCCGGGAGCACCCCTCCTCCCCAGCGCACACCACCCAGAGCCACGGGAGCGACGGCGAGGCGCGGCCACTGCCCAGGGTGGTCGCGCCAGGCACGACATGGCGGCGCATCCGGGACGAGGACGTCGCACACATCCTGCGCAGCACCTTGCCCGCCTCGGCCCTGCCGCTCCGGGGCGCCTCGCCCAAGGAGGGCCCCGCCGGCCCCCCGCTGCAGAAGACCAGCGTCGCCATGGTGCGGACAGAAGAGGTGGCACAGCCCAAGACCAACGCCAGCGCGTCCCTGAGCCTGGAGAGCAGGGAGTAGCCCCCCGCGCCAACCGGCGCCCAGGCCACCCTCCTGGGCAGCGACATGGATGGGCCGGTCCCGGCCAAGGGCCCTGCCTCTGCGCCCTTTGCCCTTTGCCCATGAGGGCTTGGGTATTGCTGTGGGGGGCTCCCCTAGCCACGCAGTGCGCGTCCCGCCCTTCAACTACGTGCCCACCCCCATGGCGGCGGCCATGGCCACCAGGGACTCCGCCTGGGAGAAGGCCCCGGCCCCTGCCCCCACCGGCCTCCTGGAGTAGGCCCCCGGCAGCCTGGCGGATGCTGTGCAGATGCGCCTAGCAGGCCAGCTCACCGCGGCCTCACCTCGCCAAGGCCTCCTCTCAGAAGGAAATGGGGTGCAAGTGCCCGCCCTAGAGGTGACCCCGGGGAGCCACTGCTGGAACCCCAAGGCTCATCCAGCCGAGGGGAGGGAGCAGGCTCAGAGGCTCAGGAGGCGTGCTGGGGCTGTCACCACTGAGCAGGACAGGAGCCTGTAATTACTGCTCCTGCTAATTCCTTAATGAGGGCTCCGCCAGTTGGTTTCCACTCCCAGCCTCAGCTGGGGGAGCAGGGGTGTGGGCTGGAGCCCAGACAGCGCCCCGGGGGCCCGAGGGAAAGGTGGCAGGAAGGGGAGGGGGCCGCCAGGCTACCCTGGACCCCCACCCACCCTGTGGGGGAGGCTGGAGGACAGCAAGCCTGTGAGAGGGACGGGGTTCCTTGGGGGATGCTGGAGTCGGGCTAACCCTGCTGCCCTGGGACGCCACTGCCCGGCCAAGGCACGGTGGGCAAGGCAGGCGTGGCGGGGGGTGCTGGCTCTGTGCCTCCCTCCCAGCTTCCTCTGCACGGACCACGTGGACAGCACAAGGACCACGGGACCCCAGGGCCATCACAGCCCAGGGACCGGAGCCTCATCACACCCCAGGAGCCTGAACGCAGCAGGAGAAGGGGCCCCGCGGCCCTGCCCACCTCCACGGAGGAGCGTGCTGTAGAGAGAGCCATCGACCTCTTTCCTGCAGCATCCGGCTGGGGGAAGGGAACCTGCAGGTGGCCGCCCAGCAGGGCTACCCCCACACCCCATCCCCCAGGAGGGGGCTCCACCTGCTGTATCCTGTGCTCCACACCCTTGGGCCTTGGCCAGACAGCTGCAGGCAGCAACCCGAGCGGGCGCCCCCTTCAGGCCCCAGCCGTGCCCTGCAGGACACAGCCCAGGAGGAGTAGGGGTGGCCCCCAAGCTCCGGGTCGCACCCCAGGTGCCATGCACTTCCTTCTAGGCCATGGCTGCCAAGCAGGGGTCCTGGGGAGCATGGGGCAGCCGGCCAGAAGATGACCAGCAGTGGGTGGGGGTGAGGCAGTGCTTGAGGCCTCCGCACACAGGGACTGCTGGGTGTCCTCAGGCCTGGGGCTCAGGGCTGCTCCCGGAGCAGTGAGGGGGAGACGCAGGCACAGCTCACCCCGCCCAGCGTGGGGAGATCACAGAGTGACCTTTGGGCAGTGGAGCTGAGGTGGGGCTGCAGGCCCTGTCCTGGGGACCGGGTCTTGCCCAGCCCCTGACCCTGGACACCAGTACCCCACCCCCGGCCATTCCCAGGGCCACTCAGGATCGGCGGCCACTTGGCGGCCTTCCCTCCGCCCACCTGCCTGTTCCTCACACCCTGCAGCACCCGTCACACGTGTACTTAGCGCGCCACTGCCAGCACCCCATGTAAAGCTGCGGACTCGCGGAAGGACCACGCCCCCCTGCACCCGTGTCACACAACTTTAATAAACGGAGCTGTCCAGTCGCCTCTGCTGCATGAGCGGGGCGGGGCGGGCCTCCCACGCTGGCCACGAGCAGGGAGGCCAGGGGTCCCCGCTGGCCCAGGAAGACTGTCCCACTGGGGCATCTCTGTCCGGCTCCGTCCTTGGCTGTGGCCCAGGCTCTGTCAGGCCCGACAGTGCCCGGTGGGCTGGGGGGGTTTCTGCCCCGGCTGAGCGGCTGTGGCTGGGGTCTCTGAGGCTCAGGCAGCAGAAGAGAAACTCCTGTGGCCCTGGGGCTCGGTCCTGCCCCTCGGGACGCAGAGAGCTGGGGGCCGGTGTGGCCTCTGTCCCAGGGAGGGCGTCCAGGGCCTGGCCCGTGGCCGCTCTGCTGTACACTGCATCAGCCTCTCCCGCGGCGACGAAGGGGCAGCTCCTGCCCAGGAGTGGCAGCATGAAGCCCGCAGGGCCCCGCCGGAAAACCGGCTCCCCCTCTCGGCCAGGGAGTGGTGCGCCAGGCCAGCGCCAGGCAAGGGAGCACAGAGTGGCCCCATGAGATGGGCAGAGTCCGCTGGGGGAAGGTGGTCCTGGGCGCCCACACAGGGTCTGCTGGGGGGAGGTGGTCCTGGGTGCCCACACAGGGTCCACTGAGGGGAGGTGCTCTCAGGCACCCATACAGGGTCCACTGAGGGGAGGTGGTCTCAGGCGCCCACACAGGTCCACTGGGGGGAGGTGGTCCCGGGCGCCCACACAGGGTCCGCTGGGGGGAGGTGGTCTCAGGCACCCATACAGGGTCCAGCCTGAGCCCAGCGTGGGGAAGGGCCCAGGTCAGCTGGAGGAGGTGCCAGGCAGCACTGTGCACGTCATGTGGCAAATGTCCAGCTCCAGCTCAGCACCGGCTCACCGCAGGCCCTGGCACTGCTGCCTCAGCCCCTCGCCTGCCCGCTGCAGCTGTGCTTTGGTGGCCATCTAGGCCCAGCACTGCTGGTACAGCCGCTCCTGCTGAGCCTCAGGGTCCTCACTCTTCCTGGGGTCTCCTGGGAGGTCTGGGACAGCATGAGGAAGTGTCAGTCGCGAGGGAACCCCCGAGACCAGAGCCACCCAGCAGGAGTGAGCCCAGCCTAGGGACGCGGGTGCCTGTAGACCCCTGCACAGCACAAGCCCACCCTGGCGGCCTGGGCACCCCACAGTCACTCTTGGGGGCCCATACATGACCTGGCACCTCACACGCCAGCCGAAGCACACCAATCTCAATAGCGGGGTCCCTGCCACCCACACGGAGCTCTGGGTTCCCACGTACCTGCTGCACACTTCTCTCACATTGTTCTAGAAATGCTCTCCTCAGCAATGATGGAAACAGCAGGGCCCACACCAGGGCTGCCGGCTGCCGCCAGCAGGGAACCGGATCAGATGCCGAGCAGCCCAGATCACAGGCGGCGGCTTCGCCCTCCATGCCACAGACCCGGCCCCTCTCAGGGCCCTGTCCCTGAGGAGGGCCAGGGCTAAGGGTGGCCCCAAGAGATGGACAGGGCCCATTGTGGGGGGAGCCGGTCCTGGGCACCCACACAGCCCAGCTGGCACCCAGGCCAGGGAAGAAGGGCCCAGGTCAGCCCAAGGCAGAATGCAATTTGGTTTTTTGCCAAATGGGCTGTGGCAATTCCTAGGAAGATGCACCCCAAGCGAAGCGAGACTGCATGGGGGGTTGTGGGGGAGCGTGGCCGTGACCCTCAGAGGCAGCAATGGGACAGCAGTGTGCCGACACACGTGGTCCAGACCCCCCAACACACACATGGTCCACAATCCCCCCATGTTGTCCACGACCCCCCCCCCACACCTGGTCCAGGACCCCACACATGTGGTCCACGACCCCACACACGTGGTCCATGATCCACACACACACATGGCCCACAACCCCATACAAACACACACATGGTCCACGAACCCCCCACACACATATGGTCCATGACCTCCCATGTGGTCCAGGGCTGGAGCAGCAGCAGGAAGACAGGCAGCCTGGCCCCACCTGGTCAGCAAACACGTTTTGCTGAAAGGAGGGAGTGGGTCCACTCCTGTGGCACTACAGCCACCAGCTCCTCCCTGGCCATGGCCAGGAACCTGGCCTCGAACCTCGGCCAGACACCTGCTCACTACAGGAGACTCGCGACAGACAAAAGGCAGCCGGTGACTGAAACACAGCTCAGCCCGGGTTCCGCCAGGTGCCCTGTCCCACAGAACCTCCGGCAGATGGCAGCAGCCCATGGCGATGCCGAGCAACCCCGGGTCACACACAGCACAGCACAGAATGTGGTAGTACAGCTGGGGTTGTTTAATTCATCTGACGGGAGGGGAGAGAGAGAGAGAGATGGAGGGAACAAGGAAGGGGGGGGAGGGAGAGAGGGAGAGAGAGATCCTGTATCTGTGGTTAACTCCTCAAATGGCCACAACAGCCGGGGCTGGGCCAGGCCAGAGCCAGGTGCTCCCTCCAGGTCCCACATGGGCACAGGGCCCCAGTATAACTTAATTATAAAAAGTAGGCTCCCGGGGCCAGCGCTGTGGTGTAGCAGTAAAGCTGCTGCCTGGGACTCTGGCATCCCATAGGGGCGCCAGTTCAAGTCCCAGCTGCTCCACTTCTGATCCAGCTCTTTGCTGTGCGCTGGGAGAGTAGTGGAGGATGCCCCAAGTGCTTGGGCCCCTGCACCCACGTGGGAGACCTGGATGGAGCTGGAGCTCCTGACTCCTGGTCAGCCCAGCTCCAGCCGCTGCAGCCATTTGGGGAGTGAACCAGTGGATGGATCTCCCTCTGTCTCTAATGTCTTTCTCAAAAAAGAAAGAAAGAGAAAAAACAATAGGTTCCCATAGAATCCTCAGGCTTCGGTCCACCGGGCGTGTCTGGGGAGGGCGGGGGTGGCACTCTGGGTCCGTCTGGGCCCAGGGCTCAGTACAGCTGAGCACCTTGCGGAGATCACAGAGTCCACCCCGATCCTGCATGCGGAACCCTGTCTTCGCACACCCCACTTCTCAGCTCCACCCCAGGCTGGGTCGGAAACCCCTGCGACCCCCACCACGGCCCCTGTCCCACGGCGCTCTCCCCCTCCATTAATGGCACCAACGCCTTCCTCGGCCCCAGGGCCACGCACGGGACCCAAGGTCCTGCCCAGCTCCCGCTCCTGAGGCCTCGGGTCCAACCCCTGCCCTGCCCTGGCCCGAGCCCCCTACCTTCCAGGGCCAGCGCGGTGAAGACAGGGTCTTGGGCTGGTGCCCTGTGCACGTCCTCCAGGATCTGCTCCACTGTGGGCAGCACCACGCACTTCTTGGCCTTGGAGCCCATGCCTGCAGGTGGCAGACGAGGCCATCACAAGGCGCGTCCCCATCTTGGCCACTGCCTGGTGAGGCCATGCACACCTGGGGAGCCTGCCCTGCCCTGGCCACAAGGGGTGGCAGGGAGCCAGGCTGGGACCCCGCCCCGGCCTCCTGGTCCCGGTGAACCACAACAGCCAGCCCATGACTCACCGGGCGGCAAAGTATTATTATAATAAATGAAATGATATAGGAAAACATAATAGATCAATTAAAAGGAAGAGATAATAAAAAATACAAGAGTTGTCAAGATTCCCAAAACAGCCATCCAAATAGGTGAAAAATGCATAAAGACGATCACTGAGTGTTTAGATTACATGTTGAAAATATTTAATAAAACTCAGCTTCTAACAAAAAAACCTTATATCAGTGAAAACAAGCAGAAAGTAACTTCTTCAATCTGATCAAGATTAAAAGAAACCTACAAAAACCAACACAACTAATACTTTTCCCTGGACGTAAGCCTACACCCAGATGCCACCACTGTTTCTTTTCAACTTTCTATTGTAAGAATTATACACAAAGAATTATATAGGATGACACTTAAGCACCGAAATAATTCATAAAATCTAATAATAAATACAACTGATACATAAATTTAACAATATTACTGAAAAGATTAATGCATAAAATCCACTAATTACTAAGTACCAGCAAGAAACAAACAGAAAATAATATTAAAGGGCAAGAGGCAGACTAGAAAACAAATATCTAGGAGAGATGAAAAAAAGGATTGAGTTTGTAATATCTGTAAACATTCTTAATATTAAAACCCCACAGAGAAATGAGTCAGCAATATGAAGAAAACAAAAAAGACCAAAGCCAATAATCTCTAACTCACCTAAGTAGGTTACTGCAGCCTCCAGGTGGGATTCTCCCAGGAAGACCCATGGGGAGGAAGGAGGGTCCCAGCAGGTGGCAGGACCCTGCTGGTGAAAGGGTGCAGCCCTGGAGGAGGCCCTTGGCTCCTGAACCCAGGTCTCGCCTCTCTACCATCTGGGGTGGCCTGGAGTTCCCGTCCCTGCTGTAAAGATGCTGATTTGTTGTGTCTTCTGGGTCCTGTGTGCTGATGGCTATGTGAGCTGTCCAATCAGGCACGGTGACGTCACTGCCACATAATCACACTGGATTGTGACATCACAGAGTTCCAAATTCCTGGAGGAGAGAGGTCCAAGGAGGGGCCTCTGCCACTGGGAGACTCCGGAGGTAGTGTGGCATCTGCTGTTCTCCGACCTTGTCCCCCACAACACAGCCCATCTTGGACGCCCGGGAATGGTGAGTGTGTGTGGCCACGTGTCCAGAGTGGAGGAAGGGGAAGCTGGTGGTACCTGTTGGCAGGACACAGGCTCCCAGAGGGCATCTCTGGAACCTTGGGCCCCATCTTGCTGTCAGCACAGCACTTCCCTGGGTTCCTTGTGGTCTAGCGGGTGGGGCCTGGACTGGCATCCAGGACCCAGGAACCCTGCCCCTTCCCTGTTAGCAGAGAAGTCTGTGGGGAGCTGAGTGGCAGCAGCCCCACATCTCCCCGATTGTGCAGTGGGGACAGAGTGGTCACTAGGGAGCAGCAGTGCTGTGTGTATGGGGTTCATGCACGTGAGGAACTGTCATCTGTGGGGTCCTCAGTTCTTTCTTCCCATGCGGGAAACAGGGTCTCAGTTCCAGGACCTGGCCTTTCTGCGTAGCTTTCTAGGAAATACCCCAGTAGTTTTAGTATGTGCAATTATTAACTAGAAACAGTGTAGAATGCCTAACGATTTCTAAAATTTACAAGAAGGTTGAAACTGTTTAAATTTATTAAACAGTTTTTATGTGAGACTGTCAAGAAAACTTGAGAAAACTTCTACTTTATTACACACAATCCATTTTTAAAGAGATCATATAAATAGATGTTTTTGTACTGATATTTGGTAAGTAATGACAGATTTCCCATGAGACTTTTTGTAAAGGAATTAGGACACATATTAGTTTCTCATTTAATGTCTTCATTTTTAAATATTATTTATAACCATTCACTATATTCCCACTAAACTAGGGTCTTTTGGAATTTTACTTGTTAAAATTTTCTTTGGTGAAGTATTAAGACTTTTTTTTTTTTTACTGTAAAGTGTATTTAAAATGCTATCTCAAAAACTAAAGAAAAAATACAAGGAAGAAGAGTGGGAGAGTGAGAAGAAGGATATATCATTATGCTTTTAGAATTGTGTATACAAACAATATTGCATCTGTTTAAAAAACTACCAATTTGGCTGGTGCCACAGCTCACTAGGCTAATCCTCTGTCTACGGCGCCGGCACCCCGGGTTCTAGTCCCAGTTGGGGCACCAGATTCTATCCCAGTTGCTCCTCTTCCAGTCCAGCTCTCTGCTGTGACCCGGGAGTGCAGTGGAGGATGGCCCAAGTGGTTGGGCATGCACTCACATGGGAGAGCAGGAGGAAGCACCTGGCTACTGGCTTCGGATCAGCACAGCGTGCCAGATGTACGGGCCATTTTGGGGGTAAACCAATGGGAGGAAGATCTTTCTCTCTGTCTCTCTCTCACACTGTCTAACTCTGCCTGTCAAAAAGAAAAAAACAACTACCGATTTGACAAATATTTAAATATGGAATTTGACAAATATTTAAAACAAAATGAGACATTGTAGATACTTTTATTTTGATTATCATTCTTATCTAGGAGATCAGAAAGCAATCCTATCTTCTCATGTTAAAGTATCCTAATATATTAGAGTGGATAGAGTTCTTGGCTCCTGGCTTCAGTATGGCCCAGTCCTGGCCATCGTGGCCGTTTGGAGAGTGGACCATCAGATGGAAGATCAGCAAGGGTCCCAGAAGTGCCCCCTGGAGGACATGAACAGACCGTTTAGAACATCAGTGCATGCCAAGGTTGGGTCTCTGCAAGCCACAGGCTCCCTGCTCCTCTGTCCTGCCCAGTCACTATTAAACCATTTAGGGAGTAAGAAGCAAAATTACAGGGCAGAGACATGGGCACGGAGGATACTCACAGAGAAGGGAACCCCGAACTCTTAGCTCCTGCCTCTCTGCCATGCAGATATGGTGGTCACTGTGCTGCTGTGACAGCCAGTTAGGGACAGGGTGGCCATGGGGACCTTGGTGGGAAGTGAGACGACCACTATGCCCAGGCATCCTGCAGAGATACAGGGCCCAATTCTGAGGGTGGCAAGTAGGCCAACACTGCTTCACCTCACACTCACTCTTACACAGGGGCGGGCAGGAGCACTTGGCCCCTGTGAAACTGCCCTGCCAGGTAGATCAGAGGCCTGTGGAGCTGCGAGCATGCCACCGGGAGACACAACGGAGCCAAACTGGACAGAGAAAGTAGCACCTGCCATGCTGTGTGCTGAGCTCTTTGATTCATTGGTGGCTTCTGCGCCTGACCTCCCCATGGGACTGGCTGCCAGGCTTGGTAGAGGAAGTCTGTCTGAGAACCCTGTGGCCAGGCAAGGGCTTCCTTGACTGACCCTACTTGCTGCACAGAATTTTGGCACTAAATTATGCTGTTTCCTTAAAGCTTTATTTTACATTTATTGGTTTATTGTACTCAGAACTACACATTACTTGGGTGAAGGTGGAGAAGCAGGGTGGCATGCACCTGTGCAGCCTGGAATGTGACCATGAAATTGAGGAGTGACTGTAACTGGTGGTTACTTGTTACATGGTGACACAGCTGCTCAGTCTCAAGTGCCTGTTAAATTGTGAGGTGTCACAGAGTCAAAAACATTATGGAAAAATAAAGTACATATCTGTCTAGACTTGATACTGGTATAATATTTTCATTTTTTGATGTAGTCTAATTTATATTTTATTTATTACTTTTTTAAGATTTATTTATTTATTTGAAAGTCAGAGTTACACAGAGAGAGAAGGAGAGGCAGAGAGAGAGGTCTTTCATCCACTGGTTCACTCCCCAACTGGCCGCAACGGCCGGAGCTGCACCAATCCAAAGCCAGTAGCCAGAAGCTTCCTCCAGGTCTTCCCACATGGGTGCAGGGACTCAAACACTTGGGCCATCTTCCACTGCTTTCCCAGGCCATAGCAGAGAGCTGGATCAGAAGCAGAGCAGTCCAGACTAAAACCAGTGCGAATATGGGATGCCGACACTGAAGGTGGCAGCTTAACCTGCTACACCACAGGGCCAGCTCCTAGTCAAATTTATATTAATCTTTCCTTCTGTCCAGTACATCCATAAAGCTTCACTTAATTTTGTCTTATTTTCAATAGCTAAACATAGTTTTTATCTTTTTCTTTGAGGCAGCCTTTGGAGAGATGACCCTCACATTAATCTAATCAGGACTCTAGTTTTAGTGATTTTGATATTTTGATACTCCTGGATTCTACATTGCTTTTCTCTCCTACTGAATCTTCATCAAGAAAGGCCCAACAGAGCCCGGCACTGTGCCTCAGTGGGTTAGGCCATGGTCTGATGTGCTGGCATCCCTTATGGGTGCTGGTTCATGTCCCAGCTGCTCCACTTCTGATCCTGCTCCCTGCCATTGCATCTGTGAAAGGTGCTGAGGATGGCCCAAGTTCTTTGACCCCTGCACCCACGTGCGAGACTGGAAAGAAACTCCTGGCTCCTGGCTCTGGCTGGTCTGGGCCTTGGGCATTTCGGCAATTCTGGGAGTGAACTAGCAGATGGAAGACCTCTCTCTCTCTCTCTCTCTCTCTCTCTCTCTCTCTCTCTCTCTTCTTCTTCTTCTTCTTCCCTTTGTAACTCTGCTTTTCAAATAAGTCTTAAAAAATAAAGACCCAGCATTTGCTGAGGTCTGAATTTCTAGTCACTTCTTTATGCTCTCCATTCCCCTCTTTTTGAAATAGAATTTCTGTAAGAGTTTGCCAAGCATTTGCTGCCATTTTATGTGGGTGTGGTGGGAGCAGTAAATTTGATGTTGGTTTCACAAATATAAAGATGGAGAGGGATGAAGGCAAGGAACTATACACCTATCAGTTCATCAGAGAAACCTATACCCCACCCCACCCCAGGGGCTCATGACTGCCATTTTCAAAATTAACTGCATCTCTCAAAAGGTCCCTATGCAATTATAGCATTCATCCAAGGCCTCAGTCTTTTCACTCCCTGTGAATACCATCAAAGGATTTAGATTGTAAAATTAAATGTTAATTCCTCATGATTTTTTTAAAAATATGTAAGTCTTCAGAGAGGCATATGTTTTCCGATGAATAGAAGGATTTGGTTTACTATTATTTACCCCAACCTGTCTAGATTAGAGGATAAATTGTTTTCTGACTCTTAATTTGAAAGATGTATATTGAAATGACTTGTTCTTTGTATTAGTGTCTTAATATACATGTTTATATATATATATGCTTTTGCTATCACATATATACATACATTACACACACACATATATCTGAGGATACTTCAAAAAATTGAGAGAAAATAGAGTTAAAAGAATTCTGGCACAGGCCTTGTGGCACAGCAAGCTGGACACTACTAGAGACACCTGTATCCAATACTGGAGTGCTGACTGAAGTCCTGGCTACTTTTTCTTTCTTTTTTTTTAAGATTTATTTATTGTTTGAAAGGCAGAGCTACAGAGAGGCAGAGAGAGAGAGAGAGAGAGAGAGAGAGGTCTTCCATCCAATGGTTCACTCCCCAGATGGCTGCAATGGATGAGCCTGGCCAGTCTGAAGCCAGGAGCCAGAAGCTTCCTCCAGGTCTTCCCACACAGGTGTGGGAGCCCAAGCTCTTGGGCCATCTTCCACTGCTTTCCCAGGCTACAGCAGAGAACTGGATCAGAAGTAAAGCAGCCAGGTCTCAAACTGGCACCCATATGGGATTCCAGCAGTGCAGGCAGTGGTTTTACCTGCTATGCCACAGCCCCGGCCCCTGGCTACTCTATTTCTGATTCAGCTCCTTGTTAATGAATCCTGGGAGACAGCAGATGATGCCAAATACTTGTGCATCTTTCACTCATTTGGGAGACAAGATCATCGTCCTGGCTCCTAGCCTGGGCTAGGACCAGCCCTGGCTGTAGCAGACATTTAGGAAGTGAACCAGAGAATAAAAGATCTGTTTCCCCTTCTCTCTTCTCTTTCTCTATCTCCTTTTCAAGTAGCTGAAAATAAACTCCACTAAGACTGCTGAAACTCAGGGCTGGTGCTGTGGCATAGCAGGTAAAGCCGTTGCCTGCCATGCTGGCATCCCATATGGGTGCTGGTTCTAGTCCCAGCTGCTCCACTTCTAATCCAGGTCTCTGCTATGTTCTGGGAAAGCAGCAGGAGATGCCCCTACACCTATGTGGGAGTCCCGGAAGAAACTCCTGGCTCCTGGCTTCAGATTGGTGCAGCTCCAGCTGTTGCAGCCATCTGGGGAGTGAACTATCAGATGGAAGACCTCTCACTCTCTCACTCTTCCTCTCCTTCTCTCTCTCTCTCTCTCTCTCTCTCTCTCTCTCTCTTTCTCTTTCTGCCTCTCCTTCTCTGTCTGTGTACTCTGACTTTAAAGTAAATAAATAAATCTTAAAAAAAGAGACTGCTGAAACTTTTAAGAGAGTTTGGTAAAGTTGCAAGATATGAAATCAACACACAAATATCAATACCCTTTGTATACACAGAAAAATGCCATGGCAGAGAAAGAACATGTAAGATCAGTATCATTCACAAAGCTACAAAATATTTCAATACCTTAAAATAAATTCAACCAAGGATGTCAAAGTTCTCTACAATGAAAATTACAATATATTAAAGCAAGAAATCAAAGAAGACACAAAAAAATGGAAGAACCTTCCACGCTTGTAGATTGGAAGAATTAACATAATCAAAATGCCCATACTATCCATAGCAATTTACATATTCAAAGTTATCCTAAAAACAGATAAGCAAAAAAAAAAAAAACCTCAAAGTGGTCCAAATGAAAGTACCAATGACATTCTTCTCTGATCTACAGGAAACAACGCTAAAATTTGTATGGAAGTACAAGAGACCCCAGATAGCTAGAGCAATTGTAAACAAGAAAAAAAAAAGCCACAGGTATCACAATAACAAACTTCAAGTTATCTTGCAAGGCACTTATGTTCAAAACAAGCCTGGTACAGGCATAAAAATAGACATATAACCAAGGGAACAGAATAGAAACCCCAGAAATCAATCCACACCTCTATAGCTAACTAATCTTTGACAAAGGAACTAAAATTGATCCTTGAAGAAAGGCCCGTCTCTCTCTTTCTTTTTTAAAAAAGATTTATTTATTTGAAATTTAGCATTGCATATAAGAGGAGAGGGAGAGGGAGGGAGGGAGGGAAGGAGGGAGAGAGAGAGAGAGAGAAAGAGAGAGAGAGAGAGAGAGAGGTAGGTATTCCATCTACTGGTTTACTCCCCAATTGGCTGCAATGGCCAGAGCTGCTCTGATCTGAAGGTAGGAGCCAGGAGTTTCCTCTGGGACTCCCACAAGGGTGCAGGGGCCCAAAGGCTTGGGCCATCCTCCACTGCTCTCCCAGGCCATAGCAGAGAGCTGGATGAGAAATGGAACAGCTGGGATACGAACTGGTGCCCATATGGGATGCTGGCACTGCAGGTGTTAGCTTTACCTGCTACATAGGCATTGGCTTTACCTGCTATGCCACAGTGCCAGCCCCCAGGCCAGTCTCTTCAACAAAGTGTTGCAAGATGATATTGAATCTCCACATGAAGAAATGTGAAACAAGACCTCTATCTTATACGTTATACAAAAATCAACTCAAATGGATCAGGGATCTAAATCTATGTATGACCTGATACCAGCAAATTACTAGGGAACATTGCAGAAATTTTGGCATAGGCAAAGACTTCTTAGAGAAGACCCAGAAGCACAGGCAATAAAAGCAAAAATAAACAAATAGGACTACATCAGGCTAAGAATCTTCTGTACTGCAAAGGAAACACAGCAAAGTGAAGAAGCAACTGATAGAACAGGAGAAAATATTGCAAACTATGCAACTGATAAGAGATTAATATCCGGAATCCATAAAGAGCTCAAGAAACTCATCAAAAGAAAACAAACAATCCAGTTAAGAAATGGGTAAAGGACTCGATCAGGCATTTTTCAAAGGATGAAATTCAAATGGCCAACAGACACCTGAACAATACCCAGGATAACTAGCCATCAAGGAAATGAGAAGAAAAACCACAATGAAGTTTTCCCTCATCACAATTAGAACAGCTACTATATTAAAATCAATAAACCATAAATGTGAGTGAGGACGTCAGGGAAAAGCTGGGAATGTAAACAGGTACCGCCATTGTGGAAGACAGTATGAAGATACCTCAGAAATCTGAAAACAAATCTACCATATGACCCAGCCATCACACTTCTGGGAATTTACACAAAAAATGAAAGCAGCATATGAGAGAGTTTATCTGAACCCCTATGTTTAATACAGCTCAATTTGCAGTAGCTAAGATACAGAATCAATCCAGATGCCCATTAACCAATGTTTAGATAAAGAAAATGTGGTACATATAAACTATGGAATGCTACTTAGCCATTAAAAAAATGAAATTTTGTTGTTTGCAACAAAATGGATGCAACTGGAATCCATTATACCTAGTGAAATAAACCAGTCCCAATGAGAAAAAATGCTTCCCATGATCTGTGGTAACTAACAGAGTACAAAAATGTAATGTATATGAGTGAAATGGACATTTTGTGGTTTGATTATTGTTTACAGCTCTTTTCCCTACCTTTGAAGAACAGTGTTTTTGTTTCTCCTTCTTAGTGCTTGTTACATGTGACTTGTTATTACTTGTGTTAGTGGGGGGTTAAGCTTATGATTATAAAATAAACTGAAAGTAAGTCACTGCACAAATTAAAAGAAAGAGTAAGAAAGGAATGATAAGGGAAGGTAGAGTAGGAAGTATCACAATGCACCTAAATCTGCATATGTGAAATACATGAAGTTTACTCAACTTTTATAAGTTTCAAAATTATTTTAAAAACCCAAAGTACTGAGCTTCTTAAAAAATGTTAAAACTATCACTCCTTCAAATGTCACCTAATGGCAATGTTGGTTATTTTTTCAGCCCTAACTTCCCCCAAATAACTGCAAGTCATACAAGATCAAAAGCCATTTCTCCATTTCATATCTTACATCATCCCTCACTCCATCCCAACACCAATGGTGGTATTTCAATATATATGGTCACTAATACATTCCACAGCAAATAAAGTAAATGTGATCCTAAAGCTTATTGAGATTTTCCTGTATGCTTTATTTTAAGCACTTTAGAAAGATTAGCTGCTTTATTTCTCACATTTATCCTAGGAATTGCAGCTTTTAATGCCTCCATTTTACACATGAGAAAACTGAGATTCATTAAGTAACCTAAGGAGCAAGTAAATGACAGAGGCAGAATGAAAATCCAGGTGGTTGAGTCCAGGTTCCATGCTACTACTCCACATGGGCTCTGAAGGGGCCTATTTATTGAACTCTGTAACCGTGTGGCCAAGTTCCTACAACCTGAATTCTGATTTGGAATAACTCAGAGGAGCAGTGAAGAGGAGGCAGACATCGAAGGGGAAACACCTGCAGCCATGAAGCTGGACCATGTCTTCTGTGACAAGGACAGCAACTTCCACACTTCCAGAAGAACGACCCTGATCCCAGAACCCTGACAGAAGAGGCAAAGCAGCTTCAGGGAGCAGTTAGTTGTCTTTGAGCCAGGTGATTAAACCCCTCTGATTTTGCTGGCCCTAATCATAATCCAACTGGTCTAGATGCTACCCCTTGTGCAAGCCTAAGCTGGGAGCTTCCTGAGGAACTTCTGGGCCTCAGAGAACATGGTCAGGAGCTTCCCAAAGCGTATGAATGGAGGCACAATCCTGACAGTGCAGACTTTGGCTCCTGCCATCAAAACTGGTGCAGTGCCCACTGCCCACCAAGACAGTCCCTGGGGCCAGCACCAACAAGGAGTCTCGCTGAGTATCAGAGGCAAGAAATAGGAGGCAACAGCCATGCAGGTGACAAATAGGCAAACAAGAGTCCATTTTCCTTCCTTCTGACCAAGCTACCCTGAATATCCTTGTCCAGAAATGAAGTGAGCCCCAGCCACCTACAGCCAGTCTTCAAGTGGGGGTGATGGTGCTGTGGGAAAATTCCCTGTGATGGAACTCCAGAGTTCCCCCATCCAGGCAACAGTGACCAAAAGCTTGGTAAAACCAAGGGCCAGCGGACCAGAGTCCCTCCCTCAGGGAACCCCAAAACCAAAGACCTGGAGCTCAGACAATAGTGAGAAGAGCAGAAACAGTTCTTCAGGGAGGGAAGGGCCCCAGATGGCCAACTCAGCCCCCAGCTCGGGTTCAAACCCTACTGGGAGGGAGTGAATTACAGAGAGTAACCCTTGGCTTATCCTGACCTGTTCTCAGGTGTCAAAGGCTTCTCCCAGGTCAGACATCATCCTTCCAGTTCCCTCTACTCTGGACACCAGATTCCCTAGACGTCAAGCAGCAGACTCAGTCCCAACAAGCAACAGGGATCTTGTTTCCCAATGCAAGTAGAAAAGAGGCCGCATGAAGCACCGCAGCTCAGAAGCCCAAGAAGTGGGTCATGGGCCTCCGAAGCACAATCCTTCTAATCAATAGTTCCCACCACCTCCTGGGAAAACCTAGTCCGTGAGTAAAACCAGATGCAGGCCTTGGTGGGCAAGGTCCTGATGGAGTTGCTGAAGCAGGAAAGAAACGGCCATGGACATCACCAAGATCAGCAAGAATTATTGCAGGAGCTGCAAAGCAGGAGCTTCCTGGGTCCTGTTGGCAACGAAGGCCCCCAGGAGCAAGCAGAAGGAGAAGCTGAAGGCTGGGGAAGGTGGAGATGGTGCCGGTTCCCAAGAAAATGCCTCTAGGATTCCAAGGGGAAACAAAAAAGCAGTGCAAGTGGTAATGGCAAAGAAAAAAATGAAACTCCAGAGTGCCTGGATGTGCCTGACTCCCACGGATCCAAGGGCAAGCCATAAGGGGATTTGGGAATGGTGAAGATTAAGGGTGGAGGTCAAAGCAACCTGAAAACAAGGAGAAGCAATCTAAAAAGGAAAGACAAAGGACAGCACAAAATGGAAAAGAAGAAAGCAAAAAGAAAACCTTCATCCAAAATCCCCAAGACATCATCCAGGAGAATAAGGAGATGGCAGACAAGTAGGTGTTGTAAGGGGTCTGTGGCACAGGTGCATAACCAAGTGGGGAGCATCCTCATGTCTCGGGCTGGAACTACATTTTTAACTCCAGTCTCTCACAGCAAAGTCTGGCCAGACTCAGGGGCTGGATGCTGGACACGCTAGTGAGCCTTAAGGGAGGCTGGTCCAATATGAAAGTGTATCCTGATCCCTTGACCTTACCCTACTTCGCCTAACACAGAATGTTTTGTACAGATGCGCTCAGTGGGTGAGTGTGTGTGTGTGTGTGTGTGTGGGTAGTTGTCAAAGCCAATGTGCCCAAAAACCTCAGGACTTCCCATTACCCTGTTTTACTTTGTCTCTGACAGGTCCTCAGGATTTCTCCTTGGTTTCAGTTTTACCATTGTGTGTTTTTTTTTTTAAGAAATTGGAAAAATCATTAAAAGAAAAAAAGCATTCAATACATTTGTCTAACTGAACATTAGAGCTCAACAACACAGCACATTGTAAAGAATCACTTGCTTGAGCTCACGATTTTTTGGCTGATGATGGGGAGCTGTGACTTGCTACCACCACCCAGAATTGCAAGAGAGTATCATAACATAGATTATGAGCAATGGAAAAATCACAATTAAAACTGTGAATATGGCTTCCATTGAATATGTATAAAATCTGTTCTGTGTATCAGGCACAGGAATGGAAACACATGTAGCCAATATGCACATGCAAGTGGAAACACTGGGAGGCCTACAGGGTTTGCACACACAGGGTTTGGAAAGAGAAGAGGAAATCCATGGGCTGGGATAGATACAGAAATTATAGCCTTAAGTGACTATATTAGAATAAAATACTAAAAATCAGTCATCACAATTCCCTTTTAACAATTAAAAAGAAAAAAACATGAAATTACATAAAATAAAGATGAGCAAAAAGATAACAGGAGATATGAAATGCTTTTTTTCGGGTTTCTTTATACTCAGAAGATTAACCCTACAGTAAGTAAAGAGTTCAACAAATAGTATGAGGAGAAAAAAATTCCTCAACTACAGAGACAAGGGCTGTAAACAATAATCAAAGCTCAAGATGTCAATTTTACTCCTATGGAATACATTTTAGATGCTCTGTTAGTTATGACAGATTAGGGAAAACACAGTATTTGTCTTTTTGGGACTGGCTTATTTCACTAGGGATAATGGCTTCTAGTTGCATCCATGTTGTTGCAAAAACAGGATTTCATTTTTTTTACCACTGAGTAGTATTCCATAGTGTATAAATGCCATAATGTGAAATGCTTATTAAAAAGTACCACAAACACAGATATACTTTTTAATGTTAACAAAATTAGTAAACCATGAGTAAAAATAATTAAGGAAACACAGGGGGGCGGAGCCAAGATGGCGGAATAGTGAGGGCGCGCACTGATAGTCCGGGAAAATTTAGTTTAATAAAAGGGGAGTTACGGTAGCCTCAGAAAAAAGAACCAGGAAAATATTGCAGAGGAAACTCTTCTGGATTGAGTGGCCGTGAATCAGAGGACCTACTGGGAGAACAAGGTCGCCCACCGCGCAGAAGCCGAGCCGCGGGACCGAGACGCGGAAGCCGAGCTGCGGGACCGAGCTGCGCAAGCCACAGGCTCTGCGCACCAGTGCTCGAAGGGGAGTGCATGCCACACAGACAACAGCGGGGAGACTTGGGACGTCCAGGGCTCCGAGTCCACACATCGGCGCTGGAAGGGGAGTGGACCTGCGTGGAGAGCGTGGGAGCCCACAGTTCGGGACACCAGCGGCAGACTCAACACACCAGCGCTGGAACGTGAGGTGAGCCAAACCTCAATAGCCCGAGACACCGGCAGGCAAGTGGAGAGAGGAGACTAGAGGGAACGACCCCGGGGGGGGGGAACTTCACCAGGCTAACTGGAAGAGAGAGAGAGGAAAAAAAAAAGGTGACTGGTATGAACACGGGTTTCTCTCTCTCCGCTCACCTCTCAAGGGCGAGCAAGACAAAGAGCAGGCACCATCTTGGACATACGTCATAAGCAGAGCGACCTCAGGTCTGTACCGGCCCTGAGCCTAGCAGAAAAACCTGACTCTGGGCGGGGCAAATTAACAGGAGATTAGGACCTAGTAAATTTGTGGTGCTACTGAACTGAGACTGTGAAAAAAGACGGTGGGGGAGAGAACTCACGGAATTCACATGAGCACTCTCCAGAGACGCTACAATTCCGTAACTTTGGCAACCCAGTGGGAGACTGAAGGGGAATTTGAGCCCACTCTGAGGGCCGAACAGATTCCCTGTGTGGTCCTTGGGAAAGAGCTTCTGATCTCTGGCTCCTGTGGGTATATCATTTGCCTGCTAACTACCTCCAACTTCGTTCAGCTGTGCAGAATAACTTCCCTTTTGAATCAAAAAAAAAAAGAAAGAGAGAGAGAGGGGTTTACCACGCCTAACCTGGGAGTGTCACCTTTGGCACACCAAACAGAGCTCTCAGGCCACAACCATCTCAAGTCCTAAGGTTCCATCAAAAACAGATAGTCCACTTAATCTAGAGTCATAGTATAACAAGAAAAAGCACCACAGTGAAGAAACCAAATATCTCCAATATGCCAAATAACAAACGCAAAAACCAAGGTAATAAAAACAAAGAAGTCACCATGAAGCCCTCAAATGAAAAAGACACCCCAATTCAAGATTATGAAGATGATGACATAGAAGAAATGCAAGAAGCAGATCTCAAAAAATTGATAAGAACATTAAGAAGTTCTCAAAAACAAATTCTTGAACTACAGAAATCCTTAATGGACAAGATAGAAAATCTCTCTCGTGAAAATGAAATATTAAGGAGGAATCAAAATGAAACGAAACAACTAGTACAACAGGAAACTGGGATAGTGACTGAAGTGAAGAATTCAATAGATCAAATGAAAAACACAATAGAGAGCCTTACAAACAGAATGGGTGAAGCAGAAGAGAGAATATCGGACTTAGAAGACAGAGAACAGGAAAGGATACAGTCAGACCAAAGAAAAGAAGAGGAAATTAGAAATCTAAAACATATTGTCGGGAATCTTCAGGATACTATTAAAAAACCCAACATTCGGGTTCTAGGAGTTCCTGAAGGCATGGAGAGGGAGAAAGGATTAGAAGGCCTTTTTAGTGAGATATTAGCAGAAAATTTCCCAGGTTTGGAGAAGGACAGAAAAATCCTAGTACAGGAAGCTCACAGAACCCCTAATAAACATGACCAAAAGAGATCCTCACCACGACACGTTGTAATTAAACTCTCCACAGTGAAACATAAAGAAAAGATCCTAAAAAGTGCAAGAGAGAAACGTCAGATTACTCTCAGAGGATCTCCAATCAGACTCACAGCTGACTTCTCATCAGAAACTCTACAAGCTAGGAGGGAATGGCGAGATATAGCCCAGGTACTAAGAGAGAAAAACTGCCAGCCCAGAATATTATATCCTGCAAAGCTATCATTTGTGAATAAAGGTGAAATAAAGACTTTTCATAGCAAACAGAAATTGAAAGAATTTGTTGCCACTCGTCCAGCCCTGCAAAAGATGCTTAAAGATGTGTTACACACAGAAACAAAGAAACATGGGCCGGCGCCGCGGCTCACTAGGCTAATCCTCCGCCTAGCAGCGCCGGCACACCGGGTTCTAGTCCCGGTCGGGGCGCCGGATTCTGTCCCGGTTGCCCCTCTTCCAGGCCAGCCCTCTGCTGTGGCCAGGGAGTGCAGTGGAGGATGGCCCAGGTGCTTGGGGCCTGCACCCCATGGGAGACCAGGAAAAGCACCTGGCTCCTGGCTCCTGCCATCGGATCAGCGCGGTGCGCCGGCCGCAGCGCGCCGGCCGTGGCGGCCATTGGAGGGTGAACCAACGGCAAAAGGAAGACCTTTCTCTCTGTCTCTCTCTCTCACTGTCCACTCTGCCTGTCAAAAAAATAAAAGAAATAAAAAAAAAAAAAAACAAAGAAACACAGTCATCAATATGAAAGAAGGTAAAGGAAGGAAACCAAGGAAGGAAAGCTCACAGCAAAAGATCACAGGGAATTCAAAGCATATATTAGAACTTATCTTTGGCAAATGGCAGGGCAAAGTTACCACTTATCATTAGTCACATTGAACGTGAATGGCCTGAACTGTCCAGTTAAAAGACACCGATTGGCTGATTGGGTTAAGGAACAAAACCCATCTATTTGCTGCTTACAAGAAACTCATCTTTCCAACAAAGATCCATACAGACTGAAAGTGAAAGGCTGGAAAAAGATATACCATGCCAACAGAAATGAAAAAAGAGCGGGCGTAGCCATCTTAATATCAGACACCATAAACTTTACCACAAAAACCGTTAAGAGAGACAAAGAGGGACACTACATAATGATTAAGGGATCAATTCAACAGGAAGATATAACAATTATCAATGTATATGCACCTAACTACAGGGCACCAGTTTATCTAAAAGATTTGTTAACGGACTTAAAGGGAGACTTAGACCCCAATACAATAGTACTGGGGGACTTCAATACTCCACTCTCAGAAATAGACAGATCAATAGGACAGAAGATCAACAAGGATACAGTAGATTTAAACGACACTATGGCCCAAATGGATCTAACAGATATATACAGAACTTTCAATCCTACAGCTAAAGATTTTACATTCTTCTCAGAAGTACATGGAACCTTCTCTAGGATTGACCACATACTAGGCCATAAAGCAAGTCTCAGCAAATTCAAAAGAATTAGAATCATACCATGCAGCTTCTCAGACCATAAAGGAATGAAGTTGGAAATTAGCAACTCAGGAATCCCTAGAGCATACGCAAACACATGGAGATTGAACAACATGCTCCTGAATGAACAATGGGTCATAGAAGAAATCAAAAGAGAAATCAGAAACTTTCTGGAAGTAAATGAGGATAACAGCACAACATACTAAAACTTATGGGACGCAGCAAAAGCAGTGTTAAGAGGAAAGTTTATATCAATAGGTGCCTACATCAAGAAATTGGAAAGGCACCAAATAGATGAGCTTTCAATTCACCTCAAGGATCTAGAAAACCTACAGCAAACCAGACCCAAATCTAGTAGGAGAAGAGAAATAATTAAACTCAGAGAAGAAATCAACAGGATTGAATCAAGAAAAACATTACAAAAAATCAGCCAAACGAGGAGCTGGTTTTTTGAAAAAATAAAAAAAATTGACACCCCATTGGCCCAACTAACTAAAAAAAGAAGAGAAAAGACCCAAATCAATAAAATCAGAGATGAAAAAGGAAACGTAACAACAGACACCACAAAAATAAAAAGAATCATCAGAAATTACTACAAGGACTTGTATGCCAGCAAACAGGGAAACCTATCAGAAATGGATAGATTCCTGGACACATGCAACCTACCTAAATTGAACCAGGAAGACATCGAAAACCTAAACAGACCCATAACTGAGACAGAAATTGAAACAGTAATAAAGGCCCTCCCAACAAAGAAAAGCCCAGGACCAGATGGATTAACTGCTGAATTCTACCAGACATTTAAAGAAGAACTAACTCCAATTTTTCTCAAACTATTCAGAACAATTGAAGAAGAGGGAATCCTCCCAAATTCTTTCTATGAAGCCAGCATCACCTTAATTCCTAAGCCGGAAAAAGATGCAGCACTGAAAGAGAATTACAGACCAATATCCCTGATGAACATAGATGCAAAAATCCTCAATAAAATTCTCGCCAATAGAATGCAACAACACATCAGAAAGATCATCCACCCAGACCAAGTGGGATTTATCCCTGGTATGCAGGGATGGTTTAATGTGCGCAAGACAATCAATGTGATACACCACATTAACAGACTGCAGAAGAAAAACCATATGATTATCTCAATAGATGCCGAGAAAGCATTTGATAAAATACAACACCCGTTCATGATGAAAACTCTAAGCAAACTGGGTTTGGAAGGAACATTCCTCAATACAATCAAAGCAATCTATGAAAAACCCACAGCCAACATCCTATTGAATGGAGAAAAGTTGGAAGCATTTCCACTGAGATCTGGTACCAGACAGGGATGTCCACTCTCACCACTGCTATTCAATATAGTTCTGGAGGTTCTAGCCAGAGCTATTAGGCAAGAAAAAGAAATTAAAGGGATACAAATTGGGAAGGAAGAACTCAAACTATCCCTCTTTGCAGATGACATGATTCTTTATTTAGGGGACCCAAAGAACTCTACTAAGAGACTATTGGAACTCATAGAAGATTTTGGCAAAGTAGCAGGGTATAAAATCAATGCACAAAAATCAACAGCCTTTGTATACACAGACAATGCCATGGCTGAGGAAGAACTTCTAAGATCAATCCCATTCACAATAGCTACAAAAACAATCAAATACCTTGGAATAAACTTAACCAAGGATGTTAAAGATCTCTACGATGAAAATTACAAAACCTTAAAGAAAGAAATAGAAGAGGATACCAAGAAATGGAAAAATCTTCCATGCTCATGGATTGGAAGAATCAATATCATCAAAATGTCCATTCTCCCAAAAGCAATTTATAAATTCAATGCAATACCAATGAAGATACCGAAGACCTTCTTCTCAGATCTGGAAAAATTGGTGCTGAAATTTATATGGAGGCACAAGAGACCTCGAATAGCTAAAGCAATCTTGTACAACAAAAACAAAGCCGGAGGCATCACAATACCAGATTTCAGGACATACTACAGGGCAGTTGTAATCAAAACAGCATGGTACTGGTACAGAAACAGATGGATAGACCAATGGAACAGAATTGAAACACCAGAAATCAACCCAAACATCTACAGCCAACTTATATTTGATCAAGGATCTAAAACCAATTCCTGGAGCAAGGACAGTCTGTTCAATAAATGGTGCTGGGAAAATTGGATTTCCACGTGCAGAAGCATGAAGCAAGACCCCTACCTTACGCCTTACACAAAAATCCACTCAACATGGATTAAAGACCTAAATCTACGACCTGACACCTTCAAGTTACTAGAGAACATTGGAGAAACCCTTCAAGATATTGGCACAGGCAAAGAGTTTCTGGAAAAGACCTGGGAGGCACAGGCAGTCAAAGTCAAAATTAACTATTGGGATTGCATCAAATTGAGAAGTTTCTGTACTGCAAAAGAAACAGTCAGGAGAGTGAAGAGACAACCGTCAGAATGGGAAAAAATATTTGCAAACTATGCAACAGACAAAGGGTTAATAACCAGAATCTACAAAGAGATCAAGAAACTCCACAACATCAAAACAAAGAACCCACTTAAGAGATGGGCCAAGGACCTCAATAGACATTTTCCAAAAGAGGAAACCCAAATGGCCAACAGGCACATGAAAAAATGTTCAAGGTCATTAGCAATCAGGGAAATGCAAATCAAAACCACAATGAGGTTTCACCTCACCCCGGTTAGAATGGCTCACATACAGAAATCTACCAACAACAGATGCTGGCGAGGATGTGGGGAAAAAGGGACACTAACCCACTGTTGGTGGGAATGCAAACTGGTCAAGCCACTATGGAAGTCAGTCTGGAGATTCCTCAGAAACCTAAATATAACCCTACCGTTCGACCCAGCCATCCCACTCCTTGGAATTTACCCAAAGGAATTTAAATTGGCAAACAAAAAAGCGGTCTGCAGCCTAATGTTTATTGCAGCTGAATTCACAATAGCTAAGACCTGGAACCGACCTAAATGCCCATCAACGGTAGACTGGATAAAGAAATTATGGGATATGTACTCTTTAGAATACTATACCGCAGTAAGAAACAACGAAATCCAGTCATTTGCAACAAAATGGAGGAATCTGGAACACATCATGCTGAGTGAAATAAGCCAGTCCCAAAGGGACAAATACCATATGTTCTCCCTGATCGGTGACAACTGACTGAACACCAAAAAGGAAACCTCCTGAAGTGAAATGGACACTATGGGAAACGGTGACTTGATCAGCATAGCCCTGACTGTTAATGAACAACTTAATACATTATCCCTCTTAGTAGTTTTTTGTCTGTTCTACTTAATATGACTGGTTTAATTCTGTAATTAATACACAGTTATTCTTAAGTGTTAAAAATTAACTGAAATGTGATCCCTGTTAAACATAAGAGTGGGAATAAGAGAGGGAAGAGATGTATAATTTGGGACATGCTCAAGCTGACTTGCCCCAAATGATAGAGTTAAAAACATACCGGGGGATTCCAATTCAATCCCATCAAGGTGGCATGTACCAATGCCATCTCACTATTCCAAGTGATCAATTTCAGTTCACAATTGATCATAATGAAAGGACTAAGAGTCAAAGGGAGCACATAAACAAGTCTAGTACCTGCTAACACTAACCGATGGAATAAATAAAGGGGAGAGTGATCCAACATGGGAAGTGAGATACTCAGCAGACTCATAGAATGGCAGATGTCCTAAATAGCACTCTGGCCTCAGAATCAGCCCTAAAGGCATTCGGATCTGGCTGAAAAGCCCATGAGAGTATTTCAGGCATGGAAAGCCAAGACACTCTGGCAAAAGATCTCTGCGAGTGAGATCCCAGTGGAAAGAACAGGTCTTCAAAGAAGGAGGTACCTTTCTCTGAAGGGAGGAGAGAACCTCCACTTTGACTATGACCTTGTCTAAACAAGATAAGAATCGGAGAACTCAGAGGGCTTCCATAGCCTTGGAAACTCATGACTGGAGCATAGGGAGACTACTGATGCCACAGACAGGAGTGTCAATTTATAAAGTCAACAACAGGAGTCACTGTGCACTTACTCCTAATGTAGGATCTCTGTCCTTAATGTGCTGTGTATTGAGATTTAATGCTATAACGAGTACTCAAACAATATATTTTACTTTGTGTTTCTATGGGGGTGCAAACTGTTGAAATCTTTACTTAATGTATACTAAACTGATCCTCTGTAAAAAAAAAAGAAATTATCAACTCCCAACTTGACTCTCACTGGGATTAAACATGACAATAGGTCTGATCTGATTTCATCATCATTTAAAAAAAATCATCTATTATTTTTCACTTTATGTTTCTGTGTGGGAGCAAACTGTTGAAATCCTTACTTAATGTATACTAAGCTGATCTTCTGTATATTAAGATAATCAAAAATGAATCTTGATGTGAATGGAAGGGGAGAGGGAGTGGGAAAGGGGAGGGTAGTGGGTGGGAGGGACGGTATGTGGGGGAAGCCATTGTAATCCATAAATTGTACTTTGGAAATTTATATTCATTAAATAAAAGTTAAAAAAAGGAAACACAGGGAAAAGTAACACTAATGTTCAGTTTCAGGTAGTAAAACAAGTCTTTACAGAGAATATAGTCTACTCAAGATGCTAGAAAAAATTTTTTGTAAAACTCAGGAGTAAAATTTGACCAGAGATAATAATCACCTACATTTTGGAAATCAAATTCCCACAGCACAAATATAAATTTTCCAAATCTAATATAACAAATATAAAATAGAAAAACTCTAAATTAAACTAAGCAAATTGAATCACAATTTAAAAACTACCAACCAATAAAAAGTTACAGAAACAAAATTTAAGTTATAGAAATACAAAATATTCCAAACATTTAAGAAAAAAAATAAAAAACAGACACACTTATATTTTCCAGACATGCCAAGGTAGAAATAAGCACAGAATATTTTCACATTTTTTAGAAAGCCAGCATTACATTGATTATAATGCAAATTGATCAGAACTTGAAATATGAATTAGGTATAAGCCTGTCTTTTAAAAACACATGCATATCTCTTTGGTAGTTTTATAATAAATGAAATACATATGAAAATAAAATCAATAACAAGTGAGATAGAAGAAAAATGCAAGAGGTGGTAACATTTTGAACAAGACATGTAGATTGTCCAGGTAGTTGAAAATTTCAAGAAAATCACATGACCATTTAGATTGAATGTTGAAAAGCATTTAAAAAATCAGCATGTAATTAAAAAAAAAACTTACTATTTTTTTTTAGTAAAAATAAACTGTGGCTTCCTTACTCTGATCAAGGTTGTTTAAAAGGATCCTACAACAAACAACACAATTAATACGGGATCATTGACAGATTTCTCCCTTTAGAAACCTAAACCAGCTGACTCCACTGTCTCCAAATTCATCTTTTTTTTTTATTCCATCCTCATTTATTCCAAATAGAATTAATATATGAAATTCACATATGCACTTGTCTGCATTAGCATGCAGTTAGTGAACCTAATAATCCTCAATTCCAGGCTGTGGTACATTTCTTTCTTTCTTTCTTTTTTTTTTTTTTTTTTTTTTTTTGTCTCCAGCTTCTTACTGGAGGAGTAGTCGGGGGAGGAGGAAAAAGAACAATAGGAAAAAATAAGGTGTAAAGATCAATTTCTAAGCAATAAAAGCTCAGTATATTGGAGATCTTTATTTAGAGAGAATCCATAACATCAAAAAACAAAAACTGATAAATGAATTGAACGAGCTTTCAGGAAAGATCAATATCTTTAAAATCCACTAGATTACCAAGCACCGGCAAGAAACAAATAGAAGATATTAAAGTTCAGTAGGCAGAGTGGAAAACATATATTGACAGGAGGGAAAAAAAGGATTCAATTATGTGATGCCTTTAAGCATTCTTCAAATCAATATTAAAACATGATACAAACGGCCCAACCGAAAAATGAGCAGAAATACAAAGCGAAAGCCCCTAAGCCAAGAAGCAGAATTTTAACTCACCTGAAGCAGGTGACCGCCAACTGCAGCCAGGATCCGCCTGCGAGAAGCATGGGGCGACCCCGGGGGCGACCCCAGCGGGTGGCAGGTGCACCGCGGGGAGAGGAGCCCAGGAGCAGGGCAGGGGGCCGCTTCCCACCTCTCCTGATTCACACCAAGCACAGACCAGTTAGGGAGCCACGCCTTGGAGGATGCTGATTGGCTGAGTCTTTTGTGACGCTGTGTGCGCCCCTGTCCAATCAGGCTCGGTGATGTCATCACGCGGGATCTTGACGTCACAGTGGTCTTAGAGTTCCTAGGCAGAGCGAGGTCCTAGGAGATGGCCGCGCTGCTGCGAAGCTAAAGAGCCGAGCCGGGGTCTGCGCTCTCCACCTTCACAAGCTGGGAGTCGCCAGGTACCTAGAAGCTGACAACCGCGACATGGTGAGTGTGTGGGCCCGAGGGTCCCCACAGGGGGGAAGCGGAACCAGTGGAAGCTGCCTGGGACCCCGGACCCCTTCCCTGGCACCCGGGACCCCCGACGCCCGGCCATACCAGGACACCCGGGACCCCCGACGCCCCGCCTCTTCCCTGGTACCTGGGACCCTTGACGCCCGGTCCCTCCCTGGCACCCAAGAACCCCGACCCGTTCCCTGGTACCCGAGACCCCCGACATCCGGCCTCCTCCCTGGCACCACGGATCCCCAGAGCCCGGCCCCTTCCCCGATCCCCAGACGCCCAGCCCCTCCCTGGCACCTGAGACCCCCGACCCCTTCCCTGGCACCCGTGACCCCCGATGCCCGGCCCCTCCCTGTCACTCAGGATCCCAGACACCCGTCCCCTTCGCTGTTACCTGGGACCTCCTACCCACTCCCTGGCACCCATGACCCCAGACACCCCGCCTCTTCCCGACGTCCAGTATCTCCCTGGCTCCCACTGCCCGGACGCCCGGCCTCTTCCCTGACAAACGGGACCCTGGACACCCGACCCTCCCTGGCACCAGGGACCCTGAAGCCCAGCCCCTCCCTTGCACCAGGATTCCATGACGCCCAGCCTCCATCCTTGCACCCAGGACCCTGACGCCCAGCCCCTCGCTGGCACCCATGACCCCCGACGCCCAGCCTCTTTTTGGGCACCCTGGACCCCAGATACCCAGCCCCTTCCCTGGTACCCGGGACCCAAATTACCCGGCTCCCTATTGGGTCCCGGGATCCCTGACACATGGACCCCCTCCTTGAAACCCGTGACCCCAGAAGCCCGACCCCTCCCTGGCACCCAGGACCCCCAACCCCCTCCCTGGCACCCGTGGCCGCGATGCCCGGCCCCTCCCTGTCTCTCAGGACCCCAGATGCCCAGCCCCCTCCCTGGCAACCGAGATGCCTGACCACTTCCCTGTCACTGGGACCCCTGACGCCCGGCCCCTCTCTGGCACCCAAACCTCAATGCCCGACACCTCCCTGGCACCCAGGACACCCAGGCACCTGGGACCCTCGATGCCCGGCCATACCAGGACACCCAGGACCCATGACACCCAGCCTTTCCCTGGCACCTGGGACTGTCGACGCCCAGTCCCTCCCTGGCACCCGAGAACCACGACCCGTTCCCTGGTACCCATGACCCCCAATGTCTGGGCCCTCCCTGGCACCCTGGACCCCTGACGCCCAGCCCTTTCCCTGGCATCTGGGACTGTCGACGCCCGGTCCCTCCCTGGCACCTGAGAACCCCGACCTGTTCCCTGGTACCCGTGACCCCTGATGTCCGGGCCCTCCCTGGCACCTCGGATCCCCAGAGCCCAGTCCCTTCCCTGATGCCCTGCCCCTCCCTGGCACCCGTGACCCCCAACGCCCGGCCCCTCCCTGGCACCCTGGACTCCTGACACCCAACCCCTTCCCTGGCACCTGAGACCCAAATCGCCTGGCTTCCATCTGGACCCAGGGATCCCTTTCACCTGGACCTCTCCTTGAAACTCATGAACCCCGACGTCCAGCCGCCTCCGTGGCACCCGTGACACCCGACGTCCGGCCCTCCCTGGCACCCGGACCCCTGAAGCCCGACCCCTTCCTGGCACCTGGGACCCCCCAACCCCCTCCCAGGCACTCATGACTCCTGATGCCAGGCCCCTCCCTGTCTCTCGGGACCCTAGACGCCCGGCCCCTCCATGGCACCCGGGATACCTAATGTCTGACCCCTCCCTGGCACCCAGGACTCCTGACCCCCTCCCTGGCACCCGTGAACCCTGATGCCCACCCCCTCCCTGTCAATGGGACCGCAGAAGCCCGGCCCCTTTATGGTACCTGGAACCCCTGATGCCTGGCCCCTCCCCTGGTACCCCGGACACCAGACTCCAGTCCCCTTTCCAGGTACCTGGGACTCCCATCGCCCAGCTCCCTCTGGGCCCCGTGACACCTGAAAACTTCCCTGACACCCGTTACCCGCAATGTCCAGCCCCCTCCCTGGCACCCGTGACCCCTGACACCTGCCCCCCTCCTTGACACCCGGGAACCCTGAAGCCTGGCCTCCCCCAAGGCACACTAGAATCCCAACTCCCAGCCCCTTCCCTAGTACCCGGGACCCCCATTGCCCAGCTCCCTGTTGGGCCCCAGGATCCCTGATGCATGGACCCCTCCTTGAAACCCGTGACCCCCAAAGCCCAGCTGTCCCTGGCACCCAGACCCCTGACGCCCGACCCCTCCCTGGCACCCGGGACCCCCAACCCCCTCCCTGGCACCAGTGACCCACGATGCCCGGCCCCTCCCTGTCTCTCAGGACAGCAGACGCCCAGCCCTCTCCCTGGACCCGGAACATTGACTCCCGGCCTCTTCCCTGGTACCCGGGACCCATGACACCTTCCCTGACACGCGGTACCCCTGACGCCCAGCCCCCTCCCTGGCACACAGCACCCTCAACGCCCAGCCCCTCCCTGGCACACAGCACCCTCAACGCCCGGCCCCTCCCTGGCACCAGGGACCCCTGACACCCAGCCCCTCCCTGGCACCCAGGACCCCTATTGCCTGGCTCCCTCCTGGGCTCCAGGATCCCCAACACCTGGCCCTCCTTGACACCAAGGACCCCTGACGCATGGCCTGACCCCCGAAGCCCGGCCCCTCCCTGTTACTTGGGACCACCAACACCCGGCCCCCTCCCTGACACCCGTGACCCCCTATGTCCGGCCCCCTTCCTAGCACCCAGGGCTCCCGCTGCCCGGCCCCTTCCCTGTCACTCAGGACCCCCGAGGTTTGGCCCCCTCCCTGGCACCCAGACCCTGACACCCAGCCCCTCCCAGGCACCTGGGACCCTCGAACCCCTCGTTGGCACCCGTGGCCCCAGACATCTGGCCCATTCCCTGACACCCTAGATGTTGACGCCCTGCCTCTTCCCTGGCACCCGGGACCCTCAATGCCCAGCCCATCCCTGGCACCCAGGACCCCTGACGCCCAAACGCTACCTAGCATCCAGGACCCCCGATGTCCGGTGCCCTCTCTGGCACCCCTGATCCCCGGCGCCCAGCTCCTTCCCTGATGCCTGGCTCCTTCCCTGGAACCCAGGACCCCCATCGCCCAGCCCCCTCCATGTCTCCAAACCCCTGATGCCTGGCCTCCTCCCTTGCACCCTGGACCCCTGATGCCTGGCGCCTTCCCTGGCACCAAAGAACCTCGACACCCATCCCCTCCCTGGCACCAGGGACCACTGACGCCTGTCCGCTCCCTGACACCTGGGACCCCCGACCCCTTCCTAGCACCTGGGACCCACGTTTCCCGGCCCCCTCACTGGCACTCACAAACACTGGGCCCAGAACCTTCCCTGGCACCCAGGACTCCGACGCCTGGCCCCTCCCTGGCACCCGGGACACCCAACCCCTTCCCTGACACCCAAGACACCTGATGTCCAGCCCCCTCCCTGGCACCCAGGACTCTCAACAGCCGGCCCCCTCCCTGACACCCAGGAACCCTGCCGTCGGGCCCCTTCTGTGGCACCCAGGACCCATGAGGCTCGGCCACCTCCCTAGCACCCAGGACTCCCACCACCCGGCCCCTTCCATGCAACCAGGACCCCGATGCCGGGTGCCTCCCTGGCACCAGGGCCAGTGACCCCCTCCCTGGCACCCATGACTTCGAAGTCTGGCCACCACCTTGTCTCCTGTGACCCCCGAAGTCTGGACCCCTCCCTGGAACTCCAGACCCCCAACGCCCAGCCCATTCCCCAACGCCCAACCCATTCCCTGGTACCCGGGACCCACACCATCCGGCCCCTTACCGGGCACCCAGGACTCCTGACGCCCGACCCCTCACTGTCACTGGGGACCCCAGACGCCAGGCCCCCTTACTGGCACTGGGGACCGTGATGTCCAGCCCCTTCCCTGGCACCCAGGACCCTTGACACCAGGCCCTCCCTAGCACCTGTGACTCCTGATGCCTAGCCCTCCATGTCACTTGAGACCCCCGACTTCCGGCCCCTTCCCAGGCACCTAGGATCACTGACACCCGGCCCCTTCCCTGAAACCCAGCCCTTCCCTGGTACCTGGGACCCCCATCGTCTGGCCCTCTCCCTGTCTCAGGGGACCCCAGAAGCCCAGGCCCCTCCTGGGCATCCGGGACAACCGACATCCAGCCCTTCCCTGTCACTTGGGACCCCAGACGCCAGGCCCCCTCCCTGTTACCCGGGACACTTGACTCCCTCCCTGCTTCCTGGGATGCCCGACCCCCTCTTGGTGCTCATGACCCCGGACGCCCAGCCCCTTCCCTGACACCCAGCATCTCCCTGGAACCCAAGAATCTGATGCCAGGCCTCTTCCCTGGCAACTGGGACCCTCAACGCGAGGCCCCTCCCTGGCACCTGGGACCCTGACACCCGGCCTCTTCTCTGGCACCTGGGACCCTTGACACCAAACCCTACCTGGCACCCAGGACCCCTGATGCTTGGCCCCTCCCTGGCACCTGGAACCCCTGATGCCCAAACCCTCCCTGTCACCCGAGACCCCCGACCCCCTCCCTGGCATCCATGACCTCCAATGCCCAGCCCCTTCCCTGGTGCCCAGGACCCAAGTCACCTGGCTCCCTCCTGGGACCAGGGATCCTTGATGCCTGGACTCCTCCTTGAAACACGTGAACCCCAATGCCCAGCTATCCCTGGCACCCAGACCTGATTCCCGACCCCTCCCTGGCACCTGGGACCCCCAACCCCCTCCCTGTCACCCGTGGCCCCAATGCCAGTCCCTGTCACCCGTGGCCCCAATGCCAGTCCCCTCCCTGTCTCTCAGGACCCCAGATGCCCAGCCCCCTCCCCGGAAACTGAGATGCCTGACCACTTCCCTGTCACCAGGACCCCTGACATCTGGCCACTCTGGCACCTGGACCTCAATGCCCGACACCTCCCTGGCACCCAGGACCCCCAACAACCTCCCTGGCTCCCAGGACCCCCGACTCCTGGCCCCTCCCTGTCACTTGGGACCCCAGACGCTCAACCCCCTCACTGACACTCAGAACCTCCGACACCATCCCTGGTACCCAGGACCCCCAACGCCTGGCCCCCTCCCTGGCACCAAGAACCCTCAATGCCCGACCCCTCCCTGGCACCCGGAACCTCTGACCCCTTCCCTGGCACCAGGGACCCCTGACACCCAACCCTCCCTGGTACCCAGGACCCCTGATGCCCAGTCCCTTCCTTGGCACCTTGGACCCCCATCGCCTGGCTCCCTACTGGGACCCAGAATCCACAATGGCTGGCCTCTCCTTTCACCCAGGGCCCCTGACACCTGGCCTCCTCCCCGATGTCCGGCCACTTCCATGGCACCCGTGAACCCTGGCGCCTGGCCCCCTCCTTCTCACCCAGGAACCCTGACACTCAGCCTCCTCCGGCACCCTGGATCCCCAACGCCCAGCCCCTTCCCTGGTACCTGGGACCCCCATCGCCCAGCTCCCAACTGGGCCCCAGGATTCCTGACGCCTGGCCCCTCCTTGACACCCATGACCGCTGAGGCTGGCCCCCTCCCTGGCACCCAGGATACTCGGCGACTGGCCCTTCCCTGGCACCCAGGACCCCTGACACCCGGCCCCTCCCTGGCACCTTGGACCCCCGACGCCTTGCCCCTCCTTGTCACTTGGGACCGCAGATGCTCGGCCCCCTCCCTGGCACCCATGACTCCCTATGTCCGGCCCCCTTCCTGGCACCCAGGGACCCTGCCGCCCGGCTCCTTCCACAGCACCCAGGACCCCCGAGGCCCAGTTGCTTTCTTGGCACCCAGGATTCCCACCGCCTGGACCCTTCCCTGGTACCCAGGACCCCCAATGCCCGGCCCCCTTTCTGCACCCGGTACCCCAACGCCCAGCACCTCCCTGGCACCCGAGACCCCCGACCCCCTCCCTGGAACCCATGACCCCCAAGACCCGGCCCCCTCCCTGCACCCGGAAGCCTGAATTCCAGCCCTATCCCTGGCAACCTGGACGTTGACACCCAGCCCCATTCCTGGCACCCATGACCCCTGACACCTGGCCCCTCCTTGACACCCGGGAACCCTGACGCCCGGCCTCCCCCCAGGCACACTGGAACCCCAATGCCCAGCCTCTTCCCTGGTACCCGGGACCCCCATCGCCCAGCTACCTATTGGTCCCTAGGATCCCTGACGCGTGGACCCCTCCTTGAAACCTGTGACCCCCAAAGCCCTGCCGTCCCTGGCACCCGGACCCCTGACGCCCGACCCCTTCCTGGCACCCGATACCTCCAACCCCCTCCCTGGCACCCGTGAACCATGATGCCCAGCCCCTCCCTGTTTCTCAGGACCCCTGACGCCCAGCCCTCTCCCTGGCACCCGGAACATCGACTCCCGGCCTCTTCCCTGGTACCTGTGACAAATGACCCCTTCCCTGACATGCAGAACACCCGATGCCCGGCCCCTCCCTTGCACCCAGGACCCTGATGCCAGGCTCCTTTCCTGGTACCCGGGACCCCTATCACCTGGCTCCCTCCTGGGCTCCAGGATACCCAACGCCTGGCCCCTGTTGACACCAAGGACCCCTGAGGAACGGCCTCCTCCCTGGCACCCTGATGTCCAGCCCCATTCCTGGCACCATGGACATTGAAACCCAGCCTCTTCCTGGGCACCAGGGACCCTCAACACCCTCCCTGGCACTCGTGACCCTGCCGCCATCCCTCCCTGTCATTCGAGATCCCCGACATCTGGCACCCCTGCTCCCCAATGCCTGGCCCCTTCCCCGACGCCCAGCCCTTTCCCTGGTACCTGGGACCCCCATCGCCCGGCCCCTCACTGTCTCTCAGGACCCCAGAAGCCCAGGCCCCTCATGGGCACCTGGGACCCCCATCGCCCGGCACCTCCCTGTCACTCGGAATCCCTGACGGCCAGTCTCCTCCCTTGCAGCTGGGACCCCTGATGCCAAGCCCCTTCCTTGGCACACAGGACCCTCGACACCCATCCCCTCCCTGGCACTCTGGACCCCTGATGCCCGGCCCCTCCCTGGAACCCAGGAAACTTGATGCCTGACCCCTACCTGTCACCCGGGACCCCCGACCCTCTCCCTGGCACTGTGACCCCTGACTCCCCTCCCCTCCCTGTCACACGGAACCCCAGATGCCCGGCCTCCTCCCTGGCACCCTGAATCCCCGATGCCCACCCGCTTCCTTGGTACCCAGGACTCAAATCGCCTGGCTCCCTCCTGGGCCCAGAGATCCCTGACGCCTGGACCCCTCCTTGAAACCCGTGACCCCCGACATCCGGCCTCCTCCAAGGCACCCGGGATCCCTGATGCCTGACCGCTACCTTGCACCCGGGACCCCCCAAACCCCTCCCTGGCACCCGTGACTCCCAACACCTGGCCCCCTCCCTGGCACCCCTGCTCCCCAATGCCTGGCCCTTTCCCCGATGCCCAGCCCCTTCCCTGGTACCTGGGACCCCCATCGCCTAGCCCCCTCACTGTCTCTCAGGACTCCAGAGCCCAGGCCTCTCCTGGGCACCTGGGACCCCCATCGCCCGGCCCCCTCCCTGTCACTCGGGACCTCTGATGCCCAGTCTCCTCCTTTGCACCTGGGACCCCTGATGCCCAGCCCCTTCCCTGGCACCCAGGACTCTCGACACTCATCTCCTCCCTGGCACCCAGGACCCCTTATGCCCGTCCCCTCCCTAGCACCCAGGACCCTCAATGCCTGACCCCTCCCTGGCACCCGAGACCCCTGGCCCCCTCCCTGGCACCCATTTCCCCGGACACCCAGCCCCTCCCTGTCATTCGGGACCCCAGACACCCGGCCCCCTCCCTGTTACCTGGGACCTCCAACCCCTTCCCTAGCACCCATGACCCCAGACACCCGGCCTCTTCCCCCAAGGTCCAAGATCTCCCTGGCTCCCAAGACCCCAATGCCTGGCCTCTTCCCTGGCACCCGGGACCCTGATGCCCAGCCCCTCCCTTGCACCCAGGACACCCGATGTCCAGCCCCTCCCGTTCACTCATGACCCATGACGCCCGGCCTCCACCCTTGTATCCAGGAACCCGGACGCCCGGCCCTCTCCCTGGCACCCAGGACCTTCAACACCTTGCTCCTCCCTGGCACCCGGGACCCCTGATGCCCAAACACTCCCTAGCACCCATGACCCCTGACACCTGCCCCCCTCCTTGACACCCAGGAACCCAGATGCCCAGCCTCCTCCCTGGCACCCTGGACTCCCGACGCCCAGCCCCTTCCTTGGTACCCAAGACCCAAAAGCCCGGCTAACTCCTGGGCCCAGGGATCCCTTTCACTTGGACCTCTCCTTGAAACCCATGAACCCCAACAGCCAGCCGCCTCCATGGCACCCATGACACCTGACGCCCAGCGCTCCCTGGCAACCGGACCCCTGAAGCCTGACCCCTCCCTGGCACCCGGGACCCCCAACTCCCTCCCTGGCACTTGTGACTCCCGATGCCAGGCCCCTCCCTGTCTCTCGGGACCCTAGATGCCCGGCCCCTCCCTGGCACCCGGGACCCCTGATGACCAAACCCTCCCTGGCACCTGAGACCCCCGACCCCCTCCCTGGCACCCGTGACCACCAATGACCGGCCCCCTCCCTGGCACCTGTGACCCCTGACACCTACCCCCCTCCTGAACACCCAGGATCCCAGATGCCCAGCCTCCTCCCTGGCACCCTGGACCCCTGACCCCCAGCCCCTTCCCTGGTACCTGGGACCCAAATCACCCGGCTAAGTCCTGGGCCCAGGAATCCCTGACGCCTGGAACTCACCTTGAAACCTGTGAACCCCGACGTCCAGCCACCTCCATGGCACCCTTGACACCTGATGCCCGACCCTCCCTGGCACCCATGACCCCAGATGCCCGGCCCCTTCCCTGAAACCCAGCATCTCCCTGGAACCCGAGAATCTGACACCAGGACTCTTCCCTTGCAATTAGAACCCTCGAGGCCACGCCCCTCCCTGGGCACCCGGGACCCTGACACCCAGCCCCCTCCCTGTTACCTGGGACCTCCAGTCCCTACCTGGCACCCAGGACCCCTGAAGCTTGGCCCCTCCCTGGCACCCAGGACTCCTGATTCCTGGCCCCTCCCTGGCACCCATGACGCCCAACGCCCAGCCTCTTTTTGGGCACCCTGGACCCCAGATGCCCAGCCCCTTCCCTGGTACCCAGGACCCAAATCGCCCGGCTCCCTATTGGGCCCTGGGATCCCTGACACGTGGACCCGTCCTTGAAACCCATGACCCCAGAAGCCCAGCCATCTCTGGCACCCAGACCCCTGACGCCTGACCCCTCCCTGGCACCCAGGACCCCCAACCCTCTCCCTGGCACCCATGGCCGTGACACCAGGCCCTCCCTGTCTCTCAGGACCCCAGACGCCCAGCCCCCTTCCTGGCAACTGAGATGCCTGACCACTTCCCTGTCACCGGGACCCCTGACGCCTGGCCCCTCTCTGGCACCCAGACCTCAATGACGCCCAACACTCCCTGCCACCCGGGACACCTAACAACCTCCCTGGCACCCGGGACCCTTGACGCCCGGCCATACCAGGACACACGGGACCCACAACGCCCAGTCTCTTCCCTGGCACCCGGAACCGTTGACACCCGGTCTCTCCCTGGCACTTGAGAACCCCAACCCGTTCCCTGGTACCCATGACCCCCGACGTTTGGCCTCCTCCCTGGCACCCCGCATCCCCAGAGCCTGGCCCTTTCCCCGACCCCCTGCCCCTTTCTGGCACCCGAGACCCCTGATGCCCAAACACTCCCTGGCACCGAGATCCCCGACCCCTTCCCTGGTACCCGTGACCCCCAATGCCTGGCCCCTCCCTGGCACCCGGGACACCTAATGCCTGACCCCTTCCTGGCACCTGTGAACCCCGATGCCCGCCCCCCCCCAAGTCAGTGGGACCGCAGACACCCGGCCCCTTTCTGATACCCTTGGAACCCTGACAACTGGCCCCTTCCCTGGCACCCGGGACCCTCGACCCCTTCCCTGTTACTTGGGACCCCAGAGGTCTGGCCCCTCCCTGGCACCAGGAGACCAATGCCCAGCCCCTCCCTGCACCCAGGACACTCGACCCGCTCCCTGGCACCCATGACCCCAGACATTCGGTCCCCTCCCTGACACCCTAGACATTGATGCCCCGCCTCTTCCCTGGCACCTGGGCCCTTGACACCCGTCCCCTCCCTGGCACGCATGACCCCGTCATGTGGACCTCCCTGTCACTCGAGACCCCCAACATCCGGCCCCCTCCCTGGCACCCCTGATGCCCGTCGCCCAGCTCCTTCCCTGATGCCTGGCTCCTTCCCTGGGACCCAGGACCCCCCATCACCTAGTCCTCTCCATGTCTCTCCAGATCCCTGATGCCTGGCCTCCTCCCTTGCACCCTGGACCCCTGATGCCCGGCACCTTCCATGGCACCAAGGACCCTCAATTCCCGTCCCCTCCCTGGCAGCTGGAACCCCCGACCCCTTCCTGGCACCTGGGACAAACCACCCTGCCCCCTCGCTGGCACTCAGGAACATTTGGCCAAGATCCTTCCCTGGCACCCGGGACCCCAATGCCTGGCTCCTCCCTGGCACCCGGGACACCCAACCCCTTCCCTGATACCCGGGACTCCTGATGTCTGGCCCCCTCCCTGGCACCCAGGACCCTGAACACTCGGCCTCCTCCCTGACACCCAGGAACCCTGCTGCCTGGCCCCCTCCCTGGCACACAGGAACCCTGCCGTCGGGCCCCTTCTGTGGCACCCAGGACCCACGAGGCTCGGCCGCCTCTCTGGAACCCAGGACTCCCACCTCCCGGCCCTTTCCCTGTAACCAGGACCCCGATGCCAGGAACCTCCCTGGCACCCGGGACCAATGACCCTCTCCCTGGCACCCATGACCTCGAAGTCTGGCCTCCACCCTGTCTCCTGTGACCCCCAAAGTCTGGCCCCCTCCGTGGAACTCCAGACCCCCAATGCCCAGCCCATTCTCCAACACCCAACCCATTCCCTGGTACCTGGGACCCACACCATCTGGCCCCTTCCTGGGCACCCGAGACTCCTGACGCCCGAACCCTCACTGTCACTGGGGACCCCAGATGCCAGGCCCCCTTACTGGCACTGGGGACCCGTGATGCCTGGCCCCTTCCCTGGCACCCAGGACTCTCGACACCCGGCCCTCCCTGGCACCTGTGACTCCCAACACCTGACTTCCATGTCACTTGGGACCCCCGACTTCCGGCCCCCTCCCAGGCACCCGGGATCCCTGACACCCGGCCCCTTCCCTGATGCCCAGCCCTTCCCTGGTACCCTGGACACCCATTGTCTGGCCCTCTCCCTGTCTCTGGGGACCCCAGAAGCCTGGGCCCCTCCTGGGCATCCGGGGCAGCCGACATCCAGCCCCTCCCTATCACGTAGGACCCCAGACACCTGGCCCCCTCCCTATTACCCGGGACGCCCAATCGCCTTCCTGGCACCCATGACCCTAGACACCCGACCGCTTCTCCGATGCCCAGCATATGCCTGGAACCCAAGAATCTGATGCCTGGCCTCTTCACTTGCAACTAGGACCCTCGATGCCAGGTGCTTCCCTGGCACCCAGGACCCTGACACCCGACCTCTTCCCTGGCACCTGGTACCCTCAACGCCCGACCCCTACCTGGCACCCAGGACCCCTGATACCAGGCCCCTCCCTGGAACCCAGGACCCCTGATGCCCAAACCCTCCCTGTCACCCAAGACCCCCGACCCCCTCCCTGGCACCCGTGACCCCCGACTCTCATCTCCTCCCTGTCACTCAGGACCCCAGACGCCCAGCATTTTCTCTGGCATCCTGGACCCCCGATGCACAGCCCCTTCCCTGGTACCCGGGACCCAAAAAACCCGGCTCCCTCCTGGGCCCAGGGGTCTCGGATGCCTGGATCCATCTGTGAAACCCGTGACCCCCGATGCCCGGCCATCCCTGGCACCCAGACCCCTGATTCCCAACCCCTCCCTGACACCCGGGACACCTAACCCCCCCCCCCGGCACCCAGAGCCCTAACGCCAGGCCCCTCCCTGTCTCTCAGGACCCCAGACGCCAAGCCCCCACCCTGGCAACCGAGATGCCTGACCACTTCCCTGTCACTGGGACCCCTGACGCTGGCCCCTCTCTGGCACCTGGAACTCAATTCTTAACACCTCCCTGGCACCCAGGACCCTCAACAACCTCCCTGGCACCCGGGACCCCTGACCTCTGGCCCCTCTCTGTCACTTGGGACCCCAGACGCTCAGCCCCTTCCCTGGCACCTGGAACCTCCAACCCCTTCCCTGGTATCCGGGACTCCCAACGACCGGCCCCTTTCCTGTCACCCAGGACCCTTGAAACCCAGCCCCCCCCCCGGGCACCTGGGACCCCTGATACCCAACCCTCCCTGGTACCTGGGAGGCCTGATGCTGGCCCCTTCCTTGGCACCTGGGACCCCTGATACCCATCCCTCCCTGGTACCCGGGAGGCCTGATGCCTGGCCCCTTCCTTGGCACCTGGGACCTGTGACGTCTGGCCCCCTCCATGGCACCCATGAACCCTGACACCTGGCCCCCTCCTTGTCACCCCAGAACCCTGACACTCGGCCTCCCCCCTGCACCCTGGACCCGCAACACCCAGCCCCTTCCCTGGAACCCAGGACCCCCATCACCCGGCTCCCTCCTGGGCCGCGGGATCCTGGACACCTGGACCCTCCTTGATGCCCAAGACCCCTGACGCCTGGCCTCCTCCCTGACACCTGTGATCCCCAATGTCTGGCCCCCTCCATGGCACCCATGAACCCTGGCGCCTGGCCCCCTCCTTGTCACCCCAGAACCCTGACACTCGGCCTCCCCTGGCACCCTGGACCCCCAACACCCAGCCCCTTCCCTGGTACCCGGGACCCCCATTGCCCAGCTCCCAGCTGGGCCCCAGGATCCCTGATGCCTGGCCCCTCCTTGACACCCAAGACCCCTGATGCCCAGCCTCCTCCCCGGCACCCTTGACCCTGGACGTTGGCCCTCCCTGTCTCTTGAGACACCCGACATCTGGCCTCTACCTGGCACCCCTGATGCCGGATGCCTGGCCCCTTCCTGACGCCCAGCCCTTTCCCTGGTACCCAGTACCCCTCTTGCCCAGCCCCCTCCCTGTCTCTCGGGACCCAGGAAGCCCAGGCCAATCCCGGGCACCCAGGGCCCCCGAAGTCCAGCCCTGCCCTGTCTCTCAGGACACCTGACGCCTGGCCTATTCCCTTGCACCAGGACCCTGACACCTGGCCCCTTCCCTGGCACCTGTGACCCCCGACGCTTGGCTTCTCCCTGTCACTCGGGACCCCAGATGCCCAGCTCCTTCCCTGGCACCCAGGACCCCCGACGCCCAGCCCCTCCCTGTCACTTGGGGCCCATGATGCCCGGCCCCCTCCCTGGTACCTGTGATCCCTGATGCATGGTTCCTTCCCTGGCACCCAGGACCCTTGATGCCCGGCCCCTCCATGGCACCCAGGACCCCCAACCCAATCCCTGGCACCCGTGACCCCTGACACCTGCCCCCCTCCTTGACACCCGGGAACCCTGAAGCCTGGCCTCCCCCAAGGCACACTAGAATCCCAACTCCCAGCCCCTTCCCTAGTACCCGGGACCCCCATTGCCCAGCTCCCTGTTGGGCCCCAGGATCCCTGATGCATGGACCCCTCCTTGAAACCCGTGACCCCCAAAGCCCAGCTGTCCCTGGCACCCAGACCCCTGACGCCCGACCCCTCCCTGGCACCCGGGACCCCCAACCCCCTCCCTGGCACCAGTGACCCACGATGCCCGGCCCCTCCCTGTCTCTCAGGACAGCAGACGCCCAGCCCTCTCCCTGGACCCGGAACATTGACTCCCGGCCTCTTCCCTGGTACCCGGGACCCATGACACCTTCCCTGACACGCGGTACCCCTGACGCCCAGCCCCCTCCCTGGCACACAGCACCCTCAACGCCCAGCCCCTCCCTGGCACACAGCACCCTCAACGCCCGGCCCCTCCCTGGCACCAGGGACCCCTGACACCCAGCCCCTCCCTGGCACCCAGGACCCCTATTGCCTGGCTCCCTCCTGGGCTCCAGGATCCCCAACACCTGGCCCTCCTTGACACCAAGGACCCCTGACGCATGGCCTGACCCCCGAAGCCCGGCCCCTCCCTGTTACTTGGGACCACCAACACCCGGCCCCCTCCCTGACACCCGTGACCCCCTATGTCCGGCCCCCTTCCTAGCACCCAGGGCTCCCGCTGCCCGGCCCCTTCCCTGTCACTCAGGACCCCCGAGGTTTGGCCCCCTCCCTGGCACCCAGACCCTGACACCCAGCCCCTCCCAGGCACCTGGGACCCTCGAACCCCTCGTTGGCACCCGTGGCCCCAGACATCTGGCCCATTCCCTGACACCCTAGATGTTGACGCCCTGCCTCTTCCCTGGCACCCGGGACCCTCAATGCCCAGCCCATCCCTGGCACCCAGGACCCCTGACGCCCAAACGCTACCTAGCATCCAGGACCCCCGATGTCCGGTGCCCTCTCTGGCACCCCTGATCCCCGGCGCCCAGCTCCTTCCCTGATGCCTGGCTCCTTCCCTGGAACCCAGGACCCCCATCGCCCAGCCCCCTCCATGTCTCCAAACCCCTGATGCCTGGCCTCCTCCCTTGCACCCTGGACCCCTGATGCCTGGCGCCTTCCCTGGCACCAAAGAACCTCGACACCCATCCCCTCCCTGGCACCAGGGACCACTGACGCCTGTCCGCTCCCTGACACCTGGGACCCCCGACCCCTTCCTAGCACCTGGGACCCACGTTTCCCGGCCCCCTCACTGGCACTCACAAACACTGGGCCCAGAACCTTCCCTGGCACCCAGGACTCCGACGCCTGGCCCCTCCCTGGCACCCGGGACACCCAACCCCTTCCCTGACACCCAAGACACCTGATGTCCAGCCCCCTCCCTGGCACCCAGGACTCTCAACAGCCGGCCCCCTCCCTGACACCCAGGAACCCTGCCGTCGGGCCCCTTCTGTGGCACCCAGGACCCATGAGGCTCGGCCACCTCCCTAGCACCCAGGACTCCCACCACCCGGCCCCTTCCATGCAACCAGGACCCCGATGCCGGGTGCCTCCCTGGCACCAGGGCCAGTGACCCCCTCCCTGGCACCCATGACTTCGAAGTCTGGCCACCACCTTGTCTCCTGTGACCCCCGAAGTCTGGACCCCTCCCTGGAACTCCAGACCCCCAACGCCCAGCCCATTCCCCAACGCCCAACCCATTCCCTGGTACCCGGGACCCACACCATCCGGCCCCTTACCGGGCACCCAGGACTCCTGACGCCCGACCCCTCACTGTCACTGGGGACCCCAGACGCCAGGCCCCCTTACTGGCACTGGGGACCGTGATGTCCAGCCCCTTCCCTGGCACCCAGGACCCTTGACACCAGGCCCTCCCTAGCACCTGTGACTCCTGATGCCTAGCCCTCCATGTCACTTGAGACCCCCGACTTCCGGCCCCTTCCCAGGCACCTAGGATCACTGACACCCGGCCCCTTCCCTGAAACCCAGCCCTTCCCTGGTACCTGGGACCCCCATCGTCTGGCCCTCTCCCTGTCTCAGGGGACCCCAGAAGCCCAGGCCCCTCCTGGGCATCCGGGACAACCGACATCCAGCCCTTCCCTGTCACTTGGGACCCCAGACGCCAGGCCCCCTCCCTGTTACCCGGGACACTTGACTCCCTCCCTGCTTCCTGGGATGCCCGACCCCCTCTTGGTGCTCATGACCCCGGACGCCCAGCCCCTTCCCTGACACCCAGCATCTCCCTGGAACCCAAGAATCTGATGCCAGGCCTCTTCCCTGGCAACTGGGACCCTCAACGCGAGGCCCCTCCCTGGCACCTGGGACCCTGACACCCGGCCTCTTCTCTGGCACCTGGGACCCTTGACACCAAACCCTACCTGGCACCCAGGACCCCTGATGCTTGGCCCCTCCCTGGCACCTGGAACCCCTGATGCCCAAACCCTCCCTGTCACCCGAGACCCCCGACCCCCTCCCTGGCATCCATGACCTCCAATGCCCAGCCCCTTCCCTGGTGCCCAGGACCCAAGTCACCTGGCTCCCTCCTGGGACCAGGGATCCTTGATGCCTGGACTCCTCCTTGAAACACGTGAACCCCAATGCCCAGCTATCCCTGGCACCCAGACCTGATTCCCGACCCCTCCCTGGCACCTGGGACCCCCAACCCCCTCCCTGTCACCCGTGGCCCCAATGCCAGTCCCTGTCACCCGTGGCCCCAATGCCAGTCCCCTCCCTGTCTCTCAGGACCCCAGATGCCCAGCCCCCTCCCCGGAAACTGAGATGCCTGACCACTTCCCTGTCACCAGGACCCCTGACATCTGGCCACTCTGGCACCTGGACCTCAATGCCCGACACCTCCCTGGCACCCAGGACCCCCAACAACCTCCCTGGCTCCCAGGACCCCCGACTCCTGGCCCCTCCCTGTCACTTGGGACCCCAGACGCTCAACCCCCTCACTGACACTCAGAACCTCCGACACCATCCCTGGTACCCAGGACCCCCAACGCCTGGCCCCCTCCCTGGCACCAAGAACCCTCAATGCCCGACCCCTCCCTGGCACCCGGAACCTCTGACCCCTTCCCTGGCACCAGGGACCCCTGACACCCAACCCTCCCTGGTACCCAGGACCCCTGATGCCCAGTCCCTTCCTTGGCACCTTGGACCCCCATCGCCTGGCTCCCTACTGGGACCCAGAATCCACAATGGCTGGCCTCTCCTTTCACCCAGGGCCCCTGACACCTGGCCTCCTCCCCGATGTCCGGCCACTTCCATGGCACCCGTGAACCCTGGCGCCTGGCCCCCTCCTTCTCACCCAGGAACCCTGACACTCAGCCTCCTCCGGCACCCTGGATCCCCAACGCCCAGCCCCTTCCCTGGTACCTGGGACCCCCATCGCCCAGCTCCCAACTGGGCCCCAGGATTCCTGACGCCTGGCCCCTCCTTGACACCCATGACCGCTGAGGCTGGCCCCCTCCCTGGCACCCAGGATACTCGGCGACTGGCCCTTCCCTGGCACCCAGGACCCCTGACACCCGGCCCCTCCCTGGCACCTTGGACCCCCGACGCCTTGCCCCTCCTTGTCACTTGGGACCGCAGATGCTCGGCCCCCTCCCTGGCACCCATGACTCCCTATGTCCGGCCCCCTTCCTGGCACCCAGGGACCCTGCCGCCCGGCTCCTTCCACAGCACCCAGGACCCCCGAGGCCCAGTTGCTTTCTTGGCACCCAGGATTCCCACCGCCTGGACCCTTCCCTGGTACCCAGGACCCCCAATGCCCGGCCCCCTTTCTGCACCCGGTACCCCAACGCCCAGCACCTCCCTGGCACCCGAGACCCCCGACCCCCTCCCTGGAACCCATGACCCCCAAGACCCGGCCCCCTCCCTGCACCCGGAAGCCTGAATTCCAGCCCTATCCCTGGCAACCTGGACGTTGACACCCAGCCCCATTCCTGGCACCCATGACCCCTGACACCTGGCCCCTCCTTGACACCCGGGAACCCTGACGCCCGGCCTCCCCCCAGGCACACTGGAACCCCAATGCCCAGCCTCTTCCCTGGTACCCGGGACCCCCATCGCCCAGCTACCTATTGGTCCCTAGGATCCCTGACGCGTGGACCCCTCCTTGAAACCTGTGACCCCCAAAGCCCTGCCGTCCCTGGCACCCGGACCCCTGACGCCCGACCCCTTCCTGGCACCCGATACCTCCAACCCCCTCCCTGGCACCCATGAACCATGATGCCCAGCCCCTCCCTGTTTCTCAGGACCCCTGACGCCCAGCCCTCTCCCTGGCACCCGGAACATCGACTCCCGGCCTCTTCCCTGGTACCTGTGACAAATGACCCCTTCCCTGACATGCAGAACACCCGATGCCCGGCCCCTCCCTTGCACCCAGGACCCTGATGCCAGGCTCCTTTCCTGGTACCCGGGACCCCTATCACCTGGCTCCCTCCTGGGCTCCAGGATACCCAACGCCTGGCCCCTGTTGACACCAAGAACCCCTGAGGAATGGCCTCCTCCCTGGCACCCTGATGTCCAGCCTCATTCCTGGCACCATGGACATTGAAACCCAGCCTCTTCCTGGGCACCAGGGACCCTCAACACCCTCCCTGGCACTCGTGACCCTGCCGCCATCCCTCCCTGTCATTCGAGATCCCCGACATCTGGCACCCCTGCTCCCCAATGCCTGGCCCCTTCCCCGACGCCCAGCCCTTTCCCTGGTACCTGGGACCCCCATCGCCCGGCCCCTCACTGTCTCTCAGGACCCCAGAAGCCCAGGCCCCTCATGGGCACCTGGGACCCCCATCGCCCGGCACCTCCCTGTCACTCGGAATCCCTGACGGCCAGTCTCCTCCCTTGCAGCTGGGACCCCTGATGCCAAGCCCCTTCCTTGGCACACAGGACCCTCGACACCCATCCCCTCCCTGGCACTCTGGACCCCTGATGCCCGGCCCCTCCCTGGAACCCAGGAAACTTGATGCCTGACCCCTACCTGTCACCCGGGACCCCCGACCCTCTCCCTGGCACTGTGACCCCTGACTCCCCTCCCCTCCCTGTCACACGGAACCCCAGATGCCCGGCCTCCTCCCTGGCACCCTGAATCCCCGATGCCCACCCGCTTCCTTGGTACCCAGGACTCAAATCGCCTGGCTCCCTCCTGGGCCCAGAGATCCCTGACGCCTGGACCCCTCCTTGAAACCCGTGACCCCCGACATCCGGCCTCCTCCAAGGCACCCGGGATCCCTGATGCCTGACCGCTACCTTGCACCCGGGACCCCCCAAACCCCTCCCTGGCACCCGTGACTCCCAACACCTGGCCCCCTCCCTGGCACCCCTGCTCCCCAATGCCTGGCCCTTTCCCCGATGCCCAGCCCCTTCCCTGGTACCTGGGACCCCCATCGCCTAGCCCCCTCACTGTCTCTCAGGACTCCAGAGCCCAGGCCTCTCCTGGGCACCTGGGACCCCCATCGCCCGGCCCCCTCCCTGTCACTCGGGACCTCTGATGCCCAGTCTCCTCCTTTGCACCTGGGACCCCTGATGCCCAGCCCCTTCCCTGGCACCCAGGACTCTCGACACTCATCTCCTCCCTGGCACCCAGGACCCCTTATGCCCGTCCCCTCCCTAGCACCCAGGACCCTCAATGCCTGACCCCTCCCTGGCACCCGAGACCCCTGGCCCCCTCCCTGGCACCCATTTCCCCGGACACCCAGCCCCTCCCTGTCATTCGGGACCCCAGACACCCGGCCCCCTCCCTGTTACCTGGGACCTCCAACCCCTTCCCTAGCACCCATGACCCCAGACACCCGGCCTCTTCCCCCAAGGTCCAAGATCTCCCTGGCTCCCAAGACCCCAATGCCTGGCCTCTTCCCTGGCACCCGGGACCCTGATGCCCAGCCCCTCCCTTGCACCCAGGACACCCGATGTCCAGCCCCTCCCGTTCACTCATGACCCATGACGCCCGGCCTCCACCCTTGTATCCAGGAACCCGGACGCCCGGCCCTCTCCCTGGCACCCAGGACCTTCAACACCTTGCTCCTCCCTGGCACCCGGGACCCCTGATGCCCAAACACTCCCTAGCACCCATGACCCCTGACACCTGCCCCCCTCCTTGACACCCAGGAACCCAGATGCCCAGCCTCCTCCCTGGCACCCTGGACTCCCGACGCCCAGCCCCTTCCTTGGTACCCAAGACCCAAAAGCCCGGCTAACTCCTGGGCCCAGGGATCCCTTTCACTTGGACCTCTCCTTGAAACCCATGAACCCCAACAGCCAGCCGCCTCCATGGCACCCATGACACCTGACGCCCAGCGCTCCCTGGCAACCGGACCCCTGAAGCCTGACCCCTCCCTGGCACCCGGGACCCCCAACTCCCTCCCTGGCACTTGTGACTCCCGATGCCAGGCCCCTCCCTGTCTCTCGGGACCCTAGATGCCCGGCCCCTCCCTGGCACCCGGGACCCCTGATGACCAAACCCTCCCTGGCACCTGAGACCCCCGACCCCCTCCCTGGCACCCGTGACCACCAATGACCGGCCCCCTCCCTGGCACCTGTGACCCCTGACACCTACCCCCCTCCTGAACACCCAGGATCCCAGATGCCCAGCCTCCTCCCTGGCACCCTGGACCCCTGACCCCCAGCCCCTTCCCTGGTACCTGGGACCCAAATCACCCGGCTAAGTCCTGGGCCCAGGAATCCCTGACGCCTGGAACTCACCTTGAAACCTGTGAACCCCGACGTCCAGCCACCTCCATGGCACCCTTGACACCTGATGCCCGACCCTCCCTGGCACCCATGACCCCAGATGCCCGGCCCCTTCCCTGAAACCCAGCATCTCCCTGGAACCCGAGAATCTGACACCAGGACTCTTCCCTTGCAATTAGAACCCTCGAGGCCACGCCCCTCCCTGGGCACCCGGGACCCTGACACCCAGCCCCCTCCCTGTTACCTGGGACCTCCAGTCCCTACCTGGCACCCAGGACCCCTGAAGCTTGGCCCCTCCCTGGCACCCAGGACTCCTGATGCCTGGCCCCTCCCTGGCACCCATGACCCCCAACGCCCAGCCTCTTTTTGGGCACCCTGGACCCCAGATGCCCAGCCCCTTCCCTGGTACCCAGGACCCAAATCGCCCGGCTCCCTATTGGGCCCTGGGATCCCTGACACGTGGACCCGTCCTTGAAACCCATGACCCCAGAAGCCCAGCCATCTCTGGCACCCAGACCCCTGACGCCTGACCCCTCCCTGGCACCCAGGACCCCCAACCCTCTCCCTGGCACCCATGGCCGTGACACCAGGCCCTCCCTGTCTCTCAGGACCCCAGACGCCCAGCCCCCTTCCTGGCAACTGAGATGCCTGACCACTTCCCTGTCACCGGGACCCCTGACGCCTGGCCCCTCTCTGGCACCCAGACCTCAATGACGCCCAACACTCCCTGCCACCCGGGACACCTAACAACCTCCCTGGCACCCGGGACCCTTGACGCCCGGCCATACCAGGACACACGGGACCCACAACGCCCAGTCTCTTCCCTGGCACCCGGAACCGTTGACACCCGGTCTCTCCCTGGCACTTGAGAACCCCAACCCGTTCCCTGGTACCCATGACCCCCGACGTTTGGCCTCCTCCCTGGCACCCCGCATCCCCAGAGCCTGGCCCTTTCCCCGACCCCCTGCCCCTTTCTGGCACCCGAGACCCCTGATGCCCAAACACTCCCTGGCACCGAGATCCCCGACCCCTTCCCTGGTACCCGTGACCCCCAATGCCTGGCCCCTCCCTGGCACCCGGGACACCTAATGCCTGACCCCTTCCTGGCACCTGTGAACCCCGATGCCCGCCCCCCCCCAAGTCAGTGGGACCGCAGACACCCGGCCCCTTTCTGATACCCTTGGAACCCTGACAACTGGCCCCTTCCCTGGCACCCGGGACCCTCGACCCCTTCCCTGTTACTTGGGACCCCAGAGGTCTGGCCCCTCCCTGGCACCAGGAGACCAATGCCCAGCCCCTCCCTGCACCCAGGACACTCGACCCGCTCCCTGGCACCCATGACCCCAGACATTCGGTCCCCTCCCTGACACCCTAGACATTGATGCCCCGCCTCTTCCCTGGCACCTGGGCCCTTGACACCCGTCCCCTCCCTGGCACGCATGACCCCGTCATGTGGACCTCCCTGTCACTCGAGACCCCCAACATCCGGCCCCCTCCCTGGCACCCCTGATGCCCGTCGCCCAGCTCCTTCCCTGATGCCTGGCTCCTTCCCTGGGACCCAGGACCCCCCATCACCTAGTCCTCTCCATGTCTCTCCAGATCCCTGATGCCTGGCCTCCTCCCTTGCACCCTGGACCCCTGATGCCCGGCACCTTCCATGGCACCAAGGACCCTCAATTCCCGTCCCCTCCCTGGCAGCTGGAACCCCCGACCCCTTCCTGGCACCTGGGACAAACCACCCTGCCCCCTCGCTGGCACTCAGGAACATTTGGCCAAGATCCTTCCCTGGCACCCGGGACCCCAATGCCTGGCTCCTCCCTGGCACCCGGGACACCCAACCCCTTCCCTGATACCCGGGACTCCTGATGTCTGGCCCCCTCCCTGGCACCCAGGACCCTGAACACTCGGCCTCCTCCCTGACACCCAGGAACCCTGCTGCCTGGCCCCCTCCCTGGCACACAGGAACCCTGCCGTCGGGCCCCTTCTGTGGCACCCAGGACCCACGAGGCTCGGCCGCCTCTCTGGAACCCAGGACTCCCACCTCCCGGCCCTTTCCCTGTAACCAGGACCCCGATGCCAGGAACCTCCCTGGCACCCGGGACCAATGACCCTCTCCCTGGCACCCATGACCTCGAAGTCTGGCCTCCACCCTGTCTCCTGTGACCCCCAAAGTCTGGCCCCCTCCGTGGAACTCCAGACCCCCAATGCCCAGCCCATTCTCCAACACCCAACCCATTCCCTGGTACCTGGGACCCACACCATCTGGCCCCTTCCTGGGCACCCGAGACTCCTGACGCCCGAACCCTCACTGTCACTGGGGACCCCAGATGCCAGGCCCCCTTACTGGCACTGGGGACCCGTGATGCCTGGCCCCTTCCCTGGCACCCAGGACTCTCGACACCCGGCCCTCCCTGGCACCTGTGACTCCCAACACCTGACTTCCATGTCACTTGGGACCCCCGACTTCCGGCCCCCTCCCAGGCACCCGGGATCCCTGACACCCGGCCCCTTCCCTGATGCCCAGCCCTTCCCTGGTACCCTGGACACCCATTGTCTGGCCCTCTCCCTGTCTCTGGGGACCCCAGAAGCCTGGGCCCCTCCTGGGCATCCGGGGCAGCCGACATCCAGCCCCTCCCTATCACGTAGGACCCCAGACACCTGGCCCCCTCCCTATTACCCGGGACGCCCAATCGCCTTCCTGGCACCCATGACCCTAGACACCCGACCGCTTCTCCGATGCCCAGCATATGCCTGGAACCCAAGAATCTGATGCCTGGCCTCTTCACTTGCAACTAGGACCCTCGATGCCAGGTGCTTCCCTGGCACCCAGGACCCTGACACCCGACCTCTTCCCTGGCACCTGGTACCCTCAACGCCCGACCCCTACCTGGCACCCAGGACCCCTGATACCAGGCCCCTCCCTGGAACCCAGGACCCCTGATGCCCAAACCCTCCCTGTCACCCAAGACCCCCGACCCCCTCCCTGGCACCCGTGACCCCCGACTCTCATCTCCTCCCTGTCACTCAGGACCCCAGACGCCCAGCATTTTCTCTGGCATCCTGGACCCCCGATGCACAGCCCCTTCCCTGGTACCCGGGACCCAAAAAACCCGGCTCCCTCCTGGGCCCAGGGGTCTCGGATGCCTGGATCCATCTGTGAAACCCGTGACCCCCGATGCCCGGCCATCCCTGGCACCCAGACCCCTGATTCCCAACCCCTCCCTGACACCCGGGACACCTAACCCCCCCCCCGGCACCCAGAGCCCTAACGCCAGGCCCCTCCCTGTCTCTCAGGACCCCAGACGCCAAGCCCCCACCCTGGCAACCGAGATGCCTGACCACTTCCCTGTCACTGGGACCCCTGACGCTGGCCCCTCTCTGGCACCTGGAACTCAATTCTTAACACCTCCCTGGCACCCAGGACCCTCAACAACCTCCCTGGCACCCGGGACCCCTGACCTCTGGCCCCTCTCTGTCACTTGGGACCCCAGACGCTCAGCCCCTTCCCTGGCACCTGGAACCTCCAACCCCTTCCCTGGTATCCGGGACTCCCAACGACCGGCCCCTTTCCTGTCACCCAGGACCCTTGAAACCCAGCCCCCCCCCCGGGCACCTGGGACCCCTGATACCCAACCCTCCCTGGTACCTGGGAGGCCTGATGCTGGCCCCTTCCTTGGCACCTGGGACCCCTGATACCCATCCCTCCCTGGTACCCGGGAGGCCTGATGCCTGGCCCCTTCCTTGGCACCTGGGACCTGTGACGTCTGGCCCCCTCCATGGCACCCATGAACCCTGACACCTGGCCCCCTCCTTGTCACCCCAGAACCCTGACACTCGGCCTCCCCCCTGCACCCTGGACCCGCAACACCCAGCCCCTTCCCTGGAACCCGGGACCCCCATCACCCGGCTCCCTCCTGGGCCGCGGGATCCTGGACACCTGGACCCTCCTTGATGCCCAAGACCCCTGACGCCTGGCCTCCTCCCTGACACCTGTGATCCCCAATGTCTGGCCCCCTCCATGGCACCCATGAACCCTGGCGCCTGGCCCCCTCCTTGTCACCCCAGAACCCTGACACTCGGCCTCCCCTGGCACCCTGGACCCCCAACACCCAGCCCCTTCCCTGGTACCCGGGACCCCCATTGCCCAGCTCCCAGCTGGGCCCCAGGATCCCTGATGCCTGGCCCCTCCTTGACACCCAAGACCCCTGATGCCCAGCCTCCTCCCCGGCACCCTTGACCCTGGACGTTGGCCCTCCCTGTCTCTTGAGACACCCGACATCTGGCCTCTACCTGGCACCCCTGATGCCGGATGCCTGGCCCCTTCCTGACGCCCAGCCCTTTCCCTGGTACCCAGTACCCCTCTTGCCCAGCCCCCTCCCTGTCTCTCGGGACCCAGGAAGCCCAGGCCAATCCCGGGCACCCAGGGCCCCCGAAGTCCAGCCCTGCCCTGTCTCTCAGGACACCTGACGCCTGGCCTATTCCCTTGCACCAGGACCCTGACACCTGGCCCCTTCCCTGGCACCTGTGACCCCCGACGCTTGGCTTCTCCCTGTCACTCGGGACCCCAGATGCCCAGCTCCTTCCCTGGCACCCAGGACCCCCGACGCCCAGCCCCTCCCTGTCACTTGGGGCCCATGATGCCCGGCCCCCTCCCTGGTACCTGTGATCCCTGATGCATGGTTCCTTCCCTGGCACCCAGGACCCTTGATGCCCGGCCCCTCCATGGCACCCAGGACCCCCAACCCAATCCCTGGCACCCGTGACCCCTGACACCTGCCCCCCTCCTTGACACCCGGGAACCCTGAAGCCTGGCCTCCCCCAAGGCACACTAGAATCCCAACTCCCAGCCCCTTCCCTAGTACCCGGGACCCCCATTGCCCAGCTCCCTGTTGGGCCCCAGGATCCCTGATGCATGGACCCCTCCTTGAAACCCGTGACCCCCAAAGCCCAGCTGTCCCTGGCACCCAGACCCCTGACGCCCGACCCCTCCCTGGCACCCGGGACCCCCAACCCCCTCCCTGGCACCAGTGACCCACGATGCCCGGCCCCTCCCTGTCTCTCAGGACAGCAGACGCCCAGCCCTCTCCCTGGACCCGGAACATTGACTCCCGGCCTCTTCCCTGGTACCCGGGACCCATGACACCTTCCCTGACACGCGGTACCCCTGACGCCCAGCCCCCTCCCTGGCACACAGCACCCTCAACGCCCAGCCCCTCCCTGGCACACAGCACCCTCAACGCCCGGCCCCTCCCTGGCACCAGGGACCCCTGACACCCAGCCCCTCCCTGGCACCCAGGACCCCTATTGCCTGGCTCCCTCCTGGGCTCCAGGATCCCCAACACCTGGCCCTCCTTGACACCAAGGACCCCTGACGCATGGCCTGACCCCCGAAGCCCGGCCCCTCCCTGTTACTTGGGACCACCAACACCCGGCCCCCTCCCTGACACCCGTGACCCCCTATGTCCGGCCCCCTTCCTAGCACCCAGGGCTCCCGCTGCCCGGCCCCTTCCCTGTCACTCAGGACCCCCGAGGTTTGGCCCCCTCCCTGGCACCCAGACCCTGACACCCAGCCCCTCCCAGGCACCTGGGACCCTCGAACCCCTCGTTGGCACCCGTGGCCCCAGACATCTGGCCCATTCCCTGACACCCTAGATGTTGACGCCCTGCCTCTTCCCTGGCACCCGGGACCCTCAATGCCCAGCCCATCCCTGGCACCCAGGACCCCTGACGCCCAAACGCTACCTAGCATCCAGGACCCCCGATGTCCGGTGCCCTCTCTGGCACCCCTGATCCCCGGCGCCCAGCTCCTTCCCTGATGCCTGGCTCCTTCCCTGGAACCCAGGACCCCCATCGCCCAGCCCCCTCCATGTCTCCAAACCCCTGATGCCTGGCCTCCTCCCTTGCACCCTGGACCCCTGATGCCTGGCGCCTTCCCTGGCACCAAAGAACCTCGACACCCATCCCCTCCCTGGCACCAGGGACCACTGACGCCTGTCCGCTCCCTGACACCTGGGACCCCCGACCCCTTCCTAGCACCTGGGACCCACGTTTCCCGGCCCCCTCACTGGCACTCACAAACACTGGGCCCAGAACCTTCCCTGGCACCCAGGACTCCGACGCCTGGCCCCTCCCTGGCACCCGGGACACCCAACCCCTTCCCTGACACCCAAGACACCTGATGTCCAGCCCCCTCCCTGGCACCCAGGACTCTCAACAGCCGGCCCCCTCCCTGACACCCAGGAACCCTGCCGTCGGGCCCCTTCTGTGGCACCCAGGACCCATGAGGCTCGGCCACCTCCCTAGCACCCAGGACTCCCACCACCCGGCCCCTTCCATGCAACCAGGACCCCGATGCCGGGTGCCTCCCTGGCACCAGGGCCAGTGACCCCCTCCCTGGCACCCATGACTTCGAAGTCTGGCCACCACCTTGTCTCCTGTGACCCCCGAAGTCTGGACCCCTCCCTGGAACTCCAGACCCCCAACGCCCAGCCCATTCCCCAACGCCCAACCCATTCCCTGGTACCCGGGACCCACACCATCCGGCCCCTTACCGGGCACCCAGGACTCCTGACGCCCGACCCCTCACTGTCACTGGGGACCCCAGACGCCAGGCCCCCTTACTGGCACTGGGGACCGTGATGTCCAGCCCCTTCCCTGGCACCCAGGACCCTTGACACCAGGCCCTCCCTAGCACCTGTGACTCCTGATGCCTAGCCCTCCATGTCACTTGAGACCCCCGACTTCCGGCCCCTTCCCAGGCACCTAGGATCACTGACACCCGGCCCCTTCCCTGAAACCCAGCCCTTCCCTGGTACCTGGGACCCCCATCGTCTGGCCCTCTCCCTGTCTCAGGGGACCCCAGAAGCCCAGGCCCCTCCTGGGCATCCGGGACAACCGACATCCAGCCCTTCCCTGTCACTTGGGACCCCAGACGCCAGGCCCCCTCCCTGTTACCCGGGACACTTGACTCCCTCCCTGCTTCCTGGGATGCCCGACCCCCTCTTGGTGCTCATGACCCCGGACGCCCAGCCCCTTCCCTGACACCCAGCATCTCCCTGGAACCCAAGAATCTGATGCCAGGCCTCTTCCCTGGCAACTGGGACCCTCAACGCGAGGCCCCTCCCTGGCACCTGGGACCCTGACACCCGGCCTCTTCTCTGGCACCTGGGACCCTTGACACCAAACCCTACCTGGCACCCAGGACCCCTGATGCTTGGCCCCTCCCTGGCACCTGGAACCCCTGATGCCCAAACCCTCCCTGTCACCCGAGACCCCCGACCCCCTCCCTGGCATCCATGACCTCCAATGCCCAGCCCCTTCCCTGGTGCCCAGGACCCAAGTCACCTGGCTCCCTCCTGGGACCAGGGATCCTTGATGCCTGGACTCCTCCTTGAAACACGTGAACCCCAATGCCCAGCTATCCCTGGCACCCAGACCTGATTCCCGACCCCTCCCTGGCACCTGGGACCCCCAACCCCCTCCCTGTCACCCGTGGCCCCAATGCCAGTCCCTGTCACCCGTGGCCCCAATGCCAGTCCCCTCCCTGTCTCTCAGGACCCCAGATGCCCAGCCCCCTCCCCGGAAACTGAGATGCCTGACCACTTCCCTGTCACCAGGACCCCTGACATCTGGCCACTCTGGCACCTGGACCTCAATGCCCGACACCTCCCTGGCACCCAGGACCCCCAACAACCTCCCTGGCTCCCAGGACCCCCGACTCCTGGCCCCTCCCTGTCACTTGGGACCCCAGACGCTCAACCCCCTCACTGACACTCAGAACCTCCGACACCATCCCTGGTACCCAGGACCCCCAACGCCTGGCCCCCTCCCTGGCACCAAGAACCCTCAATGCCCGACCCCTCCCTGGCACCCGGAACCTCTGACCCCTTCCCTGGCACCAGGGACCCCTGACACCCAACCCTCCCTGGTACCCAGGACCCCTGATGCCCAGTCCCTTCCTTGGCACCTTGGACCCCCATCGCCTGGCTCCCTACTGGGACCCAGAATCCACAATGGCTGGCCTCTCCTTTCACCCAGGGCCCCTGACACCTGGCCTCCTCCCCGATGTCCGGCCACTTCCATGGCACCCGTGAACCCTGGCGCCTGGCCCCCTCCTTCTCACCCAGGAACCCTGACACTCAGCCTCCTCCGGCACCCTGGATCCCCAACGCCCAGCCCCTTCCCTGGTACCTGGGACCCCCATCGCCCAGCTCCCAACTGGGCCCCAGGATTCCTGACGCCTGGCCCCTCCTTGACACCCATGACCGCTGAGGCTGGCCCCCTCCCTGGCACCCAGGATACTCGGCGACTGGCCCTTCCCTGGCACCCAGGACCCCTGACACCCGGCCCCTCCCTGGCACCTTGGACCCCCGACGCCTTGCCCCTCCTTGTCACTTGGGACCGCAGATGCTCGGCCCCCTCCCTGGCACCCATGACTCCCTATGTCCGGCCCCCTTCCTGGCACCCAGGGACCCTGCCGCCCGGCTCCTTCCACAGCACCCAGGACCCCCGAGGCCCAGTTGCTTTCTTGGCACCCAGGATTCCCACCGCCTGGACCCTTCCCTGGTACCCAGGACCCCCAATGCCCGGCCCCCTTTCTGCACCCGGTACCCCAACGCCCAGCACCTCCCTGGCACCCGAGACCCCCGACCCCCTCCCTGGAACCCATGACCCCCAAGACCCGGCCCCCTCCCTGCACCCGGAAGCCTGAATTCCAGCCCTATCCCTGGCAACCTGGACGTTGACACCCAGCCCCATTCCTGGCACCCATGACCCCTGACACCTGGCCCCTCCTTGACACCCGGGAACCCTGACGCCCGGCCTCCCCCCAGGCACACTGGAACCCCAATGCCCAGCCTCTTCCCTGGTACCCGGGACCCCCATCGCCCAGCTACCTATTGGTCCCTAGGATCCCTGACGCGTGGACCCCTCCTTGAAACCTGTGACCCCCAAAGCCCTGCCGTCCCTGGCACCCGGACCCCTGACGCCCGACCCCTTCCTGGCACCCGATACCTCCAACCCCCTCCCTGGCACCCGTGAACCATGATGCCCAGCCCCTCCCTGTTTCTCAGGACCCCTGACGCCCAGCCCTCTCCCTGGCACCCGGAACATCGACTCCCGGCCTCTTCCCTGGTACCTGTGACAAATGACCCCTTCCCTGACATGCAGAACACCCGATGCCCGGCCCCTCCCTTGCACCCAGGACCCTGATGCCAGGCTCCTTTCCTGGTACCCGGGACCCCTATCACCTGGCTCCCTCCTGGGCTCCAGGATACCCAACGCCTGGCCCCTGTTGACACCAAGGACCCCTGAGGAACGGCCTCCTCCCTGGCACCCTGATGTCCAGCCCCATTCCTGGCACCATGGACATTGAAACCCAGCCTCTTCCTGGGCACCAGGGACCCTCAACACCCTCCCTGGCACTCGTGACCCTGCCGCCATCCCTCCCTGTCATTCGAGATCCCCGACATCTGGCACCCCTGCTCCCCAATGCCTGGCCCCTTCCCCGACGCCCAGCCCTTTCCCTGGTACCTGGGACCCCCATCGCCCGGCCCCTCACTGTCTCTCAGGACCCCAGAAGCCCAGGCCCCTCATGGGCACCTGGGACCCCCATCGCCCGGCACCTCCCTGTCACTCGGAATCCCTGACGGCCAGTCTCCTCCCTTGCAGCTGGGACCCCTGATGCCAAGCCCCTTCCTTGGCACACAGGACCCTCGACACCCATCCCCTCCCTGGCACTCTGGACCCCTGATGCCCGGCCCCTCCCTGGAACCCAGGAAACTTGATGCCTGACCCCTACCTGTCACCCGGGACCCCCGACCCTCTCCCTGGCACTGTGACCCCTGACTCCCCTCCCCTCCCTGTCACACGGAACCCCAGATGCCCGGCCTCCTCCCTGGCACCCTGAATCCCCGATGCCCACCCGCTTCCTTGGTACCCAGGACTCAAATCGCCTGGCTCCCTCCTGGGCCCAGAGATCCCTGACGCCTGGACCCCTCCTTGAAACCCGTGACCCCCGACATCCGGCCTCCTCCAAGGCACCCGGGATCCCTGATGCCTGACCGCTACCTTGCACCCGGGACCCCCCAAACCCCTCCCTGGCACCCGTGACTCCCAACACCTGGCCCCCTCCCTGGCACCCCTGCTCCCCAATGCCTGGCCCTTTCCCCGATGCCCAGCCCCTTCCCTGGTACCTGGGACCCCCATCGCCTAGCCCCCTCACTGTCTCTCAGGACTCCAGAGCCCAGGCCTCTCCTGGGCACCTGGGACCCCCATCGCCCGGCCCCCTCCCTGTCACTCGGGACCTCTGATGCCCAGTCTCCTCCTTTGCACCTGGGACCCCTGATGCCCAGCCCCTTCCCTGGCACCCAGGACTCTCGACACTCATCTCCTCCCTGGCACCCAGGACCCCTTATGCCCGTCCCCTCCCTAGCACCCAGGACCCTCAATGCCTGACCCCTCCCTGGCACCCGAGACCCCTGGCCCCCTCCCTGGCACCCATTTCCCCGGACACCCAGCCCCTCCCTGTCATTCGGGACCCCAGACACCCGGCCCCCTCCCTGTTACCTGGGACCTCCAACCCCTTCCCTAGCACCCATGACCCCAGACACCCGGCCTCTTCCCCCAAGGTCCAAGATCTCCCTGGCTCCCAAGACCCCAATGCCTGGCCTCTTCCCTGGCACCCGGGACCCTGATGCCCAGCCCCTCCCTTGCACCCAGGACACCCGATGTCCAGCCCCTCCCGTTCACTCATGACCCATGACGCCCGGCCTCCACCCTTGTATCCAGGAACCCGGACGCCCGGCCCTCTCCCTGGCACCCAGGACCTTCAACACCTTGCTCCTCCCTGGCACCCGGGACCCCTGATGCCCAAACACTCCCTAGCACCCATGACCCCTGACACCTGCCCCCCTCCTTGACACCCAGGAACCCAGATGCCCAGCCTCCTCCCTGGCACCCTGGACTCCCGACGCCCAGCCCCTTCCTTGGTACCCAAGACCCAAAAGCCCGGCTAACTCCTGGGCCCAGGGATCCCTTTCACTTGGACCTCTCCTTGAAACCCATGAACCCCAACAGCCAGCCGCCTCCATGGCACCCATGACACCTGACGCCCAGCGCTCCCTGGCAACCGGACCCCTGAAGCCTGACCCCTCCCTGGCACCCGGGACCCCCAACTCCCTCCCTGGCACTTGTGACTCCCGATGCCAGGCCCCTCCCTGTCTCTCGGGACCCTAGATGCCCGGCCCCTCCCTGGCACCCGGGACCCCTGATGACCAAACCCTCCCTGGCACCTGAGACCCCCGACCCCCTCCCTGGCACCCGTGACCACCAATGACCGGCCCCCTCCCTGGCACCTGTGACCCCTGACACCTACCCCCCTCCTGAACACCCAGGATCCCAGATGCCCAGCCTCCTCCCTGGCACCCTGGACCCCTGACCCCCAGCCCCTTCCCTGGTACCTGGGACCCAAATCACCCGGCTAAGTCCTGGGCCCAGGAATCCCTGACGCCTGGAACTCACCTTGAAACCTGTGAACCCCGACGTCCAGCCACCTCCATGGCACCCTTGACACCTGATGCCCGACCCTCCCTGGCACCCATGACCCCAGATGCCCGGCCCCTTCCCTGAAACCCAGCATCTCCCTGGAACCCGAGAATCTGACACCAGGACTCTTCCCTTGCAATTAGAACCCTCGAGGCCACGCCCCTCCCTGGGCACCCGGGACCCTGACACCCAGCCCCCTCCCTGTTACCTGGGACCTCCAGTCCCTACCTGGCACCCAGGACCCCTGAAGCTTGGCCCCTCCCTGGCACCCAGGACTCCTGATTCCTGGCCCCTCCCTGGCACCCATGACGCCCAACGCCCAGCCTCTTTTTGGGCACCCTGGACCCCAGATGCCCAGCCCCTTCCCTGGTACCCAGGACCCAAATCGCCCGGCTCCCTATTGGGCCCTGGGATCCCTGACACGTGGACCCGTCCTTGAAACCCATGACCCCAGAAGCCCAGCCATCTCTGGCACCCAGACCCCTGACGCCTGACCCCTCCCTGGCACCCAGGACCCCCAACCCTCTCCCTGGCACCCATGGCCGTGACACCAGGCCCTCCCTGTCTCTCAGGACCCCAGACGCCCAGCCCCCTTCCTGGCAACTGAGATGCCTGACCACTTCCCTGTCACCGGGACCCCTGACGCCTGGCCCCTCTCTGGCACCCAGACCTCAATGACGCCCAACACTCCCTGCCACCCGGGACACCTAACAACCTCCCTGGCACCCGGGACCCTTGACGCCCGGCCATACCAGGACACACGGGACCCACAACGCCCAGTCTCTTCCCTGGCACCCGGAACCGTTGACACCCGGTCTCTCCCTGGCACTTGAGAACCCCAACCCGTTCCCTGGTACCCATGACCCCCGACGTTTGGCCTCCTCCCTGGCACCCCGCATCCCCAGAGCCTGGCCCTTTCCCCGACCCCCTGCCCCTTTCTGGCACCCGAGACCCCTGATGCCCAAACACTCCCTGGCACCGAGATCCCCGACCCCTTCCCTGGTACCCGTGACCCCCAATGCCTGGCCCCTCCCTGGCACCCGGGACACCTAATGCCTGACCCCTTCCTGGCACCTGTGAACCCCGATGCCCGCCCCCCCCCAAGTCAGTGGGACCGCAGACACCCGGCCCCTTTCTGATACCCTTGGAACCCTGACAACTGGCCCCTTCCCTGGCACCCGGGACCCTCGACCCCTTCCCTGTTACTTGGGACCCCAGAGGTCTGGCCCCTCCCTGGCACCAGGAGACCAATGCCCAGCCCCTCCCTGCACCCAGGACACTCGACCCGCTCCCTGGCACCCATGACCCCAGACATTCGGTCCCCTCCCTGACACCCTAGACATTGATGCCCCGCCTCTTCCCTGGCACCTGGGCCCTTGACACCCGTCCCCTCCCTGGCACGCATGACCCCGTCATGTGGACCTCCCTGTCACTCGAGACCCCCAACATCCGGCCCCCTCCCTGGCACCCCTGATGCCCGTCGCCCAGCTCCTTCCCTGATGCCTGGCTCCTTCCCTGGGACCCAGGACCCCCCATCACCTAGTCCTCTCCATGTCTCTCCAGATCCCTGATGCCTGGCCTCCTCCCTTGCACCCTGGACCCCTGATGCCCGGCACCTTCCATGGCACCAAGGACCCTCAATTCCCGTCCCCTCCCTGGCAGCTGGAACCCCCGACCCCTTCCTGGCACCTGGGACAAACCACCCTGCCCCCTCGCTGGCACTCAGGAACATTTGGCCAAGATCCTTCCCTGGCACCCGGGACCCCAATGCCTGGCTCCTCCCTGGCACCCGGGACACCCAACCCCTTCCCTGATACCCGGGACTCCTGATGTCTGGCCCCCTCCCTGGCACCCAGGACCCTGAACACTCGGCCTCCTCCCTGACACCCAGGAACCCTGCTGCCTGGCCCCCTCCCTGGCACACAGGAACCCTGCCGTCGGGCCCCTTCTGTGGCACCCAGGACCCACGAGGCTCGGCCGCCTCTCTGGAACCCAGGACTCCCACCTCCCGGCCCTTTCCCTGTAACCAGGACCCCGATGCCAGGAACCTCCCTGGCACCCGGGACCAATGACCCTCTCCCTGGCACCCATGACCTCGAAGTCTGGCCTCCACCCTGTCTCCTGTGACCCCCAAAGTCTGGCCCCCTCCGTGGAACTCCAGACCCCCAATGCCCAGCCCATTCTCCAACACCCAACCCATTCCCTGGTACCTGGGACCCACACCATCTGGCCCCTTCCTGGGCACCCGAGACTCCTGACGCCCGAACCCTCACTGTCACTGGGGACCCCAGATGCCAGGCCCCCTTACTGGCACTGGGGACCCGTGATGCCTGGCCCCTTCCCTGGCACCCAGGACTCTCGACACCCGGCCCTCCCTGGCACCTGTGACTCCCAACACCTGACTTCCATGTCACTTGGGACCCCCGACTTCCGGCCCCCTCCCAGGCACCCGGGATCCCTGACACCCGGCCCCTTCCCTGATGCCCAGCCCTTCCCTGGTACCCTGGACACCCATTGTCTGGCCCTCTCCCTGTCTCTGGGGACCCCAGAAGCCTGGGCCCCTCCTGGGCATCCGGGGCAGCCGACATCCAGCCCCTCCCTATCACGTAGGACCCCAGACACCTGGCCCCCTCCCTATTACCCGGGACGCCCAATCGCCTTCCTGGCACCCATGACCCTAGACACCCGACCGCTTCTCCGATGCCCAGCATATGCCTGGAACCCAAGAATCTGATGCCTGGCCTCTTCACTTGCAACTAGGACCCTCGATGCCAGGTGCTTCCCTGGCACCCAGGACCCTGACACCCGACCTCTTCCCTGGCACCTGGTACCCTCAACGCCCGACCCCTACCTGGCACCCAGGACCCCTGATACCAGGCCCCTCCCTGGAACCCAGGACCCCTGATGCCCAAACCCTCCCTGTCACCCAAGACCCCCGACCCCCTCCCTGGCACCCGTGACCCCCGACTCTCATCTCCTCCCTGTCACTCAGGACCCCAGACGCCCAGCATTTTCTCTGGCATCCTGGACCCCCGATGCACAGCCCCTTCCCTGGTACCCGGGACCCAAAAAACCCGGCTCCCTCCTGGGCCCAGGGGTCTCGGATGCCTGGATCCATCTGTGAAACCCGTGACCCCCGATGCCCGGCCATCCCTGGCACCCAGACCCCTGATTCCCAACCCCTCCCTGACACCCGGGACACCTAACCCCCCCCCCGGCACCCAGAGCCCTAACGCCAGGCCCCTCCCTGTCTCTCAGGACCCCAGACGCCAAGCCCCCACCCTGGCAACCGAGATGCCTGACCACTTCCCTGTCACTGGGACCCCTGACGCTGGCCCCTCTCTGGCACCTGGAACTCAATTCTTAACACCTCCCTGGCACCCAGGACCCTCAACAACCTCCCTGGCACCCGGGACCCCTGACCTCTGGCCCCTCTCTGTCACTTGGGACCCCAGACGCTCAGCCCCTTCCCTGGCACCTGGAACCTCCAACCCCTTCCCTGGTATCCGGGACTCCCAACGACCGGCCCCTTTCCTGTCACCCAGGACCCTTGAAACCCAGCCCCCCCCCCGGGCACCTGGGACCCCTGATACCCAACCCTCCCTGGTACCTGGGAGGCCTGATGCCTGGCCCCTTCCTTGGCACCTGGGACCCCTGATACCCATCCCTCCCTGGTACCCGGGAGGCCTGATGCCTGGCCCCTTCCTTGGCACCTGGGACCTGTGACGTCTGGCCCCCTCCATGGCACCCATGAACCCTGACACCTGGCCCCCTCCTTGTCACCCCAGAACCCTGACACTCGGCCTCCCCCCTGCACCCTGGACCCGCAACACCCAGCCCCTTCCCTGGAACCCGGGACCCCCATCACCCGGCTCCCTCCTGGGCCGCGGGATCCTGGACACCTGGACCCTCCTTGATGCCCAAGACCCCTGACGCCTGGCCTCCTCCCTGACACCTGTGATCCCCAATGTCTGGCCCCCTCCATGGCACCCATGAACCCTGGCGCCTGGCCCCCTCCTTGTCACCCCAGAACCCTGACACTCGGCCTCCCCTGGCACCCTGGACCCCCAACACCCAGCCCCTTCCCTGGTACCCGGGACCCCCATTGCCCAGCTCCCAGCTGGGCCCCAGGATCCCTGATGCCTGGCCCCTCCTTGACACCCAAGACCCCTGATGCCCAGCCTCCTCCCCGGCACCCTTGACCCTGGACGTTGGCCCTCCCTGTCTCTTGAGACACCCGACATCTGGCCTCTACCTGGCACCCCTGATGCCGGATGCCTGGCCCCTTCCTGACGCCCAGCCCTTTCCCTGGTACCCAGTACCCCTCTTGCCCAGCCCCCTCCCTGTCTCTCGGGACCCAGGAAGCCCAGGCCAATCCCGGGCACCCAGGGCCCCCGAAGTCCAGCCCTGCCCTGTCTCTCAGGACACCTGACGCCTGGCCTATTCCCTTGCACCAGGACCCTGACACCTGGCCCCTTCCCTGGCACCTGTGACCCCCGACGCTTGGCTTCTCCCTGTCACTCGGGACCCCAGATGCCCAGCTCCTTCCCTGGCACCCAGGACCCCCGACGCCCAGCCCCTCCCTGTCACTTGGGGCCCATGATGCCCGGCCCCCTCCCTGGTACCTGTGATCCCTGATGCATGGTTCCTTCCCTGGCACCCAGGACCCTTGATGCCCGGCCCCTCCATGGCACCCAGGACCCCCAACCCAATCCCTGGCACCCGTGACCCCCGACTCCTAGCCCTTTACTGTCTCTCGGGACCCCAGACACCTGGCCCCCTCCCTGGTACCAGGGACCCCTGACGCCAGGCTCCTTCCCTGGCATCTGGGACCCCTGACACCCAGCCACCTTTCCTGGTACTTGGGACTCCCATCGCCTGGCTCCCTAATGGGCCCTGGGATCCCTGATGCCTGGCCCCCTCCTTGACACCCATCACCCCTGACACCCGGCCCATCCCTGGCACTCAAGTCCCCAGACGCCTGGCCCCCTCCCTGCTTCCTGGGACTCCTGACACCTGACCTCTTCCCTGGCACCCGGGAGCCCCAACAACTGGCCCCCTCTCTGGCCCCCCAGACCCCAGACTCCCAGCCCCTTCCCTGGTACCTGGGACCCCCATCGCCCACCTCCCTTTTGGGCACCAGGATCCCCAACGTCTGGCCCCCTCCTTGGCACCCAGGACCCCTGACGCCTGGCCTCCTCCCTGGCACCTGGGACCCTCGACGCCCGGATGGACCCTCCCTGGCACCCGGGCCTCCTCCCTGGTACCTGGGATCCAAATCGCCTGGCTCCCTCCTGGGCTCAGGAATCCCTGATGCCTGGACCCCTCCTTGAAACCCGTGACACCTGACGTCCAGCCGCCTCCCTGGCACCCGGGACCCCTGATGCCCAACCCCTCCCTGGCACCCAGGGACCCCAATCCCTCCCTGGCACCTGTGACCCCCAACGCCCGGCCCCTCCCAGTCTCTCGGGACCCCAGATGCACAGCCCCTTCCAGGACCCTGATGCCACCCTGGTACCCAGGATGTCGACGCCCAGCCTCTTCCCTGGCACCTGGGAACCATGATCTCTTCCCTGACACCTGTGACCCCTGACATCCGACCCCTCCCTGGAACCCTGAACCCCTGACCCCCTCCCTGGCACCTGTGACCCCTGAAACCCAACCCCTCCCTGGCACATGGGATGTCGACACCCGGCCTCTTCCCTGGCACACAGGACCCCTGACCCCTTCCCTGACACCTGTGACCCTTGACGCCCGGCCCCTCCCTAGCACCCAGGACCCTCGAAGCCCTGCCCCTCCCTGGCACCCAGGACCCCTGACCCCTTCCCTGAGACCTGTGACCCCTGATGCCTGGCCCCTCTCTAGCAACCAGGACCCCTGATGCTTGGCCCCCCCAGCACTTGGGACCCCGACCCCTTCCCAGACACCTGGGACCCCCTATGCCTGGACCCCTCGCTGGAACCTAGGACCCTCGAAGCCCGGCCCCTCCCTGGCACCCAGGACCCCTGACCCCTTCCCTGACACCTGTGACCCCTGATGCCCGGCCCCTCCCTGGCAACCGGGACCCCTGATGCTTGGCACCCCTGGCACTTGGGACCCTTGACCCCTTCCCAGACACCTGGGACCCCCTATGCCTGGACCCCTCCCTGGCACCCAGGACCCTCGAAGCCTGGCCCCTCCCTGGCACCCAGGACCCCTGATGCCCAATCCCCCTCGGCGCCCAGGACCCCTGACACCTTACCTGGCACCCATGACCCCCGACACCCGGACCCTCCCTGTCACTTGGGACTGCAGACACCGGCCCCCTCCCTGATACCCGGGACCCCTGAAGCATGGCCCAATCCCTGGCATCCTGGACCCATGACTCCAGGCCCCTTCCCTGGTACCCAGGACCCCCAATGTCTGGCTCCTTCCTGGGCCCCACGATCCCGAGCACCTGGCCCCTCCTTAACACCCAGGTCCCCTGACGCCCAGCCTTCTCCCTGGCACCCATGACCCCAGATGCCCAGCCCCTTCCCTGGTACCCGGGAAACCAATGCCAGCTCCCTACTGGGCCCTGGGATCCCTGACACCTGGCCCCCTCCTTGACACCCGTGACCCCTGATGCCTAGACCCCTCCGAACCCAGGACCCTCAATGCCCAGCTCCTCCCTGGAACCTGGGACCCCTGTCACCCAGCCTCTCCCTGGCACCCGGGACCCCAACACCCAGCCCCTCCCTGTCACTTGGGACTGCAGACGCCCGGCCCCTTCCCTGGCACCCATGACCCCTGATTTCCAGTCCCCTTCCTGACGCCCAGGACACCTGCTGCCAGGCCCCCACCTTGGCACCTAGGAACCCTGCCGCCCGGCCCCTTCCGTGGCACCCAGGACATCCAAGGCCCAGCCGCCTCCCTGGCACCCAGGACTCCCACCGCCCAGCCCCTTCACTGGTACCCAGGACCCTTGATGCCCGTCCCCTCCCTGCACCTGGACCTCGATGGCCAGCCCCTCCCTAGCACCCGGGACCCCCGACCCCCTCCCTCGCACCCGTGGCCCTGATGTCTGGTCTCCTCCCTGTCTCCCATGACCCCCGAAGTCCAGCCCCACCCTGTCACTTGGGACACCTGACGCCTGGCCTATCCCCTTGAACCGGGACCCCTGACACCTGGCCCCTTCCCTGGCACTCAGGGCTCTTGATGCCCATCCCCTCCCTGGCACCCAGAACCACTGATGCCCATCCCCTCCCTGGCACCCAGGACTCCTGACGCCCAACCCCTCCCTGGGATCCCTGACCCCTCCCTGGCACCTGTGACGCCTGATGCCTGGCCCCTCCCTGGGACCCCAGATGCCCAGCTACCTCCCTGGCACCCCAGACCCCCGAACCCCTCCCTGGCACCCGTGACCCCCAATGCCCAGCCCCTCCCTATCACTTGGGGCCCATGACGCCCGGCCCCCTCCTTGGCACCCGGGACCCCTGATGCCTGGCCCCTCCCTGGCACCCAAGACCCCCAACCCCCTCCCTGGCATCCATGACCCCCGACACTCAGCCCCTCCCTGGTACCCAGAACTCAAATTGCCTGGCTCCCTGCTGGGCCCAGGGATCCCTGATGCCTGGACCCCACCTTGAAACCCATGACCCCTGATGTCTGGCCTCCTCCAAGGCACCCATGACCCCCAACACCTGGCCATCCCTGGCACCCAGGACCCCCAACCCCATCCCTGGCACCCGTGACCCCTGAATCCCGGCCCCTTCCTGTCTCTCAGGACCCCAGACGCATGGCGCCCTCCCTGGTACCAGAGACCCCTGACGCCAGGCTCCTTCCCTGGCACCCGGGACCCCTGACGTCCAGCCTCATTTCCTGGTACTTGGGACTCCCATCGCCTGGCTCCCTAATGGGCCCTGGGATCTCCGATGCCTGGCCCCCTCCTTGACACCCATCACCCCCGACACCGGCCCCTCCCTGGCACTCAAGTCCCCAGACGCCTGTCCCCCTCCCTTCTTCCTAGAACCCCTGACACCTGACTCCTTCCCTGGCACCCGGGAGCCCTGGCAACTTCCCTGGCACCCCAGACCTCAGACTCCCAGCCCCTTCACTGATACCTGGGACCCCCATTGCCCACCTCCCTTTTGGGCACCAGGATCCCCAATGTCTGGCCCCCTCCTTGGCACCCAGAACCCCTGACGCCTGGCCTCCTCCCTGGCACCTGGGACCCTCGACGCCCGGACGGACCCTCCCTGGCACCCGGACCCCAACGCCCAGCCCATCCCTGGCACCCAGGACCCCCGACCACCTCCCTGGTACCTGTGACCCCCAACACCCAACCCCCTTGACACCCGTGACCCCGATGTCCGGTCCCTTCCCTGACACCAAGGAACCCTGCCACCCAGCACTTTCCCTGACACCCAGGAACCCCGAAGCCTGGCCCCCGATGCCCCACCCCTCACTGGCACCCGGGACTGCCGACCGCCTCCCTGGCACCAGTGACCCCTGACATCTGGCCCCCTCCCTGACATCCGGGACCCCTGAAGCCTGGCCCCCTCCCCGGCATACCAGATCCCCAGTGCCCAGCCCCTTCCCTGGTACCTGGGACCCCTATCACCCGGCTCACTCCTGGGCCTGGTGACTCCTGATGCCTGGCCCCCTCCTTGACACCTGGGACTCCTGATGCTCAGCCTCCTCCCTTGCACCCTGGACCCCCAACGCCCTGCCCCTTCCCTGGTACCCGGGATCCAAATCGCCTGGCTCCCTCCTGGGCTCAGGAATCCCTGACGCCTGGACCCCTCCTTGAAACCCATGACACCTGACGTCTGGCCGCCTCCCTGGCACCCGTGACCCCGGAAGCCTGGCCCTCCCTGGAACCCGGGACCCCTGATGCCCAACCCCTCCCTGGCACCCAGGGCTCCCAACCCCTAGCTGGCACCTGTGTCCCCCAATGCCCGGCCTCTCCCTGTCTCTCGGGACCCCAGATGCACAGCCCCTTCCAGGACGCCTGACCCCTCCCTGGTACCCAGGATGTTGACGCCCAGCCTCTTCCCTGGCACCTGGGAACCATGATCCCTTCCCTGACACCTGTGACCCCTGACATCCGACCCCTCCCTGGAACCCTGAACCCCTGACCCCCTCCCTGGCACCTGTGACCCCCGACACCCAACCCCTCCCTGGCACATGGGATGTCGACACCCGGCCTCTTCCCTGGCACACAGGACCCCTGACCCCTTCCCTGACACCTGTGACCCTTGACGCCCGGCCCCTCCCTAGCACCCAGGACCCTCGAAGCCCTGCCCCTCCCTGGCACCCAGGACCCCTGAACCCTTCCCTGATACCTGTGACCCCTGATGCCTGGCCCCTCCCTAGTAACCAGGACCCTCGATGCCTGGCCCCTCTCTGGCACCCGGGACCCCTGATGCTTGGCCCCCCTGGCACTTGGGATCCCTGACCCCTTCCCAGACACCTGGGACCCCCTATGCCTGGACCCCTCCCTGGCACCCAGGACCCCCCCCACCTGACCCCTTACCTGCTTGTAGCGACTTCTTGGCCCTGGAGCCATCCCTGGGCAGCTGTGTGGAGGCAGCCCCGTGTCCTCCTTCCTCAGTTCCTCCTTCCTTCTACACTGGGACCTGATTCCCCCGAGGTTCTAAATATGTGGGCAGCAGGGTCTCCGCCAGGACGCTGACCTCTCAGCACAGATGTTTCTGGAAGGTCTTGCTCTGTTTTCTGTTTCCAGTAACACAGTAACATGGATTGGGTGAGATAAAGGCAAAACTGTTATCTGACTTGGGGTTTTTGTCCAGGGTTTCGACGGGCAGGAGGACCCTGTACTTTGGCACATGGGTATCACCTTAACCCTTACTGTTCCCTCAACCAGCTGCCATCTGTCTTTGAACTTTCAAAATAGAAAGCTTGGCTATGCAAATTTATGAGTGTTTTAAAAATTATTTCTGTTCCATGAAAGCCTTCTCAATCCTAAAGATATATCTAGTTTACTAAGTTATTTGGAGATTATATTTTAATATAGGAGCTTGTTTACTTTCGCTTGTTTTAAAATTTTCAAATATTGTTGGAGTATGGTTGACAAAATTTGTGCATATTCAAGGTATGCAACCTGATATTCTGATATGTGGGGGCCTTTTGAAAAGTTATGGAGAATTCACATTATCTTTTAATCCCTTTTTGTACTGGAATAAACCCAGCCTTTTTTTCATAACCTTTTTGGAGTCCTCTTTTACATGTACATTATGAAGTGATTAGGATAATCTAACATATGCATCTCCTTTCATTGCTATGTTTTTAAGAGAATACATAAGATATTACCAAGTTGTGAGTATGTAATAGCATATTCATATAGTAACGGTGTTGAGTATTAAGATCTGGAGTGGTTAATTTATCTCCTAACTGCAAATGTGTGCTCAGCTAACATTTTCCCATTTCCTTCACTCTCAGCCCTGACAGCCACCACCCTGTTCTATGATTAAGTGTGATTTTCTTAAATTCCACATGAGTGAGATTGTGGGGCATTTATCTTTCTGTGCCTTGTTTCAAATAGCCTCATGTCCACATTCATGTTTGTGGATCCATGTTTTGACAACATGCAGAATTTCCTATTTTATGAGATTATTTGTTTTTATTGACACTCAATAGTACATATTTATGGGGTGAAATGTAATATTTGATACATGCTCACATTTTGTATTTATTTTTTATTTAGTAAATATAAATTTTCAAAGTACAGTTAATGGATTACAATGGCTTCCCCCCCCATAATTTCCCTCCCACTCATACCCCTCCCATCTCCAGCTCCCTCTCCCATTCCTTTCACATCAAGATTCATTTTCAATTATCTTTATATACAGAAGATCGATTCAGTATATATTAAGTAAAGATTTCATCAGTTTGCACCCACACAGAAACACAAAGTGTAAAATACTGTTTCAGTACTAGTTATAGCATTACTTCACATTGGACAACACACTAAGTACAGATCCTACATGAGAAGTAAGTACACAGTGACTCCTGTTGTTGACTTAACAATTTGACACTCTTGTTTATGGCGTCAGTAATCTCCCTAGGCTCTAGTCATGAGTTGCCAAGGCTATGGAAGCCTTTTGAGTTCGCCGACTTCGATCTTATTCAGACAGGGTCATAGTCAAAGTGGAAGTTCTCTCCTCCCTTCAGAGAAAGGTACCTCCTTCTTTGATGACCTCTTCTTTCCACTGGGATCTCACCTGCAGAGATCTTCCATTTAGGTCTTCTTCTTCTTTTTTTCCAGGGTGTCTTGGCTTTCCATGCCTAAAATACTCTCATGGGCTCTTCAGCCAGATTTGAATGCCTTAAGGGCTGATTCTGAGACATGCACACATTTTAATGATCAAATTAGGATAATTGGAATCCATCACTTCATATATTCAAGATTTATTTGCAGTGTGAACATTCAAAAGTCTTTCTTCTAGGTGTTTAGAAATATACAATATATTACAGTTGACAATTGTTACTCTACTGTGTAATAGAACACAGGAAAGGGGGCTGGTGCTGTGGTGCAGTGGGTTAAAGCTCCAGGCTGCAGTGCCGGCATCCCATATGGGAGCCAGTTTGAGTCCCAGCTGCTCCATTTCCGATCCAGCTCTAGGTTATGGCCTGGGAAAGTAGTGGAGGATGGCCCAAGTCCTTGGGCCCCTGCACCCACATGGGAGTCCTGGAAGAAGCTCCTGCCTCCTGGCTTCAGATCAGGCTCCAGACATTGCAGCCATGTGGGGAGTGAACCAGCGGATGGAAGTCCTTTCTCTCTGGCTCTACCTCTCTCTCTATAACTCTTTCAAATAAATAAAATAAATCTTTTTAAAAAAAAAAGAACACAAGAAGGATTATTTTTACAATAAGGAAAAATACTTTTTCAATAAAAGTAAACCTTTCTGAGCTTTAATTAATTCATTTTTTTTTATTTTCAGCATTTTTTGAGAAACCTAATTAACCTTGAAGAAACCAAAAATGATACATCTGTTAATACACTAAAACAAAGTAAATCTTTGAGAACAAGTTTTACTATTAACTCTCATAATCCAACTCTTTGAGGACAAGGGGTCCTGCATGGGAAATTAGTGCACAGAAACTCCTGTTGTTAATTTAACAATTAACACTCTTATGTATGTGGTCAGTGATCACCGAGGCACTTGACATGCACTGCCTACGCTGTGAAAGCATTTTTTTAAAAAAGATTTATTTTATTTATTTGAAAGAGTTACAGAGAGAGGTAGAGACAGAGAGAGAGGTCTTCCATCTGGTTGTCCACTCCTCAAATGGCCACAACAGCCAGAGCTGTGCCAATCTGAAGGCAGGAGCCAGGAGCTGCTTCTGGGCCTCCCACATGAGTACAGGATATCCTCCACTGATATCCCAGGCCATAAGCAGAGAACTGGATTGCAAGAGAAGCAGCTGGGACTAGAACCGGCACCCATATGGGATGCTGGCGTTTCAGGCCAGGGCTTTAACCCACTGCGCCACTTCACCAGCCCCAAGTGGAAGCCTTTTGAGTCCACTGACTCCTTCCATATTTAGACAAGGCCATGAGCAAATTGGAAGTTCTCCCCTCCTCTCAGAGTAAAGTACTTCCTTCTTTGATGACCACTTCTTTCCACTGGAGTCTCACCCAGGTAGGTCCTTCATGTAGGACACTTTTTGCCACAGTGTCTTGGCATTCTATGTCTGAAATACTCTCATGGGATTTTCAGCCAGACCAAAATGCGTTAAGGGCTGATTCTGAGCCCACAGTGCTACTTGAAGTGATTGTCATTCTATGAGTCTGCTGTGTGGACTGCTTCCCATCTTGGAGCATTCACTCCTTTTTAATTCTATTATTATTACCAAACACTTAATCCTATTTATATAATCATTTTAACACTTAATCCTCTCTATATGATCACTTTAACACTTAATCCTACCCATATGCTCAATTTAACACTTAAAGTGCTGTTTTTTTCCACCTAGCTCAAGGGGACTTGGGGTCCCATGGCAAGTTTTTAAACTGTACCCTGAAAAGTTAGTCCGTAATAATGTATGGAGAACTATACAGTTTTACAGTTATAAACTTCATAATTTCACAATTACAACATTAGGAACCTGGCGATTCTGCCAACTGTGCCTGCCCTCCCATCCCCGTCCCACCCCCTTCCTCCTGCCTCTCTTATTCCCACTCTTATTTTTTACTAATATTTATTTTCAATTAACTTCCTACACATATGATTATCTCTGTATTAAGCAAAAAGTGCAACAAATAGCATGGAAAAAAACTGTTCCTCTATAGTCGAGACAAGGGCTGTACAAAGTCATTGCTTCTCAAAGTGTCAATTTAACATCTATAGCTTGTCTATTAGGTGCTCCATTAGTTACCACAGGTCAGGGAGAACATATGATAATTCTCCCTGTGGGACTGAATTATTTCACTAAGTGTGATGATTTCTAGTGTCATCCATTTTGTTGAAAATGATTAGATTTTTTACCACTATGAAGTATTCCATGGTGTACATATCACATAATTTCTTTATCCAGTCTGCAGTTGATGGGCATTTTTATTGATTCAGTGTCTTAGCTGTTGTAATTGAACTGCAATAAACATAGGGGTGCAAATAACTCTTTCAAATGCTGATTTCCTTTCCTTTGGGTAAATTCCCAGGAGTGGGCTGGCTGTGTCATAGGGTCGGTCTATATTCAGATTTCTGAGGTATCTCCCTACTGTCTTCCATAGTGGCTTTGCCAGTTTACACTCCCACCAACAGTGGATTAGGATGCCTTTTCTCTAAAAAAAAAAAATAATAAAAAAATAAAAAAAAAAAGAGCCGGCGCCGTGGCTCAATAGGCTAATCCTCCACCTTGCGGCGCCGGCACACCGGGTTCTAGTCCCGGTTGGGGCGCCGGATTCTGTCCCGGTTGCCCCTCTTCCAGGCCAGCTCTCTGCTATGGCCAGGGAGTGCAGTGGAGGATGGCCCAGGTGCTTGGGCCCTGCACCCCATGGGATACCAGGAAAAGCACCTGGCTCCTGGCTCCTGCCAGGATCAGCGCGGTGCGCCGGCTGCAGCGGCGGCCATTGGAGGGTGAACCAACGGCAAAGGAAGACCTTTCTCTCTCTGTCTCTCTCTCTCACTGTCCACTCTGCCTGTCAAAAAAAAAAAAAAAAAAAGGATGCCTTTTCTCCCACATCCTCACCAACATTTGCTGTTTCTTGATTTCTGTATGAAAGCCATTCTGAAGGGGGTGAGGTGAAACCTCATTGCGGTTTTGATTTGCATTTCCCTGATGGCTAGTGATCCTGAATATTATTTCATGTGTCTGTTGGCCATTTGGATTTCCATTTTGAAAAATGTCTGTTTAAACCTTTACACATCCTTTAATTGTGTAGTTTGTTTTGTTGTTGTTGAGCTTCTTGATCTCTATATAGTCTGGTTATTGATCTTTTATCAGTTGTAGAGTATGCAAATTGTTTCTCCCATTCTGTTGCTTGCCTCTTCACTGAGTATTTTTGCAGTATAGAAACTTCTCAATTTGATGTAATCCCATTTGTGAATTTTGGCCTTGATTGCCTGTGCCTCTGGGGTCTTTTCCAAGAACTCTTTGCCTATGCCAATGTCTTGCAGGGTTTCCCCAATGTTCTCTAAGAATTTGATGGTATCAGGTCATAGATGTAGATCTTTAGTCCATTTTTGAATGGATTTTTGTGTAAGGTGTAAGGTAGAAGTCCTGCTTCATACTTCTGCATTTTGAAATCCAGATTTCCCCAGTACCATTTGTTGAAGAGACTGTCCTTGCTCCATGGATTGATTTTAGCTCTGTTGTCAAAGATAAATTGTTGTAGATTCTTGGATTGATTTCTGGTGTTTCTATGCTGTTCCATTGTTCTACTCATCTGTTTTTGTATCAGTACCAGTCTATTTTGATTATTACTTCACTGTAGTATGTCTTAAAATCTGGTATTGTGATGCCTCCCACTTTGTTTTTGTGTATAAGATTGCTTTAGCTATCCAGGGTCTCCTATGTTTCCATAGGAATTTCAGTATCACTGTTTCTACATCTGAGAAGAATGTCCTTGATGTCTTGAGTGGTATTGCAATGATTCTGTAAATTGCTTTCAGTAGTATGGGCATTTTCATGATATTGATTCTTCCAATCCATAAACAAGGAAGATTTTTTTCCATTTTTTTTGTATCCTCTTCAATTTCTTTCTTTGATGTTTTATAATTCTCATTGTAGAGATCTTTGACGTCCTTGGTTAAATTTATTCCAAGCTATCAGAATTTTTAAGGCTATTGTGAATGGGATTAATCTTGGAAGTTCTTTCTTAGCCATGGAATTGTCTGTGTATACAAAGACTGTTGATTTTTGTGTATTGATACTATATCCAGCTACTTTGCCAAACTCTTCTATGAGTCACAATAGTCTCTTAGTGGAGTCTTTTGGATCTACTATATACAGAATCATGTCATCTGGAAATAGGGATAGTTTGACTTCCTTCTTCCCAATGTATCCCTTTGATTTATTTTTCCTGCCTAATGGTTCTGGCTAGAACTTCAATGACTATATTGAGCAGCCATGGTGAGAGTGGGACTCCTTGTGTGGTTCTGGATAATGGTGGAGATGCTTTCAACTTTCCCCCATTTTAAAACAAGCAAAAGTAAACAAGCTCCTATATTAAAATATAATCTCCAAATAACTTAGTAAACTAGATATATCTTTGGGATTGGGAAGGCTTTCATGGAACAGAAATAATTTTTAAAACACTCATGAATTTGAATAGCCAAACTTTGTATTTTGAAAGTGCAAAGACAGATGGCAGCCAGTTGAGGGAACAGTAAGTGTTAAGGTGATACCCAAGTGCCAAAGTACAGGAACCTCCTGCCCGTGTAAACCCTGGACAAAAACCCCGAGTCAGATAAAAGTTTTGCTTTTCTCTCACCCAATCTATGTTACTGTGTTACTGGAAACAGAAAACAGAGCGAGACATTCCAGAAACATCTGTGCTAAGAGCTCAGCGTCCTGGAGGAGACCCTGCTGCCCACATATTTAGAACCTCAGGGAAATCAGGTCCCGGTGTAGAAGGAAGGAGGAGCCAAGGAAGGAGGACACGGGGCTGCCTCCACACAGCTGCCCAGGGATGGCTCCAGGGCCACGAAGTCACTGCAAGCAGGTAAGGGGCCAGGTGTGGGGGGGTCCCAGGTACCAGGGAGGGGGCTGGGCGGTGGGGGTCCTGGTGCCAGGGTTGGAGCCGGGCGTCGGGGGTCATGGGTGCCAGGGAGGGGACTAAACGATGGGGGTCCCAGGTGTCAAGGATGGGGCCAGGAGTCAGGGATCCCGGGGCCCAGAAAGGAGCTGGGCGATGGGGGTCCCAGGTACCAGGGATGGGGCTAGGTGCAGGGGGTTCAGGGTGCCAGGGAGGGGGCCAGATGTTGGGGTACTAGGTGCCAGGGAGGGGGCTGGGCATCTGAGGTCCCAAGTGACAGGGAGGGGCCGGACCTTTGGGGGTCCCGGGTGCCAAGGATGGGGCCAGGCGTCAGGGATCCTGGTGCCCAAAAGGGAGCCGGGCAATGGGGGTCCCAGGTCCCAGAGAAGCGGCTGGGTATCTGGGGTCCGGAGTGCCAGGGAGGGGGCCAGTTGTTGGGGGTCCCGGGTGCCAAGGAGGAGGCCAGATGTTGGGGTCCCAGGTGCCAGGGAAGGGGTCAGGGATCCTGGGTAGCAGGGAAGGGGCATGGCATCAGAGGTCTTGAATGACAGGAAGGGGCCAGGCATCGGGGGTCATGGGTGCCAGGGAGGGGGTCGAGGGTCTTGGGTGCCAGGGAGGGGTCAGGCATTGTGGACCGGTTGACAGGGAGGGTCCAGGTGTCAGGGATCCCAGGTGCCAGGGAAGAGGCTGGAATTTGGGGTCCCAGGTGTCAGGGAAGGGGCCTGTGGTCACGAGTCCCGGGTGCCAGTAAGGGGGCTGGGCGTCTGGGGTCCCGAGTGACAGGGAGGGGCCGGGCATTGGGAGTCCTGGGTACCCAGGAAGGGGCCGGGCGGTGGGGGTCCTGGGTACCAGGGAAGGGGCTGGGCATCAGGGAAGGAGCTGGGCATCAGGGGCCCAGGGTGCCAGGGAGGGGGCCGGACTTCGGGGGTCATGGGAGCCAGGGTGTAGACCAGACATCAGGGCCACAGGTGCTAGGGAGGGGGTTGGGGGTCCCGGGTGCTAGGGAGGGGCTGGCCATCGAGGTTCCGGGTGCAGGGAGGGGACGGGCATCAAGGGTCCTGGGTACCAGCGAAGGGGCTGGGCAGTGGGAGTCCTGGGTGCCAGGGAGGCGGCCGGGCCTTGGATGTCCTGGGTGCCATGGAAGGGGCCGGGAGGCAGGGTTCCTTGGTGCCAGGGTGGGGGCCTGGAAGCAGGTGTCCTGGGCATCAGGAAGGGGACCGGAAATCGGGGGTCATGGGTGCCAGGGAGGTGGCCGGGCATCTGCAGTCCCAAGTGACAGGGAGGGGCTGGGTGTTTGGGGTCCCAGGTGCCAGGGAGAGGCTGGGTGACAGGGGTCATAGGTTCCAGGGAGGAGCCGGGCATTGAGGGTCCTGGGTTTGGAGGGGTCCGGGCATCAGGGGTTACAGATGTCAAGGAGGGGGCCAGGTGTTGGGGATCCCAGGGCCCAGTAGGGAGCTGGCATTGGGGTTCCCGGGTATCAGGGAAGGGGCTCGGCATTGGGGGTCATGGGTGCCAGGGAGGCGGCTGGGCGTCAGGGGTCCTGGGTGTTAAAAAGAGGCTAGGTGCTCGGGATCCTGGGGCCCAGGAGGGAGCCAGACAATGGGGGTCCTGGGTACCAGGGAAGGGGCCTGGCATCATGGGTCCAGGATGCCAGGGATTGGGCCGTTCTTCAGGGGTCCTGGGTATCAGGGAGGGGACCGGTGTCTGCAGTCCCAAGTGACAGGGAGGGACCGGGTGTCGGGGGTCCTGGGTGCCAAGGAGGGGCCAGGCTTTGAGGGTCCTGGGTGCCAGGGAGGGGTCCAGGCATAGGGGGTCCCAGGTGTCTGGGAAGGGGTCAGGGGTCCCAAGTGCCATGGGAGCCAAGCATCAGGGGTCCAGGGAGCCAGGGAGGGGCCGGGCATTGAGGGTCCTGGGTGCTAGGGAGGGGCCAGGCATCAGGAGTCACAGGTGTCAGGGTAGAGGTCAGGGGTCCTGTGTGCCAGGGAAGAGGCCGGGTGTCGACATCCCATGTGCCAGGGAGGGGTTGGGTTTCAGGGGTCACAGGTGCCAGGGAGGGGGTCAGGGGTCCAGGGTTCCAGGGAGGGGTCGGGTGTCAGGGGTCATAGGTGTCAAAGAAGGGATCAGGGGTCACAGGTGCCAGGGAAGAGGCTGGGCATAGACGTCCTGGTTACCAGGGAGGGGTCAGGCATCCTGGAAGGGGCTGGGCATCTGGGGTCCCAAGAGACAGGGAGGGGCCGGGCATTGGGGGTCACAGGTGCCAGGGAGGGGTGGGAGGCCCTGGGTGCCAGAAAGGGGTTGGGCGTCAGGGGTCCCGGGTGCCAGGGAGGGCCAGGCATCCGGGGTCACGGGTGCCAGGGAGGCGGCCAGACGTCGGGTGTCATGGGTTTCAAGGAGGGGTCCAGGCGTCAGGGATTCCTGAACCCAGGAGGGAGCCAGGCGATTTGAATCCCAGGTACCAGGGAAGGGGCTGGGCGTCAGGGGTCCAGGGTGCAAGGGAGGAGGCCAAGCATCAGGAGTCCCATGTGTCAAGGAGGGGCCCAGGCATCAGGAGTCACCAGGCCCAGGAGTGAGCCGGGTGATAGGGGTCCCAGGTACCAGGGAAGGGGCTGGGCATTGGGGGTCTGGTATGCCACAGAGGGGGCCAGGCTTCAGGGGTCCCGGATGCCAGGGAGGGGGCCGGATGTCAGGGGTCACTGGTGCCAGGGAGGGGGCCAGACGTCAGGGGTCACTGGTGCCAGGGAGGCGGTCGACAGACCCGGGTGCCAGTGAGGGGCGGGGCATTGGGGGTCCGAGATGCCACGGAGGGGGCCAGGCTTCGGGGGTCCTGGGTGTCAGGGAAAGTGCTGGGCAGCAGGGTTCCTTGGTGTCAGGGAAGGGGCCAGACATCAGGGGTCACGGGTGTCAAGGGAGTCGGGTGTCAGGGGTCACAGGTACCAGGGAGGTGGTCAGGGGTCCTGGGTGCCAGGGATGGGCTGGGCGTTGGGGTCCAGGTGCCAGGGAGGGTCCATCCAGGCGTCAAGGGTCCCAGGTGCCAGGGAGGAGGTCAGGCGTCAGGGGTCCTGGGTGCCAAGGAGGGGGCCAGATGTTGGGGATCCTGGTGCCCAAAAGGGAGCTGGGCGATGGGGGTCCCAGGTACCAGGGAAGGGGCTGGGAGTCTGGGGTCTGGGGCGCCAGGGAGGGGGCCAGTTGTCAGGGATCCCGGGTGCCAGGGAAGGGGTCAGGTGTCAGGGGTCCCAGGAAACAGGGAGGGGGCCAGGCGTCTGGGGACTTGAGTGCCAGGGAGGGGCCGGGTGTCAGAGGTGATGGGTGTCAAGGAGGGGACCAGACATCAGGGATCCCAGGGCCCATTAGGGAGCCAGGAGATGGGGATTCCAGGAAAGAAGGCTGGGTGTCAGGGGTCCCGGGTGCCAGGGAAGGAGCCTGGCATCAGGGGTCCCTGGTACCAGTGAGGGGGCCAGGCCTCCAGGGTCCTGAGAGACAGGAAGGGGCCAGGAGTCGGAGGTCACAGGTGCCAAGGATGGGGTTGGGGGTCCTGGGTGCCAGGGAGGGGCCAGGCGTCAGGGGTTCTGGGTGCCAGGGAAGGCCTGGTGTCGGGGGTCACGGGTGCCTTGGAGGAGGCCAGACATCAGGGGTCACGGGATTCAAGGTGGGGTCCAGGCCTCAGGGATCCCTGGGCCCATGAGGGAGCCAGGCGATTTGAGTCCTGGGTACCAGGGAGGGGCTGGGTGTCGGGGTCCAGGGTGCCAGGGAGGAGTCTGGGCATCTGGGGCCCCGAGTGACAGGGAGGTGCTGGGTGTCAGGGGTCACGGGTGCCAGGGAGGGGTTCGGGGGTCTCGGGTGCCAGGGAGGGGCCGGGCATCAAGGGTCCTGGGTGCCAGGGAAGGGGCCATGCATCAGGGATCACAGGTACCAGGGAGGGGGCTGGGCGTCATGGGCCCCAAGTGACAGGGAGGGGCTGGGCTTCGGGGGTCATGAGTGCCAGGGAGGGGTTCGGGATCCCGGGTGCCAGGGAGGGGCCGGGCACTGAGTGTGCTGGATGCCAGTGAAGGGGCTGGGTGTCAGGGGTCCCATGTACCAGGGAGAGAGCTGGGCATCTGGGGTCCCGAGTGACAGGGAGGGACCGGGCGTTGTGGGTCACAGGTGCCAGGGAGGTGGTCGGGGATCCCAGGTGCCAGGGAGGGGTCGGGCGTCAGAGGTCCTGGGTGCCAGGGAAGGGATGGGCATCAGTGGTTCTGGGTGCCAGGGAGGGGACGGGCATCAAGGGTCCTGGGTGCCAGGAAGGGGCCAGGTGTCAGGGGTGCTGGTGCAAGGGAATAGGCCAGGCATCAGGTGTCCCGAGTGACAGGGTGGGGCTGGACTTCAGGGATCCTGGGTGCCCAGGATTGGCCCGGGCTTCTGGGGTCCCAAGAGACTGGGAGGGGTCTGGGCGATGGGGGTACTGGGTACCAGGGAAAAGGCTGGGCATTGGGAAGGGGCTGGGTGTCTGGGATCAGAGGTGCCAGGTAGGGGCCGGATGGGTGTGTCAAGTGACAGAAAGGGCCAACATCCAGGGTCAAGGGTGCCAGGGAAGAGGCCGGGTGGCAATGTCCTTGGTGCCAGGGAGGGGGCCATACATCTGGGGCATGGGTGCCATGGAGGGGGTCGGGCATCGGGGGTCCTGGGTGCCAGGGAAGTATCTGGGCCCAGAGTTTCTGAGGGCCAGGGATAGAGCCAGGCGACGAGGGTCCCAGGTATCAGGGAAGAGGTCAGGGGTCCTGGGTACCAGGGAGGGGGCTGGGCGTCTGGGGTCCCGAGTGACGGGGAGGGGCTGAGTGTCAGGGGTCACAGGTGCCAGGGAAGAGTTGGGGATCCCGGGTGCCAGGGCGGGGTCATGTATCGAGGGTCCTGGATGCCAGGGAGGGGATGGGCATCAGGGGTCCCGGGTGCCAGGGAGGAGACGGGCATCGAGGGTCCTGGGTGCCAGGGAAGGGGCTGGGCATCAGGCGTTCCAGTGCAAGGAAATAGGCCAGGCATCAGGTGCCCTGAGTGACAGGGCGGAGCTGGACTTCGGGGGTCCTGGGTGCCCAGGATTGGCCTGGGCTTCCTGGGTCCCGAGAGACAGGGAGGGGGCTGGGCAAGGCGGGTACTGGGTACCAGGGAAAGGGCTGGGCATCAGGAAGGGGCCAAGCATCCAGGATCAGGTGTGCCAGGTAGGGGCCGGATGTCGGGTGTCTCAAGAGACAGGGAGGGCCAACGTCCAGGGTCAAGGGTGCCGGGGAGGAGGCTGGGCATCAGGGGTCTTGGGTGTCAAGGAGGGGCCAGGCAGCAGGGATCCTGGGGCCCAGCTGGGAGCCGGGCAATGGGGGTCCCAGGTACCAGGAAAGGGGCTGGGCATTGGGGGTCCAGGGTGCAGGGGGAGGCCGAGTGTCAGGGTTCTGGGGTGACAAGGAGGGGGCCAGGCACCAGGGTTCATGGGTGCCATGGAGGGGGCCGGACATTGGGGATCACAGGTGTCAGGGAGGAGGCCAGGCATCAGGGGTCTTGGGCGTCAAGGAGGGTCCAAGCGTTGGGGATCCCGGGGCCCAGGAGGGAGCCGGGTGATGGGGGTCCCGGGTACCAGGGAAGGGGCTGCGTGTTGGGGGTCCAGGGTGCAGGGGGAGGCCAAGTGTCAGGGTTTTGGGGTGACAAGGAGGGGGCCAGGTGTCAGGGTTCATGGGTGCAATGGAGAGGGCCAGACGTCAGGGGTCCCAGGTACCAAGGAAGGGGCATCAGGGATCCCGGGTACCAGGGAGGGATGGGTATCAGGGGTCCCGGGTGCCGGGTTGGGGGGCTGGGTGTCAAGGGTCCTGGGTGCCAGGAAAGGGGCTGGGCGTTGGGAGTCCCAGATACCAGGGAAGGGGTTGGAGGTTCCAGGTGCCAGGGAAGGGGCTGAGCGTCTGGGGTCCCAAGTGACAGAGAGGAGCCGGAAGTCAGGGGTCCCAGGTGCCAGGGAGGTTGTTGAGGGTCCTGGGTGCCAGGGAGGTGTTGGGAATTGAGGTCCAGGTGCCAGAGAGGGGCCAGCGTCAGGGGTCCCAGTGACAGGGAAGTGGTCAGGCATCTCAGTTGCCAGGGAGGGGGCTGGGCGTCTGGGTTCCTGAGAGACAGGGAGGGGCCTGGCATTGGGGCCATGGGTGCCAGGGAGGGGGTTGGGGTCCCGGGTGCCAGGGAGGGGTTGGGAATCGGGTCTGGGTGCCAGGGAAGGCCGGGCATCGGGGGTCACAGGTTTCAAGGAGGGATCCAGGCATCAGAGATCCCTGGGCCCAGGAGGGAGCCGGGCGATTTGGGTCCCGGGTACCAGGGAAGGGGCTGGGCATCGGGGGTCCAGGATGCCAGAAGAAGATGCTGGGCATCTGGGGTCCTTAGTGACAGGGACGGGACAGGCGTCAGGGGTCACGGTGCCAGGGAGGTGGTCGGGGGTCTTGGGTGACAGGGAGTGTTTGGGCATCAGGAGTCCTGGGTTCCAGGGAGGGGCCTGGCATCAGGGGTCCCTGGTGCCAGGTAGGGATCGGGCATTGAGGGTACCAGGTGCCAGGGAAGAGATCGGGCGTCAGGGTCCCGGGTGCCAGGGAAGCGCCTGGCGTCGAGGGTCCTAGTTGCAAGGGAAGAGGCCAGGCTTCAGATTCTTGGGTTCCAGGGATATGCTGGGCATCGGGGAAGGGGCCAGGTGTCTAGGGTCATGGGTGCCAGGAAGGGGATCGGGTGTCCCAGGTAATAGGGAGGGGGCCGGGTGTCTGGGGTCCTGAGTGACAGGGAGGGGAGGGATGTCGGGTGCCCCGGATGCCCAGGAGGGGCCCAGGTTTCTGGGTTCCTCAGAGCAGGGAGAGTGCCAGACAATGGGGGTCCAGGGTACCAGGGAAGGGCTGGGCTTCAGGGAAGGGGCCGGGTGTCAGGGATCCCGGATGCCTGGGAGGGGGCCGGAAGTTGGGGGTCCCAAGTGACATGGATGTCAGGTGTTGGGAGTCACAGGTGCCAGGGAGGGCCAGGTGTCAAGGGTCCTGGGTGCCAGGGAAGGGGCCAGGCGTCACGGGTCCCCGGTGCCAGTAAGGGGGCCTGGTGTCTGGGGTCCCCAGTGACAGTGAGGGGTTGGGCGTCGGGAGTCCCAGGTGCCCGGTACGGGGCCAGATGGTGTGGGTCCTGGGTACCAGGGGAGGGGTTGGGCGTCAGGGAAGTGGCCAGGTGTTGGGGGTCTGGGGTACCAGGGAGGGGGCCAGACTTTGGGGGTCACGGGAGCCAGGGTGGAGGCCAGACTTCGAGGTCATGGTTGCCAGGGAGGGGTTCGGTGGTCCCAGGTGCCAGGGAGGGGCCCGGCATTGGGTCCCGGGTGCAGGGAAGGGGCCAGCAGGTGGGAGTCCTGGGTTTCAGGGAGTTGGCCGAGCCTCATGGGTCCTGGGTGCCACAGAAGGGGCCAGGCAGCAGGGTTCCTGGGTGCCAGGGAGGGTTCCAGATGTCGAGGGTCCTGGGTGCCAAGGAGGGGGCCACACATCAGGTGCCCCAGGTGTCAGGGAATGGGTTTGGGATCCCAGGTGCCAGGGAGGGGTCGGGCGTCAGCGGTCCCGGGTGCCAGGGAGGGACCATGTGTGGAAGGTCCTGGGTGCCAGGGAGGGGGCCTGGCATCAGAGATCTTGGGTGTCAGGGAAAGGGTCAGGTTTCCCGGGTACCAGGGAAGAGGCTGGGAGTTGGCATTCCAGGTGCCAGGGAGGGCCCGGGCATCGAAGGTCCTGGGTGCCAGGGAGTGGGCTGGGGGACACAGGTCACAGGTGTCAAGGAGGGGGCCATGCATCGAGGATCCCAGGATATGGGTGATGGGGGTCCTGGGTACCAGGGAAGGGGCTCAGCTTCAGGGGTTCTGTGTGCTGGGAAGGGTGAGTGTCAGCATTCCCGGGTGACTATAAGGGGGACAGGTGTCGGGGGTCATGGGTGCCAGGGAGCAGGCCGGGCGTCAGGGGTCCTTGGTGTAAAGGAGGGGCCAGGCGTTGGGGATCCTGGAGCCCAGGAGGGAGCCAGGCGGTAGGGGTCCTGGGTACCAGGAAAGGAGCCTGACGTCAGGGTCCCAGATGCCAGGGAAGGGACCAGGCATCGGGGGTACCGGTGTCAGGGAAGGGGTCATAGTCCCGGGTGCCATGGAGGAGGGAAAACGTCGGGGGTCATGGGTACCAGGGAACGGGTTGGGGTTCTCAGGTGCCAGGGAGGGACCGGGCGTCGACGGTGCCGGGTGCCAGGGAAGAGGCTGGGCGTTGTGGGTCCCAGGTGTCCTGGTATGGCCGGGCGTCAAGGGTCCCGGGTGCCAGGGAGATTGTTAGGTGTCCCTGGTGCCAGGGAGTGTTGGGCGTCGTTGAGGTCTGGGTACCAGAGAGGGGCTGGGCGTCAGGGGTCCCGGAGACAGGGAAGTGGTCAAGCATCTCGGTTGCCAGGGAGGGGGCTGGGCGTCTGGGGTCCTGAGAGACAGGGAGGGGACTGGCATCGCGGCCACAGGTGCCAGGGAGGGGGTTGGGGGTCCTGGGTGCCAGGGAGGGGTAGGGCATCAGGGGTCTGGGTGCCAGAGATGGCTGGGCTTCAGGGGTCACCAGTTTCAAGGAGGGGTCCACGTGTCAGGGATCCCGGGGCCCAATAGGGAGCCAGGCGATTTGGGTCCCTGGTACCAGGGAAGGGGCTGGGCGTCAGGGGTCCAGGGTGTCAAGGAGGGGTGCAGGTGTCAGGGGTCACGGGTGCCAGGGAGGGGACTGGGCATTGGGGGTCACGGGTGCCAGGGAGGGGGTTGGGGGTCTTGGGTGCCAGGGAGGGTTTGGTCATCAGGGGTCCCAGGTGCCAGGGATGGGCCGGGCATCTAGGGTCCTGAGAGACAGGGAGGGGCCTGACGTCGGGAGTCACGGGTGCCAGGGAGCGCTGGGCATCAGGTGTCACGGGTTCCAGGGAGGCAGCTGGATGTTGGTGTTCATGGGTTTCAAGGTGAGGTCCAGGCGTCAGGGATCCCTGGGCCAGGAGTTAGCCGGGCTTTTGGGTCCCAGGTACCAGGGAAGGGGCTGGGCGTCAGGGGTCCAGGGTGCCAGGGAGGAGGCTGGGCTTCTGGGTTCCTGGGTGTCAAGGAGGGGGGCAGGTGTCAGGGGTCACGGGTGCCAGAGAGGGGGTCTGGGTCTCAGGTGCCAGGGAGTGTTTGGGCATCAGGGGTCCCGGGTGCCAGGGAGGGGCCAGGTGTCGAGGGTCCTGGGTGCCAGGGAAAGGGCCGGGCGTCAGGGTTCCTGGATACAAGGCTGGAGGCCAGGCGTCATGGGTCCTGAGTGAATGGGAGGGGCTGACATTGGGTGTCCCGGGTGCAAGGGAGGGGCTGGGCATCAGGGTCCCGGGTGCCAGGGAAGAGGCCGGGCATCGGGGTCTTGGGAGCGAGGGAGATCTTGGACCTCGGGGGAAGAGGCCGGGTGTCTGGGGTCATGGGTGCTAGGGAAGGGGTTGGAGGTCCCAGGTAACAGGGAGGGGGCCGGGGGTCTGGGATCCCGAATGACAGGGAGGGGCTGGGCATCCGGGGACACGGGTGCCAGGGAGGGGGTCAGGAGTCTCAGGTGCCAGGGAGGGGTCAGGCATTGAGGGTCCTGGGTGCTAGGGAGGGGACGGGCATTAGGGGTCCTGGGTGCCAGGGAGGAGATGGGTGTCCTGAGTCCTGGGTGCCAGGGAAGGGGCTGGGCGTCAGGGGTCCCAGGTGCAAGGGAGGAGACTGGGCGTCAGAGGTCCCAAGTGACAGGGAGGGGGCCGGGCGATGTGGGTCCCAGGTGCCCAGGAGGGGCCTGGGCTCTGGAGTCCTGAGAGACAGTGAGGGGCCAGATGATGGGGGTCCCGGGTACCAGGGAAGGGGCTGGGTGTCGGGGAAGGGGCCAGGCATTGGGGATCAGGGGTGCCAGATGTCGGGGATCTTGAATGACAGGGAGAGCATGGTGACAGGGTCACGAGTGCCAGGGAGGGTGTCGAGGGTCCCTGGTGCCCAGGAAGAGGCTGGGTGTCAATGTCCATGGTGCCAGGGATGGGGCTGGATGTTGGGGTGCCAGGGAGGAGGCCGTTCGTCAGGGGTCCTTGGTGTCAAGAGGGGCCAGGCGTTGGGGATCCTCGAGCCCAGGAGGGAGCCAGGAGATGGGGGACCAGCGTGCCAGGGAGGGGCCTGGCATCAGTGGTCCAGGGTATCAGAAAGGGGCCGGGTGTCTGCAGTCCCACTGACAGGGAGGGGCCGGGCATCGGGGTTCACGGGTGCCAGGGAGGGCATCAGGATTCCCGGGTGCCAGGGAGGGGCTGGGCATCTAAGGTTCTGAGAGATGGGAGGGGTCTGGCGTCAGGAGTCATGGGTGCCAGGGAGGGAGTTGGGGGTCCAAGGTCCCAGCGAGGGTTTGGGCTTCAGGGGTCTGGGTGCCAGGGAGGGCCGGGCGACGGGTGTCATGGGTGCCAGGGAGGCGGCTGGCCATTGGGGTTCATGGGTTTCAAGGAGAGTTCCAGGCATCAGGGATCCCTGGGTCCAGGTGTGAGCCGGGCGATTTGGGTCTTGGGTACCAGGGAAGGGGCTGGGCATCAGGGTCCCGGGTGCCAGGGAAGGGGCCGGGCATCAGGGGTCCCTGGGTGCCTGGGAGGGGCCGGGCATCGGGGGTACCACGTGTCAGGGAAGGGGTCATTTGTCACGGGTACCAAGGAAGAGGCCAGGAGTCAATGTTCCAGGTGCCAGGGAGGGGCTGGGCATCTGGGATCCTGAGAAACAGGGAGGGGCTGGGCATCATGGTTCATGGGTGCCAGGGAGGGGGTGTGGGGTATCGGGTGCCAGGAAGGGGTCGGGCGTCAGGGGTCTGGGTACCAGGGACCGCGGGGCTTTGGGGGTCACAGGTTCAAGGATTGGTGCACGCGTTAGGGATCCTGGGGCTCAATAGGGAGCTGGGCAATGGGGGTCCTGGGTCCCAGGGAAGGGGCTGGGCGTTGGGGCTCCAGTGTGCCTGGGGGGAGGCCGGGCATCAGGGTTCCCGGGTGTCAAGGAGGGGGGCAGGTGTCAGGGGTCATGGGTGCCAGGAATGGGGCTGGGTGTCAACGTCCAGGTTGCCAGGGATAGGGCTGGAATTCAGGGTCCCGGGTGCAGGGAGGGGGCTGGGTGTTGGGGGTCATGGGTTCCAGGGAGGGGGAGGGGGTTATGGGTGCCAGGGAGGTTTTGGGCGTCGGGGTCCCGGGTGCAGAAAGGGGGCCGGGCATTGGGGGTCCTGGGTACCAGGGAAGGGGCCAGTCAGTTGGAATCCTGGGTGCCAAGAAAGCGACTGGGCCTCGGGGGTCCTGGGTGCCGTGGAAGGGGCCGGGCGGCAGGGTCGCTGGGTGCCAGGAAGGGGGCCGGACATTGGGAGTCACGGGTGCCAGGGAGGGTGCCGAGCGTCTGCAGTCCCAAGTGACAAGGAGGGGCAAGGCGTCGGGGGTCCAAGGTGCCAGGGAGGGGCCGGGTGTCCAGGGTCCCGGGTGCCAGGGAAGGGCCGGTCGCCGAGTGTCCTGGGTGCCAGGGAGGGGGCCAGCCTCAGCGCAGTCATGGGTGTCAAGGAGGGGGCCAGGCATCAGGGATCCTGTGGCCCAGTTGGGAGCCAGGCGATGGGGGTCCTGGGTACCAGGGAAGGGGCTGGGTGTTGGGGGTCCAGGGTGCTGGGGGAGGCTGAGTGTCAGGGTTCCTGGGTGAGAAGGAGGGGGCCAGGTGCCAGGGTTCACGGGTGCCATGGAGGTGACCGGACGTCGGGGAGGAGGACAGGCATCAGGGGCCCTGCGTGAAAGGAGAGGCCAGGCATTGTGGATTCTGGGTCCCAGGAGGGAGCCAGGCGATGGGGGTCCAAGGTGCCAAGAAAGGGACCGGGCATCAGGGGTCCCGGGTACCAGGGAGGGTTGGGTGTCAGGGGTCCCTGGTGCCAGGGAAGGGGTCAGAGGTTCCAGGTGCCAGAAAGGGGTCGGGCATTGAGGGTTCTGGGTGCCAGGGAGGGGGCCAGGCGTTGGGGGTCCCGTGTACCAGGGATGGTGTCGGAGGTTCTGAGTGTCAGTGAGGGGGCTGAGCGTCTGGGGTCCCAAGTGACAGGGAGGGGCTGGGAGTTGGGGGTCCTGGGAGCCAGGGAGGTTGTTGGGGGTCCTGGGTGCCAGGAAGGTGTTGGGAATTGAGGTCCGGGTGCCAGAGAGTGGCTAGGCGTCAGGGGTCCCAGTGACAGGGAGGGGTCGGGCATCAGGGGTCTGGGTGCCAGGGCTGGCTGGGCATCGGGGGTCACATGTTTCAAGGAGGGGTCCAGGCATCAGGGATCCCTGGTCCCAGGAGGGAGCCAGGCGACTTGGGTCCTGGGTACCAGGGAAGGGGCTGGGCATCGGAGGTCATGGATGCCAGGGAGGGGGTCAGGGGTCTCGGGTGACAGGGAGGGTTTGGGCATCAGGGGTCCCAGGTGCCAGGGAGGGGCCAAGCATCAGGGGTCCTGGGTGCCAGGTAGGGTGGGTGTCGAGGGTCCCAGGTGCCAGGGAAGAGGCCGGGTGTCAGGGTCCTGGGTGTCAGGGAGGGGCCTCGTGTTGAGGGTCCCAGTTGCCAGGGAAGAGGCCTGGCATCAGATTCTTGGGTTCCAGGGAGATGCTGGGTGTCAGGGAAGGGGCTGGGCATCCGGGGTCATGGGTGCCAGGAGGGGGTCGGGCATCCCGGGAAACAGGGACAGGGTCGGGTGTCCCGGGTAACAGGGAGGGGGCCTGGCATGTGGGGTCCCAAGCGACAGGGAAGGGCTGGATGTCGGGTGTCCCGGATGCCCAGGAGGGGCCTGGGCTTCCGGGGTCCCCTGAGACAGGGAGAGGGCCAGGCGATGGGGGTCCTGGTACCAGGGAAGGGCTGGGGGTCAGGGAAGGGGCCGGGTGTCAGGGATCCCAGGTGCCAGGGAAGGGGCCGGAAGTCGGGGGTCTCAAGTGACATGGAGGGTCAGGCCTCAGGAGTCACAGGTGCTAGGGAGGGCCGGGTGTCAAGGGTCCTGGGTGCCAGGGAAGGGGCTGGGCGTCAGGGTCCCCAGTGCCAGTAAGGGGGCCTGGTGTCTGGGGTCCCCAGTGACAGTGAGGGGTCGGGCGTCAGGAGTCCCGGGTGCCCGGTAAGGGGCCGGATGGTGTGGGTCCCGGGTACCAGGGAATGGGTTGGGTGTCGGGGAATGGGCTGGGCGTTGGGTGTCTGTAGTTCCAGGGAGGGGGCCAGACTTCGGGGGTCACAGGAGACATGGTGGAGGCCAGACTTCGAGGTCATGGGTGCCAGGGAGGGGGTCACTGGTCCCCGGTGCCAGGGAGGCGCCCGGCGTCAAGGTCCTGGTTGCATGGAAGGGGCCGGGTGGTGGGAATCCTGGGTGCCAGGGAGGTGGCCGAGCCTCGTGGGTCCTGGGTGCCACAGAAGGGGCCCAGCCGCAGTGTTCCTGGGTGTCAGGGAGGGGGCCGGGTGTTGAGGGTCCTGTGTGCCAGGGAGGGGGCCGGACATCAGGTGTCTCGGGTGTCAGGGAAGGGGTTGGGTGTCCCGGGTGCCAGCGAGGGGCCAGGCGTCAGGGTCCCGGATGCCAGGGAAGGATCTGGGCCCAGTGAGGGGCTGGGTGACGTGGGTCCCAGGTGCCAGGAAGAGGTCGGGGGTCCCGAGTGTCAGGGAGTGGACAGGCATCAGTGGTCCCTGGTGCCAGGGAGGGGATGGGTGTCAAGGTTCTTTGGTGCCAGGGAAGGCGCCGGGCATCAGGGGTCCAGGGTGCAAGGGAGGAGGCCAGGCATCAGGGGTTTGGAGACAGGGAGGGGGCTGGGCGATGGGGGTCCTGGGTACCAGGGAAGGAGCTAGGCGTCGGGGAAGGAGCTGGGCACCAGGGATCGGGGTGCCAGAGAGGGGGCTGTACGTCAGGTGTCCTGGATTCCAGGAGGCATTCGGGCATCAGGGGTCCCGTGTGCCAGGGAGGGGCTGGGCATCGAGGGTCCCGGGTGCCAGGGAAGAGGTGCAGTGTCAAAGTCTAGGGTGTCAGGGAATGGGCCCGATGTCGGGCCACAGGTGTCAAGGAGGGGTTCGAGGGTCCCGGGTGCCTGGGAGGGGCTGTGTCAGGGTCTAGGTGCCAGGGAGGGGCCAGACCTCAGGGGTCCTGAGTGACAGGGAAGGGGTTGAGGGTCCCAGGTGCTAGGGAGGTGCTGGGCATCGGGGTCCTGGGTGCAGGGAGGGGGCCAGACCTTGGGGGTCCTGAGTGACAGGGAAGGGGTCGAGGGTCCCTTGTGCCAGGGAAGGGGCCAGGCAGCGGGAGTCCTGGGTGCTAGGAAGGGGGCCGGACATAGGGGGTCACGGGTGTCAGGGAGGGGGCCGGGTGTCTGTGGTCCCAAGTAACAGGGAGGGGCCAGGCTTCGGGGGTCAGGCCATGCGTCAGGGGTCCTTGGTGTCAAGGAGGGCCAGGTGTTGGGGATCCTGGAGCCCAGGAGGGAGCCAGGCAATAGGGGTCCTGGGTGCCAGGGAGGGGCTGGGCGTCAGGGTCCTGGGTGCCAGGGAGGGGCTGGGCGTCAGGGGTCCTGGGTGCCAGGGAGGGAGCCAGGCGATAGGGGTCCCAGGTGCCAGGGAGGGGCTGGGCGTCAGGGGTCCCTGGTGCCAGGGAGGGGCTGGGCGTCAGGGGTCCCTGGTGCCAGGGAGGGGCCGGGCGTCAGGGGTCCCTGGTGCCAGGGAGGGGCCGGGCGTTGAGGGTGCTGTGTGCCAGGGAGGGGGCTGGGCGTTGGGGGTACTGCATGTTAGGGAAGGGGTCATGGGTCCCGGGTACCAGGGAAGAGGCCGGGAGTCAATGTTCCGGGTCCAGGGAGAGGGCTGGGCGTCTGCTGTCCTGAGAGACAGGGAGGGGCCGGGCATCATGGGTCACTGGTGCCAGGGAGGGGGTTGGGTGTCCCGGGTGCCAGGGAGGGGTCGGGCGTCAGGGGTCTGGGTGCCAGGGACAGCTGGGCTTCATGGGTCACGGGTATCAAGGAGGGGTCCATGCATCAGGGATCCTGGGGCCCAACAGGGAGCTGGGCGATGGGGGTCCCAGGTACTAGGGAAGGGGCTGGGAGTTGGGGTTCCAGCGTGCCTGGGGGGAGGCCAGACATCAGGGTTCCCGGGTGTCAAGGAGGGGAGCAGGTGTCAGGGGTCACGGGTGCCAGGGAGGGGGCCGGACGTTACGGGTAAAGGGTGTCAGGGAAGTTTTCAGGTGTCACAGGGCCCAGAGGGAGCTGGGCGATGGGAGTCCCAGGTACCTGGAAAGGGGACTGGAGTCAGGGGTCCCGGGTACCAGGGAAGGGGCCAGGCATCAGGGGTTCCAGGTACCAGAAAGGGGCTGGGCTTCTGTGGTCCCATTGACAGGGAGTGGGCGGGCATTGGGGTTCCCGGGTGCCAGGGAGGGGTCGGGCATTAGGTGTCCCGGGTGCCAGGCAGGGGCCGGGTGTCTAGGGTCCCGAGAGACAGGGAGGGGCCTGGCGTTGGGAGTCACGAGTGCCTGGGAGGGGGTTGGGGGTTCCAGGTGCCAGGGAGGGGTCGGGCTTCAGGGGTCCAGGTGCCAGGGAGGGCCGGATGTCGGGTGTTACAGGTGCCATGGAGGCGGCTGGACGTTGGGGTTCAAGAGTTTCAAGGAGAGGTCCACGTGTCAGGGATCCCTGGGTCCAGGTGGGAGCCAGGCAATTTGGGTCTTGGGTACCAGGGAAGGGGCTGGGTGCCAGGGGTCCAGGGTGCCAGGGAGGGGCCGGGCATTGAGGGTCACGGGTGCCAGGGAGGGGGTTGGGGGTCCCGGGTGCCAGGGAGGGGCAGGGCATCAGGGAAGGGACCAGGCTCTGGGGATCCAAGGTGCCAGGGAGGGCCCGGACATCGGGGTCACGGGTACCAGGGAACGGGTCGGGGTTCTCAAGTGCCAGGGAGGGACTGGGCGTCGACAGTCCCAGGTGCCAGGGAAAGGCTGGGTGTCATGGGTCCTGGGTGTCCTGGTATGGCCGGGCGTCGAGGGTCCCAGGTTGTTGGGTGTCCTGGGTGCCAGGGAGGTGTCAGGCATTGAGGTTTGGGTGCCAGAGAGGGGCCGGGCGTCAGGGGTCCCAGTGACAGGGAAATGGTCAGGCATCTCAGTTGCCAGGGAGGGGCTGGGCGTCTGGGGTCCTGAGAGACAGGGAGGGGCCTGGCGTCGTGGCCACGGGTGCCAGGGAGGGGGTTGGGGGTCCCGGGTGCCAGGGAGGGGTCGGGCATCAGGGGTCTGGGTGCCAGAGACGGCCAGGCTTTAGGGGTCACAGGTTTCAAGGAGGGGTCCACGTGTCAGGGATCCCGGGGCCCAATAGGGAGCCGGGCAATTTGGGTCCCGGGTACCAGGGAAAGGGCTGGTCATCTGGGGTCCAGGGTGCCCGAAAAGAGGCTGGGCATCGTGGGTCATGGGTGCCAGGGAAGGGTCGGGCATCAGGGGGTCACAGGTGCCAGGGAGGGGCTGGGCATCAGGGTCCTGGGTGCAAGGATGGAGGTCGGGCATCATGGGATCCGGGTGCAAGGGAGGGGCTGGGCATAGGGTTCCTGGTGCCAGGGAGGGTCATGCGTGGAGGGTCCCTGGTGCCAGGGAGGGTCAGGCGTCGAGGGTCCTGGGTGCCAGAGAAAGGGCCAGGCATCAAGGTCCTGGGTGCAAGGATGGAGGCCAAGCGTCATGGGTCCCAAGTGAAAGGGAGGGGCGGGACATCGGGTGTCCCGGGTGCAAGGGAGGGGCTGGGCGTCAGGGTTCCTGGTGCCAGGGAGGGTCGGGCGTCGAGGGTCCCGTTTGCCAGGGAAGAGGCCGGGCGTCGGGGCAGTGGGAGCCAGGGAGATCTTGGACGTCGGGAAGAGGTGGGGTGTATGGGGTCATGGGTGCCAGGGAGGGGGTAGGAGGTCCCAGGTAACAGGGAGGGGGACGGGTGTCTGGGATCCCGAGTGACAGGGAGGGGCTGGGCGTCGGGGGTCACGGGTGCCAGGGAAGGGGTCGGAGGTCTCAGGTGCCAGGGAGGTGCTGGGCATCAGGGGCCCCGGGTGCCAGGGAGGGGCTGGGCGTCTGGGGATCGGGGAAGGGGCCGGGCTCTGGGGATCCGTGGTGCCAGGGAGGGGGCCGGATGTCGGGGGTCATGGGTACCAGGGAACGGGTCAGGGTTCTTGGGTGCCAGGGAAGGACAGGGTGTCAACGGTCCCAGGAACCAGGGAAGAGGTTGGGTGTCGTGGGTCCCGGGTGTCCTGGTATGGCCGGGCGTCGGGGGTCCCGGGTGCCAGGGAAGGGGTCCGGGATCCCAGGCAGCTTCCACTGGCTCCGCTTCCTCCCTGTGGGGACCCCCGGGCCCACACACTCACCATGTCGGGGTCCTCAGCTCCTAGGTGCCCGGTGACTCCCAGCTTGTGAAGGTGGAGAGCACAGACCCCGACTTGGCTCTTTAGCTTCGCAACAGCGCAGCCCTCTCCTAGGACCTCGCTCTGCCTAGGAACTCTAAGACCACTGTGACGTCAAGATCCCGCGTGATGACATCACCGTGCCTGATTGGACGGGCGCGCCCACAGCGACACAAAAGACTCAGCCAATCAGCATCCTCCAAGGCGTGGCTCCCTAACCGGTCTGTGCTTGGCGTGAATCAGGAGAGGTGGGAAGCGGCCTCCTGCCCTCCTCCTGGGCTCCTCTCCGCGTGGTGCACCTGCCACCCGCTGGGATCACCCCGGGGTCGCCCCATGCTTCTCGCAGGCGGATCCTGGCTGCAGCTGGCGGTCACCTGCTTCAGGTGAGTTAAAATTCTGCTGGCTTAGGGGCTTTCGCTTTGTATTTCTGCTCATTTTTCTGTTGGGCCATTTGTATCATGTTTTAATATTGATTTGAAGAATGCTTAAAGGCATCACATAATTGAATCCTTTTTTTCCCTCCTGTCAATATATGTTTTCCACTCTGCCTACTGACTTTTAATATCTTCTATTTGTTTCTTGCCAGTGCTTGGTAATCTAGTGGATTTTAAAAATATTGATCTTTCCTGAAAGCTCGTTCAATTCATTTATCAGTTTTTGTTTTTAGATGTTATGGATTCTCTCTAAATAAAGATCTCCAATATACTGAGATTTTATTGCTTAGAAATTGATCTTTACACCTTATTTTTTCCTTTGGTTCTTATTCCCCCTCCCCCTACTACTCCTCCAGTAAGAAGCTGGAGACAAAAAAGAAAGAAAGAAAGAAAGAAAGAAAGAAAGAAAGAAAGAAAGAAAGAAAGAAAGAAAGAAAGAAAGAAAGAAAGAAAGAAAGAAAGAAAGAAAGAAAGAAAGAAAGAAAGAAAGAAAGAAAGAAAGAAAGAAAGAAAGAAAGAAAGAAAGAAAGAAAGAAAGAAAGAAAGAAAGAAAGAAAGAAAGAAAGAAAGAAAGAAAGAAAGAAAGAAAGAAAGAAAGAAAGAAAGAAAGAAAGAAAGAAAGAAAGAAAGAAAGAAAGAAAGAAAGAAAGAAAGAAAGAAAGAAAGAAAGAAAGAAAGAAAGAAAGAAAGAAAGAAAGAAAGAAAGAAAGAAAGAAAGAAAGAAAGAAAGAAAGAAAGAAAGAAAGAAAGAAAGAAAGAAAGAAAGAAAGAAAGAAAGAAAGAAAGAAAGAAAGAAAGAAAGAAAGAAAGAAAGAAAGAAAGAAAGAAAGAAAGAAAGAAAGAAAGAAAGAAAGAAAGAAAGAAAGAAAGAAAGAAAGAAAGAAAGAAAGAAAGAAAGAAAGAAATGTACCACAGCCTGGAATTGAGGATTATTAGGTTCACTAACTGTATGCTAATGCAGACAAGTGCATATGTGAATTTCATATGCCCGAATTTCCAGTATAAACACATTAATTCTATTTGGAATAAATGAGGATGGAATAAAAAAAGATGAATTTGGAGACAGTGGAGTCAGCTGGTTTAGGTTTCTAAAGGGAGAAATCTGTCAATGATCCCGTATTAATTGTGTTGTCTGTTGTAGGATCCTTTTAAACAACCTTGATTAGAGTAAGGAAGCCACAGTTTATTTTTACCAAAAAAATAGTAAGTTTTTTTTTTTTAAATTACATGCTGATTTTTTAAATGCTTTTCAACATTCAATCTAATTGGTCATGTGATTTTCTTGAATTTTTCAACTACCTGGACAATCTACATGGCTTGTTCAAAATGTTACCCCTCTTGCATTTTTCTTCTATCTCACTTGTTATTGAATTTATTTTCATATGTATTTCATTTATTATAAAACTACTAAGGAGATATGCATGTGTTTTTAAAAGACAGGCTTATACATAATTCATATTTCAAGTTCTGATCAATTTGCATTATAATCAATGTAATTCTGGCTTTCTAAAATTGTGAAAATATTCTGTGCTTATTTCTACCTTGGCATGTCTGGGAAATATAAGTGTGTCTGTTTTTTTTTTCTTAAATGTTTGGAATATTTTGTATTTCTATAACTTAAATTTTGTTTCTGTAACTTTTTATTGGTTGGTAGTCTTTAAATTGTGATTCAACTTGCTTAGTTTAATGTAGAGTATTCTATTTTATATTTGTTATATTGGATTTGGGAAATTTATATTTGTGCCGTGGGAATTTGATTTCCAAAATGTAGTAGATTATTATCTCTGGTCAAATTTTACTCCTGAGTTTTACAAAAAATTTTTTCTAGCATCTTGACTAGGCTATATTCTCTGTAAAGACTTGTTTTAATATCTGAAACTGGACATCGGTGTTACTTTTCCCTGTGTTTCCTGTCGCTCCCCCTCTTCGTGGAGGAGTGACACAGGACCCTGCGCTGTTCTTTCGTCTGCTCGGCCCTCCCGGGGTTTGCTGCTGGTTCTTCCCGGGTTGGCTACCGACCCTTCCACCTCCGTGGAAGGGCGGTTCCCCCTGCCACATTCCCCACTTCCGCGGGGGAGCAGCACACCGCCGGCCGGCTCTCTCGGGGGCTGCACAGGTGTTCCTTCAGATAGATGTTCCTCTTAGATGTTCCTGGTGCATGTTGTCTCTCTCCTCCTTTATAGTCCTCTTCCACCAATCCCAACTCTGCTACCCACACGCTGCTCTCCTCCAATCAGGAGCAGGTCCTGCTGCTTATTGGTTGAACTGGAGGCAGCTGTGTAGAAGCTGTTTCCTCCTCTCCCAGCGCCATATTGTGGGAGAGCAGATGTATAGAATAAGTCTTAATTCCAGTAACTTAGTCTAGTCCGAGTTGCTCCCCACAGTTTCCTTAATTACTTTTACTCATGGTTTATTAATTTTGTTAACATTAAAAAGTATATCCGTGTTTGTGGTACTTTTTAATAAGCATTTCACATTATGGAATTTATACACTATGGAATACTACTCAGTGGTAAAAAAAAAATGAAATCCTGTCTTTTGCAACAACATGGATGCAACTAGAGACCATTATCCCTAGTGAAATAAGCCAGTCCCAAAAAGACAAATACTGTGTTTTCCCTAATCTGTCATAACTAACAGAGCATCTAAATGTAATCTGTAGGAGTGAAATTGACATCTTGAGCTTTGATGACTGTTTACAGCCCTTGTCTCTGTAGTTGAGGAATTTTTTTCTCCTCATACTATTTGTTGAACTCTTACTCACTGTAGGGTTAATCTTCTGAGTATAAAGAAAACCGAAAAAAAGCATTTCATATCTCCTGTTATCTTTTTGCTTGTCTTTATTTCATGTAATTTCATGATTTTTTTCTTTTCAATTGTTAAAAGGGAATTGTGATGATTGATTTTTAGTATTTTATTCTAATATACTCACTTAAGGCTATAATTTCTGTATCTATCCCAGCCCATGGATTTCCTCTTCTCTTTCCAAACGCTGTGTGTGCAGACCCTGCAGGCCTCCCAGTGTTTCCACTTGCATGTGCATATTGGCTACATGTGTTTCCATTCCTGTGCCTGATACACAGAACAGATTTTATACATATTCAATGGAAGCCATATTCACAGTTTTAATTGTGATTTTTCCATTGCTCATAATCTATGTTATGATACTCTCTTGCAATTCTGGGTGGTGGGAGCAAGTCACAGCTCCCCATCATCAGCCAAAAAATCGTGAGGTCAAGCAAGTGATTCTTTACAATGTGCTGTGTTGTTGAGCTCTAATGTTCAGTTAGACAAATGTATTGAAGGCTTTTTTTCTTTTAATGATTTTTCCAATTTCTTAAAAAAAACACCACAATGGTAAAACTGAAACCAAGGAGAAATCCTGAGGACCTGTCAGAGACAAAGTAAAACAGGGTAATGGGAAGTCCTGAGGTCTTTGGGCACGTTGGCTTTGACAACAACACACACACACACACACACACACACTCACCCACTGAGCACATCTGTACAAAACATTCTGTGTTAGGAGAAGTAGGGTAAGGTCAAGGGATCAGGAAACACTTTCATATTGGACCAGCCTCCCTTAAGGCTCACTAGCTTGTCCAGCATCCAGCCCCTGAGGCTGGCCAGACTTTGCTATGAGAGACTGGAGTTAAAAATGCAGTTCCAGCCTGTAGACATGAGGATGCTCCCCACTTGGTTATGCACCTGTGCCACAGACTCCTCACAACTCCTACTTGTCTGCCATCTCCTTATTCTCCTGGATGATGTCTTGGGGATGTTGGATGAAGGTTTTCTTTTTTGCTTTCTTCTTTTCCATTTTGTGCTGTCCTTTGTCTTTCCTTCTTAGATTGCTTCTCCTTGTTTTCAGGTTGCTTTGACCTCCACCCTTAATCTTCACCATTCCCAATCCCCTTATGGCTTGTCCCTGGATCCGTGGGTGTCAGACACTCCCAGGCACTCTGGAGTTTCATTTTTTCTTTGCAATTACCACTTGCACTGCTTTTTTGTTTCCCCTTGGAAGTCCTAGAGGCATTTTCTTGGGAACCAGCACCATCTCCACCTTCCTCAGCCTTCAGCTTCTCCTTCTGCTTGCTCCTGGGGGCCTTCGTTGCCAACAGGACCCAGGAAGCTCCTGCTTTGCAGCTCCTGCGATCATTCTTGCTGATCTTGGTGATGTCCATGGCCATTTCTTTCCTGCTTCAGCAACTCCATCAGGACCTTGCCCACCAAGGCCTGCATCTGGTTTTACTCATGGACTAGGTTTTCCCAGGAGGTGGTGGGAACTATTGATTAGAAGGATTGTGCTTCGGAGGCCCATGACCCACTTCTTGGGCTTCTGAGCTGTGGTGCTTCATGCGGCCTCTTTTCTTCTTGCATTGGGAAACATGATCCCTGTTGCCTGTTGGGACTGAGTCTGCTGCTTGACATCTAGGGAATCTGGTGTCCAGAGTAGAGGGAACTGGAAGGTTGATGTCTGACCTGGGAGGAGTCTTTGACACCTGAGAACAGGGCAGGATAAGCCTAGGGTTACTCTCTGTAATTCACTCCCTCCCAGTAGGGTTTGAACCCAAGCTGGGGGCTGAGTTGGCCATCTGGGGCCCTTCCCTCCCTGAAGAACTGTTTCTGCTCTTCTCACTATTGTCAGAGCTCCAGGTCTTTGGTTTTGGGGTTCCCTGAGGGAGGGACTCTGGTCCGCTGGTCCTTGGTTTTACCAAGCTTTTGGTCACTGTTGCCTGGACAGGGGCACTCTGGAGTTCCATCACAGGGAATTTTCCCACAGCACCATCACCCCCCATGAAGACTGGCAGTAGGTGGCTGGGGCTCACTTCATTTCTGGACAAGGATATTCAGGGTAGCTTGGTCAGAAGGAAGGAAAATGGACTCTTGTTTGCCTATTTGTCACCTGCATGGCTGTTGCCTCCTATTTCTTGCCTCTGATACTCAGCGAGACTCCTTGTTGGTGCTGGCCCCAGGGACTGTCTTGGTGGGCAGTGGACACTGCATTGGTTTTGATGGCAGGAGCCAAGGTATGTACTGTCAGGATCATGCCTCCATTCACACGCTTTGGGAAGCTCCTGGCCATGTTCTCTGAGGCCCAGGCATTCCTCAGGAAGCTCCCAGCTTAGGCTTGCACAAGGGGTAGCATCTAGACCAGTTGGATTATGATTAGGGCCAGCAAAATCAGAGGGGTTTAATCACCTGGCTCAAAGACAACTAACTGCTCCCTGAAGCTGCTTTGCCTCTTCTGTCAGGGTTCTGGGATCAGGGTCGTTCTTCTGGAAGTGTGGAAGTTGCTGTCCTTGTCACAGAAGACATGATCCAGCTTCATGGCTGCAGGTGTTTCCCCTTCAATGTCTGCCTCCTCTTCACTGCTCCTCTGAGTTCTTCCAAATCAGAATTCGGGTTGTAGGAACTTGGCCACATGGTTACAGAGTTCAATAAATAGGCCCCTTCAGAGCCAATGTGGAGTAGCAGCATGGAACCTGGACTCAACCACCTGGGTTTTCATTCTGCCTCTGTCATTTACTTGTTCCTTAGGTAACTTATGAATCTCAGTTTTCTCATGTGTAAAATGGAGGTATTAAAAGCTGCAATTCCTAGGATAAATGTGAGAAATAAAGCAGCTAATCTTTCTAAAGTGCTTAAAATAAAGCATACAGGAAAATCTCAATAAGTTTTTGGATCACATTTACTTTATTTGCTGTGGAATGTATTAGTGACCATATATATTGAAATACCACCATTGGTGTTGGGATGGAGTGAGGGATGATGTAAGGTATGATAGGGAGAAATGGCTTCTGATCTTATATGACTTGCAGTTATTTGGGGGAAGTTAGGGCTGAAAAAATAACCAACATTGCCATTAGGTAAGTGACATTTGAAGGAGTGATAGTTTTAACATTTAAGAAACTCAGTACTTTGGGTTTTTAAAATAATTTTTAAACTTATAAAAGTTGAGTAAATTTCATGTATTTCACATATGCAGATTTAGGTGCATTGTGATACTTCCTACTCTACCCTCCCTTATCATTCCTTTCTTACTCTTTCTTTTAATTTTTACAATGACTTACTTTCAGTTTATTTTATAATCATAAGCTTAACCCCCCTCTAACACAAGTAGTAACAAGTCACATGTAACAAGCAGTAAGACGGAGAAACAAACAAAACACTGTTCTTCAAAGGTAGAGACAAGAGCTGTAAACAATAATCAAACCACAAAATGTCCATTTCGCTCATATACATTAAATTTTTGTACTCTGTTAGTTACCACAGATCATGGAAAACATTTTTCTCATTGGGACTGGTTTATTTCACTAGGTATAATGGATTCCAGTTGCAACCATTTTGTTGCAACCAACAAAATTTCATTGTTTTTTATGGCTAAGTAGCATTCCATAGTTTATATGTACCACATTTTCTTTATATAAACATTGGTTGATGAGCATCTGGGTTGATTCTGTATCTTAGCTACTGCAAATTGAGCTGTATTAAACATAGGGGTACAGATAAACTCTCTCATATGCTGCTTTCATTTTTTGGGTAAATTCCCAGAAGTGTGATGGCTGGGTCATATGGTAGATTTGTTTTCAGATTTCTGAGGTATCTTCATACTGTCTTCTACAATGGCGGTACCAGTTTACATTCCCAGCTTTCCCCTGATGTCCTCACACATATTTATGGTTTATTGATTTTAATATAGTAGCTGTTCTAATTGTGATGAGGGAAAACTTCATTGTGGTTTTTGTTCTCATTTCCTTGATGGCTATTATCCTGGGTATTTTTCAGGTGTCTGTTGGCCATTTGAATTTCATCCTTTGAAAAATGCCTGATCGAGTCCTTTACCCATTTCTTAACTGGATTGTTCATTTTCTTTTGATGAGTTTCTTGAGCTCTTATAGGTTATGGATATTAATATCTTATCAGTTGCATAGTTTGCAATATTTTCTCCTGTTCTATCGGTTGCTTCTTCACTTTGCTGTTTCCTTTGCAGTACAGAAGATTCTTAGCCTGATGTAGTCCTATTTGTTTACTTTTGCTTTTATGGCCTGTGCTTCTGGGTCTTCTCAAAGAAGTCTTTGCCTATGCCAAAATTTCTGCAATGTTCCCTAGTAATTTGCTGGTATCAGATCATAGATTCAGATCCCTGATCCATTTGCGTTGATTTTTGTATAACGTATAAGATAGAGGTCTTGTTTCACACTTCTTCATGTGGAGATTCAATCATCTTGCAACACTTTGTTGAAGAGACTGGCCTGGGGGCTGGCACTGTGGCGTAGCTGGAAAAGCCAATGCCTATGTAGTAGGTAAAGCTAACACCTGCAGTGCCAGCATCCCATATGTGCACCAGTTAGTATCCCAGCTGTTCCACTTCTCATCCAGCTCTCTGCTATGGCCTGGGAGAGCAGTGGAGGATGGCCCAAGCCTTTGGGCCCCTGCACCCTTGTGGGAGTCCCAGAGGAAACTCCTGGCTCCTACCTTCAGATCAGAGCAGCTCTGGCCATTGCAGCCAATTGGGGAGTAAACCAGCAGATGGAAGACCTCTCTCTCTCTCTCTCTCTCTCTCTCTCTGTCTCTCTCTCCCTCTCCCTCTCCTTCTCTTGTATGTAATGCTGAATTTCAAATAAATCTTTTTTAAAAAAGAAAGAGAGAGACTGGCCTTTCTTCAAGGATCAATTTTAGTTCCTTTGTCAAAGATTAGTTGGCTATGGAGGTGTGGATTGATTTCTGGGGTTTCTATTCTGTTCCCTTGGTTATATGTCTATTTTTGTGCCTGTACCGGGCTTGTTTTGAACATAAGTGCCTTGCAAGATAACTTGAAGTTTGTTATTGTGATACCTCTGGCTTTTTTTTCTTGTTTACAATTGCTCTAGCTATCTGGGGTCTCTTGTACTTCCACACAAATTTTAGCATTGTTTCCTGTAAATCTGAGAAGAATGTCATTGGTACTTTGATTTGGACCACTTTGAGTTTTTTTTTTTTTTTGCTTATCTGTTTTTAGGATAACTTTGAATATGTAAATTGCTATGGATAGTATGGGCATTTTGATTATGTTAATTCTTCCAATCTACAAGCGTGGAAGGTTCTTCCATTTTTTTGTGTCTTCTTTGATTTCTTGTTTTAATATATTGTAATTTTCATTGTAGAGAACTTTGACATCCTTGTTTAAATTTATTTCAAGGTATTGAAATATTTTGTAGCTATTGTGAATGATATTGATCTTACATGTTCTTTCTCTGCCATGGAATTTTTCTGTGTATACAAAGGGTATTGATATTTGTGTGTTGATTTCATATCTTGCAACTTTACCAAACTCTCTTAAAAGTTTCAGCAGTCTCTTTTTTTAAGATTTATTTATTTACTTTAAAGTCAGAGTACACAGACAGAGAAGGAGAGGCAGAGAGAGAGAGAGGGATAGTGAGAGAGAGAAAGGTCTTCCATCTGATAGTTCACTCCCCAGATGGCTGCAACAGCTGGAGCCGCACCAGTCTGAAGCCAGGAGCCAGGAGTTTCTTCCGGGTCTCCCACATGGGTGTAGGGGCCCAAGGCCTTGGGTCATCTTCTGCTTCTTTCCCAGGCCATAGCAGAGACCTGGATCAGAAGTGGAGCAGCTGGGACTAGAACTGGCACCCATATGGGATGCCAGCACGGCAAGCAGTGGCTTTACCTGCTATGCCACAGCACCAGCCCTGAGTTTCAGCAGTCTCTTAGTGGCGTTTATTTTCAGCTACTTCCCACAGTGTCTCTCACAGTGGAGTTTATTTTCAGCTACTTGAAAAGTTAGATAGAGAAAGAGAAGAGAGAAGGGGAAACAGATCTTTTATTCTCTGGTTCACTTCCTAAATGTCTGCTACAGCCAGGGCTGGTCCTAGCCAAGGCTAGGAGCCAGGATGATGATCTTGGGCTCCCAAATGAGTGAAAGATGCACAAGTATTTGGCATCATCTGCTGTCTCCCAGGATTCATTAACAAGGAGCTGAATCAGAAATAGAGTAGCCAGGGGCCGGGGCTGTGGCATAGCAGGTAAAACCACTGCCTGCACTGCTGGAATCCCATATGGGTGCCAGTTTGAGACCTGGCTGCTTTACTTCTGATCCAGTTCTCTGCTGTAGCCCGGGAAAGCAGTGGAAGATGGCCAAAGTGCTTGGGCTACTGCACCTGTGTGGGAAGACCTGGAGGAAGCTTCTGGCTCCTGGCTTCAGACTGGCCAGGCTCATCCATTGCAGCCATCTGGGGAGTGAACCATTGGATGGAAGACCTCTCTCTCTCTCTCTCTCTCTCTCTCTCTCTCTCTCTCCCTACCTCCCTCCCTCCCTCCCTCCCTCCCTCCCTCCTTCTGTCTCTCTGTAGCTCTGCCTTTCAAATAATAAATAAATCTTTAAAAAAAAAGAAAGAAAAAGAGTAGCCAGGACTTCAGTCAGCACTCCAGTATTGGATACAGGTGTCTCTAGTAGTGTCCAGCTTGCTGTGCCACAAGGCCTGTGCCAGAATTCTTTTAACTCTATTTTCTCACAATTTTTTGAAGTATCCTCAGATATATGTGTGTGTAATGTATGTATATATGTGATAGCAAAAGCAGATATATATATATATAAACATGTATATTAAGACACTAAGACAAAGAACAAGTCATTTCAATATACATCTTTCAAATTAAGAGTCAGAGAACAATTTTATCCTCTAATCTAGACAGGTTGGGGTAAATAATAGTAAAACAAATCCTTCTATTCATCGGAAAACATATACCTCTCTGAAGACTTACATATTTTTAAAAAAAGTTATGAGGAATTACATTTAATTTTACAATCTAAATCCTTTGATGGTATTCACAGGGACTGAAAAGACAGCCCTTGGATGAATGCTATAATTGCATAGGGACCTTTTGAGAGATACAGTTAATTTAGAAAATGGCAAAGACATGAGCCCCTGGGGTGGGGTGGGGGTATAGGTTGAAGAAGGTTTCTCTGATGAACTGATAGGAGTATAGTTCCTTGCCTCATCCCTCTCCATCTTTATATCTGTGAAACCAACATCAAATTTACTGCTCCCACCACACCCACATAAAATGGCAGCAAATGCGTGGCAAACTCTTACAGAAATTCTATTTCAAAAAGAGGGGAATGGAGAGCATAAAGAAGTGACTAGAAATTCAGACCTCAGCAAATGCTGGGTCTTTATTTTTTAAGACTTATTTGAAAAGCAGTTACAAAGGGAAGAATGGGGGTGGGGGAGAGAGATGTCTTCCATCTGCTAGTTCACTCCCAGAATTGCCGAAATGCCCAAGGCCCAGACCGGCCAGAGCCAAGATCCAGGAATTTCTTTCCAGTCTCGCACGTGGGTGCAGGGATCAAAGTACTTGGGCCATCCTCAGCACCTTTCACAGATGCAATGGCAGGGAGCAGGATCAGAAGTGGAGCAGCTGGGACATGAACCAGCACCCATAAGGGATGCCAGCACATCAGGCCATGGCCTAACCCACTGAGGCACAGTGCCAGGCCCTGTTGGGCCTTTTTTGATGAAGATTCAGTAGGAGAGAAAAGCAAAGTAGAATCCAGGAGTAACAAAATATCGAAATCACTAAAACTAGAGTCCTGATTAGATTAATGTGAGGGTCATCTCTCCAAAGGCTGCCTCAAAGAAAAAGATAAAAATTATGTTTAGCTATTGAAAATAAGACAAAATTAAGTGAAGCTTTATGGATGTACTGGACAGAAGGAAAGATTAATATAAATTTGACTAGGAGCTGGCCCTGTGGTGTAGCAGGTTAAGCTGCCACCTTCAGTGTCAGTATCCCATATTCGCGCTGGTTCTAGTCTGGACTGTTCTGCTTCTGATCCAGCTCTCTGCTATGGCCTGGGAAAGCAGTAGAAGATGGCCCAAGTGTTTGAGTCCCTGCACCCATGTGGGAAGACCTGGAGGAAGCTTCTGGCTACTGGCTTTGGATTGGTGCAGCTCCAGCCGTTGCAGCCAGTTGGGGAGTGAACCAGTGGATGAAAGACCTCTCTCTCTCTCTGCCTCTCCTTCTCTCTCTGTGTAACTCTGACTTTCAAATAAATAAATAAATCTTTAAAAATAATAAATAAAATATAAATTAGACTACATCAAATGAAAATATTATACCAGTATCAAGTCTAGACAGATACGTACTTTATTTTTCCATAATGTTTTTGACTCTGTGACACCTCACAATTTAACAGGCACTTGAGACTGAGCAGCTGTGCCACCATGTAACAAGTAACCACCAGTTAGTCACTCCTCAATTCCATTGTCACATTCCAGGCTGCACAGGTGCATGCCACCCTGCTTCTCCACCTTCCCCCAAGTAATGTGTGGTTCTGAGTACAGTAAACCAATAAATGTAAAATAAAGCTTTAACGAAACAGTGTAATTTAGTGCCAAAATTCTGCGCAGCAAGTAGGGTCAGTCAAGGAAGCCCTTTCCTGGCCACGGGGTTCTCAGACAGACTTCCTCTACCAAGCCTGGCAGCCAGTCCCATGGGGAGGTCAGGCGCGAAGTCACCAATGAATCAAAGAGCTCAGCACACAGCATGGCAGGTGCTACTTTCTCTGTCCAGTTTGGCTCTGTTGTGTCTCCCTGTGGCATGCTCGCAGCTCCACAGGCCTCTGATCTACCTGGCAGGGCAGTTTCACAGGGGCCAAGTGCTCCTGCCCGCCCCTGTGTGGGAGTGACAGTGTGAGGTGAAGCAGTGTTGGCCTACTTGCCACCCTCAGAATCGGGGCCCTGTATCTCTGCAGGATGCCTGGGCACAGTGGTCGTCTCACTTCTCACCAAGGTCCACATGGCCACCCTGTCCCTAACCGGCTGTTACAGCACCACAGTGACCACCATATCTGCATAGCAGAGAGGCAGGAGCTAAGAGTTTGGGGTTCCCTTCTCTGTGAGTATCCTCCGTGCCCACGTCTCTGCCCCATAATTTTGCTTCTTACTCCCTAAATGGTTTAATAGTGACTGGGGCAGGACAGAGGAGCAGGGAGCCTGTGGCTTGCAGAGACCCAACCTTGGCATGCACTGACATTCTAAATGGTCTGTTCATGTCCTCTGGGACCTTTGCTGATCTTCCATCTGATGGTCCACTCTCCAAATGGCCACGATGGCCAGGACTGGGCCATACTGAAGCCAGGAGCCAAGAACTCTATCCACTCTAATATATTAGGATATTTTATTATGAGAAGATAGGATTGCTTTCTGATCTCCTAGATAAGAATGATAATCAAAATGAAAGTATCTACAATGTCTCACCTTTTTTTTTGACAGGCAGAGTGGATAGAGAGAGACAGAGAGAAAGGTCTTCCTTTTTCCATTGGTTCACCCTCCAATGGCTGCCACAGCTGGCGTGCTGCAGCTGGCGCACCGCACTGATCCAAAGGCAGGAGCCAGGTGCTTCTCCTGGTCTCCCATGGGGTGCAGGGCCCAAGCACTTGGGGCATCCTCCACTGCCTTCCCGGGCCACAGCAGAGAGCTGGCCTGGAAGAGGGGCAACCGGGAAAGAATCCGGCACCCCAACCGGGACTAGAACCCGGTGTGCCGGCGCCGCTAGGTGGAGGATTAGCCTATTGAGCCACAGCGCCGGCCTCATTTTGTTTTAAATATTTGCCAAATTGCATATTTAAATATTTGCCAAATCGGTAGTTTTTGTTTTTGGTTTTTTTTTTTTTTTTTTTTTTTTTTTTTTTTTGGGACAGGCAAAGTTAGACAGTGAGAGAGAGAGACAGAGAGAAAGATCTTCCTTCCATTGGTTTACCCCTGAAATGGCCCGTACATCTGGCACCCTGTGCTGATCCGAAGCCAGGAGCCAGGTGCTTCCTCCTGGTCTCCTATGCAAGTGCAGGCCCAAGCACTTGGGCCATCCTCCACTGCACTCCCGGGCCACAGCAGAGAGCTGGACTGGAAGAGGAGCAACCGGGATAGAATCCGGTGCCCCAACTGGGACTAGAAACGGGGTGCTGGTGCCGTAGGCGGAGGATTAGCCTAGTGAGCTGTGGCACCAGCTGAATTGGTAGTTTTTTAAACAGATGCAATATCGTTTGTATACACAATTCTAAAAGCATAATGATATATCCTTCTTCTCGCTCTCCCACTCTTCTTCCTTGTATTTTTTCTTTAGTTTTTGAGATAACATTTTAAATACACTTTACAGTAAAAAAAAGTCTTAATATTCACCAAAGAAAAGTTTAACAAATAAAATGCAAAAAGACCCTAGTTTAGTGGGAATATAGTGAATGGCTATAAACAATATTTAAAAATGAAGACATCAAATGAGAAACTAATATGTGTCCTAATTCCTTTACAAAAAGTCTCATGGGAAATCTTTCATTATTTACCAAATATCAGTGCAAAAACATCTATTTATATGATCTCTAAACAAATGGATTGTGTGTAATAAAGTAGAAGTTTTCTCAAGTTTTCTTGACAGTCTCACATAAAAACTGTTTAATAAATGTAAACAACTTCAACCCCCTTGTAAATTTTAGAAATTGTTAGGCAGTCTACACTGTTTCTAGTTAATAATTCCACATACTAGAACTACTGGGGTATTTCCTAGAAAGCTACTCAGAAAGGCCAGGTCCTGGAACTGAGACCCTGTTTCCTGCATGGGAAGAAAGGAGAATTGGGGACCCCATAGACGACAGCTCCTCACATGCAGTGCATAAAGCCCACACACACAGCACTGCTGCTCCCTAGTGACCACTCTGTTCACACTGCACAATCAGGGAGATGCGGGGCTGCTGCCACTCAGCTCCCCACAGATGGCTCTGGGGCCCAGACTTCTCTGCTAACAGGGAAGGGGCAGGGTGCCTGGGTCCTGGGTGCCAGTCCAGGCCCCACCCTGTAGACCACAGGGAACCCAGGGAAGTGCTGTGCTGACAGTGAGATGGGGCCCAAGGTTCCAGAGACACCCTCTGGGAGCCCACGTCCTGCCATCAGGTACCACCAGCTTCCCCTTCCCCCACTCTGGACACCTGGCCACACACACTCACCATTCCCGGGCATCCAAGATGGGCTGTGTTGTGGTGGACAAGGTCAGAGAACAGCGGATGCCACACAGGGCCTCGAGTCTCCCAGCGGCCGAGACCCTCCTTGGACCTCTCTCCTCCAGAAATTTAGAACTCTGTGGTGTCACAATCCAGTGTGATTATGTGGCAGTGACGTCACTGCGCCTGATCGGACAGCTCACATAGCTGTCAGCACACAGGACTCAGAAGATGCAACAAATCAGCATCGTTCACAGCAGGGACGGGAACTCCAGGCCACTCCAGATAAGTAGAGAGGTGAGGTCTGGGTTCAGGGGCCAAGGGCCTCCTCCAGGGCTGCACCCTTTCACCAGCAGGATCCTGACACCTGCTGGGACCCTCCTGCCTCCCCACGGGTCTTCCTGGGAGAATCCCACCTGGAGGCTGCAGTAACCTGCTTAGGTGAGTTAGAGAGTATTGGCTATTTATTGGCTTTGGTCTTTTTCATTTTCTTCATATTGCTGACTCATTTCTCTGTGGGGTTTTTAATATTGAGAATATTTACAGATATTACAAAGTCAATCCTTTTTTCATCTCTCCTAGATATTTGTTTTCTAGTCTGCCTCTTGACCTTTAATATTATTTTCTGTATGTTTCTTGCTGGTACTTAGTAATTAGTGGATTTTATGCATTAATCTTTCCAGTAATATTGTTAAATTTATTTATCAGTTGTATTTATTATTAGATTTTATGAATTATTTAGGTGCTTAAGTGTCATCCTATATAATTCTTTGTGTGTATGTGTATATATATATATATACACAATTTCATTCCTTATAAATTAAACTTCACACATTTTTTGCCATTTTATTTCCCTGATTACCCTTACAATAGAAAATTGAAAAGAAAGAGTGGTGGCGTCTGGGTGTAGGCTTACATCCAGGGAAAAGCTTTCAATGATTCTGTATTAGTTGTGTTGGTTTTTGTAGGTTTCTTTTAATCTTGATCAGACTGAAGAAGTTACTTTCTGCTTGTTTTCACTGATATAAGGTTTTTTTATTAGATGCTGAGTTTTATTAAATATTTTCAACATGTAATCTAAACAATCACATGATTGTCTTTTTGCATTTTTCACCTATTTGGATGGCTTTTTTGGGAACCTTGACAACTCTTGTATTTTTTTATTATCTCTTGCTTGTAATTGACCTATTATGTTTTCCTATATCATTTCATTTATTGTAATAATACTTAGCCGCCTGGTGAGTCATGGGCTGGCAGTTGTGGTTCGCCGGGACCAGGAGGCCAGGGCGGGGTCCCAGCCTGGCTCCCCGTGACCCCTTGCGGTCAGGGCAGGGCAGGCTCCCCAGGTGCGCACGGCCTCACCAGGCAGTGGCCAAGATGGGGACGCGCCTTGTGATGGCCTTGTCTGCCACCTGCAGGCATGGGCTCCAAGGCCAAGAAGCGCGTGGTGCTGCCCACGGTGGAGCAGATCCTGGAGGACATGAGCAGGGCACTGGCCCAAGACCCTGTCTTCACCGCGCTGGCCCTGGAAGGTAGGGGGCTCGGGCCGGGGCAGGGCAGGGGGTGGACCCGAGGCCCCAGGAGCGGTGGCTGGGCAGGACCTTGGGTCCTGTGCTGCATGGGCCTGGGGCCGAGGAAGGCATTGGCACCATTAACGGAAGGGGAGCGTGCCATGGGACAGGGGCCATGGTGGAGGTCACAGGGGTCTCCGACCCGGCCTGGGGTGGAGCTGAGAAGTGGGGTGTGCAAGGACAGGGTTCCGCATGCAGAATCGGCGTGGACTCTGTGGTGCTCAGCTGTACTGAGCCCTGGGCCCAGATGGACCCAGAGTGCCGGCCCCGCCCTCCCCAGACACGCCCAGTGGACCGAGGCCAGAGGATTCTATGGGAACCTACTGTGCTTTCTCTTTCTTTCTTTTTTGAAAAAGACATTAGAGACAGAGGGAGATCTGTCCACTGGTTCACTTCCCAAATGGCTGCAGCAGCAGGAACTGGGCTGACCAGGAGCCAGGAGCTCCATCCGGGTCTCCCACGTGGGTGCAGGGGCCCAAGCACTTGGGGCATCCTCCACTGCTCTCCCAGGGCACAGCAAAGAGCTGGATCAGAAGTGGAGCAGCCGGGACTTGAACTGGCACCCCTATGGGATGCCAGAGTCCCAGGCAGCAGCTTTACTGCTACACCAGAGTGCTGGCCCTGGGAGCCTACTTTTTAGAATTAAGTTATACTGGGGCCCTGTGCCTTCGTGGGACCCGGAGGGAGCACCTGGCTCTGGCCTGGCCCAGCCCTGGCTGTTGTGGCCGTTTGGGGAGTTAACCACAGATAGAGGATCTCTCTCTCCCTCTCTCCCTCTTTCTCTCTCTCTCCCTCTCTCTCTCTCTCCCCCTCCCTCCTTCCCTGTTCTCTCCCTCTCTCCCTCTCTCTCTCTCTCCCCCTCCCTCCTTCCCTGTTCCCTCCATCTCTCCCTCTCTCTCTCTCTCTCTCTCTCTCTCTCTCTCTCTCTCTCTCTCTCTCCTCTGTCAGATGAATTAAACAACCCCAGCTGTACTACCACATTCTGTGCCGTGCTCTGTGTGACGCAGGGTTGCTCAGCATCGCCATGGGCTGCTGCCGTCTGCCGGAGGTTCTGTGGGACAGGGCACCTGGCGGAACTCGGGCTGAGCTGTGTTTCAGTCACCGGCTGCCTTTTGTCTGTTGCGAGTCTCCTGTAGCGAGCAGGTGTCCGGCCGAGGTTCGAGGCCAGGTTCCCGGCCATGGCCAGGGAGGAGCTGGCGGCTGTAGCGCCACAGGAGCGGACCCACTCCCTCCTTTCAGCAAAATGTGTTTGCTGACCAGGTGGGGCCAGGCTGCCTGTCTTCCTGCTGCTGCTCCAGCCCTGGAGGAGGGACCTGGACCACATGGGAGGTCATGGACCACATGTGTGGGGGGGTCGTGGACCATGTGTGTGTTTGTGTGGGATTGTGGGCCACGTGTGTGTGTGTGGATTGTGGACCACTTGTGTGGGGTCTGCACCAGGTGTGTGTGGGGGTCATGGACCGCATGGGGGGATCGTGGACCATGTGTGTTGGCACACTGCTGTCCCATCGCTGCCTCTGAGGGTCATGGCCATGCTCCCCTACAACCCCCCATGCAGTCTCGCTCGGGGTGCATCTTCCTAGGAAGTGCCACAGCCCATTTGGCAAAAAAAAACAAATTACATTCTGCTGCCTCAGGCTGACCTGGGCCCTTCTTCCCTGGCCAGGGCGCCAGCTGGGCTGTGTGGGTGCCCAGGACTGCTCCCCCCACAACAGGCCCTGTCCATCTCTCGGAGCCACCCTTGGCCCTGGCCTTCCTCAGGGACAGGGCCCTGAGAGGGCCGGGTCTGTGGCGTAGGGGGCGAAGCCGCCACCTGTGATCTGGGCTGCAGGGCATCTGATCCGGTTCCCTGCTGGTGGCAGCCGGCAGCCCTGGTGTGGGCCCTGCTGTTTCCATCATTGCTGAGGAGAGCATTTCTAGAACAATCTGATAGACGAGCACAGCAGGAATGTGGGAACCCAGAGCTCCATGTGGGTGGCAGGGACCCCGCTATTGAGATTGGTGTGCTTCGGCTGGCATGTGAGGTGCCAGGTCATGTATGGGCCCCCAAGAGTGACTGTGGGGCGCCCAGGCCGCCAGGGTGGGCTTGTGCTGTACAGGGGTCTACAGGCACCCGCGTCCCCAGGCTGGGCTCCCTCCTGCTGGGTGGCTCTGGTCTCGGGGGTTCCCTCACGACTGACTCTTCCTCATGCTGTCCCAGACCTCCCAGGAGACCCCAGGAAGAGTGAGGACCCTGAGGCTCAGCAGGAGTGGCAGTACCAGCAGTGCCGGGCCTAGATGGCTGCCAAAGCACAGCTGCAGCGGGCAGGCAAGGGGCTGAGGCAGCAATACCAGGGCCTGCGGTGAGCCAGTGCTGAGCTGGAGCTGGACATTTGCCACGTGATGTGCACGGTGCTGCCTGGTGCCTCCTCCAGCTGACCTGAGCCCTTCCCCACCCTGGGCCCAGGCTGGACTCTGTATGGGTGCCTGAGACCACCTCCCACCAGCGGACCCTGTGTGGGCACCTGGGACCACCTCCCCCCAGCGGACCCTGTGTGGGCACCCAGGACCAGCTCCCCCCAGCGGACTCTGCCCATCTCATGGGGCCACTCTGTGCTCCGTTGCCTGGCGGTAGCCCGGCGCACCACTCCCTGGCCGAGAGGGGGAGCCAGCTGTCCTGGCGGGGGCTGGCAGGCCTCATGTTGCCACTCCTGGGCAGGAGCCACCCCTTCGTCACCGTGGGAGAGGCTGATGCAGCGGACAGCAGAGTGGCCACAGGCCAGGAGCTGGACGCCCTCCCTGGGACAGAGGCCACGCCGGCCCCCGGTTCTCTGCGTCCTGAGGGGCAGGGCCGAGCCCCAGGGCCACAGGAGTTTCTCTTCTGCTGCCTGAGCCTCAGAGACCCCAGCCACAGCCGCTCAGCCGGGGCAGAGACCCCCCCCCCAGCCCACTGGGCACTGTCGGGCCTGACAGAGCCTGGGCCACAGCCAAGGAAGGAGCCGGACAGAGACGCCCCAGTGGGACAGTCTTCCCGGGCCAGCGGGGACCCCTGGCCTCCCTGCTCGTGGCCAGTGTGGGAGGCCCACCCCGCCCCACTTATGCAGCAAGAGGCGACTGGACAGCTCCATTTATTAAAGCTGTGGGACATGGGTGCGGGGGGTCGTGGTCCTTCTGCGAACCCGCAGCTTTACATGGGGTGCTGGCGGGGGGGCGCTGTGCTAAGTACACGTGGGACAGATGCTGCGGGGCATGAGGAACAGGTGGGTGGGCGGAGGGAAGGCTGCCAAGTGGCCGCCCATTCTGAGTGGCCCTGGGAATGGCTGGGGGGGGGTACTGGTGTCCAGGGTCAGGGGCTGGGCAAGACCCGGTCCCCAGGACAGGGCCTGCAGCCCCGCCTCAGCTCCATTGCCCAAAGGTCACTCTGTGATCTCCCCACGCTGGGCGGGGTGAGCTGTGCCTGCGTTTCCCCCTCACTGCTCTGGGAGCAGCCCTGAGCCCCAGGCCTGGGGACACCCAGCAGTCCCTGTGTGCAGAGGCCTCAGGCACTGCCTCACCCCTGCTGCTGGTCATCTCCTGGCCGGCTGCCCCAGGCTCCCCAGGACCCCTGCTTGGCAGCCGTGGCCTAGAAGGAAGTGCGTGGCACCTGGGGTGCACCCCGGAGCTTGGGGACCACCCCTGCTCCTCCTGGGCTGTGTCCTGTGGGGCACGGGTGGGGCCTGAAGGGGTGCCCGCTCGGGCGGCTGCCTGCGGCTGTCTGGCCAAGGCCCAAGGGTGTGGAGCACAGGATACAGCAGGTGAAGCCCCCTCCTGGGGGATGGGGTGAGGGGGTAGCCCTGCTGGGCAGCCACCTGCAGGTTCCCTTCCCCCAGCTGGATTCTGCAGGAAAGAGGTCGCCGGCTCTCTCTGCAGCGCGCTCCTCTGTGGAGGTGGGCAGGGCCGCGGGGCCCCCTCTCCTGCTGCATTCAGGCTCCTGGGGTGTGATGAGGCTCCGGTCCCTGGGCTGTGATGGCCCTGGGGTCCCGTGGTCCTTGTGCTGTCCACGTGGTCCATGCAGAGGAAGCTGGGAGGGAGGCATAGAGCGAGGCGCCCTTCTGCCCCATGCCTGCCTTGCCCACTGTGCCTTGGCCGGGCAGTGGCATCCCAGGGCAGCAGGGTTAGCCCAACCCCAGCATCCCCGGAGGAACCCCGTCCCTCTCACAAGCTTGCTGTCCTCCAGCCTCCCCCTGTGGGTGGGTGAGGGTCCAGGGTAGCCTGACAGCCCCCTCCCCTCCCTGCCACCTTTCCCTCGGGCCCCCCGGGGCGCTGTCTGGGCTCCAGCCCACACCCCTGCTCCCCCAGCTGAGGCTGGGAGGGGAAACCAACTGGTGGAGCCCTCATTAAGGAATTAGCAGGAGCAGTAATTACAGGCTCCTGTTCTGCTCAGTGGTGACAGCCCCAGCCCGCCTCCTGAGCCTGCTCCCTCCCCTCGGCCGGGTGAGCCTTGGGGTTGCAGCAGTGGCTCCCCGGGGTCGCCTCTAGGGCGGGCACTTGCACCCCATTCCCTTCTGAGAGGAGGCCTTGGCGAGGTGAGGCCGCGGTGAGCTGGCCTGCTAGGCGCATCTGCACAGCATCCGCCAGGCTGGCGGGGGCCTACTCCAGGAGGCTGGCGGGGGCCTACTCCAGGAGGCCGGCGGGGGCAGGGGCTGGGGCCTTCTCCCAGGCAGAGTCCATGGTGGCCATGGCCGCCGCCATGGGGCTGGGGACATAGTTGACGGGCGGGACACGTGCTGCGTGGCTCGGGGAGCCATGCCAGCTGGCAGGGAAGCCCCCCCACAGCGATACCCAAGCCCTCGTGGGCGAAGGGTGAAGGGCGCGGAGGCAGGGCCCTTGTCCGGCACCGGCCCATGCATGTCGCTGCCCAGGAGGGCGGCCGGGGCGCCGGTTGGGGCGGGGGGCTGCTCCCTGCTCTCCAGGCTGGGAAGCGCTGGCGGTGGTCTTTGACTGGGCCACCTCTTCTGTCTGCACCAAGGCTTCATGGGTCTTCCGCGGCGGGGCCCTCCTCGGGCGAGGCGACCCAGAGCAACAAGGCCGAGGTGGGCAGGGTGCTGCGCAGGATGTGCGCGACGTCCTGGTCCCAGATGCGCCGCCACGTCCTGCCTGGCGCTACCACCCTGGGCAGTGGCCGCACCTAGCCATCGCTCCCGCGGCACTGGGGTCCTGCGCTGGGGGGGCTCCTGGGGCCCCACCATTGGGCCTGCGGACCAAGCTGAGGTGGGGCAGGTAGGAGCAGCGCTTGACCACCTCCGGCCGCACGGGGGCGCGCACGGGCAGGCGCGAAGGGCTTTTGGAGCTGGTGCGCCAGGGCGCGCGCGGGCGTGGGCCGGGGCCGGGACCGGACCCTGGCCGGGTCGCCTGCTGCCCGGGGGCCGCCCTCAGCTCGCCGCAGCGCGAAGAGCAGAGGAAGACGGCGGGGAGCGCGGGCCGGCCGCGGCGGGGCGACGCGTCCTGGGAGGTGGAGGCGGAGTCGGACAGCAGCTCCGTGCGCCAGCGACGCAGCAAGCCGGGCGACTCCTTGATGACGGTCAGTTGGCGCCGGAAGCCCGAGCGGTCCGAGGACTCGCTGCCGCTGGAGCGGGCGGAGGCCACACGCACCAGGCCCAGTCGGCCCCCACGCGCCCCCGCTGCCCCCTCGCGGTCTCTGGGGCTCGGCTCTGGGGCGGGTCTGTCCGGCGGCGGCGGCCCGCGCCTGGCCGGCCTCTTTATGAACTGGCGACTTCTGGGTCTTGTGGTGCTTGGCCAGCAGGGCCCGCGCCGGCGTCTTGGGCACGCGGGGGGCTGCCGGGCCGGGCAGAGACCCTGCAGCTGGGGTGGCGGGGGGCGACTTCCTGGGCAGAGGCTGAGAGGCGGGCGAGGTCTGGGAGGAGCTTGAAGAAGGGGTCTTGGCCAGAGGAGCAGGGTGGGTGGCGCTCCTGGGGGGATGGCTCAGCGCCGCCAGCTCCGAGATCTTGCCCTGCCGGTGCAGGCTCCGAGAGCGCTGCTGCCCGGGCGCTGGCGCCTTGCCTGCGGCTGCTGGCTGTGCCGGGCTGGGGGGCTCCGCCGCCTTCCTCAGTGTGGCCCGGGGCCAGGGACAGCTTTGGGCTGGGGCCGGGTGGCCGGGCTGGGCACGTAGATCACTGTCCGCCCCTGGAGAATGGCCGGCACCCCCGCCGCTACCTACTGAGTGTGCGGCTTCTCCGGGCCGCCAGGGACCCGGGGGCTCGAGCGCTCTTGGCTGAGGCCAGGCTCCGTTTCTCCGGCCGCCGGGCACTGCCCGCCCCGGCCCCGGCCCCGAGCTGACGCCCGCTCCTGCGCTTGGATAGCTGCAGGGAGGGGCCCGTGGACAGAGCAGACCCCAGGGACAGGAGCGAGTGGGACTCGGAGGAGGCCTCGCGGGGGCCGCTGTGGCCGCCTGGTGCAGCCACGTGACGATGGAGTTGGCGCCACTCGACGCTGTCCAGGTCGGAGCCCGGTCTGAGCCGGCCGCCTCCTCGCCGCAGTCCCGGGGCGCTTCTGCCGGCCACTCATCCTGCCCGACAGCCCGGGGCCTTGCGGCGCGGGGGACCAGAGGCCGGGGGCCGGCGCCTGGGCATGACTGAGCCAATGCAGCAGCGCGGGAGCGCCTCCTCCAAGCGCGGGCTGGGGGAGCTGTCACACTGGCTCCCTGGCGTGGGGCCTGGGGGACCGTGGGCTCCGGGCCTCCCAGGTGGCTGGCCGGCGGCTCACAGAGCTCGGGCTCGCTGAGGGAGCTGCCCGAGGAGCTCAGAGAATAGCAAGGTGGGGTCTCATCGGCGATCAGACTGGGCTGGGCCAGGGGGCGGCTGGGCCGGAGCAGCCGCCTTGGCTGGGGCCAGGGCCTCCTTCCCGCCCCGCTCAGGGCCCGCGGGATGGCGGACGGTCGCCGCCAGGCAGCCCGTTTGAGGAGGGCGCCTCATCATAGCCATAGAAGCAGTACATGGCCTCCTCGGTGGGCGTCGTGAGGCACAGGGACTACCTCCCCCTTTCCCCCCCGACCCCGGGCCGAGTGGGCACTTGGGGGCCGGCCCGGCTCCTGCCTGTGCCCCGGGTCTGCTCTGGGCTCCTGCCAGCGCCCCCGGGCCTTGACCTGGCTGGCGGGGGCCGCGAGATAGCTATGGTGAATGAGACTGATCTTACAAATTCTTTCTCAGCTATGACATTGTTTGTGTATATAAAAGCTTTTGAAATTTGTGTGTTGATTTTATATTCTGTAACTTTGCAAATTTCTCTTATGAATTCCAATAATCTCTTAGTGGATTCTTTTGGTTCCCCTATGTATCAGATCATATAATCTACAAACAAGGATCATTTGATGTCTTCCTTTTCCAATTTTACACCTTTTCTTTCTTTTTGTCTAATGGCTCTTGCTGAAACTTCCAGAATTGTATTGAATAGCAGTGATGAAAGAGGGCATCCTTGTCTGGTTCTGAATCTCAGTGAAAATACTTCCAGCTTTTTACCCAAAAGTATCATGGTGACTGTTGGTTTGTCATATATTATCTTGATTGTGTTGAGAAATGCTCCCTCTATACACAGTTTGCTTAAAATTTTATCATGAAAGGATTTTTTTTTTTTTTTTGACAGGCAGAGTGGACAGTGAGAGAGAGACAGAGAGAAAGGTCTTCCTTTTGCCGTTGGTTCACCCTCCAATGGCCGCCGCGGCCGGCGCGCTGCGGCCGGCGCACCGTGCTGATCTGATGGCAGGAGCCAGGAGCCAGGTGCTTTTCCTGGTCTCCCATGGGGTGCAGGGCCCAAGCACCTGGGCCATCCTCCACTGCACTCCCTGGCCACAGCAGAGAGCTGGCCTGGAAGAGGGGCAACCGGGACAGAATCCGGCACCCCGACCGGGACTAGAACCCGGTGTGCCGGCGCCGCTAGGCGGAGGATTAGCCTAGTGAGCTGCGGCGCCGGCCTCATGAAAGGATTTTGTGTTTCATCAAATGCTTTCTCTGCATCTATTGAGATAATCATACATATGGTCTTCATTCTTCAATTAGCTAATATGATGTATCACATTTATTAATTTGCACATATTAAACAATCCCTGCATATGATGGATAAATCACACTTGGTCTGGGTGAGTGATCTTTCTGACGTGGTGATGGATTCTATTGGATAGTAATTTGTTGAGGATGTATGCATCTATGCCCATCAGAGATATTGGTCTACAGTTCATTTTCTTTGTATCTTTTTCTGATTTTATAATTAAGATCATGCTAACTGCTTAACAGGAGTTTGGGAGGAATCCAGTTTTTTCAGTTGGTTTAAATAGTTAACATGAATTGGAATTAGTTTATTTATTTATATGAGAGGCCAAGTTACAGAGAGAGGGAGATACAGAGACAGTATTCCATCCACTGGTTCATTCCCCAAATCCAATCCAGCTGATGCTAATGCACCCAGGAAAGCATCAGAGGATGACACAAGTGTTTGAGACCCTTCACTTATACGGGAGACCATGATGAAACCCTTAGCTCCTGGCTTCTGGCTGGCCCAGTCTCGTCCCAGATACTGCAGCCATTTGGGGGTGAACCAGAGAATGTAAGATCTCTCTCTCTCTCTCTCTCTCTCTCTCTCTCTCTCTGGCTCCATCTCTAAAATAAATAGGGGGAAGTGCTTGATACAGCGGGCTCTGCCACCATCTGCAGTGCCCACATCCCACATGGGTGCCTGTTTAAGTCCCATCCAGCTCCCTGGCGATGTACCTGGGAAAGTAGGGGAGAATGGTCTGAGTCCTTGAGCCCCTACCTCCATGTGGGAGACCTGAAAGAAACTCCTGGTTCCTGGCTTCAGCCTGGCCCACACTCAGCTGTTATAGCCATTTGGGGAGTGAACTAGTGCAGAGAAGACCTTTGTGTTTCTCCCTCCCTCTCTCCCCCCTTCCCTCCCTCCACCCCCCCCCCCGTAACTCTGACTTACAAATAGATATTTTTGAAAGGTCACAAATGATTTTCACAATTTTTGATGTTGCTTTTCCTTTGTTTGTTACCAATATATTTTATTTGAAAAGCAGAGTGAGAGAGAGATTGACAGATCTTCCAATTTCCGGTTTATTGCCCCAAATGACCACAATGGCTTTGGTTGGCCCAGGCTGAATCCAGGAGCCTGGAACCCAATCTGAGTCTCCCATTGGGGTGGTAGGAGCCCAAGTACTTAGGTCATCCTCTGCTGCTGGAAGCATTAGAATTAACATTAGCAGGGAGCTGGATTAGGAGTGAGGCTTTAGGCACCCAAACCAGCTCCAATAGAGGATGCCAGCATCACAGGTGGTAGCTTAACCAGCAGTGCCACAATGCCTATGCTTGATGTTGCGTATTCTTAACTGGAATCACTTTGTATCATTTTCTGTATGGACCTCCATAATTTTTCTATGTTTCTGTTTTAGTGAATAGAAAAATACATTGTATTAATTCACAAATTATTATTTTAAAGTCTTAAAAACCAGTTTTTATATTGTCCATTATAATCATTATTATAATCCTTAAAATGAACTTCAGAGACAAATCTAACCTTTACAAACAATATTTTGCAGTTATTTACATTTGAAGCATCCTGTTAGTAAAACTTCCCATTATCCTATGATTAACAGTTTTCTCAGAATACAAATTCATTATCCTATCATGTTTAGAGCTTTTGCCTTATAAGCCACTTTCCCTAATTGTTTATATTATTAAGGAGTATTCATGCATCCTACTGTTTTTGCCATTTATTTTAAAATGAGAAGTATGGAGAGCAGTTACTGAAAAGGTTGTGAATGGGAGAGAGGTGGCTTGTGCTTGGAGATTTAAGCCACGGAAATGGCCTCATGAATAACTGACAGCCTTACTGTATTAATTGACTTAAAATGTGTTCCAAAATCTGTATATATGAAATACATGAAGCTTGCATACCTTAAATATAATTAAAAAAAAGATTTTGGGTCTTGTGTGTGGCTCACTTGGTTAATCCTCCACCTGTGGTGCCGGCATCCCATATGGGTGCTGGGTTCTAGTCCCGGTTGTTTCTCTTCCAGTCCAGCTCTCTGTTGTGGCCCTGGAGGGTAGTGGAGGATGGCCCAAGTGCTTGGGCCCTGCACCCGCATGGAAGACCAGGAGGAAGCACCTGGCTCCTGGCTTTGAATAGGTGTAGCTCTGGCCGTAGTGGCCATTTGGGGGGTGAACTAGTGGAAGGAAGACCTTTTCTCTCTCGCTCACTGTCTTTTTCAAATAAATAAATAAATAAAATTAAACAAAACCCACAGATTTTTCCAGAAGAATTAAAATTATATAGCCTAGGTTCTTGCTTCAGCAATAGTGATCTTTTAAATTGAAAGTAGTTTAATAAAAATTACACGTAAATTACCAGAATGTGGCCTTGTACCTAAATACCATTATTATTAGGGTGGCTTTCAGGGCACTGACATTTTAAGAAATATGACACCCATTTCTCTAATAATATGCTATGAATGTTTGGATCTGGATAATCTGAAAGATAAATATTTTTCTATTGTAGAATTTCATAGGTAGAAGATCATTGAATGATCCAGATGTAAAATTAAAACAATCTGGAGCTGGTGTTGTGTTCTACTGGCTTAAGCCACTGCAGCAATGCAGGCATTGCATGTCTAAGTGCCCGATTGAATCCTAGATTCTCTGCTTCCATTACAACTCCCTATCAATGTGTCTGGGATGGTAGCAGATGGTCCATGTGGTTGGGCTTCTGCCAGCCATGTGGGAATTCTGGGTGGAGTTGCACATTCCTGGTTTTGACCTGGAGCAGTGCTGGCCATTGTGGCCATTTGGGTGGTCAACTAGCAGATGGGAGATACATCTTTCTGTCTTCTCTGTCTCCTCTCTCTCTTTCAATAAATAAAAAAATTAATTCTAATCCTTAAGAACTTTGTGTCCTTGATACCATGTTAAAGACATGGCTTTTAGCTTACAGAAAAAATTAATAACATTTGTAAATGCCTTTGTCAAGTGGAAGTTTTAAGAAGATTCTCATTAGGCACATCTGTGTAAGAGGAGTTTTATGGTTTCACATTTTTCTCTGTACTTTCAGGACTAGAACCCGGGGTGCTGGTGCCACAGGTGGAGGATTAGCCTATTGAGCCGCAGCGCCGGCCATCAGCATGTGTTCTGGTCCATTGCTTCAGCTTGCTTCTGTGTTGTCACTGTTACTGAATTATCTTCTCTGTGTACAACCTTTGTATCCTCTCAAATTTGTTTTAAGTATTTATTTATTTATTGGTAATTTTCTCTGTTAATAATATGTCTTTTTGTTTTATTCTGATCAACCTAACTAGATAGGACAGATATTAATTATCTTTATTAGTTTCCACACAGGGTTTGTTACATTGATTTTTTCCTACTTTTTTCAAATTCTATTGACTTTTTTCACATCTCACAATGAAATTGGCTATGCACTGGCTCATGTGTGGATGTGGGACAGACAGGCATGTTTGCATGGGTTGTGTGGCTGAGCGGCACTGGTGCAGATTCTTCATGGGGATGCCATGCTCGCTGACAAACTGTGTGCTGCACGGTGCAGTGCTGAGGGGCATCCTTGCCTGTGTCTGAGATGAATTCTCAGCCTCCAGGGGATGACCCTGGGGCAGAGGCCTCAAAGCCAGCACTGTACAGGTCGTAAGGAGTAGCTGTGTGGGCATCTCAAGCGGTTCATTCTCCTGCCATAGGACAAGTGATGCATAAGCTCAAGGGCACCCCCAATTTCCTGTCTCCGTTTTATACTCTGCAGCGCACAAGCCCATGAGACACGACCACTAGGGGGCACCTTCACCCACAGGCGCGGGAGCCACCCAGGGCCAGGCTGCAGTCCCCGCAGGGCTGATCTTGTTGTCTGTGCTGGGGGCGCTACTTGCAGGACCACATCCTTGAATTTATCATTGAGACTGCAGTTTATTTGGACGGCTCTGGAGAGCTATCATAGCCCTGGTAGTTTATAAACCATAGAAATGGGCTCACAGCGGATGCGGAAGTGGGTTCTCAGATGATGGGCCTGGCAAGTTGGGGTGCATCAGGGGTCTGGTGTCTGACATTCCCAGAATCTTCAAGTGGATAAATGAAAAGACGCACAATGGATCTGTTTTGTGAGGTTGCTGAACACACCTGGCCACCTCACAGCCTCACCCCGTGATAACCCCCATTCCCTCTTGACCACCGTAAGCATTTAGTGCTCTGATCAGACCACAGCAGATGTTCATCTTCGTGTTCTACCTGTTGTTTGGGGTTTAATTTGCTCTTATTCTAGTTTCCTTAGGTGGGAATCAAGGTAAGTGATTTGAGACAATTCTTATATGAGGGGGCTTCAAAAATTTCAGAGAAAATTCAATTCTCTCTTCAGTGTGTTTTTTTAAAGATTTATTTACTTATGTGAAAGAGTTACATAGAGAGAGAAGGAGAGGCAGAGAGAGAGAGAGAGAGAGAGAGAGAGGTCTTCTATTCACTGGTTCACTCCCCAATTGGCTGCAACAGCCAGAGCTGTGCCGATCAGAATCAAGAAGCCAGGAGCTTCTTTGGAGTCTCCCACATTGGTGCAGGGACCCAAGCACCTGGGCACAGCAGAGAGCTGGATCAGAAGTGGAGCAGCTGGGACTCAAACTGACACCCATATGGGATGCTGGCACTGCAGGCTGCGGCTTTACCCGCTATGCCACAGCACCAGCCCCAAGGTGTGTTTTTATAACAAACTTCTGAAAATACCTTACAGACATTACACAGATGCTCTAATGTTGTATTTTCATTCAGCATTTATACCTTCTAATGTCTTCATTAAGTCTTGGACTCAGTTTTACAGAAATGTGTCCTGTGTTGCTACGAACTTCAGGGTTTTCCTGATACTTGAGTGTGACAGTTCTTTTGGATTTGGTTTGTAGTCATAGAATATAATTTGTATACTATCATTTTGATATTATCCTGTAATTAATATTTGTTTTATGGCCTACATCTATTTTGGTAAATTGAGAGTGATGGTTTCACCTGCGTATTCTTGGAGATTTTCTTCTGACTCATTCTGTTATTTGCTGAATAAAATGTACTGGGATAACAGATGATACTTGCAATTTTTTTTCTTTTTAAATACTCTATCTTATTTTACAAGATGCATTTTGAAACTCTATTTGATGTAAAAATTTTAGGATTATTGCATTGTCTTGATTAATTGAACTGCTTGTAAATATGAAATGACATTTTTATTCCTCATGGTAGTTTTGGTTATTAAATACACCTTGCAAAAGCTCATATTCCTCAGTTTTGATTTGTCAAATGTTAGTGTGGCAAATATTTTCCATTTTAAATGAATTTGTGTTTTTACATTTAATGAATATATCTGATAGAGACTATATAATTCATCTTATTTTCTCTGTACTGTCTAATCATTTGACTTTTTATTGAGATTTTAGACCACTTCCTTTTAAAATGATTGTTTATGTAATTCAACTTATCTGTCATAATATTGCTTTCTTTTAATTCCATATTTTGTTACACCATTCTGCTTTATTTTAGATTATTATTTTATTTATTTTTATTTATGTGAAAGACAATTACAGAGTCAGGTAGGTACAGAGAGAGGGCTTCCACCTGCTGGTTCACTCCCCAAATGCTCACAACAGCCAGAACTCAGCTGATCTGAGACCAGGAGCCAGGAACTTCTTCTGGGTCTCCCACACAGGGGCAGGAGCCCAAGCACTTGGGCCATCTTCTACTGATTTCCCAGGCCATCAGCAGGGAGCTGGATCAGAACTAGAGCAGCTGGGACTTGAACTGATGACCAAATGGGATGCCAGTGCTGCAGGTTAGGGCTTTCACCCCTAACTAGATAGGAGCCCCTGAGCCACACTGCCAACCCCAATTACTATTTTATGATTTAGTTATATTTCTATTTTAGGAGGAATTATTAATTAAAATCTTTTGTTTTGATACCTTAGTAGCTGCTTTACCAATATTAACAAATTTCAACTTATAGTATTCTACCTGGAAGTAACACCATAGCACATTATATATAATAAAAATACAATATTTTCTCCTTGTCCTGTTACACCCTTCCTGCCAGTGTAAGATTATAATTCATTAAATTTATAAAAAAAATTGCTGTTTTCCTTCAGATATTTTCCCTCTCCATTTTGGGGGCTTGTATTAATCACTTGAAGTTTTATCATAGATCAGCACTGTCTCCAAGATGAACACATTTTTTATGATGTGTAATTTATGTTAATTTCCATCTAGTGTAGTGACAATCACTGGCACTGTGATTTATATATTTGCAACTGTAGGTTATTAAAAATGTATATATTTACAACTGTAGGTTATTAAAAAATTTTTCATGCTTCCACTTACCTGTTTCCAGACTGATTTTTGATGCAGTTCAGTTCCTTATAAACAGGTTCATCTTTTCCAGTCTTGTCTTATTTGTTATGTGGATCATAACCATGCTTAGCCCACGAGTAATCTCCTACTCCTAAGGCAAAAACATTTATTATTGCTCTCTTCACTGTTCTCTGACGATGGAGTTTTCAGTCTGGCTGGTAGGAATGGATGATTAAGTGCAGCACTACATGGGCACCAGGCACAATTTCCTGTAATGTCCCACCCACAGTATTTGGGTGTTTTCTGATGGGCGTGCACTGTAAATGACTTGGTTTAGAATTCAAAGATGGCCCTCCACAGTTCCTGGTTCTTCCTCATTCCTGCCTTTTCCTCCCCCGTATTCTTCCCTGTGATATGGGACTGCCTTTGTGTTCCCAGATGCTCAGCTTCATCACATCTGCTCAGGGAGTCAGGGAGACACTGCCTCAGCTCCTTCCGCTGTGGTCTAGAATCTCTCTCTAGAAGGAGCTGTGGAGTGTGTGAGGCCTACTTCACTTCTTTTCTGGCTTTCAGGTATTGTCTTTGTTTCTTGAGGCCCATTATTATGGACAATGTGTATAATGCAGTTTTTTTTATTGTTTCATGTAGGAAGATAAACAGCCCTTACTTTATCTTGGTCACAAGCAAACTGCATTTGAGCTTCAGCACTGTTACAGATTGGCTAGGATACTCCCTTTTCTTAACTGCTTTGTGCCTATCCTTTATTTTTCAGTCTACTTATCCTACCTTTAGGAAAATCTTCCCTGGGTCTGGTGTAGATTGAATTCTCTAATTCAATTCTAATTCATTCTCTAATTCTTTTTTTTTTCTTTTGTCAGGCAGAGTTAGATAGTGAGAGAGAGAGACAGAGAGAAAGGTCTTCCTTTCCGTTGGTTCACCCCCCACATGGCAGCTATGGCCGGTGCGCTGCGCTAATCTGAAGCCAGAAGCCAGGTGCTTCCTCCTGGTCTCCCATGCGGATGCAGGGCCCAAGCACTTGGGCCATCCTCCACTGCCTTCCCAGGCCACAGCAGAGAGCTGGACTGGAAGAGGAGCAACTGGGACTAGAACCCAGTCTGCCGGCACTGTAGGTGGAAGATTAGACAAGTGAGCTGTGGAGCTGGCCTAATTCTCTAATTCTAATTGTAATTCTTTCTCTCATTAAACTCTGTTATCGTGATAAACTACCTAAATTTAGAATTGTAATTTTACTTTCATTTCTTCTCCACTAGACTCTAACCTGAATAATAACAGTAATTTTGTCTATCCTCAGAGCCTACAATATCTTACATAGCGTGGATTCTCAATATATATTTGTATTCTTAATAAATAGTGTATAGCTAATGGGAAAGTTACCATATATTTATATAAAAGTATTCATTCATTTTTCTCTTATCTTCATACTGAGCAATATCACCTGGAAATGTAGAATGCGTAAAGCAGCATGAGACAATTCTGGAAAAGTGTATGTGAATATTTTAATAAAACTTAGAGAATTTTCATTGATTTCATGATGTCACAATGAAACCTACAAGCAGGATGATTTGAGGTTCTCTGCTAGATAGGCTAAGTGAAGGATAAAATTGATATTCTCAAGTAAAAGAATATCTAAACAAAATAATAGTATGCACGTTACCATATAAGTTATACACTGATTACCGGAAGTAGCATAAAGCAATATGTTAAAGAGCAAAAATATGGTGACCAGCACCGCCACTCACTTGGCTAATCCTCCGCCTGTGGTGCCGGCACCACAGGTTCTAGTGCCGGTTGGGGCGCTGGATTCTGTCCCGGTTGCTCCTCTTCCACTCCAGCTCTCTGCTGTGGCCTGGGAAGGCAGTGGAGGATGGCCCAAGTTCTTGGGCCTGCACCCGCATGGGAGTCCAGGAGGAAGCACCTGGCTTCTGCCTCAGATCGGCGCATTTCGTGGCCATAGCGGCCATTTGGTGGGTGAACCAATGGAAAAGGAAGACCTTTCTCTTTGTCTCTCTCTCTCTCTCTCTCTAACTCTGCCTGTCAGAAATAAAAAAAGAGCAACAATATGGTGGAAGATATGAGGTAATTTGGTGAACTTAAAGGTCTAACAGTCACTTTAAATTTGAGAAAATAATAAATTTAGGAAAATCAAGGAACATTTATGTCATTTACTATTAAAATCACTAATGAAATACATGAGCATCTAAATCTATGTTTATAAAATATCAGTAACCATAGAGTTACTTACAGTCCTCTAGACCACCAGAAAAGTCAAAACCTATATCAACTCAAAAGACAGATTTAGCATAGGGCTGGTACTGTGGTGCAGTGGGTTAACACCCTGGCCTGAAGCGCCGGCCCCCCATATGGGCACCAGTTCAAGATCCAGCCTGCAGCACTGGCATCCCATATGGCCGCCGGTTCAAGTTCCAGCTGCTCTATTTCTGATCCAGCTCTCTGCTATGGCCTGGGAAAGCAGTAGAAGATGGCCCAAGTCCTTGGGCCCCTGCACCCACATGAGAGACTGGGAAGAAGCTCCTGGTTCCTGGCTTTGGATTGGTGCAGTTCTGGCTGTAGCAGCCATCTAGGGAATGAACCAGTGATGGAAGACCTCTCTCTCTCTCTCTCTCTCTCTCTCTCCCTCCCTCCCTCCCTCCCTCCCCCCTCCCCCTTTCTTTCTCTCTCTCTCTCTCTCTCCCCTTCTCTCTCTCTCTCTCTCTCTCTGCCTCTCAACCTTCTGTGTAACTCTGACTTTCAAATAAATAAATAAATCTTTAAAAAAAAGATAGGTTTACTATATTGGTAAAAGGCAGTTCTCATGGGGGGTACATATGGAAGCAACCAAGAAACCTTAGCAAAATTTTTGGTTTGTTCATTCCACAATGAAAGATGGACTAAGTTTGTAAGTGCTAGGATTGCATTAAAATGGATAATTAAAAACTTAATGAAGATAATTCAAGGAAGGACAATCCATTTATCTGAAACATCATGAATGATTATATATCCAAGTGGTAGCAGTAAATTCAGAGATGAACAAATGCACAAAAGATATACAGTGCTCAAAAATGATATTTCATTTCTATAAATAGACTTTATTATTGATAGGGACAATAATACTATGAAAAGCAGATATAAAAACCAGAACTTGGTAAAAATATTATTTTACAATTACAAAAAAGAAAAGGGCATATGTATTTTTTAAGATTTATTTTATTTATTTGAAAGAGTTAACAGAGAGAGGTAGATCCAGAGAGAGAGAGAGGGAGGTCTTCCATCCACTGGTTCACTTCCCAAATGACCGCCACATCCAGAGCTGTGCTAACCTGAAGCCAGGCACTTCATCCAGGTCTCCCACATGAGTGCAAGGGCCCAGAGATATAGGCCATCTTGTACTGCTTTCCCAGGCAATAGCAGAGAGCTGCATCAGAAGTGGAGCAGCTGGAACTTGAACCAGCACCCAAATGGGATGACAGCGCTGCAGACTGGTGCTTTAACCCATTGCCCCATAGTGCTGGCCTCCATATGTATTTAAAATAAAGATCATGGCAATAATTAGGACATTTTTCAAGGAAAAGTATTTATATCTAGAGATACTCTTTATTTTTCAAAATTTAGTTATTTATTTTGAAGGAGTTACAGAGGGAGAAGGAGAGAGAGAGAATTTATATCTGCTATTTACTCCCCAGATGGACATAATGGCCAGCACTGGCCCCAAGCAAAGCCAGGAGTTTCTTCCAAGTCTCTCACAAGGGTGGCAGGGCCCAGAGAGCTGGGCCATCATCTGCTGCTTTCCCAGGCCAATTGCAGGAAGCTGTATCAGGAGTGGAGCACTTGGGTGATGAACTGGTGCCCATGTGGGATGTCAGTGCTGCAGTTTGCAGCTTTACTTGCTATGCCAAAACACTAGCTCCTAGAGATACTCTTTAAAATGTAATAATGGAAGGCACTGTTATGTAGAACTGAGGAATAGAGAAAACATATATAGCCAGTAATGAGAACATTGTTCCATTAGACTATGCTGGTTCTGAGCAATGTGTGTAATTCAGTGGCTTGGAGAGAGTTAGTGTCAGTGGTCTCACAATTAAAATGTGAGCAAGATGTCCTGAGGTGCACAGTGGGAGGAGTGGCTGACAGAATATAGATGATGTACACATCTGTTGGAAATAAATTCGAAGATAAACCTAAAAATACAAAAGGGTTGCAGTTGTTAATATATATTGTTTATTGTAAGTAAAAACTCAGTTTATAGGTGGAAGACAACCAATTATGATGACCACTTGGTGAAAAACTTCACTACATTTGCATCAGTATTCAAGGGAAAACAGAAGTGAATGAAACATAAAGTGAAATTTTGCAGAATATCCAATGAATCTTGAAGGAAGCATACTTGTAAGCAGCACTACATCACCGAGTTCGAAACAATAGGATAATCTGTGGGTTATCAGAACTAAAGAAATATTTAAAAATATATGACCTGGAATGTGAAAATTATAATACTGGACAAGATTTTAAAAGCTGTGTACATAAAATTGTTAACAAATAGAAATTTTCATTTCGTTGATATCATATTGTTGTAATTGGCTGTCCCTAGGATATTGATGATTCATACAAGTGATAGCAATCAGCTGACACCACGGGGTGGGGTCAGGACGGGGAGGAGGAGGAGGGTGCAGAGGCTTGGGTGGGTGGGTTTGCGCCCCAGCAGGACGGGTAGGGGTGAGCCAGTGAGTTTCCTGCCCAGGCACCAGGGAGAAAGCCAAAAAGAAAAAACAAACAAACAAAAAAAACTGTGGGATTTATTTAACGTGATCTTGACAAAGGCCTTCTGCCTCTTCTTAGCCAAGACCCTCCGCTCTTTGGCCAGCCCTTCCTCCCCGCAAGGGCTGAGCTCCATGCTGTCACCCCGGTGACTGTGTCCAGGCGACTGAGCTGTGCGGAGCAGAATCCGACTGCAGCTCCAGCTACCGCACACTGTGGCAGTGCCTGGCGGGCCGCGACCACAACCCCGGGCTGGCCCACAAGGAGTGCCAGGCGGCCCTGGAGGTGCTGCAGGAGAGCCCACTGTGAGACGGCCGCTGCAAGTGGGGCATGAAGGAGCTGCAGTGCCTGCAGATCTACTGGAGCCTCCACCCGGGGCTGACCGAGGGGGAGGAGTTTTACGAGGCCTCTCCCTGCCAGCCGGTCACCTCCCACCTCTCCGACGTCTTCAGGCTTGCCTCCTCTTCTCAGGGACAGGGGCAGAGCCGGCGGTAAGCGCCAAGAGCAACCAGGCCAGCAACCTGAACGGCAACTGCAAGAAGCTGCGCTCCTCCTACATCTCCATCCTCAACCCAGGAGCTCGCCCTCGGAGTGCTGCAGCCGTCACCAGTGCCACAAGGCCCTGCGCCAGGTCTTCACATGCCCAGCGAGTACACCTACCACATGCTCCTCTGCTCCTGCTGAGACCAGGCATGCACTGAGCGCCGCCGCCAGACCATGCTGCCCAGCTGCTCTTACGAGGACAAGGAGCGCCTACCTGCCTGGACCTGCATGCCCTGAGCTGCACTGACCACCTGTGCCAGTCCAGGCTGGCCAACTTCCACACCAGTTGTCGAGCCTCCTACTGGCCACTCAACTGCTGCCCAGGGGACAGTTACCAAGCGTGTCTGGGCTCCTATACAGGCATGGTCGGCTAAAACATGATACCCTACTACATGGACTCCAGCCCCACTGGTGTGGTGCAGCTGCCACAGCAAGGGAACGTGGAGGAGGACTTTGAGAGGTTCCTGAGGGACTTCACCGAGAACCTGTGCCTCCAGGGTGTCATCCAGGCCTTTGGCAACGGCACAGATGTGAGCGTGTCCCTGAAGGACCCCCGTTCCTGGCCACGTAGGCCCCTCAGGTGGAGAAGACGCTCTCTCTGCTGGATGACTTAAGTGACAGCACTGGCCTGGGCATGAGCGCCATGACCACCTGCCCTTCTGTCCAGGAACAGGGGCTGAAGGCCAACAGCTCCAGAGTTGAGCCTGGGCTTCAGGGAGCTGATGACAGACATCATCCCAGGAAGCAGAAAGGTGATCAAACCCAACTCAGGCCTCAGCCGAGCCAGGCTGTCAGCTGCCTTGACCGCACTCCCCTTCCTCATGCTCACCTGGGCCTTGTAGGCCCCACCCCGGGGAACTGTGTCCTCAAGGCTTCTGGAAGCACCGCCAAGAACTCCCGCCTGACACAGCAGACATACACAGACACACACGAGACAACCACACACACCTTGCAAACAAAACAAAACAAGACAAAAGCGAGTCTTCTCCCACCTTGTCTCTGAGCCTGTCTCCTCCCAGGTTTCTTCTCTGGAGAAGTTTTTCTAAGCCAGACAGACAAGCAGGGGGGCAGCCTCCATCCTCGGCTGGAGTTTTCTTCTCTGGACCCCTTTGAAGCAAGAGACCAAGACCCCTGCTGCCAAGGGGACGTGTGACTGTGCCTGCTGCAGGCTGAGGCAGGACAGCCCATGCTGGACACCTGCCAGGGGCTGGCAGGGGGCAGCGGGCACTGGGAACCTGTGGATCCCATCTGCCCCTCCTCTTAGCTGCAGGAGTGTTGACTGCTTCTGTGCCCTCAGCAGGCCGGTGGGCCAGAGTCTGGCATGGGTGGGGGACCCCTGCAGAAGGGGTGATGTACCCTGAGCTCCCTGGGAGGCATGGATGGCAGAGAGCCCAGCCAGCCCAGCCCACCTGGGGCACCAGCTCCAGGGTGGAGGTGGGGGCTTCTGCCTCTTTGGTGGCGAGAGTTTCAGGGTCATAGAGAAATGAGGCCTTGTTGGCACTGGATGGGTGGGTGTTGTCTTGCTGGAGAGGGGCAGCAGGATCCAGTGGTGGGTGCATGTCTCCAGCAATTGTCTGCATGCCCCCCTCCATCTCTGAGACCTAAGTGAGCTGTACATACGGTCTTTGCAAATGTGTGTATATGCACATCACATCCGTGTGTCCTGTGGTTCCCTGTTCTTTCCTTTTTTTAAGAAATGGACCTATCGAAATAATGCCCCTTCCACTTCTCCCCCCCCCAGATGAGCGAAAAGGTGTTATTCTAAAGTTTATTTTTTAAATAACATTGTCTACAATGGGAACAGACAGCCCCTGGCCCCTCCCCTCCCTCTGTGTGCCTGGCTGCTGTCAGCCCAGCTGGGGCTGGGGCTAGGGCCCCTGGTCTGCATTCATGGTTAATTAAGCAAAAAGCACCAATAAAAAAGAATACAGCTGTTACAATTATATGCTAATTACTGTAAGTAGTATAGGAGCAATGGTAGAGTAAGAGACAATAAAAGCAATTTGTTACACAATCTTCTGTTACAATTAAATAATAATTAGATAATTACAAAAAGGCTAAAAAAGTTAAATCAAGTAAACATCAGGGCAGTTACCAGGATAATATCTGTGGTATTGTCTTGTGTTGACTGATGCTTTCAAAAATTTCAGTACCAGTGATAAATTCGGAGTTCCCTAAAACCACAAAATAGTTTAAAAATGTGTGATTCTCATAGCATGAACAAATACTTTGGTGATAAACCTTTCAGAGATACTGTGTACATGAAGGATTCCAAGACAACTTAGACATTTTTCAGAGGGCTAATAATCTTACAGTGAGAAAGCCCACAAAGCTGTTTATGGGCTCTTGATGCTAGATCAAGATACACTAAGAAAATGAAATTATAGAAATTATATGTAGGTAATATCTTTGAATTCAAAGACAAAAATGGATGGGTGTAATTTTTATAATAAAATGATGTTGTGATAACCATGAGTGAATAAAGTATTTTGGCAGAAACAATGAATGCCTAGAAATATAATCAAAATCATATAAAAAATTGCAGGAACTAAAATCCAGAACAGGTTTTGCCCTTTCCAGAGTGATCTTAAAGGGACAACATGAGCACTAGTAAATTTCAAATATCAATAGGAAAGTAATCCCATAAAAAATCCATAAAGGGTGAAAAGCATCCTTGAAGCAAAGAGTACTCTGGCCCTAGATGTCTCTGAGAAGTTTTGAAGATAGAAATTGCTTGTTCCAGAATTTGGAGTGAATTGACAGCACAATGAAAAGCTAACAAACATGGTCACATGCTCAGGGTGATAGCACTGGTATGCACTATGATTTGATGATATAATTGGGAAATATCAGAAACTCAAATACAGGGCCAGCGCCACAGCTCACTAGGCTAATCCTCCACCTGCAGCACCGGTACCCCGCATTCTAGTCCTGGTTGGGGTGCCGGATTCTGCCCTGGTTGTTCCTCTTCCAGTCCAACTTTCTGCTGTGGCCGGGGAGTACAGTGGAGGATGGCCCAAGTCCTTGGGCCCTGCACCCACATGGGAGAGGAGGAAGCACCTGGCTCCTGGCTTCGGATCGGGGCAGCGCGACAGCCGTAGCAGCCACTTGGGGGGTGAACCAATGAATAAAGAAGACCTTTCTCTCCGTCTCTGTCTCTCACTGTCTAACTCTGCCTGTAAAAAATTTAAAAAATAAAAAATAAACTCAAATACAAAGTAAAGCTTAAAAACTTTTTTGCTTATTAGAATATAAATTACATTGAGGTTACTGAGGGTAGAACTGTTATTTTTTAGGGGTAATAATACAGTGATAAACACATAAAAGATAATTTGTTAAAAAATAGTTCATTGAGTTATCTTTAAAGTGGAAAATAAGGGGGAAAAGTGAATGGAAATAAAGCAAAGATCTTGGAAATTACCAGGAGCATCATAGAGAACAATATTCATATTTACAGCTATGCTTTGAACATTCAACATGGCAGTTAAATTGATAATCCTCTAGAATTTCAGCCAAACTAAAATAATATACCCCCTGGGGACTAAGAAATACTGAATGGGTCAAGATGACTCTAAGAATCTGGGGACACGAAATAGTTGCAAAGACACTTTAGATTATTTCCATCAAGTCCATGTCACAAAGAGAAAGCCCCCCAAGAGGGCCTGGGATGAATAATAGCATGACTGATTCACAATCAGATACTAATGATAAAAATAGTTCACAGAAGTGCATTAAAAATAATGATAAATAAAATAATACATATTTAATAATATACAGGTTAAATAATAGTGTGATCAGCAGATATGAAGATATTTGTTGATTAAGAGTCTCATAAATTATTTTACTCCCAGAAAATGTTTAAAATCATAGATTTTTGAAAATTTAAGTTTTTGTGAAATTTATTAAGCCACAATAAAAGTTTACCATGATTATCTATAGTTCTATGTACTAGGATTGACTTATACTACACATCATTGATGTATACATATTATAGAAATAAAAGTGACCTTTCTACTATTTACTTGTTAAACCTTATGGTAGTGGTGCATTATACTTGTAATTATACAGTAAATTGAAAGTATTTTATTGCAAAAGTTAAAGAAAAAAAGGAAAAGAGAGAATTAAGGGAGGGAGGGTGAAGCATGGTGGTCTTCTTAGAACCATATCTATGAAATACATTAAATCTATTTTTAAGGACTTATTTATTCGAAAGTCAGAGTTACACAGAGAGAGAGAGAGAGAGAGTGAGGTCTCCCATCTGATGGTTCACTCCCCAGTTGGCCACAACTGCCAGAGCTGTGCCGATCTGAAGCCAGGAGCTAGGAGCTTCCTCTGGATCTCCCATGTGGATGCAGGGGCCCAAGGACTTGGGCCATCTTCTACTGCTTTTCCAGGCCATAGCAGAGAGCCGGATCGAAAGTGGAGCAGCCGGGTCTCAAACCAGCGCCCATATGGGATGCCAGCGCTGCAGGCCAGGAAGTTAGCCTGCTGCACCACAGCATCAGCCCCTTAAATCTGTTTTCTTATATTAATAAAACATAAAAAAATCAAAAAAGGAATATGCATGTGAGTATATAACCTATATTCTGATGATGGGAAATAGCAGTAAGCAACAAAGTAGGAGCAATAATAGCAAGACAAACACAAGAGAATTGGGCGAAGCAATATGTATTAGATATACACAAAACTTGAGAAATAACAGAAAAAAAGTCAACAATAAGCAAAAAAAATACCATGTCAGTTACCAATAAAAAGAAAACCTCTTAAATTAAAGATACTGTCATCTTAGCTCTACTTTGAAGATATCAATAGGGGCTGGCTCTGTGGCACAGTGGGTTAAAGCCCCAGCCTGCAGTGCTAGCATACCATATGGGCCCTGATTGAAGTCCTGGCTGCTCCACTTTCAATCCAGCTCCCTGCTAATGAACCTGAGAAAGCAGCAGATGATGGCCCAAGTCTTTGGGCCCCTGAAAACCCACATGGGAGACCTAGAAGAGGCTCCTGGCTCAGCTCTGGCCATTGTGACCATTTGAGGAGTGACTAGGATATAAGACTCCTCTCTCTGTCTCTAACTCTCCTTGTAACTCTGTCTTTCAAATAAATAAAACAAAATTAAAAACAATCACTAATAAAAAGTTTATTTACGCTCATATAAGCCACCAGAAAAAAGTCAAAAGTTTTATCACCACGAAAGGTACAATGATAATATGTGCCCATATATATATATATATGTGTATACACACACATACACACACACACTTGTGGAGAATCATTACCCTTGACTAAGATGTCTCTGAGGCACTGTGAATCTGAAGGTTTCCAGGACAGCTTATAGAATGTTGGAGCTGATGATGACCTCACAATGAAAATTTATGTCATGTTCACAGGGCTGGAACTGGTCTAGATTAGAATATTTTGGAAGGGGGCGGAGCCAAGATGGCGGAATAGTGAGGGCGCGCACCGATAGTCCGGGAAAATTTAGTTTAATAAAAGGGGAGTTACGGTAGCCTCAGAAAAAAGAACCAGGAAAATATTGCAGACAAAACTCTTCTGGATCCAGTGGGCGTGAATCGGAGGACCTACTGGGAGAACAAGGTCGCCCACCGCGCGCGAAAGCCGAACCACAGGACCGAGCCGCGGGACTGAGCCGCGGAAGCCGAGCCGAGGGACGGAGCTGCGCGCAAGTGCTCGAAGGGGAGTGCAACAGCGGGGAGACTTGGGAAGTCCAGGGCTCCGAGTCCACACATCGGCGCTGGAAGGGGAGCAGACCTGCGTGGAGAGCATGGGAGCCCACAGTTCGGGACGTCAGCGGCAGACTCAACACACCAGCGCTGGAACGCGAGGTGAGCCGAACCTCAATAACCCGAGACACCGGCAGGCAAGCGGAGAGAGGAGACTAGAGGGAACGACCCCCGGGGCGGGGGGGACTTCACCAAGCTAACTGGAAGAGAGAGAGAGGGAAAAAAAAAAAAAAAAAAAGGTGACTGGTATGGACACGGGTTTCTCTCTCTCCGCTCACCTCTCAAGGGCGAGCAAGACAAAGAGCAGGCGCCATCTTGGACATACGTCATAAGCAGAGCAACCTCAGGTCTGCACCGGCCCTGAGCCTAGCAGAAAAACCTGACTCTGGGTGGGGCGAATTAACAGGAGATTAGGACTTAGTAAATTTATGGTGCTACTGAACTGAGACTGTGAAAAAAGAGACGGTGGGGGAGAGAACTCACGGAATTCACGTGAGCACTCTCCAGAGACGCTACAATTCCGTAACTTTGGCAACCCAGTGGGAGACTGAAGGAGAATTTGAGCGCACTCTAAGGGCCGAACAGATTCCCTGTGTGGTCCTTGGGAAAGAGCTTCTGATCTCTGGCTCCTGTGGGTATATCATTTGCCTGCTAACTACCTCCAACTTTGTTCAGCTGTGCAGAATAACTTCCCTGTTGAATCAAAAAAAAAAGAGAGAGAGAGAGAGAGAGAGAGAGGTTTACCACGCCTAACCTGGGAGTGTCACCTTTGGCACACCAAACAGAGCTCTCAGGCCACACCCATCTCAAGCCCTAAGGCTCCATCAAAAACAGATAGTCCACTTAATCTAGAGTCATAGTATAACAAGAAAAAGCACCACAGTGAAGAAACCAAATATCTCCAATATGCCAAATAACAAACGCAAAAACCAAGGTAATAAAAACAAGGAAGTCACCATGAAGCCCTCAAATGAAAAAGACACCCCAATTCAAGATTATGAGGATGATGACATAGAAGAAATGCAAGAAGCAGATCTCAAAAAATTGATAAGAACATTAAGAAGTTCTCAAAAACAAATTCTTGAACTACAGAAATCCTTAATGGACAAGATAGAAAATCTCTCTCGTGAAAATGAAATATTAAGGAGGAATCAAAATGAAACGAAACAACTAGTACAACAGGAAACTGGGATAGTGACTGAAGTGAAGAATTCAATAGATCAAATGAAAAACACAATAGAGAGCCTTACAAACAGAATGGGAGAAGCAGAAGAGAGAATATCGGACTTAGAAGACAGAGAACAGGAAAGGATACAGTCAGACCAAAGAAAGGAAGAGGAAATTAGGAATCTAAAACATATTGTCGGGAATCTTCAGGATACTATTAAAAAACCCAACATTCGGGTTCTAGGAGTTCCTGAAGGCATGGAGAGGGAGAAAGGATTAGAAGGCCTTTTTAGTGAGATATTAGCAGAAAATTTCCCAGGTTTGGAGAAGGACAGAGAAATCCTAGTACAGGAAGCTCACAGAACCCCTAATAAACACGACCAAAAGAGACCCTCACCACGGCACGTTGTAATTAAACTCTCCACAGTGAAACATAAAGAAAAGATCCTAAAATGTGCAAGAGAGAAACGTCAGATTACTCTCAGAGGATCTCCAATCAGACTCACAGCTGACTTCTCATCAGAAACTCTACAAGCTAGGAGGGAATGGCAAGATATAGCCCAGGTACTAAGAGAGAACAACTGCCAGCCCAGAATATTATATCCTGCAAAGCTATCATTTGTGAATGAAGGTGAAATAAAGACTTTTCATAACAAACAGAAATTGAAAGAATTTGTTGCCACTCGTCCAGCCCTGCAAAAGATGCTTAAAGATGTGTTACACACAGAAACAAAGAAACACGGTCATCAATATGAAAGAAGGTAAAGGAAGGAAACCAAGGAAGGAAAGCTCACAGCAAAAGATCACAGGGAATTCAAAGCATATATTAGAACTTATCTTTGGCAAATGGCAGGGCAAAGTTACCACTTATCATTAGTCACATTGAACGTGAATGGCCTGAACTGTCCAGTTAAAAGACACCGTTTGGCTGATTGGGTTAAAAAACAAAACCCATCTATTTGCTGCCTACAAGAAACACATCTTTCCAACAAAGATCCATACAGACTGAAAGTGAAAGGCTGGAAAAAGATATACCATGCCAACAGAAATGAAAAAAGAGCAGGCGTAGCCATCTTAATATCAGACACCATAAACTTTACCACAAAAACCATTAAGAGAGACAAAGAGGGACACTACATAATGATTAAGAGATCAATTCAACAGGAAGATATAACAATTATCAATGTATATGCACCTAACTACAGGGCACCGGTTTATCTAAAAGATTTGTTAACGGACTTAAAGGGAGACTTAGACCCCAATACAATAGTACTGGGGGACTTCAATACTCCACTCTCAGAAATAGACAGATCAATAGGACAGAAGATCAACAAGGATACAGTAGATTTAAACGACACTATAGCCCAAATGGATCTAACAGATATATACAGAACTTTCAATCCTACAGCTAAAGATTATACATTCTTCTCAGCAGTACATGGAACCTTCTCTAGGATTGACCACATACTAGGCCATAAAGCAAGTCTCAGCAAATTCAAAAGAATTAGAATCATACCATGCAGCTTCTCAGACCATAAAGGAATGAAGTTGGAAATGAACAACTCAGGAATCCCTAGAGCATACGCAAACACATGGAGATTGAACAACATGCTCCTGAATGAACAATGGGTCATAGAAGAAATCAAAAGAGAAATCAAAAACTTTCTGGAAGTAAATGAGGATAACAGCACAACATACCAAAACTTATGGGACGCAGCAAAAGCAGTGTTAAGAGGAAAGTTTATATCAATAGGTGCCTACATCAAGAAATTGGAAAGGCACCAAATAGATGAGCTTTCTATTCACCTCAAGGATCTAGAAAACCTACAGCAAACCAGACCCAAATCTAGTAGGAGAAGAGAAATAATTAAAATCAGAGAAGAAATCAACAGGATTGAATCAAGAAAAACATTACAAAAAATCAGCCAAACGAGGAGCTGGTTTTTTGAAAAAATAAACAAAATTGACACCCCATTGGCCCAACTAACTAAAAAAAGAAGAGAAAAGACCCAAATCAATAAAATCAGAGATGAAAAAGGAAATGTAACAACAGACACCACAGAAATAAAAAGAATCATCAGAAATTACTACAAGGACTTGTATGCCAGCAAACAGGGAAACCTATCAGAAATGGATAGATTCCTGGACACATGCAACCTACCTAAATTGAACCAGGAAGACATCGAAAACCTAAACAGACCCATAACTGAGACAGAAATTGAAACAGTAATAAAGGCCCTCCCAACAAAGAAAAGCCCAGGACCAGATGGATTCACTGCTGAATTCTACCAGACATTTAAAGAAGAACTAACTCCAATTCTTCTCAAACTATTCAGAACAATTGAAGAAGAGGGAATCCTCCCAAATTCTTTCTATGAAGCCAGCATCACCTTAATTCCTAAGCCGGGAAAAGATGCAGCACTGAAAGAGAATTACAGACCAATATCCCTGATGAACATAGATGCAAAAATCCTCAATAAAATTCTCGCCAATAGAATGCAACAACACATCAGAAAGATCATCCACCCAGACCAAGTGGGATTTATCCCTGGTATGCAGGGATGGTTTAATGTGCGCAAGACAATCAATGTGATACACCACATTAACAGACTGCAGAAGAAAAACCATATGATTCTCTCAATAGATGCCGAGAAAGCATTTGATAAAATACAACACCCGTTCATGATGAAAACTCTAAGCAAACTGGGTTTGGAAGGAACATTCCTCAATACAATCAAAGCAATCTATGAAAAACCCACAGCCAACATCCTATTGAATGGGGAAAAGTTGGAAGCATTTCCACTGAGATCTGGGACCAGACAGGGATGTCCACTCTCACCACTGCTATTCAATATAGTTCTGGAGGTTCTAGCCAGAGCTATTAGGCAAGAAAAAGAAATTAAAGGGATACAAATTGGGAAGGAAGAACTCAAACTATCCCTCTTTGCAGATGACATGATTCTTTATTTAGGGGACCCAAAGAACTCTACCAAGAGACTATTGGAACTCATAGAAGAGTTTGGCAAAGTAGCAGGGTATAAAATCAATGCACAAAAATCAACAGCCTTTGTATACACAGACAATGCCATGGCTGAGGAAGAAATTCTAAGATCAATCCCATTCACAATAGCTACAAAAACAATCAAATACCTTGGAATAAACTTAACCAAGGACGTTAAAGATCTCTACGATGAAAATTACAAAACCTTAAAGAAAGAAATAGAAGAGGATACCAAGAAATGGAAAAATCTTCCATGCTCATGGATTGGAAGAATCAATATCATCAAAATGTCCATTCTCCCAAAAGCAATTTATAGATTCAATGCAATACCAATCAAGATACCGAAGACCTTCTTCTCAGATCTGGAAAAATTGGTGCTGAAATTTATATGGAGGCACAAGAGACCTCGAATAGCTAAAGCAATCTTGTACAACAAAAACAAAGCCGGGGGCATCACAATACCAGATTTCAGGACATACTACAGGGCAGTTGTAATCAAAACAGCATGGTACTGGTACAGAAACAGAAGGATAGACCAATGGAACAGAATTGAAATACCAGAAATCAACCCAAACATCTACAGCCAACTTATATTTGATCAAGGATCTAAAACTAATTCCTTGAGCAAGGACAGTCTATTCAATAAATGGTGCTGGGAAAATTGGATTTCCACGTGCAGAAGCATGAAGCAAGACCCCTACCTTACACCTTACACAAAAATCCACTCAACATGGATTAAAGACCTAAATCTACGACCTGACACCATCAAGTTACTAGAGAACATTGGAGAAACCCTTCAAGATATTGGCACAGGCAAAGAGTTTCTGGAAAAGACCCGGGAGGCACAGGCAGTCAAAGCCAAAATTAACTATTGGGATTGCATCAAATTGAGAAGTTTCTGTACTGCAAAAGAAACAGTCAGGAGAGTGAAGAGACAACCGTCAGAATGGGAAAAAATATTTGCAAACTATGCAACAGATAAAGGGTTAATAACCAGAATCTACAAAGAGATCAAGAAACTCCACAAAAACAAAACCAACAACCCAGTGAAGAGATGGGCCAAGGACCTCAATAGACATTTTTCAAAAGAGGAAATCCAAATGGCCAACAGACACATGAAAAAATGTTCAAGGTCATTAGCAATCAGGGAAATGCAAATCAAAACCACAATGAGGTTCCACCTCACCCCGGTTAGAATGGCTCACATTCAGAAATCTACCAACAACAGATGCTGGCGAGGATGTGGGGAAAAAGGGACAATAACCCACTGTTGGTGGGAATGCAAACTGGTCAAGCCACTATGGAAATCAGTCTGGAGATTCCTCAGAAACCTGAAGATAACCCTACCGTTCGACCCAGCCATCCCACTCCTTGGAATTTACCCAAAGGAATTTAAATTGGCAAACAAAAAAGCGGTCTGCAGCCTAATGTTTATTGCAGCACAATTCACAATAGCTAAGACCTGGAACCAACCTAAATGCCCATCAACGGTAGACTGGATAAAGAAATTATGGGATATGTACTCTTTAGAATACTATACTGCAGTAAGAAACAACGATCTCCAGTCATTTGCAACAAAATGGAGGAATCTGGAACACGTCATGCTGAGTGAAATAAGCCAGTCCCAAAGGGACAAATACCATATGTTCTCCCTGATCGGTGACAACTGACTGAACACCAAAAAGGAAACTTGTTGAAGTGAAAGGGACACTATGGGAAACGGTGACTTGATCAGCATAGCCCTGACTGTTAATGAACAACTTAATACATTATCCCTCTTAGTAGTTTTTTTGTCTGTTCTACTTAATATGACTGATTTAATTCTGTAATTAATACACAGTTATTCTTAAGTGTTGAAATTTAACTGAATTGTGATCCCTGTTAAACATAAGAGTAGGAATAAGAGAGGGAAGAGATATATAATTTGGGACATGCTCAAGCTGACTTGCCCCAAATGGTAGAGTTAGAAACATACCAGGGGATTCCAATTTAATCCCATCAAGGTGGCATGTACCAATGCCATCTCACTAGTCCAAGTGATCAATTTCAGTTCGCAATTGATCATAATGAAAGGACTAAGAGTCAAAGGGAGCACATAAGCAAGTCTAGTACCTGCTAACACTAACCGATAGAATAAATAAAGGGGAGAGTGATCCAACATGGGAAGTGAGATACTCAGCAGACTCATAGAATGGCAGATGCCCTAAATAGCACTCTGGCCTCAGAATCAGCCCTAAAGGCACTCGGATCTGGCTGAAAAGCCCATGAGAGTATTTCAGGCATGGAAAGCCAAGACACTCTGGCAAAAGATCTCTGTGAGTGAGAACCCAGTGGAAAGAACAGGTCTTCAAAGAAGGAGGTACCTTTCTCTGAAGGGAGGAGAGAACCTCCACTTTGACTATGACCTTGTCTAAACAAGATAAGAGTCGGAGAACTCAAGGGGCTTCCATAGCCTTGGAAACTCATGACTGGAGCATAGGGAGATTACTGATGCCATAGACAGGAGTGTCAATTGGTAAAGTCAACAACAGGAGTCACTGTGCACTTACTCCTCATGTAGGATCTCTGTCCTTAATGTGCTGTGCATTGAGATTTAATGCTATAATGAGTACTCAAATAATATATTTCACTTTGTGTTTCTATGGGGGTGCAAACTGTTGAAATCTTTACTTAATGCATACTAAACTGATCCTCTGTAAAAAAAAAAAAAAAAAAAAAAAAAAAAAAAAAAAAAAAAAAAAAAAAGAAAAGAAAAGAAAAGAAACTATCAACTCCCAACTTGACTCTCACTGGGATTAAACATGACAATAGGTCTGATCTGATTTCATCATCATTAAAAAAAATCATCTATTATTTTTCACTTTATGTTTCTGTGTGGGAGCAAACTGTTGAAAGCCTTACTTAATGTATACTAAGCTGATCTTCTGTATATTAAGATAATCGAAAATGAATCTTGATGTGAATGGAAGGGGAGAGGGAGTGGGAAAGGGGAGGGTTGTGGGTGGGAGGGACGGTATGGGGGGGAAGCCATTGTAATCCATAAATCGTACTTTGGAAATTTATATTCATTATATAAAAGTTAAAAAAAAATAAAAAATAAATAAAAAATTAAAAAAAAAAAAAAAGAATATTTTGGAAAAAAAAAGTGAGCTCAATGATTTTGAAGACCAAACAAAATCCTACATTTCTACACTGAAATTGTATTTCAGTTTACATGAATGTCCATAAGGCTAAAATGCAATCTCCTGCTAATCAGAGAGATGAAATCAGCCATAGATTGTGCTCAGATACTATGAACATAATATTTGATTGGACACCTTCCTAATTTATAGAACTGATGGCCTAAAACTGATAAAGAAAACTAGGATAGCCTGAAGCCTCTATGGAAAGACTGACATAAATTAGTTTATTGACAATTTACTCAGGTAGTAGTAACAAATTCAAATATAATATGAAAAATAGACAAATGTGTAATTTCAACACACATTGTATTTTGATAATTGTGTTTATCAATGAAAATTTCAGTAGAAGCAGAAATAGGATCACAAAGAGATGTAATGGATATAGATAAATAGTTTTTAAACACCTTTAAAAATACAGAAAATTTGCAGTCTCTTAAGTCATGGAAATGCTAAGCAGTTTAATTATATTTTAAAAATTTTATTAGTATAAAGGGATCTTTCATGTATTTCATAGCTACAAATCTGGTGATAACCATATTTCCCTTCCCCCTCCCTCCATCCATTCACTTCCTTCTTTTTATTCTTTAATTTTTTCAAAGACAAAACTTAATTCCACTCTTTAATCGCAGGTTTAATTCACTACTGACTTTGCTATTCAACAAGTAAAAAGTGAAAGACTAAAGTTCCACAGGAGTATAAAAAGGGATAAAAACAATAATTATGTACTTAATTGTACTTAATTGTACTTAATTATTGTTTTTATCCCTTTTTTATACTCCTGTGGAACTTTAGTCTTCTCTGCCCTCTGCCTCCCACCCTATGGGGGGATGCGGCAGCTGGAGTGCCTGAGACCAGAGGTGACAAGGGGGGAGCACTTCTTCCTGGTTATGAGGAGCATGGCGGCACGGGGGGATTCTGAAAACCCTTGTTGAAGGAGACACTGTGCGAGGCTGACTTACCACTCCACAACAATCGAAAGTCCATTGTTATTTTAACATCATAAAAATGTGTCATGCACAACTCGGTGTGTGTTCATAACGTGATTGTGTTTAGAAATGCAGAGGCCTGGAAAATAAACCAGTGAAGAAATATCCTCCTTAAGAAATATCCTCCTTCCTTGGGGCCGGTGCTGTGGCACAGTTAAAGCCCCAGCCTGCAGTGCTGGTATCCCATATGGGTGCTGGTTCGAGTCCCGGCTGCTCAACTTCTGATCCAGCTCTCTGGATGGCCTGGGAAAACAGAAGAAGATGCCCCAAGTCCTTAGTCCCCTGCATCTGACATGGAACAAGCTCCTGGCTCCTGGCTTCAGATTGGCTCAGCTCTGGCCATTTGGGGAGTGAAGCAACAGAATGGAAGACCTCTTTCTCTGGCTCTCCCTCTCTCTGTAACTCTTTCAGATAAATAAATCTTTAAAAAAAATCCTCCTTCCAACACACAAATAGGTGTTAAACCAAAAGTGGCTTTAGGTTATTCCCCCACACAGCCAGCTCCCCACCACCATTGGCACCCTAAAATCTGGCCTCTGCACCGCCATCACCCTCACCCCTGCCCACACAGAGGCTGCCCCTGTTGATCACTAACTTTCCCCTCAATCCCTCAACATTTATTTCCCTAATGGAAACTTCCAGGATAGGAAGGAGGTGGCTGGGGAGAGGTGGGGGGGTGCTGTGGAGTAGAGGGAGGAAGAAAACTGGCAAGGTGAGGGCAGGGTCTGGGATGAGCATCACAATGTTCATGGCCCAGAGAAGGACCAAGACAAAGATGGGGAGTGTGTGGGAGTGGGTGGGGGAAGCAGCAGCAGTGGGAGGGGTTAAGGCGCCTCCATCCCACATCCTAGTGTCTGGGTTTGCATCCCAGCCCTGGCTCCTGGTTCCAGCTTCCTATTCATCTGCACCCTGGGAGGCAGCAGTGATGGCTCAGGCCACTGGGTTCCTGTTATTCACGTGGCAGACCTGAACTGAGTCCCTTCTCCCAGCTCCTGGTTCAGTCCAACCATGGCTGTTTTGGGCATCAGAGAGTGAACCCTCCCTCTCTGACTGGCACTCAAATAAACAAACAGAAATTTAGACAAACATTACACACACACACACACACATACACACACACACACACACACATAAAGGTAGGGGGAGCCCGAGGTTTTGTGTTCTTCACACAAAACCGGAAAGAAAAAAAAAAGTGTGAGCATGGTTTAAAAAATAATTTTAAGAAATAGGAAGGCATCCAGGTTGGGAGGGAGGCCTGGACCCTGAGGCCTGGCAGGGACCATAGATGTTGCATGGAGCAGTTCTGTGTTGAGGGTGGAATCCCACGCTGGCGCCCCAACACGTGGAACCCCGCAATTGGGGGAGGCCCTCTGATTCCTTCGTGAGTGTCTGTGTCAGGTTGGAGCCTGCAGAGGGAAGGCTGTGAATCAGGCCCTGGCCCTGCCTGTGTGTGCAGCACTGCCCCAGCAGAGGGCACGCAGGCAGCCTGGGCCGCAGAGGGCTCACAGGAGAGAGGCGGGGCCAGAGGGTGGGCTCCTGGTGGCTCAAAGACAGCTTCCTGGGTCCTCATCTAGGGAGCACCCATAGCTAGGACACCACCACCTGGAGCTCCAGACCTGACCCCGGTGGGGATCTGGCCCTTCCCAGGCTGTGAGCCAGCGGTCCCAGGCCAGGTGCCCCATGGCTGTCCTGTCGGGTGTGGCTGCCCCTCCCAGGCTGAGCACCCTCTTCCTCCCTGGGGACCCCCAACTCCTCCTGCTCACAGTCTCCAAGCTCCATAGACCCCAGGCTGCAGGGGTCCCCACTGCGTACCTGACACTTTGGGTCGGAAACATAGACCCCAACCAGGCTGCAGGGCTCCCCTTGCCCTAGAGGCTTCTCTGGGCCACAGCACCGTGGGGCCCCTCCCCCACCAAGGCCTGATTCACAGGGAGGTGACCTCAAGTGCTGAGGGGACCTTTGGGCAGCCCTGGGTTCAGCCTGGTCAGGCCCCGCTGCCTCTCCCCCTTTCTAGCCAGAAGAGGACTGAAGCTTCCAGGGTCTCAGGCAGCCAGCAAGGAAGGAGGGGGGTTCTGCAGCTCCCAGCCCCCTAGCCAGGGCACAGGCAGGACCCCTCCCTGAAACAAGAGTCCATGCCTGGAGCAGGGCCCAGAGACACAACAGTCAGCAAGCCTGTGCCCCACCACTGCCCCCTCGTGGATCCTCTGGTCCCTTAGGAGCCCTCACTCACCAGCTGTTCCCCCTAAAGTTCCCTAGGGGCAGGGTTGGGGGAGGGGCAGGCAGCTGTGGAAGGCAGAGACTTGTTAAAGCTGCCCCAGCCTCTCCACTTGCCTCCCCAGCTGCATTCTGGAATCTGCTCCTGTCCCTGTCCCAGGGCTGTCACGCCCAGGAGTGCACTTGTAAACAGTGACTCCTGCACCCACATCCAGCTTTGTAGCCAGGAGCAGCCCTGGGCTTGTGGGCAGGGGTGCAAAGGCTCCCAGGGCTGCTCCAGCCTGGGAGTAGCCCAGCCACTCAATCCCTGGCCCAGGGCATCCCAGCAGCCCTAAGCATTCCAGCTGTCTCCTCCCCCACATGGAGGGAGGGCAAGGACAATCTCCTTCCTTCCAACAGGCCCTGGGAGACATCATCTGAGAGAGGCTGATCTTGGGGAAGGGGTATGCTGCACACTCCTGCAACTTCCTCTTTGTGGGCACTCCAGGAACCTGGGTTACTGTGATGTGGGTTTTTCCAAACCCGCAAAGACCTGTCTCTGCCCTTCCAGGCTGTGGCTGTCCCCAAAGCCTTCCAGGTTCCATGTCCCTCGTGTCCTCTCCCTGAGCCCTCTAGTTCCCTGTCTGCAGCATGATCCAACTACAAACATAGCAGCTGCTGGGGTGGGGAGAGGGGAAGGGCTCTGATACAATGGGTTTATTTATAGGGCCCTACACTAGGGGCTCTGCAGCCCAGCTGCCCAGCCAGCCCATCTTAGCCCGGCCTAGGGGACTGAGGCCCCAGCATCTAAGTCCAAACTCTGCCATCTGTCATGACTGCTGTGACTTCCAGCCCATTGCTCAGTCCCTTCAGGCTCTGACCAAGGGTAAGGTTGGTCTAGACGGAACCATGGTTCCAGAAGTGTGACCCAAATGATCAGCCTTGGTACTCGCATTCTCTCACCAATGCACAAAGGCCATGTTTTGTGAAAACACAATTAACTGAACTCAGAAGTAAATGTCAGAATCCAGCCACCTTCTGCTAAGTCAGATAGGAGAGATTTTCAAAAACAAAGAGCAGTGGGGCTGGCGCTGTGGAGCAGTGGACTAAAGCCCCAGCCTGCAGTGCCAGCATCCCATGTGGGCACCAGCTCTCCACTGTGAATCCAGTTCCCTGCTAATGTACCAGGGAAAGCAGTAGAAGATGGCCCAAATCCTTGGGTCCCTGCACCCATGCAGGAGACTTGGAGGAAGCTCCTGGCTCCTGGCTCCAGATCAGATTGGCTCAGCTCTAGCTGTTTCAGCCATCTGGGGAGTGAACCAGCAGATGGAAGACCTCTCTCGGCCTATAACTCATTCAAATAACTAAAATAAATCCTAAAAACAACAACAATAAAATGAAGAGTAGTGATGGTCTTCTCACTTTTTCAATTTGTTTTTGGAAAATATGTGTATATATTTATATACAATCTATATTATAGGTATTTATTTGAAAGAAGAAAAACAAAAACACAGAAAGACAAAGATCTCCTACCTACTGGTTCACTCTCCAAATGCCTGCAACAGTCAGGGCTGGGCCAAGCTGAAGTCAGGAGCCAGGACCTCTAGCCAGGTCTCCCACATGGCTGGCAGAGACCCAAGACTGGAATCTGCTGCCTTCCCAGGTGCACATTAGCAGGAAGCTAGAATTGGGAGTGGAGCCAGGGCTCAAACCCAAGCACTCTGATTTGAGACACAGGCATTCCAAATAGCATCTTCACTGCTATGCCAAACACCTATCCGGGAAAATATATACGCTTTTCATAAAATGTGTTGAAGTGTAACGAGCCTTTTGATTGTTACTTTTAAATGAATTTACTAGATTTTAAAACTCTTCAGTTCCAGCATAGCTCCCTAAGTCCAGGAGAGGTAAACAAAGTTAGAAAATTGCTTTTCTAGAACAGGGCTGTCCATGGAACTTTCTGTGATGATGAAGTGTGTGGTCTGTGGCCGATATGGCAGCCAGGAGCTACCTGTGGTTACTGAGCACCTGGAATGTGGCTAAGGGAGGAACTGAGTGCCGAGTTTAGCTCTGGAAAGCCACATACAGCTGTCTTCTCTGTACTGGACTGAACACTGCTTCTCGCTCTCTTCTGTGCCAGAAGAAAGCTTCCCATGCCCACCCCGGTCCCACCTGGCTCCCATGGCTCTCTGTGACAGCAGCTCTCTTGCACCCTTCTCCACTGTCCTCAAACTTCTCAGAGCCCTTTCTCTTCCCCCAGAGGCATATTGTCAGTTGAGGGGAACCCCAGAAGCCTCCTGCCACCATCCCCACCCAACCATGGGCCCTCTCTCTGACTCATCTCCAACGACTGCAGGGGGCTGCCCTTGCCCCAGCCAAGGTCAGATCCCCTGCCCCAGACCTCCCTTCTCCAAAGGGTTCCACTCCGTGAAGGGGTCTCTGCCATTGGCCGTAACTTCTCAGGCATCTCTCACCTTGAAAACAATCATCCCAGGTCCAGCACTGGCATATCGAGTAAAGCTGCCACCTGCAGTGCCAGCACCCTATATGGGTACTGGTCCGAGCCCCAGCAGTTCCACTTCAGATCCAGCTCTCTGCTGTAGCCTGAGAAAGAAATAGAGGATGGCCCAAGTCCTTGGGCCCCTGTACCTACCTGGGAGACCCAGAGGAAGCTCCTGGCTCCTGGCTTCGAATCAGCACAGCTCCAGCCATTGCTGCCAGTTGGATGGAAGACCTCTCTGTCTCTCTGCCTCTCCTTCTCTCTGTGTGTAACTCTTTTTTTAAATTTATTTATTTGACAGATAGAGTTAGACAGTGAGAAAGACAGAGAGAAAAGTCTTCCTTCCATTGGTTCACCCCCCAGATGGCTGCTACGGCTGGAGCCACATGCCTCCTCCTGGTCTCCCATGCAGGTGCAGGGGCCCAGACACTTGGGCCATCCTCCACTGCCTTCCTGGGCAACAGCAGAGAGCAGGACTGGAAGAGGAGCAACTGGTACTAGAACCTGGTGCCCATATGGGATTCCAGTGCCCCAGGTGGAGGATTAACCTAGTGAGCCACGGCACCGGCCCCGTAACTCTGACTTTCAAATAAATAAATCTTTTTAAAAAATCATCCTGTGACATTTCTCCAGATACTGTCTTCTTCTGCCCTCCAAAGACAAACTTCTCTGGATTTTTTAAAACTATTTTTAAATTGATAAATTTATTTGAGAGGCAGAGCTAGGAGACAGGCAGAGACCTTCCTTCCACAGGCTCATTTCCCAAATGCCCCCCAACAATTAATTGGTGCTTGGTTGGGCTGAAGCTGGGAGCCACGAACTCAATCCAGACTCCCACATGGGTGGCAGGAACCCAGTTACTTGGGCTGCCTCTTGGGGTCAGCAAGGCACAGCAAGCGGGAGTGGGCAGCCAGAGGCAGCCCTCTCCTGGGAGCCCCAAGCATCTTTAAGCTTAGGCCAAACAGCAACACACCACCTCTACCCCCACCCCCACTCCAAGCCAAACTTCTCCAATGAAAAAAGCGCAGTAACTACCACAATGGTAAACCCAACCAATAGCTTTCCATCTTCACAGCCTTCTCAGGTGTTAGGTGGCCACTGCATCCTGAATTTTTCAGAAAGCCTTGCAACATCGCAGACAATCCACCCATCTAAAATCTATAGTTCAGGGGTTTTAGTATCAATGGAAATACTCCTACATGCACAATATCACCAGTCAACTGTAGGAGTGAAGTACTCCATGTGGGTCTCCCATGCCAATGCAGGGGCCCAAGCACTCGGGCCCAGCTTCTGCTGCTTTCCCAGGAACACTAGCAGGGAGCTGGATTAGAAGTGGAGCAGCCAGGACTCAAACCAGTGCTCTGATATGAAGCGCTGGTGTTGCAACCGGCGGCTTAACTCACTGTGCCGCAACACCAACCCCTATTGCCTGCTTTTCTGATTCCAGGCACCCCAGTAATTGCAAAGTGGCATTTCACTGTGGGGCTGTTTGTAGCGGTTCAGATGACCCAGCATGTTGAGCAGATGATGGATCATCTATCTCCCTTGGAGGTGTCTACACAAACATCACCCTTCCGTGTACACACACACACACACACACACACATGCACACACACATGCTTGAATGAAGCACAGTAGCATGTTCTTCTCCCTGTTCTACACATCTTTCTTTAGCAGAACCATTTTTAGAAAATGAAGCCACAGACTTTACTTGGCTCTTAGCAGTTTTTCCACTGAGGTTCTGTTCCAAGATCCAATCCAGGATGCCACATTGTACAGTCCCCAGGTCTCCTACCATGAATTCATGACTGTTCCCCAACTCTCTCCTCTACTTCTATCAGCTGACGCTGCCGGAGGGAGCTGGCTGGCATTTTGGAGAATGTCGTCCAGTTTGAGTCTGAGGTTATGGATTCTGGGGAAGGGGGCTAGCATGGAGGTGAAGCAGTGCCCCCCCCAGGGATGTCCATTATGTCAAGACAGTGGATTACCCGTGATCCTTCAGTCGGGAGGTGTCTCCCACGGGGCTGGCCATTGTCAAGTTTGCTGTTTTTCCTTCTGTAACACATATGTTGAGGGGCAATACTTTGAGACCATGCAAGTATCTTGCTTCTCCAATTTCTACCTGCTAATTTTAGGATTGATCCATGGATCTTGCTGGTGGCAATAATTGTCAGTGTGCTAATGATGATTTTCCATTTTCCCCACTCCTTTTACATTTGTAAACTGGAAGTTTTCTGTAAGGAAGAATTGTGCCTCGACCTCCGTTCATTTGATTAGACATTTATATTTGCATGGACTCGCTGGATATGGATTCTGTTCTTTGGGTTATAATCCAATGACATCATCACTTATTTCATAGCTTGAATTCCAGCGTTGGCCACTGAGAATTCATTCAGGTCGGTTCTGTGCACTTCTCACACATCTCCACTGTCACCTGAGTGCATCCTTGCTTTCTTGTCTTTTTTTAAAGATTTATTTTATTTATTTGAAAGACAGAGTTACAGAGAGAGGTAGAGACAGAGAGAGAGAGGTCTTCCATCTGCTGGTTCACTCTCCAAATGGCCACAATGGCCAGAGCTGTGCTGATCGGAAGCCAAGAGCCAGGCGCTTCTTCTGGGTCTTCATGTGGATGCAGGGGCCCAAGGACTTGAGTTATCTTCTGCTGCTTTGCCAGGCACATTAGCAGGGAGATGGACTGGAAGTGGAGTGGCCAGGACTCAAAACTGCACCCATATGGGATGTCCATGCTGTGGCTGGGGCTTTAACCCACTGCACCACAGCACTGACCCTTCATCCTTGCTTTCTGACACCATAAGATGTCCCGTGCTTAGCTTGTGTTTTCCCTGCCATAACTACTCTTCCAAGAAGTGCTATCAGAGCATGCTTCTAAAACTATCGATCTGATTGTGTCCCTCCAACTTTAATCATCCACAATCTCCTACTGTTTGGGAGTAACCAAGAAGTCTCGCTGTGGTCTGGCCCCAAAACAATTCTTTCACAAAAGGTTTCCTGGGCTCAGGCAATGCACACAGACCTCTCTTCTGCAAGTGCCTGTAGGACCCGTGTTTCAAAGCGGAAGGCATGCTGCTCTTCAGTCCTCCTGTTGTGGGGGTGGGAGCTCCATGAAAAACTCCCTGCCTGTATTGTTGGATGTTCTGCACCAGCCAGTGCACCACTCCTGACAAGGAGTCTGAGGCCCAGAGACCCCTGACCCATGCCCCCACTTACCCTGCCCCACCCAGGGATGGGTGATTTGCTTTCATTCAAACCAGAAAAAAACCAGAAAGACAGGACAGCTAAGAGAACACACTGGGCTCACAGGGTCCTCCTAGAGATCCCCCATTCATCCCCATGTGACAAACCATGCTGAGGGACAGGCACGGGGCATCTTCAGATCTGTCCTTGACATTGAGATGGCCTTCTTGAAGCTGTTCACCCACTCCCAAGCCTTGCTGACTGTCCTGTGGTATCTCCTAGTTAGGCAAAGAGGACTAATTTATCCATTCTAAAATGGCTCATATGAGCTTCAACGCTGGGTATCAGTTGGGGGAGCAATTCAGAGAAGGGGCAGCTCTTTTTTTGGATTTCTTGGTGCTTTTAGTCTAGTAAGGGACTAAACAGGCAGGTACAAAAAATCAGTAGTATTTCAGTGCAGGCATCTGAGCTAGTGTTGAGACATTGTTTGGGATGCCCATATCTGCTCCTGGAGTGCCCGAGTTACAGCACCAGCTCCCACTGAGGATTCCAGCTTCTTGTTAATGCAGACTCTGGAAGGCAGCAGTGATGGCTCATGTAAGTGGGTTGGCTGACCCCCATATGGGGGACCTGGATTGAGTTTCTGGCTCCTGGCCCTGGCCCTGGCCCAGTGCCCCCAATGACTGCAGGCCTTTGGAGAATGAACCAGTGGATGAGAGCTCTTTCTCTCTCTCTCTCTCCAAGTTAACCAGTGCATGATAGCCTCCTCTCTCTCTCTCACTCTCTCTCATATTTTTTTTAATTTGGAAAGAGTAAAGAATCAGTAGCATTTCCTACACATCAACAATGAGCTATTAAAAAAGCAATTAAGAAAATTCCATATACAATAGCTACAAAATAATAGCACACTCAGAAATAAATTTAACCCAGGAGGTGAACAATCTCTACATTGAAAACTAAAACACAATGATGAAAGAAATTGGAAAGGACACAAAGAAAGAAAGATATCCCATCTTATGGATTAGAAACTCAATATTGTTAAAACAGTCATGCTATCCAAAGCAATATACAGATTCAATACAATCCGTATCAAAAGTCCCATGACATTTTTCACAGAAATAGAAAAAACAATTCCTAAAATTTATATGGAGGGGGACTGGTGTTGTAACATAGTGCGTTAAGCTACCATCCATGAGGCCAGCATGCCATATGGGTGCTGGTTAGTTTCCTGGCCACCACATTTCCAATTCAGCTCTCTGCTAACACACTTGGGAAAGCAGCAGAAGGTGGCCCAAGTCCTTGGGCTCCTGAACCCATGTGGGAGACCCAGAAGAAGTTCCTGGCTCCTGGCTTTGGCCTGGCCCAGCCCTAATCCTTGGGCCACTTGGGGCCAGATGGAAGCTTGCTTGCACTCTCGCTCTCTCTCTCCCTTCCTCCCATCTTCCCTCTCTGTAATTCTGCCTTTCAAATACATAAATAAATCTATTAAAAGATTCATAAGAACTGTAAGAGACCTCAAATGGCCAAAGTAATTTTGAATAAAAAGAACAAAGTTGGAGGTATCATACTATTTGATTTGAAGTCTCGTACAAAGCTATGGTAATCAGCAGCATGTTGCTGGCATAAAAGCAGATACCAAATGATAAAGAGTACAGAACACACATCTACATTCAACTGATTTTGAACAGAAATGTCGAGAATACAAAATGGAGAAAGAATAGTCTCTTCTACAAACAGTACTGGAGATGGGGGCATTTGGTGTAGAAGTTAAGACACCACCTGGTATGCCCTTATGTCATGCAAGAGAGTGCCTGGATTTGAGTGCTGGTTCAGCTCCTTATTCCCGCTTCCTGCTAACTATCATCCTGGGAGGCAGCAAGTGAGGGCTAAGTCCCTGCTACCCACAAGGAAGACCCTGACTGAGTTCCTGGCTCCTGGCTTTGGCCTGGCCCAGCCCTGGCTATTGTGGACATATGGGGAGTGAACCAGCAAATGGATGACTTCTCTATGTCTCTGTCTCTCTGTCTTTCAAATAAATAAAAATAAAGTGTTGGTAAAACTGGATACCCATAAGCAAAAGAATGGAATTAGACCTTTATCTCACACTGTACAAAAAAAAATGAACTCATAATGGGTTAAAGACTTAAGCATAAGACTTGATACTATAAAACTACTAGAAGAAAATATAAGAGAAATATTCCACGATACTGGTCTTAATGATTTTTTGTGGGCATGACCCCAAAACACAGACACTAATCAAAAATAGACCAATGAGATTATATCAAACCAAACAGTTTTTCACAACAAAGGAAACAATCAACAAAGTGAAGAGACAACCTGTGGAATGGGAGAAAATATTTGCAAGCCAAACATCTGACAAACAGTTAACAGCCAACATTATATAAGGAATTCAACTCAATAACAAGAAATCCAACGACCCAGTTTAAAAAATTGGGCAAAGAACCTGACCTGGACATTTCTCAAAAGCAACAAATAGGGCTGGAATTGTGGTAAAGCTGCTGCTTGGGAGGCAGACAACCCATATGGATGCTGGTTCAAGTCCCAGCTGCTCCACTTCCAATCCAGCTCTCTGCTAATGTACATGGAAAAGCAGCTGACAATGGCCCAAGTACTTTTGCCCTTGCACCCACATGGGAGAACTGGGAAGTTCCTGGCTCCTGGCTTTAGCCTGGTACAGCCCTGGCCATTGCAGCCATCTGGGGAGTGAAACCAGTGGATGGAAGATTCTCTCTCTCTCTCTCCCTCTCTCTCTCTCTCTCTCTCTCTCTCTCTACCAGTCTCTCTGTAACTCTGCCTTTCAAATAAATAAAAATAAATTTAAAAAAAGATAAAAACACAACAAACAGCCAACAGCTACAAGAAAAAAAAATAAAGCTCAACATCCCTAATCACTAGAGAAATCAATTAAAACCACAATGAGACATCACCTCCCACCTGTTTGAAGAGCTATTATCAAAAAGACAAAAGATAATTGTTGGCAAGAATGTGGAGAAAAGGGAATGCTTGCACATGGTTATTGGGAATGTAAATTAAAGCAGCCATTATGGAAAAAATTATGGAGGCTCCTCAGAACATATGACCCAGCAATCCCATTACTGGGTATACATCCAAAGGAATTGAAATCAGTATGTCAAAGAGATATCTACAGTCTGATGTTCATTGCAGCTTCACTCACACTATGAACCAACCTAAGTGCCTCCTGACAAATGATAGAGAAAGAAAGTGTGGTATATATGTCTCAAAGAATACTAGTCAGCTTTAAAAAAAGAAGGCAATCTTGTCCTTTGTGACAGCATAGATAAAAAGAAAATAAGGCAGACACAGAAAGACAAATACTGGCTATATGATCTCACTTACATGTCTACGAAAGCCCAATTCAGCCACAGAAGAGAACAGACTGATGGTCAGTTGCAGTCTGGCAGTCAGATGGGGGAGACATTGGTCAAAGGCCACAAACTTTCAACTGGAGATAAGTTTAAGAGATGAACCACACAGCATGGTGAGCAGAGTGAATATGGAAGACACTTGAAAATTGCCAACAAACGAATTTTCCCCATTCTCACCACAAAAAAGTATATGAGAGAATAGATGTTACTATATGAATTAGCCTGATTTAGCTATTGTGTAATACACACATGTGTATATATATATATATATATATATATATATATATATCAAAATATCATGTTGTATGCTATAAATATACACAATGCTAGTCAATTTAAGAAAAAAAAGGACATGTAAGTAAAGAGTTGTACTGTGAGGGAAGTTCCACAAATGCAGGTGTTGGGAGGATTTTTAAAATCAGGAGGGAAACACAGAGCCCTTAAAGATAGACAGGGTTTAGATCTTTGTGAGAGAAAGCAGAAGGAGCCTCTCCAGGCAGAAAGAAAGGCAGACACAGAGAAAGGAGGCAGAAACCATGGGTAGACACAAAAACAGTGACTCAGGGCAGCAGGATCTGAGGGCATTTCAAGGTGAGTGCTTCCTGCTCTGTGGCTCAAGCCAGTATTCCTCTCCTATCCTCTGGTGGACTCAAAGCTCTCACAACTTCACCATGTTCTGGGTGTAACCAGGGCTAGCTGCCGGGTGCCACAGTAGAGTCTTGGCAGAGGGGGACAGCAGAGGCGACAGCAGAGCTGACAGCTGGAGCTTCAGCCACCTGCGCTCAGATCTGAGAACCAGAAAGGGCTTATGGCCTGTCGGGCTGCACCTGCAGACTCAGATTTGGGCAAATATCTTCCTAGTCCCTCACGCCTGCTCCCAGTACCCATTCCTCCAAGCTTTACTCCCACCAGGTTGCAGAGCACAGCAGAGCCACCGGGGAGGAGCTCCTGGCTTTGATGCTGCCTTTCCACACAAGGCCTGCAAACTTCCCAGGAAGGCAGTGGGGGAGGAGAGAGAAAGGAACAGTGAAGCCAAGAGCCTTAGCTTTCTTCTCTCTCCTGAGGGACAGGAAGAGAGGTGCAGTCTACAGAGGAAATGAGAAGCAAACACTCCCCACCCCAACTTCCCCTCAGTGGAGTGGAGAGCAAACTCCAGCTTCAAGAGGCTGTATGGTGGGGATGAGGGCGGAGGCATTAGTGGAGGCATTATCATCTGGTCCTCTTGTTTTGGATGCAATAAAACTCAAGGCCCCCAGCACATCCCTGCCTCTTTCTAACTCTGACTTTAAAATTAAATAAATCTTAAAAACAAACAAAAGAAATCAGGCTGAGAAACAGCAGTGTTCCAGGTCATGTGGCGCTGTCTGTGCCATTGACTCCAGCCCCCAGCCCAGGTGCGCGTGTCCTTTCCCTTCCTGTCACGCCTGCAGTATAATAACTGTATAATTACTTGATTAATGGGGACCTTTGGGTCACCATTATATCCTTAGACTGGCACACAGGAGACTCTTTTTTTTAAAGATTTGTTTTATTTACTTGAAAGAGTTACACAGAGAAAGAAGGAGAGGCAGAGAGAGAGAGAGAGGTCTTCCATCCGCTGGTTCATTCCCCAATTGGCCACAATGGCCAGAGCTGTAGCCATCCGAAGCCAGGAGCCAGGAGCTTCCTCTGGATCTCCCACACGAGTGGAGTGGTCCAAAGACTTGGGCCATTTTCCACTGCTTTCCCAGGCCATAGCAGAGAGCTGGATTGGAAGTGGAGCAGCCGGGACTTGAACCAGTGCCCATATGGGATGCCAGCACTGCAGGCAGTGGCTTTATCTTCCACGCCACCGCACCGGCCCCATGCAGGAGATTCTAAAGTCTCTGCTGATGGAATGAATGGGCTGCCTGTAGTTTGAGACCTCTGGTTTGGGCCTTAATCCTGGCCTTGGAAGGAATTTCAGTGCATGAAGGCGGATGAACCCTACTCATGGCTTGGGATCCACTTGGGGGGCCTGGGGATGGGTGGTAAGGCTGGTGTCACAGTCTGAATGCATCTGTCCCCCCAGAACTCATATGGGAAGTGACTGGATCATGGGGACAGTGCCCTGTCCATCCATGAATGAAATCCGTACCCAAGAGACCTCACTCCTTCCATCAAGGGAGGGCAGTGAACCAGCTCTGGCATCTCTTCGTGAGCCATCACTGACATCCAAGCTGCCCATGCCTTCATATTTGGACTTCTCTGCCTCCAAAACTGAGAAATCAATGTCTGCTGTTTATCAGCCACTGATTTATGGCATTTTGTTACGGCAGCTTGAAAAGACTACGACAGCCAGAAACTGGGGACTTGACAGGGGCTGTGGGAAAGATCCGTGCACAGCTGGGTGCTGCCGGCAGACAGGCGACAGACTGTGGTGCTTTGGATAATAGTAGGAGAAAAAGAGTCCATAGTTTTATTTGTCTTTGTGTAAAGAAACTGGAGGGACATATAAGAAAACAATAAGTGGTTACCATGGGGCTGGAGAGGATGTTGATGGGAATGGGATTTCTCAGTGCATGCCTTTTGATACCATTTTAATTTCTAAACTATGTTAAAGAATCTAAAAAATGATCCAGTGGGAAAAAAATAAAACCTTAAAGGAATCAAACCACTCAACCAGGAGATTTGTAAGGCTCCCAGCTGTGGCTTTCCATCCTCTTCCTACAGGAGGAGGTGGGGACAGGGCCCTGGGACAAGAGAGCAGTTGTGGGGTTGTGGCCAGAGGCACGTGGAGATCAGACCAGGGGATGTCAGCACCTCCACTTCGGTTCGTCCCTGAGACCTCACCCTGGGCTGAGAGCGAGGCCCTGCTACCCCCAGGGTGTGCTGTGGGCCTCTCCATGAGTCAGGAGTAGGTCAGGGTGGCTTCTGCTGGGGTGACAGCTGGGTTCCTTCTACCTCCCTGGGGATGGGGAGAAAGTTAAGGGCAGAGGCAGAGGGGGGTTGGTTGGGGCAGGTGGGGGTGAGGCAGGATGAATGATTCCTGCAAGTGCCTGTGGCTGCTGTGGACAGGTTCTAGGGGTGTCTCAGCAGACAGTTGCACAAAAGGGCAATTGCAGGCCCCACATCAAGCTAGCTGGGCAGGAGGTGGGCTCCAGGCCCTGGGAGCTGCAGCTGTTAAACCTCAGGGCCACACTACAGGAGTTCCAGGGGGCCCTCACAGCCCTGTCTAGGAAAATTTCACCCCCTACCTGGAGGGCCCCGGGGGCCACAGAGCTACAGGAGAGTGAGAGCTGAAGCCCAGGCCCCCAGCCCTGCAGGCCACGGCAGGTGCAGCAGCACTGGGCTTCTGTCCCTTTACAATCTCTACACATTTTTGTCTAACAGCTTGGTGCTGCTGGAGCACTCCAAGAGAGCAAGGACTGGCCTTAAGGTTCAGGGTGCTGTGCCCGACGGGCTGTTTCCCAGCAGCTGCTGGGTTTTCAGAAATCAGTGAAAATAGCAATGAAAATTCACCTTAATAACAGCCTGGCCTCCCCAGGCCTCTTTCATCTACGTGACTCCCAGAGCTGAGAAAACGGTAATGACTGAGAGGCTGCCACACCCCAGTGATGTGAGCAATGGCTGGGAAACTGAGGCCGGGGGGGGCAGTTCCCCTCACACAGATCCAAGGCTATGGGTGCCAAGGGCTGCTGGGCCGTGGGAACCCCAAGGGACCAGCTCTACACTTGCTGTGTGTTGGGAAGATGCTGATGACAGGGACATGTACTCCAGAGCCATCCAGACCTGGGCTTGGGGAGAAGATGAGGAGAGGCTCCACATATGTGTCCCAAGCCTCCTTCCTGCAGCAACCTGGGCTAGGAGTTCTTGAGCTCACGCACCCTGGTCCCAAGGGGTTGCACAGCAGGCTGCCTGGGCAGCCCTGCAGTCTTCACTGTGTGCTCAGGAGCCCAGGGTAAGGGAGGACTCAGCCCTCCAAGCAGCGCCATGCCACAGGCACAGTCCATGAGTGGGGGGACTGTGGAGGGTACTTGCAGCCAGGAAGGTGGCTCAGGTCAAGAAAGAAATCAGAGGGGGTGGTGGGGCAGAAGGACTGGCGTTATGGTACAGCCAGTTAAGCCGCTGCTTACAATGCTGGCATACGTATCAGAGTGCTAGTTGATTCCTGGCTGTTTTGATTCTGATACAGCTCCTTGCTAATGCACCTGGGAAGGCAGGAGGGGATGGCCCAAATGCTTGGAACCCTGACACCCATGTGGGAGACTCAGACGGAGTTCCTGGCTCCTGGCTTCAGCCTGGCCCAGCCCCGGGCCATTTGAGGAATGAACCAGTGGATAGAAGACCCACCCTCCCTGTGCCATCACTCTGCTTTTCAAATAAATAAATACACCTTTAAAAAAGTGGGGAAGGGGTGGCCGTTTAGTCTGTAGTTAGGACACCTGGGCCCCATATCAGACAACCTGGGTTCGATGCCCAATTCCATTCCAGACTCCAGCTTCTTGCTAATGCAGATTCTGAGAGGTAGTGGTTCCTGCTACCCATGTGGGAGATCTGGAGTGAGTTCCTGGCTCCCAGCTTCAGCCCTGAGCCAGGGGCATTGTGGGTATTTGAGGAAAGAACACTCCTGTCTCTCTTGTAAATTTTTTAAATTTAATTAAGAAAAATAGACCTGGAAGACTGCTTCTTGGAGACCCCAGCCTGTCTTTGCAAACCTCTTCTATCCTTGGCACTGATCCTAGAATCATGAGGTCCTTCTCCTTTCTGGTCACTCCTGCAGGAGGCCCAGCTGGCTGATAGCCATGATAGGCAGAGTCACAGAAGGCGAAAGATCTTTCACCACTGTGGCCACACAGGAAGCAGCAGGAGAACCTGCAGTGCAGATCCACCCAAAACCTACCACGCGCCTGGTACTGTGACAGATGGTGGGGACAGACACATGCTCAGCCCTGGGGGACCCTAAGGGCCAAAACAGGCAGCAAAGCAATGACCTTGTCCTCCAACCTTGCAGAACAGTGTCTGGGGCAAGTATGAAGAGTCTTGTCCTAAGGAATTTAAAGTTGGTTTTCTCGAGCATGTTAGCTGACAGAGCTCCTGGGGACCCTGTGTAACACTCTGACCCTTCAAGAGCCCAGATTTCTGCAACTGCAGGCAACATTTGCCCAAATCTCCCTCATGAGTGAAAAATTAAGGCAGATTGGTATCACGTGAAACTACAGGCCGCAGTCAGGAGTCCTGCCTCCTACGCTCACCACTGCATGAGTCACGTCCCCCTCTGGCCTTCAGTGCCTCCATTCTTAGCACAAGGGTGGTGGAGTCTGTCTCCAGGATCCCTTCCAGTCTGTGGCTCCAGGTTGTTTTGATGCAGTGGCAGATCCCAGACTGATTTACATAAATTTGCATGTTCAACTGGAAATCCCAAGCTCCAAAGATAGAAAATCCAATCAGTCCATTAGTGCAGCCAGACTAAGTTCTGGAGGAGCCTGCTGAGTTGCGGTGATGGCCGGCCGGTGGTACTGGTTGTGGACTGGGGTAGGGGCTGGGAGAAACAGGAGCAAGAAAGGACATCCGTGCAAGGAGAAGTGGATCCAGTGATCCAGGAGCAATGGGGCCAAGAACCCCACTTCGGCTATCAGGCAAGAGTCCTTTCTCTTGCTTCTAACAGGCTTCTGGCTGGCGAGCCTCAGAGCCACACTGCAGGAGGGAACAGCAGCTCTGCCTAGCAATAGGTGACCCTCCACCATTAACTATTTTCTGGGAGCTTCCATTATCCCCCCTGAGAGCTCACAGCTGTGAGGGCCGCTTCCTTGGGTCTAACCTACATACCCCCATAGGCAGCAGGGCTTTCCCCAAAGAGCCAATAGAGGAAAAAGTAATGCAAAACATGCCCTGTGTCTAACCCCAGGGCCTCTCTAACCACCTCCTCCCCTTTACCTGCGGGTCCAAGGGTGCAAACAGAGCAGCAAAGGTCTTTGGCTCTTGGGCTGGAGAGCAAGTCCCAACCTGCAAGAAGCAGGCTGGCAAAGGTAGGGCAAGGGCTGCTTCTCCTGGCTGCGGTGGGGCTGGCATGGCAGGCATGGCAGTACCTAGCAGGCTGGCCAGCTTGGGAGCTGGGGCTGTGAGTGCAGAGGTGAGCTGGGTAGGGCCAGGGTGTGGGATGGGCAAGAGCAGTGGGACCCTCCTTTCCTAAGAGGGTGGATGATTGTGCTATGTTCCCTGGCCCAGATCCTAAAACAAGTCCCAACAGCTGAAATGCAAACTGTCTCCTGGGAATCTGCTTACCCTGCTGGCCCCTGGCTGCCTCCTCCTCTCTCAACCCCTCCCCAAAGGCCCAATTCAAAGACTAGCTGGGTCAGTATGTCTCTCCAGAGGCCCTGATGGGTGGGCTAAACCTCAGCCAGCAGGAGTTCATAGCCCAGGAAAGAGCAGAACAATGGCTGTTCTTGGGCAGGAGCAGGGAGTCTGCTCAAGTTCTCTCTCTCTCTCTTTCTTTTTTTTTTTTTTTTTTTTTTTTTTGACAGGCAGAGTGGACAGTGAGACAGTGAGAGAGAGAGACAGAGAGAAAGGTCTTCCTTTTGCCATTGGTTCACCTTCCAATGGCCGCCACAGCTGGTGTGCTGTGCCTGGCGCACCATGCTGATCCAAAGCCAGGAGCCACATGCTTCTCCTGGTCTCCCATGGGGTGCAGGGCCCAAGCACTTGGGCCATCCTCCACTGCACTCCCGGGCCATAGCAGAGAGCTATCCTGGAAGAGGGGCAACTGGGACAGAATACGGCGCCCCGACCAGGACTAGAACCCTGTGTGCCGGCGCCACAAGGTAGAGGATTAGCCCCTTGAGCCATGGCACCGGCCATGCCCAAGTTCTCATTCCAAGTAACTGTGATTTAGATGCACGCACATCACCCAGCACCCTGGTCCCAAAAGAGCTTCCCCCCCCCCCTCAATTCAAGGCCAAGATGTGGAAGGGAGGCGCTTTCTAGTCCAGACGCTGGGTTTTAAAAATGAATGCAACTGGTCGGTGCCACAGCTCACTAGGCTAATCCTCCTCCTGCAGCGCAGGCACCCCGGGTTCTAGTCCTGGTCAGGGCACCAGATTCTGTCCAGGTTGCTCCTCTTCCAGTCCAGCTCTCTGCTGTGGCCCAGGAGTGCAGTGGAGGATGGCCCAGGTCCTTGGGCCCTGCACCCACATGGGAGACCAAGAGAAGCACCTGGCTCCTGGTTTCGGATCAGCACGGTCCGCCAGCCGCAGCATCCCAGCCGCAGTGGCCATTGTGGGGTGAACCAACAGAATAAAGGAAGACCTTTCTCTCTCTCTCTCTCTCTCACTGTCTAACTCTGCCTGTAAAAAAAAATGGATGCAAATGAGCCCCAGAGAGGAATCTATGGTGGCTAAGGTCACACAGCAAGCTTGGAAGAGCAGGAACCCAGAGCAGAGCCCCTGACTCAGTCTGAACTGACAGCATTTTGCACCCGAACACGTGTGTTTCCAACTGCCTCTGCTGAGATGTGCTGGTGAAAAAGAGCCTTAGTGCCTGCAGCCTAGGGCAGGGGCCTCTCTGACCTTTCCCTGTCTCCCAGGAAGCACTGAACTGCAGAAGGACACTGGAAGGGCTGAAGCCACCCCAGATGGAGAACAAACTTGAACTATACGGGACAGTATCCATCTCCCCAGACAGGAATACACTTGATTTTTCTGGGGGTCAAGAAACCACTAATCCCAAACTGTGGAGGGGAGGGCGGGAAAGGGGGAGAAGGTATCAATTTGAGAAGTGAATTTTGTGTCTCTCTGATCGCCAGAAAAGGAATCTACAAAAAAAAAGGGGGGGGGGGTAACCAGCAGGCCCTTGGTCTGTCTGCAGCCAAGTCCTGGCACTAGATTCCTTCTCCCCAAAGAACTGAGCATACAATGGTTAGACGCCGACCCTGTCACTGCCTCTCCCAGACCTCTTGCTGCAAACCACTTCCTCTGGCTGGCAAGGAGGACCCACCCCGGGCTGGGGGCTTAGCAGTAAGGAGGGAATAAAGGGATCGCCTCTCCAGCTGGGGGACCCCTGGCTCCCCAGGCAGGCAGGCCTCTAGCAAGCAGCAGGCTTGGATGGGTTCAGTGATGCAGGCCTGAGCAGCCTGGAAAACCAGGCCCCTGGGCAGTGAGGGCTCTCTGTGCCCCTGGGGCAGTGCCAGGGCTTTGGGGAAGGAGAGAGGAGCTGGGGTCGATTTCCTAGTGGGGCTGAGCCAAGGGAGTGCCTGGCACAGATACATTCTCTGCATTCTTCTAGCAAGGCAGCCAGGACCTGTGGGCCTGTTTCCCAAGCGCTTCCCCCATTCCCTGCCTCCCTCCCTCAGCTTCTCTTCAGCATGCAGCCCTGTGAAACCTCGGCAGGGTCGCGCGTGAACACCGGGTCTCTCTTGGCCTCTTCCTGCCTCCCCCACAGCTGCCCCCGGCCACGGGGACTGAAGGAGTGCGCAGAGGAGCCCCAGGCTGGTTCCCGCGCCTGCGCTTTGAGGACAGCACCCCACCACCACCCTCCCGCACACACACATACACCCCCTCTCCGCCAAGCGGCACCTGATGGTGGGATGCGGGTGGGTGGGGTGCACGGCTGGGACAAGGTCAGTCTTTCAAAGAGGGAGGCAGGCCCCCGGAGCATCCTCCACTCCCGAAAGTTTCACTTATGGGGCCTCAGAGTGTGCCCGAGGATAGCGTGGGGGGGGGGCGGCGGGGTGAGGTGGGGAGGACAAGTCCCAGTGTGACCCCCACCTGGCGAGGGGAGAGTGCAGCGGAGCGAGGGGCGCACAGCCAGGTGCGAGCAGAAAGCCCTGGCGCCCCCTCGGACCCAGGGCTGCCGCCAGAGACTCACCCTCCACAACCCCAGGCTCCGCCAGAGCTTACAGACCCCCGCCACCGCTCCATTGTCGCCGTTTAAATCGAAGTAGGCCTGGAACTCACCGAAATCAGAAGTCCAGGGCAGGCCAGATGCGCCGGGTCCAAGAACGCGGCTCTGAGGCTGGGGGTGGGGGTGGAGAAAGCGGGTGCAGGAACCGCCTCCCGCGTCAAGACTTTAAAGGGGCCAGGGAGCCCCGCCCCTCACCCGGGCCCCGCCTCTCTCCTCCAGCGCAGCCAATCCGCGCTCATCCCGGGTGCGCGCCCCTCCCAGTCCGCTCCAGATGTTCCCAGGACGAAAGCGAAGTTGGCCCGGCTGGCGCAGGGCGCTTCCTCCAGGGCGGGAGGACCTCCTATCCCGCTATAGAGAAGCCCTCTTCTCTGGCCCCGCGGGCCTGGGGCATCTCCTGGGCCCGGGGAGGGGACTCTGAGCGCGGGCGCACAGGCATGTGATCTGCTCTGTGGGGCTGGGCGTGCACGTGTGTCCGTGGTGGTGAGCAGCGGGGCGGTGTTTGTAGTTTGCCTTCCTGCATACATGTTGGGTGTAAATCCTGGGGAAGAGGTTGGAGTGCCTCCTTGTTCCTCTGCGAGAATTGGTCCTCCCGGGGTAACGTGGAAAACGACGCTAGAACAGGCTCCCCTCTTCCAAGAGCACTGCTGGCCGTGTCCTCGCTGCCTTAGGCGGGGGAGGGCTGCGCAGATAAAGGACACAGCCGTGTTTCTGTAGCAGTGGGGGACCAGTCCCAACCACCTCCAGAAAACCAGCACGAAGGCCCCTTTTGGAGGCCCCTTGCATCCCATTCTCATTGGTTCCTAAGCATCTTTGGATACCATAATGTCCCGACCGGCCCGCAGTGTAGTGTACGTAGGTTATGCAGGTTCTGAACTGGGTTCCACAGGAAAATACAAAGGATCCCTGGGCATGGTCTGCCCATTTTATAAAACTTGCTTCTGTGGCGGGTGTTCACAGGATGTGACTTAAAATGTGTTGGTCCGCAGAAGGGACATAGAAACTCCGGGAACATAAAGTGTTCAGATTGGCTAGGATTAGTTAAATTTGTCTCTGAGGGAGACTTCTTATTTAAAATGGATTTGAAGGACAGAGAGGATTCAGGCAGAGTGAGGACACAGACTCAGGCAGGAAAGAGCAGATCATTACTATCTGTATGGGACGTAAACAAATCACCTTTGTAGGCTAGGAAGCAGAAGCTAATGGGAGATTCTGTGTGGAGACTGGGATGTAGATATAGATTTGACAAGCTGATGAGCAAGAAGCCATCCTAGGCTCTCAAGCACAGGGTTAGCATGATGAAAAGGGTGCCTGAGGAAGCTTATTGTTGGTGCCTTTAAAAAAAATGGCATGATAGGGGCCGGCACTGTAGTGTAGAAGGTTAAGCCTTCTGCCTGCAGTGCCAACATCCCATATGGGCACTGGTTTGAGTCTTGGGTGTTCCACTTCTGATCCAGCTCCCTGATAATGTGCCTGGGAAAGCAGTAGAAGATGGCCTTGGACCCCTGCACCCACGTGGGAGACCCGGAAGAAGCTCCTGGCTCTCGGCTTCTGCCTAAGAAAGCCCTGGCTGTTGCAGCCATTTGGAGAGTGAACCAGCAGATAGAAGGCCTCTCTCTCTCTCTTTCTCAGTATTTCTTTCAAATAAGTTAATTAAATCCTTTTTTTTAATGCATTACGGTTACTCCCACCAATGTGCTCATCTTTTTGTTTAAAAATTTTCTTTCTCTGGGGCTGGTGTTATGGTACAGTGGATTAATCCACCATCTGAGATGCTGGCATCCCACACTGGAGTACTGGTTTGAGTCCCAGCTACTCTACTTCTAATCCAGCTCCCTGCTGAAGCTTCCCTTCCCTGGGAAGGCAGTAGAGGATGCCCCAAGTGCTCGGTCCCCTGCCACCCACATGGGAGACCCAGGATGAAGTCCCTGACTCCTGGCTGCAGCTTGGCCCAGCCCTGGCTATTGCAGGCATTTGGGGAGTGAACCAGAGGGTAGCTCTCTCTCTGTCACACTGCCTTTCATAAAAATGATTAATCAAACACTTCTGAAAATGATAACACCATCATGAGACAATGTAAGATTGTAAAGACAAGACCATTATTTGAGATAAGAAGAAGAGTCTATTAGGAAAGAAACAAACTGAGAGGCAGAGAGACAAAGAGAGTACCCATCACTAGTTTACTCCCCAAATGCCTATGACAGCTGGCGCTGGGCCAGGCCAAAGTTAGGAGCCAGAACTCAAACCAGTTTTCCCATGTGGGTGGCAGGAACTCAAGCACTTGAGCCATCACCACTGTCTGCTAGTGTTCTAATGCAAGAAGGCTTCTATCAGGAGCCAGAGCTGGGCACGGAATCAAGTCACTCTGATAGGGGTGCAGGCACCTTAACCATTATGCCAAATGCCACCCCTGGTATAAATCATTTTATGAACAAGTTTTTCTGCCCCCCCCCCCATTTCCTAATGATGGTGGCATCTTCAAAAGCCTACAGCATTGATTACTGGGCCATTCTGAACTTGGGCAGGTTGTGGTGAATTTTGTCTAGGCAATGCTGGCCCTGTTTCTTGTGAATTTAATGATTCTAAGCCATGTGTCATGGTACTTGTGCAGCCACTGGCATCCTCTTTGCTGCCAAAGTTGAGATCATACACCTGTCTAGCATCTCACCACTGGTGGAAGGTCTGTGTAGCTTGACTGTATTTCAACCCTTTAGGAATGGCACAATTTATCACAACTTGATGGTTCTGAATGTGCTATTGCCTGCATGGTGATAGATGTGAAATCTGCTAAACCCAGCAAAGCCACCAGCTTCTTACTAGAATCATCATAAACCATCACAGCAGATTGAGAGATTGCTTGAGAGATGCTCTAGTAACTCATGGTGCCGGCAGTGCCAAGGCTTCCTCAGCAGCTGGGAGATGTAGGAGGCATGAGCTAAGGGAGTTTCTGCTCCAGGGGTAGGGGATGCAGCTAGGAGCCATGAAACAAGTGCCCAGCTCCTCCTTCAGTGGGCTGGGGGCTACACCATCTCCTCACACAAAGCTGAGGCACCAGCCATAATGTGAGAAGGTGGCAAGAGAAAGGCTGGGGGAGGGGTGAGAGGCTGAGGCATGGAGCGGGTCCCCAGCTTTTGCTGTCTCCCACCTTCTCCTCCTTGTCTTCATCCTCTTCCTCCCCTGTTCTCAGAGCTTCCTCATCTGCCCGTGGAGGGGTGCCCACCAGGGCTGTACACTAAGGCCGTGTGCAACCCCAAATCATTTCTTATAGTCACCTTGCATGTAAATGGACTCAACCTTCCAGTTAAAAGACACAGACTAGCTGGATGGTTTAAAAAGCAAAATCCATCTATTTATGGCCAACAAGAAACACATCTCACCAATAAAGATACACATAGACTGAAAATGAAAAGATGGAAAAAGATACTGCATCCTAGCAGAAACCAAAAATAGCTGGTGTAACCACCCTAATATCAGAGAAAATAGACTTTAACACAAAAACTATTAAAAGAGGCAAAGAAGGTCACTATGTAATGATCAAGGATCAATTCAACAGGAAGACATGACTATTATAAATGTATACACACCTAGTTACAGGACACCTGGCTATTTAAAAGAAACATTGAAAGACCTAAAAGGATGCATAGACTGAAATACCATAGTAATGGAGGACTTCAATAACCCTTTCAGCAATGGACAGATCAATGAGATAGAAAATCAACAAGGAGGCCGGCACCGCGGCACACTAGGCTAATCCTCCACCTGGAGCACTGATGCACCAGGTTCTAGTCCCAGTCAGGGTGCTGAATTCTGTCCTGGTTTCTCCTCTTCCAGGCCAGCATCTCTGCTGTGGCGCGGGAGTGCAGTGGAGGATGGCCCAAGTGCTTGAGCCCTGCACCCACATGGGAGACCAGGAGAAGCACCTGGCCCTGGCTTCAGATCAGTGCGGTGTGCTGGCCGCAGCACACCAGCCGCCGTGGCCATGGCAGGGGGTGAACCAATGGAAAAAGGAAGACCTTTCTCTATGTCTTTCTCTCTCACTGTCTACCTATCAAAAAAAGAATCATTTAAAAAAGAAAATCAACAAGGAAATAGCAGATTTCATCGACACAATAGACCAAATGGATCTAACAGATATCTACAGAACTTTTCACCCCACAGTTGCAGAATAAACATTTTTCTCACCAGTGCATGAACTTTCTCTAGGACTGACCACATGCTAGGCCATAAAGCAAGTCCCAGCAAAATAAAGAAAATCAAAATCATACCATGCCTCTTCTCTGACCACAATAGAATGAAGTTGGAAATCAGCAACTCAGGAATGTCTACAATATATGGAAACACACAGAGACTGAAAAAAATGCTCCTGCATGAACAGTAGGTCATTGAGGAAATCAAGAGAGATAAAATCTTTGGAAATTAATGAAAATGATGATATAACATATCAAAATTATGGGATACAGCAAAAGCAGTGCTAAAAGGAAAATTTACAGCAGTTGAAGCTTACATCAAGAAATTATAAAGGCACCAAATAAAATAGCTATTAATGCATCTCAAAGACCTAGGAAAACAAAAGCAAACCAAACCCAATTCTAGTAAAAGTAAAGAAATCATTAAAATTAAAGAAATAAACAAAATTGAAAAAGTATACAAAGGATCATCAAAATGAAGAGCTGGTTTTTTGAAAACAAATAAACAAACAAAATTTGCACATCACTGGTCCAAACTAACCAAAAAGAACACAGGAGACTCATATCAATAAAATTAGAGGTGAAAAGGAAATGTAACAAAAGACACCACAAAAATAAAAAAGAATTCAGAAATTACTACAAAGAGCTGTATGTCAAAAAACAGGGAAACACAAAACAAATGGACAGATACCTCCACACATACAACCTACCTAAATTGAGCCATGAAGACATAGAAAACCTAAACAGACCAATTACCAAGACAGAAATTGAATCAATAATAAAGATGCTCCAAACAAAGAAAAGGCCACCATCACCTTACTTCCTAAACCTGAAAAAGATACAACAGAGAAAGAGAACTATAGAGCAATTTCCATGATGAACATAGATGCAAAAATCCTCAACAAAATACTAGACAACCAAATCCAGCAACATATCAGAAAGATCATTCTCCTGAACAAAGTGGGATTTACCACTGATATGCAGTGATGAATCACCATTCATAAATCAATCAATGTGATACATCACGTTAAGTTGACGAACAAAAACCATATAATTAATCAACAGATTCATAGAAAGCATTTGATAAAATACAATGCCCTGGCTGGCGCCGCGGCTCACTAGGCTAATCCTCCACCTTGCGGCGCTGGCACACCAGGTTCTAGTCCCGGTCGGGGTGCCGGATTCTGTCCCGGTTGCCCCTCTTCCAGGCCAGCTCTCTGCTGTGGCCAGGGAGTGTAGTGGAGGATGGCCCAAGTACTTGGGCCCTGCACCCCATGGGAGACCAGGATAAGTACCTGGCTCCTGCCATTGGATCAGCATGGTGCGCTGGCCACAGTGTGCCGGCCACGGTGGCCATTGGAGGGTGAACCAACAGAATAAAGGAAGACCTTTCTCTCTCTCTCTCTCTCTCACTGTCCACTCTGCCTGTCAAAAAATATAAATAAATAAATAAAAAATACAATGCCCTTTCATGATGAAAACTCTAAGCAAATTGGGTATAAAAGGAACATCCCTCAACAACCATGGCAATTTATAACAAACCCATGGCCAGCATCATATTGAATGGGGAAAAGTTGAAAGCATCTCCACCATTATCCAGAACCAGACAAGGAGTCCCGCTCTCACCATGCCTGCTCAATATAGTCCTTGAAGTTCTAGCCAGAGCCATTAGGCAGGAAAAATAAATCAAAGAGATACATTGGGAAAAAGGAAGTCAAACTATCCCTATTTTCAGATGACATGATTCTGTATATAGTAGATCCAAAAGACTCCACTAAGAGACTATTGGAACTCATAGAAGAGTTTGGCAAAGTAGCTGGATATAGAATTAATACACAAAATTCAAGTCTTTGTATACACAGACAATGCCATGGCTAAGAAAGAACTTCCAAGATTGATCCCATTCACAATAGCCTTAAAAAATCTGATAGCTTGGAATAAATTTAACCAAGGATGTCAAAGATCTCTACAATGAGAATTATAAAACATCAAACAAAGAAATTGAAGAGGATACAAAAAAATGGAAAAAAATCTTCCTTGTTTATGGATTGGAAGAATCAATATCATGAAAATGCCCGTACTACTGAAAGCAATTTACAGAATCATTGCAGTACCACTCAAGACATCAAGGACATTCTTCTCAGATGTAGAAACAGTGATACTGAAATTCCTATGGAAACATAGGAGACCCTGGATAGCTAAAGCAATCTTATACAACAAAAACAAAGTGGGAGGCATCACAATACCAGATTTTAAGACATACTACAGTGAAGTAATAACCAAAATAGCCTGGTACTGATAAAAAAACAGATGAATAGAACAATGGAACAGCATAGAAACACCAGAAATCAATCCAAGAATCTACAACCAACTTATCTTTGACAACAGAGCTAAAATCAATCCATGGAGCAAGGACAGTCTCTTCAACAAATGGTACTGGGGAAATCTGGATTTCAAAATGCAGAAGTAGGAAGCAGGACTTCTACCTTACACCTTACACAAAAATCCATTCAAAAATGGACTAAATATCTACATCTATGACCTGATACCATCAAATTCTTAGAGAACATTGGGGAAACCCTGCAAGACATTGGCATAGGCAAAGAGTTCTTGAAAAAGACCCCAGAGGCACAGGCAATCAAAACCAAAATTCACAAATGGGATTACATCAAATTGAGAAGTTTCTATACTGCAAAATACTCAGCATAGTGAAGAGGCAAGCAGCAGAATGGGAGGAACAATTTGCATACTCTACAACTGATAAAATATCAATAACCAGACTATATAGAGATCAAGAAGCTCAACAACAACAAAACAAACTACACAATTAAAGGATGTGTAAAGGTTTAAACACATTTTTCAAAATGGAAATCCAAACGGCCAACAGACACATGAAAACATGTTCAGGATCACTAGCCATCAGGGAAATGCAAATCAAAACCACAATGAGGTTTCACCTCACCCTCTTCAGAATGGCTTTCATACAGAAATCAACAAACAGAAAATGTTGGTGAGGATGTGGGAGAAAAGGCATCCTAATCCACTGTTGGTGGGAGAGTAAACTGGCAAAGCCACTATGGAAGACAGTATGGAGATACCTCAGAAATCTGAATATATACCCACCCTATGACACAGCCAGCCCACTCCTGGGAATTTACCCAAAGGAAAGGAAATCAGCATTTGAAAGAGTTATTTGCACCCCTATGTTTATTGCAGTTCAATTACAACAGCTAAGACACTGAATCAATAAAAATGCCCATCAACTGCAGACTGGATAAAGAAATTATGTGATATGTACACCATGGAATACTACACAGTGATAAAAAATCTAATCATTTGCAACAAAATGGATGACACTAGAAATCATCACACTTAGTGAAATAATTCAGTCCCACAAGGAGAAATACCATATGTTCTCCCTGACCTGTGGTAACTAATAGAGCACCTAATAGGCAATCTATAGATGTTAAATTGACACTTTGAGAAGCAATGACTTTGTACAGCCCTTGTCTCGACTATAGAGGAACAGTTTTTTTTCCATGCTAGTTGTTGAACTTTTTGCTTAATATAGATATAATCATATGTGTAGGAAGTTAATCGAAAATAAATGTTAGTAAAAAATAAGAGTGGGAATAAGAGAGGGAGGAAGAAGGGGGTGGGAGTGTGGATGGGAGGGCAGGCACAGTGGGAAGAATCACCAGGTTCCTAATGTTTTAATTGTGAAATTATGAAGTTTATATCTGTAAAACTGTATAGTTCTCCATACATTATTACGGACCTACTTTTCAGGGTACAGTTTAAAAACTTGCCATGGGACCCCAAGTCCCCTTGAGCTAGGTGGGAAAAAACAGCACTTCAAGTGTTAAATTGAACATATGGGTAGGATTAAGTGTTAAAGTGAGCATATAGAGAGGATTAAGTGTTAAAATGATTATATAAATAGGATTAAGTGTTTGGTAATAATAATAGAATTAAAAAGGAGTGAATGCTCCAAGATGGGAAGCAGTCCACACAGCAGACTCATAGAATGACAATCACTTCAAGTAGCACTGTGGGCTCAGAATCAGCCCTTAACGCATTTTGGTCTGGCTGAAAATCCCATGAGAGCATTTCAGACATAGAATGCCAAGACACTGTGGCAAAAAGTGTCCTACATGAAGGACCTAACTGGGTGAGACTCCAGTGGAAAGAAGTGGTCATCAAAGAAGGAAGTACTTTACTCTGAGAGGAGGGGAGAACTTTCACTTTGCTCATGGCCTTGTCTAAATACGGAAGGAGTCAGTGGACTCAAAAGGCTTCCACTTGTGGCCGGTGAAGTGGTGCAGTGGGTTAAAGCCCTGGCCTGAAACGCCAGCATCCCATATGGGTGCCGGTTCTAGTCCCAGCTGCTTCTCTTGCAATCCAGTTCTCTGCTTATGGCCTGGGATATCAGTGGAGGATGGCCCAAGTCCTTGGACCCCTGTACCCATGTGGGAGGCCCAGAAGAAGCTCCTGGCTCCTGCCTTCAGATTGGCACAGCTCTGGCCGTTGTGGCCATCTGAGGAGTGAACAACCAGATGGAAGACCTCTCTCTCTGTCTCTACCTCTCTCTGTAACTCTGTCTTTCAAATAAATAAAATAAATCTTTTTTAAAAAATGCTTTCACAGTGTAGGCAGAGCATGTCAAGTGCCTCGGGTGATCACTGACCACATACATAAGAGCATTAATTGTTAAATTAACAACAGGAGTTGCTGTGCACTAATTTCCCATGCAGGACCCCTGTCCTCAAAGAGTTGGATTATGAGAGTTAATAGTAAAACTTGTTCTCAAAGATTTACTTTGTTTTCGTGTATTAACAGATGTATCATTTTTGGTTTCTTCAAGGTTAATTAGGTTTCTCAAAAAATGCTTAAAATAAAAAAAAATTAAAATTGAATTAATTAAAGCTCAGAAAGGTTTACTTTTATTGAAAAAGTATTTTCCTTATTGTAAAAATAATCCTTCTTGTGTTCTTTTTTTAAAAAAAAGATTTATTTTATTTATTTGAAAGAGTTATAGAGAGGTAGAGCCAGAGAGAAAGGACTTCCATCCGCTGGTTCACTCCCCAGATGGCTGCAATGGCTGGACCTGTGCTGATCTGAAGCCAGGAGGCAGGAGCTTCTTCCAGGACTCCCATGTGGGTGCAGGGGCCCAAGGACTTGGGCCATCCTCCACTGCTTTCCCAGGCCATAGCCTAGAGCTGGATTGGAAATGGAGCAGCTGGGACTCAAACTGGTTCCCATGTGGGATGCTGGCACTGCAGGCTGGAGCTTTAACCCACTGTGCCACACCACCAGCCCCCTTTCCTGTGTTCTATTACACAGTAGAGTATCAATTGTCAACTGTAATATATTGTATATTTCTAAATAGCTAGAAGAAAGACTTTTGAATGTTCACACTGCAAATAAATCTTGAATATATGAAGTGATGGATTCCAATTATCCTAATTTGATCATTAAAATGTGTGCATGTCTCAGAATCAGCCCTTAAGGCATTCGGATATGGCTGAAGAGCCCATGAGAGTATTTTAGGCATGGAAAGCCAAGACACCCTGGAAAAAAAAAAGAAGACCTAAATGGAAGATCTCTGCAGGTGAGATCCCAGTGGAAAGAAGAGGTCATCAAAGAAGGAGGTACCTTTCTCTGAAGGGAGGAGAGAACTTCCACTTTGACTATGACCCTGTCTGAATAAGATCGAAGTCGGCGAACTCAAAAGGCTTCCATAGCCTTGGCAACTCATGACTAGAGCCTAGGGAGATTACTGATGTCATAAACAAGAGTGTCAAATTGTTAAGTCAACAACAGGAGTCACTGTGTACTTACTTCTCATGTGAGATCTGTCCTTAGTGTGTTGTCCAATGTGAAGTAATGCTATAACTAGTACTGAAACAGTATTTTACACTCTGTGTTTCTGTGTGGGTGCAAACTGATGAAATCTTTACTTAATATATACTGAACTGATCTTCTGTATATAAAGATAATTGAAAATGAATCTTGATGTTAATGGAATGGGAGAGGGAGCGGGAGATGGGAGGAGTATGAGTGGGAGGGAAATTATGGGGGGGGAAGCCATTGTAATCCATTAACTGTACTTTGAAAATTTATATTTACTAAATAAAAAATAAATACAAAAAAGTGAGCATGTATCAAATATTACATTTCACCCCATAGATATGTACTAGTATTGAGTGTTGATAAAAACAAATACTCTCATAAAATAGGAAATTCTGCATGTTGTCAAAACATGGATCCAAAAACATGAATGTGGACATGAGGCTATTTGAAACAAGGCACAGAAAGATAAATGCCCCACAATCTCACTCATGTGGAATTTAAGAAAATCACACTTAATCATAGAACAGGGTGGTGGCTGTCAGGGCTGAAAGTGAAGGAAATGGGAAAATGTTAGCTGAGCACACATTTGCAGTTAGGAGATAAATTAACCACTCCAGATCTTAATACTCAACACCGTTACTATATGAATATGCTATTACATACTCACAACTTGGTAATATCTTATGTATTCTCTTAAAAACATAGCAATGAAAGGAGATGCATATGTTAGATTATCCTAATCACTTCATAATGTACATGTGAAAGAGGACTCCAAAAAGGTTATAAAAAAAGGCTGGGTTTATTCCAGTACAAAAAGGGATTAAAAGATAATGTGAATTCCCCATAACTTTTCAAAAGGCCCCCACATATCAGAATATCAGGTTGCATACCTTGAATATGCACAAATTTTGTCAACCATACTCCAACAATACTTGAAAATTTTAAAACAAGCGAAAGTAAACAAGCTCCTATATTAGAATATAATCTCCAAATAACTTAGTAAACCAGATATATCTTTAGGATTGAGAAGGCTTTCATGGAACAGAAATAATTTTTAAAACACTCATAAATTTGCATATCCAAACTTTCTATTTTGAAAGTGCAAAGACAGATGGCAGCTGGTTGAGGGAACAGTAAGGGTTAAGGTGATACCCAAGTGCCAAAGTACAGGAACCTCCTGCCCCTCTAAACCCTGGACAAAAACCCCGAGTCAGATAACAGTTTTGCCTTTATCTCACCCCATCCATGTTACTGTGTTACTGGAAACAGAAAACAGAGCAAGACCTTCCAGAAACATCTGTGCTGAGAGGTCAGCATCCTGGAGGAGACCCTGCTGCCCACATATTTAGAATCTCGGGGGAATCAGGTCCCAGTGTAGAAGGAAGGAGGAACTGAGGAAGGAGGACACAGGGCTGCCTCCACACAGCTGCCCAGGGATGGCTCCAGGGCCACGAAGTCGCTGCAAGCAGGTAAGGGGCCAGGTGGGGGGGGTCCCGGGTGCCAGGGAGGGGGCTGGGCTTTGGGCTCCTGGGTGCCATGAGGGGGCCGGGCGGTGGGGGTCCTGGTGCCAGGGTTGGAGCCGGGCATCAGGGGTCATGGGTGCCAGGGAGGGGGCAGAACGATGGAGGTCCCAGGTGTCAAGGATGGGGCCAGGAGGGAGCTGGGCGCTGGGGGTCCCAGGTACCAGGGAGGGGGCTGGGTGCAGGGGGTCCAGGGTGCCAGGGAGGGGGCCAGGCATCAAGGGTCCTGGGTGCCAGGGAGGGGGCCAGATGTTGGGGTACTGGGTGCCAGGGAAGGGGCTGGGCATCTGAGGTCCCAAGTGACAGGGAGGGGCGGGCCTTGGGGGTCCCAGGTGCCAAGGATGGGGCCAGGCTTCGGGGATCCTGGTGCCCAAAAGGGAGCCGGGCGATGGGGGTCCCAGGTACCAGAGAAGAGGCTGGGCGTCTGGGGTCCGGGGTGCCAGGGAGGGGGCCAGTTGTCAGGGGTCCCGGGTGCCAAGGAGGAGGCCAGATGTTGGGGTCCCAGGTGCCAGGGAAGGGGTCAGGTGTCAGGGGTCCTGGGTAGCAGGGAGGGGGCATGGAGTCAGAGGTCTTGAATGACAGGAAGGGGCCAGGCATCAGGGGTCATGGGTGCCAGGGAGGGGGTCGAGGGTCTTGGGTGCCAGGGAGGGGTCAAGCATTGTGGACCGGTTGACAGGGAGGGTCCAGGTGTCAGGCGTCCCAGGTGCCAGGGAAGAGGCTGGGCTTTGAGGTCCCAGGTGTCAGGGAAGGGGCCTGGGGTCACGAGTCCCGGGTGCCAGTAACGGGGCCAGGCATCTGGGGTCCTGAGTGACAGGGAGGGGCCAGGCATTGGGAGTCCTGGGTGCCCAGGAAGGGGCCGGGTGGTGGGGGTCCTGGGTACCAGGGAAGGGGCTGGGCATCGGGGAAGGGGCTGGGCGTCAGGGGCCCGGGGTGCCAGGGAGAGGGCTGGACTTCGGGGGTCATAGGAGCCAGGGTGGAGACCAGACATCAGGGCCATGGGTGCGAGGGAGGGGGTCGGGGGTCCCGGGTGCTAGGGAGGGGCTGGCCATCGAGGTCCCGGGTGCAGGGAGGGGACGGGCATCAAGGGTCCTGGGTACCAGTGAAGGGGCTGGGCGGTGGGAGTCCTGGGTGCCAGGGAGGCAGCCAGGCCTTGGATGTCCTGGGAGCCACGGAAGGGGCCAGGTGGCAGGGTTCCTGGGTGCAAGGGTGGGGGCCTGGCGGCGGGTGTCCTGGGCATCAGGAAGGGGGCCAGAAATCAGGGGTCATGGGTGCCAGGGAGGGGGCCGGGCGTCTGCAGTCCCAAGTGACAGGGAGGGGCTGGGTGTTGGGGTCCCGGGTGCCAGGGAGAGGCTGGGTGACAGGGGTCCCAGGTTCCAGGGAGGAGCCGGGCATTGAGGGTCCTGGGTTCGGAGGGGTCCGGGCATCAGGGGTCACGGGTGTCAAGGAGGGGGCCAGGTGTCGGGGATCCCAGGGCCCAGTAGGGAGCTGGCATTGGGGTTCCTGGGTACCAGGGAAGGCGCTGGGCATTGGGGGTCATGGGTGCCAGGGAGGAGGCTGGGCGTCAGGGGTCCTGGGTGTTAAGGAGGGGCTAGGTACTTGGGATCCTAGGGGCCCAGGAGGGAGCCAGACAATGGGGGTCCTGGGTACCAGGGAAGGGGCCTGGCGTCATGGGTCCAGGATGCCAGGGATTGGGACGTGCTTCAGGGGTCCTGGGTATCAGGGAAGGGGCTGTGTCTGCAGTCTCAAGTGATAGGGAGGGACTGGGTGTCGGAGGTCATGGGTGCCAGGTAGGGTGACAGGGGTCCTGGGTGCAAGGGGAGTCAGGCGTCAGGGGTCCTGGGTGCCAGGGAGGGGCCGGGCTTCGAGGGTCCTGGGTGCCAGGGAGGGGTCCAGGCATAGAGGGTCCCAGGTGTCTGGGAAGGGGTCAGGGATCCCAAGTGCCGGGGGGCCAAGCATCAGGGGTCCCAGGTGCCAGGGAGGGGCCGGGCATCGAGGGTCCTGAGTGCTAGGGAGGGGCCAGGCGTCAGGGGTCACAGGTGTCAGGGAAGGGGTCAGGGGTCCTGTGTGCCAGGGAAGAGGCCGGGTGTCGACATCCCATGTGCCAGGGAGGGGTTGGGTGTCGGGGGTCACAGGTGCCAGGGAGGGGGTCAGGAGTCCAGGGTTCCAGGGAGGGGACGGGCGTCAGGGGTCACAGGTGTCAGGGAAGAGGCTGGGCGTCGACGTCCTGGGTACCAGGGAGGGGTCGGGCATCCTGGAAGGGGCTGGGCATCTGGGGTCCCAAGAGACAGGGAGGGGCCGGGCATGGGGGGACACAGGTGCCAGGGAGGGGTTGGGCATCAGGGATCCCGGGTGCCAGGGAGGGCCAGGCATCTGGGGTCACGGGTGCCAGGGAGGCGGCCGGACGTCGGGTGTCATGGGTTTCAAGGAGGGGTCCAGGCGTCAGGGATTCCTGAGCCCAGGAGGGAGCCAGGCGATTTGGATCCCGGGTACCAGGGAGGGGCTGGGCGTTGGGGGTCCAGGGTGCAAGGGAGGAGGCCGAGCATCAGGAGTCCCAGGTGTCAAGGAGGGGGCCAGGCATCAGGAGTCACCAGGCCCAGGAGTGAGCCGGGTGATAGGGGTCCCAGGTACCAGGGAAGGGGCTGGGCATTGGGGGTCCGGTATGCCAGGGAGGGGGCCAGGTCAGGGGTCCCGGATGCCAGGGATGGGGCCAGATGTCAGGGGTCACTGGTGCCAGGGAGGCGGTCGGCAGACCCGGGTGCCAGTGAGGGGTGGGGCATCGGGGTTCCGAGATGCCATGGAGAGGGCCAGGCTTCGGGGGTCCTGGGTGTCAGGGAAAGTGCTGGGTGGCAGGGTTCCTTGGTGTCAGGGAAGGGACCGGACATCAGGGGTCATGGGTGTCAAGGGGGTCGGGTGTTGGGGGTCACAGGTACCAGGGAGGTGGTTGGGGGTCCTGGGTGCCAGGGATGGGCTGGGCGTTGGGGTCCAGGTGCCAGGGAGGGTCCGTCCGGGCATCGAGGGTCCCAGGTGCCAGGGAGGAGGCTAGGCGTCAGGGGTCCTGGGTACCAAGGAGGGGGCCAGACATTGGGGATCCTGGTGCCCAAAAGGGAGCTGGACGATGGGGGTCCCAGGTACCAGGGAAGGGGCTGGGAGTCTGAGGTCTGGGGTGCCAGGGAGGGGGCCAGTTGCCAGGGGTCCCAGGTACCAGGGAAGGGGCTGGGAGTCTGGGGCCTGGGGGGCCAGGGAGGAGGCCAGTTGTTGGGGGTCCCGGGTGCCAGGGAAGAGGTCTTGTGTCAGGGGTCCCAGGAAGCAGCGAGGGGCCAGGCGTCTGGGGACTTGAGTGCCAGGGAGGGGCCGGTGTCGGGGGTGATGGGTGTCAAGGAGGGGGCCAGGTATCAGGGATCCCAGGGCCCATTAGGGAGCTAGGCGATGGGAGTCCCAGGTACCAGGAAAGGAGGCTGGGCGTCAGGGGTCCTGGGTACCAAGGAGGGGGCCAGACATTGGGGATCCTGGTGCCCAAAAGGGAGCTGGACGATGGGGGTCCCAGGTACCAGGGAAGGGGCTGGGAGTCTGAGGTCTGGGGTGCCAGGGAGGGGGCCAGTTGCCAGGGGTCCCAGGTACCAGGGAAGGGGCTGGGAGTCTGGGGCCTGGGGGGCCAGGGAGGAGGCCAGTTGTTGGGGGTCCCGGGTGCCAGGGAAGAGGTCAGGTGTCAGGGGTCCCAGGAAGCAGGGAGGGGCCAGGTGTTGGGGGTGATGGGTGTCAAGGAGGGGGCCAGGCATCAGGGATCCCAGGGCCCATTAGGGAGCTAGGCGATGGGAGTCCCAGGTACCAGGAAAGGAGGCTGGGCATCAGGGGTCCCGGGTGCCAGGGAAGGAGCCTGGCGTCAGGGGTCCCTGGTAACAGGGAGGGGGCCAGGCGTCTGGGGTCCTGAGAGACAGGAAGGGGCCAGGAGTCTGGGGTCAAGGGTGCCAGGGAAGGAGCCTGGCATCAGGGGTCCCTGGTACCAGGGAGGGGGCCAGGCGTCTGGGGTCCTGAGAGACAGGAAGGGGCTGGGAGTCAGGGGTCACAGGTGCCAGCGATGGGGTTGGGGGTTCTGAGTGCCAGGGAGGGGCCAGGCATCTGGGGTCCCTAGAGACAGGGAGGGGCAGCTGTCGGGGTCCTGGGTGCCAGGGATGGCCAGGTGTTGGGGGTCACGGGTGACTTGGAGGAGGCCAGACATCAGGGGTCACAGGTGTCAAGGAGGGGGCCAGGTGTCGGGGATCCCAGGGCCCAGCAGGGAGCTGGCATTGGGGTTCCCAGGTACCAGGGAGGAGGCTGGGCGTCAGGGGTCCTGGGTGTCAAGGAGGGGCCAGGTGCTCAGGATCCTGGGGCCCAGGAGGGAGCCAGAAAATGGGGGTCCTGGGTACCAGGGAGGGGCTGAGTGTCGGGGGTCCAGGGTGCCAGGGAGGAGTCTGGGCATCTGGGGTCCCGAGTGACAGGGAGGGGCTGAGTGTCGGAGGTCATGGATGCCAGGGAGGGGGTTGGGGGTCTTGGGTGCCAGGGAGGGGCCAGGCATCAGGGGTCCAGGATGCCATGGAGGGGGCCAGGCGTCATGGGCCCCAAGTGACAGGGAGGGGCTGGGCGTTGGGGGTCATAGGTGCCAGGGAGGGGTTTAGGGGTCCCGGGTGCCAGGGAGGGAGCTGGGCATCTGGGGTCCCAGGGAGGGGCCAGGCATCAGGGGTCACAGGTGCCAGGGAGGGGATGGGCATCAGTGGTTCTGGGTGCCAGGGAGGGGATGGGCATCAAGAGTCCTGAGTGCCAGGGAAGGGGCCAGGTGTCAGGGGTCCCAGTGCAAGGAGATAGGCCAGGCGTCAGGTGTCCCAAGTGACAGGGTGGGGCTGGACTTGGGGGCTCCTGGGTGCCCAGGATTGGCCTGGGCTTCTGGTGTCCCAAGAGACTGGGAGGGGGCTGGGCAACAGGGGTACTGGGTACCAGGGAAAAGGCTGGGCACTGGGAAGGGGCTGGGTGTCTGGGATCAGGGGTGCCAGGTAGGGGCAGGATGGGTGTGTCAAGTGACAGTGAGGGCCAACATCCGGGGTCAAGGGTGCCAGGGAGGGGGTTGTGGATCCCAGGTGCTAGGGAGGGGCCAGGCATCGAGGGTCTCGGATGCCAGGGAAGAGGCTGGGTGGCAATGTCCTGGGTGCCAGGGAGGGGGCCATACAACTGGGGTCATGGGTGCCAGGGAAGTATCTGGGCCCAGAGTTTCTGAGTGCCAGGGATAGAGCCAGGCGACGAGGGTCCCGGATATCAGGGAAGAGGTCAGGGGTCCTGGGTACCAGGGAGGGGGCTGGGCATCTGGGGCCCCAAGTGACAGGGAGGGGCCGTGTGTCAGGGGTCACAGGTGCCAGGGAAGGGGTCGGGGATCCCAGAAGCCAGGGCGGGGTCATGTATCGAGGGTCCTGGATGCCAGGGAGGGGATGGGCATCAGGGGTCCTGGGTGCCAGGGAAGGGGCTGGACATCAGGCATTCTGGTGCAAGGGAATAGGCCAGGCATCAGGTGCCCCGAGTGACAGGGTGGGGCTGGACTTCGGGGTTCCTGGGTGCCCAGGATTGGCCTGGGCTTCCTGGGTCCTGAGAGACAGGGAGGGGGCTGGGCAAGGGGGGTACTGAGTACCAGGGGACGGGCTGGGCGTCAGGAAGGGGCCAGGCATCCGGGATCAGGGGTGCCAGGTAGAGGCTGGATGTCGGGTGTCTCAAGAGACAGGGAAGGCCAACATCCGGGGTCAAGGGTGCCAGGGAGGAGGCCGGGCATCAAGGGTCTTGGGTGTCAAGGAGGAGCCAGGCATCAGGGATCCTGGGGCCCAGCTGGGAGCCGGGCAATGGGGGTCCCGGGTACCAGGGAAGGGGCTGTGCATTGGGGGTCCAGGGTGCCAGGGGAGGCCGAGTGTCATGGTTCCAGGGTGACAAGGAGGGGGCCAGGCGCCAGGGTTCATGGGTGCCATGGAGGGGGCCGGACATTGGGAATCACAGGTGTCAGGGAGGAGGCCAGGCATCAGGGGTCTTGGGCGTCAAGGAGGGTCCAGGCATCCTCGGGGATCCTGGGGCCCAGGAGGGAGCCAGGTGTTGGGGGTCCCGGGTACCAGGGAAGGGGCTGGGTGTTGGGGGTCCAGGGTGCAGGGAGAGGCTGAGTGTCAGGGTTCTGGGGTGACAAGGAGGGGGCCAGGTGTCAGGGTTCATGGGTGCCATGGAGGGGGCCAGACATTGGGGATCACAGGTGTCAGGGAGGAGGCCAAGAGTCAGGGGTCCTGGGTGTCAAGGAGGGGCCAGGGATTGGGGATTCTGGGGCCCAGGAGGGAGCCGGGCGATGGGGGTCCCGGGTGCCAAGGAAGGGGCCAGGCGTCAGGGATCCCAAGTACCAGGGAGGGTTGGGTATCAGGGGTCCCGGGTGCCGGGTTGGGGGGCTGGGTGTCAAGGGTCCTGGGTGCCAGGAAGGGGGCCGGGTGTTGGGAGTCCCGGATACCAGGGAAGGGGTTGGAGGTTCCAGGTGCCAGGGAAGGGGCTGAGCGTCTGGGGTCCCAAGTGAGAGAGAGGAGCCGGAAGTCAGGGGTCCCAGGTGCCAGGAGGTTGTTGAGGGTCCTGGGTGCCAGGGAGGTGTTGGGAATTGAGGTCCAGGTGCCAGAGAGGGGCCAGCGTCAGGGGTCCCAGTGACAGGGAAGTGGTCAGGCATCTCAGTTGCCAGGGAGGGGGCTGGGCGTCTGGGTTCCTGAGAGACAGGGAGGGGTCTGGCGTTGGGGCCACTGGTGCCAGGGAGGGGTTGGGGATCCCGGGTGCCAGGGAGGGGTCAGGAATCAGGGGTCTGGGTGCCCGGGATGGCAGGACATCGGGGGTCACGGGTTTCAAGGAGGGATCCAGGCATCAGAGATCCCTGGGCCTAGGAGGGAGCCGGGCGATTTGGGTCCCAGAAGATGCTGGTCGTCTGGTGTCCTGATTGACAGGGAGGGGCCGGTCGTCGGGGGTCACGGGTGCCAGGGAGGGAGTCGGGGGTCTTGGGTGACAGGGAGGGTTTGGGCATCAGGCGTCCCGGGCTCCAGGGAGGGGCCTGGCATCCAGGGTCCCGGATGCCAGGTAGGAATCGGGCGTTGAGGGTACCAGGTGCCAGGGAGAGGCCAGGCGTCAGGGTCCCGGGTGCCAGGGAGGCGCCTGGCATCGAGGGTCCTAGTTGTAAGGGAAGAGGCCAGGCATCAGATTCTTGGGTTCCAGGGATATGCTGGGCATCAGGGAAGGGGCCGGGTGTCTAGGGTCATGGGTGCCAGGAAGGGTGTCAGGCGTCCCGGGTAACAGGGAGGGGGCCAGGTGTCTGGGGTCCGGAGTGACAGGGAGGGGCTGGATGTCGGGTGCCCCGGATGCCCAGGAGGGGCCTGGGCTTCTGGGGTCCCAGAGACAGGGAGAGGGCCAGACAATGGGGGTCCAGAGTACCAGGGAAGGGCTGGGCATCAGGGAAGGGGCCGGGCATCAGGGATCCCAGGTGCCTGGGAGGGGGCCGGAATTCGGGGGTCCCAAGTGACATGGAAGTCAGGCATCAGGAGTCACAGGTGCCGGGGAGGGCCGGGTATCAAGGGTCCTGGGTGCCAGGGAAGGGGCCAGGCATCACGGGTCCCCTTTGCCAGTAAGGGGGCCTGGCATCTGGAGTCCCCAGTGACAGTGAGGGGCCAGGCGTCGGGAGTCTCGGGTGCCCAGGAAGGGGCCATATGGTGTGCGTCCCGGGTACCAGGGAATGGGTTGGGTGTCAGGGAATGGGCTGGGCATTGGGGGTCTGGAGTTCCAGGGAGGGGGCCAGACTTCGGGGGTCACAGGAGACAGGGTGGAGGCCAGACTTCGAGGTCATGGGTGCCAGGGAGGGGGTCACTGGTCCCCGGTGCCAGGGAGGTGCCTGCCGTCGGGGTCCTGGGTGCATGGAAGGGGCCGGGAGGTGGGAGTCCTGGGTTCCAGAGAGGCGGCCGACTCTCATGGGTCCTGGGTGCCACGGAAGGGGCCAGGCAGCAGGGTTCCTGGGTGTCAGGGAGGAGGCCGGGTGTTCAGGGTCCTGGGTGCCAGGGAGGAGCCAGGCATCGGGGTCCCAGGTGCCAGGGAAAGATCTGGGCCCAGTGTTACTGAGTGCCAGTGAGGGGGCTGGGTGACATGGGTCCCAGGTGCCAGGAAGGGGTCAGGAGTCCCGGGAGTCAGGGAGCAGACAGGCGTCAGTGGTCTCTGGTGCCAGGGAGTGGATGGGTGTCGAGGTTCTTTGGTGCCAGGAAAGGCGCCAGGCATCAGGGGTCCAGGGTGCAAGGGAGGAGGCCAGGCATCAGGGGTTTGGAGTCAGGGAGGGGGCTGGGAGATGGGGGTCCTGGGTACCAGGGAAGGAGCCAGGCATCAGGGAAGGCGCTGGGCAATGGACTTCAGGGGTGCCAGGGAGGGGGCTGGACGTTGGGGGTCTCGAGTGACAGGGAGGTCTGCATGATGGGGTCATGGGTGCCAGGGAGGGGACGGGTGTGAAGGGCCTGGGTGCCAGGGAAGAGGCGGGCATCAATGTCTAGGGTGTCAGGGAGGGGACTGAATGTCTGGGGTCACAGGTGCCAGGGAGGGGGTCGAGTGTCCCGGGTACAGGGAGGGGCTGGGCATTGGTGTCCTGGTGCCAGGGAGATGGCCAGACCTCTGGGGTCCTGAGTAACAGGGAAGGGGTTGAGGGTCCCGGGTGCCAGGGAAGGAGCCGGGTGTCAGGGGTCCTGGGTATCAGAAAGGGACCGGGTGTCTGCAGTCCCACTGACAAGCAGGGGCTAGGCATCAGGGTTCACGGGTGCCAGGGAGGGGTCAGGCGTTAGGTGTCCCGGGTGCCAGGGAGGGGCCAGGCATCTAAGGTCCCAAGATACAGGGAGGGGTCTTGCGTCAGGAGTCACGGGTGCCAGGGAGGGGGTTGGGGGTACCAGGTGCCAGGGAGGGGTTGGGCTTCAGGGGTCCGGGTGCCAGGGAGGGCCAGGCGTCTGGTGTCACGGGTGCCATGGAGGCAGCTGGACATCGGGGTTCATGCGTTTCAAGGAGAGTTCCAGGTATCAGGGATCCCTGGGTCCAGGTGGGAGCTGGGCGATTTGGGTCTTGGGTACCAGGGAAGGGGCTGGGCATCAGGGGTCCAGGGTGCCAGGGAGGGGCCAGGCATTGGGGGTCACGGGTACCAGGGAGGGGGTCGGGTATCTCGGTGCCAGGGAGTGTTTGGGCATCAGGGGTCTCGGGTGCCAGAGTGGGGCTGGGCGTCGGGGAAAGGGCCAGGCTCTAGGGATGTGGGGTGCTAGGGAGGAGGCCAAACGTTGGGGGTCACGGGTACCAGGGAACGGGTTGGGGTTCTCAGGTGCCAGGGAGGGACTGGGTGTCGACGGTCTCGGGTGCCAGGGAAGAGGCTGGGCGTCATGGGTCCCGGGTGTCCTGGTATGGCCGGGCGTCGAGGGTCCCGGGTGCCAGGGAGGTTGTTAGGTGTCCCGGGTGCCAGGGAGGTGTTGGGCGTCACTGAGTTCTGGGTGCCCGAGAGGGGCCGGGCGTCAGGAGTCCCGCTGACAGGGAAGTGGTCAGGCATCTCGGTTGCCAGGGAGGGGGCTGGGCATCTGGGGTCCTGAGAGACAGAGAGGGGCCTGGTGTCGTGGCCACTGGTGCCAGGGAGGGGGCTGGGGGTCCTGGGTGCCAGGGAGGGGTTGGGCATCAGGGGTCTGGGTGCCAGAGACGGCTGGGCTTCGGGGGTCACGGGTTTCAAGGAGGGGTCCACGTGTTAGGGATCCCGGGGCCCAATAGGGAGCCAGGCGATTTGGGTCCCGGGTACCAGGGAAAGGGCTGGGCATCTGGGGTCCAGGGTGCCAGAAAAGAGGCCGGGCGTCCGGGGTCACGGGTGCTAGGGAGGGGCCGGGCATTAGGAGTCCTGGGTGCCAGGGAGGGGCCAAGCGTCAGGTGTCCCGGTTGCCAGGGAAGAGGCCAGGTGTCAGGGTCCTGGGTGTCAGGTAGGGGCCTGGCATCGAGGATCCTAGTTGCAAGGGAAGAGGCCTGGCGTCAGATTCTCGGGTTCCAGGGAAGGGGCCGGGCCTCTGGGGTCATGGGTGCCAGGAGGGGGTCGGGCGTCTCGGGAAACAGGGAGGGGGCCTGGCGTCTGGGGTCCCACATGACAGGGAGGGGCTGGATGTCAGGTGTCCCGGATGCCCAGGAGGGCCCCAGGCTTCTGGGGTCCCCTGAGACAAGGAGAGGGCCAGCGATGGGGGGTCCCGGGTACTAGGGAAGGGCTGGGCTTCAGGGAAGGTGTCCGGTGTCAGGGATCCTGGGTGCCTGGGAGGGGGCTGGAAATCGGGAGTCACAAGCGACATGGAGGGCCAGGTGTCGGAAGTCACAGGTGCCAGGTAGGGCCAGTTGTCAACAGCCCCGGGTGCCAGGGAGGAGCCAGGCATCACGGGTCCCTGGTGCCAGTAAGGGGGCCTGGCATCTGGAGTCCCCAGTGATAGTGAGGTGCCGGGCATCGGGAGTCCTGGGTGCCTGATAAGGTGCCGGATGGTGTGGGTCCCGGGTACCAGGGAATGTGTTGGGCATAGGGGAAGTGGTTGGGTGTTGGGGGCCTGGGGTGCCAGGGAGTGGGCCAGACTTCAGGGGTCACGGGAGCCAGGCTGGAGGCTGGACTTAGAGGTCATGGGTGCCAGGGAGGGGGGTCGGTGGTCCCAGGTGCCAGGGAGGGACCCGGCGTCTGAGTCCCCGGTGCAGGGAAGGAGCCTGGCGGTGGGAGTTCTGGGTGCCAGGGAGGCAGCTGAGCCTCGTGGGTCCTGGGTGCCACAGAAGGGGGCCGGCGGCAGGGTTCCTGGGTTCCAGGGTGGGGGCCGCACATCAGGTGTCCCGGGTGTCAGGGAAGGAGTTGGGGGTCCCGGGTGCAAGGGAGGCGTCATTGTCAGGGATCCCAGGTGCCAGGGAGGGACCATGCGTCGAGGGTCCTGAGTGTCAGGGAGGGGGCCTGGCATCAGGGATCCCGAGTGTCAGGGAAGGGGTCAGGATTCCTGAGTACCAGGGAAGAGGCTGGAGTCGACGTTCCAGGTGCCAGGGAGGGCCCAGGCATCGAAGGTCCTGGGTGCCAGGGAGTGGGCTGGGCAACATGGGTCACAGGTGTCTAGGAGGAGGCCAGACGTCAGGGATCCCGGGGCCAGTAGGGATCTGGGTGATGAGGGTCCGGGGTACCAGGGAAGGGGCTCGGTGTCAGGGGTCCAGTGTGCCGGGGGGTGAGCGTCAGCATTCCCAGGTCACAATAAGGGGGCCAGGTGTCAGGGGTCACAGGTGCCAGGGAGGAGGCCATTCCTCAGGGGTCCTTGGTGTCAAGAGGGGCCAGGCGTTGGGGATCCTGGAGCCCAGGAGGGAGCCAGGTAATAGGGGTCCCAGGTACCAGGAAAGGGGCCTGGCATCAGGGTCCCGGGTGCCAGGGAGGGGCCGGGCATCTAGGGTCTTGAGAGATAGGGAGGGGCCTGGCGTCAGGAGTCACAGGTGCCAGGGAGGGGGTTGGGGGTCCCAGGTGCCAGGGTGGGGTCGGGCTTCAAGGGTCCAGGTGCCAGGGAGGGCTGGGCATCGGGTGTCACAGGTGCCATGGAGGTGGCTGGACGTTGGGGTTCACGGGTTTCAAGGTGAGTTCCAGGCATCATGGATTCCTGGGCCCAGGACTTAGCCAGGTGATTTCCGTCCAGGGTGCCAGGGAGGAGGCTAGGCATCTGGGTTCCTGGGTGTCAAGGAGGGGGGCAGGTGTCCGGGGTCACGGGTGCCAGGGAGGGGGCCGGGCATTGGGGGTCACGGATGCCAGGGAGGGGGTCGGGGGTCTCGGGTGCCAGGGAGGGGGCCGGACATTGGGGGTCACGAATACCAGGGAGTGGGTCGGGGGTCACGGGTGCCAGGGAGGGCCCGGACATCGGGGGTCACGGATGCCAGGGAGGGGGTCGGGGGTCTCGGGTGCCAGGGAGGGTTTGGGCTTCAGGGGTCCTGGGTGCCAGGGAAAGGGCTGGGCGTCACGGTTCCTGGATACAAGGGTGGAGGCCGGGTGTCATGGGTCCTGAATGAATGGGAGGGGCTGGACATTGGGTGTCCCGGGTGCAAGGGAGGGGCTGGGCGTCAGGGTCCCGGGAGCCAGGGAAGAGGCCGGGCATCGGCGTCTTGGGAGCCAGGGAGATCTTGGACATCGGGGGAAGAAGCCGGGTGTCTGGGGTCATGGGTGCTAGGGAAGGGGTTGGAGGTCCCAGGTAACAGGGAGGGGGCCGGGTGTCTGTGGTCCCGAATGACAGGGAGGGGCTGGGCGTCCGGGGACACAGCTGCCAGGGAGGGGGTCGGGGTCTTGGGTGCCAGGGAGGGGTCAGGCATTGAGGGTCCTGGGTGCTAGGGAGGGGACAGGCATCAAGGGTCCTGGGTGCTAGGGAGGAGATGGGTGTCGAGAGTCCTGGGTGCCAGGGAAGAGGCTGGGCATCAGGGGTCCCAGGTGCAAGGGAGGAGACTGAGCATCAGAGGTCCTGAGTGACAGGGAGGGGGCCAGGCGATGTGGGTACCAGGTGCCCAGGAGAGGCCTGGGCTCTGGAGTCCTGAGAGACAGTGAGGGGCTGGACGATGGGGATCCTGGGTACTAGGGAAGTGGCTGGGCATTAGGGAAAGGGCCAGGCATTGGGGATCAGGGGTGCCAGGGAGGGGTTTGGGGGGTCCCGGGTGCAAGGTAGCGGTCAGGTGTCAGGGGTCCTGGGTGCCTTGGAGGAGGCCGGATGTCGGGGGTCAGGGGTTTAAGGAGGGGTCCAGACATCAGGGATCTCTGGGCCCATGAGGGAGCTGGGCAATTTGAGTCCTGGGTACCAGGGAAGGGGGTGGGCATCGGGGGTTCAGGGTGCCAGGGAGGAGGCTGGGCATCTGGGGTCCCATGTGACAGGGAGGGGACGGGAGTCGGGGGTCACAGGTGCCAGGGAGGGGGTTGGGGGTCCCAGGTGCCAGGGTGGGGTCAGGCGTCAAGTTTCCTGGGTTCCAGGGAGGGGCCGGGCGCGAGGGGTCCAGGGTGACAGGGAGGGGATGGGCATCGAGGGTCCTGTGTGCCAGGGAAGGGGCTTGACATCAGGGGTCCCAGCTGAAAGGGAGGAGACCGGCCCTCAGGGGTTCCAAGTGACAGGGAGGGTGCCGGGTGATGGGGGTTCCGGGTGCCCAGGAGGGGCCTGGGCTTCTGGGCTCCTGAGAGACAGTGAGGGGCCAGGCAATGGGGGTCCCAGGTACCAGGGAAGGGGCTGAACGTCAGGGAAGAGGCCAGGCATTGGGAATCAGGGGTGCCAGGGAGGGGGCCAGACGTCAGGGGTCTCGAATGGCAGAGAGGGCTTGGCGACAGGGTCACGAGTGCCAGGGAGGGTGTCCAGGGTCCCTGGTGCCTGGGAAGAGGCTGGGTGTCAACGTCCATGGTGCCAGGGATGGGACTGGACGTTGGGGTGCCAGGGAGGAGGCTGTTCGTCAGAGGTCCTTGGTGTCAAGAGGGGCCAGGCATTGGGGATCCTGGAGCCCAGGAGGGAGCCAGGAGATGGGGGACCCGGGTGCCAGGGAGGGGCCAGGCGTCAGGGTCCCAGGTGCCAGGGAGGGGCCGGGCATCATGGTTCACGGGTGCCAGGGAGTGGGTTGGGGGTATCGGGTGCCAGGAAGGGGTCGGGTATCAGGGGTCCGGGTGCCAGGGACGGCAGGGCTTTGGGGGTCACAGGTTTCAAGGAGGGGTCCACATGTCAGGGATCCTGGGCCCAATAGGGAGTCAGGCGATGGGGGTCCCGGGTACCAGGGAAGGGGCTGGGCATTGGGGGTCCAGTGTGCCTGGGGGGAGGCCGGGCATCAGGGTTCCCGGGTGTCAAGGAGGGGGGCAGGTGTCAGGGGTCATGGGTGCCAGGGAGGGGGCTGGGTGTCAATGTTAGGTTGCCAGGGATAGGGCTGGATGTCGGGGTCCCGGGTGCAGGGAAGGGGCCGGGTGTCGGGGGTCATGGGTTCCAGGGAGGGGGTCGGGGGTCTCGGGTGCCAGGGAGGTGCTGGGCGTTGGGGTACCAGGTGCAGAAAGGGGGCTGGTCATTGGGGGTCCTGGGTACCAGGGAAGGGTCCGGGCGGTGGGAATCCTGGGTGCCAAGAAAGCAACTGGGCCTCAGGGGTCCTGGGTGCCATGGAAGGGGCCAGGTGGCAGGGTCCCTGGGTGCCAGGAAGGGGGCCAGACATTGGGAGTCACGGGTGCCAGGGAGGGGGCTGAGCATCTGCGGTCCCAAGTGACAAGGAGGGGCAAGGCATTGGGGGTCCAAGGTGCCAGGGAGGGTTGGGTGTCAGGAGTCCTGGGTGCCAGGGAAGGGGCCGGCCTCAGTGGTTATGGGTGTCAAGGAGGGGGCCAGGCGTCAGGGATCCTGGGGCCCAGTTGGGAGCCAGGCGATGGGGGTCCCGGGTACCAGGGAAGGGGCTGGGCATTGGGGGTCCAGGGTGCCGGGGGAGGCTGAGTGTCAGGGTTCCTGGGTGAGAAGGAGGGGGCCAGGTGCCAGGGTTCATGGGTGCCATGGAGGCAGCCAGATGTCGGGGGGTCATGGGTGTTAGGGAGGAGGCCAGGCGTCAGGGGCCCTGGGTGAAAGGAGAGGCCAGGCATTGTGGATTCTGGGGCCCACTATGGAGCCGGGTGATGGGGGTCCATGGTGCCAAGGAAGGGACCGGGCATCAGGGGTCCCGGGTACCAGGGAGGGTTGGGTGTCAGGGGTCCCTGGTGCCAGGGAAGGGGTCAGAGGTTCCGGGTGCCAGGAAGGGGCCGGGCATTGAGGGTTCTGTGTGCCAGGGAGGGGGCCAGGCGTTGGGGGTCCTGGGTACCAGGGATGGAGTTGGAGGTTCCAGGTGCCATGGAAGGGGCTGAGTGTCTGGGGTCCCAGGTGACAGGGAGGGGCCGGGAGTCAGGGGTCACAGGTACTAGGGAAGGGGTTGGGGGTCTCAGGTGCCCGGGAGTATTTGGGCATCAGGGGTCCCGGGTGCCAGGGAGGGGCAGGGCATCAGGGAAGGGATTGGGCTCTGGGGATCCGAGGTGCCAGGGAGGGACTGGACATCGGGGTCACGGGTACCAGGGAATGGGTCGGGGTTCTCGGGTGCCAGGGAGGGACCGGGCGTCGACAGTCCCAGGTGCCAGGGAAAGGCTGGGTGTCATGGGTCCCGGGTGTGCTGGTATGGCTGGTTGTCAATGGTCCCGGGTGCCAGGAGGTTGTTGGCTGTCCAGGGTGCCAGGGAGGTGTCGGGCATTGAGGTTTGGGTGCCAGAGAGGGGCCGGGCATCAGGGGTCCCAGTGACAGGGAAATGGTCAGGCATCTTCATTGCCAGGGAGGGGGCTGGGCGTCTGGGGTCCTGAGGGACAGGGAGGGGCCTGGCGTCATGGCCACGGGTGCCAGGGAGGGGGTTGGGGGTCCTGGGTGCCAGGGAGGGGTTGGGCGTCAGGGGTCTGGGTGCCAGGGACAGCCGGGCTTCAGGGATCACGGGTTTCAAGGAGGGGTCCACGTGTTAGGGATCCTGGGGCCCAATAGGGAGCCAGGTGATTTGGGTCCTGGGTACCAGGGAAGGGGCTGGGCATCTGGGGTCCAGGGTACCAGAAGTGGCTGGCTGTTGGGGGTCACGGGTGTCAGGGAGGGGCTGGGCATCTAGGGTCCCAAGTGACAGGGAGGGGCCAGGCATTGAGGGTTCTGGGTGCCAGGGAAAGGGCCGGGCGTCAAGGTCCTGGGTGCAAGGATGGAGGCCGATCGTCATGGATCCCAAGTGAAAGGGAGGGGTGGGACATCGGGTGTCCCGGGTGCAAGGGAGGTGCTGGGCTTCAGGGTCCCTGGTGCCAGGGAGGGTCGGGCGTCGAGGGTCCCGTTTGCCAGGGAAGAGCCCAGGCGTCGGGGCAGTGGGAGCCAGGGAGATCTTGGACGTCGGGAAGAGGCGGGGTGTCTGGGGTCATGGGTGCCAGGGAGGGGGTAGGAGGTCCCAGATAACAGGGAGGGGGACGGGTTCTGGGATCCCAAGTGACAGGGAGGGGTCTGGTGTTGGGAGTCATGGGTGCCAGGGAAGGGGTCGGGGGTCTCAGGTGCCAGGGAGGGGCTGGGCATCAGGGGTCATGGGTGCTAGGAAAGGGGCTGGGCGTCGGGGAAGGGGCCGGGCTCTGGGGATCCGTGGTGCCAGGGAGGGGGCCGGATGTCGGGGGTCATGGGTACCAGGGAACGGGTCGGGGTTCCTGGGTGCCAGGGAGGGACCAGGCGTCAACGGTCCCGGGTACCAGGGAAGAGGCTGGGTGTCGTGGGTCCCAGGTGTCCTGGTATGGCTGGGCGTCGGGGGTCCCGGGTGCCAGGGAAGGGGTCCGGGGTCCCAGGCAGCTTCCACTGGCTCCGCTTCCCCCTGTCGGGACCCCCGGGCCCACACACTCACCATGTCGCGGTCGTCAGCTCCCAGGTACCCGGTGACTCCCAGCTTGTGAAGGTGGAGAGCGCAGACCCCGACTTGGCTCTTTAGCTTCTCAGCAGCGCGGCCATCTCCTAGGACCTCGCTCTGCCTAGGAACTCTAACACCACTGTGACGTCAAGATCCCGCGTGATGACATCACCGTGGCTGATTGGACGGGGGTGCCCACAGCGTCACAAAAGACTCAGCCAATCAGCATCCTCCAAGGCGTGGCTCCCTAACTGGTCTGTGCTTGGTGTGAATCAGGAGAGGTGGGAAGCGGCCCCCTGCCCTCCTCCTGGGCTCCTCTCCGCGTGGTGCACCTGCCACCCGCTGGGGTCGCCCCGGGGTCTCCCCGTGCTTCTCACAGGCGGATCCTGGCTGCAGCTGGCGGTCACCTGCTTCAGGTGAGTTAAAATTCTGCTTCTTGGCTTAGGGGCTTTTGCTTTGTATTTCTGCTCATTTTTCTGTTGGGCCGTTTGTATCATGTTTTAATATTGATTTGAAGAATGCTTAAAGGCATCACATAATTGAAGCCTTTTTTTTCCCTCCTGTCAATATATGTTTTCTACTCTGCCTACTGACCTTTAATATCTTCTATTTGTTTCTTGCCGGTGCTTGGTAATCTAGTGGATTTTAAAGATATTGATCTTTCCTGAAAGCTCGTTCAATTCATGTATCAGTTTTTGTTTTTAGATGTTATGGATTCTCTCTAAATAAAGATCTCCAATATACTGAGATTTTATTGCTTAGAAATTGATCTTTACACCTTATTTTTTCCTTTTGTTCTTTTCCCCCTCCCCCGACTACTCCTCCAGTAAGAAGCTAGAGACAAAAAAAAAAAAAATGTACCACAGCCTGGAATTGAGGATTCTTAGGTTCACTAACTCTATGCTAATGCAGACAAGTGCATATGTGAATTTCATATGCCTGACTTTTCAGTATAAATATATTAATTCTATTTGGAATAAATGCATATGGAATGAAAAAAGATGAAGTTGGAGACAGTGGAGTCAGCTGGTCTAGGTTTCTAAAGGGAGAAATCTGTCAATGATCCTGTATTAATTATGTTGTTTGTTGTAGGATCCTTTTAAACAACCTTGATCACAGTAGGGAAGCCACAGTTTATTTTTACTAAAAAGCCAGTAAGTTTTTTTTTATTACATGCTGATTTTTTTAATTTATTTTTTATTTTTTGACATACAGAGTGGACAGTGAGAGAGAGAGACAGAGAGAAAGGTCTTCCTTTGCCATTGGTTCACCCTCCAGTGAATTTTTTAAATGCTTTTCAACATTCAATCTAAATGGTCATGTGATTTTCTTGAATTTTTCAACTACCTGGACAATCTACATGGCTTGTTCAAAATGTTACCACCTCTTGCATTTTTCTTCTATCTCACTTGTTATTCATTTTATTTTCATATGTATTTCATTTATTATAAAACTACTAAGGAGATATGCATGTGTTTTTAAAAGACAGGCTTACACTTAATTCATATTTCAAGTTCTGATCAATTTGCATTATAATCAATGTAATGCTGGCTTTCTAAAATATGTGAAAATATTCTGTGCTTATTTCTACCTTGGCATGTCTGGGAAATATAAGTGTGCCTGTTTTTTTTTTCTTAAATGTTTGGAATATTTTGTATTTCTAAAACTTAAATTTTGTTTCTGTAACTTTTTATTGGTTGGTAGTCTTTAAATTGTGATTCAACTTGCTTAGTTTAATTTAGAGTTTTCCTATTTTATATTTGTTATATTGGATTTGGGAAATTTATATTTGTGCTGTGGGATGAAGGTTTTCTTTTTGCTTTCTGCTTCTCCATTTTGTGCTGTCCTTTGTCTTTCCTTTTTAGATTGCTTCTCCTTGTTTTCAGGTTGCTTTGACCTCCACCCTTAATCTTCACCATTCCCAAATCCCCTTATGGCTTGTCCCTGGATCCGTGGGTGTCAGGCACTCCCAGGCACTCTGGAGTTTCATTTTTTCTTTGCCATTACCACTTGCACTGCTTTGTTGTGTCCTCTTGGAATCCTAGAGGCATTTTCTTGGGAACCGGCACCATCTCCACCTTCCCCAGCCTTCGGCTTCTGCTTCTGCTTGCTCCCGGGGGCCTTCGTTGCCAACAGGACCCAGGAAGCTCCTGCTTTGCAGCTCCTGTGATCATTCTTGCTGATCTTGGTGATGTCCATGGCCATTTCTTTCCTGCTTCAGCAACTCCATCAGGACCTTGCCCACCAAGGCCTGTATCTGGTTTTACTCATGGACTACATTTTCCCAGGAGGTGGTGGGAACTATTGATTAGAAGGATTGTGCTTCAGAGGCCCATGACCCACTTCTTGGGCTTCTGAGCTGCGGTGCTTCATGCGGCCTCTTTTCTACTTGCATTGGAAAACATGATCACTGTTGCTTGTTGGGACTGTGTCTGCTGCTTGATGTCTAGGGAATCTGGTGTCCAGAGTAGAGGGAACTGGAAGGCTGATGTCTGATCTGGGAGGAGCCTTTGACACCAGAGAACAGGGCAGGATAAGCCTAGGGTTACTCTCTGTAATTCACTCCCTCCCAGTAGGGTTTGAACCCAAGCTGGGGGCTGAGTTGGCCATCTGGGGCCCTTCCCTCCCTGAAGAACTGTTTCTGCTCTTCTCACTATTGTCTGAGCTCCAGGTCTTTGGTTTTGGGGTTCCCTGAGGAAGGACTCTGGTCCACTGGCCCTTGGTTTTACCAAGCTTTTTGGTCACTGTGTCCTGGACAGGGGCACTCTGGAGTTTCATCACAGGGAATTTTCCCACAGCACCATCACCCCCCATGAAGACTGGCAGTAGGTGGCTGGGACTCACTTCATTTCTGGACAAGGATATTCAGAGTAGCTTGGTCAGAAGGAAGGAAAATGGTCTCCTGTTTGCCTGTTTGTCACCTGCATGGCTGTTGCCACCTATTTCTTGCCTCTGATACTCAGCTAGACTCCTTATTGGTGCTGGCCCCAGGGACTGTCTTGGTGGGCAGTGGACACTGCACTGTTTTTGATGGCAGGAGCAAAGGTCTGCACTGTCCGGATTGTGCCTCCATTCATACGCTTTGGGAAGCTCCTGGCCATGTTCTCTGAGGCCCAGAAGTTCCTCAGGAAGCTCCAGCTTAGGCTTGCACAGGGGGTAGCATCTGGACCAGTTGGATTATGATAAGGGCCAGCAAAATCAGAGGTGTTTAATCACCTGGCTCAAAGACAACTCACTGCTCTCTGAGCTGCTTTGCCTCTTCTCTCAGGGTTCTGGGATCAGGGTCGTTCTTCTGGAAGTGTGGAAGTTGCTGTCCTTGTCACAGAAGACATGATCCAGCTTCACGGCTGCAGGTGTTTCCCCTTCAATGTCTGCCTACTCTTCACTCCTCCTTTGAGCTCTTCCAAATCAGAACTCAGGTTGTAGGAACCTGGCCACACAGTTACAGAGTTCAATAAATAGGCCCCTTCAGAGGCAATGTGGAGTAGCAGCATGGAACCTGGACTCAACCATCTGGGTTTTCATTCTGCCTCTGTCATTCACTTGTTCCTTAGGTTACTTAATGAATCTCAGTTTTCTCATGTGTAAAATGGAGGCATTAAAAGCTGCAATTCCTAGGATAAATGTGAGAAATAAAGCAGCTAATCTTTCTAAAGTGCTTAAAATAAAGCATACAGGAAAATCTCAATAAGTTTTAGGATCACATTTACTTTACTTGCTGTGGAATGTATTAGTGACCATATATATTGAAATACCACCATTGGTGTTGGGATGGAGTGAGGGATGATGTAAGGTATGAAAGGGAGAAATGGCTTCTGATCTTATATGACTTGCAGTTATTTGGGGGAAGTTAGGGCTGAAAAAATAACCAACATTGCCATTAGGTAAGTGACATTTGAAGGAGTGATAGTTTTAACATTTTTTAAGAAACTCAGTACTTTGGGTTTTTAAAATAATTTTTAAACTTATAAAAGTTGAGTAAATTTCATGTATTTCACATATGCAGATTTAGGTGCATTGTGATACTTCCTACTCTACCCTCCCTTATCATTCCTTTCTTACTCTTTCTTTTAATTTTTGCAGTGACTTACTTTCAGTTTATTTTATAATCATAAGCTTAACCCCCCACTAACACAAGTAGTAACAAGTCACATGTAACAAGCAGTAAGACGGAGAAACAAACAAAACACTGTTCTTCAAAGGTAGAGACAAGAGCTATAAACAATAATCAAACCACAAAATGTCCATTTCACTCATATACATTACATTTTTGTACTCTGTTAGTTACCACAGATCATGGAAAACATTTTTTTTCTCATTGGTTTATTTCACTAGGTATAATGGATTCCAGTTGCATCCATTTCATTGCAAACAACAAAATTTCATTGTTTTTTATGGCTAAGTAGCATTCCATAGTTTATATGTACCACATTTTCTTTATCTAAACATTGGTTGATGGGCATCTGGGTTGATTCTGTAGCTTAGCTACTGCAAATTGAGCTGTATTAAACATAGGGGTACAGATAAACTCTCTCATATGCTGCTTTCATTTTTTGGGTAAATTCCCAGAAGTGTGATGGCTGGGTCATATGGTAGATTTGTTTTCAGATTTCTGAGGTATCTTCATACTGTCTTCCACAATGGCGGTACCAGTTTACATTCCCAGCTTTTCCCTGAAGTCCTCACTCACATTTATGGTTTATTGATTTTAATATAGTAGCTGTTCTAATTGTGATGAGGGAAAACTTCATTGTGGTTTTTGTTCTCATTTCCTTGATGGCTATTATCCTGGGTATTGTTCAGGTGTCTGTTGGCCATTTGAATTTCATCCTTTGAAAAATGCCTGATCGAGTCCTTTACCCATTTCTTAACTGGATTGTTCATTTTCTTTTGATGAGTTTCTTGAGCTCTTATAGGTTATGGATATTAATCTCTTATCAGTTGCATAGTTTGCAATATTTTCTCCTGTTCTATCGGTTGCTTCTTCACTTTGCTGTGTTTCCTTTGCAGTACAGAAGATTCTTAGCCTGATGTAGTCCTATTTGTTTATTTTTGCTTTTATTGCCTGTGCTTCTGGGTCTTCTCTAAGAAGTCTTTGCCTATGCCAAAATTTCTGCAATGTTCCCTAGTAATTTGCTGGTATCAGATCATAGATTTAGATCCCTGATCCATTTGAGTTGATTTTTTATAACGTATAAGATAGAGGTCTTGTTTCATACTTCTTCATGTGGAGATTCAATCATCTTGCAACACTTTGTTGAAGAGACTGGCCTGGGGGCTAGCACTGTGGCGTAGCTGGAAAAGCCAATGCCTTTGTAGTAGGTGAAGCTAACACCTGCAGTGCCAGCATCCCATATGTGCACCAGTTCATATCCCAGCTGTTCCACTTCTCATCCAGCTCTCTGCTATGGCCTGGGAGAGCAGTGGAGGATGGCCCAAGCTTTCGGGCCCCTGCACCCTTGTGGGAGTCCCAGAGGAAACTCCTGGCTCCTACCTTCAGATCAGAGCAGCTCTGGCCATTGCAGCCAATTGGGGAGTAAACCAGCAGATGAAAGACCTCTCTCTCTCTCTCTCCCTCTCCTTCTCTTGTATGTAATGCTGAATTTCAAATAAATAAATCATTTTTAAAAAAGAAAGAGAGAGACTGGCCTTTCTTCAAGGATCAATTTTAGTTCCTTTGTCAAAGATTAGTTGGCTATGGAGGTGTGGATTGATTTCTGGGGTTTCTATTCTGTTCCCTTGGTTATATGTCTATTTTTGTGCCTGTACCAGGCTTGTTTTGAACATAGTGCCTTGCAAGATAACTTGAAGTTTGTTATTGTGATGCCTCTGGCTTTTTTTTCTCATTTACAATTGCTCTAGCTATCTGGGGTCTCTTGTACTTCCACACAAATTTTAACATTGTTTCCTGTAGATCTGAGAAGAATGTCATTGGTACTTTGATTTGGACCACTTTGAGTTTTTTTTTTTGCTTATCTGTTTTTAGGATAACTTTGAATATGTAAATTGCTATGGATAGTATGGGCATTTTGATTATGTTAATCCTTCCAATCTACAAGCGTGGAAGGTTCTTCCATTTTTTTGTGTCTTCTTTGATTTCTTGTTTTAATATATTGTAATTTTCATTGTAGAGAACTTTGACATCCTTGGTTAAATTTATTTCAAGGTATTGAAATATTTTGTAGCTATTGTGAATGATACTGATCTTACATGTTCTTTCTCTGCCATGGCATTTTTCTGTGTATACAAAGCGTATTGATATTTGTGTGTTGATTTCATATCTTGCAACTTTACCAAACTCTCTTAAGAGTTTCAGCAGTCTCTTTTTAAAGATTTATTTATTTACTTTAGAGTCAGAGTACACAGACAGAGAAGGAGAGGCAGAGAAAGAGAGAGGGATAGCGAGAGAAAGAGAAAGGTCTTCCATCTGATAGTTCACTCCCCAGATGGCTGCAACAGCTGGAGCTGCACCAATCTGAAGCCAGGAGCCAGGAGTTTCTTCCGGGTCTCCCACATGGGTGTAGGGGCCCAAGGCCTTGGGTCATCTTCTACTGCTTTCCCAGGCCATAGCAGAGACCTGGATCAGAAGTGGAGCAGCTGGGACTAGAACTGGCACCCATATGGGATGCCAGCATGGCAGGCAACGGCTTTACCTGCTATGCCACAGCACCAGCCCTGAGTTTCAGCAGTCTCTTAGTGGCATTTATTTTCAGCTACTTCCCACAGTGTCTCTCACAGTGGAGTTTATTTTCAGCTACTTGAAAAGTTAGATAGAGAAAGAGAAGAGAGAAGGGGAAACAGATCTTTTATTCTCTGGTTCACTTCCTAAATGTCTGCTACAGCCAGGGCTGGTCCTAGCCAAGGCTAGGAGCCAGGATGATGATCTTGGGCTCCCAAATGAGTGAAAGATGCACAAGTATTTGACATCATCTGCTGTCTCCCAGGATTCATTAACAAGGAGCAGAATCAGAAATAGAGTAGCCAGGGGGCCAGCACTGTGGCATAGCAGGTAAAGCCACCGCCCGCACTGCTGGAATCCCATATGGGTGCCAGTTTGAGACCTGGCTGCTTTACTTCTGATCCAGTTCTCTGCTGTAGCCCGGGAAAGCAGTGGAAGATGGCCAAAGTGCTTGGGCTACTGCACCTGTGTGGGAAGACCTGGAGGAAGCTTCTGGCTCCTGGCTTCAGACTGGCCAGGCTCATCCATTGCAGCCATCTGGGGAGTGAACCATTGGATGGAAGACCTCTCTCTCTCTCCCCCTCCCACTCTGTCTCTCTGTAGCTCTGCATTTCAAATAATAAATAAATCTTTAAAAAAAGAAAGAAAAAGAGTAGCCAGGACTTCAGTCAGCACTCCAGTATTGGATACAGGTGTCTCTAGTAGTGTCCAGCTTGCTGTGCCACAAGGCCTGTGCCAGAATTCTTTTAACTCTATTTTCTCACAATTTTTTGAAGTATCCTCAGATATACGTGTCTGTAATGTATGTATATATGTGATGATAGCAAAAGCATATATATATAAACATGTATATTAAGACACTAAGACAAAGAACAAGTCATTTCAATATACATCTTTCAAACTAAGAGTCAGAGAATAATTTTATCCTCTAATCTAGACAGGTTGGGGTAAATAATAATAAACCAAATCCTTCTATTCATTGGAAAACATATGCCTCTCTGAAGACTTACATATTTTTAAAAAATTATGAGGAATTAACATTTAATTTTACAATCTAAATCCTTTGATGGTATTCACAGGGACTGAAAAGACAGCCCTTGGATGAATGCTATAATTGCATAGGGACCTTTTGAGAGGTGCAGTTAATTTTGAAAATGGCAAAGACATGAGCCCCTGGGGTGGGGTGGGGGTATAGGTTGAAGAAGGTTTCTCTGATGAACTGATAGGAGTATAGTTCCTTGCCTCATCCCCCTCCATCTTTATATCTGTGAAACCAACATCAAATTTACTGCTCCCACCACACCCACATAAAATGGCAGCAAATGCGTGGCAAACTCTTATAGAAATTCTATTTCAAAAAAAGGGGAATGGAGAGCATAAAGAAGTGACTAGAAATTCAGACCTCAGCAAATGCTGGGTCTTTATTTTTTAAGACTTATTTGAAAAGCAGAGTTACAAAGGGAAGAACGGGGGTGGGGGAGAGAGATGTCTTCCATCTGCTAGTTCACTCCCAGAATTGCTGAAATGCCCAAGGCCCAGACCGGCCAGAGCCAAGATCCAGGAATTTCTTTCCAGTCTCGCACGTGGGTGCAGGGATCAAAGAACTTGGGCCATCCTCAGCACCTTTCACAGATGCATTGGCAGGGAGCAGGATCAGAAGTGGAGCAGCTGGGACATGAACCAGCACCCATAAGGGATGCCAGCACATCAGGCCATGGCCTAACCCACTGAGGCACAGTGCCAGGCCATGTTGGGCCTTTTTGGATGAAGATTCAGTAGGAGAGAAAAGCAATGTAGAATCCAGGAGTATCAAAATATCAAAATCACTAAAACTAGAGTCCTGATTAGATTAATGTGAGGGTCATCTCTCCAAAGGCTGCCTCAAAGAAAAAGATAAAAATTATGTTTAGCTATTGAAAATAAGACAAAATTAAGTGAAGCTTTATGGATGTACTGGACAGAAAGAAAGATTAATATAAATTTGACTAGGAGCTGGCCCTGTGATGTAGCGGGTTAAGCTGCCACCTTCAATGTCAGCATCCCATATTCGCACTGGTTCTAGTCTGGACTGTTCTGCTTCTGATCCAGCTCTCTGCTATGGCCTGGGAAAGCAGTAGAAGATGGCCCAAGTGTTTGAGTCCCTGGACCCATGTGGGAAGACCTGGAGGAAGCTTCTGGCTACTGGCTTTGGATTGGTGCAGCTCCAGCCGTTGCAGCCAGTTGGGGAGTGAACCAGTGGATGAAAGACCTCTCTCTCCCTCTGCCTCTCCTTCTCTCTCTGTGTAACTCTGACTTTCAAATAAATAAATAAATCTTTAAAAATAATAAATAAAATATAAATTAGACTACATCAAAAAATGAAAATATTATACCAGTATCAAGTCTAGACAGATATGTACTTTATTTTTCCATAATGTTTTTGTCTCTGTGACACCTCACAATTTAACAGGCACTTGAGACTGAGCAGCTGTGTCACCATGTAACAAGTAACCACCAGTTACAGTCACTCCTCAATTCCATGGTCACATTCCAGGCTGCACAGGTGCATGCCACCCTGCTTCTCCACCTTCCCCCAAGTAATGTGTAGTTCTGAGTACAGGTCTCTGATCTACCTGGCAAGGCAGTTTCACAGGGGCCAAGTGCTCCTCCCTGCCCCTGTGTGGGAGTGAGTGTGAGGTGAAGCAGTGTTGACCTACTTGCCACCCTCAGAATTGGGGCCCTGTATCTCTGCAGGAGCCTGGGCACAGTGGTCATCTCACTTCCCACCAAGGCCCCCATGGCCACCCTGTCCCTAACCGGCTGTCACAGCAGCACAGTGACCACCATATCTGCATGGCAGAGAGGCAGGAGCTAAGAGTTTGGGGTTCCCTTCTCTGTGAGTATCCTCCGTGCCCATGTCTCTGCCCTGTAATTTTGCTTCTTACTCCCTAAATGGTTTAATAGTGACTGGGGCAGGACAGAGGAGCAGGGAGCCTGTGGCTTGCAGAGACCCAACCTTGGCATGCACTGACATTCTAAATGGTCTGTTCATGTCCTCTGGGACCTTTGCTGATCTTCCATCTGATGGTCCACTCTCCAAATGGCCACGATGGCCAGGACTGGGCCATACTGAAGCCAGGAGCCAAGAACTCTATCCACTCTAATATATTAGGATATTTTAACATGAGAAGATAGGATTGCTTTCTGATCTCCTAGATAAGAATGATAATCAAAATGAAAGTATCCACAGTGTCTCACTTTTTTTTTTGACAGGCAGAGTGGATAGTGAGAGAGAGACAGAGAAAGGTCTTCCTTTTGCCATTGGTTCATCCTCCAATGGCTGCCACAGCTGGCGTGCTGTGGCTGGTGCACCGCACTAATCCAAAGGCAGGAGCCAGGTGCTTCTCCTGGTTTCCCATGGGGTGCAGGGCCCAAGCACTTAGGGCATCCTCCACTGCACTCCCGGGCCACAGCAGAGAGCTGGCCTGGAAGAGGGGCAACCGGGAAAGAATCCAGCACCCCGACCGGGACTAGAACCCAGTGTGCCCGCGCCGCTAGGTGGAGGATTAGCCTATTGAGCCGCAGCGCCGGCCTCATTTTGTTTTAAATATTTGTCAAATTGCATATTTAAATATTTGTCAAATCGGTAGGTTTTTTTTTGGGGGGGGGACAGGCAGAGTTAGACAGTGAGAGAGAGAGACAGAGAGAAAGATCTTCCTTCCATTGGTTTACCCCCGAAATGGCCCCTACATCTGGCACCCTGTGCCGATCCAAAGCCAGGAGCCAGGTGCTTCTCCTGGTCTCCTATGCAAGTGCAGGCCCAAGCACTTGGGCCATCCTCCACTGCACTCCCGGGCCACAGCTGAGAGCTGGACTGGAAGAGGAGCAACCGGGATAGAATCCGGTGCCCCAACTGGGACTAGAAACGGGGTGCTGGTGCCGTAGGCGGAGGATTAGCCTAGTGAGCTGTGGCACCAGCCGAATCGGTAGTTTTTTAAACAGATGCAATATCGTTTGTATACACAACTCTAAAAGCATAATGATATATCCTTCTTCTCGCTCTCCCACTCTTCTTCCTTGTATTTTTTCTTTAGTTTTTGAGATAACATTTTAAATACACTTTACAGTAAAAAAAAGTCTTAATACTCACCAAAGAAAAGTTTAACAAATAAAATGCAAAAAGACCCTAGTTTAGTGGGAATATAGTGAATGGCTATAAACAATATTTTAAAATGAAGACATTAAATGAGAAACTAATATGTGTCCTAATTCCTTTACAAAAAGTCTCATGGGAAATCTTTCATCATTTACCAAATAACAGTGCAAAAACATCTATTTATATGATCTCTAAACAAATGGTTTATGTGTAATAAAGTAGAAGTTTTCTCAAGTTTTCTTGACAGTCTCACATAAAAACTGTTTAATAAATGTAAACAACTTCAACCTCCTTGTAAATTTTAGAAATTGTTAGGCAGTCTACACTGTTTCTAGTTAATAATTCCACATACTAAAACTACTGGGGCATTTCCTAGAAAGCTACGCAGAAAGGCCAGGTCCTGGAACTGAGACCCTGTTTCCTGCATGGGAAGAAAGGAGAACTGAGGACCCCATAGACGACAGCTCCTCACTTGCAGTGCATAAAGCCCACACACACAGCACTGCTGCTCCCTAGTGACCACTCTGTCCACACTGCACAATCGGGAGATGCGGGGCTGCTGCCACTCAGCTCCCCACAGATGGCTCTGGGGCCCAGACTTCTCTGCTAACAGGGAAGGGGCAGGGTGCCTGGGTCCTGGGTGCCAGTCCAGGCCCCACCCTGTAGACCACAGGGAACCCAGGGAAGTGCTGTGCTGACAGTGAGATGGGGCCCAACGTTCCAGAGATGCCCTCTGGGAGCCCGCGTCCTGCCATCAGGTACCACCAGCTTCCCCTTCCCCCACTCTGGACACCTGGCCACACACACTCACCATTCCCGGGCATCCAAGATGGGCTGTGTTGTGGTGGACAAGGTCAGAGAACAGCGGATGCCACACAGGGCCTCGAGTCTCCCAGCGGCAGAGACCCTCCTTGGACCTCTCTCCTCCAGGAATTTGGAACTCTGTGGTGTCACAATCCAGTGTGATTATGTGGCAGTGACGTCACTGTGCCTGATTGGACAGCTCACATAGCTGTCAGCACACAGGACTCAGAAGATGCAACAAATCAGCATCGTTTACAGCAGGGACGGGAACTCCAGGCCACTCCAGATAGGTAGAGAGGTGAGGTCTGGGTTCAGGGGCCAAGGGCCTCCTCCAGGGCTGCACCCTTTCACCAGCAGGATCCTGACACCTGCTGGGACCCTCCTGCCTCCCCATGGGTCTTCCTGGGAGAATCCCACCTGGAGGCTGCAGTAACCTGCTTAGGTGAGTTAGAGAGTATTGGCTATTTATTGGCTTTGGTCTTTTTCATTTTCATCATATTGCTGACTCATTTCTCTGCGGGCTTTTTAATACTGAGAATATTTACAGATATTACAAAGTCAATCCTTTTTTCATCTCTCCTAGATATTTGTTTTCTAGTCTGCCTCTTGACCTTTAATATTATTTTCTGTATGTTTCTTGCTGGTACTTAGTAATTAGTGGATTTTATGCATTAATCTTTCCAATAATATTGTTAAATTTATGTATCAGTTGTATTTATTATTAGATTTTATGAATTATCTAGGTGCTTAAGTGTCATCCTATATAATTCTTTGTGTGTATGTGTGTATATATATATATATATACAATTTCATTCCTTATAAATTAAACTTCACACATTTTTTGCCATTTTATTTCCCTGATTACCCTTACAATAGAAAGTTGAAAAGAAAGAGTGGTGGCATCTGGGTGTAGGCTTACGTCCTGGGAAAAGCTTTCAATGATTCTGTATTAGTTGTGTTGGTTTTTGTAGGTTTCTTTTAATCTGGATCAGACTGAAGAAGTTACTTTCTGTTTGTTTTCACTGATATAAGGTTTTTTTATTAGATGCTGAGTTTTATTAAATATTTTCAACATGTAATCTAAACAATCACGTGATTGTCTTTTTGCATTTTTCACCTATTTGGATGGCTTTTTTGGGAACTTTGACAACTCTTGTATTTTTTATTATCTCTTGCTTGTACTTGACCTATTATGTTTTCCTATATAATTTCATTTATCATAATAATACTTTGCCGCCTGGTGAGTCGTGGGCTGGCTGTTGTGGTTCTCCAGGACCAGGAGGCCAGGGCGGGGTCCCAGCCTGGCTCCCTGCGACCCCTTGCGGTCGGGGCAGGGCAGGCTCTCCAGGTGCGCACGGCCTCGCCAGGCAGTGGCCGAGACCAGGACGCGCTTTGTGATGGCCTCGTCTGCCACTTGCCGGCATCGGTTCCAAGGCCAAGAAGTGCGTGGTGCTGCCCACGGTGGAGCAGAACCTAGAGGACGTGCGTGGGGCACTGGCCCAAGACCCTGTCTTCACTGCGCTGGCCCAGGAAGGTAGGGGGCTCGGGCTGGGGCAGGGCAGGGGGTGGACTTGAGGCCCCAGGAGCGGCATCTGGGCAGGACCTTGGGTCCCATGCTGCATGGGCCTGGGGCCGAGGAAGGCATTGGTGCCATTAATGGAGGGGGAGCATGCCGTGGGACAGGGGCCATGGTGGTCGCAGCAGTCTCCGACCTGGCCTGGGGTGGAGCTGAGAAGTGGGGTGCGCGAGGACAGGGTTCCGCATGCAGGATCGGCGTGGACTCTGTGGTCTCCGTGAGGTGCTCAGCTGTACTGAGCCCTGGGCCCAGACAGAGCCAGAGCGCCGCCCCCGCCCTCCCTGGACGTGCCCCGTGGACCGAGGCCTGAGGATTCTATGGGAACCTACTGTTCTTTCTCTTTCTTTCTTTTTTGAAAAAGGCATTAGAGACAGAGGGAGATCCGTCCACTGGTTCACTCCCCAAATGGCTGTAGTGGCTGGAGCTGGGCTGACCAGGAGCCAGGAGCTCCATCCGGGTCTCCCACGTGGGTACAGGGGCCCAAGCACTTGGGGCATCCTCCACTACTCTCCCAGCACATAGCAAAGAGCTGGATCAGAAGTGGAGCAGCCGGGACTTGAACTGGCACCCCTATGGGATGCCAGAGTCCCAGGCAGCAGCTTTACTGCTACACCACAGCGCTGGCCCCGGGAGCCTACTTTTTAGAATTAAGTTATACTGGGGCCCTGTGCCCATGTGGGACCTGGAGGGAGCACCTGGCTCTGGCCTGGCCCAGCCCTGGCTGTTTTGGCCATTTGGGGAGTTAACCTCAGATAGAGGATCTCTCTCTCACTCTCTCCCTCTTCCCCCCCCTCCTTCCCTGTTCCCTCCATCTCTCTCTCTCTCTCCCCCCTCCCGTCAGATGAATTAAACAAGCCCAGCTGTACTACCACATTCTGTGCTGTGCTCTGTGTGACGCGGGGTTGCTCAGCATCGCCATGGGCTGCTGCCGTCTGCCGGAGGTTCTGTGGGACAGGGCACCTGGCGGAACCCGGGCTGAGCTGCGTTTCAGTCACTGGCTGCCTTTTGTCTGTCGCGAGTCACCTGTAGCGAGCAGGTGTCCGGCCAAGGTTCGAGGCCAGGTTCCTGGCCATGGCCAGGGAGGTGCTGGCAGCTGTAGGGCCACAGGAGCGGACCCGCTCCCTCCTTTCAGTAAAACGTGTTTGCTGACCAGGTGGGGCCAGGCTGCCTGTCTTCCTGCTGCTGCTCCAGCCCTGGACCACATGGGAGGTCATGGACCACATGTGTGTGTGGATCATGGACCACATGTGTGGGGTTGTGGACCGTGTGTGTGAGATCCTGGACCAGGTGTGTATGGGGGGTCGTGGACCGCATGGGGGGATCGTGAACCATGTGTGTGTTGGCGGGTCATGGACCACGTGTGTCAGCACACTGCCATCCCATCGCTGCCTCTGAGGGTCATGGCCACGCTCCCCCACAACCCCCCATGCAGTCTCGCTCGGGGTGCATCTGCTTAGGAAGTGCCACAGCCCATTTGGCAAAAAAACCAAATTGCATTCTGCCATCTCGGGCTGACCTGGGCCCCTTCTTCCCTGGCCTGGGCACCAGCTGGGCTGTGTGGGTTCCCAGGACCTGCTCCCCCAACAATGGGCCCTGTCCATCTCTTGGGGCCACCCTTGGCCCTGGCTCTCCTCAGGGACAGGGCCCTGAGAGGTGCTGGGTCAGTGGCATGGAGGGCGAAGCCGCCGCCTGTGATCTGGGTTGCTCGGCATCTGATCCAGTTCCCTGCTGGCAGCAGCCAGCGGCCCCGATGTGGGCCCTGCTGTTTCCATCATTACTGAGGAGAGCATTTCTAGAACAATGTGAGAGATGGGCACAGCAGGAATGTGGGAACCCAGAGCTCCGTGTGGGTGGCAGGGACCCCACTATTGAGATTGGTGTGCTTCGGCTGGCGTGTGAGGCGCCAGGTCATGTATGGGCCCCCAAGAGTGACTGTGGGGCGCCCAGGCCACCAGGGTGGGCTTGTGCTGTGCAGGGGTCTACAGGCACCCGCGTCCCCAGGCTGGGCTCCCTCCTGCTGGGCGGCTCTGGTCTCGGGGGTTCCCTCATGACTGACACTTCCTCATGCTGTCCCAGACCTCCCAGGAGACCCCAGGAAGAGTGAGGACCCCGAGGCTCAGCAGGAGCGGCTGTACCAGCAGTGCTGGGCCTAGATGGCCGCCAAAGCACAGTTGCAGCGGGCAGGCAAGGGGCTGAGGCAGCAATGCCAGGTCCTGTGGTGAGCCGGTGCTGAGCTGGAGCTGGACATTTGCCACGTGATGTGCACGGTGCTGCCTGGCACCTCCTCCAGCTGACCTGGGCCCTTCCCCCCCTGGGCCCAGGCTGGACCCTGTATGGGCACCCGAGACCACCTCCCCTCATTGGACCCTGTGTGGGCACCCAAGACCACTCCCCCAAGCGGACCCTGTGTGGGCGCCCGGGACCACCCTCCCCCAGCGGACTCTGCCCATCTCACGGGGCCACTCTGTGCTCCCTTGCCTGGCGCTGGACCGGTGCACCACTCCCTGGCTGAGAGGGGGAGCCAGCTGTCCCGGCAGGGCCCCACGGGCTTCATGCTGCCACTCCTGGGCAGGAGCAGCCCCTTCGTCACTGCGAGAGAGGCTGATGCAGCGGACAGCAGAGCAGCCACGGGCCAGGCCCTGAACGCCCTCCCTGGGACAGAGGCCAAGCCGGCCCCTGGCTCTCTGTGTCCCGAGGGGCAGGGCTGAGCCCCAGGGCCACAGGAGTTTCTCTTCTGCTGCCTGAGCCTCAGAGACCCCAGCCACAGCCGCTCAGCCGGGGCAGAGACCCCCCCCAGCCCACCGGGCACTGTCGGGCCAAGGACGGAGCCGTGCAGAGACGCCCCAGTGGGACAGTCTTCCTGGACCAGCGGGGACCCCTGGCCTCCCTGCTCATGGCCAGCGTGGGAAGCCCGCCCCGCCCCGCTCATGCAGCAGAGGCGACTGGACAGCTCCGTTTATTAAAGTTGTGCAACATGGGTGCGGGGGGCGTGGTCCTTCCGCGAGCCAGCGGCTTTACATGGGGTGCTGCTGGGGGGGGCACGCTAAGTACACGTGGGATGGATGCTGCAGGGCATGAGGAACAGGCGAGTGGGTGGAGGGAAGGCCGCCAAGTGGCCGCCCATTCTGAGTGGCCCTGGGAATGGCTGGGGGGGTACTGGTGTCCAGGGTCAGGAGCCGGGCAAGACCCGGTCCCCAGGACAGGGCCTGCAGCCCCGCCTCAGCTCCATTGCCCAAAGGTCACTCTGTGATCTCCCCACGCTGGGCGGGGTGAGCTGTGCCTGCGTCTCCCCCTCACTGCTCCGGGAGCAGCCCTGAGCCCCAGGACTGAGGACACCCGGCAGTCCCTGTGTGCGGAGGCCTTGGGCGCTGCCTCACCCCCACTGCTGGTCATCTCCTGGCCGGCTGCCCCACGCTCCCCAGGACTCCTGCTTGGCAGCCGTGGCCTAGAAGGAAGTGCGTGGCACCTGGGGTGCGCCCCGGAGCTTGGGGGCCACCCCTACTCCTCCTGGGCTGTGTCCTGTGGGGCACGGGTGGGGCCTGAAGGGGTGCCCGCTCGGGCGGCTGCCTGCGGCTGTCTGGCCAAGGCCCAAGGGTGTGGAGCACAGGATACAGCAGGTGGAGCCCCCTCCTGGGGGATGAGGTGTGGGGGTAGCCCTGCTGGGCGGCCACCTGCAGGTTCCCTTCCCCCAGCTGGATTCTGCAGGAAAGAGGTCGCTGGCTCTCTCTGCAGCATTCTCCTCCGCTCCTCCATGGAGGTGGGCAGGGCCGCGGGGCCCCCTCTCCTGCTGTGTTCAGGCTCCTGGGGTGTGATGAGGCTCCGGTCCCCGGGCTGTGATGGCCCTGGGGTCCCGTGGTCCTTGTGCTGTCCACGTGGTCCATGCAGAGGAAGCTGGGAGGGAGGCACAGAGCCAGCCCCCCCACACACCTGCCTTGCCCACTGTGCCTTGGCTGGGCAGTGGCATCCCAGGGCAGCAGGGTTAGCCCGACCACAGCATCCCCCGAGGAACCCCGTCCCTCTCACAGGCTTGCTGGCCTCCAGCCTCCCCCACAGGGTGGGTGGGGGTCCAGGGTAGCCTGACGGCCCCCTGCCCTCCCTGCCACCTTTCCCTCGGGCCCCCGGGGCGCTGTCTGGGCTCCAGCCCACACCCCTGCTCCCCCAGCTGAGGCTGGGCATGGAAACCAACTGGCGGAGCCCTCATTAAGGAATTAGCAGGAGCAGTAATTACAGGCTCCTGTTCTGCTCAGTGGTGACAGCCCCAGCCCGCCTCCTGAGCCTGCTCCCTCCCCTCGGCTGTGTGAGCCTTGGGGTTCCAGTAGTGGCTTCCCCGGGGTCGCCTCTAGGGCGGGCACTTGCACCCCATTCCCTTCTGAGAGGAGGCCTTGGCGAAGTGAGGCCGCGGTGAGCTGGCCTGCTAGGCGCATCTGCACAGCATCCGCCAGGCTGGCAGGGGTCTACTCCAGGAGGCCGGCGGGGGCAGGGGCCAGGGCCTTCTCCCAGGCGGAGTCCCTGGTGGCCCTGGCCGCTGCCATGGGGCTGGCTACGTAGTTGAAGGGCGGGACACGCGCTGCGTGGCTAGGGGAGCCGTGCCGGCTGGCAGGGAAGCCCCCATGGCGATACCCAAGCCCTCGTGGGCGAAAGGCGAAGCGCGTGGAGGCAGGGCCCTTGGCCGGGACTGGCCCATCCATGCCGCTGCCCAGGAGGGTGGCCTGGATGCAGGTTGGGGCGGGGGGCTGCTCCCTGCTCTCCAGGCTCAGGGACACGCTGGCGGTGGTCTTGGGCTGGGCCACCTCTTCTGTCTGCACCAAGGCGTCGCTGGTCTTCTGCAGCGGGGGGCCGGCGGGGCCCTCCTCGGGCGAGGCGCCCTGGAGCAGTAGGGCAGAGGCGGGCAGGGTGCTGCGCAGGATGTGCGCGACGTCCTCGTCCCGGATACGCCGCCACGTCGTGCCTGGCGCGACCACCCTGGGCAGTGGCCGCGCCTCGCCGTCGCTCCCGTGGCTCCGGGTGGTGTGACCTGGGGGGTGGGGCTCCCCGGGGGTGGGGCTCCCCGGGGCCCCGCCGTCGGGCCTGCGGGCCACGCTGACGTGGGGCAGGGAGGAGTAGCGCTTGACCGCCTCCGGCCGCACGGGGGCGCTCACGGGCAGGCGCGAAGGGCTCTCGCAGCTGGGGCGCTGGGGCGCGCGCGGGCCGGGGCCAGCACCGGACCCTGGTTGGGTCTCCTGCTGCCCGGGGCCGCCCTCAGCTCGTCGCAGCGCGAAGAGCAGAGGAAGACGGCGGGGAGCGCGGGCCGGCCGCGGCGGGGCGACGCGCCCTGGGAGGTGGAGGCAGAGTCGGACAGCAGCTCCGTGCGCCAGCGACGCAGCAAGCCGGGCCACTCCTTGATGAAGGTCAGTTGGCTCCGGTAGCCCGAGCGGTCGGAGGACTTGCTGCCGCTGGAGCGGGCGGAGGCCACACGCACCAGGCCCATTCGGCCCCCACGCGCCCCCGCCGCCCCCTCGCGGCCTCTGGGGCTCGGCTCTGGGGCGGGGCTGGCCAGCGGCGGCCCGCGCCTGGCCGGCCTCTTTATGAATAGGATCCGCACGGGCGACTTCTGGGTCTTGTGGTGCTTGGCCAGCAGGGCCCGCGCCGGCGTCTTGGGCACGCGGGGGGCTGCCGGGCCGGGCAGAGACCCTGAAGCTGGGGTGGCGGGGGGCGACTTCCTGGGCAGAGGCTGAGAGGCGGGCGAGGTCTGGGAGGAGCTTGAGAAGGGGTCTTGGCCAGAGGAGCAGGGTGGGTGGCGCTCCTGGGGGGGGGGGGGCGTGGCTCAGCGCCGCCAGCTCCGAGATCTTGCCCGGGGGGTGCAGGCTCCGAGAGCGCTGCTGCCTGGGCGCTGGCGCCTTGCCTGCGGCTGCTGTCTGTGCCGGGCTGGGGGGCTCCGCCGCCTTCCTCAGTGTGGCCCGGGGCCAGGGACAGCTTTGGGCTGGGGCCGGGTGGCCGGGCTGGGCACGTAGATCACTGTCCGCCCCTGGAGAACGGCCGGCACCCCCGCCGCTACCTACTGAGTGCGCGGCATCTCCAGGCCGTCAGGGACGCGGGGGCTCGCGCGCTCTTGGCTGAGGCCAGGCTCCGTTTCTCCAGCCGCCGGGCACTGCCCTCCCCGCCCCGGCCCCGGCCCCGAGCTGACGCCCGCTCCTGCGCTTGGATAGCTGTGGGGAGAGGCCCGTGGACAGAGCAGACCCCAGGGACAGGAGCGAGTGGGACTCGGAGGAGGCCTCGCGGGGGTACAGCCACGTGACGATGGAGTTGGCGCCCTCCTGGTTGACGCCCTCCTGGATGGCGCGCCGCTCTACGCTGTCCAGGTCGGAGGCCGGTCTGAGCCGGCCGCCTCCTCGCCGCAGTCCCGGGGCGCCTCTGCCGGCCGCTCGTCCTGCCCGGCAGCCCGGGCTTTGCGGCGCCTGAGGCCGGGGGCCTGCGCCTGGGCATGGCTGAGCCGATGTAGCGGTGCAGGAGCTCCTCCTCGGAGCGCGGGCTGGGGGAGCTGTCACGCCAGGCTCCCTGGCGGGGGGCCTGGGGGACCGTGGGCTCCGGGCCTCCCAGGTGGCTGGCCGGCCGCTCACAGGGCTCGGGCTCGCTGAGCGAGTCGGACTCGGAGGTGTCCCTCCGAGCGAAGTGGGGTCTCATTGGCGATCAGCCGGGGCTGGGCCTGGGGTGGGGGCGGCTGGGCCGGAGCGGCCGCCTTGGCTGGGGCCCGGGCCTCCTTCCCGCCCCGCTCAGGGCCCGCGGGATGGCTGACGGTCGCCGCAGGGCGGCCCGGCAGAGGAGGGCGCCTAGTCAGAGTCATAGAAGCAGTCTCGGCCTCCGCGGTGGGCGTCCTGAGGCACAGGGACTGCCACCCCCCTCCCCCCCTCCCCCAGGCCGAATGGGCACTTGGGAGCCGGCCCGGCTCCTGCCTGTGCCCCGGGCCTGCTCTGGGCTCCGGCCAGCTCCCCGAGCTTTGACCTGGGTGGTGGGGGGCTGCGAGTAGCTATGGTAAATGAGACTGATCTTACAAATTCTTTCTCAGATATGACATTGTTTGTGTATAAAAGCTTTTGAAATTTGTGTGTTGATTTCATATTCTGTAACTTTGCAAATTTCTCTTATGAATTCCAATAATCTCCTAGTGGATTCTTTTGGTTCCCCTATGTATCAGATCATATAATCTGCAAACAAGGATCATTTGATGTCCTCCTTTCCCAATTTTACACCTTTTCTTTCTTTTTGTCGAATGGCTCTTGCTGAAACTTCCAGAATTGTATTGAATAGCAGTGATGAAGAGGGCATCCTTGTCTGGTTCTGAATCTCAGTGAAAATGCTTCCAACTTTTTACCCAAAAGTATCATGGTGACTGTTGGTTTGTCATATATTATCTTGGTTGTGTTGAGAAATGCTCCCTCTATACACAGTTTGCTTAAAATTTTATCATGAAAGGATTTTGTGTTTCATCAAATGCTTTCTCTGCATCTATTGAGATAATCATACATATGGTCTTCATTCTTCAATTCGCTATTATGATGTATCACATTTATTGATTTGTGCATATTAAACAATCCCTGCATATGATGAATAAATCACACTTGGTCTGGGTGAGTGATCTTTCTGATGTGATGGATTCTATTGGATAGTAATTTGTTGAGGATTTCTGCATCTATGCTCATCAGAGATATTGGTCTACAGTTCATTTTCTTTGTATCTTTTTCTAATTTTATAATTAAGATCATGCTGAGTTTGGGAGGAATCCAGGTCTTTCAGTTGGTTTAAATAATTAACATGAATTGGGATTAGTTTATTTATATGAGAGGCCAAGTTACAGAGAGAGGGAAAAACAGAGAGACAGACAGTATTCCATCCACTGGTTCATTCCACAAATCCAATCCAGCTGATGCTAATGCACCCAGGAAAGCATCAGAGGATGACACAAGTGTTTGAGACCCTTCACTTATATGGGAGACCAGGATGAAACCCTTAGCTCCTGGTTTCTGGCTGGCCCAGTCTCGTCCCAGATACTGCAGCCATTTGGGGGTGAACCAGAGAATGTAAGATCTCTCTCTCTCTCTCTCTCTCTCTCTCTCTCTGCAGCTCCATCTCTAAAATAAATAGGGGGAAGTGCTTGATACAGTGGGCTCTGCCACCATCTGCAGTGCCCACATCCCACATGGGTGCCTGTTTAAGTCCCATCCAGCTCCCTGGTGATGTACCTGGGAAAGTAGGGGAGAATGGTCTGGGTCCTTGGGCCCCTACCTCCATGTGGGAGACCTGAAAGAAACTCCTGGTTCTGGCTTCAGCCTGGTCCACACTCAGCTGTTGCAGCCATTTGGGGAGTGAACTAGTGCATAGAAGATCTTTGTCTGTCTGTCTGTCTCTCTCTCTCTCTCCCCTCTCTCTGTAACTCTGACTTACAAATAAATATTTTTGAAAGGTCACAAATGATTTTCACAATTTTTGATGTTGCTTTTCCTTTGTTTGTTACCAATATATTTTATTTGAAAAGCAGAGTGAGAGAGAGATTGACAGATCTTCCAATTTCCGAGTTATTGCCCCAAATGACCACAATGGCTTTGGTTGGCCCAGGCTGAATCCAGGAACCTGGAACCCAATCTGATTCTCCCATAGGGGTGGCAGGAGCCCAAGTACTTAGGCCATCCTCTGCTGCTGGAAGCATTAGAATTAACATTAGCAGGGAGCTGGATTAGGAGTGAGGCTTTAGGCACCCAAACCAGCTCCAATAGAGGATGCCAGCATCACAGGTGGTAGCTTAACCAGCAGTGCCACAATGCCTGTGCTTGATGTTGCGTATTCTTAACTGGAATCACTTTGTACCATTTTCTGTATGTACCTCCATAATTTTTCTATGTTTCTGTTTTAGTGAATAGAAAAATATATTGTATTCAGAAATTATTATTTTAAAGTCTTAAAAACCAGTTTTTATATTGTCCATTATAATCATTATTATAATCCTTAAAATGAACTCCAGAGACAAATCTAACCTTTACAAACAATATTTTGTGGTTATTTACATTTGAAGCATCCTGTTAGTAAAACTTCCCATTATCCTATGATTAACAGTTTTCTCAGAATACAGATTCATTATCCTATCATGTTTAGAGCTTTTGCCTTATAAGCCACTTTTCCTAATTGATAGTTTATATTTTTAAGGAGTATTCATGCATCCTACTGCTTTTGCCATTTAATTTAAAATGAAAACTATGGAGAACAGTTACTGAAAAGGTTGTGAATGGGAGAGAGGTGACTTGTGCTTGGAGATTTAAGCCATGGAAATGGCCTCATGAATAACTGACAGCCTTACTGTATTAATTGATTTAAAATATGTTCCAAAATCTGTATATATGAAATACATGAAGCTTGCACACTTTAAATATAATTTAAAAAAAAAACAGATTTTGGGTTTGGCATGTGGCTCACTTGGTTAATCCTCCACCTATGGCGTCAGCATCCCATATGGGTGCTGGGTTCTAGTCCCGTTTGTTTCTCTTCAAGTCCAGCTCTCTGTTGTGGCCCTGGAGGGCAGTGGAGGATGGCCCAAGTGCTTGGGCCCCTGCACCCGCGTGGGAGACCAGGAAGAAGTACCTGGATCTTTTAAATTGAAAGTAGTTTAATAAAAACTACACGTAAAGTACCAGAATATGGCCTTGTACCTAAATACCATTATTACTAGGGTGGCTTTCAGGGCACTGACATTTTAAGAAATATGACACCAATTTCTCTAATAATATGCTACGAGTGTTTGGATCTGGATAATCTGAAAGGTAAATATTTTTCTATTGTAAAATTTCATAGGTAGAAGATCATTGAATGATCCAGATGTAAAATTAAAACAATCTGGAGCTGGTGTTGTGTTCTACTGGCTTAAGCCACTGCAGCAATGCAGGCATTGCATATCTAAGTGCCCGATTGAATCCTAGATTCTCTGCTTCCATTACAACTCCCTAGCAATGTGTCTCGGATGGTAGCAGATGGTCCATGTGGTTGGGCTTCTGCCAGCCATGTGGGAATCCTGGGTTTGAGTTGCACATTCCTGGTTTTGACCTGGAGCAGTGCTGGCCATTGTGGCCATTTGGGTGGTCAACTAGCAGATGGGAGATACATCTTTCTGTCTTCTCTGTCTTCTCTCTCTCTCTCTTTCAATAAATAAAAAAATTAATCCTAATCCTTAGGAACTTTGTGTCCTTGATACCATGTTAAAGACATGGCTTTTAGCTTACAGAAAAAATTAATAAAATTTGTAAATGCCTTTGTCAAGTGGAAGTTTTAAGAAGATTCTCATTAGGCACATCTGTGTAAGAGGAGTTTTATGGTTTCACATTTTTCTCTGTAGTTTCAGATAATTTGAAACCCTTCATTACCATTCATTTTCCTCATCAGTGCCTAGATTTCTAGATAACCATAGTATTTTCCTTTGCTTTATATGTTCAGTAGTTTTGTAAGAACATGTCTAAGTTTAGAATGTTATGGGGTGATATTCTTAAACACATTTATACTGTATAAACATATGTTCAAGTATATTTTGCACTTATAGTGTTTTAACTCTAGATTTTCAGTATTTGTTTGTTTGTTTTTTTGGACAGGCAGAGTTAGACAGTGAGAGAGAGAGAGACAGAGTGAAAGGTCTTTCTTCCATTGGTTCACCCCCCAAAATGGCTGCTACCACTGGCGCGCTGTGCTGATCCAAAGCCAGGAGCCAGGTGCTTCCTCCTGGATTCCCATGCTAGTGCAAGGCCCAAGCACTTGGGCCATCCTCCACTGCCTTCCCCGGGCCACAGCAGAGAGCTGGACTGGAAGAGGAGCAACCGGGGCAGAATATGGTGCCCCTACTGGGACTAGAACCTGGGGTGCCAGTGCCACAGGTGGAGGATTAGCCTGTTGAGCCATGGCGCTGGCCATCAGCATGTGTTCTGGTCCATTGCTTCAGCTTGCTTCTGTGTTGTCACTGTTACTGAATTATCTTCTCTATGTACCACCTTTGTATCCTCTCAAATTTGTTTTCTTTTAAGTATTTATTTATTTATTGGTAATTTTCTCTGTTAATAATATGTCTTTTTGTTTTATTCTGATCAACCTAACTAGATAGGATAGATGTTAATTATCTTTATTAGTTTCCACACAGGGTTTTGTTACATTGATTTTTTTTCCTACTTTTTTCAAATTCTATTGACTTTTTTCACATCTCACAATGAAATTGGCTATGCACTGGCTCATGTGTGGATGTGGGACAGACAGGCATGTTTGCATGGGTTGCGTGACTGAGCGGCACTGGTGCAGATTCTTCATGGCGATGCCATGCTGGCTGACAGACTGTGTGCTGCATGGTGCAGTGCTGTGGGGCATCCTTGCCTGTGTCTGAGATGAATTCTCAGCCTCCAGGGGATGACCCTGGGGCAGAGGCCTCAAAGCCAGCACTGTACAGGTCGTAAGGAGTAGCTGTGTGGGCATCTCAAGCGGTTCATTCTCCAGCCATAGGACAAGTGACAGAGGCTCAAGGGCCCCCCTGACGTCTTCTCTGTTTTATACTCTGCAGTGCACAAGCCCGTGAGACACGACCACTAGGGGGCGCCTTCACCCACAGGCGCGGGAGCCACCCAGGGCCAGGCTGCAGTCCCCGCGGGGCTGATCTTGTTCTCTGTGCTGGGGGCGCTACTTGCAGGACCACATCCTTGAATTTATCATTGAGACTGCAGTTTATTTGGACTGTCTGTGGAGCTATCATAGCCCTGGCAGTTTATAAACCACAGAAATGGGCTCACGGCAGATGCGGAAGTGGGTTCTCAGATGATGGGCCGGGGTGCATCAGGGGTCTGGTTTCTGGTGTCTGGACATTCCCAGAATCTTCAAGGGGATAAATGAAAAGACGGACACTGGATCTGTTTGTGAGGTTGCTGAACGCACCTGGCCACCTCACAGCCTCACCTGGTGATAACCCCGTTCCCTCTTGACCACCGTAAGCTTTTAGTGCTCTGATCAGACCACAGCAGATGTTCATCTTCGTGTTCTACCTGTTGTTTGGGGTTTAATTTGCTCTTTTTCTAGTTTCCTTAGGTGGAAATCAAGGTAATTGATTTGAGACAATTCTTATATGAGGGGGCTTCAAAAATTTCAGAGAAAATTCAGTTCTCTCTTCAATGTGTTTTTTTTTTAAGATTTATTTACTTATGTGAAAGGGTTACACAGAGAGAGAAGGAGAGGCAGAGAGAGAGGGAGAGAGAGAGAGAGAGAGAGAGAGAGAGAGAGAGAGAGAGAGAGGTCTTCTATTCGCTGGTTCACTCCCCAATTGGCTGCAACAGCCAGAGCTGTGCCGATCAGAATCGAGAAGCCAGGAGCTTCTTCGGAGTCTCCCACATTGGTGCAGGGACCCAAGCACCTGGGCACAGCAGAGAGCTGGATGGGAAGTGGAGCAGCAGGGACTCAAACCGACACCCATATGGGATGCTGGCACTGCAGGCTGCGGCTTTACCCGCTATGCCACAGCGCCAGCCCCAAGGTGTGTTTTTATAACGAACTTCTGAAAATCCCTTACAGACATTTACTGCTATTTTTTTCTTTAGTGTGTCTAAGGATACATTACACAGATGCTCTAATGTTGTATTTTCATTCAGCATTTATACCTTCTAATGTCTTCATTAAGTCTTGGACTCAGTTTTACAGAAATGTGTCCTACTGAGTTGCTACGAACTTCAGTGTTTTCTTCAGTGTGACAGTTCTTTTGGATTTTGTTTGTAGTCATAGAATATAATTTGTATACTATCATTTTGATATTATCCTGTAATTAATATTTGTTTTATGGCCTACATCTATTTTGGTAAATCTTCTATGGATACTTGAGAGTGGTGGTGTCACCTGTATGTTCTTGGAGATTTTCTTCCAACTCATTCTGTTATTTGCTGAATAAAATGTACTGGGATAACAGATGATACTTGCAATTTTTTTCTTTTTAAATACTGTATCTTATTTTACAAGATGCATTTTGAAACTCTATTTGATGTAAAAATTTTAGGATTATTGCATTGTCTTGATTAATTGAACTGCTTGTAAATATGAAATGACATTTTTATTCCTCATGGTAGTTTTGGTCATTAAATACACCTTGCAAAAGCTCCTATTCCTCAGTTTTGATTTGTAAAATGTTAGTGTGGCAAATATTTTCCATTTTAAGTGAATTTGTGTTTTTACATTTAATGTATATATCTGATAGAGACTATATAATTCATCTTATTTTCTCTGTACTGTCTAATCATTTGACTTTTTATTGATATTTTAGACCACTTCCTTTTAAAATGATTGTTTATGTAATTCAACTTATCTGTCATAATATTGCTTTCTTTTAATTCCATATTTTGTTACACCATTCTGCTTTATTTTAGATTGCTATTTTATTTATTTTTATTTATGTGAAAGACAGTTACAGAGTCAGGTAGATACAGAGAGAGGGCTTCCACCTGCTGGTTCACTCCCCAAATGCTCACAACAGCCAGAACTCAGCTGATCTGAGACCAGGAGCCAGGAACTTCTTCTGGGTCTCCCACACAGGGGCAGGAGCCCAAGCACTTGGGCCATCTTCTACTGATTTCCCAGGCCATCAGCAGGGAGCTGGATCAGAAGTAGAGCAGCTGGGACTTGAACTGATGACCAAATGGGATGCCAGTGCTGCAGGTTAGGGCTTTCACCCCTAACTAGATAGGAGCCCCTGAGCCACACTGCCAACCCCAATTACTATTTTATGATTTAGTTATATTTCTATTTTAGGAGGAATTATTAATTAAAATCTTTTGTTTTGATACCTTAGTAGCTGCTTTACTGATATTAACATAGATTTCAACTTATAGTATTCTACCTGGAAGTAACACCATAGCACATTATATATAATAAAAATACAATATTTTCTCCTTGTCCTGTTACACCCTTCCTGCCAGTGTAAGATTATAATTCATTAAATTTAGAAACAAAATTGCTATTTTCCTTCAGATATTTTCCCTCTCCATTTTGGGGGCTTATATTAATCACTTGAAGTTTTATCATAGATCAGCACTGTCTCCAAGATGAACATTTTTTATGATGTGTAATTTATGTTAATTTCCATCTAGTATAGTGACAATCACTGGCACTGTGATTTATATATTTGCAACTGTAGGTTATTAAAATGTATATATTTACAACTGTAGGTTATTAAAAAATTTCATGCTTCCAATTACCTGTTTCCAGACTGATTTTTTGATGGAGTTCAGTTCCTTATAAACAGGTTCATCTTTTCCAGTCTTATGATTTGTTATGTGGATCATAACCATGCTTAGCCCATGAGTAATCTCCTACTCCTAAGGCAAAAACTTTTATTATTGTTCTTTTCACTGTCCCATGACTAAGGAGTTTTCATTCTGGCTGATAGGAATGGATGATTAAGTGCAGCACTACATGGGCACCAGGCACAATTTCCTGTAATGTCCCACCCACAGTATTTGGGTGTTTTCTGATGGGCGTGCACTGTAAATGACTTGGATTAGAATTCAAAGATGGTCCTCTGCAGTTCCTGGTTCTTTCTCATTCCTGCCTTTTCCTCCCCCCTATTCTGCCCTGTGATATGGGACTACCTTTGTGTTCCCAGATGCCCGGCTTCATCACATCTGCTCAGGGAGTTGGAGAGACACTGCCTCAGCTCCTTCCCCTGTGGTCTAGAATCTCTCTCTAGAAGGAGCTGTGGAGTGTGTGAGGCCTACTTCATTTCTTTTCTGGCTTTCATGTATTGTCTTCGTTTCTTGAGGCCCATTATTATGAACAATGTGTATAATGCAGTTTATTTTTTATTGTTTCATGTAGGAAGATAAACAGCCCTTACTTAATCTTGGCCACAAGCAAACTGCATTTGAGCTTCAGCACTGTTACAGATTGGCTAGGATACTCTTCTCCCTTTTCTTAACTGCTTTGTGCCTATCCTTTATTTCTCAGTCTACTTATCCTACCTTTAGGAAAATCTTCTGGGTCTGGTGTAGATTGAATTCTCTAATTCAATTCTTTTTTTTTTTTTTATTTTGACAGGCAGAGTGGACAGTGAGAGAGAGAAAGGTCTTCCTTTGCCGTTGGTTCACCCTCCAATGGCTGCCGCGGCCAGCGCGCTGCGGCCGGCGCACCGCGCTGATCTGATGGCAGGAGCTAGGTACTTCTCCTGGTCTCCCATGGGGTGCAGGGCCCAAGTACTTGGGCCATCCTCCACTGCACTCCCTGGCCACAGCAGAGAGCTGGCCTGGAAGAGGAGCAACCAGGACAGAATCCGGCGCCCCGACCGGGACTAGAACCTGGTGTGCTGGCGCCGCAAGGTGAGGATTAGCCTAGTGAGCCGCGACACTGGCCTCTAATTCAATTCTAATTCATTCTCTAATTCTTTTTTTTTTTTTTTTTGGACAGACAGAGTTAGATAGTGAGAGAGACAGAGAGAAAGGTCTTCCTTTCCATTGGTTCACCCCCCAAATGGTAGCTATGGCCGGTGCGCTACGCTGATCTGAAGCCAGAAGCCAGGTCCTTCCTCCTGGTCTCCCATGTGGATGCAGGGCCCAAACACTTGGGCCATCCTCCACGGCCCTCCCAGGCCACAGCAGAGAGCTGCACTGGAAGAGGAGCAACCGGGACAGATTCTGGCACCCCAACCAGGACTATAACCAGGTGTCCCAGAAGATTAGCCAAGTGAACTGTGGCACCAGCCTAATTCTCTAATTCTAATTCTAATTCTAATTCTAATTCTAATTCTTTCTCTCATTAAACTCTGTTATCTTGATAAACTACCTAAATTTAGAATTGTAATTTTACTCTCATTTCTTCTCCACTAGACTCTAACCTGAATAAGAACAGTAATTTTGTCTATCCTCAGAGCCTACAATATCTTACATAGTGTGGATTCTCAATATATATTTGTATTCTTAATAAATAGTGTATAGTTAATGGGAAAGTTACCAAATATTTATATAAAAGTATTCATTTATTTTTCTCTTATCTTCATACTGAACAAATATCACCTGGAAATGGAGAATGCGTAAAGCAGCATGAGACAATTCTGGAAAAGGGTATGTGAATATTTCAATAAAACTTAGAGAATTTTCATTGATTTTATGATGTCACAATGAAACCTACAAGCAGGATGATTTGAGGTTCTCTGATAGGCTAAGTGAAGGATAAAACTGATATTCTAAAGTAAAAGAATATCTAAACAAAATAATAGTATGCACGTAACCATATAAGTTATACACTGATTACTGGAAGTAGCACAAAGCAATATGTTAAAGAGCAAAAATATGGTGACCAGCACTGCTGCTCACTTGGCTAATCCTCCGCCTGTGGCACCGGCACCACAGGTTCTAGTGCCGGTTGGGGCACTGGATTCTGTCCCAGTTGCTCCTCTTCCAGGCCACCTCTCTGCTGTGGCCCAGGAAGGCAGTGGAGGATGGCCCAAGTGCTTGGGCCCTACACCCGCATGGGAGTCCAGGAGGAAGCACCTGGCTTCTGCCTCGGATCGGCGCATTTCGTGGCCATAGCGGCCATTTGGTGGGTGAACCAATGGAAAAGGAAGACCTTTCTCTTTGTCTCTCTCTCTCTCTCTCTAACTCTGCCTGTCAAAAATAAAAAAATAAAAAAAGAGCAACAATATGGTGGCAGCTATGAGGTAATTTGGTGAACTTAAAGGTCTAACAGTCACTTTAAATTTGAGAAAATAATAAATTTAGGAAAACCAAGGAACATTTATGTCATTTACTATTAAAATCACTAATGAAATACATGAGCATCTAAATCTATACTTTATAAAATATCAGTAACCATAGAGTTATTTACAGTCCTCTAGACCACCAGAAAAGTCAAAATCTATATCAACTCAAAAGATAGATTTAGCATAGGGCTGGTGCTGTGGTGCAGTGGGTTAACACCCTGGCCTGAAGCGCCGGCCCCCCATATGGGCACCAGTTCAAGACCCAGCCTGCAGCACTGGCATCCCATATGGGCGCCGGTTCAAGTTCCAGCTGCTCCATTTCCGATCCAGCTCTCTGCTATGGCCTGAGAAAGCAGTAGAAGATGGCCCAAGTCCTTGGGCCCTTGCACCCACATGAGAGACTGGGAAGAAGCTCCTGGTACCTGGCTTCAGATTGGTGCAGCTCTGGCTGTTGCAGCCATCTAGGGAGTGAACCAGCGATGGAAGACCTCTCTCTCTCTCCCCTTCTCTCTTTCTCTCTCTGCCTCTCAACTCTCTGTGTAACTCTGACTTTCAAATAAATAAATAAATCTTTAAAAAAAAGATTTACTATATTGGTAAAAGGCAGTTCTCATGGGGGGTACATATGGAAGCAACCAAGAAACCTTAGCAAAATTTTTCGTTTGTTCATCCCACAATGAAGGATGGACTAAGTTTGTAAGTGCTAGGATTGCATTAAAATGGATAATTAAAAACTTAATGAAGATAATTCAAGGAAGGACAATCCATTTATCTGAAACATCATGAATGATTATATATCCAAGTGGTAGCAGTAAATTCAGAGATGAACAAATACACAAAAGATATACAGTGCTCAAAAATGATATTGCATTTCCATAAATAGACCTTATTATTGATAGGGACAATAATAATATGAAAAGCAGATATAAAAACCGGAAGTTGGTAAAAAAATATTATTTTAAAATTACAAAAAAGAAAAGGGCATATGTATTTTTTAAGATTTATTTTATTTATTTGAAAGAGTTAATAGAGAGAGGTAGATCCAGAGAGAGAGAAGGAGGTCTTCCATCCACTGGTTCACTTCCCAAATGACCGCCACAGCCAGAGCTGTGCTAATCTGAAGCCAGGCACTTCATCCGGGTCTCCCACATGAGTGCAAGGGCCCAAAGACATAGGCCATCTTCTACTGCTTTCCCAGGCCATAGCAGAGAGCTGCATCGGAAATGGAGCAGCTGGAACTTGAACCAGCACCCATATGGGATGCCAGTGCTGCAGGCCGGTGCTTTAACCCATTGTCCCATAGTGCTGGCCCCCATATGTATTTAAAATAAAGATCATGGCAATAATTAGGAAATTTTTCAAGGAAAAGTATTTATATCTAGAGATACTCTTTATTTTTCAAGATTTAGTTATTTATTTTGAAGGAGTTACAGAGGGAGAAGGAGAGAGAGAGAATTTATATCTGCTATTTACTCCCCAGATGGACACAATGGCCAGCACTGGCCCCAACCAAAGCCAGGAGCTTCTTCCAAGTCTCTCACAAGGGTGGCAGGGCCCAGAGAGCTGGGCCATCATCTGCTGCTTTCCCAGGCCAATTGCAGGAAGCTATATCAGGAGTGGAACACTTGGGTGATGAACTGGTGCCCATGTGGGATGTCAGTGCTGCAGTTTGCAGCTTTACTTGCTATGCCAAAACACTAGCTCCTAGAGATACTCTTTAAAATGTAATAATGGAAGGCACTGTTATGTAGAACTGAGGAATAAACAAAACATACATAGCCAGTAATGAGAACATTGTTCCATTAGACTATGCTAGTTCTGAGTAATGTGTGTAATTCAGTGGCTAGGAGAGAGTTAATGTCAGTAGTCTCACAATTAAAATGTGAGCAAGATGTCCTGAGGTGCACAGTGGGAGGAGTGGCTGACAGAATATAGATGATGTACACATCTGTTGGAAATAAATTCAAAGATAAACCTAAAAATACAAAAGGGTTGCAGTTGTTAATATATATTGTTTATTGTAAGTAAAAACTCAATTTATAGGTGGAAGAATTGAGAAACTGACAACCAGTTATGATGACCACTTGATGAAAAACTTCACTACATTTGCAACAAAATTCAAGGGAAGCCGGCGCCACGGCTCACTAGGTTAATCCTCCGCCTAGCGGCGCCAGCACACCGGGTTCTAGTCCCGGTCAGGGTGCCGGATTCTGTCCCTGTTGCCCCTCTTCCAGGCCAGCTCTCTGCTGTGGCCCCGGAGTGCAGTGGAGGATGGCCCAGGTGCTTGGGCCCTGCACCCCATGGAAGACCAGGAAAAGCACCTGGCTCCTGGCTCCTGCCATCGGATCAGTGCGGTGCGCCGGCCGCAGCGCGCCAGCTGCGGCGGCCATTGGAGGGTGAACCAACGGCAAAAGGAAGACCTTTCTCTCTGTCTCTCTCTCTCACTGTCCACTCTGCCTGTCAAAAAATTAAAAAAAAATTCAAGGGAAAACAGAAATGAGTGAAACATAAAGTGAAATTTTGCAGAATATCCAATGAATCTTGAAGGAAGCATACTTGTAAGCAGCACTACATCACCGAGTTTGAAACAATAGGATAATTTGTGGGTTATCAGAACTAAAGAAATATTTAAAAATATATGACCTGGAATGTGAAAGTGATAATACTGGACAAGATTTTAAAAGATGTGTACATAAAATTGTTAACAAATAGAAATTTTCATTTCGTTGATATCATATTGTTGTAATTGGCTGCCCCTAGGATACTGATGATTCATACAAGTGATATAGTAAATTAAAACAAAATAGAACGAAATGAAGGCAGCTGCCACCGTGGGGCGGGGTGGGGACGGGGAGGTGGAGGAGGGTGCGGAGGCTCGGGTGGGTGGGTTTGGGCCCCAGCAGGATGGGTTGGGGGGAGCCAGTGAGTTTCCCACCCAGGCACCAGGGAGAAAGCCAAAAAAAACACCTGTGGGATTTATTTAACGTGATCTTGGCAAACGCTTTCTGCCTCTCCTTAGCCAAGACCCTCCACTCTTGGGCCAGCCCTTCCTCCCTGCAGGGCCCGAGCTCCATGCTGGTGCCCTGGTGACTGTGTCCGGGCCAATGAGCTCTGCAGGGTGGAATCCGACTGCAGCTCCAGCTCCCGTACACTGTGGCAGTGCCTGGCGGGCCGCGACTGCAACCCCGGGCTGGCCCACAAGGAGTGCCAGGCGGCCCCGGAGGTGCTGCAGGAGAGCCCGCTGTGCGATGGCCGCTGCAAGCGGGGTGTGAAGGAGCTGCAGTGCCTGCAGATCTACCTGAGCCTCCACCCGGGGCTGACCGAGGGGGAGGAGTTTTAGGAGGCCTCTCCCTGCCAGCCAGTCACCTCCCACCTCTCCGACGTCTTCAGGCTTGCCTCCTCTTCTCAGGGACAGGGGCAGACCCGGCGGTCAGCGCCAACAGCAAACAGTGCCTTGACGGGGCCAAGGCCTGCGTCCTGAATGGCAACTGCAAGAAGCTGCGCTCCTCCTACATCTCCATCCTCAACCCAGGAGCTCGCCCTCGGAGTGCTGCAGCTGTCAACAGTGCCACAAGGCCCTGCGCCAGGTCTTCGCATGCCCAGCGAGTACACCTACCACATGCTCCTCTGCTCCTGCCGAGACCAGGCGTGCACCGAGCGCCGCCGCCAGACCATGTTGCCCAGCTGCTCTTATGAGGACAAGGAGCACCTACCTGCCTGGACCTGCGTGCCCTGAGACGCACTGACCACCTGTGCCGGTCCAGGCTGGCCAACTTCCACGCCAACTGTCGAGCCTCCCACCGGACACTCAACTGCTGCCCAGGGGACTGTTATCAAGCGTGTCTGGGCTCCTATACAGGCATGGTCGGCTAAGACATGACACCCTACTACGTGGACTCCAGCCCCACTGGCGTGGTGCAGCTGCTGCATCAGGGAAACACGGAGGAGGACTGTGAGAGGTTCCTGAGGGACTTCACTGAGAACCTGCACCTCCAGGGTGACATCCAGGCCTTTAGCAATGGCCTGAAGGGCCCCCGTTCCTGGCCACGTAGGCCCCTCGGGTGGAGAAGACGCCTTCTCTGCCGGATGACTTGAGTGACAGCACTGGCCTGGGCACGAGTGCCATGACCACCTGCCCTTCTGTCCAGGAGCAGGGGCTGAAGGCCAGCAGCTCCAGAGTTGAGCCTGTGCTTCACGGAGCTGATGATAGACATCATCCCAGGAAGCAGCAAGGTGATCAAACCCAACTCGGGCCTCAGCTGAGCCAGGCCATCAGCTGCCTTGACTGCGCTCCCCCTCCTCATGCTCACCTGGGCCTTGTAGACCCCACCCTGGGGAACTGTGTCCACAAGGCTTCTGGAAGTGCCTCTGACAAGAACTCCTGCCTGACACAGCAGACACAGAAACACACGAGACAACCACACACACCTTGCAAACAAAACAAAACAAAACAAGACAAAAGTGAGTCTTTGAGCCTGTCTCCTCTCAGGTTTCTTCTCTGGAGAAGTTTTTCTAAGCCGGACAGACAAGCAGGGGGGCAGCCTCCATCCTCAGCTGGAGTTTTCTTCTCTGGACCCCTTTGAAGCAAGAGACCAAGACCCCTGCTGCCAGGGGGACTGTGACTGTGCCTGCTGCAGGCTGAGGCAGGACAGCCCATGCTGGACACCTGCCAGGGGCAGCCTACACTGGGAACCTGTGAGTCCCGTCTACCCCTCCTCTTAGCTGCAGGAGTGTTTACTGCTTCTGTGCCCTCAGTGGGCTGGTGGGCCAGAGTCTGGCATGGGTGGGGGACCCCTGCAGAAGGGGTGATGTACCCTGAGCTCCCTGGGAGGCACGGATGGCAGAGAGCCCAGCCCAGCCCACCTGGGGCACCAGCTCCAGGGTGGAGGTGGGGGCTTCTGCCTCCTTGGTGGCAAGAGTTTCAGGGTCAGAGAGAAATGAGGCTTTGTTGGCGCTGGGTGGGTGGGTGTGGTCTCACTGGAGAGGGGCAGCAGGATCCGGCGGTGGGCACATGTCTCCAGCAGTTGTCTGCATGCCCCCCTCCATCTTTGAGACCTAAGTGAGCTGTACATATGGTCTTTGCAAATGTGTGTATATGCACATCACATCTGTGTGTCCTGTGGTTCCCTGTTCTTTCCTTTTTTTAAGAAATGGACATATCGAAATAATGCCCCTTCCGCTTCTTCCCCCCAAGATGAGCGAAAAGGTGTTATTCTAAAGTTTATTTTTTAAATAACGTTGTCTACAGTGGGAACAGACAGCCCCTGGCCCCTCCCCTCCCTCTGTGTGCCTGGCTGCTGTCAGCCCAACTGGGGCTGGGGCTAGGGCCCCTGGTCTGCATTCATGGTTAATTAAGCAAAAGGCACCAATAAAAAAGAATACAGCTGTTACAATTGTATGCTAATTACTGTAAGTGGTACAGGAGCAATGGTAGAGTAAGAACCAATAAAAGCAATTTGTTAAACAATCTTCTGTTACAATTAAATAATAATTAGATAATTACAAAAAGGCTAAAGAAGTTAAATCAAGTAAACATCAGGGCAGTTACCAGGATAATATCTGTGGTATTGTCTTGTGTTGACTGATGCTTTCAAAAATTTCAGTACCAGTGATAAATTTGGAGTTCCCTAAAACCACAAAATAGTTTAAAAATGTGTGATTCTCATAGCATGAACAAATACTTTGGTGATAAACCATTCAGAGATACTGTGTACATGAAGGATTCCAAGACAACTCAGACATTTTTCAGAGGGCTAATAATCTTACCAAGAGAGAGCCAATGCAGCTGTCTATGGGCTAGATCAAGATACACTAAGAAAATGAAATTATAGAAATTATGTGTAGGTAATATCTTTGAATTCAAAGACAAAAATGGATGGGTGTAATTTTTATAATAAAATGATGTTGTGATAACCATGAGTGAATAAAGTATTTTGGCAGAAACAATGAATGCCTAGAAATATAATCAAAATCATATAAAAAATTGCAGGAACTAAAATCCAGAACAGGTTTTGCCCTTTCCAGAGTGATCTTAAAGGGACAACATGAGCACTAGTAAATTTCAATATCAATAGGAAAGTAATCCCATAAAAAATCCATAAAGGGTGAAAAGCATCCTTGAAGCAAAGAGTACTCTGGCCCTAGATGTCTCTGAGAAGTTTTGAAGATAGAAATTGCTTGTTCCAGAATTTGGAGTGAATTGACAGCACAATGAAAAGCTAACAAACATGGTCACATGCTCAGGGTGATAGCACTGGTATGCACTATGATTTGATGATATAATTGGGAAATATTCAGAAACTCAAATACAGGGCCATCGCCACAGCTCACTAGGCTAATCCTTCACCTGCGGCACCGGCACCTCGCATTCTAGTCCTGGTTGGGGCGCCGGATTCTGCCCCGGTTGTTCCTCTTTCAGTCCAACTCTCTGCTGTGGCCCAGGAGTGCAGTGGAGGATGGCCCAGGTCCTTGGGCCCTGCACCCACATGGGAGACCAGGAGGAAGCACCTGGCTCCTGGCTTTGGATCGGTGTAGCGCAATGGCCGTAGCAGCCACTTGGGGGGTGAACCAATGGAATAAAGAAGACCTTTCTCTCTTTCTCTCCGTCTCTGTCTCTCACTGTCTAACTCCGCCTGTAAAAAAAAATTAAAAAATAAAAAATAAACTCAAATACAAAGTAAAGCTTAACAACTTTTTGCTTATTAGAATATAAATTACATTGTGGTTACTGAGGGTGGAACTGTTATTTTTTATGAGTAATAATACAGTGATAAACACATAAAAGAGAATTCTTTTAAAAATAGTTCATTCAATTATCTTTAAAGTGGAAAATAAGGGGGAAAAGTGAATGGAAATAAAGCAAAGATCTTGGAAATTACCAGGAGCATCATAGAGAACAATATTCATATTTACAGCTATGCTTTGAACATTCAACATGGCAGTTAAATTGAAAATCCTCTAGAATTTCAGCCAAACTAAAATAATATACCCCCTGGGAACTAAGAAATACTGAATGGGTCAAGATGACTCTAAGAATCTGGGGACACGAAATAGTTGCAAAGACACTTTAGATTATTTCCATCAAGTCCATGTCATAAAGAGAAAGCCCCCCAAGAGGGCCTGAGATTAATAATAGCAGGACTGATTCACAATCAGATACTAATGATAAAAATAGTTCACACAAGTGCATTAAAAACAATGATAAATAGGCCGGCGCCGTGGCTCACTAGGCTAATCCTCCGCCTAGCGGCGCCGGCACACCGGGTTCTAGTCCCGGTTGGGGCGCCGGATTCTGTCCCGGTTGCCCCTCTTCCAGGCCAGCCCTCTGCTGTGGCCAGGGAGTGCAGTGGAGGATGGCCCAGGTGCTTGGGCCCTGCACCCCATGGGAGACCAGGAAAAGCACCTGGCTCCTGGCTCCTGCCATCGGATCAGCGCGGTGCGCCGGCCGCAGCGCGCCGGCCGCGGCGGCCATTGGAGGGTGAACCAACGGCAAAGGAAGACCTTTCTCTCTGTCTCTCTCTCTCACTGTCCACTCTGCCTGTCAAAAAAAAAAAAAAAAAAACAATGATAAATAAAATAATGCATATTTAATAATATATAGGTTAAATAATAGTGTGATCAGTAGATATGAAGATATTTGTTGATTAAGAGTCTCATAAATTATTTTACTCCCAGAAAATGTTTAAAATCATAGATTTTTGAAAATTTAAGTTTTCGTGAAATTTATTAAGCCACATTAAAAGTTTACCGTGATTATCTATAGTTCTATGTACTAGGATTGGCTTGTACTACACATCATTGATGTATACATATATTATAGAAATAAAAGTGATCTTTCTACTGTTTACTTGTTAAACCTTATGGTAGTGGTATATTATACTTGTAATTATACAGTATATTGAAATTATTTTATTGCAAAAGTTAAAGAAGAAAAGAAAGAAAGAGGATTAAGGGAGGGAGGGTGAAGCATGGTGGTCTTCTTAGAACCATATCTATGAAATACATTAAATCTATTTTTAAGGATTTATTTATTCGAAAGTCAGAGTTACACAGAGAGAGGAGAGAGAGAGAGAGAGGTCTCCCATCTGATGGTTCACTCCCCAGTTGGCCACAACTGCCAGAGCTGTGCCGATCTGAAGCCAGGAGCCAGGAGCTTCCTCTGGGTCTCCCATGTGGATGCAGGGGCCCAAGGACTTGGGCCATCTTCTACTGCTTTTCCAGGCCATAGCAGAGAGCCAGATCGAAAGTGGAGCAGCTGGGTCTCAAACCAGTGCCCATATGGGATTCCAGCACTTCAGGCCAGGAAGTTAACGTGCTGCACCACAGCATCAGCCCCTTAAATCTGTTTTCTTATATTAATAAAACATAAAAAATCAAAAAAGGAATATGCATGTGAGTATATAACCTATATTCTGATGATGGGAAATAGCAGTAAGCAACAAAGTAGGAGCAATAATAGCAAGACAAACACAAGAGAATTGGGTAAAGCAATACATATTAGATATACACAAAACTTGAGAAATAACAGAAAAAAAGTCAACAATAAGCAAAGAAAATACCATGTCAGTTAACAATAAAAAGAAAACCTCTTAAATTAAAGATACTGTCATCTATAGCTCTACTTTGAAGATATTAACAGGGGCTGGCTCTGTGGCACCAGTGGGTTAAAGCCCCAGCCTGCAGTGCTAGCATACCATATGGGCACTGATTAAAGTCCTGGCTGCTCCACTTTCAATCCAGCTCCCTGCTAATGAACCTGAGAAAGCAGCAGATGATGGCCCAAGTCCTTGGGCCCCTGAACCCACATGGGAGACCTGGAAGAGGCTCCTGGCTCAGCTCTGGCCATTGTGACCATTTGAGGAGTGACCAGGATATAAGACCCCTCTCTCTGTCTCTAACTCTCCTTGTAACTCTTTCAAATAAATAAAACAAAATTAAAAACAATCACTAATAAAAAGTTTATTTACACTCATATAAGCCACCAGAAAAAAGTCAAATTTTATCACCACGAATGGGAGAATGATAATATGTGCCTATATATATATGTGTGTGTGTGTGTGTGTATACACACACACACACACACACACGTATGGAGAATTATTACCCTTGACTAAGATGGCTCTGAGGCACTGTGAATCTGAAGGTTTCCAGGACAGCTTATAGAGTGTTAGAGCTGATGATGACCTCACAATGAAAATTTATGTCACGTTCACAGGGCTGGAACTGGTCTAGATTAGAATATTTTGAAAAAAAAAAAGTGAGCTCAGTGATTTTGAAGACCAAACAAAATCCTACATTTCTACACTGAAATTGTATTTCAATTTACATGAATGTCCATAAGGCTAAAATGCAATCTCCTGCTAATGAGAGAGATGAAATCAGCCATAGATTATGCTCAGATACTATGAACATAATATTTGATTGGATACCTTCCTAATTTATAGAACTGATGGCCTAAAACTGATAAAGAAAACTAAGGTAGCCTGAAGCCTCTGTGCAAAGACTGACATAAATTAGTGTATTGACAATTTACTCAGGTAGTATAACAAATTCAACTATAATATGAAAAATAGACAAATGTGTAATTTCAACACACATTGTATTTTGATAATTGTGTTTATCAATGAAAATTTCAGTAGAAGCAGAAATAGGATCACAAAGAGATGTAATGGATATAGATAAATAGTTTTTTTGTTTGTTTTTGTTTTTGTTTTGACAGGCAGAGTGGACAGTGAGAGAGAGAGAGAGAGAGAAAGGTCTTCCTTTGCCGTTGGTTCACCCTCCAATGGCCGCCGCTGCAGCCGGCGCACCGTGCTGATCCGATGGCAGGAGCCAGGAGCCAGGTGCTTTTCCTGGTCTCCCATGGGGTGCAGGGCCCAAGCACCTGGGCCATCCTCCACTGCACTCCCTGGCCATAGCAGAGAGCTGGCCTGGAAGAGGAGCAACCGGGACAGAATCCGGCGCCCCGACCGGGACTAGAACCCGGTGTGCCGGCGCCGCAAGGTGGAGGATTAGCCTATTGAGCCACGGCGCCGGCGATAAATAGTTTTTAAATACCTTTAAAAATACAGAAAATTTGCAGTCTCAAGTCATGGAAATGCTAAGCAGTTTAATTCAATAATATTTTAAATATTTTATTAGTATAAATGGATCTTTAATGTATTTCATAGCTACAAATCTGGCGATAACCATATTTCCCTTCCCCCTCACTCCATCCATTCACTTCCTTCTTTTTTTTCTTTAATTTTTTCAAAGACAAAATTTAATTCCACTCTTTAATCACAGGTTTAATTCACTACTGACTTTACTATTCAACAAGTAAAAAGTGAAAGACTAAAGTTCCACAGGAGTATTAAAAAGGGATAAAAACAATAATTATGTACTAAGATGTCAGTTTCATTTCTGTACATTTTTGGTATTCTATGTTAATTGACACATATCAGAAAATATATTTGTCTTTTTGGACTGGCTTATTTCACTAAGCGTAATGATTTCCAATTGCAACCATTTTGCTGCACAACTCAGAATTTCATTCTTTTTTTTTTGCTGAGTAGTATTCCATATTGTGTGTGTGTGTGTGTGTGTGTGTGTCACATTTTCATTATCTGGTTACCAGCTGATGGTTTGAAACCTAAGATAACAATTTCTTAATCTAGTGTTTTAGAATTTTAAAGTGATTGGCCAATTATGAGTCTTTAAAAATAAAGAAAATGTAAAACCAGTGTGCCCCAAGAAGGTCAAAGATCTCTATGATGAGAATTACAAAACATTAAAAAATAAAATAGAAGAATATACAAAAAATGGACAAATCTTCCGTGTTCCTGGATTGGATGAATCAATATCATCAACATGTTGATACTTCTGAAAGGAATTTACAGGTTCGACAGGATATCAATCAAAATACAAAGAAAATTCTTCTTAGATACAGAAAAAATGATGCTGGGGCTGGTGCTGTGGTGCACCATGTGGGCTCAGCTTTGGGTCCTGGCTGCTCCACTTCTGGTCCAGCTCTATGCTGTGGCCTGGGAAAGCAGTGGAGGATGGCCCTGGTTCTTGGGCCCCTGAACCCATATAGGAGACTTGGAGGTGGCTCCTGGGTCCTGGCTTTGGATCGGCATGGCTCTGGCCATTGCAGCCATCTGGGGAATGGGACAGTGGATAGAGGGCCTCACTCTCTGTCTTTCTCTCTTTCTCTCTCTCTGTTTCTCTCTCACTCTCTCTCTCTCTGCCTTTGCTGTCATTCTTTCAAGTAAATAAATAAATCATTTAAAAATTATGCTGACATTCATATGGAAACACAGGAGACCCCAAATAGCTAAAGCAATCTTATACAACAAAAACAAAGCCAGAGGCATCACAACACAGATTTCAAGACATACTACAGGGCAGTTATTTTCAAAACAGCCAGATATTGGTACAAAATCATATGCACAGACCAGTGGAACAGAATAGAAATGACACAAATCAATCCAAACATCTACAATCAACTTATCTTTGACAAAGGAGATAAAATCAGTCCTTGGAGCAAGGACAGTGTCATCAACAAATGGTGCTGGGGGGCCGGCGCCACAGCTCAATAGGCTAATCCTCCGCCTAGCGGCGCCGGCACACCGGGTTCTAGTCCCGGTCGGGGCACCGGATTCTGTCCCGGTTGCCCCTCTTCCAGGCCAGCCCTCTGCTGTGGCCAGGGAGTGCAGTGGAGGATGGCCCAGGTGCTTGGGCCCTGCACCCCATGGGAGACCAGGAAAAGCACCTGGCTCCTGGCTCCTGCCATCGGATCAGCGCGGTGTGCCGGCTGCAGCGCGCCGGCCGCGGCGGCCATTGGAGGGTGAACCAACGGCAAAGGAAGACCTTTCTCTCTGTCTCTCTCTCTCACTGTCCACTCTGCCTGTCAAAAAAAAATAAAAAAAAAAATAAATAAATAAATAAAAAAAAAAAAAACAAATGGTGCTGGGAAAACTGAATTTCCACAATCAGAAGTATGAAGCAAGACCCCTACCTTACACCTTATGCAAAAATGCACTCAAAATTGGTTAAATACCTAAATCTAACACCTAATACCATCAAATTATTTGACAACATTGGGGAAACACTGCAAGACTTAGCATAGGCAAAGAGTTCATGGAAAAGATCTCAGAGGCATAGGCAACCCAAGCTAAAATTGGCAAATGGGATTACATCCAATTGAGAAGCCCCTGCACTGCAAAACAATCAGAAAAGTGAATAGGCAACCAACAGAATGAGAGAAATTATTTGCAAGCCATGCAACTGATAAAGGATTAATAAGCAGACTATATATAGAGATCAAGAAACTCCACAACAATAAAGCAAACAACCCATTTAAGAAATGGGCAAAGGACTAAACAGATTTTTCAAAAGAGGAAACACAAATAGCCAACAAGCACATGAAAAAATGCTCGGGATTACTAGCCCTCAAAGAAATGCAAATCAAAACCACAATGAGGTTTACCTCACTCCAGTTAGAATGACTTTCACACAAAAATCATCAAACTTCAAATTCTGGCAAGGATGTGGGGAAAAGGCACCCTAATCCACTGTTGGTGGGCATGTAAGACAGTATGGAGAACCCTCAGAAATCTAAATAGTCCTATCATAAGACAAAGCCATCCCACTCCTGGGAATTTACCAAAGAGAAATGAAATCAGCATATGAAAAAGTTATCTGCACCCCCATGTTTATTGCAGTTCAATAGCTAAGACATGGAAACAACCCAAATGCCCATCAACTGAAGACTGGATAAAGAAATTATGGAATATATATACCATGGATACTACAGAACAGTAAAAAAAAGTGAAATCCAGTCATTCACAACAAAATGGATGAGTCTGGAAAACATCAAACTTAGTGACGAGTCCCAAAGGGACAAATACCATATGTTCTCCCTGAACTGTGATAACTAATAGAGAACCTGAAAGGCGCTCTCTAGTGAAATTGACACTTTGAGAAGCAGTGACTTGAACAGCCCTTATCTCGACTGTTTAGGAACAGTGTTTATTTTTCATGCTATTTGTCAAACTCTTTACTTAGCATAGAGTTAAACTGTGTGTATAAAGTCAATTGAAAATAGATCTGGGCCAGTCGGGGCGGCAGCTGAGGCGGAGGCTGAGGAGGAGGGCGATCCCCCGGCAGCAGGTACCGCGCGGCGGCTCTGCCCGGTCCGGCCTTGATGCGCGGCCCGCACCCCCTCCCGCGGGGGTCGCCATGCCCCTGGCGTTTCTGGCAGCGCTCAGGGCCTCGCGGGCGCCCAGTCAGGAGCCACCTGTGCGGCTGCGTCCACTGGTGCTCGCGCGCCCGGCGTCCCTGGGACCCGCGGCGGGCGGCGGGCGGCGTGTCCCGGCCACAGCGGCACGCGTGGTTCCTCTGGCGGAGGGGCGTGCCCGCGTGGCCAGCGCGTGAGGGGAACGTGGACCGGTGCCAGGCCGGTGTCTCTGGGGCCGCAGGGGAGTGGCGGCGAGGCACCCAGGGGAGTGTCCGGCGGGGCGGGCTCGCGGAGCCGCTGCGCGGTGGCCTCTCCGTGCGGCGTGCGGCGGTGTGGGGGTCCCAGCGCTGTGTTCCGGAGGTCACGTGTGGGAGCCGGGCCTCTGGAGCGGTGGGGTGCGTTTGCGGGGTGGCCGACAGTGGTCGGGGCTCCGTGATCCTCGGGGCGCTTCCCCGCCGCCTTTGACCTCACCTGGGGCTCCTGCAGGTGGCTGGCCCGACTCGGGGACGCTGGGGACTTGTGTCAGGTGTGCCCATGACATCCGCTGGCGTGGGGAACCCCGCAGAGGGAGGGTTGGAGGACTCCTGGGACGCAGCCTGTCGCCTGGTGGCCGGCCAGGAGGTGCGAACCGTGTTCCGGGACACCGACCCTGGGCAGCAGGTGCCTGTCGAGGGAGAGCGTGAGTGCTGGGGGGCTGGATTCTGGCAGAGGCAGAGCGGGCGTCTTGCAGGAGAAGCCTCTCTGCTCTGAGGAGCACTCTGGATTGCCAGCTCCCTGATGGTTGGACAAAGTCCACCGGAAGTGTTCTTTTTTATTGGTTTATTTTATTGTTGTTATAAACATCTGTATATAAGTTGTATGAAGATGTATGCATTGCAAATTTCTGCTCTGTGTGATTTTTTTCCTAAATAAGTATTTATTATCATGTTGTGCTCAACATTAGATGATATGTAAAATGCAACTGAGAAAGGGATATCAAAGAACTGTGCTTTCTCTTTGAACCAGACATGAGTAATAATGAGATGGTAAATTCTAAGCAGAGAAGTATTTGGTTCATTGTGTTTTTTATATATTTTCCTTTGTTTCAGTTTCCTGTAATAAACTTCATATCTATTTCTTTGTATCCTATCATTCAATTTAACTATCACATATCGTTAGGCAGCCTTTAAAAATTTTTCTGTTAACTATAAAGAGTATACTCAATTAAGAATTCTTTATCATTTTATTTTAGAAGAAAAGCATCATATTTTCAGGAAACTATTGTTAAATCAAATAGACATAGTTTTCATTTACCCACACATGAATATAAAATGCACTCAATTGGTAAATCACACAGAGATTACAAAGGGAATACAATTTTCATGTAAAATGGTTGCTAGCTATAGCTATCGCAATTCAGCAGTAATAGTTATCAAGCCAATGTACATTAAGAAAACAAAAACTCAAAGCTAATTATCTATAGTAAACCAAAAGAAATTTTGAAATGGAATTATTTGATTTAAAGTAAATGAACCTGCTATGAATTTAGAAAAAAACTTTGATTTTAAATGGAATAAAATAGAATTAGTTAACCGTGACTTGTTTCAAAGGGGAAACAAATACAGGGATTGATTTACTTGGTGAGAAAGGCACATAACAAGTCAATTAAAAATCTGATCCAACATCAGCTGATTCCTTTCTGACTCCAGAGTAGTTAATTCCTATATATCCTAACCACTGCAGTTTTCTCCTCTCCTCTCCTCCATATGTGAGGTGTTATGTTATGAGTTTTGCAGTTTATATAGACTAGGTAGGAAATTTCTCTTCTGTTCCTCTTAAAAATGCTTATTTAAAAAGATAACCTGAGGCAATTAACAAGCAAACATAAGCAGTTTTTATCCACTCCATTAAAACATAGACACTGCTCACACTTTTGTCACCAAATTATGGTGAAGTGCATAGATAGCCAATACATTCAATTTTCAACAGTACTCAAAATGCCAACAATATACCTTATAACAAACTCTTTTTTAATTATTTTTTTATTTTTGACAGGCAGAGTGGACAGTGAGAGAGAGACAGAGAGAAAGGTTTACCTTTTGCCATTGGTTCACCCTCCAATGGCCGCTGCTGCCAGCGCACTGTGGCCGGCACATCGCGCTGATCCGAAGCCAGGAGCCAGGTGCTTCTCCTGGTCCCCCATGGGGTGCAGGGCCCAAGCACTTGGGCCATCCTCCACTGCCTTCCCTGGCCACAGCAGAGAGCTGGCCTGGAAGAGGGGCAACCGGGACAGAATCCGGCGCCCCGACCAGGACTAGAACCCGGTGTGCCGGTGCCGCAAAGCAGAGGATTAGCCTATTGAGCCACGGCGCCGGCCTGACAAACTCTTAACATTAGTAAAAATAAAATTTCAGCAATTATAACCTATAAAATCAAACAATAATGGGAAGAGTAATGATCTAATTCCAGATGCCGTCCTTGTTTGATGTGCCTGGTACCCTAAGAGCATTTTAATCACAGCTAGAAAAGCCATTTCTAAACTAAGTGTCAAATTTTATATTGTTTTGGTATTAAATATGCTATTAACATGTTGTCTTTAGCACATTGGATTGAACAATATATCCTGATTAGGCTGCCATTCTTGATGCTATTTTTTCTAAGGTTTTGTCTAGTATAGTAAATTATTTTGAGACATTAAAATAATTCTGCTGAAAATAATTTAACATAACAAAACTTCTCTTTTTTTTAAATTTTTTTATTTGACAGGTAGAGTTATAGACAGTGAGAGAGAGAGAGAGAAAAGTCTTCCTTCCGTTAGTTCACCCCCCAAATGGCCACTAGGGCCAGTGCTGCGCCTACCCGAAGCCAGGAGCCAGGTGTTTCTTCCTGGTCTCCCATGTGGGTGCAGACACCCAAGCACTTGTGCCATCCTCCACTGCCTTCCTGGGCCACAGCAGAGAGCTGGACTGGAAGAGGAGCAAACGAGACTAGAACCCGGTGCCCATATGGGATGCCAGTGCTGCAAGGCGGAGGATTAACCAAGTGAGCCATGGGCCAGCCCCCAAAACTTCTCTGACCTTGCTCTACCGTGATTGATTTTAGTGAAACTGCAGTGACAAAGTTACAAAATGTTCAACCAAGTTGTTTTTATGAGAATTATGTTCGCATATTCACTCATGCAATAATTCAAGATAGTGTAATAGAAACAATAGTTAAACATAAACATTGTGGCTGTATGCATCTCCCTTTATATTATGTATTTAGAAACTGTTAAAAAAATCTTAGGTACTAGCAGTTGTGGCAAAACTAGGCAAACTGTGTAGTTGAACCATTGAAAAGGCCCTTATTACAAGATAGTTACATGACCTTTTCAGGAGTGCGCTTTTAATTAAAGAGATTAATGAAGTGAATAGCTATTAAAAAATCCAGAAAAGCCCAAATTTTACATTGTGGCTAATAGCATTTATACATCAGGGTTAATGATGTCTAGTTCTTGTCTACACATATTTAATCTAATCACCCATACTGCATATTGTTTTAATAGCCACGTTAAAAAAACTACTCTTTACTAAGTAGGGTCAATTATTGTAACTTAAAAATTATTTTTTTAGAGGCTGGTGCTGTGGCATAGTGGGCTAAGCCTCTGCCTGCAGCACTAGAATCGCATTTTGGTGTCAGTTCAAGTCCCAACTGTTCTACTTCTGATCCAGCTCTCTGCTATGGCCTGGGAAATCAGTAGAGGATGGCCCAAATCCTTGGGCTCCTGCACCCACATGGGAGACCTGGAAGAAGCTCCTGGATCCTGGCTTTGGATTGGCATTGCAGCCAGTTGGGGAGTGAACCAGCAGAATTGCAGACCTCTCTCTCTGCCTCTCCTTTTCTCTCTGTGTAACTCTGCCTTTCAAGTAAACAAATCTTTTTCTTTTTTTTGTAAGGGAAAAGGTTTATTGGGGAAAACCCAGCAGACCAGAGGGAAGGGGTGAAGAAGGAAAAAGAGAGTAAGAGAAGAGAGGGGAGCAAGAAAGAGGAGAGAGAGTGGGAGAGAGACAGCAAGGATGAGAGGAGCTGAGCGAGGAAGAGGAGAGAGAGAGAGAGAGAGAAAGGAGAAGAGAGCAATAAACATATCTTAAAAATTATTTTTTAAAATTTATTAATTTATTTGAAAGGCAGAGTTACAGAGAGTTAGAGGCATAGAGAGAGGAAGAATGGTCTTCCAGTTCACTCCCCAAATGTCTGTAACAGCTGAAGTTGGGCCAATCTGAGATCAGGATCCAGGAGTTTCTTCTGGGTCTCCCATGCAGATGCAGGGGCATGCACTTGGTCCATCTTTGACTGCTTTCCCAGGCCATAGCAGAGAGCTAGATCAGAAGAGGAGCAGCAGGACTTGAACCATCATCAATATTGGATTCTGGCACTGCAGGAGGAGGCTTACTGAATTGTTTTAACAAGGGTATCACACATCAGCGATAAGTTCAAGTAAAAATTCACTGGAGAATGGAAGCATCTAAAAGGGTAGTCACTTCACATGCCCATCAAGATACTTGAATAATTGGAGAGTTGCACAGCAACAAACAAGAAAATGAAGAGCACCAATAACCAGTGCTACAGATTCCTTCTCTTTGAGCTCATTTTTGAGGTCTTGGCAAAGCTGCTACTCCTGATGACATTCTTGCTATGCTTCTCTTCAACTGTAGGGATCCACTTTCCATGGACTGTCTTCATGGAGTTAGCACCTGCCTCAACCACCCATTGCATTGTGTTGCTCGCTCCCCCTATAAAGCCTCTGTGAGACTCTGCTTCAAGTGGCCCTGCCACCAGAGCTGGAGGCTCTTGGGCAGTGTGCTAGCTATGCCATCAGAGTCTGGCAGGCTACTCAGCAGCAGCAAAGCGGCACCTGGGGGGAGATGCAGTGGTGGGAATGTTCTCAGGTGATGCTCTTTCTGACTGTTGCTTGAAGCATGGGATTAAGGAAGACGTTGCAATGCAAGAATATAAAAGTGCAACCTGTTGCCTGCAACTTGCCTTTGTTTTTTAAAGTGTTTGAAATAAAAAATTAAATTCTGATGAATGTAAAACAAAAACCAAGTAAACCAGAATACATCCAGATTCCTCATAGCAGATTTGGTATACATTATTGAAAATATAAACAAGTGATAATAATCAATGACAAGACAAAACAAAATAAAATTGGGTTAAGTATAATGCTATATATTATGTTATGATTATTAAAGGTAGAAATGGATAACTTAGCCCTTGATTGTTAGAGAACATGGTTTTCTTTTTTGTTTTTGTCCTTTACTTCTTTTTTTCTTCATACTAATCAGTAAACTCTCTACTTGGTGTAGGGTTAACCTTATGAGTATAAAAATTAACTGAAAACGTATTTCTTTAAAAAATAAGAATAGCAAAGGAAGAGGGTGAAAGAAGAAAGGCAGGAGTATGGGTGGGGGGGAGAAGCATCATATTCCCAAATCTGTATATATTAAATGCATTAAGTTGTATTCCCCAAACAAAATAAATGAAAAATTAAAAAAGAAATGGTAACTTAGTAGTTTTGATTATAGAGTTCCAAGAAGATAGAGATCATACTTGAAAAATATTCCTAAGTAACCTATTCCAATACAGTTCAGAAATATTGCAGTATCTTAAGTCTACACAAGTTCAAGCTATTTGTAGAAAAGCTTTAAAACAGTATTATCACAGTTTCAAACTAATGTATGGAAAATTTTGACATCAACATGATTTTGAGAAATATATGTACATCAAAGTTACTCTGAGTAAGATGAGTCTGCAATAATGACAAATATGTCTACATAGTTTAAAGGTAAACATTCTCTTGCTTGCATATATGTATGCAATATGCATTTTAAAAGTTAAAAATACAAGATAAAAAAGTATTCCACCAGAATATGCAGGAGATTGATGACTGCATAACAACAATAACAACAAAATGAAAACCAGGATGGCCACAGTTTACCCATGGTAGGATATTAAGAAAAGAAAGATTACTAATTATATACACATATGACAGTGACAAAATCAGAATCAAAATGGAAAATAAATAAGGGATGTTAATTTTATGATTCACATTATAGTTTGATTACCATAGGTGAGATGAATAATATGGTATGAATATTAACAGACAGACACAAATATACATGGAAATATTTGAAAAGTATGCCTAACATTACAGGTACTGACTCACAGGAAAATGGTAATGATGAGGAACTAAATGAAAATATTATGGCTATTACTAGAATAATGTAAAAGATGATACCAGTGTTTCAATCTAAATAACAAAATTTCAAGTCAATAATTAGTTTTGAATAATGGAAGAATAAAGTAAAATTAATATGTGCCTATAAAAAGATCCCCATATATCTGGTTATAGGGAACTCTGTACCATAAAATCACTATAGCAACTGACAGAATTTTGAGTTACTTGATGATGTCACAATGATAGAGCCTACCAATAAATCAACAGGTTACTTTTAGTGTGGCATAAGTTGGTTACTGATGACATATCTAGGTGATAGTAATAATTCAAAGACAAAGTGAAATTTGAAAAGGGATGAACTCATTAAGGTATTTATTTTAATTGTCTTTTTAAAGATTTACAAAGCTGAGAGGGAGGGAAGGAGGGAGGGAAGGAGAGAGAGAGAGATCTTCAGTTTGTTGGTTCACTCCCTGAATGACCACAAAGCCTCTACTGGGTCAGGGTGAAGTCAAGAGCCTGGAACTCTCTCTGGGTTTCCCACATGGTTGGCAGGGTCCCAAGCGCTTGGGCCACCTTCCATAGGAGTGAAATGGATTGGAAGTGGAACAGCCAAGACTCAGCCTGAGCTCAGATGGGATGCTGGCATCACAGAGAACAGTTTAACCTTCTGCCCCACAACACTAGCCACTGTATTTTGATGAAAATGAATGAGTGATTTGGCATAATCACTTATAAAGTGAGAAGCACAAATATAGGTTTCTAGTGAAAAACAGTGCATGTAATTTTCACTTAAAGAGAATATAAAGAAAATGCTAGACTTAGATGTAAAATCTAAGGCATTCATTCTCACAGAAGTAGTACAGTTGACATATAAGAATGAGGGCCTCTTCCTGTTTTGTACCCTACATGACTTACTTGGCTCATGTTAGTCTGAGCTTTCATCGTAACAATTTTGCTCCCCTTCCATTCACATCAAGATTCATTTTCATTTCTCTTTATATACAGAAGATCAGTTTAGCATACATTAAGTAAAGAATGGAAGGGGAGAGGGAGTGGGAAAGGGGAGGGTTGTGGGTGGGAGGGACATTATGGGGGGGAAGCCATTGTAATCCATAAGCTGTACTTTGGAAATTTATATTCATTAAATAAAAGTTTGAAAGCAAAAAAAAAAAAAAACCAATTTTGCCAGTGAGTCACAGCTATGCCATAACCAACAGATATGAACAACCCTGGGAAAGACTCTTTCTTGGGTATTCTACCTCAGTCATCCTTATATCTGCCATACTAATGACATTTAAATGATCTGTCTTTATTAGTCACCAATCGTTTGTAACTGTATTTATATTACAGATAATTTTATATTAAACTTTCTCAGTTCAAATTACTAGTGTTTTCTCTCTCTTCAATAGTTACTGATTGTTATGGAATTCATCCAAGGAAATAGGCCTGTATAGATGGAGTATGGGGATTAGTTTGGCCCTGCATTTTAGCCATCCCTTAATTCTTTGTTGCAAAGATCTGTTCTTTTCTTTTTACTAATCCTCTGGATTTAACTATAGTGCAGAATCTGTGACAATGAGATGTTGGTATTAGAAGTCTGTGACCTGCAGTGACATTAAATTGAAACAAGTTGTGGTGGATTCTGATGTAGTGGCAAGTAAAACACATGACTTGGGAGCCAAATAGTTGCTATGTTTGATTATGGCCATAATGATCATTCATAAGGACTGTTGTATGGGGTGGATTCATTTGCCTCTTGAGCACATACAAAAAAATATTGACAGGGGCTGGCGCTGTGATGTAGTGAGTAAAGCCACTGCCTGTAGTGCCAGTATCCCACATGGGTGCCAGTTTGAGTCCCAGCTGCTCTACTTCCAATCCAGCTCTCTGCTATAGGCTGGGAAATCTGTAGAAGATGGAACAAGTCCATGGGCCCCTGCACCCGCATGGGAGACCTGGAAGAAGCCCTTGGCTCCTGCCTTTGGATTGGCTCTGCTCCTGCTATTGTGACCATTTGGAGAGTAAACCAACAAAGGGAAGACTTTCTCTCTCTCTCTCTCTCTCTCTCTCTCTCTCTCTCTTTCTCTGCTTTGCCTCTCTCTAACTCTGACTTTCAAATAAATAAATAAATCTTTAAAATATAAGACAAACATTGACAATCTCACACTGCAAACTCAGCTCAAACCACAGTCTGAGAAACAGAACATTTTCATGAAAATTCTAGAAGAGTCTCCCATTTCCTATAGTCACTGAATTGAAATTGCTAAACACACACACACACACACACACACACACACAATTATTCAGGTTGCTGAATTATGATGACAGTTGAATTCCCAGCCTTCCATATTTTTTCATGTGAAATTTATGGGAATTATTGGTAAAGAGTGAGATACTGACATTTGTAAATAGCACATCTTGTTTGGACCTGGATGAAACTCACCGTATGAAACCATTTAGTCACTTTGGGATCCTCTTACCAGAAGTAATTTACAGTCCGGTATCCAAGAGACTAGCTTTCCTCTGAAAACCCAAGAATCATCTGGAGTGGAATCTTCAAAAAGGGATGATCATTGACTTCCTGGCCCACTAGAACCACTCTGTTGCAACTAGATCTACTCAAGTGCAATGTAGCATAATACAGGATGCAGGCACATATTGTGACCCAGGATGAAGCAACATCTTTACTATAGTTGTTTTCCAGGGAAATCATAAAAGTGCACACTGGCTGGCTTACATAACAGAAATGTGTTTGTTCACAGTACTGGAAGTTAGAATTCCAAGATGAAAGTGTCAATAGGTCTGGTTCCTTCCAAGACCTCCTTTGATTTGAAGATGGTCACATTCTTCCTGTATGCTCATCTGTTCTTTCCTTTGTGTGCGAACATACATAATCCTTTTGTCCTAATCTTTTTCTTTTGTAAGAGCATCAGTCATTAGATGAGAGTTCATGCCAAAAGGCTCACTGTATATCATTCATTTTTTTTGACAGGTAGAGTTATAGACAGAGAGAGAGACAGAGACAGAGAGAAAGGGCTTCCTTTTGTTGATTCACCCCCAAAATGGCCACTACAGCTGGCGCTGCGCTGATCCAAAGCCAGGAGCCAGGTGCTTCCTCCTGGTCTCTCATGCAGGTGCAGGCCCCAAGCACCTGGGCCATCCTCCACTGCCTTCCAGGGCCACAGCAGAGAGCTGGCCTGGAAGAGGAGCAACCGGGACTAGAACCTGAAGTGCCGGCGCCGCAGGCAGATTAACCTAATAAGCCGCAACGCTGGCCAATCAGTCATTTCCTTAATGGTCCTATTTCCAAATAAATTTATATTCTAAGGTACCAGGGTTTAGCTTCTTCAAATTATGAATTTTTAGGGTACACACTTTCTCCCCTAACACACACCAAGAACTGTAGGAGCAGAGTGATATCTGCTGTAATTATACATTTTTGTAATATTTAACTTTTACAAACGTGTTGATGTATTACTCATGCAATCAAACAGGAATCTAGTGATAATGTCAGAGTATAAAACAGGAACAAACTTAAATGAAGTTCAAATGAAAAACAACCACACTGAATGGGGGAAAACATATCAAAGTAAACTTGTATACATTATTCTGATTATGATACCTCAGTATAAAGACAGATAAAACTATGAATAGACAATGAGTTCTACTATGTTTGATTTTTATTACAGTATGGATAAGCATCCTAAAACTACATGCTTACATATTCTAGAATTTAAGGAATTATGAGATTAAGATTAAAATATGTTTTAGACTAAAATAAGCACTGTAATCCTTTCGCCTACATCTTATTTTCTGGTATTCTTCACTGCAAGGAAACAGGTTTATAGTGCAATGATTTCTTCCAGACTGAAGAAAGAGACTAGTATTTAGAAATGACATTGGAACATTTAATCATGCCAGTAAATAAGGAAACGATTAGATTAATGGAGAGAATTCAAAAGGATACAGAAACCAGCTTGAATGGCTACCACTGGTCAAATACAGGAGTCGAGTATTTAAATAGTAGCACATTTTAATTTGTTGAGTAAAATAAAATTCTGTGATCTTCTATTGTTATAAAAGTGAACAAATAGTTGGAGTAGAAGGAACACATTAAAGTAGGACTACCACTGTTATCAGGTGAAACTGCTGTCTGCAATGCAGCATCCCATATGGGTACAGATGGGAATCTTGGCTGCTCCACTTCTAATCAAACTCCCTAATGACGTGCCTAGGAATGCAGTGGAATGGCCATGTACCTGGGCCCCTGCACTCATGTGACAGACCCACATGAGGCTCCTGGCTTCTGGTTATGGCCTCACTCAGCCCTGGCTTTTGTGTCCATTTGAAGAGTGAACCAGCAGTTGGAAGACTTCTCTTACTCTCCCCCTCTGTCTCTGTTACTGTGCCTTTTAGATAAAGTAAATCAATCTTTTAAAAAATAAATTATAATAACCAATTAATATAACAAAATAATGGGATTTGTAAAAACAGCCATTTAGAAAACATGCTAGTAATAACAGAGCCAGACAATAATTATCAATAAATACTAAAATGGGTGAATGAAAATTTCCTAATAATTTAATTACTGTTTCAAAATATCTCACCACAATTTATTACAAATAGACAACTACCAATTTCACAGTAGAGAAAAATGGTAGATATCACCTTAAGAAATTATGAAATTAACATCTCCAAAGATAGAGTAAGTCTACATCATGTATCGCCTGATCCAATGTGCTGAGAAGGACACAATATCACTTATGGGGTGGTTCTGCCACAAAATCACGAACTGAATGTGGTGTAGAGAATCACAAGGCAAATCCAAGTTAACTGGCTTATCCAGTTAATGAAAGAAAAAGAAAGACAACAATTCTTCCAGGTTGAAAAGGTTAGAGATATGGTAAATAAATTCAATGTGTGATGCTAAATGGGAGCAGAAGTGGTACATAGAAGAGAGTAAACTGCTGTAAAGGACGTTACTGGGATGAGTGGAAAACTCAAATATAGAGTTTGGGGATAAGTAACACTAGTATCAAACTGTTATAGTTTCTTAATTACTGTATTATGAATTTGCTTAGAAAATGTTATATAGTGAACTGTTTAAGAGGAAAGTGGCAAAAACTTTACAATTCACTTCCAAACAATAGAGATAAAACAAGTATAGTGTGTGTTTGTGTGTGATGTGCATGTAGAGAGAACAAGCAATTTCAAGGATTAACTTGTAAATCTGAGTAATGGGTATCCAAGAACACTTGATACTATTCTTATAATTTCTTAAAGTTTCATTAAAATTTTAAAGTTACAGAAACAATGCACACTAAATCATTCTCATGTTAAATTTTATGAAACTAAATGGGAATACATACTAGATAAAAATGAATTGAAAATGAGAACAATATAAAAATTTGAAAAAAGAAATGATTGATAAAAGAATAACAAAATTAAACACTTCTAAATAAAGAAAACCAGGGCCAGTGCTGTGGCACCTGAAGTGTGAGCATCCCTAATGAGTGCCGATTCATGACATGGCTGCTTCACTTCTTTTTTTTTATTATTTTTGACAGGCAGGCAGAGTTAGACAGTGTGAGAGAGAGAGAGAGAGACAGAGAGAAAGGTCTTCCTTTTACCATTGGTTCACCCTCCAATGGCCACTGCAACCAGCGTGCTGTGGCCGGCGTACCGCGCTGATCTGAAGCCAGGAGCCAGGTGCTTCTCCTGGTCTCCCATGCGGGTGCAGGGCCCAAGCACTTGGGCCATCCTCCACTGCACTCCTTGGCCAAGCAGAGAGCTGGCCTGGAAGAGGGGCAACCGGGACGGAATCCGGCACCCTGACCAGGGCTAGAACCCAGTGTGCTGGGGCCGCAAGGCGAAGGATTAGCCTATTGAGCCGTGGTGCCGGCCTGCTTCACTTCTGATCCAGCTCCTTGATAATGTGCCTGAGAAGGCAGCTGATGGCCCAAGTCCTTGGGCCACTGCCACCCAAGTAGCAGACCTGCAAGAAGCTTGCCTGGCCTGGTCACAGCCATTGCAGAATGTGGCTTTACCGGCTATGCCACAGCCCAAACCCTCCACTGTTTATCTTTATTTCTATGTCATGTATACATCAATGAAGTTGTAGTGTAAGCCAATCTTAGTACAGAGAACAAAAGATCAGTATGGTTAACTTTTTCATTGTGTCTTCATCAATTGGATGAAAATTCTGTAAATTTTCTTTTTTTAAAAGATTTTATTTATTTATTTGAGAGGTAGAGTTACAGACAGTGAGAGGGAATGACAGAGATAAAGGTTTACTCCCCAAATGACCAGAATGGCTGGAGTTGAGCTGATCCAAAGCTAGGAACCAGGAGCTTCTTCCAGGACTCCTATGTGGGTGCAGGGGCCCAAGCACTTGGGCCATCTTCTACTGCTTTACCAGGCCATCAGCAGGGAGCTGGGTTAGAAGTGGAGCAGCTGGGACTCAAACTGGTACCCATTCAGGATGCTGGCACCTCAGGCCTAGCGCCAAACACTAGAGTCTACTTTTTAAAAGGTGAGAGAAGCTGGTGTGTAATGGTACCCACTACATAATGTCAACCATAGCACATGTGAAACAGGCAAAGTCATGGAGATAGGAAAAGACCAGGAGTTCCCAGGGCTGCACTGGCAGAGCCCGGGGGTGCCCAGATCAGTGATGCCATCATCCTGTGTGGTCCTGTATGGGTACACCTGTTGCTGTTTGCTTTTCAAAGCCCACTGAGCTTGCAGCACCAAGCAGGATGTGCAGATGGACCATGGACATGCCCAGGTCTGGGTGCTGGCTTAGCAGCAGCAGCAAGCATACACTCTTAATCATGACAACTGGGAAACTGGGCAGTGCAAACACCCCTTTTTACGCAGTTTTTAAGCCTCTGGAAGTTGCTGGGGAAGTTTGTTAATTTAAAAAACCAACATAATGAAGCCTGTTGAGTCTGTTGAGCCCAGGGTGTCAGGTGCACATTGCTGGCAATGCTGCCAATCTACATGAGCTCCTTCTGGATGAAACAGCCTCCAGCAGTTCCTATGGAAGCAGCCATTGGTGCTGCTGTTCCAGGGCTCTCCATGTGGCCAACTCAACCCATGGAGCTCATATTTCCTCCACTCGGAGTGTCCATTTCCCTCTGCACTATCCCCAGTTGTGGCAGCCTCACCACTCCACAGACTCCCTGTGCTCTGCAGGTGTCTCAATCAGAGGACAGCATGGCTCACTGTCCTGCTTTGGGTGTGGTCTAGGCCTGCATCCACACTTGAACAAGTTCATGTCCTTAGAGGAGATTGTGTCCTTCCCTGTGTTGTGTGTGTGTGTGGTGCAGGGGAGGCTGAGTGATGACCGCAGCAGACAGCAGACATCACTGAATACGAGGACGACTCCTGTGGGCAAGGCAGCTGGGAACAGCACAGGCAGTGAGGAGCAGGCCTCAGGACACCGGTGCATTTACAGATCAAAGACAGACGAGAACCAAATGCTCCCTGGTGCAGCATGCAAGATGCTTTCTCATTGGGCTTTAGGTGTCCACAGGTCACCTGTGCTCATTGTGCCTTTAACACACAGTCACCCTGTGACTGGCATTGAGTTAGGGGATCTCACACTCCATGGGTGTGGTGGGCTGTGTGCCCTCACACACAAAACTTACTTTACTGACTCAAAATCATCGATAAAGTCACTCAATCCACATCCACTGAAGATTGGACAAGCTTTCCTTCCCTTTCGTTTGCCGTAAGTGATGGCTGTCTCACTGTAGTTCCAGCACAGTGGCCCCAGTCTCCTGTAAAGTGTTCTTGGGACCCATGCCCCTCACCATGACAGGGAGTTCTGGGGAGGGTCTGAGACCTGGCACCAGAACTCACTGGGGAATCTCTGCCTGGAGCTCAGTCCCTGCTGCTGAAAACATGTAAGGAAGGCAGGGCCCCCTGGAGATGAGAGCTGAGACTCCATGCCTGCCAGTTTCTCCAAAAATCCCATGGGCTCTAATTACTTAAAGCCTAGCACATCAATTCCTCTAATAAGAGGAATAAAGCAAGTGAAGTTTTAACATTATTGTCACCATTGTACATCTTTTTTAAACTCTGGGTGAAAGTTAAATCTCCTCTTGTCCATGGATGTTTCTGAAATTGTGGAAACTGACAATGTAAAATCACAGGTCACTCTTGTAAGGAGACCAGGATAGGAAGCTGCTCCACATTCCCCCCACCTGGCCTGGGTCAGAGGGAGGTGGCCTAATTCCCTACAGTCAGAGGGAGGTGGGCCAACACCTGCATCTGAGCAGGGACTGACCAGCCTCTCCAGCCTGAGCCCTGCTGCATGCCTGCCTCTGTCCTGAGAGGAGATTCTGGGTCAGTCACAATTAGTTTTCATTGAAAGATCCCTTTCTTCCAACATCACTGTGCCAAAGGAGACTTTTTTCTCTTTTTTATTTAAGATTTTGTTTTATGTGTTTGAAAGGCAGAGTATCAGAGAAAGAGCTCTTCCATCCACTGATTTACTCCCCAAATGGCTGCAACAGTTGAGTCTAGGCCAGGCCAAAGGAAGCCAGGAACCTGGAACTCCATCTGGGTCTCCTATGTGAGTTCCAGGGACCCAAATACTTGGGCCATCTTCTGCTGCCTTCCCATGTGCGCTAGCAGAGAGCTGCCTCAGAAGTACAGCAGCCTGGACTCCAACTGGCACTCCCATATGGGATACCAGTGTTCCAGGTGGTGGCTCAACCCGCTGTCTACAACACTAGCCCTAAGATTTTTTACTCCTAAAATTCCCTTTCTTCTTCAGTCATGATAGATCCGAAGCTTTGGGCAGAACATGAACTGGCAGAGGTAGTGAGAAAAACAGCAGAGGACGAGGGAGTGGTTCTGGCAGCCTGGCTTCCCTGCAGTCTTTTCTGACAGCCATTGCTGTTTGCTGCATCGACACCAGAGGAGAGATTTCCCGACCTCACTGCAGCCAGGGTCTCACCAGAGGGCAGTCAGGGAAGGACGCTGCCTCACAAAGCTGAGTGCCCCTCCCAAAAGCCTGGGTCCCCAAGCCAGCTCTGGGCCAGAGGCTGTGGTGTAGATGGGAGAAGCTCACACCCAGAGCCATGTGGAAATACAGAATGGCACCCAGCCCCCACCCAACCCTGTTTGGGTGACAGTCGCCTGTAGCCTCTCAACCAGTGTCTCCAGACACATCCTGTCCCTGTAGCTTCCTCTGGGCTGGCACCCCCACCCCTGTGCTCCCAGCTCTGTGCAGCCACAGCCCCCAGGGGGACAGACAGGAGCAGAGACAGCATCTCTGCTCAGCCCCCAGCTGCTCTGCTTACCTCTGGGGTTTTCCTGGAGCACATGACCTCCTACTGCCAGATCTGGCTTGTGTGCACAATGTCGAATCTGAAGCTCCCTCTGCCACTTGCAGAATGAATGGCAGTGGGGGGTATGTGTGGAGAGCTGCTGTTTAAACCTTAGTTCTGGGGCTGGCACTTTGGTGTAGCAGGTAAAGCTGCCACCTACAGTGCTGGCACCCCATATGGGTGCTGGTGTGAGACCAGCTGCTCCACTTCCAATCCAGCTCTCTGCTGTGGCCTGGGAAAGCAATAGAAGATGGCACAAGTCCTTGGGCTCCTGCATCCACGTGGGACACCCAGAGGCAGCTCCTGGCTTCTGGTTCTGGATCTGCCCAGCTCCAAGCATTGCAGTCATTTGCGGAATAAACCAAAAGATAGAAGACGTCTCTCTTGGGCTGCACCTCTATCTGTCTTTTAAATAACTGTAACTCTGTTTTTTCAAATAAATAAAATCTTTTTTAAAAACTTAGACCTCTCTAATCCTTTGGAGGTGACCCTTTCTGCTTAATGTAACTTGGTTACAGCCAGGGCCTCTGCTTCCACCCACACTGTCACGGAGGCCCCACCCCTTCCTTCAGGCCCCTCCAGAAACCCAGACCACACGGAAGCCTCTTCCACCACTATGAGATATCAGTCACCTCCCTCCCTAATGCAGGCCTGGAGGATTTTGGGGGCAAGGGAGTGAGGCTCCCTGGAGCAGAACATCAGGAAATTGAAACCAAAAGTTAGAAGATGACAGGACAGAGGGCCACCTGTTAAGACTAGACAGAATCTATCATATCTATCAAGACAGCAACAAAGCAGCTTAAGAAACCAACCTTTCACTCCCCCTCCTTCTGTCATTGCTGACCAGAGGCTGCAGTGAAGGGACCCAAGAAGGTGCCTGCCTGTTGCTCCCTCTCTGGGCTCATTCCTCACACAGCCTCCTGGATCAGTCTTCTTAAAGGAGTAACACAGACTTGTCTAAGCCAAATCCAGCCTTGCATGGTGGGCTGTGGGTCTCCCCCACCTCGCAGAAAGAACCAGGTTAAGTCCATGGAGCCACTGTCCCCAGTCTGCTGTGGCACGCAGCTCTGCCTTCTCCCACAAGGTCTCCCAAGCTGCAGGGCATGGCTACCCAGAACCACATCTGTGTGCAGGGTTGCATCAGCAGGGGATAGCCAGCAGAAGCCTGCTTTCTGAGGCTGACATTCTTGTTACCTGACCAAGCCCCCAGATGACCAAGGACAGGTCTGTTCTCATCTCTTGGCAATACAGGGTCACAACCCATCTTGGCCCCCTTTTCTCTGCCTTTCTTGCATTGTCCACCAACTCAATTGTCTGAGCACTCAGAGAGTTCCCTAAGCGTGCAGTGTGACCTGCCTGGCTCATTTTGGGTTTAGCAGGAGATTATGGTTAGGCCTGAGGTCAGTGAGCAGCTGTTCCTGAGTCAGTGTGGCCCTGGGCAGCAGATATGCAGCCAGCACCTCATCTGACCTGCAGTGAGAAAACATGAGAGGCTGTGCACAGATGCACAGCTAGGGGACAGCTGCACACACCTGCTCCTCTGCTGTCAGTGAAACCTTCCCCACTGCTTTTGGAATCAACCATTGTGCCCCCCAGGTCCCTGATGGTCCCTGAGTTTTCTCCAGGTGGTGTTATTGGAGAGACAGCAACAATCAGTCTTAATCAGCCCAGTTACCTGCAGTACTGCTGCCTGGGTGACCTCTCAGAGCCCTGACAGAGAGATGAGATCGAGGGGTTTGGAGTTCTACCCCCAAGCATGGTGAGACCCACGTCTTGCTGGGAGAATGAAGTCGCTGACATCTCTGATCCTTGTTTCCCCATCTGTGCAGGAAGCCTGGGAGTATATCCTTCTGCAGGACTCCCATAGGTCTCCATGAGGTAGTCCCATCTGCTAATCTCTCTGATTCTAGACTCATCCTAACAAGCACTCGGTGAGTTTAGCTATAAACAGAAGCCCTCAGAACTGCCTGTCAATGTGGTTCCCAAGTTGTGTGCAGACTGAACTCCATCTCAGGTCAGTACTACTCCACGTTCACCTGCCTCTCCAGGACACTGTCCCACAGTGCTAATGCATGTGGTTAGAAGACTATGTTCATAGCACTGTAACAGAGAAAACTCCCCTCCCTCTCTGCTCCACATCTTCCTGAAACCAGCATCACCAGGCCCTGGCCACCCAGAACCTAGTCCTCAGTGGTCCTGTCCACATTGGCAAATGTTCATTAATTTTTATATCTCACAAAAAGAAGAGTTAGGGTTTGCATTGACAACCCATGCTATGGCTGGTCTGCAGAGATGGAGACAGCGGGCAGTGGGAAAAGAAATGTGATGGCTGGGGGTGGAACGAGACCCTGGGGAATTCCCAGTGAGGGGGTATGGGCACTGTGTTGACCCTCCCAACCCTGTGGTCACACTCAGTGTGCAACACAGGACCCTTTCCAATGCTCTCCATCACCAAACCAGAATCCAGGGCTCTAGGTTTTCTGTTTAATATGTAGACTTCACCAACTTCCTAGTCCGATACATGCCTGGCCATACACTGCCAGCTCCAAGGCCAGTGATCCACAGAGATGGCAGCCAGCCTGTGGAGGAGGGACATGCTGGTCATGTGTCAGGCAGCAAGGGGGAGTGTCACACTCAGTGTGCTGGGAGAGGGACCATGTGCTTTCCCCAGCAAGGATGAGCCTGGAGCAGAGCTCCCTCATACTCTACAGGATGCAGGCAGCAGGGTCCATGCCTCCTGCCCCTAGTGGACACGCAGAGGTGTTCCTAGGAACAGCTCTGCCCCTCCATGTGACTGCTCTTCCAAGGTGCCCCTCTCCAAGCCCAGCCAGGGAGCAGGCAGAGCTGCGAGGCCCCCTCCAGAGCCCAGCCAGCTCCTTCCTGATGTTGAGAGTTTGCAACAGAGTGAAATTGTCCTTGCAGGCACCCTGATCTGCTTTTGCCTTCCATCCTGGAGAAGCCAGCTGGAATACAGACCCTGACAGCCATGTGGCAAGGGTGCTCTCGGCTCTTGGCTGAAGCTGGGCATGGTTTGTGGAAAGTGTCTTCAAGCCACACAGGACCCATGAAGATCTGGGCAGTGGGAAGGCAGAGCAGAGAAGCATGGTTTCTGTGACCAGCTCTCCCCCACTGACAAACACACCTCCTCCAGGCAGTCCACCATAACTCACTTTCCCTTCTTCTTGCTGTTGCCATACACAAGTGAGACCAAGACTTGCTGAGCCCTTGGACCTGGATAAGGTGCAGGTTCATGCCCATGGTGAGGGGTGGGATCTGAGAGGGGTCCAGAGTGGCTTCTCGTAGCCAAGGAGTCCCCAGCCAGTTTCAGGTCTGAAGACAGCACTGCTCAGGTTTGCAGTGGGCCCCACCTGGTGCTGGAGCCTGGGGACCTTCCTCACATCTCCCCATCACCCATAAAGCAGGAGTGCCCAGGACCCAGAGACAGGAGGCAGTCCTGTGCCCTCAGCTTACACTCAGGGCTCAGGCCAATGGCCTGCCTTAGCACAGGTGTGCAGAGTACCTGAGAGCCTTAGGGTAAAGGTGAAGGGGTGGGAGTCCCTGAGGCCAGTGGTGGCTGGGCTGCATGACAGTGGGCTCATCAGAGAGGATTGTTGATGATCTGACAATTTTGAGAGCCAGTTGAGAATTACAGCCATTTTTGAAATTGAATCTAAAGTTATAAATGTTTATATATCTATTGTGAGAAAAAGTTAATATATATTCAGAAAACTTCTTGCTACTGATTTTGTTGCCTTCTGCTGATGCACCCTTTGGGGTCCTCATGAGAGGCCTGTGTGGTAGCCAAGGCACCATGGGTCCACATGAGCTGCAGTTCAGGCCGTGGCCACCCTGGGCAGTAGCTCAGCATCCACCAGACCCTTTATAAGCCCTGAGCAGTACTAGGCCTCCAGACACCTAGAGCTGGACCTCTGGGATTGGGCATCCTGGGTGTGGCGTTGCCACGACCTGTGAGCCAGAGGGAGAGCAGATGTTGCTGACTCAGCATGCAGTCAACTGTCAGTCCTCAGGGGCCTTCTCACTGCCTTTGTGCCCACAGGCCAGGGAAGGACAGAAAGGAAACCAGATTTACAAGGGGCAGCAATAGAGGTAGAGAAGAAAAACTGAGAGGTGTGTGGAAGACTGTGGGAGATTTCATTTAAAGAAAAAGGGCATGGCCAATAGTGTCCATTAGACTGACAAGACAGGAATTCTTTAGTAAGTTTGAGATGCAGCTATTTCATAGCATGTGTTAGTGGGTTGGGGAGGGCTTGATTGCAATATGATGGTGACTCAAAGATGTGTGAGGGATGTGTGTATAGAGATGTCTTGTGTAGGTGACTCATTTTTTTACATAATGATAAAGGTTACTAATTCACCAAAAGTTCATAACTATTCCAAACATTATGTAGCTAATAATAGAGCTTCAAATTACATAAAGCAAAAAAGATCTAATAGAAATTTAAGAAGAAATTTAAGGAGAAATAGTTAAACCATGATCATAGTTGGAAATTTCAACATCCCACTCTCAAATTGATTAAAAACTGGACAATGGAAAAGTGGATATGGAAGACTTGAATGACATGATTAACAATTTAACCTGATACTTACAGGACTCTTTACCCAATAAAAGGTAAATTATTTCAATTATTTCTTGAAAAGTAGACATGAAAAAGGGAAACTAAATTATATAGTAGTCAGAGGTGCTGAGAACAGGCATAAAACATCCACCATAAGGACAGCACTAAATACAAACAAATCAGTTAATAATCCATATAGCTAAAATGAACAGAATGCACAAACAACAGTTTACATATAAGTTGATATTTTTCTTCAATTTTTATATAAGGGGAACCAATTTCATGCATTTCACATATATTCAATTTTAAGAGCATGATGTTATTTCCTACCCTACCATTTTTCCCTCACTCCCAGCTTCCCTCCTCTGTATTATTTTTCTTTTAAATTTTCACAATGGCATAATTTAAATTTATTTTGTAATCACAAGCTTAACGTTTCATTAAATAAAGGATTCAATAAATACTAAGTAGAAAAACAATTGCTCTTCAGGAGTATAGATTAGGGCTATAAAAATAATTGAATCTCAGATTAACAAATATGCACCTATGAATTACTTTTTGTACTCTGTATATTAGTTACTACAGATCAGGGAAACATGATATTTGTGTTTTATTAACTTCTTTATTTCACTTAGCATAATGGTCTTGTATTGCATCATTTTTGTTGCAAAAGAAAAGATTATTTTCAATGGATGAGTGGTATTCCATCACCTATACATACAATTTCTTTATCCAGTCGTCAGTTGATGGATATCTGGGGTTAATTCCACATCTTAGCTATTGTGAGCTGAGCTGGAATAAACATGAGGGGTACAGAAAACTTTCATATGTTGATTCATTTCCAGTGGGTAAATTCCTGGGTGTGGGATAACTGGGTCATATGCTAGATCTATTTTCAGTTTTCTGTGGATTCCTCTTACTTTCTTCCATAATGGTTATGCAAGTTTACATTCCCATCAAAAGTGTATCAGGGTAACTTTCCCCCACATCTTCACCAGCATTTGTTATTTTTTACACTTAAAATAAGACATATCTATTATGCTAAAGATAATATTTTCATTTTCCCCAAACACTAAAATAGCACACAATGTAAGTTGATATATGCACATATGCACTAAAAACCCTGTCTAAATGGTTGATTTTAATCTCACTTCTGGAGTCCTTAAAAACTGACACTTTCCTTTTTTCAAAAGATTTATTTATTTATTTCAGGGGCAGAGTTACATAGAGGGAGAGGGAGAGAGAACCGGGACTCAAACCAGCCCCTACATGGATGCCAGCGCTGCAGGTGGAGCCTTAACCCACTACACCACAGCGCTGACCCCTTACACTGCTCTTAAATGACCTTTATTAAAGTTATCCACAAACAACCAAAGCAAAAGCCTTAGAGAGTTGTGCCTGTGGGATTTGCAGGAGGGCGGAGCTCAGTGTGTCCTGGGCCAGATGGGAAAAGGAGTGGGGTTCCACTTTCCTTTAGTGCAGCTGTGTGTGGAATGAGAAGGCCATGCCAAGGTGGCCACTGGCAAGCCAACGTCAGTTACTCAGGAATGGCTTTGAAACCCACCTGGCAATGGAAACTGCCTGGCAACAGGCTGTGATTGGATGGATTTGAAACTGCCTGGCAATAGGCTGTGATTGGATGGGTTTGGAAACTGCCTGGCAACAGGCTGTGATTGGTTGGGGCATAGACCGCCCCTTGACCAGATTGGCTGGTCTTGGCTATATAAGATGTTGTACCAACTGAAATAAACGAGTCTGCGGGCTGCTTGCCTCAAACCTGCTTTCACCCAACTCCCGGGGTCTATGTGGTGACTCCGTGCCTCTTGCCCCCACCACGCTCCTCCTCTCAGAAACGAATCCACTGCAACATTGTTGAGAAATCAACTGCAGCACAGCTGAACTGCAGGAACTTCAAGGGCCAGGCTCCCGGTCACAGAGCAGCAGCTGGCCAGGCCAGGGGTGGGTGGGGATGGCGCAGGGTTCTTGCCCTGACCCCCCATTGCCTACCACCTGTTGTTCACTGAGGGCTACCGCCCAGCCCCGAAGCCACAGTCCACCTTGCTAACCTACTGTGCCCACGCACTATGGAGTTTGCAGTGGTACACGGCCCTGGCCTGGATGGTGGGCTGCGGCCACCGGGGCCTCCGTCAGGACTGCCCCAGCCTCTATACTGTTCTGGCACTTGTGGTCTTTGGGCCACCACACTCTCTCCAGCCCTTTCCTACCAGGCTGCTTCGGGTGCTGAGAGCCCACACCTGCAGCAGGTGGTGGCGCTATAGCCAGGAATAGGCCCTTTGTCTTGCGGTGCCCCGGGACCCTACCACCAGTGCACGCCCTGGGTGGCATGGACGCTGAACTGATGCACTGGAGGTGTTGATGTCACTGGAGCTGGAGCTCCGGCTGCACCTTGTGCATGAAGTGCCCAACTCTTCCTGGGCCAGAAGGAGTTCAACAGCTTCTGGGAGCTGGGTGAGGCTCCGCCTGCTGGCTGGGTAAGCTGCTGAGTGTGGCTGGTCCTCCCATGCCGGGGGAAGGCAGGGCAGGCCCCGATGCCCAATGGACTTGGAGCCGTGGCGGGCTGCTCCTGCCCTCCATGCGGTGCCCCTGCAGACGGCAGTGCAGACCACATCTCAGAATTGTGCCACCGCAGTCTATGCAGGAGTCTGCACCAGCTCTCTGGCTCGCCCCTCTCCCCACATCCCAGGACTCTCCCCACATTCCAGAACTCTGACTTGTGCTTCTTCCCCTGCAACCCTCTGCTGGATCCGGTCCCCAGAGCCCTCTTCCAAGGAGTGCGCACCCTCTCAGGGGGAGGACTCAGCCCTGAGGGGTGCAGCAATGCCCTGCCATGACCAGGAAACCAAAATAAACTGCGTCACTTTACTAACTAAATCAATCAATCATCCTTAGTGTAAAAGATGCCAGAATTCCAGGGACCAGCGCTGTGGCATAGTGAGTAAAGATGCCAGAATTCTGAGGTCGGGGGATATTTCTGTAAGGGAACCCGGATTTGTTTCTCAGCACTACACCGTGTTCAGTGGACTCAAGCTGTTTTTATTTGTGGCTGTATGGCAGGAGTTCCCAGTTGGAGGTGATGACCCTGAAATTAAGCTTAATATTGCAGCTCCCGCTGAAGGGTCACTTTTCAAACTGCATAGCCCTGAAGGACAGGGTGCTGAGTAAGGAGAACAAACTTCGCTGTGGACCAAATCAATTCCAGCCAATGCAGAAATGGTTATGGCCTATCCTGCACTAAGCAAGACTTAAAGTCCAGTGGGGCTCACTCAACAAATACCCATATCTGCACGGTGACAAGACACGGTCTTGGGGACATTGGCCCTTTAGGACAAGTGCTGGAGATAGACAGCTCAGGTGACAATTTTCTGTCCTTAGTGGCTGCTGCATTCACAGGAGGCTGACTGGTCAAGCCCTGAGTAGTTTTTCACAAATGAACATCTTTCAAGCACAACAGAAAACATGCTCAGAAATCTCCTTCAGCATCAGCAGGCTTTGTGTGGGTTTAACCCAGACTTGGTCTGCTCACAGAAACCATAGCAGGGACCTGCTGTTTGCATGCACATTTAACACAGAAGAAGTGATTCTGAAACAGCTGTGTTTATCGTTATGTTTGTGTATTAACTATGACATAATGGACTTGCTATTTCGAGAGGCAACAGACTGGGGAATCCTCGTGTCATTGCAGACCATCTGAGGTAATTTTTGCATTGGAAACCTTTTGTAGGCCTCTCATAAGCAGCCCAGGCTCTCAGAAGGTGAATGCCACACTGTGGACAGTGGGCAAGGCGGGCACTGCCCTTCTGGGTCAGAGCCTTCATCCCTCAACAAAAGCACTTGCTGGTTACCATTCCTGAGGGTTCTGGATGGTGAGGCATTCCTGACCCCCAGGGCTGTCTGTCGGGGCACAGTCCTCTGTGGTTGTCTGTTGCCCTGGACACTCTGGCCAGTCAGTCCCACACCAGGATTTCCTTTGGGGTAAGGTGAAACCTCATGGTGGTTGTTCTTTGCATTTTTCTGATGCCTAGTGATTTTGAGCATCTTATGCCTGTAGGCCATTTGTATGTCACCCTTTGAAAAATGCCTGTTCACATCCTTATTCCCTAACTAGATTATTTGTTTTGTTGTTGATTTTTTGAGCTCCTTATATATGCTGGATATTAGCCTTTTATCAGATGTATAGTTTGTGAATATTTTTTCCAAGTCTGTTGGTTGCCTCTTTATTTTGTTGAGCATTTCCTTTCTGTGCATAAGCTTCTTAGCTTGATGTAACCCCATTTGTGTATTTTTGCCATTATTGCCTATGCTTCCAGGGTCTTGTTCAAGATGTCTTTACCTATGTGAATGTCTTTCAGTGTTTTCCCCAACCTTTCCTCTGGTAATTTGATGGCATCAGGTCTTAGATTTAGATCCTTGTTCCATTGTGAGTTGACTTTTGTATAAGATGTAAGTTAAGGGTTTTCTTTCATATTTCTGCATGCAGAGATCCAATTACCCCAACACCCAAAGACACTCCCAGGAGTGATTTTAGTTTGTTAAAGTTTACTTGATTGTAGATGTGTGAATTAATTTCTGGAGTTACTAGTATGTTCCATTTGTCCACATGTCTATTCTTGTGGTAGTACCAAGCTGTTTTGATTATAACTGCCCTGAATATGTAATATGTCTTGAAATCTGGTATTGTGATGACTCCAGCTTCATTTTTATTATTTAGGATTGCTTTAGCTATTCAAGGTCTCTTGTGATCCATATGAATTTTAGGGTCATTTGTTTGAAAGCTGAGAATAACTTTTGTGAAACTTTGATTGTGATTACATTGAATCTGTAAATTGATTTGGATTATAAATTGCTTTTAATGAGGAAAAATGTCAAATGTGAATAATGTTGTCATACAGAACCTTTCTAAATAAAATTTACCCATGGAAAAAACCTTGCTTAGTTGAGGACCAAGACATAAAGTTTTCATTAAGGGTTTGTTGCAGCAGTGCTCATCTGAGAAGAGAAGTGGAATGAAGGGAAATTTTGGTGATGGTCCCTTTTATGAGTTATCTTGATTGGTTCCAATCTCCAGTTATTCAGTAAAACACTAATGTAGGTTGCTATGATGGTCTTCTGTAGATATGATCAAAGTCCATAATCAATTGGCTTTAAGTAAGGGGGATTATCCCAGATGAACTTGGTGGGGCTGACTCAGTTATAAGGCCCTAAGGTTAAAATGAGTCTCCCCTGAAGCAGCAGACACTCCTCAGGTAGGAAGCAGTTCTCACATGTGCCCAGGAGTGCTGTCTCCCCTTCTTGATAACCCATCCTGTAGATGCAGTCAAAATTCTCATCCACACTCCAACATCTGATAACATTTTCAGGTAGACACAGTCTTTTTCTTTTTTGAATCTGGTTGGCTGTGCATAAAACAGTGCCTTTGCTGTTTTCGAAATATCTCTTGGTCAAGTTGATTACTTCTTCAGGCAACACCTTGTTTATCAGCACTGCTGTCAGCGGCTTGTGTGAAGAGGGATAATCCTGGAGCTCTCAGCTCTAGGTCAGAACAGGCAACTTCAAGAATCTGCAAAATCTTGAGTGATTTGTCCTATCAGAGTAGTTCATGGAGCCATGCCCAAGATGGCTAACATGGGTGGCCCTGGGCCTCATGAGCAGGCCAGTCCTGGGTCTGAAGTTCATCCCTGCCTTGGATTAGCCTCTGCTTCTCATCAATCAATAGATAGTCCTCATGTTGGTCCTGATCCACAACTTCTCAGGTCTTTCTTCAGTTAATTTATTATCATTCTTTGACATTTTCCAGATAAATTTACTCAGTGCATTGAAACCAATAACTCCAAGGGTCACACTGCTCCAGTGTAAGTCGCATCATTGACCAGGCCTTTATAAAGTGATAGATTCCGATTGTTCCGCCAAGGGAGGTCAGTGGGGCCTGGCGCTGGCATCGAGATGCCACTTAAGGGCTGGTACTGGAGACGCTCGCTCCCGTCTGCCCTTCTCCTCCTGGCTGTGGCGGAGTGAGGCTGACTAGGGGAGAACTGGGCGCCCCATCTGCCCTAGCTGTGGCGCCAGATTCCTGGCTCTGGCAGGAGGAGTGACAGCGATGTGTTTGCCTGAGGCTATCCGGCCCGGCCCTCCGCCCTTCCCCCTGACTCTTAAATGGCATCTCTATGCCCCAGCATCATCCTGCAAGTCCCTCTGCCAGGAGGGAAGATGGTTGCAGGGAGCTGGCAGGATGAGCTGGCCCAGCAGTCCAAGGAGGGCTCTGCCCGGATGCAGGAAATGCTCCCGGCCCTCCTGGGCTTTCTGCGCACCAAACTGGGCCTCGACCTGGGCCTGGAGCTGAAGCGGTACCTGGGCTGGGTGATCCTGGTGGTGCATGGGAGCGCTCGGGCTGCTGCTGCTCTTCCTGCGATGCTAAGGCTGGGCCGCGGCTTGTGCTGGCGCCCGCAAGAAATGGAGGAGCCCGCCGCTCAAAAGGGAGTTGGCGGCCTCGCCAGCCTCAGCCCTGACGACCTAGCCTTGCTGAAGAACCTCAAAAACGAGGGGCGCAAGAAGAAGAACCGGAAGAAACTGCCCGAGAAGCCCAGACCAAATGGACGGACCATTGAAGTGGCTGAGGGTGAAGTTGTTCGAACTCCTCGAAGTAGAACAGCAAAACAGCCACGAGAGAGAGACAAGAAAGCAAAGTCAGTGCTGAAGTAGTGCAAAACAGTCCTCGCCATGATGGAAAGGAAGTTGATGAAGGAGCCTGGGAAACTAAAATTAGTCAGAGAGAAATGACAGCAGCGTAAATGTGATAAAATGTTGACTGATTCTGGTTCATTGGATTCAACTGTCCCTGGGATAGAAAATATCACCACAGTTCCCACCAAGCAACTTGCAACTGCATCATTTCCTGTTGGTTCCAAGAAGGATAAAGCTGATTCTCATCTAGATGTTCAAGTTAGCAACTTTAAGTCTGGAAAAGGAGATTCCACACCTCAGGTTTCTTCAGGATTAAATGAAAGCCTCACTGTCAATGGAGTAAGCTGGAATGAAAAAATTGATAAAGCCCTCCTCACAGATCAGTGCAAGTGAGGAGAAGTGGAAAGCTATTTCACCTACTACTGCAGGCAAGAGGAAAACTGAGCCATCTGCTTGGAGTCAGGACACTGGAGATGCTACTGCAAATGGAAAAGACTGGGGAAGGAATTGGAGTGACCGCTCAATATTTTCTGACATTGATGGTCTGTCTTCTGCAGATCCCGGCTCTGATTGGAATGCACCAGCAGGAGAATGGGGGATCTGGGTAGATGAAGAAAGAGCTTCACTTCTGAAGTCTCAAGAACCAATTCCTGATGATCACAACATTTCAGATGATGATAAAGAAAAGGGAGAGGGAGCTCTTCCAAGTGGAAAAAGAAAAAGATGAAAAAGAAAAAGAAGCAGCAAGGTGGAAGATAACTCTTGCACAGGACACAGAAGAATTAGAAAAGGAAATTAGAGAAGAGCTTCCAGTGAATACCTCTAAATCCCATCCAAAACATGACAAGGTTTTTTCCTCGAAGACTGTAAGCACTAGTGATCCACCTGAAGTACTTGTCAAAACAGTCACCCCATCAAGACGCTTCCACCTGCGGTTTCTACCGAGTCATCGGTTAGCTTATCAAAAGATGATTCTGACAAGAACTCTTCCCAAGTGCCAGACAGATAAATCCAAGTCAAATATGAAGCAAAGTAGTGTGCCTCCTGCCCAGACCAAGTCTGGAACCAAGGAATATCCCAAACAAATAAAAAAGAAGAAAAAAGCCAGATGGGAAAACTGAGTGTTTTTTCTTTCCCTGTATTGGACATGTGTTTGCAAACACTGTCTTGAAAATTATGCTGTTTATGCAATAATTTGTGGATATGTACAGAGTTTTATATAAACTTAAACCAATTTTTAAAACAAAACTGAACTCAACCACCATAAAAATGGAATCAAAGAAAGTTAATTTATGAAATTAAGAGATCAGAAAACTATTCTACGTACAGTGCTGGAAGAGACTTGGGAAAGTCTTTTCATTGAATGAGAATTATTTTAATTTAAGACTATTATCCTGGCTTTACAACAGTGCCCTGTTTACAACAGATGGTGCCCTATCTCATCTGCAGCTGAGGAATAATGGATTCTGATTAGAGAAAGGATTGTCTTCAAGTTAGCAGGCAACTCCTGGGATCTTATGCACAAACTTGCACCATTTGGATCTATTTTATGTTTAAATCAAAGTACTTTGTTTAAATGCGTAATCTGACATATCTTTACATATTTGTTGGTAGCAATTTGTATTAAAAGAATCACAAGTACAAATAAAAAGTCATTTATCATTTATTTAACTAAACTGTCATGGTTTAGTCTACAATTTTTAAAACGTTCTTAATTCAGACATTGAAAATGTAGTTAATACTTGTATGGCTTATGAAGTTATTTCTGATAGCCTTGCATTACTTGAATCGTTCAAAATACAGTATATTTGAAATTAATAAAGGAAAACTATTGTATTTCTTTTATATACATTTAAAGTTCAGACTCACATGCTCTTGTTTATGCCTTGAAAACTTTCAGGTAAAATTCAGCTCACATTTTCCTTTCCCAAGCAATTCCTTTTCTTACAGCATCAACTCTTAGTTGCTAGTAATTTTTTACTTTAAATTTGAAATCATTCACACACACATGTTCAGCCATGTACACTGTAAATGATTTAATGGTTTAAATTATTTACACTGTAAATAGCCTTTACCAAAAGTGATTGACAAGGACCATAATTAACACCACTTAGTGACTTGTGAGAAAGAAAAAAGTCATGTTTTATTTAATGTGATTGGCTAATCTGTTTTTATGTGGCACCAAGAATGAACTTATTTAACAGCTGTAAGCAATGCTACTGATCTGTCCATCCAGCATTGTCTTTGTGTTTTGATGGCATTGCCTTGTCAGACTAGGAAAGCTAAAGAAAGAGGATGGTTTTAGTTTTGCTGAAGACTGACCTTATTAATGGACAGCTTTCCTAAACAAGGATTAACTTTTATCAGGTGTTAGCATTTGTTTCAGGAACATGCCAGTTGTTTATATGTCAGAAGTTTTGTTTAATTTTATGGTATTTCTAAATCGATTTGCTTAAATAAATTCAGCAAATAGAAAAAAATAATGTGAAAGATTTCTCAGAAGCCTTGCAAAGCTGTTGGTCTGACATTCCATGCCTCAGTTTGTAATTTTTTTTTTAACAAAGAACACTGTTCTGAAGTTATTTCGTGTTGACTACAGTAACAACCTATTTCTTCTCAAATTCTCCAATACTGACACATCACCATGTATCTTGATAACTGGTATAGAGAGGTATTAGCATGGTGACCTTACAGATTTAAATAAAATAAATTTAAAATAAAATAAATTTAAATTTATTTGGCTGAAGGCCATATACTACCATGCCAGGAATTCCACTACCAAAGGGTCACCACTCTAGTCTCAAGTACTTGGAGAAGTTTCCTCTTGATTTTCATTGCCTTGTCATCTAATCCAGTGTTTTTAAAACCAGATGTGTAGGTGTTTGATTTAAAAAAAAAAACCTGACAGCTACATGAATGCTGGATTTTATTTAAAAACAGTCATTCAGACATTCACCAATCAAATAGTCTAGGTCAACAATGCCTAGAACTATGTGAAATGCTAGGGTTCCAGCCATGAGTGTTCTAAACTTTCATTTGGAACATAATAATTGAAAAATCTAACACCCACATATGATTATATCTCAAATCTCTTTACATACTGTGTTTTCTATTTGTTGTCCAGAGCATCTAGGTCTTTGACAGCTTTGTGGCAGACCTCACAATACAGCTACTTCCACTATCTGGACATAAAAGGGAACTGCTGTAAAAGCACTGCTTTTAGAAACAATGTGGTTCTGATATATCATTTCAAAAATTCAAGCTCTTTCTCCCTTTGTCATTAAAATTGTGCATGCCAGCCATCAAGGAAATAAAAATAAAAATCACAATGAGGTTTCACCTCTCCCCAGTTAAAATCAATCTCACATATAAATCAAAAACCAATAATGCTAGTGAGGATATGGAGAAAAAGGTACTATTATTGACTGTTGGTGGGAAGGCAAACTAATTCAGCCATTGTGGAAGACAGTATGGAGATTCCTCAGAAAGCTGAAAATAGATATACTATATGACAGCCATCCAATCCTGGGAATTTATGCAAATGAAATAAAATAAGCATATAAATGTGTTATCTTTACCTCCATATTTATTGCAGCTCAAGTCACCATAGCAAAGATGAGGAATCAACCCAGATGTCCAACATCAATGACTAAATACACACACACACACACACACACTATGGAATACTACTCAGCTGTAAAAAATTGATGCAACTGGAAACCATTGTACTTAGTAAAATAAGCTAGTCTCAAGAAGATGAATATCATATGTATTCCCTAATCTGTGGAAGATCAAACAGTACCAAAAACATAATGTATTTTAGCAAAATTATCATTTTGAGATTTGATGATTATTTATAGCCCTTGTCTCTACTGTTGCTCAACAATGTTTATTTCTTCTTACTGTTTCTTGAATTCTTAGTTGAGGGTTAACCTTATGATTATAAAATAAACTGAAAGGATGTCGTAAAAATTAAAAGAAAAAATAAGGAAGGAGGAAGGAGGGTAAGAGGGTGTGCAAGAAGGAGGGTACAATGGGAAGTATTACTATGCTCCTGAACCCCTATGTATATAAAGTACATAATATGTATACTTCTTGAGTCACAGTTGTTAACATACCAAATGCCCTCACCATATACCTGAGCTAATAGGTATGTTAACAACTGTGGTATATGGTATATGGTGAGGTATATGGTGAGGGCACTTGAAATCCTCTCTTTTGGCCAGTTCATTACTGTTTACTATAGTCAACTTGCTATGTGGTAGAGCATCAGAACTTATTCCTCTTATCTAACTGTAACTTGATACCAAATGACTCATGTCTCCCTTTTCCCTTCCCACCACTTCCCTTGATCGAGCCACTACTCTTCCATGAGACTGGATGTTTTAGATTTCTCACATAAGTGAGAGAGATGATATTGGTTACTCTATCCCTGGTCTGTATCATTTACCCTGGTGTCATTTTGGTTCATCCATGTTGTCTCAAATTTTAAAAGCTGAATATAAACATATATCCCTTTAAATATCCTTTCAACCACTGATGGACTGGTATATTGTTTCTTAGCTGTTGTGAATAATTCAGCAATAAGCATGTGAGTGCAAATATCCCTTCAACATCAGGATTTAATTTCCTTTGAGGGTGTTCCCCATAGTGGGATTGCTAGATTGTATGGTATTTTTATCTTTAATTTTTTGAGTAATATTCATGTTATACAACAAAATAGCTATCCTAACATATACCACCAAGAGTGTGTAGGGGTTCATTTTTCTCCACATTCTGACCAACACCTGTTTTCTCTCATCTTTCTGATAATAGCCAATCTAACATGGGAGGGAATACCACAATGTGGTGTAAATGTGCATTTTTAAGCAGAGATGTTGGACATTTTTCCAAAGTTGTAGTAATCAAAACAACATGGCAGAAATGCATTCAGATGGAGATCCAAGATGTCTAAATAGGGCATAGCCGTGCTGACTTCAGCTGCTCTGGGTTATAAAAAGAACAAAGGAAGGACCACAGTTCCAGGGGCAGGTGTTTTTGGTGGAGAAGTGACAAAACAATGAAGATTCTGTGGGGCAAGAGGAGAGAAGGCAGGAACACAGTTGTGGTCTGTCATGCAGTGCAACCAGCTGCTCATTCTGAGCCTCTGCCTCCATCTTACCAAATGAAGGTAGAAAAAAAATGACTGCCACTCGCAGCTTTAGCAGAGAGGGAATTCCACACCCATCCAGTGACTTATGCTTTACTCTGGGAAGCTGACTGGTGTCTGAGCAACTGCAGGACTTCGAAAAGGAAACCACATTGCTCTCCATCCTGGAAGAAGGCCCAAGTACTTGGGCCCCTGCACCCATGTGGAAGACCCAGAGAAGCTCCTGGTTCCTGGATTTGGAACCATGTAGCTCTGGCCATTGTGGCCATTGGGGAGATGAACCAGTAGATGGTAGAACTAACTTTCTGTCTCTCCCTCTGTCTGTTATAACTCTACCTCTCAAATAAATAAAATCTTTACAAAAATTATAAAGACTATATATGACAAAAGAACAGCCAATCTCATACTGAATGAGGAAAAGCTAAAAGAATTTATATTCAGATCTTGAACAAGACAAAGATGTCCACTTTCACCAATCTTCTTGAATATAGTACTGGGGGTACTATAAAAGTTTTATATCTCTAAAACTTTTGATGAAACATCGTTAATAAAACTGTAAAGTTATTTATAAAACAGTTGAATGAAAACAATTAAAAAAAACTTCTGGGCTATAATGCCTATAAACTGCCCATGAATAACTGTTTATCTGTCAAACTACAATGTTCACCTATTTCCAAAAATGTTATAAATATTTAAGTGGAATACTTTGATGAGATTGAAGATACCATGCTGAATTTAAATGAGCATGAGATACAAAATCAGAGAAATCATGATATTTATCATCATTATTGCTATCCATAGTATAATATTGAACTCTTCTCAAATTCTGATTATTTGCTGTCTGTAAGAGGTAGTTGGCTCTGAGTATTGAGCTTATATCAATGAATATAAATGGGTGGAATGGATACCATTTCAGGCTGAAATGTTCAGACAGCATGGGAACTTCTAGGTATACTTACAGGGTTTGGTTTTCCAACTGTAACATTTTCCAACTGTAATTGTTTCTTTTTCTTTTCTTCTTCTTCTTCTTCTTTTTTTTTTTTTTTTACAGGCAGAGTGGACAGTGAGAGAGAGAGACAGAAAGAAAGGTCTTCCTTTTTCCGTTGGTTCACAATGGCCGCTGCGGCTGGCGCACCACGCTGAGCTGAAGCCAGAAACCAGGTGCTTCTCCTTGTCTCCCATGCGGGTGCAGGGCTCAAGCACCTGGGCCATCCTCCACTGCACTCCTGGGCCAAAGCAGAGAGCTGGACTGGAAGAGGAGCAACCGGGACAGAATCCGGTGCCCAGACCAGGAATAGAACCCAGTGTGCTGGCGCCACAGGCAGAGGATTAGCCTATTGAGCCGCAGCACCAGCTGTACTTGTTTCTCTGCAGTTATTAAATTGATAGTTATGTTTTATCAAGTGTTGTGAAATATTGATATTTTATGTTACCTTGACAAGAAAGGAATGCTGGGAGTTATGTAACTTCACAAAAATTATTTTTACTATAAATATATTTGAAATATACAGTCCTTTGTATGTATTATCTATTTGAAATGAGTTTTATTCTGTGTGTGTGTATCTCACTAAATAAATTTAGTTTCAAAGATAACAGCAGCATAGGCTTTTATTTTTGCTTTATTCTCTGTCATCAGAACATTAAAGAAGTGGTGAAGAAAGCATTACTGTTCAGAAATGGCTTTATTTGTCTTCATAGAAGTTATCAAAGCACTCTGAAGGTTTCCCACCACTTAAGGAAGGCAGAACAATTTATAAACTATTATCTTTATGAAAAGTGAGGTGTTCTCTCTATTCAACCTTTTTGCTGATTTTAAGTTAAGTATATATCATTATACTGCTGGTATCAAAATGAAAACACTTTGTATAACCAAACTAATTTGGCTAGTCTCCATAAAAGTGATGTGAATATTTTACAGGATTATTGCAGAAGCAAAAGAAAAATGAATATGTAAGCAAATGGGTATGCAATTTTCTCTCTTGCATAAGACTGCTTGGATTCCATGAGCTGCCCCATACTAGTTCCAGCAAAAGGGCAGTGCTCAGAGGCCGGGCTCTACTATAGTCTAACAAAGCTGTCAGGACAATAAGTAATTTTCCCTGAATAGGCTCAAAATTTAGTTTGGTACAATTTTTTAACTGGGAAGGTGATGGGCACAACAGTTCAGATGTCACTTTTTAATTTTTTTATTTATTTGAAAGAGAAAGAGAGAGAGAGTTCTTCCATTCCACTGGTTCCCTCCCCAAATGACCGCAATGGCCAGAGCTGAGATGATCCAAAGCCAAGAGCCAGGAGCTTCTTTCAGGTCTCCCAAGTGGGTGCAGGGGCCCAAGGAGTTGGGCCACCTTCTATTGATTTCCCAGGCCATAGCAGAGAGTGGGATCAGAAGAGGAGCAGCTGGGACTTGAACCAGTGCCCATATGGGATGCTAGGGCTGCAGGCTGGGGCTTTATCCCACTGTGCCACAGCACCAGCCCCCAGATATCACTTTCAATGCCTGTGTGTCATATTAGATGCATAGTTTGAGTCCCTGCTCCTTTGCTTTCTATCACACTCCATCTAATGTGAACTCTGGGAGGGAGCAGGTGATGACTCACGTACCTGTATCTTTGCCACCCACATGAAAGACCAAGACAGGCTTTCAAGTGTCTGACTTCAGTCTGGTTCATCCCTGCCAGTTATGAATATTTGAGGTAGTGAACAAGCTGATAGGAGATCTCTCTGTCTCTACTATCTGTGGCTTTCAAATAAAGTGAAAAACACTTTGAACAAAATGTAAAACTCTTTTTTTAAAAAACAAATAAAATTAGGGGCCGGTGCTGTGGTTCTCTTGGTTAATCCTCCACCTGCGGCACCGGTATCCCATATGGGCACTGGGGTTTAGTCCCGGCTGCCCTTCTTCCAGTCCAGCTCTCTGCTGTGGCCCAGGAAGGCAGTGGAGGATGGCACAAGTGTTTGGGCCCCTGCACCCGCATGGGAGACCAGGAAGAAGCACCTGGCTCCTGGCTTCAGATCGGCGCAGCGCCAGCCATTGCAGCCATTTGGGGAGTGAACCAATGGAAGGAAGACCTTTCTCTCTGTCTCTCTCTCTCTCACTGTCTATAACTCTACCTGTCAAATAAAAAAAAATAAAAAAGAAAAGCAAATAAAATTAAAAACACTTTATTTGAAAAACAATGGAAATTCAAACAAAATAAAAATTCTGGATGGTATAATAAAATCTAAGGTATTTAAAAAAAAAAAAAAACAGCAAAACCCTCAAGACCAGAAACCATAAATGATGGGAACAAGTTACATGTGGAGTTTATAGTGATGTTTTCAGATAACTTGAATGAGAAGGCAATAACAACTGCTAGAAAGTTGATCTGAAAATTTGAGTGCGATGAGAATCATAGGTAATAAATTAAGAATGTAGCATTAGACAAGTAATAAAATGAATATATGTCAAAAATATTTTTAAAAAAGATTAAAAACATAAACTACATGCAGGAGAAGAAATAAATGGAGATTTTTTTTGACAGGCAGATTTAGACAGAGAGAGACAGACAGAGTTAAAAGTCTTCTTTCCATTGGTTCACCCCCCAAATGGCCACCATGGCCGGTGCACTGTGCAGATCCGAAGCCAGGAGCCAGGTGCTTCCTCCTGGTCTCCCATGCGGGTGCAGGGCCAAAGCACTTGAGCCATCCTCCACTGCCTTCTCAGGCCACAGCAAAGAGCTGGACTGGAAGAGGAGTAACCGGGACAGAACCGGTGCCCCAACCCAGACTAGAACCTGGGGTGCTGGCACCGCAGGTGGAGGATTAGACTAGTGAGCCATGGCACTGGCCATAAATGTAGATTTAAGGTTGATTTTAGGTCTTTGCTTGCATATACACCTATTTGTGAATGTGAATCATATACAGGACTCATATGAGACTACTGTAACCACACCATCTGCTGCCCCCTCAGTATTTTCTTTATTCTCAATATTTTTCAAATTCTCAATATAGCTAGCCAAATTCCTGGTATCATATCATTGATTTATATTCTTAGTATTTATGGTGTTTGACAACAAATTTTTTAGATAATTTTTGAAAGCAGAGTAGAAGGTTTAGAATAGTGTGAGAGTGGAGACATGCTTAAAGTAGTCTTTTTCATTTGAGTTTTACCTAATTTGACTCTCAAAAATAGTTTAGGTAAGTAATTCTCTTCAAGTGTTTTTAATGGGTATTAGAAATCCTGATTCATGGCTGGCGCCGTGGCTCACTATGCTAATCCTCTGCCTGTGGTGCCGGCACACTGGGTCCCAGTTGGGACACTGGATTCTTTCCCGGTTGCTCCTCTTCCAGTCCAGCTCTCTGCTGTGGCCCAGGAGTGTAGTGGAGGATGGTCCAGGGCCTTGGGCCCTGCACCTGCATGGGAGACCAGGAGGAAGCACCTGGCTCCCGGCTTCGGGTTGGTGCAGCGCACCGGCCGTGGCGGCCATTTGGGGGGTGAACCGATGGAAAGAAGACGTTTATCTCTGTCTCTCTCTCACTGTCCACTCTGCCCGTTAAAAAAAAAAAAAAAAAGAAATCCTGATTCATATCAGTCACTAGTTAAGTATGTTCATTGTCCCAGCTTGGAGAAATGAATGTGTAGATTACACTCACATAAAAGGTTGGCTAATAGCTTTTATAATGCCCTTCAAAGAGCTTACTGACACTATTTTGCCCTCATTTGGAAAATGAAATATATGAAAATGAAGGATAATTATGTATGTGCAGATTATCCATGAGAACAGCTATAAAGTTTATTATGTGAAATCTCAATAAGCAGAGTTTTGCTCATTTGGACTGTTTTGCTTTGGCTTTCTTTCCCTGTTACTGTGTTAAATCAGTGTGCATATGTAGATTCCTGTCTTCCCTTGTGAAATGAGGGCTGGTTTAGATTAGTACTTTTCTACATCTGTTTTCAGATTTCTAAGCATACATTAAGGTAGTTTTGGGGATCTATGTTCTTGGGTCAGAATGTGAAAGAACTTAATTTGTGCAGGGCACATAACTAAAATTTTAACATCATCGACATTAGTAGTATTGCTAAGTATTGTCTTTGAGTCTTACTGTTCCTCATTTTATTCTTGTTGGCTTTGGCTGCTTTGAAAATTTACAGGATGAAACAGAAACTACAGACTGTTGCAACTGAAGGTTTAAGTATTGTTTATTTTACCATAAATTCTATGTGTGTCAGCAGTGCTGGTATTTCTGTCGCTTTGTGTTTAAATACAACCAAATTTCAAATAAAAGAGACAGCTGGCAGTGGATGCTTATCAGCATAGACAGGAATCCAAATAGTGAAGTTTGGCATCCTGAGTTTATTGGTAATCAGTGCCAAATATTTATGAGAGAAAGCAAGATCAGCATCTTTAAGTTCCAATCCATGAAGTTTCTGATTTAAAAGTCCAAAGTTTTGGGGCTGGTGCTGAGGCATAGCAGGTAAACCTACCACCGTAGTGTTGGAATCTCATGCGTGCTGGTTTGAGTCTTGGATGCTCTTCTTCCCATCTAGCTCCCTGCAAATGTGCCTGGGAAAGCAGTGGAGGACGGCCCAACTAATTGGGCCCCTGCACCCATATGGGAGACCTGGAAGAAACTTCTAGCTCCTGGCTTCAGATCAGCCCAGCTCTGCACTGTGGCCATATAGGGAGTGAACTAGTGGATGAAAAAATCTCTCTCTGAGTTTGCAACTCTGCCTTTCAAATAAATAAGTAAAGCTTTGAAAATAAAAAAGTCCAAAATTTAACAACTGCAGATGTGATGTTTTATTTTTTTTTAGTCATAATGTATAACCTTAGAACAAGTAGGTTAAGACTCACATTGAATACTGGGTAGTACAAAAACAACATGGGATTCATAGGAGATTGCTTAGCATATATACACAAGGAATATTGAGATTGTAGAAAAATGAAATTAAAAGATATGTACTTTGTGCAAAAATATTTAAATCCCTGCATAGTTTTTTCCATAGTACACATTTTCTATTAACTTTTAAGACTCATATCATCCCAGATCTCATAATGAAAATACAGCATTACTTTTTCCTATATGAGAACATTCTATGAGCATCACGGTTATATGATTTTATGAATATTTATTTTTGTTCAACAGTGCATTTCTATCCAGTTTATTTATTTATTTATTTTTGACAGGCAGAGTGTACAGTGAGAGAGAGACTTTCCATTGGTTCATCCCCCAAATGGTCACTGCAGCCAGCACGCTGATCCAAAGCCAGGAGCCAAGTGTTCCTCCTGGTCTCCCATGTGGGTGCAGGGCCCAAGCACTTGGGCCATCCTCCACTGCACTCCCGAGCTACAGCAGAGAGCTGGACAGGAAGAGGAGTGACTGGGACAGAATCTGGTGCCCCGACCGGGATTAGAACCCGGGGTGCCAGCACCACAGGTGGAGGATTAACCTATTGAGCCACGGCGCCGGCCTCTACCCAGTTTAATGAAGAACGATTACTTCCCTTTTTCCACGTCAGACATGTCCAAGGAACAAAGCAGGACTAATGACTGATCTGTTTTTTAGCCCATTTCTGTCATTTAATCTTGCACATTTGCTTTAAAATTTCTTTGACTTACCAGAAACAAAGGCCAGTTGTCCAAAATCCCCCTCATTGTCATGTTTGTTCTGGATTCTCTTAAGTTGTCCTTGAATATTTTATTCTATACTCTGAAAATCCTTCAGAAACACAATTTTAAAGTGAAATCTTTCTAAGTTCAAATTAAACATGGCATACTCCAAACTTCTAAGGAAACAAACAAAAATTCCCAGACCTATGCAAAGTGTAAATAAGCAGAAGATATTTTTAAATTTCTTTTGTTAAACTAACATTAACATCAATGGTGAGGCAAGTGGACCAGGATTTAAAAGCAGCCCTTTCATAAACAGAGATACAAATAGGCTAAGCAAAGTATTATGAAATAATAAATGAAATCATGTATGAAAATATAATAAACTACAAGCAAGAGATAATTAAAAATATAAGATTTGTTAATGTTACCAGGTCATCTAAACAGGTGAAAAATACAAAAAGGAAATCACGTGATCAGTTAGATTACATGTTGAAAAGCATTTAATAGAATTCTGCATCTAGTGAAAAAACACTTGCTATCAGTAAAAATAAACAAACAAAAAGTGACTTCCTCAATCTGGTCAAGAACAAAGGGAACCTACAACGAACAACACAGCTAATACAGGACCACTGACAGCTTTCTTCCCTGGAAGTAAGCCTGGATCAGGAGGCTGCCACTATTTATCTTCAACTTCCTACTGGAGGGTCGTCAGGGAAATAAAATGGCAAAAAGTAAATCAAAGGTGTAAAGATAATTTCTAAGGAATAAAACTGTCATATAGTATGACACTTACATAGAGATAATTCATAAAAATCTAAAAAAATACAAATAATAAACAAATGTAATGAGATTACTAGAAAGATTTCCACTACTTACTAAGTACCAGCAAGAGATAAAAAAAATATTAAAGGGCAAGAAGCAGAGTAGAAAACAAATATCTACAAGAGATAAAACGATTATATTATGTAATAATTGTAAACATTCACAAGATAAATATCAAAACCACCACAAATGACACACAGAGAAATGAGTTACAAATATGAAGAAAGGGAAAAGGCCCAGAAGCCAATAAACAGCCAATACTCTCTACCTCACCCTAAGCAGGTTACTGCAGCCTCAGGTGGGATTCTCCCAGGAAGACCCTTGGGGAGGCAGGAGGGTCCCAGCAGGTGGCTGGTGAAAGGGTGCAGCCCTGGGGGAGGCCCTTGGCCCCTGAACCCAGGCCTCGCCTCTCTACCATCTGGAGTGGCCTGGAGTTCCCGTCCCTGCTGTAAAGATGCTGATTTGTTGCGTCTTCTGTGTCGTCCATGCTGACGGCTATGCGAGCTGTCCGATCAGACCCAGTGGTGTAAAAAACGTAATCTTGCAGGATTTTGATGTCATAATAGTGCAGTTCCGCCGCCGAGAGAGGTCCGAGGAGCGCGTTCTGAAGAAGAGGTCTCAGATCCGCGATGCTGCGGTGCGGCGAGAGCAGCGAGGCGCCGGCGGCGGCACCAGGAACGGGCAGTGCAGCTCCTCCAGCTTCCCGCTGACCATGCGGAATCGCCCGTGGTTCTCGGGAAGACGGACGCCAGGAACTTCCACTCGGCCTTCAGCCCAGACACGGCCATCTTCCCTCATCTCCGGCGGGAGGGGAGCAGGCCAAGCCCCGTCAAGGTCAAGGCCGCGACCTCCCCGCGGGGCGCCCAGGCCCTGCTCCCGGGCTCCGCCTCTCCCCGCGGCCCTGGCCCTCTGCCTGAGCGCGGCAGGAAAATGACTTACTAGTCTTAAATGAACATAAATTTCTGCAGGTCTAACAAGCGCCAGTGTGATGCTGGATCTGCGATTTCATGGAGCCATTCTTTGTGTAGCTGTGAGTCTAGGGCACAGTGTGTCGTTTTTAAATTGTAATTTAAAAACAAGCTCCTAATTGTGTTCTCTCCTTTTATTCACTCTTTGGTTAACTGAATTTCCAGAGAGTATTTCTCAATTTTCATTTAATATAGGTTTCGTTTGTATGATTTGGGGGGAGTTAAGGTTTCTGTTGTCATTTATTACTTAATTTTTGTGAATCTTGCTTTAAATGCAAAATTCTATTTTATGTAGCAAGTGTGATTTCTTTAAAGCCTGGCCACTAATTTTGCAAATAGAAATGCAGAGAAACTACTTGTATGTAAATTTCAAGCCAGGGGCCAAAGCTGTGGCCCAGCCCCTTAATGCCTTGGCCTTCAGCAATGGCATCCCATGTGTTCCCTTTATATCTAAAACACATTTAACTGCTTTCTGTATTTTATCTGGCAAGAAAACTTTCAGTTGTAGTGTAGATTAAATGTAGTGAGTTATAAAAATATGATGTTCTCATTTTAATCTAATTCATCTAAACCTACAAATATGGATTTTTAAAATTGGGTTTATGTTCTCCAAATCTTTATTATTTTGTTGTTTATTTAATATAGCCAACATACCTGGGTAATTGAAATCTTTTATAACTTATGTGTGAGTTTCCAATTGCAATACATTTTGCCTCATTGATTTCTCGTTTGCTGTGTTTTTGTACAATATTTCCTTACTTTTTGCCAAAATATCATAGTTCTTTGTTAAAGGCTTTAAACTTCAGTTACATTCTGTCTAATATTTGGCCCAAGATGCCTTTTTTCCCTTCTGTTTGAGAATAATAATTTTTTTTGTCTAATGAGCCATGATAAAATACTCTGAGATATCCGAACCCATGGTTTCTAATGTTTATCACATCCTTATTTATTTATTTATTTATTTATTTATTGACAGGCAGAGTGGACAGTGAGAGAGAGAGAGACTGTGGCCAGCACGCTGCCACCAGCGCACCACGCTGATCCAAAGCCAGGAGCCAGGTGCTTCTCCTGGTCTCCCATGCGGGTGCAGGGCCCAAGCACTTGGGCCATCCTCCACTGCACTCCCAGGCCACAGCAGAGAGCTGGACTGGAAGAGAGGCAACTGGGACAGAATCCGGCACCACGACAGGGACTAGAACCCAGGGTGCTGGCGCCGCAGGTGGAGGATTAGCCTATTGAGTTGCGGCGCCGGCCCACATCCTCATTTTTAAGTGTACATCAGTTTTGGTTCATTTTAAATTTTACTGTTGTTATTGAAGGGTGGTGGCTCCCACACCAATACTGCTCTAGCTGGGTCTCTAGGATGCCCAGTTCTCCAGGAGCTTCACTTTGTACTTTGATTTCCACTTGTCTCTCCTCTGGAAGCACTGGCAATGATCTCCAGGGGTGTGCCCTCAGGCTGCAGTGTGCACAGTGAGTCAGACAGCTCTGAGCGTAGTTCCATATTGGTTTTCCAGGCTGATACTGGAGCTGCCCGAGCCTGAGAAAGTTGTGATCCCCATCCTGCTGCCTTAGCTTGGCTCTGCTCCTGCTGCAGCTCCAGGTCCTTCAGCCTCTGCACCCCCGGCCTTGATCCTAAGATACCTGAAAAGCTCCCGGCACCAGATCCCTGTGTCGCATGCTGCATCTTGCTGTCCCCACAGTGTGCACTGGCCTTTTCCCTTGGCCCTTGCTGCTCCAGCTGATTTTCTGCAGCAGCCCAGGGCCAGGTCTTGGTTGCTGTAACCTGTGTCCCTCTCTTTGGCCAAACAATTCCATCCATCCTGGGCCTCCAGAAGCAGTTCTTGGATCCCTGATGACTGTTGGCTGAAATCAGGAGCCAGAGTCTACACAGCTCAGCATCCTGGTTCACCCCTCAAGTGGCAGCAATGGCCAGAGCTGAGCCAAGCAGAATCCAGGAGCCAGGAGCTTCTTCTGGTTCTCCCACATAGATGCAGGGGCCCAAGCACTTGAGCCACCATCTGCTGCTTGCCCAGGCCATAAACAGAGAGCCGTATCAGAAGAGGAGCAGCCAGCCCATGCACTTGCACCCATGTGGGATACTGGTTCTGCAAGTGGATGCTTAGTCTGCTATGCCACAGCACTAGCCCCCGATGTTACCTTTAAAATGTATGTATGTTTGTAGAAAGATTTAATCATGCTAATTACCAAATTATCTTTGGTTATGGTAAAATACTACTCTTTTAGCAATTTTAGATACACAATGCATTATTAATTGCGGCAAACAAGTGGTTTCATAGATTACTATAACATATCCTCCTGACTAACTGAAAATTTGTACCTTTTGGTCAACATTTTTCCTTTCCCCATCCTGCCCCATACCCTAGCCTCTGGTAACCACCTTTCTACTCTCTGTTTCTGTGAGATTTTTTTAATTCCACATATACATGAGATAATACAGTATTTGTCTTTGTCTATTCAGCTTATTTCACAATATAATGTCCTGTAATTTCACCTATGTTTCTGCAAATTGTGGAATTCTTTTCTTTATTAAAGCTAACTAGTATTTCATTACATATATATACACACATAGATATTTTAATTATTCATCCTTTTATTGATACTTAAGTAACTTCTTTATGTTGGTTGTTGTTAACAATGCTGAAATGAGCAGGGGAGTGGGGCTATCCCTTTAATATAATGATTTTAGTTCTTTTGTATATATATCCAGGAACACAGTTGGTGGATTATTTGACAGTTTTCTGTTCTCATTGCTTTGTTTTCCATGATGACTGATGTCCTACTTTACATTCTCATCAACTGCACAATCCCATTTGTCCATCCCTGCTTTTGGTGTCTGCAGATTTAGAGTCCTATCCAAGAAAGTACTGCTCAGAAGAGTAAAGCTTCCACCACGTGTTTTCTTACAGTAGATTTATAGTTTTGGGTATTGCATTTAAGTGTTTCATCAACTTTTAGTTGACTTTTGTATATGACATGGAAAAGAGACTAATTTCATTCTTCTATATTTGCATTTACAGTTTCCCCAAAACCATTTATCATGAGACTATCTTATCCACATTGTGCTTCTTTGATATGTCTGTCAAAAATAAGTTGACTTAAATCCTTGGATATTTTCTCTGGACTTTCCATCCTATTCCATTGGCCTATGTATCTGTTTCATGCTGGTGTCATACTGTTTAATTACAATAGCTTTATAATATATTTTCAAGGGAGAAGTGTGATACCTTCAGTTTTGTTCTTTGGGCTCAAGATTACTATGACTATGTAGTATATTTTCTGGTCCCAAGGAAATTTTAGATTTTTTTTCTATTTCTGAATAAAAGATTGTTTTTATTTTTATAGGAATTGAACTGAATGCATAGATTGCTTTGGGTCATATGCCTATTTTAATAATATTATTCCAATTTATTATGAGAGACTTTTTTAATTTATTTGTATCTTCTTTATTTCATCAATGTATTATAATTTTAGTGTATAAAATATTCACCTATGTGGACACATTATTTCCTAAAACATTATTTCTTCATGCTCCTATATATGGGATGATTTTCTTAATTTCTTTCCCAGATAACATATTATTCATCTGTAGAAACACTAATGATATTTATATTGATTTTAGAACTTGAGATTTCCTGAATTTATTTATTTTCTAACAGTTTTTTATTGGATTCATTATTATCACTGGCAAATAGAAACAATTTTACTTCTTCCTCTTATACAGATGATATTTTTGTTCTTGCCTAATAATTCTCTCTAGGATTTTCAGCATTACATGGAAAAGAAATGGTAAGCATGGACATATTTGTATTATTTCTGATCTTAGACAAAAGACTTTTTAAACTTTTCATCAGTGACTTTAATGTTAGCTCTGCTTTTATTGTTTATGGCTTTTATTGTGTTGAGGTATGTTCTTTCTGTGACAACTTTTAGAGAGTTCCCATGAACAAATTTGAATTTTCACAAGTTGTTTTTCTGCATCTGCTCATATAGTGACAATTTTATGATTTTTATTCTTTATTATGATAATATTGTATATCACACTTATTTTTAAATTTTAATTTAGAATATGCAAATTTAATGTATTTCATATATATAGATTTGGGAACATAGTGATACTTTCCATCCTACCATTCCTCCTGCCCATGGTCCCACTCTTCTTCCTCCTTCCATTCTTATTCCAATTATTTTTACTAAGATATATTTACAGTTAACATTATAGTCATAGGATTAATCCAACAATTAAGAGTTCAACAATTAGTATGAAAAAAAGGTTCCTCAACAGTCAAGATAAGGGCTGTTAAGATCATCACATATCAAAATGTCATTTTTGTTTTTAATTTGCATAGGAAAGCTGCAGAAGAAGACCCAAGTGCTTGGGCCTTGAACCCAGGTAGGAGACCTGGAAGAAGCACGTGCCTCCTCGCTTCAGCCTGGCCCAATCCCAGCCATTGTGGCCATTTAGGCAGTGAACCAGCAGAGAGAAGATATCTCTCTGTCTCTGTGTCTGTCTCTCTCCCTCTACTTAGCCTTATAAATAAATAAAATAATTATTTGCAAAACCTGTATATATGAAATAAAGGAAATCTAGTCCTTTATATAAAGTGATAAAATTTATAAAGACTCTAATCCCGCCGGCGCCGTGGCTCACTAGGCTAATCCTCTGCCTTGCGGCCCCAGCACACCGGGTTCTAGTCCCAGTCGGGGCACTGGATTCTGTCCCAGTTGTCCCTCTTCCAGGCCAGCTCTCTGCTGTGGCCAGGGAGTGCAGTGGAGGATGGCCCAGGTACTTGGGTCCTGCACCCCATGGGAGACCAGGATAGGTACCTGGCTCCTGCCATCGGATCAGCGCAGTGTGCCGGTTGCAGCGCGCCGGCCGCGGCGGCCATTGGAGGGTGAACCAACGGCAAAAAAGGAAGACCTTTCTCTCTGTCTCTCTCTCTCACTGTCCACTCTGCCTGTCAAAAAATAAAAAAAAGACTCTAATCCCACTTCAGAGTGCTTGGTTTGATTCGCAGCTGTTTCCGATGCCAGGTTTTTGCTAATGCAGATGTTGGGAGGCAGTAGTGATAGCTCATGATATTGGGCTTCTGACAGGAGTACATTCCCAGCTCTTGGATTCAGCCCTGATACAGCCCTGGTTACTGTGGGTATTTGGAGGAGTAAGTCTGTGGATAAGAGGTTTTCTCTTTTGTCTCTCCTGGCCTACCTGCCTCTCTTTATGTCTCTTTAACTCACACACACACATACAGACACACACAAACATATGTATTTTTTTTTTTGACAGGCAGAGTGGATAGTGAGAGAGACAGATTGAAAAGTCTTTCTTTTCCATTGGTTCACTCTCCAATGGCTGCTGTGGCCAGCATGCTGTGGCCAGCGCACCACGCTGACCCGAAGCCAGGAGCCAGGTGCTTTCTCCTGGTCTCCCATGCGGGTGCAGGGCCCAAGGACTTGGGCCATCCTCCACTGCACTCCCAGGCCAGAGCAGAGAGCTGGACAGAAAGAGGAGTGCCCAGGACAGAATCTGGTGCCCCAACCAGGGCTAGAACCTGGTGTGCCGGCTCCGCAGGCAGAGGATTAGCCTATTGAGCTGTGGCGCCGGCCACACATATGTAATTTTTAATATGACAATAATCAAGCAAAGCAACGACTAAAGAATATAACATGATATTGACTCATGTTTGAATAATTCAATTGAAACTACTGTGAGTTGTTTGAAGTATCAATGAAGAATGGAATATCTGCCTGAAAATATAACTTAGGAAAAGTCTGCAACACAAACAACCTATAGAGACTGGCTAGAAGAAAAGTATACAGAGCCGTCTGAGAACCTGCAGCAGATTCTGTTCTCCAAAAATTCCTGGTCTGATCCATAAATGCAGTACAATCTCCCAAACGCTGTTTCAGCAATTCCTTAAAAACTTCATTGGCTGACTTGTATATTAGCAGAGGGTAACTCTCACCACTGCAGAATGTTGCATGTTTATTTGTAGGTTGATATTAACTTCTACTATATCATCTATACAACCAATAAAGACCATTTCAGACTTCATATCCCATAGGAATTTAGCAAATTCTAAATTCTGATTTTAATCCTATGTAACAAATATGCCTTTATTGTGGCATCAGAAGACCTGGAGACCAATATACAATCAGCTTTGATGGCTCTAATTTCTTATAACCATGAAAATTTTACCTTATCACATTTATTTGTTTCATTTTAACTTAAAGCCCTCATAAATCTCCTATAATATGATATAAAACAAAATAAGAAATAATCAATCAACTTACTGGAGATGTATTCATTTCCTTTGGTCTTGGAAACATGTAGAGGTCTCTACAACTATACCTGGAAGAGAAGGTAAATGCAGGGAATCATGAGAGAATTGGCCTGACTTGCTCCTAGAGTCCACAGTGCTAATGAAGATCATGCAAATACAGAATAACCGACACCTTAGCTGGAGAAACAAAATAAAAATCAACCTCCCTGTGGAGAATTAGCGCTTTACAATTGAAAACAGGCAGAAGACTTTTTGAAAGAGCACACAAAATTAGAGTAATTGGCAGTGATTAAATCTAGTTATCCTTAGGTTAATGGGAATATCAACATATATGATACCAACACACTTTGAAAAGTATTTGCCTACTGGAGTTTACTTTAGTAAATAGTGATATTATGAAGAAACCTGGGACTTGCCTGTTGGAGATACAAGGTCTAGGAAAGAATCAGGACAAATCACCAGACTTGAGAAGGTTGAATACAGGTTAGACTACTGCTTGGGGCAACCATATCCCATATGCACATTCTTGGATTGTGTCCTTGCTATTACATACCTAAAATACATCATCTGAGATGATGGATAGGTACTTGGATTCCTGCTACCCTCATATGAGACCCAGATGGATTCCTGCCTCCTGGCTTCAGCCTGGAATAGCCCTGGCTGTTAGGACATTTGGCAAGTGAATTAACCAGCAGATGGAACATCTCTCTCTTCCCTTTTCTCATGCTCTGCCTTTCAAATAAATACTTTAAAAATTACAAATAAAATTACAACAAAAAGCCTCTGTTGATTTTTAATACATCAAATGCTGATACACTTTGCTGAGTGTGGAAAAATTTAATAGTATGCCAAATACAATCAAGAGAGCTTCACATAGATATTATCATGGGCATGATTCATGCCGACTATGTCAGCAAGGATGTCAGCAAGACCACTGCCACTTAAACTGCTTGAACATCATGAGCATTGGTTTACAATTTCTATAAAGTAAATGCTTCTACTTAAAATCCATGGTATCTGACATCTATTAATCATTTGACATTTGTCAACAGACAATGTCCTAAAGCACGCTTTGTTACATCTTTCTCATATGGTACAAAGAACCTGACAATTCCTGAGCCACCAGAAAAAACTATCAGGATACAGGGAGATTCAGCATTATCTCCAAATACAAAATGCAGAGAGGATAGGTTTCAAACAGTTCACATTCTGGGAATAACAAAGGCAGAATGAAGCAATGGGAGTGTGTAATGGGGTGATATTTCAGATATGACAAGTCAGCCCTTCACTGAAAGTCACATCTCCAAGATCCCTCCAATAAATATCATTTCCTAGGCCCTTGTCTATCTTTCTCATCTACTCACATCTTCCTTGCACTCAGGCTTTGGTAGCTTACAGATGAGGTGAGTTAGCATCACTCAATCTTGGTCACCCTGGACCACAGGATCAATAATTGCTTGGGCCATGAAAAGTTAAGGCCTTTACCACTCTAGGACTCCTTTGCCTCTACTATGAAGCTCCAGGGAGAGGGTTTGGCCAGAAGAGTGGATCCTGAATCTTGGGGTCCAAGTCTCCATTCAGCATGAACATTTTGTTAAAAAGAAAACAGACTCATCATCCAGTACCCTAATTTTCCTCATAGAATCAACTGTCTTTGGACAATATATTTCGATAAACTTATTAAACTCAAACAAGGGTACTGGGAAGGCCACACATAGGAATGAACCAGAAGCTTCATTGACTGATGAGACATGACAAAACCCCACAAATTCAACTGCCTCATAGTAACAGATCTCATACACACTGTATGGTGATTTTGCTGGAAATTTGGGGGAATGTTTCACTCGTATTTATAATGTTCTAATGCTTCATTGGATAAGCCAAAATGGCAAATGACTAAATCAGTTATAAAACTTGTGCTATGGTTTGAAAATTTCTTATCAAAAGTGCTTGGTAACAGGGGCTGGAATCGTGATGTGGTGGATACAACTGCCGCCTGCAACACCAGTATACCATGTGGGCAAGAGTTTGTGTCCCAGAGACTCCACTTCAATCCAACTCCCCGATAATGACCTAAGAAAAGCAATAGAAGATGGTCCAGGTGTTTGGGCTATTGCTACACATGTGGGAGACTTAGCTGATGCTCTTGACTTTGGTCTGGCCCATCTCTGACTTTTTCAGCCTTCAGGCAAGTAAACCTTGGAAGATCTACCTGCCTTTCCCCAATACCACCTGTAACTTTTTCAAACAAAAAAGTATTTAAGAAATACTTGAGTGCTGGAGCCGCTGCCGCCGAGCCCGGGTCCCATTACCGAGCGCCCCTCACGCCTGTCCGACGTGCACTCCCGATTCCTTTTGGTTCCAGGTCCAAAATGGCAGCTCTCAAGGATCAGCTGATTCACAACCTTTTGAAGGAAGAACATGTCCCCCAAAATAAGATCACGGTTGTGGGGGTTGGTGCTGTGGGCATGGCCTGTGCCATCAGTATGTTAATGAAGGACTTGGCGGATGAACTTGCTCTTGTTGACGTCATGGAAGATAAACTGAAGGGAGAGATGATGGATCTCCAGCATGGCAGCCTTTTCCTTAGAACCCCTAAAATTGTCTCTGGCAAGGACTACAGTGTGACGGCCAACTCCAAGCTGGTGATCATCATGGCTGGGGCACAACAGCAAGAGGGAGAAAGCCGTCTGAACTTGGTCCAGCGTAATGTGAACATCTTCAAATTCATCATTCCCAATGTTGTCAAGTACAGCCCCAACTGCAAGTTGCTTGTTGTTTCCAATCCAGTGGACATCCTGACCTATGTGGCCTGGAAGATAAGTGGCTTTCCCAAAAACCGTGTGATTGGAAGTGGTTGCAATCTGGATTCAGCCCGCTTCCATTACCTGATGGGGGAAAGGCTGGGAGTTCACCCACTGAGCTGTCACGGCTGGATCCTTGGCGAGCATGGAGATTCAAGTGTGCCTGTGTGGAACGGCATGAACGTTGCTGATGTCTCCCTGAAGACTCTGCACTCAGAGTTAGGCACCGATGCAGACAAGGAACAGTGGAAACCGGTTCACAAACAAGTGGTAGACAGTGCTTATGAGGTGATCAAGCTGAAGGGCTACACATCCTGGGCCATTGGATTGTCTGTGGCAGATCTGGCAGAAAGCATAATGAAGAATCTCAGGAGGGTGCATCTGATTTCCACCATGATTAAGGGGCTCTATGGAATAAAGGAGGAGGTCTTCCTTAGTGTTCCTTGCGTCTTGGGACAAAATGGGATCTCAGACATTGTGAAGGTGACTCTGACCTCTGAAGAAGAGGCCCACTTGAAGAAGAGCGCAGACACACTTTGGGGAATCCAAAAAGAGCTGCAGTTTTAAAGTCTTTGGATAATGTCCTACCACTTCACTGTCTAGGCTACTACAGGGTTTTAGTTGGAGGTTGTGCATGTGGTCCTTTTTAATCTGATCCATGATTAAAGCAGTGAGATCATGATGGCCTAGGGAGGGAAAAAACCATGTTTCCTAAAGTTAGAAATAGAATGGTTTACAAAATCCGACAGCTACATCCAGGTACTGGGTGACACTGACTTTGTGTCATCCTGAGCTGGTCAGCCTAAGTTATAGTTCCCCACCTCTGAGGTGCCACTGCCTGTGTTGCACGAGCTCCAGTTGCCCTTCCGACTAGACGTGCGTTTACTGTGTGCTACGTAACTTCTGGTCCCTTCACCAAACGTGCTTAGTCCAACTTTTTTTCCTAGTCAGTCATAACCTGGGATCCAATATTGTATAAACTCAATATTGCATGTCTTGTGCATAACTGTTCTAAAGGATCTTATTTTGTGTATTGTATGTATGAGTAGTGTACACTGCACATAATGTAAAAAGAAAGATCTACATATAGCAATGCAACCAGCTATCCATGTGTCATACCAACTAAATCATTAAATAAACCTTGAACAGTGAAAAAAAAAGAAATACTTGAGGAGCTGGCACTATGGCTTAGCAGGTAAAGCTGCCGCCTGCAGTGCCAGCATCCCATTATGGGTGCCGGTTCAAGACCCAGCCACTACACTTCTGATCCAGCTCTCTGCTATGGCCTGGGAAAGGAGTAGAAGATAGTCCAAGTCCTTGTGCCCCTGCACCCACATGGGAGACCCAGAAGAAGCTTCTGGCTCAGCTGGAAGAAGCTCCTGGCTCCTGGCTTCTGATCGGCTCAGCTCTGGCCATTGCAGCCATCTGGGGATTGAACCAGCCAATGGAAGACCTTCCTCTCTCTCTCTCTCTCTCTCTCTCTCTCTCTCTCTCTCTCTCCTTCTCTCTATATAACTCTTGCAAATAAAATAAATAAATCTTAAAAAAGAAGTATTTGTAGGTTTTCCTGCTGTGACTAAATGAAAAAGTAGGACTGGGCTTAGAGGGTTACAGCAATACAGGGTGAACGGGAAAGCAATAATGGATCCTAGGATGCTTAGTCACTAACTGAAAAGTGGTGAGCAGGTTCACCCACAGAAGACTGCACAGCTTGGAGAACCATGAGGTTTAATGGAGATCCAGAACTAAGCTACTTGTAGATTTTACATGTTGTTGCTGTTATAACTCTTATGTAAAATAGTTATGCCTCAGCCACTGATCTAATGAAAGTCTGAAATAAGCAGCATAACTCTAATCATTGTTATGAAATTAGTCTATTTTCCTTCCATTCTATCCTGAAACTTTATGAAGAAAAATGGAAAAAAAGCTTGTGAATCTAAAATAGGAAATCCTTGGTAGGCAGGTATTATATATCAATATTTGTCTTTTTTTTGACAGACAGAGTTAGACAGTGAGAGATAGAGACAGAGAGAAAGGTCTTCCTTCCATTGGTTTACTCCCCAAATGGCTGCCATGGCTGGTGCGCTGCACTGATCCGAAGCCAGGAGCCAGGTGCTTCCTCCTGGTCTCCAATGCGGGTGCAGGGCCCAAGCACTTGGGCCATCCTCCACTGCACTCCCGGACCACAGCAGAGAGCTGGACTGGAAGAGGAGCAACTGGGACAGAACCGGGGCCCCAATAAGCACTAGAACCCGGAGTGTGGAGGATTAGCCTAGTGAGCCATGGCACCAGCCAATATTTGTCTTTGAATGTGAGTGGGTTTCTTAAAAAACTTTTGAAAATGTTCACTCATTAAAATACATATTGTTATATTTTCATTACATCCAGAAGATAAATTTTATTTTTAACTTGCACGTTTTTTTAATGCTTTTTAGTAAACAAAATTCTCATAACTAGGTTAATTAAAAGTTGGAAAAATTTAGATAAATGTAGTTATTCCCATTGCCCCTTCTTTTTTAGGATGAAAAAGCAAATTTTTGTGTTACCTGATTACCATTTTATGAAACAAAAATGCAATTTGGGCATAAAGACTTCTTAGTAGTTGTATTATGCTACATGTAGGGAGGATAAAACTATGAATTGTTGTTACAAGGGACAAGGTGTAAGTCATAAACATCTAAAGAAAGAAATATATACACTTAACACTGTGAAATCACTCACCAATAAAGAGTTGAAAAAGGAAATTATCTTTTTGTTTAAAAGTAAGTATTTTTTTACAAGATGATTTTAGAAGATATTGAGAAACACCAAGAGTTAACACAATAACTTCATGAAAAATAACTTCCATCAATCTACATACACATAAAAAATATTCAAATAATAATTTTAGTCTTCTGGCACATTATCAGTGTACAACTTTGTACAAAAGGATTTATAAATATACCTTTATATGAATGCATACAAAGATATACATAAACATATAAATAGGCTATAATCTCAATATTTTACCTATAAGTTTAAGGAAACTTATAGGTGAAAAATTTATCAGTATAATAAACAAGCAATACATGTGATATTCATCTTATAATAACTTAATAAGGAGTTAAAAATAATATCTATTATCTAATATACATAGTTATATTTCTAATTATTATACCTAGTGCAACTAAATATTTTTATTAATTCCTATAGTTAACCAAAGGAACTAACTTGTTTCTTCAGACACAGAAGACAACTACAAAACAAGAAATAATGTTGGGGTCCAGGATTGTGGTATGAGAGATAAAGCTGTTGCCAGTGATACCTACAACCCACATGGGTGCTGGTTTGTGTCCCAGTGGCTCCACTTCTGATCCAACTTACAGCTAATGCACTGGGTAAAACAGAGGAAGACAGCTCAAGTGCTTGGACCCCTGCTACCCATGGGGGAACCTGGCTCCTGGCTTTGGCCCAATCAGTTCCTGACTATTGTGGCCATCAGGGGAATGAGCCAGTGCATGGCGTATCTCTCTGTCTCTGTATCTGTCTTCCTCTGTCTGTGTAACTCTTCAAATAAATAAACTCAATTTTTTTGACAGAAAGAGTTAGACAGAGAGAGAGACAGAGAGAAAGGTCTTCCTTCTGTTGGTTCACCCCACAAATGGCTGCTACAGCCTGCGAGCTGCGCCGATCTGAAGTTAGGAGACAGGTGCTTCCTCCTGGTCTCCCATGTGGGTGCAGGGCCCAAGCACTTGGGCCATCCTCCACTGCACTCCCGGGCCACAGCAGAGAGCTGACTGGAAAAGAGCAACCGGGACAGAACCAGCGCCCCAACCAGCACTAGAACCCAGAGTGCTGGTGCCGCAGACGTAGGATAAGCCTAGTGAGCCACAGCATGGGCCTAAACTCAACTTTTTTTTAAAAAAAGAATAATTTAGCTATCTTTACTCCATAAACAACTATTTAATATTATTTAAACACTTTTAGGAGATTATATATGTATATCCTCCAAAAACATTTAAAATATATATGGATGTATATATAAAATAATTTATAACGGTATATACCTACATATAAATATATGAAAACGCTAGATATATTATATTCCCAAAAGCTTTTGCAGCCACTTCTCTCTCCTTGGAAGCCCAAGGCCGTCCTGTGATGAACACGGGTTTCCTTCGAGGTCCCAACAGAGAATCTCAGGGCCCCTCCAGCCGCCCAGCTCACAATGACTGTAACCTAGCAACGCCCTTAAACACAAGTGCGCAAGCGCATCTCTAGAGGGCAGTCACTGTGCCTGCACACAGAAGTCCGGCAGCCAAGTGTGCTTAGTGTGCATGTGCATGATTCCCACCTGGTAAAACTGAGGGATTAGATTGTTTACAGATGTTGGTGGACTTGACCGAGTGTTGGGGTCATTGTGGAGACGAACCACTGGAGCCTGTGGAAGCCGTCTGCACCGCCCAGGACTCAGGGGCGTGGGATTTCAGGATGCTGAAGGCCTCTTCCGGAGTAGACGCCCTTAAAATCCCTCTCCACAGCTCCTGCTCCTCAGTTTATGCTCCCGCCACGTCCCCCTGAGTCCTGGGCGGCTGCAGTGGGAATGTAACAGATGCGAAGACAAAGTTGTGCTCTGTGATTTCAGAAACTGGCACATGTGCCATCTAGGTCAATCTTAAGAAATCAAAGCAGGCCTTCCAGAAAAAATGTCTTCAAGCCTCTTGCATTTGCCCAGCCTTTACATTTTCATTACATTTAGTTTTTATATTATTTCCCTTAATTGGATTCTTTAGGTCGATCCATGCATTATTTTGAAACATGGTGTTGTATTTATAAACTTTCTAAAATGAATGTTCACTTGTCCCAAACAGTTCATGAGTTGATGGTATGTTAAAATGCCCCATTTTTTTTTACTTGAAATTCCCTTTTTTCCCGTTTCTGTCTTTTTCATTGTGCCCAATTAAATGTTCTGTTTTGTATTCTTTTTTCCCTATCCATGCATTCTTTATTCCATTACCAGCCCCTGTGCCCCATTAAAACAACAGTAGACAACCCAGCAATTACTACAGTCCAGTTGCACCACGATCCGAGGCTTACAGTGCTTTAACGCTTTTAACTTTGAGGGAAAAAAGGAGAAACAAGAGAAATACCCGTATCCGATACAACCCATACCAGCATCCGATACAAGTCATAAAGTCATACAGCAATTTAAGCATCTTGCACACCTGATGCCCAGAAGGGCTCCACCCCCGGGGTCAGCGCTCACACACGGCCAGGCCGTGAGAGAGGCCGAGGACCTCATGCTCACCCCAGAACGACCCGCAGGTGAGAGGAGACCAGAAATCCCCTCGGTGCTGGGACAGCCAGGAAGCGGTCAGTCTTCCTGGGGTCCGGACAGGCCACGCGCAGAGCGGACGCCAGGGGGCAGCAGAGGACGAGCGCGCGCGGCCCCGCGAGGCCGAGTCCCCCGCGGCCGCAGTCCCCGGGCTCTGCCTGCAGAAGACGAAGTTCTCGGGACTGGGACCCTGCCCAGGGCGCAGCACCTGCGGGTCTGCATGGCGGTTCTGGGGGGCTGGCCGGGCTCAAGCCGTAGACCGAGGAATCCCATACGCTGCATCTGATGCGCGAGCCGAGGCCGACATGGAAGCTGACATCTGGCCCTGGTCCCCCGCGTGCCCGTGTGGGAGAAGAGCAGCGCGCAGCGGCTGCAGGGCGGGCGGGCCACCAACCTGCAGCTCCGCGGGTCGTGCCTGGCCGAGGGCGCGAAGAACACCTCGGCCGCGTCCACCTCGCGCTGCCGGTGTCGCCAGTCGCGCGCTCGCTCGCTGCAGGCTGCAAACTCTGGGATCTGCGCCGGGCCCTCCTTAGTCTGCAGAGGCAGGGGCTGGAGCCGCGGCGGCCGCTCAGGCCGGTGACCCTGGGCCTCGCCGCTCGGGCACAAGCTCGGCGTAGGTGGGTTTGGCGGCAGGAAGGCCGGCTTGGCGGAGCTGATGCTCGGGCAGGGAGGGCAGTGAAGAGCCGCCGCAGTTCTCCCAGCGAGATGCCCGTTCATCCTGGGGCCTGGCATCAGGGCGGCCTGGCGCCTGCCGCTGCAGGACAAGCAGGGCACAGGGCGAGGGGCAGGGGCGGCCCGAGCGTGCGTGAAGGGCAGTGCAGCCCTCCCAGACTGCGTCAGACGGAGGCGCCGTTCCGGATGGTCAGTGCTCTAACTCGGTGCTCTAGGGGCAGTCATTGTGGCCTTGCCGGGAAAGCCGTGGCCTATCACGCGGCATCCCATCGGGTCTGTGTCCCAGCTGCTCCACTTCCGATTCAGCTCCCAGCTGATGTCCTGGGAAAAGCAGCGGACATGGTCCATGTGCATGGCCCCTGCCACCACAAGGGAGACCCGAATGAAGCTCCCGGCTCCTGGCTGCCTCCAGGCTGGGCCCTGGACATTGCGGCCATCTGGGGAGTGAACCGGTGGATGGAAGATTCTCTCTCTCTCTCTCTCTCTCTCCCCCTCCCCCTCCCACTCTCCCTTATTCTCTCTCTCCCTCCCTCCCACCACACTTTCGCTCTACTTCACCCTCCTTCCCTCCCTCCCTCATTGTAACTCAGTGTTTCAAATGAGTACTAAAATGTTTGCTTATCTACAAAACATGCAGTGCACTGGAATGAGTGTTTGGAACACTGGTTTAGACAACGTGGATGCCCTCAGCCCATACAGGACTCCCTGGGGTCCTGGATCGAGTCCAGGCTCCTGTTTTCTTCCTGGACCACATCCCATTTGTGGCTGGCACTTGGGGAGTGGGCCAGTGACAAGATGATCTCTTTCTGTGTCTGTCACTCTCTGCTGCTAAAATAAAATGAAAGGATAGAACATGTTAACATTTAAAAGTCTGCTACAGTTAGAAAGCTTTCACCTGTATTTTTCTCTTTCAGGATTCTCTTGGCAATATTGATTATTATTTGAGATGAATTTTAAGTCTATGCAAATCGTTATTCTATACAAATTTAATGAAAATATGTTTTGAGATTTTATTTATTTTAAAGATTTATTTTTCAAACTCATAGAGAGAGAAAGAGACAGAGAGAGCGAGCTTCCAACTGCTGGTACACTACCCAGATTGGACAATGGCCAGCAATGGGCCAGGTGGAAGCCAGGAGCCAGAAGCTTCATCGAGGTCACACACATGGGTAGCAGGGGCCCAGACACTCGGACCATCATCCACTGCTTTCTCAGGCCACTGAGCAGGGAGCTAGATCAGAAGTGGAACAGCTAAGACTCGAACCAACTCCCACATGGGACGCTGGTGTTGTAGCTGGTGGCTTTATCTGCTATGCCACAACACCATCCCCAGGCTCTGAGATTTTGATTGTGATTGAGTCAAGAGCAGTATTTTAGCTGAAAATCGACTGGCTCCCTCTATCCAGACAAATGTCTCCATCTTTGTCCTGTTTCTTAAAAACTGTTTGGGAGGCAGAGAGCGATTTGGAAGGAGTGGGTGCTCGTGGATTTTCAGTTGCAGACATTTTTGCCCCATTAATAACTGGGGAAGAGCGAAGTTGTTAGAATTGCCTCATGGAAGACTTCAGCTAGACACCAAGGGGGCCTTCCAGGTGATCAGGCTCTATATGATCCATGGAATATATTGATTAGGAACATCGACTCCGGGACAGGCATTGGGCCTAGTCATCAACATGCCGTATTCCAGGGCTTCCTGGAGTGGGAGAAAGAGGCAACCACGGGGCTGGAGCTGGCCTTGGACTTGACCCCTAAGCCCTTGGAGCCTAGCGCCATGCCGGAGTGCCCTGCTGCGAGTAGGACGTGCTGTAGGTGGGAGAGCCCTCCATGCATGTCCTGGAACTGCTCCTGGAGTTGTACTGCAGCGCGCTCACATCGCAGGCTGCCTGGGCTGCATCTAGGCGGTGCCGGGAGCTGCAGGCAGCCCAGCGGGTCCTGCATTGCGCTGTAGCTGTCCACGCGCTGGTTCGCGCCTGCGCTCAGGCCGGCACCCGCCCCCCACCCCGCTCACCTGCTGTGGCCGCTGGGTCCAGCAGCCTGCCAGGCAGCGTGCACTGATCCCCCGGGGCCGGAATTTATAACCCTGTGCTCCTCCACGTGCAGCGCTCGCATCCACTCGGCCTCGTCGGTGAACGCCCGCTTCTCCATCTCCCACAAGGGTTTCCACTCGGCGCCCAGGCACTTGCTGATCTCCGAGTTGTGCATCGCGGGGTTCTCCTGGGCCATCTCGCACCGCTGCCCGCGGGACCGCACCAGGAAGGCGTTCATGGGCCGCCTGACGCGATCCGGACTGTTGTGGTTGTCGGCCCCCCCCCCCCCGAGCCCTGAAGTCTGCCGCGGGCCCTGCGGCTCCGCTCCGTCTCCATCCTGCTGTACCTGCGGGCGCTGTGTGTGCGCGGGCCCGGCGGCTCCGGCTCCGTCTCGGTCCTGTTGCACCTGTGGGCGCTGTGCGCGGGCCTGGCCCGACCCTTGGTGGCTGGGACTCGGGGCCTGCGGGCGGGGCGAGAGGAGGAGGGGAAGGGGCAGAGGTGCTGTGAGCACCTCCTCGGGGCTTCCCGAGGAGACCAGATGAGGAGAGATTTGGCGGAGAGAGAGAGCAGGAGAGAGAGAGACTGAGAGACTGGAATCGGGATCAAAAAGCAGCGCTTCCCTCGGTCTCCAGCCGCTGCCACCGCCACCACCACCAACTGTTGTTGTTGTTGTTATTATTATTATTATCATTATTACTGGAAAGGCTTTTCGTTCTCTTCTTTCTCTCGGTCTCGGTCTTAAAGAGACAGCAAACTACTTTCCCCTTTTGCCAACACTCTCTTCTATGCCTTGACAACTCCTGATACATTTTGGAACAAGCTAATAAACAACCATCTTCTATTGTCGTTATGTTTGTTTATATATAACAGGAAGAATCTGTGAGGCTTGAATCGGCAAAGGTTCATACCTCTGGGGATGGAGGCATACAAAAGTCTCCTCAACTAGTGTCCTGATTCCCAGTGCTGTCTCTGCCCGTGGCATCTGCTTTCTTTACTCTCATCTACCCAGACTAAGAGGGCTTTGTCTGCCTCTGACCAGTGGTTTGCGCTTTGGCCAAACCATGGAGATAGAAAATTCACCATCTTTCGGTTCTCATGGGGTTTTCTCTGGATAACACAAATATTTTTCAACCTGAACACCTGCTTCCGTCATGTTTTTCAGCACGGCGCTGTGTGCGCTCGTCCTCTGCTGCCCTCTAGCGTCCGCTCTGCGCGTGGCCTGTCTGGACTCCAGGAAGACTGACTGCTTCCTGGCTGTCCCAGCACCGAGAGGATTTCTGAAGTCTCTCACCTGCTGGTCGTCCTGGGGCGAAGCTGAGGTCATCGGCCTCTCTCTGAGCGCTGACCCCAAGACTGGAGCCCTTCTGGGGCATCAGATTGTAAAATGCTTAGAATTGCTCTAATACTTGTATTGTTTTGAAAACTTTTATTTAATAGATATAAATTTCAGAAGTACAACTTTTGGATTATAGCGGTTTTTTCCTCCATAACCACCCTCCCGCCCACAAACCATCCCATCTCCTACTTCCTCTCCCATCCCATTCTTCGTTAAGATTCATTTTTAATTATCTTTATACACAGATCAACTTAGTATATATACTAAGTAAAGATTCCAACAGTTTATACCCACATAGACACACAAAGTGTAAAGTACTGTTTGAAGACATTTTTTACCGTTAATTCTCAAAGTACAACACATTAAGGACAGAGATGCTACATGGGGAGTAACTGCAGAGTGACTCCCTTTGTTGATTGAACAATTGACACTCTTGTTTGTAATGGTTGTGGGTTTCTTTGTCTTGAGTTCTCCTTTTTTCCCTCAAAGTTAAAAGCTTTAAAGCACAGTAAGCCTCGGATTGTGGTGCAACTGGACTGTAGTGATTGCTGGATTCCCTACTGTTGTTTTAATGGGGCACAGGGGCTGGTAATGGAATAAAGAATGCGTGGATCAGGAAAAACAAGAATAAAAAGCAGAACATTTGATGGAACACAATGAAAAAGCCAGAAATGGGAAAAACAGGAATTTCAAGTAAAACAATGGGGCATCTTAACATACCATCAAATCATGAACTGTTTGTGGGACAAGTGAACACTCATTTTAGAAAGTTTATAAATATTACACCATGTTTCAAAATAATGCATGGATCAACTAAAAATCCAATTAAGGGAAATAATATAAAAACTAAAAGTAAAGAAAATGTAAAGGCTGGGCAAATGCAAGAGGCCTGAAGACATTTTTTCTGGACGGCCTGCTTTGATTTCTTAAGATTGACCTAGATGGCACATGTGCCAGTTTCTGAAATCACAGAGCACAACTTTGTCTTCGCATCTGTTACATTCCCACTGCAGCCGCCCAGGACTCAGGGGGACGTGGCGGGAGCATAAACAGGAGCAGGAGCTGTGGAGAGGGATTTTAAGGGCGTCTACTCCGGAAGAGGCCTTCAGCATCCTGAAATTCCACACCACCTGAGCCCTGGTCAGCGCAGACGGCTTCCACAGGCTCCAGTGGTTCGTCTCCACAATGACCCCAACACTCGGTCAAGTCCACCTACATCTACTACCCTCTGGAGGCGTGCTTGCGCACTTGTGTTTAAGGGCGTTGCTAGGTTACAGTTATTGTGAGCTGGGCGGCTGAAGGCGCCCTGAGATTCTCTGTTGGGACCTCAAAGGAAACCTGTGTTCATCACAGGAGGGCCTTAGGCATCTGAGGTGAGAGAAGTGGCTGCAAAAGCTTTTGGGAATATAATATACCTAGCATTTTCATATATATTTATATATAGGTACATACCATTATAAATTTATTTTATTTATATATACATCCATATATATTTTAAATTTTTTGGAAGATATATATATATATATATATATATCCTTAAAGTGTTTAAATAATATTAAATAGTTATTCATGGAGTAAAAATAGCTAAGTCTTTCTTTTTTTGAAAAAATTGAGTTTATTTATTTGAAAGAGTTACACAGAGGAAGACACAGAGACAGAGAGGTACTCCATCCACTAGCTCATTCCCCAGATGGCCACAAACTGACTGGGCCAAAGCCAGGAGCCAGGTTCCCCCATGGGTAGCAGGGGCCCAAGCACTTTGGCCATTTTCTTCTGTGTTACCCAGGGCATTAGCTGGAAGTTGGGTCAGAAGTGGAGCCACTGGGACACAAACTGGCACCCATACGGAATATTAGGATCACTGGCAGCAGCTTTATCTGCCACACCATTAGTTATCACAAAAATTTGTTTGTTCACCCTAAAAAGGGCAATAGGAATAATTACATTTATCTAAATTTCTCCAACTGTTAATTAACCTAGTTACGAGTATTTTGTTTACCAAACTTAGCCTTAAGATAACATGACAAGTTAAAAATACAATGTCTTCTGGATATAATGAACGTGTAAGAATATGTCTTTTAATGAGTGAATATTTTTAAGGGTTTTTAAATAAACATTCTAATATTCAAAGACAAATATTGATATAATACCTCTCCTCCCAAGGGTTTCCTATACTTTGGATTCACAAGCTTTTTTTCCATTTTTGTTCATAAAGTTTCAGGATAGAATGGAAGGAAACTAGACTAATTTCCTAACAATGATTAGAGTTATGCTGCTTATTTCAGACTTTCATTAGATCAGTGGCTGAGGCATAACTATTTTACGTAAGAGTTACAACAGCAACAACATGTAAAATCTACAAGTAGCTTAGTTCTGGATCTCCATTAAACTTCATGGTTCTCCATGCAGTGCAGAGTCTTCTGTGGATGAAACCTGCTCACCACTTTTCAGTTAGTGACTAAGCATCCTAGGATCCATTATTGCTTTCCCCTTCACCCTGTGCTGCTGTAACCCTCTAAGCCCAGTCCTGCTTAGAGGACAGCAGGAAAACCTACAATTGCTTACTTATTTTTTTAAGATTTATTTATTTTATTTGAAAGTCAGAGTTACACAGAGAGAAGGAGAGGCAGAGAGAGAGAGAGAGAGAGAGAGAGAGAGAGTTGGCTTTCCATCCTTGGTTCAGTCCCCAGATGGCTGCAACGGTCAGAGCTGAGCCACTCCGAAGCCAGGAGCCAGGAGCCAGGAGTTTTTCCGGGTCTCCCATGTGGGTGCAGGGGCCCAAGGACTTGGGCCATCTCCTGCTGCTTTCCCAGGCCATAGAAGAGAGCTGGATTGGAAGTGGACAAGCCGGGTCTCGAACCGGCACCCATATGGGATGCCGGCACTGCAGGCAGCAGCTTTACCTTTACCCACTATGCCACAGTGCCAGATCTCAAAGTATTTTTATTTTTGACAGGCAGAGTTAGACAGTGAGAGCGAGAGACAGAGAGAAAGGTCTTCCTTCCATTGGTTCACCCCCCAAATGGCCGCCACAGCCGCCGTGCTGTGCCAATCCAAAGCCAGGAGCCAGGTGCTTCCTCCTGGTCTCCCATGCAGGTGCAGGGCCCAAGGACTTGGGCCACCCTCCACTGCCTTTCTGGGCCACAGCAGAGAGCTGGACTGTTAGAGGAGCAACCGGGACAGAATCCGGCACCCCAACAGGGACTAGGACCCGAGGTACTGGCGTTGCAGGCGGTGGATTAGCCTAGTGAGCCATGGTGCCTGCCCACAAATACATTTTCATTATAGTAAATATTTAGTTTATCATTATTTACCTAACTTTAAATGATTTGTAATACTGGAATATATTTGGAGATTATTAACTAACTTGCTTGCTACTTGCAGCATCTAACTTTTTTTTTGGAGAGAAAGATTTATCTTTTGGTGAATTCTCCAAATGCCCACATGAGTAATTTAACAAGAATGATGTGAGTGTGGGTTATTTATCAGCCTTAAGATGATCACAACCTTTTAAATCAACAAATAAGATTAAAATATTGACTTAAAAATGAAAGCCTAATGGTTTGCAAATTCACTTTTTTGGAAAACTTTTATTTAATAAATATTAAATTTCAAAAGTACAACTTTTGGATTTTAACAGCTTCCCCCTATAACCACCCTCCCACCTGCAAACCATCCCACCTCCTACTCCCTGTCCCATCCCATTCTTCATTAAGATTCATTTTTAATTATCTTTATATACAGAAAATCAACTTAGTATATACTAAGTAAAGATTTCAACAGTTTGCACCCACATAGAAACACAAAGTATAAAGTACTGTCTGAAGACTAGTTTTGCTGTTAATTCTCATAGTAGAACACATTAAGGACAGAGCATACATGGGGAGTAAATGCACAGTGACTCCTGTTGTTGATTTAACAATTGACACCTCTTATTTATGACATCAGTAATCACACAAAGCTATGGAAGCCTCTTGAGTTCACAAACTCCGACCTTATTTAGACAAAGCCACAATCAAAGTGGAAGTTCTCTCTTCCCTTCAGAGAAAGGTACCTCATTCTTTGATGGCCCATTCTTTCCACTGGGATCTCACTCACAGAGATTTTTCATTTAGGTCATTTTTTGCCACAGTGTCTTTGCTTTCCATGCCTGAGAAACTCATGGGCTTTTCAGCCAGATCCGAATGCCTTAGGGGCTGATTCTGAGGCCACAGTGCTATTTAGGGCATTTGCCATTCTATGAGTCTGCTGTGTATCCCACTTCCCATGTTGGGTCATTCTCTACTTTTTAATTCTATCAATTATTATTAGCAGATAATGGTCTTATTTATGTGATTCCTTTGACACTAATGCTATCTTTATGATCAATTTTGAATTAAACTGATCATTTTTACTAGTAAGATGGCATTGGTACCTGCCAACTTAATGGGATTTGGAGTTCCATGACACGTTTCTAGCTCTACCATTAAGTGGTAAGTCTGAGTGAGCATGCACCAAACTGTACCTCTCCTCCATTTCTTATTCCCACTCTTATTTTTAACAGGGATCAATTTTCACTTAAATTTAAACATCTAAGAATAATTGTGTGTTAATTAAAATAGTTCAATCAATGGTATTAAGTAGAAAAAATACTAAAAAGAATAAAATAGTAAGCTCCTTCTCGACAGTCAGGACAAGGGCTGATCAAGTCATTGTTTCTCATAGTGTCAGTTTCACTTCTACAAGTTTCCTTTTAGGTGCTCAGTTGTCACAGATCAGGGAGAACATATGATATTTGTCCCTTTGGGATTGGCTTATTTCACTCAGCATGATGTTTTCCAGACTCCCCATTTTAATGCAAATGACTGAATTTTATTTTTTTTACCACTGTGTAGTAATCTATAGAGTACATATCCCATAGTATCTTTATCCAGTCTTCTGTTGATGGGCATTTAGGTTGATTCCATGTCTTAGCTATTCTGAATTGAGCTGCAATAAACATTGAGGCACAGACAGCACTTTTATTTGCAAACTGGGATGGCTGGGTCATGTAGTAGGGCTATATTCTGGTTTCTGAGGAATCCCCAAACTGTCTCCATAGTGTCTTTACTAGTTGCATTCTCACCAAGAGTAGATTAGTGTGCCTTTTCTGCCACATTCTCACCAGCATCTGTTAAGTTGATTTCTGTATGTAAGCCATTCTAACCATGGTGAGGTGAAACCTCATTGTGGTTTTGATTTGCATTTCCCTGAGGGCTAGTGATCCTGAACATTTTTCATGTGTCTGTTGGCCATTTGGATTTCCTCTTTTGAAAAATGTCTTTTTAGGTTCTTGGCCCATCTCTTAAATACGTTGTTTGTTTTGTTGTTGTGAAATTTCTTGATCTCTTTGTTGATTCTGGTTATTAATCCTTTATCAGTTGTATAATTTGTGAGTATTTTCTCCCATTCTGTCAGTTGTCTCTTCACTTTCCTGACTCATTCTTTTACAGTACAGAAACTTCTCAATTTGTTGTAATCCCATTTGTTAGTTTTGTCTTTGGTGTTATATCCTTGATCAAATATAAGTTGGCTGTAGATGTTTGGATTGATTTCTGGCATTTCTATTCTGTTCCATTGGTCTATCCATCTATTTTTCTGTACCAGTACCATGCTGGTTTGATTATAACTGCCCTGTAGTATGTCTTGAAATCTGATATTGTGATGCCTTCGGCTCTGTTTTTGTTGTCCAAGATTGCTTTAGCTATTTGAGGTCTCCTGTGTTCCATATGAATTTTAGCATCATTTTTTCAAGATCTGAGAAAGAATGTGTTTGGTATTTTGATTGGTAACACATTGAATCTGTATATTGATTTGGAAGAATAGACATTTTGATGATATTGATTCTACCAATCCATGAGCATGGAAGATTTTTTCATTTTTTGGTATCCTCTTCTTTCTGTAAAGTTTTGTAATCCTCATCATAGAGATCTTTGACATTCTTGGTTAAGTTTATTCCAAGGTATTTTTTATGGCTATTGTGAATGAAATTGATATTAGAAGTTCTGTCTCAGCTGTGGCATTGTCTGTGTATACAAAGGCTGTTGATTTTTGTGCATTGATTTTATATCCTGCTACTTTGCTAAACTCTTCTATGAGTTCCAAAGTCTCTTAGTGGAGTTCTTTGGATACCCTAAATAAAGAATCATATTGTCTGCAAGGAGGGATAATTTGACTTCTTCCTTCCCAATTTGTATCCCTTTAATTTCTTTTTCTTGCCTAATGGCTCTGGCTAAAACTTCTAGTACTATGTTGAATATTCAATGGTGAGTGGGCTTCCCTGTCTGGTAGCAGCTCTCAGTGGGATGCTTCCAACTTTTCCCCATTCAATATGATGCTGACTGTGGGTTTTTCATAAATTGCTTTGATTGTGTTGAGGAATGTTCCTTCTATCCCCAATTTGCTTAGAGTTTTCATCATGAAAGGGTGTTGTATTTTACCAAGAGTTTTCTCTGCATCTATTGAGATAATCATATGGTTTTTCTTCTGCAGTTTGTTAATATGGTGTATCACATTGATTTGGGAAAGCTGAACCATCCCTGCATAACAAGAATAAATCCCACTTAGTCTGGGTGGATGATCTTTCTGATGTGATATTGAATTCTATTGGCCAGAATTTTATTGAGCATTTTTGTGTCAATGTTCACCAGAGAAACTGGTCTGTAAGTTTCTTTTTCTGCTGCATCTATTTCAGGTTTAGGAATTAAGGTGACACTGGCTTTGTAGAAAGAATTTGGGAGAATTCCCTCTCTTTCAATTGTTTTGAATAGTTTGAGAAGAATTGGAGTTAGTTCTTTAAATGTCTGGTAGAATTTAGAAGTGAATCCATCCGGTCCTGGGCTTTTTTTCTTGGGAGGGCCTTTATTACTGATTAAATTACTGACTTGGTTATGGGTCTGTTTAGGGTTTTTATGTTTTCATGGTTCAATTTAGGTAGGTTGTATGCGTCCAGGAATCCATGCATTTCTGCTAGATTTCCCAGTTTGTTAGCATACAACTCTTAGTAGTAATTTGTTTTAAAGATTTATTTATTTATTTGAAAGTCAGATTTACACAGAGTGAAGGAGAGGCAGAGGGAGAGAGAGAGATAGAGAGGTCTTCCATCCACTGGTTCACTCCCCAATTGGCTGCAATGGCCAGAGCTGTGCTGATCCAAAGCCAAGAGACAGGAGCTTCCTCCAGGTCTCCCACGCGGGTGCAGAGGCCCAAGGACTTGGGCCATCTTCTACTGCTTTCCCAGGTCATAGCAGAGAGCTGGATCGGAAGTGGAGCAGCCCGGTCGTCCATATGGGATGCCGGCACTGCAGGTGGTGGCTTTACCTGCTACACCACCACGCCAGCCCCTAGTAGTAATTTCTGATGACTCTTTATTTCTGTGGTGTCTGTTGTTACATTACTTTTTTCATCTTTAATTTTATTGATTTGGGTCTTCTCTCACTTTTTGGTTATTTGGGCCAATTGGTGTGTCATTTTTGTTTTTGTTTTTTCTTTTTAAAATCAACTATTCGTTTTGCTGATCTTTTGTAATGTTCTTTTGGATTCAATTTTGTTGATTTCTTTTCCAATTTTAATTATTTATCTTCTCCTACTAGTTTTGGGATTGGTTTTCTGTATTTTTCCTAGATATTTGGGATGCATTGATAGCTCATTTGTTTGGTGCCTTTTCAATTTCTTGATGTAGGCATCTATTGCTATAAACTTTCCTCTTAACACTGCTGTTATTGTGTCCCATAAGTTTTGATGTGTTGTTATCTTCAGTTGCTTCCAGAATGTTTTTCATTTCTCTTTCATGTATGACCCATTGTTCATTCAGGTACATCTTGTTCAGTATCCATGTGTTTCCATATGTTCTAGGGTTTCCTGAGTTCCTAATTTCCAGCTTCATTCCACTGGGGTCTGAGAAGATGCATCGTATGATTTTGATTCTTTTGAATTTGCTGCGACTTGCCTAGTATGTGGTCAATCCTAGAGAAAGTTCCATGCACTGCTGAGAAGAATGTGTATTCTTCAAGTATAGGATGAAAAGTTCTATAGATATATTAGATCCACTTGGTCTATAGTGTCTATTAAACCTACTGTTTCCTTGTTAATTTTCTGTCTGATTGATCTATTGCTGAAAGTGAGTATTGAAGTACTCAATACTACTCTATTGGAGCATAAGTCTCCTTTAAGTCCCTTAACATATCTTTTAAATAGTCTGGTGCCCTGTAATTAGGTGCATTGATGTTTATAATAGGTAGATCTTCCTGTTGAATTGATCCCATAATCATTATATAGTGCCCTGCCATTTTTCCAAAAATATTTCTAATATATAGTTTGAACTTCCTGTGTTCTTCTACTGAGAGATTTTTTTCCTTTACGTTCTTTCATATTGATGACCATGTTTCTGTGTATAACACATCTTTAAGCATCTTTTGCAGGGCTGGATGAATGGTGACAAATTCTTTCAATTTCTGTTTGCTATGAAAGGTCTTTATTTCACCTTCATTCACAAATGAGAGCTTTTCAGGATATAATATTCTGGGATGGCAGTTTTTTTTCTCTTAGTAGTTGGACTATGTTTCGCCATTCCCTCCTAGCCTGTAGGGTTTATGATGAGAAGTCTGCTGTGAGTCTAATTGGAGATCCTCTGAGAGTAATCTGGCATTTCTCTCTTGCACATTTTAGAATCTTTTCCTGAAGCTTCATTGTGGGGAGTTTGATTACAATGTGTGGTGGCTCGTATCTTTTCTGGTCATGCCTATTGGGAGTTCTGTGTGCTTCCTGTATGTGGATGTCTTTCTCCAAACCCTGGAAGTTTTCTGCAAGTATCTCACTAAAAAGGCCTTCTAATTCTTTTTCTCTCTCCATGCCTTCAAGAATCCCCAGAACCCAGATATTGTTTTTTTAATAGTATCCTGTAAATTCCCAATAATATTTTTTAGATTTCTAATTTCTTCTTCTTGCCTTCAGTTTGACTCTATACTTTCCTGTTCTCTTTCAAGTCTGATTTCTCTCTTCTTCCTCACTGATTCTGTTTTTAAGGCCTTCAACTGCATTTTTTATTTTTTCTATTGAATTCTTAATTTTGGTTTTTCTTCAATATCTCAATTTCATGTTCTATTGAATTCTTCATTTCATTTTGATTTCTCCTTAAGATTTAGTTTTCATGAGAGAGATTTTTTTTCATATCCTGCATGGATTTCAGTACTCTGTGTGCTTGGTTTTGATTACTTCTAAGTGTTCTTATCATCAATGTATTGAGTTCCATTTCTTGCATTTCTTCTATTTCATTGTCTTCATAATCTTGTATTGAAGTGTCGCGTTTTTTTGGGAGCATCATGTTGTCTTCCTTATCCTTGTTTCTTGGATTGTTGTGTTTGTTGTTCAGCACTTGTGGAAATTCTCATTGGTTTCTTCTTCTTCTTTTGCTTTTATTTCTGCTGTGGTGGCGTTTTTCGTTGTACTATGACTCTGTAGATAAGTGGACTATCTGCTTTCAGCGAATCTCTAGAGGCTTGTGGTGGATGTGGCCAGAAAACTCTGTTCAATTCTTCAGGTTTAAGGACGTGCCTAAGGTGACACACCCAGGTTTGATGTGGTAAATCTCTCTCTCTCTCTCTCTCTCTTTTAATCAGAGGGGAAGTATTTCTGCTCAGCTAAGCTCTTCACTTTGATGGTGATCAGTGCCTGAGCGGTAGCCCCAGTGGGTTTATTTGTCTGCACTGTCACAAGGACCTCACAATGAATCTGTGCAGTCTTCAGTGTAAGTTCAGATTCCCCTGCAATGTCTCCCACCATCTAGCCAGGTCCGCCTGAGCTTGTGGTGTCTCCTACCAAGACTACTCAAAGTCTCAGCCACACCGTGACTTCTCCCACACACTCAGTTTTGTTTTTTTTTTCACAATCCCAGTTCAGAAGTTCCATACAGTCACTAGGTCTTAGCCTCCTGTTATTACTCCCCACCAGAGTCAGGTTTCTCTGCTCAGCTGATTGCTGGTTGCAAACACAAGCTGCCGCTGCTGTTATGTATGTCCAAAATGGAGCTGGCTCTATTAGCTTGTATGCCTTTGTAAGGCGATCAGAGAGAAATGTGTCTCTATGGCCCCTTTTATTTTTTCTCTCATCTAGTTAGGTTGGTGTACTTTCCCCCATGGGGCTTCAAGCCTTGTTCCCTCTAGGCTCTTCCTGCTGCTTTTTTGCCAGTGTCTCCAGCTACTGCAGTCTCATCTCACCTTACTTTCCAATGCTGGAGCTTAGCCTCTCAGATGCTGGTGTCTTGAGCTGTGGGTGACCACACCCTTCAAGTAGGTCCACTGTGTCCTTCTAATTTTGGAAGAGTTTCCTCTGCCATTTTTTTCTCTAACTCTTTCCTGAGACTACACTATCTCCACTTTTTTTTTACTACCTTCTCCTGGACTAGATCAATAAGCTTTCTCCCTATTCTACCATCTTCTCTATGCTTCTTTATGGGAAACCCTTGTTTTAATCATTACAAAATGTCCATATTTGACCCTATGGCCTTATACTAAGAACTGATTACATTAAGAAATGAAAGCTATGTCTGCTTCTAATGTCAACTCGGTCCTTGGTGGAGTACCCTACAATATTCCTGCTGAATTTCTCAGTTGAAAATGGTTCTATATTTCTTCAGAAGGCATTTCCAAGGAAACAATTCAAGGTCTTTGTTTGAAGTCTATATAAATACCAAAGGAAATAAAGGATGCTGTGGTGAGGTTCAGAGAATAGGATGCAGGTCTCCACTTCTCTGCTGCAGAAGGACAGTACATGCCTCAGCAGAAATCAATATCAGGTATAGGCCAGATACAGAGAGGATTTCAGGTCTGATCTTTTGGGGCCTGAACAGGGAACAAGATTTTGTAAGTTGCCATACAATTATTGTCCACACAGAAAGAGGGAAACTAGAGGGGCCATCACATCTCAGGGCCATCACAGCTAAAGCACACTGCAGTAATAGGAGAGGTGGGGAGGGGCATAGGCTCCAGCACAGTACACGCTCAGCACAATGATAGGGTCCATGCACCCTTGCTGCTTCTTTGTATGATCCAAAGACTTCTGTGGCTTAGCAGCACTGGAAATTCTTAGAGTTCCCAGGGCCAAAGTCCATCTGTGTTCTCCCACTCTTGTGTACAGGAGGCCTAGCCTGGGCTGGTTGGTCATCTGCAGACATTGCCATCCCACAGCCTGGCTCTTGGCTGTCCTCCTAGGGTATCATAGACAAATGAGGAATATATCCCTGGTGTGGGATCTAGCATAGGGCTGGAAAGGTCTACTCCTCACTGTGCACACCCTGTTGGATCACACACCGGGCCGATTACCTGCTCAGGCTCTGAACCAAGTCAGGCACAATCAGCACGAGCTCCTGAAGAAAGTGCTCTTCCTGCACAATTAGTTCCAGCTGCTCACAGAATGCTCTCTCTCAGCCTGGGACAGGTCCATTCTCCAGCTCATCCATCTATGAGCATGCCCATCACAGCTGGGATTTGGGGTTTTCAGATGCAGGCTGGAGGCATCCTCATTCATTGTTTTAGGGAAAGTGAGATGTTGAGAGGTAGTGTTTTCAGCTCCACTCTTTCACTGGAAGGCTTGAAGCTGTGGTCAATGTCTGCCTGAAGGTCCACAGAGCCAAGGAAGGGTGTGAGAGCACAGAGGAGGGAGCAGGATCATGTTGGGCAATCCAAGATGGGATCAGGCTGAGGGGAGGAATAGGCGAGACTCTCTGTGAACACATGTTGTCTGTGTTTGTCTCTCAAGATTGGGTCTTGCAGAGCATTTCCAAGTCCAACAGTGAGGATGAAGCCCCTCAGGTATGAGCAATACCCACAAAGACTGGAGAGTCAAATTAGGGGAAGGCTTGGATTATCTGCTGCTTTGGACTTTGGAGAGGACATATTAACTCAGGAGGAAAAAATATATTGCATGTAGACGTCTGTTTTGTTCTTTTTTACATTAATTATAGAGTAGGAAGAGGTTATATACCCATGGGATTGGAGCAAACTGAATTTTTACTGATCATTTCTTGCTTTAGTATTTAAAACTTTACATTTTCTCTGCTGCTGACCATCCCTGGCTTTGCCATTGCAAAGATCAAGTCCACTGCATTGTGATAGGACAGCACTGCCTGCATATTCAGGACAAGAGATGTTTGAGTTTTCTGTTGACCATTATCTTAGTCCACTTTTCACTGCAACATAATACCTGAGACTCTGTATTAATAAGGAAGAGAAATTTCTTTCTTCTCACGGTTGGCAGGTCAAAGACCAAGATGGTGCCATTGTGTCTGAGGAAGGGCTCTTTGTTGCATCCTCGATTCACTTGGCAGAAGGCAGAAGTGCATGGGATACAGTGGGACACCATCTCTCACACACACTGGCTGGAACCCACACAGTCCTGTAGCAAGTGCCAGGTGACAGTGAGTAGTGGACCCTGCCCCTCTGCACAGCCAGTACATGTACCAATGCTTTTGTGCTCTATCTTCACTGTCTACTCCCAGCTTACAACACAACCTTCTCACGCCCAGGTTTGGCCAAGTTAAAGAATAATTCCTCTGAGCTGACAGAGGAGGCCCCAACATCCTAGAATTGTGATGGCCAAGCATTACTTTGAGTTCCTCTTGGCATCCCCATCTCACCCAAGACTGGAATAGGCTTTGTGACAGGCTGTTATCCAGCTGCTACTGGAGATACTGCATAGCTGCACAGGCTTCCCAGAGGATCTGTGTTAGGGCATTCTGGGCTGGAAACACACACTGGCCCTCACGGTCCTGCTGACCTCATCCCTTGGAACGTACTGGGCTCAGTGGAGTGCCTCTGGGCTGTGTGTCGCTGTTCCCCTCAGATGTACTGCTCCAAACACACAGTACTGAACTGTTCCCTCCTCTAGGCAGACCCAGCAGATTCCCTGTCCTCAGGCCTGCCTGGTGTCCTTCTTCCCAGTCTTTCCACTGCTCACTGAAAACTCTAGCAAGTCCCATTTATTGATATGGCCAAAAATAAACCTGCTGTGGACTCCCTGTTGCCTCCTTGGCACACTACCAGAATTTGAACAAATTAAATTTCCTCTCCTTTTTGGGGCATCTTTTCAAATGGGTCAGGAAACCTGGGATTGCTATGTTGATTAAATATTTCCAAACTCCACAAGGTTAACCCGGATATATGGACTTGGTCCTTGTTATCTTGTTACCTTCTCAGGCCCCAACAGGATACCAGGATATTCGCTCCCCACATTTAGAATTGATCTCCAGAAATATTGCTGTGCATGAAAATATATTTTTAAAAGATTTATATACTTATTTGAAAGGCAGAGTTATGAGTTGGAGCGAAAAATAAAAAAATAAAAAGAGATCTTCCATCCAATGTTTCAGTCCCTACATAACCTCAATGACAAGGTTGGGCCAGGCCGAACCAGGATCCTGAAACTCCATCTGTCTCCCAAATGTCTGGCAGGGACCCAAGCATGAGCCATCTTACACTGCTTTCCAAGGCACATTAACAGGGAACTGGATCAGAAGGGGTGAACCAGGGACACCAATCAGTAATCCTATGGGGTGGTCACCACACAGGACGCTTTCACCTGCTGCACCACAATGCCAGCTCCAGGTGGCAGTATAGCATTATCTTGGGCTCCAAAGCTCCCATAGCAGACAATAATATGAATGGTGGAGGTCGACAAGGACAAAGGAAATGGACAATATTTATGAGCCAAAATAGAGGAAGGGAAACATGAGGGATGAAAAACAATGTGTTGCACACATCAACAAATGGACAGTGGCTACACAAGGAGGAACAAGGTGACATTCCTAGTGAGTATTATGGGATACTGAGGGCTCAAGGAAGAGGTCAAAGTTCAGAGATCCTCTAACTCATTACAAAGGTGAAGCCATCCAATCCCAGGAACAGGGGTATAGAGATGGAGCCCCAAGAGGGCCTCAAGGTTGGCCTACATCATCCAACCAGCAGCAGGGGTCCAAGTCCTCACCTCAAGTATAACTCTTCCCTTTTCTTTTCTCTGGCAACCTCATCACTCCCTGCTCCTGTGCACATGGAAGGCTACGTGGTAGTCTCTGAACTTTCCATTGGAAGTGGTGATCTGGGGTTAAGTGTTTCCTTTTTCATATCTTTCTGATTCTCTGGCTTTTTGCTCAGAAGCTCCTATTCCTTTGTCTCCCTCATTCCCTCCTCACCAGAGTTGATGATTCTCATTGTGAAGAACCTGGTATGATCTAGGCACTTGATATACTTGCACCATGGATGCTGATACAATCTCTCTACAGCCCTCCTTTCTCAGTTGATCAAACTTGCCTTCACTCCTGACCCCCAGACTACACTATGAAATGGTGCTGAGCAATCTGGCTGGCCTACAAGGGAACTGACCTGGGGACAGGCAAGCTGGGTCCCAATCTCGGTGGGAGGGAGGTCTCCAGGGAAGTCTGAATCTGTCCTTATTGTCCACCAAGACAGGTCAGACAGGTCTTCTCCTGCAATGCCTGCCTCAAGAAACTCATTCTGGTCTCCTTCCAGCTGTTCACGTGTTTCCTTGATGTGAATCACACTCAAAGCTTTCAGGACATTGAGGATCTCGACCAAGAAGAACAGGAAATGTGAGTTTGCAGCAGGTAGATGGGGGTCAGGGAAATAAGGTCACATGGACTCCATTGTTCCACATTCTTTGTGACACCTCAGGGATGCCAACTAAATGTAGACCAGAAGTGGAGAGGATGCCAATGAGCCTGACCTTGAGAGTGGAGATGAATGGATGTTCAGGATCCACACAGGTGAGTGAAGGATGTGCCCTGAGGTGGTCCCATGAAGCACATCCCCGTTCCATGGAAGCTCCTAGAGCTGCTAGGAGTTTTGCTTTCATCTGAAGGGAAGGCTGTAGGTGCTAGCAGGATTAGCAGGCAAATGACTCTGGAGAGGGCTGTTAGTAGTGTAGTTGTGTTGTGTCTGGGGAGAGCCAACACAGCTGTTGAATATCTCCCTCTACAAGGTGAGTCCCTGCCAACCCAACCTGAAGTCAACAGGGAGCCTTACAGGTGTGGGGAGACACTGGGGGTTGTCCCTGACCACCTCCAACTCAGGAAGATTAGGAAGAGGGTGAGACAGAGAGAGGCACCTTTGGGTGCCTTTTCACACCAGGAAGACAGCCCACTGTACACATCTTTATATCCTTGTAGCTACCCATCCCAACCTGACATCACATAAGAGCCAGCACAGAACACAAGAGCTGTGGGGATTTACCCAGGCCTTTTGGGGCCCTCAGCCTCCATTCTCAGAGGTTGATAGATGCTTTTTCACATGTTGATTGTTTATTTTTGTGCATATAAACTTTTCTATGTGCCTGTTAATTGTCAGCAATTAAGGCAAAACTCACTTTGAAGAGTGACAGGAGCAGGGTGTCAAGGACATAGTGTTCTTCTCATTTGTGCACTAATTTTATACTTCAATTACAAATACACACTGGCTGCATGGCCCTCTCAAAAGAAATGTCTTCCATCACATTTTCCATGCTCAAATATAGTAAAGCAATAATGGTTGGGTTAATGTCACAGAATAATTCTTGCCAATAAAATCCCTGAAATGACTTCTACATGGAGGATAGAAAGAACTTCTACATGATTAGGGAAGGAAACCAAAGAGCTCTATGCAGTTGTCCATAATTAACATGTAGGTCACAGGCCCCAGGCCTGTGGGGTAAGAACTGAGTAGGCAGCATCAGGACTCCCATTATGTGTCATCAAACCTCCTTCTCATAAGACCCAGGGGAGTGGGCCTTGGATTTTTTTTTACAGGCAGAGTGGACAGTGAGAGAGAGAAAGACAGAGAGAAAGGTCTTCCTTTGCTGTTGGTTCTCCCTCCAATGGCCACCGTGGCTGGGGCACTACAGCCAGCACACTGCGCTGAACTGAAGCCAGAAGCCAGGTGCTTCTCCTGGTCTCCCATGGGGTGCAGGGCCCAAGCACTTGGGCCATCCTCCACTGCACTCCCGGGCCATAGCAGAGAGCTGGCCTGGAAGAGGGGCAACCGGGACAGAATCCGGCATCCCCACCAGGATTAGAACCCAGTGGAATAGGCAGAGGATTAGCCTAATTAGCTGCGGCACCGGCCTGGCCTTGGATTTTTAATCCCAGGGGCCAAGAGATCTCCCCTTTCCTGTACATCAGGTTCAATGCCATGTGAAATGTCCCCTGAAGGCTGCTCAAGTGAATGCCTAATGGAATTCACAATTGTAGGACATCCATGCCCCACACAAATGGGCCTCAGTGACCCATGGCCCTGATTTCTGTGGAGGTCAGGACTTAGGGTTACCCTCCAGAGCACAGGAGCCTTCTGAGTGCTGCACACCCATCCCATGGTCCCTACCCCTACAACATCCTTGTCCTCCCCCACTGATCCCTGTACCTGTTTCATCTTTGCAGAAACTTTTAGCAACTTAGGAGACTGCAGTGTGGAGTCCTGGGATGCAGAGGAGCTGGAGTTTCCCAAGCCATCGGAAACTTGAACCATACAGGAGGAGACACAACTGCAGCCACATGCACCTCATCAGTCTTCTGGTAGCTTTGACATTACATTCTTGTCACCCAGTACTAGTTGATTTTCACATGCTTTTCTGTCAAAGAAAATACATGGAAAGAAAACACCTTTAGCAAATGTAGAACTTAAAATGATCAGAGAGCAGTCACCCTAGTGAGTACCACCACCATTCTCTCCCTCAAGAGGAATCTCGTTTGGTCTTCACTTGAAGAAAGTCACTGCCAAGTTGGCTGCTTCAATCTGTCCTTACAGGAATGACTTTCTAGGGATTTTGTCTCACATCTGTTCCTTTCTCTGGAAGGGATCATGGGGTCCATCTCACCCAAGATCTTTCTCAAAGACTTGGATGCCACTGCATTTTTTAACTAATGTCAGCTTGCACAGCACGCAGTTCCTGGCTTAACCTTTTCTTCTTGAGCATCTTAAATATATTCTTTTCCCTCCTAACCCAGATAAGCTGGATCCTTTTCATTCCCTTCTATGTTACTCATCTGTGTTTTCTAGATGCCTGAGTACTTTTTATTTAATTCCCAGATTTTACTAGAATAGAAATGACTTCAATCACTCTAAGTATGACCCGGTTTTCTGTGAAGATGGACTTTGAGAGCATATTGTCATTTTCTGAAATAGTTTGAATTAAAATTAATAGCTTTAGATCATTGCATTGGTATTCCTCTTCCAAGAATCTCAGTCATACATATGCTTGTATTCAACTTCTAGTATTTCTCTCTCATCTTCTGAAATCTTTGGTCAAGCACCTATTCTTTATATTTCCCCTTTCACCTTCTGTTTCTTGAAAGGCACCATCTGTCTCTGTGTTTCTTCTGGTTTGCATTTCATGAGTGATGTTATTTTTTCCCGTTTTCCTTTTTTCCTGAGTTCTGTACATTCATTTCTGAGTTTCCCTGATTCTTAGTATTGATGTCCTTTCATGCTTGGTATCATTGTCTGAGCTATTTTCCCTCATCCTGTAAACTACCCTGCTGAGAACACAAATTACACAAAGATGTAAGTATTTGCATGTATCAGAGAGTCCTTTTTGTCTTTTTATTACTGATTTCTCCCTTTAGTACTTTTGTATCTAGTTGTGCATAATGTCACCAAGATTTTGGTTTTGTTCCTTTTAATAGAAAATTTGGCTTTGGGAATTGTCAATGAATATAGGATTCAGAAATATTTGTCTCAATTGTATTTGCAATGCTGAAAAAAAATGACACCTAATTTCTTGGCTCTGTATTTTATCCTTATTTCATGTGAGTTTCCCCTCTGAAAACCCCTCTTTCCACTTAACCTTATTATCGATACTATTTAGGAAGGCCTCTTATATAAGAAAACAATAGTCCCCAATTTTGCAAACCTGTATTTATTTTCCTTTATATTGGGGGTATCAGAATCTTGAGATTATGGAGTTAATTTCTATTATGTCTACAAAATTATTTCTCTGAGTGACTGATTAGCCTGTTTTTATTGGTCACCATTTTATTCATAGGATTATTAAGTTTTCAAATATTTTGGTTTCTTTGAGTCACAAAATCTGGAGTTTTTTTTTCTTATTTACATTTGTGTCACTTAAGTTTAGAACTAAAAATTTTCATTTACTTTAACATCAATCTTATTTCAGAAAAATTTGATTTTAGATACCAAAAATTTTTTTAAGTTAATTAGTGATTGCTATGCATTTTTAATCCCTTAGATTATCAAAGAGGTACAGAAAAGGTCAGGTCCACCTAGGCCCATAACTCCAGCGGAAATGAGTTTTGCCAAGTTCAGGCATATACATCAGGCTTACCATGGTCTCTTTTGTTGACACAGAGTGGCCAAGGATCATCCTTACTGATTTACCCTTGTTGTCCTTACATGCACTATCTTGGAAATACATGGTTAAAGCAAAAATATTCTTTGACATTTCTTTGCTGACATAAAAAACTTAATATGAAAGAAGATAAAAACTCTCATCCATAAAATGTCATGAATCCCATTCCTGAGCAATTAAAGAATTACACACATATACACACTACAGCCTGGAAAATAAAATGATGATGTTATACTCACATACCAGGAGTTCATGAATGAACATCTTTGTGGCTTCTGGTATCCTGGGATGTTCTACTGCTCACTATCCATGGATTCCCATTGGTGGAATGGCTGAACTTCCCCCCCTCCCCCACCAGCTGCTTCTTTCTTTTTCAAGATTTAGTTAGTTATTTGAAAGGCAGAGTTAGAGAGAGAAGGAGACACATACATGCATACATACATACACCCACACCCACACCCACACCCACACACACAGAGAGAGAGAGAGAGAGAGAGAGAGAGAATTCCATCCACTGGAGGTTTACTCTCCAAATGTCACAACATCTAGGGCTGAGCCAGGCCAAAGGCTGAAGCCAGTAGCTTCATCCAGATCTCCTGAATGGGTGCAGGGGCCCAGGCACTTGGGCCATCTCCCACTGCTTTCCCAGGTGCATTGGCAAGGTACTGGATCAGAGGTGGAGTAGCCTGGTCATAAACTGGGACCACCATGCTGGCCTTCAGAGCTGTATCACAACTCCACCCCACACACATACACACTCATGGCATCAATTGTGAACAAAAGACAAGATTCATATCATACAAGCTCTTCAAGCCTCTGATATCCTGCAAGCATATACAGGTGATCTGTCTCCAAACAGTCCAGGCATTCTTTGGCAGGATTCATGGATGGCACAGTGCGTACCTGTGACTTCAGAAACACGTGCATGGCATGCAGTGGATGCATTGGTCTGGCCTCCTGATGCAGTTGTGTATGATGTGGATAGTTCAGAGGCAGTAGGTCCAGAAGTGATGATAACAGTGGATGGAGGGCCAGTGCTATTGTGCAGTGGGTTAAAGCCCAGGCATGAAACCCCAGCATCCCATATGGGTGCTGGGTCTAGTCCCAGCTGCTCCTCTTCTGATCCAGCTCTCTGCTATGGCCTGGGGGATCAGTAGAATATGCCCCAAGTCCTTGGCCCCTTGCACCCATGTGGGAGGCCCAGAAGAAGCTCTTGGTTCCTGGCTTTGGATCAGCACAGCTTCTGCTATTGCAGCCATCTGGAGAGTGAGCTAGCAGATGGAAGACCTCTCTCTATGCCTCTCCTTCTGTATCTTTGTAACTCTATCTTTAAGTAAATAAATATTTTAAAAAGTAGATGGAACATGAGCTACAGCCTTAGACACAGTGAGCAGGGGGGCCAGAGAAGTAACTTCCTTGGAAATACCTGGAAACCACATATTCTTCACATATTTCCACATATGTGGAAACCTCACATATTCTTGGAGGGGCATTATAGACCTGTGGCTTGTTTACTGGCTATTCAAATGGGACATGTGGGAGACAACAAATCCCCACATCAGAGGCTGAGAATAAAGCATGAAAAACCACATAGAAGCACAAGAATGAGTCCAATAAAGGACCTTCTGTTGGTGAGTGGGTTATCTCCCTTGTTGGAGGGCACAGGAATGTGAACTGTCTATGCATAATCTAAGATCAGAACAGAGAGACAGACTGAGCATCTAGATCAGCCATGAGCCCCTGGACCTCATGCTAACTAGATTCCTGGACAACTACCAGTTCATCAATGGGAATTTGAGTGCTGCAAGGGATAGGTATCAAAAGTTATCCTCTTGGGACACATTCTCCCCTTGATGTATTTAAGAAAATGTGTGAAAATGCTGAATGAATGTTTAAAGACACACATATATAACTTTACAAATGCCTTAAATACCTCTATACTTTGGAAAATAATGTTGAGGGACTGTACTGTGGTGTGGTGGGTAAAGTTGTCACCTCTAGTGCCGGCATCCTATATGGATGCTGGATCAAGTATCCGCTGCTCCAGTTTTTTTTTTTTTTTAAGATTTATTTATTCATTTGAAAGGCAGGGTTACAGGGAGGCAGAAGGAGAAGGAGAAGGAGAGGCAGAGAGAGAGAGAGAGAGAGATTTTTCCATCTGCCGGTTCATTCCCAAATGGCTACAATGGAGCTGTGCCAATCCAAAGCCAGGAGCCAGGAGCTTCTTCTGGGTCTGCCATGTGGGTGCAGGGTCCCAAGGACTTGGGTCATCTCCCACTACTTTCCCAGGCCATAGCAGGGATCTGGATCAGAAGTGAAGCAGCCAGGTCTTGAATAGGAGCGCATATGGGATGGAGGAACTGCTGGTGGTAGCTGTAACTGCTTTGCCACAGCATTGGTGACTGCTCCACTTCTGATGCTTCTCCTGGCTAATGTGCTTGGGAAAGCAGCAGAAGATGGCCCTAGTGCTTGGGCTCCTGCACCCTCATGGGAGACCTGGATGAGACCCCTTGCTCCTGGCTTCTACGTGGCCCTGGCTGTTATGGTCACCTGGGGTTTGAAACAGTGGATGAAGATCTCTCTCTCTCCCCTCCTCCCTCTCTCCCTCTCTCTTCTCTCTCTCTGCCTCTCCCTCTCTGTAGCACTGCCTTTCAAAAAATTATGAAATCTTTTGTAAAAAATAAAAAAAGAAAATGTCATTTCTTACTTGTGAAGCTGTATCCTTCCTTCCAGGATGTTTCCCTCTCAAAGGAAGTAGGAAGTCAGGACTACCTTTAATTGACAAATGTGCACACCACAAATCCATGAAAACATATGTATCCTAGAAATAAATACAGATAGAAACCAATCCATAACACCCATGGACATGACATTCACAACACATTGGGCTTACAAAAGTAATATACACAGCCCCCAAAGAGCTCACACAAAATTGGACATACACACTCAAGCTCTTTACATAGGGGCAAATGAGTCCTCCTCTTCTGTGCTGGAAAGCATGGGGGTCAGAAACACCTAGAGAGACCTTTTGCTGATATTTCCATTGACCATGGGATGACACCAATCACCATGGACATGTAAGTGCATCAACCTTGACACCAGGGACCTCAACATCAGTGGGTTGCTGGCCATTCTTTCCTAAGAAAGAAAACCATGGCCACTCTTTTCCAGAAAGAAAACCCACATTTTGAAATACTCATGGTACTCAAAGACTTAGGGGTTGACAAGGGTAGGTGAAGCCTGGCCTCTCCCCCCAATCTATTCACAAACTCAGTGTTTTGGGGAAGGTTATTTTGTAGTCACTAAACCTGGGTACCAGGTCATATGGAATGAGGCTGGAGGGATGGTCCTGCCACAACCAAAATGGGGTTGTGTGTAGACTCCTCAGGCCCAGGAATTGGAACAGGCCTGAAGGTTACACACTCCAGGAAAGCCAGCTCTGGCCAAAACAGCATGTCCTAGAAAGACCACCCAGGGGAACTGCAGGGCCAGCTCACTGACTCTCTTGGAAACAACTGGGGTCCACATGCTGTACACCCTCCCCCCACTTTGGAGAGGCAGACAGGACCCATGGCTTTCTGACAACATCCCATGTGAAAGCTATTCTTCACCATGTAGAGGCTGGATGTCTGGTCTGAAAGCCCAGGAGGATGCATAAGAAGAGTGCTAACTTAGGGACCATCAGTTCTAGGCCAAGACACTTGGCAAAACTGTTGGAGGTGTGTGCATATGTAAATTGCCCATGCACAGAGCCAGGAGTCAGGACCAAGGCCATGGGTCAGCCCCAGACCCCTGTCCATCAGTCTTTCCAGGAGTCCCCTGCTTCAACATTGACAGATGGAGACTCATATCATGGCCACAACAAAAGTTAAAACTCTTAGACAAAAAATACACATTACACACATCTGTAAATGTATATATGTATTAAACAAACCTCTGAGGAAGTGTATATATTGTATATATACTCGTATTGGTCTACAAAGCACAGGTAATGGTTCCTTTAACTGTGGAGCTGTATGCAATAATCTGACATTGCAGGAGGGAGGAATTTACTTCTGCCATTTTTTCTAGAGCTTACACACTCAAAAATACATGCAAACATATATCTCTTCAAAGTGAGTAGCAGAGAAATAATTCCATTAGTCTTCATGTTTCTGAAACAAGACAATGTACATATACAAATAACTACACACAAAATACCAGGGAACACACACATAGACACACATGTAGTGTATCTAGACTATTTGTCCAGGAGGCATGGGGCCCTCCACACCTCACTGGCAAGCTTAGAGCATAACACACCTGGAGGCCCTTCAATGTCCATTCCAGGGGCCCTTAGTGCACACCAATAACCAGGGCCTTTTCACTAAAACAGCCCTGACAACAGGAATCTGAATCTTGGTGGGAAGATGGCCACTCTGTCCACCAAAGTAAAATACATCCTTTGAATCAGCTATGAGCCTGAGCGACTCAGATGTCAAACGAACTGAAGTTGTGCCTCTTTGTGGAGAATTTTCCCATGAAGAGAGCTATGTTCTGAGGCTGACTTGGAGGTAGTCTATGTAGGCCTGAGTTCTGATGACATAAGTCTGGTGGTACAGGTCTGCCATGTGAGAGTGCCCTGATGATAACTTGGAACTTCCAAGGCTCTCTTTGGTTGTTTATGGCCCCCATGCTTTCCAGGACAGGAAGGACAATGGTCAGCCAAAGGCTCATATGACTTCAGTCCAGACTGCGTTCCACACTTCTCCTGGCCCATGATTGGCAGGCTCTGCTCTGTATACTATTCATAGCTAAAATAGTGCTCTTGGAGAAATCCTGGCAAAAATACACCTTAAAATGTACATAAACATTGAACAAACTCCTAAAGATACATGCTTCACTATCTGACTACTTGTACCACTCTATAAACATAGCAAAAATGGTTCCTTTGCCTGTTGAGTTGTATTCCTGCATCCAGGATGCTTCAACTCCTTAGCAGAAAAGAATACATTAATGCCATCATTTCTACAAATGTATACAAACACAAATACATACAACATGTACACCACAGGAACAAGTAAAATAGAAAGACATCTTATCCCACATGTATAAGAAATTATACATATACAAATAAGACACACAGCACATTAAAACACACAGTCTCACACACATACACACACACACACACACACATTTACTTCCTTTGTCTACTGCCCATTTGGCCCTTCCCTCCAGTATTGGCAATATTGAGGGTACACACCCAAGGAATCCTTTCACTGCAATGGCTATGGATTCATGGCCACACCAATCACCAGGGACATGTCACTGAACTACCTATGGCAGCAGGTAGTTCATTAGAGAGCTGACCATTCTTTCCAAAGATGTTCAGTAGAAGGAAAACCACCTTTTGGTTAAGTCAAAGAGCTTAGACTCTCTAGTGCCAATAGGTCTGGCAGGAACTGGACCTCTACTTTAAGAACATTCTCTCACATTGTGTTCTCACTTCACCATGGAGACAGTACACATAGGTATGGTATAGCATGGCACCAGACTAGATGGACAACCCTCCAGGATGAGACTTCAAGGAGGATGTTCCAGACTTACAAAAGCCAGGGAAAGCCCCAGACCCTGAACACTATGTCCTATGACAAAGCTGGCTCTGCCTAAAACTCCCTTGCCTAGAGAGGCCAATGTAGCTACATGGAGGACTGGCTCACTGACTGAGAAACAACTAGAAACCATGTGTCTTAGGCCACCCACATTGAAACCCTAGCACTCCCAGCAACAACAAATCCTGGCATTACAGACTGAAGAGGGGCTTTCAGGCAAAAAACAAAGCCCAGAGGACAAAAAAGATAATGACGGATGAACACGACCACATGAAATTTAAACATAACAAACAAGCAACATGAAAACAGCCAATGCTATGAGATCATCTCTGTGAGTGAGTGTGTGCAAAGGATGCTGCCAGCCCATTACACAGTGCCCTAGAAACACATACAATTTCTGTGTTTATTTAAAGAAAGGTTTAAAGGATTCTAGTTTAGTATTATCCATTATAATAAGGAATTCCGAGCAGTGGAGATTTCAGGCATTCAGTGAGAGAACGTACCTTACATAAATTCCAATATGTCCATGCCCACAGTACTCTGGATCTGTAGTTCATTTGTGTTTTAATGGGGAAATCACAGGTGATGAAATATTAAATGGAAAAAGCAAGTTACATAACTTCCCCAGTTTAAAAATGGTATGCACATTTTTTTAAAATAAAATCAAATGTGGACAAGCAAAGACACTAACTGAAACAATTTCAAAAAATGGGAATTAAGTGCCTTCCATGTCAACACTTTTCTGTTAACCAATTAAGCCCATGTAGTATTGTCAGGATAGACACATTGGTCAATGAAGAACAGACACCCAACCAAATATGACTACACATTTCCACCTATAATCTGCTCACATAACCACAAACCTGTACTGAGGATGGCATATCCCCAAAGTCACATATGATGTGCAAGCCCACCAAAATGCAAAATCACTTTCAAAGAACATGGACATGTGACAAAATACACCTTATTCCACTAGAAAGCACATGAGAATATAAACACTGTATGCCATCTAAGTCATGGCTTCACATTTGACTCAATCAAATATGCCCACACTGTCCAAATTTACAATGCCCAGAGCCCCAGATATAACATTTCCTCAAGTAAACAATCTGCTTTGTATTATTACTCCCATATTTTCATCACTACTTGTTTTCTCTATAGTAGAAGCTGATATGGGAACAGGATAGACAGTTTAGCCACCTGCAGCCAATAATCTAGCACATATAGGAGCTTTGGTAAATTTACTATCTTTGCACTTCACCTGGCAGGTGTCTCAACAAATTTTAGAGCCACTAATTTCATCATCATAATAGTTGATATTAAATCACTTACTATATTCAAATACCCAGCACCACCATTTGTATGATAATTATTATTTATAGTTATAATTCTCCTGGGACTGGCATTGTGGCACAGCAGCTTAAAGCCCTGGCTTGCAGCACCGGAATCCCATATGGGAGCCAGTTTGAGTCCCATATGCTCCATTTCTGATCCAGCTCCCTGCTAATGCACCTGAGAAGGCAGAAGAGGATGGCCCAAATCCTTGGGCCCCTGTACTCACATGGGAGACCCAGAAGAAACTCATGAGTCCTGGATTTGGTATCTCAGCTTTGGCCACTTCAGCCAATTGTCAATTGAACCAGAGGATAGAAAACCTATCACCCTCTTAGTCATTACTTCTCTCTGTAACTCTGCCTTTCAGATAAATAAAATAAATATTAAAAAAAATAGAGGGGGCCGGCACTGTGGCTCACTTGGTTAATCTTCCACATGCAGCGCTGGCATCCCATATGGGCACCGGGCTCTAGTCCCAGGTGCTCTTCTTCTAGTCCAGTTCTCTGCTGTGGATAGGAAGGCAGAGGAAAATGGATCAAGTGCTTGGGCCCCTGCAACCACATGGGAGACCAGGAGGAAGCACCTGGCTCCTGGCTTCATATTGGTATAGCTCCGGCCATAGTGGCCATTTGGGGGGTGAACCAATGGAAGGAAGACCTTTCTCTCTGTCTCCTTCTCTCACTGTCTAACTCTATCTGTAAAATCAAAAAAAAAAAAAATACATAGGAGCAAGCATTGCGGTGAGCCAGTAAAGCTGCCACCTGCAGTGCCAGCATCCCATATGGGTGCCGATTTGAGTCCCAGCTGCTCCAAATCTGATTCAAGTCACTGCTATGGCCTGGGATGGCAGTGGAAGTTGGCTGAAGTCTTGTATCTTTTCACCTGCACTGGAGACCCAGAAGAGGCTCATGACAAGTGGCTTCGGTCTGGTGCAGTTCCAACTGTTGTGGCCATTTGGGGAGTGAATCAGAGGACGGAAGATGTTTTTCTCTGTCTCTCCCTCTCTCTGTCCATAACTCTGCCTCTCAAATAAATAAAAGCTTGTAAAAAATATTTTTAAAAAAGGAATGAATCAAATCCCTTAAAACTCTTCCTTGATAAAAATATAAGTAAAATATTACATAACTTTGTCAAGGTTAATTTAGTTTAACATTTTTCATATCCTTATGACATATCTGTGTCAACTAGTATTCCAAGGTGCTACATCATCCATTATAGAAAAACTACTATACTTTCATGACTACACCCTAATCTTATTTTTAACTAGCTATTGAATTCTTTACATTATTTCACCTATGCTAACAACCAAATTAACCCATAAAAAGAACTGCAGATCCCCAAGAAACACTATTTATTGTCTTTTATAATTTATTTATTATTACTCAAATCTTATTTGTACATTCATATTTACAAATTATATACATAGGAAAGATGAAATTATCTACCCTTCTTAACCATAAAAGATACAGGACACCAAAAATATTGAAGCTCTGAATGCACAGAAATTGGGACTTAAACTTTGGCACTTATATACTCCCTTAGAAGATTTAAAACCAGAAGGATTATTACTGCACACAGTAGATAATGGAGTCCTCATACCTATAGAAATACCAATCCATATATTACTTTTATCTGAAGATGTCTTACACTCACAACCAGATCCACCATTTCATCTAAAAACAAATCCAGGGGCCAGGGCTGTGGCACAGCAGGGAAAGCTGCTACCCACAGTGCCAGCCCCCCATGTAGGCAGCACTGCGAGTCCCAGCTGCTCCACTTCCAATCCAGCTCTCTGCTATTACCTGGGAAAGCAATAGAAGATGTCCCAAGTACTTGGGCTCCTGCTTCAGTGTGGAAAGACCCAGAAGAAGCTCCTGGATCCTGGCTTTGGATTGGCACATCTCTGGCCATTGCAGTCAATTGGGGAGTGAACCAGTGGATGGAGGACGTCTCTTTCTCTCTGCCTCTCCTTCTCTCTCTGTGGAACTCTGACTTTCAAATAAAAATAATAAATCTTCAAAAAAATTCCCATCCCAGGATGCTTTCATGAGGCAACCTTCACGTATACCCTACTTGGTCTATACTATGAAAATGCTCTGACATGTATGGGTCCAACCATATCTCCATGTCTTCAAACCAGTACTACTAAAACACTTTGAAAACTGACAGATATCTGTGTTACATCATTATGAATCTAATACTTCAATATTGAAAGCAAAAATATTTCAGTAATGAAATGCCACAATTAGACACACAAATGTAATTAATTAATAGGATCTCAATAAAATTAGCAACATTTATTTCTTCAACTAAAATTCTCTAAATGTATTTAACCCTCAAACACACATCAAAATATACTGGATCACCAATGATGAAATTCCATGAGAAACTGAATGAAAGTGCAGTCACCTTTGTTGTTGCCCTTACAGTAACAGGATTCCACATCGTAATTATCATCTTATCCCCTAACATTTTATTCCCATCTCCCAGCTGCCCAGCCAACAATCAATGCATCTACCTTTAACAGTGATGGGTGCAACTCATTCCTAAATAGTGAATGACAGCACTGAAGTATGAACCTCTAACACTAACCTCACTCATATTCTGTGATTCTACAATTCAACTAGGACAGTTACCTTGTACATGCTTACACACAACCCAAATATCAGTTGTCACAACTAGCTATCATTCTTTGAGCAGAAGCAGTAATTACTGGCCTCTGCCATAAAACCAAAGCATTTCATCCACTTCCTCCCTTAAGATGCACCTGTCTCATTTATTCCTTTGACAGTAGTTATTGAAACTACTAGCCTATCTATTAATCCACACCTCTAGCCATCCAATTAACAGCTAGCATTATAGCTCTTCACTTACATTGTATTGGTGGGGCCTCTAATCTTGACATGCATCAGTTCTGCAACTGCTATAATCGCATTTATTCTAATTCTAGATGTTCTTGAACTCACAGAAACCCCAATCCAAGCATCTGTATTTCCACTCTCATGGTTAATGACCCATCAAACTCATGCCTATCATATAATTAACACCAGCTCCAACCACAAAAGAGGGCATTGCCAGGTCTGTTGCTTTTCTTTAAAGATTTTATTTATTTATTAATTTGAGAGGTAGAATTACCAATTGAGAGAGAGAGAGACAGAGAGAAAGTTCTTCCATCTTCTGGTTCACTCCCCAAATGGCAATGGCCAGAGCTGGGCTGAACCAAAGTCAGGAGCCAGGAGCTTCTTCTGGATCTCCCACATGGGTGTAGAGAACAAAGGATTTGGCCCTCCTTCCATTGCTTCCCCATTTCAGAATCAGAGAGCAGGATTGGAGGCAGAGCAGCCAGGACATGAACTGGCACCCATATGGGATGCCAGCCAGCACTGCAGGTAGAGGCTTAGCCTGCTGCATGACAAAACCAGCCCCTTGTTAGCTCTGTTTCTATCATACAGCTTCATGATAGGTTTCCATTTTAATTCTTCTATTCTACCATTCCTAGCCTAGGAACTAAAATAATAACAATATACCAAGGATGATGATATAGTCTGAGAGCAATACAATTAAGGGCCATCATAATCCCATTTTCAAAAAAGGATTAAGATATGAAATTTTTCATTCTATCAGCAGTTTTTTGCCCTTACAAGATTATTCTGAGCCTTCTATCCATTATGCCTAGTCCTAAAGCTACAACCTACCAACAAGCATCTGTGCCCTAATCTACTTGAATTATCTTTACTAAACACATTAACCTCAGGAGTACCAATTACCCGAGCTCACTAAAATTTTATAGAAGAAAACAAATATAACATACAAACTCCACTAACTATAATCAAACTTGGAGCTGATTTTACATCTACAAACTTCAGAATATTTCTTTTTTAAAAGATGTATTTATTTATTTGAAAGTCAGAGTTACAGAGAAAGAGAAGGAGAGGCAGAGAGAGAAAGGCCTTCCAAAGGTGGTTCACTCCGCAGTTGGCCGCAATGGCCAGAGATGTGCCAATCAGAAGCCAGGAGAGAGGAGCTTCTTCTGGGACTCCCACGTGGGTACAGGGGCCCAAGAACTTGGGCCATCTTCTACTGATTTCCCAGGCCATAGCAGAGAGCTAGATCAGAAGTGGAGCAGCCAGGATTCAAACTGGTGACCATATGAGATGTCGTCATTGCAGGTGGCAGCTTTACCCGCTACACCACAACACCAGCCCCAGAATATTTCAATATATCTTTTACCATCTCTGAGGTTGTGTATGGTTCAACATTCTTTACAACCACAGGATTCCATGGCCTATTTGTAATTTAGATCTTACTTTCTCATAACAATTAAAATTTAATTTGATATGAAACCATCATTTTGGCATTGAAACTGATGCCTGATACACTTTGTGGACACAGTCTGATTATTCTTACACATCTCTCTTTACTTATGAGGATCATAAGTATGTTATGTATGTTATTCTTTTAATGTTAACTACTGCTACTGGCTTCCAATGTATTAGCTTCAGTTTTAACCTGAAAAAGAATAATGAAACTTACTCTCTCCCTGACAATCTATATATCTGTAGTGCTATTTCTTGGAACCACCATAATCTGGTCGTAGCAATTAAATATTTACATAAAAAATAAAGTCCATACAATATTTAGATTTGATCCTATAGCCTCTGCCCAGCTGCCATTATCCATAAAATTCTCTTTTAGGCATTACAGTCTTTCTATTCAGCCTAGATACTACCATCTTACTTCCCCTGCCATGGGTACTACAGAAAAACCTAACACTTGCTCTTACCATAGAACTAATTATAGTTTCCATTTTAGCCCTAGGTCTAGCCTATGAATGAATTCAAAAAAGACTAGAATGAGTGTAATCATTAAAATTAATTATTTCAACACATTAGGTTAAGGTATTCTATTATCACCAATATGCCTTCAAACCTATAGGAATATTATTTTAGCAGATGTTGCATCCTTACAAATACTATCATCAGTATACTTATATATCATCACCTTTGTCTTTATAAGGTACAATATTATATGCATTCATTTTAGGAACCCTTGTAATCCTAAATGCTCATTTTATCATATCATGTATAATATTCATTGCCTACTAGTATTTGTAGCCTATGAAGCCACTATGGGCTAAACACAATTAATAATGGCATCCAACACTTATGGTCTAGATAATGTATAAACTTAACCCTTCTCCTACGATAAAAATTATGTAACTTACAATTACACTTATTCCCATAACAATGTACTCAGTACCACAATACTCTGAATCAACATAAACACACACAGCTTATAGACTACTTCATAATCCTATTTATTATAAATAAACCAATTATAAAATAAGCTGTTTCTCATCCACCTTCCTCTCTGATCCTTCCTGATACCACCTCACAGTTTCCCTTAAAAATCAGAGTGAGTATCCCCTTTCTAAAGGATAACTTCCATGAAAGTGATAAAATACTAATCTTTCTATAGATATTCTTAATTATGACATTCACAGGCACAGAAGTAATTATATTCTATATACTCTTTAGTCAACAGTAATTTTTTTTTTGACAGGCAGAGTGGATAGTGAGAGAGAGAGAGACAGAGAGAAAGGTCTTCCTTTGCCGTTGGTTCACCCTCCAATGGCTGCCACGGCTGGCGCGCTGTGGCCGGCGCACCGCACTAATCCAAAGGCAGGAGCCAGGTGCTTCTCCTGGTCTCCCATGGGGTGCAGGGCCCAAGCACCTGGGCCACCCTTCACTGCACTCCCGGGCCACAGCAGAGAGCTGGCCTGGAAGAGGGGCAACCGGGACAGAATCCGGTGCCCCGACCGGGACTAGAACCCGGTGTGCCGGCGCCGCTAGGTGGAGGATTAGCCTAGTGAGCCACGGCGCCGGCCGTCAACAGTAATTTCAACCCAAGTAATTATTACCCAATGAGGAAACTAAATAACATTTAAATGGAAATCCATGCATAGTAACTTTGATAGTAAGAAGCAAAAATGTCCCTATATGATCTTCAACTATGATTACCAGAAGCCCATGGCCTCTATTGCCAGGTCAATATTCCTTGCGGTCATATTGTTAAAACTAGGAGGCTATGGTATAATATGAATCACTACAATCTTAAATCTCTTAAACAGACTATAGAGCCTATTTACTTCTTAGATGATCCCTATGAGAAAAAACATAACAAGCTCCATTTCTCTCTGCCAAACACATCTAAATCACTGAGCACTTTTACATTAGTCCCTCTACTGATGTCATATCTATAAAATACTCTTTACTAATGTTTGCATGAACAAAAACATTCTTAAATCCCAAAGCATTAAAATTACTTGGACAGAGGCTGCATGTTGGGCCTGCTGACCCAAGTAGATGCACAAGCAGGGAGGCTAATTTAGGTCCCAGCACTTGAGGGTTAAGAGTGTCAGTGCAGCTAAAGGAGGTGGTTGGGGACTGCACTGCCCACGTACAAGGCCAGGACAGGTTAGGAACCAGAGCGTTGTTCAGTCCAGCTCCTTTCTGAGGTTTCCAGATGTCTCCGGGATCATCAATAACAGGTCACAACCTGTATGGTGGGGCCAGTGCTGTGATGCAGTGGGCTAAGCTGCCGCCTGCAATGCCCGCATATCATTTGGGTGCTGATTTGAGTCCCAGCTGTTCCACTTCCAATCCAGTTCCCTGCTAATGTGCCTGGGAAAGTAGAAGATGGCCCAAGAAGATGGTCCCTGCATCCATGTGGGAGACCCAGATGAAGCTCCTGGCTCCTGGCCTTGACCTGGCTGCTGGAGCAATGTGGGGAGTGTACCAGCAGATGGTCTCTCTCTCTCTTTCTCTCACTGCCTTTCCATTTTTCTCTGTCTTTTTTTCTCTCTCACTCTCACTGCTTTGCAAATAAAATAAGTAAATGTTTAGAAAAAAAAAACCTGTATGTTGCCCCTAGTGAAAACAACCCTCTTGTGGTAATACTTAGTTGTGTGCGTTTGTGTAAATGGGCAGAAAAATTGAAAGAACCTCTAAGGTACACACATAACTGCATAAATACTCATATGAGTCTAGAGATAGAGAAAGTTGTCCCTTTACTTGCATGGATATATCCTTGGGTCCAGGATGCTTCAACATCCTAAGAGGAAGGAATTTATTACTACCATAGTTTCTAGAAATGTATACACACAAAATATGTACACACATTATATAATAATATAGCTAGAAATAAACCTACAATTCCTAAATATATGAGTTTATAACAAGAAACTATACACATACACTAAATACACATGAAATGCAAGGAACACACACAATCTCACACTCATCACACATACACACACACAGTAATCTTTATGTCAGGCAACACTGGGCCCACCACACACCTGGTAGAGATCATGGGGGCATAAACACCCAGAGAGTCCCTCTGCTGCCAGACACAAGGGACCCTGGCAGACACCAATCACCAGGTCCACATCACTGAGACAACTGACACCAGGTTTGTCACTCTCAGTGTGGAACTGGCTACTCTTCCCAAAACTGTCCACTGGAAGGAATGAATCCTCTCAGTAACCTATCAGGTGTTCAGGTTCTCAGGTGCCACAGGGGTGGCTGCAGCTGGGCCCCTCCCTGGAGAACATTCCCTCATTCTGTGTTCTGAGGTGACCATGGCAGCAGTGCATGTAGGCATGAGCTCAGATGTCTAAAGGAGAACTCAGCCTGGCTGCCAGTGGAGAGTGGGTGTTTGGGGACTTCACAGAGCCAGGGAAAGGCCCCACTCACTGAAGGCTACACAGGGTGAAAGGCCCTTGGAGTCTGTCAGGATTTTTCCCTGAAACAGTCCTGATTCCATAACAACTTCATAGCCTGACCTGATGTCCACCCATTATACCCTTCGTTGATAGATACATTTGTGTAGTAAATTTGGCTAAAATATGAAGTGAGACAGTGAAGAATCACCCACCTGAGAACATCCTGGAAAACGAGAGCTTCTCTGCGGCTATTTCCCTCCTCAGGCATCAGCGCCACAGTCAGGAGCCTCAGGCTGCAAGGAAAGGAACCAAGGGTGTGCTCTTCAGGAGGGACGCACGTGCGGCACGAACAGCACAGCCAAGGGGCTTTTGGGCACCACCTCCAGGCCGCTTGCCCACGGTGCAGGACGCTCACAATTGTTGACTTTTTGCCTGCTGCCCCCTGCTGGACGCCAGATGAATCGCTGCTCATCAGTAGTCACAGATTTCAGGTCCTGACTTCCCAATTACCCAAGGAGTTGGGGAGCAGTGAGTAACCTGTGCATGCGTCATTGCAGATGGAGACCAAAAGAAGCAAAGACACTGTTAGTGTGCCAGTGCCTCCTGATGTGCTTTACACCTGCAGAGAACAACTGGAATTTAAATGTTACCAAATGCCATTTACTGGACCACACAAAAATAGTCACAGGTCTAGCAAAATATGTACAAAAGTTATCTCCAAAAAGCTACAAAATACAAGGTAGATTTTATGATCTGTAAACTGAGTTTGAAAATATCTCTGCTTTTCTCCTCAACCTGATCTGTAGGGCATCCCCAGATTTCTCCAGAACTGTCTGATACTGACACACTTATATACACCTAGAATTCCAGACCTTCTGGGGCCAAGACAGACCAATGTCACTGGGTTAGAGGTCACGGGTTGGGCCTTCCCAAATGGATGCATGAGGTGTGACTAATGTGAGCTCTTCCACTGATGGATTGAGGTATGTCCCAACCACTGGAGGAAACTATGGACACAAACTACCCAAGCACAAGGCCAAGAGCCAGTTTTACATCTATGGCTGCAGTCAGCCAAAAGTCCCTACAACCTCAGTAGGGCCGTGGTTCACCAATGGGAGGTTAAAGCTTGTATTATGTCCATAGCAAAAATGACAATCTTAGACAAATACTTACCTATATCCACACAGGGAAATGTAAGAAAATATTGAGTGAATCCTTAAAGACATATATTTAACTGCATAAATACTCAGATATGTCTATAAAATATAAATAAATTTCCTTTACCTATATAGCTGTAATTTCACATCTGGGAGACTTCGACATTCTAAGAGGGAAGAAATGTTACTGTCATTATTTGCAGAAATGTCTACTTACACACAACATGTATCAATATGTTTACTTATATATACAAAGACATATAAAAATAATACAAACAGAAATAAGCCTATGACTGCCAAATACACACGTTTATAAGTGTACAAATACAAATGAATTAATAATATACACAACACAGAGATACTTAATCACTGTCTACTGGGCCTTCCCATACCCTTCTGGCTAGCATGGCGTCATAAGCATCAAGGCTTCCTTTGGGAAGTGGCATTATGTTCTTAAACTGTGTGTATGAAATACACAAAATTTGTTCCATTTATATAAATTTTTAAAATTTAAAAATACTTTAAAAACATGTAAACCGCCAGTTCCATGGCTCACTAGGATATTCCTCCGCCTGCGGCGCCAGAACAATGGGTTCTAGTCCCGGTCGGGGCACCGGATTCTGTCCCAGTTGCTCCTCTTCCAGTCCAGCTCTCTGCTGTGGCCCAGGAGTGCAGTGGAGGATGGCCCAGGTGCTTGGGCCCTGCACCCCATGGGAGACCAGGAGAAGCACCTGACTCCTGGCTTCGGGTTGGTGAAGCGCGCCAGCCGCAATGCACCAGCCGTAGCAGCCACTTTGGGGGTGAACCAACGGAAAAAGGAAGACCTTTCTCTCTGTCTCTCTCTCACTGTCTAACTCTGCCTGTCAAAAAAAACATGTAATCTAACACACACATATTTAATATGTTTGTCCTTGGGCTACTGGATCCTCTGCTCCCCTACTAGCAAGCTTGGGGCATAGACACCCAAGCAGCTCTTAGCTAACACCAATCACTAAGACCTTGTCACTGAACCTGCCCTGACTACAGGAACCTCACTCTTAATGAGGAGCTGGCCACTGGCCATTCATTCCAAAGATGTTCACCAGAGGGAAAATAATTTGAATTACCCTTGGGGCTCAGAGACTTGGGTGCCAATGCGGGTGGCTGGAGCTGGCTGACTTCACTCTGGGTTCTGAAGTTACCCTGGAGGCAGTACACATGTGCACCAGGTAAGATGGCAGCCCTGTGGGGCTGGACAGCAAGGTGGGAATCTGGAGACTTCCCAGGGACATGGAAAAGCCCCAGACCTGGAATGTTATATCCTAAATCTTCTAGGTGGGCTCATTGTTTTTCCTTGTCTCTGCCTTTTATGTCAGTAGGAATAAGTAGGAGAATGCTAGTATAAAATTCTTCTTTTGTCTTACGCCTGGAAACTGATACATTTCTAAGATGCCCTTAATGTATTTATAATCTTGGAGAAAGAAAAAAGCAGTTCAGCTAACAGATTGGGGACAGAACAAACACAGCAAAAAACTACTTGCTATTCCTAAACATGTGTTGAAACTCTTCACTCTGCACCCCAAGAGCATGGGCATCATGCTCATTCCATTCTTCTTCTCTCCTTGCACCCTTTTTAAAGACTTACTAATTTCAAAGGCACAGTTACAGAGCTGGAGAGGGAGACATATAGAGAAAGAGATCTTCTGTGTGCTGGTTCACACAGGGCCAGCACTGAAGCACAGTCAGTTAATCTGCACCCTGGCTTTCCATATGGGCTCTGGTTCAAGTCCCAGTTGTTCCACTTCTGATCCAGCTCCTTTCTAAGGCACCTGGGAAAGCAGTGGATGATGGTCCAAGTCTTTGGGTCCCTGCACCCACATGGGAGATCCAGAAGAAGCTCCTGGCACCTAGCTACAGATTGGCCCAGCTCTGGCCATTGCAGCCATTTGGGGAAACAACCAGCAGATGGAGGACCTTTCTCTCTGTGTCTCCCTCTCTCTGTAACTTTGACCCATAAATAAATAAGTAAATCATTTTTTTTTGACAGGCAGAGTGGACAGTGAGAGAGACAGAGAGAAAGGTCTTCCTTTGCCGTTGGTTCACCCTCCAATGGCAGCTGCGGCCCGCGCGCTGCAGCCAGCACATCATGCTAATCTGAAGCCAGGAGCCAGGTGCTTCTCCTGGTCTCCCATGTGGGTGCAGGGCCCACGCACTTGGGCCATCCTGCACTGCACCCCTGGGCCATAGCAGAGAGCTGGCCTGGAAGAGGGGCAACCAGGACAGAATCCGGTGCCCTGACCGGGACTAGAACCCAGTGTGCAGGCGCTGCAGGTGGAGGATTAGCCTATTGAGCTGCGGCGCTGGCCATAAATAAGTAAATCTTTTTTTAAAAAAATTACCAAGTATCAATAAACACCTTGCCTTCTGCTTCCTTCATGCTTCTGAGTCCATCCTTTGGGAGGGCTCAGGTGGGCTTGTTTCTCATACAGTGCAATACACACTCACTGGTTTCTATCAAACACTTAGAGCTAAATGGTGTTTGTGGTAGAAGGAATGACTTAAGCTTACCTGTTCAATGAGGGCTACAGGTTTTGAACAATACAGTCAACTCTCCATAGCTGCAGGTTCTGCCTCTGTAGGTTTCTAATATTTATAATATTAGAAAAATAATATTCTAATATTCTGATATAAATACTAACATTTATACATTGTATATTTGTTACTTATATTCAATATATCTTCGTATATGTGATTACATACATTAGTATCGGTATATTAATCACTATAACTTCTAAGTAAAGAAAATGAATTACAGTAAGCATTATTTTACAAAAGCAAGCCGCACACTATCATCCATCCAACCGCTAACTGCGACCATGTACCCGGTTAATCAGCCCCAACTGTAACCTTCAGAGCGTCCGTTGGTCCCCCACTCTCCACCCCCACCTCCCCCTCCAGACCCGCCGCTTGGCTAACCTCATTAGACGATATAAAAGTGGACGATGGGGGGCGCTTGACAATTGGCGCTAACGCACATGGGACAGAGCTGACCAACTGACAGGAGCTCAAAGGTGTACGGACCTGGACCACCTCCACCTCGCTGGACAAGTAGGGGACATCCCGCGAGGCCCTGGTCATCTGCCTTGGAGCTCTCTCCAGCGCAACTGCCCCCAACTGCACGAGGGCCGGCTCCCTGAGGGGGCACCTCCCTCGTGACCTCGGCCACGCGGGCCAGTCCCCAGGTCTGAGGTCCTGGATCTCACCAGAGCAGCCTGTCAGGGGCGCCTAGAGCCGCGTAGCCTCATGGACCAGAAAGTCCTGTGGGCGGGCGGCCTGGGCTGTGGAACTGAGCCCTAGAGGGACTCGCACAATTGATGTGATCCTGTCAGAAGGTATTTTGGGCTTTAGCTCAGAAGAGAGGAAATGACTGATAACCTTGACTACACAAAGTTTAAACAAAATCCACAGGCAAGATAAAAAGACAGAAAAATTGATGTGAGAAACATTCCTTCCAATGACTTGGCATTAAGGATTTTGTTTGCCCATTACATACTGCTTTATAAACATGTACAATTTGCATGTGGTTTTTATTTTTTCTTTTAAAAATTTATTCACTTGAAAGCCAGAATTACAAAGCAGTACAGTGAGATCGAGTTTCTATCTGCCAGTTTACTCCCAAAATGGCTGCTACAAGTCAAGCCTGGGCCAGTGCAAAGCCAGGAGTTTAATCCAGTGTCCCAAGTGAGTGTCAGGGGCCCAAGCATTTGGGCCATCTTCCTCTGCTTTTCTTAGGCCATTAGCAAAAATCTGGATTGGGAGTGGAGCAGCAAGGATGTTAACCAGCACCAATATGGGATGCCCACATTGCAGCTGGCGGTTTGACCCACCATGCCATACATTTATAGGAAAGTATATTGATTTCAGCATTATATATTATAATAACCAAAAACTGAGGCAAAGGAAAAACAGGCATTCTGTAGGAACAGCCAGATTAAATAAATTCTAATGCATCTGTACAGCTTATTACTATGACTTTGCAGCTTATTTTTAGTGAGGTAAATATTGTTAATTCAATGTTGAATAAAAGTGCAAATTACAGGGGCTGGAGCAGTGGCATTGTAGACTAAGCCTGTGCCTATGGCACCAGTTCATGGCCCCACTGATCCTCTTCCAATCCAGTTCCCTGTTTAAGGGCTGGGAAAGCAGTGGAAAACAACTGAAGTGCTTAGGTTCCTGCAGCTGCACTGGAGACCAGAAGAAGCTCTTGGCTCCTGGTTGTGGGTAGGCCTAGCTCTGGCCATTTTGGGTATTTGGTGAGTGAACCAATGGATAAGATCTTTCTCTCTAACACTGCCTGTCAAATAAAGAAAATCTTTAAAAAATGAAATTATACATTTATCTCTTCAGAAAACAAAGGAATAAAATTACAAAAACAACAGAAATTTTATAAACATAAAAATTAAATTGCAAGCTACTGAACACTAGCCAATTGAAAAAATAAAACAGGAAATCAGGAAGTGTCTTGAAAGAAACGAGAATGCAAATATAACATATCAAAATCTGTGGAATATAGAAAAAGCAGTGTTAAGAACACAGTTTATAGCAACAGAGCTTATACCAGAAAAACAAAAGAATGTCAAATTAACAATGTAATGATGGAAGTCAAGGGCTTAGAAAACAATGACAAACCAAACCCAAAATTACCAGGAAGCAAGAAATGACATCAGAACAGAAATTAATGAAACTGTAACAAAAATAAAAGAGCAACAAAATGAAACAAAATAGGCAAACCTTTAGACAAACTAACAAAAAGAAAAACTAAAATAATAAGAGATAAAAGATGTTACAACTGACACTACACAAATACAGAGGATCATAAGCAACCACTGTGAACAGCTAAATGCTAACAACCTTGAAGAAATGGATAAATCCCTGGATATATATGACCTACCAAGATTGTAGTAAGGAGATATAAAAAATCTGAACAGACATATGGCAAGCAATGAGACTGAAGGAGGAATGTAAGAACTTACATGAGTGAAAGTTTCAAGATCTGAAGGTTTTAATATTGAATTCTCCAAAATATTTAAAGAGGGACCAATACAATATATAATATATTTACAATACAATGCAATATACAAAATATTTAAAGAGAGACCAATACAATATTATTCCAAAAATACTGAAAAGAAAGGCACTCTGTCAAACCCCTTATATGAGGCCAATATTATTCTGATACCAGATCTAAACAAAGACACAACATAAAAAGCAAACTACAGATCAATAGTCTTGATGAACATAGATGCAATAAATTCCAACACCATATTAGCAAACTAAATCCAGCACTACATATAAAAGATGATCCATGGGGCTGGCACTGTGGCATAGCAAGTAAAGCTGCTGACTACAGTGCCAGAATCCCATATGGGTGCCAGTTTGAGTCCCAGCTTCTCTAATTTCAATCCAGCTCTGTGCTATGGCCTGGAAAAGCAGTAGAAGATGGCTCAGTCCTTGGGCATCTGAACCTGCGTGGGAGACCCAGGGTAAGCTCCTGGCTCCTGGCTTCGGATCAGTGCAGCTCCAGCCATTGTGGCCATCTGGGGAGTGAACCAGCACATGGAAGACCTCTCTCTTTCTCTGCCTCTCTCTCTCTGTGTAATTCTGATTTTCAAATAAATAAATCTTTTTAAAAAAAAGATCATACATCATATTCAAGAGAGATTATCCAAGAGATCAAAGAGTGGCTCAACATTTGGAAATCAATAAGCATCCTAAGTCAGACTAACAGAATGAAGAACAAAAACCATGCACAATCTTTCACTGAAAGAGATGCAGAGAAAGTATTTAATAAGATTCAACGCCCCTTCATAATAAGAATTCTTAACAAACTAGGTATACAAGAGACATCCCTGAAAATGATAAAGGCAACAGATTACAGTCTAACAGCAAATTTCATATTAAATGTGGAAAACCTGAACTCATTTCTCTAAAATACGGAACAAGACAAGGCCATTCATTTTCACCACTCTTACTCAATATAAAAAAATAAAGGCCATAAAAACCAGAAAAGAGGAATCAAAATATCCATGTTTGTGGATGACATGGTATTGTACATAGAAAATTCCAAAAATCAGTTACAACTGGAGAAGCAATATTGTAAAGTCACAGGCTACAAAGTCAACATATAAAAAGAGAATTTTTATACACCAATAATGATCTTGCTGAAAGAAAAATCAAGGAAAGAATCCCTTTCATAAAATGTATAAAAATTTATTTAGGATGAAATTCAATGAGAGCTCTTTACAATGAAAAGTATAAAAGTATATGATGAAAAAAATGGAGAAAGAATCAAAAAAATTAAGATATTCTTTGTTCAGAGATTGAAGCATTAATGGCATTAAAATGTACACACACCTGAATGAATCTATAGGTTCAGTGTAAACCATATGAGCATATCAATGGCATTTTATACAGAATTAGAAAAATGAATCCTACACTATGGAACCACAGAATGCAAACAAGTCAGGAAGTCCAGATTCCCCCAAGATCAAGCTGGAATCTCAATACTTGATTTCAAAGCACACTGCAAAGGCATAGTAACTAAGACAGCATTGTACTGGCATCAAAACGGACTCATAGATCAACAGAACAGAATAGAGAATCCAGAAATTCATCCATGTACATACAGTCAACTGATTTTTGACAAAATTGCCAAGAACATACATTAGTGAAAGGTTGTTTCTTCCAATAAATGGTGCTGGGAAAACTGGACATGAAAATTAGATCCCTACCTCTCACGATATACAAAATAAACTCAAGATAGATCAAGCACCTAAGTGGAAGATGTCGAACTATAAAATGGATACAAGAAACCCTAGAGGGAGTACTTCAGGACCTTGATATAGACGATGATTTTTCAGACAAGACCTCAAAATCACAGGCAACAGAATCAAAACTAGACAAATGGTATTGTATCAAACTCGGGAGCTTCTGCACAGTAAGAAAACAATCATTAGCGTGAATGTACACCCATCAGAATGGGAGAAAATATCTAAGTTCCTTACCTGACAAAGGACTAACATGCAGAATGATGGATGGTCCTTGATGCATTGTGATTTGGCTAATGCATTTGCAACTTGATGGTTTGTGACAGTGTAACCACACAACCAAGCTGATTTTCATTTCAGTCTAGTTTTCAATAAATTACATGAACTGGTCAGCATGTCTGGACTAACCACATTTAGGTTAAGATGATTTTGCCCAGATAGGATAATGGGAGAGTTCTGCAGATGTTTAAGGCAAGCTAGAAGAAGCTCCAGTTGTTGCTGGGTTAGACATATTAAATATATTCATTTTCAGCTTTGATGTGCTCATTGGAACATCACTCCATTGTAAGTTGAGGGGCATCTCTATATTGAAAGTGGCCTAGTGCTGTTCCAAAGCTGGCCGTGTTGATGCTGCTTACCCAGGCACTAGGGCTTCTGGGCCAGCCAGTTAGGCCCTGCACGCTTGGCTGGGAAACTTCTGTGAGCACATGGCTATAGCTCGGCACAGCACTGGGGAGGAACAGCAAACTTTGTGGACTAGGTTTATTTTCAAAGATTTCTTTATTTATATGGAAGGCAGGGTTACAGAGAGGCAGAGGCAGAGAGAGATAGGTCTTCTATCAGCTGGTTCACTCCCCAGATGGCTGCAACGTCTGAAGCTGTGCTGATCTGAAGCCAGAAGCCAGGAGCTTCCTGCAGGTCTCCCACGTGGGTACAGGGGCCCAAGGGTTTGGGCTGTTTTCTACTTTCCCAGGGCATAGCAAAGAGCGAGATTAGAAGTGGAACAGCCAGGAACTGAACCGGTGCCCATATGGGATGCCCACACTGCAGGCAACAGCTTTACCCACTATGCCACAGTGCTGGCCTCATGGACTAGATCTTAATCAGCAGCCCAGATGAACTTTAATAAACCAGCCTGACATTTGTAGTCTCTCAAGATCAATACACACGAATCGTTTAATCAACACCAATTTGTGTCCAGACTTTTTATGGCTTGTGAAGTGTGAGCAACGCTCTGGTTATGGAAATGCAAAGGACTTAATTATTTGCCCCAATTATTTTGTCAACTGAAAAGAGAACCAGGCATAGCACAGTCATGGGAAGAAATTCAAGTTTATGGAAGATCCTCCTATATGAACGCCCAGCCTGCACAATCTGGAAGCTAGAAGCTGAAGGCACCATTTATCATCTTGCCAGTATTTCCTTTGTAGATCAGACTGATAGTTTCTGCATTACATTTTCCCCTTTGAGTTCCTGGATTCTCTGCGTGGTATTCACGGAGACCCACAGAGGAAGGCATTTTTCAGGTAATCCTAATGGCAGAAACTGACTGTCGATATGTGTCTCAGAGGACAAGGAAATTATATTTGCTCTTCGCTCAGCATCATTACTCCTCCTACCCATTTTCAGTTTTAATTGGCAGTGACACAGTGGAAGTAGAAGATGGCCCAAGGTCCTGAGTCCCTGCACCTGTGTGGCAGACCTGAAAGAAGCTCCTGGATCCTGGCTTTGGATCAGCTCAGCTCTAGCCATTGCAGTCATTTGGGGAGTGAACCAATGGGATGGAAGACCTCTCTCTCTCTGGCTCTGCCTTTCTCTGCAACTCTTTCAAATAAATACAATAAATCTTAAAAAATACTCTTGTCATCATTCCCCAAGTAAATCACAAAATACAGAAAACTGAGGTAATAGTTTTATAAATCAATTTCAGAGGCAAGATGCCACTGCCAGATGTTTTATGCATCTCACATTCAGTATTGCAAATAAATTATACAAATGTTAAATTATACAAATGTTAAAGAAAAGAAAAAAGAAAGGAATCTGTGCTCATGGCTGATTTAAACATCTTTATTGGTATCTCTCCTCCCTGTGAACCAGAGCTGCTCCTGGGTTTGCTCATCACTGTCACATGGTGTGGAAGGCACTCTGTGGGACTTCCAGAGTTCTGTCTGGAAATGCCATGAGCCTTTGCCAGGTCACTGGTGCCACTCATCTGTGGAGCCCTTGACCAGCAGATCAGCACTTTGCATGCCCCAGGGCTCCCCTGATGTAGGAAACCTAGGTCTCATGGGAAGTTTCATGTAGCCCTCAGCCTGAATCCAAGCTCCACTGCTTGTCTTGAGTGACGCCATCTCCAGACAACTCCAACTCCCCACTGTGGATTCAGTCCCAGCCACTAACTCTTCCCTCAGACCTCAGACATCAACAAGCAGATGTGGGCCATCATCACCGTGTGACCTATGAATTTCTCTCCCTTTTGGCCATGAGAAAAATAACATGATGATTATATTTATTTTATTTATATATATATTTATACATTATATATGCTTATACTTATATAAGCACATGTATAATTTTATGTATTATATCTATATTAAACAATATATAATTTATTATATTTATTGTATTTAATCTTATCAAATTTTGTTTGAAAGAAAATTCCATGTTAACAACAAGAGAAACAACATGGGTGTAGTAGAGGTAAAAGGTACAAAACATGGACGAGAAATCTGCCTTTCCTTCCTTCCCTCTGTCACAACCTGCGAGGCCTGGCTTCTGGAAGAAGCTTCTGTAACACTGCTGCATAACCTTCAATATCGAGTCATCCAAAACCAGGCAGCACTGACACTGTGGTGGGCTTCATTCTAGGGTTTGGCCTGCATTTACCCCATCTCCGTCCATGTATGCACCGTGTGATGAACAAATCAGATCCTTCAACATTGTCTTTAAACATTTGAAACAATCTGAGATGAATCCTTAAAACTGCCAATATTTGCTGACTATGGTATAATAGATCAATACATGTAGACAACAGGTACTCGTCGAATCAAGGTAAAATTTTCCTCTCTGAAGAGAAAACCTTTGGTCTCTGCTTTTCTATTTGCTCACAAAATGAAGATTATTGTGAACTGCAGCAAACTACACCATGCTGAGCACACAAGAAATTATTCCTTCTACTCAGTCACTGTCTCTTTCTCTATCTCTCTTTATCTCTCTGTCTACACTTACCCTATGCCTCCCACCCTCACACAAAACTTTTCTCTCAAGCTGCAGACCCCTACAAGTCTCCATTTTGAACAACAGAATACCGCCTCTTCCTTCCCTCCCCTGTCCACCCACCTGCTCTGCTGAGTAACCTCTGAAGAAAAAGCAGCACCATCTGTGGTGATGCAGGTTTTTGCACATCAGTATTTCCCATTTATGAATTCTAGAAAGCTATGTGGAACAGTGCTATGTGTGATATAGTCTGAGTGTGTTGCAAAATGTTTCTGTGTTGGAAGCTTGGTCCTCAGTGCAGCGATTTTGGGAGGAACAGGAAATATTAAGAGGCAGAGACCAGTGTGAAGTAATTAGGTCACTGTGGGCTGTCATTGAAGGGGATTAATGTAGCTCTCATGGGACCTAGGAAGTTTTCACCAGAAACCTGTCTTAAAGAGAATTGACCTTCATCCTCTCAGGGCTCCTGACTCTACGGTTGGGCACATCGCATGTGCTCCCCAATCTGAACATGGCCTTTTAGGCTGTGGGGTGTGTGTGTGTGTGTGTGTGTGTGTGTGGGAGAGAGAGAGAGAGTGAGAGAAGGAGAGAGGGAGAGAGGGAGGGAGAGAGAGAGAGACTGTATGTGTGTGTATGTACTAAGTAAGCATCTTAAAATTATTATAGAGGTAGAGTGACAGAGAGATGGAGAGGGGAGAAGGGGAGGGGGACGGATGGAGAGGGTGACAGAGAGGAGGTAGGGAGGAATGGACAGAGACAGCACTCCCACTGATTCACTACAAAATGCCCACAACAGCTTGCACACAGGCCAAAGCTGAGAGCCAGGAACACAATTCAGATCTCTCAGGAGCATGGCAGTAATATTATTTTTGAGCCATCCCAGTGGACTCCCAAGGCCTACTCTAGGAGGGTTTTTCAGTTGTGAGACACATGCAGGTAGCAAATGCAGGAACCTCCAATAAGGGACATGGACATCTCAACCAGCCTCTGAATTCCTTGGCCAAGCTTATGCCGTGAGCCTCTTTTACATACACCTTTTGAAGTTGTAAAATAGTTGCCCTATTTGTTTGAATGGCCTAGAGACAAGGAGACACAGTCCATCAGACAAGATATAGACAACAATCAAATCATTAGATGTCAGTTTAGCTGGATATACACAGTGTTTTGGTTTTTTTTTTTTTGTTTTGTTTTTGTTTTTGTTTTTGTTTTTGTTTTGTACTCTATATATTAACTACAACCAATCAGAGAAAGCACATGTCTTCAGGGGTCTGGCTTCTTTCATTAGCATAATGGTCTCCAGTTGCACCCATTTTGTTGCAAAAGACAGAATTTCATTCTTTTTTATAGATGAGTGTGTATATATGTACCATATTTTCTTTAATGAGTCACCAGTTGATGGAAATCTGGGTTGATTCCCTACCTTGGCTATTGTGAATTGAGCTGTTATAAACAGGGGACTACAGATAATTCTTTCATATGCTTATTACATTTCCTTTGGGCATAGTCCCAGAAATGGGATGGGTGGATCATATGATAGATCTATTTTCTGAGGAATCTCTAGACTGGCTTTCACAATGGTTATACTAGCTTACATTCCCACCAGAAGTGTATTTAGGGTACCTTTTTCTCCACATTAGCAGGGTCTAGAGATGGATTTTTATTATCAGAAAATGAAAGTATGGACCTGGCACTGTGGTGTAGTGGATAAAGCTGTTGCCTGAAGTGCTGGCATCCTATAGGGTGCTGGTTGGAGTCCCTACTGCTCCACTTCTGATCTAGCTCTCTGATATGTCCTAGGAAAGCAGTGGAAGATGGCCCAAGTGCTCGGGACCCTGCACCCACATGGGAGACCAGGAAGAAGCTCAAGTCTCCTGGCTTTGGTTCGGTTCAACTCAGGCTACTGTGGCCAGATGGGGAGTAAATCAGCAAATGGAAGACCTCTCTCTCTCTGTGTCTCTCCCTCTCTGTCTCTGTCTCTATCTCTCTCTCCCTGCCTCCTTTCTTCCCTCTCTGTAGCTCTGACTTTCAAATAAGTAAATAAAACTTTTTTTAAAAAAAGCCATAAAAGTATAAGAGAAGCTGCTTCTGCATGTGGTAAGAAAATGATAATGGTATTGTAAAAAAGATGAGGGAAAACTCTGAAAATACAAAATAGCAAAGAAAAATAAGTATTTCAAAATGAAATTTAGACTAAATAATCTAAGATTTGAATTACTTGATAGAAAAAATGATAATCAGCTTTAACACTTTTTTAAAAAGTTTATTTATTTAAAAGGCAGAGTTACAGAGAGAGAGAGAGAGACACAGAGAAAGAAATCTTCAGTCTGCTGGTTCACTCCCCAAATGGCTGCAACACCCAGGGCTGAGCTAGGCTGAAGCCAGGAGCTTCATCCAAGTCTCCCATGGTACTTGGATCCAGGGATCCTAGGTACTTGGGCTATCTTCCACTGCTTTCTCAGATGCATTGGCAGGCAGCTGGATTGGAAACAGTGCAGCCAGGATTAGAACTAGCAACCATAGGGATTCTTGCATTGCAGGCCATGGCACAACCCACTATACCATGTAGCCCCCAAAGGCAACTGATCAATTCTTAAAATAACTAAGTTTCTCTCTCAAATATGTGAAGTAACTTGATTTAAACAAATTTACATAGTACTAAATACTAGAAAGTTAAAACGCCCAAACCGATAACATTTCTCTACACCAAATGATGAACTTTCTTAAACAAACAAAAGAATTTAGACCAACTGCACTTAGCAATTACCATAAGAAAATAAATAAATAAATAATAGGTAAGTAAATAATTAGGGATAAATTTAACCAAGGAAGTGAAAGACTTATATCCCCAAAATTATAAATATTAATAAAAGCAACTGAAGAGGGCACAGATAGACAGAAAGATATCCCATGTTCATGGATAACAAGAATATTGCTGAAGTAATATTACTTGAACTAATCTGTTAAACAATATCCATCAAATTTCCATCATCAACTTTCTTTTTGTAAATAATTTTTATTTATATAAGGTGAACAAATTTCATGTGTTGCCTACATGCGGATTTAGGAGCACAGTGATATTTTTCACCCTCCCTCTGACCCACACTCCCACCCTCATCATTTTTCATATATAGAAAAAATCCTAAAATTAATATGGAACAAGAAAAACAAATAGTCCAGTGAAATGAATCATAAGCAAAAAGAACAAAGCTAGGACATCGCATTACCTTATTTCAAACTATACTACATGCAACAGTAATTAAAATAACATGGTACTGGCATAAAATTAGACATACTGGTCAGTGCAATAGAACAGAAGGTCAAGAAAAGAACCCATGCAACTATACCAGTTGAACTTCGATAAACATGACAAGAATATACAATGTGAAGGGACAGTCTCTTCAATATGTGATGCTGGGAAAACTGCATATTCAATTATACAACAATGAACTGGGACATTATCTTGCACTAAATATAAAAATTGACTCAAAGTGGATTAAATTAGATGAAATGGTGCAACTACTAAAGCAAATACAGAGGAAAAGCTATGCAGTGTTGGTCTAGGCAGTATTTTTTTTTAGATTTGACAAAATGCAGACAATAGAAACAAAGACAATGAGATTACATCAAAACTAAAAGCTTCTGTATAGCAAAGAAAGCAATTAACAGAGCAAAGAGATAACCTACAGATTGGGAGGAAATACTGACAATCCACATATGTGATAGGGTTTAATATATAAAATATATAAGTATTCAAACAACTCAAAAATTGGGTCTGAATGAGCAGTTCTCAAAAGAAGGATTTGTACAGATGTTTTTCAAAAGAAGACAAACTAAAGGCTAACCTTAAAAGGTTCAACATCACTAATCTTTAGGGATATGCAAATTAAAACATCACACCTGTTAGAGTGGCTATTCTCAGAAAGACAAAGGATAGTCCAATGATAGCAAGGATGTGGAGAAAAAGATAACCACCATACACCTTTGGTGGAAACATAAATTAGTACAGTCACCATAAAGTTGAGATAAAATACTAAAACTAAAACCACTATATGATTCATCAATACTGCTTCAAAGTGTCTTACTGGAAAGATTTTAACTTAGTATGTGGAATAAATGTCTGCCTGCCTATATTCATTTCAACATTTTTCATAATAACTAAGATATGAAATCAGCCTAAGTGTCCATCAACAGATAAAAAAAGTGTGTGTGTGTGTGTGTATAAAGAAATAACATTTAGCCTTTTTTTTTTTAACATTTAGCCTTTTAAAAAAGGAAGAGATTCTATCATTGAGGGCAACATGGATGAACTGGAAAACATTATACCAAAACAAACCATACACAAAAAGACCAATGATCAAGTTCTCACTAATATATGGAAGCTAAAATAATGGAAGTCATAGAAGTAGATGGTAGAATGGTAGTTATCAGAGGTTGGGGAATAGGGGAAAGCAGGGAGATGATAATCTGTGGGTACAAAGCTCAGATAGGCTATTTTAATTTTTGAGATTTAATATACAGTATGGTGATAGAGGTAATCATTGAGTACTATTCATTTCAACTTCACTAAGAGAATAATTCTCAGATGTTCTCACCACAAGAAATGTCAAATATTTGAGATGATGAATAGGATAATTAGTTTGATTTAATCTATCTAGATGGTAGTCACAAACCACATAACTTTATAACCTATAAATATACATGATTACAATTTATAATTATAATAAAAAGTAGAAAAATACATGATTAAAATATATTGATCAAGTCACTGTTTCTCATAGTGTACAATGTAATACTTTATCCATTTTAGTATTTTTTTGTTCTAGAACTATTGGTTGAACTCTGTAATTAACACACAATTATTCTTAGGTGTTTAAATTTTAACTGAAAAGTGATCCCTGTTAGGAATTTGGAAAACATTATGCTGAGGGAAATAAGCCAGTCACAAAGGGACGAATATCATATGTTCTCCCTGATCGGTGACAACTAACTGAGCACCAAAAAGGAAACCTGTTAAAGTGAAATGAACACTGTGAGAAATGGTGACTTGATCAGCCCTTGCCCTGACTGTCGATGAACAACTTAATACGTTATCCCTCTTAGTATTTTTTTGTTTGTTCTACGTAATACTTTTGGTTGAATACTGTAATCAATACACAGTTATTCTTAAGTGTTGAAACTTAACTGAAAAGTGATCACTGTTAAATATAAGAGTGGGAATAAGAGAGGGAAGAGATGTGCAATTCGGGACATGCTCAAGCTGACTGGCCCCAAACGGTAGAGTTAGAAACATACCAGGGGATTACAATTCAATCCCATCAAGGTGGCATGTATGAATGCTATCTCACTAGTCCAAGTGATCAATTTCTGCTCACAATTGATCATAATGATAGGACTAAGAGCCAAAGGGATCACATAAACAAGACTAGTGTCTGCTAATACTAACTGATAGAATAAAAAAGGGAAAGAACAATCCAACATGGGAAGTGAGATACACAGCAGACTCATAGAATGGCAGATGTCCTAAACAGCACTCTGGACTCAGAATCAGCCCTTAAGGCATGCGGATCTGGCTGAAAAGCCCATGAGAGTATTTCAGGCATGGAAAGCCAAGACACTCTGGCAAAAAAAAAAAAAAATGACCTAAATGAAAGATCTCTGCAAGTGAGATACCAGTGGAAGGAAAGAACAGGTCATCAAAGAAGGAGGTACTGGGCTGGCACCGCGGCTCACTAGGCTAATCCTCCGCCTAGTGGCACCGGCACACAGGGTTCTAGTCCCAGTCGGGGTGCCGGATTCTGTCCCGGTTGCCCCTCTTCCAGGCCAGCCCTCTGCTGTGGCCAGGGAGTGCAGTGGAGGATGGCCCAAGTGCTTGGGCCCTGCACCCCATGGGAGACCAAAAAAAGCACCTGGCTCCTGGCTCCTGCCATTGGATTGGCAGCGCGCCGGCCGCGGCGGCCATTGGAGAGTGAACCAACGGCAAAGGAAGACCTTTCTCTCTGTCTCTCTCTCTCTCACTGTCCACTCTGCCTGTCCAAAAAAAAAAAAAAAAAAAAAGGAGGGGGTACCTTTCTGTGAAGGGAGGAGAGAACTTCCACTCTGACTATGAGCTTGCCTAAATATGATCAGAGTCGGTGAACTCAAAAGGCTTCCATAGCCTTGGCAACTCATGACAAGAGCCTAGGGTGATTACTGATGCCATAAACAAGAGTGTCAATTTGTTAAGTCAACAACAGGAGTCACTGTGCACTTACTCCTCATATAGGATCTCTGTCCTTAATGTACTGCACATTGTGATTTAATGCTTGAAAAGAAAAATCTGTTTTAATTTATTTAATAAAACATTAAAATAAATCTGGATTTGCATTTATTTTTTGCAAATGAATATTAAAAGTTAAACAACAGGGAACCGGGTGGTATACAAATATTTGTATACAAATAGTCTAGCAGCAGGTTTCCTGCCTTTACTGCCTACATACAATAGAAGAAAAATGCATTTGAATTATTGAATCTAAATTACTAAATCTAAAATTGTCTCAGCATTTCATTCTGTCTTTACTTGCACAGACACAGTATGCTCAATTTATACAGATAATCCTAAAAACTTTCAGTAGAAGTCATTTTAGAAACCAGTCTAAATCCCAATTAATTCATTTTTGGAGAACAAAAGGGGGTACTATTTCAAAGCACTTAAAACATGGCTGCAGATTATCATTACCAGTTTTGATAACCAAAGCTTCTTCCCTTCCAAAGACATTAACCCAATTTCCTTCTATTTCTCCTTGTTGCCTTGACTTTGTGATTTTAAGCAAAAGAACTGTAAAAAACTCTTCCGATCCTCTATTTATGAAAGGAAAAGAGAGGATGACTAGATGATGGCACTTGATGCAGTAAGAACCTGAAAACTAATTGCCCCCTCCCTTTCCTGCCCAGCTCAAGAGTTTCTGCAAACATTTTTGGAGAACGTCAAAGTGTTGCTCTGACTTTTGCACCATCCAAAGAAGAAAATATGGTTATTTTATCATCACCAGTTACTCAGGACTAAAGATGGTTCATCTCATTAGTAAATGTCCTGTGAAAGATAAACATGAATGGCCAAATGACTAGGGGCGAAGTCTCTCGGAAAATTCAGCGATCCCCTTCATGGGTAATCTTCCAGGGCATCAGGTCATGTGTTGATCTATTGCAATCACAATCTGTAAATAAATATTTTCTTCTTACCTTCCAGCAAATGCTGCGGAACCTGCTGCTTCTCAGCTGCCCATGTTCTGCCCTTGTTGCCAAGTAATTGTTGTTTACACGTTGTTCTTCCCATTCTTTCCTACAGGAAAGAAACCAAAGCATGGGAATCCCTTTGTTAGAATTCTTCTGCTTAGAAAGGAATGCTACAGGAAATTAATTTTAAACAAGCCTAAGAAACAAAACTTTTAAATCATGTATATTTAATTGTGTACTGTTTCTGAATGCATGGCTGTCTTTCGGGAGGCAGTTCTACTGTAGATTTAATGAATATGTAGACAGCTATAATTATGCCAGTGACTGAAATTCATAAAGTTTAAGGAGGCTATTCCATCTCCACTAAAATGCTGGTAGTGCAGTTCAGTGAATAAACAAAAAAATGAATATTAATATAAACACTTGACTCCAATACATACTTGACTGCCAAAGACATATTTCAAAAAATACACACAGAAAGGTGAATTGTTGATTACACTAATGTATCACATGAGATATTCGTGTAGATAAACCTGTTTCTCTTTAATGTTAGGCTGGGCAGTTAAGTATAGTGAGACTACTTACTTTAACTGTTATTGCTATTCACTATTGAAATCTGCAATTTCGCTCTACATGATCAGTTCTAAAATTTTAACAGGTATGGGTAAATTTGAAAAAAAATTAAAAAATTAAAAACCCTCACTGTAAAAACTGCTAAAGGCAAGCCTGAATACCTCGCAGTACCTATGGCTGAGTAGATAAACAACTGAAATACGCCTCTCAGGCATGCAGGCACCAGGGGCCTAACACCTGTGCCTCATTAATATACAAATAAATCTGCTCTTGGGAAACAACTGGAAATTCATTGTCCCAACTCATTTACTGAGTTTGAATAAAGGAATTAGACTGCCGGCACCGCGGCTCACTAGGCTAATCCTCCACCTTGTGGCGCCAGCACACTGTGTTCTAGTGCTGGTCAGGGCACCGGATTCTGTCCCAGTTGCCCCTCTTCCAGGCCAGCTCTCTGCTGTGGCCAGGGAGTGCAGTGGAGGATGGCCCAAGTCCTTGGGACCTGCACCCCATGGGAGACCAGGAGAAGCACCTGGCTCCTGCCATCGGATCAGCATGGTGCACCGGCCGCAGTGCACCAGCCGCGGCGGCCATTGGAGGGTGAACCAACGGCAAAAGGAAGACCTTTCTCTCTCTCTCTCTCTCTCTCACTGTCCACTCTGCCTGTCAAGAAAAATAATAAAATAAAATAAAATAAAATAAAATAAAATAAAATAAAGGAATTAGACGCATATTCCCTGCATTTTGTACCAAAACAAACACTAACAATCATTTTTTGGGGCCAGCGCTGTGGTACAGCGGGTTAACGCCCTTGCCTGAAGTGCCAGCATCCCATATGGGAGCCAGTTCAAGACCCAGCTGCTCCACTTCTAATCCAGCCCTCTGCTATGGCCTGGGAAAGCAGTAGAAGATGGCCCAAGTCTTTGGGCCCCTGCACTCACATGGGAGACCAGGAAGAATCACCTGGCTCCTGGTTTCAGATCAGCACAGCTCCAGCCGATGGGGCCAATTGGGGAGTGAACCATTGGGTGGAAGACCTTTCTCTCTCTCTGCCTCTCCTCTCTCTGTTTGTAACTCTGACTTCAAATTAAATGAATAATTCTTTTAAAAAGAATCATTTGTCAACAGTGGAGGCAAGTAAGATTGGCTTTATGAATTTTTCTCAAATTTCATAATGTCACAAATAAACCTATAATTTAAAATTTATCATCAGTGCTGAAACCCTGGCAACAATATCTTGAGAGGCTTGCTGAAAAGAAAGCCACTGGAACCTCTAGTCATCCTATCCACATGTGCTTGCAGTCATTACCCACCACACCCTATCATCTGAGGAGAAGACAATCTCGCATACTAGGCTAACAGCCATGGATATGACCAACTGAACGCCTGAAGCTCAAAAATCTGACCACGGGAAAGACGCATCTTCCCCAAAGACCTCCAGAAGTGCAACTGAAGTAAAAAGAAATTGCTAAATTTTGCCTTATATAAAAGCACATCAAAAAGTTCCTGGAAAAAAAAAAGTTCAGCGCAAACTTTTCAAAATGCATGTATGGTTCTATCTTGAGACACATTTTTCATGAATACTCACAATAGAGGTATGTGGAGAGAAGGAGTGTGTGGGTAAGAGGGAGGGAAGAAGAGAGAGGGAGCACAAATAAATAGCAAAACTCTAACAATGATGTCCTCAAAATGTCAAAAATTCTATTTATGAACAAATATTTTACATAAATCTCCTCTAACCTCTGCAATAACCCTCTGGAGAGAGTGTTTTTTATCTCCCTTTCCAAATGAGGAAACTAAGGTTCAGAAAAAAACTAAATAATTGGTGGAGAGAAAAAAGGAATGAGAATTAGAAAACACACCTCCCTGGAATAAGATGGAAGACAAGAGACACTAGAAGGACACATGATACTCCAGATATTATGGGCAAAATTGCTTCTAGCAACAAGGCAAGGTTGAAATCCGTGATTTCTTCCCCAAATGTTTCATTTTTGAGTACCACAATTAAGGACATAGAGATGAGTTTTCACCAGTTGCACTCAGAAGGTAGGTTAACAACAGCTGTTGTGAGGGTTCATAACCTGGGTCATTTAGGTGTACAAAAGCCTTGAATGGAATAGTTTAGAGGCATGGGCTTTGAAGGGTTCCTTTTAAAGGCTGGAGTGCCATCTAGTGGTAACTATTCTACCTTGCAGGCACTGGGTCCCTGAAAACAATCAGCACCAAGTTGGTAGGTTTCATCTCTACACTGATGTTAATGGACCAGAGGCTGTCATGGAACTACTGTGTTGAGGACTCTGAACCTATCCCTGTCCTCAGAAAGGAAAACTGTGCCTGACTAAAAACAACAGCCATCAGTGTCGTCATCATTTCTCAGGGAATCAAACTTTCACAGCAGCAACTGATGCCCTCCCCCTTAAGAATTCCTGCTTAGATAGCGCCTCGTCCCGAAATAGTTTTCTCTGACATGGAAATGCACTAGACTATGCAATGAATCCTTATAAATAGTAAGTACATGTAGCTGATGATTACAGAGGAATATCTATTTCTAATTATATTAAAGTAATATTTTCCAAAGATATGAACATAAATTTGGATGAGACTAGAATATTTTTTTCTGTCACAAAGGCGTTTAGCTTATTCTATCACGGATACTCCGGGGTTCACATTTCCAGACGTCTCTCCTCCTTTACAGAAGTTCAGGGAAGGGACAGCAGCTGGCCGCCTGGGGGCGGGGGGCTCCTGGGCTAAGGCACTGCCCTGTCTGGCTCTCCTGGTGGGAAGTTCCCTCCCCTGCACCCCCCCCGGCCTGTCCCCCCAGGCCCGGAAGCCAGGGGCCACCTCCTGGGGTCCCTGAAGACCACTGGGCTCTGCCACCTGGCCCTGGCACTGCAGAGCGCCCCCACCGTGGGAAAAGGTGGGGAGGGAGGAGAACCCCAGTTCCAGGGAGCCGGTGTGCCTACTCAGGCCTTGGAGGCCTGGACACACCTGGGCATGCCCACTGTTCTCTGAGGGTCTGGCTGGAGTCCCCTGCCCACCCTCAGCCCCAGCTGCTTGCCAAGAGACCAGGATATTGTGCTTTGGGGTCAGCGCTGGGGCGGGGATGGGGTGGGGACTAAGGAGCTTGTGCTTTAGCAGGGTGTGCCGACCCCCCCATACACACTCGGGGTGGCTGGGGGCTAAGGCACGGGCCAGGCTGAGACTCCCCCCCAAAGCAGGCTGGTGGTGATGCTGTTGGAAGGGTATAGTGTGGGGCGACTCCCTCTGGTCCTCCCCACCCCACACCGGAACCTCCCCTAAAATGCTCCACCTGGAAAGCGAGATCGTCGGGCACAAGGTGTACACAGAAGTCAGAGCCAGGGGGCAGAAAGGCTGGTAATGGTGGGGAGAAGGCGAGAGGTGTGGGGGTGGGGAAGAAGCCTCTGTGTGCACATGCTCACACACACTCGTGTACACACACACTTGCCCTAGGCGAGAACGAGAGGAATGGTGAGAAAAAACTGCCAGTGGCCCAAGCAGACCCTGCTCTGCCCCTGGGGGAACCAGGCCCACCCAACCAGCCAAGGCCAGGGACCTCCCTTGAAATACAGCAGTGGGGGGGGCAGAGAAGTTGAGGGAGGGAGGGAAGCAGGTCAGACCCATGGGGCCCGAGTCAGGAACACGCAGCCACACTCCACACACACGCACGCGCACTCCGCTTGCCTGCCCAGCACACGTCCCCCCCATATCCTGCCTTCCACAGTGCGCCCCCACCCCCACTGGGGACCTGCAGGTGGGCTGGTGGGGTCAGTCCAGTTGGTTTGAAAAATAAAAGGAAATCTTATACTTCAATATTTCAGTAGCTAAAAAAATGTTCTGTACATGGGTAGGGGCTGGGCCCTGTCCCGGGTGGGTGGGGGCAGCAGGGCAGGGGTGGGGGGCGGTAAGCAGAGGAGAGGACAGCAGCCCCACCCCTCCAAGCCTGCTCCCCACCCTCCATTCCAACCCCGGTCCTACTCTGCCTCTTTTACCTTCATTCAAGTTGCGCGTGCACATGCACACACACACACACACACATACACACACTCACACACAAGAGGCTCCTTGGCTGAGGATCTCCCTCCCTGGGGCTCCAGGGGACACGGGCTGGATGGAGGGGTGAGAGCAGGTGCTGGGCCGCCACCCCCAGCCACCTTAGGCTGCTTGTGGCATTGCTCTGAGCCTGTTGGCTCGGCTATACCACAGGCAGTGCCCACGGCTTCACCTGCCCCGGCCCCCAGGCACAGGGACTGAAGAGGAGGCAGGAAGGCGCTTTGGAGGCCTGGAAGCACTGAGGGATGGGTGGGGGTGCAGAGGGGTCCTGAGCGACCCCTCCAGTCTCAGCGGAGGCTGAGGAAGGACTTCCACCAGGCAGGCCCCTGCCCCATGCCTGGACTGGTGGGGGGGCACAAAGCTTGGGGTGAGGGAAGGGGGGAGCCATGTGTGGAAGAAGGAAACCCGGGCCTGCCCCCCGCCCCTGCTTGACCGCCCTTGCCGGCCCTGCCCACCCCGGCCAGCAGCTCACACTGGGGGAAGGGACTGGGATGGGGGAGGGGACCCAGGAACATGCAGCGACCCCCTCGGGGCCTGGGGAGGGACAGACAGTAGCTCCTGACCAAGGTGTGTGTGAGGACATGGGGGTAGGGGAGTGTGACGGACCCCCCGGGTGAGGTGGGGGGAGTGTGATGGCCCCCCTGGGTGGGGTGGGGGAGTGTGACAGACCCCCTGGGGTGGGGTGAGGGGAGTGTGATGGCCCTCCCGAGTGGGGTGGGAGAGTGTGACGCCCCCCCCGGGTGGGGTGGGGGAGTGTAACGGCCCCCCTGGGTGGGGTGGAGGAGTGTGACGGCCCTCCCGGGTGGAGTGGGGGGAGTGTGACGGCCCCCCCCCGGGTGGGGTGGGGGAGTGTGACGGCCCCCCTGGGTGGGGTGGGGGAGTGTGATGGCCCCCCTGGGTGGGGTGGGGGAGTGTGACGGCCCCCCTGGGTGGTGTGGGGGAGTGTGACGGCCCCCCCCAGGTGGGGTGGGGGAGTGTGACGGCCCCCCTGGGTGGGGTGGGGGAGTGTGACGGCCCCCCCGGGTGGAGTGGGGAAGTGTGACGGCCCTCCCGGGTGGAGTGGGGGAGTGTGCGGCCCTCCTGGGTGCGGTGTGGGGGCGCGGTTACTGCAGGGCCTCGGCCGAGGGGCCGCCTCGCCCCATAGCTGGCCCGCTGGAAGCTGTACTCCCCGCCCGTCACCTCCGGCTCCATCTTGCCCGAATCCCTGATGCAGGCGGTGTAGGGTCGCCCTCGGGTGAGCAGCTTCAGCTTGGGCATCCAGCTCTGGCGCACGACCCGGCGAGCGTTGGGGCACACGCCGGCCGCGATGGCGTTCCTCTTGCTCTCCTTGAAGTTCCGGCAGTGGTTCTTGAGGGCGTGGAGGGCGCGGCTGTCTAGTGGTTTGCCGGTGCCACAGCTGGGGGCCAGTGCGTTCCGGTCAAAGGAGGAGGCGAGGAGCGGCTGCGGCAAGACCTGGTGCCGGGTTCCTGGGCTGCGCCCTCGTGATGCACACCTTGGCGCCTGCCACCAGCTCCGGCTTCTCAGAGGGGACGCCTTCGTCTTGGAGCTTGGGGTGACAACAGGTGCTGATCTGGTCGAGGAGCTCAGCCAGGAGCGACACCAATCTTGCCGCACCCGGATCGGACTGCGGGTTCCAGGAGGGCCTCAACCTTCTCGGCTGTCGGGCCCACGTTCATCGCGCTGTGCACGGTGTACCTGTTGCAGATCTGCCGGCACTGCTCGTCCGAGCCTTCCTCCCCCGCGTCGTCCTCCTCCTGGTAGGAGTCGGGCTGTCGCTGGTGTAGGCGCTCCAGGTGCCTGGGCCCCTGCGGTCCGACGTGCTGGGCCCGCTTCCCACGCCCGCAGCGGCCACCACCGCCCCGCTGGCCGGCTGCCCTGCCCCCACCCCCGCGGCAAAGGCCACCCCGGCGGGGACCTGCTGCAGGGGCTGCCGGTTGGCCGCCAGGTCCAGCATGGAGAACTTGGCCATCTTGCGGCTACCGCCACTGCCGCCGCCGCCCCTGGCCTCCTTGGGGCCACCGTCCCACAGCCGTTTGGCCGCGGGCTTGCACTGCAGCGAGTCCGACTTCTGCTGCTCCTTCCTGACCTTTGAGACCAGGGGCAGCGGCGAGCTGCAGGTGGGCCAGCTGGAAGTGTGCGCCACGGGGCTCTGTGGCTCGGAGGAGGGCGCCCCTAGGTGTGCAGGCCCTGCGAGTCGCCGCTCCAGGAGCTCACCTTCAGGAAGAACTCGGCGCCTCTCTCCAGGATCTCCTGGATCTGCAGGAAGCCCGCTGTGTCTGTGAACAGGAACTGGTCCCCCACGTTCGTGCTCAGCGGCCCGTGTAGCAGAAGCTCAGGGTCTGCTGGAAGGACTGCGGCTGCACGGCCGCCGGCAGCTCCACCACGGTGCTGCGGCTGCTGTTGAACAGGAGTAAGAGCTGCTGGCGGCCAGCACGGCCTGACCCCTGACCACCACCGACACGTCACAGGGCAGCCCTGCAGCCGCTGTTCTCTGAGGCACTCCAAGATGCCATGGCCGAAGTTGGGGATCTCCATCTGCAGGCTCTGCGCCATGGTGGGGCTGCGCCATGGCGACGGAGGCCTGGCCTGAGCCCTGGGTGTGCCCCCTGCGCCGGGGCCTTGGCTTCCACCTCCATGGCCTCCATGGCCTCCGCCTCAACAACAGCGGCAGAGGCGGTGGCCACTCACTGCTAAATTTAATTGTTTTAAAAAATGATGTACAGCCGGCGCCGCGGCTCAGTGGGCTAATCCTCCGCCTGCGGTGCCGGCACCCCAGGTTCTAGTCTGCTACACGGGTCTGGGTGCTGGATTCTGTCCCGGTTGCTCCTCTTCCAGTCCGGCTCTCTGCTGTGGCCTGGGAGTGCTTTTTTCCCTCCATAATGAAACATCAGGGCACATCACTGACACATTTTAAATACATATAAAAACAGAATGCACAATTATCATCAGCCTAATACAAATATCTTCACATGTCTAGATGAAACATGTTCCCATATGAGGAGGCCCCACTGAAACAAAAGCAAAGAACACTTCCCTGCATGAGGACTGACTGCTAGAGTTACGATGATTTTTAGGTTAAGGTTTGAACTGAGAAATCCTGAGATTCCACCTCAATATCCACAAGGACATAAAGAACTGAATTTAAAAAAACCTTATGGACTTTCAGATATAATGCCTGATTTTCTACAAAAACATATATTTTTCCTTCAAAACTAAAATTTAGCAGTCTCTAAAGTCACATTAAAGTAGGGAAATTCAATTATTCTTTCATAAAAGCAATCAAGAAAATGTGCATAAGTTTAACTTTATGGAATGTTTTACCTCATTTTTAATTTCATAAAACTGTAATATATAATAGGTAATTCTGTTATTTTTTTAAAACAGGATCAACATTTAGGAATGAGGTGAGGAAAGGACACTGTACCAGGAAATCTCTGTGAAATTATCTGAAGTGAATAAATTTTTTATTCTGTGGTCTACTGTGACTTCTTTTGATTTTTTTTCTTGATTTACTTGAGAGACAGAGAGATATAGAGTGAAACAGAGATAGAAAAAAAGATGACCCATCCACTGGTCCATTCCCCAAATGGCTGCACAGCCAGGCCTGGACCAGCCCAAAGCTGGTAGCCAGGAATTCAATCCACAGCTCCAATATGGGTGGTAGGGACTCAAGTACTTTGGGCATCACCACTGTCTTCCAGGGTCCACCTTGGCTAGAAGCTGAAATCGGGAACTGGAGCTAGGGATCAAATTTAGGTACTCCAATGTGAGATGTAGGCATCTTAACCGATAGGCTTGCCCCTAAAGGCATTTCTGATATCATTAATACATAAGGAAAAATTCCCTTCTTTGAGACGTTTCTCTGCATATCTCCCCCACTCTCTTCTTACTGCCATCCTACCTCATTTATGTTGGTATGTAGGATAACTGACATAAGCTTGATGTCTAGCTTTCTATAACAAGGTAAAGAATTGGCCACACAGTTTGTAATGTAAGCAGTACTGAAAAGGAAATACTTATACAGTCAAGAACAAATTTTTTTCCAACAATTTAAAAATAGGCATTTATTTAGTAAAATCCCAAGTCCTAATTAAAAGGTCCTTTTTATCTTTTTAAAAAATGCATTTATTTATTTGAAAGGTAGAGTCACAGACAGAGAGGGAGACAGAGAGAGATCCTCTTTCCACCAGCTCACCTCCTAAATGGCCCCAATACCTAGGGCTGAGCAAGGCCAAAGCCAGGAGCTTGGAAATGCATCCATTCTCCCACATGAGTGGCAGGGGCCCAAGTACTTGGGCCATCCTCCACTGCTTTTTCTTCAGGCATTAGCAGGGAGCTGGATCAGAAGCAGAGCATCTGGGACTGAAACCTGCCCTTGTACAGGGTGCTGCTGTCAAAGGTGGTGGCTTAACCCATTGCACGATGATGCTGGTCTCCATATTATTTCTTAAAGCATGTTTTCCAACACTAGATGGACTTATGGAATATTATAAAAATAGAAATAGATGTTTCTGTTAAATGTTTTCTTTTTAAAGATGAAAATAAGTTACATTTTAAGTGAATCCATCATTCACTGTACAAGTTCTATACCACCACTATCCAACAAAATTTTCTGAGAACACAGAAATGTTCCATAACTAAGTGTCCAAAATGGTAACCACTCATCACACATAGTAACTAAGAAGTTGAAATATGGCTAATGCAGTTGAAGAATTACATATTTTATTTTACACACACACACACACACACACACACACACTGGTTTTAAAGCAAAACTGTAAAGTTTCAAGGAATATAAAGATAAATCTACACATGATACATAATCATATGTAGTACAACTGGAGAAAGAAAACAAACATTAAAAGTAAAAAGGTTCAGACATTTGACCTGGTGCTTAAAAAGCCAGTTAACATGCCCACATCCCATATCAGTGTCTGATCTGAATCTCAGTTCTACCCCCATTTCTAGCTTCCTGCTAATGTACATTCTGGGAAGCAGCAGGTGATAGCTCAAGTACTTGGGTCTCTGCCACCCAGGAGGGGACCTGAATTGGTTCTCAGCTCCAGTATTTGCATGGCCTAACTGCCACTGTGGCATTTGGAGAGCCAACTAGGGGATCTAAGCTTCCTCTCTCTCTCTCTGTATCTCTCTCTCTCTCCTAGGGGGTCTAAGCTTTCTCTCTCTTCTCTCTCTCTCTCCTCTTTCCTGTCTCACTGAGAGTGTGTGTATTTGTGCATTTCTGTGTAACTAAATACAATTCAATTTAAAAAAAACTTTAACTAATACATGTGGTCAAATAAATCAAAATAATTCCTTAAAAGAGGCTTTTATACAGTATGTCATAATTCTAAATGCATAGTGGCACCAGTCAGAACTATCAGATAAGCATGTAAGAGTTTCTTTTTCCTTCCCATCCCTCTCATTGCCTTTTCCCATGGTATTTCTGTCACCACCACCACCCTCAGCCACTGTCTCCTCTCACCAAACTCTTGTCACATACACATGTGAAAGTGAGGAAAGTCCATCTTCAGTGGCAACGGTGTTAGCTCTATTAGGTACCAATGGTGGCATTGCTGGAAAGACCCTGACCTAGATATGGATATAACCAGACACAGCAACAGATTGTCTAAAAGAACCAAGAAAGGACAGGTTAAAAAGAAAGTAAATGGGTCATGTGATCAACTTTAGTTGAAGGTCAAATATGTACTTCAAATTTGTTGGGATTAATGTACTTGAATAAACAATTCGCAGAGGCTTATGGAGATGTACATCACCACCTAAGCCTCCTAAAAAACTCACTAAAATCATTACAAGGTGAACAACCCTATCCAAAATGGTTAGGATTCAGAAGTGCTTCAGATTTTTAAGATTTTGGAAGATAGGCATAGACTTTACTGGCTGAACATCCTTCATCCACCTGCAGCGCCAGGCAGAATACCAATACATTCCAAAACTTTAAAGTTGTTTTCGCCCATATGTGGTGTACAGTTCAAAAATATATGGTTATGTGTCCCTACATTAAATAATGGCTTTGTCTGTAGACCTCTCCTTTCTATTTTAGAGGCATTTCTCATATGCCCATCAGGGCTATCTGTTACCAGTCCATTTAATGCTCATACAGTAGTCCTCATTTATGTGCAGTTTCGCTTTCTATGGCTTGTTATGCCTGGTCCATGAGGGTCCAAAAATATGAAATGGAAAATTCCAGAAATAAACAATTTCAGAGTTGTAAACTGTATGTGGTAATGAGTGGCGTGATGAAATCTCATGCCATTTTGCTCTGTCTTGCCCAGTGTATCCATGTTGTGCACACTACCACCCATTAGCCACTTGGGAGCCATTTCAAGTCATCAGAGTGGCTGTTAGGGAGTCACAATGCTTATGCTCAAGGAAGCTTTATTCTGTTTAATAATGATTCCAAAGGACAAGAATAGTGATGCGGTAATTCAGGTATCTCACAGAAAAGCAAACTAAAAAGGTAAAACAGTTTGACTTATTAAAGAAAAAATATATACCCTGACGTTGACCTACATTAGGGATGAAACTTTTATCAATGATCTTGTGAGGGGAGAAAAAGAATGTCAGGCTACTTTAGCCTTGTACCTAAAATTACAGAAGTTTCAGCCATAGTGTGTGATAGTAAGGACTTAGTTTGGAGGGCCAAGGCGTGAATTTTCTGTGGTTTCATGCATCTACTGATGTACACAACACTCCTGAGGTCTTAGAATGTACTAGGGAATAAGAGGAGACTACTGGACATTAGCTTTTAGAAATCTCAAATCTATACACCCTTTGTCATTTGCTCAGACTTTACACTTATTGCATATTTCAGTCTATTTGACATCATAAACTATCATCTTCTTAAATTTTAAATAAAGGGAGAAATGAGAAATAAGACTAAATGGAAGAAAATAGGATTGATTGGTAAAGTCTTCCTGTGATGAAATATACTTTAATCAACAGACCTTTCAGCCATTCAATTATTCTCCTCTATTTCTAAGTTTCTGATTATATTCTGGTTGGTTAGAGTATGCTGGTTCACTCTCCAAGTGACTACATCGGCTGGGGCTGGTCAATGCTAAAGCCAGGATCCAGGAACTTCATCTGGGTCTCCAACATGGGTGCAAGGGCCTGAGCACTTGAGCCATCTTCTACTGCACCATCTTTCCCAGAAACATTAGCTGGAAGCTGGATCAGAGTTGGAGCAGCTGGGATTTGAACTGGTGCCAATATGGGATGCCAGCGCTATAGGCAGCAGTTTAACCAGCTGCACCACAGTGCTGGCTCCAGGAGTAGTATTTTTCTTACTAATTTTTCAAAAACAGTTTCTCCAAATCACAATGAAAGATTAACCATTTTCTTTTTATTTCCTTTTCCAAATTAAATTTTCATCAAAACTCTGTTAGCTATAAGTGACCCTATTACAAAAATTTTAAACTATTTTAAAGTTCAAATACTTTAACAGAACCTAAATCTGGTCCTGATTTTCCCTTTGGTATATTAAATTTGCTATTGTGTTATCTATATTCCTAATAATTTGAATATTCCCCCAATAAATGCCATAAAAATTTAATTATATGACCACAGATATCTTTACTTTTTTATTTTTTGACAGAGTGGACAGTGAGAGAGAGAGAGAGACAGAGAGAAAGGTCTTCCTTTTGCCATTGGTTCACCCTCCAATGGCCGCTGTGGCCAGCACACTGCAGCCGGTGCACTGCGCTGATCCAAAGCCAGGAGCCAGGTGCTTCTCCTGGTCTCCCATGTGGGTGCAGAGCCCAAACACTTGGGCCATCCTCCACTGCACTCCCAGGCCAAAGCAGAGAGCTGGCCTGGAAGAAGGGCAACTGGGACAGAATCTGGTGCCCCAGCAGGGACTAGAACCCAGGGTAATGGCGCCACAGGTGGAGGATTAGCCAAGTGAGCTGCGGTGCCGGCCCCACAGATATCTTTTTATGAACCAAATAGATGTTTCCAGAAATATTACTGTAAAATTGAGCTTTAACACCCCCAAAAATCTCATTTTTCTATACAGCCTTTATAGTAGTCCCATTAGGTGGTGATGGCAAAGTGACTTGGTCTGTACACACATGCGAGAGACCTAAATTGAGTTAATAGCTCCTGGCTTTGGTTCCAGCCATGACAGCCATTTAGAGAGTGAACCAGTAGATGGGGATTCTCTTTCTGTGTTTGCCTCTGTTTCTTTCTATCTCTGCCTCTGAGTTGAGTACAGAAAATACTATGATTAGAAATGGCATCTAGTGATATAGAAGCAGGAAAATGGTTGTTCCTTCTTTAGAATCTATCAGCAGCTCTGATGGCATAGGAGAAAGGGGGCAGTAGTAAAATCACTAAACAAATCACTTTGGCTTTATTCATTTCTCTTATGCCCTTCCACCCTCACTCAAATCTCTCATATTGTGGCTCCTAGGCTTCCTATCCGAGTCACGGCACCATTATGCCGCTCCCCCTCTTCACAGAGGAATAACACTGGACCCTGCGCTGTTCTTTCATCTGCTCGGCCCTTCCCGGGTTTGCTGCTGGTTCTTCCCGGGTTGGCTGCCAACCCTTCCACCTCCGTGGAAGGGCGGTGCCCCATGCCACTTTCCCCACTTCCGCGGAGGAGTGGCACACTGCCGGCCGGCTCTCTCGGGGGCTGCTCAGGTGTTCCTTCAGATAGATGTTCCCCTTAGATGTTCCTGGTGCATGTTGTCTCTCTCCTCCTTTATAGTCCTCTTCCACCAATCCCAACTCTGCTACCCACACGCCAAGTACACTGCTCTCCTCCAATCAGGATCAGGATGGCTCCTGCAGGTTACTGGTCAAACTGGAGGCAGCTGTGTAAAAGTTGTTTACTCCTCTCCCAGCGCCATATTGTGGGAGAGCAGATGCATAGAATAAGTCTTAATTCCAGTAACTTAGTCTAGTCCGAGTTGCTCCCCACACATATGGGGAAAAAAGTCTGACGTACAAAGTACAAAGGAGATAAGTAGGTTCTAGGTGTGGTAACACAGAGAAAGGATGGAGCAAAACAGTAGCTACCTTGGAGAGTGTGAACTTATTACTGTGCTCTAAAGAAAATCCAGAGAACAGGAAGTCTAAGTCTAGTTCTGTGATAGCAGAATTGTGCTGTTCAAGATAACTTTAAGACCTAAAAGGACATTTTAAAAAGAAGTTAGAGCTCAGAGTGTGCAACTATCCTGTTTTGCTTCTAAAGGGCATGCACCTGAATTAGTTTCCTAATATGAACAGGTTGACTAGAATAAAGTTTTTGGAGCTGTTTGAGAATATGTCAACCAGACTAAACCACTTCTCTATCTCTGAATACTGTACATATAACCCTAGAATGTAAATTGTATCCCTATACACAGATGATACTGGGGCATATTTTAACTTTCAACATTTTTCTCAGTAACAAGCTATTTTTAATATCATAGCTATCTTACTGATGTTCCTTATATTTCTAGGCACATAATACCCATTATCAAATATTTCAAATAGTGTGTGATCTCATTTTCAACTCTCAGTTAAATATTTTGATAAGATTCAAATATAACTAAATTTAAAACTTTAATAAAATAGCAGTTCATGCAAAGTAACACTGTCACCACATGAAATAGATACTCAGCTATGTGACTACCCATATTGTGGGTCACATTAGCTATCTTTATCAGTAAGGCACAATTCTGTCATTGACTAAAGTAAAACCAAATCTAACCCACTCTCAAACTGCAGAAGAAGCCAAAAGGATACATTCCTAAGGAGCAGAAAATGAAGATTGTATTCATATCACTCATCTCCCTGCAAACTCCTGCCCCTCTAGAGTGCTGAGCATCAGATCTTCCTCCTAAGTACCATTTAATTTCAATTACCCCATTTGGTCTTTTCCAGATCCTTGATAAAAGCTTCCACTGTAACCCCAGTTATCAGCTGTGTTAGTTATTTCCAAGTTTCTCTCTCTAACTAAAGCACAAGTTCTCCAAGAGGAGGAGCTTGTGTTTGGATTCCTTTGGGTCTATTAGTTTTTCTTTTTTAAAAGATTTATTTATTTGAAAGAGTTACACAGAAAGAGAAGAGGCAGAGAGAGAGAGAGAGAGAGAGAGAGAGAGAGATTCTTCCATCCAATGGTTCACTCCTCAGATGGCCGCAAAGGCCGGAGCTGTGCCAATCTGTAGCCAGGAGCCAGGAGCTTCTTCCTGGTCTCCCATGTGGGTGTGTGGGTGCAGGGGCTCAAGGACTTGGGCCATCTTCTACTGCTTTCCCAGGCCATAGCAGAGAGCTGGACAGGATGTGAGCAGCTGGGTCTCAAACCAGCACCCATATGGGATGCCGGCACTTCAGGCCAGGGCATTAACCCACTGGACCACAGCGCCGGCCCCTGAGTCTATTAGTTTTAACACATAGGCTTGTCTACAAAGGAAGTACAAGAAAGTTATGCAGAATGACTGAAGATGTATTCTCTTGAGTAGGGAGAGAGAGAGCTCTGAAAAGTACTTGAAAGCCCTGGATTAACAATAAAATGAGAAAACTAACTGCTACAGCAGTCGGCATTGTGGCACAGCAGGTTAAAACCCTAGCCTGTAGTGCCAGCATCCCATATGGGCGCCAGTTTCTGTCCCAGCTGCTCCATTTCCAATGCAGCTCTCTGTTATGGTCTGGGAAAGCAGTGGAAGATGGCCCAAGTCCTTGGGCCACTGCACCCATGTGGGAGACCTGGAAGAAGCTCCTGGCTCCTGGCTTCGGATCAGTTCAGCTCTGGCCATTGCAGTTATCTGGGGAAGTGAACCAAAGGATGGAAGATCCCCCCACTCTGGCTCTACCTCTCTCTGTAGCTCTGTCTTTCAAATAAATAAAATAAATCTTAAAAAAATTAACTGCTGCCACTGTGTCCCAACAATCAAGGCAATGTGTCTACAAAATAGACAAATCTTAAATCTCCATTTCTAATAAAATTTCTTTGAAAATTTCTCCCTTAAACCATATTGTTGAGTATAACAGCCTGCTGTGAAGTCAAATATCAGATAATGAAAATTAGAGTTCAATATATTACTACTAAGCAAGTTAGTAAGTAAATAAATAAGAAGTTATTGTAAATTTTTAAAAAGGTTTCCACTTTTGAATGTTTATGCAATATTTCCTCAAATAACTTCAGTATTATTGACCAAATATGTAGGTTATGTTACGTATTTTTACCACCATACCTACAAAGCACAACACACTAATATATATTACCAACAGTGACCCATGGCACTGACGCGGAGGCATTTCAATCTGGAATACAGTGCCAACAACAACAACAAAAAGAAGTCTGTGTAGGGGAAGGGACTGATTCAGAGCAGCTTTCCCTATGTTTCAAACGAATGCCTGTCTACTCAAAGATAAACACTGACATGCCTTGGATGATGGGGCTTATGGCTGACTATGTAAATAAGCAAGCTTAAACAACCCTCCCACACACACACACACAACACATACAGCCTGGTGGAAGATAATCAAAATGGCTTGAAGTGGTTTCCAAAGGAAAGGAGCTCACACTGTAACAGTAGGGTCAAACCAGCTTGGTTACTTAATTCAAGACTATAAATGCAAAAATAAGTTAACGTAAGGCTACAGACACAAAAATCAGCTAACCTTTTTAATGGAAGGTAGTAATTTCAGAGCCTTAAGTAATCAATTAGTTCAGAGAAATTATACTCATACAATATATAAAAAGAGATACTGACCAGTTCTACTATCATTTGTCAAGAAGACATGCTCATCGATCAAAAATGTTTCTTTCTCCTCTCAAAAGTGTCTCCACTGTGGAGATTACAACAAAAGGTCATGTTTTGTTTTTGGTTTCTGAAAAAAAAAAAAAAACAAGGTTGCACATATTGTGCTCCCTGAAATCATAACTATAAAGGTTGTGGTGCTTCTGGAACAAATACGGAAACTAGAAATAAGAACACCTGACAATGAGATTGTTAGACTAAATATAATGAGATTGTTAGACTAAATATAATGAGATTGTTAGACTAAATATAAGAACAGGTCACATAAAGATTCACACTATATAAGCTACAAGTAATTGTAGATAAATCAGATTCTTAAAATACTCATTTATTACCAATTTAGAACTATAAGTGATTTTTTAAAAAAACTTTCTGAGATAAGGGCCAAATTTGTCAGGTGAAACAGTTGATTGAAAGTTAAAGGAAACTTTAGAAAAGAGAGGGAAAGAACATGTGAAGAAAGAAAACTTGTTACCTAGTAACTATATGTTATGTAATGGGGCCAGGGGTTCCACACAATTTATAGGTAACTACAACTGTATGACATAGGTGCTATTGAAAATATAATTTTACAGATGAGGTAATTAGCAATCAGAGAGGTTAGTTACCTTGCCTCAAGTTATACGTTTAGTAAGTGGCAGAGCTAAGATGTCAACTTTGTCTTATTTCTTTGTGCTTTTTCCATTTTGCTTCCCTAAATCATGTATTTATTCTTAAGAACATACAAAGTTTGTATCATATAATTATAAATTCACAACAAAAATCAGGCAACGAAATGAAGTCAGGAAAACAATGCTATCAGAAAAGGAAGCTTAATTCTAGTCCTTCCTTCCTCCTCTGCTAGCTACTAAGGTATGAATCTGTGGAAAAAATAATTAAAATATCTAGGCCTTAGAAATTTAAGATGGTGGCATGGAGGGGAGAGGATTCAGGTTGATCCCCCTTATCTGTAGTATAACTGCCAGATTAATTGATTCCAATCAGCTCATATCATTAAATAAAATAAAATTTTATTGTATGAGTGTGACTAGAACTCAAATTTCTGAATTTTAAATCTTGTTGTCCAAAGAAGGATTGTGTCCCACTATCACTCTCTCCTTTAATACTTTGAACTGCTGTCTATTATTTAAATGAGATGTATGACAATCTTACCTATGAATGCAAAAGATACTAAACCAAAAAATGTGAATGATGGGAAGGTATTTCCTGCATCCTTTCAAGTTGCTGATTACTTATAAAGATACATAAAAATCTTTACTATCAAGACTTCAAATCATTTTTAAAATACACTCAGCAGTTCAAGAGAGTATAAATTGATGTGTGGCTTTTTTCTTGTTCAAGAAATGATTTAACTTCTAGATTCAAAAAGCTAAACTAACTAACTTTCAAAACTTCTCCCTGGGAAGGACCAAATGGCTGCTGAGTAAGATATTCAGGTGAACTTCTCTCAACACAGATATTAATTTGAATAGCTGTTCACAAACTAAGTCACCTTCACAAAAGCCAAAGCAAGGTGACCACCGTGCCTGTGGTGCTGGCATCCCATATGGATGCTGGTTCTAGTCCCGGTTGCTCCTCTTCCAGTTCAGCTCTCTGCTGTGGCCCGGGAGGGCAGTGGAGGATGGCCCAGGTGCTTGGGCCCCTGCACCTGCATGGGAGACCAGGAAGAAGCACCTGGCTCCTGGCTTCAGATCGGCACAGCGCCAGCCATAGCAGCCTTGGGGAGTGAACCAATGGAAGGAAGATTTTTCTCTCTGTCTCTCTCTCACTGTCTGTAACTCTACCTGTCAAATAAAAAAAATGTATAAAAAATAAAAAAAAAAACAAGGTAGTGAAGAAGGCAACAAGGGGCACTGTGGCACAGTGAATTAAATCACAGCTGATTTGGGAGCTTAGGTTCCTGTCTCAAGTGACTCTGCTTCCCAATCCAGTCCCTGCTAATGCAATTGGAACATCACCAGATGATGGTCCAAATGCTTGGGCCCCTGACACCTCTGTGAGATACTGAGGGAGTTTCTGACTCCTAGCTTTGATCTAGCCCAGATCTAGCCATTGAGGCCATCAAAGGTGTGAACCAGTGGATCAAAGATCTCTCTCTCTGTCTCTGATGCTAATCCTTTCAAATCAATCAATCATTTTTCTTGTTTTTTAAGGGTAAGAAGGAAATTTTTACTACATCACCCTTCCCCAAGCTCTGAGCAGCCCAGTCTAGAGAGAAACAATTACTGCCTGGGGAAGAGGGAAGTCCAGACCTTAGACTTGAAACTCAAGACCAGGCTTGCGACTGTGAAATCCAGACTCAGAGAGGACGCCATGGTCTCTGCCTCCTGGACAGGACTCACAGACTAAGACTTTGGATCCTCCTCAGCCATGTACTCCTGCCTCAAACTCCAGCACACAGCAGGGCAAACTCCAGTCCCTGGGCAGCAGGGCAGTAAAGTGAGTTAGGACCTAGCCTTAAAGCTGCTTACCTTCAAGCAGACAGCAAAGAAGACCAACCACAAAGGAGTAGGGCAGGAAATTGAGATCAGTAGCAGTCCCACTACAGTGGCACCAGACAGACAGCAAGGCTCCTATAACCGGACCTGCATGTGCAGACAGAGACAAACCTGCCCTAATACCAGATGAAGAACTACACCCATGTAGGAACAGACAACTCTTTCTCCCTGCATCACCTTCAACCTCCTAAGGGCTTGGCACACAACTACAAGATAATGCCAACTTACTCTCAAAATGGACAGCCAAGAGATCTCCCCCATCCCTGTTCCCCGACCACAGGCAAGCGGGGAACAAGGTCCAGCCATGAGGGAGTAGGGCAATAAAGTAAGCACAGAACTGCATCACAGATCTGGTAAAACCATCGCTTGGCAGGTATTAACAGTCCCACGGTCAGTGCTTGTAGACAGAGGACCAGCCCTTGTCACAGGTGGAGACCACAGCCCCAGTGAATTAGACTTATATCCAGGCTGACATCACATGTGGTTGGTTGCAGTGGTCTCAGGTAGCAAGTCCATGTCAGCAGTTGGCAGGTCATGACAAATTTGCACTTGACCATACCTGAGTCTGCAGACTTTTTTTTTTTTTTTTTTTTTTTTTTTGCAGGCTGAAGGACTTAGGTTTGATCTAGCATTGTAGCATAGGTGGCCACAAGACTGCTCATTCCAATCCTCCCTCAACCCTCAACTCCAGGCAGTACAACACAGAGAGAGTAACTGGGGTAAAAAAAAAAAAAAGGCAGATGGGTATTCAGATGGGTATTCAGGCATTGTATGGAAGCATGGGGCTGGCACTCCAGGAACTCCTGAATCCTTGCTGGACTTAGTGCCTCTGTGACAGCAAACACATCCCTGCCAACGTGAGCACCTGAGCAACCACGTCAGACCTCAGGGCAGCATTCCTGCATCTCAGGCACAGTGGACTGAGGGATGGCACCCTTGTGGCCCTGGACTCTGCCATATGAGCTGCTACCAAGAACCATGCATTCCTCGAGGACTGAGGAGAGAACCCCATGTCCCAAATGCCACTGTCATCCTTTGCTATGAAAGAAGACACTGGGAGACTTCACAGCATCCAAATTAAAATAAAGCCAAAATTCTTACCAGATACCCAAATACACATTTTTAGGAAAAAGTCTTTTACACAAAATCAACTGATTAAAAGTGAAAGAAGGGTCCAGTGCTGTGGCTTAGTAGGCTAAGCCTCCACCTGCAGTGCCGGCATCCCAGATGGGTGCTGGTTTGTGTCCTAGCTGCTCCTCTTCCGATCCAGCTCTCTGGTATGGCCTGGAAAAGCAGCAGAAGATGGCCCAAGTACTTGGGCCCCTGCTCCTGCATGGGGAGACCTGGAAGAAGCTCCTGGTTCCTGGCTCTGGATCAGCCCATCTCTAGTCACTGTGGCCATTTAGGGGAGTGACCACTGGATGGAAGATCTTTCTTTCTGTCTCTTCCCCTTTCTCTGTAACTTTGCCTCAAATAAACAAATCAATCTTGTGAAAGAAACAGCTATTCTGCCAGATGACAAATATCCATGTAGGAACACTGAAGTATGAAAAGACAAGGCAGTATAACACCTCCAAAGGAACAAAGTAATGCTTGAGTAACAAATTCCAAGGAAAAGAGACTTAAAAATACCTGATATTCAAAGTAATGATTACTAGGATGCTCAAAGAGATACAAGAGAAAACACACTCTGAGATGAACAACAGCCAGAAAACAATTCATGGCTTTAATGAGAAATTCAGCAAAGATACAGAGATCTTGAAAAAGAGTCAAACAGAAATCTTGAAAATGGAGAATTCAGTGTTTAATAAAGAGTACAGCCGAAAGTCTCAACAACAGACTAGACCAAGCTAAGAAAAAAACATTATCTGAAATTCAAGACATCTTTTGGAATAAACCAGACCCCCCTCCCCTCCAAAAAAAAGGATATAAAATGGAGATAGCCTCTGAATTGTGCAGGCCAATGTTAAGAGAAATATGCAAATTCTGGGGATTCCTAAGGATGAATATAAAATAGTAAGTCCCTACGTTAAAAAAATGATCAGTGCCTGGTGTTGTGTCACACGGGGTTAAGCTGCCACTCATGACATGGATGTTCCATATCTGAGCACCTGTTTGAATCCTGCCTGTTCTGCTTATGATCCGGCTCCCTGCTAATGTGCCTATGAAAGCAGCAGGAGACGGCCCAAGTATTTGGGTCCCTGCAACTCATGTGGGAGACTCACATGGAGTCCCAGACTCCTGGCTTCAGCCTGGCCAAGCCCAGGCAGTTGCATTCATTTGGGGAATGAACCAGCAGATGGAACATCTCTTTTTCTCTCTGTCCCTCTTTTTCTGTCATTCAGCCTTTCAATCAAAAAAAAAAAAGAAAAAAAAAAGGAAGAGCAAGAAAAAAAGAAAAAAAAGAAGTTATAAAACATACAACCTAACAATGTATATCAAGGACCTAGAAAAACAAGAATAAACCAAACCAAATGTTAGTACAATGGAAGAACTGATAAAGATCTGGGGTTGGTATTGTGATCCAGTTGGCTAAGCTACAGCTTGAGAAGTCTGCACCACATATTGGACTGCAAGTTCCAGTCTCAGCTATTCCATTTTTTTAAAGATTTATTTATTTATTTGAGAGGTAGAGTTACAGAGCTGGGGAGATGGAGAGTAAGTTCTTTCATCTGCTGGTTCACTCCCCAAATGGCCACAATGGCCAGTGCTAGGCTGTTCTGAAGCCAGGAGCCAGGAGTTTCTTCTGGGTCTCCCACACACATACATGGGCCCAAGCACTTAGGCCATCTTCTACTGCTTTCTCAGGCCATAGCAGAAAGCTGGATTGGAAGAGGAGCAGCCTGGATACAAACCAGCAACCATATGAGATGCCAGTGCCACAGGCAGAGGCTTAGCCTACTATGCTACAGCACTAGCCCCAGTTATTCCACATTTAATCTAGCTCCACGTAATGCACCTTGGAAGAAGCAGATGTTGACTCAAGTACTTGAGCCTCTGCCACCCATGTGTAAAACCAGGATGGAGTTCTTGGCTCCTAGCTTCGGCCTGACCCAGACCTGGATGTTTGTGGCCATTTGTGAAACCAGCAGGTGAAAGCTCTCTCTCTCTCCCTCCCCCCCTTCCCTCCTTCTGTCACTCTGCGTTTCAAATAAATCAATCACTTTTTAATTGTTTTTTTTTAATTTGCTTTATTTATTTGAACAGCAGGGTTATACACAGAGGAGGAAGAGACAGAAAGAGATATTTTTCATCTGTTGGTTCACTCCCTAACCGAACATAAAGGACTAGGGTTGGGCCAGACCGAAGTCAGGATCCAGGATCTTCTTCTGGGTCTTCCACATGGATTCTGGGGTCCAAGCACTTTAGACTTCTTCCAATGCTCTCCCAGGTGCATTAGCAGTGAGCTAGATTGGAAGCGGGGCAGCCAGAACTTGAACTGGTGCCTATACAGGATGCTGACATTGCAGGTAGTCAATTGCAGGTAGTCATTTTACCAGCTATGCCACAACACCAGCCTTTCAAATCAAAAAAAAAAAAAAAAAAAGAAAGAAAAGAAAAATTTATTTTTATTTGTTTTGGCTCTGATCTTTTTTTCTAAGATCTTCCACCTGCGGCGCCGGCACCCCGGGTTCTAGACCCGGTCAGGGCACCGGATTCTGTCCCGGTTGCTCCTCTTCCAGTCCAGCTCTTTGCTGTGGCCCGGAAAAGGCAGTGGAGGATGGCCCAAGTACTTGGGCCCTGCACCCACATGGGAGACCAGGAGGAAGCACCTGGCTCCTGGCTTTGGATTGGCACAGCGCGCCAGCCATGGTGGCCATTTTGGGGGTGAAACAACGGAAGGAAGACCTTTCTCTCTGTCTCTCTCACTGTCTAACTGCCTGTCCAAAAAAAAAAAAAAAAAAAAGAAAGAAAGAAAGAAAGAAAGGAAGAAGTTGAAGTATCCCTATTTGCAGATGATGTAACTCTTTATACAGAGTAATGTAGACTCCACCAAGAGACTATCAGAACTGATAAATTAATTCAGTAAAACTGCCGGAAACAAAATTGAGACCTAAAAATAAGCAGTATTTTTATCATCAATAATGGGCTCACTAAGAAAGAAATTAAGAGCAATCCTGTTCACAATATTTATAGAAAAATGAAATATCTTGAAATAAGCTTTAATTTTTAAAAATTTATTAGAGAGAGACACACAGACAGAGACAGGCAGCTCCCATTTGCTGGTTCAATCTCTAAATGCCACAACAGAAAGGGTTAGGTCAGGCCTAAAATCCAAGGACTCAACCCAGGTCCCAGAAATGGAAGGCAAATTACTTGAGTCATTACCATTGCCTCTGAGGGTCTGGAGTAGCAGGAAGCTGGAGTAAGTAGTGAAATCGGGTATTGAACCCAGGCACTCCAAATGGGACACGAGTGTCTTAACAGTTTAACTGTGAGGCCAAGATCTGCCCTCCCATCACCCAGAATAAAATTTAACCAAGGACGTGAAAGACATTTACAATAAAAATTGCAAAGCACTGATGAAAGAATGTGAAGAAGACAAAAGAAAACACAAAGTTCTTCTCTGTACGCAGATTAGAAAAATTAATACTAGTAGAAGTCCATGATACCTGAAGCAATTCACAGCTTCAATGTAATTACAACCAAAATAATAAAGACATTATTCACAGAACTAGAAAAAACCAATCCTAAAATTCATATAGAAGGACTTTAAAACAACTCACATAGATAAAGATATCTTGAACAACAAAGTTGGAGGCATCACAACATCAGATTTCAAGAAATATTATGGAGTTACTGTAATCAAAAGAGTATGGTATCAGCATAAAAACAGACATACAGACTATTGGAACAAAATAGAGATCTCAAAAATTAATCTACATACCACAGCCAATTGCTCTTTGATAAATCTGCTAAAACTCATACCAGAGAAAGGACAGTCTCTTACATAAATGGTGCTGGGAAACCTAAACCTAAATATCCATACCCACGGGGCCAGCACTGTGGCTTAGCAGTGCCACCACCTGCAATGCTGGCATCCCATATGGGCACTGGTTCCAGTCCTGGCTGCTGTACTTCTGATCCAGCTCTCTCCTGTGGCCTGAAAAAGCAGTAGAAGATGGCCCAAGTTCTTGGGCCCCTACACCCATGTGGGAGACCTGGAAGAAGCTCCTCGCTCCTGGCTTTGGATCAGTGCAGCTCTGGCCATTGTGGCCATCTGGGGAGTGAACCAGCAGATGAAAGACCTCTCTCTCCCTCTGCCTCTGCCTCTCTATAACTCTGCATTTCAAGTAAAAATAAATAAATCTTTAAAATAAAAATATCCATACCCAGAATCCAAAATTTCATCCCATGCCTCTCACCATAATCTAAAATCAACTCATAATGGAAGAGACATAAATGTAAGACCTGAAATTATGAAACCCCTGGGGGAAAATATTGGCAAACATTAATTTTTTTTAAAAAGACCCCAAGAGCACAGAGAGGAAAGGAGAAACAGACAAATGTGATCATCCCAAACTAAGAAGCTTCTGTACAGCAAAAGGAACAAATCACAGCTGACAGAAAACAGTTACAAGCTGTGCATCTAACAAAGGACTATGACTCAGAACATGTACAGAACCCCAAACACCACAAAAACAGAACAATCCAGTTAACAAACAGGCAAAGAATCTGAATAGATATTTCTCTGGAGAAGAAACACAAAAGAAAACAAAAGCATGAAGAAATGTTCAATATCACTAGCCTTCAGGGACATGTAAATCAAAACCACAATGAGGTTGGGAAGGGTGTGGCGAGAGAGAATGGAAGGAGACTGGGTAACAGGCACCACACACAGACAGAAGGCACTGGTGCCAGTGTTCACAGCACAGTGCTCCTGTTCCACTGCAGCTCACAGTAATGTGTTATACACTGCACAAAGAACCGGGAGAGAGAAACTAGTAGCTACCAGAACACAGATAAGCTAAGGACGTAGAAAAGCTATTTTCCTGGTTTCAGGTATGCTTTGTATATGTAGTGAAATACTGCACCATAAAAGTATTGTGTGGGGAGCAACTGAGACTAGACTAAATTACTGGAACTAGGACTAATTCTATGCATCTGCTCTCCCACAATATGGCGCTGGGGAGGAGCAAACAACTACGCAGCTGCCTCATCAGTTTGACTGATAAGCTGCAGGAGCTGATCCTGCTCCTGATTGGAGGAGGAGAGCAGCGTGCTCGGCGTGTGGGTAGCAGAGTTGGGATTGGTGGAAGAGGACTATAAAGGAGGAGAGAGACAACATGCACCAGGAACATCTGAGGGAACACCTGAGGAACATCTGAGCAGCCCCCGAGAGAGCCGGCCGGCGGTGTGCCGCTCCTCCGCGGAAGCGGGGAAAGCGGCAGGGGGGTGCCGCCCCTCCATGGAGGTGGAGGGGCCGGCAGCTAACCCAAGACGGCGTCGTTCCTCCACAAGTGGGGGACCGGCAGCAAACCCGGGAAGGGCCGAGCAGACAAAAGAACAGCACAGGGTCCAGTGTCGTTCCTCTGCGAATGGGGGAGCGACAGTATTGCATGCTAATCAAAAATAGTTTAATAGAATAATAATAAAAAACATTTTACCAAGGTAGTCTCTGATTCAGTGATATAGAGAACGTAACATGTTGAGAAAGGGAAGTGATTTTGGAAGCTCTCTTCAATATAAGAAATTAGACCACCACTATTTGAAGCCAAGTGCCTTTTACTGTCTTTCCTTAAAAAATATATATTATATATATAAAATATATATATAGAAACATTCCTTTTATTCTTCAATTAAAGTTCTTTTGGAATATGAAATTAGTATTTCTTCAGAGTAAAACACCTGTCAGAAAGTATGAATACATTAAAAAAAAAAAACAGGACTCACAAACATCATGTCTTTTTTTTTTTTTTTTTTTTTTTTTTTTTTTTTTTTTTTTGACAGGCAGAGTGGACAGTGAGAGAGAGAGACAGAGAGAGAAAGGTCTTCCTTTGCCGTTGGTTCACCCTCCAATGGCCGCCGCTGCAGCCGGCGCACCGCGCTGATCCTGGCAGGAGCCAGGAGCCAGGTGCTTTTCCTGGTCTCCCATGGGGTGCAGGGCCCAAGCACCTGGGCCATCCTCCACTGCACTCCCTGGCCATAGCAGAGAGCTGGCCTGGAAGAGGGGCAACCGGGACAGAATCCGGCGCCCCAACCGGGACTAGAACCCGGTGTGCCGGCGCCGCAAGGTGGAGGATTAGCCTATTGAGCCACGGCGCCGGCAATCATGTCTTAAGAATTAAGTCTCCAGTCACCCTACTATATCAATTGTAGGATTTATTATCTAAAGACACAAAGAAGTATTTTGTGATTTTCTTGCATTCAGAAACTTTTTTATTTTCTTAGATTCAGTATCAGGGCCCCTAACTAAATTATTATAATAGAACACTGGCTAAGACTTATAATTGATTATCATTAGTTTTTATTATTTTGTGTGTCTCTTAAAGTCAACATCACATTTAAAGATTATTACTTCAAAATTATCCCTTTGTCAAAAAATCGGAGGATAATACATTTTTTCCTAACAGCACAGCTTGGGAAAATATACTCATCAATGATGCCAAGTTAAATTAAATTAAAAAATAGAGTAAACTTGGTGATCAACTACCATATATATGAATCTAGAGAAGAGGTAAATATGATTTAAAATTTATTTTAAAGCAAGATACAATAATTTGCATTCTATGCTATGCCATTTCTGCAATGCCAAGATAAAGGAGTATTTTGAGTTTCTCAGAGAATACCAAATAATTGGTCTGAGTTCAATCTAACTTAATTGTCTAATAAGGTAAGTTTACTATGGCTTTTCAACTATATAAACAGATTAAAATCTATCAATGAGACAAAAATTAAATTATTTTCTATACTGTGCAGTATGACATTATACTTTAAAAACCTTAAAAAAAATTACATGAATCAAAAACCAAACAGACTTCCTAGGAAATTTTGTAGAAAGTTATAATCTAATCAAAAAGATTTTGGGAAACATAGGGTAATAAAAGGAAAGTTAACAATGTTCACCTTCAATTAATTTCATAGGTCACTGTTATACCATCTAATAAGATAACTAAAAACATGCAAGCAGCTGGTACTGCAGCTAGACAGATTAATGTAACAGTCTGTAGTCATACGTGCTGGCAAGGGCTCGCCTCTTTTGGCAAGGAGGTCAATTGCCCTTGAGAAAGGGGGGGGAGGATGGAGAAACAATAGTCCTTCCACCATGTGGCCATGTGTGCTCCATTCCCTAAGTTAAACATCCACTGCAGCACACACAGGAAACTCTCTCTTCTTTCACATCTGACAGTTTTCTCTCACATGTAACTTGACAAAAAACATATAACATTGGTCTATAAAACCTGTAAGATGTACTGCATAAAACTAATAATATATTCTCATAACACATCACTGCAAATGAGTTGGAAGCCAAATACTTAAATTTAAACCAACACTTCCAAAACAAGATGTGGCCTAAAACCATTCAGGCATCATACAACCCCATACAAGTGTCTCAGGAGTTAAATCCATTTGTTTTCTACCTCTCTGAATCAACGAAGAAAACCACTAAGAAATACAAATCATTGTAAAACCTCATAGGCCATAAAAATAAATCTGTGACTATTAGACATATGAAGCTGTAGTTAGTGTCCATGGATTTAAGTTCCATAATTTATTTGTTATAATTCCAGATATCACTTCTTTTTTTTTTTTTTTTGACAGGCAGAGTTAGGGTCTTCCTTCCATTGGTTCACCCCCCAAATGGCCACTAAGGCCAGCGCACTGCGCCAGTCCAAAGCCAGGAGCCAGGTGCCCCCTCGTGGGCTCCCATGTGGGTGCAGAGCCCAAGCACTTGGGCCATCCTCCACTGCCTTCCTGGGCCACAGAAGAAAGCTGGACTGGAAGAGGAGTAACTGGGACAGAATCGGCGCCCCAACAGGGACTAGAACCCGGGGTGCCAGCGCCACAGGTGGAGGATTAGCCTAGTGAGCCGCGGAACAGGCCCTGCATTTAGATTTTCAAGAGGCTTTGTTTTACATGTTTTACCCCGTATTTAAGAGTTGTGGGAAGGAAGCAGATCAGACAATATAATGCCCTTTTTACAGATGAGAAACTAGCTCGTTACCCTGGACATAAGCTCTAGTATGTCAGTGGTAGGCTTAAGGCCTGAGCTGTCTGATTATGAAGAAAGGTTAGGATTTCTGAGGCAGTCTAAATAGTTGTTACACAAAAGGACTTCTGAACACTGGAAAATTTATGTATTTCTTAATAACCTGTTACTAGCTAGTTTAAAAGAGCTATAATGGCAACAGAAAAATAATTTTCATCTTCTGAAGCAAATTTTACTAATAATTCTGTGGCTATTTTAATGTGACACTGTTACATTTTTCTAGGTTTTGTCTATCAATATTAATAAGAAAATATACACCAGCACTGTGCTTCTATGAATTCTACATTTAACTCAATTGCCAAATTCACAATTAAGGTTATTACATTACAAGAGCTACTGCCTACTGGGTAGAAAAATATTAATTTCACACTTTAAATACTATAAAACTATTTGACAGCAGTGTTGGCCTGCCAACTGAATCCTTTCCTGTTTGAGCTGTAACAGCCCTATTGGCTGAAAAGCCCTAAAAGGGCATTAACAAACAGCTCTTAATTCAATCACATTTGCATTTTAACCTTTCGTAGGTACTCTGAAAGAAGTCTTTAGTACTGTAAAAGATATATGGGAAAAACAAAAAACAAATTATAATAAAGGTTAATTCTACATGTACATTTGTTCTGATTAGTGTACTGTAGGATAGGAGGGCAACAGATATCTGATATAAGCTCATTTACAAGAATTTGGGTTATTACATTTTCTGATACTCATTATTTCTGCAGATAATCACATATCACAGTAATATTTAAATATTATCACATTTTAAAAGCACAAGTCCTAATTCTTTGCTATTCTAAGATTAGAATCCTCTAAGAAATTGGATCTTATACATTATCCTGTAATATTATATATCTCTGTATTTACTACCTACCTACAAGAATTAAAAGTCTCTTCAGAGTCCAAAGCAGAACTTGGTTCTTCTTCCATTTTTATTACAATCTCCTGGAAAAAATTTTAAAAACACACTAAAATAATGGAGATTGCAAAGCAACGTTTCAGTTAAACAGCTGTGTAACAGTTCTATGCAGTATATTAGCCAAAATAAAATGTCCCCTTGCCCCTTCCCTAAATTATTTTCTGTACTTCTTTTAGGAAAAATACTCATCTTGAAGCCACAAGCACTCCTAATTTGCATAATAATGCTATCAATGTAATTACTAAGAAGAATAAATGAAGTATAATACAGGTTTTTTCCTTAAAAATTTATACATTTATAAAAATTGAGGAGGCAGAGGTGAACAGAAAGCAGATTTGGTAGAATAAAAATACTTTTACTAAAGAAACTTAAAATGCTAATCAATGCCAATATAATATATAATATATATTAAGTATAAATATAAGTTCTCAAAATACATATTTCAAAGTTTAGTTATGAAACAATAGTTTCCCATGATTAAACAGATCATTCGTTCTTCAAAAAAATTATAAAACTGACAGAAAATCCTAAAATGCATAAACCACTTAGTTACATGCTCGCATTTTCATAAAAGGGAGTTTTCTGTTGGTGAGCAAGGCTCCATGCTAACAGCTGGAACAGCCAAAGAAAAAACTCAGGAGAGAACAGACCCGGAAGGTTTTCCAGCTCCCATTTCTCCACCTGCTAGAAATGGAGGAGGCAGAGATGAACAGAAAGCAGATTTGGTAGGCGGTGGCCAGAAACAGATTTTAGGGCGGCAGGGGCGGCGTGGGGGCCGCGTCCACAAGCCAAGGGCAGCTGAGGGGCCGGGCGGGCCGAGGGCAGAGCCGCCCGCTCCCGCGCCCGCTCCCGCGCCTCCTGTCTGTCCTCTGGCAGCTTCCTGAGCCGCCGAGGCCGGCATCCAGCGCTGGGCTGGCGCCCTTCAGGTACAGGATCCCGCAGTCCTCGGCCACCAGGACTCCAGGCTGCCGACGACGGAGCTGGGCGGGGCAGCGGGTCGGGGTCAGGGCGGCCGCGCCCGGCCCGGCCCAGGCCTCCCCCGCGGGCCTCGGGGATCCGGGGGTCCCCGCTCGGGCGAGGCGCGGGGCTCCGGGGAGGGGCGGGGGCTCTGGGGAGGGGGCGGGAGCTCCGGAGAGGGGGCCGCGGGCTGTGGGGAGGGGGCCGCGGGCGCTGGGGAGGAGCCGCGGGCTCTGGGGAGGGGCCGGGGGCTCTGGGGAGGGGCGGGGGCCGTGTTGCAGCCCCTCGGGCCCCCGCAGGACGGGTCTGGCGATGGCTATGGTGACGGTGATGGTGTTCACGGTATTGGTGGTGATGATGATGATGGTGTTGATGGTGTTGGTGATGGACGTGTGTGGTGGTGGCGGCTGCGGAGCCTCTGCGCCCAGGGAAGGCCCAGAGTGGGCCAGCAGGGGGAGCCTGGGCGAGCGAGGGTCCCCGCCCGCCCCGCCTCCCGCCCACCCTGCCTGCCCCGCCCGCCCCGCCCGCCTGCCCCGCCCTGCCCCTCCTGGCCCCTCCCCGCCCCGCCTCCCGCCCCGCCTCCCGCCCGCCCTGCCCCTCCTGGCCCCTCTCCGCGCCCCGCCTCCTGCCCGCCCTGCCCTCCTGCCTCCCCGCCCCCCGCCCGCCCCGCCTGCCCCGCCCTGCCCGTCCTGGCCCCTCCCCGCCCACCCTCCCCGCCCCGCCTCCTGCCCGCCCTGCCCTCCTGGCCCCTCCCCGCCCGCTCACAGGAAGAGGTTCTCCAGGACTTAGTGGTAGTCCGGGCAGCTGCTGTCCTGGAGGAAGCTGGCGGCATAGACGATGATTGCGTTGAGGCCCTCACTGTGGTAGCCTGTGAGGGCGGCCGTCGCTGGGCTCTGAACCACGCAGGCGCACGGAGGGTCTTCCGGGCCCAGCAGGGGGTCCGACCTCCAGGATGACCACGGGTGCCCGGGGGGGGGGTCTCACCTCCGTGGGTGATCACGGGTACCCAGGGAGGGGGGGTCTCACCTCCGTGGGTGATCACGGGTACCCAGGGAGGGGGGGTCTCACCTCCGTGGGTGACCACAGGTACCGGGGGGGGGTCTGACCTCTGTGGGTACGGGGGGATCTCCCCTCCGTGGGTGACCACGTGGTAACCGGGGGCCAAACCTCCATGGGTGACCACGGGTACCAGGGTAGGGTCTCACCTCTGTGGGTGAGCAGTGGTACGGGCGGGGGGAATATCCCCTCCGTGGGTGACCACGTGGTAACAGGGTGGCCTAACCTCCATGGTTGACCACGTGGTAACGGGGGGGCCTCACCTCTGTGGGTGACCACCTTCATGTACAGCCAGATCATGTGCAGGTCGATGCGGTGCTCCTGCTCCCTGATGATGACCGTGTGCCACAGGCGCCCGTTGGCCGCACCACTGTCCTCTGCCGCGCCATCCCCAAACAGATCTGCGCTGTCCCCAGGCATGTTCTTGGCGGTGGCTACCGGGGTGTCACCTGGAAGAAGCACCCCTGGGGCTGGACGTGTCAGCCTCTCACGGCTGCCTTCATTCTCCCGACCTGGCTGCCTGTTCCCTTACAGGACCTGGCTCAAGTGCCACCTCCTCCAGAAAGCCGTCCGTGATTGCACCTCCCGTACACTTGACTCCTAACACTTCCTGGGTCTCTTCCCCTTTAACTGAAGCGAACAGCCAGAGGCCCAGGGGGTCACGGTGGGCTGCTCCCTGTCCCCCACCCCTCAGCAGAGTCACGTTTCTGATGGGGGGGGGGACTGGGGTCCACAGCTGTGCCATGGAAGACACAGTGCTGGGGGCGGAAGTCAGACCCAGCTCCCTTCCTGGTCACTCCCTAGGCCTGCAGTGCTGGGGCGGGAGCGCCAGTGGGGCCCAGGTCCCTGCGCATGCGCACCTTGGGAGCAGCGGTGAGGGCTCAAGTGCAGGGGCCCTGCACCTGCGTGGGTGACCCGGATGGAGCTCCACTCTGCCGGCTCCAGCCTGGCCCAGCGCCGGCCTTTTGGGAAGTGACCCAGCGTGCTCTCTCCCTCTCTCTAGCTCTGACTGCATTTCAAATAAATCAGAAGAAAAGCAAAAAAGAAAAAAATACACCTTAGAGGTTTACCCAAATATTTATGTTTTAATTGCTAACTTACAATATATCTGTCAAAAGTTCAGTGATTTAAAACATGAGAAAACAGAAATACCAAGAAGTATTCATGTCTCCTGCAATACTATCAAACATCTAGAAAAAATATTTACTTAAGAAACGGGAATATTCATCAAATAAAAGTTAGAACAAATTCACACCTATCTGTTTAAATTGTATAGAATAAAAATAAATTTACTGAAGAAACTATAAAAACACTTATCAATGCCCCAATGTAAAATATATGTCCTTACTGATAGAAATTTAATAGTCTAATTTTTAAATACACATTTCAACATTTAGTTATGAAAACACTGTATACTACTAAATATATCATGTGTTCCTCCTAACAAATGACAAAGATCAGAACCTGCGACGGGGAGGCCGCAGGGTGTCTGTCCGCAGACTGCGGGTGCAGGAGTCTCCGTGGGCTCCCTGCCAGGTAGCGGGGCGCCAGCGAACACCCGAACCCAGGAGCGCTAAGAGCCTCGGCCGAAACATCCCGCACCAGCCGTGGCACGGGCAGCCGGGGCTGAGGTGGCCCGAGGCAGAGCCTGCAGAGACGGGGCGCTGCCGGGACCCGCAGCGGGGACTCTGCGCCCCGACCAGAGACCCAGGGCTTCTCCCGCCTGCCGGACGCGGGTCTGAGAGCGCGTGACCCGCCGTGCCGCCCGCACCCGCTCTCTAGGGCTGCCCGGGAGCTGAGGGCCGGGCCCCTGACCACCGGTGTCCCGGTGAGCCCGCAGAACCCTGCAGTCTTGGGGGCGGGAATCTCCACGTTTCCAGAAACGCACACGGGGACGTGGGTGCCGACGGTGATCCTGACTGGCCCGCGCCCCGCGCTGCACTGTCCCCCAAGTCCCCTCCACCCCGAGACCTCAGCGTTTTCCAGAAGGCCACGCAGGTGGAGGCGGACACTGGAGCCACTGGGGCGCACCTGGAACAGCGGGCGCCGTGTGTGTAAGGACGGACAAGTGTACGTGGCCCTCAGTGACATCTGGAATGCTCCCTGGCTTCAGGGCTCGGCGAGATCGTGAAACACCCGACAGTCAGAACCGAAATGTCATTGTAGTTGTCACTGTCGCCGTGAGCTTCGGTGAGGCTTTGCCCCTGTGCTTCGCCGGGTTTGCAGGGTCGAGAAGGGGAGGGGAGAATCGTCATGAATTGATGAAGACGCTGACACTGGACGAAACAGACACGGACTTGGCTTCGCCTTCCTCCTTGTCCTCACGGGCACTGGGCAAGCAGGAACTCAGAAACAGCGTCTGTGCCAAGGGAATCCTGCTTCCTGTAAGGAGCCCTGGGATTCTCCATGTTTGAGAACACCGAGTATTAATCTGCAGGCACAGGGACCCATTTCCGGGGAGGCCTTGGCGCCCTCTCCCCTTCCCATGGCCCCCTCCCTTCCCCACGCCCCACCCCTTCCCCATGGCCCCTTTCCTTGCCCCACCCCTCCCCTTCCCCATGGCCCCCTCGCTTCCCCCACGGCCCCCCATTCCCACAGCCCCCTCCCTCTTCCTATGCCCCATCCCCTTCCCCCTTGCCCTTCTCACTTTCCCCCTGCCCCCTCACCTTCCCCACAGCCTTGGGGCAGGGGTTCTTTTCCTCCAAGACCCTTGTCCCTTGTCTTGCAGACTGAATCCACTTTTTACATTAAAATCTCTTCATTTTCTTGCAAACACTCACGAAGCAGAACTGCAAGGGCATGGGTAAGGTTTCCCACCAGCAGCACCCCCTCTCCCAGCCCTGAGGAACCAGGAGCCGGATTTTGGATGTTGAGCATACAGGGCCTGGTATGCGAGAGAGATCCAAAGACTGGGCTTGTTGCCAGCCTTGATCCTGTCTGCACTTGCTGTCTTCATAACCTGTGGGTGCGAGTTAACTCACAAAAGATTTTTTATACAGGATCTATAAAAATATTGATATTTTTCTAAAAAAATAAATGGAACCTTGTGTTGGCCAAAAAATGTAGATTTCTGCAGACATGAGCGTTTATTGTTTAAAGGTTGCATGCCACTGTGAATAACAGAAAACTCCTACCATCTGCCTCCTATATCTACAAGGCACCTGCTTCTCATATGGAATTGTTCAGAAATGACTAGTTCAGGCGAAGTGCAGCTGGGAACAAGTTTCCATGTTTTCTGGTGCCATGCCTGTAAGTCAGGCACCCGGGGCCTCCAGACACCACACGGGAACAAGATCCTCACCACACAAGAGGTAGCTTCACTCACTGCACAGTGTCCACCTCAAAAAAGAAAAGTTTTTAAATTGCTTTAAGATTTATTTATTTACACAGGGTTGGGGTGGGGGAGAGAGAGAGAGAATCTTGCATCTGTCAGGTCACTCCCCAAATGCCCACAGCAGCCAGGGTTGGGCCGAGAGCTCTACCCGGGACTTGCACGTGGGAGACACGGGTGGCTCATCACCGCCAGCTTCCTGGGTGCATTAGCAGGGAGCTGGAGTGGAAACAGAGGAACTGGGGCTTGAACCAGAACCCTGCTATGGGCCGCTGCCATCAGACACTACAGCCTAGCCTACGGGGCCAGGACACGCACCCCAGGATTTTTTCAGCTGCTGTCTTGACAACTTGTTACAGCCACCCTTGTGAAGTAATAATTAACTGCTTGTCTCTTAAACGTTCTGAGAAAGCACCAGAAACTGGGATGGAGGCCTGCTTTAAGCACAGCTCACTGACAATGCCAAGGCCGTACCTGGGACCCTCCTAACAGTCCCTGAGGCATGAGAGCTATCGAGTGTGATGAGTGACCTGCGTGAAGGTGCCCCAGGTGTTCCTACATTAGCTGCGGCTGCAGGGATCCCCTTCCATGGAGTTCTCACGTGTTTATAAGGACAGGAGGCTGAGAGAGAGGTTTTCCCTCCGCTGGGTCATTCCCCAGAGGGCTGCAATGGCAGTGCCAATCTGAAGCCAGCAGCCAGGAGCTTCCTCCAGGTCTCCCATGCGGGTGCAGGGGCCCAGGGACTTGGGACACCTTCTGCTGCTTTCCCAGGCCACAGCGGAGAGCTGGATCGGAAGTGGAGCAGCCGGGACATGAACTGGCACCCATGTGGGATGCCAGCACTGCAGGCGGCGGCTTTACCCACTGTGCCACAGCCCCAGCCCCTGATGTTTTTCCATAGAAATATTTTTTTCAGAAGTCTGAATGATAGCGGGGGTGGGTGCAGTCTTAAATGTGTAGTTACGCTTGCCCAATGGGATGTTGATTTTGCAAGAGGGAAGAAGCCCAAGGCATGTCATCTGAGCAGGCAGAAGCCCTCCTTAATCTTATTTTTCAGAATCTTTCCTGCAAGCTTTTCCCTTTTCTTGAGGGGAATCTCCCTGTGCTCTTTCCAAACTGCTATGAATGATTTAAGTGCTGAGCCTTGAGCCTACTGCCAAGCCTAGAGTACATCGGATCCAGATGCTGAGATAGCCCAGAATGGTCCAGCCTCTGTACCTCCCACACAGAACCACTAGAGGGCTATACTTGGGATGAGAAGGTGATGAAGGAACCATGGGGAACCAAGCACCTCAGGCGATGCCTCTGAAAGCAAACATTAAGCTATTTGCACTGGGTTGCAAACTCCAGGGCAGGAGTCCCCAGGGCAGGAAGCCATACTGGGAGTCCACAGCCCGCACTGCCTAATGTCCTGCGTGGGGTGCATTGATCACTGATTGTTGTAAATCCTGGGCTCCCAGCAGTCCCCTGTGGGTGCTCTGGGATTGTAGTTGTGCGGTGGGTGCAGCCTGTGTGTGCTGGGTGAGGTGTTCAGCTCAGCTTCAAGCTCCTGGCCACAGTGGTGCTACACCAGGCATAACTCAGGCCAGGTAAGAAAGGGCTGATACCAGGGGCCAGCACTGTGGCCCAGCGGGTAAGGCCACCACCTGCCATATGGGATACAGGTTTGAGACCTGGTTACTCCACTTCTGATCCAGCTCCCTCTATGGCCTGGGCCCCTGCACCCCCATGGGAGACCTGGAAGAAGCTCCCGGCTCCTGGCTTCAGCTTGGTCCAGCCCCAGCTGTTGTGGCCATCTGGGAAATAACCCAGCAGATGAGAGATTTCTCTCTCTCTCTCTGTAACTCTGCCTTTCAAATAAATCTGTTTTTAAAATCATAGGAAATAAAATCACTTTCATGGCAAAGAGAAAAAAAATGAACATCAGAATCTGGTTTTAGACTGCAAATTCCTACAATGTAACTTCCAAATATCAGGATACATTCATTCTTGTAATATTTAAAGCTTAATAATTTAATGATTTATCCAATTTTATCTTATGATTTTAATCCACTCTGAACAACTCAGCGTGCCACTGGAGATTCCCACAGTGGTCCTGGTGAAGTCAAATAGTAATTACAGAACTTTCAGTGTAAAGATGAGATTATTTTTAATTATTGAGTAGAGTACTTACGTCTCCATACTTATATAATTATGCTACTCATTAAATGGTTACTGAAAGCTGAAGTGTAATTTTAGTGATAGCTACCTATTTTTCTGTACACATTTTACAGTTGACAGATTAGTCAAGAATGTTTCTCTTCAAGATCTTTACAGCTGTGCCAAAGTACTCAGGAGGATGGAAAATGGACTGTGTCCACTTAATAAACCTTTAACTCATTTTGCAAGGTACACTTTCAGGTTTTCTTTCTTCTTCCTCTTTTGTTTTCTCCTCAAAAAAAGGGTCAAAAAGATTCCTAGGATGGATTACAGCATGAGTAAATGGTGACTAAAAAAGCTAAATATTTATGATTTAATCCAGCTGTGTATTTGTTGTTGATTTCTTGAAAACTTAGGCAAGGTACACTTCACTTTATTTTTTAAAAATTAGCACTATTATAATAAACCAGAAAGAACTAAAGTTTGCCTTTGTCTCTCTAAACGGAAATTTCCAACAACATATTCACACACTGCAGCCATTTCCTGTGAAATATTCCATAACCAGCACAGAATAAGCGCTATGGTATATATTTTAAATATGAGCCTTCTCTATCCTTAAAATTAAGGATTATGATTATTTACATCTCACCATTTCTTCTTAAAGCTTCTGTTTATCAAATCAAATATAAAATCCTTCAAATAATTGAAACTTGATCTTTAAAAGAAGAATTTTTATCTTGCTAAGAAATTATAAAATTACAAAGGTCTTTTCTGGTTTATAACTGCTACAAAATGAAAATATCAGATTAAATTTAACTTTCAAGGTACACGAGATGGCAATAAGGAAAAAAAAGCAGTTTTTTTTTTTCAAAAACATACTAAATAAGGAGTATAATTTCACTAACCATATTAAAAAATATTTCAGAGTCTGCTATATGGGAAAAAGGCAATAAAGTTTTGGAGTAGGAAAAACTGCTTTGTTTCCTCAATCCTCTGGTTGAAATTAATTATAGGAAATGTTTATGAAAACATCCGTGCCTCCCAGTTATAAATTCTTAATTTTAGTATGGATGATTCCAGACTTTTATTTTGGAAAGAAACTGTTGGAGTATTGAAAGGTTTACAAAAGAACAGACAGAACTTGTAATTCTGGAAAATTGTACATACAATGGGCTACATCCTGTAGAGTTTTCATTTGTGTGAAACATTTGGAGGGGATTAATACTGGTAACCAGGAGAAATCAAAGAGAGACAGAAAGCTCCATATTTCATCTAAGCTGTTACATGATAAAAACGTATGTTAGAGAAAGCAGGACAAATGCCATGTTGAATACTTATGACCAAGAAGTGACCTATCCCCACCCATGCAGTTAAGAAAAAAATTCTATGTTGCATGTACCCTGTGAAATGTCCTATTGCCTAACCACATCCTAGCTTAAAGACAGCCAGTTCCTCTGTAACCTTGCCAATTCCAAGAAATGTCATTAGCTCATGCAAACATAGTTGAAAACCCCTACTTATTACACCAGAAAATTGTAACCGAACCCTGCCACCTACATTGTGATTTTGCCCCATATAAGTCTTGCTAGACAGGGAACCAGCAACACAGTGTGGCTCCCAAGTCTGTACTGTGTCCCTGGCTGGTCAGTCTGCGACTCATCAATAAAGTTCTACCCAAATTCAGTCTCTGAGTGGTACTCTCCCCATTCCCCATAACACATTTGGTGACACAAGAGAATACCAACTAATAATTACAAACAAAGGCTGCTTTACCTCTGAATCTAATTTCTAGGTAAGCAAAATAAAATAAGTAATGATTTTATCAAGGATTTAAATAAACGTAATGATAATACATTCACCAGAACATATGTGTAGTGTTGCCCAAAAATAACAATAATTGGTGCGAGGGAGTTTACTATGATGCTTTTCATTGCTATTCTGATTTTGAACTAAGTTGCCAGGCAGCCATAACTGTAACAAGAATGCTCAGGATGTTTTCCAATCATACTTTACCTAAGGAGCTTTAAATGATCAAACAGTATCAATATCTAAAAATGTTTTAAGCTAACACATTTCATTTGTTTGAGTAATAATTTAACTAACAGTAAGTTTCTAGGATACAACTGTAATTTTAGAGGTATATCAATAAGTAATGTAAACTAGCCTCTAAAATAATCTGGATATGGTTCTTTATGCATTTTAAATACATGCATAAATAATATATACTATACGTATTAGATGTCACCATATATGTAAAAACACAATACATTTTCTATCTAAAGAAACAGTTCACCAATTACTTAGGGCAAGAAAAGTTTGAAATATACATAATGTTAACTGTTAAACAATGTTACAAAATGAATTTATAACATTCATAATTGAAGTGTATTAGCTAATTTGAAAAATACATGTTAGTAAATTGTCTTGGCTTAAATAAGAATAGAAAACACAGTATTTTACAAGTCATTTCTAACATGCTTTTAACAGAGTGAATGACATTCAGACTCCTCTTCTTAAGTTTAGCTCAGGGCATCTACAGGTTTTATCAGTGCAGTTTGAAATCATGGTAAAGGAAGGTACACAATAGGTTTCTGCAGTCTGTTTTATGCACAAACATCTGTCTGCTTCTAGGTTAAGCTAAAAAACAGCTAGAACAACACTATACAATAAGAGCACCTACTCAAACGTGCCTTCAGTTTACATCTGAAAACACTGGGTGTTACACATCACTTCACACTAGCTATGAATTCTGAAATCTAATAGAAAAATAAGACATAGTCTCTGAACTGTTAGAGGATCATCACCAATTATGTATGATAAGTAACAATTCGAAGAAAAAAATGACTTGGTTCAAACGAAGAGGAAAACAGTCACAGGTGGGTGGTGTAAAGATCCTTAAGGATTTCCGTCCTTTAATTAAATTAACTACAGTGTTTTAGTTAAAACCGTCCCAGCACCATCCCCGCAGCCAATGCCGCCTTGGCCTGGGCACTACCCTCCCACCCGCCCGCCCGGACCTGGACCTGGGCCGGGCCGGCGCCTGCGAGGCCGCAGCGCGGCTCTTTGTGCGCCGAACGAGGAGGGCGGTACGCGGGCCAGGCCGCCTCCCGCTCACCACCCTTGAACTCCGAGTCCGAGGCAGAAGAGGGCTGCCGGCGGGGCACGGTCGGGGTCTCTCTCGGTGGCGCCCTGGGCCGGCTCCATTTTGTGCGGGGAGCAGGCCGGCTAGCGGGGGAGGCGGCCCGGGTCCCCGCCGCCGCCCCGACCCTGCCCCCTCGGCTTCTGCAGCCGCGCGGGCCCCGCGGAGCACCCCCGACCGCCGGCTCCTGGGTCCGCGGGGTCCTGGCCGAGTCCGGCCTCCTTGTCCGCCTGCGCACCCCGGTGCCGCGCGGCGGGCGGGAGACGAGCGTTGGGTGCCAGGTCCGGGCTGGCTGGGCCATCGGGTGTCCGCGCAGCACGAACGATGCTGACAGGTCGGCGGGCTCGGCCTCGGGCCCGGGAGGCAGGAATGGCGTTGGTGTCCTGCAGTCTGGTTTGCACGTAAAGAATGCAGTCATCTGGTGGCTTGTGGTCCCTGGACTTGCCCCGAAGGTGGGAAGGAAGCCGTTCGGATTGCACTAAGGTTTTGATCATCGCTGGTGGGAGGCAGGAGGATAGGCAGGGGCTTATGGAGCAGTAGTCTGGGAGAACAAAGAATTCCAGAGCACTCGCAAATCGTTATCTCGCCCGAAGTATTAGAACAAGATGCTTTAAACATGGGTTGGAATTGAGCAAAGATTAGACACCTTTTTAAAAAGGTGCTCTGAGCACCACTGACACCACGGTTCTGACAGTATTTCATGACAATGGACGGTGACAGTTCTACCACAGATGCTTCTCAAGAAGAAATATATCTTCCAGTTGCAAATGTGGCTAGGATAATGAAGAATGCCACACCTCAAACAGGAAAGATTGCAACAGATGCCAAAGAATGTGTTCAAGAATGTGTGAGTTCTTAGCTTTACAGCATCTGAAACAAGTGAAAGAGAAACAGAGGACGATCAATGGAGAAGACATTCTCTTTGCCATGTCCACCTTGGGCTTTGCCAGTTATGTGGAACCTCTGAAATTGTACCTTCAGAAATTCAGAGAGGGTATGAAAGGAGAGAAAGGATTTGGTGGAGCAGTCACAGCTACAGAAGGACTAAGAGAAGAGCTTACTTACAGAGGAGGCATTCACTAACCAGTTACCAGCTGGCTTAATAACTGCGGATGGTCAGCACACAATGTTATGGTTTATACAACATCATATCAACAGCTTTCTGGTGTTCAACAAATTCAGTTTTCATGATCTGCAGAAATGATGGATGGAAGTGTAGAGAAGCAAGAGTCTGTGATTCTGGAACAGACATCAGAAGAAAATGACGTGAAAAAATGTCTCTTTGCACATTAAATAGGTGTAATGTAGTTTCCTGATGCTTGACTAATTGAGGTGTTAATTCTGACTTGAGAATCTTTTTCATGAATGATTTTAAAGAAAAATTTGGAATTTAAAGGTATTAAAATATTTTTGTTTTGTATGAGAAAAAATGATAAAATCCCTAATTAAGTGAATGACTTTAAGAAATCTATGAGAAAAGTATATTCTTATGCTGACTTAAACACATCACTAGTGAAAAGAGGGACATCACCTCATTTTAGGAATCAGAGTAACCGTAAACCTTCATAGGCTAACTATTTATGCTAAAATTTCAGCAGTACCCATTAGATTTTAAGAGTCAGATGGTCAAGATGTGAAATTTGTGAATTTTGTAATTTCCCATTGAGTGTATTAGTTTATCTGCATTGTAATGTTTTAGTGTTCATAATTAGTTGTCTAACATTTTAAATTTTTCTCTTTTAGATGAAGAAAGGTCAGATATAAAACAGAAATCTAGTGAACTATTTTAAATAAAAAACACTTTTGGGTAGGCCATTTTAATTTTAGAAGACACCTTGTAATTCCTTTTAAATAATAAACAGAATTAGTTTTTTTATTTTTTATTTTTATTTTTTGACAGGCAGAGTGGACAGTGAGAGAGAGACAGAGAGAAAGGTCTTCCTTTGCCGTTGGTTCACCCTCCAATGGCCGCCGCGGCCGGCACACCGCGCTGATCCAATGGCAGGAGCCAGGAGCCAGGTGCTTTTCCTGGTCTCCCATGGGGTGCAGGGCCCAAGCACCTGGGCCATCCTCCACTGCACTCCCTGGCCACAGCAGAGGGCTGGCCTGGAAGAGGGGCAACCGGGACAGAATCCGGCGCCCCGACCGGGACTAGAACCTGGTGTGCCGGCGCCGCTAGGCGGAGGATTAGCCTAGTGAGCCGCGGCGCTGGCCAGAATTAGTTTTTAAAAAAGACAGCAGGCTGACATCAGCAAAAAGTGTCAGAGTATGAAACTCCAAGTACTTGTCCTCCCATAGAAACACTGAAAGACAAGCAATTAATCAAGCAAACTGTGTCAAAACTCTGAGAAACAGTCAAAGATTTAAAAAAGTCTAATGAATATAGAATCAAGAAAAAGAGAACTTGGAAATTCTGTGGCATTTTTTACTTGCCCTTAGCTCACCCTCTCCCTTGGCTGTAGCAGTCTTCAAGAGGGAAGCTCACACACCCAGCTTGGGAGTCTGGTACCTGGTTCCGGACAGAGCACAGCAGATCATTTTGTAAGTTGTTGTGCACATCTGCTTGAACCTGGTCAGGGGCAACCTGAAGGAGTAACCAAAAAGGCATTTCTCTTTGTTTAGGCAACTTAGAAGAAAGCATCAGGCATTACTGGAACATACTGCAAGGCAAACTAAGAGCCCAAGGATGCCTGGGGCAAAAGATTGCAAGTGAAACACAAAATAGACCAACCCAATGCCTGGGAGCAAAAGCTAGTGAGAGTTTCTCTGGGAAATTAGGACATTCAAAAGGATTCATATACGTGGGAGAATGCAGAAGGCCATGTGCCTTTCAGAGGAATATGCACGATCAGAAAGAAACAGAGAAGACAGCTTCCCCAGCAGGAAGGAGTGCAAGCCTGAGCAAATGTTTAAGGACTCTGGCAGCACAGCCTACAAAGACATGGTGCCACTTGGTTTTCCAGTACTAGGGTTTTGTTGTTGTTGTGATTGCTGTTGCTCTTAATAGCTCCTGACATTCAAGAATATCTCTGTTAAACACAAGAAACAATGACCTCAGTCACTACATATCACAATGAGTAAGTATTTTCAAAAATAGTTTGGGAAGTCACTAACAAATGGACTACTATGCTCTTCAACAACTCTGCCCAACACTATAAATGATCAGATCTGTGTGAATACAGGGTCTTCAAGAACTTCATATTATGTGAAGAACTATTGATGGATTTAAACGTTTTTGCACTACAATGGAATTACCTTTTAATTCACTTTTTCCAGAAACTTTTCAAGTCCCCCTGTATATAGACAACACCAGCAATGGGCCCTGCACCTGCATGGGAAACCAGGAGGAAGCACCTGCCTCCTGGCTTCAGATCGGCGTGGCGCACCAGCCCCAGAGTGCTGGCCATGGCGGCCATTTGGGAGGTGAACCAACAGAAGGAAGAACTTTCTCTCTGTCTCTCTCTCTCTCACTGTCTAACTCTGCCTGTCCAAAAAAAAAAAAAAAAAAAAAAAAAAGAAAGAAAAGAAAAGAAAAGAAAACATCAGCAAACAAAATAAGAATATGTAAATAAATCAATTGAATATGGGATATTCTGCAGTACAGATAATATGTTAGAACACAAAGTAAGCGTCTATGTATTTCAGAGAAGGTTGGAAGCAGCATTCAGGGTGGTATGGGCACAGTCAGTATCAATGTATTTCTTTTTTTTTTTAAAGATTTATTTATTTATTTAAAAGTCAGAGTTACACAGAGAGAGGAGAGGCAGAGAGAGAGAGAGTCTTTCATCTGCTGGTTCACTCCCCAATTGGCTGCAATGGCCAGAGCTGCGCTGATCCGAAGCCAGGAGCCAGGGGACTCCTCCAGGTCTCCCACATGTGTGCAGGGGCCCAAGGACCTGGGGCATCCTCCACTGCCTTCCCAGGCCACAGCAGAGAGCTGAATCAGAAGCAGAGGAGCCAGGACTCGAATCGGTGCCCATATGGGATGCAGGCACTCCAGGCCACAGCACCGGCCCCCAACATCAATATATTTCAAAGACTGAAATCTTACAAACTATCATTTCTGACCCTAAGAAAATAAGAAATCAATGACAAATGAAAAGTGGAAAATTCTGAAATATAATACAAATATGTCCAGCACAGATAAACAGATGGACAATGGATGGATAGATGCACAGATGTACACAAATACAGATACATACACATACACATACAGTGGTTTAAGATTTTAAGGAGCATAAAAATGCTTTGAATGATCCCTGGTTCAACTTTAAAGGTTTTTCCACACCCCCAAGCAAAAACATTACTGAAATGGTAAAATTAAACTGTCACATTCAGTTTACAAAAACCAGGAAGCAGGACCATCATGATTAAAAGCTAAGGCACAGGCAAGATGGATCTAAACACATGCTTGAGGAGAACATTTGGCCTAGCAGTTGAGACAGAGGTTGGGATATCTGCATCTCAAAACAAAGTGGTGGGGTTTGGGTTCTAGTTCCATTCTCACTTACAATTTTGTGTTGGTGCACACCCTGGGACACAACAGGTGATGGCTGAAGTGGTTATATACTTGCCATCCATGTGGGAGACCTGGATGCAGTTCCTGGTCTCTGGCTTCTGTGGGCATTTTGAAAGTGAACCAGTAAAAAGGGGCTTTCTCTGTCTCTTTCTCTGACTGCCTCTCTAATAAAATTTAAAAAAACATTTTCTTCAATTTCCCCAAAATTAAGACAATTAGTAGTTTATATGACAAAATGGAATTAGGAATAATAAAGGACATAAATGTATATAAAGTGCTTAGTGTAGTATGTAGTACAATGTAAGTCCTCAATAAAGCTATCATTTTTATGAGCATTTTACTCAATATATTTATAATATTTGTTCCAATGAAAGAATAAAAGATAAAGACTCTAAGTCCTGTATGAACAGAATATATTTACTCCTTAAACACCTAAAATCATTAAACATTTCCACTTCTTTATTCCTAGTAAATAAAAGGCATTATTTCTGATACTTTAATGACCAAAACTTTATTTTGTGCATTACACAAGGATGATGTGCCAAACTTGTGTGTCCTTGTAACATCACTCCTGTCAGTGGCCATACTAAACATCAAAAATGACACAAAGGAAGAGAATGGAAAATGATACAGCAAATTTAATAAAATTGAAATTTAAGACATTAACTCATCAAATTAGTGAGCTTAATACACACACACACATATATATGTATATGTATTATATGTTTCTTGGAATTGACAAAATACAGATAAAGAACTAAAACTACATTCCATCTAGTAGTCAACACAACATATACTACAGTACATAATATTACATATACACCAGAATAGTACAATAAAATTTATGAGAAAAATTCATTCATGATTCTGTAACTAAATGGAAAAAGGACTAATTTAAAGATAATTGTAAATAGAACTACCTAATTTAAATTAACATCTAATAACAGAAAAGTAAATATTCCTGTCATGACTATCATTTCTCCATGTACTCCATGGATATCAAAACTGTTTTAAATCTCAGGAGAAAGAGAGAGAAAAAGAGAGAGAAAGGGAGGGAGGGAGGATTGGTCTTGAATCTACTGGTTCACTTCCTGGTGGCATTACCCAATGGATAGAAGATTCTCATTCATTCTCTCTCTCTCTCTGCCTCTCCCTCTCTGTTCATAGCCATGCCTTTCAAATAAATAAATCTTTATATATATATATATTTATAAATTTTTCTCCTTAAGATACACAAAATATATGATGTTGAATCAAAATCAAAGGGATCACTGTTCAGGCTCAGTTTTTAAGGATTTGTAAAAAAGATTTATTTATTTGAGAGGTAGCATTACAGAGAGAAGAAAAGACAGAGAAAGGTATTCCATCTGCTGGTTCCAAAGGCAGGAACTTGAGCTTCCTCAGGGTCTCCCACTTGGGTGCAGGGGTCTGAGCACTTGGGCCATCATCAGTGGCTTTCCCAGCCCATAAGCAGAGAGCTTAGTTAGAAGTGCAGCTGGACATGGACCAGCTCAGCCTACTGCACCAGCCATGCAATTACTGTTTTCAAGGCAGAATATTCTGCTGAATTCTTCTTATGAGGCCAGTGTTACTCCAATACCAAAACCAGACAAAGACATAATATGAAAAGTAAACTTAGACCAATTTTCCTGATATACACAGAAGTAGAAATTCTCAACAAAATGTTAGCAAACTGAGTCCAATGCTACATCAAAAAGATCAGACACAGAATGAAGAACAAACACCATATGTTCATCTCAATAGATGCAGAGAAATCATATGCTATGATTCAGCATTCATTCATTATAAAAAACTCTCAAAAATTAGTTATACAAGGAGCATTTCTCAAAATGATACAGCTACAAGTGTGTATACATATATGTATATGACAAACCAACAAGTATCATGCTGAATTCATAAAACTTGAAAGCATTTTCTGTCAGATCTAGAACAAGAATAGGATGTCCAATTTTTACCACTCTTACTTGATATAGTGTTTAAAGTATTAGCATGAGCAATTACAGAATTAAAGAAACAATGAGCTTCACAACCCATAAAAGAGAAAATCAAAATAGCCATGTTTGCAGATGACATGATTCAGTACACGTGCCTCACATTAAAACTGTTAACCATCAACTCTAATGGAAATAGGTCCTTTAAGTCACTCAACTTCCTTCAAAGGAAGAGAATGATAATAAGTGTGTCTTGGAGTCAGTTTAGGAAACCAAACTTGGACTCCAAAATGATATGCTTGGACACAAAAATATTTATGTAGACAGCAGCACAGCATCACCTAAAGACTGGTATGGCTCACTTTGAAAATTCCATGGTGTCCTGTCACCATGGTAACATGGTGAATGACATCATCCTGCTATTCCAACTGTCACTCTCTTGAGCTGAAAGGTTCAAACTTGAGTGCAGTGGTAACGTGTGTATCGTCATATCCAGAGTGGTCCAAGATGGGAAATCTCAACTGCTGTCCAGCAGGTAGGTTCACACTGACTTTCACAATGATGTTTCTTCCAATGGGCCACTTCTGTTTAATACACTTTCCCCATGGACTTTCATTTCCCCCATTCCAGGCTGTCTACAGATTTCTAAATGCATTTGTCATTTGTATTACTCAATTTCTACTTTTGATGCTGCTATTAAGTTTGTTTCAAAATATTTCCTAAATTTTGAAAAATACATTATTCCTAATGCCGAGTTTGTTCACAACTTATTCAGAAAATGAATGAAAGAAACTCACACTACTGTCATCAGGTCAGGTAAAATTAAGACCAAACACATAAGACATCACACAAAAAGGAACTTTGAAGCCAATTTCTTCTGTCTGTAGAGTTCACCATCTGAGACCAAGACTGTAAGAACAGTTTGAATCCAAATAATTTTTGTCACATTGGAAAGAGATTGGGATTTCAGGGAGGGTTTCCATGAGGTGAATAAGCACATGAAACCTGTTGTTTGGGGATTGTCAGGAAAACAGGAAGGAGGGACCGTGCTGTTGGTCACCTGGACAGACATCTGAAGACAGAGAGAAGAGGGTCTTCCTGAGGGTCCTCAGGCAGAATCACAGGTTGTATGGGGGCAAGTATGATGATGAATGAGCCTTGCCAGTGGGAGAGGGAACTGTGTATGCTGTCCCTGCAGGGTCTAGGGAGAGCTGAAGAGTTCCTAGGGACTGGGTTTTGGTGAAGGAAGTCATGGGCATGAAGGTGGGCACACAGAGTTGGTACAGACACTGTCTTTTTATCAGACAGAGATTTTAGACTGCTCAGCCACTTTCTATGAAGTGTAAGTACTAGGTTTTTTGTGACATTAAAAAATACACATGAGACAGGGTAAACTATAAAGAAAGAAGACCCATAAGCTCAATATTCTCAAGTCCAGATTTCAAAGATCAGATACCCTTATCAAATGTCCATATTGTGTCCTATCATCATGGAAAATTAGAAGAGCAAGCAGAGTCACACAGAAGAGACACAGGAAGAGGGGTCAGCCTTATGTTCTAATGAACCTCCCCACTATTAACCAGTTCAGTACCGAGAGAGCCACATGAATTCCCTGCAACAATCTGATCCCAAATTCCCCATCCCCCAGTACCACAACAATGGAATGGCCCCATTTTGGGTGAATTTCTGTTCAGTGTTCATGCAGCATTGGCCATGGCAGAGAAGTCAATGCTTGGCTCACCCTCACATGGCAGTTGCTCTGGGATGTCCTGAGTTTTGACCCAGCTTTAAAATCAAACACACCACTGGCCCTGTGGGAACATCTGGCCATGGAGAAAGCTGAGCCAATAATAGTGTGAAGATGCTGGGCCATGATGGGCATAAGTTTGGGTTTCTCCAGACCATCAGAGAGGATGTCCTGGAGGAAAGCATCATATTTTAAGTCAGGAATAGAAACCTGTTAGAAACTTAAAATAGAAACCTATTTTAAGTCAGGAAGGCATCTGAGTCAGGATTTCTCTTGTCTCCAGGACTTTGCCCCGAGCAAGACTATTCCTGAGGAAATCCTGCCCTGGAAGATGTCAGAAAGCCACTTAGAGTTCTTAGTCCAGGGTTCTAGTGGAGATATTCATGGTCCTCTATCCTTTAGGGAACCAATGATGAGATTGTCCCAGATCCATAACTTATCAGTGTTATGAATGTGGACAACTCACAGACAATGCATAATTTTCAATTTGCTTCATAGTAAATCACATGAAATAGGCTCTGATCTGCCCATGGCTTGGGGCTATGTGGGGAACATAGGAATGACTGAGATTGTCCATGAACTGTAAAGCTTCCTACACATCAAAAGGAAGGAGAGTAATTTCTATCCTCTCCTCCTCTGTGGTCAGTTATCCTCCCTGCATTCAATCACTACCAGGTGGTCAGCTTGTGCTTCCAGGCATTTGAAGATCGAAGAATTTCAGACAATCAGGCTTGATGTAGATTCATTTGTTCTTAATCACTTGAGCTCAAACACAACACGGAGGGCCATATAAATATTTCCACATCTCAAAACAGGGAACTTAGAAACGTGCTGGTTGTGGGGTGGAGTGGGGGTTTGGAGGACTCTGTAACTTTTCAGGTACAAGCAGCTTCTCTCTAAGATTTGAACTGTCAAGCACAGGTCCCTGTTCTCTCATCTCAACAAAGGTATTTAGCTACACTATCAAACTGATGGGTAGGAAATGTTCATCAAAGTGCAAGGTCTGCCTAACATCCAACTGTGATTTAGAAGATGGTTTTGCATGATTGAATGTGAAAACTGGGATAAAAATTAGGAACTGCAATGATTAAACACCTCTCTGTGGTCTCCCACCATTGGGATGTCAACAGCTGTCTGTATTGTCAAACTGTTCCAGGATCTTGTCTAAAGTGTTTTAGACGAAAAGGAAGTCGAAGGTCAAGAACATCGACTGCCCATTCCATACAGAAGGTCAGAAAAATCCGTGTCTTGCCAAAAAACACTATACCCCCAACAATGGAGTCAGTTGAAGGTACTGTGAAAATTCAATCAGTAAGCTCATTCAACAATCAGGATTCCACTTTATTCAGGGTCTCATAGTTAAGACAAAACTCTTAAAAGCTATGCTATCTGTCTTTCATTTCATGTTTGCAAAATTAAAATTGGTCAACACAATCAGCATGGTGACCACTACAGTGGAAAGACATGTTAACACTAAACTTGGGGTCACTGTTAGTAGTAACATCTCAGTCAACTGTTCACATGTTTGCCTGATTGTGCAACATGGTCTGAAATGGACACTTCACTGAGAATGCTACCAGATTTCATACTAATATTAAGTCATAATATTAACAGTTGCAGATAAAATATGAAACCTGAACAGAAAGTTTTCACACTTGACCCCCACTTTCCTTTTTCTCAGGACAGTTCCATTAGTAAGGTACATTTTTAATGGAGACTGAACCAATAAAGAAATGTTACTTTTTAATAAAAAGTTTTATTTAATAAATATAAGTTTGAAAGTACAACTTTTGGATTATAGTGGTTTTACCCCCATAAGAACCCTCCTACCCACAAACCATCCCATCTCCTACTACTTCTCCCATCCCATTATTCATTTTTTTTGATTTTTTAACTTTTATTTAATGAATATAAATTTCCAAAGTACGACTTATAGATTACAATGGCTTCCCCCCCCCAATACCGTCCCTCCCACCCACAACCTTCCCCTTTCCCAAACTCTCTCCCCTTCCATTCACATCAAGATTCATTTTCGATTATCTTAATATACAGAAGATCAGCTTAGTATACATTAAGTAAAGATTTCAACAGTTTGCTCCCACACAGAAACATAAAGTGAAAAATAATAGATGATTTTTTAAATGATGATGAAATCAGATCAGACCTATTGTCATGTTTAATCCCAGTGAGAGTCAAGTTGGGAATTGATAATTTCTTTCTTTTTTTTTTTTTTACAGAAGATAACTTTAGTATACATTAAGTAAAGATTTCAGCAGTTTGCACCCCCATAGAAACACAAAGTGAAATATACTGTTTGAGTACTCGTTATAGCACCAAATCCCAATGTACAGCACATTAAGGACAGAGATCCTACATGAGGAGCAAGTGCACAGTGACTCCTGTTGTTGACTTTACCAATTGACACTCCTGTCTATGGCATCAGTAATCTCCCTATGCTCCAGTCATGAGTTTCCAAGGCTATGGAAGCCCTCTGAGTTCTCCGACTCTTATCTTGTTTAGACAAGGTCATAGTCAAAGTGGAGGTTCTCTCCTCCCTTCAGGGAAAGGTACCTCCTTCTTTGAAGACCTGTTCTTTCCACTGGGATCTTACTCACAGAGATCTTTCATTTAGGTTTTTGTTGTTGTTGTTGTTTGTTTTTTTTTTTCTTTTGCCAGAGTGCCTTGGCTTTCCATGCCTGAAATACTCTCATGGGCTTTTCAGCCAGATCTGAATGCCTTTAGGGCTGATTCTGAGGTCAGAGTGCTGTTTAGGACATCCACCATTCTATGAGTCTGCTGAGTATCTCGCTTCCCATGTTGGATCACTCTCCCCTTTATTTATTCTATCAGTTAGTATTAGCAGGTACTAGACTTGTTTATGTGCTCCCTTTGACTCTTAGACCTTTCATTATGATCAATTGTGAACTGAAATTGATCACTTGGAATAGTGAGATGGCATTGGTACATGCCACCTTGATGGGATTGAATTGGAATCCCCTGGTATGTTTCTAACTCTACCATTTGGGGCAAGTCAGCTTGAGCATGTCCCAAATTATACATCTCTTCCCTCTCTTATTCCCACTCTTATATTTAAAAGGGATCACATTTCAGTTAATTTTCAACACTTAAGAATAACTGTGTATTAATTACAGAATTAAACCAGTCATATTAAGTAGAACAGACAAAAAAAACTACTAAGAGGGATAAAGTATTAAGTTGTTCATTAACAGTCAGGGCTATGCTGATCAAGTCACCATTTCTCAGTGTCCATTTCACTTCAGGAAGTTTCCTTTTTGGTGTTCAGTCAGTTGTCACCGATCAGGGAGAACATATGGTATTTGTCCCTTTGGGACTGGCTTACTTCACTCAGCATGATGTGTTCCAGATTCCTCCATTTTGTTGCAAATAACTGGATTTCATTGTTTCTTACTGCGGTATAGTATTCTAAAGAGTACATATCCCATAATTTCTTTATCCAGTCTACCGTTGATGGGCATTTAGGTTGGTTCCAGGTCTTGGCTATTGTGAATTGTGCTGCGATAAACATTAGGGTGCAGACCGCTTTTTTGTTTGCCAATTTAAATTCCTTTGGGTAAATTCCAAGGAGTGGGATGGCTGGGTCTAATGGTAGGCTTATATTCAGATTTCTGAGGAATCTCCAGACTGACTTCCATAGTGGCTTGACCAGTTTGCATTCCCACCAACAGTGGGTTAGTGTCCCTTTTTCCCCACATCCTCACCAGCATCTGTTGTTGGTAGATTTCTGTATGTGAGCCATTCTAACCGGGGTGAGGTGAAACCTCATTATGGTTTTGATTTGCATTTCCCTGATTGCTAGTGATCTTGAACATTTTTCATGTGCCTATTGGCCATTTGGATTTCCTCTTTTGAAAAATGTCTATTGAGGTCCTTGGCCCATCTCTTAAGTGGGTTGTTTGTTTTGTTTTTGTGGAGTTTCTTGATCTCTTTGTAGATTCTGGTTATTAACCCTTTATCTGTTGCATAGTTTGAAAATATTTTTCCCCCATTCTTCATTAAGATTCATTTTTAATTATCTTTATATACAGCAGATCAACTTAGTATATACTAAGTAAAGATTTCAACAGTTTGCACCCACACAGACACACAAAGTATGAAGTACCTTTTGAAGACTAGTTTTGCCATTTATTTTCATAATACAACACATTAAGGACAGAAATCCTATGTAGGGAGTAAGTGCACAGTGACTCCTGTTATTAACAATTGACACTAATATTTATGATGTCAGTAATCACCCGAGGCTCTTGTCATGAGCAGCCAAGGCTATGGAAGCTTCTTTAATTCACATTCTCCAACCTTAGACAAGGCCATAATCAAAGTGGAAATTCTCTCCTCCCTTCAGAGAAAGGTACCTCCTTCTTTGATTGCCCATTCTTTCTGCTGGGATCTCACTCACAGAGATCTTTCATTTAGGTCATTTTTTTTTTTTTGCCACAGTGTCTTGGCTTTCCTTGCTTGAAATACTCATATGGGCTTTTTAGCCAGATTCGAATGCCACAAGGGCTGATTCTGAGTCCAGAGAGCTGTTTAGGACAACTGCCATTCTATGAGTCTGCTGTGCATCTTGCTTCCCATGCTGGGTCATTCTCTCCTTTTTAATTCTATCAATTATTATTAGCACTCGATCTTCTTTATGTGGTCCATTTGACACTTAATACTATCTTTATGATCAGTTATAAACTTAATTGATCACTTTACTAATAAGATGGAATTGGTACATGCCAAAATAATGGTATTTGGAGCCCCATGGCAACTTGCTAGCTCTACCATTAGGGGTAAGACTGAGTGAGTGTGTGCTGAACTGTACATTTCCTCGCTCTCTTATTCCCACTCTTATTTTGACAGGGATTAATTTTCAGTTAAATTTAAACACCTAAGAATAATTACGTGTTAATTAAAAGGTTCAAAAATGGTATTAAGTAGAACAAGAAAATACTAAAAATAAAATACTAAGCTGTTCTTCAAGAGTCAGGACAAAAAAAGGGCTGATCAAGTCACTGTTTCTCATAGTGTCCACTTCACTTCTACAGGTTTCATTTCAGGTGCCCAGTTAGCTGTCACAGATCAGGGAGAATAAATGAAATTTGTCCCTTTGGTACTGGCTAATTTCACTCAGCATGATGTTTTCCAGATTCCTCCATTTTGTTGCTAATGACCATATTTCATTTTTTTACTGCTGTGTAGTATTCTATAGAGTACATATCCCATAATTCTTTATCCAGTCTTCTGTTGATGGACATTTAGGTTGATTCCATGTCTTAGCTATTGTGAATTGAGCTGCAATAAACACTTAGGGGCAGATAGCTCTTTTATTTGCCAATTTAATTTCCTTTGGGTAAATTCCAAAGAGTGGTATGGCTGGACCATGTGGTAGGGCTATATTCAGGTTTCTGAGGAACCTGCAAACTCTCTTCCATAGTAGCTTTACCAGTTTGCATTCCCACCAACAGTGGATAAGTGTGCCTTTTCTTCCACATCCTCACCAGCATCTGTTGTTAACTGATTTCTGTATGTAAGCCATTCTAACCAGAATGAGGTGAAACTTCATTGTGGTGTTGATTTGCATTTCCCTGATGGCTAGTGATCCTGAACATTTTTTCATGTGTCTGTTGGCTGTTTGGATTTCCTCTTTGTAAAAATGTCTATTTAGGTCCTTAGCCCATCTCTTAAGTGGGTTGTTTGTTTCGTTTTTGTGGAGTTTCTTGATCTCTTTGTTGATTCTGATTATTAGCCCTTTATCAGTTCCATAATTTGCAAATATTTTTTCCCATTCTATTGGTTGCCTCTTCACTTTCCTGTTTCTTTTGCAGTACAGAAACGTCTCAATTTGATGCAATCCCAAATGTTAATTTTGGCTTTGACTGCCTGTGCCTCTGGGGGCTTTCCAAGAAGTCTTCACCTACGCCTATATCTTGCAGGGTTTCTCCAATGTTCTCTAAAAAATTGATGGTGTTGGGTCATAGATTTAGATCTTTAATCCATGTTGAGAGGATTTTTATGTAAGGTGTAAGGTAGGGGTCTTGCTTCATACTTCTGCATGTGGAAAACCAGGTTTCCCAGCACCATTTGTTGAACAGACTGTCCTTGCTCCAGGAATTGGTTTTAGATCCTTGATCAAATATAAGTTGGTTGTAGATGTTTGGATTGATTTCTGGTGTTTCTGTCCTGTTCCATTGGTTTCTCCATCTGTTTTTGTGCCAGTACCATGCTGTTTTGATTATAACTGCCCTGTAGTATGTCTTGAAATCTGGTATTGTGATGCCTCCTGCTCTGCTTTTGTTGTCCAAGATTGCTTTAGCTATCCCAGGTCTCCTGTGCCTCCATATGAATTTTAACCTCATTTTTCCAGATCTGAGAAGAATGTCTTTGGTATTTTGATTGGTATCACATTGAATTTATGAATTGCTTTGGGGAGAATGGACATTTATATATTGATTCTTCCAATACATGAACATGGATGATTTTTCCATTTTTTGGTATCCTCTTCTATATCTTTCTTTAAAGTTTTGTAATTCTTATCATAGAGATCTTGATATCCTTGGCTAAGTTTATTCCAAGGAATTTGATTTTTTGTAGCTATTGTGAATGGGATTGATCTTAGAAGTTCTTATTCAGCCATGGCATTGCCTGTGTATACAAAGGCTATTGATTTTTGTGCATTGATTTTATATCCAGCTGCTTTGCCAAACTCTTTTATGAGTTCCAATAGTCTCTTAGTGGAGTTCTTTGGATCCCCTAAATAAAGAATCATACCATCTGCAAAGAGGTACAGTTTGAGTTCTTCCTTCCCAATTTGTATCCCTTTAATTTTTTTTTCTTGGCTAATGGCTCTGGCTAAAACTTCCAGTACTATATTGAATAGCAGTGGTGAGAGTGGGCATCCCTGTCTGGTACCAGATCTCAGTAGAAATGCTTCCAACTTTTCCCCATTCAATATAATGCTGGCCATGGGTTTTTCATAAATTGCTTTGAATGTGTTGAGGAATGTTCTTCTATACCCAATTTGCTTAGAGTTTTCATCATGAGAGGATGTTATATTTTATCAAATACTTTTTCTGCATCTATTGAGATGCAGAAATGGTTTTTCTTCTGCAGTCTGTTAATGTGGTGTATCACATTGATTGATTTGCTAATGTTGAACCATCCCTGCATGCCAGCGATAAATCCCAGTTGGTCTTTGTGGATGATCTTTCTAATGTGTTGTTGAATTCTATTGGCCAGAATTTTATTGAGGAAATTTACATCTATGTTCCTCAGTGAAATTGGTCTGTAATTCTCTTTCTCAGCTGCATCTTTTTCAGGTTTAGGAATTAAGGTGATGTTGGCTTCATAGAAAGAATTTGGTAGGATTCCCTCTCTTTCAATTGTTTTGAATAGCTTGAGAAGAATTGGAGTTAGTTCTTCTTTAAATGTCTGGTAGAATTCAACAGTGAATCCATCCGGTCACAGGCTTTCTCTTTGTTGGGAGGTCCTTTATTACTGATTCCATCTCTGACTTGGTTATGTGTCTGTTTAGCTTTTATGTCTTCGTGGTTCAATTTAGGTAGGTTGTATGTGTCCAGGAATCTATCCATTTCTGATAATTTCCCAGTTTGTTGGCATACAACACTTCATAGTAATTTCTGATGAGTCTTTTTATTTCTGTGGTGACTGTTGTTACATTCCCCCTCTCATCTCTAATTTTATTGAGTTGCATCTTCTCTCTCCTTTTTTGGTTAGTTGGGCCAATGGTGTGTTATTATTGACTCAACTCCCAAGTTTACACTAAGGTTGGTTCTCATGGTTCTAGCAGTCTGAGGTGTCTGTGTCCTCCATTTCTCTTGTTCTGTTACTTTTCCAATGGCCTCTATATTTTCATTCATACTCCTAATTATAACCTGACTCATCACTATCTGCATTTTAATTCACTGTTATTTGTGGAGACCCTGTTGAACTGGAGGTGAAGAATGGGAGAAGGAAAAGTTTGTATCAACATATGCTTCAACTCATTTTTTTTAGATAAAGAATATCTACCAAAACCAGCTTTAATAGTGAAATTGGACAGTTTTCCCTTAAGGTGGAGAAAGGGGGAAGTGTCTTTTTCTCACCACTACTTTTCAATATTATGGTGGAATTACTAGACAGTGCAGTAACACAAAGAAAGGATACAAAATGCATACATATTGGGAAGGAAGACATAAAACTGCTAGCAAATGTCATTATTGCATGTATAGAAAATTCAAAAGTACATCATAAGTACCCCTGGAACAATGTTAGTGTAGCAAAGTGGCGAATTACATGTACATTTCATTGTTGTTCCATGTATGGGTAAGAGCTAGGATTTGAAATTTAAAAACAAAATTAAGCATCATTTAAAATTGCATCAGGTTAAGAAGCAAATCCCAATCGGTGTCTTTTAACTGGACAGTTCAGGCCATTAACGTTCAATGTGACTAATGAAAAGTGGTAACTTTGCCCTGCCATTTGCCAAAGATAAGTTCTAATATATGCTTTGAATTCCCTGTGATCTTTTGCTGTGAGGTTTCCTTCCTTTACCTTCTTTCATACTGATGACCGTGTTTCTGTGTTTCTGTGTGTAACACATCTTTAAGCATCTGTTGCAGGGCTGGACGAGTGGCGACAAATTCTTTCAATTTCTGTTTGCTATGAAAAGTCTTTATTTCACCTTCATTCACAAATGATAGCTTTGCAGGATATAATATTCTGGGCTGGCAGTTTTTCTCTCTTAGTACCTGGGCTATATCTCGCCATTCCCTCCTAGCTTGTAGAGTTTCTGATGAGAAGTCAACTGTGAGTCTGATTGGAGATCCTCTGAGAGTAATCTGACGTTTCTCTCTTGCACATTTTAGGATCTTTTCTTTATGTTTCACTGTGGAGAGTTTAATTACAACGTGTCGTGGTGAGGATCTCTTTTGGTCGTGTTTATTAGGGGTTCTGTGAGCTTCCTGTACTAGGATTTCTCTGTCCTTCTCCAAACCTGGGAAATTTTCTGCTAATATCTCACTAAAAAGGCCTTCTAATCCTTTCTCCCTCTCCATGCCTTCAGGAACTCCTAGAACCCGAATGTTGGGTTTTTTAATAGTATCCTGAAGATTCCTGACAATATGTTTTAGATTTCTAATTTCCTCTTCTTTTCTTTGGTCTGACTGTATCCTTTCCTGTTCTCTGTCTTCTAAGTCCAATATTCTCTCTTCTGCTTCACCCATTCTGTTTGTAAGGCTCTCTATTGTGTTTTTCATTTGATCTATTGAATTCTTCACTTCAGTCACTATCCCAGTTTCCTGTTGTACTAGTTGTTTCGTTTCATTTTGATTCCTCCTTAATATTTCATTTTCACGAGAGAGATTTTCTATCTTGTCCATTAAGGATTTCTGTAGTTCAAGAATTTGTTTTTGAGAACTTCTTAATGTTCTTATCAATTTTTTGAGATCTGCTTCTTGCATTTCTTCTATGTCATCATCTTCATAATCTTGAATTGGGGTGTCTTTTTCATTTGAGGGCGTCATGGTGACTTCCTTGTTTTTATTACCTCGGTTTTTGCGTTTGTTATTTGGCATATTGGAGATATTTGGTTTCTTCACTGTGGTGCTTTTTCTTGTTATACTATGACTCTAGATTAAGTGGACTATCTGTTTTTGATGGAGCCTTAGGGCTTGAGATGGGTGTGGCCTGAGAGCTCTGTTTGGTGTGCCAAAGGTGACACTCCCAGGTTAGGCGTGGTAAATCTCTCTCTCTTTCTTTTTTTGATTCAAAAGGGAAGTAATTCTGCACAGCTGAACGAAGTTGGAGGTAGTTAGCAGGCAAATGATATACCCACAGGAGCCAGAGATCAGAAGCTCTTTCCCAAGCACCACACAGGGAATCTGTTCTGCCCTCAGAGTGGGCTCAAATTCTCCTTCAGTCTCCCACTGGGTTGCCACAGTTACGGAATTGTAGCGTCTCTGGAGAGTACTCACATGAATTCCGTGAGTTCTCTCCCCCACCGTCTCTTTTTTCACAGTCTCAGTTCAGTAGCACCACAAATTTACTAGGTCCTAATCTCTGTTAATTCGCCCCGCCCAGAGTCAGGTTTTTCTGCTAGGCTCAGGGCTGGTGCAGACCTGAGGCTGCTCTTCTTATGACGTATGTCCAAGATGGTGCCTGCTCTTTGTCTTGCTCGCCCTTGAGAGGTGAGCGGAGAGAGAGAAACCCGTGTCCGTACCAGTCACCTTTTTTTTTTCTCTCTCTCTCTTCCAGTTAGCCTGGTGAACTTCCCCCCCCCCAGGGGTCGTTCCCTCTAGTCTCCTCTCTCCGCTTGCCTGCCGGTGTCTCGGGCTATTGAGGTTCGGCTCACCTCGCGTTCCAGCGCTGGTGTGTTGAGTCTGCCGCTGGTGTCCCGAACTGTGGGCTCCCACGCTCTCCACGCAGGTCCGCTGTGAATCACGCATTCTGGAAGAGTTTCTTCTGCTGTTTCCTCCCCTACTCTTCCTTGAACCTGCAGTATCTCCACTTTTATTAAACTATCTCTCCCCGGACTATCAGTGTGCTCCCTTCCTATTCCGCCACCTTGCCTCTGTCCTCTTCAACTCATTTTTAAGTCAACCTGAATCCTTGAACTTTTATCTCTCAAACTATTCCCTAGCCTCCTATTCTCCCTATTTATTTTAGTAAAACTAGAAGGGACTAGAGTTGTCTGGATGCCCCCTTTACAGGTCTTGTAAGGTCCTGATGGTTTCCTTTGGAGGATGTGACTTTGTTATGAAGGACACCCTAGGTATATTTCACAATGGTCACTTTTCCACCTGAGTATTTCCAAAAGGGCATTTTCACGCTATCCTGTGCCAACAAGGGATTTTCAATTGAGTTTCACCTTGAGAATCTGGTGGACTTGTGGAGCACAAACATATGGAAGTGTGGTGACCCCTGTGAGATTGGAACCCCACTGGAATTGTTCTCAAGTAGGTGCACTCAGCCATCCACATTCCCATTTATGTGTTTCTGTGAGCAACAGGTTCCAGTGACCCCTGCTTCAACTATGCTGATTTCAGCTGTACTTCTCTGCATCTGTCAACTGCAGGCAGAAATTTCAGGGTGGCAGCTTGATACATCTAAGTTGTGCCTTTTTGAGGTTTGTCTCTCCCTTTCTATAACACCATTGTGTATCACCAAGAAGTAGATAGCAGAAGATGAAGCAGGTATCTCTGTACCTCAGTGTTCACAGCAAGCAGAGAGTAGAAACAAAAAAAAAACTGGATTATTTCCCAGTATTTACAAACAAATGGAGGAGTAATGACAATGTGGTATATGAACACAGTGGAATCGTTATAATATGTAAAAATGAATTAAAGCTTTATATCACACCATGGATGGACATGGTAACACATGACACTTACTGAAATAAGGTGGATACAGAAAGACAAACACTGCATGTTTCCATTACAATGACATGTATACAATAGGCAAATTCAAAGGGGCTGGAAGTACAGATTAGTTGGGGATGGAAAGAGGGGGAGTTACATTTCTTCTTTTATAGATGCAGAGATTAGATTGGATATTGTGACAACTGTTGGGGTACACAGGTGTTGTGCTTACACACCACAGCCAAGTAATTCATGCCACTGAAATAATATACAATAATAAATGTCTACTTGCCCACAGCAATTTAAAAATACCTGAATGGGTAATGGCAAATGTAATACTGCTTATGTAGATTCATAGAGGTAAATGATCTTGAAACACATATAGAAGTGGGGATTTAAATGGCCTACAAAATGGTCAGGAGCAATGATGAGACATCATCAAGGAATCAGTGCACTATAACATTCGCCTATTGCTAAACTGACTGCTTCATAATCATTTGGTTGCTAGTAGTAAGAAAGCCAAAATTCCCCTTCTCATTTATTTTCTGCTCTTCTTCTTGGGCTTTTTCATTCACTAAGGTGGATGGCCCAGCATTGGCACATGTGCAGTTCCAAGCCCACATAACGTGCCCTTCCTGCTACTTGTGGGTACAGGGCTGGCTTGTCTTTTTCTTGCTCTGTTACTTAGTGCAGTACAGAACTCTTGACATTGTTCACTGCTCACCAACACCCCCACATAACCTAGTCCCATGTCCACAGCAATCAAGTCTCCCTGCCTAACTCATCCACAACACCTGACAGGTATCCTATGGTTCTCTTAGCTGCCCCTGAGCACCTGGTGGAAGAGATAAGGAGAGACGGAGCAGATGAGGAGGCCACACCTCTTGGCAAGGTATGACTATGGTTTTTGGTCAGAAATGTCATTTGTATACAATCACTATTCTTATTTATTTGAAAGGCAGAGTTACACTGAGAGAGGGAAGGGAGTGAAAGATCTTCCATCTATTAGTTCACTCCCCAGATGCTTGCAAAAGGCAGGATGGTCCAGCCCAAAGTCAGGAGTCCAGTGCTTTATCCAGACCTCCCACAGGGGTTATATGGGCCCAAGTATTTGGGCCATTCTCCACTGCCTTCTCAGGCACAATAGCATGACATCATATTGGAAACCCAGCCACCAGGACTCAAACTGGCACTTCAATATGGACTGTTGGCAGTGCAGGCAGCAGTTCAGTTCACTGTGACAAAGCAATGGGCCCAGTCAATGTTTTTTTTTTTTTTTCAAATATAAAAATCTGAACACATACATTGCAGATGCCTTCCACAATTTATTTGTTGGGGGAACATCCAGTGCATGTCTATTATAAAGTGAGACATGACTCAAGAGAGTCTTCATTAAATGACAGCAACAGTTACAAGGTATGTGGTATTGGGCATTTTCCACAATAGCTGTTTTGCATATGTTAAATTTTTCACTTATTTATTTTAAAGAATTATTCTTTATTTGAAAGGCAGAAAGACAGAGAGACAGTGAAAGATCTTAAATCCTCTGGTTAACTTCCTAAATGGCTATAATAGCCAGGGCTGGACCATGTGGAAGCCAGGAGCCAGGAACTCCATCTGGGTCTCCCATGGGTTGGTGTGTATTCAAATACTTGGGCCATCCTCCACTGCCTTTCCAGGTACATGAGCAGGGAACTGGCAGCATCAGGGCTTATTTTCTGTGAAAAGCTCACATCTTGCACACGACTGTCATCTATGCTTTATTTGGGGGCAATTGCCTTATGTACGGTATACCATCAAGTTTCCCAAAGTCAGCAACAGAAGAGACCTGTGCAAACAGTATCTGCTCTTATAGTGACTTCCTTTCTCTGACTGCAGGTGGACTCAAGATCCAGTGAAAATTGTAAGTATTCTAGAATGCCTCAGTTGCTGAACAAAAACTGAAGTGATGAGAAAGTGGGATCTTCCTGCCTGTATTCTTCTGGACATGCAACCTGATTCCAGTTTCCTGGTAGATTAATAAGATTGGGGGTGTGGTGAAAGAAACGGATAGACTAGCCCATAGCTACAGGAATCTAAGATAGGCCCTGGAAGTGTCTATGTCATTCAGATGGAGTGGGTATCCGTCCATCAGTATGGTGAAGTTTTTAATGAGTGAGTGTGTATGTCATTTAAAGTGCTTGCATGTGTATATGTGTACATATTTCCATGAAAAATGTGTTCCCAAATGCACAACTGAAGGTTCAATTCTAAAAAACAAAAACAAAATAAAAAAAAATACAAAGAACCTGATCACCCTCTTCACATTATGTAAGTGAGCTCATTCAACCCTTGCCCCATGAGTGTCTGAAGGGTAGGTTACAATTCCATGGCATGCATATACATAGAGAGAGAGAGAGCTGGAAAATGTCAACATGATTTGATCATCACACACTGTCTGCATACAATGAATTCTTATGCTACAATCCGTAACTATATACCATTATAGTAATAAAAACAATGAGGTCAGGAGAAAAGTTTCAACATAATGACTGGTGCTCATTTTTAAATGGTAGAATTTCAGGATTTGAAAATCTTCTTTATTGACTTGTGCTGATACCTAGGGATTGGCAATAAATGAACATGATGCTTTGCCTACAACTGAGTTCTTCTCCCACTAAAGGTTGCTTTTAATTAAGTTCAGAAGCTCATAAAGGAATGACATACTCAAATAAAATAAACAGATGTTGATCCCTGAGTAGAAGTGACCTTGGGAGATCAACAGTAGCAGTTTAGCTTGGCTTTTCAGTGGGCAGGAGTCATCCTAGAACTCTTACTGAAATACAGCAACCATGGTGATATTTACCCCAAATAGTTTCAATGAATAAAGCTGCCTTGAGCTCAAAAGCTTAAGGCTCTGTTTCTCATGTCTTTCACATTCTTTTCCTTCGCCTTAACCATCACCCCATGCCCATGTCCACCAATGCTCCCTGATGCACCAATATACTGACAGTCACCATATGTCTTTTTAGTGCCCCTTGAGGATGCATGGGAGGAGCTTCCTGGTGACACGAAGGATAAAGAAACTCCGGAGTATACTGAGGTAAGGTTACCTGCCTTCCACTAAAATAGAAATCCTCCTTCCTTGGCTTCTTTCTTTCTCAATCATATAGAGAGGAGCAAAATCTGAATTTGGAGAGGGTCCATGATATACCCTGTGCCCAGTGAGGGTAACTGAAAGGGAGAGTTTACACAAATAGAAAGCTGACTCTGGACACAGTGAAAAAAAATTACTGCCAGGGCTGGACCATAGCAAGCTTCTCTCAGCAGGATTTACTCATCCTTCAAAAAAATTTATAATTTCCAAACAAAGTAGACTGGAGAGACACGTCCCCCATGAAGAGCTCATGTCTGTTGGCATGAGTATCACTGCTCTGCTCATGTCTTTGGATTCCCTTATATGACCACTCTCTCATACATGGTTTCCCAATGTTACTAAGGGAATTAAAGAAATGTGCAAAGGGCAAACAGATTGACCTGATCCTCATGGTGCCGTTTTCTAATTACAGGTGATCTCAATAAGAACAGCAAGTGGTATGTATTCTGGAATCACTTACTCACTGTAGTATGAATAGTCCTGATGATAGCACAGATGGGACTATCTTGGGGGCTTTAGTGTGGAAGGGCACCTGATGCCCAATTCCTGCTATAAAAGAGGACTGGAGTCTGGTAATTTCCTGATGAATGGTAATGATCATTTACTGGTGTCCCAGGAAGATACTGGCTTGTGCATGGGAGTGGTAATTTTCTATGTAAGTATCCATGTGACATAATTCTGAGTGTATGACTTTGGCAGTTTGTGCGTATTACCCTAGTTATGTTCCTCTGAAGTCACTATCAATATCTCAATAAAAAAGCAATCATATAGGTATTGCTGCATGGTTACAGGAACATGTATATAAACAAGAGTGGAATTGTATACTTCACTGGGTGCTGTTCCTTATATACCTAATAGATCTTGGTCATTCACATCAGTTTATCTAGGAAAACATCCCAGCAAACCCAGAGCAATGTTCACCTAGCTGTATAAGGACAAAACAATGTTTCAGAAGCACAGGGAATATACCAGCAGCACCACGAGGCAATAATAAATCTCACTCCTCAGGAGGCCTCTTGCCTTGTGTTGCTAGCTTGCTCAACATATTTCCCTTTTCACACTTCCCCATTCATGAGTCTTCTCTGGGAAAGATAGCCTCTGAATTTATCTGTACAACCCACAATTCTGGTAGAAATATGGGAAAGAGGAGCCATCAGATAGATGTGGAGGAATTCTGAGACCTAACGTTGTCCTTCAATTCATGCTGCTAAGATGTCATCCATTAGCCTAACCATGGTATCTGTGTGCTATGTAAGAAATGTGGCAAAATTCAGGGACAAATTAGTTGGGGTTAAGATTTGACTGCCAAAGGGGACTCTTGGCTTCCTTTTCGGAGGGCCCTTGGGTGCCTGTGCACTGCAAGGTGGGAAAATGTCAACTCAGTCCTGGGTCTGAAGGACCCCACAATATTCCTTCTGAGCCTCCCAGTGGAAATCGGTTCCAGATTTCTTCAGAAGGCATTTCCAAGGAAAGAATTCAAGGTTGTGGTGTGAGGTCCATATGAACACAAAAGGAAACAAAGGATACTGTGGGATTCCTTTGGGAGAATGCTTTCTGGGGAACAGCATTGCATTTTCATAGAATTAGATGGTCTCTAACTGTCAAGATGTTTCCCACAAAGTACTGAGACTGCTTCTCTGACAAACATTTACTAGTGTAACCCACAGATTATCTACCCCAAAAATATTTACTTATAATCTTTCATCTCTAGATCACTGTGCCCCCATGGTTCTGAAGGGTCACACTGCTGGGAGGGCTAAAAAGAAAAAAAAAAAAAAACTGTGGCCAACAGCGAGTCTATGATGCATTGAAGGAAGCTTCCCCATGCACTCTATGCGAAAGAGCAGAGCACAGCTTGGGCTGGTCCCTGGCAGAGGGCAAGTTTAGAGGCAGAAGGAAGATACTAGGACATTCACGCCATGGCAGGCAGCAGGGATCCCATGATTTAATGACCAGGAGAATCAGTTCAGCAGCATCACTTGGGAAAAATAGAAGGAAGAGGATTTCCCTATTCTGAGTGAAAATGAGCAGGACACATCCTTGATGCTAGCTTGAGCACTGTCCAGATGTCTTCGTAATGGCTTGGTAAGAGGAGGTCCTTCCAATGTCAGTGTCTTCCATCTTCATTTCATGATGGAAAAGACACAGAGAACTTACTGAGGGTAAGATAATAGGAGCCATGTCTCTACTTCTCTCCCCAGAAGGGCAGGGCATGACTCACCAGAGATGAGGTTCATGCCAGATAAAGAGAGGATCCCAGGTCTGATCCTTTGGGGCCTGAACAGGGAACAGGATTTTGGAAATCACCTCACAATTATTATCTATGCAGAAGCATAGAATCTGGAGGGCCCATCCCACCTCAGGGCCATCAGAGCTGCAGCACACTGCAGTAAGAGGACATGTGGGGAGGGGCATGGGCACCAGCACAGGGCAAGCTCAGCACAGTGATGGGGTTTATGTGCCCTTGCTGCTCCTCTGTAATTTAGAAGCACTGGAAAGTCCTAGAGTTCCCAGGGCCAAAGTCCATCTGTGTTCTTCTAATCTTGTGTACAGGAAGCCTGGCCAGAGCTGGTCTGTCTTCCTCAGACATTGCCATCCCACAGCCTGGCTCTTGGCTGTCCTTCTAGGGACCCATAGGCAGACTGAGGAATATATCCCTGGTCTGGGATCAAGCACAGGGATGGAAAGTTTTATTCCTCACTTTGCAGACACTGTTGGACTATACACCAGGCTGATTACCTGTCCAGGCTCTGACCCAAGTCAGGTGCAACCAGAATGAGCTACTGAAAAAAGTGTTCTTCCTGCACAATTTGTTCCAGCTGCTCACAGAATGTTCTCTCTTAGCCTGGGACAGGTCCATTCTCCAGCTCATACAACTCAGAGCATGCACATCATGGCTGGGATTTGGGGTTTTCAGATGCAGGCTGGAGGTATCATCATTCAGTGTATTAGGGAAAGTGAGATGTTGAGAGGTGGTGCCTTCAGCTCCTCTCCCTCACTGGAAGGCTGGAAGCTGTGGTCAATGTCTGCCTGAAGGTCAGGTCCACAGAGCCAAGGAAGGGTCTGAGAGCACAGAGGAAGGGGCAGGTTCATGTTGAGCAATCCAGGATGTGCTCAGGTTGAGGGGAGGAATAGGAAAGACTCTCTGTCAACATTTATTGTCGGTGTTTGTGTCTCTTAAGATTGGGTCTTGCAGAGCATTTCTGATTCCAACAGTGAGGATGAAGCCTCTTCAGGTAGGAGCAATACCCACAAATCCCAGAGAGTCAAATTAGGGGAACGATTGGATTATCTGCTGCTTTGGACTCCTAAGAGGACATATTAACTCAAGAGGAAAAAAAAGGCATTGTATGTAGACATCTGATTTGTTATTTTTATATTAATTGTGGAGCAGGAAGACATTTTATGCCCATGAGATTGGAGCAAGCTGAATTTTTAACAATCATTTCTTGCTTGACTATTTAAATGTTCACACTTGCTTAATACTGACCATCCCTGGCTTTACCATTGCAAAGATCAAATCCCCTGCATTGTGATAGGATAGCACTGCCTGCATATAGAGTACAAGAGATGTTTGAGTTGTGTGTTGACCATTATGTTAGTCCATTTTAGGTTGCAACACAATACCTAAGATTCTCTAATGAATTAGAAACAGAAATTTCTTTCTTATCAAGGTTGGCAGGTGAAAGACCAAGATGTGTCTGAGGAAGGGCTCTTTGTTGCATCCTCAACTCACTTGGCAGAAGGCAGAAGGCCATGGAATACAGTGGGACACCATCTCTCACACACACTGGCCTGTACTCACACAGTCCTTGTAGCAAGTGCCAGGTGATAGTGAGTAGTGGACCCTCCCCCTCTGTACAGCCAGTAGATAGAACAATTCTTGTGTGCTCTATCCTCACTGCCTACTTCCAGTTTACAATCCCAGTCTCTCTCACTCCCAGGGTTGGCCAAGTTAAAGAATACTTCCTCTGAGTTGACTGGGGAGGCCCCTGCAACTTAGAATTGTGAGGGCAAAGCATTAGTCTGAGTTCATCTTGGATTCTCCATCTCACCCAAGTCTGGAGTAGGCTTTGTGACAGGCTGTTATCCAGTTGCTACTGGAGATACTGCATAGCTGTACAGGCTTCCCAGTGGATGTGTCTTAGGGGATTCTGGACTGGAAGTACACACTGGCCCTCATGGTTCTGCTGACCTCATCCCTTGGAATGTACTGGTCTCAGTGGATGGTCTCTCGGCACCAGGGCTGTGTGTCACTTTTCCCCTCAGATGCACTGCTCCAAACACACCAAGCTGCCTTGTTCACCTTCTAGTCATACCCAGCAGATTCCATGTCCTCAGGCATGCCAGGAGTCCTACTTCCCAGGCCATCCACTGCTCAGTGAAAACTCTAGAAAGTCCCATTTATTGATATGGCCAAGAATACACCTGCTATGGAGTCTCTGTTGCTTCCTTGGCAGACTACCAGAATTTGAACAAATTAAATTTCCACTCCTTATTGGGGCATCTTTTCAAATGGGTCAGGTAACATAGTATTGCACTGATGATTAAATATTTCCAAACTCCACAAGGTTAACCCAGATACATGGTGTGGGTGCTTGTTACCTTTCCAGGGCCCAACAGGAGACCAATGCACTCACTCCCCATATAAACAGTGGTCTTGGTATATTGCCGTGCATGGTAATAGATTTTTAAAAGATTTGTTTATTTGAAATGCAGAATTACAGACTGGGGGGGGGCAAAAATACATCTTCCATCCAATGTTTCAGTCCCTACATGACCTCAATGACCAGGCTGGGCCAGGCTGAGCCAGGATTCTGAAACTCCATCAGAGTCTCCCAAACAGCAGGCAGGGTCCCAAGCACGAGCCATCTTATACTGCTTTCCAAGGCATATTAGCAGGGAACTGGATCAGAAGTGGAGAACCAGGGACACCAACCAGTGATCCTATGGGGCAGTCACCACAGGTGGCACTTTAAACTGCTGTACCACAATGCCAGCCTCAGGTGGCAGTATATCATTATCTTGGGCTCCAAAGCTCCCATCACAGACAATAATATGATTGGTGGAGGTTGACCAGAACAAAAGGAATGGACAATAATTATGAGACAAAATTGGGGAAACATGAAAGATGGAAAACAATGTGTTACACAGGTTGACACAGGGACCATGGCTACCTAAGGGAGGAACAAGGTGACACTTCCTAGCCACTTTTATGGGAATCTGAGGGCTGAAAGAAGAGGTCAAAGTTCAGAGATCCTCTCATTACAAAGGTGAAGCCACCCAAGCCCTGCAACAGGGGTGTAGAGACGGAGCTCCAAGAGGGTCCGAAGGTTGGCCTACATCATCCAACTAGCAGCAGGGGTCCAAGTCCTCACCTCAAGTCTAACTCCTCCCTTTCCTTCTCTCTGGCAACCTCATCACTCCCTGCTCCTGTGCAATCAGAAGGCTACAAGGGAGCATCTGAACTTTCTCTTGGGAGCAGCGATCTGGGTGTAAGTGATTTCCACATTCATCGCTTTCTGATTCTTTGGCTTTCTTGCTCAAAAGCTCCTATTCCTTTGTCTCCCTCATTCCCTCTTCAACAGAGTTGATGATTCTCATCCTGAAGGACCTGGTGTCATCCAGGCAATTGATATAATAGCAGTGTGGATGCTGATCCAATCTCTCTATAGCCCCCCCCATTTGATCAGCCTTGTCATCACTCCTGCCCCCAGACTGCCCTATGAAATGGTGCTGAGCAACCTGGCTGGCCCACACAGGGAACTGGCCTGGGGACAGGCAAGCTGGGTCCCAAACTTGGTGGGAGGGATGACTCCAGGGAAGTCTGAATCTGTCCTTAGTGTCTACCAAGACAAGTCAGACAGGTCTTTTCCTGCAATGCCTGCTTCAGGAAACTCACTCTGGTCTCCTTCCAGCTGTCCACATGTTCCCTTGATGTTAACTACAGTCAAAGCCTTCAGGACATGGAGGAGCTAGACAAAGAAGCACAGGAACTGTGAGTCTGAAGCAGGTAGACAGGGGTCAGGGAAATCAGGGCATAGACTCCATTGCTTCACATTCTTTGTGACACCTCAGGGATGACAACAAAATGGAGCCCAGAAGTGGAGAGGCTGCCATCGAGCTTGACCTGGAGAGTGGAGATGAATGGATTTTCAGGATCCACACAGGTTAGTGAAGAATGTACCCTGAGGTGGTTCCATGGAGCACATCCCCATTCCATGGAAGCTCCTAGAGCTGCTAGGAGGACTTGCTTTCATCTGAAGGGAAGGCTGGAGGTGTTAGCAGGATTGGCAGGCAAATGACTTTGGAGGGGTCTGTTAGTTGTGTTGTTAATGGGAAGAGCCGCCATAGCTGTTGAACATCTCCCTCTACAAGATGCATCCCTACCTGCCCATCCTGAAGTCAACAAGGAGCCTCACTGGTGTGGGGAAACACAGGGGGTTGCCCCTGACCACATCCAACTCAGGATGATTAGGAAGAGGCAAGACAGAAAGAGGAAACTTTGAGTGCCTTCTCACACCAGGAAGAGAGCCCAGTACACCCACCTTTGTATCTTTGTGGCTACCCATCCCATCCTGATATCACAAAAGAGCTCACACAGAATGCAAGAGCTGTGGGGATTTGTCCAGACCTTTTGGGGCCCTCAGCCTCCTTTCTCAGAGGCTGAGGATAGAGGCTTTTTAACATGCTGATTATTTTATTTTTGTGGTTATAAAGCCTTCTATCTTCCTGGCAAACTTAATTGTCAGCAAATAAGGCAAAGCTCACTTTGAAGAGTGGCAGGAGCAGGGCAACAAGTCCCCAGTGTGCTCATTTGCACTGATTTTATACTTCAATTACAAATACACACTGGATATACAACTCTTTCAAAAGAAATGTCATCCATCACTTTTTCCATGCTGAAATATACCAAAGCAATAATGGTTGGGTTTTAATGCCACAAAATAATTCTTTGCCAATAAAATCTCCAAGATGACTTCTACATGGAGGATAGAAAGAACTTCCGCAGATTAGGGAAGGAAACCAAAGAGCTCTGTGCAGTTGTCCATAATTAACATGCAGGTCACAGGCCTTGGACCTGTGGGGTAAGGACTGAAAAGGCAGGGTCAGGACTCCCATTCTGTGTCATAAGACCTCCTGCTCCTCACAAGACCCAGGTTCACTGCCAAAGTGGCCAGTCCCCTGAAGGATGCCCAGGTGAATGCTCAATGGGAATTCGTAATTATAGGACATCCATACCCCAAACAAATGGGCCTCAGTGCAACATGGCCCTGACTGCTGTGCATATCAGGACCTAGGGTTACCTCTAAGGGCTTTTGAGTACTGCACACCCATCCCATTGTCCCTACCCCTACATCATCCTTGTCTCTCCCACTGATCCCTGCACCCATGTCATTTTTGCAGACATTTTTAGCTCCTTGGATGATTTTGGTGTGGAGTACTGGGACGCAGAGGAGCTGGAGTTTCCCAAGCCATCGGAAACTTGAAGCATACAGGAGGAGACAACTTCAGAAACATCCCTCCTCACCAGTCCTCTGCTAGATTTGACATTAAATTCTTGTCACCCAGTACTAGTGATTTTCACATGCTTTTATGTCAAAGAAAATCCATTATAAGAAAACACCTTTAGCAAATGTAGAACTTAAAATGACCAGAGAGCAGTCACCCTAGTGAATCCCATCACCATTAATGCCTCAAGAGGAATCTAGTTTGGTCTTCACTGAAGAAAGTCACTGCCAGGTTAGCTGTTTCACTCTGTCCTTACAGTAATGACTTTCTAGGCATTTTGTCTCACATCAGTTCCTTCCTCTGGAAGTGATCATAGGGTCCATCTCAGATCTCTGAAAACCCCTCTTTCAACTTAACCTGATTATTTGTACTTTATAGAAAGGCCTGATATATAAGGGAAAATGTCCCCAAACTTTGTGAATCTTGATTTATTCCCTTTATATGGAGGGTCAGTATTAGTATCTCTGAGATTATGGAGTTATTTTCAATGTCTACAGAATTATTTTCTCAGTGTGACTAGTTAGCCTTTTCTTATGGGTCACCATTTCATTCATGGGATCATTAAGTTTTAGATTCTTTTGATTTCTTTGAATCAGCAAGTTTAGGAGTTTTTTTCCTTATTTAAATTTGTGTCATTTGAGTTTAGAATTAAAAACTTCCACTTTACTTTAACATCAACCTTATTTCAGAAAAATTTGATTTCAGACACCAAATTTTTTTAGTTAATTAGTGATTGATATGCATTTGAATCCCTTAGACTATTAAACAGGTACACAAAAGTTCAGATTCACCTAGGCCCACAACTCCAGCAGAAATAAGTTTTGACAAATTCAAGCGTATACATCAGGCTTACCATGAACTCTTGTGTTTGAAACAGAATTGCCCAGGATCACCCTTATTGATTTCTCCTTTGTTGTCTTTAAATGCATTATCTTGGAAATAAACTCTCAAAACAAAAGAATTCTTTGAAATTTCTGTGCTGATGTAAAAAATTTCATGTGCCAGAATAAAAACCTGTCATGCATAAAATATCATGAATCCAATTCTTGATCAATTAAAGATGTACACACATACACACATGCACACACACACACACACACACACACACACACATACAGAGAGAGAGAGAGAGAGAGAGAGAGAGAGAGAGAGACTACAGACTGGGTGGCTTGGGCAATACAATGTTGATCATATACTCACATACCAGGAGTTCATGAATGATCTTCTGGCTTCCTGTAGCCTGGGGATGTTCTACTGCTCACTATCTATGTATACCCCATGGTAGAATGGTTGAGCCAGGCCCACAGTTGCATCATTATTTTCAAGATTTATTTATTTATTTATTTGAAAGGCAGAGTTACAAAGAGAGAGAAAGAGAAAGAGAGAGAGAGATCCCATTCACTGCTGGTTCACTCTCTAAATGGCCACAATAGCTGGGACTGGGACTGGGAAAGACAGAAGCCAGGAGCTTCATCTGGACCTCCCACATGGGTGTAGGGGGCCAGGCACTTGGGCCATCTTCCACTGCTTTCCCAGGTGCATGAGCAAGGTGCTAGATCAGAGGTGGAGCAGCAGGTCATAAACTGGTGGCCATATGAGATACCAGTGTTGGTGGTGGCAACATATCCTATGATGCCAAAACATTAACCCTCAGAGCTGCATCTTAACCCCGCCTCCCCACACATATACACACACATGGGCATCCCTTGATAGCAAAAGACAAGATTGATACCATACAGGCTCTTCAAGCTTCTGTTACCCTGCAAGCATGTAGGGGTGAACTGACCCCAAACATTCCAGGCACCAGTTGGCAAGATTCATGGATGACATGGTGTATAACTGTGACTTCAGAAACACAGGCATGGAATGCAGTGGAGGCACTGGGCTGGCCTCCTGATGCACTTGCATATGATGCAGATAGTTCTGAGGCATCAGGTCCAGAAGTGATGATAAAACTGGATGGAACAGGAGCTACAGTCTTAGACACAGTGAGCAGCAGTCCAGAGAAGTAACTTCCTTGGAAAACAGCTGAAAACCATTCATGTTAAGCCTCATATATGCTTGGAGGGATATTATGGACCTTTGGCTGGTTTATTGGCTATTCTAAAGGGACATGTGGGAGACAACAAATCCCCACATCAGAGGCTGAGGATAAAGCATGAAAAAAAAAGGTAGAAGCACAAGAATGGGTCTAATAAAGGACCTTCTGCTATTGAGTGGGTTATCTCCCTTGTTGGAGGGCACAGGGATGTGAACTTCTATGCATAATCTAAGATCAGGAGATAGGGACAGACTGAGCTTCTAGATCAGCCATGAGCCCCTGGACCTCATTTCAACAAGATTTATGGATGACTACTGGTTCATCAATGGGAATTTCAGTCCTGCAAGGGATACATAGCAAAAGTAATTCTCTTGGACACATTCCTCCCTTGATGTATTTAAGGAAATGTGTGAAAATACTGAATGAATATTTAAAGGCATGTATATAACTTCATAAATACCTCTATACTTTGAAAAGTAATGTTGTGGGGCTGCGCTCTGGTGTAGTGGGTACTGTTGCCACCTATAGGGCTGGCATCCCATATGGGTGCCGGTTCAAGTCCTGGCTGCTCCACTTCTAATGCAGCTCCCTGTTACTTTGCCTGCTCCCAAGTGGTTGGGCCCCTACACCCTCATGGGAGACCTGGATGAAACTCCTGGCTCCTGGATTCTACCTGACCCAGCCCTGGCTGTTGCGGCAACCTGGGGAATAAAACAGCAGATAAAGATCTACCTCTACCCTCTACCCTCTACCTCTACCTCTCCTTCTCTGTAGCACTGCCTTTCAAATACATAAACCTTTTTTAAAAGAGAAAAAAGATAAAGTTGTTTCTTACTTGTAAAGCACTATCTTTCCTTCCAGGATGTTTCCCTCTCAAAGGAAGGAGGAAGTCAGGACTACCTTTAATTTACAAATGTGTACACCACAAACACATAAAAACATATGTATCCTAGAAATAAATCCCGATAGAAACCAATCCATAATACCCAGGTACATGACTTTCACAATACGGTGGACATACATAACTAATATACACAGCCCTCAAGGAGTTCATACAAAATCAGACACAGACACACTCATGCTCTTCACATAGGGGCCATTGAGCTCTCCTCTTCTGTTCTGGAAAGCATGGGGGTCAGAAACACCCGGAAAGACCCTTTGCTGATATTTCCATTCACCAGGGATGTCACCAATCACCATGGGCATGTCAGTGCATCAACATCAGTGGAGAATTGGCCTCTCTTTCCTAAGAAACCATGGCCACTCATTTTTAGAAGGAATACCCACAGTTTGAAAAACTCATGGTACTCAAAGACTTTGGGGTCAACAAGGGTAGGTGAAGGCTTGCCTCTAACACAATTTGTTCACTCATTCAGTGATTCTGGTGAGATTATCTTGTAGGTAGTATACCTAGGCACCAGGTCAGAGAGCACAAGGCTGGAGGGATGGTCCTAACACAGGGCAACCAAAATGGGTTTCCTTGGGGACTTCTCAGAGCTCAGCACATGGCACAGGCCTGAAGGCTACACACTTGGTGAAAGCCACTTCTGGTCCAAGCAGCATGTCCTAGAAAGACTGCCCAGGAGAACTACAGGGCCAGCTCACTGACTGTCTTGGAAACACCTGGAGTCCACATGCTATATGCTCCCCCACCTTTGGAAAGGCACTCAGGATCCATGGCTGGTTACCACCCCTTTCTGACAATACTTCACATGAAATATACTCCTCACCAGGTCAGAGGCTGGATGTCTGGCCTGAAAGCCCTGGTGGAAAGTATAAGTAGAGTGTCTAATTTAGGGTCCACCAATCCTAGGCCAAGACACTTGGCAAAACTGTTGGAGGTGTGTGCACATATAAATTGCCCATGGACAAAGCCAGGAGTCAGGACCATGGGTCAACCCTAGTCCCCTGTTCATTAACCTTTCCTTGCTTCAACAATGACAGGTGGAAACTCACATCATGTCCATAACAAAAGTTAAAACTAGACAAATCCACATTATAGACACATCTGTAAATGTGTATATGTATTGAACAAACCTCTGAGGAAGCGTACATAATTGTGTATATATTCATATTTGTCTACAAAACACAGTCAATTGTTCCTTTAACTGTGGAGCTGTATGGGATGATATGACATTGCAGATGGGAAAAATTTACTACTGTCAATATTTCTAGAACTGTAGACATTCAAAAATACATGCAAACATATATGTCTCCAAAATGAGAAACAAAAAAAAAGGAATCCAAGAATCTTAAATCCACATAACAAGACAATGTACAAATACAAATAACTATACACAAAACACTGGGGAACACAACCTGACAAACATAGACACATGCATAATGTATATAGACTATTTGTCCAGGAGGCATTGGGTCCTCTACACCTCACTGGCAAGCTTGGAGCATAAGACACCTGGAAACCCTTCACTGCCAATTCCAGGGGCCCTTAGTGCATACCAATCACCAGGGCCTTTCCACCAAAATAGCCTTGACAACAAGAATCTGAATCTTATTGGGGAGATGGTCACTCTTTCCACCAAAGAACACATCCTTTGATTCAGCCATGAGCCTGAGTGACTCAGAGTCCAACAGAACTAAAGTTAGGCCTCTCTGTGGAGAATTTTCCCACACAGAGAGCTATGTTCTGACTTGGAGCTAGTCCTTGTAGGCCTGAGCTCTGGTGACATAGGCTGGTGGCACAGGTCTGCCATGTCATAGAGCCCTGACGAAACCTTAGGACTTCCAAGGATCTCCTTGGATGTTTATGGCCCCCATGGCTTCCATTACAGGAAGGGAGATGGTCAGCCAAGGGCTCCAATGACCTCAACCCAGCCAGGGTTCCACACTTCTGGCCCATGATGGGCAGCTTCTGTTCTGTATGCTATTCATAGCTAAAATAGTGTTCTTGGAGAAATATACACTTTAAAATATGCATAAACATTGAACAAACTCCTAAAGATACATACTTAACTCTCTATTTGTACCACTCTATAAACATAGGAAATGGTTCCTTTACCTGTATAGTTGTATTCTTGCATCTAGGATGCTTCAACTCCCTAGGAGAAAAGAGTACATTAGCACCATTATTTCTTTCTTTTTTTTTTTGACAGGCAGAGTGGACAGTGAAAGAGGGAAACAGAGAGAAAGGTCTTCCTTTTGCCATTGGTTTACCCTCCAATGGCCGCCATGGCCGGTGCGCTGCAGCCGGCGCATCACGCTGATCCGATGGCAGGAGCCAGGTACTTATCCTGGTCTCCCATGAGGTGCAGGGCCCAAGCACTTGGACCATCCTCCACTGCACTCCCTGGCCACAGCAGAGAGCTGGCCTGGAAGAGGGGCAACCGGGACAGAATCTGGCGCCCCGACCGGGACTAGAACCTGGTGTGCTGGCGCCGCAAGGTGGAAGATTAGCCTAGTGAGCCACAGCACCGGCCCACCATTATTTCTTTAAATGTATATAAACACAAATGCATACAAACATGTATACCACAGGAATAAGTAAAATAGGCAAACATCAGATTCCACATGCATGAGTAGAACAAGAACGTGAATATATACAAATAACTTAGATATACAACACAGTAAAGCACACACAAACACACACATACACACATTTACTTCCTTGGTCTAGTGGCCATTTGGCTGTCCACTCCAGTATAGGAAATCTTGAGGGCATACAAACCCAGGAAATCCCTTCACTGACATGTCCATGGGAGCCTGGCAACACCAAGCCCAGGGACATGTCATTAAACAACCTATGGCAAATGTAGCTCACTGGGGAGCTGACTACTCTTTCCAAAGATGTCCACTAGGAAGAAAAGCCATCTTTTGGTTAAATCAAAGAGCTTAGAATCTCAAGTGCCAATGGGTCTGGCAGGGATGGACCTCTACCTTAAGAGCATTCCCTCACATTGTGTTCTCACTTCATGGAGACAGTACACATAGAAATTATACAACATGGCACCAGGATGGACAACCCTTCCAGTATGGGACTTCAAGGAGGATATATGGGGAATTACAAAAGCCAAGGAAAGCCTCAGACTCTGAACAAAATGCCTGATTACAGAGCTGGCTCTGCCTAGAACTCCTTTGTCCTAGAGAGGCCAATGTAGCTACCTGGAGGACTGGCTCACTGACTCACTGAGAAACAACTAGAAATCATGTATCTTAGGCCTCCCACATTGAAACCCTAGGACTCCCAGCACCAGCAGGATCCTGGCATTCTGGACTGCAGAAGGGTATTCAGGAGTAAAACAAAGCCTAGAGGACAAAAAGGAAATGGCAGATGACCATGACCACATGAAGTTTAAACATAATACACAAGCAGCATTAAGTCAAGTCTAGTACCTGCTAACACTAACTGATGGAATAAATAAAGGGGAGAGTGATCCAACATGGGAAGCGAGATACTCAGCAGACTCATAGAATGGCAGATGTCCTAAATAGCACTCTGGCCTCAGAATCAGCCCTAAAGGCATTCGGATCTGGCTGAAAAGCCCATGAGAGTATTTCAGGCATGGAAAGCCAAGACACTCTGGCAAAAGATCTCTGCGAGTGAGATCCCAGTGGAAAGAACAGGTCTTCAAAGAAGGAGGTACCTTTCTCTGAAGGGAGGAGAGAACCTCCACTTTGACTATGACCTTGTCTAAACAAGATAAGAATCGGAGAACTCAGAGGGCTTCCATAGCCTTGGAAACTCATGACTGGAGCATAGGGAGACTACTGATGCCATAGACAGGAGTGTCAATTGGTAAAGTCAACAACAGGAGTCACTGTGCACTTACTCCTCATGTAGGATCTCTGTCCTTAATGTGCTGTGTATTGAGATTTAATGCTATAACGAGTACTCAAACAATATATTTCACTTTGTGTTTCTATGGGGGTGCAAACTGTTGAAATCTTTACTTAATGTATACTAAACTGATCCTCTGTTAAAAAGAAAGAAAGAAAGAAAGAAAGAAAGAAAGAAAGAAAGAAAGAAAGAAAGAAAGAAAGAAAGAAAGAAAGAAAGAAAGAAAGAAATTAATTATCAACTCCCAACTTGACTCTCACTGGGATTAAACATGACAATAGGTCTGATCTTATTTCATCATCATTTAAAAAAATCATCTATTGGCCGGCGCCGCGGCTCACTAGGCTAATCCTCCGCCTAGCGGCGCCGGCACACCGGGTTCTAGTCCCGGTTGGGGCGCCGGATTCTGTCCCAGTTGCCCCTCTTCCAGGCCAGCTCTCTGCTGTGGCCAGGGAGTGCAGTGGAGGATGGCCCAGGTGCTTGGGCCCTGCACCCCATGGGAGACCAGGAAAAGCACCTGGCTCCTGGCTCCTGCCATCGGATCAGCGCGGTGCACCGGCCGCAGTGCGCTGGCCGCGGCGGCCATTGGAGGGTGAACCAATGGCAAAAGGAAGACCTTTCTCTCTGTCTCTGTCTCTCTCTCTCACTGTCCACTCTGCCTGTCAAAAAAAATCATCTATTATTTTTCACTTTATGTTTCTGTGTGGGAGCAAACTGTTGAAATCCTTACTTAATGTATACTAAGCTGATCTTCTGTATATTAAGATAATCGAAAATGAATCTTGATGTGAATGGAAGGGGAGAGGGAGTGGGAAAGGGGAGGGTAGTGGGTGGGAGGGACAGTATGTGGGGGAAGCCATTGTAATCCATAAATCGTACTTTGGAAATTTATATTCATTAAATAAAAGTTAAAAAAAATAGCCAATGCTATAGGAATCATCTTGTGAATGTGCATAAGCAAAGGATGCTGTCTGCCCATTATGTGGTGCCCTAGAAACAAATGCGATTTCTGTGTTTCTTTAGAGAAATGTTTAAAGAATACTAGCTTCAGCATAAACCTACAATAATAAGAAAATCTGAGAGGTGAGGACTTCAGGCATTCAGTGAGAGAAGGCACCTTAAATAAATTCCAGTATGTCCATAAACAATACTCTGGATCTGTAGTTCATTTGTGCTTTAATGAGGAAATCATGGGTGATGAACATGGAAAAAGCAAGTTACATAATTTCCCCTGATTTAAAAATGGTATGCACATTTATTTTTAAAAAGTCACATGTGGACAAGCAAAGGCACTGAAGTAACTGAAGCAATTTCAAGAAATAGGAATTAAGTGCCTTTCATGTCAACACTTTCTATTGACTAATAAAGCCCACATAGTATTCTCAAAAGGATAGACACATTGGTCAATGCAGAACAGACACTCATCAAGTATGACCATACATTTCCACTTATAATCTACACACATAACCACAAACCAGTACTGAGGATGGCATATCTCCAAAGTCACATAGGATGTGCAATACCACCACAATCTAAAACTACTTTCAAAGAATATATACATGTGGCAAAATACACCTTATTTCACTACAAAGCATATGAAAATATAAACACTAAATGCCATCTATGTCATGTCTTCACACTTGACTCAATCAAATACACCCACACTGTCCAAATTTACAATGCCCGGAGCCCCAGATATAACATTTCCTCAAGTAAATAATCTTCCTTGTTTCATTACTCCCATCATTTTCATTACTACATGTTTTTTCTATAGTAGAAGCTCGTTTGGGAACAGGATAGACAGTTTAGCCACCTGAAGCCAATAATATAGCATATGTAGGACCTTTGGTGATTTACTATTTTTGTACTTCACCTGGAAGTGTTTTATCAATTTTTGGAGCCACTAATTTCATCATAACAGTTAACATTAAGTCACTTACTATATCCAAATACCAAGCACCACTATTATTTATAGTTATAATCCTCCTAGGACTGGCATTGTCACACAGCAGCTTAAAGCCCCAGCCTGAAGAACTGGCATACCATATGGGCACTGGTTTGAGTCCCAATTTCTCCACTTCCAATCCAACTCCCTTTAATGCATCTGGGAAGGCAGAAGAGGATGACTCAAGTCCTTAGGCCCCTGTACCCACATGGGAGACCCAGAAGAAGCTCCTGGCTCTGGAATTTGGATCAGCTCAGCTCCAGTCATTGTGGCCATTTGATGAGTGAACCAAAGGATGGAAGACCTCTCATTCTCTCAGTCTCTACTTCTCTCTGTAACTATGCCTTTCAAGTAAATAAAATAAATCTTTAAAAAAAGAAAGGACTGGCACTGTGGCAAGTGGGCAAAGTCACTGCCTGTACTTCCAGCATCTCATATGGGCACCAGTTCGAGTCCCAGCTGTTCCACTTCTGATCCAGCTCTAAGCTATGGCCTGGGAAGGCAGTGAAAGATGGCCCAGGTCTTGGAATCTTTCACCTGCACTGAACACCTGGAAGAGGCTCCTGGCACCTTGCTTTGCACTAGTGCAACTCCAACTTGGCCATTTGGAGAGTGAACCAGTAGATGGAAGACATTTATTCTCTGTCTCTCCCTCTATCTATAACTCTGCCCTCAAATAAATAAAATATTTTAAAAACAATATAAAAAAACACAAAGGAACAACTGGAGCACCTTATAACCCTTCCTTGTTAAAATATAAATAAAAATATTACGTAACATTGTCATGGCTTATTTATAGATTTAAATCTTTTATATCCTATGGCATATCCATTTCAACTACCATTCCAAGATGCTACATCATCCATTATAGAAAAAAACAACTACACTCTCATAACTACACACTAATAATTTTATTCTTAACTAGCTCTTGAATTCCTTACATTATTCCACCTGTGTTAACAACCAAATTAACCCATAAGAAGAGCTACAGATGCCCAAGAAACAGATTTGTCTTTTATTATTTATATTTTATTATTCAAATATTAATTGCCCATTCATATTTACAAATTATATACATAGGATAGATGAAATTAACAACCCCTCTTAACCATAAAAGATACAAGACACCAACAATACTGAAGCTCTGAATATACAGATATGAGGGCTTAACCATGGGCTCTTTATATAATGCATACAAGATTTGAAACCAGGAGAATTATTATTGCATACAGTAGATAACAGAGTTGTCATAAAAAATAGAAATACCAATCCATATATTACTTTCATCTGAAGATGGCTTACACCCATAAGCTGAAACACCATTTGATCTAAAAACAAATTCCATCCCAAGATGCTTGCATGAAGCAACCTTCACATCTACTCCACTTGGTCTATACTATGACAATACTCTGACATGTGTGAGTCCATATCTCCATGTCTTCAAACCAGGGCCACTAAAACACTTTGAAAACTGACAAATATCTGTGTTACATCTTTATGAATCTAGGTAACATCAATTTAATATTGAATGCAAAATATTTCTGTAATGAAATGCCACAGACACACCAATATAATGAATTAATATGATCTCAATCAAATTAACAGTATTTATTTATCCAACTAAAATTCTAAATACACAACCCACAAACCCACATCAAAATATATTGAATCACCAAAGATTAAATTCCATAATAAACAAAATGAATAAAAGAGTATTCACCTTTTTTGTTATTCCCACAATAACAGGATTACACACTGTAATTATCATCTTATCCCCTAACATTTTATTCCCATCTCCCATCTGCCCAGCTAACAATCAATTCATCTACCTTCAACAGTGATTGGTTGGAACAGAATAGAAACACCGGAGACCAATCCAAACATCTATAACCAACTCATATTCGACAAAGGACCTAAAACCAACCCCTGGAACAAGGACAGCCTCTTCAACAAACGGTGCTGGGAAAACTGGATGTCCACATGTCGAAGTATGAAGCAAGACCTCTACCTTACACCTTATACAAAAATCCACTCAACATGGATCAAAGAACTAGAGATGCACCACGACACCATGAAACTAATTGAGAGCATAGGGGAAACCCTTCAAGATATTGGAACAGGCGAAGAATGCCTGGAGACGACCCCAGAGGCATGGGTAATCAAAGATAAATTAAACAAATGGGATTACCTCAAATCAAAGAGTTTCTTTACAGCAAAGGAAACAGTCAGGAAAGTGAAGAGGCAACCAACAGAATGGGAGATGTTATTCACAAACTACACAACAGATAAAGGATTAACAACTAGAATCTATAAAATGATCAAAAAACACCACAGAATCAAAACAAAGAACCCAATAAAAAATGGGCCAAGGACCTTAAAAGACATTTTTCAAAAGAGGAAATCCAAATGGCCAACAGGCACATGAAAAAATGCTCAGGATCCCTAGCCATCAAGGAAATGCAGATCAAAACCATAATGAGGTTTCACCTCACCCCGGTTAGAATGGCTCACATACAGAAATCTACCAACAACAGATGCTGGCGAGGATGTGGGGAAAAAGGGACACTAACCCACTGTTGGTGGGAATGCAAACTGGTCAAGCCACTATGGAAGTCAGTCTGGAGATTCCTCAGAAACCTGAATATAGCACTACCACAGGACCCAGCCATCCCACTCCTTGGAATTTACCCAAATGGAATTAAAGGGGAGAAAAAAAGAGCCATTTGCCCCTCAATATTTGCTGCAGCTCAATTCACAATAGCTAAAACATGGAATCAACCTAAATGTCCATCAATGGATGACTGGATAAAGAAACTATGGGATATGTACTCTATGGAACACTATACAGCAGTAAAAAACAATGAAATCCGGGCATTTACAACAAAAAGGAGGAATCTGGAAAACATCATGCTGAGTGAAATAAGCCAGTCCAAAATGGACAAATATCATATGTTCTCTCTGATCGATGGCAACTAAATGAGCCTCTAAAATGATACCCATTGAAGTGAAATGGACACTATGAGAGACAATGACATGATCAGCCCTTGTCTAGACTGTTGAGGAACAACTTACTATTTTATTCCTTTTAGTATTTTTGTTGTTGTTGCTCTGTTTGTTCTACATAAGACCACTGGTTGAGCTCTGTAATCAATGCACAATCATTCTTGGGCGTTTAAAATTAACAGAAAAGTGATCTCTGTTAAACATGGGAGTGGGAAGATGTATAGGTCGGCACATGCTCACTCGGACTTGCCTCCAATGGTGAAACGAGAGATGTGCCAGGGGATTTCAACTCAATCTTATCAAGGAGGCAGGTACCAATGCCAGCACACTTGGTTAAGTGATAAGTATAAGTACACAACCGATCAAAAAGATAGGGTAAGTGTGGAAGAGATATCACAAATAAGACCAGTGTAAACAAATAATGAAGGATAGAATTAAAAGGGAGAGAATGACCCTGCGGGGGAAGCACGACACACAGCAGACTCATAGAATGGCAAACACCCAAAACAGCACTCCTGCCTCAGAATCAACCCTTGGGACATTTGGATCTGGCTAAAAAGTCCATGAGAGTCTCACAGGCATAGAAAGCCATTACACGATGGCAAAAAACAATCTAAATGAAAGATCCTGGTGAACAAGACCCCAGCAGAAGGAACAGGCCATCAAGGAGAGAGGCGCCTTTCTCTGAAGGGAGGAAGGAACCTCCACTGTGATATGGCCTTACTAAACAAGTTCAGAGTTGGTGAACTCAAGGGGCTTCCATAGCCTAGACAGCTCATAGCAAGAGTCTCGGGTGATCGCTGATGTCATAAATAAGAGTGCCATTTGTTAAGTCAACAATGAGAGTCACTGGGTACATGCTCCCCATGTAGGATCTCTGTCCTTAATGTGTTTTACTATGAAACTTAAAAACAACACTACTAGTCGAACAATACCCTATACCTTGTGCGGTTGTGTGAGTGCAGCCTATTGAAATCCTTGCTTAGTATATACGAAGTTGATCTTCTGTATATTAAGGTAATTGAAAATGAAACTCGATAAAGGGGGGGGATGGGAGAGGGAGTGGGAGAAGGGAGGAGGGCCGGGGGAGTGAGGGAGGTTGGGGGGAAGCCACAACAATACAAAAGTTGCACTTTGTAAATTCACATTTATTAAATAAAAAAAAGAAAAAAAAACAGTAAAAAACAGTGATTGCTACAACTCATTCTTAAATAACAATCCATAGCACTAAAAGACAAAACAGGTCTCTAGAATCAATCTCATATTCTGTGATTCAAAAAATTGACTAAGACAGTTACGTTGTACATGCTCACACACAACTCAATTACTTATTAGCACTAGCTTTCACTCCTCAAGCAGAAGCAGTAATTACTGGCCTCTGCCCTAAAATAAAAGCATCATTAGCCATTTCCTCCCTCAAGATGCATCTTTGATAGTAGTTATTGAAAGTATTTGCCTATTTATTAAGCATTAGCCCTAGCCATCCAATTAACATTGATAAAAAGAAGCAAAAATGTCCCTATATGATCTTCAACTATGATTACCAGAAGCCCATGTAGAGGCCTCTATTGCCAAGGCAATATTCTAGGAGGCTATGGCATAATATGAGCCACTACAATCTTAGATCCCTTAAACAGACTACAGAGCCTATTCACTTTTGAGGATCCCTATGAGGAAAATCATAACAAGCTCCATCTCACTCTGTCAAACACATCTGGAATCACTAATCACTTTTTCATTAGTGAGCCACATTAACATTGATAATTGTGAGAGTTCTTATTCAAACATCATGAAAATTTACAAGATCTACAGCTCTAACACTGGCCCATGGCCTAATAACATCAATATTATTTTGTCTTGCAAACTCTATCACAGGCAAACTTCACTCTGGCCAAGGACTACAAAACAATTTCACCTCTAGCAGCAGCATGATGAACCCTTAGCAAACCTAACTCACTCAGCCTCAGGGCCAATCATTAATTTAATCAGGTGGCTCTTCACATAGTCATCATTCTCATGGTCCAAACTTACTACCATCCTAACAGAGACTAACCGGTGAATTAACACTGAACTCCGTCTACCTCCTAATCACAACACCACAAGGAAAATTTATATATCATATCAATAATATCCCTCTTTGATTCACATCAAGAAATAACTCATTCTTCATCACCTTCTTCCCTACTATCACCCAATCCTCAAATCATTTTAGGACACATACTTTTTTTTAAAGATTTTATTTGAGAGGTAGAGTTACAGACAGTGAGAGGAACAGAGAGAAAGGTCTTCCGTCCATGGTTCATTCCCCAAATGGCTGCAATGGCCAGAGCTTCACCGATCCAAAGCCAGGAGCCAGGTGCTTCTTCCTGGTCTGCCATATGGGTGCAGGGGCCCAAAGACTTGGGCCATCCTCTACTGCTTTCCCATGCCACAGCAGAGAGCTGGATTGGAAGAGGAGCAGCCAGGACTAGAACCAGCGCCCATATGGGATGCCGGTTCTGCAGGCGGAGGATTAACCTACTGCACCAGCGCGCCAGCCCCAGGGCACATACATTTTAAACAGAGTTTAAAGACAACATTAGGTTATGAATGTAAAAACAGAAACTTAAGTTTCCTTATTCACTAAAGTATGCAAAAACCACTAACTCATGCTCAGAAATATAATATGACTTGCTTAATTTATAAAGGATAGAAATAATCCATTGGTTTTAGGAACCAAGAAATTAGTGTAACTCCAACTAAAACTAATCTATTTTCTTCCTCTATAACTTGACTAATTATAGTAACAGGCACCAATATTTATGAGGAAATTGCTTTTTAAATCTCTAATGTGCCTATTTAATTTTATTTGAGAAACAGGGCCACATTCCTATCTGCTAGTTCACTACCAACATGTGTGGTGCCAAAAATTCCACGTGGGTGGCAGCCACTCAACTACTGCTGTTTCCCAAGATATGCATTAGTGGGCAGAGTCAGAAGCCAGAGTCAGGTCTCATGCTCGGGTATTCCAACATGGGACACGGACATCTGAACCAGCATTGTAACCTCCTGCTGAAATACTGGACCTGTACTGGGGGTAACTTAGGAATTTTCCATGCGGGATGTATATTTAAAAACACATAGAATACATAGGGGTCAATATGATCTGTGTTTTCAGGGATCGCTCGGGGGTCTTAGAATTTGACCTCCAGAGAGAGGGGAGGGCAGCTCGGATTTCTTATCCTGAAGTGAAAACTAGTAGGAAGCACAACCCTAAAGCCTGGGAATAACACCAGACACACCCCAAGGCGAGCCCTGGATGGCAGGATTCCCAGCACGGGACGGGCATTGTGACCCCAACAGAAGAACGAGACCCAGCAGGGGACACCCCCCACCGCCATATAGGTGCTTCCTCTGGGGTCCACCTGACCACACTAGGACCCTCAGTGCACACGCCCCGGGGGGACCGCCCGGACCCCGGGGCCACGAGGGGCCGCGCGGCTGCTCCACCTCCCTTCTCAGAGGCCGAGGCCGCCAAGCGGCGTCTCCACAAGAGCCCTGCCGGCCGGGGCTGTTCTGAGAGGAGCCACGCGGACGCCGTCACGACCACGCAGGCCCGGGGTCCTCGCTCTCCCTTCCCAGCTGCCCGCTCCAGGACGGCCTCAGGGCCCCAACGGCGCCGCTCTGGCCGCGGACACCAGAACTCGCTAGGCCTGAGGAGCCGGCGAGGAAGGCGCCGCGCAGACGCAGGAAAGTTCTCGGGCCCGGGCCGAACTTGCGCCCTCACCTGGCGCACGACCCGCGGGCCCGCCCTTCCTGCCAGTGTCCCCCGCTGCCGCTCGCCGCCTTGTCCGGGGATCAGGGCTGGAGCCCTGGACGCCCGTCAGGTAACCGCACAACCCCGGACAGAAGAGCAGAAAGGCGGGCTTCGCGGAGAAAATGGCGGAGAGAGAGGAGCCCCTTTTATAGCCCTAGTAGTGGGGCGGGGACTCCTGGGAGACCGACTCTGATTGGACAACAAGCAAGGGCACCAACCAATCATAAAACGAATACTATAAAAAAGACAACCAGGAACCGGGAAGCGTTTGGCGGTGCTCAGGCCAAGCCGGCGACAGTGAAATGCAGTGTAGGACACAAAGTCGTGACTGTTGAACGTCTTGACATTGATGGAATGTGAGGAGGGATGGGGGAGGGCGGCGAGCATTACCTGCAGGCTCTGTCTTCTGTGGCTCTGGAGGATGAAACCACAGCGGGAAAGATGGCGCAGAGGGGAAATCAGAATTTGTCCTTTGGCCGAGTGACTGTCAGGGGTTCCATAAGGACCCAGGTTCTCGGGGCCAGCATCTGACACAGGATAACCCCGTGCAAGGACGGAGGTGGTGGGGACTCCCCTGGCGGGGCTGAGCTGGGTGGAGTGGAGGAGCGCTGTGAGGGAGAGTGCAAAGAGGAGGGTGCGCTGGGGATGGATGGGTTAGGAGATCCTTTCTGTTCCTCATCAACCGTCTGGATATTTGTGCAGGGAACCCCAGGGGCCCTGGGGCCATTCAAACGACACAAAGCGGCTCACCTGTGCCTCTGCCCCTCACTAGAGGGAAGCAAGAACAGGTGTCAGCCTAAGGGCTCTTGGGGTTGCTCTGTGAGGTGGGGGTTGTAAATAAGGTGTAGGATACTGGAGACCAGGACTGACTCCGTGTGAGGGGGGCACTGGTGATGCAGGGGAGGAAGGGCAGGCAGGCAAGGGTGGGGAGGGGGAGGGTCCTGGCCCGGGTGGAGGGTGGATTCTTTTGGGGGAGAGGTGATGCTTGATGCACAGACACGGGGTATTCACACTGAGCTCAGCCCCGAGCTGAGCGACTTCTGAGCTTCTCTGTAATTCTGGAGAAGGAGATGCCCCAGCTCAGGCAGAGGGCAAATGGGTCATTTCAAGTTGTGATCCTGGAAGGGGGAGGGGGACAAGCACAGAGAACAAAGACGAAAATTCCTGAATGGTCACCGTCAGGACACTCAAGGTTCCTTTTACTACTTTGAACCTCAGGACTCCATCACCCACCCGAAACCCTATCCTGCACCCAACAAATGAATGTCAGCTCTAACCCTCCGACAGGTACCCAGCCCCAGCCGCCCCCAGCCCTGTCCTATCCCTTCTGGCAGCTTAGGGTCTTGCCTCCGAGTCGCTCCTGTGGGTTATAGAGGCGGCCGCCAGGGGGCGCCCTGCACCCAGCATGGAAGTCACCTGGCCACTGTGGATCTCAGGTTCGTGCGGGCGCACCTCCCGCGGGTCAGAAGCCCGACCTTGTCGGGGTCCTGCCGGCTCCTTTCCACCTGTGCTACCTGGCAGCCGTGGGCAGGGCGGTGGTCCCCCGGGCAGCTGAAGGGGTCTCAGAAGCTCCAGACACAGCCTCGCCCCCTGCCGCCTGGAGCAGCAGGCACTGTGAGGCTCCCTGCAGCAGTCGCTCCCTGGCCGCTCCGCGCGCACCCCTGCTGCCCAGGCTCCCGGGGATCCGGAAATCCCGGCGGCCAGAATCCCTGTGGGCGCCTTCGTGGAGAGGACAGGTGTCCGCGTGTCCATCACAGCAGATTCAGCAGCAGTGACAGAGACCAACAAGGACGCCAACCAGGTTACCTGTGCGCCCAGCACAGATCGGTGTCTGGAACCTCTGCACCCCACAGTATTCATAGACACTGGAATAACTCGCTTACAACGTAACTGTGCATCAGGATTTTCATTATCACATAATTATTATTTTCATTGTGAGCACGCGCGCACACACACACACACCCCACGCCAGCTGCCCTGCGTGCATTCGGCTCCAGGTGCATGCACCTGCTGCGCCTGCGGGGATCTCAGCAGAGCAGAGGCGCCGCGGGACACTGGAATAACCCTCTGTCTCCTCATCAAGGCTTTGCGCGTCTCGCAGCCCCTCTCTCAGGTGGGCAGAGGGCATCCGTCCACCGCCGGGACCCCCGCACCACCGGGCCGGGCCACGTGCGAACTTTGGGAGGGGCCCCAGGTGAGGCCCCGCTTCCCCCTTGCGGGCGGCCGACGACACTCGTGTGTCCACATCGCGGCCGCCTGCCCTGCCCCTGGGGCGCACAGAGCGGGACTCAGGGACAGTGGAGGCCAACTCCATGCACGGGACGGGGCGGCTGCGGCAGAACCCGGGGCCGCCCACGCGCTTCCAGGTCCGGCCCAGCCATGCGCAACCGAGGGAGCAGACTCGGAAACGTGTGGAGTCCGCCAGCAGGCCCCCCACGCACAGGCGTGGGAGCCCCCGTTAACCGCCCTGGTACCCCCACACAGAGCCCGGCCGCTGCCTCCCCCGGGGGAGAGACCCGGAATTGCACGCATCCTGGAAGACCCGATGCCGGAGTCCCGAGACAACCTAGGAGCCAGGAAATGAGGTCCGCAGCCCCAGATCGAGTCCAGTCTCTGGCGAAGAGGTGTGGAGCTCAGTCTCTGGCATGGCTGGAGCGATCCTGTGGGTATTGCCGGGCTCCTGGAACTGCTCCCGGGCACTGTGATCCCAGCCCAGTGTTCTCCAGATTCCGAGCTCCGGAACGAAAAAATAGAAGCGTCCGCCAGGGGGCGACCGACAGCCCCGCCAAGTTGGGGAGACCCAGGCCCCAGGCGGGCAAAGGAGCAGCACTCCCGACCCGGGCCCGTCTGCTCCACTCCACGCGACTGTCTCATCCCGGGTCATCGAAGCTCCCTCCGACTCTGCCTTTCTAATAAATATTAATACAGAATTTTAAATACTGATAGAAACAAGCCTTACAAGCGTTGCAATAGGCGCAGTGAGGGGAATAGAGGCGGGGTCTGATGACGGGAAGTGATGCGGGGGCTCCGGGCAGCGCAGGACAGTCACACTAAATTCCATTTGTAGAAACTCTTGAGCTTTATTAAAAGGAAAACGTTAAGAAAGTTACCAGCAATAAAAATTCATAAGTATTCCAATCAGAAAAGAGAATCCTGGGTTTTCAACACGAATTTTTCTTTTAAAGATTTATCTGAAAGGCAGACGAGAAGAGAGAGAGACCTTCCATCTGTTGGTTTATTCCCTTTATAGCCACAACGCTGGCAGGAGCCAGGAGCTTCTTCCGGGTCTCCCACGTGGGTGCAGGGGCCCAAGCCCTCGGACCATCCTCTGCTGCTCTCCCAGGCGCATTAGCAGGAGCTGGATCCGAAGCGGAGCAGCTGAGCCCTGATCCAGTGCTCACATGGAATGCAGGTGTCACCGTTGGTCCCTTTAGCCATAAATTTATTGGCGCTCTCAAGCAGAACTGGGGCCCCCCTGCCCTGACTCAGCTCTGACCTTGCGCTGGGTGGGTGGAGAGGGGGGCGTTGGAAGGGCAGTGTCTGCTGCTTCTTCCCTGCACAGGAACCTGCGGTTCTCCCTTAAATGCTGGGCAATGCTGAGCCGGGGACGGTCTAAGCCAGGGGACCTTTTGTCCTTTCTGTCTCCGTGCGAGGTCAGCGCACATGCTCCCCGTCCCTGGACACAGCTTTTGCCCGCGCAGATCCAGAACCCGAAGGCTCTGGGAGGAGTCCCGGTTCCAGCCCATGTTTCCGTCTCTGACTCCTCGGTTCCCTGCCTTCCCCAGCCCTGACGCCCGTGGTTCCTGGTCTAAAACGCACCGCGTCGTGCATCCGTCTGTGGGCGGGTCCATGACGGTTCTTGGGGCCACAAAGAGGGAACAAAGTGAGAAAAAATATGAACGATGCAAATGAAAAATCGGGATGAAAGATGCTATCATGAGCATCAGGCAAACTTTAGCGCCAAGATCTAATGCGACACTGGGAAGAATTAAAATGTATGGAAAAACTTCACAACCCCAAATACAGAAACATAGAGGAATGCACTTGAGGCAAGAGAAAGAATGCCATAGAAAGGAGGAAGAGATGAGGATTCATCAACATGAGATGGAAGAACAAATGAGACCCAAGAGAGGAAAGTTACAGTCATATGGGCTAAATGGGCCCAAGAGAAAGAGACGTGAGAATGGGAGGTGGAGGAGCAATGGACAGCGAAAGTCCCAGAAATTCCTACCTCCAGGTGGTGGTGGCGGCGGCATAGGTGACGAAGCTAACCCTGGAGTTCCGCAGAACCATGAGTGGTTTCGTCATGGGAAGCGGCATGCGCACTGAGCGCTTTGGGCAGGGAGGTGCCGGGCCTGTGGGTGGACAGGGTCCTAGAGGAATGGGGCCTGGAGCTCCAGCAGGATATGGTAGAGGGAGAGAAGAGTATGAAGACCCCAACAGAAAGCCCGATTTTACATGTGACAGAGAGGCTTTCATTCCATTTGGTTTTGTCTTTTCTTGTTTAGATATCAATCTTTTAAATTCTTGCATTTTATTAAAAAATCTTCCTTTTTATGGATGTTAGCAATTTATTGACCAAATATTTGTAAATGGTCTGTTTGGGCAGGTAAAATTATTTAATGTAGTGTCTGAAACAGGAGAGTATTTTCTCCCTTTTTATTCTCATTTTACTCTTTTTAACTGTATAATGTTCCTGAAGTTATAGCAGTGTATGTGTGCCCCTGAATTTCCAAAGTGCACCAAGTTTTTTCCTGTGCTTCAAATAAATAAAAAATTAGTTATAATATTGACCTTCAACTTTTTCAAGTTTCTATGTACATTAGGCTAAAAGGTTCACTGGTGCTCGTGACCCCACCAGGTCCAGCCAGCGACCGCCTCCGCTCCCCTTTCCCCACCCTGAGGACCGAGTTCGAGGCCTCCCATCCCCGCTGTCCCATTCTGAGGGAAGCCTGAGCCACTGTAGCCCCAGCTTCTCAGCAGCTCAGGCACAGCCCCTGGGTCCCCCCACAGGCCTCGTGCCTGGGAACTTTGCGCGGTGGAGCCCTGCGCTAGGCCCTCGGGGGCGCCAGGCGGATGCACAGGTCCCTGATTGGGTGGGGCGATCAGAGCGTCTGCACCCGGGGAGGCGCGGGAGCAGGCAGCAGAACCAGCACCATCCGGGGGTGGAGCCTGGAACCTCTGGGGGCGGGGCTGGAACCATCAGGGGCGTGTCCTGAGCCTTCCAGGGCGGGACTGGAACCCCTGGAGGCGGGGCCCGACCCCGGGGGCGGGGCCGGCCTAGGACACGCCCGCCTGCAGCCGCTCCAGCCGGTCCGCCTACTGGGAGGCCGCCAGCACTCCTCTGGAACACGTCCAGGGCCGCCCCGCAGCTCTCCCTCACCGCGCGCTCCGGGTCCGCCGCGTGGGCCCGCAGCGCCGCCAGGCAGGCGGGCTGGGCGATGGCGCCCAGGGCCTCGGCGCACTCGTGCCGCACCGTGGGGCTCTCGGCCCGGCGCGCCAGGGCGGCCGCTCATGCTGCAGCTGGTCCGGCACGTAGCCCACCTCGTGGTGGACAGGGCGCGGCCTCCTCGCCGCCGGCGCTGCGCAGGGCGAACCGGGCGCAGTAGCGGTCGAAGAGCGGCCAGGCCTCGTCCGGCAGCGCCTCTCGCAGCCCCCATGTCGTGCTCCTCGGCGGGCAGCGCGGGGTCCACCGAGAGGTAGGGCCCGGCCGCAGGCTCCGCGCCGCGCTGCGGCCACTACAGACGCCCACGGCCAGCTGGCCCGTCTTGGCCACCGCGATCATGGGTCCGTGGAATACGTCTTCAGGAGCTCCAGGACCTTGGGGTCCCCCAGGGCCCCCAGGGCCTCCCTGCAAAGAACGGCCCCAGAGCTCGCGGGGCCGGAAGCTGAGGGCTCATGTGATTCACTGCAAGCCTGAGAGCATCTGGGCCTTTGAATGGCACCCGCGGTTTCCGGGAAATGTCAGTGCAGGCTCAGCTCTGCTTTCTACACATCCCTGCTCCTTGTTTACAAAGAAGACATGGACGCTGAAGGAGCTTCCTGCGTTGTCTGGTGTTACAGGGAGCAAGCTTTGGTGCTGAGTGTTTTTAAATGGCTATGAAAGCAAAACTGAATGGTGAGTCTTTTCATTCAGGGATATGCAATTAAGACTGGAATGAGTGTAAGACTATTGGTCTAGGGAGAAACTGGATTTGATTAAGTGGCTCTTTCACAGCCCCATGATCTATTCTTTGAATGTTTTTAAAAAGTGGAAAGGTCATTTTGCTGCATTTCCCCATTCTTGTTTTTAAGGAACAACAGATTCCAAACCCTACAAATGGCTTGTATTGAATTTTACATTTGAATTACAGATTGTTAAATATGAAAAAACACACAAGAACATTAAGCAAAACAAAATGGGTAAACTAACAGTGTAAAAGGTTGTCAAAGGTATGAGACAGCCCAAATTATCTCACAATGTTGGTGAGAGGTTAAAACAGTTCACTCTTGCCGGCGCCGCGGCTCACCAGGCTAATCCTCCGCCTGGGGCGCCAGCACACCAGGTTCTAGTCCCCGTCCGGGCGCTGGATTCTGTCCCAGTTGTCCCTCTTCCAGGCCAGCTCTCTGCTATGGCCAGGGAGTACAGTGGAGGATGGCCCAAGTGCTTGGGCCCTGCACCCCATGGGAGACCAGGATAAGCACCTGATTCCTGCCTTCAGATCAGTACGGTGCGCTGGCCGCAGCGTGCCGGCCTCAGCGGCCATTGGAGGGTGAACCAATGGCAAAAGGAAGACCTTTCTCTCTGTCTCCTCTCTCTCACTGTCCACTCTGCCTGTAAAAATTTTTTTTAAAAAAGTAGCTCACTCTTTTTGGAAAAGGATCTGGTAGCTTCCAAAAATGTAAACCCAAACCTTCTGTAAAATCCATCTACCAATTATATTCCCTAGTATGTATTCCAGAGAAAGTTAAAAAATTACAGAAAGTCTTAGCACAAGTGCACATAGCAGTTTTGTTGATAACAGCCAAAAACTGGAAAGAGTCTAAGTTCTGGGAATATACTAAGGAGTAACAATAAAGTATTTGTAAATGAACATGGAAAAATCTGAAAAATAAGAAAATCAGACAGAAAAAGCTATGTAATATATGACTCCATTTATATGAAACTATACATAAAACTAATCCCTGCTCATAAAAGTAAAAAGTCATAGCAGTTGTTGGCATTGAGATGAGCAAAGGTAAGGATGAAAGAGAAAAATCCAAAGAGAACATTCTGGGACAGTGGTAATCTCCAATATTTTATAAAGAAAAGTAAGAACCAATGACCAAGTGGGGCTTATCCCAGGAATCCAACATTGGTTTAGGATTAAGAAAATGCACAATGTAATTCAACACATGAACAGTATGAACAAGGGAAATTGTATAATAAAAGCCTATGATGAGACCAATAGATGTATCAGAATTATATGTACTTATGGATAAATTTAATATGGGAAACATCTGTATACTGAAAAACTAAGACATTGCTGAAAGATATTTCAGGAAAATTAAAAGATTTTATTATGCTCACAGTTTAGAGCCTTGATATTTAGGAATTTCAAATTCTTTTTAAAGTGATTTATAGAGGGGCCAAAGGTGTGGCATAGCTGTAAAGCCACCACCTGCAGTGCTGGCATCCCATGAGGGTGCCGGTTTAAGTCCCGGCTGCTGCACTTCCGATCTAGCTCTCTGCTATGGCCTGGGAAAGCAATGGAAAATGGCCCAAACCTTTGGGCCCCTGCACCCACGTAGGAGACCCAGAAGAAACTCCTGGCTCTGGCTGCCAATTGGGGAGTGAACCAGGAGATGGAAGATCTCTCTCTGCCTCACCTTCTCTCTGTGTAACTCTTTCATATAAATAAAGAAATCTTTAAAAAAAATAAAGTGATCTATAGATTCTAAGCAATACCCAACAAAATCTCATCAATTTCTTTTTAAAAGCTTTATTTCTTTGAAAGGCAGATTTACAGAGGCAGTGAGAGAGCGAGTGAGTGAGAGAGAAATTCCAACTGCTTGTTAGCTCTTTATCCTTCTGGCTTTCTACATGCTTGGCAGTGGACTGCAGGGACAGGAACTGTGTGTCACTGTGTATCTCTGGTGGCCCTTGTGGCATCTTCCTGGTTGTGGTTAGCCTGGCTCCAGTCGGCCTATACACACACCACTGTCATCGCTGGTTCTGGAGTTTCTATAACAATTACTGGAGCACGGCGTGCTTGTGCTGGAGCGGTTTTATTCCATGGGCCTGAAGATTTTTCTACACCACCACTGCCACCTCCATCTTCTTCCCAGTTATCACCTGGATCTTCTCTCATTATCATCTTCTTCCTTTTCACTTATCTGCATCGCCTGAACTTGGAGGCCACTATAATCCACCTCTTTTTGCTCAAACTCTTTCCATTCGTCTTCATCTTTCGTCACGGCCTTGGTGGCAGCCCCAGTGCCCAAGGTGCTGCTGTCTCCCGGCCCAGCCCCCTCACCCACCCCGCCACCCGCTGCTCTGCTGCTCCTGCCGGGACTGCCCTCCACACCCACGGTGCTCGCCACAGGCTGCTCTGCTCTTCCTCCTTCTTGTTGTCCCTTTTGGCGAAGAAGTTGTCCAGGCTCCCCTCCTCCATCTCAGCAGGGGCCATGGCTTCCTTGGCCAGGATGGGTGGGGCCCGCAGCAGGTGCAGCCCTCAGGGCCCTGAGCAAGGGCTCCAGGTTGGGTCTGTGCTCACGGGGCCAGGTGTGGCGCAGCCCCAGCCCTGAGGGGTCCCTGAGGTGTGGGCAGCAGGGTACGTGGCTCCCACTGTGTGCTGAGGAGTGCTGGGTCCAATCATGCAAGTTCAATTCATGCTAACTATCAAAGAAAAATGAAGCATTTTTCATCTTTCAAACTGTGGTTTTCACACTGTAATTTTTCTATCTTAAAATACAAACATACTAATCATTGTGTCACACTTGTCAACAGTGATCAGGACAGTTACATGCTGTATTAGTCTGTAGTCTGGGAACAATAGGTTACACAATATAAGGTAGCCCAGGTGTGTAGTAGATTATATCAGGAAAATTTGTGCAAGCATAATCTATGATGTTCACACAACTACAGAATCACCAAATGATGCACTTTGCAGAATTTCAGTTATTAAGTGAAGAAAGACCACACACACACACACACACACACACACACACTACATCTAGGAAAGTAGATGTGAAATGTTTTTATAGTTCACTCACTTTCTATTTTTAAGCACACAAACTTACCAATGTCATGGTGCCACTGTAGTATTAAACTGAAAACTACCTCATGTCCTCATGTGTTTATTTAACTTCTCAAGTTTCAATATATTTAACATGCACACAGATGCTTCAAGAACTTTTTCTTTTTCGTGTAGTCTATAATTTTTTTTGGGGGGGTGGGGAATACAACTCCGTGTTGCAAAATTACACCACAGCCCCTCAAGGCAATCACCAAATCTGTGTTGTTTATTTTATCACCAGAGACTGATGAGTGTCTTGCGTGTTAAAAGTGCTTAACAAATATGAACATGAAAAATTTAAAAGTGTTATTTAGTCTCTCAAGACTTACCATGTTCTTCATTTCACTTGAATTTTCCTACTTTGTTCCACTTTCTTTTGCAGTAGTCAGTCTTCAAAGATACTAGTGCCACTGACAGTCATGAATTTAGTATCACTGAAAACAGAACAAAATCACTTGCCACTCTCTTTAAAACAATTTATGTCTATATATATTTAAATATTTTATTTATTTGAGAGGCAGAGTTACAGTCAGAGAGAGGGAGAGACAGAGAAAAAGGTCTTCAATCTGCTGGTTCACTCCCCAAATGGCCACAATGGCTGGAGCTGGGCTGATACGAAGCCAGGAGCCAGGAGCTTCTTCTGGGTCTACCACATGGGGGCAGGGGCCCAAGCACTTGGGCCTTCTTCCATTACTTTGCTATAGCAGAGAGTTGGATCAGAAGAGGTGCAGATGGGACATGAACCAGCACCCATATAATATATAGAGTATCTCCAAAAACCCTATAAAAACCCTAACAACCTTACTGTAGAGGCCACCGATCCAAGCCAGCTACATCTGGTGTGGACATTGGTCCAAACTCAAGTGTTTTTTTGTTTGTTTGTTTGTTTTTGTTTTTTTTTTGACAGGCAGAATTGACAGTGAGAGACAGAGAGAAAGGTCCTCCCCTGCCATTGGTTCACCCTCCAATGGCTGCCACGGTCGGCATGCTACAGCCGGTACACCGCGCTGATCCGATGGCAGGAGCCATGGTCTCCCATGGGGTGCAGGGCCCAAGCACTTGGGCCATCCTCCACTGCACTCTCGGGCCACAGCAGAGAGCTGGCCTGGAAGAGGGACAACTGGGACAGAATCCAGCGCCCCGACCGGGACTAGAACCCAGTGTGCCGGTGCCGCAAGGCGGAGGATTAGCCTAGTGAGCCGCGGCGTCAGCCTCAAACTCAAGTTTGAAATAAAACTCTTGCGCTTGCATCAGCCTCAGCTCCTGGTGTTCTTAATTGGTGGGAATTGGATGTTTCAGGTATAACAAAAACATTTGAGATTTATTGCTGAACTACCTTTATACCACCAAATGATATAAATTAGAATACCATAATCTTTTCTTCTAGATGATAATAGAATATTTTCACCTGTTACAAACCACAGCTGTATGAGTATGTATGCATGTATATATGGTTGTTACTATTCATAGATGACAATATAAAGGCAGCTAAAGATTATCTAGAGGACAAAAAGCCTATTCCATCTGGTAAGCAATCCATATGCATTTAGGTAATTTTTTGTTTACTAGAAATTTATTAGTAGGGCTAGCAATGTCATGGAGCAGATTAAGCCAATGCTTGCAGTACCACATATTCATGTCCTGGCTGTTCTGCTTCTGAATGAGCTCCTTGAAGATGCACATGGAAAAGAGGCAGAGGGTGGTCCAAATGCTTGGGCCACTGCCACTCACATGGGAGACCTGGATGGAGTACCTGGCTCCTGGATTTGGAATGGCCCAGCCCTTGCCACAGTGGTTATTTGAAGAATGAAACAGCAGATGAAAGATCTCTTTCTCTGTCTCTTGCCCTGCTTTCTTTGTCATTCTTCCTGTCAGGTAATTAAATAAACCTTTTAAAATATATGAGTATATTAATTTAGTCTCAAATGTGCAGGAGTACTGGTTCCATTAAGGACCTACAGAAATAGTAAGAAAATGCAGTGTGAATCTTGCTGAAATACTAGAGTTTTCCAGGTTGAAACAAATAAAGCCCATGTATTTTTCTCACAAATTAAGAGAAATACAGATGTAAACTGTGATTTTCATTTTTTTCTGTGATTTCACCATATTGAACATGGGTTCCTTAGGTAAAAAAATAATACACTGATTTAAAAAAATCCACTAAGTTGGAGATGAAACACAAGAACTGTGGGTTTTAATCAGAATGTAGTATTTTGGTGAAACTGAAGCCATATAAGTGTATATACACTCTAGTCTTATTTCTGCAGATAACTTTAAGACAATCCCTTAAATTCACTAGGGCTCAGTTAGACACTATTGTCTAATCCTAACTTTTCTGTAAATATAACAAAGAGGAAGATATACAGGAAAAAAAGAAAAGTAAAGTATTATAAATATTTACAAACACACTATTAGGAAATATAATCTTGAATAAGAAATATTTGGTGCTATTTTCAAAGCATTTCAGATAATGCTTAATTCCATGAATTAAGTATGATTAATCAGAAAGTAAAAAATTAAACATCTATGACATCTATGTGATACTACCTAAAACTGAGCTCATTATAGCTGGATAACCATAAACTCTAAAATGCTGACAAATACTAGGAAACAAGTTATAAAAAAGAATACCTCTGGATCTCAATAGCAGTTTTCAGTGAGGTACCTAGTTGATTATTTGCAGTAAATAACAGGAATGTTCAAAATTTCACTTTAACAGGCAGAAAGATGGAAATTCTGTATCCAGATATAAGTGAACAAAAAACCTGATTATAAATACTAAGCAAAGTTGTCAAAAGAGCAGTCCACTGTAAGGGATTATGCAGAACCTGAGATCTTTTGTTTGAGGATGCCCAAGTGTCAGTCAGGGCAGGTCATATTGTCTACTGAACAGATTCTCTAGAGAGAAATCTTGAAAACGGTGCTTCATTTGTGAGTATTGTGGTCCTCACTGAAGTTTTTTTGTCTACCTCCCCAAAGAGCAAATCATTGGCCTTCTGTTGGGATGAAGATGGAGCAATCTTTTGGTTGAATAGGGATATGGAAAGGATCAAGAACTTATAATCCTCAAATCCAAATACTCATAGTACATAGTACCCTTCACAACTTGGGGATCACAAATTCTAAACTATTTTGAGAAATCTGGTTTAGCCTTGCTTTTCTTCCGAGATCAGATGAGATCGGGCATGTTCAGTGTGGTATGGCCATAGACTAGCCTTGCTTTTCTTAGTATCACTGGGAAACCACTTTCCCATTTTCCAAAACTGTTGACATATCTTGACAGCTATTTATCCCTTTCCTGATCACTCTGCTCCATCACAATATGCTTTTTTAAATGTCCTAACACTAATCCCTATAAGTTTAAAGAAATGCACTTATTTAACACATTTAACTGAAAGTTACATTCTTATTATATTTATATTTCATATTTGTTATATCTGAAATATTAATTATATATCGATGTATTATTCTACCAAAGCGAATGAAAATAAATACAGGCTTCTGTCAGAAATTTACCATTTCTTCTTCCAATATCAATAAAAAGACTTATGCATTGAGATTGATTCCTTAAGAGCTTGGATTTCATAGTGAGACCATTTTGCATGAAGTAAATATTCTGATGTATAAACTATATGTTAATACAATTGCCAATACATTCTGAATATAACTTAAATATAACTTTTTATACTCAAATCTTTCATGTAATCTGTTCATTTGTTTCTATCCATTAGCAATGATTAAAAACCTTATTCCTAAATCTAGTTCTGTTAGAATTATCAATGCAGACATTTAAGCCTACAATAAGCAGTAGGTTAAGATTGATGAGTGTATTCAATTTCTAAAATGTCCATTTTTACAGTATTTTTAAGCCTCAGAAAACATTCTTGTTACATTTCATTTTATTATCAAAAGATAAAGATATCATTACTTTTCTAGCCACCACATATAATTGTTCAGTGTTATTAATGTACAATATGTTTTAAAGTATAATTTAAATATTAAGTATATTTAAATTGTATAAAATCTTTAAATTTTAGAGGGCTATTTATGCATAATAATCTATATATGAAATTAATATTTCAATCTCAAAATTTCAAAACATAGTTTAAATTAAATTAATCACAGAAGGGTTCTGATATGTATACACTAGCTAAGAAAACTTCAGGGGCAAGTATTGTGGCACAGGGAATTCAATAGCTTCCTGAAGAGCCAGAATCCCATATGGGCACTGGTTTCAGTTCTGGCTGGTCCACTTCCAGTCAATCTCCCTGTTCATGGCATGGGAAAGCAGTGGAAGATGGCCCAAGTACTTGAGCCACTGAAACCAACATGAGAGACCCAGATTGACTTCTGGCTCCTGGCATTGGCCTGGCCATGCCTCAGCCATTGAGCTACTTGGGGAGTGAACCAGTGGATGGAAGATCTGTCTCTCTGTCCTCTCTGTGTAACTGCCTTTCAAATAATGAAAGAAATATTTAAAAATATTTTAAAATAACTTTAATTCTATTTACTTTAGGAAGATCATATACTAACACTCCCATCCTCTGTTTTACTTCATGGGGTCTCAGCATTGCTAATCAAGACCATAACAGTTATGACTTCACATATGTAAAAGTGGCTATTACAGAAGAATAAAAAAATTAACAAGTACTGAAGCAGATGTGGAGGAAAGGAAATATATATAAAATTGTTTGTGGGAATGTAAAATGGAAAACATTCAAGAACCTATGGAAAATCTATACTAAATTCCTATACAATATGAATAAGGCATAGATTTTTTTTTGACAGGCAGAGTGGACAGTGAGAGAGAGAGACAGAGAGAAAGCTCTTCCTTTGCTGTTGGTTCACCCTCCAATGGCCGCCACGGCCAGCGCGCTGTGGCTGGTGCACCACGCTGATCCAAAGGCAGGAGTCAGGTGCTTATCCTGGTCTCCCATGGGGTTCAGGGCCCAAGCACTTGGGCCATCCTCCACTGCACTCCCTGGCCATAGCAGAGAGCTGGCCTGGAAGAGGGGCAACCAGGACAGAATCCAGTGCCCCGACCGGGACTAGAACCTGGTGTGCTGGCGCCGCAAGGCAGAGGATTAGCCTATTGAGCCGCCGCACTGGCCAAGGTATAGATATTTTAACATTTCTATTCAACAGTGTAATGGAACATTGTGCTAAAGAAATCACACACACAAAAGAAAAAAACTCCAGATTGCATACAAAAGAGCAAACGTGACTTGTAACATCTAAGACATATTTGCAAGCAAAAGACATTCTGAGGTATTCACTAAAATCCCTAAGTAAAACTCAGTGATGTTCAGAATATAAAATAAATACATAAGCATCAATCATATTTCTGTAGAGTAGCAATGAACATCATGAAAATATAATTAGCATTAGCATTCAATGTAGCGTCAAAGTGAAAATATTACTAAGAAATTTAAAAAATTGCATTTTATACTTAGAAAAGAAAAATATAAGAACACACAATTTTTAAAACAAAGCAGTGATTTCAGTAAGACATTTTAATTTTAATACAGCAAAAAATGTGATTATAATTAGTCATTGGAAATGCAATCAAATCTTGGGAAATATATCAATTCCTATACAGTAAAATGACTGATTCAGCCAAAGACAAATGTTGCCAGGCACATGAAGAGCATGGAACCCTCATAAACTTCCAGTGCAGCCACTATGGACAGCAATTCGGCAGTTTCTCAGCTTGTTCTACATGGGACTGTTTATTGCCTCAGTAGTTTATCTCCCAGGTATGCCACTAAAAGATACAAAATCCACACACCAATAAAGGCTCACTGCAGCAATATTCATGAAAGCCAAATATGAAAGCAACCCAAACACTAATGTGTAAGAAAGCCAGTGTGCAGTATATCTTTTATAATGGCATACTATTTGGCAATACAAATCAATTAAGAAATGAAAGACCACAAAAATAATGAATGTCAAAATATTTTAAGAAAGAGGAAATCAGAAGCAAACTCCACACATTGTAGCATATCCAAAAGAATGGCGGATCTCTGGAGATAGAGTTTAGATTAATGCCTGTCTGGGGATACTGGTGGATGAGGAGTTATTGTAAATAATATGAAGAATTTGGTGATTAATGAACATGCATTCATGTTAGACTGTGCTTATGATCACTGAACTCCAAAAATATGACAAAGCATGGAATACTCACTTGAAACATTATGGCTGGGCAGAGAGACTCCTGACTTTGGGATTCACAGAAGAAACTAAAGACAAACAAATATGACAAGGTTTCACATACTCTGCTCATTTTGGTTCAAAAATATTTAAGACCATAAACAAAGGGGCCCTTACTGTTCAATGGACAATGTTTAGTATGAAAGAACTATCATTTAGGAAATTTTTACACCAAAATTAACATTTAATTCCATATTTCTTATTTGATATTGCAGACAGCTCCTGACACTTCTCCCGTGGTGCAGGCTCCATGCCCCGCAGGTGCTGGGAGAGGAGCTGAGCCTCCAGGTCATGGTCCAGAGGGTCACTCCACTCCCGCAGGGTCCCCTGCGCCTGCGTCCTGTCGCAGCCCCCACCTGACTCCATGGAGTTGGAGGCCAGAGAGTTGCTACAAAAGAGGGTGTTGGCCTTGCTGGTGTGGCTCAGCTCCAGCTGGAACAGCAGGTCCAGGAATTCCATATATTGTAATTCATATGCACTTAAGAAATACTTCATTTTTTGTGGGTGAAACAATTTAAAAGATGTACTTAGCATCAATTTAAGATAAAGCACTACCTCTTAAGTACTCCACTAAGTGATTTAATGTACAGTAACACTCTCCAAGTGGGGTTAACTATAAGAGCAACATGTAGGAACAAGGAAAATAACACTACTAATAATAGATAACTTTATGTCAAACTTTCTAACAAAGCAAAAGAGAAAAGACAGTATTACTTTTATTATATGTAGGAATAAATAAGCCAGGTTTGATTGTCATTGCTATTTTCAAGATTCTGTGTCACTAAAATCTATATAGGAAGGTGTCACTAGGAGAGAAACCCTTAGTATTGATGATAATAGATTTTTCAGTACATAATACAAAATTACAAACTGTTGTATTAAGCATTGCTCCTGTGTTAAACCATTGTCAATCCTCACAGTTCTGTGAGTTAGGTAAAATTAGGCATCTTGTAAAGGAAGTAACTAAGTACAAGAAGGCCAAGTGATTTGCCTAAACTCAGACAGCCCACCCTCAGCAGACTCTCAATTCGAATCCAGGGATTCTGGCCAGAAGACAGGTTGTAACATGTACAGTAGATTTTACTTTTAAAACTAATTTTAAAAAGTACTTTTTTTAAAAGTAGATTTTTACTTTTAAGGGTTTTAAGTAGGAAGACTATATAAGGGACAGGTATGAGAAAGAATAACATTAGTAACATTTTGGACTTGTTAAGATTTAATTACACAACTGGTATCCAAAGAGAGATCTCAAGTAGGCAGTATGATATACTAATCTGAAATGAAGGAGGGTTCCTGGGCTAGAGATACAAATTTGGAAATCATTAATACATACAAGGTAGTAAAAATCATTAGAAAGAATATCAAAGATTGCCCTCTAGAACAATTCTATGTTTAAAAAGAGGGGAATGAGAAAAAACGGACTATGATGAATACACTAGAAAGGCAATAGAAAACTAGATAAATGAGTGACAGTTTTATGTTTATTTCAGAATATTTATGATTAAGGCCAATATTTGTCATTTTAGATTTTTGGATGATAGCCATTCTACTGGGAAGAGGTGACACCTCATTGTGATTTTTATTTGCATTTTCCTGATGACTAGTGATTCTGAATTTTTTGTCATCTGTTGGCCATTTTTATTTCATCCTTAGAAAAATTCTTGTTCATGCCATTTGTCCATTTTTTGACTGGAGTGTGTTTTGTTACTAAATTTCTTGAGCTTATTATATATTCTGGATGTTAATCCTTTATTGGATGTATATTTTGAAAATATTTTTCCCATTTTGTTGATTACCTCTTCACTTTGTTAATTATTTCATTTTTTGCACAGCAACTTCTTGCTTGATGTAATCACATTTGTCTATTTGTGTTTGTTTTATTACCCATGTTTCTGGGATCTTACCCAAGAATTCTTTGCCTAGGCCAATATATTGTAGACTTTCCTCTATGTTCTTCTCTAGTAATTGTGATGGTTTTGGGTATTAGGTTTAGATGCTTGATCCATTGTGAGTTGGAGCAAACTGGTTTCAAACTTCAGCATGTGAAATCCAACTTTCCAAATACTATTGTAGAAGAGACTGGATTCAGTTTTAAAATATTATTTATTTATTTAAAAGGCAGAGATACAGAGAGAAAAAGACAGGGAAATTAGGGGGAAGAGAGAGAGAGAGAAAAGAGAGAGAGAATCAATCTACTGGTTCTCTCCCCAAATGGTTTCTCTGCAATGGCCGGGGCTGGGACAAACCAAAGCCAGCATTGCTGAGGTCCTCCTGAGTCTTTCACATGGGTGTAAGGGCCCAAGGGGAATTAGCACAAAGGTGGATTGGAAGTGGCACAGCTGGGGCTTGAACCAGCACCTATATGGGATGCAGAAACTGCAAGTAGAAGCTTAACCTTCTATGCCACAGTGCCAGCCCTGAAGAGACTGAATTCTACCAAACTTTAAAGGAAGAACTGATCCCCATTCTTATATTATTCAAAACAATTGAAAAGGATAGAATCAATCCAAACTTGTTCTTTGAGACCAGCATTTCCTTAATTACAAAAGCACAAAGATGCAATAAAAAAGAACTACACACTAATATCCCTAGTGGACAAGATGCAAAAATTCTCAATAAAATAGTATCAAATAGAGTCCAGCAATACATCAACAAGATCATCTATCCAAAGTGGAATTGATTTGAGGGATGCAGGGGTGGTTCAACATACACAAATCAATAAATGTGTTATTTAAAATCAACAAAATGAAAGATAAAGCCATATGATTATCTCAATAGATGCAGAGAAACATTTGATGAAATACCACATCTTTTCATGAAAAAAACACTTTAAAAATTGCATAGAGAAGAAACATACCATGACACAATCAAAGCAATATATGACTAAACCACAGGCAGCATCATATTGAATGGGGATAAGCTGGGAAGATTTCCACTAAATCTGGAGCCAATGACAACCATTTTCACCATTATTTTCAGTATACTTCTGGAAGCTTTAGCCAGATAAATTAGGTAAGAAAAACAAATCAAAATGATACAAATTGGAAAAAAAAGAAGCACAATTATCCCTGTTTGCAGTTGATATGATCCTTTATATAAACAAACTGAAAGACTCTAATAAAAGACTATTAGAGGAGCCAGCATTGTGGCACAGCAGTTTAATGCCCTGGCCTGAGGCACTGGCATCCCAAATGGATGATGGTTCAAGTCCCAGCTGCTCCTCTTCCAATTCAGCTGTCTGCTATGGGCAGGGAAAGAAAGAAATGGAAGATGGCCCAAGTCCTTAGGTCCCTGCACCCATGTGGGAGACCTGGAAGAGGCCCCTGGCTTCTGGCTTTGGATTGGCATAGCTCCAGCCTTTGTGGCCAATTGAGGAGTGAACCAGTGGATGGAAGACACTTCTCTGTCTCTCCCTCTCACTGTAAATCTACCTCCCAAATAAATTATTACAATCATTTTTAAAAAGAGAAAGAAATAAAAGACACAAAATAGAAAGTTATCCCATGTTCATAGATTGGAAAAATTAATATCATCAAAATGTCCATACAACCCCAAGTAATCGATAAATCCAAAGCAATCCCAATCAAGACACCAAAGATATTCTTCACAATTATAGAAAAAAAAAAGATCCTAAAATTCATATGGAAAAATAGAAGACCCCAAATACTTACAGCAATCTTAAATAAAAATGAAGCTTGAGGCATCACAATACCAGATTTCAAGACATACTAGAGGGCTGTTATAATTAAAACAACCTGGTACTGGAACAAAAATACACATGTTGACCAATGAGACAGAATAGAAACCCCAGACATGAACTCACATATTGGCAACCAACTAATATTTGACAAGTGAAATAAAATCACTCCCTAGACAGAAAGATTTTTTGTTTGTTTGTTTTTGACAGGCAGAGTGGACAGTGAGAGAGAGAGACAGAGAGAAAGGTCATTGGTTCACCCCCCAGTGGCCACTGCGGCTGGTTCACTGGGCCGATCCAAAGCCAGGAGCCAGGTGCTTCTCCTGGTCTCCCATGCGGGTGCAGGGCCCAAGCACTTGGGCCATCCTTCACTGCATTCCTGGGCCACAGCAGAGAGCTGGACTGGAAGAGGAGCAACCGGGACAGAATCCGGCACCCCGACTGGGACTAGAACCTGGGGTGCTGGCACCACAGGCGGAGGATTACCCTATTGAGCCACAGCACAGGCCGACAGAAAGATATTTTGAAAAACAAATGAGGAAGCTATTTTGGAGGAGGGTTTTCTGTTCAGAACAATACTACTGACAGGTTACATAAAATGACACTGAATAAATGACCTCTAATTTTGTAAAAATAAGTATTAACTTGGAGAGAACAAGCTTTGATGGGATCCTGGGATTGGAAATTACTGGAATGAGTTAAGGAGTAAAGGGAAACGATATTTATGACAGCGAGGAAAGGCAGTACTCTCACAGTGCGCATAAGCACTAAGTGTGTCACACATACACACACACGCACGCACCATGAGGTAGTTTAACTCACCATTAAAATCACCATTTTTTCCACTTCTCTGTCACAGAGTGGTGACCAGTGGCTGCACAACAGCATTTTCAAACCGCTGTCTAGATGGCAACCAGAACTCAGGAGCCCCGGCAGAGTGTAACAGTCACAAGTCAGCAGTGAGTACACTTGGGTTCCAGTTTGTTGGTCTTTGAAAACTAGGCTGTGACCGCTTGAAATGAGTTGGTCAAGTTCTCCGTGGCCCTCTGCACTGCGGGGCACAGCTGGGGGTCCCCACAGCTCGCCCCCGGCCTGACAGGCTGCTTCCCATGCGAGTCCCTCCAGTCTGCACACCTCAACTCCACCTGGAGAGCCTTCGGCAAACACGGCCAGCCCTCCCCTCCCCAGGACAGTGCCGCCTCCCACACCCAGACCAAACAAAGTGCAAGGAATCCAGGCTCCAGAAAAACGACATCTATTGTCCTCAGAGACCGCAAGGCGAGTCTCCTCAGGCCAGGAATGGAAGTCCTGGGGTCGTGGGGGTTGAGAGCCACGTCTCCTGTCACCACTTCAGCTCTGGGCCCACAGTTCTCTGCCCTTCGAATACTTCTCCTGCCTCCCCTGGGCCGCCTCTGGCTCCACTCCCGGGACAAGCGAGGTTACCAAAATTCATCTGCAGCTGGGACGTGATGTCATTTGCAGCTTTCTGGAAAACATGGGAGTCGTCCTCTTTGTCATCCTTTACCACAGCATCTCTGTATTTTGACTTGTGAATTGCCACTGCTTTGGAAGGGACAGTTGATTCTGGCTTCCGGGTGTTCAACTCGGACTTTGGTCTGGTCTGTTCTTGAAGATTCTTCCACTCATCTAAGGTCACCTCTTGAACTTGAGTTTCTTCTTCTACCTCTGACTCAGGGACTTTGCTTGGGGTTTCCTGCTCCAGAGTCCTGGGACTCCTCCATCACTGCGGTCGGCTCCATGTCACGGGTGTCTTTCCCTGACGCCCAAGTGCGCACTCCATAGCCCATGTTGTCTTCAGTTCTGACTGCTGTTTTATCATTCCCGCCATATCTTTCAAAATCTTGTCTTCCCTCTGGTCGACAGCATCAAAGGCTCTGTTTCGGGGACTGCCCCTGCCTCTGCCTCGCATGCCCCCTCTCGGGCCTCCACGCCCTGGAAGAGGCCTCTCACGATCAAAGCTGTCCACTGGTTTTCATCTGTAAACGTCTCAGCTGTGCAGTCCACCTGCCTCTCGGTCTCATAGGGGCGGGATTCCCTGTAGGGTCTCCGCTCTGCTCCATCAAGCGTCACCCCTGCGCTGGCTGTCAGTCCGTCCTTGCTGCTCCCCTCTTCTGGGAGTTCGTTTCTGGGCAAGTGGCTGGCGGGCCGCCGCCGGGGCTGTCGGGCTGCTGAGCGCGGGGCCAGGAGGCTCTTGCGCTCCTTCTGGGACTCCCTCCTCGCGCCAGGTCTGTGGCCAAGGCCGCGGCTGGGCTCTGGCCCCCACGGCCACCGGCTCCAGCCACGGCCGCCGCAGCCCCCTCGTCGCGCCTCTTGTGCTGCAGCTGCTGCTGGCACTGGCGCTCGGCCTTGAGCAGGATGTCGAAGGGGTCCGACTCGTCGTCCAGCGGCAGATGGAAGCGGTTGGCCACGACGCAGCCGAAACTCTCCTGCTTCGCGGCGGCGGCGGCCACGGGGCTCCCCAGAGCGCCCTTGATGCCACCGCGGCCGCCTGTGGGCCCGCCGCGGGCAGCCCACGTGATCCAATTTCAGGAAGACCCATCCTGACCCGAAGCTGCTCCTTGCCTGCACAGGATGAGTCTCAGGTCTGCACGCCTCCAGGCGTTCACTTTTGTCCTGGTCACCACGTTGTTCTTTGTGCGCAGCTACATCAGCTTCAAACATGCAGGCATCCCATCTGCCGTGCTGGATGGGCTTGGCCACCAAGGAGAACCAGGTGGCGAAGACCAAGTGTGGCCTCAGCAAGCCCTGCCCGGCCAGCTTTGCGTTTTGATCTCCAGCGGGCTGCCAATGCCGTGGGCCCCTCCAAGTGCTTTGAAAACCACATTATCATGAGTCCAGTGAAAAACAACGTGGGCAGAGGCCTGAACATTACCCTGGTGAATGGGACCATGGGACTGGTGCCGAGACACAACTCCTTCAACATGTACTGGAGACACCAAGACTTCAGTGCGATTCCTTAAAGAAGTTCCAATGGGCACGTTGGTGCTGGTGGCCTCCTACGATGACCCAGGGACCAAGATGAATGACGACATCAGGAAGCTCCTCTCTGACCTCGGCAGCTCCTATGCCACACAGCTGGGCTGCTGCGATAGCTGGGTGTTCCTGGGGGCCGAGAACTCAAGAGCAAAAGCCCCTTTGAGGAATACCTGAAGAACAACCCAGACACAAATATGAGGGCTGGCCAGAGCTGCTGGAGATGGAAGGCTGTGTGCCCAATAACGTGTTCTAGGATGGCCGCGGCTCACCCAGGCCCAGGGCTCTGGGAAGCTCCTGCCTGACTCAGGGGGCAGAGGCCCAGCAGGGCCAAGGAGGAGGCAGCACAGGTACAGAGAGCGCCGAGGGGCTGCACACACCGCACCTCGCTGCCCTTGGTCAGAAACCAAACCTGCCCAGCACCCCAAGAGCTCCTACCTGGGAGCTGCACGGATTCTGGCAGCTGCCATGTGAGGGTGGCACCGGCGTGCTGCATCGAGGGCCAGCTGCCGGCCCACCCTGAGGGAGGACTGACCACCCACACCCGAGCAAATTAAAGTTGTTGTTACTGATTCGGAAAAAAAGTACTGAGTGACAATCATACATGATCTAATCATCCTTTATCTGTGTTTTCTAATCCTTAAATAATAATTATGAATTATATTTGCAACACTTCACAGTTTTTAAACTGTGAAATGGGCCGGCACTGTGGCTCACTAGGCTAATCCTCCACCTGTGGCACCAGCACCTCGGGTTCTAAACCTGCTTGGGGTGCCGGATTCTGTCCTGGTTGCTCCTCTTCCAGTCCAGCTCTCTGGTGTGGGCCAGGAAGGCAGTGGAGGATGGCCCAAGTGCTTGGGCCCTGCACCCACATGGGAGACCAGGAGAAGCACCTGGCTCCTGGCTTCAGATCGGCCCAGTGCGCTGGCCGTAGCGGCCACTTGGGTGGTGACCTAATGGAGGGAAGACCTTTATCTCTGTCTCTCTCTCTCTCACTGTCTAACTCTGCCTGTCAAAAATTAATAAATAAAATAAAATAAACTGTGAAATGAATATGTAGCACTAAAAGGCAGACCAAGGCACTGAAGGATACATTCCTAAAGTTAGAGAATAAAAGGACCTCTTGACAATTCCCAAATATGTATTAAGTGTACTAGTTGTCATTTTGTTTAGACTTCTAATACCACACAAAGATTGAAAAATCTCAAAGGCTTGGTACACATCATCTAATTCTTTCCTAGTCAAAGATAAAAGATCTTAATCATATTAAATTTTTAATTGTTTTAAAAAAGGAAATGTAGAAAGTAATCTTATTATATATGTAAAGCTTTGAAGCTTTATTTGAGCTCCCTCTTGAGAAACGTGGTGTGGCACACATTGCTGTCTCTAAAATGGGTAGTGACACGCATGCACGGTGTTCTGAGCAGGAAGAGTCACTGCATTAGCAGTCCTTTTGGGCCAAATCCAGCTCCTTTCTATCTTTGTATTTTGTTGGAATACAATCACACCTGTTTACTTACAGTCTATACATATTTTAGGCAACAACAGAGATATTATGGTTCATAAACCATAAAGTATTTACTTTATGACTCTTTATGAAAAGGTTTGCCAGTGCTATGCTTAGATCAAAGATCCTTTGATATGTTTTAATAGGTTTTATCCATCATTCAGAAATGTTTAGAGAGTATGTAACATTGTATGCAATCCCTCAACAATAGTCAACTAATTTGAGTGTTTATCATTTGAGCATTAATGCATTGGGAGGAAAATCCAAAAATCTCATGATTAGTCATTTTTTAGAAACAGATCAGAAAGCCAGAGTAGCATGGGGCTTTTCTTTGCACATCAAAAGATATCTCAAATATTATTAACTAAATTTACTAAGTTGTGTCATCAAACCAAAGGCTTTAAATATACTGAAATGGTCTAATAATCAGTATAATATAGATCTATCCTCATTTTGAAAATGGATGCATACCACATTATTCTATATGTATTATAATTTATTAATTTATTTATTGGCTATTAAACTATTTTCCAACTTTATGATATAGCATCATTAACAATGTCCTTAAAGTTCTGAGGTATACCTTTAATATATGTATGAAATATTTCAACCAATGTAGGCTATTTATATTACATATATTATCTCATTGTTATATATAATACATTACATGTGTCCTTACATAGATGTGCATATTAATGTATAGTATTTCTTGTTATTTCTTGTTTTCTGTAGGATATAATTCCTGGGAAGTAGTTACAAAATATTTTTTTACAGAAGAGAAGAATCAGAAGCCAACCCCCACACATTGTAACATATCCAAAAAAAAGAAATGGCCAACTCTGGAGACAGAGTTTAGGTTAAAGGCAGTCTGGGGTTAATGGTGGATGAGGAGTTACTGTAAATAATAATTTAGGGATTAATAAAAATGTGTTTATATTAGACTGTGCTTATGGTTATAGAGCTCCAAAAATATGACAGGCATGGAATACTCACTTGAAATATTATGGCTGGGCAGAGAGGCTCCTGACTTTGGGCTTCACAGAAGAAAGTGAAGACAAACAAACAAGACAAGGTTGCACATATTTTGCTCAATTTGGTTCAAAAATACTTGAGACCCTAAAGACAAGGGGTCTTACAATTCAATGGGCAATATTCAGTATGAAAGAATTACACATATTTAAGAAATTTTTGCACCTAAATTAACATTTAATTCCATATTTCTTATTTGATATTGCCTAATTCAAATTAATTCCAAATACACTTAAAGAAATACTTCATTTTTATTATGTGAAACAATTTAAAAGATGTATTTAGCATCAACTTAAGGTAAAGTACTACCTCCTTTTTTTTTTAAGGTCTTCCTTCCATTTGTTCACCCCCCAAATGGCCGCTACGGCCAGTGTGCTGCGGCAATCTAAAGCCAGGAGCCAGGTGTTTCCTCCTGGTCTCCCATGTGGATGCAGGGCCCAAGGATCTGGGCCATCCTCCACTGCCTCCCGGGCCACAACAGAGAACTGGACTGGAAGAGGAGCAACCAGAACAGAACTGGTGCCCAACCAGGACTAGAACCCAGAGTACCGGTGCTGCAGGTGGAGAATTAGCCTATTGAGCCATGGCGCTGGCCAAAGTACTACCTCCTAATCGCTCCACTTAGCATAATAAAACACCAATTCTGTTATTTCCAGATTATGTTAGTCTTAATAAACTACTTCCAAAGACAATAATATTAGACGTGAAACTAATGTAAATGTTTTAACACTCCTTAAACTTATACACCAAGTAAGATACTGTTTGGAGTTTATTTCATAACATTAATTATACACATGTATGGCCTACAGAGTGAAATTTTAATTCATGCATACAATGTGTACTGATCTAGGATAGACCACATACTAGGCTGCAAAGCGAGTCTCAGCAATTCAAAAGACTGAAATCATACTATGCTTCTTCTATAACCACAATGAAATTAACCTGGAAATCAACAACTCAAGAATCTCTAGAACATATGCGAACACATGGAGACTGAACAATATGCTCCTAAATGAACAGTGGGTCATTGAAGAAATAAAAAAATTTCTGGAATGAGTGAAGATGACAATACAATACATCAAAACTTATGGGATACAGCAAAAGAAGTGTTAAGAGGAAAGTTTATAGCAACTGGTAGCTACATGAAGAAATTGGAAAGGCACCAAATAGTTGAGCTATCCATGCATCTCAAGGACCTAGATGAAAAACAACTAACCAAACCCAAAACTAGTAGGAGAAAAGAAATACGTAAAACTAGAAAAGAAATAAACGAAATTGAACAAAAAAAGAATACAAATGATCAGCAAAATGAACAGCAGGTTTTTTGAAAAAAAAAATTGACACAACATTGGCTTAAGTAAGCAAAAAGAGGAAGAAGACCAAGAAATAAAAGTAGAGATGAAAAAGGAAATATAATGACAGATACCCCAGAAATAAAAAAGAATCATCAGAAATTACCACAAAGAGCAGTATGCCAACAAATTGGGAAACCTAGAAGAAATGGTTAGATTTTTGGACTCATGCAATTTACCTAAATTGAGCCATGAAGACACAGAAAACCCAAACTGACCAATAACCAAGATAGAAATTTAATCAAGAATAACGACCCTCCCAGCAAAGAAAAGCACAGGACTGGATGGCTTCATTGCTGAATTCTACCAGACATTTAAGGAAGAACTAACTCTAGTTCTTCTCAATCTATTCAAAACAATTCAGAGAGAGGGAATCCTTCTAAACTCCTTCTATGAATCCAGCATCACCTTAATTATTAAACCTGAAAAAAATACAACAGAGAAACATTGATATAAAAATCCCCAACAAAATACTGGTCAATTGAATCCAACAACACATCAGAAAGATCATTCTCCCAGATAAAGTGGGATTTATCACAGGAATGCAGAAAAGGTTCACTATTTGCAAATCAATGTGATACATCATATTCACAAACTGAAAAGCAAAAACCATATGATTATCACAATAGATAATTTAAAAGAGGGATTTCAAAGCTCTCTATCATGGGGATTACAAATGATTAAAAAAGAATAGAAGACGACACAATACATGCAAGATTTGTCCCTGTTCATAGAATGGAAGAATCGATATCATCAAAATGACCATACTGCCAAAAGCAATTTACAGATTTAATGTTATACCAATAAAACTACCAAGGACATTCTTCTCAGACATAGAGAAAATGACACTGAAATCCATATGGAAACACAAGAGATGTGAATAGCTAAAACAATCTTACACAACAAAAACAAAGTCAGATGCATCACAATGCCAGATTTCAAGATTTACTGCAGGACATGTATCATCAAAACATCCAGGTACTGGCGGGAAAACAGATGGACAGACCAATGAAACAGAATAGAAATTCCAGAAATATATCCATGTATCTACAACCAATTTATCTTTGACAAAGGAGCTAAAATCAATCCCTGGAGCAAGGATAGTCTCTTCAACTGGCATAGACAAAGAGTTCTTGGAAAAGACCCCAGATGCCCAGAGAATCAAAGCCAAAATTGGCTAGTGGGATTATTAGCTTCTGCACTGCAAAGGAATCACTCAGCAAAGTGAAGAGGCCACCAAAGAATGGGAGAAATTATTTGCAAACTATGCCACTGATAAAGGATTAATAACCAGAATATACAAAGAACTGAAGAACCTAAGCAACAATAAAAGAAACAACCCAGTTAAGAGATAGGCAAAGGACTTAAACAGTTATTTTATTTTTCAAAACAGGAAATCCAAATGGCCAACAGACACCTGAAAAAATCCTCAGGACCACTACCTATCATGGAAATACAAATCAAAGCCACATTGAAGTTTCACCTCACCCCATTTGAATGTCTTTCATATAGAAATCAACAAACAATAAATCCTGGCAAGAATGTGCATAAAAAGGTACCCCAACTCACTGTTGGTGGGAATGTAAACTGGTACAGCCACTGTGGAAGACAGTTGGAGATACTTCAGAAATCTGAATATAGAACTACCATATAACCCAGCCACTCCACTCCTGGGATTTTGCCCAGTGGAAATGAAATTTGCACATGCAAGAGTTATCTGTACTCCATGTTTATTGCAGCTCAAATCACAACAGCTAAGATATCTAATCAATCCAAATGCCCATCAACTGAAGACCAGATAAATTATGGGGTATATACACCATGGAATACTACACAGCAGTAAAAAAAATGAAATCAGTTGGAACAAAATGGATATAACTGGACATCATCCTTTGATTCGCAATCATCATCCATTGATTCTCTTCAGAAACATGTTTCTAAAACACAAACAAGTGCAGTTTCTAGGCTCATGAAACTTTGTGAAGAAAAATGTGAAGCGAGTGAAATAAAGAAAGGAAGAAAAGGTAGCAGTGGACCATCTGTAAAAGGAATTAAGAATTTAGGAAATACTTGCTTTTTTAATGCGGTCATTCAGAACTTGTCACAGACTTATATCCTGACTGAACTTATGAATGAGATGAAAGAAAACGGTACAAAATTCAAGATTTTTCCTTCCTCAGACTCTCAGCTGGACCCACTGGTGGTGGAACTTCCAAGCCCTGGCCCACTGACCTCAGCCTTGTTCCTGTTTCTGCACAGCATGAGGGAGACTGAAAAAGGACCACTTTCTCCAGAAGTTCTTTTCAATCAGCTTTGCCAGAAGGCACCTCGATTTAAAGATTTCCAACCTCAGGACAGTCAGGAGCTTCTCCATTACCTGCGGGATGTAGTGAGGACAGAAGAAACGAAGAGAATACAAGCTAGTGTTCTAAAGGCATTTAACAACCCAACTACTAAAGCTGCTGCTGATGCAACTAGGAAAAGGTCAAAGCAGATGGAAAAGGTGTGAAAATGAACTTCCTAGATCGGATCTTTATTGGTGAACTGACTAGCACAGTAATGTGGAAGAATGTGCAACTATCTCCACCACGGAAGATCCTTTCATTGGTATTTCCCTTCCTATAATAGAAGAAAGGGTCTCAAAGCCTGTGCTGTGGGAAGACTGAGTCAACACAGAAGTTCACAGGAAGAGATCATGATCAGTACAGTGGCACGGTTACCACGGAAATACTCACCAACCCAGACCTGCCAAGAAACACTGTCCTTCTAAAGATAAGAATCAGCAAATTCATGACAGAAAACGTCAAAGAAAACTCTCACCCGCAGGAGAAAAACCATTTTCACGTACCAGGAAAATGCGGACTTGGGCATGGATGGCTCTCCTTCAGTGTCTGCCGGCGCAATGGGTCCCAGCGAAAGCCCCAGCGACGGCAGCGGAAAAGAAGCCAGCGGTTCTGAGAGCAGTGTTGAGGCCCACAGTGAGGCCTCCGAGTCGAAAGCACTTCTAAGCAGGCGGGGCAGTGCAGGTCCCGCGGCAGACCCTGCGCACACACAGAGGGGACCCTGCCATCCGCTAAGGAGACCGACCATAGTGAAGAGGGAGTGGCTAACGCCATTTCTGAACTTTGAGCAGCCCTGAAATTGGAGATGGAGATTTTGACAGAGAAAAGCAGCCACTTAGAATTCCAAATAAGTTAGGTTTTGCAGGGGAGGAGCATATGAGGCCTCGCAGTCCCCAGCATGCTTTTCAGACCCTCTCTCAGAGCTACATCACTACTTCCAAAGAATGTTCAGTTCAGTCCTGTCGCTACCAGTTTACGTCTGTGGAATTACTTATGGGGAACAACAAGCTTCTGTGTGAGAACTGTACTGAGAAGAAGCAGGAGTATCCAAAGGAAATCAGTTCTGCGGAGAAGAAAGCAGAGGGGTTCATGCTAATGCCAGGAAGCAATTGCTCTTTCTGCCGTTCCTCCTATCCCAATTCTCCATCTGAAAAGATTCCACCAGGCTGGCTTGAGTCTTTGTAAAGTCAACAGACATGTAGGTTTTCCACTTATGCTTGATTTAGCACCATTCTGTTCTGCTACTTGTAAGGATGTAAGTGTGGGTGATGAAGTTCTCTGTAGTCTCAGTGGCTCCACGAGAGGAGGGCACTACTCGGCTTATGTGAAAGCAAGAACACCCTCCAGGAAGTTATCAGAATATCTCACTGGAAAGAAGACTGGGCCTGGTGAGAAAGAACCTGACAATGAATCAGTGGGCCAGTGGGTCCATGTTAGTGACACTTATGTGCAGGCGGTTCCAGAATCAAGAGCACCTAATGCACAAGATTACCTTCTTTTTTATGAAAGACTATTATGAGATTCATTACTTGCCAATGGTAATATTTAGATTACTTTTATTTGAATGCTGCAACACCACCAACATATGTAATGTGCCTTTGTAGTCCTCTTTCTCCTGTAGGAATGGCATGACCCGCATATGCTTCCGAACTTCCTCACCATTGTGGGAAGCCCTTTTAAAGTAAGTTCAATGTACTCAGTGCTTTCAGATTTGCAGTCTCAAATAAGCAACTCAGAATTTACAGAAGAGGAAAACCCTTCACCATGTGGCTCGTTAATACAGGCAGTCAGAGTCAAATCATTCCTGAAGACAATGCTTCCTCAATGTGCTACACCTTCCTGATCTCATATATATGTGTATATCCTATGCCATTGTTTACTTATTATTTTTAAAATCTTTTCACCTTTTTAGCCCTAGCTTTTTTTTTATTGAGCAATCACATTTCACATTAAAACATGTAACTATGAAACATTGTTCATCCAGCTCGCACCCCCTCTAAAATCATCTCAGGGCTATCCAGTGGTATATGTGTATTGCTACATAAGAAACACTGCTGTGATAACGGAGTAATGCCTAATACAGCATAGCTCTCTTGTCATCTTGTATGATTCAGCCACATAAAAAGGCATCACTGTAATTTAAGTAGTGTGGATTTACCAATAATCTATTGATTGGCCTCTTGCTTTGAGACCTAGAAAGCTGCTGAAAACATTTCATCAACATACCATTTGCAACCTATTCATGGTGGAGTTAGGAATAATTTGCAAGTGGTTGTCCAGAATCAAAATATAATTGTAGATACTGTAAAATGCAGAATTGGTAAATAAAAGTAGATAATCCATATGGAACTGTAGGATAGTTTGACATATAAAGCAAATTATATTTGTAAGTGATAGAGAATTATATTATTAGACTTAACAGGGAAATATAATAAATACACTTTCTACCTCTGTATTTCAGTATATGTTAAAAATGGTTTTTGGAATTTTGAAGTCACTTTTATTGTCTTCAGTAAGCATCATTAATAAGTTCATGTGAGTTTATTTTTATTTTCATGGGGCATAAAGTTGACCTTTCTTGTTTTCTTTTTAAATAATATGAAAAAGATGATGGTTTTTTCCTCTAGATAACAAATTATTAAGCTTTTGGAATTTAGCATGAAAAATACTATTAAGTCTAATTTTCAAAAACAATGGCTTCTTCACTGCCATATTCTTGAATCAAAACATTAACTGTAATTCAGTCATTTTGATCATTCTTTCCCAAGAATGAACTACAGGCAAACACCAGATGAGGGCCTGGGTCCAGGATGCTCTCCTCTGGAGAAGAAAGGATAAGAATAGTGGGTGTAGATAATGTGTGGAAGTATTTAACCAAGATTGGCCCTTTTTAAAATGTTAGTGTATATGACACAATCAAGGTTACCAGTGCTGCCTTTTGATATAGGGATGGATGGAATTGTGATTAAGGTGGTAATGGTATACCAAATATAGTGCTTAAAAATCATTGCATGAATTCTCTTTTTAAGATATAATGCTTTTCTTGATTTTTTAAGCCATGAGATAATGGAAGAATATATTTTTATAAATTAATCTGCTAAGTCAGGTTGTATCTTATATAAGTACCTTGCAGTATTTTCTTTTTAAGTATAACCAATTAACATTGAAGTACCACAGTTGGAGCAGTGAATTTTTTTAGAAGTATTAATAAATTTCTTCATTCAATTCAGCTATTTTGGTAATAGCAACCACAGTCCTCTCCAACAAATGTAAATATTAAATCACCTCATTTTTCTCATGGAAAAGATACTAAGAAACATGCACTTCTCATTGACTAGTCATCTGTTTCTTGTCAGACCTACCATGGGCCAGTTACTGTACTGCCTTTTAACATTCTGTAAAATGGAATGACCTACATAGATTTTAGGCATTATTCCAGAAGGTACATGCAAGTAAGACACATTTATTTTCATTTCCTTAGTCTTAAGTGAATTAATGCTGAAATTTTTTATGGCCTAGGACTACAAGTTTTTTCTTCTGAAAATGGATAAATTTGGCTTTGATACCCAAAAAATATCCTAAACATTGTTTTGTAATAGAGAAAGTATGCTGAATTACACATTGGCCTACATTAGTTTTTTTAAATTTTGATTATTCCCAATGCATATTTGTAAGGATATTAAATTGTGAGGCCACTAGCATAACAATAGCATAACAGTGAGCTCCTGGGTCACCTCAGGAAACAGTGTAGATGAGTGAGAATGTTTACAGACCATCAAACAATTACCATGATGCTTGACTGAAGGAATTTAAGAAGCATAGCAAGGCCAGCACCGTGGTTCAATAGGCTAATCCTCCGCCTTGTGGCACCAGCACCCTGGGTTCTAGTCCCGGTCGGGGTGCTGGATTCTGTCCCGGTTGCCCCTCTTCCAGGCTAGCTCTCTGCTGTGGCCTGGGAGTGCAGTGGAGGATGGCCCAAGTGCTTGGGCCCTGAACCCCATGGGAGACCAGGATAAGCACCTGACTCCTGCCTTTGGATCAGCGTGGTGCGCCGGCTACAGCGCGGCAGCTGCAGCACGCTGGCCGTGGCGGCCATTGGAGGGTGAACCAACAGCAAAGGAAGACCTTTCTCTCTGTCTCTCTCTCTCACTGTCCACTCTGCCTGTCAAAAAAAAAAAAAAAAAAAAAAAAAAAAAAAAAAAAGAAGCATAGCAAAGATGTTTTCTAGCTTTATTTAGAAACTGGTTTACAGGGTATATTAAACCCAAATTCTCCCTAGTTTTTCCATATTTAAAATGATAAAATGTTGATTATGTGCTAATTATGTGAATATTATTGACATAACCAAATATACATCTATACTTAAGATTTCTATTATTTAATGTTTTTAGGAATTATGTGAAGACTGCCTTTTCAGGCGGCCAAAGAGAGTGACAGTTGATATCAATTAAAAAAAAGTAGTTGATTGGGCCGGTGCTGTGGCTCACTTGGTTAATCCTCTGCCTGCGGTGCTGGCATCCCATATGGCCACCGGGTTCTAGTCCTGGTTGCTCCTCTTCCAGTCCAGCTCTCTGCTGTGGCCCAGGAGGGCAGTGGAGGATGGCCCAAGTGATTGGGCACCTGCACCCGCATGGGATACCAAGAGGAAGCACCTGGCTCCTGACTTCGGATTGGTGCAGTGCTGGCCGTAGTGGCCATTTTGTGGGTGAACCAATGGAAGGAAGACATTTCTCTCTCTCTCACTGTCTAACTCTACCTGTCAAATAAGTAGAAAAAGTAGTTGATACCTGTTCTTATTTTAAATGTACCAACAGAGATATTTGACTACATTTAATAGCTGTTAGTGTGCATGTGTGATTTTAATCATGATTTTTATACAGTAGCTGAATAAAATTTCCTGAACCTTAAGCTGTGAACTGTATCAATTCTCATCTAATGTTTGGAAAACAAACATCTTACTACTTTTCTTAAATTCATATTGATAATTTATTTTTCTGCATGATAGCTGATCAAATAAGCCTCAACCAAAAATGTAATGTGCAGTAAAATTGAGCAATAATATCTAGTGCATTATTAACAGAACCTATTTCTAGGTATTTAAAATGCTTTTGTTCACATAGAAGTCCTCAATTTAAATTTGTTTAAAAGATAGATGACTATTTTCAATTTTGAGCAATAAATTCGTGTCATTCCTAAAAGAAAAAAAATACAATTAGCATTAACATTCAATGTAGCGTCAAAGTGAAAATACCACTAAAAAATTAAAACATAACTTGGATTTTATACTAGGAAAATACAAAACATAAGAACACACAATTTTTAAAACACAGCAGTGATTTCAGTAAAACATTTTTTTTTCACGGCACTGATTCGTTTTTAATTTTTAGAATCTCTTGCTGTGACACAACAGGTTAACCCGCTGCCTGTGATGCCAGTATCCCATTTGGGCACCAGATCAAGTCCCAGCTGTTCCACTTCCAATCCAGCTCCCTGCTTATGTGCCTGGAAAAGCAGTAGAATATGGTCCAAGACCTTGGACCCCTGCACCCAGGTGGAAGACCTGGAAGAAGCTCCTGGCTCCTGGCTTCAGCCTGGCCCAGCTTTGGCTGTTGCAGCCATTTGGGGAGTAAACCAGTGGATTGAATCAATCTCTCTCTCATTCTGCCTTTCAAATAAATAAAACAAACCTTTAAGAAGAAGTATTTTAAGAAACTCTGGATGACCGATTTTGCCTTTACAAAATCCTGTCCCCAAACAGTGAGACTCCTGGTTTATGAAGGACCCACAGGGAGGAGTGCAGGTGCCTTCAGCAGTTGCTCCACACTCAGAGCTGCACGCTTCTCTGATCTAGGAGAGGCTCGGAGGGTGCGAGAGCCCGCCAGCCCCCACAGCTGTGCACCTGTGAGCTCATACATCCCAGCTCATACACCTGGGCACCCGACACACACGCATGGGGCATGCACCATGAGTGATGGCAGCCCCCAAGTGAGGAAGAAGCCCCCAGGAAGGCTGTCTTCCACCTCAGAACCAGGGCAGAGAGTGATCAGTGCCACCAAGGGGACAGAACCTTGTCACCCCAGCTGTCATCCTGAGTCATATCTAGAAGCCCTCCCTGTGTGCCCAGCCCTGGACTGAAAGCACCGTGCACCTGGCAGCCTGATGCCCCACAGAGCCCCAGGAGGGAGGAAGCACAGGTACTGTTCTACATCTGAGGGCACCGAGATCAGAGACATCAAGGCCCTTTCACAAGGCTGGATTTGAACTCTGGGGTCTCTCTGAGCCCCTCCCCTGCACCCCACCCCTGGTCTCTAAGGTGGGCTGACACCAGAGGAGGTGTCTGCCAATCACTTCCAGGATCTGACTTCCTGTCTTCCTCCATGCATCACGTGCCTGAGATTGTCTGTGAGCCTCTCTGGGAGGGAAACGTGGCCTGGGTTGCTCCCTGCAGGCCCCAGGCCCCTGGTGTCCCTGTGCCCCTGTGTCACTGTGTCTGCATTACACGAGAGGCCCCTGGCCACATCTGGCTGCAGCCTGGAAGGTGAGCAAAGCATGTGCACGTGTGCACTTGGCATCCAATGCACATGCATGTGGACACACACTCCTGGGCCCCTCTGGGGAAGAAGAAGGCAGGAGAGGGGGGGGTCACGGAGCAGGAGGGAGGGGTGTGGCTGAGGTCAGGGGAGGTGAGGCTCACCCAAGCAATGTCCACACACCATCCCTCATCACCTGTGCCCCAGTCACAGAGCCCCAGCTATGCCAGAGCACATGAAGGACCCAGGGCCCAGAGGGGCAGGCACGTGGACCCGTGCAAGGTCACTATGTGTGGAGGGGCAGACACATGGACCTGTGCAAGGTCACTCTGTGTGGAGGGGCAGGCACATGGACCTGTGCAAGGTCACTATGTGTGGAGGGGCAGACACACGGACCCGTGCAAGGTCACTCTGTGTGGAGGGGCAGGCACATGGACCCATGCAAGGTCACTCTGTGTGGAGGGGCAGGCACACGGACCCGTGCAAGGTCACTCTGTGTGGAGGGGCAGACACATGGACACGTGCAAGGTCACTATGTGGAGGGGCAGGCACATGGACCCATGCAAGGTCACTGTGTGGAGGGGCAGGAACATGGACCCGTGCAAGGTCACTCTGTGTGGAGGAGGCAGGACCAGGCCTGGAACTCAGAGCCCTGAGCCCAGCTCAGGCCCCTGACATCAGAATGGGAGGCCAGGACTTGCTTTGTGTGAAAGGTGGTGGCCAGAGAGGGCAGGAAGTGTGAGATGAGGAAGGAGGGCAGCTGATACAAGGGTCGTGGCCAAGGTTGCCACTGTGGCACCAGGGACTCAAATCTGCTGGGACCTCTGAGGGTGGCACAGAGGCCTCCCAGGATTGCCCATCAGCTCTGCAACCTGCAACTGGGGTCCTTACTTCCCGACTTCTGGGGTGCACTTGCCCAAGAGCCCTGAGAGCTCCTATGGCACCCCTGGCACTGTCCTAGGCACACTTGGTGCAGGCTTCAGTGCAAGCTGTGGGCACAGAGTAAGAGAGCACAGAGTGCTGGCAGATCAGACAGAGGGGTCATGGGCATGAGTCAGGGGCAGAGCTGTCAGCCGAGGTGCTGCAGCATAGCAGCTGTAGCCCCCACCTGCGACACCAGCATCCCATACGGACACTGGTTTGAGTCCCTGTCGATCCACTTCTGATCCAGTTCCCTACCAATGGCCTGGGAAAACAGTGAAAGGTGACCCAGCTAGCTCCTGGCTCCGGCCTGGTCCAGCGCTGGCCATTGCGGCCATTTGGGGAGTGAACCAATGGATGGAAGATCTCTCTCCCTCCCTGTGCCTTTGAAATAAATGAATCTTAAATGACAACAAAAACCCTGCTGTTGATTTTGGCCTCCATGAGGTCACTGCCTGGGCACCCAGCTCCTCTGTGCTGCCGGCCGCTGGCAGGCCTCTCCCTCTGGACAGCAGTTCCTGGGCATGCCCCTCTCCTTTGCCCTCACGACTGCCCTGTGGGGTCCTCGCTGCTGCGGGGATGGCTTCCACTCTGCAGGTGAGAAAGCTGACACACAAGCAGCCAGGGATGATGGTCAGCTACACAGCTGGCTCCAGAGGCCCGGTCTAATTACCTCCAGAACACCTCCGACCCCAAGTTACCTGGCTCCCCCCACCCCCGCCGCCGGGGGAGTTTCCGCAAGTTTCCAGCTCGGCCGCTTGAGGCCAGCGGCTGGCTCAGGTCACTGCCTGGGTTGGGTACTGGATGTGTTTGCAGCACTGGGGGGCTGGGGAGCCTGGAGGCCCTGGGGGCCGGCCCTGTGGACCCCTCCTGGCCTTTCTGCCCCCAGGCTGGGTGTCAGCAGAGCCCTAACTCTCGGGCTGGAGGGAAAAGGTGCTCACCTTCCCATGGCCTCGACAGCTTGATTACAAGCAGCTGTGGCAGGAGAGCTGCTTGCAATCAGAGGGATTGGACTAAGCAGGCGTCCCCCTCAGGGTGCTAAGCAGAGTGAGCCCTGGGACCTGGCGCTGCTGCGTCTTCCTCCCAGCCAGATCCCTGCACCTTGCATGCAGTCCAAGTTCTTAATCAAAAACACCTGGCTCCCGTTCCCCAGGTTGCTGTTTTCAGAGGGCCAGGTGCACCCTCTGTGCCCAGCTCTGCTGACATCAACGTCCCTGGTCCTCACAGCTGGCCTGGGAGGCACCCATGTCACAGGCGGGGACACAGAGGCACAGCGGAGTCCCACGGCTGGGAAGGGCAGAGCCAGGCTTCCAGCCTGGGCCTGGCCCCAAGACCTCTGCTCCCCGAGAGTAAGATTGCACGCACCTGGTAAGGGCGGGGCTGGCAGCTTCTCCCTGAAGAACCACCTTGTAGGTGGACGAGAGACAGAGGCTGGGGAAGACAAGGAAGCCGATTGCACTTGGCCCACAGCCTAGATGCGGGGGCAGAACCTCACCTGGCTGCCCAGGCCTCTGTCTCCCTGCTGGAGAGTTAGGCTGCAGAGGGGAGAGGGCAGGAAAGAGGGGCAGCACTGACCAACCTACTCTGGGGCTCTAAGCCACCCTCAGGCTCTGCCTCCCTCCGCCCCCCACATCAGACTGGGGGAGTGAGCTTGTGCCCATGCCCCCAAGGGGCCAGGACACTGGGGCCATCCTTCCTCCTCTGCCCTTTTGCCTCGGTGGGGTGGGGGTGGAGGCACAGGCCTGGCACTCTGGGCCACAGCCAAGGAGAGCTGCCGGAGGGATTCCCGCATGTCTGTCTGAGCAGGAACAAGGAGCAGCTTTGCTGAGTGGCCTGGAAGTTGCTGGCATTCTCCGCCCTCCGCCCACTGCCCACGAGAGGCACTAGAAGCCCACTGTGACATCACCTGACACTGATTAAATGCTTGCTGTGTACCAGGAGCTTGGCGCACCTTCTAAAGTGTTTTTGGTGGACAGAAGGATGGCCATGAGAGCCAATTCCCCAAGGAAGATGGGGAGTGGGCAGCTCTGGCTTTCCCAGGTCACACAGCACTTCCACGAGGGCTCCAGCTGGGGCCAGGTTTCCCCTCTGGTCTCGGTGGAGGTGCCCCAGCATGGAAGGCTGGGTGGGTGGGGAGCCGGGAGTCTGGAGATACTTTAGTGGAGATGCAGTCCCCTATGGGTGTGGACGATGGATTCAGGGTTATGGGGGGTTCCTTATAACCAGGACCACATGTCTGTCCATCCAGCCCCCTCTGGGAATCCAGGGAACAAAAGGGCAGGCATCTTGGGGGCCCAGGGTAATCTGTGTCCTGGGCCCCAGCCTAGTGAGAGGTCCTAGGTCCAGCCCAGCAGGTGGCCTCAGGTGTCAGCCAGCCAGCCAGGTGCGGGCACTGCGCGGATGCTTTCACAGCTGCTGCTGTGACCACAGGGCTGAGGCCCAGCTTGGCTGGCCGATTCCATCCGGGGAAGGGGCGCAGCATGCCGAGGACTTGGGATCTGGGGTGTGGTGGGCCCTCCAGGCACACAGCACTGTGCACCCTTCTGGACCCAGTCCCCCAGCCCCTCCTCTCCCCCCATCAGCTGCAGGGGGCTGGTTCCCAGGTACAGTGAAGCACGCACAAGGGCTCTAAGCTGTAGCACATCCTCCCTGGGCAGGTGAGCAGCCTAAGGCCTGGCATGGGAGGGCAGCCCCAGCCTGCAGTTAGCCAGCAACTGACTCCACCTCCCGTTCTGGGTTCCATGCCTGCACCACCACCACCCTGCCATCTTTCAGGGAATCCAGCAAGCACGGGGCTGTGGGGTTCTATGTCTGCACCACCACCACCCTGCCATCTTTCAGGGGATCCAGCAGGCACGGGGCTGTGGGGTTCCATGTCTGCACCACCACCACTCTGCCGTCTTTCAGGGGATCCAACAGGCACGGGGCTGTGGGGTTCCATGCCTGCCCCACCACCACCCTGCCATCTTTCAGGGGATCCAGCAAGCACAGGGCTGTGGGGTTCCATGCCTGCACCACCACCACCCTGCAGTCTTTCAGGGGATCCAGCAGGCACAGGGCTGTGGGGTTCCATGCCTGCACCACCACCACCACCCTGCCATCTTTCAGGGGATCCAGCAGGCATGGGGTTATGTCTGTTCACTCCTTCACTTTCATTCACTTGTTCATCCGTTCATGCAGTAACACTGAGCACCAGCTCCAGGTCCTTCACCAAAGCACCAAGTGTGCATTCTGGGTGAACGGAGCCACCTAAGCCACAACCCTGCCTGCAGGGGCTCCCACCCACTAGGCAGACTACAGGAGCCTGGCGGCAGGGCCAGGAGGGTGCCGGGAGGAGGAGGTGAGAGAGGGAGGCTCAGCGCATGGGCCCTGGCTGCATTCCCCCTCACACAAGGGGGGAGGCAGAGGTGGAGGAGGGTGGTGGAAGGGAGATGGAGAGGGTGAGCAGGATGCAGACTGGGACCTCACAGCCAGCACACCCCGCTGTGGCCAGGTGGTGCCGACTCCTTCCCGCTCTTGCTGGGACCTGTCCTCCCACCAGCCACCACCTTTCCCTCTTGCCACAGGATGAAGCTGTTGAGGGCAAACACCTGCCCCAGGAATGCAGAGACCCTGGGAATGGCTGAGTAGCAACCGAGGCAGGTGTTCTGGGGCTGGGGCTTCCATGCGCAGGGGATGCAGGGAGAATCTGTGGTGCCTGCCCCCATGCCCCCACTTCACTTTCAGGGGCAGGGCTCGTGTCACCAAAGCCAGCCTGCCTGTGTACAGCTACGCAGGACAACCCAGAGCTAAGCCTCAGGGTTGACTGACTCACATCTCAATCCCAACATCTCTCCCAGGGCTTTTGTCTCTGCTTCAGTGAAGCGAGGGTTGGAGCAGACAAGAAAACGTTCAGCCTTGTCTGCCCTGGGCTTGGTGGAGTGATAAGCACTCTGTAAAATTTACATGAAAAAAGCAAAGGATTTAGAATACCCAACACCAGATTGAAAGGGCAGGATAGGGTTGGAGGACTTAATGTTTCTGAATAAATCTTACTGGAAGAATTGTAATCAAGACTCAATACTGGCCGGCGCCGTGGCTCAATAGGCTAATCCTCTGCCTTGCGGCGCCAGTACACCGGGTTCTAGTCCCGGTCGGGGCGCCGGATTCTGTCCCAGTTGCCCCTCTTCCAGGCCAGCTCTCTGCTATGGCCCGGGAGTGCAGTGGAGGATGGCCCACATGGGAGACCAGGATAAGTACCTGGCTCCTGGCTTTGGATCAGCGCAATGCGCCGGCCGCAGCGCGCTGGCCGTGGCGACCACTGGAGAGTGAACCAAGAGCAAAAAGGAAGACCTTTCTCTCTGTCTCTCTCACTGTCCACTCTGCCTGTCAAAAAAAAAAAAAAAAAAAAAAGACTCACTACTGTGGGGCCAGCCTTTTGGCACAGCGCTGGCAACCTAGGATTCCCCTATCATTTTGCCAGCTTGAGTTTCAGCTGCTCTGCTTCCAATTCCATCTCCCACCAACGTGCCTGGGAAGGCAGGAGAAGATGACCCGAGTACTTGGGCCTCTACCACCCATGTGAAAGATCTGAGTGGAGTTTCAGGCTCCTGGCTGTGGGCTGGCCTATCCAGGCTGCTGTAACCATCTGGGGAATGAACCAGCATACGAAAGATCTCTCTGTGTCCCCATCTCTCTCTGTCATGCTACCTTTCAAATAAATAAATCTTAAAAAAGACTGCAATACTGGCATAAAGAGAGACTAGAAATCAATAGATAATTATAAAAGAAGAGAGAACACAGAAATAGACCCAAATTTTTATGGTCATCTCATTTTCACCAAAGAGCCAAAGGAATCCAATAGGCTAAGAAAATGCTTTTTAACAAATACTGTTGATATTTATAAAGAATCTTCAGAAAGTTTATGGAAAATGTATATTATGGAAAAACTATGCATGGATTTCAAATTCTTTAGCACCTAAATCCACTTACCTTTTCATTCCATTTTCCATAAAGTTTTCATGAACATTGCTTTATTAAATATATGTGTATTCCTATGAAAAAATTAAGCTTTAACACCTTCAAAAATAGTTTGAGATGAATTGTAGATTTCAATATAAGCTAAAAATCTATACCTATAGAATTTTTACTCATAAAGTTGCTAAAAGAAAAATAAGAGAATATGTTCAACACATGGAGATAGGCAGAAGTTTATCAAGATATAGCAAGTAAAAATGATAGAATAAAAATAATGTTAAATTGGACTTCGTCAAAATTAAAAATAAATATCAGGCCAGTGCTGTGGAACAGTTGGTTAAAGCCCCGGCCTGCAGCACAGGCATCCCACATGAGCACTGGTTCAAGTCCCAGCTGCTCTATTTCCAATCCTGTTCCCTGCTAATGTACCTGGGAAGGTAGTGGAGTGGGAGACCTGGAAAAAGCTCCTGGCTCCTGGCTTTGGATCAGCTCAGCTCCAGCTATTGTGGCTATTTGGAGAGTGAACCAAAGGATGGAAGGTCTCTCTCTCTCTCCCTTTCTCTCCCCGCCCCCTCTCTCTGTGTCTCTACCTCTTTATAACTCTGTCTTTCAAATAAATAAAATAAATCTTGAAAAAAATATATCATGCCGCACACCAGAAAAAAATTTTACTACACATTTCTGCCAAAGAATTTGTATCCAAAATACATAAAAATCTTTGAAAACCAATCAATTTATACACACACACACACATTCACAAGGGATGTTACCTAATTTAAACAGGTTAATTCATAAAGAAATCATAGCAATCTTGCATGTTAAAATGCTCTGCATGTGGCCGGTGCCACACACACACATTCACAAGGGATGTTACCTAATTTAAACAGGTTAATTCATAAAGAAATCATAGCAATCTTGCATGTTAAAATGCTCTGCATGTGGCCGGTGCCACACACACACATTCACAAGGGATGTTACCTAATTTAAACAGGTTAATTCATAAAGAAATCATAGCAATCTTGCATGTTAAAATGCTCTGCATGTGGCCGGTGCCACACACACACATTCACAAGGGATGTTACCTAATTTAAACAGGTTAATTCATAAAGAAATCATAGCAATCTTGCATGTTAAAATGCTCTGCATGTGGCCGGTGCCACGGCTCACTAGGCTAATCCTCCGCCTTGAGGCGCCGGCACTCCAGGTTCTAGTCCCGGTCAGGGTGCCGGATTCTGTCCCAATTGCCCCTCTTCCAGGCCAGCTCTCTGCTGTGGCCAGGGAAGTGCAGTGGAGGATGGCCCAAGTGCTTGGGCCCTGCACCCCATGGGAGACCAGGATAAGTACCTGGCTCCTGCCTTTGGATCAGCGCAGTGTGCCAGCCACAGCGCGCCGGCCGTGGCGGCCATTGGAGGGTGAACCTATGGCAAAGGAAGACCTTTCTCTCTGTCTCTCTCTCTCACTGTCCACTCTGCCTGTCAATAAATAAATAAATAAATAAATAAATAAAGTGCTCTGCATGATTCTGTACTGGATGCTTAAATGTGGAAGAAATTGCTGCAAAGACAAATATTATTCAATTGATGAAATGTCAGTGTAAATTTTGGATTAGGAAGCCATTTTATCAGAGTCGGTGTTTGTGGCACAATGGGTTAAGCCACCACTTGGAATGCCCACATTTCATATTGGAGTCCTGGCTTCAAGTCCCACTTCTGTTTCCAGCCATTTCTTGCAAATGTATGTTCTGGGAGGCAGCAGAGGACGGCCCAAGTGCTTGGGTTCCTGCTGCTCACACAGAATTGGATGGAGTTCCTGGCTCTTGGCTTCAACCTGGCTCAGTCCAGGCTGTTGCAGGCACAACAGATGAAAGATCTTTCTACCACTTTGCCTTCCAAATAAGTAAATAAAATTAAAACAAGAATACCATTTTATCAATGTTAAATTTCTTTTTAAAAATATTTATTTACTTATTTGAATGCCAGAGTTCCACACAGAGACAGAGAGATGGAGAGAGACAGAGACAAAGAGAGATCTTCCATGCACCGGTTAACTCACCAGAGAGCCACACAGCCAGGGCCAGGCTAGACCAAAGCTGGGAGATTGTTGCAGGCTCCCATGTTGGTGCAGAGGCCCAAGCCCTTGGACCATCTTCTGCTGCTTTCCCCAGGCCATTAGCAGGGAGCTGGACTGGAAGTGGAGCAGCCAAGACTCAAACTGGCACCCATATGGGATGCCATTGTCATAGTTGGTGACTTTACTTGCTGCACCACAATGTTGGCCCCAACGTTAAATTTCTGATTTTGATCCATGTCCTGAGGTTTTATAAAAGAGTGTTCTTTTTCACAGGAAATATGAGTATATCCTAAAATGTTGAAGCCATTGTATCCCTGATTCACTTTCAAAATATTCATAAAATATAACATATGTGGGAAGGTAATACATAAAATGCAAATATAAACAATTGATGAATCCAAACAAAATGCATGCTATGATTTATGCGTATCCCCTAAAATTCACATGTTCGATATTTAATCTCCAATTTTATATGTTAATGGCAGTTAGAATTGGCACTTTAGGAAGGTGTTTGAGATTAATGAGATCAGGAGCGTGAGGCTCCATGATGGCATTAGTAGCCCTGTAACCATGGAATGCTCTCTGCCATGTCACCATGCCATAAGAAGGCCCCCACCAGATGCCAATGCCAATCTCTGGGGTACCCCAGTATTTATTTGAAAGGCAGAGTTACAGAGAGGCAGAGACAGAGATAGAGAGAGAAAGAGAAAGTTCTTCTATGCACTGGTTCATTCCCCAGTTGGCCACAATGGCCAGAGCTGGGCTGATCTGAAACCAGGAGCCAGGAGCTTCTTCAGGGTCTCCCATGTGGGTACAGGGCCCAAGGACTTGGGCCATCTTCCACTGTTTTCCCAGGCCATAGCAGAGAGCTGGATCTGAAGTGGAGCAGTCGGGACTTGAACTGGCACCCCATATGGGATGCCAGCACTGCAGGCGGCAGCTTTACCTGCTATGCCACAGTGCAGCCCTGAGAAGCAAATATTTCAAATAAATTATCCAGTCTCAGATATTCTGTTATATGAGCAAAAATGAATTAAGACAGTATGGGGGGAGTTTCTCATACTATTGTAGCTTTGCTGTAAGGCTGAAAATATATCAAATTGAAATGTTAGAAAAATCAATGGGACAGAGGATTTTGGGAAGACAGCAGAGTAGGAAGAACAAGAGAAATCTCTGCCTACTTACACATCATTTATACTGGAGGAATCTGATGGATCTGTTTTGGCACTCAGGAGTCTCCTGCAGCAGGTTTGGATGGTGAGCTGTGGATAGTTTCAGCTCTTAGCATGGTAGCAGCTGCCCATGCTTCACAGTCAGTCCCATGGCAAGCAACTGCACTGCGTTCCTGAAGTAGCTTGCACACATTTGACAGGAGCAGGTAGATGGGGGAAGATGAAGCAAGCCCTGGAGAAGGGAGATCATCTGAGTTCCAGAGTTACTACATCATTTAACCCAGCACAAATCATGATGCATCAAAGAAGCAGGAAAATATGGTCCCTTAATATACATAGATAGATAGATACATACATATATAGTATTAATATAAAAACAAAATATATATAATAATTTATATATAACACCAATGTACACACACATACATAAAGCAAACAGAAACAGACCCTAAAAAAGATCTAGTGCCAAACATACTAGACAAAGACTTTTAAATAACTGTCTTAAAGATATTCTGAGAACTAAAGGAATATGCAGAGAAAATCAAGAAAATGATATGTGAACAAAAATACCAATATCAATAAACAGGCTGGCGCCGTGGCTCACTAGGCTAATCCTCTGCCTGTGGCGCCGGCACACCGGGTTCTAGTCCCGGTCGGGACGCCAGATTCTTTCCCGGTTGCCCCTCTTCCAGGCCAGCTCTCTGCTGTGGCCTGGGAGTGCAGTGGAGGATGGCCCAAGTGCTTGGGCCCTGCACCCCATGGGAGACCAGGATAAGCACCTGGCTCCTGCCTTCGGATCAGCGTGCCGGCCGCGGCGGCCATTGGAGGGTGAACCAACGGCAAAGGAAGACCTTTCTCTCTGTCTCTCTCTCTCATAGTCCACTCTGCCTGTCAAAAAAAATATATCAATAAACAATTCAGAAAATAGTACAAAAGGCTGAGAGCTACCTTTGAAGCTGAAAAGTACAATAACTAAAATGAACAATTCATTAGAGGGATTCAAAGATGGATCAGAGCTGGCAGAATAAACGATCAGTGAACTTGGAGAGAAGATAACCACCAACTTCAAATGTAAAGGAAACAGGTTGAAGCAAAGTGAATAGAACCTAAGAGACTTGCTGGGACAACATCAAGTGGACCAACAAAAGCATCCTGGGAGTCTGAAGGAATAACTAGAGAAACATCAAGACACCTGACAAGCTCAAAGACACCTGTGGGGCTCCATGGGATGCGCAGCCATGGAGCCCCCACGTCAAGGTCAGTCTGATAGCTGTTGCTGTGTCTTTATCACAAGGTGGATGTTGCTAGTTTCGGTTAGGGCAATACTTTCCCACAGTTGGGACTTTCCAGAGGAGTTGAGAATGTTGTAAACAACAAGATGGCACCGAGGACCGCGCGGTGAGCCTGCCTGCTGCGTGACACCTCATCTGATTGGCCCGAGGACGTGTGCACACTGCGTGAACAGACAGCGGATTGGAGTGTTCCATGCATGGACTTGAGCCCACTTGCAATTGGCCAGATTTTGCATATAAGCTGTGTGCTGAGGAAGGAGGGGGCTTTCCTGTCCACTCTCCTCCCTTCATTCTTTCTCTGTCACTGTTATTTTCTCATTAAAAGTCTACTGAAGACCGATAAGCTGTGAACAGTGCCGTTCCTTTGCGGGCAAGGGAGCGGCAGACACCCACATCAGGACAGTGTAATCTCATTTTGAAACAGAGAACCCTGACAACTTGAGATAGAAGCAAATAATCACATACAACATATCCCCCAACAACTGGCAGATTTCTCATCAGAAACCATGATGGCCATCAGGCAGTGGGCTGATATATTCAAAGGGACATAAAACTAAAACTAATAATAATAATAATAATAATAATAAACAACTGTCAACCAAGAATCCCATATCCATCAAAACTGTCCTCCAAAAGCAGGGGAGAAATTTAGACATTCTCAGGAAAGCAAAAGCTAAGGAGAATTTTACCACTAGAGCTTCTCTTTAAGAAATTCTAGGCCGGCGCCGCGGCTCACTAGGCTAATCCTCCACCTGGACTGGTTTATCAGTTCTAGCAGCTTTTTGGTGGAATGTTTAGGTTTTTGCCATGTATAACGTCATGAAATCTGTAAACTTGAATGTTTTTATTTCTTCCTTTCCAATTTTGATGTCCTTTATTTCTTTCTCCTCCATAACTGCTCTTGCTAATACTTCCAGTACTATACTGAAAAAGAGTTGTGAAAATGAACATTCTTGTCTTGTTCCAAATCTGAGGGGAAATGCTTTCAGCTTTTCCTCAATCAGTATGATATGGTAATTAAAGCATCTTGGTACTGGCATAAAAAGTGACATATAAATCAATGGAACAGAATAAAGAGCCCAACAATTAATCTAGGTATATATGACCAAATGATTTTTGATAAAAGTGGCCAGACTATACACTGGAAAAAAGATGATCTCTTCAAAAAATTGTGCTGGCAAAACTGAATGTATATATGTGGAAGAATTAAATTAGATCCGTATTTCTCATTGTATACAAAAATCAACTCAAGATGAATCAAAGACCTACATTTAAGACCTGAGCGTATGAAATTGCTGGAAGAAAATTCAGTTGAAAGTGCTACAAGACATTGATGTAGATTATGACTTCTTGTATAAGATTCCCAAAGCATAGGCAAAAACAAAAAATGAAAAAACAGAAGAAAACCTAGAAAAAAGGGATTATATCAAACTCAGAAGCTTCTGCATAGAAAAGTAAACAGTGAGTAGCGTGAAAAGACACCCAATAGAATGGGAAAAATATTTGCAAGTTACCTATCAGACAAAAGATTAATATCTAGAATATATCAGCAGCTCAAAAAATTCAGAAACAGCAGCAACAACAAAAAAGTAATAATTCAGTTAAGAAATGGGCAAGAGACTTCAGTACAGAGTTCTCAAAAGAAATACAATTGGCCAACAAATATTTGAAAAAAATTCAACATCACTAGCTTTTAGGGAAATGCAAAAGCAAACTGCAAGATATACCTAATCTCTGTCAGTATGGCTATTATCCAAGAGACATAGAGACAAAGGATTGTGAGGATGTGGAGAAGGGGGAACTCATACACTACTGGTGGGAATATAAATTAGTGCAGCCACTGTGGAAAACAACACGGAGATTTCTCTAAAAGCTAGAAATAGCCTTGCCATATGATCCAGCACTTGGCTACAAGGTATATACCCGAAAATGTGAACATGTTGTATCAAAGAGATATCTGCACCATTGTGCTTATAGCAGCACTATTCACAATAGGCAAAATATGGAATCAACCAAGGAACACATCACCAAATGAATGGATAAAGAAAGTGTACATATGACGATGGAATATTATTCAGCCAGAAAACAGAATGAAATTCTGCCATTGGCATCAAAATGGATGCAACTGGAAGACACTATGTAGAGTGAAATAAGCCTGACCCAGAAAGACAAGTACCACATGTTCTCTCACATTCCTCCGTGTTTGCTTGATCTAATTAAATGACAGAGATTGAAAAAATAAATAAAAAATATGATCCCCTACACACTACCCACTGGAGACTAAATTTAGATAGAAAGACACAAGAGATTTCAAGAACAAAGCAGGAAAAAGAACTTCGATATAAATAGCAACCAAAAGAGAGTGTGGATGGCTGTATTCATATTAGACAAGATAGAATTTAAATCTAAAAAATTTACAAGCAACAAAGGACATTAAAAATTAATAAAATATTCACTATAGCAAAAAGATATAACAGTTATTAACACATTTTTAACAATACCATCAAAGTATATGAATATAGTTGGACATTTCAATATTATATTGTAAATAGTGAATAAAATAACCATACAGAAGGTAAGTAAGGAAATAGAAGACTTAAATCAACTTGAAATGGCAGACACATGTGGAACCCTTGACCCAAGAACAACACAACATTCTTCTTGAGTACACCAGGGGGAGCCAGCACTGTGGCGCAGCAGCTTAAAACCCCAGCCTGCAGTGCCAGCATCCCATATGGGAGCCAGTTCAAGCCCAGGCTTCTATCCAATCCAGTTTCCTGCTAGTGTACCTTGGAAAGCAGCAGAGCATGGCCCAAGTGCTTGGGCCCCTGCACCTAATGTGGGAGACCCAGTGGAAGCTCCTGGCTCCTAGCTTCAGATTGGTCCAGCTCTGGATGTTGTAGCCATTTGGGGAGTGAACCAGCAGATAGAAGACTAAGTCTCTTTGTCTCTCTGTGTCTCTCTGTCTCTCTCTCCCTCTCTGTATCTCTTTCAAATAAATAAAATTAATCTTTTTTTTTTTAAAGTACACAAGGGACATTTTCCAGGATATATCAAATGTCAGGTCACAAATTAAGTCTCAATCAATTTAAATAGATAGATATCATACAAAGCAATTTTTCCCCCACAATAAGATGAAGTTAGAAATCAATAACGGGGCCGGCGCTGCAGCTCACTAGGCTAATCCTCCACCTTGCGGCGCCAGCACACCGGGTTCTAGTCCCGGTCGGGGCACCGGATTCTGTCTCGGTTGCCCCTCTTCCAAGCCAGCTCTCTGCTGTGGCCAGGGAGTGCAGTGGAGGATGGCCCAAGTCCCTGGGCCCTGCACCCCATGGGAGACCAGGATAGGTACCTGGCTCCTGCCATCGGATCAGCGCAGTGCGCTGGCCGCAGCGCACTAGCCGCGGCGGCCATTGGAGGGTGAACCAATGGCAAAGGAAGACCTTTCTCTCTGTCTCTCTCTCTCTCACTATCCACTCTGCCTGTCCAAAAAAAAAAAAAAATCAATAACGGTAGGGAAACAGAGAAATCCAAAAAATTGTGAAGATCATATGCACTTCTGAAACAAACCAGTGTGCCAAGGAAAAAATCACAAAGGAAATGAGAAAATACTGGGAAATGAATAGAATAAAAACAAAACATACCGAAACATGCAGGAATAGCACAAGCAATACTAAAGGAGAAAGTTAAAGGTAAAAACAATTTAAAAAGAGAGAGAAAAAACAAATAAGAAGAAAAAGCTAAACCAATGCCAACAGGAAGAAGCAAATATGAAGACTAGAGCTGAAATAAATGAAATAGAGACTATAAAAGCAATAAAGAAGACAGGTGAAATCATCAATTTGTTCTTTGAAAGTAGCACACATATAATGAGGACAATCATTACCCTGCTGGTGATATTACTACGCGGATTAAAGAAGATCTAGCATCTAATGGCTACTCGGTAAACCAGATGCCCCTTCATCTAAGAAGAATGGAGGCTCACATTATAGAGGTACTAGTTTGAAGAAGTGGGCCACTGCTGGCATTTGAAAACAATATTGGAGAGAATAGAGGGAGGTAAGCACTTGGTTCAGCAGTTAAGACTGCTGGAGACTCTTATCAGAGGATCTCATTTGACTCTCCAATTTACTCCAAATGCCAATTTTCTGCTAACATGCACCCTGGGAACAGCAGTTCATGGCTTCAGTACTTGGGTCCCTGCTACTGACATGGAGACCTGAATTGAATTCCCAGCTCCTGGTTTTAGCCTGGCCCAACCCTGGCCATTGCAACCATTGCAGGCATTTGGAGAGGGAGCCACAAAGGGGGAGATTCTCTCTCTCTCTCTCTCTCTCTCTCTCTCTCTCTCTCAGATAAAATGAATTTTTCAAAAGAATGGATAGAGATAAAAACCTACAGTGAGTGCCTGAAAGCCCATCTAGAATATTTCAATACCCAGGGCCAGCGTCGCGGCTCACTAGGCTAATCCTCCGCCTTGCTGCGCCGGCACACCGGGTTCTAGTCCCGGTCGGAGCGCCGGATTCTGTCCCGGTTGCCCCTCTTCCAGGCCAGCTCTCTGCTGTGGCCCAGGAGTGCAGTGGAGGATGGCCCAAGTGCTTGGGCCCTGCACCCCATGGGAGACCAGGAGAAGTACCTGGCTCCTGCCATCGGATCAGCGCCATGCGCCGGCCACAGCACGCTGGCTGCGGCGGCCATTGGAGGGTGAACCAACGGCAAAGGAAGACCTTTCTCTCTGTCTCTCTCTCTCTCACTGTCCACTCTGCCTGTCAAAAAAAAAAAAAAGTAAAAGAATATTTCAATACCCAGACACAATGATCTAAAATTGAAATAACACTGTCTTCCTAGGACAATGAATTATGAATTTCCATTTGAAATGTCTTTATCAGAAATTTTTCTGAGACACTTTGTTTCTCGTCATAAATCTCAGGAGTTCATATTTCATCCACTTGATGGCTATAGCAAAATTTCTCTTTGAATTCAAAAAGGAACACATGAAATTTCCCTGTAAATGTTTCTTACAAGTAGATGGAGGGAAAAAAATGTCTATGAAATCATAATATTGAAGATTAAAAATAACTAAGAAAAAGTATGATGGTGCCATGCAGAGATTTTCTTTAAAGATTTATTTATTTGAAAAGGAGAGAGAGAGAGAGAGAGAGAGAGAGAGAGAGAGAGATCTTCCAGGCACTAGTTCATTTCCCAAATGGCTGTAGTGGCTGGGGCTGGGCCAGGCCAAAGCCAGAAGCTTCATCCAGGTTTTCCACATGAGTAGCCGGGGCCCAAGCACTTGGAAACTCTTCCACTGCTTTTCCAGGCAGAATACAGGGGGTCTGGCTTGGAGGTAGAGCAGCCAGACTCAAGCCAACACCCATGTGGGATGCCAGCATCACAGGCAGCAGCTTAACATGCTGTAGCACAACACTTGCCCAAGTATGATGCTCATTTTGTTTTAAAGATTTATTTATTTATTTGAAAGGCAGAGTCACAGAAAGGCAGAGGCGGGCGGGGGGTCCTCCATCTGCTAGTTCAGTCTCCAGAAGGCTGCAATGGCCGGAGCTGTGCTTGTCTGAAGCTTGGTCTCCCACATGGGTGCAGGAGCCCAAGTACTTGGGCCATCTTCTCCTGCTTTCCCAGGCCATAACAGAGGGCTGGATCAGAAGTGGAGCAGCCGGGACTTGAACTGGTGCTCATATGGGATGCTGCCTCTGCAGGCAGTGGCTTAACCCACTATGCCACAGCGCCAGTCCCAGCATAGATGTATTTAAAGTCCAATTTTCCTGCAAATAAATCCAAGGAGCAAGTCAGATTTAACCTTCCAAGCAAACATCTAGGCCTTTGACTGAGCTGCACCCTCTTACAAGATGGTCACAGCTGAGGGTAAACTCACTGCATGAAGACCCACTTGGGCCACACAGGCCATGAATGTGGACCCTCAGCAGTGAAAACAGTTTGCAAAACCATCAGTAAATACTGCGTCTGCAGACCAAGCTGCAGCTCTGGTGATCCAACAAGCTGTTTACATCAGATCCATTTCAAGCTGTTAGCATGAAGATCACTTATGAAGAAAGACATTTTTTCAGGGCCGGAGCTGTGGCACAGAGGGTTAATGTCCTGGCCTGAAGCACCGGCATCCCCCATGGGCACCGATTCCATTCCTGGCTGCTCCTCTTCCAATCCAGCTCTCTGCTATGGCCTGGGATAGCAGTAGAAGATTGCCCCAGTTGTTGGGCCTCTGCACCCACTTGGGAGACCCAGAAGAAGCTCCTGGCTCCTGGCTTCAGATTGGTGCAGCTCTGGCCATTGTGGCCATCTGGGGAGTGAACCAGCAGGTGGAAGACCGACCTCTCTGTCTCTACCTCTCTCTGTAACTCTTTCAAATAAATAAAATAAATCTTAAAAAAAAAGAAAGACATTTTTTCAAGGATCCGTGCACATGGACAGGTGCATCACAGATTGCTCCTGGGCGAGTGGCAGGGTCAAAGTTTCTCCTCCTTCAGACCCTTTATTGGTGCATAGAGCACTGAGAGAGAAGAAGGATGCTTACAAAGGAAGCTAAGGCTAGGGATGGGGAGGGCGCAGGTTTTTACTACTGTACTTTTTTTTTTAATTTGAGAGACAAAGAGAGCTCCCATTTGCTAATTTACTCTTCCAAATGTCCACAATGGCTGAGCACTGGGTCTGGCCAAAGTCAGGAGACAGGAACCCAATCCAGGTCTCCCTGTGGGTGTCAGGGACCAGAGCAGGATTGCCGCCTCCCAGGGTGCACATTAGCAAGAACCCAGAACCAGAAGCCAAAGCTGGGCTTCAAAATCAAGCAGGCCAAAATGAGACATGGGCATCTTCCCTGTTGGTTAAATGCCTGCTCCACTGTACGCCTTGATGCAAAAAATTCCACAGAATCCAGAGACATTCTAAAAATCACAGTGTTATATAAATTACAGAATATGTTTCCCAATGGCTGTAATTGTCATCTTCATATTTCACAGATGAGGACATGGAAGCCCAAGGACTTAGGTAACCCGACCAAGGCAACACAGGTAGTGAGTGAACGGCCCAGCTGACATTCACTGGTGCTTTCTCTAGACTCACAGATACACTTGAATGGCATCAACAGGCATATGTCATCATTTCATTTTTTAATATTTTTATTTATTTGACAGATAGAATTACAAACAGTGAGAGAGAGAGACAGAGAGAGAGAGAGAGAAAGGTCTTCCTTCTGTTGGTTCATTCACAAATGGCCGCTACAGCCAGAGCTGCTCTGATCCGAAGCCAGGAGCCAGGTGCTTCTTCCTGGTCTCCCTCACAAGTGCAGGGGCCCAAGAACCTGGGCCATCTTCTACTGCTTTCCCAGGCCATAGCAGAGAGCTGGACTGGAAGAGGAGCAGCAGGGACTAGAACCAGCACCGATATGGGATGCCAATGCCTCAAGCAGAGGATTAACCTAGTGTGCCATGGCACCGGCCCTATCATTTCATTTTTAAAACCACAGGATAGGGACTGGCACTGTGGCATAGTAGGTAAAGCTGCCACCTATAGTGCCAGCATCCCATGTGGGCACCAGTTCGAGTCCTGGCTGCTCCACTTCCAATCCAGCTCTCTGCTAATGTCCTGGGAGAGCAGTGGAAGATGGCCCACATCCTTGGGCCCCTGCACCTGTGTGGGAGACTCAGAAGATGCTCCTGGCTTCAGATTGGCCCTGCTCCTGCCACTGTGGCCATTTGGAGAGTGAACCAGTGGATAGAAGACCTCTCTCTCTCTCTCTAACTCTGCCTTTCAAATAATAAATAAATCTTTTTTAAAAAAGTAGGATAAACACAAAATCACAAATAGAAACACACAAGCATAATAGAAATACAGAGATTGTCAGTTCTTTAAGAAAAGTGGCTATGTAAGACCAGCACACAACAATTATTATTCATTATGGAAGAATAATTATCTCTGGGCATATTGAATTTACTGTAATATTAAATATGGCTTTAAAAACCCAGAGGATCATTTATTACATGTATGCAGCATGGATTACATATAACCAAGGAAGCACTGGAAATTGTGTTTCTCTTGTTTGTGTGGCCTCTTTTGCTTTTTTTTCTTTTTCTTAATTCATTGTGCTCACTTGGCCCAGTCATTACACTTTGGAGTTCCATAGCACAGAGAAGTTGATATAGCAACTATGATGATTTGAATGGTTTTCTTTTTTCACTGTTTCTCAAAAATACATGATTTGCAGTTACAATGTTTTCCTTCACACAGTGCCTCCCAATGATCCAATCCCGCCATCAAGAAAAGAAATGAAATTGGCCAAATTGCCAACATTCCTCACCTCGCCACCCCTCAGGACAGCTTATTTGCGTGCTGCAATGAAGACTCTTATTAGCTCTTTCTCTTTCAGAGCCTCTGCCTTATGTTATGATCATAAAATAGCAAAGCATAATTTCTCTAGCTCTGTGATTTTGATCTTGCACATCCTATACAGTGTCATATAAGCTAGACACTTTATCATTTTCTCAAATTACACAGTGAGACAACTTGCAAGTGTTTTTAATGATCCATTAACGGGGGAGGAGGCAAGATGGTGGAATAGGAAGGGAGCACACTGATAGTCCGGAGAGAGATAGTTTAATAAAAGTGGAGATACTGCAGGTTCAAGGAAGAGTAGGGGAGGAAACGGCAGAAGAAACTCTTCCGGAATGTGTGATTCACAGCGGACCTGCGTGGAGAGCGTGGGAGCCCACAGTTCGGGACACCAGCGGCAGACTCAACACACCAGCGCTGGAACGTGAGGTGAGCCGAACCTCAATAGCCTGAGACACCGGCAGGCAAGCGGAGAGAGGAGACTAGAGGGAACGACCCCCAGGGGGGGAAAGTTCACCAGGCTAACTGGAAGAGAGAGAGAGAGAGAGAGAGAAAGGTGAGTGGTACGGACACGGGTTTCTCTCTCTCCGCTCACCTCTCAAGGGCGAGCAAGACAAAGAGCAGGCGCCATCTTGGACATACGTCATAAGCAGAGCAACCTCAGGTCTGCACCGGCCCTGAGCCTAGCAGAAAAACCTGACTCTGGGCGGGGCGAATTAACAGGAGATTAGGACCTAGTAAATTTGTGGTGCTACTGAACTGAGACTGTGAAAAAAGAGACAGTGGGGGAGAGAACTCACGGAATTCACGTGAGCACTCTCCAGAGACGCTACAATTCCGTAACTTTGGCAACCCAGTGGGAGACTGAAGGAGAATTTGAGCCCACTCTGAGGGCAGAACAGATTCCCTGTGTGGTGCTTGGGAAAGAGCTTCCGATCTCTGGCTCCTGTGGGTATATCATTTGCCTGCTAACTACCTCCAACTTCGTTCAGCTGTGCAGAATTACTTCCCTTTTGAATCAAAAAAAGAAAAAAAAAGAGAGAGAGAGAGAGATTTACCACGCCTAACCTGGGAGTGTCACCTTTGGCACGCCAAACAGAGCTCTCAGGCCACACCCATCTCAAGCCCTAAGGCTCCATCAAAAACAGATAGTCCACTTAATCTAGAGTCATAGTATAACAAGAAAAAGCACCACAGTGAAGAAACCAAATATCTCCAATATGCCAAATAACAAACGCAAAAACCGAGGTAATGATCCATTAACAAGTAATGAGGGGCCGGAGCCGTGGTGGAGTAGGTAAAGCTGCCGCCTGCAGTGCCGGCATCCCATTTGGGCGCCGGTTCTAGTCCTGGCTGCTCTACTTCCAATCCAACTCTCTGCTATGGCCTGCAAAAGCAGCAGAAGATGGCCCAAGCGCTTGGGCCCCTGCACCCACGTGGGAGACCTGGAAGAAACTCCTGGCTCCTGGCTTCGGATCAGCGCAGCTCCGGCTGTTGTGGCCAATTAGGGAGTGAACCAGCGGTTAGAATACTGACTCTCTCTCTCTCTCTCTCTTTCTCTTTCTCCCTCTCCTTCTCTCTCTCTCTTTCTCCCTCTCCTTCTCTCTCTCTCTTTCTCCCTCTCCTTCTCTCTGTGTGTGACTCTTTCAAATAAATAATCTTTTAAAAAAGGTAATGAAATATTTCTCTAGCACAGAATGAGCGCCTACTCCTTATCTTAAATCAAAGTTTCTCTTCTTGCCTAGTGAGTGTAACCAAGGTCATCACTTAGCCATGTCTGCCCTGGGCTTGGTGGAGTGCACGGTCATCGCTTATCCATGTCTGCCCTGGGCTCAGGAATTCAGGACACAGCCTGTGTGCTGGGTGCCCGCCGGCTTTCTGAGGGTCCTGTCAGCTCTGGTACTGCGGCACCGGGCTGTGTTAACTTTCATCTCAGTGACCTTGGACAGACCCGCTCTTGGAGGCTGCAATTCCCTAGTGACTCCGGAGCAGCTTCCACAACATATCTTGGAGGAATGGAGCCAGCTGCTGCAGCCTCTGCTGCTCAGCCCTGGCTCCTACCTCAGAAGTGAGCAGCTGTTGCCTAGCAATGGGGGCAGGGGGAGGGACCTGCCCTCTGGCAGGGGCCATGAGATGGAGTTGGTGGCATACAGTGAGGCTGGACAGGGGCAGGGGAGAGAGCCGGAGTCTCGTGGGCCACAGGTGCAAGGCTTCACCTGGATGTTTCCACTGGGAGCAAGGCAGGCTGTGTTCTGTTTGCACTTTGAGATTTTTCTGTCTGCTGTGCAGAAGTGAGGAGGCTCCTGCTGTGGTCCAGGCATGGCTGATGGGGGGCTCAGGCTGCGGGGGTGCCAGCAAGGGGCTCCACTGTACAGCAAACAGGTCAGATGGCAGCAGCTAGGTGAGTGGGGAGCCTGGGGCAGGACTGACTGATGGCTGGGTTTATGGCTTGGGGGACAAGCGGGGGGAGGAGGCTTTCCCCAAGGAGAACCACTGACCCCTGTCACCTAGTGACTGTGCCCCCACAGGACTGCTGATTCTGACCTCTGTGCATCAAGTCCAGAAGCACGTGCCTCCCAGTTATCCCGAGTCCCTGCACCAGGGCACTGGGGCGCCCTGAGCTGCCCCCATTTCACAGAGCAGATGCAGGACCCCAAGGGGTCACCAAGGCAAGCATAGGAGGATCCACAGCATGGCTGCCGACAGGCTGTCTCTCTTCCCAGGGAGCACTGAGTGGGCTGCAGGGTGGTGGCCACACAATGACCTCTCCTCAGGTCCTCCCACCACTGTCAGGGGTGCTGGGCCAGTCACACCACGGTTGCCCCAACAGGTGCAAAAGCCGCACCTCCAACATGGTGGTGGGACCTGCATGTGAGCCAGCGCTCAAGGCCAGCGCTGTGGCCGAGGGAGGGGAAGCCCTGGCTATGGAGGCTCCCGTGCACCTGCTGAGGGCAGCCTCAAGTGCAGCCAGAGGCATGTACTGTACATACACACATGTTTACATGTGTTCACACACACGTGTACAGTGTTCCTCCAGCCGATGACCGGTCATGGTGACCCGGAGCCTGGGCACTGCACTGTTTCTGCCTCCCTGAGACTGGAGGGCTTTAGCAGAGGAGGGAGAGGCCTGGGAGGGGGAAGTGACCTGCGGGGGCTGGCGGAGGAATGCGGATCCCAGCCCTGGGTCAGCGGCCCCTGGGTGACAGCCAGAGCCTCGGAGGGGGAGCAGCTCCCCACAGAGCCTGGGGAGGGGGCTGGGTGGTGCACTCCCCATAATCACGGCGCAATCAGCACTAATCAGCGCGTTCTTGAAATAGACCCAACTGGATGGGGAAGCGGGCGGCTGCGGCCGGCTTGCTCAGCAGCAATCAGAGATGGCGATTTTAGATCTGCAGCAACAACAGCTCTTTGTCTGCATGCTGGGGCCCTCACTGCTGCTCTGCTGAGCCCATCATGGGTGGGAGACAGAAACACCCCCTTGGGCCCATAGCTGCCCCAGCTGGGAGCAGGGGCTGTGCGGGCGCCCGGTCCAGCTGCCTGCAGGGTGAGGTCCATGCACTCCAGCACCACTACTGAGCACCTACTGTGCGCTGGGTGCACGTGCCGCTGCCTTGGGAAGAGGTGGGCTCCGTTCTGTAGTGACTGGAGGAGGGGCTCCCTGTAGGTTGCTCGGCTGAGAAGTGCCTGAGCTGGGGCGGCAGCCCCGTCTGTCACTCCCAGCTGTGTCTGTTGCTTTAAGGGATGGAGGTCTGTCGAGACACTGTCCCAGGTCACTGCAAACCCACACCCCCACGGCCCTCCCAGGCCTTGCAAAAATAGGGCTTACCGATCCTGACTGGCAGAGGGGGCCCAGCAAGGCTGCAGAGGGTGGTGAGGGGACTTGCCCTAGGTCACTGCAGAGTGCTGATGTCACTGAGCTGTGAGCATTCTCCAAGGCCCATCCTTGCACCCATGCCTTCCCGCCACGGCCCTTCTGAGTGAGGCTGGGTACATGGAGATTCCCCGGACCAGGTGCTATGGGGGTGCTGGTGGGCCAGCCTCACTCCCCCTTCTGTGGGGGGCACCCCCAATTTCCCCCAGGGTGGTAGCACTCAGGCCCCCACAGTGGCATCAGGTGAGGCTGGGGGTGCTCTGCTGTAGCCACCCAGCTATGAGCACCAACCGGTGGGAGACAAGGAGTCACAGGGCTGGTGGGGAGGGGGCTGCATGGGAGGTGGCAGCGTGGGTGGGTGGGGAGGGGAGGCCATGCAGCAGGCCAGTGACAGTGGAAGGTCGAAGGTCGGCAGAGCGGCAGGGGACAGAGGGAGGGGTGAGCCTGAGGGTCACAGGAGGCAGAGCAATGTGGCTCAGGGCTCAGGAGCGAGCAGTGTGTGGTGACGCGGTTCCTACCTGGGCCGCCCAGGGCCACCCACCACTCCTCTTCTGGGCCCCCTTCCAGACCCCCACAGCTGCGGTGCACCTTCCCCTTGCTCCGGGGTGACAAGAGCCCCCTGCCAGGCTCCCAGCTGCCACTCAAGCCCCATGCAGCCACTGGAAGGGCTCCATTAAGACAGAGATCAGCACATGTCCCTCTCTGCCCCCACCCCCATCAATGGCTGCCAAAGCCCCCGAGGCCCCCCTGACCTCATCACCACCATCACTGTCACATCGCCTTCTGCCACTCACCTTGGCTCATCTTGCTCCGGCCTGCTGGCCTCCTAGCTGAGCCGTGAGCACTACAGAGATGCTTCTGCCCCAGGGCCTTTGCACATGCTGCTCCAGCACCTGCAGCCACAGGTTCCCTCCCTCGCCTGCCCAGCCCATCCAGAGTCCCAGCTGGCCCCACTTTTTCCGGGCCCTCCCCTTCTCTCCCTGCTTTATTGCAGTCACATCATTTTACTGAGCTCTGCCATCCTCAAAGCCAGCATTGTCTTGTCTCCTTTCACTCAACGCCAGCTGCCTTGGCGCCCAGTCACGACGTGGTTGGACGGTGGTGGAGGTGGGGGTCCCAGGAGAGGAACCTGGTGGGGGAGACTGAGCTTGAGCCATGATGGCCAAAACCACAGGGCCATCCACGTGGCAGCCAGGTGGGCAGGCGCCTATCTCGGTTTCCTCATCTGTCCACTGGACTGAGCATCCCAGCTCCCAGGGGGTGTGGGGCGCCAGCTGATGGGCAGAGCAGTTCAGGGTGGCAAGCACTCCGCCACACTAGGCCATGGCAATGGTGTGGGGCGGCTCCTGCTGCCTCCTGCCCCTCCCCCAGCCTGCCACAGGAGAACTGTGTCCCCCTCCTGCTGTGCCTTGGCTTGTTGCCAGGGGCCAGTAGAGTTTTTTGCAAAATAGCTTCCAGGGCTCTGCTTTGGGGATTGGGAGCCCCAGAGGTGTCCTTTGTTGAGAAAACAACTCGGTGACACTGAGAAAAGTGCAGAAAACCTGTGCTAGCTGAAATCTCCCCAGACCAGTGTCACTCCTGTGACTGTTAGTTGTCGGAAATGCAATCAACTCTTCAGGAAGGCATCAATTCATATTCAGTAAAATGACTGATTCAGCCATAGATAAATGTTGATAGGGACATGAAGAGCATGGAGCCCTCATAAACTTCCAGTAAAATAGTGCAGCCAATATGGACAGTAATTCGGCAGTTTCTCAGCATGTTCTACATGGGACTGTTTAGTGACTCAGCAGTTTCTCTCCCAGGTATGCCACTAAAAGATACAAAATCCACATGCCCAGAAAGGCTCCCTGCAGTGGTATTCATGAAAGCCAAATATGAAAGCAACCCAAACACTAATGTGTAAGAAAAACAGTGTGCAGTGTATCTTTTACAATGACAGAATTTGGCAATAAAATTAATTAAGAAATGAAAAACCACTAAAATAATGAAAGTCAAAATAATTTTTTAAAAAAAGAAAAATTAGAAGCAAAACCCTACACATTGTAGCATCTCCAAAAATGGGCAAAAACTGAGTTTTGAGCTTATAGTGATGTTTCCAGCTAACTTGGATGAGAAAGCAATAAAGAACTGCTCAAAGGGAGATCCGAAAACTCTGAATGTGGTGAGAACCATAAATAATAAACACACAAGTAACAGAATGAGTATATGCCTTCAAAAGATTTGTTCTTAAAATAAGATTCAAAGCATAGAAAAAAATTGAATATAAGAAAATAAACAAGTGTAGTTTTAAGGTTTATTTTAGAGGTTTGCCTGTATGCCTATTGGTGAATGTGAATTATATACAGGACGAATCTAAGACTATTTTTTAAAGATTTATTTAGTCATTTGAAAGCCAGAGTTACACAGAGAGAGGACAGGCAGAGAGAAGCAGAGGTCCTGCACCAGCTGGTTCACTCCACAATTGGCCACAATAGGTAGAGCTGCATCGATTCAAAGCCAGGAGCCAGGAGCTAGCAGCTTCTTCCTGGTCCCCACGCAGGTACAGGGGCACAGGGACTTGGGCCATCCCCTACTGCTTTCCCAGGCCATAGCAGAGAGCTGGATCAGAAGTGGAGCATCTGGGACTCAAACCAGTGTCCATATGGGAAGCCGGTGGTACAGATGTTAGCTTTACCCACCACACCACCGGCCTCAATCTAAGACTATTTTTACCATGCTATCTGCTGCCCCCACTCCCCGCCTAGTATTTTACTTCCAATTCTTTTAAATTATCAATATGGCTAATCAAATCTCTGTGCATCATTGGCTTATATTCTGAGTAATTATGAAGATTGACAATAATTGTGATGCAATTTTGTTTTAGAGCCAGAGTGAAGAGTTTAGAACACTGTGAGAATGGCAATGAATTGAAAGTACTCTTTTTTTATGCTACTTGACTATTAAAAATAAAGTTTAGGCAAATATTTCTTCTAAAGTGTTTTTAGGGAGTATTAGAAATCCTGATTCCGACCTTTTGCTAGTGAAATATGTTCTGTCCCACCTTGGAGAAATGAAATGTGTAGAATATACTCCCACGCAAAGTTGGTTGATAGACTCTGTAATGCCCTTCCAAAAGCTTATTGACAGCATTTTGCCTTCATTTGGAAAATTAATGAAAGTGAAAGATAATTATGTATGTGTGGATTATCCATGAGAACAGCTCTAAACTTCACCATCTGAAACCTCAATGATCAGAGTAGTCTTCATTTTGACTGTTTTGCCTTGGCTTTCTTTCCTTTTTACTAGGATAAATGTCTTTTCAAATGAGGGCTGGGTTAGATTAGCACTTTTCTACAAAATAATCCAGATTTTTAAGTGTTTGTTAAGGTAGTTATGGGGGTCTGTGTGCTTGGGTCCCAATTTGAAAGAACTCAATTGATATAGGGCATGTAACTAAACTGTTAACATTATTGTCATTAGCAGTATTGCTAAGTATTTTATTTTTGTCTTATTGTTCCTCATTTTATTCTTGGCTTTTGATGTTTTCAAAATTTACAGCAGGAAACCATAAGAAACTATGGACTGTTGCATTTGAAGGTTTATGTATTTATTTTAAATTTCATGTTTGTAAACAGTGCTGGTATTTCTTTTGCTTTATTTTTAAGTACAATCGAATTTCACTAAGAAGTGACAGCTGGCAATGCATGTACCTCAGCATAGACAGGCAATCTAAATAGTAAGGTTGGGTACTCTGGGCTTATTGCTATACAGTGCCAAGTCTCTTTGAGAGAATGGATGACAAACATCTTTAGCTTCCAATCAGTGAAATTTCTGTATTTTTTTTTGACAGGCAGAGTGGATAGTGAGAGAGAGGCAGAGAGAAAGGTCTTCCTTTTCCATTGGTTCACCCCTCAAATGGCCGCTACAGCCGTGCACTGCAACTGGCGCACTGCGCCGATCCAAAGCCAGGAGCCAGGTGCTTCTCCTGATCTCCCATGGGGTGCAGGGCCCAAGCACTTGGGCCATTCTCCACTGCACTCCTGGGCCACAGCAGAGAGCTGGACTGGAAGAGGAGCAACCGGGACAGAATCTGGTGCCCCAACCAGGACTAGAACCTGGGGTGCCGGTGCTGCAGGCGGAGGATTAACCTAGTGAGCTGTGGCGCTGGCGAAATTTCTGTCTTAAAAATCCAAAATTTTGAGGCCAGCACAGTGTCCTGGTGGGTAAAGTTGCTGCTTGTAGTGCTAGCATGCCATATAAGTGCTGGGTTGAGTCCCGATGCTCCACCTCTGATCCAGCTCCCTCTAATGCACCTGGGAAAGCAGTGGAAGATTGCTCAAGTACTTGGTCCCTGTATCCACAAGGGAAACCCAAAAGCTGCTGGATCCTGGCTTCAGATTAGCTCATTTCCAGCTATTGTGGCCACTTGGGGAGTAAACCAGCAGATGGAAGATCTCTCTCTCTCACCGTCTGGAACTTTACCTTTCAAGTAAATAATAAATCTTTGAAAATGAAATAGTCCAGAATTTAACAACTGCAAATGTACTATTTTATTTCTTTTTAATCATAATGTACAACCTTAAAACAAGTCAGACTAGACTCACTTTCAGTACTGGGTTGTACAAAAACAACAAGGGATTCATAGGAGATTGCTTAGCATAAATAAACAAGGGCACATTGAGAAGATTTTAGAAACGTGGAATTGAAAGATAAGTATTTCTACAAAAATATTTAAATCTATGCATAGTTTTATCATAGTACATTTTTCTATCAACATTTAAGACTCATCAGATCGCATCATGAAAACACAGTATTACTTTTTTCCAATATAAGAACATTACATCAGCATCACAGTTATCTGATTTCATGAATATTTATTGTTGTTCAGCCATGCATTTCTTTGCAACTTAATGAGCAATGATTACTTCATTTTTTCCACATGTCAGACATGTCCAAGAAACAAAGGAGGGCAAATAACTGGGTCTTTTCTTTGGTCATTATTAAAAGCGATTAAGGAAACATAAGTCAAAGTAAAAAAAAAACCTATTTCAGGAATTAAAACAGAATCATTCTTTTGTAGGAACTATAGTCTTTACCAACCTACTTAGAGAAATGTGTGAAATTCCTGAGTAAAATTCTGACTACATAGATCAAAATCTATCATATTTTGAAAATCAAATTCGCAAAACACAAATATAACATAAAATAGAAAACCTCATACATAAACCAAGTACGTTAAATCACATTTTGAAAACTGCAACCAAGAAAAAAAGTTAAACAACCAAAATTTCAGGCTTACAGGTATATTTCAAACTTCTAAGGAAGAAAAAGGAAACCTGTTCCCAAACCTATGCAAATGGAAATAAGCTGAGAATAGTTTTAATTTCTTTTGGAAAATCAGCATTACATCGATGATGATGATGCAAGTGTACCAGGATTTGAAATGATTTTTAAAAGCATACCTTTCATAAGCAGATACAAATATCATAAGCAAAGTATTATTATTATTATTTTTGAATTTTAATTTAAAATTTATTTGAGAAACGCAGAGACACACCACCACCATCCCTCCCACTTGCTGGTCCACGCCCCCAAATGCCCACAAAGGCTGCCCTATCCCCGGAGAGCTGGGCGGGGCAATCAGTTCCGGCCACCCAATCCCGGGAGGATGGGCGGGGCCGTCTGTTCCGGTCACACCTGACCCCGCCCCCACTTCCCCCACCCAGGCAGGTGCTCCGCGACCACAAACTGCCTGCAGACGCTGCTGCAGCACCTGACCTCGCACAGCCTGACCATTGTGCGGCAGGCTCTGGAACCTGTCCGCCAGCAGAGCGCGGGACCAGGAGCTGGTGTGGGACCTGGGCGCCGTGGGCATGCTGCACAACCTGCTGGCCCACCGGCCCGCCAAGCACCAGGCGGCCGCCACTGCCGTGTCCCCCCCGCACCTGCATGCCCAGCCTCTACGTGCGCAAGCAGTGGGCGCTGGAGATGGAGCTCGGCCCGGCACCTGGGCCGGGCGCACCCACTGCTCTGGCTCAAGGCGGCCCACGCCAGCCTCTCCAACGACAGCCTCAATAGTGGCAGCACCAGTGACGGCTACTGACCGCGGGAGCACAAGCGGCCCTGCCCGCTGGCCGCGCTGGCCGCGCACCGCGAGGAGCTCCTGGGCGGGCAGCCGCGGCCCGCTGGGCTCGACCTCGACCTGCGGGGTGGCCAGGCCGAGGGGCCCACCCGGGACGCCGCCAGCGCCGACGCCCGCGTGCCCACCATCAAGCTGTCGCCCACCTATCAGCACGTGCCGTGCCGCTGCTGGAGGCCGCGGGCAGGGCAGGCGCGGGGGCCCCCTGCGGCCCCAAGGCAGCCCCCGCGGCTCGGAAGCAGGCCTGGCTGCTGGTGGAGGGCCTGAGCCAGGTGCCCGAGAAGCTGGGGGCCACCCGGACAGCTGCGGCCAGCAGGGCGCTGCAGAGGCTGGTGGCGCAGGAGGGGCCCATCTCGCTGTCCCACTGCAGCTCGCTGTCCTCGACCGGATGCCCAGGCCCCAGCGAGGCCGGAGACTTGGACAGCAACTCCTCCCTCGAGGGCCTGGAGGAGGCTGGCCCCGAAGAGGCGGAGCTGGACCGGGCGTGACGCGGGCCGGGGCCTGACCTTGGAGGATGTCACGCCATCCAGCTGTGTGCAGGAGACACCGCTGGTGCTGAGCCGCTGGAGCTCCGTGAGCTCCCTGGGCAGCTTTGAGAGCCTGTCCATCGCCAGCTCCACCCCCAGCGACCCCTGCAGCGGGCTGGGCAGCGGCAAGGTGAGCCCCAGCAAGCTGCCTGACAGCCCCGGGCAGGCCATGCCGCCCAGCCTCAGCAAGGCGCCGCAGGCCGCGCCGCCCGGCCAGCCCCAGAGCAGCCAGTTCAGCCTGCAGTGGGAGAGCTACGTGAAGCGCTTCCTGGACATCGCCGACTGCCACGAGCGCTGCCACCTGCCTCCGAGCTGGAAGCCGGCAGCGTCCGCTTCACTGTGGAGAAGCCGGACGAGAACTTCTCCTGCGCCTCCAGCCTCAGTGCGCTCACCCTGCGCGAGCACTACGTGGAGCTGCTGCTGCTGCTGACCGCGGCGCCTGCGGGGGTCGCGGTGGCGCCGGGCACCGCCCGCGAGAAGAGGATGTGGGACGACAGGAGCGGCCGGCGTCCGCGGGCTCCCGGACCCGCAAGGCCGCGGACCAGGAGCTGGAGCTGCTGCGCGCTGCCAGTCCTGGTCTACATGCTGGGGCCCGCCCTGGCCCTGGAGGACGACTCGTGCACTGACTCGGCCGAGGGCATGCCTGTCAACTTCTCCAGCGCAGCGTCCCTCAGCGAGGAGACCCTGCAAGGGCCCCCCAGGGAGCAGCCCCAGGGGGCCGGCTGGACAGGCAGGAGCCCGCCGGCCTCGTGGTCCCCACCAGCCAGGTCTCCAGGCACCGGCTTAAGGCCGGGGTCGCCGGCCGGAGCCCGGAGCAGGTCCGGGGCACAGGGAGGAGCCGGCCGGGCTGGAGCTGCCCCTGGGCCAGCTCCCAAGTGCCCACTTGGACCGGGGTCAGCGGGGAAGGGGGGAGGCAGTCCCTGTGCCTCACGACGCCCACGAGGAGGCCGTGTACTGCTTCTACGACTCTGACGAGGCGCCCTCCTTGGCCGGGCCGCCCCATCCCGCAGGCCCTGAAGCGGGGCAGGAAGGAGGCCCGGGTCCCAGCCAAGGCAGCCGCTCCGGCCCAGCCGCCCCAACCCCCCGGGGCCCAGCCCAGGCTGATCGCAGGTAAGACCCTACCTTGCTACTCCCTGAGCTCCTCGGCTACCTTGCTCAAGGCTGTGAGCGACCGGCCAGCCACCTGGGAGGCCTGGAGCCCACGGTCCCCCAGGCCCTGCACCAAGGAGGCAGGCGCGACAGCTCCCCCAGCCCGCGCTCCGAGGAGGCACTCCCGCGCTGCTGCATCGGCTCAGCCATGCCCAGGCACAGGCCCTCGGCCTCTGGCCTCCAGCGCTGCAAGGCTCGGGCTGCTGGGCAGGACAAGCGGCCGGCAGAGGCGCCCTGGGACTTCGGCGAGGAGGCGGCCGGCTCAGACCAGGCCTCCGACCTGGACAGCGTCGAGTGGCGGGCCATCCAGGAGGGCGCCAATTCCATCCTCACATGGCTGCATCAGGCGGCCGCGGCGGCACCCCGCTAGGCGGCCTCCGAGTCCGACTCGCTCCTGTCCCTGGGGTCTGCTCTGTCCATGGACCCCTCCCCACAGCTATCCAATCGCAGGAGCAGGCGCCAGCCCGGGGCGGGGCAGGGAGGGCAGTGCCCGGCGGCCAGAGAAAGGGAGCCTGGCCTCAGCCAAAAGCGCTCGAGCCCCCGCGCCCCTGGTGGCCCGAGAAGCCGCACGCTGTTCAATAGGTAGCAGCGGGGGTGCCGGCCATTCTCCAGGGGCGGACAGTGATTTACGTGCTCTGCCCGGCCACCCGGCCCCAGCCCAAAGCTGTCCCTGGCCCCGGGCCACACTGAGGAAGGCGGCGGAGCCCCCCAGCCTGGCACAGCCAGCAGCCGCAGGCAAAGCGCCAGCGCCCAGGAAGCAGCGCTCTCGGAGCCTGCACCGGCCGGGCAAGATCTCGGAGCTGGCGGCGCTGAGCCACGCCCGCCCCCCCCCCCCCCCAGGAGTGCCACCCACCCTGCTCCTCTGGCCTAGACCCCTTCTTCAAGCTCCTCCCAGACCTCGCCCGCCTCTCAGCCTCTGCCCAGGAAGTCGCCCCCCTCCACCCCAGCTGCAGGGTCTCTGCCTGGCTCAGCAGCCCCCCGCGTGCCCAAGACGCTGGCACGGGCCCTGCTGGCCAAGCACCACAAGACACGGAAGTCGCCCGTGCGGATCCCGTTCATGCAGAGGCCGGCCAGGCGCGGGCCGCCGCCGCTGGCCAGGTCCGCCCCAGAGCCGAGCCCCAGAGGCCGCGAGGGGGCGGCGGGGGCGCGTGGGGGCCGACTGGGCCTGGTGCGTGTGGCCTCCGCCCGCTCCAGCGGCAGCGAGTCCTCCGACCGCTCGGGCTTCCAGCGCCAACTGACCTTCATCAAGGAGTCGCCCGGCTTGCTGCGTCGCTGGCGCACGGAGCTGCTGTCCGACTCCGCCTCCACCTCCCAGGGCGCGTCGCCCCGCCGCGGCCGGCCCGCGCTCCCCGCCGTCTTCCTCTGCTCTTCGCGCTGCGACGAGCTGAGGGCGGCCCCGGGGCAGCAGCCAACCCGGCCAGGATCCGGTCCCGGCCCCGGCCCGCGCGCACCAGCGCACCAGCTCTGAGAGCCCTTCGCTCCTGCCCGTGAGCGCCTCCGTGCGGCCGGAGGCGGTCAAGCGCTACTCCTCCCTTCCCCACGTCAGCGTGGCCCGCAGGCCCGATGGCGGGGCCCCAGGAGCCCCCAGCCCAGCGCACACCACCCGGAGCCACGGGAGCGACGGCGAGGCGCGGCCACTGCCCAGGGTGGTCGCGCCAGGCACGACATGGCGGCGCATCCGGGACGAGGACGTCGCACACATCCTGCGCAGCACCCTGCCCTCCTCGGCCCTGCCGCTCCGGGGCGCCTCGCCCGAGGAGGGCCCCGCCGGCCCCCCGCTGCAGAAGACCAGCGTCGCCACGGTGCAGACAGAAGAGGTGGCCCAGCCCAAGACCAACGCCAGCGCGTCCCTGAGCCTGGAGAGCAGGCAGTAGCCCCCCGCGCCAACCGGCGCCCAGGCCACCCTCCTGGGCAGCGACATGGATGGGCCGGTCCCGGCCAAGGCACGGTGGGCAAGGCAGGCGTGGCGGGGGGTGCTGGCTCTGTGCCTCCCTCCCAGCTTCCTCTGCACGGACCACGTGGACAGCACAAGGACCACGGGACCCCAGGGCCATCACAGCCTGGGGACCGGAGCCTCATCACACCCCAGGAGCCTGAACGCAGCAGGAGAGGGGCCCCATGGCCCTGCCCATCTCCACGGAGGAGCGCGATGTAGAGAGAGCCAGCGACCTCTTTCCTGCAGAATCCGGCTGGGAGAAGGGAACCTGCGGGTGGCTGCCCAGCAGGGCTACCCCCACACCCCATCCCCCAGGAGGGGCTCCACCTGCTGTATCCTGTGCTCCACACCCTTGGGCCTTGGCCAGACAGCCGCAGGCAGCAACCCGAGCGGGCGCCCCCTTCAGGCCCCACCCGTGCCCTGCAGGACACAGCCCAGGAGGAGTTGGGGTGGCCCCCAAGCTCCGGGGTGCACCCCAGGAGCCACGCACTTCCTTCTAGGCCACGGCTGCCAAGCAGGGGTCCTGGGGAGCGTGGGGCAGCCGGCCAGAAGATGACCAGCAGCGGGAGTGAGGCAGCGCCCGAGGCCTCCGCACACAGGGACTGCTGGGTGTCCTCAGGCCTGGGGCTCGGGGCTGCTCCCGGATCAGTGAGGGGGAGATGCAGGCACAGCTCACCCCGCCCAGCATGGGGAGATCACAGAGTGACCTTTGGGCAATGGAGCTGAGGCGGGGCTGCAGGCCCTGTCCTGGGGACCTGGTCTTGCCCAGCCCCTGACCCTGGACACCAGTACCCCCCCCCCCGCCATTCCCAGGGCCACTCAGGATGGGCGGCCACTTGGCAGCCTTCCCTCCGCCCACCCGCCTGTTCCTCACACCCTGCAGCACCCGTCCCACGTGTACTTAGCGCGCCACTGCCAGCACCCCATGTAAAGCCGCGGGCTCCCCCGCGGAAGTGGGGAAAGTGGCTAGGGGGAACTGCCCTTCCACGGAGGTGGAAGGGTCGGTAGCCAACCCGGGAAGAACCAGCAGCAAACCCGGGAAGGGCCGAGCAGACAAAAGAACAGCGCAGGGTCCTGTGTCGTTCCTCCACGAAGACGGGGAGCGACACCTGAATACACGTTTCTTCTCTTTTTCTCCGAGCTCTCTCTGTCTTTCAAATGAATAGCTAAGTATTTTGTAAAAAGAAAGAAAAAATGACCAGAGTACTATAGTTTTCTAATGTACTTCAGATTTCAGTAGCTAAATTCTCTAAGAATAGTGCTTTCGCTTCACTCTTCCTCCCTTATCTGTTTTTCATATGAAAAGATATGAATGCTGGTGGAAAATACTATCTAAGCCCCAGCTTATTAATAGTTTATAGATGACACTGTCATGAGAACTGTGGCCAAGTCATAGCAACCTTGGTGTCTGTGACGGCTGTGTCATCCTTTGCATGAGCTGATATGATGTGGGAGGCGCCCTTGCCAATGTTCCTTTGCTTAATATTCACCTGTAACACAGACACCAATGGCTTTTCACTATTTAAAACACAATGAAATCCATATATTGGGAAATTTATATTTTAATTAGAAGTTCTGTCAAATAACCTTCATTTGATACAATGGAAAGCGAAGTGTTTACAGTAATGAGGAAGTTACCGTAAGCTTACATTCTTTAAACTTAAAGAAATATTTTTACAGTTGTTTCCATTTTTATCTGAACATTTTCAATGCACCTTTACTATAGTGAGTATTTTATTTTATTGCTTGTTCATTTCCTGTTTATTTGTAATATTTGCTGTCAGAGGCAAAATGTACAAACTATTACAAAGCAAATTTGATTTCCAGTACAAGAAAAATGCTAGCTTGTGTAATATAAACCCGTGTACACATGTCTATGTCTGTGTCACCAGCATCCGAACGTACACTTGCCCAGAGGGGCTCTGACCCAGCTGTCACACACACAGCCGTGTTCTCGCCGCCAAGGCCTGCCCACTCCAAGGCATTTTATCTTTTACATTATACTCTCTCTGCCTGTTTGTGTCCCACAGTATCCTCCAAAAGTGTGTGTGGGAAATTCATTTTTATGCTGTTCACTTGTGCTCACACATTTAATATAAGAATCAAAAAGTTATTTAGGTTTATAAAACACCATTTCACACTATCTTTATCCATTTCCTCCTAGTCTGGCCTTTGTCCATCTACGTGTGTTAGTCCAGATGGAAGAGAATATGTTTCCCCCGGCACTGCCTTCCCTGACAAATTATGTAAAAGCCTTCTTTTTCTTTTTTCATTTTAATTTTTAATTAGTTTCTAGCAGATTCAATGTGTTTAGTAGATACAATTCTAAGAACATATGATAGTCCCTCTCATCCCTTCTCTCCCTCCTATCCTCTTTCCTTCTCCCCCCTTTTTTTTTGGTTTTTAGTTTTTGAGATAACATATTTTAAACTTACATTACACTAAAAGGCTTAATACTTTGCTAAATAAGAAGTTAAACAAGTAAAAAGCCAAAAGACACTAGTTTAGTGGGAATATAGACATGGCCATAAACAATAACTGAATGGGAAAATGACCATTTCACCTATATAAATTATAAAGTAATCAAGATCATTAAAACTATAGTTGGAAACATTTTTAAAGGAATTATTCATTTATTTGAAAATCAGAGTCATAGAGAAAGGGAGAGACACAGAAAAAGAGAGAAAGATCTTCCATCCATTGGTTCAATCCATGATGGTCACAATGGCCAGGGATGGGCCATACCAAAGCCAGGAGCCAAGAGTTTCATTCAATCTCCCATATGGGTGCAGGGAAACAAGTACTTGGGTCATCCTCCAGCTATTTTTCCCAGTTCACTAGCTGGGAGCTGGGTTGGAAGTGGAGCAGCCAGGACTTGAACTGGCAGCCATATGGAATGCTGGCACAACGGCTTTACCCTCTATGCCACAACATCAGCCCCTAATATAACATTCTTAATCATTGGTTTCACAAAGATATAAAACAAAGTTTTACAAAACCATTTTTGCTGCAATACTGATACACACTGACATTTCATTCTTTTTCTTCTTTTTTTGTATGTTTCTTAACTTTTTACCACATATAAGGGAGAGTATACCATATTTGTCTTTCTGGGTCCAAGCCTTATTTTTCTTAAATTATTTTTCATTATCTGAGGTTTACCTAACTTATAGTAAATGAATTTCCTTTTAGCATAACCACATTTAAGTTGAAAATCAAATATTTGCCTTCTATCAAGAAAAGCAATGCTTATTTAAAAATTATAGAAGCAACAAAAAAAAACCCAAAAACATTCTCTTGTTACTATTTTTTAAATGAAGATCTGGATCCACATGGTATTAAATGTCCTGCAAATTTCCAGGAATATTTATTTAATTTTTATTTATTTTTTTAGTTGACAGGTAGAGTTATAGACAGTGAGAGAGAGAGACAGAAAGGTCTTCCTTCCGTTGGTTCACTCCCCAAATGGCAGCTATGGCTGGCGCTGCGCCGATCCGAAGCCAGGAGCTAGGCACCTCCTCCTGGTCTCCCATGGGGTACAGGGCCCAAGCACTTGGGCCATCCTCCACTGCCCTCCCGGGCCACAGCAGAGAGCTGGACTGGAAGAGGAGAAGCCAGGACTAGAACCCGGAGCCCATATGGGATGCTGGCGCCGCAAGTGGAGGATTAACCAAGTGAGTCATGGCACTTGGCTCCAGGAATGTTTATTTAAAAACCATGCTTTTGTTTTAAAATTTAGAAACTGCTTCAGGATTCTGATATGAAAATTTATAGAAGCAGAAATAATCATAACAAATAGCGATATAATCAAAACAAAAAGAGGGTTCATTAGACCAATGTAACCAGAAACTGAAGTACTAAAAACTAATTCAAAAATTAAGAAATAAAATTCAATTAATATATGGAATGAAAAGCCCTCCAAGGTCAAGTCAGATATATTATTCTAATAAAACTACAGTTAAAGAGTAGGACATCTGTATTTCTAATAATTTAAATTACATAGAGGTCGGCGTCATGGCTCACTTGGTTAATCCTCTGCCTGCGGCACGGCATCCCATATGGGTGCTGGGTTCTCCTCCCGGCTGCTCCTCTTCCAGTCCAGCTCTCTGCTGAGGCCCAGGAAGGCAGTGGAGGATGGCCCAAGTGCTTGGGCCCTGCACCTGCATGGGAGACCAGGAGAAGCACCTGGCTCCTGGCTTCAGATTGGTACAGCATGTCGGCTGTAGCGGCCATTTGGGGGGTGAACCAATGGAAGGAACACCTTTCTCTCTGTCTCTCTCTCTCTCACTGTCTAACTTTGCCTGTAAAATAAGTAAAAATAAATAAATAAATAAAAATAAAGAGTCATTATCTTTAAAAATTACATAATGTTTATCAGGAAATAGCTCAATGATGATCCTAAGTTACAATTTAGGCACCACACAAACACTAATGCAAGAGGGAAGTAAAATAAAGACACAAATATGTGATGTGAAAAAAAATTTAACCTCAAAAATTTTGTTATAAACCAACAGTGTTTACAATCTGATGAAATATTGAATAGGTAATGGTGAAATTTTTTTCTCTCTTTTTTAATTTAGTAAATATAAATTTCCAAAGTACAGTTTATGGATTACAATGGCTTTCCCCCCATAATTTCCCTCCCACTCGCACCCCTCCCATCCCCACTCCCTCTCCCATTCCATTCACATCAAGATTCACTTTCAATTCTCTTTATATACAGAAGATCGATTTAGTATATATTAAGTAAAGAGTTCATCAGTTTGCACCCACACAGAAACACAAAGTGTAAAATACTGTTTCAGTACTAGTTATAGCATTACTTCACATTGGACAACACATTAAGGACAGGTCCCACATGAGGAGTAAGAACACAGTGACTCCTGTTGTTGACTTAACAATTTGACACTCTTGTTTATGGTGTCAGTAATCTCCCTAGGCTCTAGTCATGAGTTGCCAAGGCTATGAAAGCCTTTTGAGTTCGCCGACTTCGATCTTATTCTGACAGGGTCATAGTCAAAGTGGAAGTTCTCTCCTCCCTTCAGAGAAAGGTACCTCCTTCTTTGATGACCCATTCTTTCCACTGGGATCTCACTCACAGAGATCTTTTATTTAGGTTTTCTTCTTCTTCTTTTTTTTTTTTTCCAAAGTGTCTTAGCTTTCCATGCCTAAAATACTCTCATGGGCTCTTCAGCCATATCCAAATGCCTTAAGGGCTGATTCTGAGGCCAGAGTGCTTTTTAGGACATCTGCCATTCTATGAGTCTGCTGTGTATCTCGCTTCCCATGTTGGATCATTCTCTCCCTTTTTGATTCTATCAGTTAGTATTAGCAGACACTAGTCTTGTTTGTGTGATCCCTTTGACTCTTAGACCTATCAGTGTGATCAATTGTGAACTGAAATTGATCACTTGGACTAGTGAGATGGCATTGGTACATGCCACCTTGATGGGATTGTATTGGAATCCCCTGGCACGATTCTAACTCCACCATTTGGGGCAAGTCCGATTGAGCATGTCCCAAATTGTACATCTCCTCCCTCTCTTATTCCCACTGTTATATTTAACAGGGATCACTTTTCAGTTAAAATTCAAACACCTAAGAATAATTGTGTGTTAATTACAGAGTTCAACCAACAGTACTAGAACAAAACAAAGAAAAAATACTATACTAAAATGGATAAAGTATTACATTGTACATCAACAGTCAGGACAAGAGCTGATCAAGTCACTGTTTCTCATAGTGTCCATTTCACTTCAACAGGTTTCCCCTTTGCTGCTCAGTTAGTTGTCACCGATCAGGGAGAACATATGATATTTGTCCCTTTGGGACTGGCTTAATTCACTCAGCATAATGTTTTCCAGATTCCCCCATCTTGTTGCAATTTTAAACGTTTGGATGCAGGTGTAGTGGTTTTTTTTATGGTTTTACTTTGCATTTCTCAGATGATGAATGATACTGAGTACCATTTTGTATTGCTTTCCATCCATTCATTATGTGTAGTGTCTGTTCAAGCCTTTTGCCCATTATTTAATTAAGTTATGCTTGTTCTTATTTTTGGTTTTTTAAGGTGATTTGCATATTATAATGAGTCATTTGTAATATATATTATTTTCCAACTTTTTCTCTTGATCTGCGGTTTGTTTTATATTCTCTTAACAATGTCTTTTGAAAACCAGAAATTTTTAATTTGATGAGGGTACAAGTGGTCTATTTCTTTCTTTTATGCATACTTTGTTTATCATATCTAAGCAATCTTTGCTTAAATGAGGAAGGCATAAAGCTACTCATGTTCTTCTCAAAAATTTTCAAAATTTTGGTTTCCCATTTGAGACCATGATCCATTTTCTGCAATCTTCTAAATCCAATGATAATTTAGTGTGTTTATGTATGGATAAGCAATATTTCCTGCATCAATTATTTCAAAGCCCATTCTTTTATCTTGAATTATTTCAGATCTTTCTAAGTCATGTGTTTGTGTATGGATGAATATATTTTAGCCACTCTATTCTTTGCATTAAGTTCTTTATTGTCTGATGCTATCTTGATTACTGTGGCTTTAAAAATAATTCTCAAAATCTTATAGTGATAGCTCACTTTACCCTTTTGTTATTCCTTATCCAGGGTAGGGGGTGCATCTTACATGCTTTGTATTTAAATATTGTGAAATTCTTCATAGGAACTATTTCAAGACGTTGAGTAGGATGGTGTTGAATCTACAGATAAATGTTAGGAGAATATATGTTTTAAAGATATTAAATGTTCTGCTATATAAGCAATGTAAATTATTGTATTAATTTATTCTTTCTTTAATTTCTCTCAGCAATAATTTTTTAATTTCCAGAATAAATGTCTTAATTATTATTAGATTTTTCCTTAGGTATTTCATTTTTCAGGTTGTTAAAACTGGGATTTTTTTGCACTTTTAATTTCTAAAAATTAATTGTTCATCAATAGAAGAGCAGTTATTTGTGTGTAAGTTTTGTATCTCATAATCTTGATGAACACACTTACTAACCCCAGTAATTGGTTTTTATATATTTTCTTGGATTATTTTCACCTAACCATGCCTAAAATGAGCCTGTGAAATATGCCTATGTTGATATTTTGAAAAGAAAATCACTATATCTATTATATCTTTATATATAATTATATATAAATATATATTGCATTATATAATATATAATTATATATAAACATATAATTATATCTATTATATATTATATGTATTATATATCTATATATATTATATCTATTATTTAAGGTGATATGTATCTTTATTTTAGACCTCAACCCAAATATACATTAAACATAGTATTAAAAACTGTGTACCACAATTATTGTAGTAGACTAATGCTAATTCATCCCATGAATGACTTCAGAAGCCTTAGATTATCTATCAGCTTTAGAACAAAAAAATACAATTAGAACATGAGAAATACAAGTGAGGGTTTACAATTATATTTTTAAAAATTTGTTCCTTATATAAGGTGAACAAACTTCATGTATTTCATATATACAGATTTAAGAGCATAGTGATAGTTCTTTCACTACCCTTGCTACTGCTTATGATCTCACCCTCCCTCCTTCCTTTCTTATTTTTTCTTTCAGTTTTTACAATGACATACTTTATTTCATAATCACAAGCTTGATCTTCCACTGAATAAACAAACAAATAGTAAGTATAAAAATCATTGTTGTTCAAGAGTATAGACAAGGATTGTAAACAACAGTCAAATCTCAAAATGTCAATTTTACTCATATAAATTATATTTTTGTGTTCTGTATATTAATTACCACAAGTAAAGGAAAACATATGATATCTGTATTTTTGGGACTGGCTTATTTCAGTAAGCATAATCGTTCCAAGTTGCATACATTTTGTTGCAAAATACAGGATTTAACTCTTTTTAATGGCTGAGTAGTATTCCATGGTGTATATATATCCCATTTTCTTTATCCAGTCATTGGTTGATGGTCAACTGGGTAGATTGCATATCTTAGCTCTTGTGAATTGAGCTGCAATAAACATGAAGGTACAAATAACTCTTTCATATGCTGATTTAATTTCATTTGGGTAAATTCCCAGGAATTCATGGCTGGGTAACATGGTAGGTCTATTTTCAGATTTCTGAGGATGTCTTCCATATTGGTACTACTGTAATAGAGGGCAGCATATGTGCGATAGTTGAACATCAAATTTGACTTTAATTCAGCTGCCAGCCAAATGAATAGGATATATTTACTTAGGTCAACAATGGTTTTACAAAACCAAGTATATACAAGTTCAGTGTCAATGTCTCACTGTATACACATATTAATGTATCTTGATGTCAGGTGTCCATTTTGGAGTCAACATGAGGGTTTAAGGAATGTCAGAGATTCCTTCTCAGCTTTTTGGCTAAGATCAAGTGTGGGAATATCACAGATGCAGATGATGGGGTTCCAAGTACAAGACAATGGGTCAGAAAAGCCTAAATGATGTATGCAGAGAAAAGATAAGCTAAAAAAGGAGAACTAGGATTGACCTGAAATACCTGTTTGTGGTAACTGTTGGTAAGTGCTATAAACTGATCAGTGTATTATAAAGTGTCAGTGATATATATATATATATATATAGTAAAAATTGTGTGAATGAAATACTATTTGGTATAGATATATAAAAATGTCTACACTGAATTGTACCCCTTAACCAATAAAACTTTCTCTCCCAAGTTTTATGATTTTTTTCATGAATTCCACATTATGTAATATTAATATACCTATCTCTTTGAAAAATAATATGCATGTATGCATATGGTTACATATGAAGCAAATATAGCAACATGCTAAAAATTGTTATATCTATGAATGCTCATGGAATCTTTCTTTGTACTTTTCTATATTATTTGTGATATTTAAAAATAAAAAATTTAAAAGAAAGGTTAGTCTTTCTAAGGAATAAAAGAAAACTGAGGCATAACATCTTTAATAATGTTCTTCCTCTGTGTCACTTTTTTATATATTAGTTTTATAGATTAGATGCTTCTTTTCAATAATTGAGTACAACAGTGATTATTATCATCTTATTTTACTGGGAATAACAGAGTATTTGTGGCTTCTGTGACATAGCTACTGTCACACCTGAGAAAGTCACAGATTAATGTTCAGGACAGTGGTTCATGTTCTATATCCGTTCCTTCTTCTTTTACCCTCTTTGCTATTCTTATCTTCTCATGCCTTGGCAACTCATGACAAGAGCCTAGGGTGATTACTGATGCCATAAACAGGAGTGTCAATTTGTTAAGTCAACAACAGGAGTCACTGTGCACTTACTCCTCATGTAGGATCTCTGTCCTTAATGTGTGGTACAGTGTGATTTAATGCTACAACTAGTACTCAAACAGTATTTTTCACTTTGTGTTTCTATGTGGGTGCAAACTGTTGAAATCTTTACTTAATATATGCTAAACTGATCTTCTGTATATAAAGAGAATTGAAAGTGAATCTTGATGTGAATGGAAGGGGAGAGGGAAAGGGAAAGGGGAGGGTTGCGGGTGGGAGGGAAGTTATGGGTGGGGAAGCCATTGTAATCCATAAGCTGTACTTTGGAAATTTATATTCATTAAATAAAAGTTAAAAAAAATCAAAATAATCAATAAATAAATCTTATATACAGGCAAAATTTCATTTATGAGTAATAGTAGAAAATCAAATATACATCACTGAATAGAAAACTGTCTAATTTTTTATTATCTTTTACTTTTATCTTTATACTAACAAAGTAACGCTATTTTCAATGGGATGGATATCTAGGAATGATAAGTGAAAAGCATAATATGTTAGCAGTATGTTTGCAAAATTCAGATGCAAAAATAGATGAAATCCAAGATGATTTAAATTTGATGGCTAGTTGAAAGTATTTTAGTAAACATAGAGGAATATAAATAAAGAGTTTAAATAAATTACAATTCTAGAAATATCCTAGGATGCACAAACCAGTGCAATACCAAAGAGTAATTTTCTCAGCTCTCTCTCACACAAAGCCTCTCACACATACATATCTGCCAATTTGTTGGCATTCAAGTACACAGAGGGTTCTATGGCTTTAAAATTGGGATGAGTTTTAAAAATACGATCTAAGGAAACAACAGAGAAACAGCCAAAAGACTAAGAAAGTCCTAATAAAAGATCCTAATAAAAAAGACAGTGAATGGGGAACTTCAAATCTTCCTTCACAATTTCTGGTAATTATATACATAATAGTGTAACAGAAAAAACACAAACTGGTGTAAATTCTTGCAATTGTATGTGTGGATGCATATATGAAGTTCCAAAGAAGTTACCCAAAAGAAAATACTTTATGTTCAACCTATGTGATTTTTAGACATTTTCTTTTCGTTTAGGTAAGAGATAAGATAATTCAAAAGCATTCAAGTTGTTCTTCTAGAAGCATGGCTTTTTTCTTGCCTATGTAATATTATGCAACAACATAGAAAATTCTTGTTTCCTATTGAATTCATGTTGACACTACTTTATGTGAAAACCTGTTATTACTGGCTCTTTAAAAATAACACTTACACTGCCGGCACTGTGGCTCAACAGGCTAATCCTCCACCTAGCGGCGCTGGCACACTGGGTTCTAGTCCCGGTCGGGGCGCCAGATTCTGTCCCGGTTGCCTCTCTTCCAGGCCAGTTCTCTGCTATGGCCCAGGAGTGCAGTGGAGGATGGCCCAAGTGCTTGGGCCCTGCACCTGCATGGGAGACCAGGAGAAGCACCTGGCTCCTGCCTTCGGATCAGTGGGGTGCGCTGGCCACAGCGCGCCGGCCGCGGTGGCCATTGAAGGGGGAACCAACGGCAAAGGAAGACCTTTCTCTCTGTCTCTCTCTCACTGTCCACTCTGTCTGTCAAAAAAAAAAAAAAAACACTTACACTTTGTTTATAATTTATACACTTATTTAAAAATTATCAACAAGCAAATTATATACAAAAATATGCACTGCTTGTCTCTTCTCTGTTTAATAGAAAATAGTTTGCTTTTTTTCTTATATTTATTGCCTACTTGACCTTTTTTCTCTCTGACAGTTCCAATCAAAATCAAGTTACATATTGAGAAAGAATAGAGATATATTCAAACATGTTTAATTAACACTCTACCACTCCACCCCTCAATTTGTTTAACGATTATGTGATATAATGCAGTACATTCCAGATAAACATCAAAAACCAACAATTGTCAAGTAGGGATTTGCTGTCAAGTTGCATAAAAATTAGCTGTGATAAACATAGAGAAACTGGCACCAACCCAGACCTATGTAATCGAAGTTTCTAAAAGAGAATTAGGAAATATGCAATGAAAATATCTCCCCTGGGTGACTCTAATGTGAAAGGTTATCCAAGTTCACGGTTACAGCACACAAGAAACTACCTGTTTCTGAACTAAAAGCATAACAAGCATTACAGTAAAAGTAATCATAAAAGCAGAGCAGGCATTTGGCACAGTGATTATTAGCACACTACTTGGAACACCCTCATCCCATTTCGTAATGTCAGCGTTAAGACCCTGGCACTGCCTAAAGACTCCTGCTTCCTATTAATGTGCATGCTGGGAGTCAGTGGTGATGGCAAGTGCTCTTCCATGTGGGAGAGCAAAGCTGATTTCCTGGTTTCCAGTTTCAACTTGACCCAGCAGTGAGCAGACAGGAGTCTCTCTCTCTCTCTTTTCTTTCTCTCTCTCTCTCTGTCTTTCTCACTGAATAGACTAGTGAAAAAAAATCAAACCTCATTGTAGGTGCTAAACTCTGATTTTTTTAGAATTAGAAAAAAATAAAAATATAGGACATTCAATGCCTGTGTTGGTTTGATTGACCTACTCTCATTTGTCTCTCCAGATTGTATACTTTACAGAAAGGAGCTCAACTCCATTCAGGAAATATATGAACATTTGTTTTTCTTAGTAGTATTCCTACCCAGAATGCTATTTTCAATTTGTTTAATCAGCAAAGACTTCTCTGTCAAGACACATATTGAGTTACTTATCTTGCAATAGTTCTTGACTATTCAAGCTTACTTACCACTCCTTAGCTCTGTATTTGTTTTGATCAAACCACTCATCACATCACATTGAACCTGCTGTTGCTTGCCTATTTATGTCCATAAATAAAAAATGAGCCCTTCCAGGATACCTGGTGTTCTTTTAATTGTTGAAGCCCTCATTTAAGTTGTGAATATTGTTTCATGTGTGATATGCTTCAATAAATGTTTGCCCAATCATTAATGACATGATAATAGGGGCAATTAGTTTTCATAGAACAATCTTTGCTGATAGAAAAACTCACTTAGGAGACCAGATAGACTCAGCAGAAGGTAATTTAGGATCCAAGAAAAGTTTTTTTTATCATAGTAAACATTGTTGCCAAATACTAATAGATTATCCGTCAATCTTCATTGTTATGATTGTTTGTTGAAAGTTAAATCACGCATGATTAAACTCTTTCTAGTCAATGATTCAGACAACAAAAATAATAAATACAGGGTTGATCCACATTTTTATTCTTTAATGCAGTTTGTTCTTTATTTATAATCTTTTATGTTTAAAATAATGCCATGAATTTTTACATCGTGTTGCTTCTGCACTAGTTTTCTCCGTGTGGTTTTCAAAAAGATCATGGATAAAATGTGGAAATTGCTCCAGTTGAATAAGCAAGTTTAATCCTGTGGTGATATTTGCTTCAGTTACAGGCTACGTAATCCATGAAGTATAATCCTGAGTACGATCCATGGAGATGATTTTATTAGTAGGAAGCATCATCTAAACTCATGTGATTCCACCCATTGTTCAATAGGATGAAATGTCAAAACATTAAAGTCTCATTTATCTTTAATTTCATTCCAAAAACTAGTCTTGAAAGCAACCAATTATCTTATTAATCATTCCCAGGAAACGTTACTAATGTTCCATTATCTGCATGTTTAGGTTTGACCTTTGATGGTGCAGAAAAGCTATCTTCACTTTAACAAAATCATATCCTTCAGTTTTGAGAATGGTTAGTTGCAATATGATTAGGATTCTGCTCTTTCTCCATCTACTATATTCATATTATGTGTATTACAAACTTGGGCTTCTTCAGTGTTTATGTCATGTTTGATTCCATGCTTTTTGATGACCTATATAAAAATAAATTGTTCATATTCAGATTTAATTTATTTATCATTGATACATAAAAATCCTACAAGTTGTAGGATATCAACCAATGTATCAATACCTGTTTACATTGTGTAATATTAAAATCAGAGTAAACATATTTATCTCCTCAAATATTTATAATTTCTTTTGGTGGGAATATTCAAAATTCTTACTTCAAGCTTTAAAAAACACATTTACAGTAGATCATTGCTATCTATAGGTATTTTACTATGCAGTAAAACACAAGAACTTATGAACTTACTCCTCCTACCTAACTCTAATTTCTTTATTTCTTTTATTTTTTGGTGCTGAAACCCAGAAGCAAACTCTAATTTCATATTTATGAAGCAGCCTTTCCCCACCACTCCCTCCCTCCACCCATCCTGGCTTTTGGAAATGGTCACTTCACTCTCAAGTTCTATGAGGTTGAGTTTTTCAGAATCAACATATGAGAAACAAGGTTTAGTACTTACCTTTCTGTACCTGACTTATTTCACTTAACATAATAACCTACAGCTCTTTATATGTTGTGACAAATGGCAAGATTGGACCATTTTTAAAAGAAAGTTGGTTTACTTGAAAATCAGAGTATCAGAGAAAGGAGAGAGAAAGGGAGAGAGAGAAAGGGAGATAGAGAGAGAGCAAGAGAGTGAGCTTTTATTTTCTATTTCTCTCCTCAAATGCCCATAACATCATGGGCTGGGGCTGGCCAAAGTCAAGACACTGGAACTCCATCTGGGTCTCTTATATGGGTGGCAGGAACCCAAATATTTGGGCCATTATCCCCTGCTTCTCAGGTTCACTATTAGCAAGGTAGAATGGAAGTGCTAATCTGCACAGATGTCCCAACCTGTGGCTTAACTTGTGTGCCACAATTCTCATCCTCAGATTTGCAATATGTTTGTGACTGAATAATATTTTTCTGTGTATATGTAGCAGTTTCTTTATTCTTTATTATGAAGTGAATACACAGGCTATACTGGCAGATTGTTTAAATTCTGCTATGGTGAGTTCTGAGAATTGGTGATGTGCAATTGTTTTAAAGGCATGATTGGCCACATCCTTTCTCCTTTTGTAGCTCCAAAGCCTGGATGGGGGTCGTGGACTCATCTTCAGACCTGAGGAGAGCAGTGCCTGTCTAGAGGTGCCCTGACCGTTTATTCCCTATTTATAAGGAAGCAGAAGAGTCTCCTCTTATGTTTCAGCGCATCACTGGTTCAGAGGCGTACGCCACTAAAAAGTGTCCATTTTGGCAATCTTCATGTACTGCCTGAACACAACTGTATACCTTGTAGAAAGTCCTAAAATGTTCAGTATCAGCATCATAGAAAGTCATACATCCCCTTCCTTTGTGTGTTTAGTATGGAAAATTTTTTCCAGGAAGTTATGACAGGAATTCACAGAGCACAGAATCAAGAGAGCTTTCAAGTTACAATTACAGCTGACTGTAAATGGCTCTGCCCCATTTACATCAGCTGTTACAATGTCTTCATTGCAATAGTGTGTTTGTCGCCCAAAGTCACCATCTGCTTCCTGATTTTAGTGAGATTTTCTTCCATACAAGTTTTCCTACTAATTTAATGCTTAGTACATAATTCAGAACACGGTATTCTAACAAGTCTTTTCGCAATCATTCCTGCAGTAAAAAGTGTTTCAAAATCAAGTATGTAGGAATGTGTGTCCTTCTGGCAAGGTATTTACAACCAAAGAAAAATTCCAGCCGGTAGATTTGAATCGGGCACAATATCCTTAAATGCAATGCAAATAAAAAATATATTAAAGTGGAAAGAAGCACAGAAAATTGTTAGAGAAATTCAAAACATTGTGCAGATACTTTACCGAAGTTACAACCTTCCTTACATAATGTTATCTCATCAATCTAGAGCTCTGGGGTTCTAGAGGTACATAGCAGATGACTTGGAGCTCCACTATTCTGCTGAGTTGAACTAAATTTCTGAAATCATTTAAACTCCCTTAAGAGAATTACATTTATTATCCTGTCAAGAGGGACTAGAACATATATCTGTTTCATGAAATTGGTTGGTGAAAAGATATATGTGGTTTTCGTCTGTTTCTGAAGTGCTTTGAGAAGACAAGAAGTGATCATAAACACACAAGTATCTCATCAAGATTTACTGAATATCGCTATTTGTTCTGTTTCAAAGTCACGAGAACTAGAAAATTTCGGCAGAAAACTGAAAGGATGAATTGGGTGACAGTGACAGTGAATCAGCACTCCCCCACGCTGTTATTACTGGGGAAGGACTGAGTGGCAGGACTCTCAGTGCTGAGGCTCTGCCCTGTTCTCTCGCCCACGATTTAGGAAACACAGCTGCAGTCAGATATAGGTAAAGGGTGTGCCTACAGCCATGTGGCCTCCCTGCTTACATGCAGACCAGGTGATCAAACAAACCTCTCCAAACCAAAATGCAGTTACCATGTCAGTACTCCCATTTACTGGTGCATCAGTGAACTTTAGACCCGTTCTGGGGAGACTGGTTCCTGCTAATGCTCCTGGTGATGTGCTGACTCTTGAAATGCCCTTTCGACAAGGAGTCTGACTTACTGCACTCTTTCATTAAATTGTGTAGAATGTGCATTGTTGCACGGAGGAAGACAAAGGCTCCTTCCTCTGAGAGCCCACAACCAAATGACATGTGATAGAGGGGAAAAAATGAAAATCAAAACTCTTCCTTGAAAGTAGAGGGAATGATGGGGCCGGCACTGCGGCACAGTGGGTTAACGCCCTGGCCTGCAGTGCCAGCATCCCATAAGGGCGATGGTTTGAGACCCTGCTGCTCCACATCTGATCCAGCTTTATTCTATGGCCTGGGAAAACAGTAGAAGGTGGCCCAAGTCTTCATAGGAGACCCAGAAGAAGCTCCTGGCTCTTGGCTTCGAATTGGCACAGCTCTAGTTGTTGCGGCCAATTGGAGAGTGAATTAGCGGATGGAAGACCTCTCTCTCTCTCTGCCTCTTCTCTCTCTGTGTAACTCTGACTTTCAAATAAATAAATAAATCTTTTAAAAAAGAGTTAAAGTAATCTTTAAAAAAAAACTAAAAAAAGAAAGTAGAGGGAATGAGAAAAATATAAACATAGCTGATTTGGGGGGAGTCTTGTTAAATTTTTATAAATTTTGAGAAATTATTGCCCATGCAAATTAAAAGTAGTGGAACAAGGAAACCAAGGAATGAGACTAGATACATTTAGAGTGTAATTGCTGGACATTCACTAAGGAATTAAGAAAAACAGTGAAAATATTTCCAAACCCTAACAGCGACCACACTGAAGTCTCAAAGCACCTCGATGAAGGAGGCCATGTAGACATACACATATTCTTGATTAGCTACAGCAATAGTTTGCAAATCTGGGAGGAAAAGCCAAATAATTAGGTAATAAAAACAATAAATGAATTTAGGGTTATCAGTGAAGTAACTGAGCATGGTAACAATTCTGAGAATGGAGTCTACTGTAGATTGGAAGGTGTTGAAATACTGAACAAAGGAGACGTAAATCACAGTTTGAAATCTTGGTGTATAGAAGGTGATTTTATCAAAATTTGATAATCAGATAGCTCAAGAAAATTAGCTGGATAAGTATAGGCAATTAATTTTTAACTTCTGAATGCCCCACTATAACCATTGGCATCATAAGTCTGAATTGAACAATCTTAATTGAAGGCACTTTAAATTTAAAAAATGGTACATAATATGCCCAAAGTAATGTGTTAAAGTGATGGGCGACTAGAAAGAAGAAGTTGAATATAACTCTATGACTGTAATGTCCACGACACAGCCATGATTATAACAGAGGTAATGGACATAGACAAGAATGTTGGTAGTGCTAAAGTTATAATAGAAGGACCAGTACAGTTCATTAACAGATATATCTAAAATCACCTTCTTTTTTATTGTATAATCTATTAAGCTAGCAAAATTAATATTTATAAATATATTTCTTAAATGTTAGTCTGTGTCATCTATTCAATTTTAGCATAGTGTAGATTTAAATATAATCAATACCTTCTGTAGAAAGTCACTTCTTGAGAGGGCTAAGTTCCATGTAAATAAGTTAAATACTGAAAATGTAATCCTATCCCAGTCCCCTAGAGTAAGAAATACTTCTTTTTTTTTCTTCTATTATGTAGTCCTCATCATATATTTCACATAGTGTGGTCTGTAATTTAGTAGGTATGTTGGTGTCTTTCCATGAAACATTCTTTCTATAAGGGAAAGGGTATAGACACATACATATATGAAGGGTCTCCTAGAAGTTCATGGAAAATACCTAATATTCTAAAATATGTGGATTTCTAAAGTTTTTGCACATAATAAACCTTTCCATTGCACATTCCATGAGTTTTGTAAAGAATCCTTGTGCATATGCACACACATACAACATAGTTACCATGCCACTTCACATCTCATATCCTAAATAATCACTGTCTCTTTAAGATTTATTTATTGATTTATTTGAAAGGTGGAGTTACAGCGAGAGAGAGAGAGAGAGAGAGAGAGAGAGAGAGAGAGAGAAATCTTCACTGCCCAAATAGCCACAATGACAAGCTTCATTTGAGTCTCCCTTGTGGGTGCAGGGACCTCAGTACGTGGGGCCATCTTCTTCTGCTTTTCCAGGTATACTAGTAGTGAGCTGGATTAGAAGTGGAGGAACCAGGACTCAAACCAGTGCCCTTATGGGATGCTGGTATCACAGGTGCTGGCTTTACCCAAGACACCACATTGCTGGCCCCAGTAATTCTCTCATAATGTTGTCCAGTCAAACAGATTTTTTTGCTGGCTACTTCTCCTTACTATCTAATTCTACTAATACACACCTATATGGAGACTCAGGTATCTAATTGCAAGCACTTATTAACAATTTCAAAATATATCTGGATGTTATGCAATACTGTTATCAGGTTAGAGGCAAGAATATAGGAAATTACTACTTTTTATACACAATTTAGCCAGGTGATAATAAACTCAATCAAACACATGGAGTTCTTAAAGTGTTCTTGTGTATCAAGAAAGCAGGAAACCAAGGACAGAAGTATGAATTGTAATAATATTTAAAAAGGAAATATAAGAGGAACAAAGATGAGTAGTAAGTAAGAAAAGAAAATCACAAAAGAAAGAAGGGTCATACACTCTGTAGAAGAGATTTGTTGGATTTTTGACATGTTGAAGAGAGTCAAACAGATTAAGTTGTGGACATTCCTATTTCATTTAACATCATAATGTTTGAATTGAAAGAGAATCCTTCCAATGGACTGGTGGAATTGGACTATTATCTGCAAAGTGTTATTCAGCATAAGGAAAGAAGAGGAAATATTTAAACATAAAATTTTATTTGAAATTCTTTTATGAAGAAGAGATAGAATGATTAGTATATAAATGGGGATTTTATTGCTTTTTCAATAAACATGAAACTAACATCTAAGTAAGACTATACAGATTTATACATTTGTGTATAAAATATATCACTTTATATCACTTATTTTAGTTATTTATATGGTGTATAAGACTAAAGTAAGTGAAATTAATTTATATTCAGAGGAAAGATAGATCTATAGGATTAGAGACATGGGAAGCAGACTTGAATTGTAAAGTGGTGTCTATTATTTATTTGTTTACTTTTAAAATGTGGAAAGAGAGGAGAGATAAAGAATGTACCATCCACTGGTTCATTCCTCATGTATCTACAGTTATGGAAGCTGGGCAAGGCTGAAGTCAGGAGCCTGGAACCCAATCTGAGTGTCCTACATGAGTGGAAGAGACCCAAGTACTTAATCTAGTATGTGTTGCTTCCCAGGCTGAGCATTGTAGGAAGCTAGGCTTGGAAGGGGATCCAGGTGATGAACCCACAGTCTTATATGCAACTGAGGCACCCCACATGGTGTGTTAACCCCTCTGCTAAATGCCCACCCATGCAGAGGAGTTTTTAGAACAGCAGTTTCAGAGCTGCGACGAGCATGATGATTGGGAGAAGGGGGAATTTGAGGGCACCCCTGGTGCAACACTTATGATGATGCTTGTGCTTCAGATGCTGGTGCACACCCTGGTAGGCAGAAGGTGATGACTGAAGCAGTTGGGTACCAGTTTCCCAGGCAGGAAACTCATTCTTAGTTGTGTTCTTGCTTCAGCATGGCCCAGCCTCAGATGTTGTGGGAAGCTGGGGAGCATCTGCCTTTGTATCTCTTCTTTGCCTCTCCAGACAAGGAAAATAAGAATTACAAGTATAATTAAAATGAACATACAACCGTATAGTATTGAGAGCCTAGTGTGAAATTCCCCAGGTGTGTGGCACACTCTGGATATGCTGAGCATCATTGGTTATCTTTAAAAGGACTCTACATTATTGTAGGACATTATGGGGATTACAAGGGTCATATCTATTGCTTATAACATAAGGCATAAAGATAGCTCTGATGGTCATTTAATCCTTTATCACTGTCCCTAATACAATTTTGCACTTGAATGATCTGGAGAGAATAACTGTTCTTTCCAGTAGACTATGATGCTTTCCCAATGAACACCTGTGCATGCTATAATAAATGATTCATTGAATTGCCCACATCAGAAATCAAATTCCGATCTATGGAAACTATTTCACAATCAACCAACCTCTACTAAAATATGCATTTTCACCTGTCTCTCTTGGAACTGAAAGAAAACAGAAATAGAGAAACTTTTCCCAGTGAATTAATGAGAACTAGACTTGACCACACAATGTAAGGAATACACTTGCCATTTACTCTTTGTCTCTTCTCTGGTTGTCATGGTGATCTTAGCTAAAACTGGTACAATATTAAACAGAAATATTCATATACATTTATATCATTCATAAAGTAGTAAATGCAATAAAGACATCAAGATTCCATAAAGGTAGTTTTAGAAAACATTGTAAGCCTTCTCTCTCTTAAGGAAATGGTCCTAAAGTTTAAATCAATTTTGGAATCCCTTTCAAAGTTTTTTTTTATTTGACAGGTGGAAATTAGACAGTGAGAGAGAGAGAGACAGAAAGATATTCTTTCCATTGGTTCACCCCCCCAAATGGCCACCACAGCCGGCACTGCACTGATCCAAAGCCAGGAGCCAGGTGCTTCCTCCTGGTCTCCCATGCAGGTGCAGGGCCCAAGCACTTGGCCATCCTCCACTGCCTTCCCAGGCCACAGCAGAAAGCTGGACTGGAAGAGGAGCAACAGGGACTAGAACCTGGCACCCATAGTGGATGCCAGTGCCACAGGTGGAGGATTAACCAAGCGAGCCATGGCACTGGCCCCAAGAGTGCTTTCAAAATACAGAAGGGAAGATATTTGGCCAAGTGGTTAAAATGCATATTAGGCCATCTATGTCCCACATCAGAGTACCTGGGTTCGATACTTGGAACTGACTCCCAATTCTTGCAACCTGCCAGTGCAACCCTGGATGACAACAGGTGGTGGCTCAATTATTTGGGCCCTTGTCATCCCTGTGGGAGACCCAGATTGCTAACTCCTCCTTTCTGTCTCAGTTGTTGCAGGCATTCAAGGAGTGAGCTAACAGATGGGTGCTTTGTCTTTCTGTATTGTTCTTTTCTCTCTGCTTTATGAATTAAGAAACATACAGATCATGATTAGTTTCTAAAGAGGAATATTCTAAATAGTCACACCACTTTATTCTCTTGTGAGCAGTACAGAAATTTTGAGACCTCAATACTAAAGAGCTATTTAGAATATTATTTAATATATTTAATGACATTTTCAATTATATAAACGACAGACCCCTTATCTTTTCTGTTGAGGAATAGTGTTTTTTTCTTCATACTATTTGTTGTTCTCATTACTTAGTTTAGGTTTAACCTTACAAGTAATAAATAAACTGAGAATAGATCTTTGTAAAAATTGAGAGTGTGAATGGGAGAGCGAAGAGGAAGAAGGGTTTGAGTTTGGCCAGGAGGGAGGGTAGGGTAGGAAGTGTAACTATGCCCCTAAATCTGTATATATGAAACACTTGAAATGCATTACAAATAAAATTTTATTACATATAATTATATATATTCATAAATTAGGCATTCACTTATCTTTTCTATTTAATGCTTGCTACATCTTTGTTAACTTAGAATTAGAAAAAAAGCAAATGAGATGATTAAAGAAAAATATATTAAAAAGTGAGGTGAAATCACTCTGAAACTGAATAGAAAAATAATTTAGAAACCTACATGAACAACAGTGATTAACAACAACAACAACAAAATCCTACAAGAATTTGAAGGTGAATAAGAAAAAAAAATTCAGGAAAACTTATTGTTTAATCAGAAGAAAGTAAATGATTTGTACACCTAAGCAAAAGTTTATGTTAGTGAGGATATTGTTTACTTAACATGCTACATGAAACAAACACTTTAGGCTCTATTCATTTTATTACGTGTTTATAGATTATAGAATTGACCATGGGGTGTAAATTAAGCAACCACATTTGGAAAATGCTCAGTTATAAGAGTTTAACAGGGTAAGTTATCTGAATAGACACTGAAATGAGCACCCAGAGGTTACTTTCAGGTGCTTTAGTGCTTCACATGGGAGAGTCTGATTTCATGAAACTTAAGCTTTAAATGAGGGTGCTCATGCCTGTTCCATGACCTTCTCCAGTCTCCGTAGACTGCGTTCCCTTTTCTGAAATAACGTTGCTGAATTCTGCTCACTTCACTACATAAAACTCTAAAACAGAAAGGATAATCATTCCCACATCCCTGGATGTCTGTCATTGCTTTTGTACAAGCCTTGCACAATATGCAAACATGTAACTTTTGGGGGTAAGAGTTCCAGAAAACTTGTGCTCTATTTCCTTGCTAGTCATACCGTAACTCTGTATTCCTAATTTTCCATATAAAGATTATGAAGATCAAGCCTTATGCTATTTCACCTCTGTTTCTTGAAGTTGGATTACAGAAGCTCTCCCTCACTCTTTACTTTTCACAGTAAATCCTCAGCAGCCATTCTTTAGGTGATAGTTGGTAGTGTAGTGGGGGAATGGGCATTTAGAGATGAACGCGTGAAGGAACCATGTGCAGAGCTACATAATAGACCTTCTTTCTACTGCATTAACACTGGGTAGAAAGACCAGCATAATGGGATGTTTAAGATTATTGGTTTACGCCAGCGCCGCGGCTCACTAGGCTAATCCTCCACCTTTCGGCGCCGGCACACCGGATTCTAGTCCCAGTTGGGGCGCCAGATTCTGTCCCGGTTGCCCCTCTTCCAGGCCAGCTCTCTGCTGTGGCCAGGGAGTGCAGTGGAGGATGGCCCAAGTGCTTGGGCCCTGCACCCCATGGGAGACCAGGAGAAGCACCTGGCTCCTGCCATTGGACCAGCGTGGTGCACCGGCCACAGCGCGCCGGCCGCAGCGGCCATTGGAGGGTGAACCAACGGCAAAAGGAAGACCTTTCTCTCTGTCTCTCTCTCTCTCACTGTCCACTCTGCCTGTCAAAAAATAAAAAATAAAAAAAAGATTATTGGTTTAATAAATAAGTGATTGGTGGAGTAGATCTTAAATCTCAAGTATGGCAGCTTCCAAAATGTGTCTGCAAATAAAGTCAAAGAATTAACCATGGAAAAAGAATTTGAAGTATGTAAGGATTTATGCAATGCTTGAATGCTCCAAGGAGTGACAGGACAGAGGTGAGAAGAGTGGGCTGGTCTTTAAGTGGGAGCAGAAACAACATTTTCCAAAGTAACTGGAAAAGATCAGGGCTGCATGAAAAGCGGAAGAAATTATTTGGACAGACAGTGATGTAAAAGATGACGAAATATCTATCAATGACTTCATCTTCGTTTGTGTTTGCATATAAACTTTTTAAAAAATTCACCGACATAAAAATTATATGTATTTTTGGGAACTATGTGATGTTTCATTACATGTATATGTTGTTTAACAAACAATCAGTGTAAATATCTTTATTCTCTCAAGCATTTAGCATTTCTTTATACTGAACATATTCTTTATACTGAACATATTCAAAAATCCTATCTTGTAGTTACTTTTGTACAGAAATATATTGTACATTAACATTATTTACCCTCCCCTCACAGTACAGTAGCATCACAGCACTGCTTACTCCTACCTAGATATAGCCTGGTACCCATCCATCAACCTTTCCTCATCCCTTGCTCCTCAATTCATCACTGCACTTTTAACCTCTGTGAAAATACCTATTTTTTAGACTCCACATATGAGCCAGACCATGGGGAATTTGTCTTTCTGTGCTCATCTTATTTCACTTAGAATTATTACTTCCAACTGCATGTATTTTACAAGATTTCATCCTTTTTATGACTCAGTACTATTCCATGGTCTTACTTTGCTTTTTGTCACTTCAACTGCCTACTGCAAACTGAATAATCCCTACAGAAGGAAAAGTTTACTTTGACCTTTGGCGGGTGGCTAGGAAGACCAAGGTCAAAGCTCTCCATCTGGTGACAGCCTTCCTGCTGGTGTCACCTGTCTACAGAGCCTGACTTGGGCATCGCCTCTGACAAGGGGGGGATGCACAGGAGACAGAGCCAAACTAACTATGTAACAGAACCTCTCTTACAATAACACATTAGCTCCTTAATCCACTAGTCCACAAATGATGTAATCCACACACCACGATTTAATGACCCCTTGATAGTCTCTCCTAGCCCTGCATCCTAATATGTCACCCTGGGGATCACAATTCACTGTGGATTTTCTTCAGGTGGGCATACAAAGAACATCAGGCCTTTCCTACCCAGTCACAGGAAAATAAAATAAAAGCTTTAAAAATAAAGGAAAGAATGGAAATGAAAGAGTTAACAGTAAGGGCATCACTTAGGTACATGTAGTTCACATTATTTTTGGAGTTATTTATATTATGTCTATTTAAAGATTACTGAGCAGAAGCCATGCTTATCTGCTGAGTTGTGTGCAAGGTCAAACATTTTCTCTGCTCAATAAACGATGACCCATAATACCACTAAGTAAAGAAACAAGAAGACTCCACTGAGAAGGAACGCTAAGCATCCTTACTACCATCAACCAACTCTTTCTTTTGAGTGTGTTCCCCTTTGCTTCTGACTGTTCTTGTTAGAGAAATGCCAGCTTCATTTATCAAGTATATATTCAAATCAGGAAATCATCTTTCTGAGAACCAGAGTGATAAAATGGGACTCTAAAGTCAATCTAGAAATTAAACATAGGCAGTGCCTTTCACAGTTCTTTGGACTAGTGAATAATACATTCATAAGTGTAGACAGATATTGAATTACACAGGCATTTGGGGAAGAAACAATATTACACTTTTTGCCTCTAGTGTTCAAAATGGACTTTGGAATAAGCAAGGTTTAAGCTAAGTGCAGCTGGAAGAGTAAGGTAGAATATAGAGAGGGGGAAATGTGGAAACAAGGTAGTTTTACATTAAGGGGTAATGGTGTGGTAAAGAATAGTAGTGGAAACGGCAATGAAATTTTTATGTATAAAGTAGCATAGATTCATAGAAGTGCATTTTATGAATAGGAAAAAATACTGGAAGGTAAGGCAGCCTGGGAAGATGCTCTTTTTAGTGCCTTCAATTGAAGGTTATGGTATTTAGCATCTTCCTTGTCACTAAGGACCACTGAAGATGTGGAGAGGTAGAACCATAAAGAAAAGATGTTCTAGAAGAGGAAACAAAGAGATTGTGTTCAAGATGGATGGCAGGAAAACAGTAGATGCAGTGAAACCTCAGTTCCTGTATCTGGACACGAGGTGGTGGGATGAATGCAAACCACAACCTAGTGAAATGGAGACAGAAATGCATCTCTGGGGGATCCAGTGATCTTCGTATGCTACAAAGCTTTCACAGAGATTAGTAACTGCTAAGTAGAAGAGCATGGGATGGGCAGCGCGTTTCTATATTTTAACTGGTTTAGATGAATTATTGCTTACAGTTATATACCTTATTAAAAGGAAAGCATCCTCTAAAGAAGTATTTAGATCAAGGTAAGAAAAAAAGCCCAAGAACACTCAAACCCTCCACACATGTATAATTTTTAACTTTTGATCATTTTCTCATTCAGGTAGATTTACTTACATAAAATTGTCCAACAAGCTCCTCAGGGAAACACAGTAGTGCAAGTGCACTAAATTGTCACTGTGATTTACAACACGGTAATCAAACACACGGAAACCCTCTAAAGTCAGTTCATATATTGAAGGCAACCTATTAAGATGTTAACTCTGTAAATGGATATGAGATACAGGGGAATACAGGAATTTATATTAACTCTGTAAATGGATATGAGATACAGAGGAATACAGGAATTTATATCAGATCATTTCAGGAAAGATGAATCAGTTTTGATGTGTAACCTCTGTGGAGAAAAAGGCTACATAGTAGGTATAATATAAAACATGGATTTTCAATGATACTCATAGAAATAAATGTAACACTTGAATTATTATCATAGAGAATAATAAGGACAGCTTCCTTATTTAGTTGACCCTGAATAGTATTGATGCTTTACATGTAACCATTATAGGGAGAGCCTGGAGCAACATTTTGCTGCTGTATTATTATTACACTGCACTGGAGGCAGTACATGTATAAAAAATAGAACAAGTTACATAATGTAGCTTGGTCTCTGAGGGTACCATCTACTAAACATTAGACATTTCAATAGTTAAATACTTATATTTCCACTCACTTTTATACTTATTTTTAAAATTTTTTTATAATGAGTCTTTGTATGTGTCTGTGAGTTCATCATACTGGGAGTTCAATGGATTTTACTTTTAATTATTTAATTGAGAGAGAAAGAGAAAGAGAGAGAGATGAGAGAGAGGTCTTCCGTCCACTGGTTCACTCCCCAGATGGCTGCGATGGCCAGAGCTATGCTTATCTGAAACCAGAAGCCAGGAGCAGCCTCCTAGTCTTCCATGTGGGTGCAGAGACCTAAGCACTTGGACAATTCTCCACTGCTTTCCCAGGCCACAGCAGAGAGCTGGGTCAGAAGTGGAGCAGCCAGGTCTCGAACCAGCACCCATATGGGGTGCTGGCACTGCAGGCACTGGCCCTACCCGCCATGCCACAGCACCAGCCCTTATACTAATTCTTAATATAATTGTGATTAAATGAATACAATGGAGGGCTTTGTGGAATACAGGTATTTATTCATAAATCATAGAAATCCAAATTATAGTTTACCTTCCCATCTTCTCATATCTTTGATATTGGAAAAATCAATTTAAAATAGCCAACACTTTTTCTTCACTTATTTGCAGAAAAGATAATTCTTATTTCTCATAGGGTTAAAATTGGTAATTATTGTTATCTTTCATACTTTTTCTGATTTTTGATTTAATGCATAATTATTCACTTTATAAAATTCCTTTCATTAAGGTAAGTATATATTTTTTAAAAGATGTATTTGTTTATTTGAAAGACAGCTACACAGATAAATGGAGAGACAGCAGAAGGAGGATATATATATATATATATTCATACAGAGAAAGAGAGAGAGAGAGAGAGAGAGAGAGAGAGATCCTCCATCCACTGGTTCCATCCTCAGATGGTTGCCATGGTTGGCCAAAGCCAGGAGCCAGAACTTCATTCAGGTCTCCATTTATTTTTGTACATATTCTTAATATAATTACATTATATACTCTATGTACGTATAACTAATTAATATGATTGCACCACATGAGTGGCAGAGATTCAAACACTTCTGCTGTTTTTCTTGGGGATCTGGTTCAGAAGTGCATCAGGTAGAATACAGCTGGCTATGCCACAACACCAGCCCCAATTTTTGATCTTTATCCATGAGGATCCTTCAAAAATTCTTGAGAAAACTGAATGAAAAGATAAATGTCTTCTGTTACAAAATTTTTAAATCTATCTATCTATCTATATATGTATATGCAATATTCAACAATCTTGTGGAAAACAAAAATTATGGAAAAATTGGATTTCAAAACAACTTCAAAATAAACTATTACATTATATTCTGAGGATTGTATCTATGAATAACATGGAATCTGATATCTTTTTATTTCTATGAAATTAGCATGAGAATTGAGAACTGTGTTGCAGTAATTATCATGCATTTACTGTGACCCTGAGGATCTAATGTTTTAATGAATTCTTTTTTTCCATTGTTTCATTTTTAAAAAACTTTTATTTAATGAATATAGATTTCCAAAGTAAAGCTTATAGATTACATTGGCTCCCCCACCCAATGACTTCCCTCCCACCCGCAACCCTCCACTTTCCCACTCTCTTTCCCTTTCCATTCATACCAAGATTCATTTCCAATTTTCTTTATATACAGAAGATCAGTTCAGTATGAATAAAGTAAAGATTTCAACAGTTTGCACCTACAAGAAACACAAAGCGAAAAATACTGTTTGAGTACTAATTATAGCATTAAATCTCAATGTACAGCACATTACGGACAGAGATCCTACATGAGCAGTAAGTGCACAGTGACTCCTGTTGTTGACTTTACAAATTGACACTCCTGTTTATGGCATCAGTAATCTCCCTATGCTCCAGTCATGAGTTTCCAAGGCTATGGAAGCCTTTTGAGTTCACTGACTCTTATCTTATTTAGAAAAGGTCATAGTCAAAGTAGAAGTTCTCTCCTCCCTTCAGAGAAAGGTACCTCCTTCTTTGAAGACCTGTTCTTTCCACTGGGATCTCACTCACAGAGATCTTTCATTTAGGTTTTTATTTTTCTTTTCTTTTCTTTTTTTTTTTTTTTTGCCAGAGTGTCTTGGCTTTCCATGCCTGAAATACTCTCATGGGCTTTTCAGCCAGATCGGAATGCCTTTAGGGCTGATTCTGAGGCCAGAGTGCTGTTTAGGACATCTGCCATTCTATGAGTCTGCTGTGTATCTTGCTTCCCATGTTGGATCACTCTCCCCTTTATTTATTCCATCAGTTAATATTAGCAGGCACTTGACTTGTTTATGTGATCCCTTTGACTCTTAGTCCTTTCATTATGATCAATTGTGAACTGAAATTGATCACTTGGACTAGTGAGATGGCATTGGTACATGCCACCTTGATGGGATTGAATTAGAATCCTCTGGTATGCTTCTAACTCTACCATTTGGGGCAAGTCAGCTTGAGCATGTCCCAAATTGTACATCTCTTCCCTCTCTTATTCCTACTCTTATATTTAAAAGGGATCACATTTCAGTTAAATTTCAACACTTAAGAATAACTGTGTGATAATTACAGAATTAAACCAGTCATATTAAGTAGAACAGAAAAAAAACTACTAAGAGGGATAACATATTAAGTTGTTCATTAACAGGGCTATGCTGATCAAGTCACCATTTCTCATAGTGTCCATTTCACTTCAACAGGTTTCCTTTTTGGTGTTTAGTCAGTTGTCACCGATCAGGGCGAACATATGATATTTGTCCCTTTGGGATTGGCTTAGTTCACTCAGCATGATGTGTTCCAGATTCCTCCATTTTGTTGCAAAGGACCGGATTTCATTGTTTTGTTTTTTTTTTTTTTTTTTTTTTTTTTTTTTTTTTTTTTTTTTACTGCGGTATAGTATTCTAAAGAGTACATATCCCATAATTTCTTTATCCAGTCTACCGTTGATGGGCATTTAGGTTGGTTCCAGGTCTTGGCTATTGTGAATTGTGCTGCAATAAACATTAGGGTGCAGACCGCTTTTTTGTTTGCCAATTTAAATTCCTTTGGGTAAATCCCAAGGAGTGGGATGGCTGGGTCGAACGGTAGGGTTATATTCAGATTTCTGAGGAATCTCCAGACTGACTTCCATAGTGGCTTGACCAGTTTGCATTCCCACCAACAATGGGTTAGTGTCCCTTTTCCCCCACATCCTCACCAGCATCTGTTGTTGGTAGATTTCTGTATGTGAGCCATTCTAACCGGGGTGAGGTGAAACCTCATTGTGGTTTTGATTTGCATTTCCCTGATTACTAGTGATCTTCAACATTTTTTCATGTGCCTGTTGGCCATTTGGATTTCCTCTTTTGAAAAATGTCTATTGAGTTCCTTGGCCCATCTCTTAAGTGGGTGGTGTGTTTTGTTTTTGTAGAGTTTCTTGATCTCTTTGTAGATTCTGGTTATCAACCCTTTATCTGTTGCATAGTTTGCAAATATTTTTTCCGATTCTGTCGGTTGTCTCTTCACTCTCCTGTTTCTTTTACAGTACAGAAACTTCTCAATTTGATGCAATCCCAATAGTTGATTTTGGCTTTGACTGCCTGTGCCTCCCGGGTCTTTTCCAGAAACTCTTTGCCTGTGCCAATATCTTGAAGGGTTTCTCCAATGTTCTCTAGTAACTTGATGGTGTCAGGTCATAGATTTAGGTCTTTAATCCATGTTGATTGAATTTTTGTGTAAGGTGTAAGGTAGGGGTCTTGCTTCATGCTTCTGCACATGGAAATCCAGTTTTCCCAGCACCATTTATTGAATAGACTGTCCTTGCTCCAGGAATTGGTTTTAGATCCTTGATCAAATATAAGTTGGCTGTAGATGTTTGGGTTGATTTCTGGTGTTTCAATTCTGTTCCATTGCTCTATCCATCTGTTTCTGTACCAGTACCATGCTGTTTTGATTACAACTGCCCTATAATATGACCTGAAATTTGGTATTGTGCTGCCTCTGGCTTTGTTTTTGTTGTACAAGATTGCTTTAGCTGTCTGAGATCTCTTGTGCCTCCATATGAATTTCAGCATCATTTTTTCCAGGTCTGAGAAGAATGTCTTTGGTATCTTGATTGGGATTGCATTGAATCTATAAATTTCTTTTGGGAGAATGGACATTTTGATGACGTTGATTCTTCCAATCCATGAGCATGGAAGATTTTTCCATTTTTTGGTATCCTCTTCTGTTTCTTTAAGATTTTGTAATTCTCATTGTAGAGATCTTTGACGTCCTTGGTTAAGTTTATTCCAAGGTATTAGATTGTTTTTGTAGCTATTGTGAATGGGATTGATCTTAGCAGTTCTTTCTCAGCCATGGCATTGCCTGTGTATACAAAGGCTGTTGATTTTTGTGCATTGATTTTATATCCTGCCACTTTGCCAAACTCCTCTATGAGTTCCAATAGTCTCTTAGTAGAGTTCTTTGGATCCTCTAAGTACAGAATCATATCGTCTGCAAAGAGGGATAGTTTGACTTCTTCCTTCTCAATTTGTATTCATTTAATTTCTTTTTCTTGCCTAATAGCACTGGCCAAAACTTCCAGAGGTACGTTAAATAGCAGTGGTGAGAGTGGGCATCCCTGTCTGGTGCCAATTCTCAGTGGAAATGCTTCCAACTTTTTCCCATTCAATAGGATGCTGGCCATGGGTTTTTCATAAACTGCTTCGATTATATTGAGGAATGTTCCTTCTATACCCAATTTGCTTAGAGTTTTCATCATGAAAGGGTGTTGAATTTTATCGAATGCTTTCTCTGCATCTATTGAGATAATCATATGGTTTTTCTTCTGCAGTCTGTTAATGTGGTGTATCACATTGATTGTCTTGCGCACATTAAACCATCCCTGCATACCAGGGATAAATCCCACTTGGTCTGGGTGGATGATCTTTCTGATGTGTTGTTGCATTCTATTGGCCAGAATTTTATTGAGGATTTTTGCATCTATGTTCATCAGGGATATTGGTCTGTAATTCTCTTTCAGTGCTGCATCTTTTTCCGGCTTAGGAATTAAGGTGATGCTGGCTTCATAGACAGAATTTGGGAGGATTCCCTCTTTTTCGATTGTTCTGAATAGTTGGAGAAGAAATGGGATTAGTTCTTCTTTAAATGTCTGGTAGAATTCAGCATTGAATCCATCTGGTCCTGGGCTTTTCTTTGTTGGGAGGGCCTTTATTACTGTTTCAATTTCTGTTTCAGTTATGGGTCTATTTAGTTTTTCTATGTCTTCATGGTTCAATTTTGGTAGATTGCATGTGTCCAGGAATCTATCCATTTTTGATAGATTTTCCTGTTTGCTGGCATATAAGTCCTTGTAGTAATTTCTGATGATTCTTTTTATTTCTGTGGTGTCGGTTGTTATGTTTCCTTTTTCATCTCTGATTTTATTGATTTGGGTCTTTTCTTTTTTTTAGTTTGTTGGACCAATGCGGTGTCAATTTTGTTTATTTTTTCAAAAAACCAGCTCTTCGCTTGGCTGATTTTTTGTCATGTTTTTTTGGATTCAATCCTGCTGATTTCTTCTCTGATTTTGATTATTTCTCTTACCTTACTAGATTTGGGTCTGTTTTGCTGCAGATTTTCTAGATTCTTGAGATGCGCTGAAAGCTCATTTATTTGGTACCTTTCCAATTTCTTGATATAGGCACCTATTGCTATAAATTTGCCTCTCAATACTGCTTTTGCCATATCCCATAAGTTTTGATATGTTGTGTTGTGATCCTCATTTACTTCTAGAAAGTTTTTGATTTCTCTTTTGATTTCTTGAATGACCCAGTGTTCATTCAGGAGCATGTTGTTCAGTCTCCATGTGTTTGCATACTTTCTAGTGTTTCCTGAGTTGCTAATTTCCAGCTTCATTCCGCTGTGGTCTGAGAAGCTGCATGGTATGATTCTAATTCTTTTAAATTTGCTGAGACTTGCTTTATGACCTAGTATGTGATCAATCCTAGAGAAGGTTCCATGCACTGCTGAGAAGAATGTGAAGTCTTTAGATGTAGGATTGAAAGTTCTGTAGATATTTGTTAGATCCATTTGGGCTATAGTGTCAATTAAATCTGCTGTTTCCTTGTTGATCTTCTGTCCGGATGATCTGTCTATTTCTGAGAGTGGAGTATTGAAGTACCCCAGTACTATTGTATTGGAATCTAAGTCTCCCTTTAAGTCCCTTAACATATCTTTTAAATAGACCGGTGCCCTGTAATTAGGTGCATATACATTTATAATAGTTAATTCTTCCTGTTTAATTGATCCCTTAATCGTTATATAGTGCCCCTCTTTGTCTCTCTTAACAGTTTTTGTATTAAAGTCTATTTTCTCTGATATTAAGGTGGCTACACTTGCTTTTTTTTGTTTCTGTTGGCATGGAATATCTTTTTCCAACCTTTCATTTTCAGTCTGCATGCATCTTTGTTAGAGAGATGTGTTTCTTGTAGGCAACAAATAGTTGGGTTGTGTTCTTTGAGCCAATCTTTTAACTGGACAGTTCAGGCCATTCATGTTTAATGTGACTATTGATACATAGTGACTTTGCCCTGCCATTTTCCCGGAGATATTTTCTAGTATATGCTTTGAGCTTCCCATGCTCTTTTACTGGTAGGTTTTCTTCCTTTACCTTCTTTTATATTGATGGCCGTGTTTCTGTTTCTGAGTGTAGCACATCTTTAAGTATCTTTTGCAGGGCCGGACGAGTGGCCGCAAAGTCTTTCAATTTCTGTTTGCTATGAAAGGTCTTTATTTCACCTTCATTCACAAATGAGAGCTTAGCAGGATATAATATTCTGGGCTGGCAATTTTTCTCTCTTAGCACCTGTGCTATGTCTCGCCATTCCCTCCTAGCCTGTAGTGTTTCTGATGAGAAGTCTGCTCTGAGTCTAATTGGACATCCTCTGAGAGTAATCTGACGTTTCTCTCTTGCACATTTTAGGATCTTTTCTTTATGTTTCACTGTGGTGAGTTTAATTACAACGTGTCGTGGTGAGGATCTCTTTTGGTCATGTTTACTAGGGGTTCTATGAGCTTCCTGTACTAGGATGTCTGTGTCTTTCTCCAACCTGGAAAGTTCTCTGCTAGTATCTCACTAAAAAGGCCTTCTAATCCTTTCTCTCTCTCCATGCCTTCAGGAATTCCTTGAACTTGAATGTTGGTTTTTTTAATAGTATCCTGTAGATTCCCAACAATATTTTTTAGATTTCTAATTTCCTCTTCTTTTCTTTGGTTTGACTGTATGTTTTCCTGTTCTCTATCTTCTAAGTCCGATATTCTCTCTTCTGTTTCACTGACTCTGTGTTTTAGACTTTCTAATGTGTTTGTCATTTGATCTATTGAGCTCTTCATTTCATTTTGATTTCTCTTCACTATCACACTTTCCTGTGTTACTAGTTTCTGCGTTTCATTTTGATTCTTCCTTAAAATTTCATTTTCATGAGTGAGATTTTCAATCCTGTCCAGGAAGGATTTCTGTAGTTCAAGGATTTGCTTTTGAAAACTTCTAAATGTTCTTATCATATACTTTTTGAAATCCGTATCTTGCATTTCTTCTACCTCATCGTCTTCATAATCTTGGCTTGGGGTGTTTTGTTTATTTGGAGGCGTCATAGTGTCATCGTTGATCTTGTTCCCTCGATTTTTGTGTTTGTTGCTTGGCATTGTTGATTCTTCTTCCCTCAGTGTGAGCTTTTTTTTTTTATATATATATACTATGTCTGTGTTAAGTGGACTGTCTGCTGTTGGCGGAGCCTTGGAGGCTTGAGATGGGTGTGGCCTGAGAGCTCTGCTTGGTTCTTCTGCGTTACGGGTGTGCAAAGGTGACACCCTCAGGTTATGCGTGGTAAATCTCTCTCTTTTTATTTATTTTATTTTTTTTTATTCAGGAGCTAAGTAATACTGCATGGCTGATCAGAATTGATGGTATTTAGCTTCCGATCTCTGGCTTCTACCCAAAGAGTCTGTGTAGGCTCTGTTTCTCCTGCGGACTCCCACTGGGTTGCCTAGGCTACTGAATTGTAGTGCCTCAGTTCCTCTGCTCTACCCTTTTGTTATGTATATCCCGAGTGGGGCCTGCTCTGTCTCTTGCTCGCCTTTGCAAGGTTGGCAGAGACAAACTCGCCTGTACCAGTAACCCCCACCTTTTTTTTTTTCCTTCTCTCCTGTAGTCAGTCTGGTGAACTTTCCCGCCTCAAGCCCGCTTCCCTCTAGATTCTGTCTGCTGTTTCCCTGCCAATGTCTTGGGTTACTGAGCTCACCTCCCCTTACAGCGCCGGTGTGGACTCGGAGCCCTGGGCGTCCCTGCTCTCCCCGCTGGTCGTCTGTGTAACATCCACTCCCCTTCCAGCACTGGCGCGTAGACCCTGCAGTTCCCGCGGCTTGGCTTCCACGCGGTGGGTGACCTTGTTCTCCCCATAGGTCCTCCAAGTCACAGCCACTAGATCCGGAAGAGTTTCCTCTGCAATTTTTCCTGATCCTTTTTCTGAGGCTACCGTAACTCCACTTTTATTAAACTAAATTTTCCCGGACTATCAGTGCGTGCCCTTACTATTCCGCCATCTTGGCTCTGCCCTTAATGAATTCTTTAAAAGCAAAAAAAAAAAAATCTATCTGCAATCTTGTCATGAACTTTCTAAAAATATACGAAGTCTAATTTCAATTATGTATGGAGTACAGTGAGACACTTTGACACAGGTATTCAATGCATATCGCTCCACAGTAGTCAATAATTTTCACCCTGTCGATCCTTCAGGCTCCTCTTTATACTGAGTTATTGTGAAGTAGTGTCACCTTACCAGGCTGTGTAACACCAAAAATCTGTTCTTTCAATCTGACTCTGATCTGGTACTCATTATCCCGCTTCCCTGTATCTTTTCCTCCTCTGCCCTCTCCACATGCCTCTAGGAATTGCCATTTGATATTGTGGTAAGTTTCTTTTGTTTAGTGTCCACACTTGAGGGGGAACAGGTGATATTTGTCTTATGTGTCAGTGTGTCTTATTTCATATTGTTTGTCTTTGTAAAAATATTCATTTAAATTGGGGTGAGAAGATGCTTTCTTGTGATTTTAATATGCATATGTTTGATGAAGAGTGACATTGAGAACTTCTTCACATATTTTTTTTCACTTGTATGTATTCTTTGTAAAAATGTCTTTTTAAGCCTTTTCCATTTTTTGGTCAGATTTTTTTTTTGCTTGCAATTGAGCTCTTTGCATTTCTCACACAATTGTTTATGTTAGCTCCCTATCAGATGCATAGTTGCCAAGTATTTTTCCCCGTTCTGTAGTGTGTCTTTTCACTTTGCTCACCATCCCCTATGCTGAACAGAAAATGTGCAATTCGATGTAATCCCATTTGCCTATTTTGGTTTTGTAGTTTGTGCTCTGGGTGTCATATCCAAAGTACAATTGCCCAGATCAATATCATGAAGCATATACCTTGTGTTTTCTTCTAGTAGTTTCACAGTTTTAAATCTTTCACAAATCTTAATCTAGTTTGAGTTGATTTTTGATTACAATAAGAGGTAGAGATCTATATGTTTCTGCTTGTAGATGTGCAGTTTTACCCTGTCATTTATTGAAAAAAAAAAACTGTTCTTTTTGGGGCCGGCACCATGGCTCACTTGGTTAATCCTCCACCTGCAGTGCTGGCATCCCATATGGGCACCGGGTTCTAGTCCTGGCTGCTCCTCTTCCAGTCCAGCTCTCTGTTGTGGCCCGGGAGGGCAGTGGGGGATGGCCCAAGTGCTTGGGCTCTGCACCCTCATGGGAGACCAGGAGGAGGCGCCTGGCTCCTGGCTTTGGGTTGGCGCAGTCTCGGCCTTAGTGGCCATTTGGGGAGTGAACCAACGGAAGGAAGACCTTTCTCTCTGTCTCTCTCTCTCACTGTCTATAACTCTACCTATCAAAAAAAAGTTCTCTTCACATTGTGTGTACTAAGCACCTTTATCAAAAATCGGTTGGCTGTAAATGCATTAATTTATTTTTGGGCTTGCTATCCAACAATTATTTTTTGTTAGGACTGCACCTCAGATTGATAATACTTTCTTAGGAAACTATTTATTAACATGAGAATATGTATAATGTGTAGTTCTTTATTTTGATAGTTGGCTTCATGATAGAGTGGATTTAATTTTAATTAATTCATCATTAAAACATGGTTTTATAAATTTTCCTGCCACCAAACCAGATCATATTCCAAACTAAATTGTTATATTTAGTATAACAGTTTATTTTAATCTATTTAGTTGAGATATGTTATATCAGATATATTAGAAACCTTTTTAAATTTAAAATAATTAAGAAATTAAGAAAGGTCACTCAATTTTTTAAAGTCACATTTCTAATAAAAATACCATAGTTGAATTCAGTTTTATATCTTTTGAAGTAATTCTATTTTTTCTAGATTTTGAAGTTTACTATTTTCTCTGGTGTTCATTTGGTACATGTCTCGCTTACCATAAGCATGGAACATTAGGAGTCTAGGGATCGCCTCTGGATAATGGAGTAAGAAAATTTGTCTGCAGACTGCTGCTGGCATCTCCCTGGTCTCCTCAGGGAGGTATACTGTGTCCTGGGTCCTGCATTGTCCTTTGTGATGCTTGCAGGAAAAACTGTTTCCCTTCCGTTGCAGTCAGTTTAGGTGACAGGAGACTACAGCCAGGGATCCAGTCAGGAGGAGAATAGTGTCTGACAGTTAAAACAAACATAAATACTGACATTCACATATTTTCTGTTGTCTTATTTGTTTATAGCTTTCTCAAGTTTTATTATTGCTTGTCCACATTTTGTTTATTGTATCATTCGCTGTGTCACCTAAAGTGAAGTTTTCTCTTTTACTTCGGTCTCACTGCAACGCATTCCCTTCCACTTGAGCTGATACTGACTTTGATTTATGGTACATTGTCCCATTCTTAGTAATGGGAAAAATTAGCATAGTCAGTGCAGACATTTTCTCAGCATGAGATACCTGTTTTGCATACATTTTGCTCCATCTTTGCTTTAGGCTTTTATAGACTACCATGGAGCTATTAAATACTATTTTAAAACCAATCATCTCCACCAATTTCATCTTACTTTCAGCCACCTGCACTGTAAAACATGACATAGATGTGGGATATATATCTTCCTAATTGTTAATATGATTAAATGACAACATATTCAAGCTTCTTGGTCCAGTGCCAGACACATAAAAGCTATAAAAATATTTGCTATAATTACTAATAGATTATACTCCAAAATATTCAAACAATGTAATTTATACAAACTATTTAATTGATCTTAGTTCAATTAAATAAAAGATCAATACTTAAAAAGTTACAACCCATATATTTGGAAGTTGAAAAAAATACACAATAAATAATGAATATAAGAGCAGTATTTAAAAATCTACCTAGAATTAATGGATAATGGAACTGCTATACATAAGAAAGGTCTAGTGACTCTGCTAATAAATAAATACATAAAGAGAAGTAAAAGAAAATTATACCAGCAAATGTATATATTAGAAAAATAAGAACATTTAGAAGCATTGATTATCAAACATAATGCTTACAAATGAACCAGAGAATAAACATAGATAAAAGTAGAGGAAACAGAGTAAGTATTTTTCAGAGCAAAAATTAATGAAATACAAAACAAAGATATGAGGATAATCAAATGCAAAAGTTCAGTGTTAAAATTATTTTCCAAAAATACAACCTAGTGAATAGTGAACAGAATTCTGATGAACCATTCTTATTTATGGTCTGGAATTGTAAAAGAACCAAGTTATAAAACAATTCTGTTGAGTTACAAATCAATAAATGAATAAAAGCACAAGTCTGTATTACCCATGGGGTTTTGTACTGGGAGATTTGGAGTATTGTATTGGGGTTTGTGGTGAAATGAGAAGGCTGCACCAAGATGGCTGCTGGCAAGCACACATCAGTTATTCACGAATGGCTTCGGAACCCACCTGGCAAAGAAGCCAATCTGCCCCTTGACAGGACTGGCTGCCTCAGCTATATAAGCTGTTGTACCAACTGAAATAAACGAGTCTACGGGCTGCTTGCCTCTGGTCTGCTTTCACCCAACTCCCAGTGTTTGTGTCGTGACTCCATGTCTCTTGCCCCCACTGTGCTCCTCCTCTCAGAATGAATCCATAGCAACATCTGGCGCCCATTGTGGCAAGGCTTAAGTAGCCCATGTTTTAGATATTTTTCTATGAATAGTTTAATGCCTGTAGAGATCTCAGGTTTTATGGGGTCTTGCCTTTGTAGCTATATTTAGCATCTAATTACAGTGAGATTTTTTAAAAAGATTATTTATATTAAAGGCAGAGAGAGAGAGAGAGAGAGACTTCCATTTGCTGGTCCACTCCCCAAATGGTTACAACAGCTAGGACTGGGCCAGGATGAAGCCAGGAGCCAAGAGCTTCTTTCAGGTCTCCCACATGGATACAGGGGCCCAAGCACTTGGGCCACCTTCTACTGCTTTCCCAGGTGAATAGGGGGGCGGATCAGAAGTGGATCAGCTGGGACACAAACTGACACCCATATGGGATGCCGGTGCTGCAGGCAGCAGCTTAACCCATCACATCATGGCACTGGCCCCTAGTGAGATTTTTACAGGGATTTCCCTACTAGCCCTTCTTTCTGTGATCTTCACTTTCCATACAGATAGATCCACTTGGGAGGCAATATAGCCAGAGTTCAGAGAAAGAGCTACAGCAGAGTGTATACAGGTAGCTAGGGCAATCAAGAAAAAATGGTCCTGACACAGGACTAGAGGTGTGTCCTACTATGACAGTCATTAGACAAGGGAGCTCTACCTAGTAGGGGAACTGAGCATTCAGGCTTATACAAAACCCTCGGGGCACTGTTGGGAGTCAATAAAACAATCTAAAGTATAATAAACACTTTCTCTTTGGTCAGCCATCTATCCCTGCAATGATGCAGGAAATCATAAACAAGAATTGGGTTAGAACACATGAGGGCCTCCAGTATCTGACAAAAATTTAATTTTGTTACCTGCCATGTCAACGGTTACCCGAGCAAGTCTCCAAAATGATGGTTAGCAGTCCAGCTGGAGCCACTGGGAGACCGTGACTCAATCAGCCCTCAGATCTTTTAGCCATCAGTAGTCCAGTGGTCTCCATTTCTCATTGGGGTCAAGAACAATCCTTCTTCCAATTTCCTTTGCTTTTGCAAATGGCACACTGGTTTAGACTCAGTGGCCAACAGGCTGAGGGCCCTAAGCCTGGGCTCTGCTTTAGGCTCTGGCTTTGTCCTCAGTCTCCAGGAGGGTTAACCCTGAGGTGGTCCAGTGCCCAAGGCAACATCCGTCACCTGGGCCTTTCATGCACTACTTTTATCTCTGTCCATTCCCTCTGCTCTACACCTACTGTCAGATACTTGGGAAATCATCCCTGTGAGTCCTGCTAAGCATGTCTGGGGTCCTGCACCTGCTTTTTACCTGACATCTGAGGGCTGCTTGATTACTGAAGTGCATGGCTGTAAGGGCTTGCCCTTGGGGTAAGTAGGATCTGTGTTGGTGTATTTTCTAAAGACCTTTGTTAGGCAGCTCTGAAACATGGTAGGGTTTTTATATGTATCTTGGGTAGCCTCTCTCACCTCTTAGTAACTGGCTGGCTTAGCTGAACATTTCATTCTACTGGGCAAGTTATCATGTGGTCCTGATGCTCCCTATCGTTGAAGCACATTGGGCAATTCCAGCAGGCTCACTGACATCTCTACCTGTCCTGTAGATGGTATGGGCTGGACTTAAAGCAGCAAGAGTAGGGCCACTATTTAGCCTTATTGATTATGTGTTGTTTCTTTTCAATACTGCACCAGTGAAATGGCAATAGTTGCATGTTTGGTGTAGTCAAAACAAAGAGTTACTTCCACAAATTCCTAATGAAATTAGCTGGAGTCCTCAGAAGATTGTCCCAATTTTTTTTTTTTTTTGCTTATTGTCAGATCAGACATAGAGAATGAAACACAGACTCAAACAGTCTGACCAGCTCCATCCCTAGTCTGTCTTAAAGGGCAAAGCTTAAAACTGCCAAACTCATGAGAGTGGATGGGGAGCAGGGATTTGATGGTTGTCTTGAGAGGCAGAAAATGCAATCCCCTGGCTTCTTATTCTTGCTGCCTGAGCTAGGAGCTCATAAGAATGCCTCCACTTGGGGGAGTCACCATTTTGCCAATTAATTGGGCGGGAAAATCGACAGGAAGAGAAAAAAGTAGATGCTTTCAGCAGCTGCAAGTATCCAGACCAGGGTTGGAAAAAGCCATGCAACAATCGAATTTGGGTCTGTTCACGGCACAAAGATAACGGCCCTCAGCCCAGAGGCAGTGTACGTCAGAGTAGTGGACTGAAAGCAAAAGGAAGAAGTACAAGAGATCTCTATGGTATCTCAGGCCAGGGTACAGTGTATGAGAGACGGTGCTTTCAGTGAGTGGAGAAGAGTCACCTCAAGGCAGTAACTACCGCTATGTCTACAAGAGACAGAGTTAGCATGCTTCAAAGATGGGGAATATGTGAGTAGCAGGCAACCAAGATGTGACATCAGGAGATGTTAGATCCAGGGGAGAGTAGTGAGAGATAATTAAAGTGACAGGACAAGAAGAAAGGGTCAAAAACCTCAGAGAGGATCCAGATCCTTACTCAATGTCCAAGGGGACCTGACCTGTTTGAGAGGCAAGGAGCCAAAGAAAGCAAGGGTGCTTGGAGCAATCCCAACATGAAATACCAAGCTAAAAGGCAAGTTGTTCCCCACCAAGTAGGGACATGAATCATCCGCAGAGAAAGTAGATTTCCTTAAACCATGGGTCTTTCCAAACCAATCCAAAGCCAACTATCCCAAAGCATACGGGGCAGCTTCCAGGGGGAGATCAGGTGGAAGAAGCTAATGCCCAAATGGAAAGACCACAAAGGAGAAGAAAGGAATAAGGGAACCATCAAGGAAGGTTCCTGACTCACCCATCCTTTAGCATCAAACTGTATCCTGTAGTCTTAATTCTGGGGCCCAGGTTGTCCTCAGGAGTCTCTTCGTGGTTGCTGGGAAGCTGATACAGAACCACTTGGGACTCCTGTGTGCCAAGACAAAGAAATCAGTCACGAGCCAACAACGTGAAGACAACAGTGTTTTATATAAAGAAAGTGGCAAATAGAAGGCTACTCCACAGTCAGAACCGCCTGCAGAACTTCTTATTCCTATCTAGCTGTAAATTAGTACCTATTAATCAGCCTTTACCCAGAGACTGACTTTCTAAACTTGTCCTGTGCCTGATTCATTATTGATTTCGTGGTCATCACAGTTGTGAACTCTGGCTTCACTGTTTCTCTAGAGGCAAGGCACTATGCACAAGTTTGTGCAAACCATCACAATAAAGTTTGTAACCATATCAGTGTATAATCCAAAAGCTGCTCCTGTTGAGCTTCAGGCCAACCAAGATGCATCTAATCTAGTCTTGATATCCTTTAAATCTTCCCTTGCAGTATTGTAACCATCCGTTCAAGCATCTGAAACCTCTCCCAGAAATCACCATCACCTGCCAGAGGGCCGCCTCGCCTGTGGATTTCAGCCTGACACACAACACTGGGTATCACTGTTTATCTTTAAATGACTCTGATGCTGTAAGTCTCAGTACAGCTGAATGTAAGAAAAGTATGATAGTACTTACTATCAAAGACATATAATACTTCCCATTGCATATAATGTTGTGGAATATCAAGGAACCAGACACTGGAGGATTCAAGTGTATGCAGGTTTTGCTATTGTGAATTCTAGGGGCATCTGGACAGTGCTTTATCCACTGAATTCTGTTCATCCTCATGAAACTCCACCTCACCTTAGTATGGGATCAGCTACCCACAGCCATTCTCTCAAATGAAAACGAGACATAGCAGTGTTATCATAAATAACTCACACTAGTAAAAAGTTCACTCCCATTAAATACAGCAAAGTAAAAGGCTAATGAACTGGTAACATCCTAACCCTTGAAATAATGTGCATCTAAGGTACTTCCTTAGGGGTGCCTGTGACTACCTAAATGTTATCTCAACAAAAGGGAGAGGACAGTTTGCCATGAGGGAAAGCAGGTCCACAGATGCTCACACTCTGCTCCACCTCAAGCATCACTGGGTCTCGTCCCTCCTCTGGCCCGTGCCTAACTCAGCACCGTGGAATCCTGACACACTCTCCATATTCTTCCTGCTGAGTGTGTGTATGTCTATCTGTGTGCTCTGGCGTATCTCCCACACGCAATCCTGAATCTGGGGAAACTGGACAGTGTAGTCTGATCTCTATACATTAGATGCATCCATGAGAGATGCTTTCATGCATTTTCCTAAAGCATCAGGTGGGGAAGTGAAGAACCCACCCGAGAGCAGTCCAGAACACGAGAGTGTACCCACCGCTGTTTTCTAGATGCGTCCTGGAGAAGCCTCCTGAAGCCCCTTCTCAGCTCTCAGGGATACACAGCCTGGCTCCTTTTCCTCTCTGTGGATGAAGCTTCAAAGTGCCCCAAGGTACAGCAGTGGCCCCTCAACACTCACCCAATGAAAACGGCACTCCTGTCCTCACAGAGAAAGCAGCAGGCAAGACATAAGAGGGAACCTGCACATGCGCACCAGGTGGGACGGCCACAGCATGTTTGGGCGCCACCTGCAGGCCCTAGTAGTAACGCAGGACATGCCAGTTCCGTAGAGCGCTGGGTTCCCAGTGGCCCCTGCTGCTCCACTGGGAGAATCAATGAACATTCCTACTTAACATATGCCAGGCTGTGATTTCACATGCACCAAGGAAGACGGCAAGCCCCGAGTATTCTGTCTGCATGACACCAGATGAAGACAAAAAAGAAATAAAATGCAAAGTCACTACAAATCATTTGATGAATTTTCTTTATACCTGCAATGAAAACTTGGAATGAAAATGCTAAAAGTTACCATTTACAATACCATGCAAAAATAAAAGACTTATAAATCCAGCACAATATGAACAAAAATATCTCACAGAACTGTAAAACATGATTAAATAAATGAAATACAAGTCAATAGAAATTTTTTTTTATGATAAACAGAACATGAGCATGTCAATTTTCCTCTCATCTTGATATGTAGGGTAATCTCAATCAAATTTCCACTGAACTGCTTTGTAGATAATGTTATGTAGATAACCCGCTGTGCCACAGTGCTGGCCCCTCCCCTCTAGTTTTGATAGTAGCTAGCTAGCCACCTTTTCCAAATGTGTGTGTGTGTTTTTTTTTGTTTTTTTTTTTGAGAGGCAGAGTGGACTGTGGGGAGCAACTCAGACTAGACTAAGTTACTGGAATTAAGACTTATTCTATGCATCTGCTCTCCCACAATATGGCGCTGAGAGAGACCAAACAACCTCTACACAGCTGCCTCTCGCCAACTTGACTGATGAGCTGCAGGAGCTGATCTTGCTCCTGATTGGAGGAGAGCACCGTACTCGGCGTGTGGGTAGCAGAGTTGGGATTGGTGGAAGAGGACTATAAAGGAGGAGAGAGACAACATGCACCAGGAACATCTAAAGGAAACATCTGAAGGAACATCCGGATAACATCTGAGCAGCCCCCAAGCGAGCCAGCTGGTGGTGTGTCGCTCCTCCGTGGAAGTGGGGAAAGTGGCAGGGGGAGCCGCCCCTCCACGGAGGTGGAGGCGTCGGCAGCCAACCCGGGAAGGACCAGCAGCAAACCCGGGAAGGGGTGAGCAGACAAAAGAACAGCGCAGTATCTAGTGTCATTCCTCCATGAAGAGGGGGAGCGACAGTGGACAGTGAGAGAGAGACAGAGAGAAAGGTCTTCCTTTTGCCGTTGGTTCACCCTCCAATGGCTGCCGCGGCCGGCACGCCGTGGCCGGTGCACCGCGCTGATCCGAAGGCAGGAGCCAGGTGCTTCTCCTGGTCTCCCATGGGGTGCAGGGCCCAGGGACTTGGGCCTCCTCCACTGCCTTCCCTGGCCACAGCAGAGAGCTGGCCTGGAAGAGGGGTAACCGGGACAGAATCTGGTGCCCCCCAAATGTATTTTTAAAAAAACAGATTTTCTATAGAATAATCACTTTACCTGACTTCTGGGGGCAAAGTGCTGCAGGAACACCATGGAACAAAGAGGAAGAAATTGGGAAGGTGAGAGAAGGAAACACATGTGTCAATTTAAGGAAAGAAAGGCTACCTGAGATAAAATTTTCCCAAAAGACAAGGGGTTAAATGATGTGAATTCTCACCTCTTTATCCTGTTTCTCAATTATAAAATTTCTAAATTTTCAGTAACTTCAGGGAATCCAAATCCCCACAAATACATTTCATCCTCAAAGAATCATTGCATCATTTTGTAACATTTGGTTCAAGTTTAAGACAGAAATTAAGATTAAAATTCTGAAAATAACAGAGAAGGAAAGAAAATCTACAAGTGTCATCTTTGGTAAAATGGGCTAAGAGCTATAAAAGGACAATTTAAGTGTCCTTTAATTTAAGTGATAGGAGGCATCTTTTTTCAACACTGAGGGTTTAATATAAAACACTGAATTCAATGCATGATCACTAGGGTTCATCAGTTATTCCCTCAGTTCCCTTAAAATCTAGTTAGCATCTTTTGTAATAAAATTCAATAGTGTTAAACACTACAGGGGCTGGTGCCTTGGCTCACTAGGTTAATCCTCTGCCTGAGGCGCTGGTATCCCATATGGGCGTCGGGTTCTAGTCCCGGTTGCCCCTCTTCCAGTCCAGCTCTCTGCTGTAGCCCGGGAGGACAGCAGAGGATGGCCCAAGTGCTTGGCCTCTAAACCCACATGGGAGATCAGGAGGAAGCACCTGGCTCCTGGCTGCAGATTGGCGTAGTGCTGGCCGTAGCAGCCATTTGGGGAGTGAACCAAAGGAAGGAAGACCTTTCTCTCTGTCTCTCTCTCTCACTGTCTAACTCTACCTGTAAAAAAACTACATATATATATGACTACATCAGCAATAAGATGATCAAAGAATGTTAAGTTCAGCATCAATGTTAGCAGCATACTGCACAACTAAACTCAGACACCTGACTGCAGTTTTGTTTTGTTTTGTTTTTGCAAGGATTTCTCTTTTGGGAGGAGAGGGAAGAAGAAATGGGGGGAAAGGTAAATATGCTAACTTAGAATACTTGCCCTTAAAATGAATTAATTTGTATTCTGTTGTTCATCAGTATGCAAGTAAGGACCTGGAGTTTTCAATCCCCAAAGAAGCTGTTACCCATATGAAAATTTATGTTTTAGGAAAGCCTAGGTCTTCACATTACTGGTTCTACACTCTTGAATTTTGAATTTTGATTTGAAAACAAACCAGATAACTTGAAATCAAACTCAGAAAGCTCCAAAATAAAGAATAATAGTTCTTCCTTCTAAGGGCACATATTGAGAACCACGCAACAAGACCCTCCTGTAATTCATAAATCAACCTCATTATTCCAAATTTGGCTTTATAATAAATATTAATGGAGAGTCCTGGACAATTTGATAACTGTACATAACTAAAAGGTTAAATATTAATTTTTTGAATAGAGTAAAATCTTCCTTCGCTAGATGTAAATTCTGATTGGGCTATTGGTAACTTGCATGACACATACAAGGAAAGATTATATGAGGATGGGGCCCATGCCATGGCTCATTAGGTTAATCCTCCGCCTGCGGTGCCGGCATCGCATGTGGGTTCCGGGTTCTAGTCCCAGTTGCTCCTCTTCCAGTCCAGCTCTCTGCTGTGGCCTGGGAGGGCAGTGGAGGATGGCCCAAGTGCTTGGGCCCCTGCACCCACATGGGAGACCAGGAGGAAGCACCTGGCTCCTGGCTTCGGATTGGTGCAACGCCGGCCATAGCGGCCATTTCGGGGGTGAACCAAAGGAAAAGGAAGACCTTTCTCTCTGTATCTCTCTCTCTTACTGTCGTATAAATATAGAATAGATTATATGAGGAGGCTTTCAGCACAGAAAGATATAAAGGACTTTTTCCTTACAAAAAAATAATAAATAGAAATATCATTCAGGCAGTGAAACAGGAAAAAATTCATAACCTGTATACAACTTGTTTTCTTGTATAATCAGTGCTTTATAAAGTTTTCCTAATTTTTATATCTTTAAAGACAATCTGTCATAAAGTAACAAGAATCCAAAATTATAATTCTTTTTTTTTTGACAGGCAGATTTAGACAGTGAGAGAGACAGAGAGAAAGGTCTTCCTTCCTTTGGTTCACCCCCAAAATGGCTGCTACAGCTGGCGCACTGCACCGATCCGAAGCCAGGAGCCAGGTGCTTCCTCCTGGTCTCCCATGTGGGTGCAGGGGCCCAAGCACTTGGTCCATCCTCCACTTCCTTCCTGGGCCAACAGCAGAGAGCTGGACTGGAAGAGGAGCAACCAGGACTAGAACCCAGGGTGCCAGAGCCGCAAGCGGGGGATTAGCCAAGTGAGCCGCAGCACTGGCCATAATTATAATTCTTAAAATTTGTAATCAATATGTTTCCATGAACTCTTGACACATTAGATTGCTATGAATCCTTTTAAGAATTCTTTGAATTTTTGTTCCTTTCTACTTCTACTTTATTCTATCAATATTTGTCTTAACTTCCTTGTAGTCAAGAGCCAGACCACCTGGGATATAGTTCCCCTAGCTTCTCTTCAGTGTAGGACAGAGGCAGAGAATGAGAAAGGGGAAAGAAAGGGGTGGGGATGGATGAGAGCCAGAGACAGAAAAAAGAATCCTGATTATCCCCTATTCTTTTCTTTTTCCCTTCACTGTACATCTAATTTCTTTTTCTTTTGGATCCACTTTAAATATCCATCATAGTAAATTGAAACACATTTTTGGGAAATCTTATAATTGTCACAGGAGATTCAGAACAACAAAGATGAGCTGATCCAGAGTCTAAAGTCTAAATAGATCAATTAATGCGGTGATTCACATGCAGCAAAAATTTTGTTCCAATCACCTTTAAGAGTTTCAATGTAACCCCAGTCTAGACTCCAATTTATTCTGAGCCTCTCAGGAATGAACTGTTTTGTCATTTACATATTCTATCAGACCAATTCTCAAAAAACACACACCCTAAATTTTACAGATGTGAAACAGGGAAGAGATGGGTATAGGGAAGAGATGGGTATAGACTATACTAAATTTTCTCCAACTTTCACACCGCACACTCATTCAAGCACACATATTGGACATAAAAATTGTGCCAAGATCAAGCATCAGCTTTCTATTTTAAAAGCCTTAATAAAAATGTAGATAGGCTCACTGCAGTTTCTTTAAGGGAATATTCAGTGCTTCGGTCCTGCTTTACGTTTTCACAACTCAGTGTTAAGAACAGAGTAGGGGGCCGGCGCCAAGGCTCACTAGGCTAATCCTCCGCCTTGCGGCGCCAGCACACCGGATTCTAGTCCCGGTCGGGGCGCTGGATTCTTTCCCAGTTTCCCCTCTTCCAAGCCAGCTTTCTGCTGTGCCCTGGGAGTGCAGTGGAGGATGGCCCAAGTCCTTGGGCCCTGCACCCCATGGGAGACCAGGATAAGTACATGGCTCCTGCTATTGGATCAGCATGGTGCGCTGGCCGCGGCGGCCACTGGAGGATGAACCAATGGCAAAGGAAGACCTTTCTCTCTGTCTCTCTCTCTCTCTCACTGTCCACTCTGCTTGTCAAAAAAAAAAAAAAAAGGAAGACCTTTCTGTCTCTCACTGTCCACTCTGCCTGTCAAAAAAAAAAAAAGAATCACCTGACTACAAAAGGAACAATCTGTAAATGATGTCACCAACACTAACAAACTTGTTAACATTCACACAACATATTATTCATCCTTGTTTCATGATCACAAAAAATAATTAACTTTTTATATTACATACTGAAGAGCAGCACCTTGCCCTACTGCACACAAAAAACGCAGAAAAAAGAAAAAGAAAAGTTGCCTACATGGATGCTCTAAACCCCTCAATGTATAGCTGAGAGATCTTGCCCTACTCAGTGCCGAATGTTTGCCATGCAGCCACTGCTTGGACAATGATTGCACATTCACAGGATTAAACAAATGTAAAAAGTACCTCCTTAAAATGGCAGAGAGCTAGTATTGCATTCATCTGTGGAGTAGAATAGCCCAGGAAATAGAAGAGGAGAAACAGGATATGGTCCTTAGGTTAGGAATAAAGCAAGGTTTGATACAGATATCCCCTCTTGTAGGCACTCTGCGGGTAGAATGTAGCCATGACAAACTTCCCATCAAACATCCTTCCGGTCAGTAATTCCTGAGCGTCTTTGGAACCACCAGCATTGGCATACTCGACAAAGACTTGCCCTCTGCCAGGATTTTCCTTTGGACAAGCGGAGATATCACGGGTCCATATTTCTGGCATTCCTCTTTTACATCTTCTACAATATCTTCATGTTCCTCTTCATTCTCAAGATGATCATCATCTAGCACGCTCAGCAGTCTTAGCAGTGGGGTAGGAACTACCATCAGATCTTCAACATGAGGGGCAAAAGGAATGCTAACGAATGGGCTGCGTGATGCCATTTCAGCAGGAACTCTTCAGCTTGGATCATCATGAAGCATGCTTTTGATAAGGTCTCTTAGGTGACGGGTTGGAATTGTGGCATTCACCACTGCTTTACCGGCAAATATCTCATCAACAACAGCAGAACTGCTTGCCTTCCATTCCTGAGATCGGACTGTATGCTTCAGCTTCGTTCCTGAGAACATTTCCAGTAAAATGATTCCTAGGCTCCGCAGACCAGCAGCCGAGCTACATTATGTATCACTCTGCAGGCCAGCCTGGGCCACGTGATTTTTCAGCTCTGCTTCTGGAGCACGACACCCGTCTGTTTGAATGTACTTTACACCCGGAGTGCCTTCTTTGAAGCTAAGTCCAAAGTCAGTGAGTTTAAAACATTCGTTCTCTGCACTCCACAGTATGTTCTGCGGTTTGAGGTCTGCGTGGACACGACCCTCATGATGAAGGAGAGCAAGGCCTTCCAGAACATCTCTGGATGATACAATGCTGTATCATCCACGTGGAACAACCCTGGTGACTGGACTATGAAAGCAGTTCCGAAACACTGACATCCAGGAGTGCAAGCAACAGCATGATAGCACATTCAGAGAGAAGTGGATCGTAAAGACTCCATGTGAAGTCATGATGTTCCTGTGACCCTACAACTGTTCAGGCACTGCTCTCTCTTTGTGGAACCCAAAGCCACAGCCTCGGTGGTTCCTGGCGGGAAGAACTGCTTGAGGGTGCCCAGTGGTGAGCCTGGGGTGCCGCAGCAGTGCACTCGATACACCGAGGCTGAGGAGCTGCTCTGTACCCGCCACAGCCACTCCCGCAGACCTCCAGACACTGTGGTGGCTCAGCGCCCCATGCACAGCCAGACCCTGCCATCAGTGTGGGCTAAGGGCACTGACACCACAGCTGTAGCAATGCCCCAGGTAGGTGGACTGGGCCCGTGCTCACATCCCCGCCCACCGGACCTGCAGCTCTGCAGCGAGGTGGCTGCAGCGCCTCACCTACTCCCAGGACCTCAATCCGCAATGACCACTAACGCTATTTTAAAAATTTGATTTTACTGGGGTTGGCGCTGTGTTGTAGTGGGTAAAGCCGCTGCCTGCAATGCTAGCATCCCACATGGGCACTGGTTCTTGTCCTGGCTGCTCCTCTTCCAATCCAACTCTCTGCTATGGCCTGGGAAAGCAGCAGAAGATGGCCCAAGTGTTTGGGCCCCTGCATCCATGTGGGAGACCCGAAGAAGCTCCTGGCTCCTGACTTCCAATCGGTGCAGCTCCGGCCACTGCGGCCAATTGGGGAGTGAACCAGCAGATGGAAGACCTGTCTCTCTCTTTCTCTCTCTCCCTCTCTCATTCTCTTCTTCTCTCTTTCTCTGCCTCTCTTCCTCTCTCTGTGTAACTCTGATTTTCAAATAAATAAATTTTTTAAAAATAACTTGATTTTACTAAACCCAGTAAAGTCAAAAGTTAATAAAATTGGCTTGGTACAATTAACATATTTAAATTTGAAAAAATATTGTGAGTTTTAAGGTGTGTATTTTCTAAAGATCTATTTATTTATTTGAGAGGCAGAGTTACAGAGAGGGAGGGAGGGAGGGAGGGAGGGAGGGAGAGAGAGAGAGAAGTCTTCTATTCGCTGGCTTGCTCCCCAGATGGCCGCAATGGCCAGAGCTGGGCCAGTTCGAAGCCAGGGGTCTGGAGCTTCTTCCAGGTCTCCCACATGGGTGCAGGGCCCAAGCACTTGGGCCATCTTCTACTGCTTTCCTAGGCTATTAGCAGGGAGCTGGATCGGAAGCAGAGCAGCTGGGACTCAAACTGGCATCCACTTGGGATGCTTATGCTGTAGGTAGAGGCTCAACCTACTACACTACAGAACTGGCCCCAAGACACTGATTTTTAAAGATATCTGCATCCCTTTCAACATTGCAGAAAAAAATAAGCAATTTATGAGGCAGGAAAATAGGTAGCAGGAGCTCACATTCTCCCCTACCTCAGGCCCAACCTGTCTAGTCCCCAGTATCAGTGCCCTGTCCCCAACTGAGAATGCTGTGTGAGTGTGAGGTTCTCTGGAGGTGAATATGGGCAATCTCATGAGGAAGTTTGGTTTCCCCCTATATTGGATAAGGGGAGGTTCCTCTTCCCCACTTCAACTGAGAGAATTATGGCAGCATCCCAGTTGGGGGATGGGACATGCATATGCACAACACATGCACAGGCACAGGGCAGCTAAAGCATGTCTGAGCTCCACATGCTGGCTGTGCCCCTATCCCAGGATGCTCAGAGGTAACTGCTGAATTGTCTGCAGCTGCTCCTTGCTAGATCCCCGACTGAAGCAATGGAAATCCCTGTTCACAGATACGAGGCCATGATGTTACTGGCAACAAGGGGATGGAGAGCAGTAAGTATCCTGTATACATAACAGTAGATGGAGAAAAAAATCAGCAAAAGCCAATACCAGTCCAAAAAGGTTTATGCATTTTCTTTACACCAGCAATGAACAGTTGGACTTTAAAATCCTTAAAATTACCATTTAAAATACTACATAAAATAATGAAGTTATAAATCAAGCAAAACATGGACATTATATCCAAAAAAATGATGAAAAACTGAAAGGAAATAAATTGAAATCTGAATCAATAAAGTTGATTTTCATAATTTGTAAACTGAATATAAAGCTATCAATTATTTTCTGCTCCATATCTTATAGCAATCCCATTCAAATTTCCATTGAACTGTTTTATAGATCCCGACAAATTATTTATATAGCTAGAGTACCTTACACAATGGTGAATAATAAAGTTGATGTGCTCATAGTTTCCTGTTTGAAACTTACTATAAAGTCATAGAAATGCATAAAGTGATCTTAGAAAAAGAACGCCGACAGGGCAGTCTGGTGTAGGCTAAGTGAAATTAGCAGGAAACAGTGGAGGAAGTGCACACCCAGGGTACAGCTACAGGGGGACACTGCAGTGGGAGGTCCTGCAAGAGCAGGGGACACAGCTCAGACTTGTGTGGAAGGTGCAGACACGCAGCACCCAGCAAGAACACAACAAAGGGCCCAGCAGCTTGGATCCAGAAAAAGTGCCCACTCTGGTGAGCAAGGTGGGGTCAGACTGCACAGGCCAGAGCCACTGTTGATACAGCTGCAGGGAGAGCCCAGTGGACTGCACTGTCTTTGAGTCTAGCCCAGAAGCCTGAGAACACACTGACTGCTCACCCAGAGTGGGAAAAAAATCGTGCATCTCTCCCTCGCCTTCCCCTTCCAGCAACAGCGACCTGCAGCCAGCTGTGGGAGGGCCGGCACCAGTTTTGGACGTAAACAGTTAGAAGCCGCTCAAGTTCTAGTGGGGACACTTTTCACCAGGGCAGCTACAGTGCAAATGGCAAGTATGGTAGCCACTTCACCAGCTGCATGACCCAGCAATGGTAGGCAGGGGGAGCCACCCCAACAGAAGGGACATACCGCCTGCAGGGACTCTCCTATGTGCCCAGCACAATTGTGAAACGACTAGGGCTATAGCCGACAGGTACTGTGCACCCGTGTGATTGAAGGACTTTTCAAGAGGGAAAAGCTCGAATTCCCCACTGACTTTGAGTCTGGCTGGGAGGATCAGATTCAATTCATCAGGGAATAACACACACAGGCAGCAGCACTGGGAACACCTCAGTCTCTTTGTGGACGGGACAGGATAGCAGGGTAGAATGGACTTCTTGCAGTCTTTGACCATGGGAGCCCTGGGTGCTGAGACTGAAAAAACTATGACTTCATGAGAGGATGCAGGGTGCAGCTGAGTTTCTGGGCAATCATTGGGTGCAGCTCCACACGCATGGAGCCCTTGGTTGCCAGAGGCAGCTCACTGCAGCGGGAACTGTGCCCACAGTGAGGTCTGCTAAGATCATTTGTTCAATTCACACGGCAGTACAGATGAGTGTTGAACCCACTGGGGGCATTGCTCAGCTTGGAGGAGAGGAGGTGAGGGGGTGATCACACCAACAGAGGTGACCATTGTCCCCTTCTTTTTAAAAAGAGATTTATTTATTTATTTGAAAGGCAGAGTTACAGAGAGGCAGAATCAGAGAGAGGGGTCTTCCATTCACTGGTTCACTCTCCAGATGGCCACAACCGATACCACAGAAATAAAAAGAATCATCAGGAATTACTACCAAGAATGTATGCCAACAAATCAGGAAATGTTGAAGAAATGGATAGATTTCTGGACACATATAATCCAAAATTGAGTCATGAACAAAATTGAGTCATGAAAACAGATAACAACCCAGAGATTTAATCAGTATTAAAGACCCTCCCAATAAAGAAAAGCCCAGGCCCTGATGTCTTCACTGCTGAATTCTACAAGACTTTTAAAGAACTAATGCTAATTCTTCTCAAGCTATTCAAAACAACTGAAAGGGAGGGTATCCTCCCAAACTCCTACTATGAAACCAGCATCAACTTAATTCCTAAACCACAAAAAGAAACAACAGACTCATTTCCCTGATGAACATAGATGCAAAAATGCTCAACAAAATACTAACCAATCAGATGCAACAATACATCAGAAATATCATTCACCCATACCAAGTGGGATTAATCCCTTGTATGCAGGGATGGTTCAACATCCGAAAATCAATAAATGTGATACATCATATTAACAAACTGAAGAACAAAAGCCCTGTGATTCTCTCAATAGATGTAGAGAAAGCATTTGATAAAATCCAACATCCTTTAATGATGAAAATCTTAAACAATGTGGGTATAGGAGGATCATTCCCCAACATAATTAATGCAATTTATGACAAAACCACAGCTGGCATCTTACTGAATGGGGAAAAATTGGAGACATTCTCACTAAGATCTAGAACCAGACACTCTCACCATTACTATTCAATACAGTCCTGGAAGTTTTTGCCGAAGACATTAAGCAAGAAAAAGAAATCAAAGAGATACAAACTGGGAAGGAGGAAATCAAACTATCCCTATTTGCAGTTGACCTGATTATATATATAGGGGATCCAAAAGACTCCACCAAGAGACTGTTGGAACTCATAAAAGAGTTTGGTAAAGTAGCAAGATATAAAATTAACAAACAAAAATCAATAACCTTTGAATACACAGGCAATGTCAGCTCAGAAAGAATGTCTAAGATCAATCCCTTCCACCTTAGCTACCAAAAAATTAAATACCTTGTACTAAATTTAACCAAGGACATCAAAGATCTCTGTGATGAGAACAAAGCATTAAAGAAGAAAACAGAAGAAGACATTAAAAAGTGGAAAAATCTTCCATGTTCATGGATTGGAAGAATCAGTATCATCAAAATGTCCATACTACCAAAAACAGTTTATAAATTCAATGCTATCCCAATAAAAATACCAACAACATCCTTCTCAGATCTAGTAAAAATGAGGCTAAAATTCATATGCAAACACTAGAGACCCCGAATAGCTAAAGCAATCATAAGCAGCAATAACAAAGCTGGAGACAGTACAAGACCAGATCTCAAGAAATACGACAGGGCAATTATAATTCAGACATCCTGGTACTGGCACAAAAACAGAAATGTAGGCCAATGGCACAGAATAGAAATTCTACAAATCGATCCACGCATCTACAACCTACTTATCTTTGGCAAAGGAATAAAAATCAATCCCTTGAGCAGACAGTCTCTTCAACAAATGGTGCTGGGAAAACTGGATCTTCACATGCCGAACTATTAAACCAGATCCCTGTCTTACCTCTTATACAAAAAAAAAAAAAAAACACTCAAAATGGATCAGAGACCTAAATCTAAGACAGGATATCATCAAGTTACTAGAAAATAAAAGAATAACCCTACAAGACATTGGCATAGGCAAAACCTCTTGGAAAAGACTCCGGAGCACAGGCAATCAAAGCAAATGGGATTTATCACACTGAGAAGCTTCTGCACTACAAAAGAGACACCGAGCAAACTTAAGAGGCAACTCAGAATGGGAGAAAATATTTGCAAACTATTCAACAGATAAAGGATTAATTTCCAGAATCTATAAAGATCTCAAGAACCTCAACAACAGTGAAACAAACAATTCAGTTACAAATGGGCAAAGGACCTGAACAGACATTTTTCAAGACAGCAAATTCAAATGGCCAACAGACACATGAAAAAATGCTCAATATCACTAACCATCAGGGGAATGCAAATCAAAACCACAATGAAGTTTCACCTCACCACCATTAGAATGGCTCTTATACAAAAATCAACAAACAACAAATGCTGGCAAGGACGTGGAAAAAAGAGAACCCTAATCCACTGTTGGTGGAAATGTAAACTGGTGAAGCCACTGTGGAAGACAATATACAAATATCTTGGAAAGCTGTATATAGACTAGCCATATGACTCAGTCATCCCACTCCTGGGAACTTACCCAAAAGAAATGAAATCAGCATATGTAATAGTGATCTGTACCCCCATATTCATTGCAGCTGAATTTACAAAAGCAAACATATGGACTCAACCCAGATGTCCATCAACTGAAGACTGGAGAAAGAAATTATGGCTTATGTACACTATGGAATACTTAACAGTTATACAAAAATTGAAATCATGTCATTTGAAAATAATGGATGCAACTGGAAATCATTATACTTAGCGAAATAAGCCAATCACAAAAAGACAAATAGAATACATTCTTTGATCTTTGATAACTAATAGAGTATCTAAAAGTTAATTTATAGTAGCACAACTGACACCTTGAGATGTAATGATTTTGAACAGCCCTTGTCTTGACTACTGAGGAACAGTATTTCTTTTTATTTGTTTGCTCTTCTGCTTTCTTCATACTATTCCGTGAACTCTGTACTTAGTGTAGGGTTCATCTTATGAGTATAAAATTAACTGCAAATAGATCTTTGTAAAACATAAGAATGGAAATGGGAGAGAGAGGAGGAGGAAGGGTGGGAGTATGGCAGGAGGGGAGTAGGCTGGGAAGAATCACTGTGTTCCCAAATTTGTATATATGAAATGCAAGAAGTTTATATTCCTTAACTAAATTTTTTTTTTAAATAACACACACATCCATCAGCAAAGAGGATAAAGGCTCCAGATAGAGGCCCCTAGAAATGGGGTCAACTGACCTTTTCCAAAGGGGCAAAGGCAATGGGATGGAGAAAGAACGTCTTTTCAACAAATAATGATCACACCATTGCAACAACAATTGGTAAAAAAATGAACAAAGCTACAACCATTTTACCCTCTACTCCATTTTATCCCATTCAACTTTATATCCATTTTATACCACTGTATACAAACGTCTCTCTTTGTATAAAGAAAAATGACAGATGTTTTTTACTAATAGTAGCTGACTTTCAGAACAACTTTGTAAGTTATGGATATTTTACAGGCAAAAGCACAGAAGTTGATTTTGTCTGGAAGGACTTACAAGTCTCCATGGAGCAACTCCATTCATGACAGCAAATCCCACTATCTCCTGCTAAAACCATTTCCTACTGTTCTACAGCTCCCAAAGTAGCTGAATTCAAACACCACAAAATGCACGCCGATATGCACTAGCTTCCTCTATGCTCAGTCACACATATACACCACTACAATCTCCACACAAATTCCAGAGCCCTGACGATTCTCCATCCCACCACAATCCTGCACCCACTTCAAAGAACTTGGACATCTGAGCAAAATGTGTACAACATGTGAAGCCACTAGAAAGCACATGAAATAAAAAAACACCATCTTGCATATCACCCAAACACCCTCAAAATCCAGTCTTCATGCTCAACCCACTCAACTACACCACATCGTCAGAGTTTTGATGCCCGGTGTCCTGTCCACAATGTAGTCTCCAAAAACACATAGCTGTTTCTCCAGACCCAATGATGAACCCGATCCAATTCCTAATGAACTCCCCAAACACAAAGGTGAACAGAATACATATATACATAATGTAATCTCACGAATCTACACAAGCAGTCTTTCCCTATGCCATAACTGCACACACACCAACCATGCAAAATATTTTCCTAATACTCTACTCCTGAACACAATCACCATTCACCAATGGCCTCAGCACACATAGGCCTAACTTACCTCTTCATGTCTTCATCATGCACATGGGCTAAGTGAGAACTGGTGTTACAGGGGCCAGGTGTGGTATTTGTACCAAGATCCTCTTATGCTTCTTGTTCTTCTTGACAGCATTTCTTCAATGATCTGAAAGCAAACAAGAATGTTTGCTTGGCTGGTGCCATGGCTCAATAAGCTAATCCTCTGCCTGCGGCACCGGCACAGTGGGTTCTACTCCTGGTTGGGGCGCCAGATTCTGTCCCGGTTGCTCCTCTTCCAGTCCAGCTCTCTGCTGTGGCCTGGGAGTGCAGTGGAGGATGGCCCAAGTGCTTGGGCCCTGCGCCTGCATGGGAGACCAGGAGAAGCACCTGGCTCCTGGCTTCGGAACAGCGCGGTGCGCTGGCTGCAGCACGCTGGCCACAGCAGCCATTGGTGAGTGAACCAAAGGAAAAGGAAGATATTTCTCTCTGTCTCTCTCTCTCTCTCACTGTCCACTCTGCCGTCAAAAAAAAAAAAAAAAAGAATGTTTACTCTTACTGCTTTTGTTCACAATAGGACTGGGCAGTGGCTGGCACTGTGGCACAGTGTGTAGAGCCGCCACCTGCAGAGCCAGCATCCTATGTGGGCACTGGTTCAAATCCTGGCTGCTCCACTTCCAATGCAGCTCTCTGCTATGGCCTGGGAAAGCAGTAGAAGATGGCACAAGTCCTTGGGCCCCTGCACCCATGTGCAGACCCAGAAAGAGCCCCTGGCTCCTGGCTTCGGGTAGGCTCACCTCTGGCTGCTGCAGCCATCTGCAGAGTGAACCAGCATGTCGAAGATTCTCTCTCTCTCGATCTCCCTCTCTCCTTCCCTCCCTATTCCTCTACCTCTACCTCTGCCTCTCTGCAGCTCTGTTTTTTAAATAAATAAATAAATCTTAAAAAAATCCCACAGTACTGGGCAAGAAAAAAATTAAAGGCATACAATTAAGCAAGGAGGAAAAACTGATCCTTGCCTGCATATAACATTACAGAAAAAACTAAAGACTCCATCAAGAGACTTAGATTTGATAAGCAAATCCGATAACGTTTTAAAAACAAAAGGAACAACAATTAGTAACAATTTATGCACTAATCACAAAGTTAATGAAAAAGAAACAGTAAGAGCAACACCATTCACAGTAGGTACAAAAAAAGGAAGACACTTGGAATAAATTTAACCTAGGGTATAAAATTCCCATCAAGCTACCAATCACATCTTTCCTTAGAATTTAGGAAAACTATCCCAACGTTCAAAAGGAAGCACAAATGAGCTCAACATAAAAGCATTTTCAAAAAATGCAAAAGCTGGGGTCTTCCCACTACCAGGGTTCAAAACATGTTATAGAGCTATTTTAACCACTACAGTAAGGTACTGGCATGAAAACAGTCATAAAAAAGAATGGAGCAGACTGGGTTTGCCACAGAGTAATCCACACATCTACAGCCAACTGATAGTTGACAGAGATTCCATAAACATGCCCTGGAGGAAAGACAGTCTCTTCAATAAATGCTGCACAAGACTTTCCATGGATGCCTCCACTTATACTGTACATAAAATAACTCAACATGCATCACAGATCTAAATGTAAGACCTAAAACTACCAGGAAGCAGCACAGGAGACACCTTTCATGACACTGGCATAGGAAATGATTTTTTAGATAATATCCTAGAAGCACAGGCAACAAAAGCAAACATGACAGATGTGATTATATAAACCAAAGAAATTTCTGAGCACCAAAATAAAAAGGCAGCCAAACGAAGAGACAACTGTTAGAATGGGATTAATATATTCATAAAGTATGTCCCTGAAAGAGGAAGAAAATTGAGGATATGCAAGTAATTTTTAAAACTCAAAAACAACAACCCATTTAAGAAATAGTCAGCAGTCACAACAGACATTTCTCAGAAGAAGAAATTCAAATAACCAACCGACAATATGAAAAACAGTTTAGTTTCACTAACCATCAAGGGAATGAAAAGGAAAGTCACAATGAGGACTCATCCCATTCCGATTAGGATGTTTCTTGTCAAAAATACCACATTCTGAAAAGAATATGGAGAAAAGGAAACCCTTATACACTGTTGGTACAATATACATTAGAACAGCCACTACTGAGAACAGCATGAAGGCTGCTTAAAAATTATAACTACCTTATGATCCAGCTATCCCACTTCTCAGTGTATTTCTAAAGGGAATCAAATAATCACTTTCATTGCAGCACCATTCATAATAGCTAAGCTATGGAATTAACCCAGGTGTCCATCAGTGGAAGAATGGAGGGGAAAAAATGTGATACACACACACACACACACACACACACACCACACAGGTATACACAAAATACAGTATCGTTTACCCATGATAAAGAATGAAACACTCCCATTTGCAGCAAAATGATTGGAACTCAAGATCATCATGTTAAATGAAAACTAATATAATGTTAAATAAACCAGACATAGAAAGATCCCTATGACATTTCTTTGATAAAGTTTGATAAAGTTTAAAAAATTGCCCATGTGAACTCTGAACAGGGATTAGCACAATTTGGGAGCCATGGGCATAGGTTGAATAACAGATACCAAAACCCAGTCAGACAAAAGAAGTAAGTTGTAGTGCTCTGCAGTGCACTAGTACCTCTGAAGTTCAAGACAATCAATTATTTACTGTAGAAAGAGCCAGAGTAAAGGAGCTAGCAGGGTCCAAGTGCAAAGAAATAATATGAAATGGAAATGGTAGCTACCTGGTTTGATCAGTTTATGCTGTGCACATGTATTGACATATTAGACTGGACCCCATAAACACACACTAGCATTGCAAAATTTTTTTAAAATAAATAATTTAAGAAAAAAATAACAAATATTTAAGAAATAATTTTTTAAAAATCTGAAAAGTGTGGTATTCAATGAAGGAAGAAATGAAAATCATCCATAACTGCCCTCCAAAGTTAAGAACTGACAATAAAACTGTATATATGTGAATATACATGTCTATGTGTGCATGAAATGCTCCATAACAAAAGTAACCTACAAAATGAGTGAGAAACTATGGTGATAGTCACTAAACTTTTAAAATATCAACGTAGCCTATGGTGCGGTTTCACATGTGTGTAAAATAAAGACATGCAGGGCCGTTAAACACAAGAACTTCAGGAAAGCAGTACACTCAAATACAAAAAGGAGGGAAGGGAATTATGTCTTTAGCTGTACCTGTAATGTCTCCTTCCTTTACAAAATACTGTCTGAAACAGTTTGGCAAAAGGCTAATTCTGTTAAACGTAGATGGTGAGTATATGGGTATCTTTATACTTGATTTATTTTATAATGGCTTTATTTTCCTACATTTTTAAAATACTTCATACTGAAAACTAAAATAGGAATAAAAACCATTCATTTAGCAGGTAGCTTCAGAACAATTAACAGGCAATAAGACAATATGTAAACATTACATTTTGCATTTTATGACAATAAAACCTATCTTTATACTGAATTTTTAAATTTTTAACTATGTATTTTTATTTATTTAAAATGCACAGTGACTTGGGGCTGGTGTTCTGGCATAGCAGGTGAAGCTGATGCCTGCAACACTGGCATCCCATGTGTGTGCTGGTTCAAGACCCGGCTGCTCCACTTCTGCTCTAGCTCCTGAGAAAGCAGCAGAGGATGGCCCAAGTGCTTAGACCCCTGCTACATGGAAGATCAAGAAGAAGCTCCTGGCTCCTGACTTTGGCCTGGCCCAGCCCCAGCCATTGCAACCATTTGGAGAGTCTCTTCCTCTCTCTGTGTAACTCTGACTTTCAAATAAATAGATAAATCTAAAAAAAAAAATCATGACAGAGAGAGAGAGCAACAAACATAGATCTTCCGTCCACTGGTTCATTCCCCAAATGCCCACCACAGCCAGTGTTGGCCAGACCAAAAGCAGAAGCCTAGAATTCCATTCAGGTGTCTCTCATGGGTTTCAAGGACCCAAGTGCTTGAGCTGCCATCAGCCACCTACATAGGTGTATCAGCAGGAAACTAGAGAAGTGACACAACCAGAGCTCAATCTGCACTCTAATATGGGATGCTTAACTCACCATGCCCACTGTGCAACCCCCCTCCCAATTTGACATTTTAAATGTTGAAAACACAAGAAAACACTTGGAGAACCTCATAGGCAGCATCTAGAAAAATAACTAGCACAATGCTGATTCCTAAAAATACCCAAGAAAAATAGCAATTGAATGATGTGAAAGATACACTTAGACATGTCTCTGATACCCTCCAAGATCCTTGCAAATCACTGTCAACACCCTCTGTGCCAGGAAATCACCCTCTACTTCTTAAAAATTCCCCAGTACACTTTATAAACCATTTTGACCTGTTCTGCAGCAAGTGACTCATTTGCAGACAAGCGATACCATCATTATTCAGATCTAAATCATACAAAGCACCCATACAAACCTTAGAAAAAGGAAATCTGGACCAAGCATGGCCCTCAGGTCCTATTACCTGCAGCCTGCACCCTCATCTCTTCAGTGTCCCCAACTCCACTTCTCTTCAGTCCACTCTCAGCTCAGGAGCAAAAATTCTGTTTCGGATATTTTATGTGTGTCCTCTCGGGAAGAAAAAAAAAATAGCATTACATCTACTCAAATCTCAAAATTTGAAAGGTTTTTCCAGCTACATTTTAAAACTATTTATATATTTATTCTTGTTTTTATTTGAAAGAGAACAAATAGAAAGTGCTTTGTTATCATTTATGGTCTAAAATAGATGTTCTAAATGACTGTTTTTTTCATTCTCCAGGATTCATACACTACCACGTGTCATTATTATGTCATCTATACAAGACAGGACTGCCATATTCAGCCTGGGGAGCTAACTGGGGTCTCAGCAACTTCCAGGCATGGAGAAGGGAAGCCACACTATTCCCCTACCATCCCCCACTGCTACAGAGCTCCAGAGTCTGCAAAAAAGAGTTCACAGTGGGCCTCTGTAACACTCCTACCAGAATCAGTCAGCACAACTTGTAGGGCAAAGCAAAGATTCTCTACATCCTGCAATGGTGATAGTTTGTGGCATTACTCCAGAGTTACACTCACACACTGTATGAGCCAGAGCGATGCCCTTTCATTTCTGGGGGTTAGCACCAACATCAGCTCATTTAAAAAAAATACCCCCCACCCTGGGAGATCTGTACCCTGCAACACCAGGACTGCAACAATTAGTTCTAAATTTCTCAATCCCACTGAAGTCTACCCAGTGCAATTACTGAAGAAACTGCCTGCATTCCACCTGTCTGGACTCATACCCACCAGAATAAAATCTGTACACCTTGTAGTCACATGTAGGACTGGAACAGGATCCCAGCACTTCAGGCACAGAATTACCGAATTTACATGCTAAGCCACAGCGCCAGCCCCTTCACTTCCATTTTTTTTTTTTTTGACAGGCAGAGTGGACAGTGTGAGAGAGAAACAGAGAAAGAAAGATGTTCCAGGCTGGCGCCACGGCTCAATAGGCTAATCTTCCGCCTTGCTGCGCCGGCACACCGGGTTCTAGTCCTGGTCAGGGCGCTGGATTCTGTCCCGGTTGCCCCTCTTCCAGGCCAGCTCTCTGCTGTGGCCCAGGAGTGCAGTGGAGGATGGCCCAAGTGCTTGGGCCCTGCACCTACATGGGAGACCAGGATAAGCACCTGGCTCCTGCCATCGGATCAGCATGGTACACTGGCCTCAGAGCACCTTTTTCCATTGGTTCACCCTCCAATGGCCGCTGCGGCCAGCGCGCTGCGGCTGGCACACCTCGCCGAATCGAAGCCAGGAGCCAGGTGCTTCTCCTGGTCTCCCATGCAGGTGAAGGGCCCAAGGACTTGGGCCATCCTCCTCTGCACTCCTGGGCAACAGCAGAGAGCTGGACTGGAAGAGGAGCAACCGGGACAGAATCTGGTGCCCTGACCGGGACTAGAACCCGCTGTGCCGGCACCACAGGTGGAGGATTAGCCTATTGAGCCACGGCGCCAGCCTCACTTCCATTTTTAACACCATTACTGGAGTATTTGGCAATAAAGACATTTGTATCCCACATTCAGAGTACCTGGGGTTCAACATACAGATCTGGCTCCTAACTTCAGCTTCCTTCTAATGCAGACTTTGAGAGCAGCAACGGCTTGGGTAGTTGGGTTCTTGCCACCCATATGGCAAAGCTGGATTGAGTTCTTGACTTCTGGTTTGACTGGCCCCATCTCAGCCATTGCAGGTATTTGGGAAATAATCCAGTACATAAGAGCTCTCTCTCAAATAATCATTTCAAATTTTAAAAATATGAAAATCATTACCATATGCCAAGTCATGTGCTAGGTACTGGGAATAAGATAGAGACCTCTCTTGGAGTTTCCATAGTAGAAGCTGTGTCAGACAGTGCATAATAAAATAGATTATGAAAAGGGCTCTGAAGGAAGTCAGTTGGGTTCTGGTCACAGCAGTATGCTTTGCGGACATTAACATCTTACGTATCTTCTCTATGGGCCACACAGGGTAAAACCACGAAAAAGTGCCATTGTTACTTCTAGGCTAGCAGCTGTACTGAGCCAGGGTAGAATGGAGGAAGTTTTCCTATGCCAATGTAAACTGCTATTGATTTCTGTTCTAATCATCACACCCACACTGAATTGCCCATGTCTCTACAGAAATCTTCTAAGAACTGATTTCATTGTAGCCCCTACCTAACAGAACTGTCAAATATGAAAACAAGGATACTGAGACTTTAGAGGAAATGGCCTCATTCCATAATAAATAAGCATAATAGGGCCAGTTAGGGCCCTGATGGGAGGAAAGACAGCTCTTGGATTTGAACTTGGAGGAGGAAACTTCAAGCTAGCAACCAGAACCAGATAACTCTGAAGACCCCCCCCCAAAAAAAAACCAGCCCTGTTACTTCCTTGGGAAAGTCCACCTCCCCAGCCCCACCCCACACTAGTGGGCTGCTGGGGTTCTGGAGCCACCTGGGTCTGTGACCCAGTGGCTGTAGAAAAAGGCTGCCCTGGCTCAAAGCAGAAGAGCCCTGGAGGCGGAGCCTAATAAAGAATGTGTAAATAAAGGTCAGGTGTCATAAAGGGTGGGGCGGGGTGCACAGTTGCTAAGGCATGCCCTCTAAGGGGCTGCCATAATTCATTAGCTCATGCTCAGGGCATGCTGTGTGTGCCCTAGCAGCCTGAGTTACTGTATCCTGAAAATTCATTAGCTCATGCTCAGGGCATACTGCGTGTGCCCCAGCAGCCTGAGTCACTGTATCTTGAAAACCCCATCAATGACCCCTTTGTGCTTGTGGGTCCCATGGCTCCTCTTCAACTGGCAGCCTTTGTGGCTGCCAGTCCAGGCGACTCAGCCTCTGGAGTGGGCCCAGGACCTGGTCCAGCTGACCTCCAGCCTCCCTTGGCTCTCTGAGCCCTGGTCTTCCCACTCCCCGAACTTCCCACCTGAATCGCCTGACGCACTCACACCCCCGGCAGACCCCGGCGGCTTTGATTACCTGGGGTCTTCTGCTCTCTCCCAGATGCTGGCCTCGCCTCGAGAGTCCACTGTGAGTTTGCTTCCTTTTCTGGACATGGATTCAGCTCAAGGGGTGCCCCCAGAGTCAGAACAGCTTGCTGTTCCAAAGCAGTATTTCAATAGGCTGACTCGACAACAGAGGCTACCAGAGGCCATTCCCGTGCTAGACGGGGATCAGGTTCAGCCCCTGGCTCTGCCTCCTCGACTGGAAGGAAAGATTCACCAGTCATTGGAAGCATTCGTTCTGCCTCTAGACAGTCAGGATTCACAAGGAAACAAGTTGATTGTTTCACCCCGACCCCCAAGAAAGATCTAGCTCGGCGTCGACGGCTTCCTAAGGTTGGTGTTGGAACTCCAGACAAAGCGGCCAAGCTTCAGGGTCAAAATCAAGTGTTGCCGGCTGACTATGGGGTCTATCCTGGTGGTTTTCCTACGGAATCCCAGGAGAACCCAGGAGAACCTGCACAGCCCTCTGAGCAGGCTGAACCATCTCAATTCCTGATGGAAGGCCAGACTAAAAATCCAGAGACTCAGGAGCCCATCCAATCCTCCTCCGCACAGCAAGAAGAACAAGTTCCGCCTCCACAGGCCGTTGAACCAGATGAACCTTCTTCACCCCAGCAAGAGGGCCCAGGTGCAGACCTGCAGCAGCCCGAGGAAGAAGCATCTCCGTTGCAGCAGGAGGCCCCCGCTCAGAATCCATTTGCTACTGCAGAAGTAGTAGGTCAGGCATCAGTGTATCACAGTCTTAACACTCCATCCTCACCTCAGATTGTAGCTCTCCAAGCAAACTTCCCCAGCGTCACACTGAAACCTGCAGACACGGAGCTGACAGAAGCCTCAGGGGCAGGTGAGGAAGTTCAGTCTACTCCAAGCACGGAGCAGGCTCCAGCTCAGCCTCTGGGGCATCCTGAGGGAGTGGGACTCCCCTCAGCCCAACAAGAGGCCCCAGAGCAGATACCAGAATTCCCTGGGAGGGTGGAATCTTGGACTCAAGAGGGTCTAGCTCAGACCTCAGATCTCCCTGAGGAGACTGGACCTTTCTCTACCCAAAATGATGCCACAGCTCAGCCCTCAGAGTATGCTGAGGAAGTCAGCCCATCTGTAGCCCAGCAGGGGGCCCCAGCTCAGCCTTCCGGCCTGCCTGTGAACACTGAATATTCCTCCAGCAATCAGGAGCAGCCTGCTCAGCCTTCTGAGTCTCCAGAGATCAAACCTTCTAGAAGCCAACTGGAAGCCCCGGAGAAGCCTTCGGCACTCCCTGTGGAAGTCAAATCTCCAGTACAGCAAGATCCCCGAGCTCAAGCGCTAGAATCTCCTGAAGAGACTATCATAGCTCAGACTCCACAGATTCAGAAGGGGACGGACTGGTCTCCAGATCAGAATCAAGTTCACCGTTATAACCTGCCCAATGTTACCATCAAGCCTGCAGATGTGGCGCTGACCATAACTCCGGAGCCCACCATGGAGCGGGACTCTTCTCCAGTGCAGCAGGAGGGCTCTGCTCAGACTCCGGGCCCTTCTGTGGAGACAGAACCCTATATTAGTGATCAGGAGCAGCCCACTCAGTATGTTGAGTCTTCTGTAGAGAACAAACCCTCTCCAGCCCAGCAGGAGACCCCATATCAAACTCTGGGCCCTTCCCTGGAGACAGAAGCTTCTCCAGCCCAGCAGGAACCCCCAGAGCCGACTCCGGTCCCTTCTGCAGAGACGGAACCTTCCCCATTCCAGCAGGCACCCAGAGCTCACACTGCACGCCCTTCCGTGGAGGCAGAACCTTCTCCCCATGAACAGGAGCAGATAGCTCAGTATGCGGAGGCTCTGGTGGAGACCCAGCCTCCTCCAGGCCCTCCCGTGGAGACAGAGCCTTCTCTCAGAGAACAGCAGCAGATTGCTCAGTACGCGGAGGCCCTGGTGGAGACTCAAGCTCCTCCAGGCCAGCTGGAGGCCATAGCTCTGACTCCAGTCCCTCCTATGGAGACCGAACCTTATATCAGTGAGCAGGAGCAACCAAGGCGGCCCTCTGAGTCTTCTGAGGAGGTTGAATCTTCTGGAAAGAAGACAGAAGTCCCAGCCCAGCCTCCAAGTCATCACACAGTGACCATTTTACCTCCCGGTCACCATCAAGTTCAGCAGTACGACTTGCCCAATGTGACTACTAAACCTCCAGACCTGCAGCTGACCCTAACACCAAAACCTGAAGCAGAAGTGGAAACATTTCCAGTCAGCCACGAGGTCACAACAACGCAGGCCTCAGTTGCAGCTCTGCCTCCAACGCCTCTTGAAGAGGTCGAACCACTGCCAATTCAATCTCCAGAAGTTATGCAGGATGAGAAACCCTCTACGACCCAGCAGGAGGAAACAGCTGAAATTTTACAGACCCCCGTGGAGGCTGGACCTTCTCCAATCCATCAGGAAGCCCAAGCCCACGCCTCAGTGTTCCCTACGGAGCCTGAGCCTTTGAAAGACCAGGAGGCAGACACAGCTCAGCAGCCAAAGCCCCTGGAAGAGGATGAGCACTCCCCACTTCCAGGGGTCCCAGCTCAGCCTGAAGAACTGAAGGAACCTTCACCAAGCCAGCAGGGGATTTCCGTTCCACCTCTAGAGCGCCCCGTGAGTGCTTACCAATTACCACTCCAACAGGGAAACACAAACCAGCCTTCAGATATCTTCCCAGAGATGAGTGATGCTATTCCAATGAATATGACATTTTCACCTCATATTCCAGAAGAAATACTCAGAACTCAGCATTTAAGGTTGTCTAAAACCAAACCAAAACATGTGGATATTGACCTTACCAGAACCCTAAAGCCCACTCCAGAAGTTTATCCTTACTGGAGTCAGCAGGAAGGACCTGCCCAACCTACAGTTCCCACCAAGCAAGTTGAATTTTCTCCAACCCAGCTTGGGCCTCCTCTTGCCAAGCCTCCGGCACTGCCTGAAAAGATGGAACTTTCTCGAGCTGAGCCTCTAGAGCCCCTCAAGGAGGCAAAACAAGATCCAGTGCAAAATATAGCCCCAGCCGAGGCACAAGACTTCCCTAACACTCAATCGTCTGCAACCCAGCAGGAGCTTCAAACTCAGCAACCAAACCTGACCAAAGTCACAGGTCAACCTTTGGATGTGGAACTCACCATAACTACACAACCTGGAATGGAAGGTGGACTTTCTCCAATCATGCAGGAGGCCCCAGTTCAGCTTCCAGGGCCATCTAAGGGGGGTATAACTCAACCCCCAGGATATCAGGGGATGACAGTTCCAACACCAGCTCAGGATCAAGCTCAGTTTCCAAAATCACCCCGCATCACATTTCAACCTTTTGATCTGGCACTTACAATAACTCCACAGCCCATTACAGAGGCTGAACTTGCCACAGATGTGCAGGAGACTCCACCTAAAGAATCTGTAGCTCAGCCACCAGTGCATCATGAGGGTCAAAATCAACCTCCACTATCACCCAGTGTCACAAATCAACCTTTAGACCTGGCACTTACCATTACTACAGAACCTACTACAGAGGCTGAGCATCCTACAGACCTGAGCAAGACTACAGCTCCATCTCCAAACCTGACTCCAGTCACAACTCAACATCTGGACCTGGGACTCACCATAACTCCAGAAACCAGCAGTGTGGTGACTGAACCCTCTACAGACATGCAGGAGACCTCCAGTCAACCTCCCACGGAGGGTGTAACCCAATCTCCAATACATCAAGAGGTGACAGTTCCAACACTGGGTCATAATCAAGCTCAATATCCAACATTGCCTCACATCACAGTTCAGCCTTTGGACACAGTGCTTACCATAAATGCAAAGCGTACCAGGAAGGCTGAACATTCTACAGCCCTGAAGAAGACTAAAGTACCTCCCGTGCTCCATGAGGAGGTACTTTCACAACCAGACCAGGTTCAGGCTCAGCATCCAACCCTGACAGAAGTCACAGTTCAACCTTTTGATGTAGAACTTACCCTAACTCCAGAATCCATTGTGGAGGGTGAACCACTCCCAACCATGCAGGAGACTTCAGGGCAGCCTCCAGGGCCACATAATGAAGTGGTCTATCAGCCTCCAGTTTATTATGAGATGGTAGTTCCAAAACCAAGTCAAGATCAAACTCCGCATCCAATGTCACCCAGTGGCACAGCTGAACCTTCGAAGTTAGAGTCAACCATAACTCAGGTACCCACTACACAGGATGAACATTCTACAGCCTTCAAGTCTATATCTCCTCCTCCTTATCCAATGTACCCTGAGGTGACATTTTCACCTCCAGTCCAGATTCAGACTCAGTATACAAACCTGCCTCAAGTCACAGTCAAGCCTCTGGACCTGGAAATTACCCAAACTCCACAACGTACTACAGAGGCTACACCTTCTACTACCATGCAAATGACCCTAATTCAGTCTACAGAGCCACTAAAGGAGCTCGTAACTCAGTCCCCAGGGGACAATGAGATGACAGTTCCAACAGCAGGTCAGCATCAAGCTCAGCACCCAACATCACCCAGTGTCATAGCTCAGCCTTCCAAGATGGAGCTAACCATAACTCTGGTACCCACTGCAAAAGCTGGCCATTCTCCATCCCTGAAGAAGACTACAGATCTACATCCAGGCCAGGTTCAGACTCAGCACTCAACCCTAACTGAAGTCACAGATCAACCCCTGAATGCGGCTGCCACCATAAATGTCTGTGAGCTCTGCACCTGCAAAGATGAGACACTTTCATGCACTGGCCTCAGCCCAGTGCAGAAGCTTCACAAAGTTCCTGTACCAGAGCCCAACAGCTACAACGGCACCTTCAGCATATTGTAAGAATCTCCCTTCCTCATGGTTCCCTACAGCCTGCCTGTCTCAGCAGCTTTTCCCCAAGATCTTCTGAGCCCTCCTCAAGTCCCCACCTTATGTTGACTCTGTGTGTGTGTGTTTTTTTTTTCTGGACAGGCAGAATTAGACAGTGAGAGAGAGAGAGACAGAGAGAAAGGTCTTCCTTTTTCCATTGGTTCACCCCCAAGTGGCCACTTTGCTTGTGAGCTTTCTTATCCTCCTTCTCTTCTTAGACTTGTGTCCCTTCTACAGTCTCATGTGATTGCCCTTACTCCTTTTCCTGATTCTTTATTCATTGACATTCACCATACTATTACCTCATTGCTTTACTCCCATTCTTAAACACAGCCCTCATCCCGACTTATTAGAGATGATACAACAGGTTTAAGGATAGATTCTGGAGCCAGGTTGCCTGGCTTTGAACACAGGTCTCCCAGGGATTAGCTTTGTGACTTTGGACAAGTTATTTAGCTTGGATTCAATATCCTCATCTGTAAAGCTGGCTTAAAGAATGGTGCAATGGATTGTAACAGAAAATAAAAATGCGTGACTCCACAGTCTTTCCCTGGATGACAGCGAGAATGGTGGTGGTCTATAAGGCAGAAGCACAGCAGTCAGAAAGAAGAGCCCGTTAGTGGGAGATGTGTTCAGTGTTAGGCACTTTTTATTGATGAGCATAAAGTAACCCGAGAGGACATATCCACCAGGAAGGTGAGCATACAGGTATCTGTTTTATTGCTGCTCCTGCTTCCAGGAAAATGTGTACCTAAAACACACATGTTCATTGTTGCTGAGGAGTGAGGACAGAGTTAAAGGTAAGCACTCACAGCAATTCAAAGTTGAAGCTAAATATAAGTCATTTAACAGCTTCTTGTAAACAAGTATCGATTATGAGTACCTTCCCCCTTTTTAAAAAGTGCATAGAATGTAGGATAAAATGTGAAAGAATGAACCCCCACACACCCTCATCATCCCCTGGTCCTCACTCTATCACCTGTAACTCAGGCTGTGTGTCTTTCCTTCCAACCTCCTCTCACTTTTTTTCCTATGGAGGTAATGCTTGGCTCCTGGCTCAGTGATCGGCACTTTTACCCTATGCTGTATTCCAAAAGGCTTTCCACATCAGCACCTTAGTCCCTCTGATTTTAAATTGTCTGTATCCATTCAGTACTTGGAAAGATTTCAGCAGAGGGCGCTTGGCCAAAGCACTGGTATTACCTGCATAGGTTTTCATTATTCTTATTGGTGACAATACATTTTGCCCATTTTTTCTTGAATAATTTATCCTTTTCTCACTGATTTGTAGAAGTCAGTGTAGACACCTGAGTTATTTTGGTGAAAATACTTAATATTCAAAGTGATTGACTGTCTTTACTGTCAAAGAGACTGGACAGAGATGAAGTTAAGCTTCTGAGAGGATGCTTCATTGTTTATGTCAGTGGCCCCTCATTATTTATTGAGTGAGCAAACTGGGAAGCAGAGAGCTACGGAACATAAAAGCACTGGTATTTATTAGAAAGCTGATAATATTTCTGTATTTCAATACTCCCCCATGAGGGTGCCATGATTTTTTTCCTCGTTCTGTTCATTCTTTTCCAACCCATTCAAGGATGTGAACTGTGTTCCTTTACAGAAATTTCCAAGGAAACTGGATTTCTTTCAATGATGAAAATGTATGGAAAGCATACCGCTGGGCTGAGACACTGTGAGTACACACTCCCAAACATGAATACACAAAACTAACTGCATTGTAAGAGCTTTCTTGTTCTACTATTTTGAGGTCAGTATGTCAGAAAAAGTATTCCCTCTCCATGTCACAATCAACATCTGTCGATTATAATTCTATGGTTGTTTTAACAAGGCACAGAATTTGAAATAAGAAACTACTTCTATTTATTTGCATTTTATCAGTAATACCATTACATTCTTAGTAGATAAAAAGTGATAGGGATAGTGAAGACCTTCATTATGTCCTAACTCCCTACCTATGAGGTAATAATTGCTGCTCTGAGTTTGGCATATATCCTTCCAAAAAATTACCTACAAACATATTTACATAGAGCATAATAGCTGTGTTGTGTGGTTTCTTTCTTTTTTTAACCTAAATAGTAACATCCTGCAACTTGGTTCTTTCACTTCATGGTTTCTCCTGGATTTCTTTCCCTCCTAGTACTCAGTCAGTTACCCTATTCATTTAACTCCTGCATGATATTCTATAGTATGGATGGCCATTTCACAGTTTACTTAATAATCCCTCTATTGATGGATTTTCGATTATGTCCACTTATGTATTGCAGCAAGGAAAATCCTTGTGCACACTTGTGAACATGGACAAGCATTTTGCAAAATAGAAGTCTAGAAAGAAAATGGGGCAGCTAGCACTGTGACATAGCGGAAAAGCCTCCGCCGGCCATGCCAGCATCCCATATGGGTGCTGGTTTGAGTCCTGGCTGCTCCACTTCTGATCCAGATCTCTGATATGGCCTGGGAAAGCAGTGGAAGATGACCCAAGTGCTTGGGCCCCTGCACCCATGTGGGAGACCTTGAAGAAGCTCCTGGCTCCTGGCTTCAGATCAGCACAGCTCCGGCCATTGTGGCCAACTGGGGAGTGAGCCAGTGGATTGAAGACCCCTCTCTCTCTCTCTGCCTCTCTCTCTCTCTCTCTCTCTCTGCCTCTCCTTCTCTCTGTGTGTAACTTGACTTTCAAATAAATAAATAAATCTCAAAAAAAAGAATGAAAATGGATGAAGACTACGGAAATAGGAAATTTTAATTGCCTTCAGAAAAGCTGTGCACACATACTTACACTCCAGCTAACAGAATATAAGAACATTCATTTCCCTTCATCCTTTTTAAAAAGATGTATTTGTTTACTTGAACTATGGGAGTGGGGGGAGGGGGAGATAGAGCGAGAGCAAATGAGAGAGTGAGAGAAAGACAGAATCTTCCATCCACTGCTTTATTCCCCAAATGCCCAAAACAGCCATGACTGGGCCAGGCCAAAGCTAAGATCTAATACTTGATTCTGGGTCTCCCACAGGGATGCCGAGGAATCAAGCACTTGGGCCATCATCTGCTGCCTCCTAGGTGCACTAGCAGGCATCTGGCTCAGAAGCAGAGGGCCCAAGACTTTAACCAGGCTCTCCAATATGGAATTTACGCTTCTCAAGTGACGGCTTAGCCTGCTATGCCCCAACACTGACTCTTCCCTTCACCTTTTCACCTCGGGATGCTCTTTGTCTTTTTGCTAATGTGACTGGCAAATAAAAGGGTTCCCAGCTGAATATGGATTTCTCTGATTACTCATAAATTTAAATGTCTTTATATACTTATTGAACATCTATGTGTCGTTGAGGTTTTGTCCACTGTCCATTTGTTGAATTATCTTTTCCTTACTGATTTTTGAAAGGAATCAGTTTAGACTCCCAATTTTGGGGGAAAATACTTAACATTCAAAGTAATTCACTAAAAATAAAAATCTATCATGTCACCTAGGCCAGTGAACTAGAAATTTTGAAGTGCTGAGTGTAACATAATAAAAAAAAGGAATTAATTGACATTTTTCACGACAGTTTGCGTGTTATATCACTGGGACAACTTGTAGAGACATCATAAATTATTTATGAATAAAAACAAGACATATAACAGACAAAGGAGAAGGGTTATGATCACTTTAAGATAAATTTTCCCAGGGCCTGTGCAGTGCTGCAGTAGTGCAGTGGGCTAAGCTGCTACTTGCGGCGCCGGTATCCTGTACGGGCACCAGTTCTAGTCCCAGCTGCTCCACTTTAAATCCAACTCTCTGCTATGGCCTGAGAATGCAGTAGAGGATGGCCCAAGCACTTAGGTCTGTGCATCCATGTAGGAGACCCCAAAGAGGCTCATGGATCCTGGCTCCTGGCTTCCAATTGGCCCAGCTACAGCCATTGCAGCCATTTGGGGAGTGAACCAGTGGATAGAAGACCTTTCTGTCTCTCCTTCTCTCCATCTGTAATTATAACTCTGAAACAAATAAATAAAATCTTTTTAAAAAAAGATAAAAGTTTCCCCTTAGCCTACTATCTCATTTCTGATGGGAAAATGCTAGAATCAGGCAGTTGTGACTTTTAATTTATGATGTTTCTTAAATACAATACACACAGTTTGTATTTATTTTGGTTATGCTTCGTTTAAAGATGTCCCAAACTTGTAAGAAAAATCAAAGTCAGGGCTGGCACTGTGGCATAGCAGGTAAAGCCACCACCCACAGTGCCAGCATCCCATATGGGTGCCGGTTCGAGTCTCAGCTGCTCCACTTCCGATCCAGCTCTTTGCTATGGCCTGGGAAAGCAGTGGAAGATGGCCCAAGTCCTTGGGCCCATGCACCCACATGGGAAGACCTGGAGGAAGCTCCTGGCTCCTCATTAGCACAGCTCCAGCCGTTGTGGCCAATTGGGGAGGGAACCAGCGGATGGAAGACCTTCCTCTCCCCTCTACCTTCTCCCCTCTCCTTCTCTCTGTGTGTAACTCTGACTTTCAAATAAATAAATAAATCTTTGGAAAAAGGAAAAATCAGAGTCATCTGACACAAAAGTAAATAACACTAGTTTCCTCTGAAGAGTGAAGACGGGAGTTGGAAAGGCTAAGGGATAAAGGGAAGGGGAAGAAAATTTAATTTTTCTTATTTGAGAGGCAAAGGCAGCATGCTATCATACACTGTTCACTCCCCAGATGCCTGTAGTGGTGAGACTGGGTCAGTCAAACTCAGGAACCTCAAACTCAGTCTTGTTCTCCTACATAGATGGCAGGGATTTAAATACTCAGCCATCATTACTGCCTCCCTGGTCAACCTTAACTTGTAGCCCCGGCATACCTCAAACATGGGGCTTCGGTAGTAGGGCTTGGGGAAAAAACAGAAGGAAATGGCAGTTCTGCCAATCTTGGTGCCTCCCAGTGTTAGGTTCTAACAGGGACATTGTGACCTACAGAGCAGACATTACATTTATGATTTGGTGGGAAGGACGGATAGGTGTATAGAGATGGACAAAAAAGGGAGAGTGGGAAAAATGGTTTAAATTAAAATACAGCAGACATTGCCACCCTAGAAGTAAATTAGAATCTGGGTATTTAAACAGCACCATTACCAAAGTTTCCTCTACATACAGACTTAGTCCTATGAAGCAAACAGCTGCAGTTAGTTGTCATTTTGATTCAGAAGTACCTCTTTCATTTTCCAGAATCCTCAGTGAAAATGACTTGACTGAATTACATAAGGACTCATTTGAAGGCCTGCTATCCCTCCAACACTTGTAAGTCAGTTAATCATACTTATTTATGAGATTTTAGTTACATTATCTAGGAAACAAATATGGGTCCCAGCTAGATAATCTCTAAGGTTTCTTCTGGAAGTCTACACTGTAGGGTCTCATATCTCTAACATGGAATACCTATTATGTGCTTTGTGGTTTTTTTTTTTTTTTTGACAGGCAGAATGGACAGTGAGAGAGTGAGAGAGAGAGAGAGAGAAAGAGAGAAAGGTCTTCCTTTGCCATTGTTTCACCCTCCAATGGCCGCCGCGGCCAGCGTGCTGCAGCCGGCGCACTGCAGTGATCCGATGGCAGGAGCCAGGTGCTTCTCCTGGTTTCCCATGGGGTGCAGGGCTCAAGTACCTGGGCCATCCTCCACTGCACTCCTGGGCCACAGCAGAGAGCTGGCCTGGAAGAGGGGCAACCAGGACAGAATCCAGCGCCCAGGCCGGGACTAGAACCCGGTGTGCCGGCGCCGCAAGGCAGAGGATTAGCCTAGTGAGCCACGGATTATATTTGTATTTAATTTACAAGCAATGGATGAAATTGGATCCAAGGTCTGTCTTCATACAGGTCCTAAGTTAAGAATGAGTTTTATATTTATAAAGGACTGTATAGAGAAACAAAGAAACAAGAAAATGCAACAGAGACAATATGTGGCCCACCAAGTCTCAAACATTTATCATCTGGCCTTTACAAACAAGGTTTGAACAAGTTGGTTTAATACAACAAAGGGAAGAAAACATAAACCAACAACATTAATTTGAATGCTGTCAACTGAAAGTTGTTAGATGATCTAATCTTGAATAAGTTAACCTTTTAATGATTTCTTTTTTTTTATCTTTTATTTAATGAATATAAATTTCCAAAGTACGACTCATGGGTTAAAATGGCTTCCCCCCCATACCGTCCCTCCCACCCACAACCCTCCCCTTTCCCACTCCCTCTCCCCTTCCATTCACATCAAGATTCATTTTCAATTATCTTAATATACAGAAGATCAGCTTAGTATACCTTAAGTAAGGATTTCAACAGTTTGCTCCCACACAGAAACATAAAGTGAAAAATAATAGATGATTTTTTTAAATGATGATGAAATCAGATCAGACCTATTGTCATGTTTAATCCCAGTGAGAGTCAAGTTGGGAATTGATAATTTCTTTTTTTTTTTTTTACAGAAGATCAGTTTAGTGTACATTAAGTAAAGATTTCAATCGTTTGCACCCCCATAGAAACACAAAGTGAAATATACTGTTTGAGTACTCGTTATAGCATTAAGCCTCAGTGTACAGCACATTAAGGACAGAGATCCTACATGAGGAGTAAGTGCACAGTGACTCCTGTTGTTGACTTTACAAATTGACACTCCTGTTTATGGCATCAGTAATCTCCCTATGCACCAGTCATGAGTTTCCAAGGCTATGGAAGCCCCTTGAGTTCTCCGACTCTTATCTTGTTTAGACACGGTCATAGTCAAAGTAGAGGTTCTCTCCTCCCTTCAGAGAAAGGCACCTCCCTCTTTGAAGACCTGTTCTTTCCACTGGGATCTCACTCACAGAGATCTTTTTGCCAGAGTGTCTTGGCTCTCCATGCCTGAAATACTCTCATGGGCTTTTCAGCCAGATCCGAGTGCCTTTAGGGCTGATTCTGAGGCCAGAGTGCTATTTAGGACATCCGCCATTCTATGAGTCTGCTGAGTATCTCACTTCCCATGTTGGATCACTCTCCCCTTTATTTATTCTATCGGTTAGTGTTAGCAGATACTAGACTTGTTTATGTGCTCCCTTTGACTCTTAGTCCTTTCATTATGATCAATTATGAACTGAAATTGATCACTTGGAATAGTGAGATGGCATTGGCACATGCCACCTTGATGGGATTGAATTGGAATCCCCTGGTATGTTTCCAACTCTACCAATTGGGGCAAGTCAGCCCGAGCATGCCCCAAATTATACATCTCTTCCCTCTCTTATTTCAATTAAGGTACTATTATACCCATGTTGGAAATAGATAATTAAAACAATGGCTACATAATATTGGGAAGTGCACATCATTAATCCTTATTAGGCTAATTACTGGGCCTCTTCAGCAAATAGATTCTTGTCTCAAAAGTACAAGGCTTAAGGAACATAGCAGCATGTGATACTCACAACACTCCTTTGAATGATGATCAGAACTTCTAGGCCATACGGGGACAACCACATCTGCATGGTTCCTCTTGAGCACCTTTCCCATCTGGGCTCCGGAACCTTGCAAACATGGTTTGGAGAAAAACAAATGAGACTACTGCTGGTAGAATAGGCCCTTCATTGTTTCTGCTGGAAAATCCTTTGTAGCCTAATTAGTTTATGCTAGCATATGTATTCACTTCATTTTCAAAATGCCAATCAATTGTTTAAAGCTGAAAGAGAAAGCCAAACACTTTACCTAGTACTGGAGACACATAAATGAGTAAGACAGGATCCCACCTTCCCAAGAGCTCACAATCTTGCAGGGGAAACAAATACACAAGCTCAAACCAATACCCAAGAAGCACTATGTAGCTGACAGAGTGCTGCAGAGGGACCAGGGAATAATAAAACCACACTGCTTTTTTTTTTTTTAAATCTTTTATTTAATGAATATAAATTTCCAAAGTACGACTCATGTGTTACAATGGCTTCCCCCCCCATACCGTCCCTCCCACCCACAACCCTCCCCTTTCCCACTCCCTCTCCCCTTCCATTCACATCAAGATTCATTTTCGATTCTCTTAATATACAGAAGATCAGCTTAGTATACCTTAAGTAAGGATTTCAACAGTTTGCTCCCACACAGAAACATAAAGTGAAAAATAATAGATGATTTTTTTTAAATGATGATGAAATCAGATCAGACCTATTGTCATGTTTAATCCCAGTGAGAGTCAAGTTGGGAATTGATAATTTCTTTCTTTTTTTTTTTTTTTTTTTTACAGAAGATCAGTTTAGTGTACATTAAGTAAAGATTTCAATCGTTTGCACCCCCATAGAAACACAAAGTGAAATATACTGTTTGAGTACTCGTTATAGCATTAAGCCTCAGTGTACAGCACGTTAAGGACAGAGATCCTACATGAGGAGTAAGTGCACAGTGACTCCTGTTGTTGACTTTACCAATTGACACTCCTGTTTATGGCATCAGTAATCTCCCTATGCACCAGTCATGAGTTTCCAAGGCTATGGAAGCCCCTTGAGTTCTCCGACTCTTATGTTGTTTAGACATGGTCATAGTCAAAGTGGAGGTTCTCTCCTCCCTTCAGAGAAAGGCACCTCCCTCTTTGAAGACCTGTTCTTTCCACTGGGATCTCACTCACAGAGATCTTTTTGCCAGAGTGTCTTGGCTTTCCATGCCTGAAATACTCTCATGGGCTTTTCAGCCAGATCCAAATGCCTTTAGGGCTGATTCTGAGGCCAGAGTGCTGTTTAGGACATCCGCCATTCTATGAGTCTGCTGTGTATCTTGCTTCCCATGTTGGATCACTCTCCCCTTTATTTATTCCATCAGTTAATATTAGCAGGCACTTGACTTGTTTATGTGATCCCTTTGACTCTTAGTCCTTTCATTATGATCAATTGTGAACTGAAATTGATCACTTGGAATAGTGAGATGGCATTGGCACATGCCACCTTGATGGGATTGAATTGGAATCCCCTGGTATGTTTCCAACTCTACCAATTGGGGCAAGTCAGCCCGAGCATGCCCCAAATTATACATCTCTTCCCTCTCTTATTTCAATTAAGGTACTATTATACCCATGTTGGAAATAGATAATTAAAACAATGGCTACATAATATTGGGAAGTGCACATCATTAATCCTTATTAGGCTAATTACTGGGCCTCTTCAGCAAATAGATTCTTGTCTCAAAAGTACAAGGCTTAAGGAACATAGCAGCATGTGATACTCACAACACTCCTTTGAATGATGATCAGAACTTCTAGGCCATACGGGGACAACCACATCTGCATGGTTCCTCTTGAGCACCTTTCCCATCTGGGCTCCGGAACCTTGCAAACATGGTTTGGAGAAAAACAAATGAGACTACTGCTGGTAGAATAGGCCCTTCATTGTTTCTGCTGGAAAATCCTTTGTAGCCTAATTAGTTTATGCTAGCATATGTATTCACTTCATTTTCAAAATGCCAATCAATTGTTTAAAGCTGAAAGAGAAAGCCAAACACTTTGCCTAGTACTGGAGACACATAAATGAGTAAGACAGGATCCCACCTTCCCAAGAGCTCACAATCTTGCAGGGGAAACAAATACACAAGCTCAAACCAATACCCAAGAAGCACTATGTAGCTGACAGAGTGCTGCAGAGGGACCAGGGAATAATAAAACCACACTGCTTTTTAAAAATTCACTTTTCCTTCTTCTACCTACTCAACCATTCCTTCATTTAATAAACACCTGAGTCATTTCCATGAGTCAGTTTTAAACATAGTGGGCAATGTAGATGAGCAAGGCCAAATCCATGCTTTCAAGAAGTTTATGCTCTGGGGAAATGGAAGGCACAAGTAACGATATCAAAAGAAATGGATATAGAGTCCAGACGAGGGAGAAGACTTTGGGCTGGGTCAGGGACGATGGAACCAGGGAGCAATGCCAGTTGAACAGGACTTCCAAGGGGGCAGTGGGCATCATCAGACGTCTTGGAGAGAATATCGTGGGAGAAAGGGAAAACATGGAAGCTTCTGAGGCACAGAGATGCAGGGAAAGCTGGAGGGTGAAGCCAGGTCTTCCAGGCCTTTGAATGCTGAGCAAGAGTCACCACGGGGAACCATGCTGTCACAGCAGTGCTCTAAAACAGACTTGAGCTTGCACCACAGTTACCTGGGGCTCTGAACACTACCCCCACAGTAACTGCCTGAGTCGGTCTAGAACAGGGCTGAGAATCTGCCTCTTCTGTAAGCACCTAGTGATGTTGGCCTTGGAGAGTCACTTAGGGCAAGTCCCACTGGTGACTGTGGGTGGGACAGGTGAGAGAAGGAGATTCTAGAGATGGAGCCACCAACAGATGAGCTGCAGGTGAAAAGTGAGGGTCAAATTGTAATAAGTGGACGTAAAAGAGTCCTCTACCACCAAGAGTGTTTTCGAGTGGGAATCCAGTGTCGTGCTGTTTTCTGACGGTTCTATCATGGCTTTCATGGACTATCAAGCAACAAGCAACAAATAAATTTCCTTTAGTATGACAGTAAGTGTAATTCTGAATCAGTTCAAAATAATGAATTAATTAGAGAACCAATTTCATTTCAAATGATTCAAAAGGGCATCTTTTTTTCTGGTATTGAATGAAGTTAGAAAACTAGGACTAAACCAGGAAAGATGTGAAAATGTGAGTATTCTTTGGAATATTAGACATTAAAAATGGAGATGACAGCTTTGCTCCTTGTTTCAAATGGATGAAGACTATGAAAGTTCATCTAATCAATTCTGCACTCAGGAAAGTTTACCACCACAATCTATCAAGATTTATAGTTGTGTATGTCATTGATGAAGGTTCTAACAGTGAGACTATTAGGACAGGTTGTAAGAAGGGGTAGTATCTCCAGAGGGTCAAATACAAGTCCAAAGCTTTACAGTTTAGGTAAAAACTGCATATCCAACATTATCAAATGCAAATTTTATTATCCCCACTGACTATATAGGTAATAGCTAACCAAGGCAATGTTTTCCTTTTCCTAGAGATTTATCCTGCAATAAAATAGAGTTTATCGAAAGACGTGCATTTGAGTCACTCCCTTTTTTGCAGTCTATGTAAGTTACAATTTCATCACATTTGGAATTTTAATAAATCTTCACTGTTCACCTTGAAATAGGGTTAAGATTCTACTTTACATTTGTAGTAGAAGGTTGCTAAAATTCTGTAACAGGTCCTTTTCCTCTCTAGCAAAAATACTATCAGGTACAAAGGTCAGAGTGAATCCCACAGAGCAGGGCTTCTCAGCCAACATGATTTTGCATTCAGGTAACAGCTTGCAGCCCTGCACGTGCTGCTGACACTGCGTGAGCTAAGCCCAGCCTGCTGCTAAGCCACTTACTATGTACAGGACAAACCTCCACAAGAAAAGCATTATCGAGTCCAAAATGTCAATAGCATTCAAGTTGTGAAACTCTGTTCCAGAGAAGTAAAGATCACACAGTACAAGTATGTCATGTAATATGAAAATAATATGATGAAATTTAATGTAAATGTGCAAGTATAATTCAGAAACCAAATCTTCCAGTACCAGTAAATTCTTTAGTGTGTAGATAAAATGTGGAAGTATTGTTTCATCTATAAAAATTAGAATCACTCCTGAAAGAAGAGTATTCTGAAAATATTTCTTTTTTCTTCTTCATTCTCTTTCACTCGTGTCTTTTTTTGTAGAAATCTTGGTTGCAATTTACTGACAGAACTGAGCTTTGGGACATTTCAGGCGTGGCATGGAATGCAGTTTTTGCACAATGTGTAAGTGCAATAGATGATGAATACATATTTAAAAACAATTTGTGTATAAAAATTGTATATAGTTATGCTTATCTGCGTATTAAGCCCTGTATATAAACTCTGCAAAGAAGGTCTTCATTTCCATTTTTTTTTCCAAAAATCTAACACAAAGTACTCTGGGAGAAAAAGGTTCTGGTGCTTTCTCAGGGTTACCTGCTTTTAAATCCTAATGCAAAAATAATTCCTGGGACCCAGCCAAAGGGCACATCTCTCCCCATCACCCACCCAGATCATAAGCTTTTTCCAAAATGTATTTAGCTCTCAATTTATAAATTATCTGTGGATACTAATAACTTTTGAAATAGGAAGAAGTGGCATATATGTTAAACTGTAGTGTTAAAAAAATAAGAAAATACACTGCTCTAGCCTAATCCCACATATTTTGTCCTGACTAAACTGCAACAGAAAGTGAGTTTTATTCACTTTCAACTCAACAATTCTGTGATGTTCAATGGCCCAAGGGAATTTTAGATTCAAGATACAGATTCTCCACTAAACCTGATGTTGAAAGACTATCCACCTGTTCTGTAGTTCAGAATCCCACTCATAACCATTCTGGTTATGAGGGAAGGTTTTAGGATGTGTGGAGGATGGACCAACAGTGCCTGCAGATCTTGGGGAAGAACACTGAGAGTCTGTTTTTCCTATATCCATACACTGGGGAGCTGGTTCCTGGAGCCCCAACACCAAGTGGTTTTGGTAGCATCAGTAAAAATGGCCTCAACATATATCATTCCATTAGATTCCCTCCTAAGGGGCTGAGTTCCAGTACAGTTTTCTGTAGACAACACAGGGAGAAAATCTGTGGAATCACAGTGGATGAAAAGTAATGAATTCATTTAAGAACATTCACTGAGTGCCAGGCCCACCGAGTGCCAGGTGCTGTATTAAGTGCTGGGGGTACAAACTGGAACAGGACAGAAGCTTTGTCTCCAGAGACTTTCATGCCAGCAGGGGGAAGTTGGACATTGATGGGAAAATGAGTGACAGCCATGCTAGCATCTGTGCAGCAAGGCCAGAGAGAGGAGCTGAAAAAGTAGGAGCAGAGCTAGGGATGGCGCACAGTGCACGAGGCACCAGTTCATTTATCTCAAGATTCTGTGTCCATCTTAAGCCAAAGAAAAAAAGCATTTGCTTCATGGTGATGCAAAAACCAGAGCTAGCTGGTATTGGAAACTAATTCTCTTATCATGCGATCTGAACATATCTAACTCGTGGTTGCTTCAAAAATTGGCACAATGGCTGTAATAAACCAAGTGTGTGTTGGGAGCTGGTCTCCTTTATTTGGGGACATATTCTTTTATTAGACAAAGCAAATCTGCTTCAAGGAAACTTTTGGTATCACCGTTGCCCCAGGAAGACACCAGTGATCTTATGACCAAAGATGAGGGTTTTTAAAGTGAAAACAATGCTGTTCACTGCATTACACAGTCCAGAAAAGAGTTCCAGCTGAGCTGGATTCATCATGAACTGGAGTCTAAGCTTCAAGGCTTTACACTTGCACGTGCCCCTTCCAAGGTCCTGGGAGGGGCTGGAGCAATTTTTATATTCATAATTCTGCATGTTTCATTATAAGGGATTCCCCAAATTAGGTTAAGCTCACGCTCAGCAAAATCTGCATTCACCGTTACTTTGCACGTACTACATGCAGCCCAGTAAACATTCTTCTGAATGAAGCCTCTGTGTATAACAGCAGTGTGGTAGGATCAGTCTATTGTGAATCTGAAATCTACCTCAAAGACATGCCAAGAGCTTACCAGTGACATAACTCTCTTCAAATATTAATACTCATCAAATCTTTCAGTGAAATCAGAAATGAAATATATTATGGAAAATCACCAGTAATTGATAATTCTAAACATTAAGTATACTTTATTTCTTCTGCTTCATTCATGTGCATTAAATCTTAACTCATTGGCTTCTTTCTAAAAATTGTTTTAGTCACTTCATTGGTCCTCACAATACAAGTTTCATAGTTTAGTAGTGGAAGGACTCTAGAGTGTAGAGAGGGGCTCCCTTACCCAGACAGAGCACACCCACATGCTCACTCGTCTGTTACTCACAAGCACTGTGGGTGACTAGGAGGAGAGTCCAGGCTTTCTCCCTCCTCGGATATTCACCCCACTGCTGACACTGTAGGTGAGCTGGGTGTGGTCGTACACTGAAGGTCAGCCATGGGCATCGCCTCCTTCAGGCAAGCTGTGGATACACCTGCATTTGCACACTGCTGGCACAGTCCTCCCTCTGTGGTGTGTCCTGGAATCCAAACAGCATCTCCCCAAACTCAGAGAGAGGCATAAACCTTACAGATGAAGAGAACAACTCAGGTCTGCCCTTTGGGGTGTTTTGTAAGGGTTCACAAGTTTTCACATTGTCACTTCCTGCAACTATTACACTTTTCTTCTCATAATCTTTTCATCTGCACCATATTCTCATCTGTGTAGCAAGAGGTCTTCTTTTCTCTTAAGGTAATTCTTCCTCTGCACCGTATGCTTCTCTTAAAGTATTCTCTTCATTGGCTTTAGGGTTTTTTTGTTCTTTTACTTTTTTCTTTAAGATTTATTCATTTATTTGAAAGTCAGCGACACGGCTGGTGCTGTGGCACAGCAGGTTAATGCCCTGGCCTGAAGTGCCAGCATCCCATATGGGTGCCGGTTTGAGACCTGGATGCTCCACTTCCAATCCAGCTCTCTGCTATGGCCTGGGAAAGCAGTGGAAGATGGCCCAAGATTCTGATAGCTCACTGGGATGCACTTTGGAGGAGCTCAGCTTCATTCTGCATGCTCATCTCCATTCATTCTCTCTCTCTCTCTCTCTCTCTCTCTCCCTCTCCCTCTCCCTCTCTCCCTCCCTCCCTCCCTCATTGTCTCCCTCTCTCCCTCTGTCCCTCTATCCCTCTCCCTCTCTCTCCCTCACTCTCTCTGATACTGGGCATACAGGCTATTTTTTTTTTGAGAGTTTGAGGTTTTTTTTGTTGTTGTTGCTCATTTTACACATACTTCTCTTTTCTCATTATAATTCCTGATTTGATTCAAATGTAGACAAAATAACTTAGACAAAGTTCAAACATTATCCAATAGTCATGTGGTTACATATGACTTTGAGTATGCAAGTAATACATCTCATAATTTAAAAAAAATTTGAGAAGCAACAAATTAAAAATAAAATTAATCCACAATCCAAAAACCTAAACCCAAATATTGCTAAGACATCAGTCTATTCCTAAAGCAGATGTTTCTTTTTTTTAACTTTTATTTAATAAATATACATTTCCAATGTACAACTCCTGGATTGTAGTGGCTTTCCCCCCCAATAACCTCCCTCCCACCTGCAATCATCCCATCTCCCATTCCCTTTCTCATCCCATTCTTCATCAAGATTCATTCTCAATTATCTTTATATACAGAAGATCAACTTAGTATATACTAAGTAAAGATTTCAGCAGTTTGCACCCACACAGAAACACAAAGTATAAAGTACTGTTTGAGTACTAGTTATACCATTAATTCACATAGTAGCACATATTAAGGACAGAGATCCTACATGGGGAGTAAGTGCACAGTGACTCCTGTTGTTGATTTAACAATTGACACTCTTATTTATGTCAGTCATCACCCGAGGCTCTTGTCATAAGCTGCCAAGCCTATTTTTAAGGCTAACACTGAGCTTGCCAGGGAGGAACTGTCTAGGGCAAGTTAAATACACAAAACCCACACAAATCTCACTATTCTTACAGAAAGTCAGCCAATTTTCTTGAGTAAATGCCCCACAGGTGGCTGCAAGCCTTTGGTTAAATTTCCAGAATTATCAAAAACTTGATTCTGACCACTTTTACCATTTTGTTGTTCCCTTTATGAAGGGATAAATTTTCAAATGTTCTCACTCCACTGTTTACATAGGTTTCCACTGATGTCACCTACAACATGCTTTTAAATCTCTAGTCTCAATGACTCTGAGCTAAATATCTAATCATGGGATAAGATTAGGGAAAAGGAATAAAAAGAGAAACTAATTTTCATGAGCGCTATCCTGAGAAGGTTGATGAAATTTTCAAAGTACTTCTATATTTAGTCATCTCAAGCTTCAGATTAAAGTGACAAATATTTGGACCCTTTTCTGCACACATATTAGACACAGTCTGGGGCAGGACTGAGCTCAAGCTCCAGCTTTGCTTCTTACAAGTGCAGTGACCTACAACAAGTTACACAGCCTCTGTGACCCAGCACAATATATATCACAATAGGCTACTGGGGTACAATACCTATCACAGAGGTTATTGGGAACATCCAGTGTTGAATGCTGAACACAGATGCTTGGCAGCCCAATCAATATCATCTGTAAGAATTATTATTTTCACAGTCTGTAACAGTACAGTATGTTTTTGAGTAGAGTTAAACTAAAGGCAGTTTTTTTTTACCTGTTTTTGTTTTTGTTTGCTTGCTTTAAAAAATTTAAAAATCTATTACGACATTTAGGAATGAAATTTCCCACAACATGAATTTATTCATTGTATTGGTATGGAAACAAAATGTGATTTCTTTACTCAACAAATATTTATTAACCATGCAGCAAATTTCAGGCACTATGCCACACACAGGCATAACAAAGACAATAACAATATCCCTGCCCTCAAGGAGCTACAGGCCAGGAGACTGACAGGCCAACAGGTGATGACAAGCAACGTAACAAAGACTGTGATGTGATGTGATGCAATGTGACGTGATGTGACGTGATGATGTGGTGTGATGTGATGTGATGTGATGTGATGTGAAGATGTGTGATGTGAAATGAGAACACCAGTGGAAGAACGTGACAAGAGTATGGCTTTGACGTGGGTTCTTTTTCCATCAACTAAATGAATTAAGTCATGGCTTGTTTAAAATTTCTAAAGATGAAAGGCAAGCACCTTGAATTATGGAGAACACAGGATTAGTGTTTCCTACACAAAAAAGGGCTTCCCTATCAGTGTTGTCACTTCTATACGTCTTTCTTTTTTAAGACACAGACAGCTCCCATCCACTAGTTCATTTCCCAAATACCTGCAATGGCTCGGGCGAGGCTAGGCCAGGCCCAGGCTGAAGCTGGGAACCAGAAACCAGTCCACGTCTCCAAGTAGGCAGCAGAAACTCAACCAATTGAGCCATCACCACTGCCTCCCAGGGTCTGCATTAACAGGAAGTTGCAATTAGAAGATGGAACTGGGAATCAAACCCAGGCATCTGATTTGAGACGTAGGTATCCCAATCTGGTTGTTAATTGCTAGGCAAAACACTGGCTCCACTTCTAAGGCTTTTCACCTAAAAAGTTCTTTTGCATATTTTTTGTTTATTATGCATTTTTTTGTATCTTTTCTCTTTCTCTTTCTCTTCTCCATTCATCCTCTAAGAGACATAGGTAGTTCCCAAAGAACAAGTGCTTTTTGAATTCTAAGGGTGATTTATAAGTACACAGAAAGTAATTTTAAGCCTAAAATGTCTACACAAAAAAGAATATAATTTCTCATACAATCTTGTGCTTATTGAAAGGCCGATAACTTTAATTCCATTGCATTTTTCAGAAATCTCAATCGTAATCCTCTGACAAATGTTGAAGATTCGTATCTTTTTAAACTGCCAGCATTAAAATATCTGTAAGTATTAAACTAATCCTTTTTTATTTTCATCAAACATCAAATATTTGAGATTGAGGCTAAAAAGTCATGATTTTAAATTAGATTACTGAAAAAAAATAAATTAGGTTACTGAAAAAAAGTTATTGACTGAGGCAAGAACTGAGAAAGAATTTATCATGGGAAAGACAGCTGGCAGGGCGAGACAGTGTTACATGCAAATACATGTTAGGAATACCATTTATCCCAAGCAAAGAGGTATAGATGTAAATTTTTTAAAGAAAAAAATAAGAATTAAAAGAGGTCAGTGTAGTATAAAATGAAAAATAAGACAATGGCAGAAAAAGGTGTAGGTTCTACTCTTCAATGCCAAGGTCATTAATCTGATGATGCAAATAGTAAAGTCATTTCAACCAGGGCTTTCTGGAACGGTCTCCATGACAAACTCTTGAGCTGTCTTGCTTTATAGAGAAGCCAAAACTGATGTAACCACATCTTCCTGAAACAACCTTTTTAAGGACAGATCTTTTTATTGAGGTCCACACCATGAATGTTTGGGCTTTCTCCTTCAGAGACTTGGGAACAACACAAGTACCACTTACCACAGTTGAGAACATCCTCATGATGACTCTCCAATTGGAAAACCTGTAAGTTATCTTTTTCTTAGGTTTATTTCCATGTAAGTCTGTAGACTTGTTTTCTTAAGTCAGGCTTATGGAGGTATAATTTTTATGTATTTCAATTCACACTGTAAAGTTTGCTGAGTTTTGGCAAACACGTGGTTATGTAACCACCACCAAATTCCGGATGTAGAACATTTCTATCAACCCAAAAAGGTCCCTCATGGTCCTTTCCAATCGATCATCTGCTCCCATCCCCAGACCCAGGCCCTCAAACCACTCACCCTGTTTCTATTCTTGTAGTTTTTCTTTCCACAGAGTCTTATAAGCAAAATCATGTAGTAAGTGTAGCCTCTTGTGTCTGGCTCCTTTTACTCAGCATAATCCTTTAGAGATTAAACTACTATTCATGTTGCTGCCTCTACCTATTGCTGAGTAATATTCCAATTGTGTAGTTACACCAGTTTGTTTATCCATTTCATCAGTTTATATAGAACTGTGTTTTCCAACTTTTTGCAATTATAAATAAAGCCGCTAGCAGCACTCACATGCAGGTCTGTGTGTGAATATGTGTCTTCATTTCTTTGGTGTAAATATCTAGGGGTAGGAAAGTGCATTACCTACTAAGTGTATATTTAACTGTTTAACACACAGCTAAACTGTTTGCCAAGTAGCTGCTGCAGTCTGCACTCTCACCAACAATGTTCGAGAGTGGCACTTGCAACATGTGTTGTCCCAGTCCTCAGATTTCAACTTTTTAAACAAACATTTAGAAACTGGACGTTGTGGCACAGCATTAAGATACCACTTGGGGGGCTGGCACCGTGACTCACTTGGCTAATCCTCCACCTGTGGCACCGGCATCCCATATGGGCACCGGGTTCTAGTCCCGGCTGCTCCTCTTCCAGTCCAGCTCTCTGCTGTGGCCTGGAAAGGCAGTGGAGGATGGCCCAAGTGCTTGGGCCCTGCACCCGCATGGGAGACCAGGAGGAAGCACCTGGCTCCTGGCTTCAGTTCAGCGCAGCTCCGGCGGTAGCAGCCATTTGGGGGGAGGTTGGGGGGTGAACCAATGGAAGGAAGACCTTTCTCTCTGTCTCTCTAACTCCACCTGTCAAATAAATAAATAAATAAAAAGATAGCACTTGGGATGCCTGCATCCCATATCAGAGTGCCCAGTTTGAGTCCCAGCTACTCTGCTTCCAGCTAATGTGCACCCTGGGAGGTAGCCAATGGTAACTCGAGTATTCTGGTCTCTGCCACCCATGTAGGAGACCCACACACTGAGACCTATATCCTTGGCATAGTCCTGGCCCAACCCTGGCTGTTACCAGCATTTGGGGAAGTGAACCAGCAGATGGAAGGTCAATCAATCAATCTCTCTCTCTCTCTCTCTCTCGTTCTTTCAAATAAGTTAAAAAATAAAACTTTTTTAATGTAGCTTTTATGCTAGTAGATATATAGTGGAATCTCTATATTTTTTTAGTATTTAAAAATAGTTACTTGAGAGTCAATCAGTTCTCTCACCAAATGCCCACCATGACCAGCACTGGGCTGAAGCTGGAATTGACAGCTGGGAATTCAACCGAGACCTCTCACTTAGGTGGCAGGAACCCCAATTACTCAAGCCAAAGAAAGGCAGAAGAACTATATTAGCAGGAAGCTGGAATCAGGAACCAGAGTGAAGAATCAAATGCAAGTGCTCAAATGCGGGACTCAGTCATCCTAACGCTGGCACCTTGGGTACACTCACTGCAGTTTAAACTTGCACTACTCTAATGACTGACGATACTGTTGTGCAAATATCTTTACCAAGTGTCTATTCAATCTGTTCCCATGTAGTAATTTGATGGTAATCTTAGGGAGTTTTAAGAGTGTTTTATATGCTCTGGGTATGAGTACTTTCTCTCAGATGTATGTTTAGTAAATACCTTCTCTCTGGTTGTAAGTTATCCTTCCACTCTATTAATTGTATCTTCTGAAGAGTAGAAGTTAATTTTTTTTAATGTTGGTGAACCTATAGCAACTTTTTATCTTGTATGGTTTGTCCTTTTATTCTGCCTTTCCTGAAAAAATCTTTCAAATAACCCATTGTCTAATCTAAAGTTACAGAGATTTTCTCCTGTTTTCTTGTAGAAACTGTAGAGTTACATTTAGGTCCATGATCCTTTCTAGTTAATTTTCATGCAGAGTTTGAAGTATCTCAAGTTTTGAAGTTTTAAAAAGGATTTCCTTAGAGCCCTATTCTGACATTTTACCATAAACTCACTGCAACTTCCATTGTGACCTCCCCCCTGCCAATTGGACAAGCTAAACAGAAACTATGATAAGGCTAGTTGAGCGGACTCCACAAGATAAGAATGGGGAAAGCCCTCTCACAGCATACCCTGCCCTAATCACTTCTGTCAGATCACCTCCTTGACTAACTTTCCCACATCATCAAGTCCACTGGTTTCTGCTCTAGCCTCCTCTTCCTCAACCTTGGGCAGCATCTGCCACAGTGGATCCTCCCAGGTCAGTGAGAGGCCTTCCTCTCCAAATAGTCAAAGCTCTCATCATCAACAAGCTTTCTCAGTTAGCCAAGGCTGTGGTGTTCTAGCTGCTTTTTTCATACTTGACCATCAGTGGACAGGAAAAGTGCTAGCATTTTCTGGAGCCATGTGCAACCAAGGCTATAAAAACCTGAAAGCAATTGTTACACTGGAGTTCATTATTGGAAGTCCTCAGGAGTTTAGACAAAGCAGGCCAGCTCATTTGTGTCATGACTCATAGGCGATGGTCCTTAATGCATTCTTAAAGACTTACTTATTTATTCGAAAGGCAGAAATACATGTAGGTTTTTTTTTTATTTTTGCCAGAGTGCTTTGGCTTTCCATGCCTAAAATACTCTCATGGGCTTTTCAGCCAGATCTGCGTGCCTTAAGGGCTGATTCTGAGGCCAGAGTGCTGTTTAGGACATCTGCCGTTCTATGGGTCTGCTGTGTATCTCGCTTCCCATGCTGGATCGTTCTCTCCCTTTTTTATTCTATCAGCTAGTATTTGCAGACACTAGTCTTGTTTATGTGCTCCCTTTGGCTATTAGTCCTATCATTATGATCAATTTGAACAGAAATTGATCACCGGGACTAGTGAGATGGCATTGGTACATGCCACCTTGATGGGATTGAATTGGAATCCCCTGGTATGTTTCTATGTGGGTGCAAACTGTTGAAATCTTTACTTAATATATGCTAAACTGATCTTCTGTATATAAAGAGAATTGAAAATGAATCTTGATGTGAATGGAAGGGGGGAGGGAGAGGGAAAGGGGAGGGTTGCGGGTGGGAGGGAAGTTATGGGGGGGGGAAGCCATTGTAATCCATAAGCTGTACTTTGGAAATTTATATTCATTAAATAAAAGTTAAAAAAAGAAAAAAAAAAGAAAGACAGAAATACACAGAGAGAGAAAGATCTTCCATCTGCTGGTTCCTAGCTCAAAAGACCACAACAGCCAGGGCTTGGCCAGGCCAAAGTCAGGAGTCGGAGCTTATTCTGAATCATGTGGGAGCAGGAGCCCAAGCACTTGGGCCATCCTCTGCTGCTTTCCCAAGTGCATTAGCAGGGAGCTGGACCAGAAGCGGAGCAGCTGGGACTTGAACCAGTGCCTATAAGGGATGCTGACACTGCAGGTGAAGGCTTAACCTGCTACAGCACAGCGCTGGCCCCTTTATTGCATATTAATGTGCAATGGTCTTTAATACTTAAATATTATCTAGTAAGAATAAGTTATACCTCAGGTCATTAGCAATTTCAAAAGATTTTCCAATATTTTTTAAAATTTTATTTATTTATTTGACAGATAAGAGTTATAGACAGTGAGAGAGAGACACAGAGAGAAAAGCCTTCCGATGGTTCACTACCCAAATGGCCACAATGGCTGGAGCTGCACTGATCGAAACCAGGAGCCAGGTGCTTCTTCCCAGTCTCTCACATGGGTGCAGGGGCCCAAGGACTGGGGCCATCTTCCACTGCTTTCTCAGGCCATGGCAGAGAGCTAGATCAAAAGCAGAGCAGCTGGCACTAGAACCAGCGCCTATATGAGATGCAGGCGCTGCAGGTGAAGGACTAACCTACTGCACCATGGTGCTGTCCCAGATTTGCCAATATTTTTAAAATTAATGATTTGGGGCCCAGCGCTGTGGTATAGTGGGCTGTCTCCACCTGCGGTGCCAGCATCCCATATGGGCACCGGATCCAGTCCTGGCTTCTCCTTTTCTGATCCATCTCTCTGCTATGGCCTGGGAAAGCAGTAGATGACCTAAGTGCTTGAGCCTCTGCACCTGCATGGGAGACCCGGAAGAAGCTCCTGGCTCCTGGCTTCAGATTGGCCCAGCTCTGGCCATTGAGGCCATTTGGGACGTGAACCAGCTTAAGATGGAAGACCTTTGTCTCTGTCTCTCCCTTTCTGTGTTTGTAACTCTACCTCTCAAATAAATAAAAATCTTCTAAAAAATAAATATTTTATCACTGACATTATCCCTAGTGCATCCATTTTAGTAAGCAGCAAAACTACAACATTCTCTATGCAAGATGCAGTGTTCCTGCCAGAAATGGTCCCTAGTGGGGCTGGTGTTGTGGCATAAGGTGAAGTTGTCTGTGATGCTGGCATCCCATATGGGAGTGCCAGTTCAAGTCCCAGCTGCTCCACTTCCCATCCAGCTCCTTGCTAATGAACCTGGGAAAGCAGCACAGGATGACCAAAGTGCTTGCCCCCTGCCACCCAGGAGAGACCTGAATATAGTTCCTGGCTCCTGGATCCTGGCTCCTGACTTCAACCCAGCCCAACCCCAGCTGCAGTGGCCATTTGGGGCATGAACCAGTGGCTGGAAGATTTATTCACATTCATTTATATCATTCATATTCTCTCTCTCTCCCTCTCCCTCTCCCTCCACTCATTCTCTCTCTCTCTCCTTTCTCTCCTCCACCCAACCATCACTCTGCCTTTCAAATAAATAAAACTTTTTTAAAAAAAAATCTTAGCCACTCAAAAAAATAAATGTTCCCTGGTGATTATATTCAGTATTGGTCTTAGAAATACAAATTGAGGTACATGCTGTAAAACAACTGATTTGAATGCCTCAAAAATCCCAATGCCATGAAACACTGCAAAAAAGGAACAGTTCTAAACTGAAGAAAATTAAAGAGCCATGAAAATAAAATGCAATGCCTGATTTAAAAGTAGCCAAGACATGTTTGGGACAACTGAGAGCACCTGCATGTGGACCACAATAGACGGTGATGTTAATGTTAAAGCTGACTGGGTGATAACAGTGTTGTGGATATGCAGGAGAATGCCTTTGTTCTTAGGAGACGCAGACTTCAGGTTTAGCAAGAAAAGGTCATCATATCTACAGCTCATTCTCAAATGGTTTGTCCAAGAAGTGCATAGAGACACACACGTGGAAAGTGAATGTGGCAAAATGTTAGCAACAGTTGAATCTAAGTGAAAGAATATGTAAATTCATGACACCAATCTTTCGGATATTTTTGTAGTCTTGAAAATTTTCAAAATACAAAGTTAGGGGTAGAAAGGACTTAAAAAAATTTCCTGTTAGAATTGAAGTCTAGTAAAACACTAGCTTAGCGTTCTGAGTGCATTCTTTCTATATGAAGCTTTCCCTGGACCCAAAGAAGTAACATTAGTCATCTGTAACAACTCAACCATTGGTTATTCTATTGGTTAGAAAGAGCCTGGCCCACTAAGTGTATCCAGTGTTAATCTAAACTCTATACATTGTGCCCCCAACCCACAGCCTTCGTGTTTCCATGAAACACAGGTTCTGTTTTCCTAATAAAGTCATCCTTTTGCCTCAGAGAAGGCCCCCAAACAACCCAAGGTGGGAGAGCATCAGTACTGTGCAGGTAGTGGTTTGCAAGTGAATAACTACAGTGTCTAACTGTGTTGCACACTCACATGTGTCAGGCACACCTCAAGTGCTGATTCATTTGGTCCTCACATCTCATTAGAGGTAGGTGCTATCAGAATGAGGTGGTTGAGAAACAGAGTCTAAGCCATTTGCCCAAGATCATATTATTAGCAGAGCTAAGATGTGCACCTAATCTGGTGATGGAATCTGTATTCCTAATCACTAAATTATACTGCTTAAGTATAATCTTGAGGACTCACTCCTATTAAACAGGCTGTTTTTATCTCCCTGAACAGCCTCCAATAATTCTTAATAAGATAACCAACTAGCTTTGTTAGCGTTTTTGCCAATTTTATTTTAAAAATACTCAAACCTACTAGGGACAGGCCTTGTGGCACAGCAAGGTAACTCACCACTTGTGATGCCGGCACTCCATATTGGAATGTCAGTTTGAATCCCAGCTACTCCACTCGGCTTTTGTGGCCATTTGGAGAGTGAAAAATAATAATAAATAATAACATAAATAAATAAATATTTTTAAAAATAATTCAATCCCCCAAGAAAAGTAAAGAATAGTACAAAAAGTACACCGAGAACCCAGGCACTGCCATACAGGATGTGGGTATCACAAGCAGCATACTTCTCATGTGGACTCAATCATTAGCCTTCCTTCCCTCCTCTGCTCCCTCACTCCCACCCCTCCCCCTTCCTCCTCCTCTCTCTTGCTTCCTCCCTTCCTTCTTTCCTCTGAGCAGTTTCATAGTAGTTCCAGAGATGAAGAAATAATAGACACAGTGGACCACCTATGTGGATAGATGTATATACCATAGGCCATGACCACAGCAAAATACCCGCCACCTCAACTTGTGCTTTTATCTTTTTATCATTCTTCCCTTCCATCCCTCCTTGCGCTCCCCAATCCAATTTCCATGTAACCTTGACCTTCTTACTGTTACTATGGGCTATTATGCATGTTCTACACGTTTATAGAAATGGAACCACAAACAGTATGCACTGTTTTCTAACCAGTTTTTGTCACTCAACATGACTCAACATGACTAAGACACTCTTGTTGTTGTGTGTACCAAGAGTTAATTTCCTTTTATTGCTGAATAGCATTTCATTATATGAACCTACCATAGTTTATCTATTCACCTATTTGTGAACACTTAGGTTGTTCCAGTTTGGGGGTATTAGAAATGAAGCTGTTTGCACTTACGCCCCATGTAGGAACTCTGTCCTTAATGAGTTGTACTATGAGAATTAACTGCAAAACTTGTTCTCAAACAGTACTTTTTATGTTGTGGGGTGGGGGGTTGGTGCAAAGTGTTGAAATCTTTACTTAGTATAGAGTTGCTCTTTTGTATATAAAGTCAATCAAAAGTGAATCTTAATGAAGAATGGGATGGGAGAGGGAGTAGGAGGTAGGATGGGAGTGGGGGTGGGAGGGCAGGTATGGGGGAAAAAACACTATATTCCTAAAGTTGTACCTATGAAATTTGCATTCATTACATAAAAGCTTTAAAAAATAAAACAAATAAAAATTAAACTGTTTATGAGGCAGGCGTTTGGTGCAGCCGTTAAGCCACTACCTGGGATACTCCAATCCCACATCAGAATGCCTGGATCCAAGTCCCGGCTCTGCTCCACCCCAGCTTCCTGCTAACGTGCACCCTGGAAGGCAGTGGGTGATGCCCCAAGGACTTGAGTTCTTGCTCCTCACATGGAAAACCAAACTAGTTTCTGAGCTCCTGGCTTTGGCCTGGCGCAGCCCTGGATGTCGCAGACATTTGGGGAGTAAACTACCTAATGAAAAGATGTGGCCAGCACCGTGGCTCAATAGGCTAATCCTCCGACTTGCTGTGCCAGCACACCGGATTCTAGTCCCAGTCGGGACACCAGATTCTGTCCGGTTGCCCCTCTTCCAGGCCAGCTCTCTGCTATGGCCTGGGAGTGCAGTGGAGGATGGCCCAAGTCCTTGGGCCCTGCACCTGCATGGGAGACCAGGAAAAGCACCTGGCTTCTGGCTTTGGATGAGCACGATGCGCCGGCCACAGCGCGCCGGCTGCAGCGGCCATTGGAGGGTGAACCAATGGCAAAAGGAAGACCTTTCTGTCTCTGTCTCTCACTGTCCACCCTGCCTGTCAAAAAGAAAAAAAAAGAAAAGATGTGTGTGTTTGTGTGTGTTTCTCTCTCTTCCTTCCACAGAAACTTTTGAAATGATAAATTAAAAATATATATAATAAAAATAGACTGACAGTTTCTTAAAAACACACACCTACCATAAGTTGCAGTCTTTCCATTTCTGGGTATTTAGGGAAGCACCACCTGACACATCCCAGGGCACTCCCTGGCAGGAAACAGGGATCAGAAATGGAGCCAGGCACTCCAGAAGGGGATGTGCTTGTCCCAAGCAGCATCTTCATGGCTGGGCTAAACACCTGCCTGCTCAAATTACTTTCACTCACCCATCAGTGAGTGAGTGTTCCTTTTTCTCCACATCTTTTCCAACAATTACTGCAGTCAGTCATTTTTCTGGGACCAGAGTAGTTTCTAATAGTGAACACTTCCAACAGGGATGGAGAAGGGGACTCCAGAGGTTGGGGGAAGTCCTCCTGTGCACTCCCAACCCACAGTGAGACTTGTGAACTGGAAGGAGACACCCCTGAGTCAAACGACAGATCCATGGTGCCCAATGCTCACCCTGCTGACTTTATTTTGGATACACCACACCCACTTCCATGCCTATGCCTCCTTGGGCCACCTCTCCCTCCTTCCTTTATTCTCATATTCAAGACCAACAATTGGCCACCAGGCTCCTACCCAAATGTCCTGGCCACATACCTCAAGAACTCCTTTGCTGGCACCTTGGCTCACCTGTTTGACCCACCCAAGGAACCCCTTTACAGGTAACTTAATTCTCTGTCTCTATTCATAGGATCTTACCTAGCCATATGGCCTGCTGCCTCTGCCAATTTAAACATACTATCGAGGTTGTCTGCAACACCGTCAAGCTTCACTGTGACAATGAATGCCTGCCAAATACGACACATTGCCATGAGTCGGAACTTCCTGAGGATCTTTTTTTAATTTTTATTTGTTTTAAATTTCTTATTTTAAAATTTTAGGGTCAAGTTTAAAGTAACAATGTAATTAATTGCTGAATTTTTATTCATTCATTCAGATTTAAACTCCCTAAATTGCTACACTGCTCCCTTGCTGAAAGTCAGGTTCCCAATCACCGCTATGTAATTTAATAACATAGTTACCGCTATGTAATTTACATATTAATAACATAGTTACCACTATGTAATTTACATATGCACAAAGGATCATGGAAAAGAGGTGGAAGGGGAAGGAAGCAATGTTGGGAACCACACACGTGGTGTTCTGTGCTCTTGGGTGCTTTGCTTTTCAATGATAACTCATTTGCACACAGTCTATAAACTGGTTTTCTATGTGTTGGGCCTCAAGGGCCCTCTGTCTTATAGAACAGGTCTACACTGCTCACTGCGGTTGTTTTTGCACTTGTAGAAAAGAGTACAAGTGATGCTGTTTTATTGGGAGCCTGGGAGTTTCTGGTCCCATAACCAGAAATGGCTGCCTGGCTCCTCTGATGCAGTCGGAAGGCTCCTCCATTCCTGTAGACTGTCCAATTCTGAACCTGCTCTGAGTCTCACACTTTTCTATCCACAGAACACTTGGGTACTTTTAAGTATCTTTCTGTAGATGAGGGTTATTACCACTGACGTCATGACTTTCAAAATGTGACCGCTTTCTTCCTTAGACAGCTTGAATTCGGATCTCAGTCAGGGATCTGAGGCATTAGCACAGTGATAACTGTATACCCATCTACACAGTGTTGCTCACCTTTCAGACCAGTTTCCTACCAATTATATTATTCCCTTCATCTCAAGAGGTGAGAAGGACAAGCATTGTTAATCTCCCTTTACAAGGGTGGGAAAGAACACACTGAGGTGAGGAGCAAGGCCCCTTGGCTTGACCACCTCTGCCCTCACTCCCCTTACATGCCTATCTCTTGCCATGGACACCTGTGATGGCAGCAAGAACACAGGGCCACAGGGAGGGAGAGAGGGAGGGAGGGAGGAAGCCTTGTGCTCCCTCAGCATGAGGCAGGACTGTGGAATGATGTGGCTGAGAAGCAGGGGCAGAGCCACAGAAGGGGCAGCTGGGTGGGGCCATTTGTCTTCCAGCCTTATTCTAAGCCTGGAGTGGTTGGTCATTGGAAACCAATGAAATAATACTGATCATAGTTACTGCTTTTTAACACTGCGAACTCTTCTGAATGCCCCTCTCAAAAATATCTTTTTCTCCTTTTTTGTTGCCATTTCATAGGTTTGAGTTTGGTTTTACTTTTCTCTCTAAAGTCTCAATGGTACCCCAAATATTGGATTTGACTCCTAATTTAATTGATCAGAGTGTAGGGCTGTGGACTGACATAAAGCTGTCCCATCAGTCTTCCGTACCAAAAAGCAGTCTCTTCTTTTTTTGACAGTTGAAGAAGCATCTATAGGGAACCCAAAGGGGGCATTCATGAAGATACTGCAAGCCCGGAAGAACAACACCAGCAAGCAGCTGACTATTGAGCCAGAGAACCCAGTATCAGAGAGAAACAGCGTGGACTTCCCAAGCCACATGAGTGAACAGCGGGACTTCAACGATGAAAGTGACATTATTAGTGCACTGAATTACTGTTAGAGTCGACCACCCGAAAAACGTCACCAAGAGACATCTCTTATGCAAACAGCAAGGGGAAGCTTTATTGATTATCCAGCATGCTGGGGCTGTCTGATCATCATGAGCAGAGCAGCCCCGAATAACCAAAGGTTAGGGTTTATAAAGGCAAAAACCGCAAAACCGGGAAGGGGAAGAGAATACACGGTTGTTAAGGGGTTGCTAAAGTCTTACAATCCACAATTATGATCTTAAGACATAGACAAATCACATCTTCATTATTAGCCCAGGTAACCCAGGTGCAACCTTTCTACTTTTAAGCTTGAGCAATCATGCTAGGGGGTTTTTGTGTGTTGCCAAGGGTGATGTAGTGCACTGCTATTGTCCGACTATTTGAGATCATAGTTTCGGACCAGAGTCTCACGGTGGGGGGGTTGCTTTCCCAGAATGCAGTCTCAAGTGCTCCAAAATGGAGTCCCTACTGCCAAGGTGCTACTCTGTCTTATTTTTTTTTACAGTTGTACCAGGAAGGTTTAAACCTGTAAGCTTAAGCTTAACTTTTTACACCTGTACATATACAATTTTAACTCTTCATTCCCCACTCCTTGTTGTGAGGATCTCTAATCTTAGAGATTTGTTTTTGTATCTTTTAATGTGACATATTGTTGTCTTATGATTATGAGTTTAACATTTTTAACTTGTTCCTGCACGAAGGTGATGAGTCTATTTAACACACAAGGTCCTATGGTTACAATTAGGAGTAGAACAATTAAGGGTCCTGTTAGGGCTGACAGTAGAGTAGTCAGCCATGGGGACCGGCAGAACCATGACTCAAACCATCCCTGTTGAGTTTTCCTTTCCTGTTGCCATTTTTCCAGTCGTTTTTTTGAGTTTGGCCATGGAGTTTCTAACCACCCCGGTTCAGTAGGCATAAAAACAACATTTTTTCTTTAGGGCCGCGCATAACCCACCCCCATGAAAATGAGATTTAACCCCCGCCTGTTCTGTAATACTGAAATGCAGATACTGGGCTGCATCTGGGAGATTGTGGAAGATTTGTCAGGCAGAAGGGGCGGGCATCTCCACCTGGCAGGTTATCAGGTAGAAGGGGGCAGGGCAGGATGCAAAGGCCAGGCTGCCCGTGAAACATTGTCAGGATGACTGAGATGTAGATGCATATGCTGGACACATTAGGCCTTTATGTCACACACACATAAGCTCATAACTGACTTTCTGCCTAATATTTTCCCCTCAAGAGGTAATACCCAAAATTCTTCTTTGGGATTATGGATGGAGTTCCGTTTTCTGTAACTTCTTCGAAGCTGGCATGTGGGCGTCGAGGGGGATTTGGGTATTTCCTCTTGCTACCTGTCTTATGGTGTGCAACAATGGCCTTGGAAAAACTGTGTTGCTCGGTCCAGAGGGCTGCTCAGGTCGTCCAGTGGAATGGGCTGGAAGCCTTGCCTGATGACCATTTGGAGTTTAACAGCTTTTAGTCTGTTAGAGACAAAACGAACAAGGGCATTAAAAACACACGGTGCAAAGAGAAGCATCAAGATTGCAGAAGTTAGTGGGCCAAGGAGAGGAAATAGCCAGGATTTCCATGACCAGGTGTCAGGCCAGAAATCCCAGCCCTGCTTGGCCTGGTCCTGGAGCTGTTTGGCTTTTTCCAGGAAAAGTACAAATTTGGGTTTGTGCCTGTCTAGTCTGATTGACCCAGAGATAATTTTTTTTTTTTTTTTGATATTTAGTAGCCAGTTTTGCTAGGAAGTTAAGCCAATGTATAAAACTAGAGTCTCAGGCTGGGAAAAGGACAGACTAATGAATTATTTACATTTAACCATTTATATTATGGATTATTGTGCACCCCCCCTCAAGAGATAGCCCCTTTAAGTCCTCAGTGAGGACCTGTCCAAATCGGTGTAGGGCTATCTGAGTTAGCTGTTACCGAAAGCCCTGTTTTTAGGAACTGGCAGGGAGGGCTTTCTAAGCTTAATGTTATTGGATAGACTTTTAAGGCCTGGCTGGGTGTGTGAGGCCCAGACCTATCCATGGGGTGCTGGAAGAGAATTGAAAGAGATGCAAATCTCCTTTAAGGGAGGCACCCTGTTGACTTGCATTACATGGATGGACTAGGAGGAGAGCTGAATAGGAGGCTGATGGAAATAGGCAACTTGTGTTTTACTGACCATAGGCCATCCCCTCAATAGCAGTGGCTGGAGCTGGAAGCTGGGCAGAGGCTGGGCAGAGCCAAAGGCTTTTTAGCTCGGGGCCACAGGGTCTGTAGTTCTGAACCAGGAGTCCTTCGACACCCAGGGCAGTTCCATGTCCAGTGGCCGTGCTCTTGGCAGGGCTGACAGAAGGCATTTGCTGTCATGACAGCTGCTTGCCCAATGCCCTGTCTCCTTATATCAGCAACAGGTGCCGTTTGGGGTGCACTGGCCTTGCTGGGTCTCCTTGATGGCAATCACCATGTAAAGCAGCCATTGATTGGTCTGTTGCCTATCCTCTGCTGCTAGCTTGCTCCTCAATTTCCTGGTCTCTAATAAAGTAGACCAAGGAGGCAGCCTCTATGATATCAGTCAAGGGGGTGCTCAACCCAATCCTGATTTTTGGAGATTTTTTTAAATATCAGGGTGAGCTAGAAAAACTATGGTCATGGGCAAATTCTGACACTTAGTATTTTCCTGCGAGTTAAGACCGTGCCCATGAGGAGAACTATGACCCTTTAGGTAAGATCAACTGTGGTGACCTGCTTGCATACTTTGAGGTCGTCAGTGTAACTTTTTACACCGAAAAATTGATCTAGTTGTCATATTATTTTATAGTTTAACCTTTGTTGTTGTTGTTGTTGTTGTTGTTTGGGGCCCTATACTGTGGCCAGGCATTATTACAGAAAAGGTCAGTCATCCCTTACATAAGGTCTGGGGATCAAACCGTACATCACAATGGAGAGTCCTGCAGAACAGTAGTAACTTCCCTTCTGGAAGAGAAAAGAGGAGAAGTGAGGCAGCGAGTTGGGTCTCTAGCCTGACTTTTTGGGCTTTTAGATTTAACTGGCAGTTTAACCAGTGTTTACTGTGTAGCCTGACTTAGAGGAGAAATTGTGGCAGAGGTCTCTGCCATTCTTTGGCTTCCGGGTATTTACCGTGTAGTCTGTAGACACGAGAGCTTTCTTGGGTTTCTGGAACCCAGTTTTCTAGCATCTGCCACATAACCATAACTTAACAGAGACAGTAGAGTACACAATGGATTAACATGAATTTTATGTTTTTTTGTTGTCGAATAAACCAGAAAAAAAAAAAAACCTTGTATATAAGAGTTTACATAATTTAGAATTATTTAACAGAGTCAAAAAGAGTTTACAGGACCTAACTCTAGAAATGGCAGAGTAACCGAATAAGCAGACACTGTTAAAATAGACGTTACAGTTTTTGCAGAAATAGATTTCAAGATTTATGATTTAGACCATTTTTAGATATTTACTAATATTAGTACACTTTTTTTTTTTAAACCCATTGTTATAACAGAAGATCAGACTTTAACTTTAGGTCAGTGTAATTTTGGCATTAGCACTCAACTCTGTAAACAATATTTTAAAATTGTAAACATTTTAAAACTTTTTATGACTTGTTTACACCTTTTGAAACTTTATACCTGTAGTTACTTTTACATAGCCTTGAATTGTCATGTATGGACGACCTATGAGAATACATGTTAACAAACTCAAACAGTTTTTTTTTTATCGAATTTGAGATGTTAAAAGTATATATAATACATTTTTTTTTTAAGTTTTACTTAGTACTGATGCCTAGATGACTTAAGACACTGAGTTATTAATGAATACCACACCATTATTTGAAATAAAAGTTAAAATTACATTTTTATGTTTTTAAGTAACAGGAGGATAACACCTCCTGGACAGCAAACATTAGTGCATGTTTATAACTTTGAAAAGATGTTTCTCATTAAGAGAAACAAGTTTAAAGCATATCAAAGACATGTAAAACTGAGCAAGCAAGCCACTGAGCAAACCGAAGGGTGTTTGCATTACCTCAATTTTCTGAACCAATCTGCATTGGCTTACTTTAGTTAACAACATAAAGGCTTGTATACACAGAATTTACTCTTATTTTTATAAGACCACTTTAGCTGGAAAGCAAAAACATAAATACAGCATAGGTTTGACACTATTTATAACATTTTAATATATTTTATATAATTTTAATTGACTCAAGCAGCTGTTACTTTAACAAATTTAGAGTCTCATCCTTTGAGAGTTCCAGGGATCCGACTGGAAGCCCAAAGTTGGAAGACTCGGTTTAGATTTTAAGCTGTCAGAGTCAAACCATTTAGCCAAAATTAGTACATTTTTGATCAGTTGGGTAATCACTCAGACATTAAAAACAGATAAACAATGTAAACAACTTTGCATTGTAGTTTTCCCAATTAAGACTCTAATGGCAATAGAAAAACGCGAAACCTTCGAAACCTTCGAGACAGGTGAATGCTCTCAGATGAATAACCCATTGTTTAGGTTTTTATTAGCTGCAAAGAGAAAAACCCATCAGGTTGGTAAGGGTTAATGGCTTAAGGTTCTGGCTCCCTTAGGTAAGGCCAGCAGTAGTATTGAATTGGAAATTCCTCCAGGAGAGGAAAAAAGAAGCAGCGCTGGGGTGGGGGCTCTGCCTAGAGATATTTGGCTATGCCTGCCTGGGTGCGGCAGGCCACATGGACTAGAATAGAGTGCAGAGAAAGGCTGTGGTCCCCCATTTACAGGGAAGACTGCACACACCAGGGCTTGGCAGGACTAACTGTGGGGTTGGGTAGGTGCGCCATTTTACCAAGAGTGTTGGGAACCTCCTATAATTTAACCAAAGCCAGATCAATTAGGACTACTGCAGATACTCAGTCAATTACAACAGATAGTTAACTTTAGCTCTTTTCCAGATTTAGTCCTCAGGCAATCAAAGCTTAGCAACAGTAATAGTTTACAAAAAACTTTAAGACGCACCAGAGCTACCATAAAGCTGCAAAGACAGAAAACTTTTTACCAGGTTGGAAAGGGTTAACAGGTAACAGGTAACAGCTTTTCCCTAGGTGGAGAGACTTGTGGAATTTCCCTCTCCCTTTCTCCTGCCCAGTGGTATAGGAATGGAGATGAGGAGAGCAAAAGAGTGGGGGAAGGAGCCCCCCTGGAGGAGGAGGAAGGCAGAAAGCAATGACCTCCTCCTGTCTGGGGGCTGAGTGGGGTTTGAAGTCTCCTATCGCTCAAGGTTACCCACTACCTAGTTGTCTGAGTTTACCTGGAGGGCCAATATTAGCCTCGACCGAAGCTAAGCCCTGCTCGCGTAGCAGTAGGCAGCGTGACCAGGCGTCCCTCCGAGAGAGAGACCTGGTCCTCGGGTCGCAGTCCGGCCGCCGGGAAGCCAAAGCGAGCTCAGGGGGTCTCCAGGCTCTCAGCCAACTGCCCTTCCTAATTTCCCTCCCATTCCTTACAATCCCTCTGGAGTTTCGGCCGTAGCTAAGCAGTGGCCGGGGGGGGGGGGGGGGGGGGGGGGACTCCGCGTTCTCGGAGAGCTGTGGGGTGCCGGACACTCAACGGTCACTTCCACAGATCCGGTCCCGCTTGAGGGAAGGAATACTGACCTCCGATGTCTTCTCAAAATCCCGGTCCGGGTGCCCAGGACGGCCAGGCAGGAGAATGGCCTCTTTCACTCAGCGAATGAGTGGTAAATGGAATGAGCCCTCCGGGGGGCCAATCCACTCCTAGAGCAAGCCATTCAGAGGCACAGAAAGACTGCTGCTTTACCTTCTTAATCAGAAGAGAGAGATTAGATCCCCTAGCCCGCACATCAGGCCAGTGAGCCAGAGTAAGAGATAGCGGCGTGGACACAGTTTGACCCATGTTACAGACAGAAAAGTAATTCCCCAAAAAACTGAAACCTAAAATGTAACCGCTGTTGGCACAAAACTCCCGCCTAGGGGAATTTCTGATGGGAGTTTCGCTGAGCGTCCTCAGTCTCCCTGTCCTCTCGGGGCGTCCCCCAAGGTGGTAGCCTGGGGCTTCCAGGCACGTCTGCCAGCCACAGTGCATACCGTGCCAACCCAAAAACTGAAACCGAAACAGGCCTGTAACCTGAAAAACTGAAACCTGAAGCGCGCATATACTGAGTCCCTACCTTAGGCGCCTTTATACTTACCCCAAGAGATGTCCGTTGGCGGCGTCCACGGGCAGCCCCGATCTCGCTGGGGCCTCCAAATGTTAGAGTCGACCACCCGAAAAACGTCACCAAGAGACATCTCTTATGCAAACAGCAAGGGGAAGCTTTATTGATTATCCAGCATGCTGGGGCTGTCTGATCATCATGAGCAGAGCAGCCCCGAATAACCAAAGGTTAGGGTTTATAAAGGCAAAAACCGCAAAACCGGGAAGGGGAAGAGAATACACGGTTGTTAAGGGGTTGCTAAAGTCTTACAATCCACAATTATGATCTTAAGACATAGACAAATCACATCTTCATTATTAGCCCAGGTAACCCAGGTGCAACCTTTCTACTTTTAAGCTTGAGCAATCATGCTAGGGGGTTTTTGTGTGTTGCCAAGGGTGATGTAGTGCACTGCTATTGTCCGACTATTTGAGATCATAGTTTCGGACCAGAGTCTCACGGTGGGGGGGTTGCTTTCCCAGAATGCAGTCTCAAGTGCTCCAAAATGGAGTCCCTACTGCCAAGGTGCTACTCTGTCTTATTTTTTTTACAGCTGTACCAGGAAGGTTTAAACCTGTAAGCTTAAGCTTAACTTTTTACACCTGTACATATACAATTTTAACTCTTCATTACATATTGCCTTATTTCTCAGAGGAAAATCTACAAAATGTAGAATCAACATTATTACCATTCATTACACTACTTTTTTCAAATGTGCAAGATAGAGATAAGTCCCTGAGCTATGTGAAAACCCACATAAGAAGGCCCTCTCATCCTTACAGAAATAAGTTGAGAAAGCTCTATTTTCTACAGAATTTGTTAGATGAAGAAATTCAAGAAAAAATCAATGAGGTTAAGAAGGAAGAAAAGGCCATGCTTATGCAGCCTATCCTGTTAGGTCATCAATTTAACCCTCAAATCCTCCAAAAGAAATCAGAAACTGCCCCGTCACAGGAGAACAGCCTGGCAACCATGCCAAGTGTGGGGTACAGGCTGCAGAGAGTGAAAAAAGTCATCAAGGGGCCAAAGGGCTTACGGAAAAGGCACCTCCAGGAGATGAGGAAGAGCCTCGGGAGGAGATGGGGCACCTGGCCCTTTGCGGAGAGCATTGGGGGAAGAAGGCTTGGGAGAGCAGGCTCCAGGGAGCTGAAGGAGCTTCAAGTGGCTCAGAGGCCCAGGCAGGTGGCCGGAAACTCCTTGCACACGGAGCCCTTGCTCACAAAGGAACGTGAGGCTGCAGCCCCCTCTTTCCTGAAGAAGCACATCCTGGGCAGGCCTTCTACCTCCCCTGCAAAATCTCTCTCTGAGATCAACAACAAAGGAAAAGACTTAACCTACACCATTTTTGTCTTAGAAATGCCAATGCTAGAGCCAAAAATAAGGCGGCAGGGAAACCAATCTCGCATTCCAGACAAAATTACCGCTTTCACAAAACTCGCTCTCACCTGGTCCTCCGAACCCCCAAGGCCAAACTGAGTCGGAAGTTCAGAAGGAAAAATTCCCTCAACAGGCAGATGGCTGGGAAGAGGCCTCCGTTCCCTGCACTGCGGAGTCTCATAAACTCCCCCTCCGGAGAGGCTTTCTCATCCCCTGGAGGCCTGCATTCTCAGGGGAGTCCTCCTCTGAGAGAACCTTCTATAGAAGACACTAGGGAGGAAAACCATTCCGGAGGGCGTGTTTTTGAAGAAAACATTTTGCCAGAAAACACCACTGCACATGAAGAAACGCTCCCTGGCGACAAAATGCACACAGATCCTTCAGCTACAGATTCTGCTGGGATCGAGTTCGACCTAATGCCGACTGTGGACCAAACCAAGGAAACACAGTGGGAATACCCCAGCGAGGGCACTGAAGCCCCCACCATGCCCGTAGGCTTCACCTACCCCGTGATGCTGTCCCAGGGAGAACAGTTTGAAATTCAGCTGAATCAGCAGCTACAGTCCCTCATCCCCAACACTGACGTGAGAAGGCTCATTTCTCACGTCATCCGCACTCTGAAAATGGACTGCTCTGAGGCCCAGGTGCAACTGCCCTGTGCCAAGCTCATCTCCAAAACAGGCATCCTGATGAAGCTCCTCAGTGAGCAGCAGGAAGAAAAGATAGCCAAGGAAGAATGGGACACAGAGCAGTGGAGGACCGAGACCTATATCAATGAGAGTACAGAAGCCCCGAGTGGACAGAAAGAGCAGGAGTCGAGTAAGGTGAGGACAGGAGATCTGCACTTTCCCATCCCTTAGGAGACCCCAAGCGGGAAGACCAGGGGCTCCCAGTCCAGATCTTGTCTCGGTAATGTAACTTTTGCCAAGACGGTGACACTTTGTTAGGAGGCAGACCTAACACACTGTAGAGAAAATGAGTAATACCAAGATTATATATAATACAGCAGATTTTGTATGGTCTTTTAAGATCTTTTACACGACTCACCTGAAGAACGGGGTTCTGAATATTTAGCATCCATATTTTCCAGCTCTTTATTCTGTCTTTTTAAACTGTGCTCTTTCTTAGCTCGCAAAAGGAGCTCAAGAACACGGCTATCACAACAAGCTCATCGTGGCAATATCTGTGACGGCAGTGGTCATGATGCTGGTTATCATCTTCTGTCTCATTGAGGTAAGGACGACTCATTCAGGTTGCCAGAGTGCATCCTTCCTTTGTAATAGATTCGGAATCCACAGACTGTACATCAAAGCCACTTTCCACGTACCATGAGCTGACCTTCCTCTTTAGTCACCAAGACTGAGATGCGCTTTACTCTTTCCCTTGAAAAGCACATTCCACAGATTTTTTAAAGGAACCCCACTCGTGGGAAATCTGTGCAACTGGAACCGAGATAACAAGGGACTGGACATTTGGAGAGGTTAAGTGTAAGAAGGCCAGAGTAAAGTGGCAGAAGTTCTCCAAAATTGTGTCAGGGATTTGATGTACTCTCTTCTACCACTGATTTCTTTCCTCATTGCTGAAATGATGAGATTATATACTCTCCACCCTCAAGGAACTGTCTCTGCCCTTGGGAGAAAGCACGCAGCCGAAAGACAAAAGTATTATCTTACAGAGTCATTAGATCTACGTAGCATCCTACTGCTCCAATGTCTAAGACTTTGTCTAAATGAGTTCAGCTGATGCACTGCAGCTGACTCCTGCATCAAGCTGCTCTAAGATGTGTTCCCTCCCTGGAGCTTGCCTGCACCCTCCCACACAGCCCAGTGTTTTCACAGTCCCACCACACAAGGCTCCCACAGTCACAAGCACCCAGCCCCCTGTCAATTCTCCCAGAGTCCAGCATCTCCTCTAGGTTGGTTGCTGGGTTCACGGTGACTAGCTGGAGCAGCTGTTATGTATCTCCAAAATGGTGCCTGCCCTCTCTTGGCTAGTTACAGCATTCCAGTGCCTGAGGTCGGGAGAGAGAAACGTGAACTCCCCCACTTTTTTTTGCTCTAGGTTGGCAGGTACATCATCCCCCACAGAGCTCCAAGCCAGACCCATGCCAGGCTTTTCCCACAGCTTTATTGCCAGTGGCTTGAGCTGCTGCAGTATGGTCTTGCCTCATTCCAAAGCTGGTGCTGAGGCTCTCAGCTGCTGGGGTCTCAAACTGTGCAAGTCCACACCCTCCACATAGGTCCGCAGCGTCCATCCAATTTGCATGGAGTTTCCTCTACCATTTTCTCCCTAAACCTTCCCTGAGATTGCACTCCTTCCACTTTTTTTTAACTATCCACCCCTAGACTAGAGCAGCAAGCTGCCTCCCTATGCCACCATCTTGAAAAATCCCTGAGATGTGACGATTTTAAATAGCCTTTGTGTGAACTGTTGAAGAACAGTGAATTTTTTTCTTCATACTAGTTGTTGAACATTTTACTTAGTATAGGGTTAATCTTATGAGTATAATGTTAACTGAAAATAGATCTTCATAAAATAAGAATGGAAATAGGAGAGGGGGGAAGAATAAGGGATGGGAGTGTGGGCAGGAGGGAGGGTAAGGTGGAAAGTATCACTATGTTCCTGAATCTGTATACATGAAATCTGTCTATCTTCAATGAAAGTTTTTTTTTAACTTTTATTTAATGAATATAAATTTCCAAAGTACGATTTATGGATTACAATTGTTTCCCCCCCATACCGTCCCTCCCACCTGCACCCTCCCATCTCACACTCCCTCTCCCCTTCCATTCACATCAAGATTCATTTTCGATTATCTTAATATACAGAAGATCAGCTTAGTATACATTAAGTTGTTACAGTCAAATTAGAGTTGAATTGCTCTTGCCACCCCAAAAACGCTCCAAGAGACCTTCTCTCATGTAATTAACAAAGGGTAAAGTTTATTGATGTTCCGACATGTCGGGGCCCCCGTCCCAGTACAGGCGAGCGGCCTCGAATAGTCTTGGGTTGGGGTTTTTATACACGTTTAAAGAAAGAAAATCAATTATTGCATAGAGCAGACAGTGGTATAGAGTAAACAATTGATACAAGTTAAGTGATTTTACAATCAGTTGATTTATGAACACAGGGAGTATCAAAAAGCCTCCTATTGCCAAAAGGGAGGGCCACACAAGATTGCAGGAACTGCCTTGATGATACCTAGGAATGCAGCCGAATGGCGATAAGGGACACCTGGTGGGGTCAGGGTTCCAGGAGGCAAAGAGATATATGGTGACTTTTTCTATCTTATTTAGATGAAACTAAGGTTACGCTCACATTGGGGTAATTTACTGACCAATTAACTTTATAGAGAATGGCTATGCAGAGCAAGTCTAAGGAGGTCAGGAAAGTTCACCAGAGGAGGTTGGGGGGGGGGAGGGGGAAGCGGCTTTTAACTTTTTAACCCTTCATTCCCCACTCCTCTTAGGCCAGGGTCTCTAATCTTAGAGACCATCTGTTTCCCCTTTCCCCTTTCCCCTTTCCCGTGTGTTACATATTGTTGACGAATTACCATGAGTTTAACATTTTCAGCTAGAGAGACTTAGTGAACCACAACTCAAATCATCCCTGTTGCTGAAGTCTGTCCCACTGTCTTTTCTCTAAGCGTTTACGTAGTTGAGCCATGTTGTCCCTCGCCACCCCTGTCTTGTCTACATAGAAGCAGCATTCCTCCTTAAGGGCTGTGCATAACCCCCCTCCTCTATGAAAATGAGATCCAACCCCCGCCTGTTCTGCAATACTGAAATGCAGATACTGGGCTATATCTGGGAGGTTGTGGAAGATTTGTCAGGCAGAAGGGGTGGGGATCTCCACCTGGCAGGTTATCAGGTAGAAGGGGGCAGGGCAGGATGCAAAGGCCGGGCTTCCAGTGAAACATTGTCAGGATGACTGAGGTGCAGATGCATATGCTGGACACATTAGGCCTTTATGTCACACACACATAAGCTCATAACTGACTTTCTGTCTAATATTTTCCCCTCAAGAGGTAATACCCAAAATTCTTCTTTGGGATTATGGATGGAGTTCCGTTTTCTGTAACTTCTTCGAAGCTGGCATGTGGGCGTCGAGGGGGGTTTGGGTATTTCCTCTTGCTACCTGTCTTATGGTGTGCAACAGTGGCCTTGGAAAGACAGTGCGGCTCGGTCCAGAGGGCTGCTCAGGTCGTCCAGTGGAATGGGCTGGAAGCCTTGCCTGATGACCATTTGGAGTTTAACAGCTTTTAGTCTGTTAGAGACAAAACTAACAAGGGCATTAAAAACACACAGTGCAAAGAGAAGCATCAAGATTGCAGAAGTTATTGGGCCAAGGAGAGGAAACAGCCAGGATTTCCGTGACCAGATATCAGGGCAGAAATCCCAGTCCTGCTTTGCCTGGTCCTGGAGCTGTTTGGCTTTTTCCAGGAAAAGTACGAATTCGGATTTGTACCTGTCTAGTCTGATTGACCCAGAGACAACATTTTTCCTGGAACATGGCACAAATAGCTCCTGGAGCAGTAGTTAGCATGTCTAATTATTTTTTTTTTATAACCTTTTGTGACTTCACACACCCTCTTTAACTTACTTGAAATATTCCATTATTTCCATTCCAGTCTAGAGTAAACTAGCCATCAGGATTCTTACAAACCATGTCCTTTTCTTATTTAAAAAGCTCTTTTCTTTTTAATCCTTTTTACCAAGAACACTCTTTCCTTCTAAACCTTATTTATCAAGTACTTATTTTTATCCTTGTGATGTTTTTCATAGAGCCTGGTTGGCTCTTTCTGCCTTACCGGAAGACTGAGGTCTCCATGCAGAGTGAAGGTGCCTTACAAATCCCTTGTGTGATCTAGAGCTCTGGTTAAGGCAATCAGTTCTGCTAAATGAACAAAAGTTCCTGGGGGCAGAGCATGCTGTAACTGTTGCATACCCTGAGAAGCAGGTCCCGTCTGACAAAGCTGCTTCCATCTATGAACCAAACTTTATCTGTGTTAGTCAGGGGGCTATCTTTTAGGTCCCTTCTGCTGGTATAGATCAAGTCTATAGTCTCAGTACAGGAGTGGAGGGGACCACTTTCCCCTGGAACTGGCAGGGAGGGCTTTTTAAGTTTATTTTTAAGGCCTGGCTGGGTGTGTGAGGCCCAGACCTATCCATGGGGTGCTATTAAGAGAATTGTAAGAGATGCAAATCTCCCTTAAGGGAGGCACCCTGTTGACTTGCATTACATGGCTGGACTAGGAGGAGAGCTGAATAGGAGGCTGATAGAAATAGGCAACTTGCATTTTACTGACCCTAGGCCATCCCCAATAGCAGTGGCTGGAGCTGGAAGCTGGGCAGAGCCAAAGGCTTTTTAACTCGGGGCCACAGGGTCTGAGGTTCTGAACCAGGAGTCCTTCGACACCCAGGGCAGTTCCATGTCCAGTAGCCTTGCTCTTGGCAGAGTTGACAGAAGGCAGTCGCTGTTACAACAGCTGCTTGCCCAATGCCCTGGCTCCTTATGTCAGCAACAGGTGCCATTTGGGGTGCATTGGCTTTGCTGGGTTTCCTTGACAGTGGATCACTGTGTAAAGCAGCCACTGATTGGCCTGTTGCCCATCCTTACATTGCTCCTGCTGCTAGCTTGCTCCTCAATTTCCTGGTCTCTAATAAAGTGGACCAAGGAGGCAGCCTCTATGATGTCAGTCAAGGGGGTGCTCAACCCCGTCCCTGATTTTTGGAGTTTTTTTTAATATCAGGGTGAGCTAAAAAACTATGGTCATGGGCAAATTCTGACACTTAGTATTTTCCTGTGAGTTAAGACCGTGCCCATGAGGAGAACTATGATCTTTTAGGTAAGATCAACTGTGGTGACCTGCTTGCATACTTTGAGGTCATCAGTACAACTTCCTATCTATCCCTCAATTTGGTTTAAAAGGGGAGTTCTGCCCATTTACCGCGTACACCAAAAAATCGATCTAGCTGTCACATTTTAACCTCTTATTCTGGCTATGCTATTTGGTCCTCTATACTGTGACCAGGCATTATTATAGAAATGGTCAGTCATCCCTTACATAAGGTCTGGGGGTCAAACTGTATATTACTGTGGAGAGTCCTGCAGAACAGTGGTAACTTCCCTTCTGGAAAAGAAGGAGAAGTGAGGCAGTGAGTCGGGTCTCTAGCCTGACTTCCTGGGCTTTCAGATTTAACCAGCGTTTAACCAGTGCTTACTGCGTAGCCTGACTTAGAGGAGAAATTGTGGCAGAGGTCTCTGCCATCCTTTGGCCTCCAGATATTTACCGTGTAGCCAGTGGGTTATGGGCCTGGGTTTCTGGGTTTTCACAGCATTTGCCGCATAACCATCTCCCGTTGTCTCTAAGTCTCTTTTGGCACACTTTTTATCTATATTTGAACTAGCAATGCCTGGTTGTTACACAATAAATTACTTAGCCAGATCATGAATTTTATCCCTCTTGTTGTCGAGTAAGCCAGAAATAAAAACCCTGAACATTAGAGTTAGTACACAAAATTATCACATAACTCAGAATAATTTAACAGAGTCAAAAAGAGCTTACAGGACCTAATTTTAGAAATGGCAGGGTAGCCGATTAAGCAGACACTGTTAAAATAGACATTACAGTTTTTGTGAAAACAGATTTTAAGATTTATGATTTAGACCATTTTTAAACATTTTAAAACTTTTTATGACTTGTTTATACTTTTGGAAACTTTACACCCGTAGTTACTTTTATATAGCCTTGAATTGTCATGTGTGGACAACCTATGAGAATACATGCTAACAAACTCAAACAGTCTCTCTTATCGAATTTGAGATGTTAAAAGTATACATAATACACTCTTCTAAGTTTTACTTAGTACTGATGCTAGATGACTTAAGACACAGAATTATTAATGAATACCATACCAGTATCTGAAATAAAAGTCAAAATTACATTTCCATGCTTTTAAGTAATATAAGGACAACACCTTCTGAGCAGCAAACATGGTCACTAGTGCATGGTTACAACTTTGAAAAGATCTTTATCATTAAAAGAAACAAGTTTAAAGCACATCAAAGACATGTAAAACTGAGCAAGCAAGCCACTGAGCAAACGGAAGGGCATTTGCATTACCTCAATTTTCTGAACCAATCTGCATTGGCTTACTTTAGTTAACAACATAAAGGCTTGTATACACAGAATTTACTCTTATTTTTATAAGACTATTTTAGCTGGAAAGCAAAGATGAATACAGCATAGGTCTGACACCATTTATAACATTTTAATACATTTTACATAGTCTGAATTGACTCAAGCAGCTGTTACTTTAACAAATTCAGAGTCTCATCCTTTGAGAGTTCCAGGGATCCGACTGGAAGCCCAAAGTTGGAAGACTCGATTTAGAATTTAAGCTGTCAGAGTCAAACCATTTAGCCAAAATTAGTACATTTTTGATCAGTTGGGTAATCACTCAAACATTAAAAACAGATAAACAACGTAGTCTCAGTACTACAAATAGAAAAACATGAAACCTTCAAGACAGGTGAACACTCTCATCAGATAAGTCAGGGACAGCAGCACAGAAAAGAGCTGATAAAAACCCATTTACATTTTGGAATAACCTGTTAAGAATTTTTAAATTAAGACAACATTTTTAAAGTTTTTATTATACAGTTTAGAACAGTTGGTTCTGAATGGAATTTTCCCATAATGTGTCCCCCTTGGTTGTACAAAACAAGAGATAAAGACCTCCGGAACAGGCACTGATCCGGAGTGAGATTGCTTCGCCCGCCTGGTGAACACGAAGCTGCAGGTTACGGCCCATTTAGACTCTGTAGCTGCAGGGCCGTGGAGCTACAAACACATTTACACCACACACACACTGTTTTCCATTGCAGACACCAGGCAGGTCCCTGGTAGAGGGGCAACAGAAGCCCCCCCTTCCGCACAAAGGCGGGCCTGAGTACCGAGTGCCCCAGGGTGACTTACCGGGTCCTGAAGTCCAGGAGATCCATCCATTTGCCCCATTTGGTTGGCCATGGGGAGTCAGTCTGGGGGGACGGGTATGGCTCCGGGAGTTAGAGTCCTGACGAATAAGTCAGGAGGCGCGCCTTCCCATCCTCCGCCTGCCATTCCTGGGCCCCAGCTGAGTCCTGCAGGTTGAGGCTCACAGGGCCAGCTTTGTTTGAACACACAGGGGGTTTCAGCACTTGCTAATGGCACAGCAGGGGTTTCCCTGCTGCCTGTGAAGGGGGAGTGGAGGGATCTGCTGGCCCCTGGGGAGCTGCTTCTCATACCCTCTCCTGTGGCCCCGCTGCTGGCCCCACAGCCAGGGCCGGGCGGCTGGTAGGGAGGAGGGAAAGTCAAATCTTCAGAGTCGCCCTGTAAAACAGAATAGAGCGGCGCCGAGGCTGAAGTCTTAGTTTGTTTCATCTGCTTTGCTGGGACGGTCCTGGACGACTAAAGAGGCTTTAACCAGGAAAGGGAGTTTTTACCAGATCTTGCCAGACCAGGATGTCCAGGGTGCCCTCAGGCGCCCACCCTACTTCAAAGGTAGGCCAATCTGCAGAACAAAGGGTGGTTAGTCTCCCTTTCTAAGAGTTGTCTAAATCCGTCCCATTGTCTGAATTTCAGAAAGGTAAATACAAATAGCCAAAAACAAACACCAAAGAGACTCGCAAAAAGGCACTGAACAAAACAAAAAAGACAAAAATGGAACATCGGCCTCATGCCTGCGGAGCGACCCGCTTCGTTCCTACAGAGGTGGGGAGCCTGCCCCCCCTACAGAGTCCCAGATGGGGTCCGAGAACCACACTGACACACAGACACAGATACAAATGCAAGTTCCGGAACCACTTCAGAACCTACAAATGCAGACTCTGGGACCACTTCAGAGTCTCGCAACAATGCAACACACAAAGACCTACAAACACAGACTCTGGAACCACATCAGAGCCCTGTGACGATGCCGGCAATACAAATGCAAGTTCCGGAACCACTTCAGAACCTACAAATGCAGACTCTGGGACCACTTCAGAGTCTTGCGACAATGCCACACACAGACAAACACAGACTCTGGAACCGCATCAGAGCCCTGTGACAATGCTGGCAATACAAATGCAAGTTCCAGAACCACTTCAGAACCTACAAATGCAGACTCTGGGACCACTTCAGAGTCTCGCAACAATGCCACACACAAACAGACAAACACAGACTCTGGAACCGCATCAGAGCCCTGTGACAATGCCGGCAATACAAAATGTGAGTCTGAAAACAGTTTATGCAATAGAAGTAAAACCTGAAAGAGAAAGGATGAATACTGATGCTGGCACCAAATTCCCGACGGCGGGAATTCCAGATGGGAGTTTCGCTGAGCGTCCTCAGTCTCCCGGTCCTCCCGGGGCGTCCCTCGAGGCTGTAGCGTTGTGGCTTCCGGGCACGTCTGCCAGCCCAACGTCTACCGTGCCAGCCCGAAACCGCTTCAGGCCTGAACCAGATACAGAAACAGAAATGCATGTGCACAGAGTCCCTATCCTTTAGGCGCCTTTACTTACCCCGAGAGATGTCCATTGGAGACGTCAGTGGGCAGCAGAGCCATCTCGGTGGGACCTCCATATGTTACAGTCGAATTAGAGTTGAATTGCTCTTGCCACCCCAAAAACGCTCCAAGAGACCTTCTCTCATGTAATTAACAAAGGGTAAAGTTTATTGATGTTCCGACATGTCGGGGCCCCCGTCCCAGTACAGGTGAGTGGCCTCGAATAGTCTTGGGTTGGGGTTTTTATACACGTTTAAACAAAGAAAATCAATTATTGCGTAGAGCAGACAGTGGTATAGAGTAAACAATTGATACAAGTTAAGTGATTTTACAATCAGTTGATTTATGAACACAGGGAGTATCAAAAAGCCTCCTATTGCCAAAAGGGAGGGCCACACAAGATTGCAGGAACTGCCTTGATGATACCTAGGAATGCAGCCGAATGGCGATAAGGGACACCTGGTGGGGTCAGGGTTCCAGGAGGCAAAGAGATATATGGTGACTTTTTCTATCTTATTTAGGTGAAACTAAGGTTACGCTCACATTGGGGTAATTTACTGACCAATTAACTTTATAGAGAATGGCTATGCAGAGCAAGTCTAAGGAGGTCAGGAAAGTTCACCAGAGGAGGTTGGGGGGGGGGGGGGGAAGCGGCTTTTAACTTTTTAACCCTTCAAAGTAAGGATTTCAACAGTTTGCTCCCACACAGAAACATAAAGTGAAAAATAATAGATGATTTTTTTAAATGATGATGAAATCAGATCAGACCTATTGTCATGTTTAATCCCAGTGAGAGTCAAGTTGGGAGTTGATAATTTCTTTTTTTGTTTGTTTTTTACAGAGGATCAGTTTAGTATGCATTAAGTAAAGATTTCAACAGTTTGCACCCCCATAGAAACACAAAGTGAAATATATTGTTTGAGTACTCGTTATAGCATTAAATCTCAATGCACAGCACATTAAGGACAGAGATCCTACATGAGGAGTAAGTGCACAGTGACTCCTGTTGTTGACTTTACAAATTGACACTCCTGTCTATGGCATCAGTAATCTCCCTATGCTCCAGTCATGAGTTTCCAAGGCTATGGAAGCCCTCTGAGTTCTCCGATTCTTATCTTGTTTAGACAAGGTCATAGTCAAAGTGGAGGTAATGAAAGTTTTTTAAAAGACATGTCTAGCCACAAGAAGTAAGTGATCACAGCATAGAGATGAGAAAGAGACCAGCATGGGTAGTGCCCACCCTAACACTACATAGTTTCAGTGTAGGGCAAGCTCCTGCTCTCTAATCTTTTTCATAAATTTAGTAGTTTTTCTCATCTATTTTTTCCTAAAAGATGGCAGCTGGTCAGATTTTGTAAAAAGTTTTCTTGGGGTTTGAGTTAAGTTGCCTTGAATTTGTAGATTAATTTGAGAACTGACATCTTTATGATACCCTAGAAACATGACATTTTATGGACTTCAGAAGAGCATCCTCATCACATAAATCTTACACAACTTTCATTGAGTTTATTCCAAGATAGTTTATTCCTTTCTATTGCTATTAAAGAAGGGCTCTGTACTCCATTTTCCCTCTAGTCACTGGTGGTGCACAACAAACAGGAGATTCACTGTACTACTCTCCTGACTCAGCACCTAGTCACCTCCCCGGACCCACACGTTACGTCCAACAAAATGTCAGCTGATTATCTTGGGCTTTTTTTTTTAGGTTGTCCACCATCTCCTATGCAAATGATGACAGTTTTGTCTCTTCCTTTGCAGTAATTATACCCCATTTATTTTTCTTATTGCACTAATTTCAGCCTTTTCAACAATGATGACTAGTAGCAGTCTAATAAGTATCCTACTCCTGTTCTTGCCTTTAAAACACCATTGTTTAGGTTTCTGGTCCATATTTTCAGCAGGTTAAGGGTGTTTCCTACTACTCCACTTTTTTTTCTTCCAGATTTTTTAAATTTTGTTTAAGGACTACAACTTCCATGTTCCCAAATTAGTATAGATTAAATGCATGACACTGCACTCCCATTCCACTTTTAAGAGGACTCACTGATGACTGGCTGTCAATAGAATGTATTAAGTCCCAGAGGCATTCAAGACCAAGGACTGTGGAAGAGTGAGAACTATTAACAAGACAGAATTCCTGTCCTCAAAAAAGCTACCTTATTGGGCAGGCAAGGCTTTTAGAGAAAGAAAGGGAAGGTAAACGATTTGGAGATAGAATCATTATGGTGAATAATGACTGCTTTTCCTTACAAAACAGATTTACTCTCATAGAGGAAGAGGAAAAGGAAGAGAAGACATAGAAAAATCTTCAACGTAAGTATCAGTCTGACAATTGTTACATTAGAATTTTAGAAGTAGAGGAGTACTGAGAACTCATCTATTTAAACCTGCTCATTTTAGAATGAGGACATTGCCAGAGGCAGAAGACTATCCATCTGAGTGTTTTGCCTGATTCCAGCAAATCTGGTCCCCAGCCATGGCTGGGGAGACGGCACCAGCACGGACACATGTGCTGTCAGTGGTCCTTCCGAGACACAGCAGCTAGGGAGGGGCTTTGTTTGTGCTGTTCCTGCTGCTGGTGGCATCTGGCCAGTTCAGAGGCCTTTCCAGAGGCTTGGAGAAGGGCTATGGAAAGACACATGACACTGGGGGAAGGGGGACAGTCGCCCTCAAGGCTGCTGGAGAGTAAAACGTATGAGGTGGCTGGAAAACTTACTGGTTTCCAGACCCCCGCTGCCTATGCCTTTTATTCACACCTTCTCAGACCGTTTGTCTCTCCCTGTTATGGTAAGGATACAAGGAGAAAGGGACAATACTGGTCCCATAGTCACACTGCCAGTGAGTATTACAGAGAGGATGGTTCCTCCCCAGCCAGGGACTTCTCCCTTGGTCATAGTGAGCTTGGGCTGTGTGCTACAATTTCTATTGCAAATCAATACCCACACGCTCTGTAGACACAAGCAGTTGCTGAAACAATGCACTCTTTTTCTGTTTTAATCATATTCAAAAAGGGTACCTTGTATTTCCACATTGGTTTTGTTCTTTAAACTGGTTTCACTACTCAATCTTCCATCAGTGACAGACACCCTGCAGTGAGAAAAATCTTTGAGCTGGGTAACGTTGCTATTGGACTTGGGCATTGCTTCATAGGATTCAATTTATAGGGGACTAGAGCAGCTATGGAAACACAAGCATTTTCTCCCTACACCCCAGTGAATGATGCTTGTGAGGCTAAATCCTAAAGGGGCAGGTGTCAAATGCCTCTGGAGAGAGAAAATACTTCTGCCCCGTGTGGTGGTGCAGTGTGTCCCACTGCGCAAGCACACTTGGCTGAGAAAGGCACTGGGACTGACAACAGACAAAAGTCTCCCCAGAGACACTGCAGGTCTGTAGGGACAGAGGGCTCCTGGAAGCCCAGCGGCCTGGGTACTGCGTCTGAGACCCCAGGCTTGTAGTGAGCACTCACTGCAGTGATGGCTGAGGTGCATGTGTCATCCCAGGAAGACCGGAGATGCACACTGTGAGAAGTGAACAATGGCACTCGTCTCTAATGGCCTTGTGTGTGTTTTTCCCCAAGGAGCTTTCATGAATCAGTGCCTAGAAAGTGTTCGGAAGATGAGACTCAGGTAAATGGGAGGAGGCTGCAGTGTGTGGCTGGAGACAGCAGGGAAAATGCTCAATTCACATGTCTTTTTGTCTTTCCTAGGGCTTCTTCCGGCTGAGGTGGCCACTCTGGCTGAGGCGTCTGCTCAGCCCTTTCGGTGGCACACGCAAGAAAGCCAAGGACTTGCCCCCGGACAAGGAGCCTTCCGTAAAGGAAGAGCTTCCCGACAAGGACGCAGGGTACGTGACAGGGCCACTTCACCGTACTGAGTTTGGGGAGGCAGGGAGAGTGGCAGGAGTGGAAACCTTGCTCTGCTCTCTTCCCACAGGGAGCTCAGCGAGGCCCCCGCCGAGAAAATGCCCCCTCCAGAGTCCTCGGCAGAAGGTGAAGAGAGTGAAGCCCCCGAGGAAAACACGGAGTGACCGTCCTGCCTCTGTCACCTGCAAGTCCTTTTTTCTGAATATTGGCATCCCATTTGTGCCCCCGCTCTCTATGACTTTAACCCTCCTGTGCCTGACTTGTCGGCCTTGCGACAGTCACTTCAACAGAGACGAGAGCACATCCAGCTCCTTAAGGAAATAAAATCCCTTGACGAGGAGCTCCGCCACCTTGCCTTAGAGCAGCCCCTTCCAAAACCCAAACAAGGTAAAGTCAGGTCCAAAACCCAACCCCTTCTAGCTTTCCCTGTAACCAGGAGGCAAGCCGGAGGTCATTCTGAGCCTGCCGCTGATGGGGAAAATGAGGCTGAGGAGAATTCGCCCCACCACTCTGAGGAAGATAGTGAGGAACCTGGGTCGGAGGAGGAAGATCAGGTCCCCAATCAAGGACCTGGTAATGGACAGCCGCCACCCTATAAAAAACTTAGTCTCAGATTTATTGAAAAACTTAAAACTGCTTGCACCCAGTATGGTCCCACTGCCCCGTATACTCAGGCCTTATTGGAAAGCCAGAGTGCCCGGTGGCTTACACCTAATGATTGGGACTTCCTCGCCAGAGCTGCTCTCAGCGGAGGTGACTATGTCCTGTGGAGGGCTGATTATGTTCAAATTTGTAAAGAAATAGCCCAAAAAAATTTTGCTAAAGCTTCATCTAAAAATTGGACCCTCAAAAAACTTTTGGGAGATGCCCCGTATAATTCCAACAATTCACAAGCCCAGTTCCCTGATGGACTTCTGGCGCAAATTAAAACTGCCGGACTAGGGGCTTGGAGAAAGCTCCCTCAAAGGGGAGCAGTCACTACCTCTTTGGCTAAGATTCAGCAGGGGCCCGACGAGCCTTATAGTGATTTTGTCTCGCGCCTTAATGTTGCAGCTGAGAGACTAGTTGGCCCAGGAGAAAATGGAAGTGCATTTGTTACGCACCTCGCCTTTGAAAATGCCAACCCAGCTTGTAAAGATATTCTTCGGCCTCATAAACATAAGGGTGATCTTTCAGACTATGTGAGGCTCTGCGCTGGTGTGGGATCGGCCCATGCCATGGGCTTGGCAATTGGGGCCGCACTCAAACTGACCCAAAATCCCTCCAAGGGGACCTCCACTTGCTACGCCTGTAAACAGCCTGGACATTTTGCCCGCGAATGTCCAACTGCCTTATCAAACAGGCCCATGGCCCAAGGCGCGGCTCCATCTCCTCCAGGTAGGCCGCTCCCCTCCACCCCATGCCCCCGATGTCATAGGGGTTATCACTGGGCAAATGAATGCAGGTCAAAGACTAATTCTTCAGGCCAACCCCTCCCTCCTAGTGTGCCGGGAAACTCCCAGAGGGGCCAGCCCCTGGCCCCAGTTTCTCAAAGGACAAACCCTGGGGCAGTACGGTTTGTCCCTTCCCAGCCTCAGGCTCAGCAAATACCTCAACAATTGCTTCTCTCCAACGAGCAACCCCCGGTAGCGCAGGACTGGACCTCTGTGCCGCCTCCGATACAATATTAGATTCCACCCAGGGCCCACAAATTATCCCTACAGGGGTGTGGGGCCCCTTGCCTTCGGGTACCTGTGCTTTTATTCTTGGCCGAGCATCAGCCACCCTTAAAGGCATTCAAGTTTTTCCCGGTATTATTGACGGTGACTTTACCGGGGAAATAAAAATCCTAGCAGCCGCTATCAATGGAGTAGCTGCCGTTCCACAGGGCACCCGTCTAGCACAAGTGGTTCTTCTGCCTTTAATTACTGGAAGTACATCCTCAATTTCTTCCAGGCCCCGAGGCATTACCCCTTGGGCTCCTCGGATGCTTATTGGGTCCAGCCAATTACAAAAAATAGGCCTGTGTTAACCCTTACTATTGAAGGAAAGGATTTCAAGGGCATTTTGGATACAGGGGCAGATGCCACGGTCATATCTCAAGATCATTGGCCCGCCCATTGGCCACTGACCGCATCTCTCACCGATTTGCGAGGTATAGGCCAGTCCAATAACCCCCAAGTCAGCTCAAGGGTATTACGCTGGAAAGATAAGGAAGGCAATCAGGGCACTGTGACTCCTTTTGTATTACCAGGCCTTCCTGTTAACCTGTGGGGACGTGACATTCTCTCCCAAATGGAAGTTATCCTGTGCAGCCCTAATGCTGTGGTCACACAACAAATGCTGCGCATGGATTATGTGCCTGGCACAGGACTTGGAAAAATGAGACAGGGCATAACTCAACCTATTACAGCCCCCTCTAAAACAGATAGACATGGGCTCGGATATTCGGATTTTTAGTAACGGCCACTGGCCTTCCTGTACCCCATGCAGATAAAATCACATGGAATACTCAAACTCCTGTTTGGGTGGATCAGTGGCCGCTTACTCAAGAAAAGCTAAATGCCGCTACAGCGCTTGTACAGGAGCAGCTCGCGGCTGGACACCTAGAGCCTTCCAATTCTCCCTGGAATACGCCCATTTTTGTCATAAAGAAAAAATCTGGTAAATGGCGCCTTTTACAGGATTTGCGCGCCGTTAATAAGGTCATGGCACCCATGGGTGCCCTCCAACCTGGCATCCCAACCCCCGTGGCCATCCCAAATGGTTATTACAAAATAATTATAGATCTCAAAGACTGTTTTTTCACTATTCCTCTACACCCTGATGATCGTCCTTATTTTGCCTTTAGCCTCCCCCGTGTTAATTTCCAGGGACCGATGCAAAGATTTCATTGGAAAGTCTTGCCCCAGGGAATGGCCAATAGCCCCACCCTTTGTCAAAAGTTTGTAGCACAGGCAGTGGACCCGGTTCGTTTACACTGGCCGCACATTTATATTCTACATTATATGGATGACATTTTACTGGCGGCTCAAAACAAGTCAGACCTACAAGATTGCTTTACAGCACTTTCTAAAGCCTTTCTTGCCCTTGGTTTACAAATTGCTCCTGATAAGGTCCAGTTACAAGACCCCTTTACCTATTTAGGTTTAAAATTACAACAGGATTTGGTTTTTGTGCCCCGCATCCAGTTCCGCTTGGATTGCCTCCATACCCTTAATGATTTTCAAAAACTTCTAGGAGATATTCAATGGCTCAGGCCCTATTTAAAAATATCTAATAATGTCCTCTTGCCCCTCAATGACATTCTGTGAGGAGACCCAGATCCCTCTTCCCCCCGCGAGCTCACCCCTGCTGCGGGAGACACATTAAACCAAGTAGCGCAAGCCATCAGCCAACAGTTTGTTTCACAGATTTCTTATACTCTCCCCCTGCTTTTTGTAGTTTTAGCCACACCACATACGCCCACTGGAGTTTTTTGGCAAAAATCCCTCATGCCCAATAAAAAGGGTCAACCTCTTTTCTGGGTTCATCTCCCCATTTCCTCATCTAAGGTAATTGCAGTATATTTGTCTCAGGTTGCTTCAATAATCATCAAGGCTCGTTTCCTTTCCCGCCAATATTTTGGAAAAGACCCCGATGTTGTAGTAGTGCCATATACCCGAGAACAGACCCAGTTCCTTCTTCAAACTTCTGATGACTGGGGAATAGCCATGTCAGGATTTATGGGAGTCATTGACAATCACCTCCCTGATGACCCCGTGTTACAGTTTGCCCAATCCTATTCCTTTATTTTCCCAAAAAATACAAAAAGTAACCCCATTCCAAAGGCTGTTACGGTGTTTACAGATGGGTCCTCCAATGGAATGGCTGCCTTCGTGGCAGATAACCGTTCCCACATATTTAAAACATCTTATCAGTCGGCTCAGTTGGTTGAGCTGTATGCCATACTTCAAGTCTTTACACAGTTTTCCAGTCAGGCTGTAAATATTTATACCGACAGTGCATATGTAGCTCACTCCATTCCGTTGCTTGAGACTTCTCCTTTTCTTAAAACAACTTCCAACGCTATGCCCTTGTTTATACAAATTCAAAAGCTAATACGAGAAAGACAACAGCCCTTCTATTTGGGACATATTAGGGCACACACAAGCCTACCAGGGTCACTCTCAGAAGGTAATGCCCAGGCAGATGCTGCTACAAGGCTTACCTTCCCCACAACTGTGGGATCAGTGCAGGAAGCTCAGAATTCAGAAGGTAATGCCCAGACAGATGCTGCTACAAGGCTTACCTTCCCCACAACTGTGGGATCAGTGCAGAAAGCTCAGAACTCAGAAGGTAATGCCCAGACAGATGCTGCTACAAGGCTTACCTTCCCCATAATTGTGGGATCAGTACAGGAAGCTCAAAACTTGCATAGGTTGCATCACTTAAATGCTCAATCTCTCCGTTTGTTTTGTAAAATTTCACGAGAACAGGCTCGTGAAATAGTCAAAAAATGCCCCTCATGTGTTACAAGCCAACCTGTACCGCATTTGGGAGTCAATCCGCGTGGTCTTCTCCCTAATCAACTGTGGCAAATGGATGTCACACACTTCCCAAAATTTGGCAAACTAAAGTATCTCCATGTCTCTATAGACACCTATAGTGGCTTTGTCTTTGCCTCCCCCCACACAGGAGAAGCTGCTAAGGATGTTATCTCGCACCTTATCACAGCTCTTTCTGTACTGGGAAAACCTGTTAAGATTAAGACAGACAATGGTCCTGCTTATGTCAGCACTAAGTTTAAACAATTTTGTGAGGCGCTCCATATTAACCACATTACAGGAATTCCCTACAATCCACAGGGACAGGGAATCGTTGAAAGAGCCCATCAAACACTAAAAACTTGGCTCACTCGGCTTGAAGCCACTTCCTTGTCTTTTGCCTCTCCCCGCGACCGATTGAATCATGCGCTCTTTGTGCTAAACTTCCTGACCTTGGATAATAATAATCATTCAGCTGCGGACCGTCATTGGCACCCTTCCCCTGATACGGCTCCGCCTATGGTAATGTGGCGAGACCCCCTCACCAGTAGCTGGCACGGCCCAGATCCAGTACTCATTTGGGGACGTGGCTCAGCCTGCATCCTGGACCAAAAACAATCGGCACCAAGATGGCTACCTGAAAGATTAATTAAACAAGTTAATCCGCCAATTCCTACAAATAATGATGTTGTTCCAGAGCCTGTACTTGGCCCTGAGAACGCCTTTTCTTTATACCCACAGGAATGAAAAGACCCGGCTGGACGCTACTGGGATTCATTACAGGACTCCTTATTATTGCTGGAATTGTTGCCATTGTTGCTATTTGTGTATCTTATCTTCTCTCTATTCTCTCCTCCCCTGCTACATTTCCTGAGGGCTCACTGATTAACCCCTCCAAAGGGCCCTAATACAATGGCCCTCAGCCTTGCTCTCCTGATGATGGCAATCTACACCATCCATTGGGCTCCACCAGTCTTTGCAGGGCTTGACAACCCTCAGGGCATTCAAAAATACCTTCAACAGCATCACCCTTGTACCTGCTCAGGGGGCATAATAGTATCCTTCCCACGAACCCGTGGCCGTGGCCGTGCTCAAAAGCCGCATTTTACACAAGACTGCGGAGATAAAACTGCTTATCTGACCGTCCCGGGTTCCCGATGGTTCTGTGTTCCCAAACCTAAGCTAGACTCTTACCGCACTGGGGATCAGTGCCCATCAGAGTGCAATAAAACTATCCATTACTCCGTGCACTCCTCCTGTTATACACAGTATCAAACCTGTAATAAGGGAAATCAGCGTTTATTGTTTGCCGTTATATCAGGAGATTATGAGGGAACGTTCAGAGGAGAGTTGTCCTCTTCACGCTTCAGCTCCCCCTCCTGCCCCACTAAGGGACAAGTAGCCTGCTGGTACCCTATAGCCCCTGTGGGAGTGTCTGACGGTGGAGGCCCTCAGGATACCCTTACTAAATTAAAAACTCAAAAGGTACTCGAAACTGTATTTGAAAGCCTTTACCCTTCCCTCCAATACCACCCCCTGGCTAAAGTTCATTCCAGAGGAAATAAAGACTTGGATGTCAATACCATCGATATCCTTACCAACACCCATAAACTGCTTAATCTCTCTGCCCCAAACCTTGCAAGAGACTGCTGGCTCTGTTTATGCCAGGGACCCCCCCTTCCTCTTGCCATTTTTCTACCGCTTAATAATACCCTTGAGTTCAATAGTTTCTTGGGCCACCCCCCTATGCAGCCCTTTCCTGTTCTTCCTGTCCCAACGGAAAATATCACTTGCCTTTATAAACCTCCCAACAACAATCCCTTCGATATCGATGTAGGCCTTGCTCCTTTCTGTACAAATAATGTAACAGTAAACTACCCTCTTTATGCCCCTAATTCCACCGTTTTTGTATGTAGGGATAATTTAGCTTATACCATTTTACCAACAAATTGGACCGGTAATTGCATGCATGCTATACTTTTTCCTGATATAGAGATTATCAATGGAGATACCCCTGTTCCTATCCCCTCCCTTGATTATATTGCAGGGAGACAAAAACGAGCTATTCAATTTATTCCTTTATTAGCCACATTGGGAATTTCCTCAGCTATGGTTACAGGATCCACAGGACTAGGAATCGCGGTCCACAAATATAGAGAATTGTCCCAACAACTTATTAATGATGTGCAGACCCTATCCACCACCATTCAGGACCTTCAAGATCAAATTGATTCCCTAGCGGAAGTGGTTCTACAAAATCGTAGAGGCTTAGACTTGCTTACTGCTGAACGGGGAGGTATTTGCTTGGCTTTACAGGAAAAATGCTGTTTTTATGCTAACAAGTCCGGCATTGTTCGTGATAAAATCAAGACACTTCAAGAAGATCTGGAGCGTCGTCGACGTGCCATGGCTGAAAATCCCTTTTGGACTGGATGGAATGGACTGCTTCCCTATTTGCTACCGCTTTTAGGCCCCATTGTTGGGTTGCTTGTTGTGCTATCTATAGGTCCTTGTCTCCTCAATAGGCTGATGACCTTTATCAGACAACAAGTAGATAATTTAGCAGCCAGACCAATTCAAATACATTACCAAAGTCTGGCCATGGAAGATCCCATGGAAAACGTTATCTCTCTCTCCGGCCGGTGAAGTCTGGCCAGTGAGGTCACGGTCCCTCCAACAACTGACTCTCCCCTTCGGTCTGCCGCTGCCCCAGTCGGGAGCCCAGGAAGGGCCCCAGGCCTATCAATAAAACGAGCAGTAAGCCAATGATGGGCACCTTCCCGGAACCTCACCCACCTAAGACAGGAGTCCTTGGGGACTGGCAAGGATATCCAATGACGGGTAAGAGGTGCTGGAGCTCCGGGTCGATTCCTAAGACAGGCACTGCTCGCTCATCATGCTTGGCCTAACCGGTAGCCATTTCTGTTTAATCGATAAGAAAGGGGGATATGTCGGGGACCACGCAGCATGTGACCTCTTAGTTGAGAGACAGGGCTGGACAGGCCAGACCTGATAGTACTGATAACGCAACCTTGTGTGACCTTGTGCCTTAAGGCCTTGTAACCTTTCCCCTACTTGCACTAGCATTGCAGCTACAAGATAAGCCCACCCTCCTTCCCCCTCCCGATACCCTGCCTCGATGATATATAAGTGTGTGGTTGAAAAATAAAGTCGCAGCTTGATCGGCACCTGTCTTGCTGCCATCTTTGTGTCTCCTGTCCCTTTCATTTCTCCTGCTAGGTGCTCGGCCCCAGTTGCTGTCCCGCGGGACGGGACAGTGCTTTCTCTCCCCTGAATCACTGAGAACCAGTCAACAGAGGGGGACTAGACCTCCGGCTCACAGAGGACCCGCTTCCTCTTGTCGGTCTCGGAGGGCCTTGGGGGTGGTCAGAATATCTGGATCATAATGCCTCCCAAGTCACTGTCCAAAGTTTGTCACTAGGAGTGAGAAGCACTTCAGCAAGCTACCAGTATTCCTGAGTCTAAAATATAAGATGAAATGGTACTAATAACAATGCGCAGAGGCCAGCGCTGTGGTGTAGTGGGTCAAGCTGGCACCTGCAGTGCCGGCCTCCCATATGGGAGCTGGTTCAAGTCCCAGCTGCTCCACTTCTGATCCAGCTCTCTGCTATGGCCTGGGAAAGCAGTAGAAGATGGCCAAAGTCCTTGGGCCCCTGCTCCCATGTGGGGGACCCAGGGGAAGCTTCTGGCTCCTGGCTTTGGATTGGCTCAGCTCCGGCCATTGCAGCCAACTGGGAAGTGAACCAGCGGATGGAAACCTCTCTCTCTCTCTCTCTCTCTGTCTCTCTCTCTCTGTAACTCTGCCTTTAAAGTAAATAAACAAATCTTTTTAAAACCAAAACCAAAGGGCAGTTCTGCAATTCTCTGTGAATGCCAAGTGGGCATTCTATAATTCAATTCAATTATGACACAGCTAGTGTCAGGTCGCACAAGCTAAGGGCTTAGTCCCACATGCTGACCTTACTTCAGGTGCCAATCAAAAATCCAGTTTGCCACCTGTGCTTCTGACTGGGTAGCTATAAATCCAGATTCCTGTGACATCCCTCTTTGGGCACAATCACTTGCTAGAATCCAGAAAAATAGTTACTTAGTCTTGCCAACTGATCAGAAAGGATGATGTAAGGATGCAAATAAGCAACCAGATGAAGACACACATCCACGTGGTCTGGAAGGCTCACATGGAGTCAAGGTGTTCCACCCTGCCAACACAGGGACGTATGCCTCCACCTGGGGGCTCCCCTATGCCAGCTGTCCTGAGTCAATCTCCAAGACACAGGCACCTACTTTAACAAGGCTCTGTGTGCTCTCTACACTCCTGAGGTGTTATAGGGAAGGCCAGGAGAAAGCAGAGGCCCTCTGGCTACTTCAAGGCTAGAGGTCAGCAGGGAGATGAGGGTGGGGAAGACAGAGCAAGGCGAGGAGGACTGGTGTCTGGCAAAGTCTGGAAGGCACAATGTTAACATTGCTTTGCAGCTTCCCATCCTGGAAGCCAGGGCCTCCCACGTCCAGGGCAACAGGCTCCACTGGCTCTGGCTCCTGACATCCTGGTGGGATTGGGAAGCTGCAGAGTCTTGGAGAACGCAGTAGGGAGCAGCACCCCCATTCAAGAAGAGGAAGACGCCGAGGATGGAACAGAAGCGGAAACAGGGCTTCAAGCTGAAGCTTTAAGTGTTGGCGGGTACTGCTGGAAAGAGGGTTTTGCACCACGCTGTAGCTGTGTGGGCTTGCAGGGTGGAAGGAAATGAAGGGTATGAAATCTCCATGTGGATGAGAGCCACACCCCAAGGAAGGCAGAGCAATAAAAGGCACCTGGGTCCCTGACACATGAGCCAAAACACTAGCCCCGGACATCCTCACCACGTCGTTACTCAAGAGCCCAATAAACTGATTTTTTATTTTAACCTACTGTTGTGTGGGTCTCTGTTGTAGCACCTGAACCTACAACCTCATCAGTGTTAGCTCTGGTCACAGTAACACTATGTCATACACCATCCCAAAACACAGAGTGGGTTACAATCACCATTCTTTCAGCTCTGTAGGTCGTGGTGATACAGGTAGGAAAAAGCCAGCTGGGTTAGGTTGAACTTGGATGGAAAGTGAAGGCAGGCGGCTACAAGATGGGGAGAAGGGTTTCTAATGAACATTGAGCCTGCATGCTGTTAAAGCAGACTTTGCATAAAGGCCAACTGAAATAAGTGCAGAGAGCAAGCCTTATACAAGCGAAGGGTTGCATTTAACAGACATGCAATTGAGAATCAAAAAAAGCCTGGAACCTAAAAAATGTTAGGAGAGAAGAGTTTTGAGACTCTAAATGCACAAAACACAGACACCTGGGATTGTAAATGAGCAGAGCTAAGTGGTGAAGCCAGGGACTGCGACCTAACAAGTCCAGGGCTACAATAACAGGGACAGTGTTCAAGATGGGCCCAAAACTCATAAAGTGCTGACCCAAAGGAATTTTGGGGAGGGAGGACACCTGGGCAGATTCTAGCCAAATGGGCAGAGTGAACTAAGCAAGATGGGATCACAGCAAGATGACCGTTCAACAGTTTCTTTATTCACCCTGTCCCGTGTTTTCATACTTCAGCTGCACGAGACAGTCAACCCGGGTGACTGAGGACACCTAGGACACGTGTGCCTGATCATCTCCACAGTTTTGCTCAAGTGCTGTGCTGGCAGGGCTGGCTCTGCTTCTCACACGGGTCTGCCGATCAGCCATGGCGGCTCTGGTCACAGGTATTCACTCTGGGGCCCGGGCTGGCCGAGGCAGCTGCTCCCCGAGAGCAGCTCTTCTCACAGTGAAGGCAGAAGCACATGAGGGCCACAGAAACTCACGCGGCCCCTCCAGCCTAGGCTCAGAACCACTATGTCTTCATTGCTTCTTCATCACATGGGCCACAGCAAGCCACAGTCTTCCCACAATGAGACTACGGCAAGTGTGCGGATCAGGGAGGGGCGAGGAATTGGGGCCAATAAGTGCGTCTACTCCACTGTGATGAACCCTGGTTTGAAGGTTACACGACCTGGGCCCACTCTTCTAGGGGTTGCCTGGAAATGAGTGTAGTAAAAGGCACTGTCCATCCCTCACCCCCAGTTTTCTATTAGGTCAGGAATCCTGAAAAGGCAGCCTTCCTTCTCCACAAAGCCCCTGTGCCCTTCCCTCAATGCCTAACACCCAGTCTGCCCCCACGGATGACGCAGCAAGATTGCTGAGCTCATTTTAGATGGTCCCTTTATTCCCCCCCACTGCACCCCACTATATGAATCGTTAGGAAATATAGTCTAACCTCCTAAAGCCCAGCAGCCAGTGCACTAAGTATCCACCCAAAATGCTCTTAAGAGATTGTGCCACTTGAAGCTGAGTCTGTAGCCAGATCTGATACCAAATAGTGCATCTACTGCCTCGAGGGGACCTCAAGAAGAAGGAGCTAGGGCCAGCACTGTGGCATAGCAGGCTAAGCCACTTGTAGTGCCAGCATCCCATATGGCCACAGGTTCAAGTCCCAGCTGCTCCACTTCTGATCCCATTCCCTCCTAATGTACTGGGAAGGCAGGAGAAGAATGACCCAAGTCCTTGTGCCTCTGCTCCCAAGTGAGAGACCTGGAGGAAGCTCCTGGCTCCTAGCTTCAGCCTGGCCCAACCCCAGCTGTTGTTGCAGCCATTTGGGGAGTGAACTAGCAGATAGAAAATCTGTCTCGCTCTCTAACTCTGCCTTTCAAATAAATACATTAAATCAGGAAGAGGAAGAAGCAGCGGCATTGGCAGCAACAACAAGAGATCGGAACAGGTTAGTGAAATTTCTTTCTCTAGAGGCCATTTGGACCTGGGAAATTTTTTTTTAAAAGCTTTTTATTTACTTATTTGAGAGGTAGAGTTACAGACAGTGAGAGGGAGAGGAGACAGAAAGAAAGGTCTTTCTTCCGCTGGCTCAGTCCCAAATGGCCACAAAGGCCAGAGCTGTGCCAATGCAAAGCCAGGAGCCAGGAGCTTCTTCCAGGTCTCCTGCATGGGCACAGGGACCCAAGGACGTGGGCCATCTTCTACTGCTTTCCCAGGCCACAGCAGAGAGCCAGATTGGAAGAGGAGCAGCTGGGATTCGAACTGGCATCCATATGGGATGCCAGTGCCACAGAGGATTAACCTACTGCAGCACAGCGCTGGCCCCTGGGACCTGGGAAATTTTAAAGTTTCTCACAAGCAGAAATATCCTAAGAGGCAGGCTGTCTCAAGGCCCAAAATTAGCCAGGGATCCACAAGGCTTCAGGACAACTGAGAGGCAGTGAGAGTCACCACCAGCGAGCAGTCACCCCACTGCTGCACAATGCCCCTTGGCCACTCAGCCACAGGTGCTCCACCTTAACTGCCATCTTTCTCGGAAGACCTTGCTCTTTAAAGGAGAACCATTAAAAAAGACCAACCACCGCTGAATTCAGGGCACAGGCCACGTACACTGAACGTATTTTAGGGCAGTGGCTCATGATAAATTGTTTCCCAAGTTCCTCAAAGGTACTGGTTAGTGTCAAGCTCTCTCGGGCCCAGGCTGATAACTATGAAGTGTGGGGAATTTCAGTTGTTGGGAGGTACTTGGTTATGATACATGTGGACTCTTAGGGCTTATTATAAAAGTGATGGCCTATGGCTCTCCAGACTGAGAAAGGATTGCCTTTGTGAATAATAAGAGGATGCAGCAGTTATAAAAAATTAATAGACTGTGACAGTCTGTCTCCTAGATATATAGGTGTGTTAAGTGAACAAAGCCCTATGGTAGTGTGTGGGTAAAGCATGCTACTATCTTAGTTTTCTGTTGCTACAACAAAATACCTAAGACTGGGTGATTTATAAAGAAGCTCGTTTGGCTCATGGTTCTGGACCTGGTTAGTCCAAGACCATGATGCAGACTTCTGCTCAGCATCTGCTGGGGCCCCTCTTACTGCATTAGAACATGACACAGAGCATCACATGCTGGGACACAGCACATATGCTGGCTCAGGTCGCTCTTTCTAAAATGCTGCTAATGCCGATGGGGCTCCCTCTGTCCTGACCTCATCCAATCCTAAGTACCTCCCGCAGCCTCTACCTCCAGACACCATCAACACAGGAGATTTGGAATTCAGGTGTTTTTTTTTTTTCTTATTTGACAGGTAGAGTGAGAGAGAGAGAGAGAGAGTGAGAGAGAGTGAGAGAGAGAGAGAGAGAAAGGTGCTCCTTCCACTGGTTCTCCCCAAATGGCCACCATGGCCGGGGCCACGTTGATCCAAAGCTAGGAGCCAGGTGCTTCCTCCTGGTCTCCCATGTGGTTGCAGGGCCTAAGCACCTGGGCCATCCTCCACTGCCCTCTCGGGCCACAGCAGAGAGCTGGACTGGAAGAGGAGCAACTGGGACTAGAACCCAGTGCCCATATGGGATGCCAGTGCTGCAGGTGGAGGATTAACCAAGTGAGCCATGGTGCCTGCCCTGGAATTCAGTTTCTAATATGTGAACTTTGTGAGGACACAGTCCAACAACAGCAACTACTGTGTGCTCTGCATTATCTGTATAGAACTTTAGGATCCATTACAGCAGCCAATAGCCACATATGGCTGTTTAAATGTAAATTTGAAAGTCAAAGCTCCCAAGTCACACTTGGCCATCTTTTTTTTTTTAACTTTTACTTAATTATTTTCTTTTTTCTTTCTTTTTTTTTTTTGACAGGCAGAGTGGACAGTGAGAGAGAAAGGTCTTCCTTTACCGTTGGTTCACCCTCCAATGGCCGCCGCGGGCGGTGCACTGTGCTGATCCAAAGCCAGGAGCCAGGTGCTTCTCCTGGTCTCCCATGCGGGTGCAGGGCCCAAGAACCTGAGCCATCCTCCACTGCACTCCTGGGCCACATCAGAGAGCTGGCCTGGAAGAGGGGCAACTGGGACAGAATCTGGCACCCCGACTGGGACTAGAATACTGGGGATACTTTATTTATCTTTATTTATAGCTAAGCATTTATACATTGTCTACTACCGTGAGGAAAAAAAATCATAGTGAGGTACAACAATAATTACAAACCTCCACTAGCTTTTCCACACACTGGCACAAGTCTAGTAGAATAATCTGAGGAAGGTTTTCAGTTGACAAAAGCAGTCTTATACAATTCTTTCCTTTCCACTTCATTATACCACTTATCACTTCAGCCCTACGAATTATTCACTTCCTATCCCTACATGAAACAGGATCTAATAATCCATCAGCAATCGCTTCCAATTCATATAAAATTGCATGTCACCCTTACAGTAGAATGTAATATATCCTAGCTCCTCTTATTGTTTTTTTTTCCTCACCCTAGTCTTATTTTCCCTTGACCTGCTGGGAGACCCTGACAATAATACCCCAGCAAACCCCCGTATACCCTTCCCCATACTAAACCAGAATAGTCGATCCACCTATGCAATCCTATGATCAATCCCAAATAAACTAGGCAGTGCCCTAACCCTAGTAGCCTCAGTCCTATTTCTACCCATTATTTGTATCTTCAACTATCAAAACAATGAAGCACAATATCCTTCCCTCTAAGCCAAGGCTTATTCTAAATTATACTAGCAAAGCTCTTCACACCCAAGTGAATCAGAGGACCCTTCTTTTCAGACAAACAGAAGCCATTATGTAATTCCTCTAGCTAAAGACGGGAAGAAACCAGGACCGACCTGAAACTACACAGGGGTAAGGTTGTCTAGGAAAAGAATACCAGGGTGAATAAATTTCAAATCCTACCATGGGGTCATGTCAACTTCTGGGCTTGAACAAACAAAAGGGACTAAAAAGAAGAGCAAGACGGGATGAAGCCGAATCATGAACATCGGGAGTAGCAGGGAGTTCCTTCTGAGCTGCTACTGAGAGGCAGGGAGACGAAGACCAAGGAACTCCCCGAGCTGCAGCCAGGAAGTCAGCTGACTGACGGAGCTAAGGTGCAGTTTATCACGTGTCTATGAGAGGACTGTGACGACGACGACTCTGGACAGAGATCTGTTGTTTGACTTTTAAAACCAAAAATCACAAACGGAGATTTTTTTTTCCACCCACTAACATTTTAGTAACCATTATGTGAAAACCACTGTGAACAAGACTGGGGAAGAACAATGGTCCCTGTCTGTCGCTCCCCCTCTTCGCGGAGAAACGACACAGGACCCTGTGCTGTTCTTTTGTCTGCTCGGCCCTCCCCGGGTTTGCTGCTGGTTCTTCCCGGGTTGGCTACCGACCCTTCCACCTCCGTGGAAGGGCGGTTCCCCCTGCCACTTTCCCCACTTCCACGGGGGAGTGGCACACCGCCGGCGCCAGCTGGCTCTCTCGGGGGCTGCACAGGTGTTCCTTCAGATAGATGTTCCCCTTAGATGTTCCTGGTGCATGTTGTCTCTCTCCTCCTTTATAGTCCTCTTCCACCAATCCCAACTCTGCTACCCACACGCCGAGTACGCTGCTCTCCTCCAATCAGGAGCAGGTCCTACAGCTTGTCAAGTTGGTGAGAGGCAGCTGTGTAGAAGTTTACTCCTCTCCCAGCGCCATATTGTGGGAGAGCAGATGTATAGAATAAGTCTTAATTCCAGTAACAGTCAAGTCCGAGTTGCTCCCCACACCTGTCCTCTGTCATATTTTCTTGGCCCAAAAAGTACCACGACTAAAACTATTTCAAGATTTCAAAACATATTTTAAAGGAAAAAAATCAGGCTTATGGAGTCAGGCAAAGTCTTTACAATGTTGCAACTGTCTGTAAAAAGATACTATGTAATTTGATTAATTCTTAAAATTTTGGAACTTCCTTAAAAAAATCAGGTTGCTTATTCTATCAATAGAATCCTGACAACCCTGGAAACATGAATGAAATGACAGCATAGAAACTTGAATGAAAGGTCTAAAGATTTTTAGATGACTGTTCTCTTTTATAAAGCCACACTCACAATGAGAGTGAATTCGGAACCGACTCATGCAGTTAGGGGAATGATGCAGATCTGAGACAGAATCCGAGGTCCATGGGTGACTGGCACCCAACCATCCATTTGGGGGTCCCAGTAAAATGTACTGAGTAGGATGACCTTCAGGGAAAGCTTAATTAGCTGCAGATGCCGGAAGAACCCGGAGACCAAGCAACGGCCGCGAGCAGGAACGTCCTGGCTGAGCAAGTGACTAGAACCATTTTCACAACTCTTGTCCACTAAGTACAACCGTAACCCGCCGGAATACCACGGACACACCAAAATAAGAACACTGGCATGTGGTAGGACCCGTAGTACAATGGCAGGGCACCTTGTTCCCACCCACCAACAGGAGGAGGAGACCAACTTGTGGGACCCCCCCACCCCCACGAAGGTGCTTCCTCCGGGATCCGCCTGACCACACCAGGCGCCCTCAGCGTCCGCGCCCCGCGGGCACCGCCGGGACCCCGGGCCACCAGGGGCCGCGCCGCTCCCTCCTCAGAGGCCGCGCCGCTCCCTCCTCAGAGGCCGAGGCCGCCGGGCGGCGTCTCCGCAGCAGCCCTGCCCGGCCGGGGCTGACCGAGAGGAGCCACGCGGAGGCCGGGTCCTCGCTCTCCCTTCCCGGCTCCCGCTCCGGGACGGGTCAGGGCCAACGGCGCCGCTCCGGCCGCGGACACCGGGACTCGCCAGGCCTGAGGAGCCGGCGCCGCGCAGACGCGGGAAAGCTCTCGGCCCGGCCGAACCCGCGCCCTCACCTGGCTCACGGCTGCGCTGCGGGCCCGCCCTTCCCGCCCGCGTCCGCCGCTGCCCCTCGCTCGCCGCCCTGTCCGGGGTCGGGGCTGGGGCTCCGACGGCCCTCGGGCTGTAACTGAAAACAGCACCCGAACCGTCGCCTGAAGTCAAACGGCGGTTGCAACGGTAAGTAGCCTATTTATAGACTCACTATTCAAATGAAGGCTCCAGAGAGGGAGTCAGATTGGATGGAACGAAACAGTACCAACCAATCAGAAAGCAAAGGTTGCGCCTATGCAAATGTGGACCATTGCAAAAGCAACAAATTTGCAATTGCCAAGTTACTGTACCCTAGGTCAACAAAGCACTACAGTGAGCTGTTAGTATGGAGACCAGCCCCAGGAAGCTGCTGTTAGAGAAGAGGACCCTTCATTGTCCATGAAAATTTGTGAGCAGAGGAAATGTCCTTGAGGCGGTCTTATCCTGGTTGCGGGTGGGAGGGCAGGCCTGCTTCCCCTGGTGCACGGATGTGTTGCTCAGGACAGAAATAAGGCAAAAAGTTCCAGAGAGGCGGGGGAGGAGGCCAGAGAAGGACCCAGGAGCAAAGTCCAGAAGCCATAAAGCAAAACCAGCGCGAGCTGTTCCCACGGGTAGCAGTCACTTGCGTGGGGTAGGGCGCAGAGCCGTAAGTGAACACACAAGGGGGCTGCAGTCTGGGTGGGGTTTAGTGTGCAGAAGGTTTTCTGCCAATGTCATGGCACAGCCACATGGGGTTTAACCTCCACATGGCCCTCAGCGCCATCTCCTCCTTCCTGGTCCTGGGGGATCATGGGAAAGCAGGCAGACTGGATTGCCAGGTAAGGGGAGGAGTTGCAGTGCAGACCTAGAGGCTTCTGGCTCACCTGTTCCCACCTAATTTTTCTGTCTTGGCCCCTGTATCACCAGGCCCCATCTCTACCACTGAACTTGGTGGTTTCCAGACCTGTGCCTTTTCTGTTTCCTTTCCCTCTGCGACATGTAATAGTAACCCATCATTAACACTGCATGTGCTGTCTCAGGCACTGTTCCCCAGAGACTCCGCCCTCCACGTGGTAACTCCTTTGCTTTTCATGGAGGACACTATGAAGAAAATGTCACTACTGTTTATGGAAACAATTAAGGGGGCCGGCACTGTAGCATAGTAGGCTAAGTCTCCACCTGCGGCGCTGGCATCCCATATGGGAGCTGGTTGAGTCCCAGCTGTTCCACTTCCCATCCAGCTCTCTGCTATGGCCTGGGAAAGCAGTAGGAAGATGGCCCAAGTCCTAGGGCCCCTGCACCCGCGTGGGAGACCTGGAAGAAGCTCCTGGCTCCTGGCTTCAGAGAAGCCCAGTTCCAGCTGTTGCGGCCATTTGGGGAGTGAACCAGCGGGTGGAAGTCCTCTCTCTCTGTCTCTCTGTCTCTGTCTCTAATGCTGCCTCTCAAATAAATAAATAAATCTTAAAAGAAAACATTCTGGGACTCACTCTGGGTTTAGTGAGTGCTGTGGCTCAAGTTCTGAGAACAAAACAAAAGCTTTCAACTCCCTGGTTCTCCAATGTTCTTTCCTCCTTTATTACCCAAATTCCAATCTCCTGGCAGAGAGAAGTCGCCTAATAAAGTTCTGAGGGGAATTTTTCAGAGGGGGAAAAAAAAATCCAACAACCTCTGGGCTTTAGAGGGAACTGTTTATTCTGGGGCTGTTTGGGATCAATAACCCACTATTTCAGACCTGCAGAGATCCATGTCCTGACCTGCCACCGTTTCTATTCCGAGAGCTCACGTGGCCCAGATTCTGCTGCCTCTGAGCCATGGCTGCCTTTCAAGATACAAAAAACATCTGAAGTCTCCATTTCATTCTCTGATAGCTCCTGGCTTTGGATCAGCGCAGCTCTGGCTGTTGCGTGTCGGGGTCTCAAGCCCTAGGCTGGCCCCTGACCAGCAGGGGCCACTACAAACACTCCCCAACAAGGCGAATGGTCCACGGGTGATGAACACATCACAAGCACCCGTGGGTTCTGTCGAAGCAGGAACCACTTTATTGAGGAAGTGTGCAGGCTTATAAAGCTTACAAAGGGCATGAGCAGTAGGGGAGCCAATCAGAGAAGAGGTCACGCAGGCATGGGTGGGCAACGCACAGGGGCAACTTAAGCAAAGTATAGGGATCATGCACTGTCCACGTGTCCAGAACTAAATCTGACCTATCCCTGCCCCCTGCCGGTGCTTTGATCTTATGTAGCTTAACTGAGGCAGCCTCAGACCCACCAGGCACCATATGCCTGCCTTAGGTTATCCCATCTGACTGGGATCAGCCCTTTAAGGAGCATGTCTGTCTTAGGTTGTCCCCCTCTGGGGATCTTACCCGTCTTTGACTACTACTCCAGCTGTTAAGGGCTGCCCCAGGGGATCTTTTTTTTTAACTTTTATTTAATGAATATAAATTTCCAAAGTACGGCTTATGGATTACAATGGCTTCCCCCCTAATACCGTCCCTCCAACCCACTACCCTCCCCTTATCCACTCCCTCTCCCCTTCCATTCACATCAAGATTCATTTTCGATTCTCTTCATATACAGAGGTTCAGTTTAGTATACATTAAGTAAAGATTTCAACAGTTTGCTCCTACACAGAAACATAAAGTGAAAAATAATACATGATTTTTTAAATGATGATGAAATCAGATCAGACCTATTGTCATGTTTAATCACAGTGAGAGTCAAGTTGGGAATTGATAATTTCTTTTTTTTTTTTTTACAGAAGATCAGTTTAGTATACATTAAGTAAAGATTCCAACAGTTTGCACCCCCATAGAAACACAAAGTGAAATATACTGTTTGAGTACTCGTTATAGCATTAAGTCTCAATGTACAGCACGTTAAGGACAGAGATCCTACATGAGGAGTAAGTGCACAGTGACTCCTATTGTTGACTTTACAAATTGACACTCCTGTTTATGGCATCAGTAATCTCCCTAAGCTGCAGTCATGAGTTTCCAAGGCTATGGAAGCCTTTTGAGTTCTCCAACTCTTATCTTGTTTAGACAACGTCATAGTCAAAGTGGAGGTTCTCTCCTCCCTTCAGAGAAAGGTACCTCCTTCTTTGAAGACCTGTTCTTTCCACTGGGATCTCACTCACAGAGATCTTTTGCCAGAGTGTCTTGGCTTTCCATGCCTGAAATACTCTCATGGGCTTTTCAGCCAGATCCAAATGCCTTTAGGGCTGATTCTGAGGCCAGAGTGCTGTTTAGGACATCCGCCATTCTATGAGTCTGCTGAGTATCTCACTTCCCATGTTGGATCACTCTCCCCTTTATTTATTCTATCGGTTAGTATTAGCAGGTACTAGACTTGTTTATGTGCTCCCTTTGACTCTTAGTCCTTTCATTATGATCAATTGTGAACTGAGATTGATCACTTGGACTAGTGAGATGGCATTGGTACATGCCACCTTGATGGGATTGAATTGGAGTCCCCTGGTATGCTTCTAACTCTACCATTTGGGGCAAGTCAGCTTGAGCATGTCCCAAACTGTACATCTCTTCCCTCTCTTATTCCCATTCTTATGTTTAACAGGGATCACATTTCAGTTAAATTTCAACACTTAAGAATAACTGTGTATTAATTACAGAATTAAACCAGTCATATTAAGTAGAACAGACAAAAAAAACTACTAAGAGGGATAATGTATTAAGTTGTTCATTAACAGTCAGGCTATGCTAATCAAGTCACCGTTTCTCATAGTGTCCATTTCACTTCAGGAGGTTTCCTTTTTGGTGTTCAGTCAGTTGTCACCCATCAGGGAGAACATATGGTATTTGTCCCTTTGGGACTGGCTTGATGTGTTCCAGATTCCTCCATTTTGTTGCAAATGACTAGATTTCGTTGTTTCTTACTGCGGTATAGTATTCTAAAGAGTACATATCCCATAATTTCTTTATCCAGTCTGCCGTTGATGGGCATTTAGGTTGGTTCCAGGTCTTGGCTATTGTGAATTGTGCTGCAATAAACATTAGGGTGCAGACCGCTTTTTTGTTTGCCAATTTAAATTCCTTTGGGTAAATCCCAAGGAGTGGGATGGCTGGGTCGAACGGTAGGGTTATATTTAGGTTTCTGAGGAATTTCCAGACTGACTTCCACAGTGGCTTGACCACTTTGCATTCCCACCAACAGTGGGTTAGTGTCCCTTTTTCCCCACATCCTCGCCAGCATCTGTTGTTGGTAGATTTCTGTATGTGAGCCAATCTAACTGGGCTGAGGTGAAACCTCATTGTGGTTTTGATTTGCATTTCCCTGATTGCTAGTGATCTTGAACATTTTTTCATGTGCCTGTTTGGCCATTTTGATGTCCTCTTTTGAAAAATGTCTATTGAGGTCATTGGCCAATCTCTTAAGTGGGTTGTTGGTTTTGTTTTTGTGAAATTTCTTGATCTCTTTGTAGATTCTGGTTATTAACCCTTTATCTGTTGCATAGTTTGCAAATATTTTTTCCCATTCTGTCGGTTGTCTCTTCACTCTCCTGACTGTTTCTTTTGCAGTACAGAAACTTCTCAATTTGATGCAATCCCAATAGTTGATTTTCGCTTTGACTGCCTGTGCCTCACGGGTCTTTTTCAGAAACTCTTTGCCTGTGCCAATATCTTGAAGGGTTTCTCCAATGTTCTCTAATAACTTGATGGTGTCAGGTTGTAGATTTAAGTCTTTAATCCATGTTGAGTGGATTTTTGTGTAAGGTGTAAGGTAGGGGTCTTGCTTCATGCTTCTGCACATGGAAATCCAGTTTTACCAGCCCCATTTATTGAATAGACTGTCCTTGCTCCAAGAATTAGTTTTAGATCCTTGATCAACTATAAGTTGGCTGTAGATGTTTGGGTTGACTTCTGGTGTTTCAATTCTGTTCCATTGGTCTATCCATCTGTTTCTGTACCAGTACCATGCTGTTTTGATTACAACTGCCCTGTAGTATGTCCTGAAATCTGGTATTGTGATGCCTCCGGCTTTGTTTTTGTTGTACAAGATTGCTTTAGCTATTCGAGGTCTCCTGCGTCTCCATATGAATTTCAGCATCATTTTTTCTAGATCTGAGAAGGATGTCTTTGGTATCCTGATTGGGATTGCATAGAATCTATAAATTGCTTTTGGGAGAATGGACATTTTGATGATGTTGATTCTTCCAATCCATGAGCATGGAAGATTTTTCCATTTCTTGGTATCCTCTTCTATTTCTTTAAGGTTTTGTAATTCTCATCGTAGAGATATTTAACGTCCTTGGTTAAGTTTATTCCAAGGTATCTGATTGTTTTTGTAGCTATTGTGAATGGGATTGATCTTAGCAGTTCTTTCTCAGCCATGGCATTGCTTGTGTATACAAAGGCTGTTGATTTTTGTGCATTGATTTTATATCCTGCCACTTTGCCAAACTCCTCTATGAGTTGTAATAGTCTCTTAGTAGAGTTCTTTGGATCCTCTAAGTAATGAATCATATCGTCTGCAAAGAGGGATAGTTTGACTTCTTCCTTCTCAATTTGTATTCCTTTAATTTCTTTTTCTTGTCTGATGGCTCTGGCTAAAACTTCTGGAAGTATGTTAAATAGCAGTGGTGAGAGTGGGCATCCCTGTCTGGTACCAGATCTCAGTGGAAATGCTTCCAACTTTTTCCCCATTCAATAGGATGCTGGCCATGGGTTTTTCATAAATTGCTTTGATTGTATTGAGGAATGTTCTTTCTATACCCAATTTGCTTAGAGTTTTCATCATGAAAGGGTGTTGAATTTTATCGAATGCTTTCTCGGCATCTATTGAGATAATCATATGGTTTTTCTTCTGCAGTCTGTTAATGTGGTGAATCACATTTATTGATTTGCAAATGCTGAACCATCCCTGCATACCAGGGATAAATCCCACTTGGTCTGGGTGGATGATCTTTCTGATGTGTTGTTGTACTCTATTGGCCAGAATTTTATTGAGGATTTTTGCGTCTATGTTCATCAGGGATATTGGTCTATAATTTTCTTTCAGTGCTGCATCTTTCTCTGGCTTAGGGATTAAGGTGATGCTGGCTTCATAGAAAGAATTTGGGAGGATTCCCACTTTTTTGATCGTTCTGAATAGTTGGAGAAGAAATGGGATTAGTTCTTCTTTAAATGTCTGGTCGAATTCAGCAGTGAATCCATCTGGTCCTGGGCTTTTCTTCGTTGGGAGGGCCTTTATTACTGTATCAATTTCTGTCTCAGTTATGGGTCTATTTAGATTTTCTATGTCTTCATGGTTCAATTTTGGTAGACTGCATGTGTCCAGGAATCTACCCATTTCTGATAGATTTCCCTGTTTGCTGGCATACAAGTCCTTGTAGTAATTTCTGATGATTCTTTTTATTTCTGTGGTGTCTGTTGTTACGTTTCCTTTTTCATCTCTGATTTTATTGATTTGGGTCTTGTCTTTTTTTAGTTAGTTGGGCCAATGCGGTGTCAATTTTGTTTATATTTTCAAAAAAGTCTTTAGATGTAGGATTGAAAGTTCTGTAGATATCTGTTAGATCCATTTGGGCTATAGTGTCGATTAAATCTGCTGTTTCCTTGTTGATCTTCTGTCCGGATGATCTGTCTATTTCTGAGAGTGGAGTATTGAAGTCCCCAAGTACTATTGTATTGGAATCTAAATCTCCCTTTAAGTCCCTTAACATATCTTTTAAATAGACCGGTGCCCTATAATTAGGTGCATATACATTTATAATAGTTACATCTTCCTGTTGAATTGATCCCTTAATCGTTATATAGTGCCCCTCTTTGTCTCTCTTAACAGTTTTTGCATTAAAGTTTATTTTGTCTGATATTAATATTGCTACACCTGCTTTTTTTTGTTTCTGTTGGCATGGAATTCTTTTTCCAACCTTTCACTTTCAGTCTGCATGCATCTTTGTTAGAGAGATGTGTTTCTTGTAGGCAACAAATAGTTGGTTTTTTTTTTTTTTGACAGGCAGAGTGGACAGTGAGAGAGAGAGACAGAGAGAAAGGTCTTCCTTAGCCGTTGGTTCACCCTCCAATGGCCGCCGCGGCCGGCGCGCTGTGGCCGGCACACCGCGCTGATCCGATGGCAGGAGCCAGGAGCCAGGTGCCTTTCCTGGTTTCCCATGGCGTGCAGGGCCCAAGCACATGGGCCATCCTCCACTGCACTCCCTGGCCACAGCAGAGAGCTGGCCTGGAAGAGGGGCAACCGGGACAGAATCCGGCGCCCTGACCGGGACTAGAACCCGGTGTGCTGGCGCCGCTAGGCGGAGGATTAGCCTAGTGAGCCGCGGCGCTGGCCTAAATAGTTGGGTTTTGTTCCTTGAGCCAATCAGCCAATCGGTGTCTTTTAATTGAAGAGTTAAGACCATTAATGTTTAATATGACTATTGATACGTAGTGACTTTGCCCTGCCATTTTCCCGGAGATATTTTCTAGTATATGCTTTGAGCTTCCCATGCTCTTTTACTGGTGGTTTTTCTTCCTTTACCTTCTTTCATATTGATGGCCGTGTTTCTGTGTTTCTGAGTGTAGCACATCTTTAAGTATCTTTTACAGGGCCGGACGAGTGGCCACAAAGTCTTTCAGTTTCTGTTTGCTATGGAAGGTCTTTATTTCCCCTTCACTCACAAATGAGAGCTTAGCAGGATATAATATTCTGGGCTGGCAATTTTTCTCTCTTAGCACCTGTGCTATGTCTCGCCATTCCCTCCTAGCCTGTAGTGTTTCTGATGAGAAGTCTGCTGTGAGTCTAATTGGACATCCTCTGAGAGTAATCTGACGTTTCTCTCTTGCACATTTTAGGATCTTTTCTTTATGTTTCACTGTGCTGAGTTTAATTACCACGTGTCGTGGTGAGGATCTCTTTTGGTCATGTTTATTGGGGGTTCTATGAGCTTCCTGTACTAGGATGTCTCTGTCCTTCTCCAAACCTGGAAAGTTCTCTGCTTGTATCTCACTAAAAAGGCCTTCTAATCCTTTCTCTCTCTCCATGCCTTCAGGAACTCCTAGAACTTGAATGTTGTTTTTTTTAATAGTATCCTGTAGATTCCCAACAATATTTTTTAGATTTCTAATTTTCTCTTCTTTTCTTTGGTTTGACTGTATGTTTTCCTGTGCTCTGTCTTCTAAGTCTGATATTCTCTCTTCTGCTTTACCCATTCTGTTTTTAAGGCTTTCTAATGTGTTTGTCATTTGATCTATTGAGCTCTTCATTTCATTTTGATTTCTCTTCACTATCACACTTTCCTGCTCTACTAGTTTCTGCGTTTCATTTTGATTCTTCCTTAAAATTTCATTTTCACGAGAGAGATTTTCAATCCTGTCCAATAAGGATTTCTGTAGTTCAAGGATTTGCTTTTGAAAACTTCTAAATGTGCTTATCATACATTTTTTGAAATCCGTATCTTGCATTTCTTCTATCTCATCATCTTCATAATCTTGGCTTGGGGTGTTTTGTTTATTTGGAGGCATCATAGTGTCATCGTTGATCTTGTTCCCTCGATTTTTGTGTTTGTTGATTGGCATATTTAATTCTTTTTTCGTCACTGTGCGTTTCTTTTTTTTAATTTTTTTTTTTATTTTATACTATGTCTGTATTAAGTGGACTGCCTGCTGTTGGAGGAGCCTTGGAGGCTTGAGATGGGTGTGGCCTGAGAGCTCTGCTTGGTTCTTCCGGGTTACGGGTGTGCAAAGGTGACACCGTCAGGTTATGTGTGGTAAATCTCTCTCTTTTTATTTATTTATTTAATTTATTCAGGGGGTGAATAATACTGCACCGCACAGCTGTGCAGAATTAATGATAATTAGCTTCCGATCTCTGGCTTCTACCCAGAGTCTGTGGAGGCTCTGTTTCTCCTCTGGACTCCCCCTGGGTTGCCTAGGCTACTGAATTGTAGTGACTCAGTTCTTTAGCTCTCCCCTGTTGTTATGTAAATCCAGAGAGGTTGCCTGCTCTTTGTCTCTTGCAAACTCTTACAAACTCTTGCAAACTCTTGCAAACTCTTGCAAACTCTTGCAGGCCTTGCAGCCTTGTCGAGAGAGAAACCCCCCACCTTTTTTTCCTTCTCTCCAGTAGTGAGTCTGGTGCACTTTCCCGCTCCCCTCTAGATTCTGACCGCGGTTTCCCCGCCAATGTCTCGGGTTACTGAGCTCACCTCCCCTTCCAGCGCCGATGTGTGGACTCGGAGCCCTGGGCGTCCCAACTCTCCCCGCTTGTGTCTGTGTGACATCCACTCCCCTTCCTGCACTGGCGCGCAGACCCTGCCGCTCCCGCGGCTCGGCTTCCGTGCGGTGGGCGACCTTGTTCTCCGGTGGGTGACCTTGTTCTCCCAGTAGGTCCTCCGAGTCACAGCCACTTGATGCAGAAGAGTTTCCTCTGCAATTTTTTCCTGATCCTTTTTCTGAGGCTACTGTAACTCTACTTTTATTAAACTAAATTTTCCCGGCCTATCGGTGCGCGCCCTCACTATTCCGCCATCTTGGCTCCGCCCCCCTGTCCCAGGGGATCTTACCCATCACTGGCTACTACCTCAGCAACTTAGGGTATGATGTATTATACCTTTACATCTTGGCAGTGGCCATGGGCGGATGTATAGGGTTCCCAATCTGGCGCTTAAAGAGCGGCATAACCCAGTTGTTGAAGAGTGGCATATAGTTGTTGGACCACCATTAACTGGAGCGCAGCTATGCGATCTTAGACAAATTTACAAGGACAATGGAGAGCAAGGGGCCCACAAGGGGGAGGAGATAAGGAAGCCATCCCCCAAGGCCCGACCACAGGTAACTAGAGCTTCAAGGTCTTCTTGGAGGGTCTTGATCTTGTCCTGGATGATGCCAGAGTGATTAGCATAAAAGTAGCACTCCTGATGTACCATGATGCTCCAGTCACAATGAGGCAGAGTCCAATATGGTTTTTTTTCTTTTGACAGGCAGAGTGGACAGTGGGAGAGAGAGACAGAGAGAAAGGTCTTCCTTTGCCGTTGGTTCACCCTCCAATGGCCGCTGTGGCTGGTGCACTGCGGCTGGCTCACCACGCTGATCCGAAGCCAGGAGCCAGGTGCTTCTCCTGGTCTCCCATGTGGGTGCAGGGTCCAAGCACCTGGGCCATCCTCTACTGCACTCCCGGGCCATAGCAGAGAGCTAGACAGGAAGAGGAGCGACAGGAAGAGGAGCGACCGGGACAGAATCCAGCGCCCCGACTGGGACTAGAACCCAGGGTGCTGGTGCCGCAGGCAGAGGATAAGTCTAGTGAGCCACAGCGCCGGCCCTAATATGGTCTTTTCATCCCTGTAAGAGTAAAGAAAAACCAGTCCTCAAGAGGGGTTCCTCCTGGGTGATATTCTTTGGCTGGTATCCAACAAGACTCCACTCCGCTATCACCTCCTCCAAGAAGCCTCTGGCTGCTGCCAGTCAGCTGCTGCTGGGTGGGCTGCTCTCTGTAGCTAAGGGGGGCCTCTCCACGGTGCCTGCAGCTGGCTCTCTCAGCACGGCCCAGGCTGAGCTGTGACTGTCATTTACAGGTCTGCATTCCTCATCAGATTGAGTGCCTCAGCACCTTCCCCACCTGATCCTCTTACTGAACCAGTTTTTATCCACAGCCAATTATGGATGGACCGTGAGAGGTGCTAGGGCTAAAAAGGTGGCTGAGGCATGGAGTCCTGCCCTGGTGTAGCTCACAGTCTACTGGGGCGTGGTGGGACAAGACAGACTCCAACATCCATGTAGATGTTTCAGCCTGCAGTGCTGGCATCTCACATGGGTGCCAGTTCGAGTCCTGGCTACTCCTCTTCCCATCCAGCTCTCTGCTGTGGCCTAGGAAAGCAGTAGAAGATGGCCCCAGTCCTTGGGCTCCTGCACCCGCATGGGAGACCCAGAAGAAGCTCCTGGGTTCAAATTGGTGTTTCGGCAGGATTTTTGCATTTGAAAAAAAAAGAAGCTAAGGGTGCAGGCAGCTCCTCTGGCATGAGGCAGGTCCCGGGGCCCTGGGTTTCCTTGGCCCAGAGCCTTCTGGGTATTTGCGCATTTCCCCAGAAGATCAGAAAGGGGGCAGAAAGAGATGTGGGCCCATAGGGGGAGGCATGGAAGTCAGAGAGCCACACACCTGGACTGCCTGCTCACACAGGAATTCAGCCCAGAGACACACTGGCTTTTTTCGAGTCACCCTCAGTGGCTGGACTCTTCTTGCTGTCAGCCTGGGGGCCCAGCCCAAAGCCTGTTCTTCCTCTGAGCCAGTAGGGGGTGCTTGAGGGTGGGCTAGCCCATTAACCTTGGTGTCCTAGAGCCCTTATACCCCCCCATCCGCTGATCCCCAGGGGCCATGAGGAAGAAAACATCCCAAGTGGGAGGTCAGGAGGATGGTGGGCAGTCCGAGCCGAGTGACTGCACCAGCAGCCACCTGTGAGTGGCCACGTGCCTGGGCCCTGAGCAGACCACCCCCACTGGCAGGCAAAGTGTGTCACCTTTAACTGGAACCCTCCCCACCAGCTCACAGACAGCACAGGTCCCTGTGCACTCCTGATGCTGCTGTCTGCCCTGTGAGCTTAGCTGGCGGTTCCGTCCCCGGTCTGCTCCACCTAGGAAGTGGTGGCTCCAGCTGTGGCTGTGCAGCACTTTCTGCTCACTTCCCACACCAGCAAGCCCCCAACTGACTTCTCCCTCCCAGAGGCACCCAGAATGGAATCGGAATCCCCTCGGTCAAGGCCACCACCCCTGCCCCCCACCAGGATGAGGACGTTAAGATCCCGCCTGGTCTTTCTCGCTTCTGAATGGGGCCTGCCTCCAGCCAGGCCATTCTGAATGCAGCATCGGACAGCATGGTCTCTTTGAGACAAGGGCCGGGCCATGGCCAGACTTCACCGGAAGTCAGAGCCAGAGTCACTTTGGTGCTGACACGGCCTGTGCTTCTGGGTGCCCCCTGGGGACTCTCCTCTCCCATCTGTTCTCCTCACCACCCTGGAGGTGGTTCACAGAGCGTGATGACAGCAAAGTGTCCATGGGGTGGGCAGAGGGGCTAACCACAGGACAAACAGAGTGAAGGGGAGGCTACAGCCTGCAACCTGGGAGATCCAGCAGTGTGGGAACGTGAGACGCAACCCTACGGGCTGAGTCTACACAGCTGGAAACGCTCAGTGGCCTGTGCCATGTGTGCCCCCTCATTCCCTGCCTTATCTGACCATGCCCTGGCCCTCCCTCAAGAGGCCCTGTCACCCAGCAAACCAGGGCAGAGACAGCCCCACGGCTGCCAAGGTGCGGCAGGGGACAGGCAGGAGGGGCAGAAAGAGACGCCACCAGGGACAGGGAACCAGGTAGTTCCTTCCCCACTTGGGATTAAAAGTGGTCACCACTGCTCCACCTTGAGCACTGTCATCGGGGAAGCTGGGAGAAGGATGGATGGGAAAACGACACGCAATTAGGAGTAACAGTGGGGCAGGCACCGTGGAGCAGCAGGGCAAGCTGTATCTCCCATCGGAGCACTTGGGGTTGAGTCCCACCTCCGTTTCCCATCCAGCTTCCTGCTAATACGCACCCTGGGAGACGAACATGCACTGTGGGAGGCAGTGGGTGATGGTTCAAGTGCTTGGCCCACCCCCCTCCCCGCCGCCACTCATGTGGGAGACCCAGATGGAATTCCAGGCTCCTGGCTTTGGCCTGGCTTAGCCCTGGCTGTTGCAGGCATTTGGGGAGCAAACCAAATGGAAGACCCCCCCACCTCCCCTATACCCATCTCTCTATTGCTAAGTAAACTAAAAAAAAAATTTTTTAATGCCAAAAGTAACAGACTAAAAAAAAAAAAAAGACGCCAAGGGCTTGAGAGAGGCCCCTGGCCCAAGGCACACGTACCCTTCCTCGGTCTCACTGATGATGTCACAGATCTCCATGTTCAGTGTCCAGTCCTCGCTCTGCAAGGAGCCATGTGTCGCCTTATCTGTGGAATCAGAAAGAGAGATGGGTTTACATTCTCCTCGAAGAAAGGGGTGGTGCTGGCAGGAAAAGGGGAGAGACCAGACCCCCCCATTCTCTTCCCAAGCAAGATGAGTGGAGCCAACAGGGCTGCTTTCATGAGGGAACACACACTGGGGACAGATCTGGCCCAAGGACTGGCATCCCCTATGGGCGCTGGTTCGGGTCCCAGCTGTTCCACTTCCGATCCAGCTCTCTGCTGTGGTCTGGGAAAGCAGTAGAAGATGGTCCAAGTCCTTGGGCTTCTGCACCCATGTGGGAGACCTGGAAGAAGCTCCTGGCTTTGGATTGACTCAGCTCTGGCTGTTGCGGACACCTGGGGAGTGAACCAGTGGATGGAAGACCTTTTTCTCTGTCTCTCCCTCTCACTGTCTGTAACTCTACCTCTCAAATAAATAAATAAAATCTTAAAAAAAAGAAAAAGGGGAGGGGAGAAAGGACCATCATTTAGTAAACCATGGTGGGTGTGGTATCAGGTGCCATGGGCGCACTGTATCACACCACGCACAAAACAACCTGCTGCCCACTCAGTAGAGGAAAGGACAACTTTTTTTCTTTTTTCTTTTTTCCCCAAAGATTTAGTTTTATTTATTTGAAAGGCAGAGTTACACAGGCAGGATAGGGTGGGGTGGGAGGGAGATCTTCCATCCTCTGGTTCATTCCCCAAACGGCTGCAACAAATCAGGGCTGGGCCAGACTGAAGCCAGGAGCCAGGAGCTTCCTCTGGGTCTCCTACATGGGTGCAGGGGCCCAAGCACTTGGGCCATCTTCTACTGCTTTCCCATGTGCATTAGCAGGTAGCTGGATTGGAAGTGGAGGAGCTGGGACTCGAACCAGCACCAACACAGGATGCCAGTATCACATGCGGTGGCTTTACCCACTACACCACAATGCCGGCCCCTGGACAATCTTTTTTTTAAGATTTATTTTATTTGAAAGAGTTACAGAGAGAGGTAGAGACAGAGAGAGGTCTTCTATCTGCTGGTTCACTCCCCAGATGGCTGCAGCAGCCAGAGCTGTGCTGATCCGAAGCCAGGAGTTTCTTCCGGCTCTCCCACGTGGGTGCAGGAGCCCAAGGAATTAGGCCATCCTCCACAGCTATCCCAGGCCATAACAGAGAGCTGGATCAGAAGAGGAACAGCCGGGACTAGAACCGGTGCTCAGAAGGGATGCCGGCACTGCAGGCCAGGGCATTAACCCACTGCGCCACAGCGCCAGCCCCCCATCTGGACAACCTTTTCAACAAACGGTGCTGGGAAAACTGCCTTTCCACATGCAAAAACAAAACAAAAAAAAGAGTGAACCTTTCTCTTGCGCCATATGCACAAATGAATCCCAAGATGTAAACCTAAGAGCGACAGCTGCAGAATTCTTAGAAAACACAGCGGGAAAGGTTCACAGTGTTGGATTTGACAGTGATTTCCTGGTTCGAACACCAAAGGCATAGGCAACAAAAGGAAAAAACTAGGGAACTTAAACTTTCAACATGAAAACCTCCTGTGCATCAAAGGATACAATGGACAGAGTGAAAAGCAACCCACGGAATGGGAGACAATATTTGCACCTCATGCATGCGACACAAGGCAGATCTCCAGAACACAGAAAGAACATCTATGATCCCTGACAACAGAACTACCCAGGTTAGAAATGGGGATGGGCAGGTATTTGGCCTAGCGGTTCAGACAGCCCCAACCCACACCAGAGTACCCGATTCCAATCCCATCCCTGGCTCCTGACCCCATCTTCCTGCCAACGCAGACCCTGAGGGGCAGCCGTGAAGGCTCAAGTAATTGAGTCCCTGCCACCCACTTGGTGGACTGAATACCCGGCTCCCAGTCAACCCCAGGCAGGGGTCCTGTGAGCACTCAGGGAGTGAACCAGCAGATGGGAATTTGCTCACTTGTGCCTGTGTGCACTCTCTCTCAAATAAGTAACTTAAAAATAAATACGGGCCGGCGCCGCGGCTCACTAGGCTAATCCTCCGCCTTGTGGCACCGGCACACCGGGTTCTAGTCCCGGTCGGGGCGCCAGATTCTGTCCTGGTTGCCCCTCTTCCAGGCCAGCTCTCTGCTGTGGCCTGGGAGTGCAGTGGAGGATGGCCCCAGTGCTTGGGCCCTGCACCCAATGGGAGACCAGGATAAGTACCTGGCTCCTGCCATCGGATCAGCGCGGTGCGCCGGCCACTGCGCACCAGCCGTGGCAGCCATTGGAGGGTGAACCAACGGCAAAGGAAGACCTTCCTCTCTGTCTCTCTCTCTCACTGTCCACTCTGCCTGTCAAAAAATAAAAAAATTAAAAAAAATAAATAATAAATACATAAAATTGAGAAAAGTCTTGAACAGCCAGTTTTCCAAAGAAGATATGTTAGTAGCCAAGAAATACACGGAAAGGTGTTTAACACCACTAAGCATTAGGGAAATGCAGATCAAAACCACAGTGAGGTGGCATATGCTATCAATTAGGATGGTTATCACCATAAATATGTAGGTAGATAGATGGATGGATGGATAGATGGATGGATGGATGGATGGATGGATGGATAGATAGCAGGTGTTACTGAGAATGTGGAAGAATTGAAACCCCTGTGCACGGCAGGTGGGAAAGTACACAGTGCAGCCACCCTGACGAGCCCTCAAAACCAGATACCTATGGAACTGTTTCCACTCGCCAAGATATGGGATCAACCTAAGTGCCCACAGTGGGAGGAAGAGAGAATGAAATGGTGGCATAAACACTCGAGGTAATATTACTCAGCCATGAAAAAGAGTGATATCTTGACATCTGCCGCAGCTGAGTGGACTTGGAGGTCGTTATGTTAAGTGGTATAGGCTGGACATAGGGAGACAAATAACACACTTATGCTCTAAGTATAAATTTTTAAAAAAAAAAGTCAATCTGAGCTTTGATAGTGATTACCACAGGGTGGGAATGGGGGTGGGGGTGGGGGAGAGGAGGTTGGAAAAGGTGGGAAGTAATAGATTCTCCTGTTCCTCAGCACAGTGGGGCACCTGGTTCACAACAATGTATCGGATACTGCAGGAGGAACTGGAAGGGAGGGCTGGGTAAGCCCAAACACAGAGAAGGGGATGCAAATGCTAATTCTGGATTGGATATATGTATGGGATATATGTATGCTATGCTGTGTTGAAATGCTGCACGGTACCCCATAAAAATGTGCAAGTATTACATTTAGTCACTAGTTAAGCTGCCGCCTGCAGTGCCAGCATCCCATATGGGCATCAGTTCTAGTCCTGGCTGCTCCACTTCCGATCCAGCTCTCTGATATAGCCTGAGAAAGCAGTGGAAGATGGCCCAAGTCCTTGGACCCCTGCACCCACATGGGAGACCTGGAAGAAGTTCCTGGCTCCTGGCTTCGGATCAACTCAGCTCCAGCTGCTGCGGCCATCTGGGGAGTGAACCAGCAGATGAAAGACCTCTCTGTCTGTCTGTCTCTCTCTCTCTCTCTTCCTCCCTCCCTCCGCCTCTCTGTAACTCCGCTTTTCAAATAAATAAAAATAAGTATTTAAAAAAAATGAATTGTAAGCAGGGTCTCACAAAGGTACTTGAACACTCATGTTCACAGTAGCAGCGTCACTCACAATAGCCGTAAAGTGGGAACAACCCAAGTGTCCACCCACAGCGGAATGGAGAAACAAAGTATGCTACAGGCCTGCAACGGTAGCTCACTGGTCTCAAAACAGGAGGGGATCTGACACCTGCTCCAACGTGGCTGAACCCGAGGACACTGTGCTGAGTGACATAAGCAATCACAAAAGGACAAAGTGTGGGGCCGGCGCTGTGGCACAGCAGGTTAAACTGCCGCCTGTGACACCAGCATCCTACATGGATGGGTTTGAGACCCGGCTGCTCCACTCCCAATCTAGATCCCTGCTAATGAGCCTGGAAAAGCAGTGGAAGATGGCCACAAGTGTCTGGGCCCCTGCACCCACGTGGGAGTTCCAGATGAAGTTCCTGGATCCTGGCTTCATCCTGACACAGCCCCTGCCATTTTGGCCATTTAGGGAGTGAATCAGTGGATGAAGATTCTCCTCCCTCTCACTCTGTAACTCTGCCTTTCAAATAAATAAACAGCAAATATTTAAAAAAAAAAAAACAAACACAAGGGCTGACATTGTAGTATAGTGGGTAAAGCTACCACCTGCTTTACTAGTATCCCATGTGGGCATGAGTCCGAGTCCTGGCTGCTCCATTTCCAATCCAGCTCCCTGCTAATGTGCCTGGGAAATCAGTAGAAGATGACCTAAGTGCTTGGGTGCCTGCATTTGGGAAGTGAACCAGCTGATGGAAGATTTTCTCTCTCTCCCTCTCCCCCCTCCCTGTGTGTGTGTGTGTGTGTGTGTAACTCTGTCTTTCAAGTGAATAAATAATCTTTAAAAAAATTCAGGGGTCAGAATTGTGGCACAGCGGGTAAAGCCACCACCTGCAATGCCAGCATCCCACAAGGGCACCAGTTCAAGTTCTGGCTGCTCCACTTTGGTTCCAGCTCCTTGATTATGGCCTGGGAAAAACAGCAGAAAATGGCCCAGGTGTTTGGGCCCTTTCTACCCATGTGGGAAACCCAGATGAAACTCCTGGCTCTTGGCTTTGGCCTGGCCCAGAGCCAGCTGTTGCGGCCATCTTGGGGAGTGATCAAGCAGATGGAAGATCTTTCTCTCTCATCTCGCCCTCTCTTTCTGTAAATCTTTCAATTAAATAAATAAATAAATTTAACAAGTTCCACCCTCACCTGGCTTGGAGGCCATGTTTAAAAAAAAAAAAAAAGAAGAAGAGAAAAACCAAAAGGACAAAGTATGATTCCACTCATATGAGACACTCAGGAGAATCGCATTTGGAGAGAGGAAGTAGCAGAGCGCTGTCAGACGTGGGGAGCCAGTGTTTAATGGGCAGAGCCGCAGCCCGGGCAGATGGAAGTCCCGTGGAGCTGGATGGTGATGATGGTTCCCTCACAGAGCAAATGTACTTAACCACTGAGCTGCACACTTAAAATGGCTACGACGGTAAATTTTATGTTATCTATATTCTACTACAAAAATTTAAAAAAGTCATCGAAAGGAAAAGAAAAAAGTATGCATGAGCCGATGGCCTGCTGGGCTGGAGGGAACAGGGAGACGCAGCCCGCTTGCCAGGGCATGCCGACAGTCCGGAGAAGCAGAGGGAACAGCAGGCCCTGGACTGGGACCAGTGTCACCTGAGTCCCTGCCCTTTGGGCTATGAGCTCCGGGCCACATCTCCCTTGGCTTCCGCTTATGTCGGAGAGGTGATCTTGTCAGCATTCCTAGCCTGGCTGCCCATGAGCACCACCTGGGGAGCTTGGGCACACAACACCACCTGAGCCTCAGTCCCACAGGTTCTGATTTGAATGGCACAGCATGGGACCAAGCATTAAGATTCTTTTAAATGTTTCCTGGGTGATTCCTCTATGCAGCGAGTTTGGGGATCCTGCTCTGTCTCATGCCCCGCCCCTGTGCTCTCTCTAGCTGGGAGAGAGATATAGGGACATGGGTGCTTCCTCTGGGTGGTCGCAGACTCTGGCCTGTCTCTGTATGCCCCCACCTCCTTTTTAAAAAGATTTACTTATTTATTTGAGAGGCAGAGTTACAGAGAGAGGAAGAGACAGGGAGAGAGAGGTCTTCCATCTGCTGGTTCACTCCCCAAATGGCTGTAATGGCTGGAGCTGGGCCAATCCAAAGCCAGGAACCAGGAGCTTCTTCTGGGTCTGCCACATGGGTGCAGGGGGATAAGGCACTTGGGCCATCTTCCACAGCTTTCCCAGGCCATAGCAGAGAGCTGGATCAGAAAAGGAGTAGCCAGGACAGGAAGCGGTGCCCATATGGAATGCCGGCACTGCAGGTGGAGGCTTAACCTACTACACCACAGCACTGGCCCTGGGTGCCCTCCTTGAAGAGCCCGCTGTCTGGCACGCTGTCTGTTGGTTCCCTCTGCAGCCTCTTGGCACCAGGGCACAGGTGTGCAAGTGCTCAGAGTGCTGTGGCTGTCCTCTGTCCCAGGCCAAGCTGGACTATCCCAGGACCGACTGCCTGTCTGCCTCTTCCCATAGTCCCCTCTGAAGGCAGGGACTTAACAGCTCTCTCTCCTTAGCTCTAAGGATTGTGCATGGTACACTCCAGGCTTCTGTCAATCTCATGGAAACGGCTCTGGGACCACGTGGTTGTACTTAAAGTCACAGACAAGGGCAGGCATTTGGAGCAGCCATTAAAACGCCACTTGGGACCCCTGCATCCCACGTCGGAGCACTTGGGTCCGAGTCCTGGCCTTGCTTCTGCTTCCAGCTTCCTGCCTAAAGGGCACCTGTGGAGACAGCAGATGGAGGCTCACGTATTTGGGTCCCTGCCACCCACACATGGGAGACCCACACTGAGTTCCAGGCTCCTGGCTAGGGCCTGGTCCAGCTCCACCTGTTGCAGGTAACTATTTGGGGAGCAAACCAGCCGATGGAAGACCTCTCTGTGTGCACCTTTCAAGCAAGATGAAAATAAATACAGGCAAGGGAAAAAGAAAACAAAGTTGCAGAAGGAGAAACACAGCCCTGAGAGTGGGCGTGAGTTGATTCTCTGGGCTCTCCAGAGACAGGGCAGGGTACTGAAGCAGTTGGCAATAATGGCTCCCTGTAGGTGGCTGGCATCAGTTTCGCCCTCTGCCTGGCTCATAGAAGCCTATGGCCCTCACTGGTCACCCCTTGAATACTGCTCCTTCCTCCCCGCCACCTTCACCACTGGAGAGGTGGATAATTCGGCTGTTTTCTCCTCATCCTCATCAAACAGAAGAGGCTGAATGTGCAAGGCTAAAACCAGGCTTCTTTTGCCTTCTGGTGCTGGGCTGTTCCTAAAGTCGTACCTTTTAACTTCAAAGGGCAGGAAGCAGCAGCCAGGAAGCCAAGCCACTGGACTGTGAGGCCCCTCCCAGCAGGGCTGCCCTAGGTTTCTGATTGCTGGGGAGGGGCGGGTGGGAGGCGCAGCCATGTCCAGGAGAGAATTGTCGCTGCTGTCAGGGTCAAGGTGCCAGGGCATCCTGGCCCTTGTCCATACCAAGTGGGAGGCAGCCTTTCTGAAAGACCACAATGCCATGGCAACAGCATCCAGAGGACAAGCCACTCTTGAGCTGGGGTTTAACGGGAGCTGAATCTGATCACCCCCAGCCCTCCACAGCCCTGTCCTATCCAGCCTTTGGCCAACAGCATCACCACAGAGGCTGGCACTCTGCAGCCAGGGGCAGTGGATCCTTGACCCTAACCCATCCCCAGCTCTGGGCCGTGCCAGGTTTTATTTTTGCATTTATGCGACCAAAGACATGGGGAGGGGGAGGGGGCACTGAACTCAGGCTTTCCTCTGGCCTGGGGACGGGAAGGAGTGAGACTGGCGCCCGTACTGAGTGGCCTTAGTGTTCCCTTTTGCTGGAGAGTCTTTTATATGAGGAGGAGAGAGAGCTGATTTACCCTCCTTTGTCAGCCTCCCTGGCGGAGCCAGACCCTCGCGGCCGTGTTTGTGCAGCGTTCCCTGCATGGCAGGGGGGCGGGGGCAGAGAAAGAAGTGTTCTTTCGGCATTGGCTTTTCATAATCCAAATGAGTCTTTATCTTTTAGCTCAGAAACTCAGAATCGCAGTAATTGAATAGCACACGCTGACATTGCGGACAAGTTATCATGCCTCTGAACTCCTCCCGGGTTTTTATTAGAGGGAAGCAGAGGGTGAATATAAAGTTAATGGATTCTGCCGCTGAACCGACCTTGGAAATGAGGTTTCATTGATTTAATATTTCCTCTATTAAGCCTCCCAAGACTGTGTCCCTCATGGCCCTGCCCAAGTGCAATCTCAGTCTGCCGCAGCCAGACTTGTGTGAAGGGGATGACAAGGTACATGGCGGGGCCCCACCCCCACCCCCAGGCCACCTCCCACGCAGGGACACCTGGCCTGTCCCCTGGATGGCTGGGATGGGGCCACACAGCCAGAGCTGCTTCCTAAAGGATGGGCCTCCCGCCAGGAGGCTGCTGGCCCCAGACAAAACCCACACTGTGCCTGAACTTGACCTGGGAGTGAGTCACCTCTTCCCAGCACTGACACCTTAGAGGGGAAGGGAGTGGCACAAGTCCTGGTCTATCTGGCTCTTAACCCTTGCTGACCCGGAAGTGCTTTTGCATCTCTCCCTTGCCCTCTCCACGGCCTCCTTGCTTGCCAGGCTGGTGCCATCAGAGGACTTTTTGGTTACGATCTCCCCAAACCTTGGAGCAGGCTAGGTTTAGTCCAGTGGTTAAGACATGAAGATACCCACATTCGACATCAGGGTGTCTGGCTCTGGATCCAGCTTTCTGCTGCTGACGTAGACGACACAGAGGCAGCAGCCATGTCTCAAATGCCTCCTACATGGGAGACCTGGATTGAGCTCCTGGGTTTGGCTCCAGCCCGGGGGGGGGGGGGGGGGCTGGCACTGTGGTGTAGTTGGCTAAGCCTCTGACTGTGCCCCTGCATCCCTATGGGTGTCGCTTCGCATCTTGGCTTCTTCTCTTCTGATCCAGCTCTCTGCTGTGGCCTGGGAAAGCAGTGGAAGATGACCCAAGTGCTTGGGCCCCTGCACCCACATGGGAGACCTCTAAGAAGCTCCTGGCTCCAGCTGTTGTGGCCATTTGGGGAGTGAATCAGTGGATGGAAGATCTCTTTCTTTTTCTCTCTCTCACTCTCTGTAATTCGGCCTCTCAAATAAATAATAAAAAAAAAGATCTGCCCGAGTGTCAGGATCCTTCCAAGAGCCCTGCTCAGTGCTGAGTGTTATGGCATAGTGGGTAAAGCCGCCCACCCTCAATGCCGGCACCCCATACAGGTGTGCAGGGGGCTCCACTTCTGACCCAGCTCCTTGCTGATGGTCTGGGAAAGCAGCGGAGGACGACCCAACTACTTGGGCCCCTGCCACCCACATGGGAGACCAGGTAGAAGCTCCTGGCCCTGGCTATTGCAGCCATCTTGGGAGTGAACCAGGGATGCAGGATCTCTCTCTCTCTCTCTCTCTCTCTCTCTCTCTCTCTCTCTCCTCCCAGTCCTCACCACTGTCTCTCCCTCTCTTCTAGCTCTTACTTTCAAATAAATAAGTCTTTTTTTTAATGCAAACTAGAGGCAGTTGCACAAACGTGGGGGTAATATCTATATTCTTGGAGGATGTTGTCACTCCTTGTAAGAATAGCTTGTTTGGGTGCGTGAGTTCTAGTACATTATGCAAAAAGCAAGTGCAGCCAGTGAAACCCAGACATTTCCAGCTTATGCAGAGGCCATCTAGATTAGTATTTGAGGATCTGTGGAAGAGTGGGTTGTATTAAGTCTTGGCGGAAGTGATGGTGACTGTGCCCCTCTCCTGTACCGACAGGATGAGGCAGTCCTGGAATTCACCTAAGACATGAGATTCAGATCCACACTCAGGCTCTGCCGGCAGATGGAGCAAAAGTATGCAAACATCCACGTTTCAGAGAGTGATAGGCCTGAGATCAAATTTTTTTTTTAGATTTATTTATTTGAAAGATGGAGTTAGAGAGAGGCAGGTGGGGGAGAGACAGAAAGAGAGAGAGTTTTCTATCTGCTGGTTCACTCCACAGATGGCCCCAATAACCAGAGCTGGGTCAATAGGAAGCCAGGAGCCAGGAGCTTCTTCTGGGTCTCCCACGTGGGTGCAGGGTCCAAGCACTTGGACCATCTTCTACTGCTTTCCCAGGACACAGTAGAGAGCTGGATTGGAAGTGGAGCAGTGGGGATTCGAACCAGCACCCATACAAGATGCTGGCACTGCAGGTGGCGACCCTACCTGCTAAGCCAAAGCACTGCCCCCTCCCCATGCTCATTTTTTAATTGGGTAGTTTTTTGTTGTTGAATTGTCGAAGTTGTTTATATATATTCTGGATAGTAATCCCTTGTCACATATATAATTTAACAATTTGTTTTATATTTACTTGAAAGGCAGACAGACAGGGAGAGCCAGAGATAGGTCGACAGATCTTCCATCCGCTGGTTTACTCCCCGATGCCTGCAACAGCCAGAAGCCGGGAGCCTGGAACCCTATCCAGGTCTCCCATGTGAGCAGCAGACACCAAAGTACTTGAGTCCTCACTGCTGCCTCCCAGGGCATGCGTTAGCGGGAAGCTGGATTGGAAGCAGAGCCAGGACCCAACCTCAGGGGCTCCACCATGGGGTATGGGTGTGCCACGCAGTGACTTAACACCTGCCCTCAACTTCACAGTTCAATGCAGTGGGCAGTCTTTCCACTCTCTTGATGATGTCCTTTCAGGCACATACTTTTTTTTTTTATGGGAATTCTTTTTTTTTTTTTATTTTTTATTTGACAGGCAGAGTTAGAAAGTGAGAGAGAGAGCGCGAGAAAAGTTTTCCTTCCATTGGTTCACCCCCAAATGGCCATTATGGCCAGAGCTATGCCGATCCGAAGCCAGGAGCCAGGTGCTTCCTCCTGGTCTCCCATGCAGATGCAGGAGCCCAAGGACTTGGGCCATCGTCCACTGCCTTCCCGGACCACAGCAGAGAGCTGGATTGGAATAGGTCTAGAACCCGGTACCCAAATGGGATGTCGGCGCCGCAGGCGGAGGATTAACCAAGTGAGCCATGGCACCAGCCCCCAACACACGTTTTCAATTCCAATTAAGTCCTATGTATCGTTCATTTTCTTTTGCTGTCTATGCTTTTGGTGTCATATTTGAGACATCATTGATAAATCTGATGCCGTGAAGGCTTTTCCCTGTTTTCCTCTACAACTTTTTTTTTTAAGATTTATTTTCTTTATTTGAAAGGTAGAGTTACAGAGAAGGGGGTGTGGGGGGAGTCTTCCTCCATTGGTTCACTCCCCAGATGTCTGCAATAGCTGGAGCTGTGCCAATCTGAAGCCAGGAGCCAGGAGCTTCTTCCAGGTCTCCCACACGGGTGCAAGGGACAAAGGACTTGGCCCATCTTCCACTGCTTTCCCAGGCCACAGCAGAGAGCTGGATCAGAAGTGGAGTAGCCAGGACTTGAAATGGCACCCAAATCGGATGTTGGCACTGCAGGCGGTGGCTCTACCTGCTACGCCACAGCACCAGCCCCTAATTCAAAGACGTTTTATATTTTTTTGATCATTTGTTTAAGTCTTTGATCCATCTGGAATTAATTTTAAAAAAAAAGTATTTGAAAGGCAGAGAAAGAGACAGAGAGACCTCCCATCCAAAAATCATTCCTGTCCAGTTTAACTCTTCAAATGCCCACAAAGGCTGGGCTGGGAGCCAGAAACTCAATCCAGGTCTCCCATGTGGGCAGCAGGGACCCAAACACTTGAGTTATCACTGCTGCCTCCTGGAGTCCACAGCACAGGAAACTGGGGTGAGGAGCCAGAGCCAGGAGTCCAGCTCATGCACTCTGATAAGGGACCTGGGCATCCCAACCAAGGTCTTAACAGCGAGGCCATTTGCCCAGTCCTGGAGCTGATTTTTGTATGTGGTGTAAGATAAGGGTGGAACGTCATACTTTTGCATGTTGATAGCATTTTCCCAGCTCCATCTGTCCCCACTAAATAGTCTTGGCACCTTTATTGAAAATCAATTAATAAATGGGGGGTTTATTTTATTCCACTGGTCTGTCTATGGCTATGTTAGTATCACACTTTTTTTTAAATGACTTATTTATTTAATTAAAAGACAGAGTTTCAGAGAGGGAGAGAAGGAGGGAGGGAAGGAGAGGCAGAGAGAGAGAGAGAGAGAGAGAGAGAGAGAGAGAGAGAAAGTCCTCCATCCATTGGTTCATTCCCTAAATGGTCACAACAGCTGGAGCTGAGCTGATCCAAAGCCAGGAGTCAGGAGCTTCTTCCAGGTCTCCCACACGGGTGCAGGGGCCCAAGGACTTGGCCAACTTCCACTGTCTTCCCAGGCCACAGAAGAGCTGGATTGGATGTGGAACAGCCGGGACTCAAACCAGTGCCCATATGGGCCGCTGGCGCTGCAGGCGGTAGCTTTACCTGCTGTGCCACAGCGCCAGCCCCTATACTGCGTTAGTAGCCTCAGTTTTATAGTAAGTTCTGAAACCAGGAAAGTGTGAACCCTCCAGCTCTGCTTTTTTCTAAGCTTGCTTTGACTGTGTAGGTTCCCCTAAGATCTTATGTGAATCTCAGGATGGATTTGTCTGTTTCTGCAAAATATGTCATTGGGATCTGGAATGGGATTGAACTGTATCTATAACTTAAGGCAGTATCATTGTCTCCAAAATAGTAAGTCTTGCAGGGTAGATGTTGAACCCAGGGTTAAAACGCATTCTATATTGGACAACCTGCATGCGATGCCCGGTCCCGGCTCCTCCTTCAGCTTCCTGGTCAGTGTAGACCCTGGGAGGCAGGGATGGCTCAAGGAACTGAATTGCTGCCACCATGTGGGAGACCTGGGGTTGAGTTCCTGGTCGCCAGCTTCAGACTTGGCCATGTGAGCAACTGCAGAGTGAACCAGCAGACAACAGCCTCCCTGCCTCTCAAATAAATAAATGCTTACAATTATTGTCTTGGGGCCAGCGCTGTGGCGTAGTGAGTAAATCCACCACCTGCAGTGCTGGCATCCCATATGGGCGCCGGTTCGAGTCCCAGTTGCTCCACTTCCGATCCAGCTCTCTGTTGTGGCCTGGGAAAGCAGTAGAAGATGGCCCAAGTCCTTGGGCCTCTGCACCCACATGGGAGACCTGGAAGAAGCTCCTGGTTCCTGGCTTCAGATCGGCACAGCTCAGCCATCATGGCCATTGGGGGAGTGAACCGGTGGATGGAAGACTCTCTCTCTGTCTCTGTCTCTGTAACTCTTTCAAATAAATAAATAAATCTTAAAAAAATTGTCTTCCTATCCATGAAGATAACATTTCTTTCCATTTATTTGTACCTTCTTTAATTTCAGCAAAGTCTTTAATATTTTCAGTGCACAAGTTGTTTAGCCACCTTGGTTAATTCCTAGGTATTTTATTCTTTTAGATGGTATTCTAAATGAAATTGCTAAAAAAATTTACACTTAACTTTTTTCTTTTTAGATGAAAGCAACACACAGAGAGAGAGAGAGAGAGAGAGAGAGAGGGAGAGAGAGAAATCTTCCATCTGTATGTTTACTCCCCAAATGCCCACAACTCAATTCAGGTCTCCTATGTGGGTGGAAGAACCCAAGTACCTAGGACATTACCTGCTGCCTCCCAGGGTGCACATCAGCAGGAAGCTGGAATTGGAAGTGGAACTGGGACTCGAACCCAGGCACTCTGACACAGAACGCAGGTGCCCCAAATGCCATCTTAACCACTCTTCCAAATGCCTACTCTGAAACTGTTTCCTCAATTTCTTTTTTCGGTTGTTCATTGTTACTATATATAAACACAGATTTTTTTTAATAAGGCAGAGAGAGAGATCTGCCATCTGCTGGTTCACTCCCCAAATGGCTACATAGCCAAGGCTGAACCAGGTCAAAACCAGGGGCCAGGAACTCCATCAGGGTGACAGGGACCCAAGTATTGGGCCAGCTTTTACTGCCTCCTGGGGTGCATTAGAGAAAGTTGGATCAGAAGCATGGAGTAGCCGGGACTTGAACCAGGCACCTATTATGCCACAATGCCCAGCCCTTGTCTTTCCTCCCTTCTTCCCTTCCTTTCTTTGTTGGGAATGCAACCGATTTCTTTTTTTTATTTGACAGGTAGAGTTATAGACAGTGAGAGACAGAGAAAGGTCTTCCTTCCATTGGTTCACTCCCCTAATGGCCGCCACTGCGCCGATCCGAAGCTAGGAGCCGGGTGTTTCCTCCTGGTCTCCCATGTGGGTGCAGGAGCCCAAGCACTTGGGCCATCCTCCACTGCCTTCCCGGGCCGCAGCAGAGAGCTGGCCTGGAAGAGGAGCAACCAGGAAAGAATCCGGTGCCCCAACCGGGACTAGAACCCAGGGTGCCGGCGCCACAGGCAGAGGATTAGCCTAGTGAGCCACCCACCGGCCACAACAGATTTCTGTGTGTTGATATTGTATAGTATAACTTTGCTGAGTTTATTTCTCAGCTCTAACAGTTGGTATGGTCTCTTCAGAGTGCTCCCTGCATAAAGTCCTGCCATCTGCAGAGATTTCATTTCTTGCCTTGCCATTTGGATGTCTTTTATTTCTTTTGCTTCCCCAATTGCTCTCGCTAGAATTTCCAATACTGTGTTGAGCAGGACGGGGGAGAGTAGGCAGCCTTGTGTCTGCATGTACTTTTGCAGAGACCCAATCAAGAACAAACAAGGCTGGTGCTGGTGCTGTGGTATAGTGGGTAAATCTGCTGCTTGCAGTGCTGGCATCCTATATGGGCGCTGGTTCAATTCCTGGCTGCTCCACTTCCGGTCCAGTTCTCTGCTATGGCCTGGGAAAGCAGCGGAAGATGGCCCAAGTGCTTGGGCCCCTGCACCCATGTGGGAGACCCGGAAGAAGCTCCTGGCTCCATTGTGGCCATTTGGGGAGTGAACCAGTGGATGGAAGACCTCTCTCTCTCTCTCTCTCTCTCTGCCTCTTTCTGTAACTCTGCCTTTCAAATAAATAAAAATAAATCTTTTTTTTTAAAAAGTGCACAACTATGACAAGGAAAAAAAAAGCCTCAAAGCCTGACCCCTAATACAGTAATGGCAGTTCCATAAGGTTACACCTGAGCAGAGAGAGTAATTCTGTCTTATTCTGTATTTTTTTGTTTGAGGGACAGGGGCACATTCCAAAAGTCTCTACTTAAAAAAAAAATACATAGTTCTTTTGTAACTGGACTGAAGGCTTTTTAAAAATATGTTATCAGGAAGAGTAGCATAGTTTTTGGAAAGCCCTCGGTGGGCGGGCTCATTCAACTCTATCTTGATTTATCTGGTCTCTGTAAAATTAAGCAACTGAGAAGGAGGACTGGGGGGAGAAGGAGCCAGGATGTGGCTTGACCGTGGCTGTGGCGGCAGCATTTCCAGGACCAGGAAATGTTCATGGTGAACAGGTGAGAGTGTTCCAGAAGGAAACACAGGCTCTTGAGGGCCCCGGACTTCCTAATGCAGAAAGACAGCCACGCACGCTCATTACGCACCACTGGGCTGCTCTCAGCCTCCCCGCATGGAGAAATTAGGGTGGAACTCGGGTGGTGGGGAGGGCACCATGTGCACTGCATATAAAACCCAAAACGTACAAGACCCCTGCAGCAGGATGGGACAAGTTTTCCCAGGCAGGGTGCATCCTCAGCAGGCTGCTGCCTGCGAATTTCCTCTGGCAGTTTCCGTGACTATCAAACAGGCAGAGTTTTTAACAGGCAAGAGCCACAAGTCGGATGCTGTTAGCTCCAGGGCGGGCAGCTTCCGGTGCACCTGACACTCCATTCTCTTCCTGCTCTGGCAAATGCTTACGCCCTGCAGGCAACACATGGCTTTGGCTGGGCTGCTCCTAAAACAAAGATGCCTGCTCTGGCCAAGGACAGTGGATGTAAACTGTGTTTGCCATTCTCCAAGCCCCTTCCCCCAGACCTGCAGGGCAGAAAAGTGGCTTTCTCCCATCCACTCTCACTGCTCTTTCTGGTCAGCAGACCGCAGCTGGCTGAGCTGCACCTGGTCATGCTGCCAGCTTTAGGACGAGGTAGCTCAGAGCACTGCAGAGGGCAGAGGCTGGGGTGCCAGGAGCCCCCATCCTGGGCCCAGGGACCCAAGCAAAGTCCCTTCTCTGGTTTCTCTGGGGCTCCAACGTGAAGCTGAATCATGCACCTGATCCCCCTGCCCCTGAGGTCTGTGATGATGGTGACATCAGGCCTCAAAAGCCTTCGGGTCACAAGGAATCACGTCACAGGAATGGAATGGAGTCAGCAACTCCACATAAAAGCACTCAACCCAGCAGGAATGAAAGAAATGAACGTCGAAGCAAAATACCCCTTCATCTACCCATGTAGCAAACTCCTAGCAATGATTCAGAACAGGTGAGGCCTCATCTTGTGCAATGACCCTAACTGGGCTCCCCAAACAGGGGTTCGTCCCCTCCGCCTGCCCAACCCATCCCCTTCGCAGCACCTGAGTGGCCCTTCTCATCCTGACACTGGTCACTAAAAGTCCTTCGTGGTCTCCCACTGCTGGCAGGTCAGAGTCTACATTCCTCTGGGCCCTTGCCACCCCAACCTCCAGCAGCCCTGGGGTTCCTGCCTTCTGCCGCCACCCCCACCCCTGCCCCGGCCTGGACACCTGGGACAACCTTCTCTCCACCGTTGCATCTACTTCTGGCCTTGTTCCTGTTTAACACCTTCAACACAAGGTCTAAAAACCCTTCTTCCATATACCAGTGCCCCTGCCCCTGCCCCAGTCCCAGTCCTAGCCCCCAGCCAGCTTAGGTTAAGCAAAGCAAACATAAACCAGTATAATTTGTTTAGAGAGGAAGAACCTTGAAAATGAGCATACCCTTTGACATGGTAAGTCTGTTCATGGGGATTTATTATAGGTAAATAACGTAAAACGCATTCAGAGAGTTAAGCCATAAGATGTTTATCACTATATAATTGTAACAGCAAGGAAGAAAAAAATAAAAGACATCTAAATGTCCCAGCATTAAGACAATGGTGGGTAAACTGTAGCACATTATGTAGTTGTTTTAGATTTTTTTATTTGTTTAAAAAACAACATTTTCAATTTAAATGTTTATTTATTTTATTTTCATCTCTGACAGAGCAGAGAGATAGAGCTATCTTGCACATGCTGGTTCACTCGTCAAATGCCCACATTTGGAGGCTGGGACTGTGGCGTAGCGGGTAAAGCCACTGCCTGCTGTGCTGGCATCCCATATGGGTGCCAGTTTGAGTCCCGGTGGCTCCACTTCAAATCCAGCTCCCTGCTATGGCCTGGGAAAGCAGTGGAAGATGGCCCAAGTCCTTGGGCCCCTTCTCCCTCATGGGGACCCAGAGGAAGCTCCTGGCTCCTGGCTTCGGATTGGCGCAGCTCTGGCTGTTGTGGCCAACTGGGGAATGAACCAGAGAATGGAAGACTTCTCTCTCTCTCTCTCTCTGCCTCTCCTCCTTTCTCTGTGCAACTCTGGCTTTCAAATAAATAAATAAAACCTTTAAAAAATGCCCACAACGGGCAGACTGAGCCAGGCCAAAGTCAGGCGCTTGGAACTCCATCCGGGTCTCCCAAGTGGGTGGCAGGGACCCAAGTACTTGGGCATCATCTGCCTCCCAGGACGCATTCAGGATGCTGGATCAGAAGCAGAGCAGTAGGGACTTGAGCCAGCACTCCAACAGAGGACGCAGGCGTCCCAAGTGGTGGCTTAACCTGCTACACCACAACACTTGCCCAGTGTTGTCAATATCACTACTTATGGGGGCTGGGGCTGGGGCTGGCTCTGTGGCACAGCAGGTTAATGCCCTGGCCTGCAGTGCCAGCATCCCATATGGGCGCCAGTTCCAGACCCAGCTGCTCCACTTCCAACCCAGCTCTCTGCTATGGCCTGGGAAGACAGTGGAAGTTGTCCCAAGTCCTTGGGCCCCTGCACCCACATGGGAGACCTGGAAGAAGCTCCTGGCTCCTGGCTTTGGATCAGCGCAGCTCCGGCCATTGTGGCCAATTGGGGAGTGAACCAGCAGATGGAAGACCTCTCTCTTTCTCTCTGCCTCTCCCATCTCTGTGTAACTCTGACTTTCAAATAAATAAATAAATCTTTAAAAAAATATTTATAGGGGCTGGCATTGTGGCACAGTGGGTAAAAATCCACTGCCTGCAGTGCTGGCATCCCATATGGGTGCTGGTTTGACTCTCAGCTGCTCCACTTCCAATCCAGCTCCCTGCAACTGCACCTGGGAAAGCAGCAGAACATGGCCCAGATGCTTGGGCCCCTGCACCCACACAGGAGAGCCAGATGGAGTTCCTGGCTCCTGGCTTTGGCCCGGCCCAACCCTGGCTGTTGCGGCCATCTGGGGAGTGAACCAGCAGATGGAAGACCTCTCTCTCTCTCTGTTACTTTGCCTTTCAAATAAGTATATCCAAAAAAGATAATATTTATAACCTGTTTTTAATTAAAATGCTTATTACACACAGGGCGGGGGAGAACAAGGCACAAAGTTATCTACAGCATCATCTCTGTAAAGAAAAACACACTCATAATATGGAAAGACACGCACACATCACAGATGGCTAGTGACCTACAGGAGGTAGGGAAATGAATATTTTTGTCTCCTTCTCTACATCACTTCATGCCTTCAAGTTTTCAGGTTGTGGGCGAGGGAGGGGGAAAGGGAGGGAGGCAGGAAGGGATTCTTAAGAGCCTAAGTTGAATTCTTCCCCTTGCTCCAGAGCTGCCTCATACCGCGAGGGGTCAGAGTTGATTCGGTCTCTCTCTCTCTCTGATGTCCCTGTGGCACCGATCTCCTGTGACCTTCCCCTCGGGGTCTCCTAACCTACATCATGCGGTGACAAATGCCAGAGGGGCAGAAAGGAGGGCTGGGGCCATCTGTTTCTGCAGACCCCAAGGATAAAGGACAGCAGAACCTGGCAGACGGCCCTAGGCCAGCAGCTCCTGCTCCCAGAAGGAGGTGGTCACCCAGAGTAGCTGCTGGACGCTGGATGTGACCTTTTTCCCGGGGGATGGGGGCTTCATAGAAGCCTAGCCAGCCCCTGCCCCTGCCCCTGTGACGGCATTCCACTATAATCCCTCTCGGGGAACACTGAACATCTTTACTTTCATCTTTGCTGGGAGGCAACCAATAAGGAAATGGCAGCCTGTGTGCCACCACACACCCCGATGAATAAACCACCAGGCACGTTCAACGTCTGACGCCGGGGCCGTCGGGTTCCCATTACACAGGTATGGGAGGCGAGGGCCAAAGATCTGTAGGAAATGGGGCTGGTACCCCACTGCCCAGATGAAAACAAATCTTCTTTCCTGCCTTCTCTGTGTCAGCACCAGGGTGGGCCTCTCCCTGTGATGGAGGGCCCCAGGGCACACAGGCTCTGTGTCACCTGCCAGGGTCATTTGTGCATGCGTGCATGTGTGCCTGGGCTTTCAGCTCCCAAGGCTGACAAAGGGCCCGGCGCTGACAGCAGCCCGCATGCGAGGCGCTCACACTGTGAGCCGCGGGCATGAGAAGGCGTGGGGATAAATGGCACTAAATAATGCAGGGGTGAGCACCATGCAGGCGGGAACCTAACAAAGGGCGTTTGAGAGAGCTGCGACATGGTGGGCGGACGGCAAGGGGACCGCCCTACTGCTGAGCTCCAAAGCGGAGCGCTCCAGCTTACAGGCAGCTCCCGCGTCGTCTCCTTCACGGCTGCGGGCCCACCTGCCCCTGACACGGCTCATTCCAGAGTCCTGCTCTGTCCTGCCACTCAACAGAAGGTCCGCAAAAAGGCGGTGCCTCATGCGTGGCTGGATTCTACCACATGGCAGGTCAGCTTCAGAGGCTCTTTTGGGGTCACACAACAACCCGCAGCAGGGACCCCCCTTTTCCATATCACTCCCTCCCACCCAGCCTGGTGCAGCTGAACGAGCATCCAGGACCAGCTGGTGGGAACGAGAGGGGACAGACTTCAGGTGAAATTAAGAGGGACCCTTTTCCGGCTGTCGTTGAGGCGTAGCAGGTAGAGCCACTGCCTGTGACGCAGGCATCCCATGTGGGTGCTGGTTCGTGTCCCAGGTGCCCAACTTCTGAGCCAGCTCTATTCTAATGGCCTGGGGAAAGCAGCAGAAGATGGCCCCAAGTGTTTGGGCCCCTGCCCCGACATGGGAGACCTGGAAGAAGCTCCTGGCTTTGGCCTGGCCTAGCCCTGACCACTGTGGCCATCTGGGGGAGTGAACCAGCAGATGGAAGTCCTCTCATCCTCTTTCTGTCTCTCCCCTCTCTGTGTAACTCTCAAAATAAATAAATAAGACTTGGAGGACCTACAGGGAGAGCAAGGTCGCCCACCGCATGGAAGCTGAGCCACGGGAGCCGCGGGGGATGTGCCCTGAGGTGGTCCCATGGAGCACATCCCCATTCCATGGAAGCTCCTAGAGCTGCTAGGAGGAATTTTGCTTTCATCTGAAGGGAAGGCTGTAGGTGCTAGCAGGATTGGCAGGCAAATGACTCTGGAGAGGGCTGTTAGTTGTGTTGTGTCTGGGGAGAGCCACCACAGCTGTTGAATATCTCCCTCTACAAGGTGAGTCCCTGCCAACCCAACCTGAAGTCAACAGGGAGCCTTACAGGTGTGGGGAGACACTGGGGGTTGTCCCTGACCACCTCCAACTCAGGAAGATTAGGAAGAGGGTGAGACAGAGAGAGGCACCTTTGGGTGCCTTTTCACACCAGGAAGACAGCCCACTGTACACATCTTTATATCCTTGTAGCTACCCATCCCAACCTGACATCACATAAGAGCCAGCACAGAACACAAGAGCTGTGGGGATTTACCCAGGCCTTTTGGGGCCCTCAGCCTCCATTATCAGAGGCTGATAGATGCGTTTTCACATGTTGATTGTTTATTTTTGTGCATATAAACTTTTCTATGTGCCTGTTAAACTTAATTGTCAGCAATTAAGGCAAAACTCACTTTGAAGAGTGACAGGAGCAGGGTGTCAAGAACATAGTGTTCTTCTCATTTTTGCGCTAATTTTATACTTCAATTACAAATACACACTGGCTGCATGGCCCTCTCAAAAGAAATGTCTTCCATCACATTTTCCATGCTCAAATATAGTAAAGCAATAATGGTTGGGTTAATGTCACAGAATAATTCTTGCCAATAAAATCCCTGAAATGACTTCTACATGGAGGATAGAAAGAACTTCTACATGATTAGGGAAGGAAACCAAAGAGCTCTGTGCAGTTGTCCATAATTAACATGCAGGTCACAGGCCCCAGGCCTGTGGGGTAAGGACTGAGTAGGCAGCATCAGGACTCCCATTATGTGTCATCAAACCTCCTTCTCATAAGACCCAGGGGAGTGGGCCTTGGATTTTTTTTTTTTACAGGCAGAGTGGACAGTGAGAGAGAGAGAGACAGAGAGAAAGGTCTTCCTTTGCTGTTGGTTCTCCCTCCAATGGCCACCGTGGCTGGCGCACTGCGGCTGGCGCACTGCGGCCAGCGCACTGTGCTGAACTGAAGCCAGGAGCCAGGTGCTTATCCTGGTCTCCCATGGGGTGCAGGGCCCAAGCACTTGGGCCATCCTCCACTGCACTCCCAGGCCATAGCAGAGAGCTGGCCTGGAAGAGGGGCAACCGGGACAGAATCCGGCATCCCCACCAGGATTAGAACCCAGTGGAATAGGCAGAGGATTAGTCTATTGAGCTGCGGCGCCGGCCTGGCCTTGGATTTTTAATCCCAGGGGCCAAGAGATCTCCCCTTTCCTGTACATCAGGTTCAATGCCATGTGAAATGTCCCCTGAAGGCTGCTCAAGTGAATGCCTAATGGAATTCACAATTGTAGGACATCCATGCCCCACACAAATGGGCCTCAGTGACCCATGGCCCTGATTTCTGTGGAGGTCAGGACTTAGGGTTACCCTCCAGAGCACAGGAGCCTTCTGAGTGCTGCACACCCATCCCATGGTCCCTACCCCTACAACATCCTTGTCCTGCCCCACTGATCCCTCTACCTGTTTCATCTTTGCAGAAACTTTTAGCAACTTAGGAGACTGCAGTGTGGAGTCCTGGGACGCAGAGGAGCTGGAGTTTCCCAAGCCATCAGAAACTTGAACCATACAGGAGGAGACACAACTTCAGCCACATGCGCCTCATCAGTCTTCTGGTAGCTTTGACATTACATTCTTGTCACCCAGTACTAGTTGATTTTCACATGCTTTTCTGTCAAAGAAAATACATGGAAAGAAAACACCTTTAGCAAATGTAGGACTTAAAATGATCAGAGAGCAGTCACCCTAGTGAGTACCACCACCATTCTCTCCCTCAAGAGGAATCTCGTTTGGTCTTCACTTGAAGAAAGTCACTGCCAAGTTGGTTCCTTCAATCTGTCCTTACAGGAATGACTTTCTAGGGATTTTGTCTCACGTCTGTTCCTTCCTCTGGAAGGGATCATGGGGTCCATCTCACCCAAGATCTTTCTCAAAGACTTGGATGCCATTGCATTTTTTAACTAATGTCATCTTGCACAGCATGCAGTTCCTGGCTTAACCTTTTCTTCTTGAGCATCTTAAATATATTCTTTTCCCTCCTAACCCAGATAAGCTGGATCCTTTTCATTCCCTTCTATGTTACTCATCCGTGTATTCTAGATGCCTGAGTACTTTTTATTTAATTCCCAGATTTTACTAGAATAGAAATGACTTCAATCACTCTAAGTACGACCAAGTTTTCTGTGAAGATGGACTTTAAGAGCATATTGTCATTTTCTGAAATAGTTTGAATTAAAATTATTAGCTTTAGATCATTGCATTGGTATTCCTCTTCCAGGAATCTCATTCATACATATGCTTGTATTCAACTTCTAGTATTTCTCTCTCATTTTCTGAAATCTTTGGTCAAGCACCTATTCTTTATATTTCCCCTTTCACCTTCTGTTTCTTGAAAGGCACCATCTGTCTCTGTGTTTCTTCTGGTTTGCATTTCATGAGTGATGTTATTTTTTCCCGTTTTCCTTTTTTCCTGAGTTCTGTACATTCATTTCTGAGTTTCCCTGATTCTCAGTATTGATGTCCTTTCATGCTTGGTATCATTGTCTGAGCTATTTTCCCTCATCCTGTAAACTACCCTGCTGAGAACACAAATTACACAAAGATGGAAGTATTTGCATGTATCAGAGAGTCCTTTCTGTCTTTTCATTACTGATTTCTCCCTTTAGTACTTTTGTATGTAGTTGTGCATAATGTCACCAAGATTTTGGTTTTGTTCCTTTTAATAGAAAATTTGGCTTTGGGAATTGTCAATGAATATAGGATTCAGAAATATTTGTCTCAATTGTATTTGCAATGCTGAAAAAAATGACACCTAATTTCTTGGCTCTGTATTTTATCCTTATTTCATGTGAGTTTCCCCTCTGAAAACCCCTCTTTCCACTTAACCTTATTATCGATACTATTTAGGAAGGCCACTTATATAAGAAAACAATAGGCCCCAATTTTGCAAATCTGCATTTATTTTCCTTTATATTGGGGGTATCAGAATCTTGAGATTATGGAGTTAATTTCTATTATGTCTACAAAATTATTTTCTCTGAGTGACTGATTAGCCTGTTTTTATTGGTCACCATTTTATTCATAGGATTATTAAGTTTTCAAATATTTTGGTTTCTTTGAGTCACAAAATCTGGAGCTTTTTTTTCTTATTTACATTTGTGTCATTTAAGTTTAGAACTAAAAATTTTCATTTACTTTAACATCAATCTTATTTCAGAAAAATTTGATTTTGGATACCAAAAATTTTAAGTTAATTAGTGATTGCTATGCATTTTTAACCCCTTAGATTATCAAAGAGGTACAGAAAAGGTCAGGTCCACCTAGGCCCATAACTCCAGCGGAAATGAGTTTTGCCAAGTTCAAGCATATACATCAGGCTTACCATGGTCTCTTTTGTTGACACAGAGTGGCAAAGAATCATCCTTACTGATTCACCCTTGTTGTCCTTACATGCACTATCTTGGAAATACATGGTTAAAGCAAAAATATTCTTTGACATTTCTTTGCTGACATAAAAAACTTAATATGAAAGAAGAAAAAACTCTCATCCATAAAATGTCATGAATCCCATTCCTGAGCAATTAAAGAATTACACACATATACACACTACAGCCTGGAAAATAAAATGATGATCTTATACTCACATACCAGGAGTTCATGAATGAACATCTTTCTGGCTTCTGGTATCCTGGGATGTTCTACTGCTCACTATCCATGGATTCCCATTGGTGGAATGGCTGAACCCCCCCCTCAAGCTGCTTCTTTCTTTTTCAAGATTTAGTTAGTTATTTGAAAGGCAGAGTTAGAGAGAGAAGGAGACACATACATGCATACATACATACACCCACACCCACAGAGAGAGAGAGAGAGAGAGAGAGAGAGAGAGAGAGAATTCCCATCTACTGGTGGTTTACTCTCCAAATGTCACAACATCTAGGGCTGAGCCAGGCCAAAGGCTGAAGGCAGTAGCTTCATCCAGATCTCCCGAATGGGTGCAGGGGCCCAGGCACTTGGGCCATCTCCCACTGCTTTCCCAGGTGCATTGGCAAGGTACTGGATGAGAGGTGGAGCAGCCTGGTCATAAACTGGGACCACCATGCTGGCCTTCAGAGCTGTATCACAACTCCACCCCCTACACATACACACTCATGGCATCAATTGTGAACAAAAGACAAGATTCATATCATACAAGCTCTTCAAGCCTCTGATACCCTGCAAGCATACATAGGTGATCTGTCTCCAAACAGTCCAGGCATTCATTGGCAGGATTCATGGATGGCATGGTGCGTACCTGTGACTTCAGAAACACATGCATGGCATGCAGTGGATGCATTGGTCTGGCCTCCTGATGCAGTTGCGTATGATGTGGATAGTTCAGAGGCAGTAGGTCCAGAAGTGATGATAACAGTGGATGGAGGGCCAGTGCTGTTGTGCAGTGGGTTAAAGCCCAGGCATGAAACCCCAGCATCCCATTTGGGTGCTGGGTCTAGTCCCAGCTGCTCCTCTTCTGATCCAGCTCTCTGCTATGGCCTGGGGGAGCAGTAGAATATGGCCCAAGTCCTTGGCCCCTTGCACCCATGTGGGAGGCCCAGAAGAAGCTCTTGGCTCCTGGCTTTGGATCAGCACAGCTTCTGCTATTGCAGCCATCTGGAGAGTGAGCTAGCAGATGGAAGACCTCTCTCTATGCCTCTCCTTCTGTATCTTTGTAACTCTGACTTTAAGTAAATAAATATTTTAAAAAGTAGATGGAACATGAGCTACAGCCTTAGACACAGTGAGCAGGAGGGCCAGAGAAGTAACTTCCTTGGAAATACCTGGAAACCACTCATGTTAAGCCTCACATATTCTTGGAGGGGCATTATAGACCTGTGGCTTGTTTACTGGCTATTCAAATGGGACATGTAGGAGACAACAAATCCCCACATCAGAGGTTGAGAATAAAGCATGAAAAACCACATAGAAGCACAAGAATGAGTCCAATAAAGGACCTTCTGTTGGTGAGTGGGTTATCTCCCTTGTTGGAGGGCACAGGAATGTGAACTGTCTATGCATAATCTAAGATCAGAAGAGAGAGACACTGAGCATCTAGATTAGCCATGAGCCCCTGGACCTCATGCTAACTAGATTCCTGGACAACTACCAGTTCATCAATGGGAATTTGAGTGCTGCAAGGGATAGGTATCAAAAGTTATCCTCTTGGGACACATTCTCCCCTTGATGTATTTAAGAAAATGTGTGAAAATGCTGAATGAATGTTTAAAGACACACATATATAACTTTGCAAATACCTTAAATACCTCTATACTTTGAAAAATAATGTTGAGGGACTGTACTGTGGTGTGGTGGGTAAAGTTGTCGCCTGTAGGGCCGGCATCCTATATGGATGCTGGATCAAGTATCCGCTGCTCCAGTTTTTTTTTTTAAGACTTATTTATTCATTTGAAAGGCAGGGTTACAGAGAGGCAGAAGGAGAAGGAGAAGGAGAAGGAAAAGGAGAGGCACAGAGAGAGAGAGAGAGATTTTTCCATCTGCCGGTTCACTCCCAAATGGCTACAATGGAGCTGTGCCAATCCAAAGCCAGGAGCCAGGAGCTTCTTCTGGGTCTGCCATGCGGGTGCAGGGTCCCAAGGACTTGGGCCATCTCCCACTACTTTCCCAGGCCATAGCAGGGATCTGGATCAGAAGTGAAGCAGCCAGGTCTTGAATGGAAGCGCATATGGGATGGAGGAACTGCTGGTGGTAGCTGTAACTGCTTTGCCACAGCATTGGTGACTGCTCCACTTCTGATGCATCTCCTGGCTAATGTGCTTGGGAAAGCAGCAGATGGCCCTAGTGCTTGGGCTCCTGCACCCTCATGGGAGATTTGGATGAGACCCCTTGCTCCTGGCTTCTACATGGCCCTGGCTGTTATGGTCACCTGGGGATTGAAACAGTGGATGAAGATCTCTCTCTCTCTCCCCTCCTCCCTCTCTCCCTCTCTCTTCTCTCTCTCTGCCTCTCCCTCTCTGTAGCACTGCCTTTCAAAAAATTATGAAATCTTTTGTAAAAAAAATAAAAAAAGAAAATATCATTTCTTACTTGTGAAGCTGTATCCTTCCTTCCAGGATGTTTCCCTCTCAAAGGAAGTAGGAAGTCAGGACTACCTTTAATTGACAAATGTGCACACCACAAAACCATGAAAACATATGTATCCTAGAAATAAATACAGATAGAAACCAATCCATAACACCCATGGACATGACATTCACAACACATTGGGCTTACAAAAGTAATATACACAGCCCCCAAAGAGCTCACATAAAATTGGACATACACACTCAAGCTCTTTACATAGGGGCGAATGAGTCCTCCTCTTCTGTGCTGGAAAGCATGGGGGTCAGAAACACCTAGAGAGACCTTTTGCTGATATTTCCATTGACCATGGGATGACACCAATCACCATGGACATGTAAGTGCATCAGCCTTGACACCAGGGACCTCAACATCAGTGGGTTGTTGGCCATTCTTTCCTAAGAAAGAAAACCATGGCCACTCTTTTCCAGAAAGAAAACCCACATTTTGAAATACTCATGGTACTCAAAGACTTAGGGGTTGACAAGGGTAGGTGAAGCCTGGCCTCTCCCCCCAATCTATTCAGAAACTCAGTGTTTTGGGGGAGGTTATTTTGTAGGCACTAAACCTGGGTACCAGGTCATATGGCATGAGGCTGGAGGGATGGTCCTGCCACAACCAAAATGGGGATGTGTGCAGACTCCTCAGGCCAAGAAATTGGAACAGGCCTGAAGGTTACACACTCTGGGGAAGCCAGCTCTGGCCAAAACAGCATGTCCTAGAAAGACCGCCCAGGGGAACTGCAGGGCCAGCTCACTGACTCTCTTGGAAACAACTGGGGTCCACATGCTGTTCACCCTCCCCCCACTTTGGAGAGGCAGACAGGACCCATGGCTGGTTACCACCCCTTTCTGACAACATCCCATGTGAAAGCTATTCTTCACCAGGTAGAGGCTGGATGTCTGGTCTGAAAGCCCAGGAGGATGCATAAGAAGAGTGCTAACTTAGGGACCATCAGTTCTAGGCCAAGTCACTTGGCAAAACTGTTGGAGGTGTGTGCATGTGTAAATTGCCCATGCACAGAGCCAGGAGTCAGGACCAAGGCCATGGGTCAGCACCAGACCCCTGTCCATCAGTCTTTCCAGGAGTCCCCTGCTTCAACATTGACAGATGGAGACTCATATGATGGCCACAACAAAAGTTAAAACTCTTAGACAAATACACATTACACACATCTGTAAATGTATATATGTATTCAACAAACCTCTGAGGAACTGTATATATTGTATATATACTCGTATTGGTCTACAAAACACAGGTAATGGTTCCTTTAACTGTGGAGCTGTATGCGATAATCTGACATTGCAGAAGGACGGAATTTACTTCTGCCATTTTTTCTAGAGCTTACACACTCAAAAATACATGCAAACATACATCTCTTCAAAGTGAGTAGCAGAGAAATAATTCCATTAGTCTTAAATCCATGTTTCTGAAACAAGACAATGTACATATACAAACAACTACACACAAAATACCAGGGAACACACATACAGACACACATGTAGTGTATCTAGACTATTTGTCCAGGAGGCATGGGGCCCTCCACACCTCACTGGCAACCTTAGAGCATAACACACCTGGAGGCCCTTCACTGTCCATTCCAGGGGCCCTTAGTGCACACCAATAACCAGGGCCTTTTCACTAAAACAGCCCTGACAACAGGAATCTGAATCTTGGTGGGAAGATGGCCACTCTGTCCACCAAAGTAAAATACATCCTTTGAATCAGCTATGAGCCTGAGCGACTCAGATGCCAAACGAACTGAAGTTGTGCCTCTTTGTGGAGAATTTTCCCATGAAGAGAGCTATGTTCTGAGGCTGACTTGGAGGTAGTCTATGTAGGCCTCAGTTCTGATGACATAAGGCTGGTGGTACAGGTCTGCCACGTGAGAGTGCCCTGATGATAACTTGGAACTTCCAAGGCTCTCTTTGGTTGTTTATGGCCCCCATGCTTTCCAGGACAGGAAGGACAATGGTTAGCCAAAGGCTCATATGACTTCAGTCCAGACAGCATTCCACACTTCTCCTGGCCCATGATTGGCAGGCTCTGCTCTGTATGCTATTCATAGCTAAAATAGTGCTCTTGGAGAAATCCTGGCAAAAATACACCTTAAAATGTACATAAACATTGAACAAACTCCTAAAGATACATGCTTCACTATCTGACTACTTGTACCACTCTATAAACATAGCAAAAATGGTTCCTTTGCCTGTTGAATTGTATTCCTGCATCCAGGATGCTTCAACTCCTTAGCAGAAAATAATACATTAATGCCATCATTTCTGCAAATGTATACAAACACAAATACATACAACATGTACACCACAGGAACAAGTAAAAAGAAAGACATCTTATCCCACATGTATAAGAAATTATACATATACAAATAAGACACACAGCACATTAAAACACACAGTCTGACACACACACACACACACACACACATTTACTTCCTTTGTCTACTGTCCATTTGGCCCTTCCCTCCAGTATTGGCAATATTGAGGGTACACATCCAAGGAATCCCTTCACTGAAATGGCCATGGATTCATGGCCACACCAATCACCAGGGACATGTCACTGAACTACCTATGGCAGCAGGTAGCTCATTAGGGAGCTCACCATTCTTTCCAAAGATGTTCAGTAGAAGGAAAACCACCTTTTGGTTAAGTCAAAGAGCTTAGAATCTCTAGTGCCGATAGGTCTGGCAGGAACTGGATCTCTACTCTAAGAACATTCTCTCACATTGTGTTCTCACTTCACCATGGAGACAGTACACATAGGTATGGTATAGCATGGCACCAGACTAGATGGACAACCCTCCAGGATGAGACTTCAAGGAGGATGTTCCAGACTTACAAAAGCCAGGGAAAGCCCCAGACCCTGAACACTATGTCCTATTACAAAGTTTGCTCTGCCTAAAACTCCCTTGCCTAGAGAGGCCAATGTAGCTACATGGAGGACTGGCTCACTGACTGAGAAACAACTAGAAACCATGTGTCTTAGGCCACCCACATTGAAACCCTAGCACTCCCAGCAACAACAAATCCTGGCATTACAGACTGAAGAGGGGCTTTCAGGCATAAAACAAAGCCCAGAGGACAAAAAAGATAATGATGGATGAACATGACCACATGAAATTTAAACATAACAAACAAGCAACATGAAAACAGCCAATGCTATGAGATTATCTCTGTGAGTGAGTGTGTGCAAAGGATGCTGCCAGCCCATTACACAGTGCCCTAGAAACACATACAAATTCTGTGTTTCTTTAAAGAAATGTTTAAAGGATTCTAGTTTAGCATTATCCATTATAATAAGGAATTCTGAGCAGTGGAGATTTCAGGCATTCAGTGAGAGAAGGTACCCTACATAAATTCCAATATGTCCATGCCCACAGTACTCTGGATCTGTAGTTCATTTGTGTTTTAATGGGGAAATCACAGGTGATGAAATATTTAATGGAAAAAGCAAGCTACATAACTTCCCCGGTTTAAAAATGGTATGCACATTTTTTAAAATAAAATCAAATGTGGACAAGCAAAGACACTAACTGAAACAATTTCAAAAAATGGGAATTAAGTGCCTTCCATGTCAACACTTTTCTGTTAACCAATTAAGCCCATGTAGTATTGTCAGATAGACACATTGGTCAATGAAGAACAGACACCCAACCAAATACGACTACACATTTCCACCTATAATCTGCTCACATAACCACAAACCTGTACTGAGAATGGCATATCCCCAAAGTCACATATGATGTACAAGCCCACTATAATCCAAAATCACTTTCAAAGGACATGGACATGTGGCAAAATACACCTTATTCCACTAGAAAGCACATGAGAATATAAACACTATATGCCATCTAAGTCATGGCTTCACATTTGACTCAATCAAATACGCCCACACTGTCCAAATTTACAATGCCCAGAGCCCCAGATATATAACATTTTCTCAAGTAAACAATCTGCTCTGTATTATTACTCCCATATTTTCATCACTACTTGTTTTCTCTATAGTAGAAGCTGATATGGGAACAGGATAGACAGTTTAGCCACCTGCAGCCAATAATCTAGCACATATAGGAGCTTTGGTAAATTTACTATCTTTGCACTTCACCTGGCAGGTGTCTCAACAAATTTTAGAGCCACTAATTTCATCATCATAATAGTTGATATTAAATCACTTACTATATTCAAATACCCAGCACCACCATTTGTATGATAATTATTATTTATAGTTATAATTCTCCTGGGACTGGCATTGTGGCACAGCAGCTTAAAGCCCTGGCTTGCAGCACCGGAATCCCATATGGGAGCCAGTTTGAGTCCCATATGCTCCATTTCTGATCCAGCTCCCTGCTAATGCACCTGAGAAGGCAGAAGAGGATGGCCCAAATCCTTGGGCCCCTGTACTCACATGGGAGACCCAGAAGAAACTCATGAGTCCTGGATTTGGTATCTCAGCTTTGGCCACTTCAGCCAATTGTCAATTGAACCAGAGGATAGAAAACCTATCACCCTCTTAGTCATTACTTCTCTCTGTAACTCTGCCTTTCAGATAAATAAAATAAATATTTAAAAAAATAGAGGGGGCCGGCACTGTGGCTCACTTGGTTAATCTTCCACATGCAGCGCTGGCATCCCATATGGGCACCGGGCTCTAGTCCCAGGTGCTCTTCTTCTAGTCCAGTTCTCTGCTGTGGATAGGAAGGCAGAGGAAAATGGATCAAGTGCTTGGGCCCCTGCAACCACATGGGAGACCAGGAGGAAGCACCTGGCTCCTGGCTTCATATTGGTATAGCTCCGGCCATAGTGGCCATTTGGGGGGTGAACCAATGGAAGGAAGACCTTTCTCTCTGTCTCCTTCTCTCACTGTCTAACTCTATCTGTAAAATCAAAAAAAAAAAAAAATACATAGGAGCAAGCATTGCGGTGAGCCAGTAAAGCTGCCACCTGCAGTGCCAGCATCCCATATGGGTGCCGATTTGAGTCCCAGCTGCTCCAAATCTGATTCAAGTCACTGCTATGGCCTGGGATGGCAGTGGAAGTTGGCTGAAGTCTTGTATCTTTTCACCTGCACTGGAGACCCAGAAGAGGCTCATGACAAGTGGCTTCGGTCTGGTGCAGTTCCAACTGTTGTGGCCATTTGGGGAGTGAATCAGAGGACGGAAGATGTTTTTCTCTGTCTCTCCCTCTCTCTGTCCATAACTCTGCCTCTCAAATAAATAAAAGCTTGTAAAAAATATTTTTAAAAAAGGAATGAATCAAATCCCTTAAAACTCTTCCTTGATAAAAATATAAGTAAAATATTACATAACTTTGTCAAGGTTAATTTAGTTTAACATTTTTCATATCCTTATGACATATCTGTGTCAACTAGTATTCCAAGGTGCTACATCATCCATTATAGAAAAACTACTATACTTTCATGACTACACCCTAATCTTATTTTTAACTAGCTATTGAATTCTTTACATTATTTCACCTATGCTAACAACCAAATTAACCCATAAAAAGAACTGCAGATCCCCAAGAAACACTATTTATTGTCTTTTATAATTTATTTATTATTACTCAAATCTTATTTGTACATTCATATTTACAAATTATATACATAGGAAAGATGAAATTATCTACCCTTCTTAACCATAAAAGATACAGGACACCAAAAATATTGAAGCTCTGAATGCACAGAAATTGGGACTTAAACTTTGGCACTTATATACTCCCTTAGAAGATTTAAAACCAGAAGGATTATTACTGCACACAGTAGATAATGGAGTCCTCATACCTATAGAAATACCAATCCATATATTACTTTTATCTGAAGATGTCTTACACTCACAACCAGATCCACCATTTCATCTAAAAACAAATCCAGGGGCCAGGGCTGTGGCACAGCAGGGAAAGCTGCTACCCACAGTGCCAGCCCCCCATGTAGGCAGCACTGCGAGTCCCAGCTGCTCCACTTCCAATCCAGTTCTCTGCTATTACCTGGGAAAGCAATAGAAGATGTCCCAAGTACTTGGGCTCCTGCTTCAGTGTGGAAAGACCCAGAAGAAGCTCCTGGATCCTGGCTTTGGATTGGCACATCTCTGGCCATTGCAGTCAATTGGGGAGTGAACCAGTGGATGGAGGACGTCTCTTTCTCTCTGCCTCTCCTTCTCTCTCTGTGGAACTCTGACTTTCAAATAAAAATAATAAATCTTCAAAAAAATTCCCATCCCAGGATGCTTTCATGAGGCAACCTTCACGTATACCCTACTTGGTCTATACTATGAAAATGCTCTGACATGTATGGGTCCAACCATATCTCCATGTCTTCAAACCAGTACTACTAAAACACTTTGAAAACTGACAGATATCTGTGTTACATCATTATGAATCTAATACTTCAATATTGAAAGCAAAAATATTTCAGTAATGAAATGCCACAATTAGACACACAAATGTAATTAATTAATAGGATCTCAATAAAATTAGCAACATTTATTTCTTCAACTAAAATTCTCTAAATGTATTTAACCCTCAAACACACATCAAAATATACTGGATCACCAATGATGAAATTCCATGAGAAACTGAATGAAAGTGCAGTCACCTTTGTTGTTGCCCTTACAGTAACAGGATTCCACATCGTAATTATCATCTTATCCCCTAACATTTTATTCTCATCTCCCAGCTGCCCAGCCAACAATCAATGCATCTACCTTTAACAGTGATGGGTGCAACTCATTCCTAAATAGTGAATGACAGCACTGAAGTATGAACCTCTAACACTAACCTCACTCATATTCTGTGATTCTACAATTCAACTAGGACAGTTACCTTGTACATGCTTACACACAACCCAAATATCAGTTGTCACAACTAGCTATCATTCTTTGAGCAGAAGCAGTAATTACTGGCCTCTGCCATAAAACCAAAGCATTTCATCCACTTCCTCCCTTAAGATGCACCTGTCTCATTTATTCCTTTGACAGTAGTTATTGAAACTACTAGCCTATCTATTAATCCACACCTCTAGCCATCCAATTAACAGCTAGCATTATAGCTCTTCACTTACATTGTATTGGTGGGGCCTCTAATCTTGACATGCATCAGTTCTGCAACTGCTATAATCGCATTTATTCTAATTCTAGATGTTCTTGAACTCACAGAAACCCCAATCCAAGCATCTGTATTTCCACTCTCATGGTTAATGACCCATCAAACTCATGCCTATCATATAATTAACACCAGCTCCAACCACAAAAGAGGGCATTGCCAGGTCTGTTGCTTTTCTTTAAAGATTTTATTTATTTATTAATTTGAGAGGTAGAATTACCAATTGAGAGAGAGAGAGACAGAGAGAAAGTTCTTCCATCTTCTGGTTCACTCCCCAAATGGCAATGGCCAGAGCTGGGCTGAACCAAAGTCAGGAGCCAGGAGCTTCTTCTGGATCTCCCACATGGGTGTAGAGAACAAAGGATTTGGCCCTCCTTCCATTGCTTCCCCATTTCAGAATCAGAGAGCAGGATTGGAGGCAGAGCAGCCAGGACATGAACTGGCACCCATATGGGATGCCAGCCAGCACTGCAGGTAGAGGCTTAGCCTGCTGCATGACAAAACCAGCCCCTTGTTAGCTCTGTTTCTATCATACAGCTTCATGATAGGTTTCCATTTTAATTCTTCTATTCTACCATTCCTAGCCTAGGAACTAAAATAATAACAATATACCAAGGATGATGATATAGTCTGAGAGCAATACAATTAAGGGCCATCATAATCCCATTTTCAAAAAAGGATTAAGATATGAAATTTTTCATTCTATCAGCAGTTTTTTGCCCTTACAAGATTATTCTGAGCCTTCTATCCATTATGCCTAGTCCTAAAGCTACAACCTACCAACAAGCATCTGTGCCCTAATCTACTTGAATTATCTTTACTAAACACATTAACCTCAGGAGTACCAATTACCCGAGCTCACTAAAATTTTATAGAAGAAAACAAATATAACATACAAACTCCACTAACTATAATCAAACTTGGAGCTGATTTTACATCTACAAACTTCAGAATATTTCTTTTTTAAAAGATGTATTTATTTATTTGAAAGTCAGAGTTACAGAGAAAGAGAAGGAGAGGCAGAGAGAGAAAGGCCTTCCAAAGGTGGTTCACTCCGCAGTTGGCCGCAATGGCCAGAGATGTGCCAATCAGAAGCCAGGAGAGAGGAGCTTCTTCTGGGACTCCCACGTGGGTACAGGGGCCCAAGAACTTGGGCCATCTTCTACTGATTTCCCAGGCCATAGCAGAGAGCTAGATCAGAAGTGGAGCAGCCAGGATTCAAACTGGTGACCATATGAGATGTCGTCATTGCAGGTGGCAGCTTTACCCGCTACACCACAACACCAGCCCCAGAATATTTCAATATATCTTTTACCATCTCTGAGGTTGTGTATGGTTCAACATTCTTTACAACCACAGGATTCCATGGCCTATTTGTAATTTAGATCTTACTTTCTCATAACAATTAAAATTTCATTTGATATGAAACCATCATTTTGCCATTGAAACTGATGCCTGATGCACTTTGTGGACACAGTCTGATTATTCTTACACATCTCTCTTTACTTATGAGGATCATAAGTATGTTATATATGTTATTCTTTTAATATTAACTACTGCTACTGGCTTCCAATGTATTAGCTTCAGTTTTAACCTGAAAAAGAATAATGAAACTTACTCTCTCCCTGACAATCCATATATCTGTAGTGCTATTTCTTGGAACCACCATAATCTGGTCGTAGCAATTAAATATTTACATAAAAAATAAAGTCCATACAATATTTAGATTTGATCCTATAGCCTCTGCCCAGCTGCCATTATCCATAAAATTCTCTTTTAGGCATTACAGTCTTTCTATTCAGCCTAGATACTACCATCTTACTTCCCCTGCCATGGGTACTGCAGAAAAACCTAACACTTGCTCTTACCATAGAACTAATTATAGTTTCCATTTTGGCCCTAGGTCTAGCCTATGAATGAATTCAAAAAAGACTAGAATGAGTGTAATCATTAAAATTAATTTTTTCAACACATTAGGTTAAGGTATTCTATTATCACCAATATGCCTTCAAACCTATAGGAATATTATTTTAGCATATGTTGCATCCTTACAAATACTATCATCAGTATACTGATATATCATCACTTTTGCCTTTATAAGGTACAATATTATATGCATTCATTTTAGGAACCCTTGTAATCCTAAATGCTCATTTTATCGTATCATGTATAATATTCATTGCCTACTAGTATTTGTAGCCTATGAAACCACTGTGGGCTAAACAAAATTAATAATGGCATCCAACACTTATGGTCTAGATAATGTATAAACTTAACCCTTCTCCTAAGATAAAAATTATGTAACTTACAATTACACTTATTCCCATAACAATGTACTCAATACCACAATACTCTGAATCAACATAAACACACACAACTTATAGACTACTTCATAATCCTATTTATTATAAATAAACCAATTATAAAATAAGCTGTTTCTCACCCACCTTCCTCTCTGATCCTTCCTGATACCACCTCACAGTTTCCCTTAAAAATCAGAGTGAGTATCCCCTTTCTAAAGGACAACTTCCATGAAAGTGATAAAATACTAATCTTTCTATAGATATTCTTAATTATGACATTCACAGGCACAGAAGTAATTATATTCTATATACTTTTTAGTCAACAGTAATTTCAACCCAAGTAATTATTACCCAATGAGGAAACTAAATAACATTTAAATGGAAATCCATGCATAATAACATTGATAGTAAGAAGCAAAAATGTCCCTATACGATCTTCAACTATGATTACAAGAAGCCCATGGCCTCTATTGCCAGGTCAATATTCCTTGCAGTCATACTGTTAAAACTAGGAGGCCATGGTATAACATGAATCACTATAATCTTAAATTTCTTAAACAGACTATAGAGCCTATTTACTTCTTAGAGGATCCCTATGAGGAAAATCATAACAAGCTCCATTTCTCTCTGCCAAACACATCTAAATCACTGAGCACTTTTACATTAGTCCCTCTACTGATGTCATATCTATAAAATACACTTTATAGCTGTCCTAATGTTTGCATGAACAAAAATATTCTTAAATCCCAAAGCATTAAAATTACTTGGACAGAGGCTGCATGTTGGGCCTGCTGACCCAGGTAGATGCACAAGCAGGGAGGCTAATTTAGGTCCCAGCACTTGAGGGTTAAGAGTGTCAGTGCAGCTAAAGGAGGTGGTTGGGGACTGCACTGCCCATGTACAAGGCCAGGAAAGGTTAGGAACCAGAGCCTTCTTCAGTGCAGCTCCTTTCTGAGGTTTCCAGATGTCTCCTGGATCATCAATAACAGGTCACAACCTGTATGGTGGGGCCAGTGCTGTGATACAGTGGGCTAAGCTGCCACCTGCAATGCCCGCATATCATATGCGTGCTGATTTGAGTCCCAGCTGTTCCACTTCCAATCCAGTTCCCTGCTAACGTGCCTGGGAAAGCAGAAGATGGCCCAAGAAGATGGTCCCTGCATCCATGTGGGAGACCCAGATGAAGCTCCTGGCTCCTGGCCTTGGCCTGGCTGCTGGAGCAATGTGGGGAGTGTACCAGCAGATGGTCTCTCTCTCTCTTTCTCTCACTGCCTTTCCATTTTTCTCTGTCTTTTTTTCTCTCTCACTCTCACTGCCTTGCAAATAAAATAAGTAAATGTTTAGAAAAAACCCGTATGTTGCCCCTAGTGAAAACAACCCTCTTGTGGTAATACTTAGTTATGTGCATTTGTGTAAATGGGCAGAAAAATTGAAGGAACCTCTAAGGTACACACATAACTGCATAAATACTCACATGAGTCTAGATATAGAGAAAGTTGTCCCTTTACTTGCATGGATATATCCTTGGGTCCAGGATGCTTCAACATCCTAAGAGGAAGGAATCTATTAATACCATAGTTTCTAGAAATGTATACACACAAAATATGTACACACATTATATAATAATATAGCTAGGAATAAACCTACAATTCCTAAATATATGAGTTTATAACAAGAAACTATACACATATACTAAATACACATGAAATGCAAGGAACACACACAATCTCACACTCATCACACATACACACACACAGTAATCTTTATGTCAGGCAACACTGGGCCCACCACACACCTGATAGAGATCATGGGGGCATAAACACCCAGAGAGTCCCTCTGCTCCCAGACACAAGGGACCCTGGCAGACACCAATCACCAGGTCCATATCACTGAGACAACTGACACCAGGTTTGTCACTCTCAGTGTGGAACTGGCTACTCTTCCCAAAACTGTCCACTGGAAGGAATGAATCCTCTCAGTAACCTATCAGGTGTTCAGGTTCTCAGGTGCCACAGGGGTGGCTGCAGCTGGGTCCCTCCCTGGAGAACATTCCCTCATTCTGTGTTCTGAGGTGACCATGGCAGCAGTGCATGTAGGCATGAGCTCAGATGTCTAAAGGAGAACTCAGCCTGGCTGCCAGTGGAGAGTGGGTGTTTGGGGACTTTACAGAGCCAAGGAAAGGCCCCATTCACTGAAGGCTACACAGGGTGAAAGGCCCTTGGAGTCTGTCAGGATTTTTCCCTGAAACAGTCCTGATTCCATAACAACTTCATAGCCTGACCTGATGTCCACCCATTATACCCTTCATTGATAGATACTTTTGTCAAGTAAATCTGGCTAAAATATGAAGTGAGACAGTGAAGAATCACCCGCCTGAGAACATCCTGGAAAACGAGAGCTTCTCTGCTGCTATTTCCCTCCTCAGGCATCAGCGCCCAGTCAGGAGCCTCAGGTTGCAAGGAAAGGAACCAAGGGTGTGCTCTTCAGGAGGGACGCACCTTCGGCAGGAACAGCACAGCCAAGGGGCTTTTGGGCACCACCTCCAGGCCGCTTGCCCACGGTGCAGGACGCTCACAATTGTTGACTTTTTGCCTGCTGCCCCCCTGCTGGACGCCAGATGAATCGCTGCTCATCAGTAGTCACAGATTTCAGGTCCTGGCTTCCCAATTACCCAAGGAGTTGGGGAGCAGTGAGTAACCTGTGCATGCGTCATTGCAGATGGAGACCAAAAGAAGCAAAGACACTGTTAGTGTGTCAGTGCCTCCTGATGTGCTTTACACCTGCAGAGAACAACTGGAATTCAAATGTTACCAAATGCCATTTACTGGACCACACAAAAATAGTCACAGGTCTAGCAAAATATGTACAAAAGTTATCTCCAAAAAGCTACAAAATACAAGGTAGCTTTTATGATCTATAAACTGAGTTTGAAAATATCTCTGCTTTTCTCCTCAACCTGATCTGTAGGGCATCCCCAGATTTCTCCAGAACTGTCTGATACTGACACATTTATATACACCTAGAATTCCAGACCTTCTGGGGCCAAGACAGACCAATGTCACTGGGTTAGAGGTCAAGGGTTGGGCCTTCCCAAATGGATGCATGAGGTGTGACTAATGTGAGCTCTTCCACTGTTGGATTGAGGTATGTCCCAACCACTGGAGGAAACTATGGACACAAACTACCCATGCACAAGGCCAAGAGCCAGTTTTACATCTATGGCTGCAGTCAGCCAAAAGTCCCTACAATCTCAGTAGGGCCGTAGTTCACCAATGGGAGGTTAAAGCTTGTATTATGTCCATAGCAAAAATGACAATCTTAGACAAATACTTACCTATATCCACACAGGGAAATGTAAGAAAATATTGAGTGAATCCTTAAAGACATATATTTAACTGCATAAATACTTAGATATGTCTATAAAATATAAATAAATTTCCTTTACCTATATAGCTGTAATTTCACATCTGGGAGACTTCGACATTCTAAGAGGGAAGAAATGTTACTGTCATTATTTGCAGAAATGTCTACTTACACACAACATGTATCAATATATTTACTTATATATACAAAGACATATCAAAAATAATACAAACAGGAATAAACCTATGACTGCCAAATACACAAGTTTATAAGTGTACAAATACAAATGAATTAATAATATACACAACACAGAGACACTTAATCACTGTCTACTGGGACAAGCATGGCATCATAAGCATCAAGGCTTCCTTTGGGAAGTGGCATTATGTTCTTAAACTGTGTGTATGAAATACACAAAATTTGTTCCATTTATATAAATTTTAAAAATTTAAAAATACTTTAAAAACATGTAAACTGCCAATTCCGTGGCTCACTAGGATAATCCTCTGCCTGTGGCACTGGAACAACGGCTTCTAGTCCTTATCGGGGCACCGGATTCTGTCCCAGTTACTCCTCTTCCAGTCCAGCTCTCTGCTGTGGCCCAGGAGTATAGTGGAGGATGGCCCAGGTGCTTGGGCCCTGCACCCCATGGGAGACCAGGAGAAGCACCTGGCTCCTGGCTTCGGATTGGGGAAGCGCGCTGGCTGTAATGCACCAGCCGTAGCAGCCACTTTGGGGGTGAACCAACGGAAAAAGGAAGACCTTTCTCTCTGTCTCTCACTGTCTAACTCTGCCTGTCAAAAAAAACATGTAATCTAACACACACATATTTAATATATTTGTCCTTGGGCTACTGGATCCTCTACTCCCCTACTAGCAAGCTTGGGGCATAGACACCCAAGCAGCTCTTAGCTAACACCAATCACTAAGACCTTGTCACTGAACCTGCCCTGACTACAGGAACCTCACTCTTAATGAGGAGCTGGCCACTGGCCATTCATTCCAAAGATATTCACCAGAGGGAAAATAATTTGAATTACCCTTGGGGCTCAGAGACTTGGGTGCCAATGCGGGTGGCTGGAGCTGGCTGACTTCATTCTGGGTTCTGAAGTTACCCTGGAGGCAGTACACATGTGCACCAGGTAAGGTGGCAGCCCTGTGGGGCTGGACAGCAAGGTGGGAATCTGGAGACTTCCCAGGGACATGGAAAAGCCCCAGACCTGGAATGTTATATCCTAAATCTTCTAGGTGGGCTCATTGTTTTTCCTTGTCTCTGCCTTTTATGTCAGTAGGAATAAGTAGGAGAATGCTAGTATAAAATTCTTCTTTTGTCTTACGCCTGGAAACTGATACATTTCTAAGATGCCCTTAATGTATTTATAATCTTGGAGAAAGAAAAAAGCAGTTCAGCTAACAGATTGGGGACAGAACAAAAACAGCAAAAAACTACTTGCTATTCCTAAACATGTGTTGAAACTCTTCACTCTGCACCCCAAGAGCATGGGCATCACGCTCATTCCATTCTCCTTCTCTCCTTGCACCCTTTTTAAAGACTTACTAATTTCAAAGGCACAGTTACAGAGCTGGAGAGGGAGACATATAGAGAAAGAGATCTTCTGTGTGCTGGTTCACACAGGGCCAGCACTGAAGCACAGTCAGTTAATCTGCACCCTGGCTTTCCATATGGGCTCTGGTTCAAGTCCCAGTTGTTCCACTTCTGATCCAGCTCCTTTCTAAGGCACCTGGGAAAGCAGTGGATAATGGTCCAAGTCTTCGGGTCCCTGCACCCACATGGGAGATCCAGAAAAAGCTCCTGGCACCTAGCTACAGATTGGCCCAGCTCTGGCCATTGCAGCCATTTGGGGAAACAACCAGCAGATGGAGGACCTTTCTCTCTGTGTCTCCCTCTCTCTGTAACTTTGACCCTCAAATAAATAAATAAGTAAATCATTTTTTTTGACAGGCAGAGTGGACAGTGAGAGAGACAGAGAGAAAGGTCTTCTTTGCTGCTGGTTCACCCTCCAACAGCAGCTGCAGCCCGTGCGCTGCAGCCAGCGCATCATGCTGATCTGAAGCCAGGAGCCAGGTGCTTCTCCTGGTCTCCCATGCGGGTGCAGGGCCCACGCACTTGGGCCATCCTCCACTGCACCCCCGGGCCATAGCAGAGAGCTGGCCTGAAAGAGGGGCAACCAGGACAGAATCCAGTGCCCTGACTGGGACTAGAACCCAGTATGCCGGTGCTGCAGGTGGAGGATTAGCCTATTGAGCCACGGCACTGGCCATAAATAAGTATATCTTTTTTTAAAAAAAATTACCATGTATCAATAAACAACTTGTCTTCTGCTTCCTTCATGCTTCTGAGTCCATCCTTTGGGAGGGCTCAGGTGGGCTTGTTTCTCATCCAGTGCAATACACACTCACTGGTTTCTATCAAACACTTAGAGCTAAATGGTGTTTGTGGTAGAAGGAATGACTTAAGCTTACCTGTTTGATGAGGGCTACAGGTTTTGAACAATACAGTCAACTCTCCATAGCTGCAGGTTCTGCCTCTGTAGGTTTCTAATATTTATAATATTAGAAAAATAATATTCTAATATTCTGATATAAATACTAACATTTATACATTGTATATTTGTTACTTATATTCAATATATCTTCGTATATGTGATTACATACATTAGTATCGGTATATTAATCACTATAACTTCTAAGTAAAGAAAATGAATTACAGTAAGCATTATTTTACAAAAGCAAGCCGCACACTATCATCCATCCAACCGCTAACTGCGACCATGTACCCGGTTAATCAGCCCCAACTGTAACCTTCTGAGCGTCCGTTGGTCCCCCACTCTCCACCCCCACCTCCCCCTCCAGACCCGCCGCTTGGCTAACCTCATTAGACGATATAAAAGTGGACGATGGGGGGCGCTTGACAATTGGCGCTAACGCACATGGGACAGAGCTGACCAACTGACAGGAGCTCAAAGGTGCACGGACCTGGACCACGTCCACCTCGCTCAACAAGTAGGGGACATCCCGCGAGGCCCTGGTCATCTGCCTTGGAGCTCTCTCCAGCGCAACTGCCCCCAACTGCACGAGGGCCGGCTCCCTGAGGGGGCACCTCCCTCGTGACCTCGGCCACGCGGGCCAGTCCCCGGGTCTGAGCTGGATCTCACCAGAGCAGCCTGTCAGGGGCGCCTAGAGCCGCGTAGCCTCATGGACCAGAAAGTCCTGTGGGCGGGCGGCCTGGGCTGTGGAACTGAGCCCTAGAGGGACTCGCACAACTGATGTGATCCTGTCAGAAGGTATTTTGGGCTTTAGCTCAGAAGAGAGGAAATGACTGATAACCTTGACTACACAAAGTTTAAACAAAATCCACAGGCAAGATAAAAAGACAGCAAAATTGATGTGAGAAACATTCCTTCCAATGACTTGGCATTAAGGATTTTGTTTAACCATTACATACTGCCTTATAAACATGTACAATTTGCATGTGGTTTTTATTTTTTCTTTTAAAAATTTATTCACTTGAAAGCCAGAATTACAAAGCAGTACAGTGAGATAGAGTTTCTATCTGCCAGTTCACTCCCAAAACGGCTGCTACAAGTCAAGCCTGGGCCAGTGCAAAGCCAGGAGTTTAATCCAGTGTCCCAAGTGAGTGGCAGGGGCCCAAGCATTTGGGCCATCTTGCTCTGCTTTTCTTAGGCCATTAGCAGAAATCTGGATTGAGAGTGGAGCAGCAAGGATGTTAACCAGCACCAATATGGGATGCCCCGCATTGCAGCTGGCGGTTTGACCCACCATGCCATACATTTATAGGAAAGTATATTGATTTCAGCATTATATATTATAATAACCAAAAACTGAGGCAAAGGAAAAACAGGCATTCTGTAGGAACAGCCAGATTAAATAAATTCTAATGCATCTGTACAGCTTATTACTATGACTTTGCAGCTTATTTTTAGTGGGGTAAATATTGTTCATGCAATGTTGAATAAAAGTACAAATTACAGGGGCTGGAGCAGTGGCGTTGTAGACTAAGCCTGTGCCTATGGCGCCAGTTCATAGCCCCACTGATCCTCTTCCAATCCAGTTCCCTGTTTAAGGGCTGGGAAAGCAGTGGAAAACAACTGAAGTGCTTAGGTTCCTGCAGCTGCACTGGAGACCAGAAGAAGCTCTTGGCTCCAGGCTGTGGGTAGGCTTACCTCTGGCCGTTTTGGGTATTTGGTGAGTGAACCAATGGATAAGATCTTTCTCTCTGTCTCTTCTCTCTCTAACACTGCCTGTCAAATAAACAAAATCTTTAAAAAAATGAAAATATACATTTATCTCTTCAGAAAACAAAGGAATAAAATTACAAAAACAACAGAAATTTTATAAACATAAAAATTAAATTGCAAGCTACTGAACACTAGCCAATTGAAAAAATAAAACAGGAAATCAGGAAGTGTCTTGAAAGAAATGAGAATGCAAATATAACATATCAAAATCTGTGGAATATAGAAAAAGCAGTGTTAAGAACATAGTTTATAGCAATAGAGCTTATACCAGAAAAACAAAAGAATGTCAAATTAACAATGTAATGATGGAAATCAAGGGCTTAGAAAACAATGACAAACCAAACCCAAAATTACCAGGAGGCAAGAAATGACATCAGAGCAGAAATTAACGAAACTGTAACAAAAATAAAAGAGCAACAAAATGAAAAGGTTTTTTTTTAAGAAACAAAATAGGCAAACCTTTAGACAAACTAACAAAAAGAAAAACTAAAATAATAAGAGATAAAAGATGTTACAACTGACACTACACAAATACAGAGGATCATAAGCAACCACTATGAACAGCTAAATGCTAACAACCTTGAAGAAATGGATAAATCCCTGGATATATATGACCTACCAAGATTGTAGTAAGGAGATATAAAAAATCTGAACAGACATATGGCAAGCAATGAGCTGAAGGAGGAATGTAAGAACTTACATGAGTGAAACTTTCAAGATCTGAACGTTTTAATATTGAATTCTCCAAAATATTTAAAGAGGGACCAATACAATATATATTTACAAAACAATACAATGCAATATACAAAATATTTAAAGAGGGACCAATACAATATTATTCCAAAAATACTGAAAAGAAAGGCACTCTGTCAAACCCCTTATATGAGGCCAATATTATTCTGATACCAGATCTAAACAAAGACACAACATAAAAAGCAAACTACAGATCAATAGTCTTGATGAACATAGATGCAATAAATTCCAACACCATATTAGCAAACTAAATCCAGCACTACATATAAAAGATGATCCATGGGGCTGGCACTGTGGCATAGCAAGTAAAGCTGCTGACTACAGTGCCAGAATCCCATATGGGTGCCAGTTTGAGTCCCAGCTTCTCTAATTTCAATCCAGCTCTGTGCTATGGCCTGGAAAAGCAGTAGAAGATGGCTCAGTCCTTGGGCACCTGAACCTGCTTGGGAGACCCAGGGTAAGCTCCTGGCTCCTGGCTTCGGATCAGTGCAGCTCCGGCCATTGTGGCCAGTTGGGGAGTGGACCAGCACATGGAAGACCTCTCTCTTTCTCTGCCCCTCTCTCTCTCTGTAATTCTGATTTTCAAATAAATAAATCTTTTTTAAAAAAAGATCATACATCATATTCAAGAGAGATTATCCAAGAGATCAAAGAGTGGTTCAACATTTGGAAATCAATAAGCATCCTAAGTCAGACCAACAGAATGAAGAACAAAAACCATGCACAATCCACTGAAAGAGATGCAGAGAAAGTATTTAATAAGATTCAACGCCCCTTCATAATAAGTATTCTTAACAAACTAGGTATACAAGAGACATCCCTGAAAATGATAAAGGCAACAGATTACAGTCTAACAGCAAATTTCATATTAAATGTGGAAAACCTGAACGCATTTCTCTAAAATACGGAACAAGACAAGGCCATTCATTTTCACCACTCTTACTCAATATAAAAAAATAAAGGCCATAAAAACCAGAAAAGAGGAATCAAAATATCCATGTTTGTGGATGACATGGTATTGTACGTAGAAAATTCCAAAAATCAGTTACAACTGGAGAAGCAATATCGTAAAGTCACAGGCTACAAAGTCAACATAAAAGAGAGAATTTTTATACACCAATAATGATCTTGCTGAAAGAAAAATCAAGGAAAGAATCCCTTTCATAAAATGTACAAAAATTTATTTAGGATGAAATTCAATGAGAGCTCTTTACAATGAAAAGTATAAAAGTATATGATGAAAAAAATGGTGAAAGAATCAAAAAAATTAAGATATTCTTTGCTCAGAGATTGAAGCATTAATGGCATTAAAATGTACACACACCTGAATGAATCTATAGGTTCAGTGTGAACCATATGAGCATATCAATGGCATTTTATACAGAATTAGAAAAACGTATCCTACACTATGGAACCACAGAATGCAAACAAGTCAGGAAGTCCAGATTCCCCCAAGATCAAGCTGGAATCTCAATACTTGATTTCAAAGCACACTGCAAAGGCATAGTAACTAAGACAGCATTGTACTGGCATCAAAATGGACTCATAAATCAACAGAACAGAATAGAGAATCCAGAAATTCATCCATGTACATACAGTCAACTGATTTTTGACAAAATTGCCAAGAACATACATTAGTGAAAGGTTGTTTCTTCCAATAAATGGTGCTGGGAAAACTGGACATGAAAATTAGATCCCTACCTCTCACGATATACAAAATAAACTCAAGATAGATCAAGCACCTAAGTGGAAGATGTCGAACTATAAAATGGATACAAGAAACCCTAGAGGGAGTACTTCAGGACATTGATATAGACGATGATTTTTCAGACAAGACCTCAAAATCACAGGCAACAGAAGCAAAACTAGACAAATGGTATTGTATCAAACTCCGGAGCTTCTGCACAGTAAGAAAACAATCATTAGCGTGAATGTACACCCATCAGAATGGGAGAAAATATCTAAGTTCCTTACCTGACAAAGGACTAACATGCAGAATGATGGATGGTCCTTGATGCATTGTGATTTGGCTTATGCATTTGCAACTTGATGGTTTGTGACAGTGTAACCACACAACCAAGCTGATTTTCATTTCAGTCTAGTTTTCAATAAATTACATGAACTGGTCAGCATGTCTGGACTAACCACATTTAGGTTAAGATGATTTTGCCCAGATAGGATAATGGGAGAGTTCTGCAGATGTTTAAGGCAAGCTAGAAGAAGCTCCAGTTGTTGCTGGGTTAGACATATTAAATATATTCATTTTCAGCTTTGATGTGCTCATTGGAACATCACTCCATTGTAAGTTGAGGGGCATCTCTATATTGAAAGTGGCCTAGTGCTGTTCCAAAGCTGGCCGTGTTCATGCTGCTTGCCCAGGCAACTGGGGCTTCTGGGCCAGCCAGTTGGGCCCTGCAGGCTTGGCTGGGAAACTTCTGTGAGCACATGGCTATAGCTCGGCACAGTACTGGGGAGGAACAGCAAACTTTGTGGACTAGATTTATTTTCAAAGATTTCTCTATTTATATGGAAGGAAGGGTTACAGAGAGGCAGAGGCAGAGAGAGATAGGTCTTCTATCAGCTGGTTCACTCCCCAGATGGCTGCAACATCTGAAGCTGTGCTGATCTGAAGCCAGGAGCCAGGAGCTTCCTGCAGGTCTCCCACGTGGGTACAGGGGCCCAAGGGTTTGGGCTGTTTTCTACTTTCCCAGGGCATAGCAAAGAGTGGGATTAGAAGTGGAACAGCCAGGAATTGAACCGGTGCCCATATGGGATGCCAACACTGCAGGCAACAGCTTTACCCACTATGCCACAGGGCCGGCCTCATGGACTAGATTTTAATCAGCAGCCCAGATGAACTTTAATAAACCAGCCTGACATTTGTAGCCTCTCAAGATCCATACACACGAATCCTTTAATCAACACCAATTTGTGTCCAGACTTTTTATGGTTTGTGAAGTCTGAGCAATGCTCTGGTTATGGAAATGCAAAGGACTTAATTATTTTCCCCAATTATTTTGTCAACTGAAAAGAGAACCAGGCATAGCACAGTCATGGGAAGAAATTCAAGTTTATGGAAGATCCTCCTATATGAACGCCCAGTCTGCACAATCTGGAAGCTAGAAGCTGAAGGCACCATTTATCATCTTGCCAGTATTTCATTTGTAGATCAGACTGATAGTTTCTGCATTACATTTTCCCCTTTGAGTTCCTGGATTCTCTGCGTGGTATTCACGGAGACCCACAGAGGAAGGCATTTTTCAGGTAATCCTAATGGCAAAAACTGACTGTTGATATGTGTCTTGGAGGACAAGGAAATTATATTTGCTCTTTGCTCAGCATCATTATGCCTCCTACCCATTTTCAGTTTTAATTGGCAGTGACACAGCGGAAGTAGAAGATGGTCCAAGGTCCTGAGTCCCTGCACCTGTGTGGCAGACCTGAAAGAAGCTCCTGGCTCCTGGCTCCTGGCTTTGGATCAGCTCAGCTCTGGCCATTGCAGTCATTTGGGGAGTGAACCAATGGAATGGAAGACCTCTCTCTCTCTGGCTCTGCCTTTCTCTGCAACAATTTCAAATAAATACAATAAATCTTTAAAAAGACTCTTGTCATCATTCCCCAAGTAAACCACAAAATAGAGAAAACTGAGGTAATAGTTTTATAAATCAAGTTCAGAGGCAAGATGCCATTGCCAGATGTTTTATGCCTCTCACATCCAGTATTGCAAATAAATTATACAAATGTTAAATTATACACATGTTAAAGAAAAGAAAAAAGAAAGGAATCTGTGCTCATGGCTGATTTAAACATGTTTATTGGTGTCTCTCCTCCCTGTGAACCAGAGCTGCTCCTGGGTTTGCTCATCACTGTCACATGGTGTGGAAGGCACTCTGTGGGACTTCCAGAGTTCTGTCTGGAAATGCCATGAGCCTCTGCCAGGTCACTGGTGTCACTCATCTGTGGAGCCCTTGACCAGCAGATCAGCACTTTGCATGCCCCAGGGCTCCCCTGATGTAGGAAACCTAGGTCTCATGGGAAGTTTCATGTAGCCCTCAGCCTGAATCCAAGCTCCACTGCTTGTCTTGAGTGACGCCATCTCCAGACAACTCCAACTCCCCACTGTGGATTCAGTCCCAGCCACTAACTCTTCCCTCAGACCTCAGACATCAACAAGCAGATGTGGGCCATCATCACCATGTGACCTTTGAATTTCTCTCCCTTTTGGCCATGAGAAAAATAACATGATGATTACATATATTTTATTTATATATATTTATACATTATATATGCTTACACTTATATAAGCACATGTATAATTTTATGTATTATATTTATATTAAACTATATATAATTTATTATATTTATTGCATTTAATCTTATCAAATTTTGTTTGAAAGAAAATTCCATGTTAACAACAAGAGAAACAACATAGGTGTAGTAGAGGTAAAAGGTACAAAACATGTATGAGAAATCTGCCTTTCCTTCCTTCCCTCTGTCACAACCTGCGAGGCCTGGCTTCTGGAAGAAACTTCTGTAACACTGCTGCATAACCTTCAATATCGAACCATCCAAAACCAGGCAGCACTGACACTGTGGTGGGCTTCATTCTAGGGCTTGGCCTGCATTTATCCCATCTCTGTCCATGTATGCACCGTGTGATGAACAAATCAGATCCTTCAACATTGTCTTTAAACATTTGAAACAATCTGAGATGAATCCTTAAAACTGCCTATATTTGCTTACTATGGTATGATAGATCAATACATGTGGACAACAGATACTCATTGAATCAAGGTAAAATTTTCTTCTCTGAAGAGGAAACCTTTGGTCTCTGCTTTTCTATTTGCTCACAAAATGAAGATTATTGTGAACTGCAGCAAACTACACCATGCTGAGCACACAAGAAATTATTCCTTCTACTCAGTCACTGCCTCTTTCTCTATCTCTCTCTTTATCTCTCTGTCCACACTTGCCCTATCCCTCCCACCCTCACACAAAACTTTTCTCTCAAGCTGCAGACCCCTACAAGTCTCCATTTTGAACAACAGCATACTGCCTCTTCCTTCCCTCCCCTGTCCACCCACCCGCTCTGCTGAGTAACCTCTGAAGAAAAAGCAGCGCCCTCTGTGATGATGCAGGTTTTTGCACATCAGTATTTCCCATTTATGAATTCTAGAAAGCTAGGTGGAACAGTGCTATGTGTGATATAGTCTGAGTGTGTTGCAAAATGTTTCTGTGTTGGAAGCTTGGTCCCTAGTTCAGCGATTTTGGGAGGAACAGGAAATTTTAAGAGGTGTGAAGTAATTAGGTCACTGTGGGCTGTCATTGAAGGCGATTAATGTAGCTCTCATGGGACCTAGGAAGTTTTCACCAGAAACCTGTCTTAAAGAGAATTGACCTTCATCCTCTCAGGGCTCCTGACTCTATGGTTGGCCATATCACATGTGCTCCCCAATCTGAACATGGTCTTTTAGGCTGTGGTGTGTGTGTGTGTGTGTGTGTGTGTGAGAGAGAGAGAGAGAGAGAGAGAGAGGGAGGGAGGGAGAGAGAGACTGTATGTGTGTGTATGTACTAAGTAAGCATCTTAAAATTATTATAGAGGCAGAGTGACAGAGAGATGGAGAGGGGAGAAGGGGAGGGGGACAGATGGAGAGGGTGACAGAGAGGAGGTAGGGAGGAATGGACAGACAGCACTCCCACTGATTCACTACAAAATGCCCACAACAGCTTGCACACAGGCCAAAGCTGGGAGCCAGGAACACAATTCAGATCTCTCAGGAGGGTGGCAGTAACATTATTTTTGAGCCATCCCAGTGGACTCCCAAGGCCTACTCTAGGAGGGTTCTTCAGTCGTGAGACACATCCAGGTAGCAAATGCAGGAACCTCCAATAAGGGACATGGGCATCTCAACCAGCCTCTGAATTCCTTGGCCAAACTTATGCCATGAGCCTCTTTTACATACACTTTTTGAAGTTGTAAAATAGTTGCCCTATTTGTTTGAATGGCCTAGAGACAAGGAGACACAGTCCATCAGACAAGATATAGACAACAATCAAATCATTAGATGTCAGTTTAGCTGGATATACACAGTTGTTTTTTTTTTTTTTGTACTCTATATATTAACTACAACCAATCAGAGAAAGCACATGTCTTCAGGGGTCTGGCTTCTTTCATTAGCATAATGGTCTCCAGTTGCACCCATTTTGTTGCAAAAGAGAGAATTTCATTCTTTTTTATAGATGAGTATGTATATATGTACCATATTTTCTTTAATTAGTCACCAGTTGATGGAAATCTGGGTTGATTCCCTACCTTGGCTATTGTGAATTGAGCTGTTATAAACAGGGGACTACAGATAATTCTTTCATATGCTTATTACATTTCCTTTGGGCGTTTTCCCAGAAATTGGATGGGTGGATCATATGATAGATCTATTTTCTGAGGAATCTCTAGACTGGCTTCCACAATGGTTATACTAGCTTACATTCCCACCAGAAGTGTATTTAGGGTACCTTTTTCTCCACATTAGCAGGGTCTAGAGATGGATTTTTATTATCAGAAAATGAAAGTATGGACCTGGCACTGTGGTGTAGCGGATAAAGCTGTTGCCTGAAGTGCTGGCATCCTATATGGGTGCTGGTTGGAGTCCCTACTGCTCCACTTCTGATCTAGCTCTCTGCTTTATCCTAGGAAAGCAGTGGAAGATGGCCCAAGTGCTCAGGACCCTGCACCCACATGGGAGAGCAGGAAGAAGCTCAAGTCTCCTGGCTTTGGTTCGGTTCAACTCAGGCTACTGTGGCCAGATGGGGAGTAAAGCAGCAAATGGAAGACCTCTCTCTCTCTCTGTGTCTCTCCATCTCTGTCTCTGTCTCTCTCTCCCTGCCTCCTTTCTTCCCTCTCTGTAATTCTGACTTTCAAATAAGTAAATAAAACTTTTTTTTAAAAAAGCCATAAAACTATAAGAGAAGCTGCTTCTGCATGTGGTAAGAAAATGATAATGGTATTGTAAAAAAGATGAAACTCTGAAAATACAGAATAGCAAAGAAAAATAAGTATTTCAAAATGAAATTTAGACTAAATAATCTAAGATTTGAATTACTTGATAGAAAAAATGATAATCAGCTTTAACACTTTTTTAGAGGTTTATTTATTTAAAAGGCAGAGTTACAGAGAGAGAGACACAGAGAAAAAAATCTTCAGTCTGCTGGTTCACTCCCCAAATGGCTGCAACACCCAGGGCTGAGCTAGGCTGAAGCCAGGAGCTTCATCCAAGTCTCTCATGGTACTTGGATCCAGGGATCCTAGGTACTTGGGCCATCTTCCACTGCTTTCTCAGATGCATTGGCAGGCAGCTGGATTGGAAGCAGTGCAGCCAGGATTAGAACTAGCAACCCTAGGGATTCTTGCATTGCAGGCCATGGCACAACCCACTATACCATGTAGCCCCCAAAGGCAACTGATCAATACTTAAAATAACTAAGTTTCTCTCTCAAATATGTGAAGTAACTTGATTTAAACAAATATACATAGTACTAGCCCAAACCAATAACATTTCTCTACACCAAATGATGAACTTTCTTAAACAAACAAAAGAATTTAGACCAACTGCACTTAGCAATTACCATAAGAAAATAAATAAATAAATAATAGGTAAGTAAATAATTAGGGATAAATTTAACCAAGGAAGTGAAAGACTTATACCCCCAAAATTATAAACATTAATAAAAGCAACTGAAGAGAGCACAGATAGATGAAAAGATATCCCATGTTCGTGGATTACAAGAATATTGATGAAGTAATATTACTTGAACTAATCTGTTAAACAATAACCATCAAATTTCCAACATCAACTTCCTTTTTGTAAATAATTTTTATTTATATAAGGTGAACAAATTTCATGTGTTGCCTACATACATATTTAGGAGCACAGTGATATTTTTCACCCTCCCTCTGACCCACACTCCCACCCTCATCATTTTTCATATATAGAAAAAAATCCTAAAATTAATATGGAACAAGAAAAACAAATAGTCCAGTGAAATGAATCATAAGCAAAAAGAACAAAGCTAGGACATCGCATTACCTTATGTCTAACTATACTACATGCAATAGTAATTAAAATAACATGGTACTGGCATAAAATTAGACATACTGGTCAGTGCAATAGAACAGAAGGTCAAGAAAAGAACCCATGCAACTATACCAGTTGAACTTCGATAAACATGACAAGAATATACAATGTGAATGGACAGTCTCTTCAATATGTGATGCTGGGAAAACTGTATATTCAATTAAACAACAATGAACTGGGACATTATCTTGCACTAAATATAAAAATTGACTCAAAGTGGATTAAATTAAATGAAATGGTGCAACTACTAAAGCAAATACAGAGGAAAAGCTATGCATTGTTGGTCTAGGCAGTATTTTTTTTTTTTAGATTTGACAAAATGCAGACAATAGAAACGAAGACAATGAGATTACATCAAAACTAAAAACTTCTGTATAGCAAAGAAAGCAATTAACAGAGCAAAGAGATAACCTACAGATTGGGAGGAAATACTGACAATCCACATATGTGATAGGGTTTAATATATAAAATATATAAGTATTCAAACAACTCAAAAATTGGGTCTGAATGAACGGTTCTCAAAAGAAGGATTTGAATAGATGTTTTTCAAAAGAAGACAAACTAAGGCTAACCTTAAAAGGTTCAACATCACTAATCTTTAGGGATATGCAAATTAAAACATCACACCTGTTAGAGTGCCTCTTCTCAGAAAGACAAAGGATAGCCCAGTGTTAGCAAGGATGTGGAGAAAAAGATAACCACCATACACCTTTGGTGGAAACATGAATTAGTACAGCCACCATAAAGTTGAGATAAAATACTAAAACTAAAACCACTATATGATTCATCAATACTGCTTCAAAGTGTCTTACTGGAAAGATTTTAACTTAGTATGTGGAATAAATGTCTGCCTGCCTATATTCATTTCAACATTTTTCATAATAGCTAAGATATGAAATCAGCCTAAGTGTCCATTAACAGATAAAAAAAAGTGTGTGAAGTGTGTGTGTGTGTGTGTGTGTGTATAAAGAAATAACATTTAGCCTTTTTTGTTTTAACATTTAGCCTTTTAAAAAAGGAAGAGATTCTATCATTGAGGGCAACATGGATGAACTGGAAAACATTATACCAAAACAAACCATACACAAAAAGACCAATGATCAAGTTCTCACTAATATGTGGAAGCTAAAATAATGGAAGTCATAGAAGTAGATGGTAGAATGGTAGTTATCAGAGGTTGGGGAATAGGGGAAAGCAGGGAGATGATAATCTGTGGGTACAAAGCTCAGAAAGGCTATTTTAATTTTTGAGGTTTAATATACAGCATGGTGATAGAGGTAATCATTGAGTACTATTCATTTCAACTTCACTAAGAGAATAATTCTCAGATGTTCTCACCACAAGAAATGTCAAATATTTGAGATGATGAATAGGTTAATTAGTTTGATTTAATCTATCTATATGGTAATCACAAACCACATAACTTTATAACCTATAAATATACATGATTACAATTTATAATTATAATAAAAAGTAGAAAAATACATGATTAAAATATATTGATCAAGTCACTGTTTCTCATAGTGTACAATGTAATACTTTATCCATTTTTGTATTTTTTTGTTCTAGTACTATTGGTTGAACTCTGTAATTAACACACAATTATTCTTAGGTGTTTAATTTTAACTGAAAAGTGATCCCTGTTAGGAATTTGGAAAACATTATGCTGAGGGAAATAAGCCAGTCCCAAAGGGACAAATATCATATGTTCTCCCTGATCGGTGACAACTAACTGAGCACCAAAAAGGAAACCTGTTGAAGTGAAATGAACACTGTGAGAAATGGTGACTTGATCAGCCCTTGCCCTGACTGTCGATGAACAACTTAATACATTATCCCTCTTAGTATTTTTTTGTTTGTTCTACTTAATACTTTTGGTTGAATACTGTAATCAATACACAGTTATTCTTAAGTGTTGAAACTTAACTGAAAAGTGATCGCTGTTAAATATAAGAGTGGGAATAAGAGAGGGAAGAGATGTGCAATTTGGGACATGCTCAAACTGACTTGCCTGAAACGGTAGAGTTAGAAACATACCAGGGGATTCCAATTCAATCCCATCAAGGTGGCATGCACCAATGCTATCTCACTAGTCCAAGTGATCAATTTCTGCTCACAATTGATCATAATGATAGGACTAAGAGCCAAAGGGATCACATAAACAAGACTAATGTCTGCTAATACTAGCTGATAGAATAAAAAAGGGAGAGAACGATCCAACCTGGGAAGCAAGATACACAGCAGACTCATAGAATGGCAGATGTCCTAAACAGCACTCTGGACTCAGAATCAGCCCTTAAGGCATGTGGATCTGGCTGAAAAGCCCATGAGAGTATTTCAGGCATGGAAAGCCAAGACACTCTGGCAAAAAAAAAAATGACCAAATGAAAGATCTCCACGAGTGAGATCCCAGTGGAAGGAAAGAACAGGTCATCAAAGAAGGAGGTACCTTTCTGTGAAGGGAGGAGAGAACTTCCACTCTGACTACGAGCTTGCCTAAATATGATCAGAGTCGGTGAACTCAAAAGGCTTCCATAGCCTTGGCAACTCATGACAAGAGCCTAGGGTGATTCCTGATGCCATAAACAAGAGTGTCAATTTGTTAAGTGAACAACAGGAGTCACTGTGCACTTACTCCTCATGTAGGATCTCTGTCCTTAATGTGCTGTACATTGTGATTTAATGCTTGAAAAGAAAAATCTGTTTTAATTTATTTAATAAAACATTAAAATAAATCTGGATTTGCATTTATTTTTTGCAAATGAATATTAAAAGTTAAACAACAGGGAACTGGGTGGTATACAAATATTTGTATACAAATAGTCTAGCAGCAGGTTTCCTGCCTTTACTGCCTGTATTTAATAGAAGAAAAATGCATTTGAATTATTGAATCTAAATTACTAAATCTAAAACTGTCTCAGCATTTCATTCTGTCTTTACTTGCACAGACACAGTATGCTCAATTTATACAGATAATCCTAAAAACTTTCAGTAGAAGTCATTTTAGAAACCAGTCTAAATCCCAATTAATTCAATTTTGGAGAACAAAAGGGGGTACTATTTCAAAGCACTTAAAACATGGCTGCTGATTATCATTACCAGTTTTGATAACCAAAGCTTCTTCCCTTCCAAAGACACTAACCCAATTTCCTTCTATTTCTCCTTGTTGCCTTGACTTTGTGATTTTAAGTAAAAGAATTGTAAAAAATTCTTCCTATCCTCTATTTATGAAAGGAAAAGAGAGGATGACTAGATGATGGCACTTGATGCAGTAAGAACCTGAAAGCTAATTGCCCCCTCCCTTTCCTGCCCAGCTCAAGAGTTTCTGCAAACATTTTTGGAGAACGTCAAAGTGTTGCTCTGATGTTTGCACCATCCAAAGAAGAAAAGATGGTTATTTTATCATCACCAGTTACTCAGGACTAAGGTGGTTCATCTCATTAGTAAATGTCCTGTGAAAGATAAACATGAATGGACAAATGACTAGGAGCGAAGTCTCTCGGAAAATTCAGTGATCCCCTTCATGGGTAATCTTCCAGGGCATCAGGTCATGTGTTGATCTATTGCAATCACAAACTGTAAATAAATATTTTCTTCTTACCTTCCAGCAAATGCTGCGGAACCTGCTGCTTCCCAGCTGCCCATGAATCCCCTTCTGCCCTTATTGCCAAGTAATTGTTGTTTACAAGTTGTTCTTCCCATTCTTTCCTACAGGAAAGAAACCAAAGCATGGGAATCCCTTTGTTAGAATTCTTCTGCTTAGAAAGGAACACTACAGGAAATTAATTTTAAACAAGCCTAAGAAACAAAACTTTTAAATCATGTATATTTAATTGTGTACTGTTTCTGAATGCATGGCTGTCTTTTGGGAGACAGTTCTTCTGTACATTTAATGGATATGTAGATAGCTATAATTATGCCAGTGACTGAAATTCATAAAGTTTAAGGAGGCTATTCTATCTCCACTAAAATGCTGGTAGTGCAGTTCAGTGAATAAACAAAAAAATGAATATTAATATAAACACTTGACTCCAATACATACTTGACTGCCAAAGACATATTTCAAAAAATACACACAGAAAGGTGAATTGTTGATTACACTAATGTATCACATGAGATATTCGTGTAGATAAACCTGTTTCTCTTTAATGTTAGGCTGGGCAGTTAAGTATAGTGAGACTACTTACTTTAGCTGTTATTGCTATTCACTATTGAAATCTGCAATTTCTCTCTACATGATCAGTTCTAAAATTTTAACAGGTATGGGTAAATTTGAAAAAAAATTAAAAATTAAAAACCCTCACTGTAAAAACTGCTAAAGGCAAGCCTGAATACCTTGCAGTACCTATGGCTGAGTAGATAAACAACTGAAGTACGCCTCCCAGGCATGCAGGCACCAGGGGCCTAACACCTGTGCCTCATTAATATACAAATAAATCTGCTCTTGGGAAACAACTGGAAATTCATTGTCCCAACTCATTTACTGAGTTTGAATAAAGGAATTAGACCCATATTCCCTGCATTTTGTACCAAACCAAACACTAACAATCATTTTTCGGGGCCAGCGCTGTGGCTCAGCGGGTTAACGCCCTTGCCTGAAGTGCCAGCATCCCATATGGGAGCCAGTTCAAGACCCAGCTGCTCCACTTCTAATCCAGCCCTCTGCTATGGCCTGGGAAAGCAGTAGAAGATGGCCCAAGTCTTTGGGCCCCTGCATCTACATGGGAGACCAGGAAGAATAACCTGGCTCCTGGTTTCAGATCAGCACAGCTCCAGCCACTGGAGCCAATTGGGGAGTGAACCATTGGGTGGAAGACCTTTCTCTCCCTCTGACTCTCCTCTCTCTGTTTGTAACTCTGACTTCCAAATAAATGAATAAATCTTAAAAAAAAAAAAAGAATCATTTGTCAACAGTGGAGGCAAGTAAGATTGGCTTTATGAATTTTTCTCAAATTTAATAATGTCACATTTATCATCAATGCTGAAACCCTGGTAACAATATCTTGAGAGGCTTGCTGAAAAGAAAGCCACTGGAACCTCTAGTCATCCTATTCACATGTGCTTGCAGTCATTACCCACCACACCCTATCATCTGAGGAGAAGACAACCTCACATACTAGGCTAACAGCCATGAATATGACCGACTGAACACCTGAAGCTCAAAAATCTGACCACAGGAAAGACACATCTTCCCCAAAGACCTCCAGAAGTGCAACTGAAGTAAAAAGAAATTGCTAAATTTTGTCTTATATAAAAACGTATATATAAGAGTACATCAAAAGGTTCATGGAAAAAAAAGTTCAGTGCAAACATTTCAAAATTCATGTATGGTTCTATCTTGAGACACATTTTTCATGAATACTCACAATAGAGGTATGTGGAGAGAAGGAGTGTGTGGGTAAGAGGGAGGGAAGAAGAGAGAGAGAGAGCACAAATAAATAGCAAAACTCTAACAATGATGTCATCAAAATGTCAAAAATTCTATTTATGAACAAATATTTTACATAAATCTCCTCTAACCTCTGCAATAACCCTCTGGAGAGAGTGTTTTTTATCTTCCTTTCCAAATGAGGAAACTAAGGTTCAGAAAAAAACTAAATAATTGGTGGAGAGGAAAAAGGAATGAGAATTAGAAAACACACCTCCCTGGAATAAGATGGAAGACAAGAGACACTAGAAGGACACATGATACTCCAGATATTATGGGCAAAATTGCTTCTAGCAACAAGGCAAGGTTGAAATCCGTGATTTCTTCCCCAAATGTTTCATTTTTGAGTACCACAATTAAGGACATAGAGATGAGTTTTCACCAGTTTCACTCATAAGGTAGGTTAACAACAGCTGTTGTGAGGGTTCATAACCTGGGTCATTTAGGTGTACAAAAGCCTTGAATGGAATAGTTTAGAGGCATGGGCATTGAAGGGTTCCTTTTAAAGGCTGGAGTGCCATCTAGTGGTAACTATTCTACCTTGCAGGCACTGGGTCCCTGAAAACAATCAGCACCAAGTTGGGAGAGGCACCCTATGTACGTTTCATCTCTATACTGATGTTAATGGACCAGAGGCTGTCATGGAGCCACTGTGTTGAGGACTCTGAACCTATCCCTCAGAAAGGAACACTGTGCCTGACTAAAAACAACGGCCATCAGTGTCATCATCATTTCTCAGGGAATCAAACTTTCACAGCAGCAACTGATGCCCTCCCCCTTAAGAATTCCTGCTTAGATAGTGCCTCGTCCGGAAATAGTTTTCTCTGACATGGAAATGCACTAGACTATGCAATGAATCCTTATAAATAGTAAGTACATGTAGCTGATGATTACAGACGAATATCTATTTCTATTAAAGTAATATTTTCCAAAGATATGAACATAAATTTGGATGAGACTAGAATATTTTTTTCTGTCACAAAGGCGTTTAGCTTATTCTATCACGGATACTCCGGGGTTCACATTTCCAGACGCCGCTCCTCCTTTACAGAAGTTCAGGGAAGGGACAGCAGCTGGCCGCCTGGGGGCGGGGGGCTCCTGGGCTAAGGCACTGCCCTGTCTGGCTCTCCTGGTGGGAAGTTCCCTCCCCTGCACCCCCCCCGGCCTACCCCCCCAGGCCCGGAAGCCAGGGACCACCTCCTGGGGTCCCTGAAGACCACTGGGCTCTGCCACCTGGCCCTGGCACTGCAGAGCGCCCCCACCGCGGGAAAAGGTGGGGAGGGAGGAGAACCCCAGTTCCAGGGAGCCGGTGTGCCTACTCAGGCCTTGGAGGCCTGGACACACCTGGGCACGCCCACTGTTCTCTGAGGGTCTGGCTGGAGTCCCCCGCCCACCCTCGGCCCCAGCTGCTTGCCAAGAGACCAGGATATTGTGCTTTGGGGTCAGCGCTGGGGTGGGGATGGGGTGGGGACTAAGGAGCTTGTGCTTTAGCAGGGGGTGCCAACCCCCCCATACACACTCGGGGTGGCTGGGGGCTAAGGCAGGGATCAGGCTGAGACTCCCCCCCAAAGCAGGCTGGTGGTGACGCTGTTGGAAGGGTATAGTGTGGGGCGACCCCCTTTGGTCCTCCCCACCCCACACTGGAACCCTCCCTAAAATGCTCCACCTGGAAAGCGAGATCGTCGGGCACAAGGTGTACACAGAAGTCAGAGCCAGGGGGCAGAAAGGCGGGTAATGGTGGGGAGAAGGCGAGAGGTGTGGGGGTGGGGAAGAAGCCTCCGTGTGCACATGCGCGTACACACTCGCGTACACACACTCGCATACACACACACTTGCCCTAGGCGAGAACGAGAGGAATGGTGAGAAAAAACTGCCAGTGGCCCAAGCAGACCCTGCTCTGCCCCTGGGGGAACCAGGCCCACCCAACCAGCCAAGGCCAGGGACCTCCCTTGAAATACAGCAGTGGGGGGGGCAGAGAAGTTGAGGGAGGGAGGGAAGCAGGTCAGACCCATGGGGCCCGTGTCAGGAACACGCAGCCACACTCCACACACGCGCACGCGTACTCCGCTTGCCTGCCCAGCACACGTCCCCCCCATATCCTGCCTTCCACAGTGTGCCCCCACCCCCACTGGGGACCTGCAGGTGGGCTGGTGGGGTCAGTCCAGTTGGTTTGAAAAATAAAAGGAAATCTTATACTTCAATATTTCAGTAGCTAAAAAAATGTTCTGTACACGGGTAGGGGCTGGGCCCTGTCCCGGGTGGGTGGGGGCAGCAGGACAGGGGTGGGGGGCGGTAAGCAGAGGAGAGGACAGCAGCCCCACCCCTCCCAGCCTGCTCCCCGCCCCCCATTCCAACCCCGGTCCACTCTGCCTTTTACCTTCATTCAAGTTGCACGTGCGCGTGCACACACATACACACACTCACACACAAGAGGCTCCTTGGCTGAGGATCTCCCTCCCTGGGGCTCCAGGGGACACGGGCTGGAGGGGTGAGAGCAGGTGCTGGGCCGCCACCCCCAGCCACCTTAGGCTGCTTGTGGCATTGCTCTGAGCCTGTTGGCTCGGCTGTACCACGGGCAGTGCCCACGGCCTCGCCTGCCCCGGCCCCCAGGCGCAGGGACTGAAGAGGAGGCAGGAAGGTGCTTTGGAGGCCTGGAAGCACTGGGGGATGGGTGGGGGTGCGGAGGGGTCCTGAGCGACCCCTCCAGTCTCAGCGGAGGCTGAGGAAGGACTTCCACCAGGCAGGCCCCTGCCCCGTGCCCGGACTGGTGTGTGTGTTGGGGGGGGGCACAAAGCTTGGGGTGAGGGAAGGGGGAGCCATGTGTGGAAGAAGGAAACCCGGGCATGCCCCCCGCCCCTGCTTGACCGCCCTTGCCGGCCCTGCCCACCCTGGCCAGCAGCTCACACTGGGGGAAGGGACTGGGATGGGGGAGGGGACCCAGGAACATGCAGCGACCCCCTCGGGGCCTGGGGAGGGACAGACAGTAGCTCCTGACCAAGGTGTGTGTGAGGACATGGGGGTAGGGGAGTGTGACGGACCCCCCGGGTGGGGTGAGGGGAGTGTGATGGCCCTCCCGAGTGGGGTGGGAGAGTGTGACGGCCCCCCCGGGTGGGGTGGGGGAGTGTGATGGCCCCCCCGGGTGGGGTGGGGGGAGTGTGATGGCCCCCCCGGGTGGGGTGGGGGGAGTGTGATGGACCCCCCTGGGTGGAGTGGGGGAGTGTGACGGCCCCCCTGGGTGGAGTGGGGGAGTGTGACGGCCCCCCGGGTGGGGTGGGGAAGTGTGACGGCCCTCCCGGGTGGAGTGGGGGAGTGTGACGGCCCTCCTGGGTGCGGTGTGGGGGCGCAGTTACTGCAGGGTCTCGGCCAAGGGGCCTCCTCGCCCCATAGCTGGCCGGCTGGAAGCTGTACTCCCCGCCCGCCACCTCCGGCTCCATCTTGCCTGAATCCCTGATGCAGGCGGTGTAGGGTCGCCCTCGGGTGAGCAGCTTCAGCTTGGGCATCCAGCTCTGGCGCACGACCCGGCGAGCGTTGGGGCACACGCCGGCCGCGGTGATGTTCCTCTCGTTCTCCTTGAAGTTCCGGCAGTGGTTCTTGAGGGTGTGGAGGGCGCGGCTGTCTAGTGGTTTGCCGGTGCCACAGCTGGGGGCCAGTGCGTTCCGGTCAAAGGAGGAGGTGAGGAGCGGCCGCGGCAAGACCTAGTGCCGGGTTCCTGAGCTGCGCCCTCGTGATGCACACCTTGGCGCCTGCCACCAGCTCCGGCTTCTCTGAGGGGCCGCCTTCCTCCTGGAGCTTGGGGTGACAACGGGTGCCGATCTGGTCGAGTAGCTCAGCCAGGAGCGACACCAATCTTGCCGCACCCGGATCGGACTGCGGGTTCCAGGAGGGCCTCAACCTTCTCGGCTGTCGGGCCCACGTTCATCGCGCTGTGCACGGTGTACCTGTTGCAGATCTGCCGGCACTGCTCGTCCGAGCCTTCCTCCCCGCGTCGTCCTCCTCCTGGTAGGAGTCGGGCTGTCCTGGTGTAGGCGCTCCAGGTGCCTGGGCCCCTGCGGTCCGACGTGCTGGGCCCGCTTCCCACGCCCGCAGCGGCCACCACCGCCCCGCTGGCCGGCTGCCCTGCCCCCACCCCCGCAGCCAAGGCCACCCCGGCAGGGACCTGCTGCAGGGGCTGCCGGTTGGCCGCCAGGTCCAGCATGGAGAACTTGGCCATCTTGCGGCTACCGCCACTGCCGCCACCGCCCCTGGCCTCCTTGGGGCCACCGTCCCACAGCCGCTTGGCCCCGGGCGTGCACTGCAGAGTCCGACTCCTGCTGCTCCTTCCTGACCCGTGACACGAGGGGCAGTGGCGAGCTGCAGGTGGGCCAGCCTGAAGTCTGCGCCACGGGGCTCTGCGGCTAGGACGAGGGCGCCCCTAGGTGTGCAGGCCCTGCGAGTCGCCGCTCCAGGAGCTCACCTTCAGGAAGAACTCTGCGCCTTTCTCCAGGATCTCCTGGATCTGCAGGAAGCCCGCCATGTCCGTGAGCAGGAACTGGTCCCACGTTCGTGCTCACCGGCCCGTGTAGCGGAAGCTCAGGGTCTGCTGGAAGGACTGCGGCTGCACAGCCGCCGGCAGCTCCACCACGGTGCTGCGGCTGCTGTTGAACAGGAGTAAGAGCTGCTGGCGGCCAGCACGGCCTGACCCCTGACCACCACCGACACGTCACAGGGCAGCCCTGCAGCTGCTGTTCTCTGAGGCACTCCAAGATGCCATGGCCGAAGTTGGGGATCTCCATCTGCAGGCTCTGTGCCATGGTGGGGCTGCGCCATGGCGACTGAGGCCTGGCCTGAGCCCTGGGTGCGCCCCCTGCACTGGGGCCTTGGCCTCCACCTCCATGGCCTCCATGGCCTCCACCTCAACAACAGCGGCAGAGGCGGTGGCCACTCACTGCTAAATTTAATTGTTTTAAAAAATGATGTACAGCCGGCGCCGCGGCTCTGGGTGCCAGATTCTGTCCCGGTTGCTCCTCTTCCAGTCCGGCTCTCTGCTGTGACCTGGGAGTGCTTTTTTCCCTCCATAATGAAACATCAGGGCACATCACTGACACATTTTAAATACATATAAAAACAGAATGCACAATTATCATCAGCCTAATACGAATATCTTCATATGTCTAGATGAAACATGTTCCCATATGAGGAGGCCCCACTGAAACAAAAGCAAAGAACACTTCCCTGCATGAGGACTGACTGCTAGAGTTACGATGATTTTTAGGTTAAGGTTTGGACTGAGAAATCTTGAGAGTCCACCTCAATATCCACAAGGACATAAAGAACTGAATTTAAAAAAACCTTATGGACTGTCAGATATAATGCCTGATTTTCTACAAAAACATATATTTTTCCTTCAAAACTAAAATTTAGCAGTCTCTAAAGTCACATTAAAGTAGGGAAATTCAATTATTCTTTCATAAAAGCAATCAAGAAAATGTGCATAAGTTTAACTTTATGGAATGTTTTTACCTCATTTTTTAATTTCATAAAACTGTAATATATAATAGGTAACTCTGTTATTTTTTAAAAACAGGATCAACATTTAGGAATGAGGTGAGGAAAGGACACTGTACCAGGAAATCTCTGTGATATTATCTGAAGTGAATAAATTTTCTATTCTGTGGTCTACTGTGATTTCTTTTGATTTTTTTCTTGATTTGCTTGAGAGACAGAGATATAGAGTGAAACAGAGATAGAAAAAGAGATGTCCCATCCACTGGTCCATTCCCCAAATGGCTGCACAGCCAGGCCTGGACCAGCCCAAAGCTGGTAGCCAGGAATTCAATCCACAGCTCCAATATGGGTGGTAGGGACTCAAGTACTTTGGGCATCACCACTGTCTTCCAGGGTCCACCTTGGCTAGAAGCTGAAATCGGGAACTGGAGCTAGGGATCAAATTTAGGTACTCCAATGTGAGATGTAGGCATCTTAACCGATAGGCCAAATACTTGCCCCTAAAGGCATTTCTGATATCATCAATACATAAGGAAAAATTCCCTTCTTTGAGACGTTTCTCTGCATATCTCCCCCACTCTCTTCTTACTGCCATCCTACCTCATTTATGTTGGTATGTAGGATAACTGACATAAGCTTGATGTCTAGCTTTCTATAACAAGGTAAAGAATTGGCCACACAGTTTGTAATGTAAGCAGTACTGAAAAGGAAATACTTATACAGTCAAGAACAATTTTTTTTTCCAACAATTTAAAAATAGGCATTTATTTAGTAAAATCCCAAGTTCTAATTAAAAGGTCATTTTATCTCTTTTTTCAAAAAATGGATTTATTTATTTGAAAGGTAGAGTCACAGAGAAGGAGATAGAGAGAGATCCTCTTTCCACCAGCTCACCTCCTAAATGGCCCCAATACCCAGGGCTGAGCAAGGCCAAAGCCAGGAGCTTGGAAATCCATCCATTCTCCCACAGGAGTGGCAGGGGCCCAAGTACTTGGGCCATCCTCCACTGCTTTTTTTTCAGGCATTAGCAGGGAGCTGGATCGGAAGCAGAGCATCTGGGACTGAAACCTGCCCTTGTACAGGGTGCTGCTGTCAAAGGTGATGGCTTAACCCATTGCACAATGATGCTGGTCTCCATCTTATCTCTTAAAGCATGTTTTCCAACACTAGATGGACTCATGGGATATTATAAAAATAGAAATAGATGTTTCTGTTAAATATTTTCTTTTTAAAGATGAAAATAAGTTACATTTTAAGTGAATCTATCATTCACTCTACAAGTTCTACACCAACACTATCCAACAAAATTTTCTGAAAATACAGAAATGTTCCATAACTAACTGTCCAAAATGGTAACCACTCATCACACATAGTAACTGAGAAGTTGAAATATGGCTAATGCAGTTGAAGAATTACATATTTTATTTTAACTAATTTAAGTCAAAATTTATATGGCTAATGGTTCCCATATTGGACAGTGAAGCTCAAAATATTTTAAAAATGATAATACACACACACACACACACACACACACACACACACTGGTTTTAAAGCAAAACTGTAAAGTTTCAAGGAATATAAAGATAAATCTACACATGATACATAATCATATGTAGTATAACTGGAGAAAGAAAACAAACATTAAAAGTAAAAAGGTTCAGACATTTGACCTGGTGGTTAAAAAGCCAGTTAACATGCCCACATCCCATATCAGTGTCTGATCTGAATCTCAGTTCTACCCCCATTTCTAGCTTCCTGCTAATGTACATTCTGGGAGGCAGCAGGTGATAGCTCAAGTACTTGGGTCTCTGCCACCTAGGATGGGACCTGAATTGGTTCTCAGCTCCAGTGTTTGCATGGCCTAACTGCCACTGTGGCATTTGGAGAGCCAACTAGGGGATCTAAGCTTTCTCTCTCTCTCTCTCCTCTCTCTCTCTCTCTTCTCTTTCTTCTCACTGAGAGTGTGTGTATTTGTGCATTTCTGTGTAACTAAATACAATTCAATTTAAAAAAAAACTTTGTTAACTAATACATGTGGTCAAATAAATCAAAATAATTCCTTAAAAGAGGCTTTTATACAGTATGTCATAATTCTAAATGCATAGTGGCACTAGTCAGAACTATCAGATAAGCATGTAAGAGTTTCTTTTTCCTTCCCATCCCTCTCATTGCCTTTTCCCATGGTATTTCTGTCACCACCACCACCCTCAGCCACTGTCTCCTCTCACCAAACTCTTGTCACATACACATGTGAAAGTGAGGAAAGTCCATCTTCAGTGGCAGCAGTGTTAGCTCTATTAGGTACCAATGGTGGCATTGCTGGAAAGACCCTGATCTAGATATGGATATAACCAGACTCAGCAACAGATTGTCTAAAAGAACTAAGAAAGGACAGGTTAAAAAGAAAGTAAATGGGTCATGTGATCAACTTTAGTTGAAGGTCAAATATGTACTTCAAATTTGTTGGGATTAATGTACTTGAATAAACAATACACAGAGGCTTATGGAGATGTACATCACCACCTAAGCCTACTAAAAAACTCACTAAAAATCATTACAAGGTGAATATCCTTATCCAAAATGGTTAGGATTCAGAAGTGTTTCAGATTTTTAAGATTTTGGAAGATCTGCATAGACTTTACTGGCTGAACATCCTTTATCCACCTGCAGCGCCAGGCAGAGTACCAATACATTCCAAAACTTTAAAGTTGTTTTCGCCCATATGTGGTGTACAGTTCAAAAATACATGGCTATGTGTCCCTACATTAAATAATGGTTTTGTCTGTAGACCTCTCCTTTCTATTTTAGAGGCATTTCTCATATGCCCATCAGGGCTATCTGTTACCAGTCCATTTAATGCTCATACAGTAGTCCTCACTTATGTGCAGTTTCGCTTTTTACGGCTTGTTATGCCTGGTCAATGAGGGTCCAAATATATTAAATGGAAAATTCCAGAAGTAAACAATTTCAGAGTTGTAAACTATACGTGGTAATGAGTGGCGTGATGAAATCTCATGCCATTGTGCTCTGTCTTGCCCAGTGTATCCATGTTGTGCACACTACTACCCATTAGCCACTTGGGAGCCATTTCAAGTCATCAGAGTGACTGTTAGGGAGTCACAATGCTTATGCTCAAGGAAGCTTTATTCTGTTTAATAATGACTCCAAAGCACAAGAATAGTGATGTGGTAATTCAGGTATCTCACAGAAAAGCAAACTAAAAAGGTAAAACAGTTTGACTTATTAAAGAAAAAATATATACCCTGACGTTGACCTACATTAGGGATGAAACTTTTATCAATGATCTTGTGAGGGGAGAAAAAGAATGTCAGGCTACTTTAGCCTTGTACCTAAAATTACAGAAGTTTCAGCCATAGTGTGTGATAGTAAGGACTTAGTTTGGAGGGCCAAGGCGTGAATTTTCTGTGGTTTCATGCATCTACGGATGTACACAACACTCCTGAGGTCTTAGAATGTACTAGGGAATAAGAGGAGACTACTGGACATTAGCTTTTAGAAATCTCAAATCTATACACCTTTGTCATTTGCTCAGACTTTACACTTATTGCATATTTCAGTCTATTTTGACATCATCATCTTCTTAAATTTTAAATAAAGGGAGAAATGAGAAATAAGACTAAATGGAAGAAAATAGGATTGATTGGTAAAGCCTTCCTGTGATGAAATATACTTTAATCAGCAGACCTTTCAGCCATTCAATTATTCTCCTCTAAGTTTCTGATTATATTCTGGTTGGTTAGAGTATGCTGGTTCACTCTCCAAGTGACTACATCGGCTGGGGCTGGTCACTGCTAAAGCCAGGATCCAGGAACTTCATCTGGGTCTCCAACATGGGTGCAAGGGCCTGAGCACTTGAGCCATCTTCTACTGCACCATCTTTCCCAGAAACATTAGCTGGAAGCTGGATCAGAGTTGGAGCAGCCGGGATTTGAACTGGTGCCAATATGGGATGCCGGCGCTATAGGCAGCAGTTTAACCAGCTGCACCACAGTGCTGGCTCCAGGAGTAGTATTTTTCTTACTAATTTTTCAAAAACAGTTTCTCCAAATCACAATGAAAGATTAACCATTTTCTTTTTATTTCCTTTTCCAAATTAAATTTTCATCAAAACTCTGTTAGCTATAAGTGACCCTATTACAAAATTACAAAAATTTTAAACTATTTTAAAGTTCAAATACTTTAACAGAACCTAAATCTGGTCCTGATTTTCCCTTTGGTATATTAAATTTGCTATTGTGTTATCTATATTCCTAATAATTTGAATATTCCCCCAATAAATGCCATAAAAATTTAATTATATGACCACAGATATCTTTACTTTTTTTATTTTATTTTTTGACAGGCAGAGTGGACAGTGAGAGAGAGAGAGAGACAGAGAGAAAGGTCTTCCTTTTGCCATTGGTTCACCCTCCAATGGCCGCTGCGGCCAGCACACTGCAGCCGGTGCACCATGCTGATTCAAAGCCAGGAGCCAGGTGCTTCTCCTGGTCTCCCATGTGGGTGCAGGGCCCAAACACTTGGGCCATCCTCCACTGCACTCCCAGGCCAAAGCAGAGAGCTGGCCTGGAAGAAGGGCAACTGGGACAGAATCTGGTGTCCCAGCAGGGACTAAAACCCGGGGTAATGGCGCCACAGGTGGAGGATTAGCCAAGTGAGCTGTGGTGCCGGCCCTACAGATATCTTTTTATGAACCAAATAGATGTTTCCAGAAATATTACTGTAAAACTGAGGTTTAACACCCCCAAAAATCTCATTTTTCTATACAGCCTTTATAGTAGTCCCATTAGGTGGTGATGACAAAGTGACTTGGTCCGTACACACATGCAAGAGACCTAAATTCAGTTAATAGCTCCTGGCTTTGGTTCCAGCCATGAAAGTCATTTAGAGAGTGAACCAGTAGATGGGAATTCTCTTTCTGTGTTTGCCTCTGTTTCTTTCTATCTCTGCATCTGAGTTGAATACATAAAATACTATGATTAGAAATGGCATCTAGTGATATAGAAGCAGGAAAATGGTTGTTCCTTCTTTAGAATCTATCAGCAGCTCTGATGGCATAGGAGAAAGGGGGCAGTAGTAAAATCACTAAACAAATCACTTTGGCTTTATTCATTTCTCTTATGCCCTTCCACCCTCACTCAAATCTCTCATATGGGGGAAAAAGTCTGACTTACAAAGTACAAAGGAGATAAGTAGGTTCTAGGTGTGGCAACACAGAGAAAGGATGGAGCAAAACAGTAGCTACCTTGGAGAGTGTGAACTTATTACTGTGCTCTAAAGAAAATCCAGAGAACAGTAAGTCTAAGTCTAGTTCTATGATAGCAGAATTGTGCTGTTCAAGATAACTTTAAGACCTAAAAGGACATTTTAAAAAGAAGTGAGAGTTCAGAGTGTGCAACTATCCTGTTTTGCTTCTAAAGGGCATGCACCTGAATTAGTTTCCTAATATGAACAGGTTGACTAGAATAAAGTTTTTGGAGCTGTTTGAGAATATGTCAACCAGACTAAACCACTTCTCTATCTCTGAATACTGTACATATAACCCTAGAATGTAAATTGTATCCCTATACACAGATGATACTGGGGCATATTTTAACTTTCAACATTTTTCTCAGTAACAAGCTATTTTTAATATCATAGCTATCTTACTTATGTTCCTTATATTTCTAGGCACATAGTACCCATTATCAAATATTTCAAATAGTGTGTGATCTCATTTTCAACTCTCAGTTAAATATTTTGATAAGATTCAAATATAACTAAATTTAAAACTTTAATCAAAATAGCAGTTCATGCAAAGTAACACTGTCACCACATGAAATAGATACTCAGCTATGTGACTACCCATATTGTGGGTCACATTAGCTATCTTTATCAGTAAGGCACAATTCTGTCATTGACTAAAGTAAAACCAAATCTAACCCACTCTCAAACTGCAGAAGAAACCAAAAGGATACATTCCTAAGGAGCAGAAAATGAAGATTGTGTTCCTATCACTCATCTCCCTGCAAACTCCTGCCCCTCTAGAGTGCTGAGCAAACAGATCTTCCTCCTAAGTACCATTTAATTTTAATTACCCCATTTGGTCTTTTCCAGATCCTTGATAAAAGCTTCCACTGTAACCCCAGTTATCAGCTGTGTTAGTTATTTCCAAGTTTCTCTCTCTAACTAAAGCACAAGTTCTCCAAGAGGAGGAGCTTGTGTTTGGATTCCTTTGGGTCTATTAGTTTTTCTTTTTTAAAAGATTTATTTATTTGAAAGTCAGAGTTACACAGAAAGAGAAGAGGCAGAGAGAGAGAGAGAGAGAGAGAGAATCTTCCATCCAATGGTTCACTCCTCAGATGGCCGCAAAGGCCGAAGCTGTGCCAATCTGTAGCCAGGAGCCAGGAGCCAGGAGCTTCTTCCTGGTCTCCCATGTGGGTGTGTGGGTGCAGGGGCTCAAGGACTTGGGCCATCTTCTACTGCTTTCCCAGGCCATAGCAGAGAGCTGGACAGGATGTGAGCAGCTGGGTCTCAAACCAGCACCCATATGGGATGCGGGCACTTCAGGCCAGGGCATTAACCCACTGGACCACAGCGCTGGCCCCTGAGTCTATTAGTTTTAACACATAGGCTTGTCTACAAAGGAAGTACAAGAAAGATACGCAAAATGACTGAAGATGTATTCTCTTGAGTAGGGAGAGAAAGAGCTCTGAAAAGTACTTGAAAGCCCTGAATTAACAATAAAATGAGAAAACTAACTGCTACAGCAGTCGGCATTGTGGCACAGCAGGTTAAAACCCTAGCCTGTAGTGCCAGCATCCCATATGGGCGCCAGTTTCTGTCCCAGCTGCTCCATTTCCAATGCAGCTCTCTGTTATGGTCTGGGAAAGCAGTGGAAGATGGCCCAAGTCCTTGGGCCACTGCACCCATGTGGGAGACCTGGAAGAAGCTCCTGGCTCCTGGCTTCGGATCAGTTCAGCTCTGGCCATCGCAGTTATCTGGGGAAGTGAACCAAGGATGGAAGATCCCCCCACTCTGGCTCTACCTCTCTCTGTAACTCTGTCTTTCAAATAAATAAAATAAATCTTAAAAAAATTAACTGCTGCCACTGTGTCCCAACAATCAAGGCAATGTGTCGACAAAATAGACAAATCTTAAATCTCCATTTCTAATAAAATTTCTTTGAAAATTTCTCCCTTAAACCATATTGTTGAGTATAACAGCCTGCTGTGAAGTCAAATATCAGATAATGAAAATTAGAGTTCAATATATTACTACTAAGCAAGTTAGTAAGTAAACAAATAAGAAGTTGTTGTAAATTTTTAAAAAGGTTTCTACTTTTGAATGTTTATGCAATATTTCCTCAAATAACTTCAGTATTATTGACCAAATATGTAGGTTATGTTACGTATTTTTACCACCATACCTACAAAGCACAACACACTAATATATATTACCAACAGTGACCCATGGCACTGACGCGGAGGCATTTCAACCTGGAATACAGTGCCAACAACAACAACAAAAAGAAGTCTGTGTAGGGGAAGGGACTGATTCAGAGCAGCTTACCCTATGTTTCAAACGAATGCCTGTCTACTCGAAGATAAACACTGACATGCCTTGGATGATGGGGCTTATGGCTGACTATGTAAATAAGCAAACTTAAACAACCCTCCCACACACACACACACAACACATACAGCCTGGTGGAAGATAATCAAAATGGCTTGAAGTGGTTTCCAAAGGAAAGGAGCTCACACTGTAACAGTAGGGTCAAACCAGCTTGGTTACTTAATTCAAGACTATAAATGCAAAAATAAGTTAATGTAAGGCTACAGACACAAAAATCAGCTAACCTTTTTAATGGAAGGTAGTAATTTCAGAGCCTTAAGTAATCAATTAGTTCAGAGAAATTATACTCATACAATATATAAAAAGAGATACTGACCAGTTCTACTATCATGTGTCAAGAAGACATGTTCATCAATCAAAAATATTTCTTTCTCCTCTCAAAAGTGTCTCCACTGTGGAGATTACAACAAAAGGTCATGTTTTGTCTTTGGTTTCTGAAAAAAAAAAAAAAAACAAGGTTGCACATATTGTGCTCCCTGAAATCATAACTATAAAGGTTGTGGTGCTTCTGGAACAAGTACGGAAACTAGAAATAAGAACATCTGATAATGAGATTGTTAGACTAAATATAATGAGATTGTTAGACTAAATATAATGAGATTGTTAGACTAAATATAAGAACAGGTCACATAAAGATTCACACTATATAAGCTACAAGTAATTGTAGATAAATCAGATTCTTAAAATACTCATTTATTACCAATTTAGAACTATAAGTGATTTTTTAAAAAAACTTTCTGAGATAAGGGCCAAATTTGTCAGGTGAAACAGTTGATTGAAAGTTAAAGGAAACTTTAGAAAAGAGAGGGAAAGAACATGTGAAGAAAGAAAACTTGTTACCTAGTAACTATATGTTATGTAATGGGGCCAGGGGTTCCACACAATTTATAGGTAACTACAACTGTATGACATAGGTGCTATTGAAAATATAATTTTACAGATGAGGTAATTAGCAATCAGAGAGGTTAGTTACCTTGCCTCAAGTTATACGTTTAGTAAGTGGTAGAGCTAAGATGTCAACTTTGTCTTATTTCTTTGTGCTTTTTCCATTTTGCTTCCCTAAATCATGTATTTATTCTTAAGAACATACAAAGTTTGTATCATATAATTATAAATTCACAACAAAAATCAGGCAACGAAATGAAGTCAGGAAAACAATGCTATCAGAAAAGGAAGCTTAATTCTAGTCCTTCCTTCCTCCTCTGCTACCTACTAAGGTATGAAACTGTGGAAAAATAATTAAAATATCTAGGCCTTAGAAATTTAAGATGGTGGCATGGAGGGGAAAGGATTCAGGTTGATCCCCCTTATCTGTAGTATAACTGCCAGATTAATTGATTCCAATCAGCTCATATCATTAAATAAAATAAAATTTTATTGTATGAGTGTGACTAGAACTCAAATTTCTGAATTTTAAATCTTGTTGTCCAAAGAAGGATTGTGTCCCACTATCACTCTCTCCTTTAATACTTTGAACTGCTGTCTATTATTTAAATGAGTTGTATGACAATCTTACCTATGAATGCAAAAGGTACTAAACCAAAAAATGTGAATGATGGGAAGGTATTTCCTGCATCCTTTCAAGTTGCTGATTACTTATAAAGATATATAAAAATCTTTACTATCAAGACTTCAAATCATTTTTAAAATACACTCAGCAGTTCAAGAGAGTATAAATTGATGTGTGGCTTTTTTCTTGTTCAAGATATAATTTAACTTCTAGATTCAAAAAGCTAAACTAACTAACTTTCAAAACTTCTCCCTGGGAAGGACCAAATCGCTGCTGAGTAAGATATTCAGGTGAACTTCTCTCAACACAGATATTAATTTGAATAGCTGTTCACAAACTAATTCACCTTCACAAAAGCCAAAGCAAGGTGACCACAGTGCCTGTGGTTCTGGCATCCCATATGGATGCTGGTTCTAGTCCCGGTTGCTCCTCTTCCAGTCCAGCTCTCTGCTGTGGCCCAGGAGGGCAGTGGAGGATGGCCCAGGTGCTTGGGCCCTGCACCCCATGGGAGACCAGGAAGAAGCACCTGGCTCCTGGCTTCAGATCGGCACAGCGCCGGCCATAGCAGCCTTGGGGAGTGAACCAATGGAAGGAAGACCTTTCTCTCTGTCTCTCTCTCTCACTGTCTGTAACTCTACCTGTCAAATAAAAAAAATGTATAAAAAATAAAAAAAATAACAAGGTAGTGAAGAAGGCAACAAGGGGCACTGTGGCACAGTGAATTAAATCACAGCTGATTTGGGAGCTTAGGTTCCTGTCTCAAGTGACTCTGCTTCCCAATCCAGTCCCTGCTAATGCAATTGGAACATCACCAGATGACGGTCCAAATGCTTGGGCCCCTGACACCTCTGTGAGATACTGAGGGAGTTTCTGACTCCTGGCTTTGATCTAGCCCAGATCTAGCCATTGAGGCCATCAAAGGTGTGAACCAGTGGATCAAAGATCTCTCTCTCTGTCTCTGATGCTAATCCTTTCAAATCAATCAATCATTTTTCTTGTTTTTTAAGGGTAAGAAGGAAATTTTTACTACATCACCCTTCCCCAAGCTCCGAGCAGCCCAGTCTAGAGAGAAACAATTACTGCCTGGGGAAGAGGGAAGTCCAGACCTTAGACTTGAAACTCAAGACCAGGCTTGCGACTGTGAAATCCAGACTCAGAGAGGACGCCATGGTCTCTGCCTCCTGGACAGGACTCACAGACTAAGACTTTGGATCCTCCTCAGCCATGTACTCCTGCCTCAAACTCCAGCACACAGCAGGGCAAACTCCAGTCCCTGGGCAGCAGGGCAGTAAAGTGAGTTAGGACCTAGCCTTAAAGCTGCTTACCTTCAAGCAGACAGCAAAGAAGACCAACCACAAAGGAGTAGGGCAGGAAATTGAGATCAGTAGCAGTCCCACTACAGTGGCACCAGACAGACAGCAAGGCTCCTATAACCGGACCTGCATGTGCAGACAGAGACAAACCTGCCCTAACACCAGATGAAGAACTACACCCGTGTAGGAACAGACAACTCTTTCTCCCTGCATCACCTTCAACCTCCTAAGGGCTTGGCACACAACTACAAGATAATGCCAACTTACTCTCAAAATGGACAGCCAAGAGATCTCCCCCATCCCTGTTCCCCGACCACAGGCAAGCGAGGAACAAGGTCCAGCCATGAGGGAGTAGGGCAATAAAGTGAGCACAGAACTGCATCACAGATCTGGTAAAACCATCGCTTGGCAGGTATTAACAGTCCCACGGTCAGTGCTTGTAGACAGAGGACCAGCCCTTGTCACAGGTGGAGACCACAGCCCCAGTGAATTAGACTTATATCCAGGCCGACATCACATGTGGTTGATTGCAGTGGTCTCAGGTAGCAAGTCCATGTCAGCAGTTGGCAGGTCATGACAAATTTGCGCTTGACCATACCCGAGTCTGCAGGCCTTTTTTTTTTTTCTTTTTTTTTTTTTTTTTTTTTGCAGGCTGAAGGACTTAGGTTTGATCTAGCATTGTATCATAGGTGGCCACAAGACTGCTCATTCCAATCCTCCCTCAACCCTCAACTCCAGGCAGTACAACACAGAGAGAGTAACTGGGGTAAAAAAAAAAAAAAGGCAGATGGGTATTCAGGCATTGTATGGAAGCATGGGGCTGGCACTCCAGGAACTCCTGAATCCTTGCTGGACTTAGTGCCTCTGTGACAGCAAACACATCCCTGCCTACGTGAGCACCTGAGCAACCACGTCAGACCTCAGGGCAGCATTCCTGCACCTCAGGCACAGTGGACTGAGGGTGGTACCCTTGTGGCCCTGGACTCTGCCATACGAGCTGCTACCAAGAACCATGCATTCCTCGAGGACTGAGAAGAGAACCCCATGTCCCAAATGCCACTGTCATCCTTTGCTATGAAAGAAGACACTGGGAGACTTCACAGCATCCAAATTAAAATAAAGCCAAAATTCTTACCAGATACCCAAATACACATTTTTAGGAAAAAGTCTTTTACACAAAATCAACTGATTAAAAGTGAAAGAAGGGTCCAGTGCTGTGGCTTAGTAGGCTAAGCCTCCACCTGCAGTGCCGGCATCCCAGATGGGTGCTGGTTTGTGTCCTAGCTGCTCCTCTTCCGATCCAGCTCTCTGGTATGGCCTGGAAAAGCAGCAGAAGATGGCCCAAGTACTTGGGCCCCTGCTCCTGCATGGGGAGACCTGGAAGAAGCTCCTGGTTCCTGGCTCTGGATCAGCCCATCTCTAGTCATTGTGGCCATTTAGGGGAGTGACCACTGGATGGAAGATCTTTCTTTCTGTCTCTTCCCCTTTCTCTGTAACTTTGCCTCAAATAAACAAATCAATCTTGTGAAAGAAACAGCTATTCTGCCAGATGACAAATATCCATGTAGGAACACTGAAGTATGAAAAGGCAAGGCAGTATAACACCTCCAAAGGAAAAAATAATGCTTGAGTAACAAATTCCAAGGAAAAGAGACTTAAAAATACCTGATATTCAAAGTAATGATTACTAGGATGCTCAAAGAGATACAAGAGAAAACACACTCTGAGATGAACAACAGCCAGAAAACAATTCATGGCTTTAATGAGAAATTCAGCAAAGATACAGAGATCTTGAAAAAGAGTCAAACAGAAATCTTGAAAATGGAGAAATTCAGTGTTGAATAAAAAGTACAGCTGAAAGCCTCAATAACAGACTAGACCAAGCTAAGAAAAAAATATTATCTGAAATTCAAGACATCTGTTGGAATAAACCAGACCCCCCTCCCCTCCAAAAAAAAAGGATATAAAATGGAGATAGCCTTTGAACTGTGCAGGCCAATATTAAGAGAAATATACAAATTCTGGGGATTCCTAAGAATGAATATAAAATAGTAAGTCCCTACATTAAAAAAATGATCAGTGCCTGGTGTTGTGTCACACGGGGTTAAGCTGCCACTCATGACATGGATGTTCCATATCTGAGCACCTGTTTGAGTTCTGCCTGTTCTGCTTATGATCCGGCTCCCTGCTAATGTGCCTATGAAAGCAGCAGGAGACAGCCCAAGTATTTAGGTCCCTGCAACTCATGTGGGAGACTCACATGGAGTCCCAGACTCCTGGCTTCAGCCTGGCCAAGCCCAGGCAGTTGCATTCATTTGGGGAATGAACCAGCAGATGGAACATCTCTTTTTCTCTCTGTCCCTCTTTTTCTGTCATTCTGCCTTTCAATAAAAAAAGGAAGAGCAAGAAAAAAAAAGAAGTTATAAAACATACAACCTAACAATGTATATCAAGGACCTAGAAAAACAAGAATAAACCAAACCAAATGTTAGTGCAATGGAAGAATTGATAAAGATCTGGGGATGGTATTGTGATCCAGTTGGCTAAGCTACAGCTTGGGAAGCCTGCACCACATATTGGACTGCAAGTTCCAGTATCAGCTATTCCATTTTTTTAAAGATTTATTTATTTATTTGAGAGGTAGAGTTACAGAGCAGGGGAGATGGAGAGAAAGTTCTTTCATCTGCTGGTTCACTCCCCAAATGGCCACAATGGCCAATGGTAGGCTGTTCTGAAGCCAGGAGCCAGGAGTTTCTTCTGGGTCTCCCACACACATACATGAGCCCAAGCACTTAGGCCATCTTCCACTGCTTTTTCTGGCCATAGCAGAAAGCTGGATTGGAAGAGGAACAGCCTGGATACAAACCAGCAACCATATGAGATGCCAGTGCCACAGGCAGAGGCTTAGACTACTATGCTACAGCACTAGCCCCAGTTATTCCACATTTAATCTAGCTCCACGCTAATGCACCTTGGAAGAAGCAGATGATGACTCAAGTACTTGAGCCTCTGCCACCCATGTGTAAAACCAGGATGGAGTTCTTGGCTCCTGGCTTTGGCCTGACCCAGACCTGGATGTGGCCATTTGTGAAACCACCAGGTGAAAGCTCTCTCTCCCTCCCTCCCCCCTTTCCCTCCTGTCACTCTGCCTTTCAAATAAATCAATCACTTTTTAATTTTTTTTATTTGTGTTATTTATTTGGACAGCAGAGTTGTACACAGAGGAGGAAGAGACAGAAAGAGATATCTTTCATCTGCTGGTTCACTCCCGAACCGAACATAAAGGACTAGGGTTGGGCCAGACCGAAGTCAGGATCCAGGATCTTCTGGGTCTTCCACATGGATTCTGGGGTCCAAGCACTTTGGACTCCTTCCGCTGCTCTCCCAGGTGCATTAGGGAGCTAGATTGGAAGCGGGACAGCCAGAACTTGAACTGGTGCCTATACAGGATGCTGGCATTGCAGGTAGTCATTTTACCAGCTATGCCACAACACCAGCCTCTCAAATAAAAAAAAAAGAAAAAAAAAGAAAAAATTTTTTCTATTTGCTTTGGCTCTGATCTTTTTTTCTTTTCTTTTTTTTTCAAAAGATGTCTGCATTTTTTTTCATTTTTTATTTTTTTAATTTTTTGACAGGCAGAGTGGACAGTGAGAGAGAGAGACAGACAGAAAGGTCTTCCTTTGCCGTTGGTTCACCCTCCAATGGCCGCCACGGCTGGCGCACTGCGGCGGGTGCACAGTGCTGATCCGACGGCAGGAGCCAGGTGCTTCTCCTGGTCTCCCATGGGGTGCAGGGCCCAAGCACCTGGGCCATCCTCCACTGCACTCCCTGGCCACAGCAGAGAGCTGGCCTGGAAGAGGGGCAACCGGGACAGAATCCAGTTCCCCGACCGGGACTAGAACCCGGTGTGCCGGCGCCGCAAGGAGGAGGATTAGCCTAGTGAGCCGCGGCGCCGGCCTCTGATTTTTTTTTCTAAGATCTTCCATCTGCGGCGCTGGCACCCCGGGTTCAAGACCCAGTCGGGGCACCAGATTCTGTCCTGGTTGCTCCTCTTCCAGTCCAGCTCTTTGCTGTGGCCCGGGAAGGCAGTGGAGGATGGCCCAAGTACTTGGGCCCTGCACCCACATGGGAGACCAGGAGGAAGCACCTGGCTCCTGGCTTTGGATCGGCACGGCGCGCCAGCCATGGTGGCCATTTTGGGGGGTGAACCAACGGAAGGAAGACCTTTCTGTCTCTCTCTCTCACTGTCTAACTGCCTGTGCAAAAAAAAAGAAAGAAAGAAAGGAAGAAGTTGAAAAAAGTTGAAGTATCCCTATTTGCAGATGATGTAACTCTTTATACAGAGTAATGTAGACTCCACCAAGAAACTATCAGAACTGATTAATTAATTCAGTAAAGCTGCAGGAAACAAAATCAAGAACTAAAAATAAGCAGTATTTTTATCATCAATAATGGGCTCACTAACAGAGAAATTAAGAGCAATCCTATTAGCAATAGTTATAGAAAAATGAAATATCTTGAAATAAGCTTTAATTTTTAAAAATTTATTTGAGAGAGAGACACAGACAGAGACAGGCAGCTCCCATTTGCTGGTTCAATCTCTAAATGCCACAACAGAAAGGGTTAGGTCAGGCCTAAAATCCAAGAACTCAACCCAGGTCCCAGAAATGGAAGGCAAATTACTTGAGTCATTACCATTGCCTCTGAGGGTCTGGAGTAGCAGGAAGCTGGAGTAAGTAGTGAAATCGGGTATTGAACCCAGGCACTCCAAATGGGACACGAGTGTCTTAACAGTTTAAGTGTGAGGCCAAGATCTGCCCTCCCATCACCCAGAATAAAATTTAACCAAGGACGTGAAAGACATTTACAATAAAAATTGCAAAGCACTGATGAAAGAATGTGAAGAAGACAAAAAAAAAAACCCACAAAGTTCTCTGTATGCAGATTAGAAAAATTAATACTAGTAGAAGTCCATGATACCTGAAGCAATTCACAGCTTCAATGTAATTACAACCAAAATGATAGACATCATTCACAGAACTAGAAAAAACAATCCTAAAATTCATATAGAAGGACTTTAAAAGAACTCAAATAGATAAAGATATCTTGAACAACAAAGTTGGAGGCATCACAACATCAGATTTCAAGACATATTATAGAGTTACTGTAATAAAAAGAGTATGGTATCAGCATAAAAACAGACATACAGACTATTGGAACAAAATAGAGATATCAAAAATTAATCTACATACCTACAGCCAATTGCTCTTTGATAAATCTGATAAAACTCATACCAGAGAAAGGACAGTCTCTTACATAAGTGGTGCTGGGAAACCTAAACCTAAATATCCATACCCACGGGGCCGCACTGTGGCTTAGCAGTGCCACCACCTGCAATGCTGGCATCCCATATGGGCACTGGTTCCAGTCCTGGCTGCTGTACTTCTGATCCAGCTCTCTCCTGTGGCCTGAAAAAGCAGTAGAAGATGGCCCAAGTTCTTGGGCCCCTACACCCATGTGGGAGACCTGGAAGAAGCTCCTGGCTCCTGGCTTTGGATCGGTGCAGCTCTGGCCATTGTGGCCATCTGGGAAGTGAACCAGCAGATGAAAGACCTCTCTCTCCCTCTGCCTCTGCCTCTCTATAACTCTGCATTTCAAGTAAAAATAAATAAATCTTTAAAATAAAATATCCATACCCAGAATCCAAAATGTCATCCCATGCCTCTCACCATAATCTAAAATCAACTCATAATGGAAGAGACATAAATGTAAGACCTGAAATTATGAAACCCCTGGGGGAAAACATTGGCAAACCTTAATTTTTAAAAAAAAAAAGACCCCAAGAGCACAGAGAGGAAAGGAGAAACAGACAAATGTGATCATCCCAAACTAAGAAGCTTCTGTACAGCAAAAGGAACAAATCACAGCTGACAGAAAACAGTTACAAGCTGTGCATCTAACAAAGGACTATGACTCAGAACATGTACAGAACCCCAAACACCACAAAAACGGAACAATCCAGTTAACAAACAGACAAAGAATCTGAATAGATATTTCTCTGGAGAGGAAACACAAAAGAAAACAAAAGCATGAAGAAATGTTCAATATCACTAGCCTTCAGGGACATGTAAATCAAAACCACAATGAGGTTGGGAAGGGTATGGCGAGAGAGAATGGAAGGAGACTGGGTAACAGGCACCACACACAGACAGAAGGCACTGGTTCCAGTGTTCACAGCACAGTGCTCCTGTTCCACTATAGCTCACAATAATGTGTTATACACTGCACAAAGAACCGGAAGAGAGCAACTAGTAGCTACCAGAACACAGATAAGCTGAGGACATAGAAAAGCTATTTCCTGGTTTCAGGTATGCTTTGTATATGTAGTGAAATACTGTACCATAAAAGTATTGTGTGGGGAGCAACTGAGACTAGACTAAATTACTGGAACTAGGACTAATTCTATGCATCTGCTCTCCCACAATATGGCACTGGGGAGGAGCAAACAACTACGCAGCTGCCTCATCGGTTTGACTGATAAGCTGCAGGAGCTGATCCTGCTCCTGATTGGAGGAGGAGAGCAGCGTGCTCGGCGTGTGGGTAGCAGAGTTGGGATTGGTGGAAGAGGACTATAAAGGAGGAGAGAGACAACATGCACCAGGAACATCTGAGGGAACACCTGAGGAACATCTGAGCAGCCCCCGAGAGAGCCGGCCGGCGGTGTGCGGCTCCTCCGTGGAAGCGGGGAAAGCGGCGGGGGGGTGCCGCCCCTCCACGGAGGTGGAGGGGCCGGCAGCTAACCCGGGATGGCGTCGTTCCTCCGCGAGTGGGGGACTGGCAGCAAACCCGGGAAGGGCCGAGCAGACAAAAGAACAGCGCAGAGTCCAGTGTCATTCCTCCGCGAATGGGGGAGCGACAGTATTGCATGCTAATCAAAAATATTTTAATAGAATAATAATAAAAAACATTTTACCAAGGTAGTCTCTGACTCAGTGATATAGAGAACATAACATGTTGAGAAAGGGAAGCGATTTTGGAAGCTCTCTTCAATATAAGAAATTAGACCACCACTATTTGAAGCCAAGTAACTTTTACTGTCTTTCCTTAAAAAATATATATTATATATATAAAAAATATATATAGAAACATTCCTTTTATTCTTCAATTAAAATTCTTTTGGAATATGAAATTAGTATTTCTTCAGAGTAAAACACCTGTCAGAAAGTATGAATACATTAAAAAAAAACAGGAGTCACAAACATCATGTCTTAAGAATTAAGTCTCCAGTCACCCTACCATATCAATGGTAGGATTTATTATCTAAAGACACAAAGAAGTATTTTGTGATTTTCTTGCATTCAGAAACTTTTTTATTTTCTTAGATTCAGCATCAGGGTCCCTAGCTAAATTATTATAATAGAACACTGGCTAAGACTTATAATTGATTATCATTAGTTTTTATTATTTTGTGTGTCTCTTAAAGTCAACATCACATTTAAAGATTATTACTTCAAAATTATCCCTTTGTTAAAAATCAGAGGATAATACATTTTTTCCTAACAGCACAGCTTGGGAAAATATACTCATCAATGATGCCAAGTTAAATTAAATTAAAAAATAGAGTAAACTTGGTGAAAAACTACCATATATATGAATCTAGAGAAGAGGTAAATATGATTTAAAGTTTATTTTAAAGCAAGATACAATAATTTGCATTCTATACTATGCCATTTCTGCAATGCCAAGATAAAGGAGTATTTTGAGTTTCTCAGAGAATGCCAAATAATTGGTCTGAGTTCAATCTAACTTAATTGTCTAATAAGGTAAGTTTACTATGGCTTTTCAACTATATAAACAGACTAAAATCTATCAATAAATGAGACAAAAATTAAATTATTTTCTATACTGTGCAGTATGACATTATACTTTAAAGACCTTAAAAAAATTACATGAATCAAAAACCAAACAGACTTCCTAGGAACTTTTGTAGAAAGTTATAATCTAATCAAAAAGATTTGGGGAAACATAGGGTAATAAAAGAGAAGTTAACAATGTTCACCTTCAATTAATTTCATAGGTCACTGTTATACCATCTAATAAGATAACTAAAAACATGCAAGCAGCTGGTACTGCAGCTAGACAGATTAATGTAATAGTCTGTAGTCATATGGGCTGGCAAGGGCTCGCCTCTTTTGGCAAGGAGGTCAGTTGCCCTTGGGAAGGAGGTGGAGGATGGAGAAACAACATTCCTTCCACCATGTGGCCATGTGTGCTCCATTCCCTAAGTTAAACATCCACTGCAGCACACACAGGAAACTCTCTCTTCTTTCACATCTGGCAGTTTTCTCTCACATGTAACTTGACAAAAAACATATAACATTGGTCTATAAAACCTGTAAGATGTACTGCATAAAACTAGTAATATATTCTCATAACACATCACTGCAAATTAGTTGGAAGCCAAATACTTAAATTTAAACCAACACTTCCAAAACAAGATGTGGCCTAAAACCATTCAGGCATCATATAACCCCATACAAGTGTCTCAGGAGTTAAATCCATTTGTTTTCTACCTCTCTGAATCAATGAAGAAAACCACTAAGAAATATAAATCATTGTAAAACCTCATAGGCCATAAAAATAAATCTGTGAGTATTAGACATATGAAGCTGTAGTTAGTGTCCATAGATTTAAGTTCCATAATTTATTTGTTATAGTTCCAGATATCACTTCTTTTTTTTTTTTTTTTTTTTTTTTTGACAGGCAGAGTTAGGGTCTTCCTTCCATTGGTTCACCCCCGAAATGGCTGCTAAGGCCAGCACACTGCGCCAGTCCAAAGCCAGGAGCCAGGTGCTCCCTCCTGGTCTCCTATGTGGGTGCAGAGCCCAACCACTTGGGCCATCCTCCACTGCCTTCCTGGGCCACAGCAGAGAGCTGGAAGAGGAATAACTGGGACAGAATCGGCGCCCCAACAGGGACTAGAACCCGGGGTGCCAGCGCCACAGGCGGAGGATTAGCCTAGTGAGCCACGGAACAGGCCCTGCATTTAGATTTTCAAGAGGCTTTGTTTTACATGTTTTACCCCGTATTTAAAAGTTGTGGGAAGGAAGCAGATCAGACAATATAATGCCCTTTTTACAGATGAGAAACTAGCTCGTTACCCTAGACATAAGCTCTAGTATGTCAGTGGTAGGCTTAAGGCCTGAGCTATCCGATCATGAAGAAAGGTTAGGATTTCTGAGGCAGTTTAAATAGTTGTTACACAAAAGGACTTCTGAACACTGGAAAATTTATATATTCTTAATAACCTGTTACTAGCTAGTTTAAAAGAGCTATAATGGCAACAGAAAAATAATTTTAATCTTCTGAAGCAAATTTTACTAATAATTCTGTGGCTATTTTAATGTGACACTGCTACATTTTTCTAGGTTTTGTCTATTAATATTAATAAGAAAATATACACCAGCACTGTGCTTCTATGAATGCTACATTTAACCCAAGTGCCAAATTCACAATTAAGCTTATTACATTATGAGAGCTACTGCCTACTGGGTAGAAAAATATTAATTTCACACTTTAAATACTATAATACTATTTGACAGCAGTGTTGGCCTGCCAACTGAATCCTTTCCTGTTTGAGCTGTAACAGCCCTATTGGCTGAAGAGCCCTAAAAGGGCATTAACAAACAGCTCTTAATTCAATCACATTTGCATTTTAACCTTTCGTAGGTACTCCGAAAGAAGTCTTTAGTACTGTAAAAGACATATGGGAAAAACAAAAAACAAATTATAATAAAGGTTAATACTACATGTACATTTGTTCTAATTAGTGTGCTGTAGGATAGGAGAGCAACAGATATCTGATGTAAGCTCATTTACAAGAATTTGGGTTATTACATTTTCTGATACTCATTATTTCTGCAGATAATTACATATCACAGTAATATTATCACATTTTAAAAGCACAAGTCCTAGTTCCTTGCTATTTATTCTAAGATTAGAATCCTCTAAGATATTGGATCTTATACATTATCCTGTAATATTGTATATCTCTGTATTTACTACCTACCTTCAAGAATTAAAAGTCTCTTCAGAGTCCAAAGCAGAACTTGGTTCTTCTTCCATTTTTATTAGAATCTCCTGGAAAAAATTTTAAAAACACACTAAAATAATGGAGATTGCAAAGCAACGTTTCAGTTAAACAGCTGTGTAACAGTTCTATGCAGTATATTAGCCAAAAATAAAATGTCCCCTTGCCCCTTCCCTAAATTATCTTTTGTTCTTCTTTTAGGAAAAATACTCATCTTGCAGCCACAAGCACTCCTAATTTGCATAATAATGCCATCAATGTAATTACTAAGAAGAATAAATGAAGTATAATACAGGTTTTTTCCTTAAAAATTTATACATTTATAAAAATTTATACTTTTTATAAATTATATATATAAATTTATACATTTATAGAAATTGAGGAGGCAGAGGTGAACAGAAAGCAGATTTGGTAGAATAAAAATACTTTTACTAAAGAAACTTAAAATGCTAATCAATGCCAATATAATATATAATATATATTAAGTATAAATATAAGTTCTCAAAATACATATTTCAAAGTTTAGTTATGAAACAATAGTTTCCCATGATTAAACAGATCATTCGTTCTTCAAAAAAATTATAAAACTGGCAGAAAATCCTAAAATGCATAAACCACTTAGTTACATGCTAGCATTTTCATAAAAGGGAGTTTTCTGTTGGTGAGCAAGGCTCCATGCTAACAGCTGGGACAGCCAAAGAAAAAACTCAGGAGAGAACAGACCCGGAAGGTTTTCCAGCTCCCATTTCTCCACCTGCTAGAAATTGAGGAGGCAGAGATGAACAGAAAGCAGATTTGGTAGGCGGTGGCCAGAAACAGATTTTAGGGCGGCAGGGGCGGCGTGGGGGCCGCGTCCACAAGCCAAGGGCAGCTGAGGGGCCGGGCGGGCCGAGCGCAGAGCCGCCCGCGCCCGCGCCCGCGCCCGCGCCTCCTGTCTGTCCTCTGGCAGCTTCCTGAGCCGCCGAGGCCGGCATCCAGCGCTGGGCTGGCGCCCTTCAGGTACAGGATCCCGCAGTCCTCGGCCACCAGGACTCCAGGCTGCCGACGACGCAGCTGCGCGGGGCAGCGGGTCGGGGTCAGGGCGGCCGCGCCCGGCCCGGCCCGGGCCTCCCCCGCGGGCCTCGGGGATCCGGGGGTCCCCGCTCGGGCGAGGCGCGGGGCTCGGAGGAGGGGGCGCTGGGGAGGGGCGGGGGCTCTGGGGAGGGGGCGCGGGCGCTGGGGAGGGGCGGGGAGCTCTGGGGAGGGGCCGCGGGCGCTGGGGAGGGGTTGGGGGGTCTCTGAGGAGGGGGCCACGGGCTCTGGGGAGGGGGCGCGGGCGCTGGGAAGGGGCGGGGGCTCTGGGGAGGGGGTTGTGGGGCTCTGAGGAGGGGGCCGCGAGCTCTGGGGAGGGGGCCGGGGACTCTGAGGAGGGGGCGCGGGGCGCTGGGGAGGGGCCGCGGGCGCTGGGGAGGGGCTGGGGGGCTCTGGGGAGGGGGCCGGGGACTCAGGAGGGGGCGCGGGGCGCTGGGGAGGGGCTGGGGGGCTCTGGGGAGGGGGCCGGGGACTCTGAGGAGGGGCCGCGGGCTGTGGGGAGGGCGAGGGGCTCTGGGGAGGGGGCGCGGGGCGCTGGGGAGGGGGCCGCAGGGCTCTGGGGAGGGGCGGGGGGCTCTGGAGGGGGCGCGGGGCTCTGAGAGGGGGCCGGGGGCTCTGGGGAGGGGGCGCGGGGCTCTGAGGAGGGGGCGCGGGGCGCTGGGGAGGGGCCGCGGGCTGAGGAAGGGCGGGGGGCTCTGGGGAGGGGGCGCGGGGCTCAAGGCGGGGTCGTGGACTCTGGAGGGGGCTCTGGGGAGGGGGCCGGGGACTCTGAGGAGGGGGCGCGGGGCGCTGGGGAGGGGGCCGCAGGGCTCTGGGGAGGGGGCGCGGGGCTCTGAGGAGGGGGCGCGGGGCGCTGGGGAGGGGCTGGGGGGCTCTGGGGAGGGGGCGCGGGGCGCTGGGGAGGGGGCCGCAGGGCTCTGAGAGGGGGCCGGGGGCGCTGGGGAGGGGCGGGGGCTCTGGAGGGGGCGCGGGGCTCTGAGAGGGGGCCGGGGGCGCTGGGGAGGGGCCGCGGGCTGTGGGGAGGGGCCGCAGAGCTCTGGGGAGGGGCGGGGGCCGTGTTGCAGCCCCTCGTGCCCCCGCAGGACCGGTCTGGCGATGGCTATGGTGACGGTGATGGTGTTCACGGTATGGTGTTGGTGATGGACGTGTGTGGTGTGGCGGCTGCGGAGCCCCGGCGCCCAGGGAAGGCCCAGAGTGGGCCAGCAGGGGGAGCCTGGGCGAGCGATGGTCCCCGCCCGCCCCGCCTCCTGCCCGGCTTCCCGCCTGCCCCGCCTCCCGCCCACCCTCCCCGCCCCGCCTCCTGCCCGCCCTGCCGGTCCTGGCCCCTCCCCGCCCGCTCACAGGAAGAGGTTCTCCAGGACATAGTGGTAGTCTGGGCAGCTGCTGTCCTGGAGGAAGCTGGCGGCATAGACGATGATGGCGTTGAGGCCCTCGCTGTGGTAGCCTGTGAGGGCAGCCATCGCTGGGCTCTGAACCACGCAGGGACACGGAGGATCTTCCGGACCCAGCAGGGGGTCCGACCTCCAGGATGACCACGGGTGCCCGAGGGGGTCTCACCTCCGTGGGTGATCACGGGTACCCAGGGAGGGGGGTCTCACCTCCGTGGGTGACCACAGGTAACCGGAGGGGTCTCACCTCCATGGGTGACCACGGATACGGGGGGGGGGGTGTCTGACCTCTGTGGGTACGGGGGGATCTCCCCTCCGTGGGTGACCACGTGGTAACTGGGGGGCCTCCCCTCCATGGGTGACCACAGGTAACAGGGGGGTGCCAAACCTCCGTGGGTGACCACGGATACCCGGGGGGGTCTGATCTCTGTGGGTAAGCACTGGTATGGGGGGGCTCTCCCCTCCGTGGGTGACCACGTGGTAACTGGGGGGCCTCCCCTCCATGGGTGACCACAGGTAACCAGGGGGGCCTCACCTCCGTGGGTGACCACGGGTACCCGGGGGGGGTCTGAACTCTGTGGGCAACCACGGGTACTAGGGTAGGGTCTCACCTCCGTAGGTGAGCACTGGTAAGGGGGGGGGGGAATCTCCCCTCCGTGGGTGACCACGTGGTAACGGGGGGGCCTCACCTCTGTGGGTGACCACCTTCATGTGCGGCCGGATCATGCGCAGGTCGATGCTGTGCTCCTGCTCCCTGATGATGACCGTGGGCCACAGGCCCCGTTGGCCGCACCGCTGTCCTCTGCCGCGCTGTCCCCAAACAGATCTGCGCTGTCCCCAGGCATGTTCTTGGCGGTGGCTACCGGGGTGTCACCTGGAAGAAGCACCCCTGGGGCTGGACGCGTCGGCCTCTCACAGCTGCCTTCATTCTCCCGACCTGGCTGCCTGTGCCTTTACAGGACCTGGCTCAAGTGCCACCTCCTCCAGAAAGCCATCTGTGATTGCACCTCCCATACACTTGACTCCTAACACTTCCTGGGTCTCTTCCCCTTTAACTGAAGCGAACAGCCAGAGGCCCAGGGGGTCACAGTGGGCTGCTCCATGTCCCCCACCCCTCAGCAGAGCCACGTTGCTGACAGCAGGGGGTGGGGACTGGGGTCCACAGCTGTGCCATGGAAGACACAGTGCTGGGGGTGGAAGTCAGACCCAGCTCCCTTCCTGGTCACTCCCCAGGCCTGCAGTGCTGGGGCGGCAGCGCCATCCGGGTCTCTCCGTGCTGGGCCAGAGCGCCCAAGCCACCCCTGCAGCCGGAGTCCGGAGCAGAGCTGGGGATGGAACCCAGGATCTGATGGGGGGAGCGGGCGTCCTCCTGGCCTGCCCTGGGGTCCCGCACACAGCGCTCCTCTCTCGGGCTCCCCGCTGAGCTCCGCCCTGAGCGCTGGGTGTCGCGCGTCCTGTGGGGACCTCTGGGCCCGTGTTTGGTGTGGGGATGGAGACCAGGGCATCCCGGGTCAGACTGCGCCCCGACCAGAGACCCAGGGCTTCTCCCGCCTGCTGGACGCGGGTCTGAGAGCGCGTGACCCGCCGTGCCGCCCGCACCCGCTCTCTAGGGCTGCCCGGGAGCTGAGGGCCGGGCCCCTGACCACCGGTGTCCAGGTGAGCCCGCAGAACCCTGCAGTCTTGGGGGCGGGAATCTCCACGTTTCCAGAAACGCACACGGGGACGTGGGTGCCGACGGTGATCCCGACTGGCCTGGGCCGGCGCTGCGCTGTCCCCCAAGTCCCCTCCACCCCGAGACCTCAGCGTTTTCCAGAAGGCCACGCAGGTGGAGGCGGACACTGGAGCCACTGGGGTGCACCAGGAACAGCGGGCGCCGTGTGTGTAAGGACGGACAATTGTACGTGGCCCTCAGTGACATCTGGAATGCTCCCTGGCTTCAGGGCTCGGCGAGATCGTGAAACACCCGACAGTCAGAACCGAAATGTCATTGTAGTTGTCACTGTCGCTGTGAGCTTCGGTGAGGCTTTGCCCCTGTGCTTCGCCGGGTTTGCAGGGTCGAGGAGGGGAGGGGAGAATCGTCATGAATTGATGAAGACGCTGACAATGGACGAAATAGACACGGACTTGGCTTTGCCTTCCTCCTTGTCCTCACGGGCACCACACGGGAACAAGATCCTCACCACACAAGAGGTAGCTTCACTCACTGCACAGTGTCCACCTTAAAAAAGAAAAGTTTTTAAATTGCTTTAAGATTTATTTATTTACACGGGGGTGGGGTGGGGGAGAGAGAGAGAGAGAATCTTGCATCTGTCAGGTCACTCCCCAAATGCCCACAGCAGCCAGGGTTGGGCCAGATGGAGCCGAGAGCTCTACCCAGGACTTGCACATGGGAGGCACGGGTGGCTCATCACCGCCAGCTTCCTGGGTACATTAGCAGGGAGCTGGAGCGGAAACAGAGGAACTGGGGCTTGAACCAGAACCCTGCTACAGGCCACTGCCATCAGACACTACAGCCTAGCCTACGGGGCCAGGACACGCACCCCAGGATTTTTTCAGCTGCTGTCTTGACAACTTGTTACAGCCGCCCTTGTGAAGTAATAATTAACTGCTTGTCTCTTAAACGTTCTGAGAAAGCACCAGAAACTGGGATGGAGGCCTGCTTTAAGCACAGCTCACTGACAATGCCAAGGCCGTACCTGGGACCCTCCTAACAGTCCCCGAGGCATGAGAGCTATCGGGTGTGATGAGTGATCTGCGTGAAGGTGCCCCAGGTGTTCCTGCATTAGCTGCGGCTGCAGGGATCCCCTTCCATGGAGTTCTCACGTGTTTATAAGGACAGGAGGCTGAGAGAGAGGTTTTCCCTCCGCTGGGTCATTCCCCAGAGGGCTGCAATGGCAGTGCCAATCTGAAGCCAGCAGCCAGGAGCTTCCTCCAGGTCTCCCATGCGGGTGCAGGGGCCCAGGGACTTGGGCCACCTTCTGCTGCTTTCCCAGGCCACAGCGGAGAGCTGGATCAGAAGTGGAGCAGCCGGGACATGAACTGGCACCCATGTGGGATGCCAGCACTGCAGGCGGCGGCTTTACCCGCTGTGCCACAGCCCCAGCCCCTGATGTTTTTCTATAGAAATATTTTGTTCAGAAGTCTGAATGACAGCGGGGGTGGGTGCAGTCTTAAATGTGCAGTTACACTTGCCCAATGGGATGCTGATTTTGCAAGAGGGAAGCAGCCCAAGGCATGCCATCTGAGCAGGCAGAGGCCCTCCTTATTTTTCAGAATCTTTCCTGCAAGCTTTTCCCTTTTCTTGGGGGGAATCTCCCTGTGCTCTTTCCAAACTGCTATGAATGATTTAAGTGCTGAGCCTTGAGCCTACTGCCAAGCCTAGAGTACATCGGATCCAGATGCTGAGATAGGCCAGAATGGTCCAGCCTCTGTACCTCCCACACAGAACCACTAGAGGGCTATACTTGGGATGAGAAGGTGATGAAGGAACCATGGGGAACCAAGCACCTCAGGCGATGCCTCTGAAAGCAAATATTAAGCTATTTGCACTGGGTTGCAAACTCCAGGGCAGGAGGCCCCAGGGCAGGAAGCCATACTGGGAGTCCATAGCCCGCACTGCCTAATGTCCTGCGTGGGGTGCATTGATCACTGATTGTTGTAAATCCAGGGCTCCCAGCAGTCCCCTGTGGGTGCTCTGGGATTGTAGTTGTGCGGTGGGTGCAGCCTGTGTGTGCTGGGTGAGGCGTTCAGCTCAGCTTCAAGCTCCTGGCCACAGTGGTGCTACACCAGGCATAACTCAGGCCAGGTAAGAAGGGCTGATACCAGGGGCCAGCACTGTGGCATAGCAGGTAAGGCCACCACCTGCCATATGGGATACAGGTTTGAGGCCTGGTTACTCCACTTCTGATCCAGCTCCCTCTATGGCCTGGGCCCCTACACCCCCGTGGGAGACCTGGAAGAAGCTCCCGGCTCCTGGCTTCAGCTTGGTTCAGCCCCAGCTGTTGTGGCCATCTGGGGAGTAACCCAGCAGATGCGAGATTTCTCTCTCTCTCTGTAACTCTGCCTTTCAAATAAATCTGTTTTTAAAATCATAGGAAATAAAACCACTTTCATGGCAAAGAGAAAAAAAAAATAAACATCAGAATCTGGTTTTAGACTGCAAATTCCTACAATATAACTTCCAAATATCAGGATACATTCATTCTTGTAATATTTAAAGCTTAATAATTTAATGATTTATCCAATTTTATCTTATGATTTTAATCCACTCTGAACAACTCAGCGTGCCACTGGAGATTCCCACAGTGGTCCTGGTGAAGTCAAATAGTAATTACAGAGCTTTCAGTGTAAAGATGAGATTATTTTTAATTATTGAGTAGAGTACTTACATCTCCATACTTATATAGTTATGCTACTCATTAAATGGTTACTGAAAGCTGAAGTGTAATTTTAGTGATAGCTACCTATTTTTCTGTACACATTTTACAGTTGACAGATTAGCCAAGAACGTTTGTTCTCTTCAAGATCTTTACAGCTGTGCCAAAGTACTCAGGAGGATGGAAAATGGACTGTGTCCACTTAATAAGCCTTTAACTCATTTTGCAAGGTACACTTTCAGGTTTTCTTTCTTCTTCCTCTTTTGTTTTCTCCTCCAAAAAAAGGGTCAAAAAGATTCCTAGGATGGATTACAGCATGAGTAAATGGTGACTAAAAAGCTAAATATTTATGATTTAATCCAGCTGTGTATTTGTTGTTGATTTCTTGAAAACTTAGGCAAGGTACACTTCACTTTATTTTTTTAAAATTAGCAGTATTATAATAAACCCGAAAGAACTAAAGTTTGCCTTTGTCTCTCTAAACGGAAATTTCCAACAACATATTCACACACTGCAGCCATTTCCTGTGAAATATTCCATAACCAGCACAGAATAAGCGCTATGGTATATATTTTAAATATGAGCCTTCTCTATCCTTAAAATTAAGGATTATGATTATTTACATCTCACCATTTCTTCTTAAAGCTTCTGTTTATCAAATCAAATATAAAATGCTTCAAATAATTGAAATGATCTTTAAAAGAAGAATTTTTATCTTGCTAAGAAATTACAAAATTACAAAGGTCTTTTCTGGTTTATAACTGCTACAAAATGAAAATATCAGATTAAATTTAACTTTCAAGGTACACGAGATGGCAATAAGGAAAAAAGAGCAGTTTTTTTTTCAAAAACACACTAAATAATGAGTATAATTTCACTAACCATATTTAAAAAGATTTCAGAGTCTGCTATATGGGAAAAAGGCAATAAAGTTTTGGAGTAGGAAAAACTGCTTTGTTTCCTCAATTCTCTGGTTGAAATTAATTATAGCAAATGTTTATGAAAACATCCGTTCCTCCCAATTATAAATTCTTAATTTTAGTATGGATGATTCCAGACTTTTATTTTGGAAAGAAACTGTTGGAGTATTGAAAGGTTTACAAAAGAACAGACAGAACTTGTAATTCTGGAAAATTGTACATACAATGGGCTAAATCCTGTAGAGTTTTCATTTGTGTGAAACATTTGGAGGGGATTAATAATGGTAACCAGGAGAAGTCAAAAACAGACAGAAAGCTCCATATTTCATCTAAGCTGTTACATGATAAAAACATATGTCAGAGAGAGCAGGACAAATGCCATGTTGAATACTTATGACCAAGAAGTGACCTACCCCCACCCATGCAGTTAAGAAAAAAATTCTATGTTGCATGTACCCTGTGAAATGTCCTATTGCCTAACCACATCCTAGCTGAAAGACAGCCAGTTCCTCTGTAACCTTGCCAATTCCAAGAAATGTCATTAGCTCATGCAAACATAGTTGAAAACCCCTACTTATTACACCAGAAAATTGTAACCGAACCCTGCCACCTACATTGTGATTTTGCCCCATATAAGTCTTGCTAGACAGGGAACCAGCAATACAGTGTGGCTCCCAAGTCTGTACTGTGTCCCTGGCTGGTCAGTCTGCGACTCATCAATAAAGTTCTACCCAAATTCAGTCTCTGAGTGGTACTCTCCCCATTCCCCATAACACATTTGGTGACACAAGAGAATACCAACTAATAATTACAAACAAAGGCTGCTTTACCTCTGAATCTAATTTCTAGGTAAGCAAAATAAAATAAGTAATGATTTTATCAAGGATTTAAATAAACGTAATGATAATACATTCACCAGAACATATGTGTAGTGTTGCCCAAAAATAACAATAAAGGGTGCGAGGGAGTTTACTATGATGCTTTTCATTGCTATTCTGATTTTGAACTAAGTTGCCAGGCAGCCATAACTGTAACAAGAATGCTCAGGATGTTTTCCAATCATACTTTACCTAAGGAGCTTTAAATGATCAAACAGTACCAATATCTAAAAATGTTTTAAGCTAACACATTTCATTTGTTTGAGTAATAATTTAACTGACAGTAAGTTTCTAGGATACAACTGTAATTTTAGAGGTATATCAATAAGTAATGTAAACTAGCCACTAAAATAATCTGGATATGGTTCTTTATGCATTTTAAATACATGCATAAATAATATATACTATACGTATTAGATGTCACCATATATGTAAAAACACAATACATTTTCTATCTAAAGAAACAGTTCACCAATTACTTAGGGCAAGAAAAGTTTGAAATTTACATAATGTTAACTGTTAAACAACATTACAAAGTGAATTTATAACATTCATAATTGAAGTATATTAGCTAATTTGAAAAATACATGTTAGTAAATTGCCTTGGCTTAAATAAGAATAGAAAACACAATATTTTACAAGTCATTTCTAACATGCTTTTAACAGAGTGAATGGCATTCAGACTCCTCTTCTGAAGTTTAGCTCAGGGCATCTACAGGTTTTATCAGTGCAGTTTGAAATCATGGTAAAGAAAGGTATACAATAGGTTTCTGCAGTCTGTTTTATGCACAAACATCTGTCTGCTTCTAGGTTAAGCTAAAAACAGCCAGAACAACACTATACAATAAGAGCACCTACTCAAACGTGCCTTCAGTTTACATCTGAAAACACTGGGTGTTACACATCACTTCACACTAGCTATGAATTCTGAAATCTAATAGAAAAATAAGACATAGTCTCTGAACTGTTAGAGGACCATCACCAATTATGTATGATAAGTAACAATTCGAAGAGAAAAATGACTTGGTTCAAACGAAGAGGAAAACAGTCACAGGTGGGTGGTGTAAAGATCCTTAAGGATTTCCGTCCTTTAATTAAATTAACTACAGTGTTTTAGTTAAAACCGTCCCAGCACCATCCCCGCAGCCAATGCCGCCTTGGCCTGGGCACTACCCTCCCACCCGCCCGCCCGCACCTGGACCTGGGCTGGGCCGGCGCCTGCGAGGCCGCAGCGCGGCTCTTTGTGCGCCGAACGAGGAGGGCGGTACAGAGGCCAGGCCGCCTCCCGCTCACCACCCTTGAACTCCGAGTCCGAGGCAGAAGAGGGCTGCCGGCGGGGCACGGTCGGGGTCCCTCTCGGTGGCGCCCTGGGCTGGCTCCATTTTGTGCGGGGAGCAGGCCGGCTAGCGGGGGAGGCGGCCCGGGTCCCCGCCGCCGCCCCGACCCTGCCCCCTCGGCTTCTGCAGCCGCGCGGGCCCCGCGGAGCACCCCCGCCCGCCGGCTCCTGGGTCCGCGGGGTCCTGGCCGAGTCCGGCCTCCTTGTCCGCCTGCGCACCCCGGTGCCGCGCGGCGGGCGGGAGACGAGCGTTGGGTGCCAGGTCCGGGCTGGCTGGGCCATCGGGTGTCTGCGCAGCACGAACGGGGCTGACAGGTCGGCGGGCTCGGCCGAGGGGCCTCGGGCAACCCGCGCACCTGCGTGGGGAGGCGGCGAGGTCCCCGGGAGGCAGGAATGGCGTTGGTGTCCTGCAGTCTGGTTTGCACGTAAAGAATGCAGTCATCTGGTGGCTTGTGGTCCCTGGACTTGCCCCGAAGGTGGGAAGGAAGCCGTTCGGATTGCACTAAGGTTTTGATCATCGCTGGTGGGAGGCAGGAGGATAGGCAGGGGCTTACGGAGCAGTAGTCTGGGAGAACAAAGAATTACAGAGCACTCGCAAATTGTTATCTCGCCCGAAGTACTAGAACAAGATGCTTTAAACATGGGTTGGAATTGAGCAAAGATTAGACACCTTTTTAAAAAGGTGCTCTGAGCACCACTGACACCACGGTTCTGACAGTATTTCATGGCAATGGACGGTGACAGTTCTACCACAGATGCTTCTCAAGAAGAAATATATCTTCCAATTGCAAATGTGGCTAGGATAATGAAGAATGCCACACCTCAAACAGGAAAGATTGCAACGGATGCCAAAGAATGTGTTCAAGAATGTGTAAGTGAGTTCTTAGCTTTATAGCATCTGAAGCAAGTGAAAGAGAAACAGAAGACAATCAATGGAGAAGACATTCTCTTTGCCATGTCCACCTTGGGCTTTGCCAGTTATGTGGAACCTCTGAAATTGTACCTTCAGAAATTGAGAGAGAAAGGATTTGGTGGAGCAGTCACAGCTACAGAAGGACTAAGAGAAGAGCTTACTTACAGAGGAGGCATTCACTAACCAGTTACCAGCTGGCTTAATAGCTGCGGATGGTCAGCAACACAATGTTATGGTTTATACAACATCATATCAACAGCTTGCTGGTGTTCAACAAATTCAGTTTTCATGATCTGCAGAAATGATGGATGGAAGTATAGAGAAGCAAGAGTCTGTGATTCTGGAACGGACATCAGAAGAAAATGACGTGAAAAAATGTCTCTTTGCACATTAAATAGGTGTAATGTAGTTTCCTGATGCTTGACTAATTGAGGTGTTAATTCTGACTTTTTCATGAATGATTTTAAAGAAAAATTTGGAATTTAAAGGTATTAAAATATTTTTGTTTTGTATGAGAAAAAATGATAAAATCCCTAATTAAGTGAATGACTTTAAGAAATCTATGAGAAAAGTATATTCTTATGCTGACATAAACACATCAGTAGTGAAAAGAGGGACATCACCTCATTTTAGGAATCAGAGTAACCGTAAACCTTCATAGGCTAACTATTTATGCTAAAATTTCAGCAGTACCCATTAGATTTTAAGAGAGTGCTAAGGTCAAGATGTGAAATTTGTGAATTTTGTAATTTCCCATTGAGTGTATTAGTTTATCTGCATTCTTATGTTTTAGTGTTCATAATTAGTTGTCTAACATTTTAAATCTTTCTCTTTTAGATGAAGAAAGGTCAGATATAAAACAGAAATCTAGTGAAATATTTTAAATAAAAAACGCTTTTGGGTAGGCCATTTTAATTTTAGAAAGCATCGTGTAATTCCTTTTAAATAATAAACAGAATTAGTTTTTTAAAAAAGACAGCAGGCTGACATCAGCAAAAAGTTTCAGAGTATGAAACTCCAAGTACTTGCCCTCCCATAGAAACACTGAAAGACAAGCAATTAATCAAGCAAACTGTGTCAAAACTCTGAGAAACAGTCAAAGATTTAAAAAAGTCTAATGAACATAGAATCAAGAAAAAGAGAACTTGGAAATTCTGTGGCATTTTTTACTTGCCCTTAGCTCACTCAGTCCCTTGGCTGTAGCAGTCTTCAAGAGGGAAGCTCACACACCCAGCTTGGGAGTCTGGTACCTGGTTCCGGACAGAGCACAGCAGATCATTTTGTAAGTTGTTGTGCACATCTGCTTGAACCTGGTCAGGGGCAACCTGAAGGAGTAACCAAAAAGGCATTTCTCTTTGTTTAGGCAACTTAGAAGAAAGCATCAGGCATTACTGGAACATACTGCAAGGCAAACTAAGAGCCCAAGGATGCCTGGGGCAAAAGATTGCAAGTGAAACACAAAATAGACCAACCCAATGCCTGGGAGCAAAAGCTAGTGAGAGTTTCTCTGGGAAATTAGGACATTCAAAAGGACTCATATACGTGGGAGAATGCAGAAGGCCATGTGCCTTTCAGAGGAATATGCATGATCAGAAAGAAACAGAGAAGACAGCTTCCCCAGCAGGAAGGAGTGCAAGCCTGAGCAAATGTTTAAGGACTCTGGCAGCACAGCCTACAAAGACATGGTGCCACTTGGTTTTCCAGTACTAGGGTTTTGTTGTTGTTGTGATTGCTGTTGCTCTTAATAGCTCCTGACATTCAAGAATATCTCTGTTAAACACAAGAAACAATGACCTCAGTCACTACATATCACAATGAGTAAGTATTTTCAAAAATAGTTTGGGAAGTCACTAACAAATGGACTACTATACTCTTCAACAACTCTGCCCAACACTATAAATGATCAGATCTGTGTGAATACAGGGTCTTCAAGAACTTCATATTATGTGAAGAACTATGGATGGATTTAAACGTTTTTGCACTACAATGGAATTACCTCTTAATTCACTTTTTCCAGAAACTTTTCAAGTCCCCCTGTATATAGAAAACACCAGCAATGGGCCCTGCACCTGCATGGGAAACCAGGAGGAAGCACCTGCCTCCTGGCTTCAGATCTGTGTGGCGCACCAGCCACAGAGTGCTGGCCATGGCGGCCATTTGGGAGGTGAACCAACAGAAGGAAGAACTTTCTCTCTGTCTCTCTCTCTCTCTCTCACTGTCTAACTCTGCCTGTCAAAAAAAAAAAAAAAAAAAAAAGGGCCGGCGCCGCAGCTCACTAGGCTAATCCTCCGCCTAGCGGCGCCGGCACACCGGGTTCTAGTCCCGGTCGGGGCACCGGATTCTGTCCCGGTTGCCCCTCTTCCAGGCCAGCCCTCTGCTGTGGCCAGGGAGTGCAGCGGAGGATGGCCCAGGTGCTTGGGCCCTGCACCCCATGGGAGACCAGGAAAAGCACCTGGCTCCTGGCTCCTGCCATCGGATCAGCGCGGTGTGCCGGCCGCAGCGCACCGGCCGCGGCGGCCATTGGAGGGTGAACCAACGGCAAAGGAAGACCTTTCTCTCTGTCTCTCTCTCTCACTGTCCACTCTGCCTGTCAAAAAAAAAAAAAAAAAAGAAAAGAAAGAAAGAAAGAAAACATCAGCAAACAAAATAAGAATGTGTAAATAAATCAATTGAATATGGGATATTCTCAGTACAGATAATATGTTAGACCACAAAGTAAGTGTCTATATATTTCAGACAAGATTGGAAGCGGCATTCAGGGTGGTATGGGCACAGTCAGTACCAAGGTATTTCTTTTTTTTTTAAGATTTATTTATTTATTTAAAAGTCAGAGTTACACAGAGAGAGGAGAGGCAGAGAGAGAGAGAGTCTTCCACCCGATGGTTCATTCCTCAATTGGCTGCAATGGCCAGAGCTGTGCCGATCCAAAGGCAGGAGCCAGGGGACTCCTCCAGGTCTCCCACATGTGTGCAGGGGCCCAAGGACCTGGGGCATCCTCCACTGCCTTCCCAGGCCACAGCAGAGAGCTGAATCAGAAGCAGAGGAGCCAGGACTCGAATCGGTGCCCATATGGGATGCAGGCACTCCAGGCCACAGCACCGGCCCCCAATATCAATATATTTCAAAGACTGAAATCTTACAAACTATCATTTCTGACCCTAAGAAAATAAGAAATCAATGACAAATGAAAAGTGGAAAATTCTGAAATATAATACAAATATGTCCAGCACAGATAAACAGATGGACAATGGATGGATAGATGCACAGATGTACACAAAAACAGATACATACACATACACATACAGTGGTTTAAGATTTTAAGGAGCATAAAAATGCTTTGAATGATCCCTGGTTCAACTTTAAAGATTTTTCCGCACCCCCAAGCAAAAACATTACTGAAATGGTAAAATTAAACTGTCACATTCAGTTTAAAAAAAACCAGGAAGCAGGACCATCATGATTAAAAGCTAAGGCACAGGCAAGACGGATCTAAACACATGCTTGAGGAGAACATTTGGCCTAGCAGTTGAGACAGAGGTTGGGATATCTGCATCTCATAACAAAGTGGTGGGGTTTGGGTCCTAGGTCCATTCTCACTTACAATTTTGTGTTGGTGCACACCCTGGGACACAACAGGTGATGGCTGAAGTGGTTATATACTTGCCATCCATGTGGGAGACCTGGATGGAGTTCCTGGTCTCTGGCTTCTGTGGGCATTTTGAGAGTGAACCAGTGGAAAGGGGCTTTCTCTGTCTCTTTCTCTGACTGCCTCTCTAATAAAATTTTAAAAATACGTTTTCTTCAATTTCCCCAAAATTAAGACAATTAGTAGTTTATATGACAAAATGGAATTAGGAATAATAAAGAACATAAATGTATATAAAGTGCTTAGTGTAGTATGTAGTACAATGTAAGTCCTCAATAAAGCTATCATTTTTATGAGCATTTTACTCAATATATTTATAATATTGGTTCCAATGAAAGAATAAAAGTTAAAGACTCTTAGTCCTGCATGAACAGAATATATTTACTCCTTAAACACCTAAAATCATTAAACATTTCCAACTCTTTATTCTTAGTCCATAAAAGGCATTATTTCTGATACTTTAATGACCAAAACTTTATTTTGTGCATTACACAAGGATGATGTGCCAAACTTGTGTGTCCTTGTAACATCACTCCTGTCAGTGGCCATACTAAACATCAAAAATGACACAAAGGAAGAGAATGGAAAATGATACAGCAAATTTAATAAAATTGAAATTTAAGACATTAACTCATCAAATTAGTGAGCTTAATACACACACACATATATATGTATATGTATTATATGTTTCTTGGAATTGACAAAATACAAATAAAGAACTAAAACTACATTCCATCTAGTAGTCAACACAACATATAATACAGTACATAACATTACACATACACAAGAATAGTACAATAAAATTTATGAGAAAAATTCATTCATGATTCTGTAACTAAATGGAAAAAGGACTAATTATAAAGATAATTGTAAATAGAACTACCTAATTTAAATTAACATCTAATAACAGAAAAGTAAATATTCCTATTATGACTATCATATCTCCATGTACTCTATGGATCTCAAAACTGTTTTAAATCTCAGGAGAAAGAGAGATAAAAAGAGAGAGAAAGGGAGGGAGGGAGGGAGGATTGGTCTTGAATCCACTGGTTCACTTCCTGGTGGCTTACCCAATGGATAGAAGATTCTCATTCATTCTCTCTCTCTCTCTCTCTCTCTCTCTGCCTCTCCCTCTCTGTTCATAGCTGTGCCTTTCAAATAAATAAATCTTTATATATATATTTATAATTTTTTCTCCTTAAGATACACAAAATATATGATGTTGAATCAAAATCAAAGGGATCGCTGTTCAGGCTCAGTTTTTAAGGATTTTTTAAAAAAGATTTATTTATTTGAGAGGTAGCATTACAGAGAGAAGAAAAGAAAGAGAAAGGTATTCCATCTGCTGGTTCCAAAGGCAGGAACTTGAGCTTCCTCAGGGTCTCCCACTTGGGTGCAGGGGTCTGAGCACTTGGGCCATCATCAGTGGCTTTCCCAGCCCATAAGCAGAGAGCTTAGTCAGAAGAAGTGCAGCTGGACATGGACCAGCTCAGCCTACTGCACCAGCCATGAAATTACTGTTTTCAAGGCAGAGTATTCTGCTGAATTCTTCTTATGAGGCCAGTGTTACTCCAATACCAAAACCAGACAAAGACATAACATGAAAAGTAAACTTAGGCCAATTTTCCTGATACACACAGAAGTAGAAATTCTCAACAAAATGTTAGCAAACTGAGTCCAATGCTACATCAAAAAGATAAGACGCAGAATAAAGAACAAACACCATATGTTCATCTCAATAAATGCAGAGAAATCATATGCTATGATTCAGCATTCATTCTTTATAAAAACTCTCAAAAATTAGTTATACAAGGAGCATTTCTCAAAATGATACAGCTACAAGTGTGTATACATATATGTATATGACAAACCAACAACAAGTATCATGCTGAATTCATAAAACTTGAAAGCATTTTCTGTCAGATCTAGAACAAGAATAGGATGTCCAATTTTTACCACTCTTACTTGATATAGTGTTTAAAGTATTAGCATGAGCAATTACAGAATTAAAGAAACAATGAGCTTCACAACCCATAAAAGAGAAAATCAAAATAGCCATGTTTGCAGATGACATGATTCAGTACATGTGCCTCACATTAAAACTGTTAACCATCAACTCTAATGGAAATAGGTCCTTTAAGTCACTCAACTTCCTTCACAGGAAGAGAATGATAAGTGTGTCTTGGAGTCAGTTTAGGAAACCAAACTTGGACTCCAAAATAATATGCTTGGACACAAAAATATTTATGTAGACAGCAGCACAGCATCACCTAAAGACTGGTATGGCTCACTTTGAAAATTCCATGGTGTCCTGTCACCATGGTAACATGGTGAATGACATCATCCTGCCATTCCAACTGTCACTCTCTTGAGCTGAAAGGTTCAAACTTGAGTGCAGTGGTAACGTGCATATGGTCATATCCAGAGCGGTCCAAGATGGGAAATCTCAACTGCTGTCCAGCAGGTAGGTTCACACTGACTTTCACAATGATGTTTCTTCCAATGCGCCACTTCTGCTTAATACACTTTCCTCATGGACTTTCATTTCCCCCATTCCAGGCTTTCTACAGATTTCTAAATGCATTTGTCATCTGTATTACTCAATTTCTACTTTTGATGCTGCTATTAAGTTTGTTTCAAAATATTTCCTAAATTTTGAAAAATACATTATTCCTAATGCCAAGTTTGTTCACAACTTATTCAGAAAATGAATGAAAGAAACTCACACTACTGTCATCAGGTCAGGTAAAATTAAGACCAAACACATAAGACATCACACAAAAAGGAACTTTGAAGCCAATTTCTTCTGTCTGTAGAGTTCACTATCTGAGACCAAGACTGTAAGAACAGTTTGAATCCAAATAATTTTTGTCACATTGGAAAGAGATTGGGATTTCAGGGAGGGTTTCCATGGGGTGAATAAGCACATGAAACCTGTTGTTTGGGTGTTGTCAGGAAAACAGGAAGGAGGGACAGTGCTGTTGCTTACTGGGACAGACATCTGAAGACAGAGAGAAGAGGGTCTGCCTGAGGGTCCTCAGGCAGAATCACAGGTTGTATGGGGCAAGTATGACGATGAATGAGCCTCACCAGTGGGAGAGGGAACTGTGTATGCTGTCCCTGCAGGGTCTAGGGAGAGGTGAAGAGTTCCTAGGGACTGGGTTTTGGTGAGGGAAGTCATTGGCATGAAGGTGGGCACACAGAGTTGGTACAGACACTGTCTTTTTATCAGAAAGTGATTTTAGACTGCTCAGCCACTTTCTATGAAGTGTAAGTACTAGGTTTTTTGTGACATTAAAAAATACACATGAGACAGGGTAAACTATAAAGAAAGAAGACCCATAAGCTCAATATTCTCAAGTCCAGGTTTCAAAGATCAGATACCCGTATCAAATGTCCATATTGTGTCCTATCATCATGGAAAATTAGAAGAGCAAGCAGAGTCACACAGAAGAGACACAGGAAGAGGGGTCAGCCTTATGTTCTAATGAACATCCCCAGTATTAACCAGTTCAGTACCGAGAGAGCCACATGAATTCCCTGCAACAATCTGATCCCAAATTCCCCATCCCCCAGCACCACAACAATGGAATGGCCCCATTTTGGGTGAATTCCTGTTCAGTGTTCATGCAGCATTGGCCATGGCAGAGAAGTCAATTCTTGGCTCACCCTCACATGGCAGTTGCTCTGGGATGTCCTGTGTTTTGACCCAGCTTTAAAACCAAACATACCACTGGCCCTGTGGGGACATCTGGCCATGGAGAAGGCTGAGCCAGTAATAGTGTGAAGATGCTGGGCCATGATTGGCATAAGTTTGGGTTTCTCCAGACCCACAGAGAGGATGTCCTGGAGGAAAGCGTCATATTTTAAGTCAAGAATAGAAACCTGTTAGAAACTTAAAATAGAAACCTATTTTAAGTCAGGAAGGCATCTGAGTCATGATTTCTCTTGTCTCCAGGACTTTGCCCCGAACAAGACTATTCCTGAAGAAATCCTGCCCTGGAAGATGTCAGAAAGCCACTTAGAGTTCTTAGTCCAGGGTTCTAGTGGAGATATTCATGGTCCTCTATCCTTTAGGGAACCAATGATGAGATTGTCCCAGATCCATAACTTGTCAGTGTTATGAATGTGGACAACTCACAGACATTGCATAATTTTCAATTTGCTTCACAGTAAATCACATGAAATAGGCTCTGATCTGCCCATAGCTTGGGGCTATGTGGGGAACATAGGAATGACCAAGATTGTCCATGAGCTGTAAAGCTTCCTACACATCAAAAGGAAGGAGAGTAATTTCTATCCTCTCCTCCTCTGTGGTCAGTTATCCTCCCTGCATTCAATCACTACCAGGTGGTCAGCTTGTGCTTCCAGGCATTTGAAGATTGAAGAATTTCAGACAATCAGGCTTGATGTAGATTCATTTGTTCTTAATCACTTGAGCTCAAACACAACATGGGCCATATAAATATTTCCACATCTCAAAACAGGGAACTTAGACACATGCTGGTTGTGGGGTGGAGTGGGGGATGGGAGGACTCTGTAACTTTTCAGGTACAAGCAGCTTCTCTCTAAGATTTGAACTGTCAAGCACAGGTCCCTGTTCTCTCATCTCAACAAAGGTATTTAGCTACACTATCAAACTGATGGGTAGGAAATGTTCATCAAAGTGCAAGATCTGCTTAACATCCAACTGTGATTTAGAAGATGGTTCTGCATGATTGAATGTGAAAACTGGGATGAAAATTAGAAAATGCAATGATTAAACACCTCTCTGTGGTCTCCCACCATTGGGATGTCAACAGCTGTCTGTATTGTCAAACTGTTCCAGGATCTTGTCTAAAGTGTTTTAGATGAAAAGGAAGTCGAAGGTCAAGAACATCGACTGCCCATTCCATACAGAAGGTCAGAAAAATCCGTGTCTTGCCAAAAAACACTATACCTCCAACAATGGAGTCAGTTGAAGGTACTGTGCAAATTCAATCAGTAAGCTCATTCAACAATCAGGATTCCACTTTATTCAGGGTCTCATAGTTAAGACAAAACTCTTAAAAGCTATGCTATCTGTCTTTCATTCCATGTTTGCAAAATTAAAATTGGTCAACACAATCAGCATGGTGACCACTACAGTGGAAAGACATGTTAACACTAAACTTGGGGTCACTGTTAGTAGTAACATCTCAGTCAACTGTTCACATGTTTGCCTGATTGTGCAACATGGTTTGAAATGGACACTTCACTGAGAATGCCACCAGATTTCATACTAATATTAAGTCATAATATTAACTGCTGATAAAGTATGAAACCTGAACAGAAAGTTTTCACACTTGACTCCCACTTTCCTTTTTCTTATGACAGTTCCATTAGTAAGGTACATTTTTAATGGAGACTGAACCAATAAAGAAATATTACTTTTTAATGAAAACTTTTATTTAATAAATATAAGTTTGAAAGTACCACTTTTGGATTATAGTGGTTTTCCCCCCATAAGAACCCTCCTACCCACAAACCATCCCATCTCCTACTACTTCTCCCATCCCATTCTTCATTAAGATTCATTTTTAATTATCTTTATATACAGCAGATCAACTTAGTATATACTAAGTAAAGATTTCAACCCACACAGACACACAAAGTATGAAGTACTTTTTGAAGACTAGTTTTGCCATTAATTTTCATAATACAACACATTAAGGACAGAAATCCTATGTAGGGAGTAAGTGCACAGTGACTCCTGTTATTAGCAATTGACACTAATATTTATGATGTCAGTAATCACCCGAGGCTCTTGTCATGAGCAGCCAAGGCTATGGAAGCCTCTTTAATTCACATTCTCCAACCTTATTTAGACAAGGCCATAATCAAAGTGGAAATTCTCTCCTCCCTTCAGAGAAAGGTACCTCCTCTTTGATGGCCCATTCTTTCTGCTGGGATCTCACAGAGATCTTTCATTTAGGTAATTTTTTTTTGCCACAGTGTCTTGGCTTTCCTTACCTGAAATACTCTCATGGGCTTTTTAGCCAGATTCGAATGCCATAAGGGCTGATTCTGAGTCCAGAGAGCTGTTTAGGACAACTGCCATTCTATGAGTCTGCTGTGCATCTTGCTTCCCATGTTGGGTCATTCTCTCCTTTTTAAGTCTATCAATTATTATTAGCACTCGATCTTCTTTATGTGGTCCATTTGACACTTAATACTATCTTTATGATCAGTTATAAACTTAATTGATCACTTTACTAATAAAATGGAATTGGTACATGCCAAAATAATGGTATTTGGAGCCCCATGGCAACTTGCTAGCTCTACCATTAGGGGTAAGACTGAGTGAGTGTGTGCTGAACTGTACATTTCCTCCCTCTCTTATTCCCACTCTTATTTTGACAGGGATTAATTTTCAGTTAAATTTAAACACCTAAGAATAATTGCGTGTTAATTAAAAAGTTCAACCAATGGTATTAAGTAGAACAAGAAAATACTAAAAATAAAATACTAAGCTGTTCTTCAAGAGTCAGGACAAAAAAAGGGCTGATCAAGTCACTGTTTCTCATAGTGTCCACTTCACTTCTACAGGTTTCATTTCAGGTGCCAAGTTAGCTGTCACAGATCAGGGAGAATAAATGAAATTTGTCCCTTTGGTAGTGGCTAATTTCACTCAGCATGTTTTCCAGATTCCTCCATTTTGTTGCTAATGACAACATTTCATTTTTTTACTGCTGTGTAGTATTCTATAGAGTACATATCCCATAATTTTTTATCCAGTCTTCTGTTGATGGACATTTAGATTGATTCCATGTCTTAGCTATTGTGAATTGAGCTGCAATAAACACTTGGGGCAGATAGCTCTTTTATTTGCCAATTTAATTTCCTTTGGGTAAATTCCAAGGAGTGGTATGGCTGGATCATGTGGTAGGGCTATATTCAGGTTTCTGAGGAACCTGCAAACTCTCTTCCATAGTAGCTTTACCAGTTTGCATTCCCACCAACAGTAGATAAGTGTGCCTTTTTTCCCACATCTTCACCAGCATCTGTTGTTAGTTGATTTCTGTATGTAAGCCATTCTAACCAGAATGAGGTGAAACTTCATTGTGGTGTTGATTTGCATTTCCCTGATGGCTAGTGATCCTGAACATTTTTTCATGTGTCTGTTGGCTGTTTGGATTTCCTCTTTTTAAAAATGTCTATTTAGGGGCCGGCGCCGCGGCTCTCTAGGCTAATCCTCCACCTGCGGTGCCGGCACACGGGGTTCTAGTCCCGGTCGGGGCACCGGATTCTGTCCCGGTTGCCCCTCTTCCAGGCCAGCTCTCTGCTGTGGCCAGGGAGTGCAGTGGAGGATGGCCCAGGTGCTTGGGCCCTGCACCCCATGCGAGACCAGGATAAGTACCTGGCTCCTGCCATCGGATCAGCGTGGTGCCCCAGCCACAGCGCACCTGCCGCGGCAGCCATTGGAGGGTGAACCAACGGCAAAGGAAGACCTTTCTCTCTCTTTCTCTCTCTCTCTCTCACTGTCCACTCTGCCTGTCAAAAAAAAATGTCTATTTAGGTCCTTAGCCCATCTCTTAAGTGGGTTGTTTGCTTTGTTGTTGTGGAGTTTCTTGATCTCTTTGTTGATTCTGATTATTAACCCTTTATCAGTTCCATAATTTGCAAATATTTTTTCCCATTCTATTGGTTGCCTCTTCACTTTCCTGTTTCTTTTGCAGTACAGAAACGTCTCAATTTGATGCAATCCCAAATGTTAATTTTGGCTTTGACTGCCTGTGCCTCTGGGGGCTTTCCAAGAAGTCTTCACCTACCCTATATCTTGCAGGGTTTCTTCAATGTTCTCTAAAAAATTGATGGTGTTGGGTCATAGATTTAGATCTTTAATCCATGTTGAGAGGATTTTTATGTAAGGTGTAAGGTAGGGGGTCTTGCTTCATACTTCTGCATGTGGAAAACCAGGTTTCCCAGCACCATTTGTTGAACAGACTGTCCTTGCTCCAGGAATTGGTTTTAGATCCTTGATAAAATATAAGTTGGTTGTAGATGTTTGGATTGATTTCTGGTGTTTCTATCCTGTTCCATTGGTTTCTCCATCTGTTTTTGTACCAGTACCATGCTGTTTTGATTATAACTGCCCTGTAGTATGTCTTGAAATCTGGTATTGTGATGCCTCCTGCTCTGCTTTTGTTGTCCAAGATCACTTTAGCTATCCCAGTGCCTCCATATGAATTTTAACCTCATTTTTCCAGATCTGAGAAGAATGTCTTTGGTATTTTGATTGGTATCACATTGAATTTATGATTCATAAATTATGCTTTGGGGAGAATGGACATTTAGATGTTGATTCTTCCAATCCATGAACATGGAAGATTTTTCCATTTTTTGGTATCCTCTTCTATATCTTTCTTTAAAGCTTTGTAATTATTATCGTAGAGATCTTGATATCCTTGGCTAAGTTTATTCCAAGGAATTTGATTTTTTGTAGCTATTGTGAATGGGAGTGATCTTAGAAGTTCTTCCTCAGCCATGGCATTGTCTGTGTATACAAAGGCTGTTGATTTTTGTGCATTGATTTTATATCCAGCTGCTTTGCCAAACTCTTCTATGAGTTCCAATAGTCTCTTAGTGGAGTTTTTTGGATCCCCTAAATAAAGAATCATACCATCTGCAAAGAGGTACAGTTTGAGTTCTTCCTTCCCAATTTGTATCCCTTTAATTTTTTTTCTTGGCTAATGGCTCTGGCCAAAACTTCCAGTACTATATTGAATAGCAATGGTGAGAGTGGGCATCCCTGTCAGGTACCAGATCTCAGTAGAAATGCTTCCAACTTTTTCCCATTCAATATAATGCTGGCCATGGGTTTTTCATAAATTGCCTTGATTGTGTTAAGGAATGTTCTTCTATACCCAGTTTGCTTAGAGTTTTCATCATGAGAGGATGTTATATTTTATCAAATACTTTCTCTGCATCTATTGAGATGCAGAGATGGTTTTTCTTCTGCAGTCTGTTAATGTGGTGTATCACATTGATTGTTTTGCTAATGTTGAACCATCCCTGCATGCCAGTGATAAATCCCAGTTGGTCTGTGTGGATGATCTTTCTGATGTGTTGTTGAATTCTATTGGCCAGAATTTTATTGAGGAAATTTACATCTATGTTCCTCAGTGAAATTAGTCTGTAATTCTCTTTCTCAGCTGCATCTTTTTCAGGTTTAGGAATTAAGTTGATGCTGGCTTCATAGAAACAATTTGGTAGGATTCCCTCTCTTTCAATTGTTTTGAATAGTTTGAGAAGAATTGTAGTTAGTTCTTCTTTAAATGTCTGGTAGAATTCAACAGTGAATCCATCCAGTCACAGGCTTTTCTTTGTTGGGAGGTCCTTTATTACTGATTCCATCTCTGACTTGGTTATGTGTCTGTTTAGTTTTTATGTCTTCATAGTTCAATTTAGGTAGGTTGTATGTGTCCAGGAATCTATACATTTCTGATAATTTCCCAGTTTGTTGGCATACAACACTTTATAGTAATTTCTGATGAATCTTTTTATTTCTGTGGTGTCTGTTGTTACATTCCCCTTTTCATCTCTAATTTTATTGAGTTGCATCTTCTCTCTCCTTTTTTTGGTTAGTTGGGCCAATGGTGTGTTATTATTGACTCAACTCCCAAGTTTACACTAAGGTTGGTTCTCATGGTTCTAGCAGTCTGAGGTGTCTGTGTCCTCCATTTCTCTTGTTCTGTTACTTTTCCAATGGCCTCTATATTTTCATTTATACTCCTAATTATAACCTGACTCATCACTATCTCCATTTTAATTCACTGTTATTTGTGGAGACCCTGTTGAACTGGAGGTGAAGAATGGGAGAAGGAAAAGTTTGTATCAACATATGCTTCAACTCATTTTTAAGTCAACCTGAATCCTTGAACTTTTATCTCTCCTATTCTCCCTATTTATTTTAGTAAAACTAGCAGGGATTAGAGTTGTCTGGATGCCCCCTTTACGGGTCTTGTAAGGTCCTGATGGTTGCCTTTGGAGGATGTGACTTTGTTATGAAGGACACCCTAGGTATATTTCACAATGGTCACTTTTCCACCTGAGTATTTCCAAAAGGGCATTTTCATGCTATCCTGTGCCCACAAGGGATTTTCAATTGAGCTTCACCATGAGAATCTGGTGGACTTGTGGAGCACAAACATATGGAAGTGTGGTGACCCCTGTGAGATTGGAACCCCCTGGAATTGTTCTCAAGTAGGTGCACTCAGCCATCCACATTCCCATTTATGTGTTTCTGTGAGCAACAGGTTCCAGTGACCCCTGCTTCAACTATGCTGATTTCAGCTGTGCTTCTCTGCATCTGTCATCTGCAGACAGAAATTTCAGGGTGGCAGCTTGATACATCTAAGTTGTGCCTTTTTGAGGTTTGTCTCTCCCTTTCTATAACACCATTGTGTATCACTAAGAAGTAGATAGCAGAAGATGAAGCAGGTATCTCTGTACCTCAGTGTTCACAGCGAGCAGAGAGTAGAAACAAAAAAACTGGATTATTTCCCAGTATTTACAAACAAATGGAGGAGTAATGACAATGTGGTATATGAACACAGTGGAATCATTATAATATGTAAAAATGAATTAAAGCTTTATACCACACCATGGATGGACATGGTAACACATGACACTTACTGAAATAAGGTGGACACAGAAAGACAAACACTGCATGTTTCCATTACAATGACATGTATACAATAGGCAAATTCAAAGGGGCTGGAAGTACAGATTAGTTGGGGATGGAAAGAGGGGGAGTTACATTTCTTCTTTTATAGATGCAGAGATTAGATTGGATATTATGACAACTGTTGGGGTACACAGGTGTTGTGCTTACACACCACAGCCAAGTAATTCATGCCACTGAAATAATATACAATAATAAATGTCTACTTGCCCACAGCAATTTAAAAATACCTGAACGGATAATGGCAAATGTAATACTGCTTATGTAGATTCATAGAGGTAAATGATCTTGAAACACATCTAGAAGTGGGGATTTCAATGGCCTACAAAATGGTCAGGAGCAATGATGAGACATCATCAAGGAATCAGTGCACTATAACATTCGCCTATTGCTAAACTGACTGCTTCATAATCATTTGGTTGCTAGTAGTAAGAAAGCCAAAGTTCCCCTTCTCATTTATTTTCTGCTCTTCTTCTTGGGTTTTTCATTCACTAAGGTGGATGGCCCAGCATTGGCACATGTGCAGTTCCCAGCCCACATCAGGTGCCCTTCCTGCTACTTGTGGGTACAGGGCTGGCTTGTCTTTTTCTTGCTCTGTTACTTAGTGCAGTACAGAACTCTTGACGTTGTTCACTGCTCACCAACACCCCCACATAGCCTAGTCCCACGTCCACAGCAATCAAGTCTCCCTGCCTAACTCATCCACAACACCTGACAGTTATCCTATGGTTCTCTTAGCTGCCCCTGAGCACCTGGTGGAAGAGATAAGGAGAGATGGAGCAGATGAGGAGGCCACATCTCTTGGCCAGGTATGACTATGGTTTTTGGTCAGGAATGTCATTTGTATACAATCACTATTCTTATTATTTGAAAGGCAGAGTTACACTGAGAGAGGGAAGGGAGTGAAAGATCTTCCATCTAGTAGTTCACTCCCCAGATGCTTGCAAAGGGCAGGATGGTCCAGCCCAAAGTCAGGAGTCCAGTGCTCTATCCAGACCTCCCACAGGGGTTATATGGACCCAAGTATTTGGGCCATTCTCCATTGCCTTCTCAGGCACAATAACATGGCATCATATTGGAAACCCAGCCACCAGGACTCAAACTGGCACTTCAATATGGACTGTTGGCAGTGCAGGCAGCAGTTCAGTTCACTGTGACAAAGCAATGGGCCCAGTCAATGTTTTTTTTCAGATATAAAAATCTGAACACATACATTGCAGATACCTTCCACAATTTATTTGTTGGGGGAACATCCAGTGCATGTCTATTATAAAGTGAGACATGACTCAAGAGAGTCTTCATTAAATGACAGCAACAGTTACAAGGTATGTGGTATTGGGCATTTTCCACAATAGCTGTTTTGCATATGTTAAATTTTTCACTTATTTATTTTAAAGAATTATTCTTTATTTGAAAGGCAGAAAGACAGAGAGACAATGAAAGATCTTAAATCCTCTGGTTAACTTCCTACATGGCTATAATAGCCAGGGCTGGACCATGTGGAAGCCGGGAGCCAGGAACTCCATCTGGGTCTCCCACGGGTTGGTGTGGATTCAAATACTTGGGCCATCCTCCACTGCCTTTCCAGGTACATGAGCAGGGAACTGGCAGCATCGGGCCTTATTTTCTGTGAAAAGCTCACATCTTGCACACGACTGTCATCTATGCTTTATTTGTGGGCAATTGCCTTATGTACGGTATACCATCAAGTTTCCCAAAGTCAGCAACAGAAGAGACCTGTGCAAACAGTATCTGCTCTTATAGTGACTTCCTTTCTCTGACTGCAGGTGGACTCAAGATCCAGTGAAAATTGTAAGTATTCTAGAATGCCTCAGTTGCTGAACAACAACTGAAGCGATGAGAAAGTGGGATCTTCCTGCCTGTATTCTTCTGGACATGCAACCTGATTCCAGCTTCCTGGTGGATTAATAAGATTGGGGGTGTGGTGAAAGAAACAGATAGACTAGCCCATAGCTACAGGAATCTAAGATAGGACCTGGAAGTGTCTATGTCATTCAGATGGAGTGGGTATCCGTGCATCAGTATGGTGAAGTTTTTAATGAGTGAGTGTGTATGTCATTTAAAGTGCTTGCATGTGTATATGTGTACATATTTCCATGAAAAATGTGTTCCCAAATGCACAACTGAAGGTTCAATTCTAAAAAACAAAAACAAAAACAAAAACAAAACAAAAAAAAAACACAAAGAACCTGATCACCCTCTGCACATTATGTAAGTGAGCTCATTCAACCCTTGCCCCACTAGTGTCTGAAGGGTAGGTTACAATTCCATGGCGTGCATATACATAGAGAGAGAGAGAGAGCTGGAAAATGTCAACATGATTTGATCATCACACACTGTCTGCATACAATGAATTCTTATGCTATAATCCATAACTATATACCATTATAGTAATAAAAACAGTGAGGTCAGAAGAAAAGTTTCAACATAATGACTGGTGCTCATTTTTAAATGGTAGAATTTCAGCATTTGAAAATCTTCTTTATTGACTTGTGCTGATACCTAGGGATTGGCAATAAATGAACATGATGCTTTGCCTACAATTGAGTTCTTCTCCCACTAAAGGTTGCTTTTAATTAAGTTCAGAAGCTCATAGAGGAATGACACACTCAAATAAAATAAACAGATGTTGATCCCTGAGTAGAAGTGACCTTGGGAGATCAACAGTAGCAGTTTAGCTTGGCTTTTCAATGGGCAGGAGTCATCCTAGAACTATTACTGAAATACAGCAACCATGGTGATATTTACCCCAAATAGTTTCAATGAATAAAGCTGCCTTGAGCTCAAAAGCTTAAGGCTCTGTTTCTCATGTCTTTCACATTCTTTTCCTTTGCCTTAGCCATCACCCCATGCCCATGTCCACCAATGCTCCCTGATGCACCAATATACTGACAGTCACCGTATGTCTTTTTAGTGCCCCTTGAGGATGCATGGGAGGAGCTTCCTGGTGACACGAAGGATAAAGAAACTCCAGAGTATACTGAAGTAAGGTTACCTGCCTTCCACTAAAATAGAAATCCTCCTTCCTTGGCTTCTTTCTTTCTCAATCATATAAAGAGGAGCAAAATCTGAATTTGGAGAGGGTCCATGATATACCCTGTGCCCAGTGAGTGTAACTGAAAGGGAGAGTTTACACAAAGAGAAAGCTGACTCTGGACACAGTGAAAAAAAATTACTGCCAGGGCTAGACCATAGCAAGCTTCTCTCAGCAGGATTTACTCATCCTTCAAAAAAATTTATAATTTCCAAACAAAGTAGACTGGAGAGACACGTCCCCCATGAAGAGCTCATGTCTGTTGGCATGAGTATCACTGCTCTGCTCATGTCTTTGGATTCCCTCTATATGACCACTCTCTCATACATGGTTTCCCAATGTTACTAAGGGAATTAAAGAAATGTGCAAAGGGCAAACAGATTGACCTGATCCTCATGGTGCCGTTTTCTAATTACAGGTGATCTCAATAAGAACAGCAAGTGGTATGTATTCTGGAATCGCTTACTCACTGTAGTATGAATAGTCCTGATTATAGCACAGATGGGACTATCTTGGGGGCTTTAGTGTGGAAGGGCACCTGATGCCCAATTCCTGCTATAAAAGAGGACTGGAATCTGGTAATTTCCTGATGAATGGTAATGATCATTTACTGGTGTCCCAGGAAGATACTGGCTTGTGTATGGGAGTGGTAATTTTCTATGTAGGTATCCATGTGACATAATCCTGAGTGTATGACTTTGGCAGTTTCTGTGTATTACCCTAGTTATGTTCCTCTGAAGTCACTATCAATATCTCAATAAAAAAGCAATCATATAGGTTACAGTATGGTTACAGGAACATGTATATAAACAAGAGTGGAATTGTACACTTCACTGGGTTCTGTTCCTTATATGCCTAATAGATCTTGGTCATTCACATCAGTTTATCTAGGAAAACATCCCAGCAAACCCAGAGCAATCTTCACCTAGCTGTATAAGGACAAAACAATGTTTCAGAAGCACAGGGAATATATCAGCAGCACCATGAGGCAATAATACATCTCACTCCTCAGGAGGCCTCTTGCCTTGTGTTGCTAGCTTGCTCAGCATATTTCCCTTTTCACACTTCCCCGTTCATGAGTCTTCTCTGGGAAAGATATCCTCTGAATTTATCTGTACAACCCACAGTTCTGGTAGAAATATGGGAAAGAGGAGCCATCAGATAGATGTGGAGGAATTCTGAGACCTAACGTTGCCCTTCAATTCATGCTGCTAAGATGTCATCCATTAGCCTAACCATGGTATCTGTGTGTTATGTAAGAAATGTGGCAAAATTCAGAGACAAATGAGTTGGGGTTAAGATTTGACTGCCAAAGGGGACTCTTGGCTTCCTTTTCGGAGGGCCCTTGGGTGCCTGTGCACTGCAAGGTGGGAAAATGTCAACTCAGTCCTGGGTCCGAAGGACCCCACAATATTCCTTCTGAGCCTCCCAGTGGAAATTGGTTCCAGATTTCTTTGGAAGGCATTTCCAAGGAAAGAATTCAAGGTTGTGGTGTGAGGTCCATATGAACACAAAAGGAAACAAAGGATACTGTGGGATTCCTTTGGGAGAATGCTTTCTGGGGAACAGCATTGCATTTTCATAGAATTAGATGGTCTCTAACTGTCAGGATGTTTCCCACAAAGTACTGAGACTGCTTCTCTGACAAACATTTACTAGTGTAACTCACAGATTATCTACCCCAACGATATTTACTTATAATCTTTCATCTCTAGATCACTGTGCTCCCATGGTTCTGAAGGGTCACACTGCTGGGAGGGCTAAAAAGAAAAAAAAAAAACTGTGGCCAACAGCGAGTCTATGATGCATTGGAGGAAGCTTCCCCATGTGCTCTATGCGAAAGAGCAGAGCACAGCTTTGGCTGGTCCCTGGCAGAGGGCAAGCTTAGAGGCAGAAAGAAGATACTAGGACATTCACGCCATGGCAGGCAGCAGGGATCCCATGATTTAATTACCAGGAGAATCAGTTCAGCAGCATCACTTGGGAAAATAGAAGGAAGATGATTTCCCCATTCTGAGTGAAAATGAGCAGGACACATCCTTGATGCTAGCTTGAGCACTGTCCAGATGTCTTCTTAATGGCCTGGTAAGAGGAGGTCATTCCAATGTCAGTGTCTTCCATCTTCATTTCATGATGGAAAAGACACACAGAGAACTTGCTGAGGGTAAGATAATAGGAGGCATGTCTCTATTTCTCTCCCCAGAAGGGCAGGGCATGACTCACCAGAGATGGATTTCAGGTTCAGGCCAGATAAAGAGAGGATCCCAGGTCTGATCCTTTGGGGCCTGAACAGGGAACAGGATTTTGGAAATCACCTCACAATTATTATCCATGCAGAAGCATAGAATCTGGAGGGGCCATCCCACCTCAGGGCTATCAGAGCTGCAGCACACTGCAGTAAGAGGACAGGTGGGGAGGGGCATGGGCACCAGCACAGGGCAAGCTCAGCACAATGATGGGGTTTATGTGCCCTTCCTGCTCCTCTGTAATTTAGAAGCACTGGAAAGTCCTAGAGTTCCCAGGGCCAAAGTCCATCTGTGTTCTAATCTTGTGTACAGGAAGCCTGGCCAGAGCTGGTCTGTCTTCTTCAGACATTGCCATCCACAGCCTGGCTCTTGGCTGTCCTTCTAGGGACCCATAGGCAGACTGAGGAATATATCCCTGGTCTGGGATGGAGCACAGGGATGGAAAGTTTTATTCCTCACTTTGCAGACACTGTTGGACTATACAACAGGCCGATTACCTGTCCAGGCTCTGACCCAAGTCAGGTGCAATCAGAATGAGCTACTGAAAAAAGTGTTCTTCCTGCACAATTTGTTCCAGCTGCTCACAGAATGCTCTCTCTTAGCCTGGGACAGGTCCATTCTCCAGTTCATACAACTCAGAGCATGCACATTATGGCTGGGGTTTGGGGTTTTCAGATGCAGGCTGGAGGTATCATCATTCAGTGTATTAAGGAAAGTGAGATGTTAAGAGGTGGTGCCTTCAGCTCCTCTCCCTCACTGGAAGGCTGGAAGCTGTGGTCAATGTCTGCCTGAAGGTCAGGTCCACAGAGCCAAGGAAGGGTCTGAGAGCACAGAGGAAGGGGCAGGTTCATGTTGAACAATCCAGGATGTGCTCAGGTTGAGGGGAGGAATAGGAAAGACTATCTGTAAACATTTATTGTCTGTGTTTGTGTCTCTTAAGATTGGGTCTTGCAGAGCATTTCTGATTCCAACAGTGAGGATGAAGCCTCTTCAGGTAGGAGCAATACCCACAAATCCCAGAGAGTCAAATTAGGGGAACGATTGGATTATCTGCTGCTTTGGACTCCTAAGAGGACATATTAACTCAGGAGGAAAAAAAGACATTGTATGTAGACATCTGATTTGTTATTTTTATATTAATTGTGGAGTAGGAAGACATTTTATGCCCATGAGATTGGAGCAAGCTGAATTTTTAACAATCATTTCTTGCTTGACTATTTAAATGTTCACACTTGCTTAATACTGACCATCCCTGGCTTTACCATTGCAAAGATCAAATCCCCTGCATTGTGATAGGATAGCACTGCCTGCATATAGAGTACAAGAGATGTTTGAGTTGTGTGTTGACCATTATGTTAGTCCATTTTAGGTTGCAACACAATACCTAAGATTCTCTAATGAATTAGAAACAGAAATTTCTTTCTTATCAAGGTTGGCAGGTGAAAGACCAAGATGTGTCTGAGGAAGGGCTCTTTGTTGCATCCTCAACTCACTTGGCAGAAGGCAGAAGGCCATGGAATACAGTGGGACACCATCTCTCACACACACTGACCTGTACTCACACAATCCTTGTAGCAAGTGCCAGGTGATAGTGAGTAGTGGACCCTCCCCCTCTGTACAGCCAGTAGATAGAACAATTCTTGTGTGCTCTATCCTCACTGCCTACTTCCAGTTTACAATCCCAGTCTCTCACTCCCAGGGTTGGCCAAGTTAAAGAATACTTCCTCTGAGTTGACTGGGGAGGCCCCAGCAACTTAGAATTGTGAGGGCAAAGCATTAGTCTGAGTTCATCTTGGATTCTCCATCTCACCCAAGTCTGGAGTAGGCTTTATGACAGGCTGTTATCCAGTTGCTACTGGAGATACTGCATAGCTGTACAGGCTTCCCAGTGGATGTGTCTTAGGGGATTCTGGACTGGAAGTACACACTGGCCCTCATGGTTCTGCTGACCTCATCCCTTGGAATGTACTGGTCTCAGTGGATGGTCTCTCGGCACCAGGGCTGTGTGTCACTTTTCCCCTCAGATGCACTGCTCCAAACACACCAAGCTGCCTTGTTCACCTTCTAGTCATACCCAGCAGATTCCATGTCCTCAGGCATGCCAGGAGTCCTACTTCCCAGGCCATCTACTGCTCAGTGAAAACTCTAGAAAGTCCCATTTATTGATATGGCCAAGAATACACCTGCTATGGAGTCTCTGTTGCTTCCTTGGCAGACTACCAGAATTTGAACAAATTAAATTTCCACTCCTTATTGGGGCATCTTTTCAAATGGGTCAGGTAACATAGTATTGCACTGATGATTAAATATTTCCAAACTCCACAAGGTTAACCCAGATATATGGTGTGGGTGCTTGTTACCTTTCCAGGACCCAACAGGAGACCATGGCACTCACTCCCCATATAAACAGTGGTCTTGGTATATTGCCGTGCATGGTAATAGATTTTTAAAAGATTTATTTATTTGAAAGGCAGAATTACAGACTGGGGGGGGGGGGCAAAAATAGATCTTCCATCCAATGTTTCAGTCCCTACATGACCTCAATGACCAGGCTGGGCCAGGCTGAGCCAGGATTCTGAAACTCCATCAGAGTCTCCCAAACAGCAGGCAGGGTCCCAAGCACGAGCCATCTTATACTGCTTTCCAAGGCATATTAGCAGGGAACTGGATCAGAAGTGGAGAACCAGGGACACCAATCAGTGATCCTATGGGGCAGTCACCACAGGTGGCACTTTAAACTGCTGTACCACAATGCCAGCCTCAGGTGGCAGTATATCATTATCTTGGGCTCCAAAGCTCCCATCACAGACAATAATATGATTGGTGGAGGTTGACCAGAACAAAGGGAATGGACAATAATTATGAGACAAAATTGGGGAAACATGAAAGATGGAAAACAATGTGTTACACAGGTTGACACAGGGACCATGGCTACCTAAGGGAGGAACAAGGTGACACTTCCTAGCCACTTTTATGGGAATCTGAGGGCTGAAAGAAGAGGTCAAAGTTCAGAGATCCTCTCATTACAAAGGTGAAGCCACCCAAGCCCTGCAACAGGGGTGTAGAGACGGAGCTCCAAGAGGGTCCGAAGGTTGGCCTACATCATCCAACCAGCAGCAGGGGTCCAAGTCCTCACCTCAAGTCTAACTCTTCCCTTTCCTTCTCTCTGGCAACCTCATCACTCCCTGCTCCTGTGCAATCAGAAGGCTACAAGGGAGCATCCGAACTTTCTCTTGGGAGCAGCAATCTGGGTGTAAGTGATTTCCACATTCATCGCTTTCTGATTCTTTGGCTTTCTTGCTCAAAAGCTCCTATTCCTTTGTCTCCCTCATTCCCTCCTCAACAGAGTTGATGATTCTCATCCTGAAGGACCTGGTGTCATCCAGGCAATTGATATAATAGCAGTGTGGATGCTGATCCAATCTCTCTATAGCCCCCCCATTTGATCAGCCTTGTCATCACTCCTGACCCCAGACTGCCCTATGAAATGGTGCTGAGCAACCTGGCTGGCCCACACAGGGAACTGGCCTGGGGACAGGCAAGCTGGGTCCCAAACTTGGTGGGAGGGATGACTCCAGGGAAGTCTGAATCTGTCCTTAGTGTCTACCAAGACAAGTCAGACAGGTCTTTTCCTGCAATGCCTGCTTCAGGAAACTCACTCTGGTCTCCTTCCAGCTGTCCACATGTTCCCTTGATGTTAACTACAGTCAAAGCCTTCAGGACATGGAGGAACTAGACAAAGAAGCACAGGAACTGTGATTCTGAAGCAGGTAGACAGGGGTCAGGGAAATCAGGGCATAGATTCCATTGCTTCACATTCTTTGTGACACCTCAGGGATGACAACAAAATGGAGCCCAGAAGTGGAGAGACTGCCATCGAGCTTGACCTGGAGAGTGGAGATGAATGGATTTTCAGGATCCACACAGGTTAGTGAAGAATGTACCCTGAGGTGGTCCCATGGAGCACATCCCCATTCCATGGAAGCTCCTAGAGCTGCTAGGAGGACTTTTGCTTTCATCTGAAGGGAAGGCTGGAGGTGTTAGCAGGATTGGCAGGCAAATGACTTTGGAGGGGGCTGTTAGTTGTGTTGTTAATGGGAAGAGCTGCCATAGTTGTTGAACATCTCCCTCTACAAGATGCATCCCTACCTGCCCATCCTGAAGTCAACAAGGAGCCTCACTGGTGTGGGGAAACACAGGGGGTTGCCCCTGACCACATCCAACTCAGGATGATTAGGAAGAGGCAAGACAGAAAGAGGAAACTTTGAGTGCCTTCTCACACCAGGAAGAGAGCCCAGTATACCCACCTTTGTATCTTTGTGGCTACCCACCCCATCCTGACATCACATAAGAGCTCACACAGAATGCAAGAGCTGTGGGGATTTGTCCAGACCTTTTGGGGCCCTCAGCCTCCTTTCTCAGAGGCTGAGGATAGAGGCTTTTTAACATGCTGATTGTTTTATTTTTGTGGTTATAAAGTCTTCTATCTTCCTGGCAAACTTAATTGTCAGCAAATAAGGCAAAGCTCACTTTGAAGAGTGGCAGGAGCAGGGCAACAAGTCCCCAGTGTGCTCATTTGCACTGATTTTATACTTCAATTACAAATACACACTGGATATACAACTCTTTCAAAAGAAATGTCATCCATCACTTTTTCCATGCTGAAATATACCAAAGCAATAATGGTTGGGTTTTAATGCCACAAAATAATTCTTTGCCAATAAAATCTCCAAGATGACTTCCACATGGAGGATAGAAAGAACTTCCGCAAGATTAGGGAAGGAAACCAAAGAGCTCTGTGCAGTTGTCCATAATTAACATGCAGGTTACAGGCCTTTGACCTGTGGGGTAAGGACTGAAAAGGCAGGGTCAGGACTCCCATTCTGTGTCATAAGACCTCCTGCTCCTCACAAGACCCAGGGGAGTGGGCCTTGGATTTTTAATCCCAGTGGCCCAGAGACCTAGCCTTTCCTGTACATCAGGTTCACTGCCAAAGTGGCCAGTCCCCTGAAGGATGCCCAGGTGAATGCTCAATGGGAATTCATAATTATAGGACATCCATACCCCAAACAAATGGGCCTCAGTGCAACATGGCCCTGACTGCTGTGCATATCAGGACCTAGGGTTACCTCAAAGGGCTTTTGAGTACTGCACACCCATCCTGTTGTCCCTACCCCTACATCATCCTTGTCCCTCCCACTGATCCCTGCACCCATGTCATCTTTGCAGACATTTTTAGCTCCTTGGATGATTTTGGTGTGGAGTACTGGGACGCAGAGGAGCTGGAGTTTCCCAAGCCACCGGAAACTTGAACCATACAGGAGGAGACAACTTCAGAAACATCCCTCCTCACCAGTCCTCTGCTAGATTTGACATTAAATTCTTGTCACCCAGTACTAGTGATTTTCACATGCTTTTATGTCAAAGAAAATCCATTATAAGAAAACACCTTTAGCAAATGTAGAACTTAAAATGACCAGAGAGCAGTCACCCTAGTGAATCCCACCACCATTAATGCCTCAAGAGGAATCTAGTTTGGTCTTCACTGAAGAAAGTCACTGCCAGGTTAGCTGTTTCACTCTGTCCTTACAGTAATGACTTTCTAGGCATTTTGTCTCACATCAGTTCCTTCCTCTGGAAGGGATCATAGGGTCCATCGCAGATCTCTGAAAACCCCTCTTTCAACTTAACCTGATTATTTGTACTTTATAGAAAGGCCTGATATATAAGGGAAAATGTCCCCGAACTTTGTGAATCTCAATTTATTCCCTTTATATGGAGGGTCAGTATTAGTATCTCTGAGATTATGGAGTTATTTTCAATCATGTCTACAGAATTATTTTCTCAGTGTGACTAGTTAGCCTTTTCTTATGGGTCACCATTTCATTCATGGGATCATTAAGTTTTAGATTCTTTTGATTTCTTTGAATCAGCAAGTTTAGGAGTTTTTTTCCTTATTTAAATTTGTGTCATTTGAGTTTAGAACTAAAAACTTCCACTTTACTTTAACATCAACCTTATTTCAGAAAAATTTGATTTCAGATACCAAATTTTTTTTAGTTAAGTAGTGATTGCTACGCATTTGAATCCCTTAGACTATTAAACAGGTACACATAAGTTCAGATTCACCTAGGCCCACAACTCCAGCAGAAATAAGTTTTCTTATTATTATATATATATAATACATATATATTATATATATTATATATATTATATGTATTATATGTATTATATATATTATATTATTATTATTCAAGCATATACATCAGGCTTACCATGAACTCTTGTGTTTGAAACAGAATTGCCCAGGATCACCCTTATTGATTTCTCCTTTGTTGTCTTTAAATGCATTATCTTGGAAATAAAGTCTCAAAACAAAAGAATTCTTTGAAATTTCTGTGCTGATGTAAAAAATTTCATGTGCCGGAATAAAAACCTGTCATGCATAAAATATCATGAATCCAATTCTTGATCAATTAAAGATGTACAAACATAGACACATACACACACACACACACACACAGAGAGAGAGAGAGAGAGAGAGAGAGACTACAGACTGGGTGGCTTGGGCAATACAATGTTGATCATATACTCACATACCAGGAGTTCATGAATGATCTTCTGGCTTCCTGTAGCCTGGGGATGTTCTACTGCTCACTATCTATGTATACCCCATGGTAGAATGGTTGAGCCAGGCCCACAGTTGCATCATTATTTTCAAGATTTATTTATTTATTTGAAAGGCAGAGTTACAAAGAGAGAGAAAGAGAGAGAGAGAGAGAGATCCCATTCACTGCTGGTTCACTGTCTAAATGGCCACAATAGCTGGGACTGGGACTGGGAAAGACAGAAGCCAGGAGCTTCATCTGGACCTCCCACATGGGTGTAGGGGGCCAGGCACTTGGGCCATCTTCCACTGCTTTCCCAGGTGCATGAGCAAGGTGCTGGATCAGAGGTGGAGCAGCAGGTCATAAACTGGTGGCCATATGAGATACCAGTGTTGGTGGTGGCAACATATCCTATGATGCCAAAACATTAACCCTCAGAGCTGCATCTTAACCCCACCTCCCCACATATATACACACACATGGGCATCCCTTGATAGCAAAAGACAAGATTGATACCATACAGGCTCTTCAAGCTTCTGTTACCCTGCAAGCATGTAGGGGTGAACTGACCCCAAACATTCCAGGCACCAGTTGGCAAGATCCATGGATGACATGGTGTATAACTGTGACTTCAGAAACACAGGCATGGAATGCAGTGGAGGCACTGGGCTGGCCTCCTGATGCACTTGCGTATGATGCAGATAGTTCTGAGGCATCAGGTCCAGAAGTGATGATAAAACTGGATGGAACAGGAGCTACAGTCTTAGACACAGTGAGCAGCAGTCCAGAGAAGTAACTTCCTTGGAAAACAGCTGAAAATCACTCATGTTAAGCCTCACATATGCTTGGAGGGATATTATGGACCTTTGGCTGGTTTATTGGCTATTCTAAAGGGACATGTGGGAGACAACAAATCCCCACATCAGAGGCTGAGGTAGAAGCACAAGAATGGGTCTAATAAAGGACCTTCTGTTGGTGAGTGGGTTATCTCCCTTGTTGGAGGGCACAGGGATGTGAACTTCTATGCATAATCTAAGATCAGGAGATAGGGACAGACTGAGTTTCTAGATCAGCCATGAGCCCCTGGACCTCATTTCAACAAGATTTCTGGATGACTACTGGTTCATCAATGGGAATTTCAGTCCTGCAAGGGATACATAGCAAAAGTAATCCTCTTGGACACATTCCTCCCTTGATGTATTTAAGGAAATGTGTGAAAATACTGAATGAATATTTAAAGGCATGTATATAACTTCATAAATACCTCTATACTTTGAAAAATAATGTTGTGGGGCTGCGCTCTGGTGTAGTGGGTACTGTTGCCACCTATAGGGCTGGCATCCCATATGGGTGCCGGTTCAAGTCCTGGCTGCTCCACTTCTAATGCAACTTTGCCTGCTCCCAAGTGGTTGGGCCCCTACACCCTCATGGGAGACCTGGATGAAACTCCTGGCTCCTGAATTCTACCTGACCCAGCCCTGGCTGTTGCGGCAACCTGGGGAATAAAACAGCAGATAAAGATCTACCTCTACCCTCTACCCTCTACCTCTACCTCTCCTTCTCTGTAGCACTGCCTTTCAAATACATAAACCTTTTTTAAAAGAGAAAAAAGATAAAGTTGTTTCTTACTTGTAAAGCACTATCTTTCCTTCCAGGATGTTTCCCTCTCAAAGGAAGGAGGAAGTCAGGACTACCTTTAATTTACAAATGTGTACACCACAAACACATAAAAACATATGTATCCTAGAAATAAATCCCGATAGAAACCAATCCATAATACCCAGGTACATGACTTTCACAATACGGTGGACATACATAACTAATATACACAGCCCTCAAGGAGTTCATACAAAATCAGACACAGACACACTCATGCTCTTCACATAGGGGCCATTGAGCTCTCCTCTTCTGTTCTGGAAAGCATGGGGGTCAGAAACACCCGGAATGACCCTTTGCTGATATTTCCATTCACCAAGGATGTCACCAATCACCATGGGCATGTCAGTGCATCAACATCAGTGGAGAATTGGCCTCTCTTTCCTAAGAAACCATGGCCACTCATTTTTAGAAGGAATACCCACAGTTTGAAAAACTCATGGTACTCAAAGACTTTGGGGTCAACAAGGGTAGGTGAAGGCTTGCCTCTAACCCAATTTGTTCACTCATTCAGTGATTCTGGTGAGATTATCTTGTAGGTAGTATACCTAGGCACCAGGTCAGAGAGCACAATGCTGGACGGATGGTCCTAACACAGGGCAACCAAAATGGGGTTCCTTGGGGACTTCTCAGAGCTCAGCACATGGCACAGGCCTGAAGGCTACACACTCGGTGAAAGCCACTTCTGGTCCAAGCAGCATGTCCTAGAAAGACTGCCCAGGAGAACTACAGGGCCAGCTAACTGACTGTCTTGGAAACACCTGGAGTCCACATGCTATATGCTCCCCCACCTTTGGAAAGGCACTTAGGATCCATGGCTGGTTACCACCCCTTTCTGACAATACTTCACATGAAATATACTCCTCACCAGGTCAGAGGCTGGATGTCTGGCCTGAAAGCCCTGGTGGAAAGTATAAGTAGAGTGTCTAATTTAGGGTCCACCAATCCTAGGCCAAGACACTTGGCAAAACTGTTGGAGGTGTGTGCACATATAAATTGCCCATGGACAAAACCAGGAGTCAGGACCATGGGTCAACCCTAGTCCCCTGTTCATTAACCTTTCCTTGCTTCAACAATGACAGGTGGAAACTCACATCATGTCCATAACAAAAGTTAAAACTAGACAAATCCACATTATAGACACATCTGTAAATGTGTATACGTATTGAACAAACCTCTGAGGAAGCATACATAATTGTGTATATATTCATATTTGTCTACAAAACACAGTCAATTGTTCCTTTAACTGTGGAGCTGTATGGGATGATATGACATTGCAGATGGGAAAAATTTACTACTGTCAATATTTCTAGAACTGTAGACATTCAAAAATACATGCAAACATATATGTCTCCAAAATGAGAAACAAAAAAAAAGGAATCCAAGAATCTTAAATCCACATAACAAGACAATGTACAAATACAAACAACTATACACAAAACACTGGGGAACACAATCTGACAAACATAGACACATGCATAATGTATATAGACTATTTGTCCAGGAGGCATTGGGTCCTCTACACCTCACTGGCAAGCTTGGAGCATAAGACACCTGGAGACCCTTCACTGCCAATTCCAGGGGCCCTTAGTGCATACCAATCACCAGGGCCTTTCCACCAAAATAGCCTTGACAACAAGAATCTGAATCTTATTGGGGAGATGGTCACTCTTTCCACCAAAGAACACATCCTTTGATTCAGCCATGAGCCTGAGTGACTCAGAGTCCAACAGAACTAAAGTTAGGCCTCTCTGTGGAGAATTTTCTCACACAGAGAGCTATGTTCTGACTTGGAGCTAGTCCTTGTAGGCCTGAGCTCTGGTGACATAGGCTGGTGGCACAGGTCTGCCATGTCATAGAGCCCTGACGAAACCTTAGGACTTCCAAGGATCTCCTTGGATGTTTATGGCCCCCATGGCTTCCATTACAGGAAGGGAGATGGTCAGCCAAGGGCTCCAATGACCTCAACCCAGCCAGGGTTCTACACTTCTGGCCCATGATGGGCAGCTTCTGTTCTGTATGCTATTCATAGCTAAAATAGTGTTCTTGGAGAAACATACACTTTAAAATATGCATACACATTGAACAAACTCCTAAAGATACATACTTAACTCTCTATTTGTACCACTCTATAAACATAGGAAATGGTTCCTTTACCTGTATAGTTGTATTCTTGCATCTAGGATGCTTCAACTCCCTAGGAGAAAAGAGTACATTAGCACCATTATTTCTTTCTTTCTTTTTTTTCTGACAGGCAGAGTGGACAGTGAGAACAGAGAGAAAGGTCTTCCTTTTGCCATTGGTTCACCCTCCAATGGCCGCCATGGCTGGTGCGCTGCAGCCGGTGCACCACGCTGATCTGATGGCAGGAGCCAGGTACTTATCCTGGTCTCCCATGAGGTGCAGGGCCCAAGCACTTGGACCATCCTCCACTGCACTCCCTGGCCACAGCAGAGAGCTGGCCTGGAAGAGGGGCAACCGGGACAGAATCTGGCGCCCCGACCGGGACTAGAACCTGGTGTGCTGGTGCCGCAAGGTGGAAGATTAGCCTAGTGAGCCACAGCACCGGCCCACCATTATTTCTTTAAATGTATATAAACACAAATGCATACAAACATGTATACCACAGGAATAAGTAAAATAGGCAAACATCAGATTCCACATGTATGAGTAGAACAAGAACGTGAATATATACAAATAACTTAGATATACAACACAGTAAAGCACACACAAACTGACACACACAAACACACACATACACACATTTACTTCCTTGGTCTAGTGGCCATTTGGCTGTCCACTCCAGTATAGGAAATCTTGAGGGCATACAAACCCAGGAAATCCCTTCACTGACATGTCCATGGGAGCCTGGCAACACCAAGCCCAGGGACATGTCATTAAACAACCTATGGCAAATGTAGCTCACTGGGGAGCTGACTACTCTTTCCAAAGATGTCCACTAGGAGGAAAAGCCATCTTTTGGTTAAATCAAAGAGCTTAGAATCTCAAGTGCCAATGGGTCTGGCAGGGATGGACCTCTACCCTAAGAGCATTCCCTCACACTGTGTTCTCACTTCATGGAGACAGTACACATAGAAATTATACAACATGGCACCAGGATGGACAACCCTTCCAGTATGGGACTTCAAGGAGGATATATGGGGAATTACAGAAGCCAAGGAAAGCCTCAGACTCTGAACAAAATGCCTGATTACAGAGCTGGCTCTGCCTAGAACTCCTTTGTCCTAGAGAGGCCAATGTAGCTACCTGGAGGACTGGCTCACTGACTCACTGAGAAACAACTAGAAATCATGTATCTTAGGCCTCCCACATTGAAACCCTAGGACTCCCAGCACCAGCAGGATCCTGGCATTCTGGACTGCAGAAGGGTATTCAGGAGTAAAACAAAGCCTAGAGGACAAAAAGGAAATGGCAGATGACCATGACCACATGAAGTTTAAACATAATACACAAGCAGCATTAAAATAGCCAATGCTATAGGAATCATCTTGTGAATGCGCATAAGCAAAGGATGCTGTCTGCCCATTATGTGGTGCCCTAGAAACAAATGCGATTTCTGTGTTTCTTTAGAGAAATGTTTAAATAATACTAGCTTCAGCATAAACCTACAATAATAAGAAAATCTGAGAGGTGAGGACTTCAGGCATTCAGTGAGAGAAGGCACCTTAAATAAATTCCAGTATGTCCATAAACACAATACTCTGGATCTGTAGTTCATTTGTGCTTTAATGAGGAAATCATGGGTGATGAACATGGAAAAAGCAAGTTACATAATTTCCCCTGATTTAAAAATGGTATGCACATTTATTTTTAAAAAGTCACACGTGGACAAGCAAAGGCACTGAAGTAACTGAAGCAATTTCAAGAAATAGGAATTAAGTGCCTTTCATGTCAACACTTTCTATTGACTAATAAAGCCCACATAGTATTCTCAAAAGGATAGACACATTGGTCAATGCAGAACAGACACTCATCAAGTATGACCATACATTTCCACTTATAATCTACACACATAACCACAAACCAGTACTGAGGATGGCATATCTCCAAAGTCACATAGGATGTGCAAGACCACCACAATCTAAAACTACTTTCAAAGAATATATACATGTGGCAAAATACACCTTATTTCACTACAAAGCATATGAAAATATAAACACTAAATGCCATCTATGTCATGTCTTCACACTTGACTCAATCAAATACACCCACACTGTCCAAATTTACAATGCCAGGAGCCCCAGATATAACATTTCCTCAAGTAAATAATCTTCCTTGTTTCATTACTCCCATCATTTTCATTACTACATGTTTTTTCTATAGTAGAAGCTCGTTTGGGAACAGGATAGACAGTTTAGCCACCTGAAGCCAATAATATAGCACATGTAGGACCTTTGGTGATTTACTATTTTTGCACTTCACCTGGGAGTGTTTTATCAATTTTTGGAGCCACTAATTTCATCATAACAGTTAACATTAAGTCACTTACTATATCCAAATACCAAGCACCACTATTATTTATAGTTATAATCCTCCTAGGACTGGCATTGTGGCACAGCAGCTTAAAGCCCCAGCCTGAAGAACTGGCATACCATATGGGCACTGGTTGGAGTCCCAGTTTCTCCACTTCCAATCCAACTCCCTTTAATGCATCTGGGAAGGCAGAAGAGGATGACTCAAGTCCTTAGGCCCCTGTACCCACATGGGAGACCCAGAAGAAGCTCCTGGCTCTGGAATTTGGATCAGCTCAGCTCCAGTCATTGTGGCCATTTGATGAGTGAACCAAAGGATGGAAGACCTCTCGTTCTCTCAGTCTCTACTTCTCTCTGTAACTATGCCTTTCAAGTAAATAAAATAAATCATTAAAAAAAAAGAAAGGACTGGCACTGTGACAAGTGGGCAAAGTCACTGCCTGTACTTCCAGCATCTCATATGGGCACCAGTTCGAGTCCCAGCTGTTCCACTTCTGATCCAGCTCTAAGCTATGGCCTGGGAAGGCCCGGGTCTTGGAATCTTTCACCTGCATTGAACACCTGGAAGAGGCTCCTGGCACCTTGCTTTGGACTAGTGCAACTCCAACTTGGCCATTTGGAGAGTGAACCAGTAGATGGAAGACATTTATTCTCTGTCTCTCCCTCTATCTATAACTCTGCCCTCAAATAAATAAAATATTTTAAAAACAAAATTAAAAAAAAACACAAAGGAACAACTGGAGCACCTTATAACCCTTCCTTGTTAAAATATAAATAAAAATATTACGTAACATTGTCATGGCTTATTTATAGATTTAAATCTTTTATATCCTATGGCATATCCATTTCAACTACCATTCCAAGATGCTACATCATCCATTATAGAAAAAAACAACTACACTCTCATAACTACACACTAATAATTTTATTCTTAACTAGCTCTTGAATTCCTTACATTATTCCACCTATGTTAACAACCAAATTAACCCATAAGAAGAGCTACAGATGCCCAAGAAACAGATTTAATTGTCTTTTATTATTTATATTTTATTATTCAAATATTAATTGCCCATTCATAATTACAAATTATTTACATAGGATAGATGAAATTAACAACCCCTCTTAACCATAAAAGATACAAGACACCAACAATACTGAAGCTCTGAATATACAGATATGAGGGCTTAACCATGGGCTCTTTATATAATGCATACAAGATTTGAAACCAGGAGAATTATTATTGCATACAGTAGGTAATAGAGTTGTCATACCTATAGAAATACCAATCCATATATTACTTTCATCTGAAGATGGCTTACACCCATAAGCTGACACACCATTTGATCTAAAAACAAATTCCATCCCAAGATGCTTGCATGAAGCAACCTTCACATCTACTCCACTTGGTCTATACTATGACAATGCTCTGACATGTGTGGGTCCATATCTCCATGTCTTCAAACCAGGGCCACTAAAATACTTTGAAAACTGACAAATATCTGTGTTACATCTTTATGAATCTAGGTAACATCAATTTAATATTGAATGCAAAATATTTCTGTAATGAAATGCCACAGATGCACCAATATAATGAATTAATATGATCTCAATCAAATTAACAGTATTTATTTATCCAACTAAAATTCTAAATACACAACCCACAAACCCACATCAAAATATATTGAATCACCAAAGATTAAATTCCATAAGAAACAAAGTGAATAAAAGAGTATTCACCTTTTTTGTTATTCCCACAATAACAGGATTACACACTGTAATTATCATCTTATCCCCTAACATTTTATTCCCATCTCCCATCTGCCCAGCTAACAATCAATTCATCTACCTTCAACAGTGATTGGTTGGAACAGAATAGAAACACCGGAGACCAATCCAAACATCTATAACCAACTCATATTCGACAAAGGACCTAAAACCAACCACTGGAACAAGGACAGCCTCTTCAACAAACGGTGCTGGGAAAACTGGATGTCCACATGTCGAAGTATGAAGCAAGACCTCTACCTTACACCTTATACAAAAATCCACTCAACATGAATCAAAGAACTAGAGATGCGCCACGACACCATGAAACTAATTGAGAGCATAGGGGAAACCCTTCAAGATATTGGAACAGGCGAAGAATGCCTGGAGACAACCCCAGAGGCATGGGTAATCAAAGATAAATTAAACAAATGGGATTACCTCAAATTGAAGAGTTTCTTTACAGCAAAGGAAACAGTCAGGAAAGTGAAGAGGCAACCAATAGAATGGGAGATGTTATTCGCAAACTACACAACAGATAAAGGATTAACAACTAGAATCTATAAAATGATCAAAAAACACCACAGAATCAAAACAAACAACCCAATAAAAAATGGGCCAAGGACCTTAAAAGACATTTTTCAAAAGAGGAAATCCAAATGGCCAACAGACACATGAAAAAATGCTCAGGATCCCTAGCCATCAAGGAAATGCAGATCAAAACCACAATGAGGTTTCACCTCACTCCGGTTAGATTGGCTTACATACAGAAATCAACCAACAACAGATGCTGGCGAGGATGTGGGGAAAAGGGGACACTAACCCACTCTTGGTGGGAATGCAAAATGCTAAAGCCACTACAGAAGTCAGTTTGGAGAGTCCTCAGAAACCTGAATATAGCACTACCACAGGACCCAGCCATCCCACTCCTTGGAATTTACCCAAATGGAATTAAAGCGGAGAAAAAAAGAGCCATTTGCCCCTCAATATTTGCTGCAGCTCAATTCACAATAGCTAAAACATGGAATCAACCTAAATGTCCATCAATGGATGACTGGATAAAGAAACTATGGGATATGTACTCTATGGAACACTATATAGCAGTAAAAAACAATGAAATCCGGGCATTTACAACAAAAAGGAGGAAGCTGGAAAACATCATGCTGAGTGAAATAAGCCAGTCCAAAATGGACAAATATCATATGTTCTCTCTGATCGATGGCAACTAAATGAGCCTCTAAAATGATACCCATTGAAGTGAATGGACACTATGAGAGACAATGACATGATCAACCCTTGTCTAGACTGTTGAGGAACAACTTACTATTTTATTCCTTTTAGTATTTTTGTTGTTGTTGTTGCTCTGTTTGTTCTACATAAGACCACTGGTTGAGCTCTGTAATCAATGCACAATCATTCTTGGGCGTTTAAAATTAACAGAAAAGTGATCTCTGTTAAACATGGTAGTGGGAAGATGTATAGGTCGGCACATGCTCACTCGGACTTGCCTCCAATGGTGGAATGAGAGATGTGCCAAGGGATTTCAACTCAATCTTATCAAGGAGGCAGGTACCAATGCCAGCACACTTGGTTAAGTGATAAGTATAAGTACACAACCGATCAAAAAGATAGGGTAAGTGTGGAAGAGATATCACAAATAAGACCAGTGTAAACAAATAATGAAGGATAGAATTAAAAGGGAGAGAATGACCCTGCGGGGGAAGCACGACACACAGCAGACTCATAGAATGGCAAACACCCAAAACAGCACTCCTGCCTCAGAATCAACCCTTGGGACATTTGGATCTGGCTAAAAAGTCCATGAGAGTCTCACAGGCATAGAAAGCCATTACACGATGGCAAAAAAAAAAAAATCTAAATGAAAGATCCTGGTGAACAAGACCCCAGCAGAAGGACAGGCCATCAAGGAGAGAGGCACCTTTCTCTGAAGGGAGGAAGGAACTTCCACTGTGATATGGCCTTACTAAACAAGTTCAGAGTTGGTGAACTCAAGGGGCTTCCATAGCCTAGACAGCTCATAGCAAGTCTCGAGCGATTGCTGACATCATAAATAAGAGTGCCATTTGTTAAGTCAACAACGGGAGTCACTGGGTACATGCTCCCCATGTAGGATCTCTGTCCTTAATGTGTTTTACTATGAAACTTAAAAACAACACTACTAGTCGAACAATACCCTATACCTTGTGCAGTTGTGTGAGTGCAGCCTATTGAAATCCTTGCTTAGTATATACGAAGTTGATCTTCTGTATATTAAGGTAATTGAAAATGAAACTCGATAAAGGGGGGGATGGGAGAGGGAGTGGGAGAAGGGAGGAGGGCCGGGGGAGTGAGGGAGGTTGGGGGGAAGCCACAACAATACAAAAGTTGCACTTTGTAAATTCACATTTATTAAATAAAAAAAAGAAAAAAAAAACAGTAAAAAACAGTGATTGTTACAACTCATTCTTAAATAACAATCCATAGCACTGAAAGACAAACCAGGTCTCTAGAATCAATCTCATATTCTGTGATTCAAAAAATTGACTAAGACAGTTACGTTGTACATGCTCACACACAACTCAATTACTTATTAGCACTAGCTTTCATGCCTCAAGCAGAAGCAGTAATTACTGGCCTCTGCCCTAAAATAAAAGCATCATTAGCCATTTCCTCCCTCAAGATGCATCTGTCTCATTTACTTCTTTGATAGTAGTTATTGAAAGTATTTGCCTATTTATTAAGCATTAGCCCTAGCCATCCAATTAACATTGATAAAAAGAAGCAAAAATGTCCCTATATGATCTTCAACTATGATTACCAGAAGCCCATGTAGAGGCCTCTATTGCCAAGGCAATATTCTAGGAGGCTATGGCATAATATGAGCCACTACAATCTTAGATCCCTTAAACAGACTACAGAGCCTATTCACTTTTGAGGATCCCTATGAGGAAAATCATAACAAGCTCCATCTCGCTCTGTCAAACACATCTGGAATCACTAATCACTCTTTCATTAGTGAGCCACATTAACATTGATAATTGAGAGTTCTTATTCAAACATCATGAAAATTTACAAGATCTACAGCTCTAACACTGGCCCATGGCCTAATAACATCAATATTATTTTGTCTTGCAAACTCTATCACAGGCAAACTTCACTCTTTGGCCAAGGACTACAAAACAATTTCACCTCTAGCAGCAGCATGATGAACCCTTAGCAAACCTAACTCACTCAGCCTCAGGGCCAATCATTAATTTAATCAGGTGGCTCTTCACATAGTCATCATTCTCATAGTCCAAACTTACTACCATCCTAACTGAGACTAACCGGTGAATTAACACTGAACTCAGTCTACCTACTAATCATAACACCACAAGGAAAATTTATATATCCTATCAATAATATCCCTCTTTGATTCACATCAAGAAATAACTCATTCTCCATCACCTTCTTCCCTACTATCACCCAATCCTCAAATCATTTTAGGACACATACTTTTTTTTAAAGATTTTATTTATTTTGAGAGGTAGAGTTACAGACAGTGAGAGGAACAGAGAGAAAGGTCTTCCATCCATGGTTCATTCCCCAAATGGCTGCAATGGCCAGAGCTGCACCGATCCAAAGCCAGGAGCCAGGTGCTTCTTCCTGGTCTGACATATGGGTGCAGGGGCCCAAAGACTTGGGCCATCCTCTACTGCTTTCCCATGCCACAGCAGAAAGCTGGATTGGAAGAGGAGCAGCCAGGACTAGAACCAGCACCCATATGGGATGCCGGTTCTGCAGGCGGAGGACTAACCTACTGCACCAGCGCGCCAGCCCCAGGGCACATACATTTTAAACAGTTTAAAGACAACATTAGGTTATGAATGTAAAAACAGAAACTTAAGTTTCCTTATTCACTAAAGTATGCAAAAACCACTAACTCATGCTCAGAAATATAATATGACTTGCTTAATTTATAAAGGATAGAAATAATCCATTGGTTTTAGGAACCAAGAAATTAGTGTAACTCCAACTAAAACTAATCTATTTTCTTCCTCTATAACTTGACTAATTATAGTAACAGGCACCAATATTTATGAGGAAATTGCTTTTTAAATCTCTAATGTGCCTTATTTATTTAATTTTATTTGAGAAACAGGGCCACATTCCTATCTGCTAGTTCACTACCAACATGTGTGGTGCCAAAAATTCCACGTGGGTGGCAGCCACTCAACTACTGCTGTTTCCCAAGATATGCATTAGTGGGCAGAGTCAGAAGCCAGAGTCAGGTCTCATGCTCGGGTATTCCAACATGGGACACGGACATCTGAACCAGCATTGTAACCTCCTGCTGAAATACTGGACCTGTACTGGGGGTAACTTAGGAATTTTCCATGCGGGATGTATATTTAAAAACACATAGAATACATAGGGGTCAATATGATCTGTGTTTTCAGGGATCGCTCGGGGGTCTTAGAATTTGACCTCCAGAGAGAGGGGAGGGCAGCTCGGATTTCTTATCCTGAAGTGAAAACTAGTAGGAAGCACAACCCTAAAGCCTGGGAATAACACCAGACACACCCCAAGGCGAGCCCTGGATGGCTGGAGGATTCCCAGCACGGGGCGGGCATTGTGACCCCAACTCAACAGAAGAACGAGACCCGGCAGGGGACACCCCCCACCACCATATAGGTGCTTCCTCTGGGGTCCACCTGACCACACTAGGACCCTCAGTGCACACGCCCCGGGGGGACCGCCCGGACCCCGGGGCCACGAGGGGCCGCGTGGCTGCTCCACCTCCTTTCTCAGAGGCCGAGGCCGCCAGGCGGCGTCTCCACAAGAGCCCTGCCGGCCGGGGCTGTTCTGAGAGGAGCCACACGGACGCCGTCACGACCACGCACGCCCGGGGTCCTCGCTCTCCCTTCCCAGCTGCCCGCTCCAGGACGGCCTCAGGGCCCCAACGGCGCCGCTCTGGCCGCGGACACCAGAACTCGCTAGGCCTGAGGAGCCGGCGAGGAAGGCGCCGCGCGGACGCGGGAAAGTTCTCGGGCCCGGGCCGAACCTGCGCCCTCACCTGGCGCACGACCCGCGGGCCCACCCTTCCTGCCAGTGTCCCCCGCTGCCGCTCGCCGCCTTGTCCGGGGATCAGGGCTGGAGCCCTGGACGCCCGTCAGGTAACCGCACAACCCCGGACAGAAGAGCAGAAAGGCGGGCTTCGCGGAGAAAATGGCGGAGAGAGAGGAGCCCCTTTTATAGCCCTAGTAGTGGGGCGGGGACCCCTGGGAGACCGACTCTGATTGGACAGCAAGCAAGGGCACCAACCAATCATAAAACGAATACTATAAAAAAAGACAGCCAGGAACCGGGAAGCGTTTGGCGGTGCTCAGGCCAGGCCGGCGATGGTGAAATGCAGTGTGGGACACAAAGTCGTGACTGTTGAAGGTCTTGACCTTGATGGAACGTGAGGAGGGATGGGGGAGGGCGGCGAGCGTTACCCGCAGGCTCTGTCTTCCGTGGCTCTGTAGGATGAAACCACAGCGGGAAAGATGGCACAGAGGGGAAATCAGAATTTGTCCTTTGGCCGAGTGACTGTCAGGGGTTCCATAAGGACCCAGGTTCTCGGGGCCAGCATCTGACACAGGATAACCCCGTGCAAGGACGGAGGTGGTGGGGACTCCCCTGGCGGGGCTGAGCTGGGTGGAGTGGAGGAGCGCTGTGAGGGAGAGTGCAAAGAGGAGGGTGCGCTGGGGATGGATGGGTTAGGAGATCCTTTCTGTTCCTCATCAACCGTCTGGATATTTGTGCAGGGAACCCCAGGGGCCCTGGGGGCATTCAAACAACACAAAGCGGCTCACCTGTGCCTCTGCCCCTCACTAGAGGGAAGCAAGAACAGGTGTCAGCCTAAGGGCTCTTGGGGTTGCTCTGTGAGGTGGGGGTTGTAAATAAGGTGTAGGATACTGGAGACCAGGACTGACTCCGTGTGAGGGGGGCACTGGTGATGCAGGGGAGGAAGGGCAGGCAGGCAAGGGTGGGGAGGGGGAAGGTCCTGGCCCGGGTGGAGGGTGGATTCGTTTGGGGGAGAGGTGATGCTTGATGCACAGACACGGGGTATCCACACTGAGCTCAGCCCCAAGCTGAGTGACTTCTGAGCTTCTCTGTAATTCTGGAGAAGGAGATGCCCCAGCTCAGGCAGAGGGCAAATGGGTCATTTCAAGTTGTGATCCTGGAAGGGGGAGGGGGACAAGCACAGAGAACAAAGACGAAAATTCCTGAATGGTCACCGTCAGGACACTCAAGGTTCCTTTTACTACTTTGAACCTCAGGACTCCATCACCCACCCGAAACCCTATCCTGCACCCAACAAATGAATGTCAGCTCTAACCCTCCGACAGGTACCCAGCCCCAGACCTGTCCTGTCCTTTCTGGCAGCTCAGGGTCTGGCCTCCGAGTCCCTCCTGCGGGTTATAGAGGCGGCCGCCAGGGAGCGCCCTGCACCCAGCGTGGAAGTCACCAGGCCACTGTGGATCGCAGGTTCGTGCGGGCCCACTTCCTGCGGGTCAGAAGCCCGGCCTTGTCGGGGTCCTGCCGGCTCCTTTCCACCTGCGCTACCTGGCAGCCGTGGGCAGGGCGGCGGTTTCCCTGGACAGCCGAAGGGGTCTCTGAAGCTCCGGGCACAGCCTCGCCCCGCGCCGCCTGGAGCACCAGGCACTGTGGGGCTTTCTGCACCAGTCGCACACGGCCACTCCGCGCGCACCCCTGCTGCCCAGGCTCCCGGGGATCCGGAAATCCCTGAGGCCAGAATCCCTGTGCCGCCGTCGGCCGTATGTGGGCGCCTTCGTGGGGAGGACAGGTGTCCGCGTGCCCATCACAGCAGATTCAGCAGCAGTGACAGAGACCAACAAGGACGCCAACCGGGTTACCTGTGCGCCCAGCGCAGATCTGTGTCTGGAACCTCTGCACCCCACAGTATTCATAGACACTGGCATAACTCGCTTATAACGTAACTGTGCATCAGGATTTTCATTATCACATAATTATTATTTTCATTGTTAGCACGCGTGCACACACACGCACACCCCACGCCAGCTGCCCTGCGTGCATTCGGCTCCAGGAGCATGCACCTGCTGCGCTTGCAGAGATCTCAGCAGAGCAGAGGCACCGCTGGACACTGGAATAACCCTCTGTCTCCTCATCAAGGCTTTGCGCTGCTCGAAGCCCCTCTCTCAGGTGGGCAGAGGGCATCCGTCCACTGCCGGGACACCCGCACCACCGGGCCGGGCCACGTGCGAACTTTGGGAGGGGCCCCAGGTGAGGCCCCACTTTCCCCTTGCGGGCGGCCAACGACACTTGTGTGTCCACATCGCGGCCGCCTGCCCTGCCCCTGGGGCGCACGGAGCGGGACTCAGGGACAGTGGAGGCCAACTCCATACACAGGACCGCGCAGCTGCGGCAGAACCCGGGGCCGCCCCACGTGCTTCCAGGTTGGGCCCAGCCATGCGCAACCGAGGGCGCAGACTCGGAAATGTGTGGACTCCGCCAGCAGGCTCCCCATGCACACGTGCGGGAGCCCCCATTAACCACCCTGGTCCCCCTCACACGGAGCCTGGCCGCTGCCTTCCCCGGGGGAGAGACCCGGAATTGCACGCATCCTGGAAGACCCGATGCCGGAGTCCCGAGACAACCTAGGAGCCAGGAAATGGGGTCCGCAGCCCCAGATCGAGTCCAATCTCCGGCGAACAGGTGTGGAGCTCAGTCTCTGGCATGGCTGGAGCGATCCTGTGGGTATTGCCGGGCTCCTGGAACTGCTCCCGGGCACTGTCATCCCGGCCCAGTGTTCTCCAGATTCCGAGCTCCGGAACGAAAAAATAGAAGCGTCCGCCAGGGGGCGACCGACAGCCCCGCCAAGTTGGGGAGACCCAGGCCCCAGGCGGGCAAAGGAGCTGCACTCCCGACTCGGGCCCATCTGCTCCACTCCACGCGACTGTCTCATCCCGGGTCGTCGAAGCTCCCTCCGACTCTGCCTTTCTAATAAATATTAATACAGAATTTTAAATACTGATAGAAACAAGCCTCACAAGCGTTGCAATAGGCGCAGTGAGGGGAATAGAGGCGGGGTCTGATGACCGGAAGTGATGCAGGGGCTCCGGGCAGCGCAGGACAGTCACAATAAATTCCATTTGTAGAAACTCTTGAGCTTTATTAAAAGGAAAACGTTAAGTTACCAGCAATAAAAATTCATAAGTATTCCAATCAGAAAAGAGAATCCTGGGTTTTCAACACGAATTTTTATTTTAAAGATTTATTTGAAAGGCAGACGAGAAGAGAGAGAGAGACTGAAACCTTCCATCTGTTGGTTTATTCCCTTTATAGCCACAACGCTGGCAGGAGCCAGGAGCTTCTTCCGGGTCTCCCACGTGGGTGTAGGGGCCCAAGCCCTCGGACCATCCTCTGCTGCTCTCCCAGGCGCATTAGAAGGAGCTGGATCAGAAGCGGAGCAGCCGAGCCCTGATCCAGTGCTCACATGGAATGCAGGTGTCACCGTTGGTCCCTTTAGCCATAAATTTATTGGCGCTCTCAAGCAGAACTGGGGCCCCCCCTGACCTGGCTCAGCTCTGACCACGCGCTGGGTGGGTGGAGAGGGGGGCATTGGAAGGGCAGTGTCTGCTGCTTCTTCCCTGCACAGGAACCTGCGGTTCTCCCTTAAATGCTGGGCAATGCTGAACCGGGGACGGTCAAAGCCAGGGGACCTTTTGTCCTTTCTGTCTCCATGCGAGGTCAGCGCACATGCTCCCCGTCCCTGGACACAGCTTTTGCCCGCGCAGATCCAGAACCCGAAGGCTCTGGGAGGAGTTCCGGCTCCAGCCCATGTTTCCGTCTCTGACTCCTCGGTTCCCTGCCTTCCGCGGCCCTGACGCCCGTGGTTCCTGGTCTAAAACGCACCGCGTCGCGCATCCGTCTGTGGGAGGGTCCGTGACGGTTCTTGGGGCCACAAAGAGGGAACAAAGTGAGAAAAAATATGACAGATGCAAATGAAAAATCGGGATGAAAGATGCTATCATGAGCATCAGGCAAACTTTAGCGCCAAGATCTAATGCGACACTAGGAAGAATTAAAATGTATGGAAAAACTTCACAACCCCAAATACAGAAACATAGAGGAATGCACTTGAGGCAAGAGAAAGAATGCCATAGAAAGGAGGAAGAGATGAGGATTCATCAACGTGAGATGGAAGAACAAATGAGACCCAAGAGAGGAAAGTTACAGTCATATGGGCTAAATGGGCCCAAGAGAAAGAGACGTGAGAATGGGAGGTGGAGGAGCAATGGACAGCGAAAGTCCCAGAAATTCCCACCTCCAGGTGGTGGTGGCGGCGGCACAGGTGACGAAGCTAACCCTGGAGTTCCGCAGCACCATGAGTGGTTTCGTCATGGGAAGCGGCATGCGCACTGAGCACTTTGGGCAGGGAGGTGCCGGGCCTGTGGGTGGACAGGGTCCTAGAGGAATGGGGCCTGGAGCTCCAGCAGGATATGGTAGAGGGAGAGAAGAGTATGAAGACCCCAACAGAAAGCCCGATTTTAGACGTGACAGAGAGGCTTTCATTCCATTTGGTTTTGTCTTTTCTTGTTTAGATATCAATCTTTTACATTCATGCATTTTAGTAAAAAAATCTTCCTTTTTATGGATGTTAGCAATTTATTGACCAAATATTTGTAAATGGTCTGTTTGGGCAGGTAAAATTATTTAATGTAGTGTCTGAAACAGGAGAGTATTTTTTCCCCTTTTATTCCCATTTTAATCTTTTTAACTGTATAATGTTCCTGAAGTTATAGCAGTGTATGTGTGCCACTGAATTTCCGAAGTGTACCAAGTTTTTTCCTGTGCTTCAAATAAATAAAAAATTAGTTATAATATTGACCTTCAACTTTTTCAAGTTTCTATGTACATTAGGCTAAAAGGTTCACTGGTGCTCGTGACCCCACCAGGTCCAGCCAGCGACCGCCTCCGCTCCCCTTTCCCCGCCCTGAGGACCGAGTTCGAGGCCTCCCATCCCCGCTGTCCCATTCTGAGGGAAGCCTGAGCCACTGTAGCCCCAGCTTCTCAGCAGCTCAGGCACAGCCCCCGGGTCCCCCCACAGGCCTCGTGCCTGGGAACTTTGCGCGGTGGAGCCCTGCGCTAGGCCCTCGGGGGCGCCAGGCGGATGCACAGGTCCCTGACTGGGTGGGGCGATCAGAGCGTCTGCACCCTGGGAGCAGAACCAGCACCGTCCGGGGGCGGGGCCTGGAACCTCTGGGGGCGGGGCCGGAACCATCAGGGGCGTGTCCTGAGCCTTCCAGGGCGGGACTGGAACCCCTGGAGGCGGGGCTGCAACACCTGGGGGCGGGGCCGGCCTAGGACACGCCCGCCTGCAGTCGCTCCAGCCCGTCCGCATACTGGGAGGCCGCCAGCGCTCCTCTGGAACACGTCCAGGGCCGCCCCGCAGCTCTACCTCACCGCGCGCTCCGGGTCCGCCGCGTGGGCCCGCAGCGCCGCCAGGCAGGCGGGCTGGGCGATGGCGCCCAGGGCCTCGGCGCACTCGTGCCGCACCGTGGGGCTCTCGGCCCGGCGCGCCAGGGCGGCCGCTCATGCTGCAGCTGGTCCAGCACGTAGCCCACCTCCTGGTGGACAGGGCGCGGCCTCCTCGCCGCCGGCGCTGCGCAGGGCGAACCGGGCGCAGTAGCGGTCGAAGAGCGGCCAGGCCTCGTCCGGCAGCGCCTCTCGCAGCCCCCACGTCGTGCTCCTCGGCGGGCAGCGCGGGGTCCACCGAGAGGTAGGGCCCGGCCGCAGGCTCCGCGCCGCGCTGCGGCCACTACAGACGCCCACGGCCAGCTGGCCCGTCTTGGCCACCTCGATCATGGGTCCGTGGAATACGTCTTCAGGAGCTCCAGGACCTTGGGGTCCCCCAGGGCCCCCAGGGCCTCCCTGCAAAGAACGGCCCCAGAGCTCGCGGGGCCGGAAGCTGAGGGCTCATATGATTCACTGCAAGCCTGAGAGCATCTGGGCCTTTGAATGGCACCCGCGGTTTCCGGGAAATGTCAGTGCAGGCTCAGCTCTGCTTTCTACACATCCCTGCTCCTTGTTTACAAAGAAGACATGGACGCTGAAGGAGCTTCCTGCGTTGTCTGGTGTTACAGGAAGCAAGCTTTGGTGCTGAGTGTTTTTAAATGGCTATGAAAGCAAAACTGAATGGTGAGTCTTTTCATTCAGGGATATGCAATTAAGACTGGAATGAGTGTAAGACTATTGGTCTAGGGAGAAACTGGATTTGATTAAGTGGCTCTTTCACGGCCCCATGATCTATTCTTTGGATGTTTTTAAAAAGTGGAAAGGTCATTTTGCTGCATTTCCCCATTCTTGTTTTTAAGGAACAACAGATTCCAAACCCTACAAATGGCTTGTATTGAATTTTACATTTGAATTACAGATTGTTAAATATGAAAAAACACACAAGAACATTAAGCAAAACAAAATGGGTAAACTAACAGTGTAAAAGGTTGTCAAAGGTATGAGACAGCCCAAATTATCTCACAATGTTGGTGAGAGGTTAAAACAGTTCACTCTTACCAGCGCCGAGGCTCACTAGGCTAATCCTCCGCCTGGGGCGCCAGCACACCAGGTTCTAGTCCCGGTCCGGGCGCCGGATTCTGTCGGGGTTGTCCCTCTTCCAGGCCAACTCTCTGCTATGGCCAGGGAGTGCAGTGGAGGATGGCCCAAGTCCTTGGGCCCTGCACCCCATGGGTGACCAGGATAAGCACCTGACTCCTGCCTTCAGATCAGCGCGGTGCGCTGGCCGCAACGTGCTGGCCTCAGCGGCCATTGGAGGGTGAACCAATGGCAAAAGGAAGACCTTTCTCTCTGTCTCTCTCTCGCTGTCCACTCTCCTGTAAAAAAATTTTTAAAAAAAGCAGTTCACTCTTTTTGGAAAAGGATCTGGTAGCTTCTAAAAATGAAAACCCAAACCTTCTGTAAAATCCATCTACCAATTATATTCCCTAGTATGTATTCCAGAGAAAGTCAAAAAAAATACAGAAAGTCTTAGCACAAGTGCACATAGCAGTTTTGTTGATAACAGCCAAAAACTGGAAAGAGTCTAAGTTCTGGGAATATACTAAGGAGTAACAATAAAGTATTTGTAAATGAACATGGAAAAATCTGAAAAATAAGAAAATCAGACAGAAAAAGCTATGTAATATATGACTCCATTTATATGAAACTATACATAAAACTAATCCCTGCTCATAAAAGTAAAAAGTCATAGCAGTTGTTGGCATTGAGATGAGCAAAGGTAAGGATGAAAGAGAATAATCCAAAGAGAACATTCTGGGACAGTGGTAATCTCCAATATTTTATAAAGAAAAGTAAGAAGCAATGACCAAGTGGGGCTTATCCCAGGAATCCAACATTGGTTTAGGATTAAGAAAATGCACAATGTAATTCAACATATTAACAGTACGAACAAGGGAAATTGTATAATAAAAGCCTATGATGAGACCAATAGATGTATCAGAATTATATGTACTTATGGATAAATTTAATATGGGAAATATCTGTATACTGAAAACTAAGACATTGCTGAAAGATATTTCAGGAAAATTAAAAGATTTTATCATGCTCACAGTTTAGAGCCTTGATATTTAGGAATTTCAAATTCTTTTTAAAGTGATTTATAGAGGGGCCAAAGGTGTGGCATAGCCGTAAAGCCGCCACCTGCAGTGCTGGCATCCCATGAGGGTGCCGGTTTGAGTCCCGGCTGTTGCACTTCTGATCTAGCTCTCTGCTATGGCCTGGGAAAGCAATGGAAAATGGCCCAAACCTTTGGGCCCCTGCACCCATGTAGGAGACCCAGAAGAAACTCCTGGCTCTGGCTGCCAATTGGGGAGTGAACCAGGAGATGGAAGATCTCTCTCTGCCTCACCTTCTCTCTGTGTAACTCATATAAATAAAGAAATCTTTAAAAAAAATAAAGTGATCTATAGATTCTAAGCAATACCCAACAAAATCTCATCAATTTCTTTTTAAAAGCTTTATTTCTTTGAAAGGCAGATTTACAGAGGCAGTGAGAGAGGGAGTGAGCAAGAGAGAAATTCCAACTGCTTGTTAGCTCTTTATCCTTCTGGCTTTCTACATGCTTGGCAGTGGACTGCAGGGATGGGAACTGTGTGTCACTGTGTATCTCTGGTGGCCCTTGTGGCATCTTCCTGGTTGTGGTTAGCCTGGCTCCAGTCGGCCTATACACACACCACTGTCATCGCTGGCTCTGGAGTTTCTGTAACAATTACTGGAGCAGGACGTGCTTGTGCTGGAGCGGTTTTATTCTATGGGCCTGAAGATTTTTCTACACCACCACTGCCACCTCCATCTTCTTCCCAGTTATCACCTGGATCTTCTCTCATTATCATCTTCTTCCTTTTCACTTATCTGCATCGCCTGAACTTGGAGGCCACTATAATCCACCTCTTTTTGCTCAAACTCTTTCCATTCATCTTCATCTTTCGTCACGGCCTTGGTGGCAGCCCCAGTGCCCAAGGTGCTGCTGTCTCCCGGTCCAGCCCCTTCACCCACCCCGCCGCCCGCTGCTCGGCTGCTCCTGCCAGGACTGCCCTCCACACCCGCGGTGCTCGCCACAGGCTGCTCTGCTCTTCCTCCTTCTTCTTGTCCCTTTTGGCGAAGACGTTGTCCAGGCTCCCCTCCTCCATCTCAGCAGGGGCCATGGCTTCCTTGGCCAGGATGGGTGGGGCCCGCAGCAGGTGAAGCCCTCGGGGCCCCGAGCAAGGGCTCCAGGTTGGCTCTGTGCTCACCGGGCCAGGTGTGGTGCAGCCCCAGCCCTGAGGGGTCCCTGAGGTACGGGCAGTAGGGTACGCGGCTCCCACTGTGTGCTGAGGAGTGCTGGGTCTAATCATGCAAGTTCAATTCATGCTAACTATCAAACAAAAATGAAGCATTTTTCATCTTTCAAACTGTGGTTTTCACACTGTAATTTTTCTATCTTAAAATACAAACATACTAATCATTGTGTCACACTTGTCAACAGTGATCAGGACAGTTACACGCTGTGTTAGTCTGTAGTCTGGGAACAATAGGTTACACAATATAATGTAGCCCAGGTGTGTAGTAGATTATATCAGGAAAATTTGTGCAAGCATAATCTATGATGTTCACACAACTACAGAATCACCAAATGATGTACTTTGCAGAATTTCAGTTATTAAGTGAAGAAAGACCACACACACACACACACAGACACACACACACACTACATCTAGGAAAGTAGATGTGAAATGTTTTTATTGTTCACTCACTTTCTATTTTTGAGCACACAAACTAACCAATGTCATGGTGCCACTGTAGTATTAAACTGAAAACTACCTCATGTCCTTATGTGTTTATTTAACTTCTCAAGTTTCAATATATTTAACATGCACACAGATGCTTCAAGAACTTTTTCTTTCTTTTTCGTGTAGTCTATAATTTTTTGGGGGGGGAATACAACTCCGTGTTGCAAAATTACACCACAGCCCCTCAAGGCAATCACCGAATCTGTGTTGTTTATTTTATCACCAGAGACTGACGAGTGTCTTGCATGTTAAAAGTGCTTAACAAATATGAACATGAAAATTTTAAAAGTGTTATTTAGTCTCTCAAGACTTACCATGTTCTTCATTTCACTTGAATTTTCCCACTTTGTTCCACTTTCTTTTGCAGTAGTCAATCTTCAAAGATACTAGTACCACTGACAGTTATGAATTTAGTATCACTGAAAACAGAACAAAATCACTTGCCACTCTTTAAAACAATTTATGTCTATATATATTTAAATATTTTATTTATTTGAGAGGCAGAGTTACAGTCAGAGAGGGAGAGACAGAGAAAAAGGTCTTCAATCTGCTGGTTCACTCCCCAAATGGCCCAATGGCTGGAGCTAGGCTGATACGAAGCCAGGAGCTTCTTCTGGGTCTACCACATGGGGGCAGGGGCCCAAGCACTTGGGCCTTCTTCCATTACTTTGCCATAGCAGAGAGTTGGATCAGAAGAGGTGCAGCTGGGACATGAACCAACACCCATATAATGTATAGAGTATCTCCAAAAACCCTAACAACCTTACTGTAGAGGCCACCGATCCAAACCAGCTACATCTGGTGCGGACATTGGTCCAAACTCAAGGTTTTTTTTGTTTGTTTGTTTGTTTGTTTTTGACAGGCAGAATGGACAGTGAGAGAGAGACAGAGAGAAAGGTCCTCCCCTGCCATTGGTTCACCCTCCAATGGCCGCCACTGCCAGCGCACTGCGGCTGGTGCACCACGCTGATCCAAAGGCAGGAGTCAGGTGCTTCTCCTGGTCTCCCATGTGGGTGCAGGGCCCAAGCACTTGGGCCATCCTCCACTGTATTCCCAGGCCATAGCAGAGAGCTGGCCTGGAAGAGGGGCAACCAGGACAGAATCCAGTGCCCCGACCGGAACTAGAACCTGGTGTGCTGGCGCCGCAAGGCAGAGGATTAGCCTATTGAGCCGCGGCACTGGCCAAGGCATAGATATTTTAACATTTCTATTCAGCAGTGTAATGGAATATTGTGCTAAAGAAATCACACACACAAAAGAAAAAAACTCCAGATTGCATACAAAAGAGCAAACGTGACTTGTAACATCTAAGACATATTTGCAAGCAAAAGACATTCTGAGGTATTCACTAAAATCCCAAAGTAAAACTCAGTGATGTTCAGAATATAAAATAAATACATAAGCATCAATCATATTTCTGTAGAGCAGCAATGAACATCATGAAAATATAATTAGTATTAGCATTCAATGTAGCGTCAAAGTGAAAATATTACTAAGAAATTTAAAAAATTGCATTTTATACTAGAAAAGAAAAATATAAGAACACACATAAGAACACACAATTTTAAAACAAAGCAGTGATTTCAGTAAGACATTTTAATTTTAATACTGCAAAAAATGTAATTATAACTAGTCATTGGAAATGCAATCAAATTTTGGGAAATATATCAATTCCTATACAGTAAAATGACTGATTCAGCCATAGACAAATGTTGCCAGGCACATGAAGAGCATGGGACCCTCATAAACTTCCAGTGCAGCCACTATGGACAGCAATTTGGCAGTTTCTCAGCTTGTTCTACATGGGACTGTTTATTGCCTCAGTAGTTTATCTCCCAGGTATGCCACTAAAAGATACAAAATCCACACACCAATAAAGGCTCACTGCAGCAATATTCATGAAAGCCAAATATGAAAGCAACCCAAACACTAATGTGTAAGAAAACCAGTGTGCAGTATATCTTTTATAATGGCATACTATTTGGCAATACAAATCAATTAAGAAATGAAAGACCACAAAAATAATGAAAGTCAAAATATTTTAAGAAAGAGGAAATCAGAAGCAAACCCCACACATTGTAGCATATCCAAAAGAATGGTGGATCTCTGGAGATAGAGTTTAGATTAATGCCTGTCTGGGGATACTGGTGGATGAAGAGTTATTGTAAATAATATGAAGAATTTGGTGATTAATGAACATACATTCATATTAGACTGTACTTATGATCACTGAACTCCAAAAATATGACAAAGCATGGAATACTCACTTGAAACATTATGGCTGGGCAGAGAGACTCCTGACTTTGGGATTCACAGAAGAAACTAAAGACAAACAAATATGACAAGGTTTCACATACTCTGCTCATTTTGGTTCAAAAATATTTAAGACCATAAACAAAGGGGCCCTTACTGTTCAATGGACAATGTTCAGTATGAAAGAACTATCATTTAGGAAATTTTTACACCGAAATTAACATTTAATTCCATATTTCTTATTTTATATTACAGACAGCTCCCGACACTTCTCCCGTGTCGCAGGCTCCATGCCCCGCAGGTGCCGGGAGAGGAGCTGAGCCTCCAGGTCATGGTCCAGAGGGTCACTCCACTCCCGCAGGGTCCCCTGTGCCCGCGTCCTGTCGCAGCCCCCACCTGACTCCATGGAGTTGGAGGCCAGAGACTTGCTACAAAAGAGGGTGTTGGCCTCGCTGGTGCTGCTCAGCTCCAGCTGGAACAGCAGGTCCAGGAATTCCATATATTGTAATTCCATATGCACTTAAGAAATACTTCATTTTTCATGGGTGAAACAATTTAAAAGATGTACTTAGCATCAATTTAAGATAAAGCACTACCTCTTAAGTACTCCACTAAGTGATTTAATGTACAGTAACACTCTCCAAGTGGGGTTAACTATATGAGCAACATGTAGGAACAAGGAAAATAACACTACTAATAATAGATAACTTTATGTCAAACTTTCTAACAAAGCAAAAGAGAAAAGACAGTATTACTTTTATTATATGTAGGAAGAAATAAGCCAGGTTTGGTCGTCATTGCTATTTTCAAGATTCTGTGTCACTAAAATCTATATAGGAAGGTGTCACTAGGAGAGAAACCCTTAGTATTGATGATAATAGATTTTTCAGTACATAATATACAATTACAAACTGTTGTATTAAGCATTGCTCCTGTGTTAAACCATTGTCAATCCTCACAGTTCTGTGAGTTAGGTAACATTAGGCATCTTGTAAAGGAAGTAACTAAGTACAAGAAGGCCAAGTGATTTGCCTAAACTCATACAGCCCACCCTCAGCAGACTCTCAATTCAAATCCAGGAATTCTGGCCAGAAGACAGGTTGTAACATGTACAGTAGATTTTACTTTTAAAACTAATTTTAAAAAGTACTTTTTTTAAAAGTAGATTTTTACTTTTAAGGGTTTTAAGTAGGAAGACTTTATAAGGGACAGGTATGAGACAGAATAACATTAGTAACATTTTGGACTTGTTAGGATTTAATTACACAACTGGTATCCAAAGAGAGATCTCAAGTAGGCAGTATGATACACTAATCTGAAATGAAGGAGGGTTCCTGGGCTAGAGATACAAATGTGGAAATCATTAGTACATACAAGGTAGTAAAAGTCATTAGAAAGAATATCAAAGATTGCCCTCTAGAACAATTCTATGTTTAAAAAGAGGGGAATGAGAAAAAATGGACTATGATGAATACACTAGAAAGGCAATAGAAAACTAGATAAATGAGTGACAGTTTTATGTTTATTTCAGAATATTTATGATTAAGGCCAATATTTGTCATTTTTGATTTTGGATGGTAGCCATTTTAACTGGGAAGAGGTGACACCTCATTGTGATTTTTATTTGCATTTTCCTGATGACTAGTGATTCTGAATTTTTTGTCATCTGTTGGCCATTTTTATTTCATTCTTAGAAAAATGCTTGTTCATGCCATTTGTCCATTTTTTGACTGGAGTGTGTTTTGTTATTAAATTTCTTGAGCTTATTATATATTCTGGATGTTAATCCTTTATTGGATGTATATTTTGAAAATATTTTTCCCATTTTGTTGATTACCTCTTCACTTTGTTAATTATTTCATTTTTTGCACAGCAACTTCTTGCTTGATGTAATCACATTTGTCTATTTGTGTATGTTTTATTACCCATGTTTCTGGGATCTTACCCAAGAATTCTTTGCCTAGGCCAATATATTGTAGACTTTCCTCTATGTTCTTCTCTAGTAATTGTGATGGTTTTGGGTATTAGGTTTAGATGCTTGATCCATTGTGAGTTGGAGCAAACTGGTTTCAAACTTCAGCATATGAAATCCAGCTTTCCAAATACTATTGTAGAAGACACTGAATTCAGTTTTAAAATATTATTTATTTATTTAAAAGGCAGAGATACAGAGAGAAAAAGACAGCGAGATTAGGGGGAAGAGATAGAGAGAGAGAGAGAGAGAGAGAGAGAGAGAGAGAGAAGAGAGAGAGAATCAATCTACTGGTTCTCTCCCCAAATGGTTTCTCTGCAATGGCCGGGGCTGGGACAAACCAAAGCCAGCATTGCTGAGGTCCTCCTGAGTCTTTCACATGGGTGTAAGGGCCCAAGGGGAATTAGCACAAAGGTGGATTGGAAGTGGCACAGCTGGGGCTTGAACCAGCACCTATATGGGATGCAGAAACTGCAAGTAGAAGCTTAACCTTCTATGCCAGCCCTGAAGAGACTGAATTCTACCAAACTTTAAAGGAAGAACTGATCCCCATTCTTATATTATTCAAAACAATTGAAAAGGATAGAATCAATCCAAACCTGTTCTTTGAGACCAGCATTTCCTTAATTACAAAAGCACAAAGATGCAATAAAAAAGAACTACACACTAATATCCCTAGTGGACAAGATGCAAAAATTCTCAATAAAATAGTATCAAATAGAGTCTAGCAATACATCAACAAGATCATCTATCCAAAGTGGAATTGATTTGAGGGATGCAGGGGTGGTTCAACATACACAAATCAATAAATGTGTTATTTAAAATCAACAAAATGAAAGATAAAGCCATATGATTATCCCAATAGATGCAGAGAAACATTTGATGAAATACCACATCTTTTCATGAAAAAACACTTTAAAAATTGCATAGAGAAGAAACATACCATGACACAATCAAAGCAATATATGACTAAACCACAGGCAGCATCATATTGAATGGGGATAAGCTGGGAAGATTTCCACTAAATCTGGAGCCAATGACAACCATTTTCACCATTATTTTCAGTATACTTCTGGAAGCTTTAGCCAGATAAATTAGGTAAGAAAAACAAATCAAAATGATACAAATTGGAAAAAAAAGAAGCACAATTATCCCTGTTTGCAGTTGATATGATCCTTTATATAAACAAACTGAAAGACTCTAATAAAAGACTATTAGAGGAGCCAGCATTGTGGCACAGCAGTTTAATGCCCTGGCCTGAGGCACTGGCATCCCAAATGGATGATGGTTCAAGTCCCAGCTGCTCCTCTTCCAATTCAGCTGTCTGCTATGGGCAGGGAAAGAAAGAAATGGAAGATGGCCCAAGTCCTTAGGTCCCTGCACCCATGTGGGAGACCTGGAAGAGGCCCCTGGCTTCTGGCTTTGGATTGGCATAGCTCCAGCCTTTGTGGCCAATTGAGGAGTGAACCAGTGGATGGAAGACATTTCTCTGTCTCTCCCTCTCACTGTAAATCTACCTCCCAAATAAATTATTACAATCATTTTTAAAAAGAGAAAGAAATAAAAGACACAAAATAGAAAGTTATCCCATGTTCATAGATTGGAAAAATTAATATCATCAAAATGTCCATACAACCCCAAGTAATCGATAAATCCAAAGCAATCCCAATCAAGACACCAAAGATATTCTTCACAATTATAGAAAAAAAAAGATCCTAAAATTCATATGGAAAAATAGAAGACCCCAAATACTTACAGCAATCTTAAATAAAAATGAAGCTTGAGGCATCACAATACCAGATTTCAAGACATACTAGAGGGCTGTTATAATTAAAACAACCTGGTACTGGAACAAAAATACACATGTTGACCAATGAGACAGAATAGAAACCCCAGACATGAACTCACATATTGGCAACCAACTAATATTTGACAAGTGAAATAAAATCACTCCCTAGACAGAAAGATTTTTTTTGTTTGTTTGTTTTTGACAGGCAGAGTGGACAGTGAGAGAGAGAGACAGAGAGAAAGGTCTTCCTTTTCCATTGGTTCACCCCCCAGTGGCCACTGCGGCTGGTTCACTGGGCCGATCCAAAGCCAGGAGCCAGGTGCTTCTCCTGGTCTCCCATGCGGGTGCAGGGCCCAAGCACTTGGGCCATCCTTCACTGCATTCCTGGGCCACAGCAGAGAGCTGGACTGGAAGAGGAGCAACCGGGACAGAATCCGGCACCCCGACTGGGACTAGAACCTGGGGTGCTGGCACCACAGGCGGAGGATTACCCTATTGAGCCACAGCACAGGCCAACAGAAAGATATTTTGAAAAACAAATGAGGAAGCTATTTTGGAGGAGGGTTTTCTGTTCAGAACAATACTACTGACAGGTTACATAAAATGACACTGAATAAATGACCTCTAATTTTGTAAAAATAAGTATTAACTTGGAGAGAACAAGCTTTGATGGGATCCTGGGATTGGAAATTACTGGAATGAGTTAAGGAGTAAAGGGAAACGATATTTATGACAGCGAGGAAAGGCAGTACTCTCACAGTGCGCATAAGCACTAAGTGTGTCACACATACACACACACGCACGCACCATGAGGTAGTTTAACTCACCATTAAAATCACCATTTTTTCCACTTCTCTGTCACAGAGTGGTGACCAGTGGCTGCACAACAGCATTTTCAAACCGCTGTCTAGATGGCAACCAGAACTCAGGAGCCCCGGCAGAGTGTAACAGTCACAAGTCAGCAGTGAGTACACTTGGGTTCCAGTTTGTTGGTCTTTGAAAACTAGGCTGTGACCGCTTGAAATGAGTTGGTCAAGTTCTCCGTGGCCCTCTGCACTGCGGGGCACAGCTGGGGGTCCCCACAGCTCGCCCCCGGCCTGACAGGCTGCTTCCCATGCGAGTCCCTCCAGTCTGCACACCTCAACTCCACCTGGAGAGCCTTCGGCAAACACGGCCAGCCCTCCCCTCCCCAGGACAGTGCCGCCTCCCACACCCAGACCAAACAAAGTGCAAGGAATCCAGGCTCCAGAAAAACGACATCTATTGTCCTCAGAGACCGCAAGGCGAGTCTCCTCAGGCCAGGAATGGAAGTCCTGGGGTCGTGGGGGTTGAGAGCCACGTCTCCTGTCACCACTTCAGCTCTGGGCCCACAGTTCTCTGCCCTTCGAATACTTCTCCTGCCTCCCCTGGGCCGCCTCTGGCTCCACTCCCGGGACAAGCGAGGTTACCAAAATTCATCTGCAGCTGGGACGTGATGTCATTTGCAGCTTTCTGGAAAACATGGGAGTCGTCCTCTTTGTCATCCTTTACCACAGCATCTCTGTATTTTGACTTGTGAATTGCCACTGCTTTGGAAGGGACAGTTGATTCTGGCTTCCGGGTGTTCAACTCGGACTTTGGTCTGGTCTGTTCTTGAAGATTCTTCCACTCATCTAAGGTCACCTCTTGAACTTGAGTTTCTTCTTCTACCTCTGACTCAGGGACTTTGCTTGGGGTTTCCTGCTCCAGAGTCCTGGGACTCCTCCATCACTGCGGTCGGCTCCATGTCACGGGTGTCTTTCCCTGACGCCCAAGTGCGCACTCCATAGCCCATGTTGTCTTCAGTTCTGACTGCTGTTTTATCATTCCCGCCATATCTTTCAAAATCTTGTCTTCCCTCTGGTCGACAGCATCAAAGGCTCTGTTTCGGGGACTGCCCCTGCCTCTGCCTCGCATGCCCCCTCTCGGGCCTCCACGCCCTGGAAGAGGCCTCTCACGATCAAAGCTGTCCACTGGTTTTCATCTGTAAACGTCTCAGCTGTGCAGTCCACCTGCCTCTCGGTCTCACAGGGGCGGGATTCCCTGTAGGGTCTCCGCTCTGCTCCATCAAGCGTCACCCCTGCGCTGGCTGTCAGTCCGTCCTTGCTGCTCCCCTCTTCTGGGAGTTCGTTTCTGGGCAAGTGGCTGGCGGGCCGCCGCCGGGGCTGTCGGGCTGCTGAGCGCGGGGCCAGGAGGCTCTTGCGCTCCTTCTGGGACTCCCTCCTCGCGCCAGGTCTGTGGCCAAGGCCGCGGCTGGGCTCTGGCCCCCACGGCCACCGGCTCCAGCCATGGCCGCTGCAGCCCCCTCGTCGCGCCTCTTGTGCTGCAGCTGCTGCTGGCACTGGCGCTCGGCCTTGAGCAGGATGTCGAAGGGGTCCGACTCGTCGTCCAGCGGCAGATGGAAGCGGTTGGCCACGACGCAGCCGAAATTCTCCTGCTTCGCGGCAGCGGCAGCCACGGGGCTCCCCAGAGCGCCCTTGATGCCACCGCGGCCGCCTGTGGGCCCGCCGCGGGCAGCCCACGCGATCCAGTCTCAGGAAGACCCATCCTGACCCGAAGCTGCTCCTTGCCTGCACAGGATGAGTCTCAGGTCTGCACGCCTCCAGGCATTCACTTTTGTCCTGGTCACCACGCTGTTCTTTGTGCGCAGCTACATCAGCTTCAAACATGCAGGCATCCCATCTGCCGTGCTGGATGGGCTTGGCCACCAAGGAGAACCAGGTGGCGAAGACCAAGTGTGGCCTCAGCAAGCCCTGCCCGGCCAGCTTTGCGTTTTGATCTCCAGCGGGCTGCCAATGCCGTGGGCCCCTCCATGTGCTTTGAAAACCACATTATCATGAGTCCAGTGAAAAACAACGTGGGCAGAGGCCTGAACATTACCCTGGTGAATGGGACCATGGGACTGGTGCCGAGACACAACTCCTTCGACATGTACTGGAGACACAAAGACTCCAGTGCGATTCCTTAAAGAAGTTCCAATGGGCACGTTGGTGCTGGTGGCCTCCTACGATGACCCAGGGACCAAGATGAATGACGACATCAGGAAGCTCCTCTCTGACCTCGGCAGCTCCTATGCCACACAGCTGGGCTGCTGCGATAGCTGGGTGTTCCTGGGGGCCGAGAACTCAAGAGCAAAAGCCCCTTTGAGGAATACCTGAAGAACAACCCAGACACAAATATGAGGGCTGGCCAGAGCTGCTGGAGATGGAAGGCTGTGTGCCCAATAACGTGTTCTAGGATGGCCGCGGCTCACCCAGGCCCAGGGCTCTGGGAAGCTCCTGCCTGACTCAGGGGGCAGAGGCCCAGCAGGGCCAAGGAGGAGGCAGCACAGGTACAGAGAGCGCCGAGGGGCTGCACACACCGCACCTCGCTGCCCTTGGTCAGAAACCAAACCTGCCCAGCACCCCGAGAGCTCCTACCTGGGAGCTGCACGGATTCTGGCAGCTGCCATGTGAGGGTGGCACCGGCGTGCTGCATCCAGGGCCAGCTGCCGGCCCACCCTGAGGGAGGACTGACCACCCACACCCGAGCAAATTAAAGTTGTTGTTACTGATTCGGAAAAAAAGTACTGAGTGACAATCATACATGATCTAATCATCCTTTATCTGTGTTTTCTAATCCTTAAATAATAATTATGAATTATATTTGCAACACTTCACAGTTTTTAAACTGTGAAATGGGCCGGCACTGTGGCTCACTAGGCTAATCCTCCGCCTGTGGGGCCGGCACCTCGGGTTCTAAACCCGGTTGGGGTGCCGGATTCTGTCCCGGTTGCTCCTCTTCCAGTCCAGCTCTCTGGTGTGGGCCAGGAAGGCAGTGGAGGATGGCCCAAGTGCTTGGGCCCTGCACCCACATGGGAGACCAGGAGAAGCACCTGGCTCCTGGCTTCGGATCGGCCCAGTGCGCTGGCCGTAGCGGCCACTTGGGCAGTGACCTAATGGAGGGAAGACCTTTATCTCTGTCTTTCTCTCTCTCACTGTCTAACTCTGCCTGTCAAAAATAAATAAATAAAATAAAATAAACTGTGAAATGAATATGTAGCACTAAAAGGCAGACCAAGGCACTGAAGGATACATTCCTAAAGTTAGAGAATAAAAGGACCTCTTGACAATTCCCAAATATGTATTAAGTGTACTAGTTGTCATTTTGTTTAGACTTCTAATACCACACAAAGATTGAAAAATCTCAAAGGCTTGGTACACATCATCTAATTCTATCCTAGTCAAAGATAAAAGATCTTAATCATATTAAATTTTTAATTGTTTTAAAAAAGGAAGTGTAGAAAGTAATCTTATTATATATGTAAAGCTTTGAAGCTTTATTTGAGCTCCCTCTTGAGAAACGTGGTGTGGCACACATTGTTGTCTCTAAAATGGGTAGTGACACACATGCACGGTGTTCTGAGCAGGAAGAGTCACTGCATTAGCAGTCCTTTTGGGCCAAATCCAGCTCCTTGCTATCTTTGTATTCTGTTGGAATACAATCACACCTGTTTACTTACAGTCTATACATATTTTAGGCAACAACAGAGATATTATGGTTCATAAACCATAAAGTATTTACTTTATGACTATTTATGAAAAGGTTTGCCAGTGCTATGCTTAGATCAAAGATCCTTTGATATGTTTTAATAGGTTTTATCCATCATTCAGAAATGTTTAGAGAGTATGTAACATTGTATGCAATTCCTCAACAATAGTCAACTAATTTGAGTGTTTATCATTTGAGCATTAATGCACTGGGAGGAAAATCCAAAAATCTCATGATTAGTCATTTTTTAGAAACAGATCAGAAAGCCAGAGTAGCATGGGGCTTTTCTTTGCACATCAAAAGATATCTCAAATATTATTAACTAAATTTACTAAGTTGTGTCATCAAACCAAAGGCTTTAAATATATTGAAATGGTCTAATAATCAGTATAATATAGATCTATCCTCATTTTGAAAATGGATGCATACCACATTATTCTATATGTATTATAATTTATTAATTTATTTATTGGCTATTAGACTATTTTCCAACTTTATGATATAGCATCATTAACAATGTCCTTAAAGTTCTGAGGTATACCTTTAATATATGTATGAAATATTTCAACCAATGTAGGCTATTTATATTACATATATTATCTCATTATGTTATATATAATATATTACATGTGTCCTTACATAGATGTGCATATTAATGTATAGTATTTCTTGTTTTCTGTGGGATATAATTCCTGGGAAGTAGTTACAAAATATTTTTTTACAAAAGAGAAGAATCAGAAGCCAACCCCCACACATTGTAACATATCCAAAAAAAAGAAATGGCCAACTCTGGAGACAGAGTTTAGGTTAAAGGCAGTCTGGGGTTAATGGTGGATGAGGAGTTACTGTAAATAATAATTTAGAGATTAATAAAAATGTGTTTATATTAGACTGTGCTTATGGTTATAGAGCTCCAAAAATATGACAGGCATGGAATACTCACTTGAAATATTATGGCTGGGCAGAGAGGCTCCTGACTTTGGGCTTCACAGAAGAAAGTGAAGACAAACAAATAAGACAAGGTTGCACATATTTTGCTTAATTTGGTTCAAAAATACTTAAGACCCTAAACACAAGGGGTCTTACAATTCAATGGGGCAATATTCAGTATGAAAGAATTACACATATTTAAGAAATTTTTGCACCTAAATTAACATTTAATTCCATATTCCATATTTGATATTGCCTAATTCAAATTAATTCCAAATACACTTAAAGAAATACTTCATTTTTATTATGTGAAACAATTTAAAAGATGTATTTAGCATCAACTTAAGGTAAAGTACTACCTCCTTTTTTTTTTAAGGTCTTCCTTCCATTTGTTCACCCCCCAAATGGCCGCTACGGCCAGCGTGCTGCGGCAATCTAAAGCCAGGAGCCAGGTGTTTCCTCCTGGTCTCCCATGTGGATGCAGGGCCCAAGGATCTGGGCCATCCTCCACTGCCTCCCGGGCCACAACAGAGAACTGGACTGGAAGAGGAGCAACCAGAACAGAACTGGTGCCCAACCAGGACTAGAACCCAGAGTACCGGTGCTGCAGGTGGAGAATTAGCCTACTGAGCCATGGTGCTGGCCAAAGTACTACCTCCTAATCGCTCCACTTAGCATAATAAAACACCAATTCTGTTATTTCCAGATTATGTTAGTCTTAATAAACTACTTCCAAAGACAATAATATTAGACGTGAAACTAATTTAAATGTTTTAACACTCCTTAAACTTATACACCAAGTAAGATACTGTTTGGAGTTTATTTCATAACATTAATTATACACATGTATGGCATACAGAGTGAAATTTTAATTCATGCATACAATGTGTACTGATCTAGGATAGACCACATACTAGGCTGCAAAGCAAGTCTCAGCAATTCAAAAGACTGAAATCAATATCATCAAAATGACCATACTGCCAAAAGCAATTTACAGATTTAATGTTATACCAATAAAACTACCAAGGACATTCTTCTCAGACATAGAGAAAATGACACTGAAATCCATATGGAAACACAAGAGATGTGAATAGCTAAAGCAATCTTACACAACAAAAACAAAGTCAGATGCATCACAATGCCAGATTTCAAGATTTACTGCAGGACATGTATCATCAAAACATCCAGGTACTGGCAGGAAAACAGATGAACAGACCAATGAAACAGAATAGAAATTCCAGAAATATATCCATGCATCTACAACCAATTTATCTTTGACAAAGGAACTAAAATCAATCCCTGGAGCAAGGATAGTCTCTTCAACTGGCATAGACAAAGAGTTCTTGGAAAAGACCCCAGATGCCCAGCGAATCAAAGCCGAAATTGGCAAGTGGGATTATTAGCTTCTGCACTGCAAAGAAAGCACACAGCAAAATGAAGAGGCCACCACAGAATGGGAGAAATTATTTGCAAACTATGCCACTGATAAAGGATTAATAACCAGAATATACAAAGAACTGAAGAACCTAAGCAACAATAAAAGAAACAACCCAATTAAGAGATAGGCAAAGGACTTAAACAGTTATTTTATTTTTCAAAACAGGAAATCCAAATGGCCAACAGACACCTGAAAAAATCCTCAGGACCACTACCTATCATGGAAATACAAATCAAAGCCACATTGAAGTTTCACCTCACCCCATTTGAATGTCTTTCATATAGAAATCAACAAACAATAAATCCTGGCAAGAATGTGCATAAAAAGGTACCCCAACTCACTGTTGGTGGGAATGTAAACTGGTACAGCCACTGTGGAAGACAGTTGGAGATACTTCAGAAATCTGAATATAGAACTACCATATAACCCAGCCACTCCACTCCTGGGATTTTGCCCAGTGGAAATGAAATTTGCACATGCAAGAGTTATCTGTACTCCATGTTTATTGCAGCTCAAATCACAACAGCTAAGATATCTAATCAATCCAAATGCCCATCAACTGAAGACCAGATAAATTATGGGGTATATACACCATGGAATACTACACAGCAGTAAAAAAAATGAAATCAGTTGGAACAAAATGGATATAACTGGACATCATCCTTTGATTCGCAATCATCATCCATTGATTCTCTTCAGAAACATGTTTCTAAAACACAAACAAGTGCAGTTTCTAGGCTCATGAAACTTTGTGAAGAAAAATGTGAAGTGAGTGAAATAAAGAAAGGAAGAAAAGTCAGCAGTGGACCATCTGTAAAAGGAATTACGAATTTAGGAAATACTTGCTTTTTTAATGCAGTCATTCAGAACTTGTCACAGACTTATATCCTGACTGAACTTATGAATGAGATGAAAGAAAACGGTACAAAATTCAAGATTTTTCCTTCCTCAGACTCTCAGCTGGACCCACTGGTGGTGGAACTTCCAAGCCCTGGCCCACTGACCTCAGCCTTGTTCCTGTTTCTGCACAGCATGAGGGAGACTGAAAAAGGACCACTTTCTCCAGAAGTTCTTTTCAATCAGCTTTGCCAGAAGGCACCTCGATGTAAAGATTTCCAACCACAGGACAGTCAGGAGCTTCTCCATTACCTGCGGGATGTAGTGAGGACAGAAGAAACGAAGAGAATACAAGCTAGTGTTCTAAAGGCATTTAACAACCCAACTACTAAAGCTGCTGCTGATGCAACTAGGAAAAGGTCAAAGCAGATGTGAATGGTGTGAAAATGAACTTCCTAGATTAGATCTTTATTGGTGAACTGACTAGCACAGTAATGTGGAAGAATGTGCAACTATCTCCACCACGGAAGATCCTTTCATTGGTATTTCCCTTCCTATAATAGAAGAAAGGGTCTCAAAGCCTGTGCTGTGGGAAGACTGAGTCAACACAGAAGTTCACAGGAAGAGATCATGATCAGTACAGTGGCACGGTTACCATGGAAATACTCACCAACCCAGACCTGCCAAGAAACACTGTCCTTCTAAAGATAAGAATCAGCAAATTCATGACAGAAAACGTCAAAGAAAACTCTCACCCGCAGGAGAAAAACCATTTTCACGTACCAGGAAAATGCGGACTTGGGCATGGATGGCTCTCCTTCAGTGTCTGCCGGCGCAATGGGTCCCAGCGAAAGCCCCAGCGACGGCAGCGGAAAAGAAGCCAGCGGTTCTGAGAGCAGTGTTGAGGCCCACAGTGAGGCCTCCGAGTCGAAAGCACTTCTAAGCAGGCGGGGCAGTGCAGGTCCCGCGGCAGACCCTGCGCACACACAGAGGGGACACTGCCATCCGCTAAGGAGACCGACCATAGTGAAGAGGGAGTGGCTAACGCCATTTCTGAACTTTGAGCAGCCCTGAAATTGGAGATGGAGATTTTGACAGAGAAAAGCAGCCACTTAGAATTCCAAATAAGTTAGGTTTTGCAGGGGAGGAGCATATGAGGCCTCGCAGTCCCCAGCATGCTTTTCAGACCCTCTCTCAGAGCTACATCACTACTTCCAAAGACTGTTCAGTTCAGTCCTGTCGCTACCAGTTTACGTCTGTGGAATTACTTATGGGGAACAACAAGCTTCTGTGTGAGAACTGTACTGAGAAGAAGCAGGAGTATCCAAAGGAAATCAGTTCTGCGGAGAAGAAAGCAGAGGGGTTCATGCTAATGCCAGGAAGCAATTGCTCTTTCTGCCGTTCCTCCTATCCCAATTCTCCATCTGAAAAGATTCCACCAGGCTGGCTTGAGTCTTTGTAAAGTCAACAGACATGTAGGTTTTCCACTTATGCTTGATTTAGCACCATTCTGTTCTGCTACTTGTAAGGATGTAAGTGTGGGTGATGAAGTTCTCTGTAGTCTCAGTGGCTCCACGAGAGGAGGGCACTACTCGGCTTATGTGAAAGCAAGAACACCCTCCAGGAAGTTATCAGAATATCTCACTGGAAAGAAGACTGGGCCTGGTGAGAAAGAACCTGACAATGAATCAGTGGGCCAGTGGGTCCATGTTAGTGACACTTATGTGCAGGCGGTTCCAGAATCAAGAGCACCTAATGCACAAGATTACCTTCTTTTTTATGAAAGACTATTATGAGATTCATTACTTGCCAATGGTAATATTTAGATTACTTTTATTTGAATGCTGCAACACCACCAACATATGTAATGTGCCTTTGTAGTCCTCTTTCTCCTGTAGGAATGGCATGACCCTCATATGCTTCCGAACTTCCTCACCATTGTGGGAAGCCCTTTTAAAGTAAGTTCAATGTACTCAGTGCTTTCAGATTTGCAGTCTCAAATAAGCAACTCAGAATTTACAGAAGAGGAAAACCCTTCACCATGTGGCTCGTTAATACAGGCAGTCAGAGTCAAATCATTCCTGAAGACAATGCTTCCTCAATGTGCTACACCTTCCTGATCTCATATATATGTGTATATCCTATGCCATTGTTTACTTATTATTTTTAAAATCTTTTCACCTTTTTAGCCCTAGCTTTTTTTTTATTGAGCAATCACATTTCACATTAAAACATGTAACTATGAAACATTGTTCATCCAGCTCGCACCCCCTCTAAAATCATCTCAGGGCTATCCAGTGGTATATGTGTATTGCTACATAAGAAACACTGCTGTGATAACGGAGTAATGCCTAATACAGCATAGCTCTCTTGTCATCTTGTATGATTCAGCCACATAAAAAGGCATCACTGTAATTTAAGTAGTGTGGATTTACCAATAATCTATTGATTGGCCTCTTGCTTTGAGACCTAGAAAGCTGCTGAAAACATTTCATCAACATACCATTTGCAACCTATTCATGGTGGAGTTAGGAATAATTTGCAAGTGGTTGTCCAGAATCAAAATATAATTGTAGATACTGTAAAATGCAGAATTGGTAAATAAAAGTAGATAATCCATATGGAACTGTAGGATAGTTTGACATATAAAGCAAATTATATTTGTAAGTGATAGAGAATTATATTATTAGACTTAACAGGGAAATATAATAAATACACTTTCTACCTCTGTATTTCAGTATATGTTAAAAATGGTTTTTGGAATTTTGAAGTCACTTTTATTGTCTTCAGTAAGCATCATTAATAAGTTCATGTGAGTTTATTTTTATTTTCATGGGGCATAAAGTTGACCTTTCTTGTTTTCTTTTTAAATAATATGAAAAAGATGATGGTTTTTTCCTCTAGATAACAAATTATTAAGCTTTTGGAATTTAGCATGAAAAATACTATTAAGTCTAATTTTCAAAAACAATGGCTTCTTCACTGCCATATTCTTGAATCAAAACATTAACTGTAATTCAGTCATTTTGATCATTCTTTCCCAAGAATGAACTACAGGCAAACACCAGATGAGGGCCTGGGTCCAGGATGCTCTCCTCTGGAGAAGAAAGGATAAGAATAGTGGGTGTAGATAATGTGTGGAAGTATTTAACCAAGATTGGCCCTTTTTAAAATGTTAGTGTATATGACACAATCAAGGTTACCAGTGCTGCCTTTTGATATAGGGATGGATGGAATTGTGATTAAGGTGGTAATGGTATACCAAATATAGTGCTTAAAAATCATTGCATGAATTCTCTTTTTAAGATATAATGCTTTTCTTGATTTTTTAAGCCATGAGATAATGGAAGAATATATTTTTATAAATTAATCTGCTAAGTCAGGTTGTATCTTATATAAGTACCTTGCAGTATTTTCTTTTTAAGTATAACCAATTAACATTGAAGTACCACAGTTGGAGCAGTGAATTTTTTTAGAAGTATTAATAAATTTCTTCATTCAATTCAGCTATTTTGGTAATAGCAACCACAGTCCTCTCCAACAAATGTAAATATTAAATCACCTCATTTTTCTCATGGAAAAGATACTAAGAAACATGCACTTCTCATTGACTAGTCATCTGTTTCTTGTCAGACCTACCATGGGCCAGTTACTGTACTGCCTTTTAACATTCTGTAAAATGGAATGACCTACATAGATTTTAGGCATTATTCCAGAAGGTACATGCAAGTAAGACACATTTATTTTCATTTCCTTAGTCTTAAGTGAATTAATGCTGAAATTTTTTATGGCCTAGGACTACAAGTTTTTTCTTCTGAAAATGGATAAATTTGGCTTTGATACCCAAAAAAATATCCTAAACATTGTTTTGTAATAGAGAAAGTATGCTGAATTACACATTGGCCTACATTAGTTTTTTTAAATTTTGATTATTCCCAATGCATATTTGTAAGGATATTAAATTGTGAGGCCACTAGCATAACAATAGCATAACAGTGAGCTCCTGGTTCACCTCAGGAAACAGTGTAGATGAGTGAGAATGTTTACAGACCATCAACTCAACTACCATGATGCTTGACTGAAGGAATTTAAGAAGCATAGCAAGGCCAGCGCCGTGGTTCAATAGGCTAATCCTCCGCCTTGTGGCACCAGCACCCTGGGTTCTAGTCCCGGTCGGGGTGCTGGATTCTGTCCCGGTTGCCCCTCTTCCAGGCTAGCTCTCTGCTGTGGCCTGGGAGTGCAGTGGAGGATGGCCCAAGTGCTTGGGCCCTGCACCCCATGGGAGACCAGGAGAAGCACCTGGCTCCTGCCTTTGGATCAGCGTGGTGCGCCGGCTACAGCGCGGCAGCTGCAGCGTGCCGGCCGTGGCGGCCATTGGAGGGTGAACCAACAGCAAAGGAAGACCTTTCTCTCTCTCTCTCTCTCTCACTGTCCACTCTGCCTGTCAAAAAAATAAATAAATAAAAAGAAGCATAGCAAAGATGTTTTCTAGCTTTATTTAGAAACTGGTTTACAGGGTATATTGAACCCAAATTCTCCCTAGTTTTTCCATATTTAAAATGATAAAATGTTGATTATGTGCTAATTATGTGAATATTATTGACATAACCAAATATACATCTATACTTAAGATTTCTATTATTTAATGTTTTTAGGAATTATGTGAAGACTGCCTTTTCAGGCGGCCAAAGAGAGTGACAGTTGATATCAATTTAAAAAAAGTAGTTGATTGGGCCGGCGCTGTGGCTCACTTGGTTAATCCTCTGCCTGCGGTGCTGGCATCCCATATGGCCACCGGGTTCTAGTCCTGGTTGCTCCTCTTCCAGTCCAGCTCTCTGCTGTGGCCCAGGAGGGCAGTGGAGGATGGCCCAAGTGATTGGGCACCTGCACCCGCATGGGATACCAAGAGGAAGCACCTGGCTCCTGACTTCGGATTGGTGCAGTGCTGGCCGTAGCGGCCATTTTGTGGGTGAACCAATGGAAGGAAGACCTTTCTCTCTCTCTCACTGTCTAACTCTACCTGTCAAATAAGTAGAAAAAGTAGTTGATACCTGTTCTTATTTTAAATGTACCAACAGAGATATTTGACTACATTTAATAGCTGTTAGTGTGCATGTGTGATTTTAATCATGATTTTTATACAGTAGCTGAATAAAATTTCGTGAACCTTAAGCTGTGAACTGTATCAATTCTCATCTAATGTTTGGAAAACAAACATCTTACTACTTTTCTTAAATTCATATTGATAATTTATTTTTCTGCATGATAGCTGATCAAATAAGCCTCAACCAAAAATGTAATGTGCAGTAAAATTGAGCAATAATATCTAGTGCATTATTAACAGAACCTATTTCTAGGTATTTAAAATGCTTTTGTTCACATAGAAGTCCTCAATTTAAATTTGTTTAAAAGATAGATGACTATTTTCAATTTTGAGCAATACATTCGTGTCATTCCTAAAAGAAAAAAAATACAATTAGCATTAACATTCAATGTAGCGTCAAAGTGAAAATACCACTAAAAAATTAAAACATAACTTGGATTTTATACTAGGAAAATACAAAACATAAGAACACACAATTTTTAAAACACAGCAGTGATTTCAGTAAAACATTTTTTTTCACGTCACTGATTTGTTTTTAATTTTTAGAATCTCTTGCTGTGACACAACGGGTTAACCCGCTGCCTGTGATGCCAGTATCCCATTTGGGCACCAGATCAAGTCCCAGCTGTTCCACTTCCAATCCAGCTCCCTGCTTATGTGCCTGGAAAAGCAGTAGAATATGGTCCAAGACCTTGGACCCCTGCACCCACGTGGAAGACCTGGAAGAAGCTCCTGGCTCCTGGCTTCAGCCTGGCCCAGCTTTGGCTGTTGCAGCCATTTGGGGAGTAAACCAGTGGATTGAATCAATCTCTCTCTCATTCTGCCTTTCAAATAAATAAAACAAACCTTTAAGAAGAAGTATTTTAAGAAACTCTGGATGACCGATTTTGCCTTTACAAAATCCTGTCCCCAAACAGTGAGACTCCTGGTTTATGAAGGACCCACAGGGAGGAGTGCAGGTGCCTTCAGCAGTTGCTCCACACTCAGAGCTGCACGCTTCTCTGATCTAGGAGAGGCTCGGAGGGTGCGAGAGCCCGCCAGCCCCCACAGCTGTGCACCTGTGAGCTCATACATCCCAGCTCATACACCTGGGCACCCGACACACACGCATGGGGCATGCACCGTGAGTGATGGCAGCCCCCAAGTGAGGAAGAAGCCCCCAGGAAGGCTGTCTTCCACCTCAGAACCAGGGCAGAGAGTGATCAGTGCCACCAAGGGGACAGAACCTTGTCACCCCAGCTGTCATCCTGAGTCATATCTAGAAGCCCTCCCTGTGTGCCCAGCCCTGGACTGAAAGCACCATGCACCTGGCAGCCTGATGCCCCACAGAGCCCCAGGAGGGAGGAAGCACAGGTACTGTTTTACATCTGAGGGCACCGAAATCAGAGACATCAAGGCCCTTTCACAAGGCTGGATTTGAACTCTGGGGTCTCTCTGAGCCCCTCCCCTGCACCCCACCCCTGGTCTCTAAGGTGGGCTGACACCAGAGGAGGTGTCTGCCAATCACTTCCAGGATCTGACTTCCTGTCTTCTGTGGGGAGCAATTCGGACTAGACTAAGTTACTGGAATTAAGACTTATTCTATGCATCTGCTCTCCCACAATATGGCGCTGGGAGAGAAGAAAACAGCTTCTACACAGCTGCCTCCAGTTCAGCCAATAAACTGTAGAACTTGCTCCTGATTGGAGGAGAGCAGCGTACTCGGCGTGTGGGCAGCCGAGTTAGGATTGGCGGAGGAGGACTATAAAGGAGGAGAGAGACGGCATGCACCAGGAACATCTTAGGGGAACACCTAAGGGGAACACCTAAGGGGAACACCTGTGCAGCCCCCGAGAGAGCCGGCCGGCAGTGTGCCGCTCCCCTGCGGAAGTGGGGAATGTGGCCAGGGGGAACTGCCCTTCCACGGAGGTGGAAGGGATAGTAGCCAATCCGGGAAGAACCAGCAGCAAACCCGGGGAGGGCCGAGCAGACGAAAGAACAGCGCAGGGTCCTGTGTCGTTCCTCCACGAAGAGGGGGAGCGACATCTTCCTCCATGCATCACGTGCCTGAGATTGTCTGTGAGCCTCTCTGGGAGGGAAACGTGGCCTGGGTTGCTCCCTGCAGGCCCCAGGCCCCTGGTGTCCCTGTGCCCCTGTGTCACTGTGTCTGCATTACACGAGAGGCCCCTGGCCACATCTGGCTGCAGCCTGGAAGGTGAGCAAAGCATGTGCACGTGTGCACTTGGCATCCAATGCACATGCATGTGGACACACACTCCTGGGCCCCTCTGGGGAAGAAGAAGGCAGGAGAGGGGGGGTCACGGAGCAGGAGGGAGGGGTGTGGCTGAGGTCAGGGGAGGTGAGGCTCACCCAAGCAATGTCCACACACCATCCCTCATCACCTATGCCCCAGTCACAGAGCCCCAGCTATGCCAGAGCACATGAAGGACCCAGGGCCCAGAGGGGCAGGCACGTGGACCCGTGCAAGGTCACTATGTGTGGAGGGGCAGACACATGGACCTGTGCAAGGTCGCTCTGTGTGGAGGGGCAGGCACATGGACCTGTGCAAGGTCACTATGTGTGGAGGGGCAGACACACGGACCCATGCAAGGTCACTCTGTGTGGAGGGGCAGGCACATGGACCCATGCAAGGTCACTCTGTGTGGAGGGGCAGGCACACGGACCCGTGCAAGGTCACTCTGTGTGGAGGGGCAGGCACATGGACCCATGCAAGGTCACTATGTGGAGGGGCAGGCACACGGACCCGTGCAAGGTCACTCTGTGTGGAGGGGCAGACACATGGACACGTGCAAGGTCACTATGTGGAGGGGCAGGCACATGGACCTGTGCAAGGTCACTCTGTGTGGAGGGGCAGACACATGGACCCATGCAAGGTCACTGTGTGGAGGGGCAGGAACATGGACCCGTGCAAGGTCACTCTGTGTGGAGGGGCAGGCACATGGACCCATGCAAGGTCACTCTGTGTGGAGGGGCAGACACATGGACCCGTGCAAGGTCACTATGTGGAGGGGCAGGCACATGGACCTGTGCAAGGTCACTCTGTGTGGAGGGGCAGACACATGGACCCGTGCAAGGTCACTCTGTGTGGAGGGGCAGGCACATGGACCCATGCAAGGTCACTATGTGGAGGGGCAGGCACATGGACCCATGCAAGGTCACTGTGTGGAGGGGCAGGAACATGGACCCGTGCAAGGTCACTCTGTGTGGAGGAGGCAGGGCCAGGCCTGGAACTCAGAGCCCTGAGCCCAGCTCAGGCCCCTGACATCAGAATGGGAGGCCAGGACTTGCTTTGTGTGAAAGGTGGTGGCCAGAGAGGGCAGGAAGTGTGAGATGAGGAAGGAGGGCAGCTGATACAAGGGTCGTGGCCAAGGTTGCCACTGTGGCACCAGGGACTCAAATCTGCTGGGACCTCTGAGGGTGGCACAGAGGCCTCCCAGGATTGCCCATCAGCTCTGCAACCTGCAACTGGGGTCCTTACTTCCCGACTTCTGGGGTGCACTTGCCTAAGAGCCCTGAGAGCTCCTATGGCACCCCTGGCACTGTCCTAGGCACACTTGGTGCAGGCTTCAGTGCAAGCTGTGGGCACAGAGTAAGAGAGCACAGAGTGCTGGCAGATCAGACAGAGGGGTCATGGGCATGAGTCAGGGGCAGAGCTGTCAGCCGAGGTGCTGCAGCATAGCAGCTGTAGCCCCCACCTGCGACACCAGCATCCCATACGGACACTGGTTTGAGTCCCTGTCGATCCACTTCTGATCCAGTTCCCTACCAATGGCCTGGGAAAACAGTGAAAGGTGACCCAGCTAGCTCCTGGCTCCGGCCTGGTCCAGTGCTGGCCATTGCAGCCATTTGGGGAGTGAACCAATGGATGGAAGATCTCTCTCCCTCCCTGTGCCTTTGAAATAAATGAATCTTAAATGACAACAAAAACCCTGCTGTTGATCTTGGCCTCCATGAGGTCACTGCCTGGGCACCCAGCTCCTCTGTGCTGCCGGCCGCTGGCAGGCCTCTCCCTCTGGACAGCAGTTCCTGGGCATGCCCCTCTCCTTTGCCCTCCCGACTGCCCTGTGGGGTCCTCGCTGCTGCGGGGATGGCTTCCACTCTGCAGGTGAGAAAGCTGACACACAAGCAGCCAGGGATGATGGTCAGCTACACAGCTGGCTCCAGAGGCCGGGTCTAATTACCTCCAGAACACCTCTGACCCCAAGTTACCTGGCTCCCCCCACCCCCGCCGCCGGGGGAGTTTCCGCAAGTTTCCAGCTCAGCCGCTTGAGGCCAGCGGCTGGCTCAGGTCACTGCCTGGGTTGGGTACTGGATGTGTTTGCAGCACTGGGGGGCTGGGGAGCCTGGAGGCCCTGGGGGCCAGCCCTGTGGACCCCTCCTGGCCTTTCTGCCCCCAGGCTGGGTGTCAGCAGAGCCCTAACTCTCGGGCTGGAGGGAAAAGGTGCTCACCTTCCCATGGCCTTGACAGCTTGATTACAAGCAGCTGTGGCAGGAGAGCTGCTTGCAATCAGAGGGATTGGACTAAGCAGGCGTCCCCCTCAGGGTGCTAAGCAGAGTGAGCCCTGGGACCTGGCGCTGCTGCGTCTTCCTCCCAGCCAGATCCCTGCACCTTGCATGCAGTCCAAGTTCTTAATCAAAAACACCTGGCTCCCGTTCCCCAGGTTGCTGTTTTCAGAGGGCCAGGTGCGCCCTCTGTGCCCAGCTCTGCTGACATCAACGTCCCTGGTCCTCACAGCTGGCCTGGGAGGCACCCATGTCACAGGCGGGGACACAGAGGCACAGCGGAGTCCCACGGCTGGGAAGGGCAGAGCCAGGCTTCCAGCCTGGGCCTGGCCCCAAGACCTCTGCTCCCCGAGAGTAAGATTGCACGCACCTGGTAAGGGCGGGGCTGGCAGCTTCTCCCTGAAGAACCACCTTGTGGGTGGACGAGAGACAGAGGCTGGGGAAGACAAGGAAGCCGATTGCACTTGGCCCACAGCCTAGATGCGGGGGCAGAACCTCACCTGGCTGCCCAGGCCTCTGTCTCCCTGCTGGAGAGTTAGGCTGCAGAGGGGAGAGGGCAGCAAAGAGGGGCAGCACTGACCAACCTACTCTGGGGCTCTAAGCCACCCTCAGGCTCTGCCTCCCTCCGCCCCCCACATCAGACTGGGGGAGTGAGCTTGTGCCCATGCCCCCAAGGGGCCAGGACACTGGGGCCATCCTTCCTCCTCTGCCCTTTTGCCTCGGTGGGGTGGGGGTGGAGGCACAGGCCTGGCACTCTGGGCCACAGCCAAGGAGAGCTGCCGGAGGGATTCCCGCATGTCTGTCTGAGCAGGAACAAGGAGCAGCTTTGCTGAGTGGCCTGGAAGTTGCTGGCATTCTCCGCCCTCCGCCCACTGCCCACGAGAGGCACTAGAAGCCCACTGTGACATCACCTGACACTGATTAAATGCCTGCTGTGTACCAGGAGCTTGGCGCACCTTCTAAAGTGTTTTTGGTGGACAGAAGGATGGCCATGAGAGCCAATTCCCCAAGGAAGATGGGGAGTGGGCAGCTCTGGCTTTCCCAGGTCACACAGCACTTCCACGAGGGCTCCAGCTGGGGCCAGGTTTCCCCTCTGGTCTCGGTGGAGGTGCCCCAGCATGGAAGGCTGGGTGGGCAGGGAGACGGGAGTCTGGAGACACTTTAGAGGAGATGCAGTCCCCTATGGGTGTGGACGATGAATTCAGGGTTATGGGGGGTTCCTTGTAACCAGGACCACATGTCTGTCCATCCAGTGTCCTCTGGGAATTCAGGGAACAAAAGGGCAGGCATCTTGGGAGTCCAGGGTAATCTGTGTCCTGGGCCCCAGCCTAGTGAGAGGTCCTGGGTCCAGCCCAGCAGGTGGCCTCAGGTGTCAGCCAACCAGCCAGGTGCCGGCACTGCGCGGATGCTTTCACAGCTGCTGCTGCGACCACGGGGCTGAGGCCCAGCTTGGCTGGCCGATTCCATCTGAGGAAGGGGCGCAGCATGCTGAGGACTTGGGATCTGGGGTGTGGTGGGCCCTCCAGGCACACAGCACTGTGCACCCTTCCGGACCCAGTCCCCCAGTCCCCCTGCCCCTCCTCTCCCCCCATCAGCTGCAGGGGGCTGGTGCCCAGGCACAGTGAAGCACACACAGGGGCTCTAAGCTGTAGCACCTCCTCCCTGGGCAGGTTAGCAGCCTAAGGCCTGGCATGGAAGGGCAGCCCCAGCCTGCAGTCAGCCAGCAACTGACTCCGCCTCCTTGTTCTGGGTCCCATGCCTGCACAACCACTACCCTGCCATCTTTCAGGGAATCCAGCAGGCACAGGCTGTGGGGTCCCATGCCTGCACCACCACCACCCTGCGGTCTTTCAGGGGATCAGCAGGCACGGGGCTGTGGGGTTCCATGCCTGCACTACTACCACTCTGCCGTATTTCAGGGGATCAGCAGGCACGGGGCTGTGGGGTTCCATGCCTGCACCACCACCACCCTGCCATCTTTCAGGGGATCCAGCAAGCACGGGGCTGTGGGGTCCCATGCCTGCACCACCACCACTCTGCCATCTTTCAGGGGATCAGCAAGCACAGGGCTGTGGGGTTCTATGCCTGCACCACCACCACTCTGCCGTCTTTCAGGGGATCAGCAGGCACGGGGCTGTGGGGTTCCATGCCTGCCCCCCCACCACCCTGCCGTCTTTCAGGGGATCCAGCAAGCACGGGGCTGTGGGGTTCCATGCCTGCACCACTACCACCCTGCCGTCTTTCAGGGGATCCAGCAGGCATGGGGCTGTCTGTTCACTCCTTCACTTTCATTCACTTGTTCATCTGTTCATGCAGTAACACTGAGCACCAGCTCCAGGTCCTTCACCAAAGCACCAAGTGTGCGCTCTGGGTGAACGGAGCCACCTAAGCCACAACCCTGTCTGCAGGGGCTCCTACCCACTGGGCAGACTACAGGAGCCTGGCGGCAGGGCCAGGTGGGTGCCGGGAGGAGGAGGTGAGAGAGGGAGGCTCAGTGCATGGGCCATGGCTGCATTCCCCTAGCAAAAGCAGGGAGGCAGAGCTGGAGGAGGGCGGTGGAAGGGAGACAGAGAGGGTGAGCAGGATGCAGACTGGGACCTCACAGCCAGCGCACCCCGCTGTGGCCAGGTGGTGCCGACTCCTTCCCGCTCTTGCTGGGACCTGTCCTCCCACCAGCCACCACCTTTCCCTCTTGCCACAGGATGAAGCTGTTCAGGGCAAACACCTGCCCAGGAATGCAGAGACCCTGGGAATGGCTGAGTAGGAACCGAGGCAGGTGTTCTGGGGCTGGGGCTTCCATGCGCAGGGGATGCAGGGAGAATCTGTGGTGCCTGCCCCCATGCCCCCACTTCACTTTCAGGGGCAGGGCTCATGTCACCAAAGCCAGCCTGCCTGTGTACAGCTACGCAGGACAACCCAGAGCTAAGCCTCAGGGTTGACTGACTCACATCTCAATCCCAACATCTCTCCCAGGGCTTTTGTCTCTGCTTCAGTGAAGCGAGGGTTGGAGCAGACAAGAAAACGTTCAGCCATGTCTGCCCTGGGCTTGGTGGAGTGATAAGCACTCTGTAAAATTTACATGAAAAAAGCAAAGGATTTAGAATATCCAACACCAGATTGAAAGGGCAGGATAGGGTTGGAGGACTTAATGTTTCTGAATAAATCTTACTGGAAGAATTGTAATCAAGACTCAATACTGGCCGGCGCCGTGGCTCAATAGGCTTATCCTCCGCCTTGCGGCACCAGCACACCGGGTTCTAGTCCCGGTCGGGGCGCCGGATTCTGTCCCACTTGCCCCTCTTCCAGGCCAGCTCTCTGCTGTGGCCCGGGAGTGTAGTGGAGGATGGCCCAAGTGCTTGGGCCCTGCACCCACATGGGAGACCAGGATAAGTACCTGGCTCCTGGCTTCGGATCAGCGCAATGTGCCGGCCGCAGCGCGCCGGCCGTGGCGGCCATTGGAGAGTGAACCAACGGCAAAAAGGAAGACCTCTTTCTGTCTTCCTCTCTCTCACTGTCCACTCTGCCTGTCCAAAAAAAAAAAAAAAGAAAGACTCAATACTGTGGGGCCAGCCTTTTGGCACAGTGCTGGCAACCTAGGATTCCCCTATCAGAATGCCAGCTTGAGTTTCAGCTGCTCTGCTTCCAATTCGATCTCCCACCAATGTGCCTGGGAAGGCAGGAGAAGATGACCCGAGTACCTGGGCCTCTACCACCCATGTGAAAGATCTGAGTGGAGTTTCAGGCTCCTGGCTGTGGGCTGGCCCAATCCAGGCTGCTGTAACCATCTGGGGAATGAACCAGCATACGAAAGATCTCTCTGTGTCCCCAATCTCTCTCTGTCATGCTACCTTTCAAATAAATAAATCTTAAAAAAGACTGCAATACCAGCCGGCGCTGCGGCTCACTAGGCTAATCCTCTGCCTAGCGGTGCAGGCACACGGGGTTCTAGTCCCGGTCGGGGCGCCGGATTCTGTCCCGGTTGCCCCTCTTCCAGGCCAGCTCTCTGCTGTGGCCAGGGAGTGCAGTGGAGGATGGCCCAAGTGCTTGGGCCCTGCACCCCATGGGAGACCAGGAAAAGCTCCTGGCTCCTGCCATCGGATCAGCGCGGTGCGCTGGTCGCAGCACGCCGGCCGCGGCGGCCATTGGAGAGTGAACCAACGGCAAAGGAAGACCTTTCTCTCTGTCTCTCTCTCTCACTATCCACTCTGCCTGTCAAAAAAAAAAAAAAAGACTGCAATACTGGCATAAAGAGAGACTAGAAATCAATAGATAATTATAAAAGAAGAGAGAACACAGAAATAGACCCAAATTTTTATGGTCATCTCATTTTCACCAAAGAGCCAAAGGAATCCAATAGGCTAAGAAAATGCTTTTTTAACAAATACTGTTGATATTTATAAAGAATCTTCAGAAAGTTTATGGAAAATGTATATTATGGAAAAACTATGCATGGATTTCAAATTCTTTAGCACCTAAATCCACTTACCTTTTCATTCCATTTTCCATAAAGTTTTCATGAACATTGCTTTATTAAATATATGTGTATTCCTATGAAAAAATTAACCTTTAACACCTTCAAAAATAGTTTGAGATGAATTGTAGATTTCAATATAAGCTAAAAATCTATACCTATAGAATTTTTACTCATAAAGTTGCTAAAAGAAAAATAAGAGAATATGTTCAACACATGGAGATAGGCAGAAGTTTCTTGAGATATAGCAAGTAAAAATGATAAAATAAAAATAATGTTAAATTGGACTTCATCAAAATTAAAAATAAATATCAGGCCAGTGCTGTGGAACAGTTGGTTAAAGCCCCGGCCTGCAGCGCAGGCATCCCATATGGGCACTGGTTCAAGTCCCAGCTGCTCTATTTCCAATTCTGTTCCCTGCTAATGTACCTGGGAAGGTATTGGAGGATGGCCCAAGTCCTTGGGCCCCTGCACCCACGTGGGAGACCTGGAAAAAGCTCCTGGCTCCTGGCTTTAGATCAGCTCAGCTCCAGCTATTGCGGCTATTTGGAGAGTGAACCAAAGGATGGAAGGTCTCTCTCTCTCCCTTTCTCTCCCCGCCCCCTCTCTCTGTGTCTCTACCTCTCTGTAACTCTGTCTTTCAAATAAATAAAATAAATCTTGAAAAAAATATATCATGCTGCACACCAGAAAAAAATTTTACTACACATTTTTGCCAAAGAATTTGTATCCAAAATACATAAAAATCTTTGAAAACCAATCAATTTATACACACACACACATTCACAAGGGATGTTACCTAATTTAAACAGGTTAATTCATAAAGAAATCATAGCAATCTTGCATGTTAAAATGCTCTGCATGTGGCCGGTGCCACGGCTCACTAGGCTAATCCTCCGCCTTGCGGCGCCAGCACACCGGGTTCTAGTCCCGGTCGGGGCGCCGGATTCTGTCCCACTTGCCCCTCTTCCAGGCCAGCTCTCTGCTGTGGCCAGGGAAGTGCAGTGGAGGATGGCCCAAGTGCTTGGGCCCTGCACCCCATGGGAGACCAGGAGAAGTACCTGGCTCCTGCCTTTGGATCAGCGCAGTGCGCCGGCCACAGTGCGCCGGCCGTGGCGGCCATTGGAGGGTGAACCTATGGCAAAGGAAGACCTTTCTCTCTGTCTCTCTCACTGTCCACTCTGCCTGTCAAAAAATAAATAAATAAATAAAATGCTCTGCATGATTCTGTACTGGATGCTTAAATGTGGAAGAAATTGCTGCAAAGACAAATATTAGTCAATTGATGAAATGTCAGTGTAAATTTTGGATTAGGAAGCCATTTTATCAGAGTGGGTGTTTGTGGCACAATGGGTTAAGCCACCACTTGGAATGCCCACATTTCATACTGGAGTCCTGGCTTCAAGTCCCACTTCTGTTTCCAACCATTTCTTGCAAATGTATGTTCTGGGAGGCAGCAGAAGATGGCCCAAGTGCTTGGGTTCCTGCTACTCACACAGAACTGGATGGAGTTCCTGGCTCTTGGCTTCAACCTGGCTCAGTCCAGGCTGTTGCAGGCACAACAGATGAAAGATCTTTCTACCATTTTGCCTTCCAAATAAGTAAATAAAATTAAAACAAGGATACCATTTTATCAATGTTAAATTTCTTTTTAAAAAATATTTATTTACTTATTTGAATGCCAGAGTTCCACACAGAGACAGAGAGATGGAGAGAGACAGAGGCAGAGACAAAGAGAGATCTTCCATGCACCGGTTAACTCACCAGAGAGCCACATAGCCAGGGCCAGGCTAGACCAAAGCTGGGAGATCCTTGCAGGCTCCCATGTTGGTGCAGAGGCCCAAGCCCTTGGACCATCTTCTGCTGCTTTTCCCAGGCCATTAGCAGGGAGCTGGACTGGAAGTGGAGCAGCCGAGACTCAAACTGGCACCCATATGGGATGCCATTGTCATAGTTGGTGACTTTACTTGCTGCACCACAATGTTGGCCCCAACGTTAAATTTCTGATTTTGATCCATGTCCTGAGGTTTTATAAAAGAGTGTTCTTTTTCACAGGAAATATGAGTATATCCTAAAATGTTGAAGGCATGGTATCCCCGATTCACTTTCAAAATATTCATAAAATATAACATATGTGGGGAGGTAATACATAAAATGCAAATATAAACAATTGATGAATCCAAACAAAATGCATGCTATGATTTATGCGTATCCCCTAAAATTCACATGTTCGATATTTAATCTCCAATTTTATATGTTAATGGCAGTTAGAATTGGCACTTTAGGAAGGTGTTTGAGATTAATGAGATCAGGAGTGTGAGGCTCCATGATGGCATTAGTAGCCCTGTCACCATGGAATGCTCTCTGCCACGTCACCATGCCATAAGAAGGCCCCCACCAGATGCCAGTGCCAATCTCTGGGGTACCCCAGTATTTATTTGAAAGGCAGAGTTACAGAGAGACAGAGACAGAGATAGAGAGAGAGAAAGGTCTTCCATCCACTGGTTCATTCCCCAGTTGGCCACAATGGCCAGAGCTGGGCTGATCTGAAACCAGGAGCCAGGAGCTTCTTCAGGGTCTCCCATGTGGGTGCAGGGCCCAAGGACTTGGGCCATCTTCCACTGCTTTCCCAGGCCATAGCAGAGAGCTGGATCAGAAGTGGAGCAGCCGGGACTTGAACTGGCACCCCATATGGGATGCCAGCACTGCAGGCGGCAGCTTTACCTGCTATGCCACAGTGCAGCCCTGAGAAGCAAATATTTCAAATAAATTATCCAGTCTCAGATGTGGGGAGCAATCCGGACTAGACTAAGTTACTCGAATTAGGACTTATTCTATGCATCTGCTCTCCTCTGTGGGGAGCAGCTCGGACTAGACTAAGTTACTGGAATTAAGACTTATTCTATGCATCTGCTCTCCCTCTGTGGGGAGCAACCTGGACTAGACTAAGTTACTGGAATTAAGACTTATTCTATGCATCTGCTCTCCCACAATATGGCGCTGGGAGAGAAGTAAGCAGCTTCCGCACAGCTGCCTCCAGTTCAACCAATTAACTGTAGGACTTGCTCCTGATTGGAGAGCAGCGTGCTCAGCCGAGTTGGGATTGGCGGAGGAGGACTATAAAGGAGGAGAGAGACGGCATGCACCAGGAACATCTATGGGGAACATCTAGCTGAAGGAACACCCGTGCAGCCCCCCAGAGAGCCGGCCGGCGGTGTGCCGCTCCCCTGCGGAAGTGGGGAATGCGGCCAGGGGGAACTGCCCTTCCACGGAGGTGGAAGGGATAGTAGCAAACCCGGGGAGGGCCGAGCAGACGAAAGAACAGCGCAGGGTCCTGTGTCGTTCCTCCACGAAGAGGGGGAGCGACATAATGGTGCCGTGACTCGGATATGAAGCCTAGGCAGGGCTTAGTGTCGTTCCTCCATGAAGAGGGGGAGCGACACTCAGATATTCTGTTATATGAGCAAAAATGAATTAAGACAGTATGGGGGGAGTTTCTCATACTATTGTAGCTTTGCTGTAAGGCTGAAAATACATCAAATTGAAATGTTAGAAAAATCAATGGGACAGAGGATTCTGGGAAGACAGCAGAGTAGGAAGAACAAGAGAAATCTCTGCCTACCTACACATCATTTATACTGGAGGAATCTGATGGATCTGTTTTGGCACTCAGGAGTCTACTGCAGCAGGTTTGGATGGTGAGCTGTGGATAGTTTCAGTCTTAGCATGGTAGCAGCTGCCCATGCTTCACAGTCAGTCCCATGGCAAGCAACTGCACTGCGTTCCTGAAGTAGCTTGCACACACTTGACAGGAGCAGGTAGATGGGGGAAGATGAAGCAAGCCCTGGAGAAGGGAGATCATCTGAGTTCCAGAGTTACTACATCATTTAACCCAGCACAAATCATGATGCATCAAAGAAGCAGGAAAATATGGTCCCTTAATATACATAGATAGATAGATACATAGATATATAGTATTAATATAAAAACAAAATATATATAATAATTTATATATATATTTATAACAGCAATTTACACACACATGTACACACACATACATAAAGCAAATAGAAACAGACCCTAAAAAAGATCTAGTGCCAGACATACTAGACAAAGACTTTTAAATAACTGTCTTAAAGATATTCTGAGAACTAAAGGAATATGCAGAGAAAATCAAGCAAATGATATGTGAACAAAAATACCAATATCAATAAACAGGCTGGCGCCGTGGCTCACTAGGCTAATCCTCCGCCTGCGGCACCAGCACATCGGGTTCTAGTCCCGGTCGGGACACCAGATTCTGTCCCGGTTGCCCCTCTTCCATGCCAGCTCTCTGCTGTGGCCCGGGAGTGCAGTGGAGGATGGCCCAAGTGCTTGGGCCCTGCACCCCATGGGAGACCAGGATAGGCACCTGGCTCCTGCCATCGGATCAGCACAGTGCATCGGCCGCAGCACGCCAGCCGCGGCGGCCACTGGAGGGTGAACCAACGGCAAAAGGAAGACCTTTCTCTCTGTCTCTCTCACTGTCCACTCTGCCTGTCAAAAAAAAAAAAATTCTAAAGGGAGTCCCATAGGGTAAGAAATGAAGATCTCAGGAAAGGCACATAGATGGCACTTATCAAAGCTAATGCTATTATAACAATGGTTCACAACTCCATCTTTTGTTTTCTACATAATTTAAGAGACTACTAAATTTAGAAGAATTATTAATTTACATTTTTAGGCACCTAATGTATAAACATGTGCTTTTTGTATTGTGATGCTACCAGTTTGATATTTTTTTCTCATGATTGCTTGGGCTATTCTGAGTCTTTTGTGACTCCAAATGAATTTTAGGATTTTTTATTCTGATTCTGTAAAGAATTTCAGTGGTACTTTGATAGAGATTGCATGGAATCTGCAGATTCCTTTAGGTAGGATAGATATTTTAATGATATTGAGTCTCCTAATTCATGAGCAAAGAGTAGCATTCCATTTTTTGTGTCCTTGATGATTTATTTCATCAATGTGTTTTTTGACAGGCAGAGTGGACAGTGAGAGAGAGAGACAGAGAGAAAGGTCTTCCTTTGCCATTGGTTCACCCTCCAATGGCCGCTGCGGGTGGCGCACCGCGCTGATCTGATGGCAGGAGCCAGGTGCTTCTCCTGGTCTCCCATGCGGGTGCAGGGCCCAAGGACTTGGGCCATCCTCCACTGCACTCCCTGGCCACAGCAGAGAGCTGGCCTGGAAGAGGGTCAATCGGGACAGAATCCGGTGCCCCTCATCAATGTTTTTAACAGTTGTAGAGATTTTCACCTTCTTTGATTAAATTTATTCCTAAGTATTTGATTTTTTGTGTGTGGCTATAGTGAAAGGGATTTGTTCATGATTTCTCTTTCTTTGAGTTCATCATTAGTATATAAAAATGCTACTGATTTTTGTATATTTATTTTGTAATCTACAACTTTCTGGACTGGTTTATCAGTTCTAGCAGCTTTTTGGTGGAATGTTTAGGTTTTTGCCATGTACAACGTCAGGAAATCTGTAAACTTGAATGTTTTTATTTCTTCCTTTCCATTTTGATGTCCTTTATTTCTTTCTCCTCCATAACTGCTCTTGCTAATACTTCCAGTACTATACTGAAAAAGAGTTGTGAAAATGAACATTCTTGTCTTGTTCCAAATCTGAGGGGAAATGCCTTCAGCTTTTCCTCAATCAGTATGATATGGTAATTAAAGCATCTTGGTACTGGCATAAAAAGTGACACATAAATCAATGGAACAGAATAAAGAGCCCAACAATTAATCTAGGTATATATGACCAAATGATTTTTGATAAAAGTGGCCAGACTATACACTGGAAAAAAGATGATCTCTTCAAAAAATTGTGCTGGCAAAACTGAATGTATATATGTGGAAGAATTAAATTAGATCCGTATTTCTCATTGTATACAAAAATCAACTCAAGATGAATCAAAGACCTACATTTAAGACCTGAGCCTATGAAATTGCTGGAAGAAAATGCAGTTGAAAGTGCTACAAGACATTGATGTAGATTATGACTTCTTGTATAAGACTCCCAAAGCACAGGCAAAAACAAAAAATGAAAAAACAGAAGAAAACATAGAAAAAAAGGGATTATATCAAACTCAGAAGCTTCTGCATAGAAAAGTAAACAATGAATAGCATGAAAAGACATCCAATAGAATGGGAAAAATATTTGCAAGTTACCTATCAGACAAAAGATTAATATCTAGAATATATCAGCAGCTCAAAAAATTCAGAAACAGCAGCAACAACAAAAAAGTAATAATTCAGTTGAGAAATGGGCAAGAGACTTCAGTACAGAGTTCTCAAAAGAAGAAATACAATTGGCCAACAAATATTTGAAAAAAAAATTCAACATCACTAGCTTTTAGGGAAATGCAAATGCAAACTGCAAGATATACCTAATCTCTGTCAGTATGGCTATTATCCAAGAGACATAGAGACAAAGGATTGTGAGGATGTGGAGAAGGGGGAACTCATACACTACTGGTGGGAATATAAATTAGTGCAGGCACTGTGGAAAACAACACGGAGATTTCTCTAAAAGCTAGAAATAGACTTGCCATATGATCCAGCACTTGGCTACAAGATATATACCCGAAAATGTGAACATGTTGTATCAAAGAGATATCTGCACCATTGTGTTTATAGCAGCACTATTCACAATAGGCAAAATATGGAATCAACAAGGAACACATCACCAGATGAATGGATAAAGAAAGTGTACATATGACAGTGGAATATTATTCAGCCAGAAAACAGAATGAAATTCTGCCATTGGCATCAAAATGGATGCGACTGGAAGACACTATGTAGAGTGAAATAACCTGACCCAGAAAGACAAGTACCACATGTTCTCTCATATTCCTCCATATGTGTTTGCTTGATCTAATTAAATGACAGAGATTGAAAAAATAAATAAAAAAATATGATCCCCCTACACACTACCCACTGGAGACTAACTTTAGATAGAAAGACACAAGAGATTTCAAGAACAAAGCAGGAAAAAGAACTTCCATATAAATAGCAACCAAAAGAGAGTGTGGATGGCTGTATTCATATCAGACAAGAAGGGCCGGCACCATGGCTCACTAGGCTAATCCTCCACCTTGCGGCACCGGCACACCGGGTTCTAGTCCTGGTCAGGGCACTGGATTCTGTCCCGGTTGCCCCTCTTCCAGGCCAGCTCTCTGCTGTGGCCCCGGAGTGCAGTGGAGGATGGCCCAAGTCCTTGGGCCCTGCACCTGCATGGGAGACCAGGAAAAGCACCTGGCTCCTGCCTTCGGATCAGTGCGATGCACCGGCCGCAGCACTCCGGTCGCGGCAGCCATTGCGGTGCTGTGGCCATTGGAGGGTGAACCAATGGCAAATAGGAAGACCTTTCTCTCTGTCTCTCTCTCACTGTCCACTCTGCCTGTCAAAAATAAAAAAAATTTAAAAAAAATTTAAAAAGGAAGAGGAGCATATCAGACAAGCTAGAATTTAAATCTAAAAAATTTACAAGCAACAAAGGACATTAAAAATTAATAAAATATTCACTATAGCAAAAAGATATAACAGTTATTAACACATTTTTAACAATACCATCAAAGTATATGAATATAGTTGGACATTTCAATATTATATTGTAAATAGTGAATAAAATAACCATACAGAAGATAAGTAAGGAAATAGAAGACTTAAATCAACTTGAAATGGCAGACACATGTGGAACACTTGACCCAAGAACAACACAACATTCTTCTTGAGTACACCAGGGGGAGCCAGCACTGTGGCGCAGCAGCTTAAAACCCCAGCCTGCAGTGCCAGCATTCCATATGGGAGCCGGTTCAAGCCCAGGCTGCTATCCAATCCAGTTTCCTGCTAGTGTACCTTGGAAAGCACCAGAGCATGGCCCAAGTGCTTGGGCTCCTGCACCAATGTGGGAGACACAGTGGAAGCTCCTGGCTCCTGGCTTCAGATTGGTCCAGCTCTGGATGTTGTAGCCATTTGGGGAGTGAACCAGCAGAACCAGCAGATAGAAGACTAACTCTCTTTGTCTCTCTGTCTCTCTCTCCCTCTCTGTATCTCTTTCAAATAAATAAAATTAATCTTTTTTTAAAAAAAAGTACACAAGGGACATTTTCCAGGATATGTCAAATGTCAGGTCACAAATTAAGTCTCAATCAATTTAAATAGATAGATATCATACAAAGCAATTTTTCCCCCACAATAAGATGAAGTTAGAAATCAATAACGGTAGGGAAACAGAGAAATCCACAAAATTGTGAAGATCATATGCACTTCTGAAACAAACCAGTGTGTCAAGGAAAAAATCACAAAGGAAATGAGAAAATACTGGGAAATGAATAGAATAAAAACAAAACATACCAAAACATGCGGGAATAGCACAAGCAACACTAAAGGAGAAAGTTAAAGGTAAAAACACGTTAAAAAATAATAAAGTTCTCAAATCAACAACCTAACTTTACAACTTAAAAAATTAGAAAAAAGAGAGAGAGAAAACAAATAAGAAAAAGCTAAACCAATGCCAACAGGAAGAAGCAAATATATATATATGAAGACTAGAGCTGAAATAAATGAAATAGAGACTATAAAAGCAATAAAGAAGTCAGGTGAAATCATCAATTTGTTCTTTGAAAGTATCACACATATAATGAGGACAATCATTACCCTGCTGGTGATATTACTACGCGGATTAAAGAAGACCTAGCATCTAATGGCTACTCGGTAAACCAGATGCCCCTTCATCTAAGAAGAATGGAGGCTCACATTATAGAGGTACTAGTTTGAAGAAGTGGGCCACTGCTGGCATTTGAAAACAATATTGGAGAGCATAGAGGGAGATAAGCACTTGGTTCAGCAGTTAAGACTGCTGGAGACTCTTATCAGAGGATCTCATTTGACTCTCCAATTTACTCCAAATGCCAATTTTCTGCTAACATGCACCCTGGGAACAGCAGTTCATGGTTTCAGTACTTGGGTCCCTGCTACTGACATGGAGACCTGAATTGAATTCCCAGCTCCTGGTTTTAGCCTGGCCCAACCCTGGCCATTGCAACCATTGCAGGCATTTGGAGAGGGAGCCACAAAGGGGAGATTCTCTCTCTCTCTCTCTCTCTCTCTCTCTCTTAGATAAAATGAATTTTTCAAAAAATGGATAGAGATAAAAACCTATAGTGAGTGCCTAGAAGCCCATCTAGAATATTTCAATACCCAGAACACAATGATCTAAAATTGAAATAACACTGTCTTCCTAGGACAATGAATTATGAATTTCCATTTAAAATGTCTTTATTAGAAATTTTTCTGAGACACCTTGCTTCTAGTCATAAATCTCAGGAGTTCATATTTCATCCACTTGATACCTATAGCAAAATTGCTCTTTGAATTCAAAAAGGAACACATGATATTTCCCTGTAAATGTTTCTTACAAGTAGATGGAGGGAAAAATGTCTATGAAGTCATAATATTGAAGATTAAAAATAACAAAGAAAAAGTATGATGGTGCCATGCAGAGATTTTTTTAAAGATTTATTTATTTGAAAAGGAGAGAGAGAGAGAGAGAGAGAGAGAGAGAGAGAGAGAGAGAGAGATCTTCCAGGCACTAGTTCATTTCCTACTGGGAAATGGCTGGGGCTGGGCCAGGCCAAAGTCAGAAGCTTCATCCAGGTTTTCCACATGGGTAGCCGGGGCCCAAGCACTTGGAAAATCTTCCACTGCTTTCCCAGGCAGAATACAGGGGGTCTGGCTTGGAGGTAGAGCAGCCAGGACTCAAGCCAGCACCCATGCGGGATGCCAGCATCACAGGCAGCAGCTTCACATGCTGTAGCACAACACTTGCCCAAGTATGATGCTCATTTTGTTTTAAAGATTTATTTATTTATTTGAAAGGCAGAGTCACAGAAAGGCAGAGGCAGAGAGAGAGAGGGGTCCTCCATCTGCTAGTTCAGTCTCTAGATGGCTGCAATGGCCGGAGCTGTGCTGATCTGAAGCCCAGTCTCCCACATGGGAGCCCAAGTACTTGGGCCATCTTCTACTGCTTTCCCAGGCCGTAACAGAGAGCTGGATCAGAAGTGGAGCAGCCGGGTCTCGAACCGGTGCTCATATGGTATGCTGTCTCTGCAGGCAGTGGCTTTACCCACTACGCCACAGCACCGGTCCCAGTATAGATGTATTTAAAGGCCAATTTTCCTGCAAATAAATCCAAGGAGCAAGTCAGATTTAACCTTCCAAGCAAACATCTAGGCCTTTGACTGAGCTGCACCCTCTTACAAGGTGGTCACAGCTGAGGGTAAACTCACTGCATGAAGACCCACTTGGGCCACGCAGGCCATGAATGTAGACCCTCAGCAGTGAAAACAGTTTGCAAAACCATCAGTAAATACTGTATCTGCAGACCAAGCTGCAGCTCTGGTGATCCAACAAGCTGTTTACATCAGATTCATTTCAAGCTGTTAGCATGAAGATCACTTATGAAGAAAGACATTTTTTCGGGTCCGGCGCTGTGGCACAGCGGGTTAACACCCTGGCCTGAAGCACCGGCATCCCACATGGGCACCGATTCCAGTCCTGGATGCTCCTCTTCCAATCCAGCTCTCTGCTATGGCCTGGGATAGCAGTAGAAGATTGCCCCAGTTGTAGGGCCTCTGCACCCGCTTGGGAGACCCGGAAGAAGCTCCTGGCTCCTGGCTTCAGATTGGTGCAGCTCTGGCCATTGTGGCCATCTGGGGAGTGAACCAGCGGATGGAAGACCAACCTCTCTGTCTCTACCTCTCTCTGTAACTCTGTCTTTCAAATAAATAAAATAAATCTTAAAAAAAAAGAAAGACTTTTTTTAAGGATCTGTGCACATGGACAGGTGCAGCACAGATTGCTCCTGGGCGAGTGGCAGGGTCAAAGTTTCTCCTCCTTCAGACCCCTTATTGGTCCTGAAGAGTTAAAATTGTATATGTGCGGGTGTAAAAAGTTAAGCTTAAGCTTACAGGTTTAAACCTTCCTGGTACAGCTGTGAAAATAAGACAGAGTGAAGCAGCACCTTGACAGTAGGGACTCCATTTTGGAGCACTTGAGACTCCATTCTGAGAAAGCACCCCCCCACCGTGAGACTCTGGTCTGAAACTATGATCTCAAATAGTCGGACAATAGCAGTGCACTACATCACCCTTGGCAGAGCACAAAAACCCCCTAGCATGATTGCTCAAGCTTAAAAGTAGAAAGGTTGCACCTGGGTTACCTGGGGTAATAATGAAAATGTGATTTGTCTGTGTCTTACATTAATGTCAAGTCCTAATTGCTAATTGTAAGATTGTAACTGGTATTGTCAAGATTATAATGAATATTAATTTCACTTAGGTTTTAGGTTATGTTGACCCCAGTAACCATATACTCTCTTTTGATTTTATGTACTCTCTTTTGATCTTAGCAACTGTGTATAGCAACCGTGCATAGCAACCGTGTATTCCCCCCTTCCCGGTTTTGTGGTTTTTGCCTTTATAAACCCTAACCTTTGGTTATTCGGAGCTGCTCTGCTCTTGTATGATCAGACAGCCCCAGCATGCTGGATAATCAATAAAGCTTCCCCTTGCTGGTTGCAGGAGAGAAAAGTCTCTTGGAGTCGCTCCTCGGGCGGTGGGCTTTTTCGGACTCCAACAGTGCATACAGCACTGAGAGAGAAGAAGGATGCTTACAAAGGAAGCTAAGGCTAGGGATGGGGAGGGGGCAGGTTTTTACTACTGTACTTTTTTTTTAATTTGAGAGACAAAGAGAGCTCCCATTTGCTAATTTACTCTTCCAAATGTCCACAATGGCTGAGCACTGGGTATGGCCAAAGTCAGGAGACAGGAACCCAATCCAGGTCTCCCTGTGGGTGGCAGGAACCAGAGCAGGATTGCCGCCTCCCAGGGTGCACATTAGCAAGAACCCAGAACCAGAAGCCAAAGCTGGGCTTCAAAATCAAGCAGGCCAAAATGAGACATGGGCATCTTCCCTGTTGGTTAAATGCCTGCTCCACTGTATGCCTTGATGCAAAAAATTCCACAGAATCCAGAGACATTCTAAAAATCACAGTGTTATATAAATTACAGAATATGTTTCCCAATGGCTGTAATTGTCATCTTCATATTTCACAGATGAGGACATGGAAGCCCAAGGACTTAGGTAACCCGACCAAGGCACAGGTAGTGAGTGAATGGCCCAGCTGACATTCACTGGTGCTTTCTCTAGACTCACAGATACACTTGAATGGCATCAACAGGCATATGTCATCATTTCATTTTTTTAAGATTTTTATTTATTTATTTGACAGGTAGAATTACAAACAGTGAGAGAGAGAAAGAGAAAGGTCTTCCTTCCGTTGGTTCATTCCCCAAATGGCCGCTACAGCTGGAGCTGCTCCGATCTGAAGCCAGGAGCCAGGTGCTTCTCCCTGGTCTCCCACACGAGTGCAGGGGCCCAAGAACCTGGGCCATCTTCTACAGCTTTCCCAGGCCATAGCAGAAAGCTGGACTGGAAGAGGAGCAGCCGGGACTAGAACCAGCACCGATATGGGATGCCAATGCCTCAAGCAGAGGATTAACCTAGTGCACCATGGCACCGGCCCTATCATTTCATTTTTAAAACCACAGGATAGGGACCGGCACTGTGGCATAGTAGGTAAAGCTGCCACCTATAGTGCCAGCATCCCATGTGGGCACCAGTTCGAGTCCTGGCTGCTCCACTTCCAATCCAGCTCTCTGCTAATGAACTGGGAGAGCAGGGGAAGATGGCTCACATCCTTGGGCCCCTGCACCTGTGTGGGAGACCCAGAAGATGCTCCTGGCTTCAGATTGGCCCTGCTCCTGCCACTGTGGCCATTTGGAGAGTGAACCAGTGGATAGAAGACCTCTCTCTCTCTCTCTCTCTAAAACTCTGCCTTTCAAATAATAAATAAATCTTTTTTTAAAAAGTAGGATAAACACAAAATCACAAATAGAAACACACAAGCATAATAGAAATACAGAGATTATCAGTTCTTTAAAGAAAAGTGGCTCTGTAAGACCAGCACACAACAATTATTATTCATTATGGAAGAATAATTATCTCTGGGCATATTGAATTTACTGTAATTTTAAATATGGCTTTAAAAACCCAGAGAATCATTTATTACATGTATGCTGCATGGATTACATATAACCAAGGAAGCACTGGAAATTGTGTTTCTCTTGTTTGTGTGGCCTCTTTTGCTTTTTTTTCTTTTTCTTAATTCATTGTGCTCACTTGGCCCAGTCATTACACTTTGGAGTTCCATAGCACAGAGAAGTTGATATAGCAACTATGATGATTTGAATGGTTTTCTTTTTTCACTGTTTCTCAAAAATACATGATTTGCAGTTACAATGTTTTCCTTCACACAGTGCCTCCCAATGATCCAATCCTGCCATCAAGAAAAGAAATAAAATCGGCCAAATTGCCAACATTCCTCACCTCGCCACCCCTCAGGACAGCTTATTTGCGTGCTGCAGTGAAGACTCTTATTAGCTCTTTCTCTTTCAGAGCCTGAAGTCCAGAACACTGCCTTATGTTATGAACATAAAATAGAAAAGCATAATTTCTCTAGCTCTGTGATTTTGATCTTGCACATCCTATATAGTGTCATATAAGCTAGACACTTTATCATTTTCTCAAATTACACAGTGAGACAACTTGCAAGTGTTTTTAATGATCCATTAACAAGTAATGAGGGGCCGGAGCCGTGGTGGAGTTGGTAAAGCAGCCACCTGCAGTGCCGGCATCCCATTTGGGCGCCGGTTCTAGTCCTGGCTGCTCCACTTCCAATCCAACTCTCTGCTATGGCCTGCAAAAGCAGTAGAAGATGGCCCAAGTGCTTGGGCCCCTGCACCCACGTGGGAGACCTGGAAGAAACTCCTGGCTCCTGGCTTCGGATCAGTGCGGCTCCGGCTGTTGTGGCCAATTAGGGAGTGAACCAGCGGATAGAAGACTGACTCTCTCTCTCTCTCTCTCTCTCTCTCTCTCTCCCTCTCCTTCTCTCTGTGTGTGACTATCTCAAATAAATAAATAATCTTTTAAAAAGGTAATTAAATATTTCTCTAGCACAAATGAGAGCCTACTCCTTATCTGAAATCAAAGTTTCTCTTCTTGCCTAGTGAGTGTAACCAAGGTCATCACTTAGCCATGTCTGCCCTGGGCTTGGTGGAGTGCACGGTCATCGCTTATCCATGTCTGCCCTGGGCTCAGGAATTCAGGAAACATCATGTGAGCTGGGTGCCTGCCAGCTTTCTGAGGGTCCTGTCAGCTCTGGTACTGCGGCACCGGGCTGTGTTAACTTGCATCTCAGTGACCTTGGACAGACCCGCTCTTGGAGGCTGCAATTCCCTAGTGACTCCGGAGCAGCTTCCACAACATATCTTGGAGGAATGGAGCCTGCTGCTGCAGCCTCTGCTGCTCAGCCCTGGCTGCTACCTCAGAAGTGAGCAGCTGTTGCCTAGCAATGGGGGCAGGGGGAGGGACCTGCCCTCTGGCAGGGGCCATGAGATGGAGTTGGTGGCATACAGCGAGGCTGGACAGGGGCAGGGGAGAGAGCCGGAGTCTCATGGGCCACAGGTGCAAGGCTTCACCTGGATGTTTTGGCTGGGAGCAGGGGAGGCTGTGTTCTGTTTGCACTTTGAGATTTTTCTGTCTGCTGTGCAGAAGTGAAGAGGCTCCTGCTGTGGTCCAGGCATGGCTGATGGGGGGCTCAGGCTGCGGGGGTGGGGGTGTGCCAGCAAGGGGCTCCACTGTACAGCAAACAGGTCGGATGGCAGCAGCTAGGTGAGTGGGGAGCCTGGGGCAGGACTGACTGATGGCTGGGTTTATGGCTTGGGGGGCAAGCGGGGGGAGGGGGCTTTCCCCAAGGAGAACCACTGACCCCTGTCACCTAGTGACTGTGCCCCCACAGGACTGCTGATTCTGACCTCTGTGCATCAAGTCCAGAAGCACGTGCCTCCCAGTTATCCCGAGTCCCTCCACCAGGGCACTGGGGCGCCCTGAGCCGCCCCCATTTCACAGAGCAGATGCAGGGCCCCAAGGGGTCACCAAGGCAAGCACAGGAGGATCCACAGCATGGCTGCCGGTAGGCTGTCTCTCTTCCCAGGGAGCAACGAGTGGGCTGCGGGGTGGTGGCCACACACTGACCTCTCCTCAGGTCCTCCCACCCCTGTCGGGGGTGCTGGGCCGGTCACACCACACTGCCCCAACAGGTGAAAAGCCACACCTCCAACATGGTGGTGGGACCTGCATGTGAGCCAGCGCTCAAGGCCAGCGCTGTGGCCGAGGGAGGGGAAGCCCTGGCTATGGAGGCTCCCATGCACCTGCCGAGGGCAGCCTCAAGTGCAGCCAGAGGCATGCACTGTGCATACACACATGTTTACATGTGTGCACACACACGTGTACAGTGTTCCTCCAGCCGACGACTGGTCACGGTGACCCGGAGCCTGGGCACTGCGCTGTTTCTGCCTCCCTGAGACTGGAAGGCTTTAGCAGAGGAGGAGAGGCCTGGGAGGGGGAAGTGACCTGCGGGGGCTGGCGGAGGAATGCGGATCCCAGCCCTGGGTCAGCGGCCCCTGGGTGACAGCCAGAGCCTCGGAGGGGGAGCAGCTCCCCACAGAGCCTGGGAGGGGGCTGGGTGGTGCACTCCCCATAATCACGGCGCATGAATATCACACCCATGAATGTAAGCAATTAAGTATTTTATAAGCACTGCTGAGATGCAATATCAGAAAACAGGACTTGCAGGTGACAGAGGCGGGATGGTCACTCCGTGTTTTCCTCGGGGGCTTCGCTCTCTTCACCTTCTGCCGAGGACTCTGGAGGGGGCGTTTTCTCGGCGGGGGCCTCACTGAGCTCCCTGTGGGAAGAGAGCAGAGCAAGGCTTCCACTCCTGCCACCCTCCCCACCTCCCCAAACTCAGTACGGTGAAGTGGCCCTGTCACGCGTACCCTGCGTCCTTGTCAGGAAACTCTTCCTTTACGGAAGGCTCCTTGTCTGGGGGCAAGTCCTTGGCTTTCTTGCGTGTGCCACCGAAAGGGCTGAGCAGACGCCTCAGCCAGAGTGGCCACCTCAGCCGGAAGAAGCCCTAGGAAAGACAAAAAGACATGTGAATTGAGCATTTTCCCTGCTGTCTCCAGCCACACACTGCAGCCTCCTCCCATTTACCTGAGTCTCATCTTCCGAACACTTTCTAGCCACTGATTCGTGAAAGCTCCTTGGGGAAAAACACACACAAGGCCATTAGAGACGAGTGCCATTGTTCACTTCTCACAGTGTGCATCTCCGGTCTTCCTGGGATGACACATGCACCTCAGCCATCACTGCAGTGAGTGCTCACTACAAGCCTGGGGTCTCAGACGCAGTACCCAGGCCGCTGGGCTTCCAGGAGCCCTCTGTCCCTACAGACCTGCAGTGTCTCTGGGGAGACTTTTGTCTGTTGTCAGTCCCAGTGCCTTTCTCAGCCAAGTGTGCTTGCGCAGTGGGACACACTGCACCACCACACGGGGCAGAAGTATTTTCTCTCTCCAGAGGCATTTGACACCTGCCCCTTTAGGATTTAGCCTCACAAGCATCATTCACTGGGGTGTAGGGAGAAAATGCTTGTGTTTCCATAGCTGCTTTAGTCCCCTATAAATTGAATCCTATGAAGCAATGCCCGAGTCCAATAGCAACATTACCCAGCTCAAAGATTTTTCTCACTGCAGGGTGTCTGTCACTGATGGAAGATTGAGTTGTGAAACCAGTTTAAAGGACAAAACCAGCGTGGAAATACAAGGTACCCTTTTTGAATATGATTAAAACAGAAAAAGAGTGCATTGTTTCAGCAACTGCTTGTGTCTACAGAGCGTGTGGGTATTGATTTGCAATAGAAATTGTAGCACACAGCCCAAGCTCACTATGACCAAGGGAGAAGTCCCTGGCTGGGGAGGAACCTTCCTCTCTGTGATACTCACTGGCAGTGTGACTATGGGACCAGTATTGTCCCTTTCTCCTTGTATCCTTACCATAACAGGGAGAGACAAACGGTCTGAGAAGGTGTGAATAAAAGGCATAGGCAGCGGGGGTCTGGAAACCAGTAAGTTTTCCAGCCACCTCATATGTTTTACTCTCCAGCAGCCTTGAGGGCGACTGTCCCCCTTCCCCCAGTGTCATGTGTCTTTCCATAGCCCTTCTCCGAGCCTCTGGAAAGGCCTCTGAACTGGCCAGATGCCACCAGCAGCAGGAACAGCACAAACAAAGCCCCTCCCTAGCTGCTGTGTCTCGGAAGGACCACTGACAGCACATGTGTCCGTGCTGGTGCCGTCTCCCCAGCCATGGCTGGGGACCAGATTTGCTGGAATCAGGCAAAACACTCAGATGGATAGTCTTCTGCCTCTGGCAATGTCCTCATTCTAAAATGAGCAGGTTTAAATAGATGAGTTCTCAGTACTCCTCTACTTCTAAAATTCTAATGTAACAATTGTCAGACTGATACTTACGTTGAAGATTTTTCTATGTCTTCTCTTCCTTTTCCTCTTCCTCTATGAGAGTAAATCTGTTTTGTAAGGAAAAGCAGTCATTATTCACCATAATGATTCTATCTCCAAATCGTTTACCTTCCCTTTCTTTCTCTAAAAGCCTTGCCTGCCCAATAAGATAGCTTTTTTGAGGACAGGAATTCTGTCTTGTTAATAGTTCTCACTCTTCCACAGTCCTTGGTCTTGAATGCCTCTGGGACTTAATACATTCTATTGACAGCCAGTCATCAGTGAGTCCTCTTAAAAGTGGAATGGGAGTGCAGCGTCATGCATTTAATCTATACTAATTTGGGAACATGGAAGTTGTAGTCCTTAAACAAAATTTAAAAAATCTGGAAGAAAAAAAAGTGGAGTAGTAGGAAACACCCTTAACCTGCTGAAAGTATGGACCAGAAACCTAAACAATGGTGTTTTAAAGGCAAGAACAGGAGTAGGATACTTATTAGACTGCTACTAGTCATCATTGTTGAAAAGGCTGAAATTAGTGCAATAAGAAAAATAAATGGGGTATAATTACTGCAAAGGAAGAGACAAAACTGTCATCATTTGCATAGGAGATGGTGGACAACCTAAAAAAAAAAGCCCAAGATAATCAGCTGACATTTTGTTGGACGTAACGTGTGGGTCCGGGGAGGTGACTAGGTGCTGAGTCAGGAGAGTAGTACAGTGAATCTCCTGTTTGTTGTGCACCACCAGTGACTAGAGGGAAAATGGAGTACAGAGCCCTTCTTTAATAGCAATAGAAAGGAATAAACTATCTTGGAATAAACTCAACGAAAGTTGTGTAAGATTTATGTGATGAGGATGCTCTTCTGAAGTCCATAAAATGTCATGTTTCTAGGGTATCATAAAGATGTCAGTTCTCAAATTAATCTACAAATTCAAGGCAACTTAACTCAAACCCCAAGAAAACTTTTTACAAAATCTGACCAGCTGCCATCTTTTAGGAAAAAATAGATGAGAAAAACTACTAAATTTATGAAAAAGATTAGAGAGCAGGAGCTTGCCCTACACTGAAACTATGTAGTGTTAGGGTGGGCACTACCCATGCTGGTCTCTTTCTCATCTCTATGCTGTGATCACTTACTTCTTGTGGCTAGACATGTCTTTTAAAAAACTTTCATTACCTCCACTTTGACTATGACCTTGTCTAAACAAGATAAGAATCGGAGAACTCAGAGGGCTTCCATAGCCTTGGAAACTCATGACTGGAGCATAGGGAGATTACTGATGCCATAGACAGGAGTGTCAATTGGTAAAGTCAACAACAGGAGTCACTGTGCACTTACTCCTCATGTAGGATCTCTGTCCTTAATGTGCTGTGCATTGAGATTTAATGCTATAACGAGTACTCAAACAATACATTTCACTTTGTGTTTCTATGGGGGTGCAAACTGTTGAAATCTTTACTTAATGCATACTAAACTGATCCTCTGTAAAAAAAAAAAAAAAAAAAAAAAAAAAGAAATTATCAACTCCCAACTTGACTCTCACTGGGATTAAACATGACAATAGGTCTGATCTGATTTCATCATCATTTAAAAAAATCATCTATTATTTTTCACTTTATGTTTCTGTGTGGGAGCAAACTGTTGAAATCCTTACTTAATGTATACTAAGCTGATCTTCTGTATATTAAGATAATCGAAAATGAATCTTGATGTGAATGGAAGGGGAGAGGGAGTGTGAGATGGGAGGGTGCAGGTGGGAGGGACGGTATGGGGGGGAAACAATTGTAATCCATAAATCGTACTTTGGAAATTTATATTCATTAAATAAAAGTTAAAAAAAAAAACTTTCATTGAAGATAGACAGATTTCATGTATACAGATTCAGGAACATAGTGATACTTTCCACCTTACCCTCCCTCCTGCCCACACTCCCATCCCTTATTCTTCCCCCCTCTCCTATTTCCATTCTTATTTTATGAAGATCTATTTTCAGTTAACATTATACTCATAAGATTAACCCTATACTAAGTAAAATGTTCAACAACTAGTATGAAGAAAAAAATTCACTGTTCTTCAACAGTTCACACAAAGGCTATTTAAAATCGTCACATCTCAGGGATTTTTCAAGATGGTGGCATAGGGAGGCAGCTTGCTGCTCTAGTCTAGGGGTGGATAGTTAAAAAAAAGTGGAAGGAGTGCAATCTCAGGGAAGGTTTAGGGAGAAAATGGTAGAGGAAACTCCATGCAAATTGGATGGATGCTGCGGACCTATGTGGAGGGTGTGGACTTGCACAGTTTGAGACCCCAGCAGCTGAGAGCCTCAGCACCAGCTTTGGAATGAGGCAAGACCATACTGCAGCAGCTCAAGCCACTGGCAATAAAGCTGTGGGAAAAGCCTGGCATGGGTCTGGCTTGGAGCTCTGTGGGGGATGATGTACCTGCCAACCTAGAGCAAAAAAAAGTGGGGGAGTTCACGTTTCTCTCTGCCCGACCTCAGGCACTGGAATGCTGTAACTAGCCAAGAGAGGGCAGGCACCATTTTGGAGATACGTAACAGCTGCTCCAGCTAGTCACCGTGAACCCAGCAACCAACCTAGAGGAGATGCCGGACTCTGGGAGAATTGACAGGGGGCTGGGTGCTTGTGGCTGTGGGAGCCTTGTGTGGTGGGACTGTGAAAACACTGGGCTGTGTGGGAGGGTGCAGGCAAGCTCCAGGGAGGGAACACATCTTAGAGCAGCTTGATGCAGGAGTCAGCTGCAGTGCATCAGCTGAACTCATTTAGACAAAGTCTTAGACATTGGAGCAGTAGGATGCTACGTAGATCTAATGACTCTGTAAGATAATACTTTTGTCTTTCGGCTGTGTGCTTTCTCCCAAGGGCAGAGACAGTTCCTTGAGGGTGGAGAGTATATAATCTCATCATTTCAGCAATGAGGAAAGAAATCAGTGGTAGAAGAGAGTACATCAAATCCCTGACACAATTTTGGAGAACTTCTGCCACTTTACTCTGGCCTTCTTACACTTAACCTCTCCAAATGTCCAGTCCCTTGTTATCTCGGTTCCAGTTGCACAGATTTCCCACGAGTGGGGTTCCTTTAAAAAATCTGTGGAATGTGCTTTTCAAGGGAAAGAGTAAAGCGCATCTCAGTCTTGGTGACTAAAGAGGAAGGTCAGCTCATGGTACGTGGAAAGTGGCTTTGATGTACAGTCTGTGGATTCCGAATCTATTACAAAGGAAGGATGCACTCTGGCAACCTGAACGAGTCGTCCTTACCTCAATGAGACAGAAGATGATAACCAGCATCGTGACCACTGCCGTCACAGATATTGCCACGATGAGCTTGTTGTGATAGCCGTGTTCTTGAGCTCCTTTTGCGAGCTAAGAAAGAGCACAGTTTAAAAAGACAGAATAAAGAGCTGGAAAATATGGATGCTAAATATTCAGAACCCCGTTCTTCAGGTGAGTGGCGTAAAAGATCTTAAAAGACCATACAAAATCTGCTGTATTATATATAATCTTGGTATTACACATTTTCTCTACAGTGTGTTAGGTCTGCCTCCTAACAAAGTGTCACCGTCTTGGCAAAAGTTACATTACCGAGACAAGATCTGGACTGGGAGCCCCTGGTCTTCCCGCTTGGGGTCTCCTAAGGGATGGGAAAGTGCAGGTCTCCTGTCCTCACCTTACTCGACTCCTGCTCTTTCTGTCCACTCGGGGCTTCTGTACTCTCATTGATATAGGTCTCGGTCCTCCACTGCTCTGTGTCCCATTCTTCCTTGGCTATCTTTTCTTCCTGCTGCTCACTGAGGAGCTTCATCAGGATGCCTGTTTTGGAGATGAGCTTGGCACAGGGCAGTTGCACCTGGGCCTCAGAGCAGTCCATTTTCAGAGTGCGGATGACGTGAGAAATGAGCCTTCTCACGTCCGTGTTGGGGATGAGGGACTGTAGCTGCTGATTCAGCTGAATTTCAAACTGTTCTCCCTGGGACAGCATCACGGGGTAGGTGAAGCCTGCGGGCGTGGTGGGGGCTTCAGTGCCCTCGCTGGGGTATTCCCACTGTGTTTCCTTGGTTTGGTCCACAGTCGGCATTAGGTTGAACTCGGTCCCAGCAGAATCTGTAGCTGAAGGATCTGTGTGCATTTTGTCGCCAGGGAGCGTTTCTTCATGCGCAGTGGTGTTTTCTGGCAAAATGTTTTCTTCAAAAACATGCCCTCCGGAATGGTTTTCCTCCCTAGTGTCTTCTATAGAAGGTTCTCTCAGAGGAGGACTCCCCTGAGAAGGCAGGCCTCCAGGGGATGAGAAAGCCTCTCCGGAGGGGGAGTTTATGAGACTCCGCAGTGCAGGGAACGGAGGCCTCTTCCCAGCCATCTGCCTGTTGAGGGAATTTTTCCTTCTGAACTTCCGACTCAGTTTGGCCTTGGGGGTTCGGAGGACCAGGTGAGAGCGAGTTTTGTGAAAGCGGTAATTTTGTCTGGAATGCGAGATTGGTTTCCCTGCCGCCTTATTTTTGGCTCTAGCATTGGCATCTTCTAAGACAAAAATGGTGTAGGTTAAGTCTTTTCCTTTGTTGTTGATCTCAGAGAGAGATTTTGCAGGGGAGGTAGAAGGCCTGCCCAGGATGTGTTTCTTCAGGAAAGAGGGGGCTGCAGCCTCACGTTCCTTTGTGAGCAAGGGCTCCGTGTGCAAGGAGTTTCCGGCCACCTGCCTGGGCCTCTGAGCCACTTGAAGCTCCTTCAGCTCCCTGGAGCCTGCTCTCCCAAGCCTTCTTCCCCCAATGCTCTCCGCAAAGGGCCAGGTGCCCCGTCTCCTCCCAAGGCTCTTCCTCATCTCCTGGAGGTGCCTTTTCCGTAAGCCCTTTGGCCCCTTGATGACTTTTTTCACTCTCTGCAGCCTGTACCCCACACTTGGCATGGTTGCCAGGCTGTTCTCCTGTGACGGGGCAGTTTCTGATTTCTTTTGGAGGATTTGAGGGTTAAATTGATGACCTAACAGGATAGGCTGCATAAGCATGGCCTTTTCTTCCTTCTTAACCTCATCGATTTTTTCTTGAACTTCTTCATCTAACAAATTCTGTAGAAAATAGAGCTTTCTCAACTTATTTCTGTAAGGATGAGAGGGCCTTCTTATGTGGGTTTTCACGTAGCTCAGGGACTTATCTCTATCTTGCACATTTGAAAAAAGCAGTGTAATGAATGGTAATAATGTTGATTCTACATTTTGTAGATTTTCCTCTGAGAAATAAGGCAATATGTAATTCAGTGCACTAATAACATCACTTTCATCGTTGAAGTCCCGCTGTTCACTCATGTGGCTTGGGAAGTCCACACTGTTTCTCTCTGATACTGGGTTCTCTGGCTCAATAGTCAGCTGCTTGCTGGTGTTGTTCTTCCGGGCTTGCAGTATCTTCATGAATGCCCCCTTTGGGTTCCCTATAGATGCTTCTTCAACTGTCAAAAAAAGAAGAGACTGCTTTTTGGTACGGAAGACTGATGGGACAGCTTTATGTCAGTCCACAGCCCTACACTCTGATCAATTAAATTAGGAGTCAAATCCAATATTTGGGGTACCATTGAGACTTTAGAGAGAAAAGTAAAACCAAACTCAAACCTATGAAATGGCAACAAAAAAGGAGAAAAAGATATTTTTGAGAGGGACATTCAGAAGAGTTCGCAGTGTTAAAAAGCAGTAACTATGATCAGTATTATTTCATTGGTTTCCAATGACCAACCACTCCAGGCTTAGAATAAGGCTGGAAGACAAATGGCCCCACCCAGCTGCCCCTTCTGTGGCTCTGCCCCTGCTTCTCAGCCACATCATTCCACAGTCCTGCCTCATGCTGAGGGAGCACAAGGCTTCCTCCCTCCCTCCCTCCCTCCCTCCCTGTGGCCCTGTGTTCTTGCTGCCATCACAGGTGTCCATGGCAAGAGATAGGCATGTAAGGGGAGTGAGGGCAGAGGTGGTCAAGCCAAGGGGCCTTGCTCCTCACCTCAGTGTGTTCTTTCCCACCCTTGTAAAGGGAGATTAACAATGCTTGTCCTTCTCACCTCTTGAGATGAAGGGAATAATATAATTGGTAGGAAACTGGTCTGAAAGGTGAGCAACACTGTGTAGATGGGTATACAGTTATCACTGTGCTAATGCCTCAGATCCCTGACTGAGATCCAAATTCAAGCTGTCTAAGGAAGAAAGTGGTCACATTTTGGAAGTCACGACATCAGTGGTAATAACCCTCATCTACAGAAAGATACTTAAAAGTACCCGAGTGTTCTGTGGATAGAAAAGTGTGAGACTCAGAGCAGGTTCAGAATTGGACAGTTTACAGGAATGGAGGAGCCTTCTGACTGCATCAGAGGAGCCAGGCAGCCATTTCTGGTTATGGGACCAGAAACTCCCAGGCTCCCAATAAAACAGCATCACTTGTACTCTTTTCTACAGGTGCAAACACAAACAACCGCAGTGAGCAGTGTAGACCTGTTCTATAAGACAGAGGGCCCTTGAGGCCCAACACATAGAAAACCAGTTTATAGACTGTGTGCAAATGAGTTATCATTGAAAAGCAAAGCACCCAAGAGCACAGAACACCACGTGTGTGGTTCCCAACATTGCTTCCTTCCCCTTCCACCTCTTTTCCATGATCCTTTGTGCATATGTAAATTACATAGCAGTAACTATGTTATTAAATTACATAGCGGTGATTGGGAACCTGACTTTCAGCAAGGGAGCAGTGTAGCAATTTAGGGAGTTTAAATCTGAATGAATGAATAAAAATTCAGCAATTAATTACATTGTTACTTTAAACTTGAACCTAAAATTTTAAAATAAGAAATTTAAAACAAATAAAAATTAAAAAAAGATCCTCAGGAAGTTCTGACTCACGGCAATGTGTCGTATTTGGCAGGCATTCATTGTCACAGTGAAGCTTGACGGTGTTGCAGACAACCTCGATAGTATGTTTAAATTGGCAGAGGCAGCAGGCCATATGGCTAGGTAAGATCCTATGAATAGAGACAGAGAATTAAGTTACCTGTAAAGGGGTTCCTTGGGTGGGTCAAACAGGTGAGCCAAGGTGCCAGCAAAGGAGTTCTTGAGGTATGTGGCCAGGACATTTGGGTAGAAGCCTGGTGGCCAATTGTTGGTCTTGAATATGAGAATAAAGGAAGGAGGGAGAGGTGGCCCAAGGAGGCATAGGCATGGAAGTGGGTGTGGTGTATCCAAAATAAAGTCAACAGGGTGAGCATTGGGCACCATGGATCTGTCGTTTGACTCAGGGGTGTCTCCTTCCAGTTCACAAGTCTCACTGTGGGTTGGGAGTGCACAGGAGGACTTCCCCCAACCTCTGGAGTCCCCTTCTCCATCCCTGTTGGAAGTGTTCACTATTAGAAACTAGTCTGGTCCCAGAAAAATGACTGACTGCAGTAATTGTTGGAAAAGATGTGGAGAAAAAGGAACACTCGCTCACTGATGGGTGAGTGAAAGTAATTTGACCAGGCAGGTGTTTAGCCCAGCCATGAAGATGCTGCTTGGGACAAGCACATCCCCTTCTGGAGTGCCTGGCTCCATTTCTGATCCCTGTTTCCTGCCAGGGAGTGCCCTGGGATGTGTCAGGTGGTGCTTCCCTAAATACCCAGAAATGGAAAGACTGCAACTTATGGTAGGTGTGTGTTTTTAAGAAACTGTCAGTCTATTTTTATTATATATATTTTTAATTTATCATTTCAAAAGTTTCTGTGGAAGGAAGAGAGAGAAACACACACAAACACACACATCTTTTCTTTTTTTTTCTTTTTGACAGGCAGGGTGGACAGTGAGAGACAGAGACAGAAAGGTCTTCCTTTTGCCATTGGTTCACCCTCCAATGGCCGCTGCAGCCGGCGCGCTGTGGCCGGCGCATCGTGCTCATCCAAAGCCAGAAGCCAGGTGCTTTTCCTGGTCTCCCATGCAGGTGCAGGGCCCAAGGACTTGGGCCATCCTCCACTGCACTCCCAGGCCATAGCAGAGAGCTGGCCTGGAAGAGGGGCAACCGGACAGAATCTGGTGTCCCGACCGGGACTAGAATCCGGTGTGCTGGCACAGCAAGTCGGAGGATTAGCCTATTGAGCCACGGTGCTGGCCACATCTTTTCATTAGGTAGTTTACTCCCCAAATGTCTGCGACATCCAGGGCTGCGCCAGGCCAAAGCCAGGAGCTCAGAAACTAGTTTGGTTTTCCATGTGAGGAGCAAGAACTCAAGTCCTTGGGGCATCACCCACTGCCTTCCAGGGTGCACGTTAGCAGGAAGCTGGGGTGGAGCAGAGCCGGGACTTGGATCCAGGCATTCTGATGTGGGATTGGAGTATCCCAGGTAGTGGCTTAACGGCTGCACCAAACGCCTGCCTCATAAACAGTTTAATTTTTATTTGTTTTATTTTTTAAAGCTTTTATGTAATGAATGCAAATTTCATAGGTACAACTTTAGGAATATAGTGTTTTTTCCCCCATACCTGCCCTCCCACCCCCACTCCCATCCTACCTCCTATTCCCTCTCCCATCCCATTCTTCATTAAGATTCACTTTTGATTGACTTTATATACAAAAGAGCAACTCTATACTAAGTAAAGATTTCAACACTTTGCACCAACCCCCCACCCCACAACATAAAAAGTACTGTTTGAGAACAAGTTTTGCAGTTAATTCTCATAGTACAACTCATTAAGGACAGAGTTCCTACATGGGGCGTAAGTGCAAACAGCTTCATTTCTAATACCCCCAAACTGGAACAACCTAAGTGTTCACAAATAGGTGAATAGATAAACTATGGTAGGTTCATATAATGAAATGCTATTCAGCAATAAAAGGAAATTAACTCTTGGTACACACAACAACAAGAGTGTCTTAGTCATGTTAAGTCATGTTGAGTGACAAAAACTGGTTAGAAAATAGTGCATACTGTTTGTGGTTCCATTTCTATAAACATGTAGAACATGCATAATAGCCCATAGTAACAGTAAGAAGGTCAAGGTTACATGGAAATTGGATTGGGGAGCGCAAGGAGGGATGGAAGGGAAGAATGATAAAAAGATAAAAGCACAAGTTGAGGTGGCGGGTATTTTGCTGTGGTCATGGCCTATGGTATATACATCTATCCACATAGGTGGTCCACTGTGTCTATTATTTCTTCATCTCTGGAACTACTATGAAACTGCTCAGAGGAAAGAAGGAAGGGAGGAAGCAAGAGAGAGGAGGAGGAAGGGGGAGGGGTGGGAGTGAGGGAGCAGAGGAGGGAAGGAAGGCTAATAATTGAGTCCACATGAGAAGTATGCTGCTTGTGATACCCACATCCTGTATGGCAGTGCCTGGGTTCTCGGTGTACTTTTTGTACTATTCTTTACTTTTCTTGGGGGATTGAATTATTTTTAAAAAGATTTATTTATTTATGTTATTATTTATTATTATTTTTCACTCTCCAAATGGCCACAAAAGCCGAGTGGAGTAGCTGGGATTCAAACTGACATTCCAATATGGAGTGCTGGCATCACACGTGGTGACTTACCTTGCTGTGCCACAAAGCCTGTCCCTAGTAGGTTTGAGTATTTTTAAAATAAAATTGGCAAAAATGCTAACAAAGCTAGTTGGTTATCTTATTAAGAATTATTGGAGGCTGTTCAGGGAGATAAAAACAGCCTGTTTAATAGGAGTGAGTCCTCAAGATTATACTTAAGCAGTATAATTTAGTGATTAGGAATACAGATTCCATCACCAGATTAGGTTCACATCTTAGCTCTGCTAATAATATGATCTTGGGCAAATGGCTTAGACTCTGTTTCTCAACCACCTCATTCTGATAGCACCTACCTCTAATGAGATGTGAGGACCAAATGAATCAGCACTTGAGGTGTGCCTGACACATGTGAGTGTGCAACACAGTTAGACACTGTAGTTATTCACTTGCAAACCACTACCTGCACAGTACTGATGCTCTCCCACCTTGGGTTGTTTGGGGGCCTTCTCTGAGGCAAAAGGATGACTTTATTAGGAAAACAGAACCTGTGTTTCATGGATACACGAAGGCTGTGGGTTGGGGGCACAATGTATAGAGTTTAGATTAACACTGGATACACTTAGTGGGCCAGGCTCTTTCTAACCAATAGAATAACCAATGGTTGAGTTGTTACAGATGACTAATGTTACTTCTTTGGGTCCAGGGAAAGCTTCATATAGAAAGAATGCACTCAGAACGCTAAGCTAGTGTTTTACTAGACTTCAATTCTAACAGGAAATTTTTGTTGAGTCCTTTCTACCCCTAACTTTGTATTTTGAAAATTTTCAAGACTACAAAAATATCCGAAAGATTGGTGTCATGAATTTACATATTCTTTCACTTAGATTCAACTGTTGCTAACATTTTGCCACATTCACTTTCCACGTGTGTGTCTCTATGCACTTCTTGGACAAACCATTTGAGAATGAGCTGTAGATACGATGACCTTTTCTTGCTAAAACTGAAGTCTGCGTCTCCTAAGAACAAAGGCATTCTCCTGCATATCCACAACACTATTATCACCCAGTCAGCTTTAACATTAACATCACCGTCTATTGTGGTCCACATGCAGGTGCTCTCAGTTGTCCCAAACATGTCTTGGCTACTTTTAAATCAGGCATTGCATTTTATTTTCATGGCTCTTTAATTTTCTTCAGTTTAGAACTGTTCCTTTTTTGCAGTGTTTCATGGCATTGGGATTTTTGAGGCATTCAAATCAGTTGTTTTACAGCATGTACCTCAATTTGTATTTCTAAGACCAATACTGAATATAATCACCAGGGAACATTTATTTTTTTGAGTGGCTAAGATTTTTTTAAAAAAAAGTTTTATTTATTTGAAAGGCAGAGTGATGGTTGGGTGGAGGAGAGAAAGGAGAGAGAGAGAGAATGAGTGGAGGGAGAGGGAGAGGGAGAGAGAGAGAATATGAATGATATAAATGAATGTGAATAAATCTTCCAGCCACTGGTTCATGCCCCAAATGGCCACCGCAGCTGGGGTTGGGCTGGGTTGAAGTCAGGAGCCAGGAGCCAGGAGCCAGGAACTATATTCAGGTCTCTCCTGGGTGGCAGGGGGCAAGCACTTTGGTCATCCTGTGCTGCTTTCCCAGGTTCATTAGCAAGGAGCTGGATGGGAAGTGGAGCAGCTGGGACTTGAACTGGCACTCCCATATGGGATGCCAGCATCACAGACAACTTCACCTTATGCCACAACACCAGCCCCACTAGGGACCATTTCTGGCAGGAACACTGCATCTTGCATAGAGAATGTTGTAGTTTTGCTGCTTACTAAAATGGATGCACTAGGGATGATGTCAGTGATAAAATATTTATTTTTTAGAAGATTTTTATTTATTTGAGAGGTAGAGTTACAAACACAGAAAGGGAGAGACAGAGACAAAGGTCTTCCATCTTAAGCTGGTTCACGTCCCAAATGGCCTCAATGGCCAGAGCTGGGCCAATCTGAAGCCAGGAGCCAGGAGCTTCTTCTGGGTCTCCCATGCAGGTGCAGAGGCTCAAGCACTTAGGTCATCTACTGCTTTCCCAGGCCATAGCAGAGAGATGGATCAGAAAAGGAGAAGCCAGGACTGGATCCGGTGCCCATATGGGATGCTGGCACCGCAGGTGGAGACAGCCCACTATACCACAGCGCTGGGCCCCAAATCATTAATTTTAAAAATATTGGCAAATCTGGGACAGCACCATGGTGCAGTAGGTTAGTCCTTCACCTGCAGCGCCTGCATCTCATATAGGCGCTGGTTCTAGTGCCAGCTGCTCTGCTTTTGATCTAGCTCTCTGCCATGGCCTGGGAAAGCAGTGGAAGATGGCCCCAGTCCTTGGGCCCCTGCACCCATGTGAGAGACTGGGAAGAAGCACCTGGCTCCTGGTTTCGATCAGTGCAGCTCCAGCCATTGTGGCCATTTGGGTAGTGAACCATCGGAAGGCTTTTCTCTCTGTGTCTCTCTCTCACTGTCTATAACTCTTATCTGTCAAATAAATAAATAAAATTTTAAAAAATATTGGAAAATCTTTTGAAATTGCTAATGACCTGAGGTATAACTTATTCTTACTAGATAATATTTAAGTATTAAAGACCATTGCACATTAATATGCAATAAAGGGGCCAGCGCTGTGCTGTAGCAGGTTAAGCCTTCACCTGCAGTGTCAGCATCCCTTATAGGCACTGGTTCAAGTCCCAGCTGCTCCGCTTCTGGTCCAGCTCCCTGCTAATGCACTTGGGAAAGCAGCAGAGGGTGGCCCAAGTGCTTGGGCTCCTGCTCCCACATGATTCAGAATAAGCTCCGACTCCTGACTTTGGCCTGGCCAAGCCCTGGCTGTTGTGGTCTTTTGAGCTAGGAACCAGCAGATGGAAGATCTTTCTCTCTCTCTGTATTTCTGTCTTTCTTTTTTTTTCTTTTTTTAACTTTTATTTAATGAATATAAATTTCCAAAGTACAGCTTATGGATTACAATGGCTTCCCCCCCCCCCATAACTTCCCTCCCACCCGCAACCCTCCCCTTTCCCTCTCCCTCCCCCCTTCCATTCACATCAAGATTCATTTTCAATTCTCTTTATATACAGAAGATCAGTTTAGCATATATTAAGTAAAGATTTCAACAGTTTGCACCCACATAGAAATATACCAGGGGATTCCAATTCAATCCCATCAAGGTGGCATGTACCAATGCCATCTCACTAGTCCCGGTGATCAATTTCTGTTCAAATTGATCATAATGATAGGACTAAGAGCCAAAGGGAGCACATAAACAAGACTAGTGTCTGCAAATACTAGCTGATAGAATAAAAAAGGGAGAGAACGATCCAGCATGGGAAGTGAGATACACAGCAGACCCATAGAACAGCAGATGTCCTAAACAGCACTCTGGCCTCAGAATCAGCCCTTAAGGCACGCAGATCTGGCTGAAAAGCCCATGAGAGTATTTTAGGCATGGAAAGCCAAAACACTCTGGCAAAAAAAAAAAAAACCCTACATGTATTTCTGCCTTTCGAATAAATAAGTAAGTCTTTAAGAATGCATTAAGGACCATCGCCTATGAGTCATGACACAAATGAGCTGGCCTGCTTTGTCTAAACTCCTGAGGACTTCCAATAATGACCTCCAGTGTAACAATTGCTTTCAGGTTTTTATAGCCTTGGTTGCACATGGCTCCAGAAAATGCTAGCACTTTTCCTGTCCACTGATGGTCAAGTATGAAAAAAGCAGCTAGAACACCACAGCCTTGGCTAACTGAGAAAGCTTGTTGATGATGAGAGCTTTGACTCTTTGGAGAGGAAGGCCTCTCACTGACCTGGGAGGATCCACTGTGGCAGATGCTGCCCAAGGTTGAGGAAGAGGAGGCTAGAGCAGAAACCAGTGGACTTGATGATGTGGGAAGTTAGTCAAGGAGGTGATCTGACAGAAGTGATTAGGGCAGGGTATGCTGTGAGAGGCCTTTCCCCATTCTTATCTTGTGGAGTCCGCTCAACTAGCCTTATCATAGTTTCTGTTTAGCTTGTCCAATTGGCAGGGGGGAGGTCACAATGGAAGTTGCAGTGAGTTTATGGTAAAATGTCAGAATAGGGCTCTAAGGAAATCCTTTTTAAAACTTCAAAACTTGAGATACTTCAAACTCTGCATGAAAATTAACTAGAAAGGATCATGGACCTAAATGTAACTCTACAGTTTCTACAAGAAAACAGGAGAAAATCTCTGTAACTTTAGATTAGACAATGGGTTATTTGAAAGATTTTTTCAGGAAAGGCAGAATAAAAGGACAAACCATACAAGATAAAAAGTTGCTATAGGTTCACCAACATTAAAAAAAATTAACTTCTACTCTTCAGAAGATACAATTAATAAATTAATAGAGTGGAAGGATAACTTACAACCAGAGAGAAGGTATTTACTAAACATACATCTGAGAGAAAGTACTCATACCCAGAGCATATAAAACACTCTTAAAACTCCCTAAGATTAACATCAAATTACTACATGGGAACAGATTTGAATAGACACTTGGTAAAGATATTTGTACAACAGTATCATCAGTCATTAGAGTAGTGCAAGTTTAAACTGCAGTGAGTGTACCCAAGGTGCCAGCGTTAGGATGACTGAGTCCCGCATTTGAGCACTTGCATTTGATTCTTCACTCTGGTTCCTGATTCCAGCTTCCTGCTAATATAGTTCTTCTGCCTTTCTTTGGCTTGAGTAATTGGGGTTCCTGCCACCTAAGTGAGAGGTCTCGGTTGAATTCCCAGCTGTCAATTCCAGCTTCAGCCCAGTGCTGGTCATGGTGGGCATTTGGTGAGAGAACTGATTGACTCTCAAGTAACTATTTTTAAATACTAAAAAAAATATAGAGATTCCACTATATATCTACTAGCATAAAAGCTACATTAAAAAAGTTTTATTTTTTAACTTATTTGAAAGAACGAGAGAGAGAGAGAGATTGATTGATTGATTGACCTTCCATCTGCTGGTTCACTTCCCCAAATGCTGGTAACAGCCAGGGTTGGGCCAGGACTATGCCAAGGATATAGGTCTCAGTGTGTGGGTCTCCTACATGGGTGGCAGAGACCAGAATACTCGAGTTACCATTGGCTACCTCCCAGGGTGCACATTAGCTGGAAGCAGAGTAGCTGGGACTCAAACTGGGCACTCTGATATGGGATGCAGGCATCCCAAGTGCTATCTTTTTATTTATTTATTTATTTGACAGGTGGAGTTAGAGAGACAGAGAGAAAGGTCTTCCTTCCATTGGCTCACCCCCCAACCTCCCCCCAAATGGCTGCTACCGCCGGAGCTGCGCTGAACTGAAGCCAGGAGCCAGGTGCTTCTCCTGGTCTCCCATGCGGGTGCAGGGCCCAAGCACTTGGGCCATCCTCCACTGCCTTTCCAGGCCACAGCAGAGAGCTGGACTGGAAGAGGAGCAGCCGGGACTAGAACCCGGTGCCCATATGGGATGCCGGTGCCACAGGCAGAGGATTAGCCAAGTGAGTCACGGTGCCAGCCCCCCAAGTGGTATCTTAATGCTGTGCCACAACGTCCAGTTTCTAAATGTTTGTTAAAAAAGTTGAAATCTAAAAAAAAAAAAAAAAAAAAAAGTTGAAATCTGAGGACTGGGACAACACATGTTGCAAGTGCCACTCTCGAACATTGTTGGTGAGAGTGCAGACTGCAGCAGCTACTTGGCAAACAGTTTAGCTGTGTGTTAAACAGTTAAATATACGCTTAGTAGGTAATGCACTGTCCTACCCCTAGATATTTACACCAAAGAAATGAAGACACATATTCACACACAGACCTGCATGTGAGTGCTGCTAGCAGCTTTATTTATAATTGCAAAAAGTTGGAAAACACAGTTCTATATAAACTGATGAAATGGATAAACAAACTGGTGTAACTACACAATTGGAATATTACTCAGCAATAGGTAGAGGCAGCAACATGAATAGTAGTTTAATCTCTAAAGGATTATGCTGAGTAAAAGGAGCCAGACACAAGAGGCTACACTTACTACATGATTTTGCTTATAAGACTCTGTGGAAAGAAAAACTACAAGAATAGAAACAGGGTGAGTGGTTTGAGGGCCTGGGTCTGGGGATGGGAGCAGACGATCGATTGGAAAGGACCATGAGGGACCTTTTTGGGTTGATAGAAACGTTCTACATCCGGAATTTGGTGGTGGTTACATAACCACGTGTTTGCCAAAACTCAGCAAACTTTACAGTGTGAATTGAAATACATAAAAATTATACCTCCATAAGCCTGACTTAAGAAAACAAGTCTACAGACTTACATGGAAATAAACCTAAGAAAAAGATAACTTACAGGTTTTCCAGTTGAAGAGTCATCATGAGGATGTTCTCAACTGTGGTAAGTGGTACTTGTGTTGTTCCCAAGTCTCTGAAGGAGAAAGCCCAAACATTCATGGTGTGGACCTCAATAAAAAGATCTGTCCTTAAAAAGGTTGTTTCAGGAAGATGTGGTTACATCAGTTTTGGCTTCTCTATAAAGCAAGACAGCTCAAGAGTTTGTCATGGAGACAGTTCCAGAAAGCCCTGGTTGAAATGACTTTACTATTTGCATCATCAGATTAATGACCTTGGCATTGAAGAGTAGAACCTACACCTTTTTCTGCCATTGTCTTATTTTTCATTTTATACTACACTGACCTCTTTTAATTCTTATTTTTTTCTTTAAAAAATTTACATCTATACCTCTTTGCTTGGGATAAATGGTATTCCTAACATGCATTTGCATGTAACACTGTCTTGCCCTGCCAGCTGTCTTTCCCATGATAAATTCTTTCTCAGTTCTTGCCTCAGTCAATAACTTTTTTTCAGTAACCTAATTTATTTTTTTCAGTAATCTAATTTAAAATCATGACTTTTTAGCCTCAATCTCAAATATTTAATGTTTGATGAAAATAAAAAAGGATTAGTTTAATACTTACAGATATTTTAATGCTGGCAGTTTAAAAAGATACGAATCTTCAACATTTGTCAGAGGATTACGATTGAGATTTCTGAAAAATGCAATGGAATTAAAGTTATCGGCCTTTCAATAAGCACAAGATTGTATGAGAAATTATATTCTTTTTTGTGTAGACATTTTAGGCTTAAAATTACTTTCTGTGTACTTATAAATCACCCTTAGAATTCAAAAAGCACTTGTTCTTTGGGAACTACCTATGTCTCTTAGAGGATGAATGGAGAAGAGAAAGAGAAAGAGAAAAGATACAAAAAAATGCATAATAAACAAAAAGTATGCAAAAGAACTTTTTAGGTGAAAAGCCTTAGAAGTGGAGCCAGTGTTTTGCCTAGCAATTAACACCCAGATGGGATACCTACGTCTCAAATCAGATGCCTGGGTTTGATTCCCAGTTCCAGCTTCTAATTGCAACTTCCTGTTAATGCAGACCCTGGGAGGCAGTGGTGATGGCTCAATTGGTTGAGTTTCTGCTGCCTACTTGGAGACGTGGACTGGTTTCTGGTTCCCAGCTTCAGCCTGGGCCTGGCCTAGCCTCGCCCGAGCCATTGCAGGTATTTGGGAAATGAACTAGTGGATGGGAGCTGTCTGTGTCTTAAAAAAGAAAGACGTATAGAAGTGACCACACTGATAGGGAAGCCCTTTTTTGTGTAGGAAACACTAATCCTGTGTTCTCCATAATTCAAGGTGCTTGCCTTTCATCTTTAGAAATTTTAAACAAGCCATGACTTAATTCATTTAGTTGATGGAAAAAGAACCCACGTCAAAGCCATACTCTTGTCACGTTCTTCCACTGGTGTTCTCATTTCACATCACACATCTTCACATCACATCACATCACATCACACCACATCATCATGTCACATCACGTCACATTGCATCACATCACATCACAGTCTTTGTTACGTTGCTTGTCATCACCTGTTGGCCTGTCAGTCTCCTGGCCTGTAGCTCCTTGAGGGCAGGGATATTGTTATTGTCTTTGTTATGCCTGTGTGTGGCATAGTGCCTGAAATTTGCTGCATGGTTAATAAATATTTGTTGAGTGAAGAAATCACATTTTGTTTCCATACCAATACAATGAATAAATTCATGTTGTGGGAAATTTCATTCCTAAATGTCGTAATAGAGTTTTAAATTTTTTAAAGCAAGCAAACAAAAACAGGTAAAAAAACTGCCTTTAGTTTAACTCTACTCAAAAACATACTGTACTGTTACAGACTGTGAAAATAATAATTCTTACAGATGATATTGATTGGGCTGCCAAGCATCTGTGTTCAGCATTCAACACTGGATGTTCCCAATAACCTCTGTGATAGGTATTGTACCCCAGTAGCCTATGTGATATATATTGTGCTGGGTCACAGAGGCTGTGTAACTTGTTGTAGGTCACTGCACTTGTAAGAAGCAAAGCTGGAGCTTGAGCTCAGTCCTGCCCCAGACTGTGTCTAATATGTGTGCAGAAAAGGGTCCAAATATTTGTCACTTTAATCTGAAGCTTGAGATGACTAAATATAGAAGTACTTTGAAAATTTCATCAACCTTCTCAGGATAGCGCTCATGAAAATTAGTTTCTCTTTTTATTCCTTTTCCCTAATCTTATCCCACGATTAGATATTTAGCTCAGAGTCATTGAGACTAGAGATTTAAAAGCATGTTGTAGGTGACATCAGTGGAAACCTATGTAAACAGTGGAGTGAGAACATTTGAAAATTTATCCCTTCATAAAGGGAACAACAAAATGGTAAAAGTGGTCAGAATCAAGTTTTTGATAATTCTGGAAATTTAACCAAAGGCTTGCAGCCACCTGTGGGGCATTTACTCAAGAAAATTGGCTGACTTTCTGTAAGAATAGTGAGATTTGTGTGGGTTTTGTGTATTTAACTTGCCCTAGACAGTTCCTCCCTGGCAAGCTCAGTGTTAGCCTTAAAAATAGGCTTGGCAGCTTATGACAAGAGCCTCGGGTGATGACTGACATAAATAAGAGTGTCAATTGTTAAATCAACAACAGGAGTCACTGTGCACTTACTCCCCATGTAGGATCTCTGTCCTTAATGTGTGCTACTATGTGAATTAATGGTATAACTAGTACTCAAACAGTACTTTATACTTTGTGTTTCTGTGTGGGTGCAAACTGCTGAAATCTTTACTTAGTATATACTAAGTTGATCTTCTGTATATAAAGATAATTGAGAATGAATCTTGATGAAGAATGGGATGAGAAAGGGAATGGGAGATGGGATGATTGCAGGTGGGAGGGAGGTTATTGGGGGGGAAAGCCACTACAATCCAGGAGTTGTACATTGGAAATGTATATTTATTAAATAAAAGTTAAAAAAAAAGAAACATCTGCTTTAGGAATAGACTGATGTCTTAGCAATATTTGGGTTTAGGTTTTTGGATTGTGGATTAATTTTATTTTTAATTTGTTGCTTCTCAAATTTTTTTTAAATTATGAGATGTATTACTTGCATACTCAAAGTCATATGTAACCACATGACTATTGGATAATGTTTGAACTTTGTCTAAGTTATTTTGTCTACATTTGAACCAAATCAGGAATTATAATGAGAAAAGAGAAGTATGTGTAAAATGAGCAACAACAAAAAAAAAAAAACTCAAACTCTCAAAAAAAAAAAATAGCCTGTATGCCCAGTATCAGAGAGAGTGAGGGAGAGAGAGGGAGAGGGATAGAGGGACAGAGGGAGAGAGGGAGACAAGGAGGGAGGGAGGGAGGGAGAGGGAGAAGGAGAGGGAGAGAGAGAGAGAGAGAGAGAATGAATGAATGGAGATGAGCATGCAGAATGAAGCTGAGCTCCTCCAAAGTGCATCCCAGTGAGCTATCAGAATCTTGGGCCATCTTCCACTGCTTTCCCAGGCCATAGCAGAGAGCTGGATTGGAAGTGGAGCATCCAGGTCTCAAACCGGCACCCATATGGGATGCTGGCACTTCAGGCCAGGGCATTAACCTGCTGTGCCACAGCACCAGCCGTGTCGCTGACTTTCAAATAAATGAATAAATCTTAAAGAAAAAAGTAAAAGAACAAAAAAACCCTAAAGCCAATGAAGAGAATACTTTAAGAGAAGCATACGGTGCAGAGGAAGAATTACCTTAAGAGAAAAGAAGACCTCTTGCTACACAGATGAGAATATGGTGCAGATGAAAAGATTATGAGAAGAAAAGTGTAATAGTTGCAGGAAGTGACAATGTGAAAACTTGTGAACCCTTACAAAACACCCCAAAGGGCAGACCTGAGTTGTTCTCTTCATCTGTAAGGTTTATGCCTCTCTCTGAGTTTGGGGAGATGCTGTTTGGATTCCAGGACACACCACAGAGGGAGGACTGTGCCAGCAGTGTGCAAATGCAGGTGTATCCACAGCTTGCCTGAAGGAGGCGATGCCCATGGCTGACCTTCAGTGTATGACCACACCCAGCTCACCTACAGTGTCAGCAGTGGGGTGAATATCCGAGGAGGGAGAAAGCCTGGACTCTCCTCCTAGTCACCCACAGTGCTTGTGAGTAACAGACGAGTGAGCATGTGGGTGTGCTCTGTCTGGGTAAGGGAGCCCCTCTCTACACTCTAGAGTCCTTCCACTACTAAACTATGAAACTTGTATTGTGAGGACCAATGAAGTGACTAAAACAATTTTTAGAAAGAAGCCAATGAGTTAAGACTTAATGTACATGTGTGGGGAGCAACTGGGAGCAACTCGGACTAGACTAAGTTACTGGAATTAAGACTTATTCTATGCATCTGCTCTCCCACAATATGGCGCTGGGAGAGGAGCAAACAGCTTCTACCCAGCTGCCTTTCACCAACTTGACAAGCTGCAGGAGCTGCTCCTGATTGGAGGAGAGCAGCGTACTCGGCGTGTGGGTAGCAGAGTTGGGATTGGTGGAAGAGGACTATAAAGGAGGAGAGAGACAACATGCACCAGGAACATCTATCTGAAGGAACACCTGTGCAGCCCCCGAGAGAGCCGGCCGGCAGTGTGCCGCTCCCCCGCAGAAGTGGGGAAAGCGGCAGGGGGAACCGCCCTTCCACGGAGGTGGAAGGGACGGTAGCCAACCCGGGAAGAACCAGCAGCAAACCTGGGGAGGGCCGAGCAGACGAAAGAACAACGCAGGGTCCTGTGTCGTTCCTCCACGAAGAGGGGGAGCGACATAAATGAATGAAGCAGAAGAAATAAAGTATACTTAATGTTTAGAATTATCAATTACTGCTGATTTTCCATAATATATTTCATTTCTGATTTCACTGAAAGATTTGATGAGTATTAATATTCGAAGAGAGTTATGTCACTGGTAAGCTCTTGGCATGTCTTTGAGGTGGATTTCAGATTCACAATAGACTGATCCTACCACACTGCTGTTATACACAGAGGCTTCATTCAGAAGAATGTTTACTGGGCTGCATGTAGTACGTGCAAAGTAACGGTGAATGCAGATTTTGCTGAGCGTGAGCTTAACCTAATTTGGGGAATCCCTTATAATGAAACATGCAGAATTATGAATATAAAAATTGCTCCAGCCCCTCCCAGGACCTTGGAAGGGGCACGTGCAAGCGTAAAGCCTTGAAGCTTAGACTCCAGTTCATGATGAATCCAGCTCAGCTGGAACTCTTTTCTGGACTCTGTAATGCAGTGAACAGCATTGTTTTCACTTTAAAAACCCTCGTCTTTGGTCATAAGATCACTGGTGTCTTCCTGGGACAACGGTGATACCAAAAGTTTCCTTGAAGCAGATTTGCTTTGTCTAATAAAAGAATATGTCCCCAAATAAAGGAGACCAGCTCCCAACACACACTTGGTGTATTACAGCCATTGTGCCAATTTTTGAAGCAACCACGAGTTAGATATGTTCAGATCGCATGATAAGAGAATTAGTTTCCAATACCAGCTAGCTCTGGTTTTTGCATCACCATGAAGCAAATGCTTTTTTTCTTTGGCTTAAGATGGACACAGAATCTTGAGATAAATGAACTGGTGCCTCGTGCACTGTGCGCCATCCCTAGCTCTGCTCCTACTTTTTCAGCTCCTCTCTCTGGCCTTGCTGCACAGATGCTAGCATGGCTGTCACTCATTTTCCCATCAATGTCCAACTTCCCCCTGCTGGCATGAAAGTCTCTGGAGACAAAGCTTCTGTCCTGTTCCAATTTGTACCCCCAGCACTTAATACAGCACCTGGCACTCGGTGGGCCTGGCACTCAGTGAATGTTCTTAAATGAATTCATTACTTTTCATATGCTGTGATTCCACAGATTTTCTCCCTGTGTTGTCTACAGAAAACTGTACTGGAACTCAGTCCCTTAGGAGGGAATCTAATGGAATGATATATGTTGAGGCCATTTTTACTGATGCTACCAAAACCACTTGGTGTTGGGGCTCCAGGAACCAGCTCCCCAGTGTATGGATATAGGAAAAACAGACTCTCAGTGTTCTTCCCCAAGATCTGCAGGCACTGTTGGTCCATCCTCCACACATCCTAAAACCTTCCCTCATAACCAGAATGGTTATGAGTGGGATTCTGAACTACAGAACAGGTGGATAGTCTTTCAACATCAGGTTTAGTGGAGAATCTTTATCTTGAATCTAAAATTCCCTTGGGCCATTGAACGTCACAGAATTGTTGAGTTGAAAGTGAATAAAACTCACTTTCTGTTGCAGTTTAGTCAGGACAAAATATGTGGGATTAGGCTAGAGCAGTGTATTTTCTTATTTTTTTTAACACTACAGTTTAACATATATGCCACTTCTTCCTATTTCAAAAGTTATTAGTATCCACAGATAATTTATAAATTGAGAGCTAAATACATTTTGGAAAAAGCTTATGATCTGGGTGGGTGATGGGGAGAGATGTGCCCTTTGGCTGGGTCCCAGGAATTATTTTTGCATTAGGATTTAAAAGCAGGTAACCCTGAGAAAGCACCAGAACCTTTTTCTCCCAGAGTACTTTGTGTTAGATTTTTGGAAAAAAAAATGGAAATGAAGACCTTCTTTGCAGAGTTTATATACAGAGCTTAATACCCAGATAAGCATAACTATATACAATTTTTATACACAAATTGCTTTTAAATATGTATTCATCATCTATTGCACTTACACATTGTGCAAAAACTGCATTCCATGCCACGCCTGAAATGTTCCAAAGCTCAGTTCTGTCAGTAAATTGCAACCAAGATTTCTACAAAAAAAGACACAAATGAAAGAGAATGAAGAAGAAAAAAAGAAATATTTTCAGAATACTCTTCTTTCAGGAGTGATTCTAATTTTTATAGATGAAACAATACTTCCACATTTTATCTACACACTAAAGAATTTACTGGTACTGGAAGATTTGGTTTCTGAATTATACTTGCACATTTACATTAAATTTCATCATATTATTTTCATATTACATGACATACTTGTACTGTGTGATCTTTATTTCTCTGGAACAGAGTTTCACAACTTGAATGCTATTGACATTTTGGATTCGATAATGCTTTTCTTGTGGAGGTTTGTCCTGTACATAGTAAGTGGCTTAACAGCAGGCTGGGCTTAGCTCACGCAGTGTCAGCAGCACGTGCAGGGCTGCAAGCTGTTACCTGAATGCAAAATCATGTTGGCTGAGAAGCCCTGCTCTGTGGGATTCACTCTGACCTTTGTACCTGATAGTATTTTTGCTAGAGAGGAAAAGGACCTGTTACAGAATTTTAGCAACCTTCTACTACAAATGTAAAGTAGAATCTTAACCCTATTTCAAGGTGAACAGTGAAGATTTATTAAAATTCCAAATGTGATGAAATTGTAACTTACATAGACTGCAAAAAAGGGAGTGACTCAAATGCACGTCTTTCGATAAACTCTATTTTATTGCAGGATAAATCTCTAGGAAAAGGAAAACATTGCCTTGGTTAGCTATTACCTATATAGTCAGTGGGGATAATAAAATTTGCATTTGATAATGTTGGATATGCAGTTTTTACCTAAACTGTAAAGCTTTGGACTTGTATTTGACCCTCTGGAGATACTAACCCTTCTTACAACCTCTCCTAATAGTCTCACTGTTAGAATCTTCATCAATGACATACACAACTATAAATCTTGATAGATTGTGGTGGTAAACTTTCCTGAGTGCAGAATTGATTAGATGAACTTTCATAGTCTTCATCCATTTGAAACAAGGAGCAAAGCTGTCATCTCCATTTTTAATGTCTAATATTCCAAAGAATACTCACATTTTCACATCTTTCCTGGTTTAGTCCTAGTTTTCTAACTTCATTCAATACCAGAAAAAAAGATGCCCTTTTGAATCATTTGAAATGAAATTGGGTCTCTAATTAATTCATTATTTTGAACTGATTCAAAATTACACTTTCTGTCATACTAAAGGAAATTTATTTGTTGCTTGTTGCTTGATAGTCCATTAAAGCCATGATAGAACCGTCAGAAAACAGCACGACACTGGATTCCCACTCGAAAACACTCTTGGTGGTAGAGGACTCTTACTTCCACTGATTACAATTTGACCCTCACTTTTCACCTGCAACTCATCTGTTGGTGGCTCCATCTCTAGAATCTTCTCTCCCCTGTCCCACCCACAGTCACCAGTGGGACTTGCCCTAAGTGACTCTCTGAGGCCAACATCACTAGGTGCTTACAGAAGAGGCAGATTCTCAGCCCTGTTCTAGACCGACTCAGGCAGTTACTGTGGGGGTAGGGTTCAGAGCCCCAGGTAACTGTGGTGCAAGCTCAAGTCTGTTTTAGAGCACTGCTGTGACAGCATGGTTCCCCGTGGTGACTCTTGCTCAGCATTCAAAGGCCTGGAAGACCTGGCTTCACCCTCCAGCTTTCCCTGCATCTCTGTGCCTCAGAAGCTTCCATGTTTTCCCTTTCTCCCACGATATTCTCTCCAAGACGTCTGATGATGCCCACTGCCCCCTTGGAAGTCCTGTTCAACTGGCATTGCTCCCTGGTTCCATCATCCCTGACCCAGCCCAAAGTCTTCTCCCTTGTCTGGACTCTATATCCATTTCTTTTGATATCGTTACTTGTGCCTTCCATTTCCCCAGAGCATAAACTTCTTGAAAGCATGGATTTGGCCTTGCTCATCTACATTGCCCACTATGTTTAAAACTGACTCATGGAAATAGACTCAGGTGTTTATTAAATGAAGGAATGGTTGAGTAGGTAGAAGAAGGAAAAGTGAATTTTTAAAAAGCAGTGTGGTTTTATTATTCCCTGGTCCCTCTGCAGCACTCTGTCAGCTACATAGTACTTGTTGGGTATTGGTTTGAGCTTGTGTATTTGTTTCCCCTGCAAGATTGTGAGCTCTTGGGAAGGTGGGATCCTGTCTTACTCATTTATGTGTCTCCAGTACTAGGCAAAGTGTTTGGCTTTCTCTTTCAGCTTTAGACAATTGATTGGCATTTTGAAAATGAAGTGAATACATACACTAGCATAAACTAATTAGGCTACAAAGGATTTTCCAGCAGAAACAATGAAGGGCCTATTCTACCAGCAGTAGTCTCATTTGTTTTTCTCCAAACCATGTTTGCAAGGTTCCGGAGCCCAGATGGGAAAGGTGCTCAAGAGGAACCATGCAGATGTGGTTGTCCCCATATGGCCTAGAAGTTCTGATCATCATTCAAAGGAGTGTTGTGAGTATCACATGCTGCTATGTTCCTTAAGCCTTGTACTTTTGAGACAAGAATCTATTTGCTGAAGAGGCCCAGTAATTAGCCTAATAAGGATTAATGATGTGCACTTCCCAATATTATGTAGCCATTGTTTTAATTATCTATTTCCAACATGGGTATAATAGTTCCTTAATTGAAATAAGAGAGGGAAGAGATGTATAATTTGGGGCATGCTCGGGCTGACTTGCCCCAATTGGTAGAGTTGGAAACATACCAGGGGATTCCAATTCAATCCCATCAAGGTGGCATGTGCCAATGCCATCTCACTATTCCAAGTGATCAATTTCAGTTCACAATTGATCATAATGAAAGGACTAAGAGTCAAAGGGAGCACATAAACAAGTCTAGTATCTGCTAACACCAACCGATAGAATAAATAAAGGGGAGAGTGATCCAACATGGGAAGTGAGATACTCAGCAGACTCATAGAATGGCGGATGTCCTAAATAGCACTCTGGCCTCAGAATCAGCCCTAAAGGCACTCGGATCTGGCTGAAAAGCCCATGAGAGTATTTCAGGCATGGAAAGCCAAGACACTCTGGCAAAAAGATCTCTGTGAGTGAGATCCCAGTGGAAAGAACAGGTCTTCAAAGAGGGAGGTGCCTTTCTCTGAAGGGAGGAGAGAACCTCCACTTTGACTATGACCGTGTCTAAACAAGATAAGAGTTGGAGAACTCAAGGGGCTTCCATAGCCTTGGAAACTCATGACTGGTGCATAGGGAGATTACTGATGCCATAAACAGGAGTGTCAATTTGTAAAGTCAACAACAGGAGTCACTGTGCACTTACTCCTCATGTAGGATCTCTGTCCTTAATGTGCTGTACACTGAGGCTTAATGTTATAACGAGTACTCAAACAGTATATTTCACTTTGTGTTTCTATGGGGGTGCAAACTGTTGAAATCTTTACTTAATGTACACTAAACTGATCTTCTGTAAAAAAAAAAAAAAAAAAGAAAGAAATTATCAATTCCCAACTTGACTCTCACTGGGATTAAACATGACAATAGGTCTGATCTGATTTCATCATCATTTAAAAAAATCATCTATTATTTTTCACTTTATGTTTCTGTGTGGGAGCAAACTGTTGAAATCCTTACTTAAGGTATACTAAGCTGATCTTCTGTATATTAAGATAATCGAAAATGAATCTTGATGTGAATGGAAGGGGAGAGGGAGTGGGAAAGGGGAGGGTTGTGGGTGGGAGGGACGGTATGGGGGGGAAGCCATTGTAACCCATGAGTCGTACTTTGGAAATTTATATTCATTAAATAAAAGATAAAAAAAAGAAATCATTAAAAGGTTAACTTATTCAAGATTAGATCATCTAACAACTTTCAGTTGACAGCATTCAAATTAATGTTGTTGGTTTATGTTTTCTTCCCTTTGTTGTATTAAACCAACTTGTTCAAACCTTGTTTGTAAAGGCCAGATGATAAATGTTTGAGACTTGGTGGGCCACATATTGTCTCTGTTGCATTTTCTTGTTTCTTTGTTTCTCTATACAGTCCTTTATAAATATAAAACTCATTCTTAACTTAGGACCTGTATGAAGACAGACCTTGGATCCAATTTCATCCATTGCTTGTAAATTAAATACAAATATAATCCGTGGCTCACTAGGCTAATCCTCCGCCTTGCGGCGCCGGCACACCGGGTTCTAGTCCCGGCCTGGGTGCCGGATTCTGTCCTGGTTGCCCCTCTTCCAGGCCAGCTCTCTGCTGTGGCCAGGGAGTGCAGTGGAGGATGGCCCAGGTACTTGAGCCCTGCACCCCATGGGAAACCAGGAGAAGCACCTGGCTCCTGCCATCGGATCAGTGCAGTGCGCCGGCTGCAGCACGCTGGCCGCGGCGGCCATTGGAGGGTGAAACAATGGCAAAGGAAGACCTTTCTCTCTTTCTCTCTCTCTCTCTCTCTCACTGTCCATTCTGCCTGTCAAAAAAAAAAACCACAAAGCACATAATAGGTATTCCATGTTAGAGATATGAGACCCTACAGTGTAGACTTCCAGAAGAAACCTTAGAGATTATCCAGCTGGGACCCATATTTGTTTCCTAGATAATGTAACTAAAATCTCATAAATAAGTATGATTAACTGACTTACAAGTGTTGGAGGGATAGCAGGCCTTCAAATGAGTCCTTATGTAATTCAGTCAAGTCATTTTCACTGAGGATTCTGGAAAATGAAAGAGGTACTTCTGAATCAAAATGACAACTAACTGCAGCTGTTTGCTTCATAGGACTAAGTCTGTATGTAGAGGAAACTTTGGTAATGGTGCTGTTTAAATACCCAGATTCTAATTTACTTCTAGGGTGGCAATGTCTGTTGTATTTTAATTTAAACCATTTTTCCCACTCTCCCTTTTTTGTCCATCTCTATACACCTATCCGTCCTTCCCACCAAATCATAAATGTAATGTCTGCTCTGTAGGTCACAATGTCCCTGTTAGAACCTAACACTGGGAGGCACCAAGATTGGCAGAACTGCCATTTCCTTCTGTTTTTTCCCCAAGCCCTACTACCGAAGCCCCATGTTTGAGGTATGCCGGGGCTACAAGTTAAGGTTGACCAGGGAGGCAGTAATGATGGCTGAGTATTTAAATCCCTGCCATCTATGTAGGAGAACAAGACTGAGTTTGAGGTTCCTGAGTTTGACTGACCCAGTCTCACCACTACAGGCATCTGGGGAGTGAACAGTGTATGATAGCATGCTGCCTTTGCCTCTCAAATAAGAAAAATTAAATTTTCTTCCCCTTCCCTTTATCCCTTAGCCTTTCCAACTCCCATCTTCACTCTTCAGAGGAAACTAGTGTTATTTACTTTTGTGTCAGATGACTCTGATTTTTCCTTTTTCCAAAGATTTATTTATTTATTTGAAAGTCAGAGTTACACACAGAGAGAAGGAGAGGGGAGAGGGGAGAGGGGAGAGGAAGGTCTTCCATCTGCTGGTTCCCTCCCCAATTGGCCACAATGGCTGGAGCTGTGCTAATGAGGAGCCAGGAGCTTCCTCCAGGTCTTCCCATGTGGGTGCATGGGCCCAAGGACTTGGGCCATCTTCCACTGCTTTCCCAGGCCATAGCAAAGAGCTGGATCGGAAGTGGAGCAGCTGAGACTCGAACCGGCACCCATATGGGATGCTGGCACTGTGGGTGGTGGCTTTACCTGCTATGCCACAGTGCCAGCCCTGACTTTGATTTTTCTTACAAGTTTGGGACATCTTTAAACGAAGCATAACCAAAATAAATACAAACTGTGTGTATTGTATTTAAGAAACATCATAAATTAAAAGTCACAACTGCCTGATTCTAGCATTTTCCCATCAGAAATGAGATAGTAGGCTAAGGGGAAACTTTTATCTTTTTTAAAAAAGATTTTATTTATTTGTTTCAGAGTTATAATTACAGATGGAGAGAAGGAGAGACAGAAAGGTCTTCTCTCCACTGGTTCACTCCCCAAATGGCTGCAATGGCTGTAGCTGGGCCAATTGGAAGCCAGGAGCCAGGATCCATGAGCCTCTTTGGGGTCTCCTACATGGGTGCACAGACCTAAGTGCTTGGGCCATCCTCTACTGCATTCTCAGGCCATAGCAGAGAGTTGGATTTAAAGTGGAGCAGCTGGGACTAGAACTGGTGCCCGTACAGGATACCGGCGCCGCAAGTAGCAGCTTAGTCCACTGCACTATTGCAGCACTGCACAGGCCCTGGGAAAATTTATCTTAAAGTGATCATAACCCTTCTCCTTTGTCTGTTATATGTCTTGTTTGTATTCAGAAATAATTTATGATGTCTGTACAAGTTGTCCCAGTGATATAACACGCAAACTGTCATGAAAAATGTCAATTAATTCCTTTTTTTTATTATGTTACACTCAGCACTTCAAAATTTCTAGTTCACTGGCCTAGGTGACATGATAGATTTTTATTTTTAGTTAATTACTTTGAATGTTAAGTATTTTCCCCCAAAATTGGGAGTCTAAACTGATTCCTTTCAAAAATCAGTAAGGAAAAGATAATTCAACAAATGGACAGTGGACAAAACCTCAACGAAACATAGATGTTCAATAAGTATATAAAGACATTTAAATTTATGAGTAATCAGAGAAATCCAGATTCAGCTGGGAACCCTTTTATTTGCCAGTCACATTAGCAAAAAGACAAAGAGCATCCCGAGGTGAAAAGGTGAAGGGAAGAGTCAGTGTTGGGGCATAGCAGGCTAAGCCGTCACTTGAGAAGCGTAAATTCCATATTGGAGAGCCTGGTTAAAGTCTTGGGCCCTCTGCTTCTGAGCCAGATGCCTGCTAGTGCACCTAGGAGGCAGCAGATGATGGCCCAAGTGCTTGATTCCTTGTCATCCCTGTGGGAGACCCAGAATCAAGTATTAGATCTTAGCTTTGGCCTGGCCCAGCCATGGCTGTTTTGGGCATTTGGGGAATAAAGCAGTGGATGGAAGATTCTGTCTTTCTCTCACTCTCTCATTTGCTCTCGCTCTATCTCCCCCTCCCCCCACTCCCATAGTTCAAGTAAACAAATACATCTTTTTAAAAAGGATGAAGGGAAATGAATGTTCTTACATTCTGTTAGCTGGAGTGTAAGTATGTGTGCACAGCTTTTCTGAAGGCAATTAAAATTTCCTATTTCCGTAGTCTTCATCCATTTTCATTCTTTTTTTTTGAGATTTATTTATTTATATGAAAGTCAAGTTACACACAGAGAGAAGGAGAGGCAGAGAGAGAGAGAGACAGAGAGAGACAGAGAGAGAGAGAGGGGTCTTCAATCCACTGGCTCACTCCCCAGTTGGCCACAATGGCCGGAGCTGTGCTGATCCGAAGCCAGGAGCCAGGAGCTTCTTCAAGGTCTCCCACATGGGTGCAGGGGCCCAAGCACTTGGGCCATCTTCCACTGCTTTCCCAGGCCATATCAGAGATCTGGATCAGAAGTGGAGCAGCCAGGACTCAAACCAGCGCCCATATGGGATGCTGGCATGGCCGGCGGAGGCTTTTCCGCTATGTCACAGTGCTAGCTGCCCCATTTTCTTTCTAGACTTCTATTTTGCAAAATGCTTGTCCATGTTCACAAGTGTGCACAAGGATTTTCCTTGCCGCAATACATAAGTGGACATAATCGAAAATCCATCAATAGAGGGATTATTAAGTAAACTGTGAAATGGCCATCCATACTATAGAATATCATGCAGGAGTTAAATGAATAGGGTAACTGACTGAGTACTAGGAGAGAAAGAAATCCAGGAGAAACCATGAAGTGAAAGAACCAAGTTGCAGGATGTTACTATTTAGGTTAAAAAAAGAAAGAAACCACACAACACAGCTATTATGCTCTATGTAAATATGTTTGTAGGTAATTTTTTGGAAGGATATATGCCAAACTCAGAGCAGTAATTATTACCTCATAGGTAGGGAGTTAGGACATAATGAAGGTCTTCACTATCCCTATCACTTTTTATCTACTAAGAATGTAATGGTATTACTGATAAAATGCAAATAAATAGAAGTAGTTTCTTATTTCAAATTCTGTGCCTTGTTAAAACAACCATAGAATTATAATCAACAGATGTTGATTGTGACATGGAGAGGGGAATACTTTTTCTGACATACTGACCTCAAAATAGTAGAACAAGAAAGCTCTTACAATGCAGTTAGTTTTGTGTATTCTTGTTTGGGAGTGTGTACTCACAGTGTCTCAGCCCAGCGGTATGCTTTCCATACATTTTCATCAATGAAAGAAATCGAGTTTCCTTGGAAATTTCTGTAAAGGAACACAGTTCACATCCTTGAATGGGTTGGAAAAGAATGAACAGAACGAGGAAAAAAATCATGGCACCCTCATGGGGGAGTATTGAAATACAGAAATATTATCAGCTTTCTAATAAATACCAGTGCTTTTATGTTCCATAGCTCTCTGCTTCCCAGTTTGCTCACTCAATAAATAATGAGGGGCCACTGACATAAACAATGAAGCATCCTCTCAGAAGCTTAACTTCGTCTCTGTCCAGTCTCTTTGACAGTAAAGACAGTCAATCACTTTGAAAATTAAGTATTTTCACCAAAATAACTCAGGTGTCTACACTGACTTCTACAAATCAGTGAGAAAAGGATAAATTATTCAAGAAAAAAATGGGCAAAATGTATTGTCACCAATAAGAATAATGAAAACCTATGCAGGTAATACCAGTGCTTTGGCCAAGCGCCCTCTGCTGAAATCTTTCCAAGTACTGAATGGATACAGACAATTTAAAATCAGAGGGACTAAGGTGCTGATGTGGAAAGCCTTTTGGAATACAGCATAGGGTAAAAGTGCCGATCACTGAGCCAGGAGCCAAGCATTACCTCCATAGGAAAAAAAGTGAGAGGAGGTTGGAAGGAAAGACACACAGCCTGAGTTACAGGTGATAGAGTGAGGACCAGGGGATGATGAGGGTGTGTGGGGGTTCATACTTTCACATTTTATCCTACATTCTATGCACTTTTTAAAAAGGGGGAAGGTGCTCATAATCGATACTTGTTTACAAGAAGCTGTTAAATGACTTATATTTAGCTTCAACTTTGAATTGCTGTGAGTGCTTAGCTTTAACTCTGTCCTCACTCCTCAGCAACAATGAACCTATTTGTTTTAGGTACACATTTTCCTGGAAGCAGGAGCAGCAATAAAACAGATACCTGTATGCTCACCTTCCTGGTGGATATGTCCTCTCGGGTTACTTTATGCTCATCAATAAAAAGTGCCTAACACTGAACACATCTCCCACTAACGGGCTCTTCTTTCTGACTGCTGTGCTTCTGCCTTATAGACCACCACCATTCTCGCTGTCATCCAGGGAAAGACTGTGGAGTCACGCATTTTTATTTTCTGTTACAATCCATCGCACCATTCTTTAAGCCAGCTTTACAGATGAGGATATTGAATCCAAGCTAAATAACTTGTCCAAAGTCACAAAGCTAATCCCTGGGAGACCTGTGTTCAAAGCCAGGCAACCTGGCTCCAGAATCTATCCTTAAACCTGTTGTATCATCTCTAATAAGTCGGGATGAGGGCTGTGTTTAAGAATGGGAGTAAAGCAATGAGGTAATAGTATGGTGAATGTCAATGAATAAAGAATCAGGAAAAGGAGTAAGGGCAATCACATGAGACTGTAGAAGGGACACAAGTCCAAGAAGAGAAGGAGGATAAGAAAGCTCACAAGCAAAGTGGCCACTTGGGGGTGAACCAATGGAAAAAGGAAGACCTTTCTCTCTGTCTCTCTCTCTCTCACTGTCTAATTCTTCCTGTCCAGAAAAAAAAACACACACACACAGAGTCAACATAAGGTGGGGACTTGAGGAGGGCTCAGAAGATCTTGGGGAAAAGCTGCTGAGACAGGCAGGCTGTAGGGAACCATGAGGAAGGGAGATTCTTACAATATGCTGAAGGTGCCATTGTAGCTGTTGGGCTCTGGTACAGGAACTCTGTGAAGCTTCTGCACTGGGCTGAGGCCAGTGCATGAAAGTGTCTCATCTTTGCAAGTGCAGAGCTCACAGACATTTATGGTGGCAGCCGCATTCAGGGGTTGATCTGTGACTTCAGTTAGGGTTGAGTGCTGAGTCTGAACCTGGCCTGGATGTAGATCTGTAGTCTTCTTCAGGGATGGAGAATGGCCAGCTTTTGCAGTGGGTACCAGAGTTATGGTTAGCTCCATCTTGGAAGGCTGAGCTATGACACTGGGTGATGTTGGGTGCTGAGCTTGATGCTGACCTGCTGTTGGAACTGTCATCTCATTGTCCCCTGGGGACTGAGTTACGAGCTCCTTTAGTGGCTCTGTAGACTGAGTTAGGGTCATTTGCATGGTAGTAGAAGGTGTAGCCTCTGTAGTACGTTGTGGAGTTTGGGTAATTTCCAGGTCCAGAGGCTTGACTGTGACTTGAGGCAGGTTTGTATACTGAGTCTGAATCTGGACTGGAGGTGAAAATGTCACCTCAGGGTACATTGGATAAGGAGGAGGAGATATAGACTTGAAGGCTGTAGAATGTTCATCCTGTGTAGTGGGTACCTGAGTTATGGTTGACTCTAACTTCGAAGGTTCAGCTGTGCCACTGGGTGACATTGGATGCGGAGTTTGATCTTGACTTGGTTTTGGAACTACCATCTCATAATAAACTGGAGGCTGATAGACCACTTCATTATGTGGCCCTGGAGGCTGCCCTGAAGTCTCCTGCATGGTTGGGAGTGGTTCACCCTCCACAACGGATTCTGGAGTTAGGGTAAGTTCTACATCAAAAGGTTGAACTGTGACTTCTGTCAGGGTTGGATGCTGAGCCTGAACCTGGTCTGGTTGTGAAAGTACCTCCTCATGGAGCACGGGAGGTACTTTAGTCTTCTTCAGGGCTGTAGAATGTTCAGCCTTCCTGGTACGCTTTGCATTTATGGTAAGCACTGTGTCCAAAGGCTGAACTGTGATGTGAGGCAATGTTGGATATTGAGCTTGATTATGACCCAGTGTTGGAACTGTCACCTCTTGATGTATTGGAGATTGGGTTACACCCTCCGTGGGAGGTTGACTGGAGGTCTCCTGCATGTCTGTAGAGGGTTCAGTCACCATACTGCTGGTTTCTGGAGTTATGGTGAGTCCCAGGTCCAGATGTTGAGTTGTGACTGGAGTCAGGTTTGGAGATGGAGCTGTAGTCTTGCTCAGGTCTGCAGGATGCTCAGCCTCTGTAGTAGGTTCTGTAGTAATGGTAAGTGCCAGGTCTAAAGGTTGATTTGTGACACTGGGTGATAGTGGAGGTTGATTTTGACCCTCATGATGCACTGGTGGCTGAGCTACAGATTCTTTAGGTGGAGTCTCCTGCACATTTGTGGCAAGTTCAGCCTCTGTAATGGGCTGTGGAGTTATTGTAAGTGCCAGATCAAAAGGTTGAAATGTGATGCGGGGTGATTTTGGAAACGGAGCTTGATCCTGAGCTGGTGTTGGAACTGTCATCCCCTGATATCCTGGGGGTTGAGCTATACCCCCCTTAGATGGCCCTGGAAGCTGAACTGGGGCCTCCTGCATGATTGGAGAAAGTCCGCCTTCCATTCCAGGTTGTGTAGTTATGGTGAGTTCCACATCCAAAGGTTGACCTGTGACTTTGGTCAGGTTTGGTTGCTGAGTTTGAAGCTCCTGCTGGGTTGCAGACGATTGAGTGTTAGGGAAGTCTTGTGGCTTGGCTGGGGCTACATTTTGCACTGGAGCTTGTTCTGCCTCCTTGAGGGGCTCTAGAGGCTCAGCTCGAGAAAGTTCCATCTTTTCAGGCAGTGCCGGAGGCTTGGCAAGAGGAGGCCCAAGCTGGGTTGGAGAAAATTCAACTTGCTTGGTGGGAACTGTAGGCTGGGCAGGTCCTTCCTGTTGACTGGGGTAAGGATAAACCTCTGGAGTGGGCTTTAGGGTTCTGGTAAGGTCAATATCCACATGTTTTGGTTTGGTTTTAGACAACCTTAAATGCTGAGTTCTGAGTATTTCTTCTGGAATATGAGGTGAAAATGTCATATTCATTGGAATAGCATCACTCATCTCTGGGAAGATATCTGAAGGCTGGTTTGTGTTTCCCTGTTGGAGTGGTAATTGGTAAGCACTCACGGGGCGCTCTAGAGGTGGAACGGAAATCCCCTGCTGGCTTGGTGAAGGTTCCTTCAGTTCTTCAGGCTGAGCTGGGACCCCTGGAAGTGGGGAGTGCTCATCCTCTTCCGGGGGCTTTGGCTGCTGAGCTGTGTCTGCCTCCTGGTCTTTCAAAGGCTCAGGCTCCGTAGGGAACACTGAGGCGTGGGCTTGGGCTTCCTGATGGATTGGAGAAGGTCCAGCCTCCACGGGGGTCTGTAAAATTTCAGCTGTTTCCTCCTGCTGGGTCGTAGAGGGTTTCTCATCCTGCATAACTTCTGGAGATTGAATTGGCAGTGGTTCGACCTCTTCAAGAGGTGTTGGAGGCAGAGCTGCGACTGAGGCCTGCGTTGTTGTGACCTCATGGCTGACTGGAAATGTTTCCACTTCTGCTTCAGGTTTTGGTGTTAGGGTCAGCTGCAGGTCTGGAGGTTTAGTAGTCACATTGGGCAAGTCGTACTGCTGAACTTGATGGTGACCGGGAGGTAAAATGGTCACTGTGTGATGACTTGGAGGCTGGGCTGGGACTTCTGTCTTCTTTCCAGAAGATTCAACCTCCTCAGAAGACTCAGAGGGCCACCTTGGTTGCTCCTGCTCACTGATATAAGGTTCTGTCTCCATAGGAGGGACTGGAGTCAGAGCTAGGGCCTCCAGCTGGCCTGGAGGAGCTTGAGTCTCCACCAGGGCCTCCACGTACTGAGCAATCTGCTGCTGTTCTCTGAGAGAAGGCTCTGTCTCCACGGGAGGGCCTGGAGGAGGCTGGGTCTCCACCAGAGCCTCCGCATACTGAGCTATCTGCTCCTGTTCACGGGGAGAAGGTTCTGCCTCCACGGAAGGGCGTGCAGTGTGAGCTCTGGGTGCCTGCTGGAATGGGGAAGGTTCCGTCTCTGCAGAAGGGACCGGAGTCGGCTCTGGGGGTTCCTGCTGGGCTGGAGAAGCTTCTGTCTCCAGGGAAGGGCCCAGAGTTTGATATGGGGTCTCCTGCTGGGCTGGAGAGGGTTTGTTCTCTACAGAAGACTCAACATACTGAGTGGGCTGCTCCTGATCACTAATATAGGGTTCTGTCTCCACAGAAGGGCCCGGAGTCTGAGCAGAGCCCTCCTGCTGCACTGGAGAAGAGTCCCGCTCCATGGTGGGCTCCGGAGTTATGGTCAGCGCCACATCTGCAGGCTTGATGGTAACATTGGGCAGGTTATAACGGTGAACTTGATTCTGATCTGGAGACCAGTCCATCCCCTTCTGAATCTGTGGAGTCTGAGCTATGATATTCTCTTCAGGAGATTCTAGCGCTTGAGCTCGGGGATCTTGCTGTACTGGAGATTTGACTTCCACAGGGAGTGCCGAAGGCTTCTCCGGGTCTTCCAGTTGGCTTCTAGAAGGTTCGATCTCTGGAGACTCAGAAGGCTGAGCAGGCTGCTCCTGATTGCTGGAGGAATATTCAGTGTTCACAGGCAGGCCGGAAGGCTGAGCTGGGGCCCCCTGCTGGCCTACAGATGGGCTGACTTCCTCAGCATACTCTGAGGGCTGAGCTGTGGCATCGTTTTGGGTAGAGAAAGGTCCAGTCTCCTCAGGGAGATCTGAGGTCTGAGCTAGACCCTCTTGAGTCCAAGATTCCACCCTCCCAGGGAATTCCTGAGTCTGCACTGGGGCCTCTTGTTGGGCTGAGGGGAGTCCCACTCCCTCAGGATGCCCCAGAGGCTGAGCTGGAGCCTGCTCCGTGCTTGGAGTAGACTGAACTTCCTCACCTGCCCCTGAGGCTTCTGTCAGCTCCGTGTCTGCAGGTTTCAGTGTGACGCTGGGGAAGTTTGCTTGGAGAGCTACAATCTGAGGTGAGGATGGAGTGTTAAGACTGTGATACACTGATGCCTGACCTACTACTTCTGCAGTAGCAAATGGATTCTGAGTGGGGGCCTCCTGCTGCAACGGAGATGCTTCTTCCTCGGGCTGCTGCAGGTCTGCACCTGGGCCCTCTTGCTGGGGTGAAGAAGGTTCATCTGGTTCAACGGCCTGTGGAGGCGGAGCTTGTCCTTCTTGCTGTGCGGAGGAGGATTGGATGGGCTCCTGAGTCTCTGGATTTTGAGTCTGGCCCTCCAGCAGGAATTGAGATGGTTCAGCCTGCTCAGAGGGCTGTGCAGGTTCTCCTGGGTTCTCCTGGGATTCCGTAGGAAAACCACCAGGATAGACCCCATAGTCAGCCGGCAACACTTGATTTTGACCCTGAAGCTTGGCCGCTTTGTCTGGAGTTCCAACACCAACCTTAGGAAGCCGTCGACGCCGAGCTAGATCTTTCTTGGGGGTCAGGGGTGAAACAATCAACTTGTTTCCTTGTGAATCCTGACTGTCTAGCGGCAGAACGAATGCTTCCAATGACTGGTGAATCTTTCCTTCCAGTCGAGGAGGCAGAGCCAGGGGCTGAACCTGATCCCCGTCTAGCACGGGAATGGCCTCTGGTAGCCTCTGTTGTCGAGTCAGCCTATTGAAATACTGCTTTGGAAAAGCAAGCTGTTCTGGCTCTGGGGGCACCCCTTGAGCTGAATCCATGTCCAGAAAAGGAAGCAAACTCACTGTGGACTCTCGAGGCGAGGCCAGCATCTGGGAGAGAGCAGAAGACCCCAGGTAATCAAAGCCGCCGGGGTCTGCCAGGGGTGTGAGTGCGTCAGGTGATTCAGGTGGGAAGTTCGGGGAGTGGGAAGACCAGGGCTCAGAGAGCCAAGGGAGGCTGGAGGTCAGCTGGACCAGGTCCTGGGCCCACTCCAGAGGCTGAGTCGCCTGGACTGGCAGCCACAAAGGCTGCCAGTTGAAGAGGAGCCATGGGATCCACAAGCACAAAGGGGTCATTGACGGGGTTTTCAAGATACAGTGACTCAGGCTGCTGGGGCACACGCAGTATGCCCTGAGCATGAGCTAATGAATTTTCAGGATACAGTAACTCAGGCTGCTAGGGCACACACAGCATGCCCTGAGCATGAGCTAATGAATTATGGCAGCCCCTTAGAGGGCATGCCTTAGCAACTGTGCACCCCGCCCCACCCTTTATGACACCTGACCTTTATTTACACATTCTTTATTAGGCTCCGCCTCCAGGGCTCTTCTGCTTTGAGCCAGGGCAGCCTTTTTCTACAGCCACTGGGTCACAGACCCAGGTGGCTCCAGAACCCCAGCAGCCCACTAGTGTGGGGTGGGGCTGGGGAGGCGGACTTTCCCAAGGAAGTAACAGGGCTGGTTTTTTTTGGGGGGGGGGTCTTCAGAGTTATCTGGTTCTGGTTGCTAGCTTGAAGTTTCCTCCTCCAAGTTCAAATCCAAGAGCTGTCTTTCCTCCCATCAGGGCCCTAACTGGCCCTATTATGCTTATTTATTATGGAACGAGGCCATTTCCTCTAAAGTCTCAGTATCCTTGTTTTCATATTTGACAGTTCTGTTAGGTAGGGGCTACAATGAAATCAGTTCTTAGAAGATTTCTGTAGAGACATGGGCAATTCAGTGTGGGTGTGATGATTAGAACAGAAATCAATAGCAGTTTACATTGGCATAGGAAAACTTCCTCCATTCTACCCTGGCTCAGTACAGCTGCTAGCCTAGAAGTAACAATGGCACTTTTTCATGGTTTTACCCTGTGTGGCCCATAGAGAAGATACGTAAGATGTTAATGTCCGCAAAGCATACTGCTGTGACCAGAACCCAGCTGACTTCCTTCAGAGCCCTTTTCATAATCTATTTTATTATGCACTGTCTGACATAGCTTCTACTATGGAAACTCCAAGAGAGGTCTCTATCTTATTCCCAGTACCTAGCACATGGCTTGGCATATCGTAATGATTTTCATATTTTTAAAATTTGAAATGATTATTTGAGAGAGAGCTCTTATGTACTGGATTATTTCCCAAATACCTGCAATGGCTGAGATGGGGCCAGTCAAACCAGAAGTCAAGAACTCAATCCAGCTTTGCCATATGGGTGGCAAGAACCCAACTACCCAAGCCGTTGCTGCTCTCAAAGTCTGCATTAGAAGGAAGCTGGAGTTAGGAGCCAGATCTGTATGTTGAACCCCAGGTACTCTGAATGTGGGATACAAATGTCTTTATTGCCAAATACTCCAGTAATGGTGTTAAAAATGGAAGTGAGGCTGGCGCCGTGGCTCAATAGGCTAATCCTCCACCTGTGGTGCCGGCACACCATGTTCTAGTCCCGGTCAGGGCACCAGATTCTGTCCCGGTTGCTCCTCTTCCAGTCCAGCTCTCTGCTGTTGCCCAGGAGTGCAGAGGAGGATGGCCCAAGTCCTTGGGCCCTTCACCTGCATGGGAGACCAGGAGAAGCACCTGGCTCCTGGCTTCGATTCGGCGTGGTGTGCCAGCCGCAGCGCGCTGGCCGCAGCGGGCATTGGAGGGTGAACCAATGGAAAAAGGTGCTCTGAGGCCGGCGTACTGCACTGATCTGATGGCAGGAGCCAGGTGCTTCTCCTGGTCTCCCATGGGGTGCAGGGCCCAAGCACTTGGGCCATCCTCCACTGCACTCCTTGCCCACAGCAGAGAGCTGGACTGGAAAAGGGGCAACCGGGACAGAATCCAGCGCCCTGACCAGGACTAGAACCCGGTGTGCCGGCGCAGCAAGGCGGAGGATTAGCCTATTGAGCCATGGCGCCAGCCTGGAACATCTTTCTTTCTCTGTTTCTCTCTCACACTGTCCACTCTGCCTGTCAAAAAAAAAATGGAAGTGAAGGGGCTGGCGCTGTGGCTTAGCATGTAAATTTGGTAATTCTGTGCCTGCAGTGCTGGGATCCTGTTCCAGTCCTACATGTGACTACAAGGTGTACAGATTTTATTCTGGTGGGTATGAGTCCAGACAGGTGGAATGCAGGCAGTTTCTTCAGTAATTGCACTGGGTAGACTTCAGTGGGATTGAGAACTAATTGTTGCAGTCCTGGTGTTGCAGGGTACAGATCTCCCAGGGTGGGGGGTATTTTTTTTTAAATGAGCTGATGTTGGTGCTAACCCCCAGAAATGAAAGGGCATCGCTCTGGCTCATACAGTGTGTGAGTGTAACTCTGGAGTAATGCCACAAACTATCACCATTGCAGGATGTAGAGAATCTTTGCTTTGCCCTACAAGTTGTGCTGACTGATTCTGGTAGGAGTGTTACAGAGGCCCACTGTGAACTTTTTTGCAGACTCTGGAGCTCTGTAGCAGTGGGGGATGGTAGGGGAATAGTGTGGCTTCCCTTCTCCAAGCCTGGAAGTTGCTGAGACCCCAGTTAGCTCCCCAGGCTGAATATGGCAGTCCTGTCTTGTATAGATGACATAATAATGACACATGGTAGTGTATGAATCCTGGAGAATGAAAAAAACAGTCATTTAGAACATCTATTTTAGACCATAAATGATAACAAAGCACTTTCTATTTGTTCTCTTTCAAATAAAAACAAGAATAAATATATAAATAGTTTTAAAATGTAGCTGGAAAAACCTTTCAAATTTTGAGATTTGAGTAGATGTAATGCTATTTTTTTTTCTTCCCGAGAGGACACACATAAAATATCCGAAACAGAATTTTTGCTCCTGAGCTGAGAGTGGACTGAAGAGAAGTGGAGTTGGGGACACTGAAGAGATGAGGGTGCAGGCTGCAGGTAATAGGACCTGAGGGCCATGCTTGGTCCAGATTTCCTTTTTCTAAGGTTTGTATGGGTGCTTTGTATGATTTAGATCTGAATAATGATGGTATCGCTTGTCTGCAAATGAGTCACTTGCTGCAGAACAGGTCAAAATGGTTTATAAAGTGTACTGGGGAATTTTTAAGAAGTAGAGGGTGATTTCCTGGCACAGAGGGTGTTGACAGTGATTTGCAAGTGTCTTGGAGGGTATCAGAGACATGTCTAAGTGTATCTTTCACATCATTCAATTGCTATTTTTCTTGGGTATTTTTAGGAATCAGCATTGTGCTAGTTGTTTTTCTAGATGCTGCCTATGAGGTTCTCCAAGTGTTTTCTTGTGTTTTCAACATTTAAAATGTCAAATTGGGAGGGGGGTTGCACAGTGGGCATGGTGAGTTAAGCATCCCATATTAGAGTGCAGGTTGAGCTCTGGTTGTGTCACTTCTCCTCTAGTTTCCTGCTGATACACCTATGTAGGTGGCTGATGGCAGCTCAAGCACTTGGGTCCTTGAAACCCATGAGAGACACCTGAATGGAATTCTAGGCTTCTGCTTTTGGTCTGGCCCAACACTGGCTGTGGTGGGCATTTGGGGAATGAACCAGTGGACGGAAGATCTATGTTTGTTGCTCTCTCTCTCTGTCATGCTGTCTTTTTTTTTTTAGATTTATCTATTTATTTGAAAGTCAGAGTTACACAGAGAGAGGAAGAGACTCTCCAAATGGTTGCAATGGCTGGGGCTGGGCCAGGCCAAAGTCAGGAGCCAGGAGCTTCTTCTTGATCTTCCATGTAGCAGGGGTCTAAGCACTTGGGCCATCCTCTGCTGCTTTCTCAGGAGCTGGATCAGAAGTGGAGCAGCCAGGTCTTGAACCAGCATGCACATGGGATGCCAGTGTTGCAGGCATCAGCTTCACCTGCTATGCCAGAACACCAGCCCCAAGTCACTGTGCATTTTAAATAAATAAAAATACATAGTTAAAAATTTAAAAATTCAGTATAAAGATAGGTTTTATTGTCACAAAATGCAAAATGTAATGTTTACATATTTTCTTATTGCCTGTTAATTGTTCTGAAGCTACCTGCTAAATGAATGGTTTTTATTCCTATTTTAGTTTTCAGTATGAAGTATTTTAAAAATGTAGGAAAATAAAGCCATTATAAAATAAATCAAGTATAAAGATACCCATATACTCCCCACCTACGTTTAACAGAATTAGCCTTTTGCCAAACTGTTTCAGACAGTATTTTGTAAAGGAAGGAGACATTACAGGTACAGCTAAAGACATAATTCCCTTCCCTCCTTTTTGTATTTGAGTGTACTGCTTTCCTGAAGTTCTTGTGTTTAACGGCCCTGCATGTCTTTATTTTACACACATGTGAAACCGCACCATAGGCTACGTTGATATTTTAAAAGTTTAGTGACTATCACCATAGTTTCTAACTCATTTTGTAGGTTACTTTTGTTATGGAGCATTTCATGCACACATAGACATGTATATTCACATATATACAGTTTTATTGTCAGTTCTTAACTTTGGAGGGCAGTTATGGATGATTTTCATTTCTTCCTTCATTGAATACCACACTTTTCAGATTTTTAAAAAATTATTTCTTAAATATTTGTTATTTTTTCTTAAATTATTTATTTTAAAAAAATTTTGCAATGCTCGTGTATGTTTATGGGGTCCAGTCTAATATGTCAATACATGTGCACAGCATAAACTGATCAAACCAGGTAGCTACCATTTCCATTTCATGTTATTTCTTTGCACTTGGACCCTGCTAGCTCCCTTACTCTGGCTCTTTCTACAGTAAATAATTGATTGTCTTGAACTTCAGAGGTACTAGTGCACTGCAGAGCACTACAACTTACTTCTTTTGTCTGACTGGGTTTTGGTATCTGTTATTCAACCTATGCCCATGGCTCCCAAATTGTGCTAATCCCTGTTCAGAGTTCACATGGGCAATTTTTTAAACTTTATCAAACTTTATCAAAGAAATGTCATAGGGATCTTTCTATGTCTGGTTTATTTAACATTATATTAGTTTTCATTTAACATGATGATCTTGAGTTCCAATCATTTTGCTGCAAATGGGAGTGTTTCATTCTTTATCATGGGTAAACGATACTGTATTTTGTGTATACCTGTGTGTGTGTGTGTGTGTGTGTGTGTATCACATTTTTTCCCCTCCATTCTTCCACTGATGGACACCTGGGTTAATTCCATAGCTTAGCTATTATGAATGGTGCTGCAATGAAAGTGATTATTTGATTCCCTTTAGAAATACACTGAGAAGTGGGATAGCTGGATCATAAGGTAGTTATAATTTTTAAGCAGCCTTCATGCTGTTCTCAGTAGTGGCTGTTCTAATGTATATTGTACCAACAGTGTATAAGGGTTTCCTTTTCTCCATATTCTTTTCAGAATGTGGTATTTTTGACAAGAAACATCCTAATCGGAATGGGATGAGTCCTCATTGTGACTTTCCTTTTCATTCCCTTGATGGTTAGTGAAACTAAACTGTTTTTCATATTGTCGGTTGGTTATTTGAATTTCTTCTTCTGAGAAATGTCTGTTGTGACTGCTGACTATTTCTTAAATGGGTTGTTGTTTTTGAGTTTTAAAAATTACTTGCATATCCTCAATTTTCTTCCTCTTTCAGGGACATACTTTATGAATATATTAATCCCATTCTAACAGTTGTCTCTTCGTTTGGCTGCCTTTTTATTTTGGTGCTCAGAAATTTCTTTGGTTTATATAATCACATCTGTCATGTTTGCTTTTGTTGCCTGTGCTTCTAGGATATTATCTAAAAAATCATTTCCTATGCCAGTGTCATGAAAGGTGTCTCCTGTGCTGCTTCCTGGTAGTTTTAGGTCTTACATTTAGATCTGTGATGCATGTTGAGTTATTTTATGTACAGTATAAGTGGAGGCATCCATGGAAAGTCTTGTGCAGCATTTATTGAAGAGACTGTCTTTCCTCCAGGGCATGTTTATGGAATCTCTGTCAACTATCAGTTGGCTGTAGATGTGTGGATTACTCTGTGGCAAACCCAGTCTGCTCCATTCTTTTTTATGACTGTTTTCATGCCAGTACCTTACTGTAGTGGTTAAAATAGCTCTATAACATGTTTTGAACCCTGGTAGTGGGAAGACCCCAGCTTTTGCATTTTTTGAAAATGCTTTTATGTTGAGCTCATTTGTGCTTCCATTTGAACGTTGGGATAGTTTTCCTAAATTCTAAGGAAAGATGTGATTGGTAGCTTGATGGGAATTTTATACCCTAGGTTAAATTTATTCCAAGTGTCTTCCTTTTTTTGTACCTACTGTGAATGGTGTTGCTCTTACTGTTTCTTTTTCATTAACTTTGTGATTAGTGCATAAATTGTTACTAATTGTTGTTCCTTTTGTTTTTAAAATGTTATCGGATTTGCTTATCAAATCTAAGTCTCTTGATGGAGTCTTTAGTTTTTTCTGTAATGTTATATGCAGGCAAGGATCAGTTTTTCCTCCTTGCTTAATTGTATGCCTTTAATTTTTTTCTTGCCCAGTACTGTGGGATTTTTTTAAGATTTATTTATTTATTTAAAAAACAGAGCTGCAGAGAGGCAGAGGTAGAGGTAGAGGAATAGGGAGGGAAGGAGAGAGGGAGATCGAGAGAGAGAGAATCTTCCACATGCTGGTTCACTCTGCAGATGGCTGCAGCAGCCAGAGGTGAGCCTACCCGAAGCCAGGAGCCAGGGGCTCTTTCTGGGTCTGCACATGGGTGCAGGGGCCCAAGGACTTGTGCCATCTTCTACTGCTTTCCCAGGCCATAGCAGAGAGCTGGATTGGAAGTGGAGCAGCCAGGATTTGAACCAGTACCCACATAGGATGCTGGCTCTGCAGGTGGCGGCTCTACACACTGTGCCACAGTGCCAGCCACTGCCCAGTCCTATTGTGAACAAAAGCAGTAAGAGTAAACATTCTTTTTTTTTTTTTGACGGCAGAGTGGACAGTGAGAGAGAGAGAGAGACAGAGAGAAATATCTTCCTTTTCCTTTGGTTCACCCACCAATGGCTGCTGTGGCCAGCGTGCTGCAGCCAGCGCACCGCGCTGTTCCGAAGCCAGGAGCCAGGTGCTTCTCCTGGTCTCCCATGCAGGCGCAGGGCCCAAGCACTTGGGCCATCCTCCACTGCACTCCCAGGCCACAGCAGAGAGCTGGACTAGAAGAGGAGCAACCGGGACAGAATCTGGCGCCCCAACCAGGAGTAGAACCCACTGTGCCGGTGCCGCAGGCAGAGGATTAGCTTATTGAGCCATGGCACCAGCCAAGCAAACATTCTTGTTTGCTTTCAGATCATTGAAGAAATGCTGTCAAGAAGAACAAGAAGCATAAGAGGATCTTGGTACAAATACCACACCTGGCCCCTGTAACACCAGTTCTCACTTAGCCCATGTGCATGATGAAGACATGAAGAGGTAAGTTAGGCCTATGTGTGCTGAGGCCATTGGTGAATGGTGATTGTGTTCAGGAGTAGAGTATTAGGAAAATATTTTGTATGGTTGGTGTGTGTGCAGTTATGGCATAGGGAAAGACTGCTTGTGTAGATTCGTGAGATTACATTATGTATATATGTATTCTGTTCACCTTTGTGTTTGGGGAGTTCATTAGGAATTGGATCGGGTTCATCATTGGGTCTGGAGAAACAGCTATGTGTTTTTGGAGACTACATTGTGGACAGGACACCGAGCATCAAAACTCTGACGATGTGGTGTAGTTGAGTGGGTTGAGCATGAAGACTGGATTTTGAGGGTGTTTGGGTGATATGCAAGATGGTGTTTTTTTATTTCATGTGCTTTCTAGTGGCTTCACATGTTGTACACATTTTGCTCAGATGTCCAAGTTCTTTGAAGTGGGTGCAGGATTGTGGTGGGATGGAGAATCATCAGGGCTCTGGAATTTGTGTGGAGATTGTAGTGGTGTATATGTGTGACTGAGCATAGAGGAAGCTAGTGCATATCGGCGTGCATTTTGTGGTGTTTGAATTCAGCTACTTTGGGAGCTGTAGAACAGTAGGAAATGGTTTTAGCAGGAGATAGTGGGATTTGCTGTCATGAATGGAGTTGCTCCATGGAGACTTGTAAGTCCTTCCAGACAAAATCAACTTCTGTGCTTTTGCCTGTAAAATATCCATAACTTACAAAGTTGTTCTGAAAGTCAGCTACTATTAGTGAAAAACATCTGTCATTTTTCTTTATACAAAGAGAGACATTTGTATACAGTGGTATAAAATGGATATAAAGTTGAATGGGATAAAATGGAGTAGAGGGTAAAATGGTTGTAGCTTTGTTCATTTTTTTACCAATTGTTGTTGCAATGGTGTGATCATTATTTGTTGAAAAGATGTTCTTTCTCCCTCCCATTGCCTTTGCCCCTTTGGAAAAGGTCAGTTGACCCCATTTCTAGGGGCCTCTATCTGGAGCCTTTATCCTCTTTGCTGATGGATGTGTGTGTTATTTAAAAAAAAAATTTAGTTAAGGAATATAAACTTCTTGCATTTCATATATACAAATTTGGAAACACAGTGATTCTTCCCAGCCTACTCCCCTCCTGCCATACTCCCACCCTTCCTCCTCCTCTCTCTCCCATTTCCATTCTTATGTTTTACAAAGATCTATTTGCAGTTAATTTTATACTCATAAGATGAACCCTACACTAAGTACAGAGTTCACGGAATAGTATGAAGAAAGCAGAAGAGCAAACAAATAAAAAGAAATACTGTTCCTCAGTAATCAAGACAAGGGCTGTTCAAAATCATTACATCTCAAGGTGTCAGTTGTGCTACTATAAATTAACTTTTAGATACTCTATTAGTTATCAAAGATCAAAGAATGTATTCTATTTGTCTTTTTGTGATTGGCTTATTTCGCTAAGTATAATGATTTCCAGTTGCATCCATTATTTTCAAATGACATGATTTCAATTTTTGTATAACTGTTAAGTATTCCATAGTGTACATAAGCCATAATTTCTTTCTCCAGTCTTCAGTTGATGGACATCTGGGTTGAGTCCATATGTTTGCTCTTGTAAATTCAGCTGCAATGAATATGGGGGTACAGATCACTATTACATATGCTGATTTCATTTCTTTTGGGTAAGTTCCCAGGAGTGGGATGACTGAGTCATATGGCTAGTCTATATACAGCTTTCCAAGATATTTGTATATTGTCTTCCACAGTGGCTTCACCAGTTTACATTTCCACCAACAGTGGATTAGGGTTCTCTTTTTTCCACGTCCTTGCCAGCATTTGTTGTTTGTTGATTTTTGTATAAGAGCCATTCTAATGGTGGTGAGGTGAAACTTCATTGTGGTTTTGATTTGCATTCCCCTGATGGTTAGTGATATTGAGCATTTTTTCATGTGTCTGTTGGCCATTTGAATTTGCTGTCTTGAAAAATGTCTGTTCAGGTCCTTTGCCCATTTGTAACTGAATTGTTTGTTTCACTGTTGTTGAGGTTCTTGAGATCTTTATAGATTCTGGAAATTAATCCTTTATCTGTTGAATAGTTTGCAAATATTTTCTCCCATTCTGAGTTGCCTCTTAAGTTTGCTCTGTGTCTCTTTTGTAGTGCAGAAGCTTCTCAGTGTGATAAATCCCATTTGCTTTGATTGCCTGTGCTCCGGAGTCTTTTCCAAGAGGTTTTGCCTATGCCAATGTCTTGTAGGGTTATTCTTTTATTTTCTAGTAACTTGATGATATCCTGTCTTAGATTTAGGTCTCTGATCCATTTTGAGTGGTTTTTTTTGTATAAGATGTAAGACAGGGATCTGGTTTAATAGTTCGGCATGTGAAGATCCAGTTTTCCCAGCACCATTTGTTGAAGAGACTGTCTGCTCAAGGGATTGATTTTTATTCCTTTGCCAAAGATAAGTAGGTTGTAGATGCGTGGATCGATTTGTAGAATTTCTATTCTGTGCCATTGGCCTACATTTCTGTTTTTGTGCCAGTACCAGGATGTCTGAATTATAATTGCCCTGTCGTATTTCTTGAGATCTGGTCTTGTACTGTCTCCAGCTTTGTTATTGCTGCTTATGATTGCTTTAGCTATTCGGGGTCTCTAGTGTTTGCATATGAATTTTAGCCTCATTTTTACTAGATCTGAGAAGGATGTTGTTGGTATTTTTATTGGGATAGCATTGAATTTATAAACTGTTTTTGGTAGTATGGACATTTTGATGATACTGATTCTTCCAATCCATGAACATGGAAGATTTTTCCACTTTTTAATGTCTTCTTCTGTTTTCTTCTTTAATGCTTTGTTCTCATCACAGAGATCTTTGATGTCCTTGGTTAAATTTAGTACAAGGTATTTAATTTTTTGGTAGCTAAGGTGGAAGGGATTGATCTTAGACATTCTTTCTGAGCTGACATTGCCTGTGTATTCAAAGGTTATTGATTTTTGTTTGTTAATTTTATATCTTGCTACTTTACCAAACTCTTTTATGAGTTCCAACAGTCTCTTGGTGGAGTCTTTTGGATCCCCTATATATATAATCAGGTCAACTGCAAATAGGGATAGTTTGATTTCCTCCTTCCCAGTTTGTATCTCTTTGGTTTCTTTTTCTTGCTTAATGTCTTCGGCAAAAACTTCCAGGACTGTATTGAATAGTAATGGTGAGAGTGTCTGGTTCTAGATCTTAGTGAGAATGTCTCCAATTTTTCCCCATTCAGTAAGATGCCAGCTGTGGTTTTGTCATAAATTGCATTAATTATGTTGGGGAATGATCCTCCTATACCCACATTGTTTAAGATTTTCATCATTAAAGGATGTTGGATTTTATCAAATGCTTTCTCTACATCTATTGAGAGAATCACATGGCTTTTGTTCTTCAGTTTGTTAATATGATGTATCACATTTATTGATTTTCGGATGTTGAACCATCCCTGCATACAAGGGATTAATCCCACTTGGTATGGGTGAATGATATTTCTGATGTATTGTTGCATCTGATTGGTTAGTATTTTGTTGAGCATTTTTGCATCTATGTTCATCAGGGAAATGAGTCTGTTGTTTCTTTTTGTGGTTTAGGAATTAAGTTGATGCTGGTTTCATAGTAGGAGCTTGGGAGGATACCCTCCCTTTCAGTTGTTTTGAATAGCTTTAGAAGAATTAGCATTAGTTCTTTAAAAGTCTTGTAGAATTCAGCAGTGAAGACATCAGGACCTGGGCTTTTCTTTATTGGGAGGGTCTTTATTACTGATTAAATCTCTGGGTTGTTATCTGTTTTCATGACTCAATTTTGTTCATGACTCAATTTTGGATTATATGTGTCCAGAAATCTATCCATTTCTTCAACATTTCCTGATTTGTTGGCATACATTCTTGGTAGTAATTCCTGATGATTCTTTTTATTTCTGTGGTATCGGTTGTGGCCATCTGGAGAGTGAACCAGTGAATGGAAGACCCCTCTCTCTGATTCTGCCTCTCTGTAACTCTGCCTTTCAAATAAATAAATAAATCTCTTTTTAAAAAGAAGGGGACAATGGTCACCTCTGTTGGTGTGATCACCCCCTCACCTCCTCTCCTCCAAGCTGAGCAATGCCCCCAGTGGGTTCAACACTCATCTGTACTGCCGTGTGAATTGAACAAATGATCTTAGCAGACCTCACTGTGGGCACAGTTCCCGCTGCAGTGAGCTGCCTCTGGCAACCAAGGGCTCCATGCGTGTGGAGCTGCACCCAATGATTGCCCAGAAACTCAGCTACACCCTGCGTCTTCTCATGAAGTCATAGTTTTTTCAGTCTCAGCACCCAGGGCTCCCATGGTCAAAGATTGCAAGAAGTCCATTCTACCCTGCTATCCTGTCCCGTCCACAAAGAGACTGAGGTGTTCCCAGTGCTGCTGCCTGTGTGTGTTATTCCCTGACGAATTGAATCTGATCCTCCCAGCCAGACTCAAAGTCAGTGGGGAATTCGAGCTTTTCCCTCTTGAAAAGTCCTTCAATCACACGGGTGCACAGTACCTGTCGGCTATAGCCCTAGTCGTTTCACAATTGTGCTGGGCACATAGGAGAGTCCCTGCAGGTGGTATGTCCCTTCTGTTGGGGTGGCTCCCCCTGCCTACCATTGCTGGGTCATGCAGCTGGTGAAGTGGCTACCATACTTGCCATTTGCACTGTAGCTGCCCTGGTGAAAAGTGTCCCCACTAGAACTTGAGCGGCTTCTAACTGTTTACGTCCAAAACTGGTGCCGGCCCTCCCACAGCTGGCTGCAGGTCGCTGTTGCTGGAAGGGGAAGGCGAGGGAGAGATGCACAATTTTTTTCCCACTCTGGGTGAGCAGTCAGTGTGTTCTCAGGCTTCTGGGCTAGACTCAAAGACAGTGCAGTCCACTGGGCTCTCCCTGCAGCTGTATCAACAGTGGCTCTGGCCTGTGCAGTCTGACCCCACCTTGCTCACCAGAGTGGGCACTTTTCTGGATCCAAGCTGCTGGGCCCTTTGTTGTGTTCTTGCTGGGTGCTGCGTGTCTGCACCTTCCACACAAGTCTGAGCTGTGTCCCCTGCTCTTGCAGGACCTCCCACTGCAGTGTCCCCCTGTAGCTGTACCCTGGGTGTGCACTTCCTCCACTGTTTCCTGCTAATTTCACTTAGCCTACACCAGACTGCCCTGTCGGCGTTCTTTTTCTAAGATCACTTTATGCATTTCTATGACTTTATAGTAAGTTTCAAACAGGAAACTATGAGCACATCAACTTTATTATTCACCATTGTGTAAGGTACTCTAGCTATATAAATAATTTGTCGGGATCTATAAAACAGTTCAATGGAAATTTGAATGGGATTGCTATATGATATGGAGCAGAAAATAATTGATAGCTTTATATTCAGTTTACAAATTATGAAATTCAACTTTATTGATTCAGATTTCAATTTATTTCCTTTCAGTTTTTCATCATTTTTTTGGATATAATGTCCATGTTTTGCTTGATTTATAACTTCATTATTTTATGTAGTATTTTAAATGGTAATTTTAAGGATTTTAAAGTCCAACTGTTTATTGCTGGTGTAAAGAAAATGCATAAACCTTTTTGGACTGGTATTGGCTTTTGCTGATTTTTTTCTCCATCTACTGTTATGTATACAGGATACTTACTGCTCTCCATCCCCTTGTTGCCAGTAACATCATGGCCTCGTATCTGTGAACAGGGATTTCCATTGCTTCAGTCGGGGATCTAGCAAGGAGCAGCTGCAGACAATTCAGCAGTTACCTCTGAGCATCCTGGGATAGGGGCACAGCCAGCATGTGGAGCTCAGACATGCTTTAGCTGCCCTGTGCCTGTGCATGTGTTGTGCATATGCATGTCCCATCCCCCAACTGGGATGCTGCCATAATTCTCTCAGTTGAAGTGGGGAAGAGGAACCTCCCCTTATCCAATATAGGGGGAAACCAAACTTCCTCATGAGATTGCCCATATTCACCTCCAGAGAACCTCACACTCACACAGCACTGATACTGGGGACTAGACAGGTTGGGCCTGAGGTAGGGGAGAATGTGAGCTCCTGCTACCTATTTTCCTGCCTCATAAATTGCTTATTTTTTTCTGCAATGTTGAAAGGGATGCAGATATCTTTAAAAATCAGTGTCTTGGGGCCAGTTCTGTAGTGTAGTAGCTTGAGCCTCTACCTACAGCATAAGCATCCCAAGTGGATGCCAGTTGAAGTCCCAGCTGCTCTGCTTCCGATCCAGCTCCCTGCTAATGGCCTAGGAAAGCAGTAGAAGATGGCCCAAGTGCTTGGGCCCTGCAACCATGTGGGAGACCTGGAAGAAGCTCCAGACCCCTGGCTTCGAACTGGCCCAGCTCTGGCCATTGCGGCCATCTGGGGAGCGAGCCAGCAAATAGAAGACTTCTCTCTCTCTCTCTCTCCCTCCCTCCCTCCCTCCCTCTCTGTAACTCTGCCTCTCAAATAAATAAATAGATCTTTAGAAAATACACACCTTAAAACTCACAATATTTTTTCAAATTTAAATATGTTAATTGTACCAAGCCAATTTTATTAACTTTTGACTTTACTGGGTTTAGTAAAATCAAGTTATTTTTAAAAAATTTATTTATTTGAAAATCAGAGTTACACAGAGAGAGGAAGAGAGGCAGAGAAAGAGAGAAGAAGAGAATGAGAGAGGGAGAGAGAGAAAGAGAGAGACAGGTCTTCCATCTGCTGGTTCATTCCCCAATTGGCCGCAGTGGCCGGAGCTGCACCGATTGGAAGTCAGGAGCCAGGAGCTTCTTCGGGTCTCCCACATGGATGCAGGGGCCCAAACACTTGGGCCATCTTCTGCTGCTTTCCCAGGCCATAGCAGAGAGTTGGATTGGAAGAGGAGCAGCTGGGACAAGAACCAGCGCCCATGTGGGATGCTAGCATTGCAGGCAGCGGCTTTACCCACTACAACACAGCGCCAACCCCAGTAAAATCAAATTTTTAAAATGGCGTTAGTGGTCATTGCGGATTGAGGTCCTGGGAGCAGGTGAGGTGCTGCAGCCACCTCGCTGCAGAGCTGCAGGTCCGGTGGGTGGGGATGTGAGCACGGGCCCAGTCCACCTACCTGGGGCATTGCTACAGCTGTGGTGTCAGTGCCCTTAGCCCACACCGATGGCAGGGTCTGGCTGTGCATGGGGCGCTGAGCCACCACAGTGTCTGGAGGTCTGTGGGAGTGGCTGTGGCGGGTACAGAGCAGCTCCTCAGCCTCGGTGTATCGAGTGCACTGCTGCGGCACCCCAGGCTCACCACCGGGCACCCTCAAGCAGTTCTTCCCGCCAGGAACCACCGAGGCTGTGGCTTTGGGTTCCGCAAAGAGAGAGCAGTGCCTGAACAGTTGTAGGGTCACAGGAACATCATGACTTCACATGGAGTCTTTACGATCCACTTCTCTCTGAATGTGCTATCATGCTGTTGCTTGCACTCCTGGATGTCAGTGTTTCGGAACTGCTTTCATAGTCCAGTCACCAGGGTTGTTCCACGTGGATGATACAGCATTGTATCATCCAGAGATGTTCTGGAAGGCCTTGCTCTCCTTCATCATGAGGGTCGTGTCCACGCAGACCTCAAACCGCGGAACATACTGTGGAGTGCAGAGAACGAATGTTTTAAACTCACTGACTTTGGACTTAGCTTCAAAGAAGGCACTCCGGGTGTAAAGTACATTCAAACAGACGGGTGTCGTGCTCCAGAAGCAGAGCTGAAAAATCACGTGGCCCAGGCTGGCCTGCAGAGTGATACATAATGTAGCTCGGCTGCTGGTCTGCGGAGCCTAGGAATCATTTTACTGGAAATGTTCTCAGGAACGAAGCTGAAGCATACAGTCCGATCTCAGGAATGGAAGGCAAGCAGTTCTGCTGTTGTTGATGAGATATTTGCCGGTAAAGCAGTGGTGAATGCCGCAATTCCAACCCATCACCTAAGAGACCTTATCAAAAGCATGCTTCATGATGATCCAAGCAGAAGAGTTCCTGCTGAAATGGCATCGCGCAGCCCATTCGTTAGCATTCCTTTTGCCCCTCATGTTGAAGATCTGATGGTAGTTCCTACCCCACTGCTAAGACTGCTGAGCATGCTAGATGATGATCATCTTGAGAATGAAGAGGAACATGAAGATATTGTAGAAGATTTAAAAGAGGAATGCCAGAAATATGGACCCGTGATATCTCCGCTCGTCCAAAGGAAAATCCTGGCAGAGGGCAAGTCTTTGTCGAGTATGCCAATGCTGGTGGTTCCAAAGACGCTCAGGAATTACTGACCGGAAGGATGTTTGATGGGAAGTTTGTCGTGGCTACATTCTACCCGCAGAGTGCCTACAAGAGGGGATATCTGTATCAAACCTTGCTTTATTCCTAACCTAAGGACCATATCCTGTTTCTCCTCTTCTATTTCCTGGGCTATTCTACTCCACAGATGAATGCAATACTAGCTCTCTGCCATTTTAAGGAGGTACTTTTTACATTTGTTTAATCCTGTGAATGTGCAATCATTGTCCAAGCAGTGGCTGCATGGCAAACATTCGGCACTGAGTAGGACAAGATCTCTCAGCTATACATTGAGGGGTTTAGAGCATCCATGTAGGCAACTTTTCTTTTTCTTTTTTCTGCGTTTTTTGTGTGCAGTAGGGCAAGGTGCTGTAATATAAAAAGTTAATTATTTTTTGTGATCATGAAACAAGGATGAATAATATGTTGTGTGAATGTTAACAAGTTTGTTAGTGTTGGTGACATCATTTACAGATTGTTCCTTTTGTAGTCAGGTGATTCTTTTTTTTTTTTTTTTTTTGACAGGCAGAGTGGACAGTGAGAGACAGAAAGGTGTTCCTTTTTTTTTTTTTTGACAAGCAGAGTGGACAGTGAGAGAGAGAGAGACAGAGAGAAAGGTCTTCCTTTGCCATTGGTTCATCCTCCAATGGCTGCCGCGGCCAGCGCACCATGCTGATCCAATAGCAGGAGCCATGTACTTATCCTGGTCTCCCATGGGGTGCAGGGCCCAAGGACTTGGGCCATCCTCCACTGCACTCCCAGGGCACAGCAGAAAGCTGGCTTGGAAGAGGGGCAACTGGGAAAGAATCCAGCGCCCCGACCGGGACTAGAATCCGGTGTGCTGGCGCCGCAAGGCGGAGGATTAGCCTAGTGAGCCTCGGCGCCGGCCCCCTACTCTGTTCTTAACACTGAGTTGTGAAAACGTAAAGCAGGACCGAAGCACTGAATATTCCCTTAAAGAAACTGCAGTGAGCCTATCTACATTTTTATTAAGGCTTTTAAAATAGAAAGCTGATGCTTGATCTTGGCACAATTTTTATGTCCAATATGTGTGCTTGAATGAGTGTGCGGTGTGAAAGTTGGAGAAAATTTGAGTCAGTGTACTTTATAGTGTGAATCTTGTGAGTTAGTATAGTCTATACCCATCTCTTCCCTATACCCATCTCTTCCCTGTTTCACATCTGTAAAATTTAGGGTGTGTGTTTTTTGAGAATTGGTCTGATAGAATATGTAAATGACAAAACAGTTCATTCCTGAGAGGCTCAGAATAAATTGGAGTCTAGACTGGGGTTACATTGAAACTCTTAAAGGTGATTGGAACAAAATTTTTGCTGCATGTGAATCACCGCATTAATTGATCTATTTAGACTTTAGACTCTGGATCAGCTCATCTTTGTTGTTCTGAATCTCCTGTGACAATTATAAGATTTCCCAAAAATGTGTTTCAATTTACTATGATGGATATTTAAAGTGGATCCAAAAGAAAAAGAAATTAGATGTACAGTGAAGGGAAAAAGAAAAGAATAGGGGATAATCAGGATTCTTTTTTCTGTCTCTGGCTCTCATCCATCCCCACCCCTTTCTTTCCCCTTTCTCATTCTCTGCCTCTGTCCTACACTGAAGAGAAGCTAGGGGAATTATATCCCGGGTGGTCTGGCTCTTGACTACAAGGAAGTTAAGACAAATATTGATAGAATAAAGTAGAAGTAGAAAGGAACAAAAATTCAAAGAATTCTTAAAAGGATTCATAGCAATCTAATGTGTCAAGAGTTCATGGAAACATATTGATTACAAATTTTAAGAATTATAATTATGGCCAGTGCTGCGGCTCACTTGGCTAATCCCCCGCTTGCGGCTCTGGCACCCTGGGTTCTAGTCCTGGTTGCTCCTCTTCCAGTCCAGCTCTCTGCTGTTGGCCCAGGAAGGAAGTGGAGGATGGACCAAGTGCTTGGGCCCCTGCACCCACATGGGAGACCAGGAAGAAGCACCTGGCTCCTGGCTTCGGATCGGTGCAGTGCGCCAGCTGTAGCAGCCATTTTGGGGGTGAACCAAAGGAAGGAAGACCTTTCTCTCTGTCTCTCTCACTGTCTAAATCTGCCTGTCAAAAAAAAAAGAATTATAATTTTGGATTCTTGTTACTTTATGACAGATTGTCTTTAAAGATATAAAAATTAGGAAAACTTTATAAAGCACTGATTATACAAGAAAACAAGTTGTATACAGGTTATGAATTTTTTCCTGTTTCACTGCCTGAATGATATTTCTATTTATTATTTTTTTGTAAGGAAAAAGTCCTTTATATCTTTCTGTGCTGAAAGCCTCCTCATATAATCTATTCTATATTTATACGACAGTAAGAGAGAGAGATACAGAGAGAAAGGTCTTCCTTTTCCTTTGGTTCACCCCCGAAATGGCCGCTATGGCCGGCATTGCACCAATCCGAAGCCAGGAGCCAGGTGCTTCCTCCTGGTCTCCCATGTGGGTGCAGGGGCCCAAGCACTTGGGCCATCCTCCACTGCCCTCCCAGGCCACAGCAGAGAGCTGGACTGGAAGAGGAGCAACTGGGACTAGAACCCGGAACCCACATGTGATGCCGGCACCGCAGGCGGAGGATTAACCTAATGAGCCATGGCATGGGCCCCATCCTCATATAATCTTTCCTTGTATGTGTCATGCAAGTTACCAATAGCCCAATCAGAATTTACATCTAGCGAAGGAAGATTTTACTCTATTCAAAAAATTAATATTTAACCTTTTAGTTATGTACAGTTATCAAATTGTCCAGGACTCTCCATTAATATTTATTATAAAGCCAAATTTGGAATAATGAGGTTGATTTATGAATTACAGAAGGGTCTTGTTGCGTGGTTCTCAATATGTGCCCTTAGAAGGAAGAACTATTATTCTTTATTTTGGAGCTTTCTGAGTTTGATTTCAAGTTATCTGGTTTGTTTTCAAATCAAAATTCAAAATTCAAGAGTGTAGAACCAGTAATGTGAAGACCTAGGCTTTCCTAAAACATAAATTTTCATATGGGTAACAGCTTCTTTGGGGATTGAAAACTCCAGGTCCTTACTTGCATACTGATGAACAACAGAATACAAATTAATTCATTTTAAGGGCAAGTATTCTAAGTTAGCATATTTACCTTTCCCCCCATTTCTTCTTCCCTCTCCTCCCAAAAGAGAAATCCTTGCAAAAACAAAACAAAACAAAACTGCAGTCAGGTGTCTGAGTTTAGTTGTGCAGTATGCTGCTAACATTGATGCTGAACTTAACATTCTTTGATCATCTTATTGCTGATGTAGTCATATATATATGTAGTTTTTTTACAGGTAGAGTTAGACAGTGAGAGAGAGAGACAGAGAGAAAGGTCTTCCTTCCTTTGGTTCACTCCCCAAATGGCTGCTACGGCCAGCACTACGCCAATCTGCAGCCAGGAGCCAGGTGCTTCCTCCTGATCTCCCATGTGGGTTTAGGGGCCAAGCACTTGGGCCATCCTCTGCTGTCCTCCCGGGCTACAGCAGAGAGCTGGACTGGAAGAGGGGCAACCGGGACTAGAACCCGACGCCCATATGGGATACCAGCGCCTCAGGCAGAGGATTAACCTAGTGAGCCAAGGCACCAGCCCCTGTAGTGTTTAACACTATTGAATTTTATTACAAAAGATGCTAACTAGATTTTAAGGGAACTGAGGGAATAACTGATGAACCCTAGTGATCATGCATTGAATTCAGTGTTTTATATTAAACCCTCAGTGTTGAAAAAAGATGCCTCCTATCACTTAAATTAAAGGACACTTAAATTGTCCTTTTATAGCTCTTAGCCCATTTTACCAAAGATGACACTTGTAGATTTTCTTTCCTTCTCTGTTATTTTCAGAATTTTAATCTTAATTTCTGTCTTAAACTTGAACCAAATGTTACAAAATGATGCAATGATTCTTTGAGGATGAAATGTATTTGTGGAGATTTGGATTCCCTGAAGTTACTGAAAATTTAGAAATTTTATAATTGAGAAACAGGATAAAGAGGTGAGAATTCACATCATTTAACCCCTTGTCTTTTGGGAAAATTTTATCTCAGGTAGCCTTTCTTTCCTTAAATTGACACATGTGTTTCCTTCTCTCACCTTCCCAATTTCTTCCTCTTTGTTCCATGGTGTTCCTGCAGCACTTTGCCCCCAGAAGTCAGGTAAAGTGAGTATTCTATAGAAAATCTGGTTTTTTAAAAATACATTTGGGGGGCACCAGATTCTGTCCCGGTTACCCCTCTTCCAGGCCAGCTCTCTGCTGTGGCCAGGGAAGGCAGTGGAGGAGGCCCAAGTCCCTGGGCCCTGCACCCCATGGGAGACCAGGAGAAGCACCTGGCTCCTGCCTTCGGATCAGCGCGGTGCACCGGCCACGGCGTGCCGGCCGCGGCAGCCATTGGAGGGTGAACCAACGGCAAAAGGAAGACCTTTCTCTCTGTCTCTCTCTCACTGTCCACTGTCGCTCCCCCTCTTCACGGAGGAACGACACTAGATACTGCGCTGTTCTTTTGTCTGCTCACCCCTTCCCGGGTTTGCTGCTGGTCCTTCCCGGGTTGGCTGCTGACCCCTCCACCTCCGTGGAGGGGCGGCTCCCCCTGCCACTTTCCCCACTTCCACGGAGGAGCGACACACCACCAGCCGGCTCGCTCGGGGGCTGCTCAGATGTTATCCGGATGTTCCTTCAGATGTTTCCTTTAGATGTTCCTGGTGCATGTTGTCTCTCTCCTCCTTTATAGTCCTCTTCCACCAATCCCAACTCTGCTACCCACACGCCGAGTACGCTGCTCTCCTCCAATCAGGAGCAAGATCAGCTCCTGCAGCTCATCAGTCAAGTTGGCGAGAGGCAGCTGTGTAGAGGTTGTTTGGTCTCTCTCAGCGCCATATTGTGGGAGAGCAGATGCATAGAATAAGTCTTAATTCCAGTAACTTAGTCTAGTCTGAGTTGCTCCCCACAGTCCACTCTGCCTCTCAAAAAAAAAAAAAAAAACACACACACATTTGGAAAAGGTGGCTAGCTAGCTACTATCAAAACTAGAGGGGAGGGGCCAGCACTGTGGCACAGCGGGTTATCTACATAACATTATCTACAAAGCAGTTCAGTGGAAATTTGATTGAGATTACCCTACATATCAAGATGAGAGGAAAATTGACATGCTCATGTTCTGTTTATCATAAAAAAAATTTCTATTGACTTGTATTTCATTTATTTAATCATGTTTTACAGTTCTGTGAGATATTTTTGTTCATATTGTGCTGGATTTATAAGTCTTTTATTTTTGCATGGTATTGTAAATGGTAACTTTTAGCATTTTCATTCCAAGTTTTCATTGCAGGTATAAAGAAAATTCATCAAATGTTTTGTAGTGACTTTGTATTTTATTTCTTTTTTGTCTTCATCTGGTGTCATGCAGACAGAATACCCGGGGCTTGCCGTCTTCCTTGGTGCATGTGAAATCACAGCCTGGCATATGTTAAGTAGGAATGTTCATTGATTCGCCCAGTGGAGCAGCAGGGGCCACTGGGAACCCAGCGCTCTACAGAACTGGCATGTCCTGCGTTACTACTAGGGCCTGCAGGTGGCGCCCAAACGTGCTGTGGCCATCCCACCTGGTGCGCATGTGCAGGTTCCCCCTTATGTCTTGCCTGCTGCTTTCTCTGTGAGGACTGGAGTGCCGTTTTCATTGGGTGAGTGTTGAGGGGCCACTGCTGTACCTTGGGGCACTTTGAAGCTTCATCCACAGAGAGGAAAAGGAGCCAGGCTGTGTATCCCTGAGAGCTGAGAAGGGGCTTCAGGAGGCTTCTCCAGGACGCATCTAGAAAACAGCGGTGGGTACACTCTCGTGTTCTGGACTGCTCTCGGGTGGGTTCTTCACTTCCCCACCTGATGCTTTAGGAAAATGCATGAAAGCATCTCTCATGGATGCATCTAATGTATAGAGATCAGACTACACTGTCCAGTTTCCCCAGATTCAGGATTGCGTGTGGGAGATACGCCAGAGCACACAGATAGACATACACACACTCAGCAGGAAGAATATGGAGAGTGTGTCAGGATTCCACGGTGCTGAGTTAGGCACGGGCCAGAGGAGGGACGAGACCCAGTGATGCTTGAGGTGGAGCAGAGTGTGAGCATCTGTGGACCTGCTTTCCCTCATGGCAAACTGTCCTCTCCCTTTTGTTGAGATAACATTTAGGTAGTCACAGGCACCCCTAAGGAAGTACCTTAGATGCACATTATTTCAAGGGTTAGGATGTTACCAGTTCATTAGCCTTTTACTTCGCTGTATTTAATGGGAGTGAACTTTTTACTAGTGTGAGTTATTTATGATAACACTGCTATGTCTCGTTTTCATTTGAGAGAATGGCTGTGGGTAGCTGATCCCATACTAAGGTGAGGTGGAGTTTCATGAGGATGAACAGAATTCAGTGGATAAAGCACTGTCCAGATGCCCCTAGAATTCACAATAGCAAAACCTGCATACACTTGAATCCTCCAGTGTCTGGTTCCTTGATATTCCACAACATTATATGCAATGGGAAGTATTATATGTCTTTGATAGTAAGTACTATCATACTTTTCTTACATTCAGCTGTACTGAGACTTACAGCATCAGAGTCATTTAAAGATAAACAGTGATACCCAGTGTTGTGTGTCAGGCTGAAATCCACAGGCAGGCGGCCCTCTGGCAGGTGATGGTGATTTCTGGGAGAGGTTTCAGATGCTTGAACGGATGGTTACAATACTGCAAGGGAAGATTTAAAGGATATCAAGACTAGATTAGATGCATCTTGGTTGGCCTGAAGCTCAACAGGAGCAGCTTTTGGATTATACACTGATATGGTTACAAACTTTATTGTGATGGTTTGCACAAACTTGTGCATAGTGCCTTGCCTCTAGAGAAACAGTGAAGCCAGAGTTCACAACTGTGATGACCACGAAATCAATAATGAATCAGGCACAGGACAAGTTTAGAAAGTCAGTCTCTGGGTAAAGGCTGATTAATAGGTACTAATTTACAGCTAGATAGGAATAAGAAGTTCTGCAGGCGGTTCTGACTGTGGAGTAGCCTTCTATTTGCCACTTTCTTTATATAAAACACTGTTGTCTTCACGTTGTTGGCTCGTGACTGATTTCTTTGTCTTGGCACACAGGAGTCCCAAGTGGTTCTGTATCAGCTTCCTAGCAACCACGAAGAGACTCCTGAGGACAACCTGGGCCCCAGAATTAAGACTACAGGATACAGTTTGATGCTAAAGGATGGGTGAGTCAGGAACCTTCCTTGATGGTTCCCTTATTCCTTTCTTCTCCTTTGTGGTCTTTCCATTTGGGCATTAGCTTCTTCCACCTGATCTCCCCCTGGAAGCTGCCCCGTATGCTTTGGGATAGTTGGCTTTGGATTGGTTTGGAAAGACCCGTGGTTTAAGGAAATCTACTTTCTCTGCGGATGATTCATGTCCCTACTTGGTGGGGAACAACTTGCCTTTTAGCTTGGTATTTCATGTTGGGATTGCTCCAAGCACCCTTGCTTTCTTTGGCTCCTTGCCTCTCAAACAGGTCAGGTCCCCTTGGACATTGAGTAAGGATCTGGATCCTCTCTGAGGTTTTTGACCCTTTCTTCTTGTCCTGTCACTTTAATTATCTCTCACTACTCTCCCCTGGATCTAACATCTCCTGATGTCACATCTTGGTTGCCTGCTACTCACATATTCCCCATCTTTGAAGCATGCTAACTCTGTCTCTTGTAGACATAGCGGTAGTTACTGCCTTGAGGTGACTTTTCTCCACTCACTGAAAGCACCGTCTCTCATACACTGTACCCTGGCCTGAGATACCATAGAGATCTCTTGTACTTCTTCCTTTTGCTTTCAGTCCACTACTCTGACGTACACTGCCTCTGGGCTGAGGGCCGTTATCTTTGTGCCGTGAACAGACCCAAATTCGATTGTTGCATGGCTTTTTCCAACCCTGGTCTGGATACTTGCAGCTGCTGAAAGCATCTACTTTTTTCTCTTCCTGTCGATTTTCCCGCCCAATTAATTGGCAAAATGGTGACTCCCCCAAGTGGAGGCATTCTTATGAGCTCCTAGCTCAGGCAGCAAGAATAAGAAGCCAGGGGATTGCATTTTCTGCCTCTCAAGACAACCATCAAATCCCTGCTCCCCATCCACTCTCATGAGCTTGGCAGTTTTAAGCTTTGCCCTTTAAGACAGACTGGGGATGGAGCTGGTCGGACTGTTTGAGTCTGTGTTTCATTCTCTATGTCTGATCTGACAATAAGCAAAAAAAAAAAAAATTGGGACAATCTTCTGAGGACTCCAGCTAATTTCATTAGGAATTTGTGGAAGTAACTCTTTGTTTTGACTACACCAAACATGCAACTATTGCCATTTCACTGGTGCAGTATTGAAAAGAAACAACACATAATCAATAAGGCTAAATAGTGGCCCTACTCTTGCTGCTTTAAGTCCAGCCCATACCATCTACAGGACAGATAGAGATGTCAGTGAGCCTGCTGGAATTGCCCAATGTGCTTCAACGATAGGGAGCATCAGGACCACATGATAACTTGCCCAGTAGAATGAAATGTTCAGCTAAGCCAGCCAGTTACTAAGAGGTGAGAGAGGCTACCCAAGATACATATAAAAACCCTACCATGTTTCAGAGCTGCCTAACAAAGGTCTTTAGAAAATACACCAACACAGATCCTACTTACCCCAAGGGCAAGCCCTTACAGCCATGCACTTCAGTAATCAAGCAGCCCTCAGATGTCAGGTAAAAAGCAGGTGCAGGACCCCAGACATGCTTAGCAGGACTCACAGGGATGATTTCCCAAGTATCTGACAGTAGGTGTAGAGCAGAGGGAATGGACAGAGATAAAAGTAGTGCATGAAAGGCCCAGCTGACGGATGTTGCCTTGGGCACTGGACCACCTCAGGGTTACCCCTCCTGGAGACTGAGGACAAAGCCAGAGCCTAAAGCAGAGCCCAGGCTTAGGGCCCTCAGCCTGTTGGCCACTGAGTCTAAACCAGTGTGCCATTTGCAAAAGCAAAGGAAATTGGAAGAAGGATTGTTCTTGACCCCAATGAGAAATGGAGACCACTGGACTACTGATGGCTAAAAGATCTGAGGACTGATTGAGTCACGGTCTCCCAGTGGCTCCAGCTGGACTGCTAACCATCATTTTGGAGACTTGCTCGGGTAACTGTTGACATGGCAGGTAACAAAATTAAATTTTTGTCAGATACTGGAGGCCCTCATGTGTTCTAACCCAATTCTTGTCTATGATTTCCTGCATCATTGCAGGGATAGATGGCTGACCAAAGAGAAAGTGTTTATTATACTTTAGATTGTTTTATTGACTCCCAACAGTGCCCCGAGGGTTTTGTATAAGCCTGAATGCTCAGTTCCCCTACTAGGTAGAGCTCCCTTGTCTAATGACTGTCATAGTAGGACACACCTCTAGTCCTGTGTCAGGACCATTTTTTCTTGATTGCCCTAGCTACCTGTATACACTCTGCTGTAGCTCTTTCTCTGAACTCTGGCTATATTGCCTCCCAAGTGGATCTATCTGTATGGAAAGTGGAGATCCCAGAAAGAAGGGCTAGTAGGGAAATCCCTGTAAAAAATCTCACTAGGGGCCAGTGCCATGATGTGATGGGTTAAGCTGCTGCCTGCAGCACCGGCATCCCATATGGGTGTCAGTTTGTGTCCCAGCTGATCCACTTCTGATCCGCCCCCCTATTAATTCACCTGGGAAAGCAGTAGAAGGTGGCCCAAGTGCTTGGGCCCCTGTATCCACGTGGGAGACCTGAAAGAAGCTCTTGGCTCCTAGCTTCATCCTGGCCCAGTCCTAGCTGTTGTAACCATTTGGGGAGTGGACCAGCAAATGGAAGTCTCTCTCTCTCTCTCTCTCTCTCTCTGCCTTTAATATAAATAATCTTTTTAAAAAAATCTCACTGTAATTAGATGCTAAATATAGCTACAAAGGCAAGACCCCATAAAACCTGAGATCTCTACAGGCATTAAACTATTCATAGAAAAATATCTAAAACATGGGCTACTTAAGCCTTGCCACAATGGGCGCCAGATGTTGCTATGGATTCATTCTGAGAGGAGGAGCACAGTGGGGGCAAGAGACATGGAGTCACGACACAAACACTGGGAGTTGGGTGAAAGCAGACCAGAGGCAAGCAGCCCGTAGACTTGTTTATTTCAGTTGGTACAACAGCTTATATAGCTGAGGCAGCCAGTCCTGTCAAGGGGCAGATTGGCTTCTTTGCCAGGTGGGTTCCGAAGCCATTCGTGAATAACTGATGCGTGCTTGCAAGCAGCCATCTTGGTGCAGCCTTCTCATTTCACCACAAACCCCAATACAATACTCCAAATCTCCCAGTACAAAACCCCATGGGTAATACAGACTTGTGCTTTTATTCATTTATTGATTTGTAACTCAACAGAATTGTTTTATAACTTGTTCTTTTACAATTCCAGACCATAAATAAGAATGGTTCATCAGAATTCTGTTCACTATTCACTAGGTTGTATTTTTGGAAAATAATTTTAACACTGAACTTTTGCATTTGATTATCCTCATATCTTTGTTTTGTATTTCATTAATTTTTGCTCTGAAAAATACTTACTCTGTTTCCTCTACTTTTATCTATGTTTATTCTCTGGTTCATTTGTAAGCATTATGTTTGATAATCAATGCTTCTAAATGTTCTTATTTTTCTAATATATACATTTGCTGGTATAATTTTCTTTTACTTCTCTTTATGTATTTATTTATTAGCAGAGTCACTAGACCTTTCTTATGTATAGCAGTTCCATTATCCATTAATTCTAGGTAGATTTTTAAATACTGCTCTTATATTCATTATTTATTGTGTATTTTTTTCAACTTCCAAATATATGGGTTGTAACTTTTTAAGTATTGATCTTTTATTTAATTGAACTAAGATCAATTAAATAGTTTGTATAAATTACATTGTTTGAATATTTTGTAGTATAATCTATTAGTAATTATAGCAAATATTTTTATAGCTTTTATGTGTCTGGCACTGGACCAAGAAGCTTGAATATGTTGTCATTTAATCATATTAACAATTAGGAAGATATATATCCCACATCTATGTCATGTTTTACAGTGCAGGTGGCTGAAAGTAAGATGAAATTGGTGGAGATGATTGGTTTTAAAATAGTATTTAATAGCTCCATGGTAGTCTATAAAAGCCTAAAGCAAAGATGGAGCAAAATGTATGCAAAACAGGTATCTCATGCTGAGAAAATGTCTGCACTGACTATGCTAATTTTTCCCATTACTAAGAATGGGACAATGTACCATAAATCAAAGTCAGTATCAGCTCAAGTGGAAGGGAATGCGTTGCAGTGAGACCGAAGTAAAAGAGAAAACTTCACTTTAGGTGACACAGTGAATGATACAATAAACAAAATGTGGACAAGCAATAATAAAACTTGAGAAAGCTATAAACAAATAAGACAACAGAAAATATGTGAATGTCAGTATTTATGTTTGTTTTAACTGTCAGACACTATTCTCCTCCTGACTGGATCCCTGGCTGTAGTCTCCTGTCACCTAAACTGACTGCAACGGAAGGGAAACAGTTTTTCCTGCAAGCATCACAAAGGACAATGCAGGACCCAGGACACAGTATACCTCCCTGAGGAGACCAGGGAGATGCCAGCAGCAGTCTGCAGACAAATTTTCTTACTCCATTATCCAGAGGCGATCCCTAGACTCCTAATGTTCCATGCTTATGGTAAGTGAGACATGTACCAAATGAACACCAGAGAAAATAGTAAACTTCAAAATCTAGAAAAAATAGAATTACTTCAAAAGATATAAAACTGAATTCAACTAAGGTATTTTTATTAGAAGTGTGACTTTAAAAAATTGAGTGACCTTTCTTAATTTCTTAATTATTTTAAATTTAAAAAGGTTTCTAATATATCTGATATAACATATCTCAACTAAATAGATTAAAATGAACTGTTATACTAAATATAACAATTTAGTTTGGAATATGATCTGGTTTGGTGGCAGGAAAATTTATAAAACAATGTTTTAATGATGAATTAATTAAAATTAAATCCACTCTATCATGAAGCCAACTATCAAAATAAAGAACTACACATTATACATATTCTCATGTTAATAAATAGTTTCCTAAGAAAGTATTATCAATCTGAGGTGCAGTCCTAACAAAAATAATTGTTGGATAGCAAGCCCAAAAATAAATTAATGCATTTACAGCCAACCGATTTTTGATAAAGGTGCTTAGTACACACAATGTGAAGAGAACTTTTTTTTGATAGGTAGAGTTATAGACAGTGAGAGAGAGAGACAGAGAGAAAGGTCTTCCTTCCGTTGGTTCACTCCCCAAATGGCCACTAAGGCCGAGACTGCGCCAACCCAAAGCCAGGAGCCAGGCGCCTCCTCCTGGTCTCCCATGAGGGTGCAGAGCCCAAGCACTTGGGCCATCCCCCACTGCCCTCCCGGGCCACAACAGAGAGCTGGACTGGAAGAGGAGCAGCCAGGACTAGAACCCGGTGCCCATATGGGATGCCAGCACTGCAGGTGGAGGATTAACCAAGTGAGCCATGGTGCCGGCCCCAAAAAGAACAGTTTTTTTTTTTTTCAATAAATGACAGGGTAAAACTGCACATCTACAAGCAGAAACATATAGATCTCTACCTCTCATCGTAATCAAAAATCAACTCAAACTAGATTAAGATTTGTGAAAGATTTAAAACTGTGAAACTACTAGAAGAAAACACAAGGTATATGCTTCATGATATTGATCTGGGCAATTGTACTTTGGATATGACACCCAGAGCACAAACTACAAAACCAAAATAGGCAAATGGGATTACATCGAATTGCACATTTTCTGTTCAGCATAGGGGATGGTGAGCAAAGTGAAAAGACACACTACAGAACGGGGAAAAATACTTGGCAACTATGCATCTGATAGGGAGCTAACATAAACAATTGTGTGAGAAATGCAAAGAGCTCAATTGCAAGCAAAAAAAAAAATCTGACCAAAAAATGGAAAAGGCTTAAAAAGACATTTTTCCAAAGAATACATACAAGTGAAAAAAAATATGTGAAGAAGTTCTCAATGTCACTCTTCATCAAACACATGCATATTAAAATCACAAGAAAGCATCTTCTCACCCCAATTTAAATGAATATTTTTACAAAGACAAACAATATGAAATAAGACGCACTGACACATAAGACAAATATCACCTGTTCCCCCTCAAGTGTGGACACTAAACAAAAGAAACTTACCACAATATCAAATGGCAATTCCTAGAGGCATGTGGAGAGGGCAGAGGAGGAAAAGATACAGGGAAGCGGGATAATGAGTACCAGATCAGAGTCAGATTGAAAGAACAGATTTTTGGTGTTACACAGCCTGGTAAGGTGACACTACTTCACAATAACTCAGTATAGAGAGGAGCCTGAAGGATCGACAGGGTGAAAATTATTGACCACTGTGGAGCGATATGCATTGAATACCTGTGTCAAAGTGTCTCACTGTACTCCATACATAATTGCAATTAGACTTCGTATATTTTTAGAAAGTTCATGACAAGATTGCAGATAGATTTTTTTTTTTTTTGCTTTTAAAGAATTCATTAAGGGCGGAGCCAAGGTGGCGGAATAGTAAGGGCGCGCACTGATAGTCCGGGAAAATTTAGTTTAATAAAAGTGGAGTTACGGTAGCCTCAGAAAAAGGATCAGGAAAAATTGCAGAGGAAACTCTTCCGGATCTAGTGGCTGTGACTTGGAGGACCTATGGGGAGAACAAGGTCGCCCACCGCGTGGAAGCCAAGCCGCGGGAACCGCAGGGTCTGCGCGCCAGTTGCTGGAAGGGGAGTGGATGTGACACAGATGACCAGCGGGGAGAGCAGGGACGCCCAGGGCTCCGAGTCCACACCGGCGCTGTAAGGGGAGGTGAGCTCAGTAACCCGAGACATTGGCGGGGAAACGGCAGACAGAATCTAGAGGGAAGCGGGCTTGAGGCGGGAAAGTTCACCAGACTGACTACAGGAGAGAAGGAAAAAAAAAAAGGTGGGGGTTACTGGTACAGGCGAGTTTGTCTCCACCAACCTTGCAAAGGCGAGCAAGAGACAGAGCAGGCCCCACTCGGGATATACATAACAAAAGGGTAGAGCTAAGGAACTGAGGCACTACAATTCAGTAGCCTAGGCAACCCAGTGGGAGTCCGCAGGAGAAACAGAGCCTACACAGACTCTTTGGGTAGAAGCCAGAGATCGGAAGCTAAATACCATCAATTCTGATCAGCCATGCAGTATTACTTACCTCCTGAATAAAAAAAAATAAAATAAATAAAAAGAGAGCGATTTACCACGCATAACCTGAGGGTGTCACCTTTGCACACCCGTAACGCAGAAGAACCAAGCAGAGCTCTCAGGCCACACCCATCTCAAGCCTCCAAGGCTCCGCCAACAGCAGACAGTCCACTTAACACAGACATAGTATATATATAAAAAAAAAAAGCTCACACTGAGGGAAGAAGAATCAACAATGCCAAGCAACAAACACAAAAATCGAGGGAACAAGATCAACGATGACACTATGACGCCTCCAAATAAACAAAACACCCCAAGCCAAGATTATGAAGACGATGAGGTAGAAGAAATGCAAGATATGGATTTCAAAAAGTATATGATAAGAACATTTAGAAGTTTTCAAAAGCAAATCCTTGAACTACAGAAATCCTTCCTGGACAGGATTGAAAATCTCACTCATGAAAATGAAATTTTAAGGAAGAATCAAAATGAAACGCAGAAACTAGTAGAACAGGAAAGTGTGATAGTGAAGAGAAATCAAAATGAAATGAAGAGCTCAATAGATCAAATGACAAACACATTAGAAAGTCTAAAACACAGAGTCAGTGAAACAGAAGAGAGAATATCGGACTTAGAAGATAGAGCACAGGAAAACATACAGTCAAACAAAAGAAAAGAAGAGGAAATTAGAAATCTAAAAAATATTGTTGGGAATCTACAGGATACTATTAAAAAAACCAACATTCAAGTTCAAGGAATTCCTGAAGGCATGGAGAGAGAGAAAGGATTAGAAGGCCTTTTTAGTGAGATACTAGCAGAGAACTTTCCAGGTTGGAGAAAGACAGAGACATCCTAGTACAGGAAGCTCATAGAACCCCCAATAAACATGACCAAAAGAGATCCTCACCACGACACGTTGTAATTAAACTCACCACAGTGAAACATAAAGAAAAGATCCTAAAATGTGCAAGAGAGAAACGTCAGATTACTCTCAGAGGATGTCCAATTAGACTCAGAGCAGACTTCTCATCAGAAACACTACAGGCTAGGAGGGAATGGTGAGACATAGCACAGGTGCTAAGAGAGAAAAATTGCCAGCCCAGAATATTATATCCTGCTAAGCTCTCATTTGTGAATGAAGGTGAAATAAAGACCTTTCATAGCAAACAGAAATTGAAAGACTTTGTGGCCACTCGTCCGGCCCTGCAAAAGATACTTAAAGATGTGCTACACTCAGAAACAGAAACACGGCCATCAATATAAAAGAAGGTAAAGGAAGAAAACCTACCAGTAAAAGAGCATGGGAAGCTCAAAGCATATACTAGAAAATATCTCTGGGAAAATGGCAGGGCAAAGTCACTATGTATCAATAGTCACATTAAATGTGAATGGCCTGAACTCTCCAGTTAAAAGATTGGCTCAAAGAACACAACCCAACTATTTGTTGCCTACAAGAAACACATCTCTCTAACAAAGATGCATGCAGACTGAAAGTGAAAGGTTGGAAAAAGATATTCCATGCCAACAGAAACAAAAAAAAGCAAGTGTAGCCACCTTAATATCAGACAAAATAGACTTTAATACAAAAACTGTTAAGAGAGACAAAGAGGGGCACTATATAACGATTAAGGGATCAATTCAACAGGAAGATGTAACTATTATAAATGTATATGCACCTAATTACAGGGCACCGGTCTATTTAAAAGATATGTTAAGGGACTTAAAGGGAGATTTAGATTCCAATACAATAGTACTGGGGGACTTCAATACTCCACTCTCAGAAATAGACAGATCATCCGGACAGAACATCAACAAGGAAACAGCAGATTTAATTGACACTATAGCCCAAATGGATCTAACAGATATCTACAGAACTTTCAATCCTACATCTAAAGACTTCACATTCTTCTCAGCAGTGCATGGAACCTTCTCTAGGATTGATCACATACTAGGCCATAAAGTAAGTCTCAGCAAATTTAAAAGAATTAGAATCATACCATGCAGCTTCTCAGACCACAGCGGAATGAAGCTGGAAATTAGCAACTCCGGAAACCCTAGAAAGTATGCAAACACATGGAGACTGAACAACATGCTCCTGAATGAACACTGGGTCATTCAAGAAATCAAAAGAGAAATCAAAAACTTTCTAGAAGTAAATGAGGATCACAACACAACATATCAAAACTTATGGGATACGGCAAAAGCAGTATTGAGAGGCAAATTTATAGCAATAGGTGCCTATATCAAGAAATTGGAAAGGTACCAAATAAATGAGCTTTCAGCGCATCTCAAGAATCTAGAAAATCTGCAGCAAAACAGACCCAAATCTAGTAAGGTAAGAGAAATAATCAAAATCAGAGAAGAAATCAGCAGGATTGAATCCAAAAAAACATGACAAAAAATCAGCCAAGCGAAGAGCTGGTTTTTTGAAAAAATAAACAAAATTGACACCGCATTGGTCCAACTAACTAAAAAAAAGAAAAGATCCAAATCAAAAAAATCAGAGATGAAAAAGGAAACGTAACAACAGACACCACAGAAATAAAAAGAATCATCAGAAATTACTACAAGGACTTATATGCCAGCAAACAGGAAAATCTATCAAAAATGGATAGATTCCTGGACACATGCAATCTACCAAAATTGAACCATGAAGACATAGAAAACCTAAATAGACCCATAACTGAAACAGAAATTGAAACAGTAATAAAGGCCCTCCCAACAAAGAAAAGCCCAGGACCAGATGGATTCAATGCTGAATTCTACCAGACATTTAAAGAAGAACTAATTCCATTTCTTCTCAAACTATTCAGAACAATCGAAAAAGAGGGAATCCTCCCAAATTCTTTCTATGAAGCCAGCATCACCTTAATTCCTAAGCCGGAAAAAGATGCAGCACTGAAAGAGAATTACAGACCAATATCCCTGATGAACATAGATGCAAAAATCCTCAATAAAATTCTGGCCAATAGAATGCAACAACACATCAGAAAGATCATCCACCCAGACCAAGTGGGATTTATCCCTGGTATGCAGGGATGGTTTAATGTGTGCAAGACAATCAATGTGATACACCACATTAACAGACTGCAGAAGAAAAACCATATGATTATCTCAATAGATACAGAGAAAGCATTCGATAAAATTCAACACCCTTTCATGATGAAAACTCTAAGCAAATTGGGTATAGAAGGAACATTCCTCAATATAATCGAAGCAGTTTATGAAAAACCCACGGCCAGCATCCTATTGAATGGGAAAAAGTTGGAAGCATTTCCACTGAGAACTGGCACCAGACAGGGATGCCCACTCTCACCACTGCTATTTAACGTACCTCTGGAAGTTTTGGCCAGTGCTATTAGGCAAGAAAAAGAAATTAAATGAATACAAATTGAGAAGGAAGAAGTCAAACTATCCCTCTTTGCAGATGATATGATTCTTTACTTAGAGGATCCAAAGAACTCTACTAAGAGACTATTGGAACTCATAGAGGAGTTTGGCAAAGTGGCAGGATATAAAATCAATGCACAAAAATCAACAGCCTTTGTATACACAGGCAATGCCATGGCTGAGAAAGAACTGCTAAGATCAATCCCATTCACAATAGCTACAAAAACAATCAAATACCTTGGAATAAACTTAACCAAGGACGTCAAAGATCTCTACAATGAGAATTACAAAATCTTAAAGAAACAGAAGAGGATACCAAAAAATGGAAAAATCTTCCATGCTCATGGATTGGAAGAATCAACGTCATCAAAATGTCCATTCACCCAAAAGCAATTTATAGATTCAATCCTATCCCAATCAAGATACCAAAGACATTCTTCTCAGACCTGGAAAAAATGATGCTGAAATTCATATGGAGGCACAAGAGATCTCAGACAGCTAAAGCAATCTTGTACAACAAAAACAAAGCCAGAGGCAGCACAATACCAAATTTCAGGTCATATTATAGGGCAGTTGTAATCAAAACAGCATGGTACTGGTACAGAAACAGATGGATAGACCAATGGAACAGAATTGAAACACCAGAAATCAACCCAAACATCTACAGCCAACTTATATTTGATCAAGGATCTAAAACCAATTCCTGGAGCAAGGACAGTCTATTCAATAAATGGTGCTGGGAAAACTGGATTTCCATGTGCAGAAGCATGAAGCAAGACCCCTACCTTACACCTTACACAAAAATTCAATCAACATGGATTAAAGACCTAAATCTATGACCCGACACCATCAAGTTATTAGAGAACATTGGAGAAACCCTTCAAGATATTGGCACAGGCAAAGAGTTTCTGGAAAAGACCCGGGAGGCACAGGCAGTCAAAGCCAAAATCAACTATTGGGATTGCATCAAATTGAGAAGTTTCTGTACTGTAAAAGAAACAGGAGAGTGAAGAGGCAACCGACAGAATCGGAAAAAATATTTGCAAACTATGCAACAGATAAAGGGTTGATAACCAGAATCTACAAAGAGATCAAGAAACTCTACAAAAACAAAACACACCACCCACTTAAGAGATGGGCCAAGGAACTCAATAGACATTTTTCAAAAGAGGAAATCCAAATGGCCAACAGGCACATGAAAAAACGTTCAAGATCACTAGTAATCAGGGAAATGCAAATCAAAACCACAATGAGGTTTCACCTCACCCCGGTTAGAATGGCTCACATACAGAAATCTACCAACAACAGATGCTGGTGAGGATGTGGGGGAAAAGGGACACTAACCCATTGTTGGTAGGAATGCAAACTGGTCAAGCCACTATGGAAGTCAGTCTGGAGATTCCTCAGAAACCTGAAGATAACCCTACCATTCAACCCAGCCATCCCACTCCTTGGGATTTACCCAAAGGAATTTAAATTGGCAAACAAAAAAGCGGTCTGCACCCTAATGTTTATTGCAGCACAATTCACAATAGCCAAGACCTGGAACCAACCTAAATGCCCATCAACGGTAGACTGGATAAAGAAATTATGGGATATGTACTCTTTAGAATACTATACCGCAGGAAAAAAAAAAAAACAATGAAATCCGGTCCTTTGCAACAAAATGGAGGAATCTGGAACACATCATGCTGAGTGAACTAAGCCAGTCCCAAAGGGACAAATATCATATGTTCTCCCTGATCGGTGACAACTGACTGAACACCAAAAAGGAAACCTGTTGAAGTGAAATGGACACTATGAGAAATGGTGACTTGATCAGCATAGCCCTGTTAATGAACAACTTAATACGTTATCCCTCTTAGTAGTTTTTTTTCTGTTCTACTTAATATGACTGGTTTAATTCTGTAATTATCACACAGTTATTCTTAAGTGTTGAAATTTAACTGAAATGTGATCCCTTTTAAATATAAGAGTAGGAATAAGAGAGGGAAGAGATGTACAATTTGGGACATGCGGACATGCTCAAGCTGACTTGCCCCAAATGGTAGAGTTAGAAACATACCAGAGGATTCTAATTCAATCCCATCAAGGTGGCATGTACCAATGCCATCTCACTAGTCCAAGTGATCAATTTCAGTTCACAATTGATCATAATGAAAGGACTAAGAGTCAAAGGGATCACATAAACAAGTCAAGTGCCTGCTAATATTAACTGATGGAATAAATAAAGGGGAGAGTGATCCAACATGGGAAGCGAGATACACAGCAGACTCATAGAATGGCGGATGTCCTAAACAGCACTCTGGCCTCAGAATCAGCCCTAAAGGCATTTGGATCTGGCTGAAAAGCCCATGAGAGTATTTCAGGCATGGAAAGCCAAGACACTCTGGCAAAAAAAAAAAAAAAGAAAAGAAAAGAAAAATAAAAACCTAAATGAAAGATCTCTGTGAGTGAGATCCCAGTGGAAAGAACAGGTCTTCAAAGAAGGAGGTACCTTTCTCTGAAGGGAGGAGAGAACTTCTACTTTGACTATGACCTTTTCTAAATAAGATAAGAGTCAGTGAACTCAAAAGGCTTCCATAGCCTTGGAAACTCATGACTGGAGCATAGGGAGATTACTGATGCCATAAACAGGAGTGTCAATTGGTAAAGTCAACAACAGGAGTCACTGTGCACTTACTGCTCATGTAGGATCTCTGTCCGTAATGTGCTGTACATTGAGATTTAATGCTATAACTAGTACTCAAACAGTATTTTTCGCTTTGTGTTTCTTGTAGGTGCAAACTGTTGAAATCTTTACTTTATTCATACTGAACTGATCTTCTGTATATAAAGAAAATTGAAAATGAATCTTGGTATGAATGGAAAGGGAAAGAAAGTGGGGAGGGTTGCGGGTGGGAGGGAAGTCATTGGGTGGGGGAGCCAATGTAATCTATAAGCTGTACTTTGGAAATTTATATTCATTAAATAAAAGTTTTTTTAAAATGAAACAATGGAAAAAAAAGAATTCATTAAAACATTAGATCCTCAGGGTCACAGTAAATGCATGATAATTACTGCAACACAGTTCTCAATTCTCATTCTAATTTCATAGAAATAAAAAGATATCAGATTCCATGTTATTCATAGATACAATCCTCAGAATATAATGTAATAGTTTATTTTGAAGCTGTTTTGAAATCCAATTTTTCCATTATTTTTGTTTTCCACAAGATTGTTGAATATTGCATATACATATATAGATAGATAGATAGATTTAAAAATTTTGTAACAGAAGACATTTATCTTTTCATTCAGTTTTCTCAAGAATTTTTGAAGGATCCTCATGGATAAAGATCAAAAATTGGGGCTGGTGTTGTGGCATAGCCAGCTGTATTCTACCTGATGCACTTCTGAACCAGATCCCCAAGAAAAACAGCAGAAGTGTTTGAATCTCTGCCACTCATGTGGCGCAATCATATTAATTAGTTATACGTACATAGAGTATATAATGTAATTATATTAAGAATATGTACAAAAATAAATGGAGACCTGAATGAAGTTCTGGCTCCTGGCTTTGGCCAACCATGGCAACCATCTGAGGATGGAACCAGTGGATGGAGGATCTCTCTCTCTCTCTCTCTCTCTCTCTCTCTCTCTCTTTCTCTGTATGAATATATATATATATATATATCCTCCTTCTGCTGTCTCTCCATTTATCTGTGTAGCTGTCTTTCAAATAAACAAATACATCTTTTAAAAAATATATACTTACCTTAATGAAAGGAATTTTATAAAGTGAATAATTATGCATTAAATCAAAAATCAGAAAAAGTATGAAAGATAACAATAATTACCAATTTTAACCCTATGAGAAATAAGAATTATCTTTTCTGCAAATAAGTGAAGAAAAAAGTGTTGGCTATTTTAAATTGATTTTTCCAATATCAAAGATATGAGAAGATGGGAAGGTAAGCTATAATTTGGATTTCTATGATTTATGAATAAATACCTGTATTCCACAAAGCCCTCCATTGTATTCATTTAATCACAATTATATTAAGAATTAGTATAAGGGCTGGTGCTGTGGCATGGCGGGTAGGGCCAGTGCCTGCAGTGCCAGCACCCCATATGGGTGCTGGTTCAAGACCTGGCTGCTCCACTTCTGACCCAGCTCTCTGCTGTGGCCTGGGAAAGCAGTGGAGAATTGTCCAAGTGCTTAGGTCTCTGCACCCACATGGAAGACTAGGAGGCTGCTCCTGGCTTCTGGTTTCAGATAAGCATAGCTCTGGCCATCGCAGCCATCTGGGGAGTGAACCAGTGGATGGAAGACCTCTCTCTCATCTCTCTCTCTTTCTCTTTCTCTCTCAATTAAATAATTAAAAGTAAAATCCATTGAACTCCCAGTATGATGAACTCACAGACACATACAAAGACTCATTATAAAAAAATTTTAAAAATAAGTATAAAAGTGAGTGGAAATATAAGTATTTAACTATTGAAATGTCTAATGTTTAGTAGATGGTACCCTCAGAGACCAAGCTACATTATGTAACTTGTTCTATTTTTTATACATGTACTGCCTCCAGTGCAGTGTAATAATAATACAGCAGCAAAATGTTGCTCCAGGCTCTCCCTATAATGGTTACAAGTAAAGCATCAATACTATTCAGGGTCAACTAAATAAGGAACCTGTCATTATTCTCTATGATAATAATCCAAGTGTTACATTTATTTCTATGAGTATCATTGAAAATCCATGTTTTATATTATACCTACTATGTAGCCTTTTTCTCCACAGAGGTTACACATCAAAACTGATTCATCTTTCCTGAAATGATCTGATATAAATTCCTGTATTCCTCTGTATCTCATATCCATTTACAGAGTTAATATAAATTCCTGTATTCCCCTGTATCTCATATCCATTTACAGAGTTAACATCTTAATAGGTTGCCTTCAATATATGAACTGACTTTAGAGTTTCCGTGTGTTTGATTACTGTGTTGTAAATCACAGTGACAATTTAGTGCACTTGCACTACTGTGTTTCCCTGAGGAGCTTGTTGGACAATTTTATGTAAGTAAATCTACCTGAATGAGAAAATGATCTAAAGTTAAAAATTATACATGTGTGGAGGGTTTGAGTGTTCTTGGGCTTTTTTTCTTAACTTGATCTAAATACTTCTTTAGAGGATGCTTTCCTTTTAATAAGGTATATAACTGTAAGCAATAATTCATCTAAACCAGTTAAAATATAGAAACGCGCTGCCCATCCCATGCTCTTCTACTTAGCAGTTACTAATCTCTGTGAAAGCTTTGTAGCATACGAAGATCACTGGATCCCCCAGAGATGCATTTCTGTCTCCATTTCACTAGGTTGTGGTTTGCATTCATCCCACCACCTCGTGTCCAGATACAGGAACTGAGGTTTCACTGCATCTACTGTTTTCCTGCCATCCATCTTGAACACAATCTCTTTGTTTCCTCTTCTAGAACATCTTTTCTTTATGGTTCTACCTCTCCACATCTTCAGTGGTCCTTAGTGACAAGGAAGATGCTAAATACCATAACCTTCAATTGAAGGCACTAAAAAGAGCATCTTCCCAGGCTGCCTTACCTTCCAGTATTTTTTCCTATTCATAAAACGCACTTCTATGAATCTATGCTACTTTATACATAAAAATTTCATTGCAGTTTCCACTACTATTCTTTACCACACCATTACCCCTTAATGTAAAACTACCTTGTTTCCACATTTCCCCCTCTCTATATTCTACCCTACTCTTCCAGCTGCACTTAGCTTAAACCTTGCTTATTCCAAAATCCATTTTGAACACTAGAGGCAAAAAGTGTAATATTGTTTCTTCCCCAAATGCCTGTGTAATTCAATATCTGTCTACACTTATGAATGTATTATTCACTAGTCCAAAGAACTGTGAAAGGCACTGCCTATGTTTAATTTCTAGATTGACTTTAGAGTCCCATTTTATCACTCTGGTTCTCAGAAAGATGATTTCCTGATTTGAATATATACTTGATAAATGAAGCTGGCATTTCTCTAACAAGAACAGTCAGAAGCAAAGGGGAACACACTCAAAAGAAAGAGTTGGTTGATGGTAGTAAGGATGCTTAGCGTTCCTTCTCAGTGGAGTCTTCTTGTTTCTTTACTTAGTGGTATTATGGGTCATCGTTTATTGAGCAGAGAAAATGTTTGACCTTGCACACAACTCAGCAGATAAGCATGGCTTCTGCTCAGTAATCTTTAAATAGACATAATATAAATAACTCCAAAAATAATGTGAACTACATGTACCTAAGTGATGCCCTTACTGTTAACTCTTTCATTTCCATTCTTTCCTTTATTTTTAAAGCTTTTATTTTATTTTCCTGTGACTGGGTAGGAAAGGCCTTATGTTCTTTGTATGCCCACCTGAAGAAAATCCACAGTGAATTGTGATCCCCAGGGTGACATATTAGGATGCAGGGCTAGGAGAGACTATCAAGGGGTCATTAAATCGTGGTGTGTGGATTACATCATTTGTGGACTAGTGGATTAAGGAGCTAATGTGTTATTGTAAGAGAGGTTCTGTTACATAGTTAGTTTGGCTCTGTCTCCTGTGCATCCCCCCCTTGTCAGAGGCGATGCCCAAGTCAGGCTCTGTAGACAGGCGACACCAGCAGGAAGGCTGTCACCAGATGGAGAGCTTTGACCTTGGTCTTCCTAGCCACCCGCCAAAGGTCAAAGTAAACTTTTCCTTCTGTAGGGATTATTCAGTTTGCAGTAGGCAGTTGAAGCGACAAAAAGCAAAGTAAGACCATGGAATAGTACTGAGTCATAAAAAGGATGAAATCTTGTAAAATACATGCAGTTGGAAGTAATAATTCTAAGTGAAATAAGATGAGCACAGAAAGACAAATTCCCCATGGTCTGGCTCATATGTGGAGTCTAAAAAATAGGTATTTTCACAGAGGTTAAAAGTGCAGTGATGAATTGAGGAGCAAGGGATGAGGAAAGGTTGATGGATGGGTACCACGCTATATCTAGGTAGGAGTAAGCAGTGCTGGGATGCTACTGTACCGTGAGGGGAGGGTAAATAATGTTAATGTACAATATATTTCTGTACAAAAGTAACTACAAGATAGGATTTTTGAATATGTTCAGTATAAAGAATATGTTCAGTATAAAGAAATGCTAAATGCTTGAGAGAATAAAGATATTTACACCGATTGTTTGTTAAACAACATATACATGTAATGAAACATCACATAGTTCCCAAAAATACATATAATTTTTATGTCGGTGAATTTTTTAAAAAGTTTATATGCAAACACAAACGAAGATGAAGTCATTGATAGATATTTCGTCATCTTTTACATCACTGTCTGTCCAAATAATTTCTTCCGCTTTTCATGCAGCCCTGATCTTTTCCAGTTACTTTGGAAAATGTTGTTTCTGCTCCCACTTAAAGACCAGCCCACTCCTCTCACCTCTGTCCTGTCACTCCTTGGAGCATTCAAGCATTGCATAAATCCTTACATACTTCAAATTCTTTTTCCATGGTTAATTCTTTGACTTTATTTGCAGACACATTTTGGAAGCTGCCATACTTGAGATTTAAGATCTACTCCACCAATCACTTATTTATTAAACCAATAATCTTTTTTTATTTTTTATTTTTTGACAGGCAGAGTGGACAGTGAGAGAGAGAGAGACAGAGAGAAAGGTCTTCCTTTTGCCGTTGGTTCACCCTCCAGTGGCCGCTGCGGCCAGCGCGCTGCGGCCGGTGCACCGCGCTGGTCCAATGGCAGGAGCCAGGTGCTTCTCCTGGTCTCCCATGGGGTGCAGGGCCCAAGCACTTGGGCCATCCTCCACTGCACTCCCTGGCCACAGCAGAGAGCTGGCCTGGAAGAGGGGCAACCGGGACAGAATCTGGCGCCCCAACTGGGACTAGAATCCGGTGTGCCAGCGCCGAAAGGTGGAGGATTAGCCTAGTGACCCGTGGTGCTGGCGTAAACCAATAATCTTAAACATCCCATTATGCTGGTCTTTCTACCCAGTGTTAATGCAGTAGAAAGAAGGTCTATTATGTAGCTCTGCACATGGTTCCTTCACGCGTTCATCTCTAAATGCCCATTCCCCCACTACACTACCAACTACCACCTAAAGAATGGCTGCTCAGGATTTACTGTGAAAAGTAAAGAGTGAGGGAGAGCTTCTGTAATCCAACTTCAAGAAACAGAGGTGAAATAGCATAAGGCTTGATCTTCATAATCTTTATATGGAAAATTAGGAATACAGAGTTACGGTATGACTAGCAAGGAAATAGAGCACAAGTTTTCTGGAACTCTTACCCCCAAAAGTTACATGTTTGCATATTGTGCAAGGCTTGTACAAAAGCAATGACAGACATCCAGGGATGTGGGAATGATTATCCTTTCTGTTTTAGAGTTTTATGTAGTGAAGTGAGCAGAATTCAGCAACGTTATTTCAGAAAAGGGAACGCAGTCTACGGAGACTGGAGAAGGTCATGGAACAGGCATGAGCACCCTCATTTAAAGCTTAAGTTTCATGAAATCAGACTCTCCCATGTGAAGCACTAAAGCACCTGAAAGTAACCTCTGGGTGCTCATTTCAGTGTCTATTCAGATAACTTACCCTGTTAAACTCTTATAACTGAGCATTTTCCAAATGTGGTTGCTTAATTTACACCCCATGGTCAATTCTATAATCTATAAACACGTAATAAAATGAATAGAGCCTAAAGTGTTTGTTTCATGTAGCATGTTAAGTAAATAATATCCTCACTAATATAAACTTTTGCTTAGGTGTACAAATCATTTACTTTCTTCTGATTAAACAATAAGTATTCCTGAATTTTTTTTTCTTATTCACCTTCAAATTCTTGTAGGATTTTGTTGTTGTTGTTGTTAATCACTGTTGTTCATGTAGGTTTCTAAATTATTTTTCTATTCAGTTTCAGAGTGATTTCACCTCACTTTTTAATATATTTTTCTTTAATCATCTCATTTGCTTTTTTTCTAATTCTAAGTTAACAAAGATGTAGCAAGCATTAAATAGAAAAGATAAGTGAATGTCTAATTTATGAATATATATAATTATATGTAATAAAATTTTATTTGTAATGCATTTCAAGTGTTTCATATATACAGATTTAGGGGCATAGTTACACTTCCTACCCTACCCTCCCTCCTGGCCAAACTCAAACCCTTCTTCCTCTTCGCTCTCCCATTCACACTCTCAATTTTTACAAAGATCTATTCTCAGTTTATTTATTACTTGTAAGGTTAAACCTAAACTAAGTAATGAGAACAACAAATAGTATGAAGAAAAAAACACTATTCCTCAACAGAAAAGATAAGGGGTCTGTCGTTTATATAATTGAAAATGTCATTAAATATATTAAATAATATTCTAAATAGCTCTTTAGTATTGAGGTCTCAAAATTTCTGTACTGCTCACAAGAGAATAAAGTGGTGTGACTATTTAGAATATTCCTCTTTAGAAACTAATCATGATCTGTATGTTTCTTAATTCATAAAGCAGAGAGAAAAGAACAATACAGAAAGACAAAGCACCCATCTGTTAGCTCACTCCTTGAATGCCTGCAACAACTGAGACAGAAAGGAGGAGTTAGCAATCTGGGTCTCCCACAGGGATGACAAGGGCCCAAATAATTGAGCCACCACCTGCTGCCATCCAGGGTTGCACTGGCAGGTTGCAAGAATTGGGAGTCAGTTCCAAGTATCGAACCCAGGTACTCTGATGTGGGACATAGATGGCCTAATATGCATTTTAACCACTTGGCCAAATATCTTCCCTTCTGTATTTTGAAAGCACTCTTGGGGCCAGTGCCATGGCTCGCTTGGTTAATCCTCCACCTGTGGCACTGGCATCCACTATGGGTGCCAGGTTCTAGTCCCTGTTGCTCCTCTTCCAGTCCAGCTTTCTGCTGTGGCCTGGGAAGGCAGTGGAGGATGGCCAAGTGCTTGGGCCCTGCACCTGCATGGGAGACCAGGAGGAAGCACCTGGCTCCTGGCTTTGGATCAGTGCAGTGCCGGCTGTGGTGGCCATTTGGGGGGGTGAACCAATGGAAAGAATATCTTTCTGTCTCTCTCTCTCACTGTCTAATTTCCACCTGTCAAATAAAAAAAAAACTTTGAAAGGGATTCCAAAATTGATTTAAACTTTAGGACCATTTCCTTAAGAGAGAGAAGGCTTACAATGTTTTCTAAAACTACCTTTATGGAATCTTGATGTCTTTATTGCATTTACTACTTTATGAATGATATAAATGTATATGAATATTTCTGTTTAATATTGTACCAGTTTTAGCTAAGATCACCATGACAACCAGAGAAGAGACAAAGAGTAAATGGCAAGTGTATTCCTTACATTGTGTAGTCAAGTCTAGTTCTCATTAATTCACTGGGAAAAGTTTCTCTATTTCTGTTTTCTTTCAGTTCCAAGAGAGACAGGTGAAAATGCATATTTTAGTAGAGGTTGGTTGATTGTGAAATAGTTTCCATAGATCGGAATTTGATTTCTGATGTGGGCAATTCAATGAATCATTTATTATAGCATGCACAGGTGTTCATTGGGAAAGCATCATAGTCTACTGGAAAGAACAGTTATTCTCTCCAGATCATTCAAGTGCAAAATTGTATTAGGGACAGTGATAAAGGATTAAATGACCATCAGAGCTATCTTTATGCCTTATGTTATAAGCAATAGATATGACCCTTGTAATCCCCATAATGTCCTACAATAATGTAGAGTCCTTTTAAAGATAGCCAATGATGCTCAGCATATCCAGAGTGTGCCACACACCTGGGGAGTTTCACACTAGGCTCTCAATACTATACAGTTGTATGTTCATTTTAATTATACTTGTAATTCTTATTTTCCTTGTCTGGAGAGGCAAAGAAGAGATACAAAGGCAGATGCTCCCCAGCTTCCCACAACATCTGAGGCTGGGCCATGCTGAAGCAAGAACACAACTAAGAATGAGTTTCCTGCCTGGGAAACTGGTACCCAACTGCTTCAGTCATCACCTTCTGCCTACCAGGGTGTGCACCAGCATCTGAAGCACAAGCATCATCATAAGTGTTGCACCAGGGGTGCCCTCAAATTCCCCCTTCTCCCAATCATCATGCTCGTCGCAGCTCTGAAACTGCTGTTCTAAAAACTCCTCTGCATGGGTGGGCATTTAGCAGAGGGGTTAACACACCATGTGGGGTGCCTCAGTTGCATATAAGACTGTGGGTTCATCACCTGGATCCCCTTCCAAGCCTAGCTTCCTACAATGCTCAGCCTGGGAAGCAATACATACTAGATTAAGTACTTGGGTCTCTTCCACTCATGTAGGACACTCAGATTGGGTTCCAGGCTCCTGACTTCAGCCTTGCCCAGCTTCCATAACTGTAGATACATGAGGAATGAACCAGTGGATGGTAGATTCTTTATCTCTCCTCTCTTTCCACATTTTAAAAGTAAACAAATAAATAATAGACACCACTTTACAATTCAAGTCTGCTTCCCATGTCTCTAATCCTATAGATCTATCTTTCCTCTGAATATAAATTAATTTCACTTACTTTAGTCTTATACACCATATAAATAACTAAAATAAGTGATATAAAGTGATATATTTTATACACAAATGTATAAATCTGTATAGTCTTACTTAGATGTTAGTTTCATGTTTATTGAAAAAGCAATAAAGTCCCCGTTTATATACTAATCATTCTATCTCTTCTTCATAAAAGAATTTCAAATAAAATTTTATGTTTAAATATTTCCTCTTCTTTCCTTATGTTGAATAACACTTTGCAGATAATAGTCCAATTCCACCAGTCCATTGGAAGGATTCTCTTTCAATTCAAACATTATGATGTTAAATGAAATAGGAATGTCCACAACTTAATCTGTTTGACTCTCTTCAACATGTCAAAAATCCAACAAATCTCTTCTACAGAGTGTATGACCCTTCTTTCTTTTGTGATTTTCTTTTCTTACTTACTACTCATCTTTGTTCCTCTTATATTTCCTTTTTAAATATTATTACAATTCATACTTCTGTCCTTGGTTTCCTGCTTTCTTGATACACAAGAACACTTTAAGAACTCCATGTGTTTGATTGAGTTTATTATCACCTGGCTAAGTTGTGTATAAAAAGTAGTAATTTCCTATATTCTTGCCTCTAACCTGATAACAGTATTGCATAACATCCAGATATATTTTGAAATTGTTAATAAGTGCTTGCAATTAGATACCTGAGTCTCCATATAGGTGTGTATTAGTAGAATTAGATAGTAAGGAGAAGTAGCCAGCAAAAAAATCTGTTTGACTGGACAGCATTATGAGAGAATTACTGGGGCCAGCAATGTGGTGTCTTGGGTAAAGCCAGCACCTGTGATACCAGCATCCCATAAGGGCACTGGTTTGAGTCCTGGTTCCTCCACTTCTAATCCAGCTCACTACTAGTATACCTGGAAAAGCAGAAGAAGATGGCCCCACGTACTGAGGTCCCTGCACCCACAAGGGAGACTCAAATGAAGCTTGTCATTGTGGCTATTTGGGCAGTGAAGATTTCTCTCTCTCTCTCTCTCTCTCTCTCTCTCTCTCTCGCTGTAACTCCACCTTTCAAATAAATCAATAAATAAATCTTAAAGAGACAGTGATTATTTAGGATATGAGATGTGAAGTGGCATGGTAACTATGTTGTATGTGTGTGCATATGCACAAGGATTCTTTACAAAACTCATGGAATGTGCAATGGAAAGGTTTATTATGTGCAAAAACTTTAGAAATCCACATATTTTAGAATATTAGGTATTTTCCATGAACTTCTAGGAGACCCTTCATATATGTATGTGTCTATACCCTTTCCCTTATAGAAAGAATGTTTCATGGAAAGACACCAACATACCTACTAAATTACAGACCACACTATGTGAAATATATGATGAGGACTACATAATAGAAGAAAAAAAAGAAGTATTTCTTACTCTAGGGGACTGGGATAGGATTACATTTTCAGTATTTAACTTATTTACATGGAACTTAGCCCTCTCAAGAAGTGACTTTCTACAGAAGGTATTGATTATATTTAAATCTACACTATGCTAAAATTGAATAGATGACACAGACTAACATTTAAGAAATATATTTATAAATATTAATTTTGCTAGCTTAATAGATTATACAATAAAAAAGAAGGTGATTTTAGATATATCTGTTAATGAACTGTACTGGTCCTTCTATTATAACTTTAGCACTACCAACATTCTTGTCTATGTCCATTACCTCTGTTATAATCATGGCTGTGTCGTGGACATTACAGTCATAGAGTTATATTCAACTTCTTCTTTCTAGTCGCCCATCACTTTAACACATTACTTTGGGCATATTATGTACCATTTTTTAAATTTAAAGTGCCTTCAATTAAGATTGTTCAATTCAGACTTATGATGCCAATGGTTATAGTGGGGCATTCAGAAGTTAAAAATTAATTGCCTATACTTACCCAGCTAATTTTCTTGAGCTATCTGATTATCAAATTTTGATAAAATCACCTTCTATACACCAAGATTTCAAACTGTGATTTACGTCTACTTTGTTCAGTATTTCAACACCTTCCAATCTACAGTAGACTCCATTCTCAGAATTGTTACCATGCTCAGTTACTTCACTGATAACCCTAAATTCATTCATTGTTTTTATTACCTGATTATTTGGCTTTTCCTCCCAGATTTGCAAACTATTGCTGTAGCTAATCAAGAATATGTGTATGTCTACATGGCCTCCTTCATCGAGGTGCTTTGAGACTTCAGTGTGGTCGCTGTTAGGGTTTGGAAATATTTTCACTGTTTTTCTTAATTCCTTAGTGAATGTCCAGCAATTACACTCTAAATGTATCTAGTCTCATTCCTTGGTTTCCTTGTTCCACTACTTTTAATTTGCATGGGCAATAATTTCTCAAAATTTATAAAAATTTAACAAGACTCCCCCCAAATCAGCTATGTTTATATTTTTCTCATTCCCTCTACTTTCTTTTTTTAGTTTTTTTTTAAAGATTACTTTAACTCTTTTTTAAAAGATTTATTTATTTATTTGAAAGTCAGAGTTACACAGAGAGAGAAGAGGCAGAGAGAGAGAGAGGTCTTCCATCCGCTAATTCACTCTCCAATTGGCCGCAACAACTAGAGCTGTGCCAATTCGAAGCCAAGAGCCAGGAGCTTCTTCTGGGTCTCCTATGAAGACTTGGGCCACCTTCTACTGTTTTCCCAGGCCATAGAATAAAGCTGGATCGGATGTGGAGCAGCAGGGTCTCAAACCATCGCCCTTATGGGATGCTGGCACTGCAGGCCAGGGCGTTAACCCACTGTGCCGCAGTGCCGGCCCCATCATTCCCTCTACTTTCAAGGAAGAGTTTTGATTTTCATTTTTCCCCTCTATCACATGTCATTTGGTTGTGGGCTCTCAGAGGAAGGAGCCTTTGTCTTCCTCCGTGCAACAATGCACATTCTACACAATTTAATGAAAGAGTGCAGTAAGTCAGACTCCTTGTCGAAAGGGTATTTCAAGAGTGAGCACATCACCAGGAGCATTAGCAGGAAACAGTCTCCCCAGAACGGGTCTAAAGTTCACTGATGCACCAGTAAATGGGAGTACTGACATGGTAACTGCATTTTGGTTTGGAGAGGTTTGTTTGATCACCTGGTCTGCATGTAAGCAGGGAGGCCACATGGCTGTAGGCACACCCTTTACCTATATCTGACTGCAGCTGTGTTTCCTAAATCGTGGGCGAGAGAACAGGGCAGAGCCTCAGCACTGAGAGTCCTGCCACTCAGTCCTTCCCCAGTAATAACATCATGGGGGAGTGCTGATTCACTGTCACTGTCACCCAATTCATCCTGTCAGTTTTCTGCCGAAATTTTCTAGTTCTCGTGACTTTGAAACAGAACAAATAGCGATATTCAGTAAATCTTGATGAGATACTTGTGTGTTTATGATCACTTCTTGTCTTCTCAAAGCACTTCAGAAACAGACGAAAACCACATATATCTTTTCACCAACCAATTTCATGAAACAGATATATGTTCTAGTCCCTCTTGACAGGATAATAAATGTAATTCTCTTAAGGGAGTTTAAATGATTTCAGAAATTTAGTTCAACTCAGCAGAATAGTGGAGCTCCAAGTCATCTGCTATGTACCTCTAGAACCCCAGAGCTCTAGATTGATGAGATAACATTATGTAAGGAAGGTTGTAACTTCGGTAAAGTATCTGCACAATGTTTTGAATTTCTCTAACAATTTTCTGTGCTTCTTTCCACTTTCATATATTTTTTATTTGCATTGCATTTAAGGATATTGTGCCTGATTCAAATCTACCAGCTGGAATTTTTCTTTGGTTGTAAATACCTTGCCAGAAGGACACACATTCCTACATACTTGATTTTGAAACACTTTTTACTGCAGGAATGATTGCAAAAAGACTTGTTAGAATACCGTGTTCTGAATTATGTACTAAGCATTAAATTAGTAGGAAAACTTGTATGGAAGAAAATCTTACTAAAATCAGGAAGCAGATGGTGACTTTGGGCGACAAACACACTATTGCAATGAAGACATTGTAACAGCTGATGTAAATGGGGCAGAGCCATTTACAGTCAGCTGTAATTGTAACTTGAAAGCTCTCTTGACTCTGTGCTCTGTGAATTCCTGTCATAACTTCCTGGAAATAAATTTTCCATACTAAACACACAAAGGAAGGGGATGTATGACTTTCTATGATGCTGATACTGAACATTTTAGGACTTTCTACAAGGTATACAGTTGTGTTCAGGCAGTACATGAAGATTGCCAAAATGGACACTTTTTAGTGGCGTATGCCTCTGAACCAGTGATGCACTGAAACATAAGAGGAGACTCTTCTGCTTCCTTATAAATGGGGAATAAACGGTCAGGGCACCTCTAGACAGGCACTGCTCTCCTCAGGTCTGAAGATGAGTCCACGACCCCCATCCAGGCTTTGGAGCTACAAAAGGAGAAAGGATGTGGCCAATCATGCCTTTAAAACAATTGCACATCACCAATTCTCAGAACTCACCATAGCAGAATTTAAACAATCTGCCAGTATAGCCTGTGTATTCACTTCATAATAAAGAATAAAGAAACTGCTACATATACACAGAAAAATATTATTCAGTCACAAACATATTGCAAATCTGAGGATGAGAATTGTGGCACACAAGTTAAGCCACAGGTTGGGACATCTGTGCAGATTAGCACTTCCATTCTACCTTGCTAATAGTGAACCTGAGAAGCAGGGGATAATGGCCCAAATATTTGGGTTCCTGCCACCCATATAAGAGACCCAGATGGAGTTCCAGTGTCTTGACTTTGGCCAGCCCCAGCCCATGATGTTATGGGCATTTGAGGAGAGAAATAGAAAATAAAAGCTCACTCTCTTGCTCTCTCTCTCTCTCTCTCTCTCTCTCTCTCTCTCTATCTCCCTTTCTCTCTCCTTTCTCTGATACTCTGATTTTCAAGTAAACCAACTTTCTTTTAAAAATGGTCTAATCTTGCCATTTGTCACAACATATAAAGAGCTGTAGGTTATTATGTTAAGTGAAATAAGTCAGGTACCGAAAGGTAAGTACTGAACCTTGTTTCTCACATGTTGATTCTGAAAAACTCAACCTCATAGAACTTGAGAGTGAAGTGACCATTTCCCAAAGCCAGGATGGGTGGAGGGAGGGAGTGGTGGGGAAAGGCTGCTTCATAAATATGAAATTAGAGTTTGCTTCTGGGTTTCAGCACCAAAAAATAAAAGAAATAAAGAAATTAGAGTTAGGTAGGAGGAGTAAGTTCATAAGTTCTTGTGTTTTACTGCATAGTAAAATACCTATAGATAGCAATGATCTACTGTAAATGTGTTTTTTAAAGCTTGAAGTAAGAATTTTGAATATTCCCACCAAAAGAAATTATAAATATTTGAGGAGATAAATATGTTTACTCTGATTTTAATATTATACAATGTAAACAGGTATTGATACATTGGTTGATATCCTACAACTTGTAGGATTTTTATGTATCAATGATAAATAAATCTGAATATGAACAATTTATTTTTATATAGGTCATCAAAAAGCATGGAATCAAACATGACATAAACACTGAAGAAGCCCAAGTTTGTAATACGCATAATATGAATATAGTAGATGGAGAAAGAGCAGAATCCTAATCATATTGCAACTAACCATTCTCAAAACTGAAGGATATGATTTTGTTAAAGTGAAGATAGCTTTTCTGCACCATCAAAGGTCAAACCTAAACATGCAGATAATGGAACATTAGTAACGTTTCCTGGGAGTGATTAATAAGATAATTGGTTGCTTTCAAGACTAGTTTTTGGAATGAAATTAAAGATAAATGAGACTTTAATGTTTTGACATTTCATCCTATTGAACAATGGGTGGAATCACATGAGTTTAGATGATGCTTCCTACTAATAAAATCATCTCCATGGATCGTACTCAGGATTATACTTCATGGATTACGTAGCCTGTAACTGAAGCAAATATCACCACAGAATTAAACTTGCTTATTCAACTGGAGCAATTTCCACATTTTATCCATGATCTTTTTGAAAACCACACGGAGAAAACTAGTGCAGAAGCAACACGATGTAAAAATTCATGGCATTATTTTAAACATAAAAGATTATAAATAAAGAACAAACTGCATTAAAGAATAAAAATGTGGATCAACCCTGTATTTATTATTTTTGTTGTCTGAATCATTGACTAGAAAGAGTTTAATCATGCATGATTTAACTTTCAACAAACAATCATAACAATGAAGATTGACGGATAATCTATTAGTATTTGGCAACAATGTTTACTATGATAAAAAAAACTTTTCTTGGATCCTAAATTACCTTCTGCTAAGTCTATCTGGTCTCCTAAGTGGGTTTTTCTATCAGCAAAGATTGTTCTATGAAAACTAATTGCCCCTATTATCATGTCATTAATGATTGGGCAAACATTTATTGAAGCATATCACACATGAAACAATATTCACAACTTAAATGAGGGCTTCAACAATTAAAAGAACACCAGGTATCCTGGAAGGGCTCATTTTTTATTTATGGACATAAATAGGCAAGCAACAGCAGGTTCAATGTGATGTGATGAGTGGTTTGATCAAAACAAATACAGAGCTAAGGAGTGGTAAGTAAGCTTGAATAGTCAAGAACTATTGCAAGATAAGTAACTCAATATGTGTCTTGACAGAGAAGTCTTTGCTGATTAAACAAATTGAAAATAGCATTCTGTGTAGGAATACTACTAAGAAAAACAAATGTTCATATATTTCCTGAATGGAGTTGAGCTCCTTTCTGTAAAGTATACAATCTGGAGAGACAAATGAGAGTAGGTCAATCAAACCAACACAGGCATTGAATGTCCTATATTTTTATTTTTTTCTAATTCTAAAAAAATCAGAGTTTAGCACCTACAATGAGGTTTGATTTTTTTTCACTAGTCTATTCAGTGAGAAAGACAGAGAGAGAGAGAGAAAGAAAAGAGAGAGAGAGAGAGACTCCTGTCTGCTCACTGCTGGGTCAAGTTGAAACTGGAAACCAGGAAATCAGCTTTGCTCTCCCACATGGAAGACCACTTGCCATCACCACTGACTCCCAGCATGCACATTAGTAGGAAGCAGGAGTCTTTAGACAGTGCCAGGGTCTTAACGCTGACATTACGAAATGGGATGAGGGTGTTCCAAGTAGTGTGCTGATAATCACTGTGCCAAATGCCTGCTCTGCTTTTATGATTACTGTAATGCTTGTTATGCTTTTAGTTCAGAAACAGGTAGTTTCTTGTGTGCTGTAACCGTGAACTTGGATAACCTTTCACATTAGAGTCACCCAGGGGAGATATTTTCATTGCATATTTCCTAATTCTCTTTTAGAAACTTCGATTACATAGGTCTGGATTGGTGCCAGTTTCTCTATGTTTATCACAGCTAATTTTTATGCAACTTGACAGCAAATCCCTACTTGACAATTGTTGGTTTTTGATGTTTATCTGGAATGTACTGCATTATATCACATAATCGTTAAACAAATTGAGGGGTGGAGTGGTAGAGTGTTAATTAAACATGTTTGAATATATCTCTATTCTTTCTCAATATGTAACTTGATTTTGATTGGAACTGTCAGAGAGAAAAAAGGTCAAGTAGGCAATAAATATAAGAAAAAAAGCAAACTATTTTCTATTAAACAGAGAAGAGACAAACAGTGCATATTTTTGTATATAATTTGCTTGTTGATAATTTTTAAATAAGTGTATAAATTATAAACAAAGTGTAAGTGTTTTTTTTTTTTTTTGACAGACAGAGTGGACAGTGAGAGAGAGACAGAGAGAAAGGTCTTCCTTTGCCGTTGGTTCCCCCTTCAATGGCCGCCGCGGCCGGCGCGCTGTGGCCAGCGCACCCCACTGATCCGAAGGCAGGAGCCAGGTGCTTCTCCTGGTCTCCCATGCAGGTGCAGGGCCCAAGCACTTGGGCCATCCTCCACTGCACTCCTGGGCCATAGCAGAGAACTGGCCTGGAAGAGAGGCAACCGGGACAGAATCTGGCGCCCCGACCGGGACTAGAACCCAGTGTGCCAGCGCCGCTAGGTGGAGGATTAGCCTGTTGAGCCACAGTGCCGGCAGTGTAAGTGTTATTTTTAAAGAGCCAGTAATAACAGGTTTTCACATAAAGTAGTGTCAACATGAATTCAATAGGAAACAAGAATTTTCTATGTTGTTGCATAATATTACATAGGCAAGAAAAAAGCCATGCTTCTAGAAGAACAACTTGAATCCTTTTGAATTATCTTATCTCTTACCTAAATGAAAAGAAAATGTCTAAAAATCACATAGGTTGAACATAAAGTATTTTCTTTTGGGTAACTTCTTTGGAACTTCATATATGCATCCACACATACAATTGCAAGAATTTACACCAGTTTGTGTTTTTTCTGTTACACTATTATGTATATAATTACCAGAAATTGTGAAGGAAGATTTGAAGTTCCCCATTCACTGTCTTTTTTATTAGGATCTTTTATTAGGACTTTCTTAGTCTTTTGGCTGTTTCTCTGTTGTTTCCTTAGATCGTATTTTTAAAACTCATCCCAATTTTAAAGCCATAGAACCCTCTGTGTACTTGAATGCCAACAAATTGGCAGATATGTATGTGTGAGAGGCTTTGTGTGAGAGAGAGCTGAGAAAATTACTCTTTGGTATTGCACTGGTTTGTGCATCCTAGGATATTTCTAGAATTGTAATTTATTTAAACTCTTTATTTATATTCCTCTATGTTTACTAAAATACTTTCAACTAGCCATCAAATTTAAATCATCTTGGATTTCATCTATTTTTGCATCTGAATTTTGCAAACATACTGCTAACATATTATGCTTTTCACTTATCATTCCTAGATATCCATCCCATTGAAAATAGCGTTACTTTGTTAGTATAAAGATAAAAATAAAAGATAATAAAAAATTAGACAGTTTTCTATTCAGCGATGTATATTTGATTTTCTACTATTACTCATAAATGAAATTTTGCCTGTATATAAGATTTATTTATTGATTATTTTGCTTTTTTTAACTTTTATTTAATGAATATAAATTTCCAAAGTACAGCTTATGGATTACAATGGCTTCCCCACCCATAACTTCCCTCCCACCCGCAACCCTCCCCTTTCCCTTCCCCTCTCCCCTTCCATTCACATCAAGATTCACTTTCAATTCTCTTTATATACAGAAGATCAGTTTAGCATATATTAAGTAAAGATTTCAACAGTTTGCACCCACATAGAAACACAAAGTGAAAAATACTGTTTGAGTACTAGTTGTAGCATTAAATCACACTGTACCACACATTAAGGACAGAGATCCTACATGAGGAGTAAGTGCACAGTGACTCCTGTTGTTGACTTAACAAATTGACACTCCTGTTTATGGCATCAGTAATCACCCTAGGCTCTTGTCATGAGTTGCCAAGGCATGAGAAGATAAGAATAGCAAAGAGGGTAAAAGAAGAAGGAATGGATATAGAACATGAACCACTGTCCTGAACATTAATCTGTGACTTTCTCAGGTGTGACAGTAGCTATGTCACAGAAGCCACAAATACTCTGTTATTCCCAGTAAAATAAGATGATAATAATCACTGTTGTACTCAATTATTGAAAAGAAGCATCTAATCTATAAAACTAATACATAAAAAAGTGACACAGAGGAAGAACATTATTAAAGATGTTATGCCTCAGTTTTCTTTTATTCCTTAGAAAGACTAACCTTTCTTTTAAATTTTTTATTTTTAAATATCACAAATAATATAGAAAAGTACAAAGAAAGATTCCATGAGCATTCATAAATATAACAATTTTTAGCATGTTGCTATATTTGCTTCATATGTAACCATATGCATACATGCATATTATTTTTCAAAGAGATAGGTATATTAATATTACATAATGTGGAATTCATGAAAAAAATCATAAAACTTGGGAGAGAAAGTTTTTTGGTTAAGGGGTACAATTCAGTGTAGACATTTTTATATATCTATACCAAATAGTATTTCATTCACACAATTTTTACTATATATACATATATATATATATATATATATATATATCACTGACACTTTATAATACACTGATCAGTTTATAGCACTTACCAACAGTTACCACAAACAGGTATTTCAGGTCAATCCTAGTTCTCCTTTTTTAGCTTATCTTTTCTCTGCATACATCATTTAGGCTTTTCTGACCCATTGTCTTGTACTTGGAACCCCATCATCTGCATCTGTGATATTCCCACACTTGATCTTAGCCAAAAAGCTGAGAAGGAATCTCTGACATTCCTTAAACCCTCATGTTGACTCCAAAATGGACACCTGACATCAAGATACATTAATATGTGTATACAGTGAGACATTGACACTGAACTTGTATATACTTGGTTTTGTAAAACCATTGTTGACCTAAGTAAATATATCCTATTCATTTGGCTGGCAGCTGAATTAAAGTCAAATTTGATGTTCAACTATCGCACATATGCTGCCCTCTATTACAGTAGTACCAATATGGAAGACATCCTCAGAAATCTGAAAATAGACCTACCATGTTACCCAGCCATGAATTCCTGGGAATTTACCCAAATGAAATTAAATCAGCATATGAAAGAGTTATTTGTACCTTCATGTTTATTGCAGCTCAATTCACAAGAGCTAAGATATGCAATCTACCCAGTTGACCATCAACCAATGACTGGATAAAGAAAATGGGATATATATACACCATGGAATACTACTCAGCCATTAAAAAGAGTTAAATCCTGTATTTTGCAACAAAATGTATGCAACTTGGAACGATTATGCTTACTGAAATAAGCCAGTCCCAAAAATACAGATATCATATGTTTTCCTTTACTTGTGGTAATTAATATACAGAACACAAAAATATAATTTATATGAGTAAAATTGACATTTTGAGATTTGACTGTTGTTTACAATCCTTGTCTATACTCTTGAACAACAATGATTTTTATACTTACTATTTGTTTGTTTATTCAGTGGAAGATCAAGCTTGTGATTATGAAATAAAGTATGTCATTGTAAAAACTGAAAGAAAAAATAAGAAAGGAAGGAGGGAGGGTGAGATCATAAGCAGTAGCAAGGGTAGTGAAAGAACTATCACTATGCTCTTAAATCTGTATATATGAAATACATGAAGTTTGTTCACCTTATATAAGGAACAAATTTTTAAAAATATAATTGTAAACCCTCACTTGTATTTCTCATGTTCTAATTGTATTTTTTTGTTCTAAAGCTGATAGATAATCTAAGGCTTCTGAAGTCATTCATGGGATGAATTAGCATTAGTCTACTACAATAATTGTGGTACACAGTTTTTAATACTATGTTTAATGTATATTTGGGTTGAGGTCTAAAATAAAGATACATATCACCTTAAATAATAGATATAATATATATAGATATATAATACATATAATATATAATAGATATAATTATATGTTTATATATAATTATATATTATATAATGCAATATATATTTATATATAATTATATATATAAAGATATAATAGATATAGTGATTTTCTTTTCAAAATATCAACATAGGCATATTTCACAGGCTCATTTTAGGCATGGTTAGGTGAAAATAATCCAAGAAAATATATAAAAACCAATTACTGGGGTTAGTAAGTGTGTTCATCAAGATTATGAGATACAAAACTTACACACAAATAACTGCTCTTCTATTGATGAACAATTAATTTTTAGAAATTAAAAGTGCAAAAAAATCCCAGTTTTAACAACCTGAAAAATGAAATACCTAAGGAAAAATCTAATAATAATTAAGACATTTATTCTGGAAATTAAAAAATTATTGCTGAGAGAAATTAAAGAAAGAATAAATTAATACAATAATTTACATTGCTTATATAGCAGAACATTTAATATCTTTAAAACATATATTCTCCTAACATTTATCTGTAGATTCAACACCATCCTACTCAATGTCTTGAAATAGTTCCTATGAAGAATTTCACAATATTTAAATACAAAGCATGTAAGATGCACCCCCTACCCTGGATAAGGAATAACAAAAGGGTAAAGTGAGCTATCACTATAAGATTTTGAGAATTATTTTTAAAGTCACAGTAATCAAGATAGCATCAGACAATAAAGAACTTAATGCAAAGAATAGAGTGGCTAAAATATATTCATCCATACACAAACACATGACTTAGAAAGATCTGAAATAATTCAAGATAAAAGAATGGGCTTTGAAATAATTGATGCAGGAAATATTGCTTATCCATACATAAACACACTAAATTATCATTGGATTTAGAAGATTGCAGAAAATGGATCATGGTCTCAAATGGGAAACCAAAATTTTGAAAATTTTTGAGAAGAACATGAGTAGCTTTATGCCTTCCTCATTTAAGCAAAGATTGCTTAGATATGATAAACAAAGTATGCATAAAAGAAAGAAATAGACCACTTGTACCCTCATCAAATTAAAAATTTCTGGTTTTCAAAAGACATTGTTAAGAGAATATAAAACAAACCGCAGATCAAGAGAAAAAGTTGGAAAATAATATATATTACAAATGACTCATTATAATATGCAAATCACCTTAAAAAAACAAAAATAAGAACAAGCATAACTTAATTAAATAATGGGCAAAAGGCTTGAACAGACACTACACATAATGAATGGATGGAAAGCAATACAAAATGGTACTCAGTATCATTCATCATCTGAGAAATGCAAAGTAAAACCATAAAAAAAACCACTACACCTGCATCCAAACGTTTAAAATTGCAACAAGATGGGGGAATCTGGAAAACATTATGCTGAGTGAATTAAGCCAGTCCCAAAGGGACAAATATCATATGTTCTCCCTGATCGGTGACAACTAACTGAGCGGCAAAGGGGAAACCTGTTGAAGTGAAATGGACACTATGAGAAACAGTGACTTGATCAGCTCTTGTCCTGACGGTTGATGTACAATGTAATACTTTATCCATTTTAGTATTTTTTCTTTGTTTTGTTCTAGTACTGTTGGTTGAACTCTGTAATTAACACACAATTATTCTTAGGTGTTTAAATTTTAACTGAAAAGTGATCCCTGTTAAATATAACAGTGGGAATAAGAGAGGGAGGAGATGCACAATTTGGGACATGCTCAATCGGACTTGCCCCAAATGGTGGAGTTAGAATCGTGCCAGGGGATTCCAATACAATCCCATCAAGGTGGCATGTACCAATGCCATCTCACTAGTCCAAGTGATCAATTTCAGTTCACAATTGATCACACTGATAGGTCTAAGAGTCAAAGGGATCACACAAACAAGACTAGTGTCTGCTAATACTAACTGATAGAATCAAAAAGGGAGAGAATGATCCAACATGGGAAGCGAGATACACAGCAGACTCATAGAATGGCAGATGTCCTAAAAAGCACTCTGGCCTCAGAATCAGCCCTTAAGGCATTTGGATATGGCTGAAGAGCCCATGAGAGTATTTTAGGCATGGAAAGCTAAGACACTTTGGAAAAAAAAAAAGAAGAAGAAAACCTAAATAAAAGATCTCCGCGAGTGAGATCCCAGTGGAAAGAATGGGTCATCAAAGAAGGAGGTACCTTTCTCTGAAGGGAGGAGAGAACTTCCACTTTGACTATGACCCTGTCAGAATAAGATCGAACTCGGCGAACTCAAAAGGCTTTCATAGCCTTGGCAACTCATGACTAGAGCCTAGGGAGATTACTGACACCATAAACAAGAGTGTCAAATTGTTAAGTCAACAACAGGAGTCACTGTGTACTTACTCCTCATGTGGGACCTGTCCTTAATGTGTTGTCCAATGTGAAGTAATGCTATAACTAGTACTGAAACAGTATTTTACACTTTGTGTTTCTGTGTGGGTGCAAACTGATGAAATCTTTACTTAATATATACTAAATCGATCTTCTGTATATAAAGAGAATTGAAAGTGAATCTTGATGTGAATGGAATGGGAGAGGGAGTGGGGATGGGAGGGGTGCGAGTGGGAGGGAAATTATGGGGGGAAAGCCATTGTAATCCATAAACTGTACTTTGGAAATTTATATTTACTAAATTTAAAAAGAGAGAAAAAAATTTCACCATTACCTATTCAATATTTCATCAGATTGTAAACACTGTTGGTTTATAACAAAAATTTTGAGGTTAAATTTTTTTTCACATCACATATTTGTGTCTTTATTTTACTTCCCTCTTGCATTAGTGTTTGTGTGGTGCCTAAATTGTAACTTAGGATCATCATTGAGCTATTTCCTGATAAACATTATGTAATTTTTAAAGATAATGACTCTTTATTTTTATTTATTTATTTATTTTTACTTATTTTACAAGCAAAGTTAGACAGTGAGAGAGAGAGAGAGACAGAGAGAAAGGTGTTCCTTCCGTTGGTTCACCCCCCAAATGGCCGCTACAGCCGACATGCTGTACCAATCCGAAGCCAGGAGCCAGGTGCTTCTCCTGGTCTCCAATGCAGGTGCAGGGCCCAAGCACTTGGGCCATCCTCCACTGCCTTCCTGGGCCTCAGCAGAGAGCTGGACTGGAAGAGGAGCAGCCGGGAGGAGAACCCAGCACCCATATGGGATGCCGTGCCGCAGGCAGAGGATTAACCAAGTGAGCCATGACGCCGACCTCTATGTAATTTAAATTATTAGAAATACAGATGTCCTACTCTTTAACTGTAGTTTTATTAGAATAATATATCTGACTTGACCTTGGAGGGCTTTTCATCCCATATATTAATTGAATTTTATTTCTTAATTTTTGAATTAGTTTTTAGTACTTCAGTTTCTGGTTACATTGGTCTAATGAACCCTCTTTTTCTTTTGATTATATTGCTATTTGTTATGATTATTTCTGCTTCTATAAATTTTCATATCAGAATCTTGAAGCAGTTTCTAAATTTTAAAACAAAAGCATGGTTTTTAAATAAACATTCCTGGAGCCAAGTGCCATGACTCACTTGGTTAATCCTCCACTTGCAGCGCCAGCATCCCATATGGGCTCCGGGTTCTAGTCCTGGCTGCTCCTCTTCCAGTCCAGCTCTCTGCTGTGGCCCGGGAGGGCAGTGGAGGATGGCCCAAGTGCTTGGGCCCTGCACCCCATGGGAGACCAGGAGGAGGTGCCTAGCTCCTGGCTTCGGATCGGCGCAGCGCCAGCCATAGCTGCCATTTGGGGAGTGAACCAACGGAAGGAAAACCTTTCTGTCTCTCTCTCTCACTGTCTATAACTCTACCTGTCAACTAAAAAAATAAATAAAAATTAAATAAATATTCCTGGAAATTTGCAGGACATGTTAATACTATGTGGATCCAGATCTTCATTTAAAAAATAGTAACAAGAGAATGTTTTTGTTTTTGTTTTTTTTGCTTCTATAATTTTTAAATAAGCATTGCTTTTCTTGATAGAAGGCAAATATTTGATTTTCAACTTAAATGTGGTTATGCTAAAAGGAAATTCATTTACTATAAGTTAGGTAAACCTCAGATAATGAAAAATAATTTAAGAAAAATAAGGCTTGGACCCAGAAAGACAAATATGGTATACTCTCCCTTATATGTGGTAAAAAGTTAAGAAACATACAAAAAAAGAAGAAAAAGAATGAAATGTCAGTGTGTATCAGTATTGCAGCAAAAATGGTTTTGTAAAACTTTGTTTTATATCTTTGTGAAACCAATGATTAAGAATGTTATATTAGGGTCTGATGTTGTGGCATAGAGGGTAAAGCCGTTGTGCCAGCATTCCATATGGCTGCCAGTTCAAGTCCTGGCTGCTCCACTTCCAACCCAGCTCCCAGCTAGTGAACTGGGAAAAATAGCTGGAGGATGACCCAAGTACTTGTTTCCCTGCACCCATATGGGAGATTGAATGAAACTCTTGGCTCCTGGCTTTGGTATGGCCCATCCCTGGCCATTGTGACCATCATGGATTGAACCAATGGATGGAAGATCTTTCTCTCTTTTTCTGTGTCTCTCCCTTTCTCTGTGACTCTGATTTTCAAATAAATGAATAATTCCTTTAAAAATGTTTCCAACTATAGTTTTAATGATCTTGATTACTTTATAATTTATATAGGTGAAATGGTCATTTTCCCATTCAGTTATTGTTTATGGCCATGTCTATATTCCCACTAAACTAGTGTCTTTTGGCTTTTTACTTGTTTAACTTCTTATTTAGCAAAGTATTAAGCCTTTTAGTGTAATGTAAGTTTAAAATATGTTATCTCAAAAACTAAAAACCAAAAAAAAAGGGGGGAGAAGGAAAGAGGATAGGAGGGAGAGAAGGGATGAGAGGGACTATCATATGTTCTTAGAATTGTATCTACTAAACACATTGAATCTGCTAGAAACTAATTAAAAATTAAAATGAAAAAAGAAAAAGAAGGCTTTTACATAATTTGTCAGGGAAGGCAGTGCCGGGGGAAACATATTCTCTTCCATCTGGACTAACACACGTAGATGGACAAAGGCCAGACTAGGAGGAAATGGATAAAGATAGTGTGAAATGGTGTTTTATAAACCTAAATAACTTTTTGATTCTTATATTAAATGTGTGAGCACACGTGAACAGCATAAAAATGAATTTCCCACACACACTTTTGGAGGATACTGTGGGACACGAACAGGCAGAGAGGGTATAATGTAAAAGATAAAATGCCTTGGAGCGGGCAGGCCTTGGCGGCGAGAACACGGCTGTGTGTGTGTGACAGCTGGGTCAGAGCCCCTCTGGGCAAGTGTACGTTCGGATGCTGGTGACACAGACATAGACATGTGTACACGGGTTTATATTACACAAGCTAGCATTTTTCTTGTACTGGAAATCAAATTTGCTTTGTAATAGTTTGTACATTTTGCCTCTGACAGCAAACATTACAAATAAACAGGAAATGAACAAGCAATAAAATAAAATACTCACTATAGTAAAGGTGCATTGAAAATGTTCAGATAAAAATGGAACCAACTGTAAAAATATTTCTTTAAGTTTAAAGAATGTAAGCTTACGGTAACTTCCTTATTACTGTAAACACTTCACTTTCCATTGTATCAAATGAAGGTTATTTGACAGAACTTCTAATTAAAATATAAATTTCCCAATATATGGATTTCATTGTGTTTTAAATAGTGAAAAGCCATTGGTGTCTGTGTTACAGGTGAATATTAAGCAAAGGAACATTGGCAAGGGCGCCTCCCACATCATATCAGATCATGCAAAGGATGACACAGCCGTCACAGACACCAAGGTTGCTATGACTTGGCCACAGTTCTCATGACAGTGTCATCTATAAACTATTAATAAGCTGGGGGCTTAGATAATATTTTCCACCAGCATTCATATCTTTTCATATGAAAAACAGATAAGGGAGGAAGAGTGAAGCGAAAGCACTATTCTTAGAGAATTTAGCTACTGAAATCTGAAGCACATTAGAAAACTATAGTACTCTGGTCATTTTTTCTTTCTTTTTACAAAATACTTAGCTATTCATTTGAAAGACAGAGAGAGCTTGGAGAAAAAGAGAAGAAACGTGTATTCAGGTGTCGCTCCCCGTCTTCATGGAGGAACGACACAGGACCCTGCGCTGTTCTTTTGTCTGCTCGGCCCTTCCCGGGTTTGCTGCTGGTTCTTCCCGGGTTGGCTACCGACCCTTCCACCTCCGTGGAAGGGCGGTTCCCCCTGCCACTTTCCCCACTTCCGCGGGGGAGCGGCACACCGCCGGCCGGCTCTCTCGGGGGCTGCACAGGTGTTCCTTCAGATAGATGTTCCTGGTGCATGTTGTCTCTCTCCTCCTTTATAGTCCTCTTCCACCAATCCCAACTCTGCTACCCACACGCCGAGTACGCTGCTCTCCTCCAATCAGGAGCAGGTCCTACAGTTTATTGGTTGAACTGGAGGCAACTGTGTAGAAGCTGTTTGCTCCTCTCCCAGCGCCATATTGTGGGAGAGCAGATGCATAGAATAAGTCTTAATTCCAGTAACTTAGTCTAGTCCGAGTTGCTCCCAGTTGCTCCCCACATTCAGGGATTAGCTCCCCAAAGGGCTGCAATACCCTAATGTGGGCCAGGATGAAGTCAAGCACTACAGCCTAGTCTCCCACATGATGGCAGAGACCCCCGTACTGCACTTGAGGTGTGTCCCTAGGCCTTTCCAGGCACTTCGTCAGGGAGCTGGATCCAAAGCAGAGGAGCAGAGCTCAAAGGAACACTATGATATAGGATGTCACCCTCATAACAGTGGTGTACCCACTGCTACACAATTCCAGCCCCTGGTTGCTGGGAGGTGTCATGGGTGGGGGCATGTGTAATCCAGAACTTTATAACTCGTGAAAATTAGCTATAAATTCAGAGAATGAAAGGAACCACAAGAGCAAGACCTAGAGGGTGTTTTTTTTTACAATGTACTTGGAAAATACTTAATATTCAATTATAAATCCTTTAAAATAATATTTAACTAGTAAATCTACACGATGATCAATGATGACAGTAAAGTCAAAATAATTTTATTTAAGGCAGTATATTTTAATAGAGGTGGATTATTATGTCCTTTTTTGTTTCAAGCTATTTCCAAATAGTGAAATATTCAAATAAATTAAACATATTCTCCTAGCTAAAATTTACATTTCATATGCCTTTTCAAGCTAGAATGTAATCTTAAGTTTGTCGTTACACATGCTCGGGCTGACTTGCCCCAATTGGTAGAGTTGGAAACATACCAGGGGATTCCAATTCAATCCCATCAAGGTGGCATCTGACAATGCCATCTCACTACTCCAAGTGATCAATTTCAGTTCACAATTGATCATAATGAAAGGACTAAGAGTCAAAGGGAGCACATAAACAAGTCTAGTATCTGCTAACACCAACCGATAGAATAAATAAAGGGGAGAGTGATCCAACATGGGAAGTGAGATACTCAGCAGACTCATAGAATGGCGGATGTCCTAAATAGCACTCTGGCCTCAGAATCAGCCCTAAAGGCACTCGGATCTGGCTGAAAAGCCCATGAGAGTATTTCAGGCATGGAAAGCCAAGACACTCTGGCAAAAAGATCTCTGTGAGTGAGATCCCAGTGGAAAGAACAGGTCTTCAAAGAGGGAGGTGCCTTTCTCTGAAGGGAGGAGAGAACCTCCACTTTGACTATGACCGTGTCTAAACAAGATAAGAGTCGGAGAACTCAAGGGGCTTCCATAGCCTTGGAAACTCATAACTGGTGCATAGGGAGATTACTGATGCCATAAACAGGAGTGTCAATTGGTAAAGTCAACAACAGGAGTCACTGTGCACTTACTCCTCATGTAGGATCTCGGTCCTTAACGTGCTGTACACTGAGGCTTAATGCTATAACGAGTACTCAAACAGTATATTTCACTTTGTGTTTCTATGGGGGTGCAAACGACTGAAATCTTTACTTAATGTATACTAAACTGATCTTCTGTAAAAAAAAAAAAAAGAAAAGAAAAAAGAAAGAAATTTTCAATTCCCAACTTGACTCTCACTGGGATTAAACATGACAATAGGTCTGATCTGATTTCATCATCATTTAAAAAAAATCATCTATTATTTTTCACTTTATGTTTCTGTGTGGGAGCAAACTGTTGAAATACTTACTTAAGGTATACTAAGCTGATCTTCTGTATATTAAGATAATCGAAAATGAATCTTGATGTGAATGGAAGGGGAGAGGGAGTGGGAAAGGGGAGGGTTGTTGGTGGGAGGGACGGTATGGGGGGGGAAGCCATTGTAACCCATGAGTCGTACTTTGGAAATTTATATTCATTAAATAAAAGATAAAAAAAAAAAAGTTTGTCGTTACATAATGCAGACCCTTGTAAAGAAAATATAACATACCCATATGTTCTTTTTTTTTTTTTTTTTTGACAGGCAGAGTGGACAGTGAGAGAGAGAGACAGAGAGAAAGGTCTTCCTTTGCCGTTGGTTCACCCTCCAATGGCCGCCATGGCCGGTGTGCTGCGGCCGGCGCACTGCACTGATCCGATGGCAGGAGCCAGGTACTTATCCTGGTCTCCCATGGGATGCAGGGCCCAAGCACTTGGGCCATCCTCCACTGCACTCGCTGGCCACAGCAGAGAGCTGGCCTGGAAGAGGGGCAACCGGGACAGAATCCGGCGCCCCGACCGGGACTAGAACCCGGTGTGCCGGCGCCACAAGGCAGAGGATTAGCCTAGTGAGCCGCGGCGCCGGCCACCCATATGTTCTTGAATCTTAATTTGAAAAGTAGGGGCTAATAAGCCTCAATACATATTTTATTGATTATTTGTATTTTGCCAGACGGAAGGGATGCATCTGGTTAATTGACTATGTATGGGTCTTTAAATTACCAGCTGAAATGAACAGTGGTATGGAGGACATTGGATTTATAGATAAAAAAAATCAGCTCTAAAGAAATTGACTTTCTGTTCTGATCTCAAAGCATGACATAGAACTTACATCATGTTGCCCATAAATCCAATGAGATATCTCATTCTCAAATCTTGGGGAATAATTTGAGTATGTTAAATAATATTTTCAAATTCTAAACATTTAATATAATTCTTTTAGAATTTTTTTTATTTGACAGGTAGAGTTAGCCAGTGAGAGGGAGAGACAGAGAGAAAGGTGTTCCTTCAGTTGGTTCACTCCCCAAATGGCCGCTACGGCCGGCACTGTGCCGATCCAAAGCCAGGAGCCAGGTGCTTCCTCCTGGTCTCCCACACAGGTGCAGGGCCCAAGCACTTGGGCCATCCTCCACTGCCCTCCCGGGCCACAGCAGAGAGCTGGACTGGAAGAGGAGCAACCTGGCCTAGAACCCGCGCCCATATGGGAGGCTGGCACCGCAAGCGGAGGATTAACCAAGTGAGCCACGGCGCCGGCCCTAGAATTTTAAAATAATGACATATGATTGACATTTGGCACAGTGGTTAAGATGCTGCTTGAGACACTAATATCTCATAGAGTGCCTGCTCTGAGCCCCAGCTCTGCCTCTGTATACTCTGTGATGCATCAAGTGATAAGTCTAGTACTCTGGTTCCTTCCACCCATGTGGGACACCCAGATTCAGTGCCTGGCTCTCTGGCTTTTGGGTCAGCCTGGCCAAGTCCCAGCTATTGCAGGTATTTGGGAAGTAAACCAGCAGATGGGGAAATCTCTGTGTATTTCTGTCTCTCTCTCTCTCTCTTCTGTCTTCCAAATAAAATGAAAATTTAAAAAAATAAAAATACTTCATAGTGTTAGAAACATGTTAATATCATTTTAAATAGTTTCTTTTTAAATATCTTACTAACAAAATACTCAATCATATTTTCTTCTGAAAAGTGAAAGCATTATGAGTAAGTTTAAATTCATTTTTATTCCCTGTTCCTTGTTTTGTCTTCTTCACCAAAAGTAACTTTTTCTATTTATAATAACTGAAGGCATGCAAACCTCTTATTTAGAAAAAAATACCATTTATTTTGGTCAGAAATCTGAAATTTGCAGTACTCAGATGAGATTCTTAAAAGCTAAGGAGTAAATTAATCTTCCAGCTGACCTGCTGGCTGTTGATCACGACTGTTGGCTGGGCTGAGAAGTTTGATCTGAATCTGAGACAAAATCCCTGAACTTTGCATCTGTGTGGACCCGGCTTGCTCAGGACATGACGGTTCACTTGCAAACTCATGTAACGTGAAAAAGACATGCAGGCAGAAGCATCATCTCCTCTTCTATCGGCCTTGGAATAACCCAGTATCCCCTCGTGTCATGTTGTCGTCATCAAGACAGTCGGAGAATCCCTCCCAGTGTCAAGGGAGTGAAAATGTAGTTTCCAGCTAAACATTCTGGAAGTTCATGAGCAGCCATGCCTATTACTGTGATCATGTTTAGAAAATGCATTCTGTCACAGTTCATTCTTTTGCCATGACCATTTGCATTTTGTCACATGCAAAATACAATCCTCCCTCTTTCATCCAGACTCTCGTTCAGTTGTGGTATCAGGTTAAGATTTGAAGGAAGGCCGGCGCCGCGGCTCACTAGGCTAATCCTCCGCCTAGCGGCGCCGGCACACCGGGTTCTAGTCCCGGTCGGGGCGCCGGATTCTGTCCCGGTTGCCCCTTTTCCAGGCCAGCCCTCTGCTGTGGCCAGGGAGTGCAGTGGAGGATGGCCCAGGTGCTTGGGCCCTGCACCCCATGGGAGACCAGGAAAAGCACCTGACTCCTGGCTCCTGCCATCGGATCAGCGCGGTGCGCCGGCCGCAGCGCGCCGGCCGCGGCGGCCATTGGAGGGTGAACCAACGGCAAAGGAAGACCTTTCTCTCTGTCTCTCTCTCTCACTGTCCACTCTGCCTGTAAAAAAAAAAAAAAAAGATTTGAAGGAAAATGGGATCAGGCCTGTATATATGTGAGGTTCCTTGTATATATTTCCCAAGCCAAAACACTAGGTAAATATTTTAACATAATTACGTTCAATATGAAATATCTATGTACATGGGATAGTTTAAATGCCCTACACATTGAATGCACACCAATGGGATAGGAAAGGTAAGCACTGGGGCTTTTTTCACCCAGAAACAGCAAGCAAAGGGCACCCATGAATCCCCAGCCCATTGCACTTGTAGCATCCAGTGGGCAAAATGCAGTGAACCTTGGAATCGTTTGGTGCCACTCTCTTCTTTGTTTTAGTTTGTTTCTGAGACACCGCCCATATAGTCCATGAAATCACCATGTATCCCTCTGTCCCAGCTGAATAGCATGTTCTCTCTGGGTCATCTGGGAATAACATTAAAATCAGTTAAAAGAAAAAACCTTAATACAGATATAGGGGCTCAATGAAATGAAGTAAATCAGCCTGTAGTACATAAAAACGTATGTGTGTCAAACATCAGCAAAAAGATACTAATTATAAAAGCAACACAATTGAAAATATATTAAACAAAAAGTTCATTAATAGTCCTGAAGGAAGAATGAACTTGTCAGAAATGAATCATAGAACTTGATAGTAGATAAAAAGAAATGGTAAATGTAGAACAATAGAAAGCAAAAAATAAGACTCAAGAACAGATGATGGTGCCATAAGCATAATATATGTGTGTACTGGAGTCCCAGAATTTGTGGAAGTGCAAAATAAGATGCATGTATTCAGATACGCCCAGTGTTTCTTCATTTAGTATGTGTATGTACACAATGTTCATATACTATCATATGTGCAAAGCATATAGCTGTTTCTCATTTACTCACATGGCATTATTTGTATATACACATTATATTTACATTGCAGAAAGAAATTCTAGGGAATCACTTTTTTCAGATTTGCCTAAAAAAATAAAAAGTTTCTAGCCAACAGGCTCTCAAATCAGAATTTAAGAAATTTTTACTTGAATGGCTTGTGATAAAAGGAAATAGGCTTAAAAATTATATTGTAGAATATGTCATGAATAATCTATGGAACTCAACGAAAAACCCATACTCAAATTTGTCATTTCTCTTCATTAATGATGACATGTATATTAAAGGAAAGTCTTGGTCATCAAAATGGACAGTATAAGGGGACAGTATGAAATAAATCAAACACACAAGAACTACTGAAGAATATCTACTATTTCTTACTACACTGGGAAGCATAAGAGAAAATAATATAAGGTTAGGAAATTAATTAATCAATACAGATCATTCAGAATATGAGGTGTCCTTTATGATCACCCTAATAAAATCTATGGTCTCTTTAAACAATAGGGCAATGTTTGATCCTGTAAAATGCTGAATTAAAAGGTCACTTAATTTTATGTATTTTCAATTGAAATTAATAATTGTGTATACTATGAGGTAAATGCAATGTTTTTATCTGTGTACACATTGTAGAAAGATTCAATCAAGTTTATTAATATATTAAAATTATGTCTTCTCAAAATATTTATTGGGTGTCATTTATGTGCATTGTACTGCTCTAGGCAGTAGAAATTCTACTGAATTCTTAGCAAAAGAAATTAAGCTAGGAATGAGCAATGTAAATGGGCAAGTTCTGTTTTATGTGAAATGTTGGAAAGCATAATAAAGAAACAAATAATCACAGGGGTTGCTGTAGTTTGATGTGATTGTGTTCCACAGATCCTTGTGTTGGAAGCTCAGTGGTCAGTGTGGCATATGGAGAGGCAGAGAGGGGTTTAAGAGGTGGACAGGTCATTATGACCATTGCCCTCAGAAGGAATTAAAGCAACTGTCCCAGAGATGCTTTAAAAGAGTGGGTTGTTTTAAAAAAGCGATCCTTGAGCCATCTATGTCTCTGACCTCCTGACTTGCCATGGGACCTTTCCTTCTCACTTGTTCCTACCATGTTGCCTTCTGTTGGGACAGGATGCAGCCAAGGGCGCCCTCACCAGAGCTAAGCCAATTCTGACACCATGCTCTTGATTCTCCAGAACTGGGAGGAAAGAGACCTCCTCCTGCAGATTTTAGCTAATGCTTCAGATTATATTTGTTTCCAAAGGGATAATTGGTCACTCACAAGAAATGAGATTCAGTTCAAGGTAGCCATGTTTTATATGAAATGAGACACATTAAACTGCACACATTGAAAGTGTCTATTTCATCTCCCGTATGTTCCATGAAATCACCACCACAGGCAAAAAATTGAACAGGTCTATCACCAGACACATTCTCATGTCCTTTCACAATCGCTCCTGTCACCCCACCACCACCAAGTCTCTACACATCCCCGCGCAGTCAGTCACTCTTCTGCTTTCAATCCCTGCAATTTTTTTCATGCAATTTTATAAAAATGTAATCATACCATAAGTATCATTTAAACTCTAGCTTACTTCACTCAGAATCTTTTCATCATTCATCTTGTATAGACCAGTTGTTCATTGCATTTTTTGTTGAGTGTGAGCATGCTACAGACTGTTTCGTCTTCTGTACATCCATGGCTGCTTGGGTTGTTTCCAAGTTGTGTCTATTGTACGTACAACTACTGTAAAATTTCTTGCAGCAGCACTTGTGCCTTTATTTCTTCTATGAAAATGCCAAGAAAATGATGTCTGTTGAGTTATATGGTAGGTATACATTTAAAATCATAAGGAACTGCCAAAATGTCTTTTACAAAGTGATAATACTATTTTACTTTCCACAAGCATTGTGTGAAATTTCCAGTTATTCCATGGATTGCGATTTGTGGCTGAGTGTCTCCAATAATCTGCAGGCATCCTCCAACCTTCTGGATTCCTTGTGTAATCCTCTATTTATTAGTGCAGGTAGAATTTACTGTATTCATTTACTCAATAGGATACAAAGTAATGTAACAAAAGAATGAGGAAAGACTCTGGCAATAGCTGATGATGGAATTGGGCCTTCGATTCAGCAATCTGCAAGCAACTGCACCCTCCAACACTACAGTAAGCTGGGGAGTGGATCCTTCATCAGCTGAGCCTTGCAGGAGATTCCAGCTCTGAACAACAGCAATTTAGTAAGAGACTCAGAAGCAGAGGACCCAGCCAAGAGATGCTGGATTCCTGTGCTACAGAGATCATAAGATAATGTAGGTGTGTATTTTAAGCTCTCAGATGTATGCTGACATTTCATCTTGTCATCTAGACGTTGTATCACTTCACATAGTTAAGAAAGATGAGTGAGTACAGGACAAGATACAAGGGTACTTCAAAGAGACTGTAGAAAATATAATTAAAAGAACAATTTTATTTTTATATAAAATACTTGAAATTCATGCATATGAAGTATCTTGAAAAAGTTAATGGAAAATATGCACTAGAAAATAAATATAAATATAAATATATTTCTATTTTGAATATCTTTCTAATTCTGGACCAAAATATACTTACCTTTTCTAACTATTTTTCCATGGTCCTCTTAAGTACCCTCTTATTTTGAAAGATCATGTACATACAACTTTTATTATAGTATTTGTCCAAATTGTTCAATACTTACTAGTTATTGTTATCTATTATTTTGATTAACTTATAAACTAAAATTCATGATAGATAGCAATGAATAGGAAAAATAGAATATGGGCTTTAGTATTCTGCAGAGTTTCTAATGTCCACTGTGGGTCTTGGTATATACTCCCTGTGAGTGGAGGTGACACCACTTCCCACAAGACTTGTGTCCTGTTTGCTAGGAAGTCTGGTTATATAGTTTGTCCAATTTTCAGTTGGGTGCTTTCTTAGCTTTAACAGATTTTTATACATTGTCTTCCAAAATTCATTGTCAGATACATTCTTAACAAATATTTTATCACACTCTAAAGCTTATGTATCCATTTTCTTAACAGTGTCTTTTGAAAACAAGATATTTTAGACTTAATGAAGTCTAATTTATCTAATCATAAATTTTTCATGAATCACCTTTTATGCTGCACTGACTCATTATTGATCTACAGTGCATGCTAAAATTAAGGATCAATTTCAAGACATCGATTGTCAGAAATCTCCCCTGACTCACTGAACTCAAGTCTTCCAATAAATATTCTTTATATATGTGTGCAAAATAGAAAATATTAGCAATTGGTATTGATTTGAATAAAAGAAAGGAATACACTGAATGATATAACAGCTTTTTTATATATTTTGTTCAAGTTTAGGCAAAATATATATTGCAAATAATATTGGATAAGTCTGAAACTGTTGTTTGTTGTTTGGGCTACAAAATGGATTGTAATATATGAATTCTGACCTAAAATTGTGACTCAAATATTTAGAAACATATGAGAGTGTTTATGTTGTAGGATCTAGTATCAGAATCTAATCCAAAGATAATAAGGTACAGATATTTACAAGTAAATTTTAGTGTGAAATAGACTATTTTTAACACAAAAATTGAAAATATTCCACCTTAGTTAATATTTTAAATGACAAATAATGTTTTCTATGATTAGATGTTATTCATAAATTTGATTTATTAAACTTTGTTCTAGGGAAAGAGGTTTTGAAATAGAAGATTTATTTTAAATAAACATAAAATAGAACGAATTACTAAGCTGAGAATATAATGTACTAAAATGCACAATTTTCTAACTTAAAACTGTAATGTTATTAAATTAAATTATTATTTTAATATTGAAGTTGATTTAAGGTAATATTTTTTTGACAGGCAGAGTTAGACACTGAGAGAGAGAGAGAGATAGGGAGAAAGGTCTTCCATCCGTTGCTTCACCCCCCACAAATGGCCGCCATGGCCGGTGCTGCACCGATCCAAAGCCAGAAGCCAGGTGCTTCCTCCTGGTCTCCCACACAGGTGCAGGGCCCAACTTGGGCCATCCTCCACTGCCCTCCCAGGCAACAGCAGAAAGCTGGACTGGAAGAGGAGCAGCCAGGACTAGAACCTGGCACCCTATGGGATGATGGCGCCACAAGCAGAGGGTATGGGGCTTGATTCAGACCTCATTGTGGCAGGGTTTTGGAGGGTGAACCAGCAGAGGAGAGACATCTCTCCATTTCTCTACCTATCTGTATCTTTGCCTCTCAAGTAAGTACAATTAAATATTTTTAAAGACTCTATTTTAGAGATTGACTACAAGGGATTTAAGTCTAAAGCAAACACGGAGTCAATGAATGATACAACAATAAAATAAGAGTGGTATGAAGAAGTGAACTAAAGCCATGACTCCTCAAAGTCCACAAAATTAATAGGAGTGAAAGAGAACTTTGAAGGAATGGTGGCTGCTTCACTTTGGCTGTGAAATAATGGGGAAATAGATACAGGCATCTCTGGAGGGTTGCTGGAGACACATATATTTTTGTCAATAACCATCAAATTTCTAAAGAATTCCTGAGTGGATTTTGTACCTAGCTAAGCAATGATTAAAGTTGTTGCCAGTGAGAACACTTTATACTCCTTTATTTCTTGTATAGTCTTTCAGAAAAAACTAAAACTTAGAGTTATCCCAGGCTGTGTTTGCTCACTGAAAACCCAGAATAATTCCAAGTCACTGATCTAGCCACTTAGTGAATTGTTATTAGAAAGTTTACAGAAATGGGGTTATCTAAGATCCTTGCCATGTGAGATTTGGACAAAGAGCAGGCTAAGTGGTTGTGATGCCAGACCACCGACCGGGACCAGCAGCGTGTGCCCTTGATCTGTTTAGGTAAAAGGCGCTCTGAACCTACAGATGGCTGCAAATCAACTGCATGGATGCATGGATGTCCAAGTACAGCCAGGAGACATCCAATTCTGACACTCCTGAAGATGCTTTATAATTAAAATAAAGCATTTTAAAATTGAGTGGTTTTTTATTCATAAGTGAGGGGATATATTCTTTAACTTGGAAACAGGAACTTTAAAAAATCCTTGGGGAAACAACTTGTAGTTATAATCTTCTAACAACATGAATACAACTACTCTACTGAGCTATTACCTTTGTGCGCCACTCTGCACTCCGTGCCAAGGACTTTATCTGCATTGTCTGGCCTAATCCACACAGACATCTCTGGAGTTATTCATTAGCATGATATTTCCTGATGACGAATCTGAAATGCAGAGCAGTTACACAGTGTTCAGTGGCACACAGTTATTAAATGGCAGGGCAGCCAGGGGACCCAGACAGGTTTGACCTCCAAGCTCATGCTCTCACCACCTCATTATCCTAACTTCATGCTTTATAAAGCATGACATGGGATGATGTATGCATTCCTTCAGCTGGCTAATTCAAAATTGTATGAGGTAGAGAGAGCTTCCTGGTATTGTCATCTTCTTACAGACAGTAAAATCAAGGTATAGAGATAACTAACAATACAATTCATATATCAAGCCACTTCAAGGAATTAAAGAAAAGTTTAAATTACTGGAATTTTTCTATTAGCTTTATGTAATTTTTGGAATGTTATAGACGGTGACTTATTTTAGAGTAAAAAACAAGTGACAACTGAATGGTTTAGAGCGATCTATCTATGTATCTATCTATCTATCATCATTCTGCCTTTCAAATAGATAAAATGAAAAAGTCAGTAGTTTTTAAATAAAAAAAAGACGTATAAGTCATTACTTAAGTGTTTGGTTTTTTGTTTTTTGTTTTTTTGACAGGCAGAGTGGACAGTGAGAGAGAGAGAGAGACAGAGAGAAAGGTCTTCCTTTTGCCATTGGTTCACCTTCCAATGGCCACCGCAGCCGGTGCACTGTGACTGGCGCACCGCGCTGATCCAAAGGCAGGAGCCAGGTGCTTATCCTGGTCTCCCATGGGGTGCAGGGCCCAAGCACTTGGGCCATCCTCCACTGCACTCCCGGGCCATAGCAGAGAGCTGGCCTGGAAAAGGGGCAACCGGGACAGAATCCGGCGCTCCGACCGGGACTAGAACCTGTGTGTCAGCCCGGAGGATTAGCCTAGTGAGCCACGGCACTGGCCCACTTAAGTGTTTATCATGTCTTAAACACATAGTAGGAAATGATGTCTTCACAGTATCATTTAACTTCATAGTAAAGTGGGTTTATCTCAAGTGTAATAAACAAATAATAAAAAATCAGGGCTTAGGTAATATCTCCAGCACTCCAGTTAATAATTTATGGGCCTATGGGAAAGCAGTAGAAGATGGCCCAATTCCTTGGGCCCCTGCACCCCTGTGGGAGGCCCAGAGGAGGCTCCTGGCTCCTGGCTCCTGGCTTCAGATCAGCTCAGCTCTGGCTGTTGCAGCCTTCTGGGGAGTGAAGCAGTGGATGGAAGACCTCTCTCTCTCTCGCTCTCTCTGTCTCTCTTTCTCTCTCTCTCTCTGCCTCTCCTGTCTCTGTATAACTGTGACTTTCAGTACAATAAATAAATCTTTAAAAAATAATAATTTATGAACCTAAATCAGGAAACTCAGCATAACCCAAATTTACCAAAGTATACTCAATGGAAAAAGAACATGACAGTACTAAAGAAATGCAATATAATGTAGCTCAGGAAGCTTGCGACTCAGCAATAACCAGACTAACTCATAAATTAATCTCCAATATCACCATTATCAGTTAACATGGAGAAACTAATTAATAGTACCTCACAAAAAGAGAGTGCCTGATAAATGAATTATGACTTTGGACTATTTTTTTTGACAGGCAGAGTGGACAGTGAGAGAGAGAGAGACAGAGAGAAAGGTCTTCCTTTTGCAGTTGGTTCATCCTCCAATGGCCGCCACAGCTGGCGTGCTGCTGCCTGCACACCGCGCTGATCCGATGGCAGGAGCCAGGTGCTTCTCCTGGTCTCCCATGGGGTGCAGGGCCCAAGCACTTGGGCCATCCTCCACTGCACTCCCTGGCCATAGCAGAGAGCTGGACTGGAAGAGGGGCAACCGGGGCAGAATCTGGCGCCCCGACCAGGACTAGAACCTGGTGTGCTGGCGCCGCTAGGCAGAGGATTAGCCTATTGAGCCATGGCGCCGGCCTGGACTATTTTAAATACTAAATAAATTAGTAAAGCAAAGTAGAATACAGATAGCTCCTAATACCAGAGATGACAATGGAATTACAGACTCGTTTGCTCCTCTTCTTACCAGTTTGCGTGTTATGCTTTAAGCAAAGTGATTTGAGTGGAAAGGATTGGATGATTTCCAGTAGGGTCTAGTTTGGAAAATTAGAATAAAATAGGAAACCAAACTTTGCTCTTAGAATGTATACTCCCACACTTCTTGTGTTCATATATATGTATATTATTTGACAGGTAGAGTTATAGACAGTGAGAGAGAGAGAGAGACAGACAGAGGGAAAGTTCTTCCTTCCATTGGTTCACTCCCCAAATGGCTGCTATGGCCGGCGCTGTGCCAATCCGAAGCCAGGAGCCAGGTGCTTCCTCCTGGTCTCCCATGTGGGTGCAGGGCCCAAGCACTTGGGCCATCCTCCACTGCCCTCCTGGGTCACAGCAGAGAGCTGGACTGGAAGAGGAGCAGCTGGGACTAGAACCCGGCACCCATATGGGATGCAGGTGGAGGATTAACCAAGTGAGCCATGGCGCCAGCCCCGTGTTCATATATTTGTATTGATTAATTTTTCAAAAACAAAAATATGCATATTGTGTAGTGTATTTGTGCTATTATTGTTTCCTCTACTTATCAGATTTGTTGAGAATCATGGAGAAACTTGCTGGAGTTTTTGAATTTTTGAACTTGTAAATAATGTGTGTTTATGTCTAAGTAACATATGTAACATGTATGTTTGCTTTATTTTTATTTTTGTAGGACCAGTATTTAATGAAACATTTCTACAAATGCATTTTATAAAAAATAAAGTTTAAAATAAGAATTTTTAATAAGAAGTTCATTTTTAATAAGAAGTTTTTAAAAAAAAGAATTATCCTATGACACTGTGAATCTAAAGGCCATACCTTTTGCCTATGGCCTGGTATAGGTCAGAAAGAGTATAGTCAGCTAACCCGAGGTAAACATGAACATAAAAAGTGAAACGAGGAGGCCGGCACTGTGGCGTAGTAGGCTCAGCCTCTGCCTTTAGCGCCTGCATCCCACATGTTGCAGCTGCTCCTCTTCTGATCCCTCTCTCTTTTTATGGTCTGGGAAAGCAGTGTAGATTGTCCAATTACTTGGGCAACTGCACCTACATGGGAGACCCTGAAGAATTTCCTGGATCCTGGTTTTCAGATTGGCTCAGAGTGAACCAGCAGATGAAAAACCTTTCTCTCTGTCTCTCCCTCTCTCTGTCTGTAACTCTACCTCTCAAATAAATAAATAAGTCTTTAAAACAAAGTGAGCCTGTAGTTTTCTCATTCATAATCACAGCAAAACAATCAAAGTTTACTTAAACAGATGATGAATGTCACTGTTGCTTTACATTGTTCTGTTACTAGATCGGAGAAAAAGGAAGTATAAATGTAAAAACAAGGGAGTTATTATTTCATGTGCAAGAAGTTCATGCTGAAAAATTAACTACAAGAGCAATAAGCTGAAATAACTTTAGAAACAAGAAATTCAGAACTGTGGCTATATCAAAATTGAAGAAATATCTCAGAAATCATGAGAATTTCAATTAGCCTTTTTTTTTTTTTTTTTTTTTTTTTTTGGCTAGTCACATCTTTTTTCTCAGGGCGTGAGGGAAGAGAGTTACTAGCCTTTTGAAACCAAGGCTGTGAGACTTTCTCTCTCGTGGCCTCAGAATTGGCTGTTTTCAGCACAATAAAGATTAAATTTGCCACAAAATTTGAATGTGGCCTGTGGGCATTTTTTCCAGGATTTTACATGTTTCACATATGCCCGAAATGGTACAGACAAAACCTCTACCTGTTGAATATTTTACTTATTGACATCTACGGTTGCCAGTCAAGAATGGAGATGAAATCACCCATTGAACCATGTTGAATAGAATGATGTATGATGAATCTCAATACTGTCAATCATCTCTGGTCCCTCTGAGATAAATGAGCCACTTTGCCACATACACAGTCTTCCATGCCACTCCTTAGAGAGTGCAAAGCTCAGAACTGCTTGGGGACTTGGAGAAAAGTGAAAAAGGGAGGAAATAATGTGTCATCTCACTGCTTAAAATCACAAAATTAAAATGCAAAGAAAAAGAAGTGAAAAAAGCTTGCATGCTGCTTATATTATTTGGGGAATAATTACACAAGGGCACCAAGTGATTATTCCATGAGGGTATTTCAAAAAGTTTTGGGAGGTGGAATTAAGAGACTTATTTAATGGCAAAAATTTTGAAATCCATGCATTCAAGGATCTTCAAATGAGTATTACACAGAAGCTATGTATGCATTTCAAATTTTTTATCAAAATTAACATCTTTAAATTCCATATCCACTGTTTGAATTGTTGTCATACTATTACATTTTTTAGTTTTGAAAATTCTTCTATTTTAAAAAGATTGAATTGAATGATAAAGATCTCATAAAGAAAATGCATCCTTTCCAGGCAGCCTTTTTAGATGGCTACAGATACTGGAAGTCATGAATAACAGACAAAAGGGTAACATAAAGTTAAGGCTGAAAGTGTGATTGTGCAAGTTTGGGCTAAAGCCTTACAGAGATCAAAAGGACAAAGTGTGAAATCACAGAAAGAGTGCTTTTTTTGACAGGCAGAGTGGACAGTGAGAGAGAGAGACAGAGAGAAGAAGAAAGAGTGCTTTTTAAAGATAAGGATGTGCTCCACATATCTTCAGATCCAAAACAAAGGAATTCCAGGAAGCTTAAGGGCTGGAGCCAAAGATGGAGAAGGGGTTATCTTCAAAGATTTGTGGATGTGCCTTTTGTCTAATACAGTGAAAACCAGTAAAAGCCATGGAAGGCCCACAAGGTAGTTATAAGATTATACTGGCAGAAAAACTATTGGCTTTTATTGAAAAGGATCAATAGAGTACAAAACAAAAGGGGACTTCTGGGCACCCAGTATTTCACCAACAGGAAGCAGGCCTGTCAGATGCAGCTCAGGCACAGATACGTGCAACCTGTCGTGGAAAAGGAAATCTGAGAACAACTTACAGGGCAGAGTCCCGAGCCCAGAGAATGGAGCCAAAAATCCACGAAGGATCACTCTGAAGCCTTGAGACTTAGGAAGAACCATATGTTTTCCTAACTGTATGTCAGGACTGGTGTGGGCCAGTGATGCACCTTTCCTCCCAACCTCATCCTTTTTTAACAAAGCCGAGTGACCGCTATCCTGGATCCGTCTCTCTAATGCATGCTAGGAGCCTTGAGGAAAATAACTCTTTTCTCTTTGGTTTCTGAAGTCTATAGATGGAGAGGATGGAATTTATAGGATCAATTTTCAACAATATGCGTATCAGATTTAGGTCTTTTTTGGACAGTGAGCTGATGAGATGTTAAGATTTACATTTAGGTGATGCTACTTTGCGCTTGAGCTGATGAGGAGACTTGAAATTCTTTTGAGAAAGTAAATCTAGTTTGCAATTGGGAGGAATATGAAAATTTGGAATCCAGATTAAAAAATCTATAGTAGGAATTGTTAAGATTTCTTCTAAAATTTTCTCTCTTGTTGTACAAGGCTTGGAACATGATCTCTACTCTGGTGAGAGAAATGCAAATATGACTGCACATGAATTCCATGATTCATGAAGGCGGAGCCCCATGAATGGGATTTGTGCCCTGTGTAGAAGCCCAGAGGGCTCCTGCTTTCTTCTGTTGGGTGAGTGACAGTGAGACGATGCCCTTCACGACCTGGGGAGGAGACCATCACCAGACAGTGAGTTCCTAGGAGTTTTGATCATGGATTTTTCAGGCCCCAGAGCTGCGAAAAATAGACTTATGTTCATGAGAAATCCAGTCTTCAGTTTTCTGTCATCATAGCCCAAACAGATGATGACAGCTGGTTTCTCCATATTTTTACTCTGGCATGCCTTGTTGTGTTGGTTCTTTTTGAGCCTCCTTGGTTCTCTGAATGTATTCTCTTGTTTTGTTTGTTTAATTTATCTTTTGAAGATTCATAGCCATAATCTCTTCAAATCTTTCTGCAAAGAAATGTGCCTGGGAAAGCAGTGTTTGGGGCCCCTCTACCTAGGTGGGAGACCAGGAAGCTCCTGACTCTTGGCTTCAGCCAGGCCAAGACCTGGCCAATGTAGCCATCTGGGAAGTGAACCAGTGGGTAGAAGACCTCTCTTGCTATGTCTCCCTGTCTCTATAATTCTACCTTTTAAATAAAATAAATAAATAGGGGCCAGCACTGTGGCATAATGGGTAAAGCCGCTGCCTACAGTGCAGGAATCATATATGGGTGCTAGAGTCCCACTTCTGATCCAGCTCTCTGCTAAGGCCTGGGAAAGCAGTAGAAAATGGCTCAAGTCGCTGGCCTATAAAGGATATAAATATCAACATATTTAAATAGAATGCTTTTCTCAATTGCATTTACATGTTAGATACAATCGCTATCAGTATTCTTCCAGGATTTATTTTTAACTTTTATTTAATGAATATCAATTTCCAAAGTACAGAATATGGATTACAATGGCTTCCCCCCCATAATGTCCCTCCAACCCGCAACCCTTCCCTTATCCACTCCCTCTCCCCTTCCATTCACATAAAGATTCATTTTCGATTCTCTTTATATACAGAAGATCAGTTTAGCATACATTAAGTAAAGATTTCAACAGTTTGCTCCCACACAGAAACATAAAGTGTAAAATACTGTTTCAGTACTAGTTATAACATTAAATCTCAATGTACAGAACACTAAGGGCAAAGATCCTACATGAGGAGTAAGTGCACAGTGACTCCTGTTGCTGACTTAACAAATTGACACTCTTGTTTATGGTGTCAGTAATCACCGTAGGCTCTTGTCATAAGCAGCCAAGGCTATGGAAGCCCCCTGAGTTCACTGACTCTGATCATATTTAGACAAGGCCATGGTCAAAGTGGAAGTTCTCTCCTCCCTTCAGAGAAAGGTACCTCCTTCTTTGATGACCCATTCTTTCCACTGGAATCTCACTCACGGAGATCTTTCATTTAGGTTTTTTTTTTTTTCCCCAGAGTGTCTTGGCTTTCCATGCCTGAAATACTCTCATGGGCATTTCAGCTGGATCCGCATGCCTTAAGGGCTGATTCTGAGGCCAGAGTGCTGTTAGGACATTTGCCATTCTATGGGTCTGCTGTGTATCTCACTTCCCATGTTGGATCATTCTCTCCCTTTTTTATTCTATCAGCTAGTATTTGCAGACACTATTCTTGTTTATGTGATCCCTTTGGTTCTTAGTCCTATCATTATGATCAATTGTGAACAGAAATTGATCACTGGGACTAGTGAGATGGCATTGGTACATGCCACCTCGATGGGATTGAATTCGAATCCCCTGGTATGTTTCTAACTCCACCGTTTGAGGCAAGTCAGCTTGAGCATGTCCCGAATTGCACATCTCTTCCCTCTCTTATTCCCACTCTTATATTTAACAGCGATCACTTTTCAGTTAAGTTTCAGCACTTAAGAAGAATTGTGTATTGATTACAGTATTCAACCAAAAGTATTAAGTAGAACAAACAAAAAAATACTAAGAGGGATAACATATTTAGCTGCTCATCAACAGTCAGGGTGAAGGCTGATCAAGTCACCATTTCTCATAGTGTTCATTTCACTTTAACAGGTTTCCTTTTTGGTGCTCAGTTAGTTGACACCTATCAAGGAGAACAAGTGGTATTTGTCCCTTTAGGATTGGCTTATTTCACTCAAAATAATGTTTTCCAAATTCCTAATAGGGATCACTTTTCAGTTAAAATTTAAACACCTAAGAACAATTGTGTGTTAATTACAGAGTTCAATCAATGGTACTAGAACAAAAAAAAATACTAAAATGGATAAAGTATTACATTGTACATCAACCGTCAGGACAAGAGCTGATCAAGTCACTGTTTCTCACAGTGTCCGTTTCACTTCAACAAGTTTCCACTTTGGTGCTCAGTTAGTTGTCGCCAATCAGGGAGAACATATGATATTTGTCCCTTTGGGACTGACTTAATTCACTCAGCATGATGTGTTCCAGATTCCTCCATTTTGTTGCAAATGACTGGATTTCGTTGTTTTAGACTGCTGTATAGTATTCAATAGAGTACCCATGAGTCGTACTTTGGAAATTTATATTCATTAAATAAAAGAGAAAACAAAAACAAAAACAAAAAAACAAAAAAAAATAGAGTACATGTCCCATAATTTCTTTATCCAGTCTACTGTTGATGGGCATTTGGGTTGGTTCCAGGTCTTAGCTATTGTGAATTGAGCAGCAATAAACATTAATGTGCAGACTGCTTTTTTGTTTGCCAATTTAATTTCCTTTGGGTAGATTCCAAGGAGTGGGATGGCTGGGTTGTATGGTAGGGTTATACTCAGGTTTCTGAGGAATCTCCAGACTGACTTCCATAGTGGCTTGACCAGTTTGCATTCCCACCAACAGTGGGTTAGTGTCCCTTTTCCCCCACATCCTCGCCAGCATCTATTGTTGGTAGATTTCTGTATGTGAGCCATTCTAACCGGGGTGAGGTGAAACCTCATTGTGGTTTTGATTTACATTTCCCTGATTGCTAATGACCTTGAACATTTTTTCATGTGCCTGTTGGCCATTTGGATTTCCTCTTTTGAAAAATGTCTATTGAAGTCCTTGGCCCATCTCTTAAGTGGGTTGTTGGTTTTGTTTTTGTGGAGTTTCTTGATCTCTTTGTAGATTCTGGTTATTAACCCTTTATCTGTTGCATAGTTTGCAAATATTTTTTCCCATTCTGTCGGTTATACTCAGGTTTCTGAGGAATCTCCAAACTGACTTCCATCGTGGCTTAACCAGTGTGCATTCCCACCAACAGTGGGTTAGTGTCCCTTTTCCCCCACATCCTCGCCAGCATCTATTGTTGGTAGATTTCTGAATGTGAGCCATTCTAACTGGGGTGAGGTGGAACCTCATTGTGGTTTTGATTTGCATTTCCCTGATTACTAGTGATCTTGAACATTTTTTCATGTGTCTGTTGGCCATTTGGATTTCCTCTTTTGAAAAATGTCTATTGAGGTCCTTGGCCCATCTCTTAAGTGGGTTGTTTGTTTTGTTTTTGTGGAGTTTCTTGATCTCTTTGTAGATTCTGGTTATTAACCCTTTATCTGTTGCATAGTTTGCAAATATTTTTCCCCATTCTGTGGGTTTATTCACTTTCCTGACTGTTTCTTTTGCAGTACAGAAACTTCTCAATTTGATGCAATCCCAAATGTTAATTTTGGCTTTGACTGCCTGTGCTTCTGGGGTGTTTTCCAAGAAGTCATTGCTGGTACCCATATGTTGCAGGGTTTTTACAATGCTCTCTAATAATTTGATGGTGTCAGGTCGTAGATTTAAGTCTTTGATTCATGTTGAATGGATTTTTGTGTAAGGTGTCTCAGTGGAAATGCTTCCAACTTTTCCCCTTTCAATAGGATGTTGGCTGTGGGTTTTTCATAGATTGCTTTGATTGTATTGAGGAATGTTCCTTCCAAACCCAGTTTGCTTAGAGTTTTCATCATGAACGGGTGTTGTATTTTATCAAATGCTTTCTCGGAGTCTATTGAGATAATCATATGGTTTTTCTTCTGCAGTCTGTTAATGTGTTGTATCACATTGATTGATTTGCGAATGTTAACCATCCCTACATACCAGGGATAAATCCCACTTGGTCTGGGTGGATGATCTTTCTGATGTGTTGTTGCATTCTATTGGCGAGAATTTTATTGAGGATTTTTGCATCTATGTTCATCAGGGATATTGGTCTGTAATTCTCTTTCAATGCTGCATCTTTTTCCAGCTTAGGAATTAAGGTGATGCTGGCTTCATAAAAAGAATTTGGGAGGATTCCCTTTTTTTCGATTGTTCTGAATAGTTTGAGAAGAATTGGAGTCAGTTCTTCTTTAAATGTCTGGTAGAATTCAGCATTGAATCCATCTGGTCCTGGGCTTTTCTTTGTTGGGAGGGCCTTTATTACTGTTTCAATTTCTGTCTCAGTTATGGGTCTGTTTAGGTTTTCGATGTCTTCCTGGTTCAATTTAGGTAGGTTGCATGTGTCCAGGAATCTATCCATTTCTGATAGATTTTCCTGTTTGCTGGCATACAAGTCCTTGTAGTAATTTCTGATGATTCTTTTTATTTCTGTGGTGTGTGTTGTTACATTTCCTTTTTCATCTCTGATTTTATTGATTTGGGTCTTTTCTCTTCTCTTTTTAGTTAGTTGGGCCAATGGGGTGTCAATTTTGTTTATTTTTTCAAAAAAACAGCTCCTCGTTTGTCTGATTTTTTGTAATTTTTTTTTGATTCAATCCTGTTGATTTCTTCTCTGATTTTAATTATTTCTCTTCTCCTACTAGATTTGGGTATGGTTTGCTATAGGTTTTCTAGATCCTTGAGGTGAATTGAAAGCTCATCTATTTGGTGCCTTTCCAATTTCTTCATGTAGGCACCTATTGATATAAACTTTCCTCTTAACACTGCTTTTGCTGTATCCCATAAGTTTTGGTATCTTGTGCTGTTATCCTCATTTACTTCCAGAAAATTTTTGATTTCTCTTTAAATTTCTTCTATGACCCATTGTTCATTCAGGAGCATGTTGTTCACTCTCCATGGGTTTGCGTATGCTCTAGGGATTCCTGAGTTGCTAATTTCCAGCTTCATTCCGCTGTGGTCTGAGAAGCTGCATGGTATGATTCTAATTCTTTTGAATTTGCTGAGCCTTCCTTTATGGCCTAGTATGTGGTCAATCCTAGAGAAGGTTCCATGTACTGCTGAGAAGAATGTAAAATCTTTAGCTGTAGGATTTAGAGTTCTGTATATATCTGTTAGTTCCATTTGGGCTATAGTGTTGTTTAAATCTACTGTATCCTTGTTGATCTTCTGTCCTGTTGATCTGTCTATTTCTGAGAGTGGAGTATTGAAGTCCCCCAGTACTATTGTATTGGGGTCTAAGTCTCCCTTTAAGTCCCTTAACAAATTTTTTAGATAAACCGGTGCCCTGTAGTTAGGTGCATACACATTGATAATTGTTATATCTTCTTGTTGTATTGATCCCTTAATCATTATATAGTGTCCCTCTTTGTCTCTCTTAACAGTTTTTGTGGTAAAGTTCATGTTGTCCGATATTAAGATGGCTACGCCCGCTCTTTTTTCATTTCTGTTGGCATGGTATATCTTTTTCCAGCCTTTCACTTTCAGTCTGTATGGATCTTTGTTGGAAAGATGTGTTTCTTGTAAGCAGCAAATAGATGGGTTTTGTTCCTTAACCCAATCAGCCAATCTGTGTCTTTTAACTGGACAGTTCAGGCCATTAACGTTCAATGTGACTAATGATACGTGGTAACTTTGCCCTGCCATTTACCAAAGATATTTTCTAATACATGCTTGGAATTCCCTGTGATCTTTTGCTGTGAGGTTTCCTTCCTTTACCTCCTTTCATATTGATGACCGTGTTTCTGTGTTTCTGTGTGTAACACATCTTTAAGCATCTTTTGCAGGGCTGGACGAGTGGCGACAAATTCTTTCAATTTCTGTTTGCTATGAAAAGTCTTTATTTCACCTTCATTCACAAATGATAGCTTTGCAGGATATAATATTCTGGGCTGGCAGTTTTTCTCTCATAGTACCTGGGCTATATCTCGCCATTCCCTCCTAGCTTGTAGGGTTTCTGATGAGAAGTCAGCTGTGAGTCTAATTGGAGATCCTCTGAAAGTAATCTGATGTTTCTCTCTTGCACATTTTAGGATCTTTTCTTTATGTTTCACTGTGGAGAGTTTAATTACAACGTGTCGTGGTGAGGATCTCTTTTGGTTGTGTTTATTAGGGGTTCTGTGAGCTTTCTGTACTAGGATTTCTCTGTCCTTCTCCAAACCTGGGAAATTTTCTGCTAATATCTCACTAAAAAGGCCTTCTAATCCTTTCTCCCTCTCCATGCCTTCAGGAACTCCTAGAACCCGAATGTTGGGTTTTTTAATAGTATCCTGAAGATTCCTGACAATATGTTTTAGATTTCTAATTTCCTCTTCTTTTCTTTGGTCTGACTGTATCCTTTCCTGTTCTCTGTCTTCTAAGTCCAATATTCTCTCTTCTGCTTCACCCATTCTGTTTGTAAGGCTCTCTATTGTGTTTTTCATTTGATCTATTGAATTCTTCATTTCATTATGATTTCTCGTCACTATCACAGTTTCCTGTTGTACTAGTTGTTTTGTTTCATTTTGATTCCTCCTTAATATTTCATTTTCACGAGAGAGATTTTCTATCTTGTCCATTAAGGATTTCTGTAGTTCAAGAATTTGTTTTTGAGAACTTCTTAATGTTCTTATCAATTTTTGAGATCTGCTTCTTGCATTTCTTCTATCTCATTATCTTCATAATCTTGAATTGGGGTGTCTTTTTCATTTGGGGGCATCATGGTGACTCTCTTGTTTTTATTACCTCGGTTTTTGCGTTTGTTATTTGGCATTTTGGAGATATTTGGTTTCTTCACTGTGGTGCTTTTTCTTGTTATACTATGACTCTAGATTAAGTGGACTGTCTGTTTTTGATGGAGCCTTAGAGGCTTGAGATGGGTGTGGCCTGAGAGCCCTGTTTGGTGTGCCAAGGGTGACACTCCCAGGTTAGGCGTGGTAGATCTCTCTCTCTCTCTTTCTTTCTTTTTTTGATTCAAAAGGGAAGTAATTCCACACAGCTGAACGAAGTTGGAGGTAGTTAGCAGGCAAATGATATACCCACAGGAGCCAGAGATTGGAAGCTCTTTCCCAAGGACCACACAGGGAATCTGTTCTGCCCTCAGCGTGGGCTCAAATTCTCCTTCAGTCTCCCACTGGGTTGCCAAAGTTACAGAATTGTAGCATCTCTGGAGAGTACTCACGTGAATTCCGTGAGTTCTCTCCCCCACCGTCTCTTTTTTCACAGTCTCGGTTCAGTAGCACCACAAATTCACTAGGTCCTAATCTCCTGTTAATTCACCCCGCCCAGAGTCAGGTTTTTCTGCTAGGCTCAGGGCCGGTGCAGACCTGAGGTCGCTCTGCTTATGACGTATGTCCAAGATGGCGCCTGCTCTTTGTCTTGCTCGCCTTTGAGAGGTGAGCAGAGAGAGAGAAACCCGTGTCCGTACCAGTCACTTTTTTTTCTCTCTCTCTCTCTTCCAGTTAGCCTGGTGAACTCCCCCACCCCGGGGGGGTCATTCCCTCTAGTCTCCTCTTTCCACTTGCCGGCCGGTGTCTTGGGCTATTGAGGTTCAGCTCACCTTGCGTTCCAGCACTGGTGTGTTGAGTCTGCCGCTGGTGTCCCGAACTGTGGGCTCCCACGCTCTCCACGCAGGTCCGCTGTGAATCACGCGTTCCGGAAGAGTTTCTTCTGCTGTTTCCTCCCCTACTCTTCCTTGAACCTGCAGTATCTCCACTTTTATTAAACTGTCTCTCCCCGCAGGGACTATCAATGTGCTCCCTTCCTATTCCGCCATCTTGCCCTTGCAGGATTTTTTAAATTATTTCCCTTAATGTTCAGAAGCTTCTGAGTTTGACATAATCCCATTTGTCTAGTCATGCTTTTGTTACCTGTGTTTTGGGGTGTTATCACAGAAGTCATCACCTACACCAATGTCTTGAAGTGTTTACCTGTATTTTATTCCAGCAGCTAGCTGGTCTAGTTGGGGAGAATTCTCTTAGTTTTAATTACCTGGAAACACCTTATTGCTCTTTCTAAGGATAACTTCACTGAAGATAATGGTCTTGGTTGGAAGTTTTGTTTTATTTTTAAGATCTGGAAAATTTCAATGCATTCTCCTCTGGCTGAGATGGCTTCCTCTGAGACATCTCTTGTTAGTCTAATTGGTTTCCCGTTTTATGTGACCTAATGATTTTCTCTTACTGTCTTCCAGATTCTCTCACTGTTCTTGACTTTTTGCAATCTGAGTACAATATGCATTGGAGAATATTGTGTATGGGTCAGTCATTAGCAGTCCTTTGAGCTCCCTGTATCTACATGTCAGTCTCTTTTTCAAAACTTGTGAAGTTTTAACTATCATTTCATATAGTGCATTCTTGGTGTCTTTTTCTCTTTTTTTTTTTCAAGATTCCTTACAATAAAATTATTTGATCTGTTAATGATATCTCATATTTTGTATACAATATTTTCATTCTATTTAATTATTTTCTCTTTATTTTTGTCTGAGGGGTTACTTCAAAAACCTTATCCTCCAAAACAGAAATTCTTCTCTACTACTTGGTTTATTATGATGCTGAAGCTCTCAATTGCATTTTTTATTTCGTTGATTGAAGTTTTAATATCCACAATTTCTGTTTAGTTCTTCTTAATGATTTCTATCTCTTTAGTAAATATTTCATTCTATCGCCAGTTGTTTTCCTCACTTTCATTTTTTAAAGATTTATTTATTTACATGGAAGGCAGAGTTACACACAGAAAGTGGTAGATGCAGAGAAAGACAGAGACATCTTCCATCTGCTGGTTCACTCCCCAAATTTCAAGATCTTGGCCAGTCCAAAGCCAGGAGCTAGGAGCTTCTTCTTGGTCTCCCATGTGGGTATCAGGTCCCCAAGGACTTGGACCATCTTCTTTTCTTTCCCAGGCACATTAGCAGAGAGTTGGATCACAAATGTGTCAGCCAAGACTTGAATCAAAGCCCAAATGGGATGCTAGCCTCATAGGTGGCAGCTTTACCCACTACTCCACAATGCTGGTGCCCATCTACAACTTTTTTAAGCTGTGTTTTTTTATTATGTCATTTTGAAAGTGTCATGATATCTTGCTTCTTTTTTAAGATTTTATTTATTTATTTGATAGGTAGAGTTACAGACAGTGAGAGAGAGAGACAGAGAGAAAGGTCTTCCTTCCATTGGTTCACTCCCCAAATGGCCGGAGCTGGGCCGATCTGAAGCCAGGAGCCAGGTGCTTCCTCCTGGTCTCCCAGGAGAGGGAAGGGGCCCGAGCACTTGAGCCATCTTCTACTGCTTTCCCAGGCCACAGCAGAGAGCTGGACTTGAAGAGAAGCAACCGGGACTAGAACTGGCGCCCATATGGGATGCTGGCACTGCAGGCGGAGGATTAACCTAGTGCGCCATGGCACCGGCCCCGATATCATGCTTCCTAATGTTTCCTGTGTCTCTATGTTGCCATCTGCACTTCCAGTGTAAAAGACCCTTTGTCTTTATGTAATAAGTATTATTGAAAAGAGTATGTCTCTTAGATGGAATTCAGGGTGTCACTTGGTTTGTTGCTTTGGGTTTGATTCTAGGTGAGCCCAAAAGTGTATCCTTGGTGTGATTTCTTATAAAATGACAATGAAACAGTGGTTTAGTATGCAGAGGGTTTTTGCTTGTTTGTTTGTTTGTGAGATGTGACTTTGAGGCAATTGTGATGATTGTGGATTTCCTACAGTAAATTCAGTGTCCAAAGAGTTGGGTATGAGTAACGGTGTGAATTGTGATAGCCAGGACCTTGTTCTTGGTTCAAAGGGATAAAAAGGGGGCTGTCCCCGTGCACTACTTGCAAGTCTGAGTGATACTATGGTTTATGGCATCAACAGCTGTGCTTCTAGGGCTATGTGACGTGCATGGGACCTGCCCTAGGTCCTGCTGGGAGAGCGCAAGGGGTGCTTTGTCATATCATCAAAACCCTAATCTCGAGACTGAGTGATGTGCAATGAACCCTGCTCCTGTCCTACAGGGTGACTATAAGGTAAACAGGATGTTTTGCTCTGGCAGGTAAGTTCTAGAGAAATTGAATGCAGGCAGGTTCTTTCATATGTCCCGTGGGTAGATCACAGTGTGTTTGAGGATGTTAGTGCTGATTATTATAGTCCTGGTGTTGTAGGATATAGTAGGTTCAAGTGCCAGATATCCCAGGGAGGCAGCCAGTATTGGAGATGGTCATAGCCACCTGGCTGCACCACAGTAATGCAGAAAGAGCTCTCAAGGGGATTCCAATACAATCCCATCAAGGTGGCATGTACCAATGCCATCTCCCTAGTCCAAGTGATCAATTTCAGTTCACAGTTGATCATAATGAAAGGACTAAGAGTCAAAGGAAGAAATAAACAAGTCTAATACCTGCTAATACTAACCGATAGAATAAATAAAGGGGAGAGTGATCCAACATGGGAAGCGAGATACTCAGCAGACCCATAGAATGGCGGATGTCCTAAACAGCACTCTGGCCTCAGAATATGCCCTAAAGGCATTCCAATCTGGCTGAAAAGCCCATGAGAGTATTTCAGGCATGGAAAGCCAAGACACTCTGGCAAAAAAAAAAAAAAAAAAACTAAATGAAAGATCTCTGTGAGTGCGATCCCAGTGGAAAGAACAGGTCTTCAAAGAAGGAGGTACCTTTCTCTGAAGGGAGGAGAGAACCTCCACTTTGACTATGACCTTGTCTAAACAACATAAGAGTCGGAGAACTCAAGGGGCTTCCATAGCCTTGGAAACTCATGACTGGTGCATAGGGAGATTACTGATGCCATTAACAGGAGTGTCAATTTGTAAAGTCAACAACAGGAGTCACTGTGCACTTACTCCTCATGTAGGATCTCTGTCCCTAATGTGCTGTACATTGAGACTTAATGCTATAATGAGTACTCAAACAGTATATTTCACTTTGTGTTTCTATGGGGGTGCAAACTGTTGAAATCTTTACTTGATGAATACTAAACTGATCTTCTGTTTAAAAAAAAGAAGAAATTAGCAATTCCCAACTTGACTCTCACTGGGATTAAACATGACAATAGGTCTGATCTGATTTCATCATCATTTTAAAAAGCATCTATTATTTTTCACTTTATGTTTCTGTGTGGGATCAAACTGTTGAAATCTTTACTTAATGTATGCTAAACTGATCTTCTGTATATAAAGAGAATCGAAAATGAATCTTGATGTGAATGGAAGGGGAGAGGGAGTGGAAAAGGGGAAGGATGCGGGTGGGAGGGACGTTATGGGGGGGAAGCCATTGTAACCCATAAGCCGTACTTTGGAAATTTATATTCATTAAATAAAAGTTTAAAAAATGAAAAAAAGAGCTCTCAAGACATCATCAGTGTGTGCAAGTTAGTTGAAACATTATAATACCAACTGCAACAGTTGTGGCTTTGAGAGGCTTGGATGGAGCTGCTGTCAGTTTTCCTTCAGCATGCAAGGCTGATTTTGGGGTTTGTGCATGGGACTCCCATTACTGTGTGATAGGAGGTGCAGAGGCAACTTCTGCAGGCTGGGTACTATTTTTTATATGCTGGTGATGATGCTAGCCTCACAATGCTGAGGGGAACAAGCCAGGATCATGTAGAATGAGTAGCCCAATGTTTATACCCCAAACTCTCACAGTTGGAGAATGCAGGGAGCCTGCTCTCCACACTGTAATCTTCTCTGACTCTGGCTCTACTTGCATTTGGTAGCAGTGGAAACTGTTTGCTGTTTACAAAGTTAGAACCGAGATCCACCCTGAATCTGCACATTCAATTGAGTCTGGTTCTTCTGGGGGAATGGGGATGGGAGGAATGCAATGGTGGCTTCCCTTTTTCAAAGTCAAGTAGTTGCTCAGACCCCGGTCAGCTCCCCTGGCTGGATTTAAGTCAGTGAAGGACTGTGAAATTCCAATGACAGGACATCTGGCAACTTCTTTATACCTTGCTCTAGGAAGATGCTGACTCCCAGTCAGCTGCTGGCTTCCTAGATGCAGGGTGTGGCCAGTAAACCTGCCAGCCACAGCTGCCTTCCTCTCCTATTTCCTTGTTGTACCGGAGTCTCTGTTCCGTTCTGCCACTTCTCAAATGAGAATTTATGGCTGTCAGTTCCTTGGAAATATGTACCTTCCTTGGTTTCCTGGTACTTTTCTGCTGTTCAGGTCAGTGTGGCGTTCAGTGTATGCTGTTCAGCCAGCTTGGATCTCCACAGATTTTTAGGTGATTTTAAATTGCTTTTTCTTAATATTAGATTAGAAAATATGTTGTATGCTTTTAAAAAGATTTATTTGTTTATTTTAAAGTCAGAGTTAGGGAGACAAGGGGAGGCAGAGAGAGAGGTCTTCTAACCACTGGTTCACTCACTAAATGGCTGCAACGGCTGAAGCTGCGCTGATCTGTAGCCAGTAGACAGGAGCTTCTTCCAGGTCTACCCTGTGGCTACAGGGGTCCAAAGACATCTTCCACTGTTTTCCCAGGCCATAGCATAGAGCTGGATCTGAAGTGGAGCAGCCTGGACTCGAACCAGCATTCATATGGGGTGCCAGCACTGTAGGTGGTGGCTTTATCCACTACGCCGCAGCGCGAGCCCCTGTTACAGGTTTTGGATTCAACTTCTTTTGAAGAACCATGTTCTTCAACAAACTCAAACACTTGTTTAGATTTTAAGTGAGAAACAGAATCCTTCTCTGAGTACTTAGAGCTAAAGACAGGAAGTATGGCAATGGCATTTTGCCAGGGAGTCACCCTTTCCAAACTGCAAGTGCTCCTGAAGTAAAGGTTGGGCCAGTGTTTATTCTTCGCCACAACTTTTCAACTCAATTGTCCCCAGTGAAACACCAATTCCTAATAGATCCCTTCAGCATCCCAACTCTCCTTTCGAGTCCACAGAGAAGGATCCACAAGAGACCCTGCCTGGTGGGTCATTAGCACAGACAGAAGGGAACCTGCTGCCCCTATAGTCCCGATGAGAGCAATAAGGACTACCTGCAGCTGATCAAGTTGCTCTGTTGTGCTGCCCAAGACCCTGCCGAGGGATATTCCAAGGCTTAAATGCTCGCAAGGCAAGGCCAGGATAGGCAGGAAAGTTCAAGCAAGAAGCTACTGAAAACCTGCCATGTCGTTTCACTGATACAGTATCATATCCCTGCTGAGGACTCACAGAGAGGAAGGAACCATTTCTGAACTATATTGCCAATACCAATTAAAGTTAGAAAAAAAGACTAAATTAAATCTGTGTTCTCTTTTTAGGAGATGATTTTACAAAGTGTCTGTTACATGATAATGCAAGAAAAGTGCGCATTTTAAAATGTTTGAAACAGATCTGTAATCTCTGTTCCTAATAGCTCAACTCTGCCCCTAGCTTTAAGAGCAACACTCATTCCTTCATTGATATCCTTGGTCAAAATTCCCTGATATTATCAGGACCACGATGTATTGAAAACAATATTAAACATCATCCAGGCTGCAGAGCTCAGAGGATCATTATCAAACTTCTTAATAGCCTGTCTAGCAGACTTTATGAAGTAAATAAAGTAAAAAACTCAAGGAAAAGCATAAATATGTTTTTATTTAGAACCTATTAGAACTATAAAGTCTACTTCACAAATTTTTTTGCATCAACTTACTTAATCATGGTATTTATATTAGGAAATGATTTCTAAGACCATCAGACCAAAGAAGGAATTGAGGCACGAAATGAAAAATTTGTTTTTTATGTCACTTTATTTATGTGTGCTGCATTTTCATGTATTCCAAGAATATCTTTTTTTATTTTTATTATTTTTTTTGACAGGCAGAGTGGACAGTGAGAGAGACAGAGAGAAAGGTCTTCCTTTTGCCGTTGGTTCACCCTCCAATGGCCGCCATGGCCGGTGCGCCCTGCACCACGCTGATCCGATGGCAGGAGCCAGGTACTTCTCCTGGTCTCCCATGGGGTGCAGGGCCCAAGCACCTGGGCCATCCTCCACTGCACTCCCTGGCCACATCAGAGAACTGGCCTGGAAGAGGGGCAACCGGGACAGAATCTGGCGCCCCGACCGGGACTAGAACCCGGTGTGCTGGTGCCGCAGGTGGAGGATTAGCCTATTGAGCCCCGGCGCCGGCCCCAAAAATATCTTCCCAATCTAATCCACATACCTAATGCAAATCATCACTGCCTTTTAAATCTAGTGTGATGTAAAATGCTTTACTCACTTTTACAGTATATATTGTGTAACTACGACGTACTCAGTCCTAAATGATAAGAGGGCTCTAGCACATAAAAGCGGTTACTTCTTTCAAAGTCATAGGAAAGCACAGGGCTAGTAAATAAGCCTAATATACTAAGCATGGTTTGAGAAGTGTTAAGGAATAAAGCAAATAATATACCTCATGCCTTAGAATAACTTTTCATTAATGAAATTGATTCAAATGTAGCTACCTCAAATTTTCTTGAGATTCCCTCAATTAAATTGAAGGCAAATGTACCTCCATCAAAACAAGAAAGTAATACATACAACTTATGTGGAAATTGAGTAGTGCTTAAATCATAGAATTACACAAAATCACCAAATTTAAGCCAGTCATGTGGGATAAAGATGCAAATGCTTATGATTGTAAGAAGAGTATATTTGAATCTCCTTAATATAAATACTTAATACATCAGACATGCCATTATTATTTTATTAACCAAATGGCTCATAACAACAGCTAAAGCTGTAGTTCTTAACACTTAATTTCAAACTGCTGCCAATTTGTATGATGCATTTTAAACTGGAGAGATGAACCATACTCTCTGTTGTAAAATATTCCACTCTGGTGGAAGGAAACTGTAGAATAGGGATAATCATTCAATCACTTAATCATTCAAAAAAAAAAAAAGAAGAAGAAGAAAATACAGCATACAATCCACCACAATCTGCGGAGTTTCGTATTTTTCATTAGAATGATGCTGTTTTTTGGTTTTTTTGGTTTTTATTTTTTGTTTTTGTTTTTGACAGGCAGAGTGGACAGTGAGAGAGAGAGACAGAGAGAAAGGTCTTCCTTTGCCATTGGTTCACCCTCCAATGGCCGCTGCGGCCAGCACACCACGCTGATCCGATGGCAGGACCAAGGTACTTCTCCTGGTCTCCCATGGGGTGCAGGGCCCAAGCACTTGGGCCATCTTCCACTGCCTTCCCGGGCCACAGCAGAGAGCTGGCCTGGAAGAGGGGCAACCAGGACAGAATCCGGCGCCCCGACCGGGACTAGAACCCAGTGTGCCGGCGCCGCAAGGCGGAGGATTAGCCTAGTGAGCCACGGCGCCGGCCATGATCATGTTTTTAAATACAAATTGATGACTTTGTAAACTTAAAGTATGTAGAAATTGAGTACAGAGGGGGCGGAGCCAAGATGGCGGAATAGTGAGGGTGCGCACCGATAGTCCGGGAAAATTTAGTTTAATAAAAGGGGAGTTACGGTAGCCTCAGAAAAAAAACCAGGAAAATATTGCAGAGGAAACTCTCCTGGATCGAGTGGCTGTGAATTGGAGGACCTACTGGGAGAACAAGGTCGCCCACCGCACGGAAGCCGAGCCGCGGGAGCCGCGGGAGCCGCAGGGTCTGCGCGCCAGTGCAGGAAGGGGAGTGCATGTCACACAGACGCCAACCTGTAGAGTTGGGACGTCCAGGACTCTGAGTCCACACATCAACGCTGGAAGGGGAGGTGAGCTCAATAACCCGAGACATTGGCGGGGAAACGGGGGTCAGAATCTACAGGGGAGCCGGAAAGTGCAGCAGACTCACTACCGGAAAGAAGGGAAAAAAAAGCTTGGGGTTTCTCTCTCCGCCAACCTTGCAAAGGTTGCAAGGCTGCAAGGCTTGAGTTTGCAAGAGACAAAGAGCAGGCCCCATCTCTGGATTTACATAACAACAGGGGAGAGCTAAGGAACTGAGTCACTACAATTCAGTAGCCTAGGCAACCCAGTAGGAGTCCAGAGGAGAAACGGAGCCTACACAGACTCTTTGGGTAGACCAGAGACTGGAAGCTAAATACCATCAATTCTGCACAGCCGTGAGGTGCGGTATTACTTACCCCCTGAATAAATAAAATAAATAAATAAATAGATAGATAGATAGATAGAGAGAGATTTACCACGCATAACCTGAGGGTGTCACCTTTGCACACCCTTAACCAGGAAGAACCAAGCAGAGCTCTCAGGCCACACCCATCTCAAGCCTCCAAGGCTCCTCCAACAGCAGGCAGTCCACTTAACACGGACATAGTATAAAGTAAAAAAAATTAAAAAAAAAAAACGCACAGTGACGAAAGAAGAATTAACTATGCCAAGCAACAAACACAGAAATCGAGGGAACAAGATCAACGATGACACTATGATGCCTCCAAATAAACAAAACACCCCAAGCCAAGATTATGAAGATGATGAGATAGAAGAAATGCAAGATACGGATTTCAAAAAATTTATGATAAGAACATTTAGAAGTTTTCAAAAGCAAATCCTTGAACTACAGAAATCCTTATTGGACAGGATTGAAAATCTCTCTCATGAAAATGAAATTTTAAGGAAGAATCAAAATGAAACGCAGAAACTAGTAACACAGGAAAGTGTGATAGTGAAGAGAAATCAAAATGAAATGAAGAGCTCAATAGATGAAATGACAAACACACTAGAAAGCCTTAAAAACAGAATGGGTGAAGCAGAAGAGAGAATATCGGACATAGAAGATAGAGCACAGGAAAACATACAGTCAAACCAAAGAAAAGAAGAGGAAATTAGAAATCTAAAAAATATTGTTGGGAATCTACAGGATACTAATAAAAAAAACAACATTCGAGTTCTAGGAGTTCCTGAAGGCATGGAGAGAGAGAAAGGATTAGAAGGCCTTTTTAGTGAGATACTAGCAGAAAACTTTCCAGGTTTGGAGAAGGACAGAGACATCCTAGTACAGGAAGCTCATAGAACCCCCAATAAACATGACCAAAAGAGATCCTCACCACGACACGTGGTAATTAAACTTACCCCAGTGAAACATAAAGAAAAGATCCTAAAATGTGCAAGAGAGAAACATCAGATTACTCTCAGAGGATCTCCAATTAGACTCTCAGCTGACTTCTCATCAGAAACACTACAGGCTAGGAGGGAATGGCGAGACATAGCCCAGGTACTAAGAGAGAAAAATTGCCAGCCCAGAATATTATATCCTGCTAAGCTCTCATTTGTGAATGAAGGTGAAATAAAGACCTTTCATAGCAAACAGAAATTGAAAGACTTTGTGGCCACTCGTCCGGCCCTGCAAAAGATACTTAACGATGTGCTACACTCAGAAACACAGAAACTCGGCCATCAATAGGAAACCTACCAGTAAAAGAGCATAGGAAGCTCAAAGCATATACTAGAATATATCTCCGGGAAAATGGCAGGGCAAAGTCACTACGTATCAATAGTCACATTAAACATTAATGGTCTGAATTCTTCACTTAAAAGACACCGATTGGCTGATTGGCTCAAGGAACAAAACCCAACTATTTGTTGCCTACAAGAAACACATCTCTCTAACAAAGATGCATGCAGACTGAAAATGAAAGGTTGGAAAAAGATATTCCATGCCAACAGAAACAAAAAAAAGCAAGTGTAGCCATATTAATATCTGAAAGAATAAACTTTAATACAAAAACTGTTAAGAGAGACAAAGAGGGGCACTATATAATGATTAAGGGATCAATTCAACAGGAAGATGTAACTATTATAAATGATTATGCACCTAATTACAGGGCACCGGTCTATTTAAAAGATATGTTAAGGGACTTAAAGGGAGATTTAGATTCCAATACAATAGTACTGGGGTACTTCAATACTCCACTCTCAGAAATAGACAGATCATTCGGACAGAAGATAAACAAGGAAACAGCAGATTTAATTGACACTATTGCCCAAATGGATCTAACAGATATCTACAGAACTTTCAATCCTACATCTAAAGACTTCACATTCTTCTCAGCAGTGCATGGAACTTTCTCTAGGATTGATCACATACTAGGTCATAAAGCAAGTCTCAGCAAATTTAAAAGAATTAGAATCATACCATGCAGCTTCTCAGACCACAGCGGAATGAAGCTGGAAATTAGCAACTCAGGAAACCCCAGAAAGTATGCAAACAAATGGAGACTGAACAACATGCTCCTGAATGAACACTGGGTCATTCAAGAAATCAAAAGAGAAATCAAAAACTTTCTGGAAGTAAATGAAGACAACAACACAACATATCAAAACTTATGGGATACAATAAAGCATTATTGAGAGGCAAATTTATAGCAATAGGTGCCTATATCAAGAAATTGGAAAGGCACCAAACAAATGAGCTTTCAGCGCATCTCAAGGACCTAGAAAAACTGCAGCAAACCAAATCCAAATCTAGAAGGAGAAGAGAAATAATTAAAATCAGAGAAGAAATTAACAGGAATGAATCCAAAAAAACACTACAAAAAAATCAGCCAAGCGAGAAGCTGGTTTTTTGAAAAAATAAACAAAATTGACACCCCATTGGCCCAACTAACTAAAAAAAGAAGAGACCCAAATCAATAAAATCAGAGATGAAAAAGGAAACGTAACAACAGACACCACAGAAATAAAAAGAATCATCAGAAATTACTACAAGGACTTGTATGCCAGCAAACAGGAAAATCTATCAAAAATGGATAGATTCCTGGACACATGCAACCTACCTAAATTGAACCAGGAAGACATCGAAAACCTAAACAGACCCATAACTGAGACAGAAATTGAAACAGTAATAAAGGCCCTCCCAACAAAGAAAAGCCCAGGACCAGATGGATTCACTGCTGAATTCTACCAGACATTTATGAAGAACTAACTCCAATTCTTCTCAAACTATTCAGAACAATCGAAGAAGAGGGAATCCTCCCAAATTCTTTCTATGAAGCCAGCATCACCTTAATCCCTAAGCCAGAGAAAGATGCAGCACTGAAAGAAAATTATAGACCAATATCCCTGATGAACATAGACACAAAAATCCTCAATAAAATTCTCGCCAATAGAATACAACAACACATCAGGAAAATCATCCACCCAGACCAAGTGGGATTCATCCCTGGTATGCAGCGATGGTTCAAAATTCGCAAAAAAATCAATGTGATTCACCACAATAACAGACTGCAGAAGAAAAACCATATGATTATCTCAATTGATGCAGAGAAAGCATTTGATAAAATTCAACACCCTTTCATGATGAAAACTCTAAGCAAATTGGGTATAGAAGGAACATTCCTCAATATAATCAAAGCAGTTTATGAAAAACCCACGGCCAGCATCCTATTGAATGGGGAAAAGTTGGAAGAATTTCCACTGAGATCTGGCACCAGACAGGGATGCCCACTCTCACCACTGCTATTTAACATAGTTCTGGAAGTTTAAGCCAGAGCCATCAGACAAGAAAAAGAAATCAAAGGAATACAAATCGAGAAGGAAGAAGTCAAACTATCCCTCTTTGCAGACGATATGATTCTTTACTTAGAGGATCCAAAGGACTCTACTAAGAGACTATTGGAACTCATAGAGGAGTTTGGCAAAGTGGCAGGATATAAAATCAATGCACAAAAATCAACAGCCTTTGTATATACAAGCAATGCCACGGCTGAAAAAGAACTGCTAAGATCAATCCCATTCACAATAGCTACAAAAACAATCAAATAACTTGGAATAAACTTAACCAAGGACATTAAAGATCTCTACGATGAGAATTACAAAATCTTAAAGAAAGAAATAGAAGAGGATACCAAGAAATGGAAAACTCTTCCATGCTCATGGATTGGAAGAATCAACATCATCAAAATATCCATTCTCCCAAAAGCAATTTATAGATTCAATCCTATCCCAATCAAGATACCAAAGACATTCTTCTCAGATCTAGAAAAAATGATGCTGAAATTCATATGGAGGCACAAGAGATCTCAGACAGCTAAAGCAATCTTGTACAACAAAAACAAAACCGGAGGCATCTCAATACCAGATTTCAGGACATACTACAGGGCAGTTGTAATCAAAACAGCATGGTACTGGTACAGAAACAGATGGATAGACCAATGGAACAGAATTGAAACACCAGAAATCAACCCAAACATCTACAGCCAACTTATATTTGATCAAGGATCTAAAACCAATCCCTGGAGCAAGGACAGTCTATTCAATAAATGGTGCTGGGAAAACTGGATTTCCATGTGCAGAAGCATGAAGCAAGACCCCTATCTTACACCTTACACAAAAATCCACTCAACATGGATTAAAGACCTAAATCTATGACCTGACACCATCAAGTTACTAGAGAACATTGGAGAAACCCTTCAAGATATTGGCACAGGCAAAGAGTTTCTGGAAAAAACCCTGGAGGCACAGGCAGTCAAAGCCAAAATCAACTATTGGGATTGCATCAAATTGAGAAGTTTCTGTACTGCAAAAGAAACAGTCAGGAGAGTGAAGAGACAACCGACAAAATGGGAAAAAATATTTGCAAACTATGCAACAGATAAAGGGTTAATAACCAGAATCTACAAAGAGATCAAGAAACTCCACAAAAGCAAAACAAACAACCCACTTAAGAGATGGGCCAAGGACCTCAATAGACATTTTTCAAAAGAGGAAATCCAAATGGCCAACAGGCACATGAAAAAACGTTCAAGATCACTAGTAATCAGGGAAATGCAAATCAAAACCACAATGAGGTTTCACCTCACCCCGGTTAGAATGGCTCACATACAGAAATCTACCAACAACAGATGCTGGCGAGGATGTGGGGAAAAAGGGACACTAACCCACTGTTGGTGGGAATGCAAACTAGTCAAGCCACTATGGAAGTCAGTCTGGAGATTCCTCAGAAACCTGAATATAACCCTACCATTCGACCCAGCCATCCCACTCCTTGGAATTTACCCAAAGGAATTTAAATTGGCAAACAAAAAAGCGGTCTGCACCCTAATGTTTATCGCAGCACAATTCACAATAGCCAAGACCTGGAACCAACCTAAATGCCCATCAACGGTAGACTGGATAAAGAAATTATTGGATATGTACTCTTTTTTATTTTTTTAGTTTTAACATTTTTTTTATTTATTTAATGAATATAAGTTTCCAAAGTACGAATAATGGATTACAATGGCTTCCCCCCCATACCTTCCCTCCCACCAACAACCCTCCCCTTTCCCACTCCCTCTCCCCTTCCATTCACATCAAGATTCATTTTCGATTATCTTAATATACAGAAGATCAGCTTAGTATACATTAAGTAAGGATTTCAACAGTTTGCTCCCTCACAGAAACATAAAGTGAAAAATAATAGATGATTTTTTTTAATGATGATGAAATCAGATCAGACCTATTGTCATGTTTAATCCCAGTGAGAGTCAAGTTGGGAGTTGATAGTTTCTTTTCTTTTCTTTTCTTTTCTTTTTTTTTTTTTTACAGAAGATCAGTTTAGTATGCATTAAGTAAAGATTTCAACAGTTTGCACCCCCATAGAAACACAAAGTGAAATATATTGTTTGAGTACTCGTTATAGCATTAAATCTCAATGCACAGCACATTAAGGACAGAGATCCTACATGAGGAGTAAGTGCACAGTGACTCCTGTTGTTGACTTTACCAATTGACACTCCTGTCTATGGCATCAGTAATCTCCCTATGCTCCAGTCATGAGTTTCCAAGGCTGTGGAAGCCCTCTGAATTCTCCGACTCTTATGTTGTTTAGACAAGGTCATAGTCAAAGTGGAGGTTCTCTCCTCCCTTCAGAGAAAGGTACCTCCCTCTTTGAAGACCTGTTCTTTCCACTGGGATCTCACTCACAGAGATCTTTTGCCAGAGTGTCTTGGCTTTCCATGCCTGAAATACTCTCATGGGCTTTTCAGCCAGATTGGAATGCCTTTAGGGCTTATTCTGAGGCCAGAGTGCTGTTTAGGACATCTGCCATTCTATGAGTCTGCTGAGTATCTCACTTCCCATGTTGGATCACTCTCCCCTTTATTTATTCTATCGGTTAGTGTTAGCAGGTACTAGACTTGCTTATGTGCTCCCTTTGACTCTTAGTCCTTTCATTATGATCAATTGTGAACTGAAATTGATCACTTGGACTAGTGAGATGGCATTGGTACATGCCACCTTGATGGGATTAAATTGGAGTACCCTGGTATGTTTCTAACTCTACCATTTGGGGCAAGTCAGCTTGAGCATGTCCCAAATTGTACATCTCTTCCCTCTCTTATTCCTACTCTTATGTTTAACAGGGATCACATTTCAGTTAAATTTCAACACTTAAGAATAACTGTGTATTAATTACAGAATTAAACCAGTCATATTAAGTAGAACAGACAGAAAAACTACTAAGAGGGATAATGTATTAAGTTGTTCATTAACAGTCAGGGCTATGCTGATCAAGTCACCGTTTCCCATAGTGTCCATTCCACTTCAACAGGTTTCCTTTTTGGTGTTCAGTCAGTTGTCACCAATCAGGGAGAACATATGGTATTTGTCCCTTTGGGACTGGCTTATTTCACTCAGCATGATGTGTTCCAGATTCCTCCATTTTGTTGCAAATGACTGGATTTCGTTGTTTCTTACTGCGGTATAGTATTCTAAAGAGTACATATCCCATAATTTCTTTATCCAGTCTACCGTTGATGGGCATTTAGGTTGGTTCCAGGTCTTAGCTATTGTGAATTGAGCTGCAATAAACATTAGGCTGCAGACCGCTTTTTTGTTTGCCAATTTAAATTCCTTTGGGTAAATTCCAAGGAGTGGGATGGCTGGGTCGAATGGTAGGGTTATATTCAGGTTTCTGAGGAATCTCCAGACTGACTTCCATAGTGGCTTGACCAGTTTGCATTCCCACCAACAGTGGGTTAGTGTCCCTTTTTCCCCACATCCTCGCCAGCATCTGTTGTTGGTAGATTTCCGAATGTGAGCCATTCTGACCGGGGTGAGGTGGAACCTCAATGTGGTTTTGATTTGCATTTCCCTGATTGCTAATGACCTTGAACATTTTTTCATGTGCCTGTTGGCCATTTGGATTTCCTCTTTTGAAAAATGTCTATTGAGGTCCTTGGCCCATCTCCTAATTGGGTTGTTGGTTTTGTTTTTGTGGAGTTTCTTGATCTCCTTGTAGATTCTGGTTATTAACCCTTTATCTGTTGCATAGTTTGCAAATATTTTTTCCCATTCTCTCGGTTGTCTCTTCACTCTCCTGACTGTTTCTTTTGCAGTACAGAAACTTCTCAATTTGATGCAATCCCAATAGTTGATTTTGGCTTTGACTGCCTGTGCCTCCCGGGTCTTTTCCAGAAACTCTTTGTCTGTGCCAATATCTTGAAGGGTTTCTCCAATGTTCTCTAGTAACTTGATGGTGTCAGGTCGTAGATTTAGGTCTTTAATCCATGTTGAGTGGATTTTTGTGTAAGGTGTAAGGTAGGGGTCTTGCTTCATGATTCTGCACGTGGAAATGCAGTTTTCCCAGCACCATTTATTGAATAGACTGTCCTTACTCCAGGAATTAGTTTTAGATCCTTGATCGAATATAAGTTGGCTGTAGATGTTTGGGTTGATTTCTGGTGTTTCAATTCTGTTCCATTGGTCTATCCATCTGTTTCTGTACCAGTACCATGCTGTTTTGATTACAACTGCCCTGTAGTATGTCCTGAAATCTGGTATTGAGATGCCTCCGGCTTTGTTTTTGTGGTACAAGATTGCTTTAGCTATTCGAGGTCTCTTGTGCCTCCATATGAATTTCAGCACCAATTTTTCCAGATCTGAGAAGAAGGTCTTCGGAATCTTGATTGGGATAGGATTGAATCTATAAATTGCTTTTGGGAGAATGGATATTTTGATGATGTTGATTCTTCCAATCCATGAGCATGGAAGATTTTTCCATTTCTTGGTATCCTCTTCTATTTCTTTCTTTAAGGTTTTGTAATTTTCATCGTAGAGATCTTTAACGTCCTTGGTTAAGTTTATTCCAAGGTATTTGATTGTTTTTGTAGCTATTGTGAATGGGATTGATCTTAGAAGTTCTTCCTCAGCCATGGCATTGTCTGTGTATACAAAGGCTGTTGATTTTTGTGCATTGATTTTATACCCTGCTACTTTGCCAAACTCTTCTATGAGTTCCAATAGTCTCTTAGTAGAGTTCTTTGGGTCTCCTAAATAAAGAATCATGTCATCTGCAATAACCTGAGACACCGGCAGGCAAGCGGAGAGAGGAGACTAGAGGGAATGACCCCCCCGGGGTGGGGGAGTTCACCAGGCTAACTGGAAGAGAGAGAGAAGGGAAAAAAAAAGGTGACTGGTACGAACACGGGTTTCTCTCTCTCCGCTCACCTCTCAAGGGCGAGCAAGACAAAGAGCAGGCGCCATCTTGGACATACGTCATAAGCAGAGCGACCTCAGGTCTGCACCGGCCCTGAGCCTAGCAGAAAAACCTGACTCTGGGCGGGGCGAATTAACAGGAGATTAGGACCTAGTAAATTTATGGTGCTACTGAACTGAGACTGTGAAAAAAGAGACGGTGGGGGAGAGAACTCACGGAATTCACGTGAGCACTCTCCAGAGACGCTACAATTCCGTAACTTTGGCAACCCAGTGGGAGACTGAAGGAGAATTTGAGCCCACTCCGAGGGCCGAACAGATTCCCTGTGTGGTCCTTGGGAAAGAGCATCCGATCTCTGGCTCCTGTGGGTATATCATTTGCCTGCTAACTACCTCCAACTTCGTTCAGCTGTGCAGAATAACCTCCCTTTTGAATCAAAAAAAAAAAAAAAGAGAGAGAGAGAAAGGTTTACCACGCCCAACCTGGGAGTGTCACCTTTGGCACACCAAACAGGGCTCTCAGGCCACACCCATCTCAAGCCCTAAGGCTCCATCAAAAACAGATAGTCCACTTAATCTAGAGTCATAGTATAACAAGAAAAAGCACCACAGTGAAGAAACCAAATATCTCCAATATGACAAATAACAAACACAAAAACCAAGGTAATAAAAACAAGGAAGTCACCATGAAGCCCTCAAATGAAAAAGACACCCCAATTCAAGATTATGAGGATGATGACATAGAAGAAATGCAAGAAGCAGATCTCAAAAAATTGATAAGAACATTAAGAAGTTCTCAAAAACAAATTCTTGAACTACAGAAATCCTTAATGGACAAGATAGAAAATCTCTCTCGTGAAAATGAAATATTAAGCAGGAATCAAAATGAAACAAAACAACTAGTACAACAGGAAACTGGGATAGTGACTGAAGTGAAGAATTCAATAGATCAAATGAAAAACACAATAGAGAGCCTTACAAACAGAATGGGAGAAGCAGAAGAGAGAATATCAGACTTAGAAGACAGAGAACAGGAAAGGATACAGTCAGACCAAAGAAAAGAAGGGGAAATTAGAAATCTAAAACATTTTGTCGGGAATCTTCAGGATACTATTAAAAAACCCAACATTCGGGTTCTAGGAGTTCCTGAAGGCATGGAGAGGGAGAAAGGATTAGAAGGCCTTTTTAGTGAGATATTAGCAGAAAATTTCCCAGGTTTGGAGAAGGACAGAGAAATCCTAGTACAGGAAGCTCACAGAACCCCTAATAAACATGACCAAAAGAGATCCTCACCACGACACGTTGTAATCAAACTCTCCACAGTGAAACATAAAGAAAAGATCCTAAAATGTGCAAGAGAGAAACGTCAGATTACTCGCAGAGGATCTCCAATCAGACTCACAGCTGACTTCTCATCAGAAACTCTACAAGCTAGGAGGGAATGGCGAGATATAGCCCAGGTACTAAGAGAGAACAACTGCCAGCCCAGAATATTATATCCTGCAAAGCTATCATTTGTGAATGAAGGTGAAATAAAGACTTTTCATAACAAACAGAAATTGAAAGAATTTGTTGCCACTCGTCCAGCCCTGCAAAAGATGCTTAAAGATGTGTTACACACAGAAACAAAGAAACACGGTCATCAATATGAAAGAAGGTAAAGGAAGGAAACCTCACAGCAAAAGATCACAGGGAATTCAAAGCATATATTAGAACTTATCTTTGGCAAATGGCAGGGCAAAGTTACCACTTATCATTAGTCACATTGAACGTGAATGGCCTGAACTGTCCAGTTAAAAGACACCGTTTGGCTGATTGGGTTAAGGATATGTACTCTTTAGAATACTATACCGCAGTAAGAAACAACAAAATCCAGTCATCTGCAACAAAATGGAGGAATCTGGAACACATCATGCTGAGTGAAGTAAGCCAGTCCCAAAGGGACAAATACCATATGTTCTCCCTGATCGGTGACAACTGACTGAACACCAAAAAGGAAACCTCCTGAAGTGAAATGGACACTATGAGAAATGGTGACTTGATCAGCATAGCCCTGTTAATGAACAATTTAATACGTTATCCCTCTTAGTAGTTTTTTTGTCTGTTCTACTTAATATGACTGGTTTAATTCTGTAATTATCACACAGTTATTCTTAAGTGTTCAAATTTAACTGAAATGTGATCCCTGTTAAACATAAGAGTGGGGATAAGAGAGGGAAGAGATGTACAATTTGGGACATGCTCAAGCTGACTTGCTCCAAATGGTAGAGTTAGAAACATACCAGGGGATTCCAATTCAATCCCATCAAGGTGGCATGTACCAATGCCATCTCCCTAGTCCAAGTGATCAATTTCAGTTCACAATTGATCATAATGAAAGGACTAAGAGTCAAAGGAAGAAATAAACAAGTCTAGTACCTGCTAACACTAACCGATAGAATAAATAAAGGGGAGAGTGATCCAACATGGGAAGTGAGATACTCAGCAGACCCATAGAATGGCAGATGTCCTAAACAGCACTCTGGCCTCAGAATAAGCCCTAAAGGCATTCCAATCTGGCTGAAAAGCCCATGAGAGTATTTCAGGCATGGAAAGCCAAGACACTCTGGCAAAAGATCTCTGTGAGTGAGATCCCAGTGGAAAGAACAGGTCTTCAAAGAGGGAGGTACCTTTCTCTGAAGGGAGGAGAGAACCTCCACTTTGACTATGACCTTGTCTAAACAACATAAGAGTCGGAGAATTCAGAGGGCTTCCACAGCCTTGGAAACTCATGACTGGAGCATAGGGAGATTACTGATGCCATAGACAGGAGTGTCAATTGGTAAAGTCAACAACAGGAGTCACTGTGCACTTACTCCTCATGTAGGATCTCTGTCCCTAATGTGCTGTACATTGAGACTTAATGCTATAATGAGTACTCAAACAGTATATTTCACTTTGTGTTTCTATGGGGGTGCAAACTGTTGAAATCTTTACTTAATGTATACTAAACTGATCTTCTGTAAAAAAAAAAAAAGAAGAAGAAGAAATTATCAATTCCCAACTTGACTCTCACTGGGATTAAACATGACAATAGGTCTGATCTGATTTCATCATCATTTAAAAAATCATCTATTATTTTTCACTTTATGTTTCTGTGTGGGATCAAACTGTTGAAATCTTTACTTAATGTATGCTAAACTGATCTTCTGTATATAAAGAGAATCGAAAATGAATCCTCATGTGAATGGAAGGGGAGAGGGAGTGGGAAAGGGGAGGGATGCGGGTGGGAGAGACGATATGGGGGGGAAGCCATTGTAATCCATAAGCCGTACTTTGGAAATTTATATTCATTAAATAAAAGTTAAAAAAAAAAGAGTGGGAATAAGAGAGGGAAGAGATGTACAATTTGGGACATGCTCAAGCTGACTTGCTCCAAATGGTAGAGTTAGAAACATACCAGGGGACTCCAATTCAATCCCATCAAGGTGGCATGTACCAATGCCATCTCACTAGTCCAAATGCTCAATTTCAGTTCACAATTGATCATAATGAAAGGACTAAGAGTCAAAGGGAGCACATAAACAAGTCTAATACCTGCTAATACTAACCGATAGAATAAATAAAGGGGAGAGTGATCCAACATGGGAAAGAGATACTCAGCAGACTCATAGAATGGTGGATGTCCTAAACAGCACTCTGGCCTCAGAATCAGCCCTAAAGTCATTCCGATCTGGCTGAAAAGCCCATGAGAGTATTTCAGGCATGGAAAGCCAAGACACTCTGGCTAAAAAAAAAAAGACCTAAATGAAAGATCTCTGTGAGTGAGATCCCAGTGGAAAGAACAGGTCTTCAAAGAAGGAGGTACCTTTCTCTGAAGGGAGGAGAGAACTTCCACTTTGACTATGACCTTGTCTAAACAACATAAGAGTCGGAGAACTCAGACGGCTTCCATAGCCTTGGAAACTCATGACTGGAGCATAGGGAGATTACTGATGCCATAAACAGGAGTGTCAATTGGTAAAGTCAACAACAGGAGTCACTGTGCACTTACTCCTCATGTAGGATCTCTGTCCCTAATGTGCTGTACATTGAGACTTAATGCTATAATGAGTACTCAAACAGTATATTTCACTTTGTGTTTCTATGGGGGTGCAAACGATTGAAATCTTTACTTAATGTATACTAAACTGATCTTCTGTAAAAAAAAAAAAAAAAAGAAAGAAATTATCAATTCCCAACTTGACTCTCACTGGGATTAAACATGACAATAGGTCTGATCTGATTTCATCATCATTTAAAAAATCATCTATTATTTTTCACTTTATGTTTCTGTGTGGGATCAAACTGTTGAAATCTTTACTTAATGTATGCTAAACTGATCTTCTGTATATAAAGAGAATCGAAAATGAATCTTGATGTGAATGGAAGGGGAGAGGGAGTGGGAAAGGGGAGGGTTGCGGGTGGGAGGGACATTATGGGGGGGAAGCCATTGTAATCCATAAGCCGTACTTTGGAAATTTATATTCATTAAATAAAAGTTTAAAAAAAAGAAACCCATACAGGATACAGATGGAAAATTTTGCCAAGATAGAGATATTGAAGAGAAATCAAACTGAAATATTACAAATGAAGAATGCAATGTGCTAAACAGAAAATTCAGTGGAAACCTTCAACAACAGACTTGGTGAGGTAAAGGAAAGATCAAGTGGGCCTAACTGATTGCTACAGAGCATTTCATCCCACAACTGCAGAATACATATTCTTTTCATGAGTGTGTGGTACTTTCTCTAGAATAAGCCATATGCTAGGCCATAAAGCAATTCTCAGCAAATTCAAAAAAATGAAACCACACCATGTATTGTTTCTGACCATAGTAGAATGAAGCTGGAAATAAACAATTTAAGATACTCTAGAAAATATGCAAATGCATGGAGACTGAAGAATAAATATACTGCTGAATGAACAGTGAGTCATATATAAGACATCAAAGTGGAAATCAGAAAATTCCTGAGCAAGTGAAGATGACAATACCACATATCAAAACTTAAGGGAAACAGCAAAATCAGTGGAAAGGAGGGAACTAGTTCCTACATAAAGAAATTGGAAAGACATCAAACAAATGATCTGTCAATGTATCCCAAAGTTTAATCAATCTGAGATTTAAAGGAGGAAAGAAATATTTAAATTAGAGAAGTAATAAACAATATTGAAACCAAACATAATACAAAAGATGAGCTTAATGAAGGATTGTTTTCTTGAAAAAAAAAATTGATACACTATTTCCAAACTAGCCAAAATAAGAGAGAGGAGGCCCAAATCAATAAAAGCAGAAACGCGATAGGGGATGCAACAATGGATACCACAGAAATAAAAGAAATTACTACGAACAATAATATGACAATAAAGAAATGGAGATTCCTGGACACATACAATCTATCCAAACTGAGTCATGAAGACATAGAAAGCCTAAACAGACCAATAAGCAAGATGGAGATTGAATCAGTAATAAAGACCAGCCCCCCAACAAAGGGAAAGCCAGACCAGATGTCTTCACTGCTGAATTCTACCAAACTTTTAAAGAACTAAATATAATTCTTCTCAAACTATTCAAAACATTTGAAATGGGGGTGGAGGGAGATCTTCCTAAACTCCTTCTATGAAGTCAGTATCACCTTAGTTCAAAAACCAGAAAAAGAGGCCGGAGCCACGGCTCACTTGGTTAATCCTCCGGCTGCGGCACCAGCATCCCATATGGGTGCCGGGTTCTAGTCTTGGTTGCTCCTCTTCCAGGCCAGTTCTCTGCTGCGGCCCGGGAAGGCAGTGGAGGATGGCCCAAATGCCTGGGTCCCTGCACCCGCATGGGAAACCAGGAAGAAGCACCTGGCTTCTGGCTTCGGATTGGAGCAGCGCCGGCCGTAGCAGCCATTTGGGGGGTGAACCAATGGAAGGAAGACATTTCTCTCTGTTTCTCTCTTCACTGTCTAAATCTATCTATCAAATAAAAAAGAAGAAGAAAGAAATAGATGAAGAAACCAACAAATCAAAAATCTTCCATTTTCATGAATTTTAAAAATTAATATAATCAAAATATCCACAATGTGGAAAGCAACTTACAGATTCAATGTGATCACAATCAAAATACCAACAATATTCTTCTCAGATGTAGAAAAAGAAATGCTAAAATTCATATGTAAACACAATTGTGCCAGAATAGCTAAAGTGATTTTAAACAACAAAAACAAAGCCTGAGACATCACAATACCAGACTTCAAAGCATAGAGAAAGGCAATTAAAATCAAAACAACCTGGTATTGGCATAAAAATAGACATGTAGATAAATGAAACAGAATAGAAACCCCAGAATTTAATCCACATATTTACATACAAATTATCTTTGACAAAGAAGCTGAAATTAATCCCTAGAGAAATGACAGTCAGTCACATCAACATATGTGGCTGGGAAAATTGGATCTCCAAATGCAGAAGCATGAAAGAAGACCCCTACCTTACACCTCATAAAGAATCAACTCAAAATGGACCAAGGACCTAAATCTGCAACCTGACACCATTAAATTACTAGAGGAAAGTATTGGGGAACCATGTATGACTTTGGTATAGGCAAAGATTTTTGAAAAAGAAACCAGAAGCATAGGCAATTAAAGCAAAAATAGACAAACGGGATTACATCAAAATAAGAAGCTTCCATATGGCAAAGAAATACTCAACAAAATGAGGAGGCAATAGACAGAACGGGAGAAAACATTTGTAAATTATGCAACTGATAAAGGATTAATAGCTAAGATCTATAAACAGCTCAAGAAACTCAACAACAACAAAAAAAAACAACCCAGTTAAGAAATGGACAAAAGACATAAACAAGCATTTTTCAAGAGAGGAAATTCAAGTGCCCAATAGACACATGAAAAAATGCTCAGGATCACTAGCCATCAGGAAAATGCAAAAGAAACCACAATGAGGTATCACTTCCCCCCAGTTAGAATGGATATAATCCAAAAATCAAACAGCAATAATTGCTGACGAGGATGTGAGAGAATAGGCTCCCTAATCCACTTTTGGTGGAATGTAAACTAATCAGCCATTATAGAAGACAGCATGGAGATTCCTCAGAGATCTAAAAATAGATCTAACATATGACCCAGCCATCCCACTCCTGGGAATTTACCCAAAGGAAATGAAATCAGCATATGACAGAGTTATCTTACCCCCATATTTATTGCAGCTCAATTCACAATAGGTTGGATATGGAATCAACCCAGATGTCCATCAACTAATGACTAGATAAAGAAAATGTGGTATATGTGCACTAAGGGATACTACTCAGCAATAAAAAAGGAAGTCTTGTTTTTTCCAGCAAATTGATTCAACTGGAAATCATTATACTTAGTTAAATAAGTCAATCCCAAAAAGACAATATCATGTTTTGTTGGAAATTCTGCAATTAACATAGAATACAGAAAATGTTTGTGATTCAAATGGTCATTTTGGGTTTTTTTTATTGTTTATACTCATGTGGAACTGTAATCCTTCCACACTTTACTTTTGGACATTATGATTAGGTGTGAATTAAACCTATGAATATAAAGTAGTTTAGAATCATGGCTTTGCAAAGCCTGATAAAGTGAAGGGAGGGAGGGAGAGGATGGGCATGGGGGAGCAGGGCTGTGGGGGAAGTGGAATTGTGTTCTTGGAACTGTACCTATGGAAAGCACAAAATCCATTCTCTTTACATTAATACATTTTTTAAAAAGAGGTTACTGCTTTTCTGATTCTGAAAAAAAGGAGATGGTACCATGAAATTATTCATATTTTACTCAAAGTAACTTTCCAAATCACTGAATTCAAAAGTGGAATTTCAAAAGTCACAATAGTTTAATGCTTTAAGGTTGACAGTTTTGATGGTATTTTTAACAATCAAATACAATTACAACTGCATATTATAAACTATTATTTATAGCAAGAGAAATTAAATACATATCCATATAATAATTTCATATTAAATTGTTGGATAAATGACAAAAATATTTTACAAGCAATTGCTTTGCCATACTTAAGATCATATTTAAGATCAAAGATTCAGGGTGCTTTTAAAAATTAGGATGTGACCTATAATTTGTAAAAGAATGAAAACAATTGCTATAATTTAATTTTCCACAACAAAGATCAGATGATTATTGGAAATTGTTTTAATGTGTCATATTAGTTCAATGGTACTAGCAATTTCATAAATGCTGCATTAGTATCTGTGTGGAGGGCATGTCTTTTTCCTTGTTTTTTTCAAACCCATAAGCAATCATTGACAACAGTCAATCAAATCTGATTGCCTTTCTTGTTGCCATTTGAAATTTTGTCCCTGCTCCTATTTCTAGACAAATCTTGAAAAATATTCCATAGAGAGGGAATATTTTTGCCAGAAAATACATTCGTTTTTCAGAGAAGCACTTGCTCGCAAAGGTATTCATTATTTGGAGTTATAAAACCTTAGCTGATTATCTCAAGTATCCCGTATACCAGCAGTGTTATGAGAATGTCACTTAACATTTTGTTTTTCATTTTACTCAGTTGAAAAAAATCAAATAATACCTACATGGTTGAATTAAGAATTAGAGATATTTCTTACCTGACACAGAGTAAGCACTATACAATTACTTCAGGAATTCTGTGATGGTGCTCTTGCAGATTAGAGTATGTGCACATCCCTGACACATATTAGCTCTAATTGATGAGTAGACTTGGACAGGGGCAAGCAGCCCCCTAAAAAACTGAGCACCACACTCCAGGGCTATGTGAGTACCTAACAGGTAATCCATAGGAGTGAGATTAATACTTTGGGATGTGATGATTTTTAATGGCCCTTATCTCGACTGTTGAGGAACAGTGTTGTTTTTTTTCCTTCATACTATTTGTTGGACTCTTTAGCTAGTTAATCTTATGAGTACGAAGTAACTGAAAATGGATCTTTGTTAAAAAATAAGAATAGGAATAGGAGAGGGGGGAGGAAAAATGGTGGGAACAAGTGCAGGAGGGAAATTTTGTCCCCGTTCCTATTTCTAGAAGTATCACTCTTTCTGAATCTTTACATAGGAAATATATGAAATTTGTATGCCTTAAATAAAAAAAAAAGAGTTGAGACACTGAAAAAAACAGCTTAGGCCAAGTTTGTTTTTATTTTCCCACTTGCTGTGAACCCCTATTACTAACATCATTGAATAATAACAGAATATTTTGAACTATTTGTCCCTATATATCAACTATAAAATCTTTATATCTCTACTATTTCTTCATCTTTTGCTTCTGAATCATAACAAATTATCATACTTTTGATTGTTCGGTCAGCATAATCCCAATTCTGATGTAATCTTTAAAGTATTTTTACTCAAAATGTTTTAAAAATATTTAGTCATTTGAAAGACTTACAGAGAGAGCAGTGTAAATCATTCCCATCTGCTGGCTTATTCGCCAGATGCCCACAACAACTAGGGCTGGGCCATGCTGCAGTTGGGAACCTGCAACTCAGTTTTCAAATATGTACTTTAATACTATTAACTCTGATCACCATGCTGTGCACTCAGTAATGGCATGTCTCTCCCATCTTAGAGAAACATGTACAGTTTACTCATGTCCCTTCTTTCGCCATCCACACCCAGCCTCCACACCCAGCCCAGGTTGGTCAGCATTCCACTCTCTACTTCCACGAGTTCAACATTGTTAGATTCTAGATATGAGTAAGATCATGCAATTTTTTTCCTTTTGTGTCTGAATTATTTCACTTAGCCATAATGTATTCTAGTTTCTCCTAAGTTGCTGCAAATTAATGGATTTTTTCTTTAGTTTATTTGTTTGAAGGCAGAGTGGCAGAGGGAGAGGGAGAAGAAGAGAGAGAGAAACAGAGAGAGAGGAGAGGGAGGGAGATCTTTTATCTGCTAGTTCAGTCCTGAAATGTCACATAGCTAGGCTATATGAAGCCAGGAACTCCATTCCTGGTCCCTCACATAGTTTGCAGGGACCCAAGCAATTGGATCATCATCCACTGGCTTCCCAGGTGCATTGGAAGGAAGCTGGATTAAAAGGAGAGTGGCCAGGATTTGCTTTACACTCTGATATGGGATGCAGGTTCCCCAAGCAAACTTTTATGGCACTGTGCTGCAGCATTCTCACTTATTTGAAAACCAGTTACAAAGAGAGAGAGAGAGAAGACATAGAGAAGCATATCATCCCCTTGTTTACTCACCAAATGTCCACAATGGCCAGGGCTGGTTAGGCCCAAGCCAGGAGCCAGGAGCTTCTTCCAGGTCTCCCACATGGGTAGTAGGAACCCAAACATGTGATCAATTTCTGTTCACAATTGATCATAATGAAAGGACTAAGAGTCAAAGGGAGCACATAAACAAATCTAGTACCTGCTAACACTAACCGATAGAATAATCGAAAATGAATCTTGATGTGAATGGAAGGGGAGAGGGAGTGGGAAAGGGGAGGGTTGTGGGTGGGAGGGATGGTATGGGGGGGAAGCCATTGTAATCCATAAGTCGTACTTTGGAAATTTATATTCATTAAATAAAAGTTAAAAAAAAAACTTCAGGGTCTATATAACTGCTCCTCTTCCAATCTAGCTCTCTGCACATGGCCTGGGAAATCAATGGAAGATCCAAATCCTTGGGCCCCTGCACCCACATGGGAGACCCAGAAGAAGCTCCTGGTTCCTGGCTCTACATTGGCCCCACTATGGCATTTGCAGCTATATGGGGAGTGAACCAGCAGGTAGAAGACTTCCCTCTCTGTCTCTTACTCTGCCTCTCAAATAAAGAAATCTTAAAAAAGAGATAAATTAAGTGATCATGCATATTCATTTAATTGGACAACTTGCACATAACTTCCCAAACTTCAGGAGTTTAAAAGCTAAAAAATTTTCAATATTTAATGGTCAATTATTAGGTTTTGTTATTTTTTTTTGACTGTATGTAATTGAAAGTCAACCTAAATAATCTACATATGGATATGGCAGTGCAAGTATACTTGTATAATTGTGACAAATATGTTTATAAAAAATATCCATTATTAATTAAACTAGACTCAGTACAGATGAAGGTCATTTTTGCATATAGCAAAACAAAAAATAAATCACAGTCATATTTTCAACAAGCAATCATATTTCCATCTATTCAATAATTATTTCCTTCCAGTTGCACATCAAATTAAAGATTGTTGTTTATCGAAGTATGCTTCTTGGGCTGGTTAGCACTTTGTCATAGTGATTTTATTGTCAATACTTGAAAACACAAACCTATTTATAAATATCCTTGGAAAACAGGAGAAATGTATTATACAGTTCCCAATTTTAATTTTTCACTTCTTTCATGACAAGTTTTTAATAGCACACATATTTTTGTACAAACTGGTTTATATTCATATATTCATATATTCAATTTTTTAGATTTTTTCCATTCTTTACAAAGATTTTATTTATTTGAAAGAGCCATAGAGAGAGTTGGGGTGGGGGAGAGAGAGAGAGAAAGAGAGAGGGAGAGAATGAATCCTCCAGCCACTGGTTAACTCTGCAGATGGCTGGAATGACCCAAACTGAACCAAGCTGAAGCCAGGAGCCAGGAGATTCCTCCCGGTCTCCCATGTGGGTGGCAGCAGCCCAAATACTTGGGCCATATTCCGGTGCTTTTCTCAGGCCATTAGCAGAGAGTTGGATCAGAAATGAAGCTGCTGAAACATGGACATGGCGTCCATATGGGATATATTGCAAGCAGAGGCTCAGCCTTTTATACCACAACATCGGCTCTCCTTTTTTTCAATTTTGATGAGAAAAATTAAGTCCTTTAGAAATAATAGTCATTTAGCATTTGTAATAGTATTAATAAAATACTTTAAAACTATGTTCATGTCTGGAATCCAATGATAGCCAAATACTTAATTCACACACAAGGTAACAATGTTCAGTAATTATATAAGCATCACCGCCACAGCTTATGCCCACCTATCTTTTACTAACTGCAAAGCTTCATGAAAACTACCTATTCCCATACATTTTCAAACTTTTGGAAAATATCTGGAACTTTGCATATACTTGACCATTTTATGAAGATTAGAAAGTGTTGAGAATATTTTTATGTTCTTCCATTGCTTCACTGAATAGCATTAGCAGTAAGTCCAAGTATGCAGCTAACCACAAGAATGAAAAGTATGGATCTGCTCTTAAAATTCGTGGACACAATCAAGTTTTTAAACAGTCCACACATCATATTCAGACTCTGATCTTCCGCATCATGCAAGTTATTCACACTCATCCCAACATCCACGAAATTGAAGATCATCATCTTAAGGCAGATGCTAATGCTTTCTGCAAATATCTTGAAAAGTCCACCAAAAAATGTTCAGTCATTCCAAAGAATTGGATGTGAATTTATACAATGTGTTATCAATAAGGCTTGAAATCAAAGAAACAATTTGACTTCTCCCTGTCTTTACAAACCCAAATTCTCAAATTTCCAAAATATTGCCTTAAAACGCTTTTTTCCCACTAATGCTAGACTGGTTAAAGCATTCATTCGTGTTATGTAGAGCCTTGGAACTCCTACTGCATCCAATCAGGAGGTTCATCAGGGATCCAGCATTAGGGGGGACAAATCCAGAAAAGTAACTTTCCTTTCTCACACTGTGATGGCCAACAGTTATATGATTAAAACATCACGTTTAGAGCAATTATCTTCCACATTTTCAGTATACATATTTCTATTTTTATCTAAGCATATTTTAGCTGTAAATAATGCAAATGTGTAGATGTGTTATTATAAACACTATTTTCAAGAATTACAGAGAGTCTGATACTCCATCTTTCTTCCCAGCTAACTCAGTATCATGAAGTTTCATAGACATTGTCAGAAGGCTTGAGATCCTTGGGTTAGAAGCAAAACCCTTTATTATTCTTGAGTAGATGCCACAGGCTTCTAAATCCTACGGGGCCATGTGTGAGTGTGCCCATGCGGATGCTAAAAAAAAACACAGTTGTATTTTGCTGCAGCTGAGAAACCTTAACTTTAGTCAGCCATCAACATTGTAATATTCTTCTGGAAAACCAGCCCAATCTTGCCCTGAGACATTTTCCTCACTCTACCACTCAGACACAAATATGAACTCTGCCCCATATGCACTGTATTCTCTAAAGTAGTTTGTTATGTGAACCTACAACAAAAAGAAACCTTTGGATGTCATGCAACAATAAAATTATTACAGTACACAGTGGAATCCCATCACTTTCTGTCATTGAACTCAAATTTTTAATTAAGTTCCCAACAGAACATGGTGACAACATACATTTTCATAATTTTCATTTTCTACTGTATTTTGTGAAAAAACCCTGTTGAAACTTAAATATTTTTCCATTTTTCCATAAACTAATTTTTCCTGCTTTGAATTTTCTTATAATTATCAAAATAAAGTTAGTAAAAATCATAAGTATGTTATAAAATTCAGATAAATCACTACTATTAAAACATACAGTTTATTAATATTTACACTTTATCAAATGTATATCCTGCTGCCAGTTTATTCATTAACGGATAATATATATTTACAGAATAAACTGGGTTACTTTGGCAATTTTTTATTTTAAGAAATATTAGCTGACAGGATTCTTCAAATTTTTGAAAGCAAACATTTGAAAAGCCACTGACATACTAAAATCCTGTTAGTGAGCCAATGGAATTATTCATGCCTCCAGCATGAATCCTTGGAACCAGCACTGTGGCCTCGCAGGCTAAGCTGCTGCCTGTAATGCTGGCATCACATATGGATGCCAGCTCATGTCCTGGCTGCTTCACTTCTGATCTAGCTCCCTGCTAACATGTCTGGGAAAGCAACAGAAAGTGGCCCAAGTACTTGGGGCCCTGCCACCCACATGGGAGACCTGGAAGAAGCTCCTGGCTCCTGGCTCCTGGCTTCAGCCTGGCTAAGCCCCAGCCATTAGTAGTCATTTGGAGCATGAACCAGCAGACGGAAGATTCTCTCTCTCTTTCTCTCTCTCTCTCTCCCTCTCTCACTGCCTCTGTAATCTTGACTTTCAAACAAATAAATAAAAATATTTTAAAAACCAGAATTATCACATCTTCCATATTTTCACCTGAAGACACATTATTTAATCCTGTTGGAATACTGAAAACCTGAAATATTCAATTCCAACTTATATTTAGCCATTACAGTATGTGCTAACAATGATTTTATCCCTCCTTGTAACCCAGGCAAGAAATCCAGACTTCATTTTCAAGTGAATTCTCTAAATCAAGGTGGTTTCTGCCAAAGTAAAGTCTCCCATCACAGCACAGTTCAAACACATACGATAACACCAAGATCATGATAGACTATAAAGAGCACAAAATTAATTGAACGTCAGCAAGAGTATCATTGCATTGTTTATGGACAAGAAATAGAAATCACTGACCATTTTATAAAATACTATTTAACTCAGGCTCCCTGCAGGGCCTGTCGTGAACTCAGTCTCTGTACTTGTATCTTCCTCTGGTTGCTCACTGAACTGCTCCTTTCACATTTAGTGATTGGGTCCTTTAGTTACCTTGCTTAGATCTTCAGTGCTTCTGCTTGTTTTTTATTTTATTTCATTTACACTTTATTACAATTAAAATCATTTTTATTAAGTTTCCTAGCCATTACCGATCGAACTCTTTCTTCTCCAGGTCTCTGAGGTGAGACTTGATAGTTACTCATTTTTTGAATGGTTTTGTAGGGCTGAGCTTACAGGGGCTGTTTTTCCTTGTCATGGTGTTCCATTTACCAAGATATCAGAAAACATCATTCTTGGCCTTTAATAAAGCCTTTTATTGTCTTTTGTACTGTCTTAATAGTGATATTTCAAATTTCTTAGGGTTTATTTGTAACCTATATATCCCTTCACTTAAATGTTTTAAAATTTTTCTTTAAAAAAAAAAATGAATTTCGGGGCTGGCATTGTGGCGCAGTGGATTAACGCCCTGGCCTGAAGCGCCGGCATCCCACATAGGCGCTGGTTCGAGACCTGGCTGCCCCACTTCCGATCCAGCTCTCTGCTATGGCCTGGGAAAGCAGTAGAAGATGGCCCAGGTCCTTGGGCCCCTGTACCCATGTGGGAGACCTGGAAGAAGCTCCTGGCTCCTGGCTTTGGATCGGCACAGCTCCAGCCATTGTAGCCAATTGGGTAGTGAACCTTCAGATGGAAGACTCCTATCTCTCTCTCTCTCTCTCTCTCTCTCTCTCTCTCTCTCTCTCTGTATAACCCTGACTTTCAAATAAATAAATCTTTCAAAACAAATGAATTTCATCACTTCTAAGACAATTCTATTCAGTTATGACTTATGAACATTGCTCACTTTAATTGATGTATTATATGTGGATTTTTTTTGCAGTAACACAAAAAGCAATGATTCTTCTTATAACTGATGGCATTCGACAGTCAATGATTTGTAAGTGTTTTCCTTACAGCTTTGCATATTTTATCTTTTAATTTCTGAGTTTAATAATTTATATCAATTTAATAGCTATTTAATAGGGAATTATTTTGCACTTTTCTCTTCCTTTTCTGCTTTCCATGGTAAATATTGTCATTCTTGGTTTGCATGATATACATCCTAAATTTCCTTCTTTCTTTTTACCTTTTAGGAAGTTTTACTGAATTATAGATGATAAATATCAGCATATTTAATGAATCCACTTTGTTGTTTCAGTTTTTATTTAGAGATTTTAACAGACAAATGAAGCTGTACTTATTTACAGGACTTATGTGATGTTTGATTGCATGTATACATCGTACAATGCTCAAACAGGGTACAAATATTTATCTTTTCAAGCATTTCTTTATAGTAAAAGCATTTAAAAATCCTATTTTTAGATGATTTATGGGGAAATACACAGTAAATTAACATTATCTAGCTTCACCCTACAGTGCATACACTTGTGAAAATGTCACTACACTCATGGAATACACATATCCATTACATCCAAAGTTTTCTTTTGCCCCCTCCCTTTTTTATTTTCATTTGTTTTGTGGTAACAGCACTTAACAAGGGGTGTACCCTATTAAATGTTTATAGCAGAGCAGTGCTGACCAGGGTACTGCACCACAGGGCAGGGCTCTTGCAACCTGAAACTTCCTATCAGGTCAGCTCCACATTTTCCCCTCTCCCAATCACTGATCACTGCTATTGTCTTCTCTGTTTCTACAAGCGTGGCTACTTTAGGTGCCTCACATAAGTGAATCATTCAGTATTTAGTTCTTCTGTGACCAGATTAGTTCACTGAGCATAATGTCTGCCAGCTTTATCTGTATTATTGTAAATGAGAAAATTTCTTCTTTTAAATCTGAATAATATTTGTTCAAATAACTTTTTTATTTATTTATTATTTGTTCAAAGTAACTTTTTATGTGCCAAAAATGAACTCACAGAAAGAGAAATCAAGAAAGAAATTCCATTCACAAAAGCCACAACAAAATCAAATATTTGGGAATAAATTTAACCAAAGAAGTGAAAAATCGGCACAATGAAAATTACAAAATATTAATGAAAGCAGTCATCAAGTCTCTGCATGGAGGGGATGGATGGAGCCCTGGGCTCCTGACTTTGGGATGGACCAGCCCCAGCTGATGCAGGAATTTGGTAGTGAACCAGTGGATGGAAGAGCCCTCTCCCTTTCTTTTTGTCATTATGCCTTTCAATTACATACATAAATCTTTTTACAATTTTCTCTTTTATTTTTATCTTGAGTAATAGAGAGTTCATCTTTAAAAACATTGTATTTATTTCTGTTTTAATGTTATGTGCAAGCTGCTGTTTATATCTGCAAAGACACTTTAATTATGAAATATACACATTATACAAACAATTATTGTACTGTGCAAGGTATTCTAAATGTAAATGTATTAAAGTTGCATTTCAACAATCACAGTTTTGCATTCATATAGCAGATTACAAGGACCACATTATTTCTCTTTCATGCTTTGGTAATAATGTGAATGTCTACCAATAAACTTGGTAAATTATAACAGAAAAATGAAAATACTTGTATGATTTTCCTAATGCAAATTTTAAGAACTAAATTTTAATAATAATACTACATTGACTAAAATGAGTTTCAACTGTGAAATAATTGCAGAAACTGTATTTTCTCAGCCATCTGCTTTCTTGACAATATCACAGGTGGGCACCTTCCCTGCCTGAATTTCACACTCCACACAACACTTAGGGCACATTCCACATCCAAATCGTCAACTAATTGGAGAATTAGCCGGAGGTCGCTTACCATGAATCGATTGCTTTTTCCTTTAAAGATGCCATTACCCCAGGAACTCAGAGCATAGATCAGTGACATGTCCTGTGCTTGGGACAATGGTTCCAGAAAAGAAAAGGCTGTTGCTTTCAATTCAGGTATTGTAGCCTACAGCCTTTCTGCTGCAAAAGCTGTATCTGGGGCAGGTGAAGTGCGCAGCAGGTTAGCCTGGTCCTGGAGCATCGCTTCAGCCCCACTCCTCCACTTTGGATCCGGCTCCCTGCAAATGTGCCTGGGAAGGTAGCAGATGATGGCTCAAGTATTTGCTTCCGCGACACCCATGAGGGAGACCTAGATGGAATTACTGGCTCCTGACCTTGGCCTAGCCAAGCTCAGTCCAGCACAGTCATCTGTGGAGTGAACCAGCGGATGAAGGGTCTCTCTCTCCAGCTCTCTCTCTCTCTCTCTCTCTCTCTCTCTGTGTGTGTGTGTGTGTTTCTAGCTCTGTGTGCATAACTATGATTTTAAAGTGAACAAATAAAACTTTAGAGAAGACGTCTCATGTTTAATCTATGGAAGAAACAGTTTGCATGCAATGTTAAGGACCGCATTCTAACTGAAAAGAAATTTATCTTAGAATAGATACGTCTGAGTTAGAAATACGAGTTTCTGTGACAGCTGTGTATTCAGGAATACCTGTCTCTAAAGCGGCTTTCTGTGTAGTTTTTTTCTTAGATTTTGTCATTTATATATCTAATTTTGAAAATTTGCTTTTAAAATACTCATTTTTAAAATTTCTTGGAGAACCCTTTCATTTTCTTTCCCAACTACTGGTAAGAAAGTGAATGTGAAATATGGAAACTCCAAAAGAAGAATCCAATCACGAACTCTGTGTAAACTCTTTCACATTGAGGTATCTCATAATATGTATCTCGTCACTAACTACTAGTAAAAATCCCTTTATGGAAGCCGGACTCTCTCAGTTATGATATTGGTTGACTTGTCTGAGTCTATCTAAGCTAATTTACAGTGTAGTCCTACCTGGTTGGGTTTAGGTGTCTGACGACACGGTCTTCCACGGTCTCTGACCTTGTGAAAGAGCTGAGTGAGAAAATCAAGCTCAGACGGGAGCTGAACACTGTGTACTTTCAGATGGAGGTGACCGTGAGAGAAGTGCTGAGCCTCAGCACCACTGAAAACCTCACTTAAACGTTTTAAAATATTTGTTCATCATTTCTTTGGAAATTCTAACGATATGCTAATGGTAAAAACTGTTCAACAATTCAATGAATGGCCACAGAGTATTGATCTGCTTAAGCAAGCGTTATAAATTTTTGGACCAACTCTTCTGTTGGCATAATTCTGAGGTGTAATGGGCATTTCAGTGTAATCTCCTGTTATAGTTTCAGAGATAAGTTAGAATGTTCAAGCACAGACTAGAAACTTGAAAACATTTTCAAAGAGATTTAGCAATACTTACAGATTAAAATAATTGTTTCAGATTTCTGTGTGTGAACTTTTCTTTTTTTATTTTTTAAACTTTTATTTAATGAATATAAATTTCCAAAGTACAGAATATGGATTACAATGGCTTCCCCCCATAACGTCCCTCCCACCCACAACCCTCCCCTTATCCACTCCCTCTCCCCTTCCATTCACATCAAGATTCATTTTATTCTCTTTATATACAGAAGATCAGTTTAGCATACATTAAGTAAAGATTTCAACAGTTTGATCCCACACAGAAACATAAAGTGAAAAATCCTGTTTGAGTACTAGTTATAGCATTAAATCTCAATGTACAGCACACTAAGGACAAAGATCCTACATGAGGAGTAAGTGCACAGTGACTCCTGTTGTTGACTTTACAAATTGACACTCCTTTTTTTTTTTTTTTTTTGACAGGCAGAGTGGACAGTGAGAGAGAGAGACAGAGAGAAAGGTCTTCCTTTGCCGTTGGTTCACCCTCCAATGGCCGCCTGTTTATGGCATCAGTAATCACCCTAGGCTCTTGTCATGAGCTGCCAAGGCTATGAAAGCCCCCTGAGTTCACTGACTCTGATCATATTTAGACAAGGCCATGGTCAAAGTGGAAGTTCTCTCCTCCCTTCAGAGAAAGGTACCTCCTTCTTTGATGACCCATTCTTTTCACTGGGATCTCACTCGTGGAGATCTTTCATTTAGTTTTTTTTTTAATACTTTTGGTTGAATACTGTAATCAATACACAATTCTTCTTAAGTGCTGAAACTTAACTGAAAAGTGATCGCTGTTAAATATAAGAGTGGGAATAAGAGAGGGAAGAGATGTACAATTTGGGACATGCTCAAGCTGACTTACCTCAAATGGTAGAGTTAGAAACATACCAGGGGATTCCAATTCAATCCCATCAAGGTGGCATGTACCAATGCCATCTCACTAGTCCCAGTGATCAATTTCTGTTCACAATTGATCATAATGATAGGACTAAGAACCAAAGGGATCACATAAACAAGAATAGTGTCTGCAAATATTAGCTGATAGAATAAAAAAGGGAGAATGATCCAACATGGGAAGTGAGATACTCAGCAGACTCATAGAATGGCAGATGTCCTAAACAGCACTCTGGCCTCAGAATCAGCCCTTAAGGCATGCGGATCCAGCTGAAAAGCCCATGAGAGTATTTCAGGCATGGAAAGCCAAGACACTCTGGGGGAAAAAAAAAAAAAAAACCTAAATGAAAGATCTCCGTGAGTGAGATCCCAGTGGAAAGAATGGGTCATCAAAGAAGGAGGTACCTTTCTCTGAAGGGAGGAGAGAACTTTTCAATATCTATATTTATTAATATTATCATAAATGCAGTTACTTTTTTAAATATTTGCTTATTTGTAAGTCAGAGATACAGAGAACGAGGGAGAGAAGGAGCGAGAAATCTTCCATCTTCTGGTTAACTCATCAGATGCCTACAACAGCCAGGCCTGAGCCAGGCCAAAGCCAGGAGCCAGAGCTTCTTACAGGTCCCCCGTGTGGGTGGCAGGAGCCCAAGCACTTGGGCCACCTCTAACTGCTTTTCCCCAGGCTGTATACAGGAAGGTGGATTGGCTGGCAAGCATCTGAAACATGATACTTACAGGGGATGCCACTGTCGCAGGCGGTGGCTCGACCTGCTTCACCATGACCCTGGCCCCAGTCACATGGTTTTGGGATCATAGAATAATTCTGTTTCATAAATCCAATGGCCATCCTGGTTCCCTGAGTCCAAACATCCCCCTTCATAATGAGAACAAAGCAAGAGGCTGCTCTTGTGCACTGGAGTTTGCACTGTGGGCAAGGAGTTGCAAAGATCTGAAAGCAGGTGGCCAGCTGCCCCTACTCCCATCCTCAAATAAGGAGAAGGATATTTTGTCCCTAGTTTAAATAATTTCCCTGTATACTCAAAGGGGAAGGATCCTAGGTTCTTACCCTTTGGAATATAAATTTCTATTATTAAGGGTATATCAAATTAGGCCAGCGCCACGGCTCAATAAGCTAATCCTCCACCTAGCAGCGCCGGCACACCAGGTTCTAGTCCTGGTCGGGGCGCCGGATTCTGTCCTGGTTGCCCCTCTTCCAGGCCAGCTCTCTGCTGTGGCCAGGGAGTGCAGTGGAGAATGACCCAAGTGCTTGGGCCCTGCACCCCATGGGAGACCAGGAGAAGCACCTGGCTCCTGCCATCAGATCAGCGCGGTGCGCTGGCCACAGCACACTGGCCGCGGCGGCCATTGGAGGGTGAACCAACGGCAAAGGAAGACCTTTCTCTCTGTCTCTCTCTCTCTCACTGTCCACTCTGCCTGTTAAAAAAAAAAAAGGTATATCAAATTAGTGATTCAAGCTTCAGAAGTCTTGGGCACCTCTGTGTTCTTGTGTCTTCTCCACTCTGAAGCACAAACACAGAGCCTCCAAGAAGTAAATCTCGATCTGGGGTTCTCCGTCTACTATTCTACTTTTAGACAATTGATAAATGTTATTGTAATAATTTCTAAAATATTTTATAATAATGTTAAAAGACATTCAGTCTCACGTTGTTTAGTCTTGTTTATAGTTTTGTTATTTTATTGCTTTCATCAATAGTTGTGTTGTCTAGCAGGAGGATGCTTTTGAGAAACAATACAAGTATCAGGTATATGGGCTTTCCAGGAACCGTAAGTAGGTGAAGATCACAACATGGATATCACTGCATTATAAAATGGTCTTCATGCACTACAGTATTGACATCTTCACCAAAGAAAAATCTCTGAAAAATAAATTTCAAATTTATAGAATATACTGATGCAGAAACAAAGACACTTAATTTGCATTGTATTGCTAGAGCTCAAAAAAAATGCTGTTGATATGGGACTGGTCAGATAGGTAGATTAGGTTCATGAGCTGGAGGCCACCTCCCCTCCTTGCCTCCAGGTCTGTCAATCAGACTATGTAGCCACTCCCTTTTTGGAAGTGAATAAAAGGCCTGCAGAGCGCTGGACCTGCCCACTCCCATGCCACTGCTCCTGCCCCTCTCTCTAGCCTGCAGCCCCTCTGGCTTGCAGCCTGCTCACTCACTTGGGCTCTCTGGACTGCTCCCCTCTCTCCTCGTGGACTGGGGAGGGACTGGTACAGAGAGCCCTGTTTAGCCTGCTTGCCCACTCTCCCTTAATAAAGCCCTCACGGTCCTGTGGATTCTTCTCGTTTTCTACACAACTTCTGAACTTTGTCATGCTGCATGTCGTGTTTGAGCCTGTGCTTCGGATTCTTCTCTAAGTAAGAGGCAAGAGCCCGAAATATAAATTTTGATCTAACTTAGCCCACAGCAGTCTCCACTCTAGACACAACCTAAGGGTGATCTGAACTCCCGCTTCTCCCAACCCTCCCGACCATCCTCAGAACCTCTTGCCCAGCATCAGTTCTCCTCGCCCAGAGCTCAGGAAGCGGCTTCCCCTGAAGTCCCTTTATATGAGTAAGGGAAGTTCTTCCAGAAGGAGTGCCATTGCCCCGATCACTTCTCAGAGATGCCATTAACCAGCAAGATCAACCACTGCAGCAGAAAGTAAGGGCCAGTCACACACTCAGCTGGACGGACTTCTCATCTGCTCTTCTAGGGGTGGTTAGCTTAGAAGGCTACTTGCATCCCAAGGCAGCCACTGTCGCCATAAATCACTTATCTTCACCTCCCCAAGGGCCCACAGGAATTTTCCCAGGATACAGTATGTTCTTCCACTCTTTAATCAATCTCTCAAATTATTTACTCTTCCTCTACAATAGCTTACTGCCCTCAGTTCCCCGTCCCCTAGTAAGAGGGTGTTCCAGCTGCGGCTTTCTGGATGAGTGTTACTCATTCTGTGACTCCCGTGCACTTGCACATTAATAAGTTTGTATGTCTTTTCTCTGGTTCAGTTCTTTTATAGAATCAGATTATTGACCTTCAAAGGGCAGACGTTGCCTTTCATCCTCAAAGTATCAATAGTTTTCTCATATCTATATCTGATGTCCTAATGACTCAAATATATTGTTTTCCTCAAACGTTCCATTAGATATTTTCGTTGCATTTTACCCAAACTTCAAGCCATGAAAACCATCACAATGGGATAAATGAAAACAATGAATTTCATTTTTTTCTTCCACAAAAAATATTAGAATAACTCTTATAAGAAAAAAACTACCATTTTAAAAACATTTTTCTGTAAGTCTTATAAAGAAGTTGTACATAAATGTACATCAGGGAAAGTGGATCTTAGGCAGCATTGCTTAGGATAGTAACCAAAATTCAAATAAATCATGTGATTATATTTCTCTTGCAGCTTATATTAATTTATGTTCTTTTTTGCTAAAAGAAATACATCAATGGAAAGGCAAAGAGAAACATTATATTTGTGAATAAAACAGAGAAAATACACTAAATTATGATAACACAAAGCTAAGTAGAAACAGCTACCTTTTCCTTTAACATCTTTAAGTTTATTAATTCTGAGCAAGCACATCCTAAGATCCGGTGTTCTGAGTGCACCTTGCTCTTCCTAGGTGTATGAATTCAGAGTCCCTGTGTTCCCTGTCAAAGCTGTGTATTATTCTGAAGGCAGCCTCCCAATCTCCTGACTGAGAGCATTGCTGCAAATTTAGCAAGCCAGCTCGACGGCCTTTTTCATGTTTTAATAGGTTAGCTCGAATAGCTTCACAATGTCAATAGTCGTTTAGAAAATGACGCTATTTGGAAAGAATGGTGATCTCCTTTCCCTACTGGTATCTTCAGGCCAGACTTCCACAGCCAAAGAGATGAGGAACTATGAGGCAACCGAACAACAAATGTGAAGTCAGCCTCCTCGCTTGTTCTCAGAATTGGATGAACTCCACCAGACAGATTGGGCAAATACCCACAAAAGCCAAAACCTGAGGCAGTGGTTTCAAAGAAGAAAGGGTGCTATAAAATTCTGTACATGTACTCCAGGCCACAGGCCAGAGGAAAAATGACCTAATGATTTATGTGAAGATGCGGCATTCATAGTTGCCCCTCATACGGTTCTGTTTTTCTCAGATCAGTTATGCAAAGTCAACTTAAGCATGAAATGTTCCAGGCCATAAACGAGTGCCATCTAGGTAGGTAACACAACCTCCCAGTCTGAAGCAGGCATCTGGGGCTCACCCAGTGCTTCTTCATCTCACATAGAGTGCTTGAGTGAGTCCTGGCTCTGCCTCAGTTCCAGCTTACAGCTAACGTGCACCCTAGGAAGAGCAGGTGATGGCTCCAATACTGAGTGCTGGCTGCCCACATGGGAGACACAGACTGATTTAGGGGTCTCTGGCTTTTGACTGGCCAAGGGCCAGCTCTCGTGGGCTGTGCCTCTGTTGATGGAAATTCTCTATTCTCTCTCTCTCTCTCTTTCTCTCTCTCTCTGTTTCAAATACAATAAAATAAGTAAGGAAAAATTCTTAAAAGAACAAATCCCAAATCATCATCAACTTTCTCATGATCTATCCTTTCTCCAGTTTTTGCAGGTGGAAATACTACTATTCTGACATCAAAAGCTATAAAGTCTGAGCAATTGCTGAGAAATACAAGTTTCACTCTGTCTTTTATACATCTGAGTTTGCTGTGTACGTTTTTAATATATCATCACCCTAATGTTTTCAGGACAATGTCCATACTTTGATGGAAATCTGTTCATTATCCATAGCATGCTCCCAGGTTACCTGTTCTGATTTTCAAAAACTGTTTTGTAACTCTGTTAAGTTGTAGGTAACTGATAATTCTGTGAATTAATTATTGTCTATAGACAAAGAAATGATTTCTGTCCTCTGGAGGCTACCTTGTGGAAAAGTATATTTTTGCCTACAAACTAAATAAGTATTTTAAAATGTGTGAGAGCTGTGTCCATCCTGGTCAGATGTCTTCGCCAAGCAGTTGCAACTTATACGTCAAAACTCACTGTGTGGTCTCAGGAGAAGGAAGGCCACTTAGTACTCACTCCAACCTTTCACTACCCCCATGGTCTTGAACTCTTCTGGAGACTAGCTATCATTATACAAATTGATGAATTGTCTGGTTTAGTCAAGCCATTGACTTAAAAAAATAGGCCAATAGTTCAATATAAAGGCAATGATGTGACAGACTTTCAGGCATAAGAATATGTAGAGTAAGAATGAATGTAGCAGAGAAATTAGAGTTCTGATTAAACAAAACAGGGGAGAAACAGGAAACGAAGTGTAAGAAAATCCCTGCAAAAACGTTCTGGGCCTGAAGAGTTGGCCAGTTTCTCCAATGGCACTTAATACTTTACCTAAAAAATTCTCCTTATTTTTGTATTTGGGTGATAGAAATGGTAGGAATGGAAGCAAGAGTGTTTATTTGTGCTAACAGTTTATTTCTACTTTTCGTTCATATGTAAGAATGTTTTAATTAATTACACAAAGAGGTGACACACATGTGTCCCTTTGACCTCTCAAATGATCTATGAGTTGCAGCATTACAATAGAATATTGTAATTTTTTTTGGACAGGAAGAGTGGACAGTGAGAGAGAGAGACAGAGAGAAAGGTCTTCCTTTTTCTGTTGGTTCACCCCACAATGGCCGCTGTGGCCGGCGCACTGCGACTGGCATACTGCACTGATCCGAAGCCAGGAGCCAGGTGCTTCTTCTGGTCCCCCATGCGGGTGCAGGGCCCAAGCACTTGGGCCATCCTCCACTGCACTCCCGGGCCACAGCAGAGAGCTGGAATGGAAGAGAAGCGACCAGGACAGAATCTGGTGCCCCAACCGGGACTAGAACCTAGAGTGCTGGTGCCACAGGCAGAGGATTAGCCTATTGAGCCATGGCGCCAGCAATAGTTGTATATTTAATCAATATCTAAAACTCACTCTCCAATAACTTTGACAAAATTTGGTAGGGACAATTAGGAACAAAGGATAGATTATGTCAAAGTAGTAATACATTTTCTGTAATTTTTATTAGATTTTGGGGGTAAGAATTATTCTCCCTGCTTTTGTCTCCTTTATAGGATATGTCCCTTAAGTCTCCAGACACAGTCGCCTCTGCTGCACACGGCAACTCTTCATGGCTTGGCACAAAAATGTCCACGAAATGCTGCCCTCCAAAATAACAAGAAATCACAGTGACAGCAGCCTAGACTTTACCATTTCTCTCTCTCTCTCTCTCTCTCTCTCTCTCTCTCTCTCTCCTATTAATGGACTCTGCAGCAGGCAAACTACCCAGAGAAGGAACAGCCAAAATTGCTGTTCTTTGGGATCCAATGTCTTGGGAAATAGAGAATCCCACAGAGCTCAAAGGAAGAACGCCAATTGGGTTGTGCGATTTTCTCATTTTTAGTTTTCTTTTCTTTGTTATGGGCCTTTAAAGACTAAGATTTGTTGTAGACTTTGAGTTTAAGGGGCAAGGGGTTCAAAGAAAAGCAAAACACATATGAGATGATAAATGTTATGTCTATATCTTGTTAGTGAGTTCCTTGAGAGCGCTTGCAACTTTGAGGTAGAGGAAAGAATATTGGGTAAATAATATTCCCTGCAGAGTGGAAGTTGTGCATAGAGAGAAATCATACAGAGAAACTTAGAAAGCCTACATCACAAGAAATGCTTTTCAGCAGGGAAGTCTCCCTGTGAACTTACACATAGGTGAGAATGACATAAAATGCTTCTCTACGGATAATGACAGAAGTTTAAATAACTTTCAGGTGATGTCTACACAAAAAGTATAAACTGAATCATAATTCACAGTTTCAATTCAATCCAGTAATCCTATGTACAGAGTAGGGGCCATTCTGATGTGATAAATCAAAATGGAATAAAGCAGTGACACAGTTTTCTGGTGAATTATTGGATTTCCTAGCAATCTCCTGTGTGTAAATATATTAAAGGAAACTGGACTTGAAAGAAAGTATCCATTCAATAAATATGTGTTGCATGCCTACTGTGTGCAAGCCTGATTCTGTGTTCTGGGAACGCAATAAGAATGGAGCCACGTGTTTGCTCCATGTCCTCCACACACCAAAGTAGTGTCTTTTGCATCTTAAACTGGCCTCTTCTCACACTCTGTGGCCATAATTGTTGCAGTTTCAGGTGTGATGACCAAACTACCAAAAATTTCTCTTTCCTTCTCCACAGTTTCACAAATAGAAGATTTTTTAAAAAGATATATTTACTTCTTTGAAAGGCAGAGTTACAGAGAGGTGGCAGGAGAGAGACAGAGAGGTCTTCCATCCACTGGTTCAGTCTCCAGATGGCTGCAATGGCTGGAGAAGTACCAATCTGAAGCCAGGATTCAGGAGCTTCTTCCAGGTCAATCATGAGGGTGCAGGGGCCCAAACACTTGGGCCATCTTCTACTGCTTTTACAGGCCATAGCAGAGAGCTGGATAGGAAGTGGAGCAGCCGGGACTCTAACTGGTACCCATATGGGATGCCCCACTGCAGGTGGCAGCTTTACCCACTACACCACAGCCCAGGTAGAAGATTCACTCTTCCTGCAGATCTTAGCAACATCAGTGTATAATTCTTTTTTCTTTATTAAGTCTAGAAACTTCATCTTTTCAAATATGCTTTTCTTTGGTGCTCCAGAATTGCCAGCACCACTATCTTTGCACCATGGGACCAAATCAGTAACTGATTTGACTTAATCATGACTTAATCATTGACTGAGCATTACCTGAGAATAAGAACAGTCCATCTCACCAGCTGGATGCCTCCTAGGCTGATAATGGACAGGTAGTGGATTATTAGGATATGCTGGACACAGGGATAATTCACTTCCTGGGCCAGGTGGGGTGGCCTAGAATTTCATCCCACCACTCATAAGAGTGCAAAACTCAAAAATTGTTTCTGGATTCTACATTTAATATTTCTGGACTGCAGTTTACCACAAGTAGTTGGTATCACAGAAAGGGAAACTGTGGATAACAAGTGCTACTGTATAGAGGAAATAATGCAATAAGACAGCATTGTCTAGAAGAGAAGAACCACATCAGAATATATCAATAGATCGTCTTCACTGAGGACTAGGGAATCAGAAAGTTCCATTGTCGTGATGGCTATCTGACTGCCACAGCTGCCCAAAACGTTCAGAGTGTGTGTGTAAAGTGAGTGAATTTTATTTTATGTAAATATACCTCGATACAGGGAAACAAATACCTTTTCTTTTCAGCTAGGACATGAGAGACTGTGAGAGCCCAGACCCACACAAGAACTAACAAGACATTCTCCTGATTCCCACTGAGTTCATCTGCAGAGCAGAGTACTCTCGGGGTGAATGCTGGCCTTTTCTCCTTGGGGAAGGGCTTGTTAATTCTGGGGGCGAGCAGAGACTCCAGTCAGATTCCAACAGAGAGGCGGAAGCTGTGGGAGGCGAGAACCAGCAGAGGCCCACGTCACTCAGGACTGTCGTTGTGGACTGAAAATTGGAGCGTCATAAAATACAGCCATGGATTTCCCCTTCTTCCACCTCCCGCTCACATCCCCACTCCTAATTTTTATGAAGATCTATTTTCAGTTTACTTAATTTTTTTAATCTGGGGAATTTGTCGTTACTATCTCCTCTGCTGCGTTTTTTTTTTTTTTTTTTTTTTTTTGATTGAAGGTTTTATTCCTGGGAATGTGCTTCTGGAGCTCTAAGACTTACACATGAGTACGAGGGCTGTGCACTATGTGGGGCCAGGAATCTCTGACAATTGTTTGAAGGTGCAGGAACAGTTTAGAGTGTCGCTCAAATTGGGCATGGTGGGGCACCTCTGGCTATAAGCAATGGGGAGAGGGGCTGTTGTGTTCACAACCCCAATCTTATGTGTGCCAGGGTGAACCAGCTGCTTTACAAACTAAAATGAGCTCACAGTCCCAGCACTCCCAATCCACTATGCACGCAAGCTGTACAGGGCAATGACCTGTCCACAGCATGCATCGCCAGTGTGTACAGAGCTCTGAAGTTAGGTCTGGCGGGCTCACAGGAACTCAGTCATGACCTCTGACCCTCTCAGCTCTGTGGCCTATGCCAAGAATACCCACAGAGCCCCAGCAATTTTTGGTGGTTATGTTCCAAGGGTCATAAATCGAAAATTTAAATACAATTTAAATTAATTTTGTTTAAAGAAAAAATGGGGCATTAAACGTATAAAAATTTACTTAAAGCTAAAAATATTGAATAAAGAGATAAGCCCAACTGAAAATTGTAGAAATGAATATAAGTAATTGAAAATAGAAATGAAGTAGGGGCATATTGAAAAAAATTGAAAATTTGTCAACTGGAAGATGACATGTATCTGCATGACAACACAAAAAGATGAGCTGAAGAACACTTTAACAAGGGAACTGCAAGAGATACAATGGGCATTCCAGAACAATTTCTACGTATTTTTCTACATTAATACATGCAATAATTTAAGAATTCCAGAAAGCACGTGGATTCCATATATATGTATTTCCCAGCTTTCCAGAATGGATATGAGCAGAGTGGAGAGAGGGCACTTTGGAGTTGCAGTAAGTGGAAAACTTCGAGAATTGAAGAAAAATTCAGGAAACTAGTGAATTCCAAAGCAAAACATATCTAAGGTAAAAATGAAAGAAATAAATCTTGCATTTACTTATTTATTTTTACCTAGAAACCATTTATTTAAGGTATACAAACATCATGAATTTCATGTATACAAATTTAGTGATTCTTCTCACCCTACCCTCCCTCCCGCCCACACTCCCACTATTCTTCCTCTCTCTCCTATTCCCATTCTTTTTTTTTTCTTACAAAGATCTATTTTCAATTAACTTTGAAAATAGAATCCTACATTTAAAAACTATTTCAAGATTTCAGAATGACAACGTTCTCAAAGGACAAGCACAAAAGATCACCTGCAAGGGAATATAGTATGTTTCAGTTAGTTGTGGAATTCTTGCGTATTTGACATATGGTGCATCGTGGACTGGTTCTAACTTGGGAACTCCACTCCCAATCTGCTGGCTCCTTGTCATCTTTTCTGCTCTCTTCTGTGGCTGCTTCTACGATCTTCTTTACTGTTTTTCATGTTCTTCACCTTCATTATGGAAACTTTAGTGCACATGAGGATTTCTGTCTTGTTTACTACTTGGGGATTGGTGAGCTTTTTTTTTTTTCATTTTTTCTAAATGTATATAAGGTGAACAAATTTCGTGTATCTAATATATACAGATTTAGGAGCATAGTGATAAATCTCACCTTATCCTCCCTCTTGCCCACACTCCCATCCTCCAACTTTCCTCCTTTCTTAGTCTTTCTTTTAAATTTTACAATGATATACTTTCAGTTTATTTTATGATCATAAGCTTCACATTCCACTATGTAAAGAAGTCAACAAATAGTAAAAAGAAAAAAAATACTGTTTCTCAGCAGTAGAGCAGGGCTGTAACCAACAATCAAATCTCAGAATGTCAGTTTTGTTCAATTACATTACATTTTTGAGCTTTTTAAATATACAGATTGCTTTCCTTCTATGATTTTAAAAGTATCAGCTCTTATTTTCTTCAAATATTATTTTTGCCATTGTCTGTGCATCCTCTGTTTGGACTACAACTTAACGTTTAAGTATGTTAGGACTTCTCCTACATTCTCTAAGTTGACTAATAATATTTTATTACATTTATTGTTTTTTCTAATTTTTCTTTATTCTGGATAGTTTCTTCTAACATCATTTTTTAAGATTTTATTTATTTACTTGACAGGTAGAGTTACAGACAGTGAGAGAGAGAGAGAGACAGAGAGACAGAGAGACAGAGAGAGACAGAGAGATAGGTCTTCCTTTCACTGGTTCACTCACCAAATGGCCACAAAGGCCGGAGCTATGCCATCCGGAGCCAGGAGCCAGGTGCTTTTTCCTGCAGGGGCCCAAGCACTTGGGCCATCTTCCCCGCTTTCCCAAGCCACAGCAGACAGCTGGATTGGAAGAGGAGCAACCAGGACTAGAACTGGCGCCCTTATGGGATGCTGGCGCCGCAGGAGGAGGATTAACCTAGTGTGCCACAGTGCCAGCTCCCCTCTAACTTATCTTTAATACACTAATTAATTGTAAGCTATGTCTACTCTATTGATTAACTGTTAGTTCTAATTTTACTAATTAACATATTATAAGTTCTATTGGAGTTCTTTTTAAAAATAAAATTTGTTCTTTAATTCTATGAACATATTAATTGTATTTTTATTACATTCTCTCTGAGTCTGTGATAGCACAAGCCCAATTCATATGCTGCTTCTTATTCATTTTGTGTTATGTTTTAGAGTACCTAAATAGTTTTTTATTAGAAATTAAATTTAAAATAGAAAATATTTGCTCACTACATTTGAGATTAAAACATGTTATTTTTTTCCCAGGGAATATTTTCATTTATTTTTGAATAGAACTTGACAGTACTTGATCCACTTAAACAAGTTTCAGACATTAGGATGTTCTAGGCATGGGCAGTGACTTCAATCTCAATTGATGACCTTGCAAAGACTAATTTAATTCTGCTTTGTACTCCCTGCTTTTAGAAGACCCAACATCCATTACTTTGGACCTGTAATGCTTCCAAATTCCACTTCTAGCTCTCACTCACTTCTCAGATGCCCAAATATCCTTTTTGACAAGAGATGCCTCCATTATTGATCTTACCTCTCTACAATTCAATCTTATAACTTGTAGCCAATAATTTATAAATATTGACTGTCTATTTGATGCATAAAAATATTTAGTGCAATATGTTTCTGAAATTAATTTACCATTAAAAGAAGTCAAAGACCTCTGCTGTTTTGTAAGTAAATCTAATTATTTAAAGATCAGTCTTTACTTTTCATATAAACATCATTTTCACAGGCAAAGACCTTGAGTTTATTAGCTTTAAAAAGCTGGCAAACAACACACTAATCTTCATAAAAACCTGAATTTACATCTAATTAAGGAAGACTACAGCAGCAACAACCAAAAATGTTTAATCTAATAATATCCAATTTATAATTTCATTTATTGAAAGACAGGTTAAAATCTCACATTTGTGTGTGTGTGTGTGTGTGTGTGTGTTTGACATTTTTCTTCATGTTATTTGGATACATGTTATTAAGTCTTGACCAAGAGGGTCAAACATTCTCTTCAATTTTTCTAAGTTAATGATAAATCACTGATGTCTCTGTTCATAGAACATTCATTTTAGAAAATTGTAAATTCTTCCTTTTTATTGAGATGGAAATATTGCACAAAAATTGCCCCTTTCTTCAGGATCTGGGGGCACCCTTTTGAAATGTAATGATTGTGGAAAACAGGTGGGTTCCTCTGGAAGAAGGGGAGCCTAACTTCAGTAAGAGATAATTAGCAGACACCAATGGCCTCCTCCAGCTTGTCAAGTTCACTGTGAATGCCCACCAGTGCTTTCCATTGAGCTCAGGCCTTTGTTGAAAATCCTGCAGCCCTTGGTTTCTTGAATGTTGAGTTCAATTTTTCTCTTCTATTACAAGTCTTTCTCCTTTGTTTCAAAAGTCTTGGATAAAGTTTATTTTTTGTCTATTTAACTAATTTGGTATAATTTTTAAGTTTAGCTCCATATAAACTAATATTTTGGTATATATTCATGTTGCACTATTTTGTTATAAAATATTTATATTTCAATTAATGTAACTTGATTTAGAATTTACTCAAGTATTATTTTGGAAGATTTTTACATTATTTATATTTTCTACTCTTCAACTTAAATTATATGTGCCTTTATATTTAAAGTATATCTTTAATAAACAGAAACAATCCTGTTACTTTATCAAGTCCTATAATTTTAATATTTTACTTAGTAAATGTAATGTAACAAGTAAAATGTAACATTTAACATAATGCCATTTACAATGGAATTTTATCTCACTTGACATATTTTATTGAGGCCAATGGGACTCTTCAACAAACACATGAAAAATGAATAAAAGTCTTAAATTTTTTATTTCAAACACAGTAGTAGAGAGAGTGTGACATAAACAATACACATTTATCTCTGGGTGCCAATTTTTCCCATTTTCTTCTTTACGCTTTTATTTTGGTGCCATCAAGTAACTCTCATTTGATTTCCTTGTTCCTGATTGAATAAACTTTAATTTCTTGCAGGTTTACTGTGCCTCTGATGCCATGCTGATGTAAGTCTTCACTGCCTTCATTTCTGTATATTCCATTAATCTGTCTGTGTGTTCACTAGCCCTATCATGCTCTGTCCCAAAAACGCCTATCAAAATGAAACTTTGAGTTATTGGTTTTAGATGTTCAATTTTTTTGTTTTAGAATGTTCTTTAATCAGTTTCATATATTACAAATCTATAATTAAGTTTGCAGTATTTTATCTACTTTATACTTCTTTCCAATTTTTGCTCAAATATTTCAGTAATAATAATCTGAAATTATTTCCTTCTAGTTTTACAATCTAGATAACACAGCTTCTATTTTCTGGTTTATTTCTCTGTAATACTATCCATAAAATTTTGTCAGCACACATATTTATAAATTAGGATTCTATATCCATCATATTGTTTAAAAAGAATCACAGTGGTCCCAGAAAATGTTTTCTTCCTCAGGAGCACGCCCTCTCAATCATTTATTAGATGCTGCAATGGAGAGTTGATCTTTTCAGAATCAACTCCTAAGGATCACAGTGTGAGCTGTGCCAATGCTAGATTTCAATAGGACTCTATTTTCCTCTGTTTATTCCTGTTCTGCCACGTTACCTGATTAGTATGTGAAATGGCAAGCCTGCACTACTGCAAAAGACTCAGTTCCACATCCAGGATTTACCAGTGTAAATCTTTATCCACTTGTCATGTGCAGATTCAGAATAAAGGAGATGTCCCAGAGGAGAGATGGTCTGTACACTTAAGACACCTTAGGCTCCCAATTATATGACCTAAGTCTAGGGTGACTGCAAAAAGCTCTTCTGGTTTCTCTATCTGGGAGCAGCAGCATTTTCCAGGGGTTGATACTTTATTCTCAGTCTTGAAATATGTCTTGAATATGGATAAATATGCCAAAAGGAAAAGCAAGTGCAGAATCTCAGAATACATTCATCATTCTTTTGGGTTTCCCATCCTTGCCTATTTTGTTGCCAATCCTCTCCTCATAGTTGATCTTTTAAAATTTGGTTGTAAATTGACAACTGATCATTTTGTATATAAGGCTACTTCAAAAAGATCAGGGATCGGTGACAACTGACTGAACACCAAAAAGGAAACCTCCTGAAGTGAAATGGACACTATGAGAAATGGTGACTTGATCAGCATAGCCCTGACTGCTAATGGACAACTTAATACATTATCCCTCATAGTATTTTTTTTTGTCTGTTCTACTTAATATGACTGGTTTAATTCTGTAATTATCACACAGTTATTCTTAAGTGTTGAAAATTAACTGAAATGTGATCCCTGTTAAACATAAAAGTGGGAATAAGAGAGGGAAGAGATGTATAATTTGGGGCATGCTCGGGCTGACTTGCCCCAAATGGTAGAGTTGGAAACATACCAGGGGATTCCAATTCAATCCCATCGAGGTGGCATGTGCCAATGCCATCTCACTATTCCAAGTGATCAATTTCAGTTCACAATTGATCATAATGAAAGGACTAAGAGTCAAAGGGAGCACATAAACAAGTCTAGTATCTGCTAACACCAACCGATAGAATAAATAAAGGGGAGAGTGATCCAACATGGGAAGTGAGATACTCAGCAGACTCATAGAATGGCGGATGTCCTAAATAGCACTCTGGCCTCAGAATCAGCCCTAAAGGCACTCGGATCTGGCTGAAAAGCCCATGAGAGTATTTCAGGCATGGAAAGCCAAGACACTCTGGCAAAAAGATCTCTGTGAGTGAGATCCCAGTGGAAAGAACAGGTCTTCAAAGAGGGAGGTGCCTTTCTCTGAAGGGAGGAGAGAACCTCCACTTTGACTATGACCGTGTCTAAACAAGATAAGAGTCGGAGAACTCAAGGGGCTTCCATAGCCTTGGAAACTCATGACTGGTGCATAGGGAGATTACTGATGCCATAAACAGGAGTGTCAATTTGTAAAGTCAACAACAGGAGTCACTGTGCACTTACTCCTCATGTAGGATCTCTGTCCTTAACATGCTGTACACTGAGGCTTAATGCTATAACGAGTACTCAAACAGTATATTTCACTTTGTGTTTCTATGGGGGTGCAAACGATTGAAATCTTTACTTAATGTACACTAAACTGATCTTCTGTAAAAAAAAAAAAGAAAAAGAAAAAAAAAAAAGAAATTATCAATTCCCAACTTAACTCTCACTGGGATTAAACATGACAATAGGTCTGATCTGATTTCATCATCATTTAAAAAAATCATCTATTATTTTTCACTTTATGTTTCTGTGTGGGAGCAAACTGTTGAAATACTTACTTAAGGTATACTAAGCTGATCTTCTGTATATTAAGATAATCGAAAATGAATCTTGATGTGAATGGAAGGGGAGAGGGAGTGGGAAAGGGGAGGGTTGTGGGTGGGAGGGACGGTATGGGGGGGAAGCCATTGTAACCCATGAGTCGTACTTTGGAAATTTATATTCATTAAATAAAAGATAAAAAAAAAATTCTAAGGCAGAAAAAAAAAAGATCAGGGAAATTTGAAACAAAATGTTTATTTTGATGCAAACATTTCTTGAAATCCACAGTTTTTTCAAAATATGCACTTCTATGAACTTTTTGAAAATCCTTTTATGGTGTATAATTTGATGTCATGATTCATGTGTACAATCGGCCATGATTAATCCATGTATCTTTCACTTCAAAAACGTATCATTTTTGTAAAGAAAATATGTGAAATGTATGTACTTAAAATTGATAAATATATAATACATTATTATTCATTGTTGTCATATCTCTGCAATGAACATAAAAAAGTCTTTCATCCTTTCTAACTGAAACTTTGTAACATTTTGTCATCAGAATTCTAGCTCCTCCATCTCCTTTCTCTGGTATCTACCATCCCTCTCTCTGCGTCTGTGAGTTCTTTTGTATTCATGAAGTCTTTTGCTTAAATATATGTATTCTAAATAATCTTAACTCTTTTTAAATTATCAGTCTTCCCAAATCTAGACACCCTTTTATTCTATATAATACCTTGGTTTTTTCCAACCAAAAGTCCATGTTCTGTTGAAATCACCATCATGCTTTTTCTTGTTTGATACATATTTTGGACACCTTTTAAGTGTGTTTGAAGAAATGACACATCAGATGAATTGTAATACACAAGCACATCTCTGCAGCTGAAACATCTTTGCTTATTTAAAATTTAGTCATATAAAACATTTCCAATTAAATTCTATATAATCAAACTCACCACACTGCAGCGATTTTTGTTATCCTTTTAACATGAATTATTAAATAAGCCCTATCAATAGTCTTGTATTGCTTTAAATATCAATGCTTTATACATGTATACTACTACAGGTTATGCAGCAAATAAGTAAAAAAAATATTGGAAACACACACACTAATAAAATTTTAGAATGACATAAAAGATATGCACTGTTAAATAAAAATGGATACACTTTGCTTCTAAAATAAGTAGTTGCATGAGGGTGAGCCCTTAGGGAAATCATGTTCATGTAAACAAGGTGTAGAACAAATGCTATGTTTGGTCTCACAAACGAAATTCAGGGAACACTAGCCAAGGTAGAACTGTCAGATGAAAATTCTTGCATGGAGAAAAGCAAGACTTTTCTTTAATAAATGCCTACATCATTTTAATAGCAGATTCTACCGTAGTGTCAGTAGCATAGTAATACACAAAGCACCAGACATTCTTTTAGCAAAATTCTGACAAGCCAGTCATAAGAGCAATGTATGTCCATCTGAAAGAATAATTAAAAAGACCTTCCAAGTGTATAGTAGATTCTTCCTGGAAGGCAAAATCTTTTAGGCATTTGTTGATCAAGGTTTGAAAATGTTCCATGAGAACATGTGCCTTACCTGACTCCTCAAAGTTGCTGTTGTAGACTTCCCAGGTTTCACTTACTCGAAGAAGATTCTCTTCCACAGCTTGGATGTCCATGGAGGGGCAGTTGCATTCTGGGAACCTGGGGCCACACTGACACCAGCAGTCATTGTCCTTGCAGATAAACTCTCCTTCCGAATTGCAAGCGATGTAGCTCAGAGCTGCTTGTACAAAGCACTCCTGGAGATAGTCTGGAAGGAGAACTTGAAGCCCTGTAGAGAACAAGCAGAGAAATCAAAAACGTTGGCTTCAATACAGAAAACAGTAAACAACAATAACAACAACACAAAACCCAACCAAAAAACCTATTAACAGTATTCAATAACCAGTAAAAATGTACATTAATTGATAAATGTGTATTTTAAAGCTTTCATTAGAAAATTATTTATGTCTAGGTATTTTCAAACATTCTTATTTTTTCAGCTTATGCTGACCCCATGAATATGGACTCTTAGAAACCATGGAATTCCGCCAGTGCTGCGGCTCAATAGGCTAATCCTCTACCTGCAGCACCGGCACACCGGGTTCTAGTCCCGGTCGGGGTGCCGGATTCTGTCCTGGTTGCTCCTCTTCCAGTCTAGCTCTCTGCTGTGGCCTGGGAAGCCAGTGGAGGATGGCCCAAGTGCTTGGGCCCTGCACCCGCATGGGAAACCAGGAGAAGCACCTGGCTCCTGGCTTCAGATCAGCACAGTGCGCCGGTTGCAGCGGCCATTGGAGGGTGAACCAACAGAAAAAGGAAGACCTTTCTCTCTGTCTCTCTCTCACTGTCCACTCTGCCTGTCAAAAAAAAAAAAAAAAAAAAAACTATGTAATTCATTAAGACCTTAAAGTATCTGACTTGCTTTTTAGACTTACTGAGTGGGTTTGCTGATGTAATTGAGAAGAACATTTGGACTGATTTAGATATTCCACAGTTCAAACCTTTGTCATTTGTCAAGACTGCCCACTGATCTAGCTCCTTAATTTTCTACATGAAAGTGCGGTAAAGTTATATCTTAAGAAAAACATTAAAAATGAAAAAATACCAAAAAATATTATTTGGAAGTCTTTGGGAATTCTTCATTTATTATGATATTTTAAAAAAATATAGCTTTAATTTCATAATGTTTGATATGCTAGAAAAGTTATTAATGGCTATATATTCAAGCTAGCTAGTAGGTAAAAATGAATAAGAGCACATTTAGGCAATACCAAGTCATCATTTGCAACAAACCGGAATTTAAAAAAAAAACTTTTACATGCTTCATTTCTAACAAAAAATAAGCAAGCTTTTGATACTTGACTATTGATGTTAATTTAATAAAAATTATGGAATTAACATCTAGGGAACTTTGAAAATACACTGGCAATTATATCTACATCATTTTTTCAGATTAACTCTCCCATTTATGACATAAGTAAACCATACTCATTACATATACATTCACCTTTATAATAATTTTATTCCACCTCAAGTAAAAATATTTATCAAATTTCTCCCATTTCAAAGAGAAATTTTAGGTAAGATGATGACTGATGCCTATACTTGTCCTAAAAATACATTTGTAGCACATTTAAGAAAATTAAAAGCTGCAACTATATAATAATATTATACAATACCAGGGATACATGTAATTCAGTACATGTAATTACTTGGCGGAGCAATTATTATACTAAGTTTGCAAGGATAAGGAAACTTTTTCATGAATAAAGCAGGACTAAGATGCTACTTGACACACGGCTTTTTTGACCATGGAAAATTGGCTGCTCACAGCAAATGATGACTCATTACCAGCACACACACAAATGAATAGAGGGATTTAAATATATATATAATAGAAAGTAATATGATGGCTCAATTCATAGGGGCTATCAAGGGCAACAAGTGAGTTGTTTAGAAAAATAAATCATGTTAATTGGAATTCCTATATAAGGGGATTAATTCACTTGGATTTAAAAAGCTTTTATCTAGATGGGTTAATCTGGTACTTTTTTAGACATAAAATATATTAAAAGCAATTTCAAGAGCCTAAAAGGAGCTAAATGATGGGATCATAGGAAAGACATTAAAGCGTTGGGGGACGAAGAATGAAAGTATACTAGACAGTAATGTATTTCATCTAAGGCAGATGAAATGGCCAAATGACCTGGGAATATAAAGTAAGAAATATCCTATGAGAGTCTAATTCTATGGGTCACCCAAAATTACCCTCCAATTCAGAAATAACTAGTATTTTCTTCTGAATACCTCCCATCAAGTACTAAAAATACATGAACCTGCCTCCATGTCTGCTAATGGAACTCAGGAAAAAGTATATAACTACTAGAACAGCTACAGTAACTAAAATTTTGTTTAGCCAGATATTTGGAGACTACAAATATATGTTAAGTTTAATTTTACAGGAAACAAAGAAAACATTGAACAAACTATTGTACTGTAATTTTCAATGCATAGGTATATTTGTACTTTTATTGGAGAGAAAAGGCTGAGATGGGCTTAGACAGTATCTGCTCTAGTTTCTATACATATATAAACTCACATTTTGTACAACCATACAAAAATATGGATGAAATAGAGTGACAGATTATTTGAAACATTGATTGTCACTGTATTACCGGTCCACCAACATAAATGGTAATTGATACATGAAGAGACAATTTGGACTGCTGTGGCAGGGAAGTTAGAGAAGCTGGGGACTACCCCTATGGAATCTTCAAAAACTACAGAAAGGAGGGTAGAAACACTCACTGATCACACTTCCCATGGTTCTAGGAATTCAGGGCAACAGACTGACTATGAGGTAGAACAACTGTGAGAAGCTGAAAATCACAAGTAAAATATGAATGTTAACAGCACCAGAGGACTAGTTTGTTCTGAACCAACTCTCTTCTTTGGGAACAACTAGAAAAGCTAAATAAACAGTAAAAAAAAATGATCAGCTTAAAGGGACCAAAATGCCAACAAGGCAGGGAGAATTTCAGCGTGCTAATCTGGCAAAAAATAAAATAAAATCTCTCCTGAGAAAGTACAATATTGGAAACATCTTGTCTCTGAGAGTTTTGAGAGTTTTGCCTGGTGTCAAAGAAGAAATCAACATTTTGAGACACAAAATGCAAATGCAAAGAGAGAAAATTCCTTAGGATTTATAGGAACCCAGACAAGGTACAAACCCAAAAAGCAGAGAAAAACTGCAACACCCAACCAAACGAATTTACCGATTAGCTTTCACTGGTTATGAAACCTAGTTTACAGTGGCTGAATTCAAAATAGATGAAAGGACTGTGGGAAATAAAGAAAAGTTTCTCTAAAAGATACAAACATCGTCAAACTTCAAAATTATTTTTACAGATGCATACATAACACCAGAAACCAATCTCAATAACATGAACATACAAGTAGCAAAGGAACAACATAAAGGCTATCAAAGATGAACTATAAATTGATTTCCAAGCTGTGGGCAAAATTAAATGATAAAATAAACAATTTGGAAAAATTATAAATTATAAAAATAATATGTAAACAGACATTATGCAAATAACAAAGCATAAATGGAATTTAAAGGGAAATTGATGGATGTAACAGAACAGACACAGCAGAGGACATAATTAGTAAGCTGGAACACCTCTGGAGAATATATTGAAGTAAACTAATAAAAAGACAGAGAGGCTGGCTTTATGGCATAGCAGGTTAAGCACTTCCTGCAGTGCCGGCGTCCCATATAGATGCAGGTTTGAGTCCTAGGTGCTCCACTTCCCATCCAGCTCTCTGCTACAGCTTGAAAAATTAGTAGAAGATGGCCCAGGTCCTTTGGATCCTGAACCCACATGGGAGACGAGGAAGAAGCTCTTGGCTCCTGGCTCTGGACTGGCACAGCTCTGGCCATTGTGGACATCTGGGGAGGGAACCAGCAGACAGAAGACCCCTCTCTTTCTCTCTGCCTTGCCTCTCGGTAGCTCTTCCAAATAAATAAATAAAAAATTTTAAGAAAAGACAAAGAAATATTTTACACAGAAGACAGCTTCAGATACATATGGGTCAAGCTAGGAAGAGCTAAAATACATTTATTTGGAGCTCCAGAATGGGAGAATAGAAAAGAAAGATTTTATAAAAAGTATAATTTTATAAAGCTTATGAGAGTCTTCAAGAAAATAGTCATTTGTATCACATAAAAATTGTGTAGCAAGATAAATAGCTGACTAGTGTCTCTAATTCTATTTTGATCATGTCCCACATAAAATCCTTTAGAAATAGGAAGCACTCCTTTGGAATATATTAAATTCCATCTAAAATTTAGATTACATATTAAATAGGCCATAATTAGTTCATTCCTTTTGCAGTATGTAAATATGTATATTTCAAAATAAAAATATTACACTGCATGTATTTATACAGCAGTGGAATCTAATATTGATAATTTGCCATTAATATATATTTTTTCAATAGTACAAGTATATGAATAAGATATATATCTATAATGTTATATATCTAGATATGTCCCTATACATAATGCTTACAGACATATATGCAATATATATATACATGCATGTGTATACATACATATACATATACATATTATGGATTCTTTGAGGTCACAATTTCATTCCACTTTCCCTATATATTATTGTTCAAATGTATTTCTTTATAAAAATCTTTTCTTATTCATTCACACTTCACACTTCATTTATTTTCCCAAAGAAACCTTTTATTTAATGAGTACAAATTTCATAACTACAACTTTAGGTATATAGTGATTCTTCCAACCATACCTACCTTCCCACCCCTACTCCCACCCCACTTACTCCTCCCTCTCCCTTTCCCAGTCTCGTTCTCCATTAACATTCATTTTTAATTAACTTTATACACAGAAGACCAATTCTATATTCAGTAAAGATTTCAACAATTTGCACACACACACACACACACACACACACAACTGTTTGAGAACTGGTTTTACGGTTTACTCTCATAATGCAACCCACTGAGGACAGAGGTCCTGAATGGGGAGTTAGTGCAAAGTGACTCCTGTTGTTAATTTAACAATTAACACTTTTTAAAATACTTACTTATTTATTTGAAATAAAGAGTTACATAGAGAGAGGAGAGGCAGAGAGAGAGAGAGAGAGAGAGAGGTCTTCCATCTGATGGTTCACTCCCCAATTGGCTGCAACAGCCGGAGCTGCGCCAATTTGAAGCCAGGAGCCAGGAGCTTCCTCTGGGTCTCCTATGCAGGTGCAGGGGCCCAAGAACTTGGACCATCTTCTACTGCTTTCCCAGGCCATAGCAGAGAGCTGGATGGGAAGTGGAGCAGCCAGGTCTCAAACCAGCACCCATATTGGATGCTGGCACTTCAGGCCAGGGCATTAACCCACTGTGCCACAGCGCTGACCCCAACAATTAACAATCTGATGTACGACATCAGTGACCACCTGAGGCTCTTGACATGAACTGCCTAGGCTATGGAAGCCTTTTGAGTCCACAAACTCTGCCAGTATTTACAAGACCATCAGCATAGTGGAAATTCTCTCCTCCCTTCAGAGAAAAGTGCATCCTTCTTTGATGGTCACTTCCTTCCACTGGAGTCACTCTCATAGAGATCCTTCATTTAGTACATTTTTCCACAGTGCATTGCCTCTCCATGCCTTAAATGCTCTCATGGGCTTTTCAGGCAGACCAGAATGTCTTATGGGCTGATTCTCAGGTCAGAGTATTACTTAAAGTGATTGTCATTCTATGAGTCTGCTGCGTGGACTCCTTCCCATGTTAGAACATTCTCTCCTTTTAATTCTATCTGTTAGTATTACCAAACATGTGATCTTATTTATGTTATCACTTTAACACTTAATCATATCTATATGATCATTTGAATGCTTAATATGGTCACTTTAACACTTAAAATGGCACTTTTATCACCCAGCTTAAGGGGATTTGAGGTCCTATGGCAAGTTTTAAAAATGTACCCTTAGAAGTAAGTCCATAGGAATGTATGCAGAATTATAAAGCTTTACAGTTACAAACTTCCACCTCCCTCTCTTATTCCCACCCTTATTTTTTGCTGACATCTATTTTAAGTAGACTTTTTATACATATGATTAACTTTATGTTAAGAGTTCAACAAATAGAATGAGGAAAAGAAAAGAAAAACTGTTCCTCAGGAGTCAAGACAAGCGCTGTTCAAGTCATTGCTTCTCAAAGTGTCAATTTCACTTCTACATATTTCCTCTTAGGGGCTGTATTAGTTATCACACATAAGGGACATCATATGGTTTTTGTCCCTTTGGGACTGGCCTATTTCACTTAGTATATTTTCCAGATTCACCCATTTTGTTGCAAATGACAGGATTTCATTTTTTTAAACACTGTATAGTATTCCGTAGAATACATATTCCATAATTTCTTCATCTAGTCTTCAGTTGACAGGCATTTAGGTTGATTCCTCATCTTAGCTATTGTGAATTGAGCTGCAATAAACATGGGGGTGCATATAATTTTTTTTATTTGCTGATTACATTTCCCTTTGGTAAACTCTCAGGAGTGGGATGGCTGCATTGTATAGTAGGTCTATATTCAGATTTGGACATCTCCATACTGTCTTCCACAGTGTCTTTACCAGTATATCTGCCCACCAACAATGCATTAGGGTACCTTTTTCCCCACATCCTTGCCAGCATCTGTTGTTAGTTGATTTCTGTATGAAAGCCATTCTAACTGGGGTTAAGTGAAACCTCATTGTGGTTTTTATTTTTCTTTCCCTGAGGGCTTGTGGTCCAGAACATTTTTTTCATGTGTCTGTTGGCCATTTGGATGCCCTCTTTTAAAAATGTCTGAATAAGTCCTTTACCCATTTCTTAACTGAGTTGTTTGTTTTGTTGTTGAGTTTCTTTATCTCTTTATATATTCTGGTTATTGATTGTTTATCAGTTGCATTGTTTGCAAGTAAGTTCTCCCATTCTGTGGGGTGCCACTTTGTTTTCCTGAATATTTCTTTTGTAGTACAGAAGCTTCTCAATTTGATGTAATCTCATTTGTCAATTTTGGATTTGACTGTATCTCTGGGGTCTTTTCCAAGAGTTCTTTGCCTGACCAATATCTTGCAGGGATTCTCCAATTTTCTCTAATAATTTGATGGTATTAGGTCATAGATTTAGCTCTTTAATTCATTTGGAATGTATTTTCGTGTAAGGTATAAAGGTAGGGTTCTTGATTCATACTTCTGTTTGTGGAAATCCAGTTTTCCCAGCACCATTTATTGAAGAGACTGTCCTTGCTCCAGGGGCTGGTTTTAGCTCCTTGATCAAATATAAGCTGGTTGTAGATTCTTGGATTAATTTCTGACATTTTTAGTCTATTTCATTTGTCTATCCATCTGTTTTTGTACCAGTATCAGACTGTTTTGATTATAACTGTAGTGTTTCTTGATATCTACTATTGTGATGCCTCTGGCTTTGTTTTTGTTGCATAAAATTGCTTTAGCAATTCAAGGTCTCCTATATTTCTATATGAATTTCAGCATCCTTTTTTCTAGATCTGAGAAGAATGTCTTTGATATGTTTATTGGTGTCATGTTGAATCTGTAAATTGCTTTTGGAAGAATGGACATTTTGTTGGTATTGATTCTTCCAATCCATAATCATGGAGGATTTTCCATTTTTTGTATCTTCTTCTATTTCTTTCTTGAATCTTTATAATTCTCATCATAGAGAACTTTGACATCCCTGGTTAAATTTATTCCAAGGTTTTTTTAATTTTTTTTATATGTGTGGCTATTATGAATGGGATTGATCTTAAAAACTCAATCTCAGCCATGACGTTGTCTGTATATACAAAGGCTATTGATTTTTGTGTATTGATTTTTATATCCTGTTACTTTATGAAACTCTTCTACAAGTTCCAATATCTCTTGGTGGAGACTATATATTTAGATTGGACCATTTGGTTTATAGTGTTAATTTACTCTACTGTTTCCTTGCTGATTTTTTGTCTGGTTGATCTGTCCATTGCTGAAAGTGTGGTATTGAAATCCCCCATTACTGTTGTATTTGAGTCTAGAACCCCCTTTAGATCCCTTAACATTTCTTTTAAATATCCAGGTGTCCTGTAATTAGATGCATATACATTTAACATAGTAACATCTTCCTGTTGAGTTGATCTCTTAATTATTACATAGTGTCCTACTTTGTTTCTTTTAACAGTTTTTTGTGTAGTGTATATTTTGTCTGATGTTGGGATGGCTATACCAGCTCTTTTTTGGTTTCTGTTAGCATGGAATATCTTTTTCCAGCTTTTCACTTTCAGTCTTCCTGCATCTTTGTTAGTGAGATATGTTTCCTGTAGGCAGCAAATCAATGGGTATTGTTTTTTAATCCATTCAGCCTGTCTGTGCCTTTTCACTGGAAAGTTGAGGCCATTTACATTCAAGTTGACTATTGATAAATAACAACCTTGCCCTGCCATTTTTCCATAAATATTCCTATTGTTGACTTTATATTTACTTTGTACTTTTACTGGGAGATGTCCTTCCTTTACCTTCTTCTGTAGTGATGAACATGTTTTGTGTTTCTGTGTGCAGAACATCCATAAGCATCTTCTGCAGGGCTATATGGGTGGTGACAAATTCTTTCAATTTCTGTAAGTAGAGCTGAGACTGGAACCCAGGCACTCTGATATGTGACATAAGCATCTAAAGGGGCATCTTAATTGCTATACTATATATGGGCTCATAGGCTCTTTATTTTTTGAAAAATATCTGTTCTGTAATTTTACTGGCAAAGTCAGATTTCAAGGTTAAAGAAACTGATAAACCCAGCTTATTGCTGGAAGACATTAATTTCATTTAACTTTCATCAAAATTAATGTTATTTGCATACTTTCAGATTCCATCTTCATAATGTTATATTATGTAGATAGTTAAGTTATGGGTTTTTATTCTGATTTTGTGCTTAATGTATCTGTCTTTAATGATTACTGACACTTTCTTCGCTTGGTTCTAAGAAAATTCCACTACAGGAGCTATGCTTCTTCTATTATAAGGTTTGAGGTTTGAAAGAAGGTCTTTACTGAAAAAACTGTCATTTTCTCATATTGTTCTCAATGAAGTGGGAAGATTCAAAATTGAACCGAACACTGTATGGTTAGAAATAAAACACAGTAGAAACACAGACTGTTTTCCTCCTGTCTATGTCCCTATCAGCTGTATCTATATCCGCCCATTCATTAAACCAACTTAAAATTAGCTAGCTAAGCATGAAGACACAAAGACCTACAGCAGTAACCTTAATAAACTCTTGTTCAGTGACACTGGTTTTTCAGTTGCTACTCACAGTGAGATGGAGCTTTAATGCCATTCAGAAAGATGCACAAGGTTATACTGATCACACTGGTGAATACTGTACACTGTCGTGTGAAGTGAAAGGCTACAGCTAATGCTGAGTTCTAGAAGGTGAATTGACAGTATGCTTGGACTTGAAGTACAATCAAAAAGAACAATATACAGAATGTTGAGGGATTTAAAATTGATTTCCCGAGATTATCTTTGGTAAGGTTTGCAGGGATGTAAAATAAATTGCACTAGACAATTGAAAATTCAAGCCTGGAAAGCAGAAAAAAAGTGAAAGATGCAGATATGCATCTCTAAGTCACATCAATTGAAGAGAAGAAATACTAATTACACAACAGGGAAGACTATTTATTCCCTACATTACTTTTTTTTCAAGATGGGAGGCTAAAGTTTGTTTTTATGATATACTATTCTGAAAATAAGCACTGATTCTGAGAATAAAAGAAATGTTTCAATAAGTAATCTTTGTGATAAAGCAATTTTTAAAATAGAAAATTGGACAAACATTTTTATTTTTTTGATTGAAATCAATATTTCAAAGAAAGTTAATCCATACATTAAAAAGGAATAAACAGTAATACATAGATATTACAAGTAATTATTGAAAGATTGAATTTCTACTTAGAGAAAATATCTCAGTAAGTTTAAATGTAAAATATTGATAAGTTGTATAACATTCAAAGTCTTGAAATATTAAGTACTTTATACATGTTTTTATACAAAAATAAATCACAGGTAGTTAGTATTTATGGTAATTTTAAGATAATTGAAATGTTCATTTAAGTATTTATATTTATGTATTTGAAAGGCAGAGTGATAGAGAGGGACAGATGCAGAGACTCTGATTATCCATTAATTGGTTCACTCCCCAAATGGCCACAACAGCCAGTTCTGGACTAGGTCAAAACCAAGAGCCAGGAGCTCCTTACTGGTCTGTCATATGCATCCAAGTGCCCAAGCTCTTGGGTCATCTTCCATCACCTTCTCAGGCACATTAACAGGAATCTGGATCAAAAGTGAAACAACCAGGACTTGACTCAGAGCTCCAGCATGAGACACTGGCTTTGCAAGCAGCAGCTTAGGCCAGCCCTTCTGGTAATTTATACAAATGAATGCTGTTACGTTTGTTAAGACTGAAATGTTGAAGAGAGAAGAGTATTTGGCCAGCAGTGAATCCACCAGTTACGATGCTCATTTTCCACATCAGGGTGCCTGGGTTCAATGCCTGCCTCCAGCTCCCATTCCAGCTTTCTGCCAATGCAGCCCCTGGGAACAGTGATGATGGCTTAGGTAACTGAATCCTTGAAAGCCATTCTGGGAGCAGCAGAGGGTTCTCAGCTCCTGGACAAGCCGTAGTCCAGCCCAGACCACTGTAGGCCATTTAGGGGAGTAAACCAGAGGACAGAAGCACTCACTCCATCTGCCTGTTTCTCTCAGTCTTCCTGTATCTCAAATGCATACGGAAAGTTGAGGAGTGAAGCTTCAGAAAGTTTTAAGCATTTGCATGTAAAGCTGAATAATGTAAATGGAGCTCTAATGTATATACTTCCAAAAAATACTAGAGAATAACAACTCAAAATCACCTCTTTGATCAGTCAACTTAATATATACACAAGTCATCACCAAGACTTCTGAACTTGTTCAACGAGCATATTTCAACCTGTGTATCCAAAACTCTTCCTCAACCATAAGAATGAGCAAGTATGCATATTTATAACCACTCTGGTGATAGTACATATTTATAAAAGTTAATATGAATAAAACATTCTCTATTGAATTATCTATCAGCATTCAATAGAAAATTGCAAATCATTAACACTAGCACAAATTTGATCTTTCAAAATGAAAATAATGTGAATTCAAGTATTTTGTTGATATGTTCTCAAGTATACTTCTATTAATCAGAAGAATGCAGTCTTGCTTCCATATTAGTTTAAATTTGAAATCCAACAGATCGTTTACATTACCAATAAACATGGTTACAACTTTTACTATCATTTACAAGGGAAAGGAGAGCCCAGCAGGCCTCTACTATTTATGGAGACAAAAATTATTGCTTACAAGAAAAACATTACCCAGAAAAACTTTCCATTGCTGAAGAACCGAAGTGACTCCATTTTAAAAGCAAGCAGCCTCCCTTTCCCATAGCAGACCCGAGTCCTTGTAAAAGCAGGCATTCAGGCACTCTGGAGATATCAAAGCTTACCAGGGACAGCTAGCTCGGTAGACCAAGGACAGCACAGTAAACAAAGTAACTCCCTGTACCCAGAGCTTCCATGCTGTATGTAACTCTTCTTTCCTGCTGAGGTAGCCCTTTTTCCTTTAAAAACTCTCCCAAAGACCGGGGCCTCACTCCTACCTCCACTGTGCTGGTTGGTTGGATGGGGTCCCTGTCACGGCTTGTACTCCCGAATAAACCTTGCTTTTGCAGTTCGGTGTGATCGACTCTCTGGGGGTCTCTGCAGGGATCTAACGATCTGGGCACAACATATTGTTTGGTGCCCAACACTGATATATAGTACCTAATTTGAAAAGAAAAGTGAATTTTGACATCTTCATCATCTGGTCTAGATGGTTTATATGGCTGAAAAATTATGAAATAACATTTTACAAGGGTTTGAACCACCTGCCACTGTACACACGGCTGATTTTAAAGAAGTCCCAATAAGAGAATTTTCCAACCATGCTTGTAGACTGTTAGTTAAATATTACCAACATACCTTGTAACTAAATCTTATTCTCAGGACTCTGAACCAAAACAGAACTGACAGAATCTAGGTTGTCATAGTTACTGCAGCGGAGAGGACCGGTCCTGTTACCTAGTGAACAAAACATTGCATTTATGTATACATCAGACTTTACAATTATTCGTTCAGTTTGTCATAGCTATCTCGTGCTAATATTACCCATTTGAAGGTAAATATCATTAGAGGGGCCAGGGACTAAAACTCAATGAGCAAAACACAGAAGAGCACACAGGACTCTTCCTCATCTTTTTCATCCTGATGTCAGGCACAGAACATCCAGAAAAATAGCAGAAGCCTTCTTTGGTCACAACTCATGATTTTAGGGAAGACATAACAAGAACATGCCTCTTAAGTTAGGGAGAAGGCTTTGAGTTTTAGAAGAAGTATTTTCACTTTCCTCAATAAATCAGACCCATCTGCTAGGTGACTGTCTAAAAACTGGTTGCATTATTAGATTCCTCTACTTAAAAAGCTACACTTATCCCCTCCCCTCTTTCTGGTGGTGTTGCAATCTAACTCTGTCTGGCATCTGCATAAATTCTCACTCACAGACAGGCCTTCTCCCTGTCCCGTGGGAAATTCTTTGTTTAGATAATGATCCCCACCTTCAGTCCACCTTGATGAGGGAGGCTCCTTTCTCAGCAGAGACTAATCTGGTGTATGGATGAGCTTTAAAATAAAGCTCACGTTCCAATACCCTCCCAAGCTATTCCTTAACAATTTCCACCTATATTATTCTGTCATTTCTTTCAATTATGGCTGGCAATACACCTTAGTAAATAATTATGAAGTCTCATATTGTAGACTGATTTTTTTTACTTGGATGTCTTGGGAAAGACAGTATCAGGAGATGATGAGAAAGTTTCATCGATTTATGAGGTTGGAAATTTATCCTGAAGATCATTTTAATTGCAATTGTAATGAACTTTGTGTTTTAAAAAAGTAACAAGGATATCTGTGAAAACTAAAATTCAGGTTACTTCATCCACCATACTTACTCATCTCACTCTGGGTCAAACTAGAGACATTTCTAGGACTAGAAACATAGCACATTATCCAGCTACCTGTAACTGCTCTGAACTCGCCTCCCCTCACCCTTCCTTCTGCTACAACCACACTGGTCTTTTCATTTTTCTCGAACACATTCATCAAGCTCCTGGCTTAGGATCCCTGACTTGCTGACCTTATCCTGATGCTTCTCCTCTGAACACGTCCACACTGTCACTCCCTTCAAGTCTGTGCTCCATAGCCATCTCTCAGAACAACACAGACTAACCTATTTAAAGTGAATATTCCTACTTCTTCCAAATATAATTCTGTCCTCTTATCTTGCTCTACTTTTCCCATGGTGATCAGATCCTAAGAGGCCGTATAATTTACTCTTCCCTCATGGATATCACTGATACTTCTCTGCAGAAGCTAAGCACACAAGTGCTGGGGATATGGGCTATTTGGTTCACTTAGGTGACTACAGTGCATCCTCTGTCCTTGTCTAAGATCACAGGCACTGACGAAGTGAAAGAAAATGGAAACACAAGCAAGGAAGACATCAGGGTAATCAGTGATATGAGGAAAGTCTGAAGAGCAACAATAAGATGAATCTAAAGAAGATGGATTATTTCTTTCTTTTTTTGGACAGGCAGAGTTAGACAGAGAGAGAGAGAGAGAGAGAGAGAGAAAGGTCTTCCTTTTTTCTGTTGGTTCACCCCCCAAATGGTTGCTATGGCAGGCATGCTGCGCCAATCCGAAGCCAGGAGACAAATGCTTGCTCCTGGTCTCCCACGTGGGTGCAAGGCCCAAGCACTTGGGCCATCCTCCACTGCCTTCCCAGGCCACAGCAGAGAGCTGGACTGGAAGAGGAGCAACTGGGTCAGAATCCAGCGCCCCAACCGGGACTAGAACCCAGGGTGCCGGCGCCACAGGTGAGCCACGGCACCAGCCCAAGAAGATGGATTATGAAAACAACTAGAATTGGCTCGAACAGGAAACATCAAAACTGTACAACAAAGCGGGGAACAGACAAGATGACATGAAGATATGGTGCAAAGTAGAGCCACTATGGAGGGTGCATCTGTTTCTTTACCAGTACCAGGCTGTTTTGATTATAACTGTCCTGTAGTATGTTTTTAAATCTGGTACTGTCATGCCTCCAGCTTTGTTTTTGTTGTACAAGATTGCTTTAGCTATTTGAGATCTCCTGTGCCTCCATATGAATTTCAGTATCACTTTTTTCCAGATCTGAGAAGAATGTCTTTGGTATCTTAGTTGGTATCACATTGAATCTGTAAATTGCTTTTGGGAGAATGGACATTTTGATGATATTGATTCTTCCAATCCATGAACATGGAATATTTTTCTACTTTTTGGTATCCTCTTCTATTTCTCTTTTAAGGTTTTTAAATTCTCATCGTAGAGATCTTTGACATCCTTGGTTAAGTTTATTCCAAGGTATTTTTTGTAGCTATTGAATGGGATTGATCGTAGAAGTTCTTTCTCAGCCATGGCATTACCTGTGTATACAAAGGCTGTTGATTTTTGAGCATTGATTTTGAATTCTGCTACTTTGCTCAACTCTTCTATGAGTTCCAATCGTCTCTTAGTGTAGTTCTTTGGATCCCCTAAATAAATAATCATATCAAAGAGGGATAGTTTTAATTCTTCCTTCCCATTTTGTATCCCTTTCATTTCTTTATCTTGCGTAATGGCTCTGGCTAAAACTTCCAGTACTATATTAAATAGCAATGGTGAGAGTGGGCATCCCTGTCTGGTGCCAGATCTCAGTGGAAATGTTTCCAACTTTTCCCCATTCAATAGGATGCTGGCCGTGGGTTTTTCATAAATTGATTTGATTGTGTTGAGGAATGTTCCTTCTGTACCCAATTTGCTTAGAGTTTGCATCATGAAAGGGTGTTGTATGTTATCAAATGCAGTTATGGAAATGATTAGCTATGACTTATGGAACATTTGACATGAGCTAAGTGCTGTGCTTAGTGTTTCGTTTTCTTATTTCAGTTACTGTGCACAATGACCTTCTTAGACAGTACTGATTATTGCCTGTTTCTCACTGTACAGAACGGACACTGAGAGAGAACAAGTTGCTCAGAATCACTTGCATGTTCCTTGCAGCATCTGGCCCTGCATTGTCTGGGAGCTCTATTCTGCGGCCTCTCCTATACAGTGTATGCTGCGTAATACTGATAATGGCATGCGTGTTCTATGGTCATTTCTAGTGACATCTTTCATTGAAATGCAGACAATTTTCCTTGTTCTTTTCATTAGGAAACAGAAAGCCTCCTTATAAGTAGCACGTTTGCAAAAGCTTCTCCATTTGCATCAAGCTAGATCTCTTAAACAGAATGATTGAAAAGAGAACTTTTTGAGCTAATTAATCTCAAAGGTATTTATTCCTATGTTATACTTGTCATGCTCATTATGAACGACTTTTTTGTCCTCTAAGTTTTGATCCCCATGTGTGAGCTGTGTCTATGGACAAACTGGATTAGTAAGACTGGAGATTAGTTTAGGAATTGCAAGAAAATTTGTTGGAGTGTGTATGCCTTGGATTCTCTCTGGGATAGTAGTCTGAGGAGAAACCAGTCCTAAATGTATCACATACATGTAACATTCAACCTCCTTTTCACACACAAGTACGTGGAAAATCATTCAGATCTACTTATCCAATATTTCAAAAATGAAGCCAATTCTTGCTAAATCATTATATGAAGAAGAAAATTAAAGTTTTCTATAACATTACCTCTTTGTGGAAATTAGTGATACTACTACTTAGCAATCATCAAAATGTCCATACAACCCAAAACTATTTATAAATTCCATGCAATCCCAATCAAAATGCCAATGACATTCTTCTCAGATCTAGAAAAAATTATGCTAAAATTCATATGGAAAACACAAGAAGAGACTCCCAAATAGCTAAAGCAATCTTAAACAGCAAAAACAAAGCCAGGGGGCCGGCACTGTGCCACAGTGGGAAGACCTACAGGAAATTCCTGGCTCCTGGCTTTGGATGGGCGCAGCTCTCGCCATTGTGACCAATTGGGGAATGAACCAGAGGATGGAAGACATCTCTCTCTCTCTCTCTCTCTCTGCCTCTCTCTGCCTCTCCTTCTCTCTCTGTGTAACTCTGACTTTCAAATAAATAAATCTTTAAAAAAAAGAGAGCCATTCAAACAGGAGTGAGGTGGAATCTCATTGTGGTTTGATTTGCATTTTCCTGAGCCACCCCACTTTTAAAAAAGATTCATATATTTATTTGAAAGTGTTAACAGAGAAAGGAAGAGACAGAGAAAGAGAGATCATCCATCTGCTAGCTCACTCCCCAGTTGACCATACTAGCCAAGATCAGGCCAGGCCAAAGCCAGGCGCCAGGAGCTTCATCTGATCTCCCATGTTGGTAGCAGGGGCTCAAACATTTGGTCCATCTTCTGCTGCTTTTCCTACACCATTAGCAGGAAGCTGGATCAGAAGTGGCACAGCAGGAAATGAACCTGAAACTGTGTCCATGTGGGATGCTGGTGTTACAGATGGTGGCTTTACCCACTACACCACAATGCCACTCCCCACCCCCTGCCAAGTTCCCTCTTTAAAAAAATAAGTAAGCAATCATTAGTGATAACATCCTACCAGAAATACCAGATCTCTATAAATATTATATAACTTCTGGAATATCTACATCAATAACTCATTTATCCATATGTAAATTAAAACAGAGCTTTTTTCTTAGACAGGCAGAGTGGACAGTGAGAGAGAGAGAGACAGAGAGAAAGGTCTTCCTTTGCCGTTGGTTCACCCTCCAATGGCTGCCGCAGTCGACGCACTGTGGCCGGCACACTCACTGATCTGAAGGCAGGAGCCAGGTGCTTCTCCTGGTCTCCCATGGGGTGCAGGGCCCAAGCACTTGGGCCATCCTCCACTGCACTCCCTGGCCACAGCATATTCGACAAAGGACCTAAAACCAACCCCTGGAACAAGGACAGCCTCTTCAACAAAGGGTGCTGGGAAAACTGGAAGTCCACATGTCGCAGTATGAAGCAAGACCCCTACCTTACACCTTATACAAAAATCCACTCAACGTGGATCAAAGAACTAGAGATGCACCACGACACCATGAAACTAACTGAGAGCATAGGGGAAACCCTTCAAGATATTGGAACAGGCAAAGAATTCCTGGAGAAGACCCCAGAGGCACGAGTAATCAAAGATAAAATAAACAAATGGGATTACCTCAAATTGAAGAGTTTCTTTACAGCAAAGGAAACAGTCAGGAAAGTGAAGAGGCAACCAACAGAATGGGAGACGTTATTCGCAAACTACACAACAGATAAAGGATTAACAACTAGAATCTACACAATGATCAAAAAACACCACAGAATCAAAACAAACAACCCAATAAAAAAATGGGCCAAGGACCTTAACAGACATTTTTCAAAAGAGGAAATCCAAATGGCCAACAGACACATGAAAAAATGCTCAGGATCCCTAGCCATCAGGGGAATGCAGATCAAAACCACAATGAGGTTTCACCTCACTCCACTCAGATTGGCTTACATACAGAGATCAACTAACAACAGATGCTGGTGAGGATGTGGGGAAAAAGGGACACGAATCCACTGTTGGTGGGAATGCAAACTGGAAAAGCCACTATGGAAGACAGTCTGGAGAGTCCTCAGAAACCTGAATATAGCACTACCACAGGACCCAGCCATCCCACTCCTTGGAATATACCCAAATGGAATTAAAGCGGAGAAAAAAAGAGCCATTTGCACCTCAATATTTGTTTCAGCTCAATTCACAATAGCTAAGACATGGAAGCAACCTAAATGTCCATCAACGGATGACTGGATAAAGAAACTATGGGATATGTACTCTGTGGAACACTATACAGCAGTAAAAAAAAAAAAAAAAAAAAGAAAAGAAAAGAAAAGAAAAAAAAAAGAAATCCGGGCATTTACAACAAAATGGAGGAAGCTGGAAAACATCATGCTGAGTGAAATAAGCCAGTCCAAAAGGGACAAATATCACATGTTCTCCCTGATCGATGGCAACTAAATGAGCATCTAAAATTATACCCATTGAAGTGAAATGGACACTATGAGAGACAATGACATGATCCGCCCTTGTCTAGACTGTTGAGGAACAACTTACTACTTTATTCCTTTTAGTATTTTTGTTGTTGCTGCTGCTGCTGCTGCTCTGTTTGTTCTACATAAGACCACTGGTTGAACTCTGTAATCAATGCACAATCATTCTTAGGCGTTTAAAAATTAACAGAAAAGTGATCTCTGTTAAACATGGGAGTGGGAAGATGTATAGGTCAGCACATGCTCACTCGGACTTGCCTCCAATGGTGGAACTAGAAATGTGCCAGGGGATTTCAACTCAATCTTACCAAGGAGGCAGGTACCAATGCCAGCGCACTTGGTAAAGTGATAAGTATAAATACACAACCGATCAAAAAGATAGGGTATGTGTCGATGAGATTTCACAAATAAGATCAGTGTAAGCAAATAATGAAGGATAGAATTAAAAGGGAGAGAATGATCCTGCGGGGGAAACAGGACACACAGCAGACTCATAGAATGGCAGCACTTCTGCCTCAGAATCAACCCTTGGGACATTCGGATCTGGCTAAAAGGTCCATGAGAGTCTCACAGGCATAGAAAGCCATGACACGGTGGCAAAAAACAATCTAAATGAAAGATCCTGGTGAACAAGACCCCAGCAGAAGGAGCAGGCCATCAAGGAGAGAGGCGCCTTTCTCTGTGATATGGGCTTGATTAAACAAGTTCAGAGTCGGTGAACTCAAGGGGCTTCCATAGCCTAGACAGCTCATAGCAAGAGTCTAGGGTGATTGCTGACGTCATAAATAAGAGTGCCATTTGTTAAATCAACAACAGGAGTCACTGGGTACATGCTCCACATGTAGGATCTCTGTCCTTAATGTTTTTTTACTATGACACTTAAAAACAACGCTACTGGCCAGCGCCGCGGCTCAATAGGCTAATCCTCCGCCTTGCGGCGCCGGCACACCGGGATCTAGTCCCAGTCGGGGCGCCGGATTCTGTCCTGGTTGCCCCTCTTCCAGGCCAGCTCTCTGCTGTGGCCCGGGAGTGCAGTGGAGGATGGCCCAAGTGCTTGGGCCCTGCACCCCATGGGAGACCAGGATGAGTACCTGGCTCCTGCCATCAGATCATCGCGGTGCGCCGGCCACGGCGGCCATTGGAGGGTGAACCAACGGCAAAGGAAGACCTTTCTCTCTGTCTCTCTCACTGTCCACTCTGCCTGTCAAAATAAAAAAAAAAAACTACTAGTCGAACAATACCTTATACTTTGTGTGGTTGTGTGAGTGCAGCCTGTTGAAATCCTTGCTTAGTATATACTAAGTTGATCTTCAGTATATGAAGGTAATTGAAAATGAAACTCAATGAAGGGCGGGATGGGAGAGGGAGAGATGATGGCCACGGGAGGGAGGGAAGATGGGGGGGGAGCCACAACAATACAAAAAGTTGCACTTTGTAAATTCACATTTATTAAATTAAAAAATAACTATATAACAAACAAAAAAAAGAAAAAAAAGAACTTTTTACCCCTTTAGTATTATTTTATGTTCTACTAAAAATTATTGGTTGAACTCTGTAATTAATACTCAGTTACTCTTAGGTGTTTAATTAATGCTATAACCAGTATTCAAATAGTATTTTACACTTTGTGTTTCTGTGTGGGTGCAAACTGTGGAAATCTTTACTTAATATATGCTAAATTGATCTTCCGTATATAAAGACAATTGAAAATTAATTTTGATGTGAATGGAAGGGGAGAGGGAGTGGGAGAGGGGAGCGTTGTGGGTGGGAGGGAAGTTATGGGGGGGGAAGCTATTGTAATCCATAAGCTGTACTTTGGAAATTTATGTTCATTAAATAAAATTTTAAAAATACTAAATACCATTCTATGATACTCTTAGAATCTTAACACCCACCAAATGCTTCCAGAACATTCAACCTAAGCTAGGTCCAAATGGCACGAAGTCCAGACAGTGGAGAAAGAGAGTTCCCAGGGTGCATCCAGTTTGACTTCCCCAGAGAGTCAGTACACTTCTCAAAGTACGTGTCCCTGCACTAACAAGCATTTACAGGTATCCAATGCCAAGGCAGGGAGAGAAGATAGATTTTCCCAAAAAAAAGGTTTTTCAGCATCTGCCTGGGCCATCCCTGAAATCCTGCCATGGGTCTGCTAACCTCCAGCAGCCTGTGTACTGAGTCTTCTCCTTCCCAGTGGAGGTGGCTGAGGTCGCTTAACAGATGCACTTAATATGCTTTTCTATCCTTTGCAATTTAACTAGAGATCCTTTTAAAGGGAAAAACAGGAGCTGGGGAAGATGGTTAAGCAGATTTCTGGGGGTCTGATGGAGACTTCTTTGATATGAAATTTGACTGAGACCTGTGTTCCATCATAAATTTTCTTAACTGGAATCTGTTGTTTGTGCATCTCTTTGTGGCTTAGCTTTGTTAATTAGACACCCCCACAATTGCAAATGCATGGATAGTCTCAAGGTTAGATTGTAAATGGGGAAGGGGAAGTAACATGTAGTTAAACCGCGACTTGAACCCAGGCACTACAATATGGGATGTGGGCATCCCAAGCAGCATTAAAATATATATATATACATATATATGTGTACATGTATATATATATGTATACGTGTATATGGTATATATATATTCAATTTGAGAGGCAGAGCAACACAGAGAGAGCGAGAGACATAGAAATGGATTTTCATCCACTGGTTCACTCCTCAAATGGCTGCAATGGCTGATACTTGTTCAGAATGAAGTCTGGAGCCTGGAACCCCATCTGGATCTCCCAAGTGGGTGGTAGAGGCCCAGTACTTGGGCTATCCTTTGCTCCTTTCCCAGTGGCATTAGCAGAGAGCTGGATTGGTAGCAGAGCAACTGACACCCAGACTGGCTCCTGGATTTATTGATGCAGGTGTCCCAGGCAGTGGTTTGAGTTGCTGTGCCACAACACCAACACCACTCTTCACCACAGCCCAAGCAGCATCTTAACTGCTGTGCCAAATGCTCATCCCTATCTAGCATTTGATGAAATGCTAGACATCATCAAGATGGTTCAATGAGTTTTGTTTTCTTCCTTTGATGAGTCTTATAATTTGTACTGATACTTTCAATTTTTCTGTAGATTTACTTTATTATTTCAAAACTTATTTTTAAACTTTGTTAGGGCATTAGTGTGGACTTTATTTTAGGGTAATTTCTTCCTGCTGCAAAGGCAGGTGACTCTTCTAGCACAGGGTGTTCAATGAGGTCTCTCTACATTGGTTTTGGATTCCAAGTGTTTAATCACTTTTGGAAATCCACTTAGTCAACACAGGATGAACTGTGTGTGGCACATGGTGCTGGCAAGTCTTCTTACTTGAGGACTATTCTTTATCTTGAGAACATGTCTGTAATAGGTTGGGTCTGTTTGCATTTATAAAAGGGTGAGATTTCTTCCTCTCTTTGCAGTCCTTTAGAAGGCTGCTTGTGATGTGTATCACATTCATGTTTAATCCTCATTTGATAACAAAATTGTTTTCTTTCTCTACTAGTTTTGTGAAGATTTTCTCGGTTGTGCTTTTGTTTTAAATTATATTTCCCCAACAGTGGGTAATAGAAGGCGTGTAAGTCAAGGTTCTCAGGGAAACAGAACCAATAGAAGATGCAGACACATACACACACACATGAAAGCACTTAAAAAGGTACACAGAAAATGGAATTAAAATCTATTTATTTTGGGAGATATGGTGGCACAGCAGTTTAAGGCATTTGGAGATGCATCTGCATTAGCAGATGGAAAATCTCTCTCACTGTGTGTGTTAACTCTGCCTTTCAAACAAATAAATAAATAACAAGATACGAATCTTCAAGAAGTCCATGCAAAGTGAATATTGTGAAAATCCCACAGGAATATTTACATTTGTCATGGGAATTGGCTAGCATGAGTATAGGGGCTCAGAAATCCCAGGATCAAACTGGAGAACCAGGAAAGCTGGGGCTGTACTTCATCCATATCTAAAAGCCCAAGAGCCGGGTAAACAATACTGCAAGGCCCAGTCTGAATGCCAAGATGGAAGCAACCTGAAAACTAACTCCCAAGTGCAGGAGAAGAGGGGGTGTCCAGTTCAAACAGCAACAAATTCATCTTCCTCTGCCTCCTTGTTCCATTAGGGCCCTTAACAGATTCGATGGTACTCGCCTTCATTGGTGAGACTGAACTTCTTTATTCATTGATATTACAGCATTTTTCTTTTAAAATCACAATGTATTCCAATTTCCCGCGCCCTTATATAAAAGTATAGTCATATTTTAACCTCATCTGTATTTGTAATTCATTATTATTTTTCTAAAACGTGGGCTCCTCCGTCGTATATGCTTTAGCCACCAGATATGGACCACTGCCAAGCAAGAATGATGAAACCATAGGCTACCAGGGAAGTGACTCATGTTGGATTTTCTGAGTGGGAAATCATCATTTAGAAAAATCTTGGTTCTTCCTTGCTCTTCAAACATAAATGTCATCTTTTGCTTTAGAACTCAGGAGCCTCAGACTGCTTATTTCAGTAAAAGGTGAAAACTCTCAGTTTAATCAGGAAAGAAAAAAATCATCTTATGAAGTTGCTAAGATCTACGTTATGTTGTTAATATCACTGTGCCTAATTTATAAATTAAACTATTGCAGGTATGTATGCATGAGAAAAAAATAGTACATATGAAGGTACTTCAAAGAGATTGTAGAAATGGAATTAAAAAATAAGCTTACTATGATGCAAAAATTTGAAATCCATGCACAGATTGTTGATAATAGGCATTTTTCATGAACTTTTTGAAGATCATTAGTATACAGTGTTGCTATCTGCAGCTTCAGGGATCCACTTGAGGTGAGGGGCTTGGAAAGTACCCCCCACAAATGGGGTGGCTAATGTGTGTCCCTCATTCTTCTCAGTGGAATGGCTTCCTATAGGGCTCAACACACAGAATGCAAAGTCATTGTCTGCTGAAATCTAATGCACTCACATATTTAGTGGTATCATACTTTCCAATGAATTTGAACCCAAGGGGAATCACTAACTAAAAAAATTAAAATCAGTTGTCTCTGGGGGAGAGGAGTAGTGCTTTATGCCCTCATCAATTTTCTAATTATTTACAAGATAAGCTTAAGTTAATTTTATACTTTGAAAAAAAGTTGAAATATTTTTCTTAAAAAAAAGTAAGCCTTTTTCTGAAACTTGGCAAAAATATTAAAAGAGAGGAATCTCAAATTGCCAGAAGGGGAAGAGAGGCTGGCTTGGGGAAAGTGCAGATGAGTGCAGATTAGTGGTAGAGAACGTTTCCAGGGGACGTGCTTCCTGGCAGGAGAGGAGTCACATCTTGAGAACTTGGCAGGAAGAAGTTTCAATGCTACAGGCTCCTGGGAAAAGCCCTCCAACAGCTGCAGGCAGGCCTGCCTCAGCCAAGCCGATCCCAATTCACCCTGCAGCTGCGGCCTCTGGGTAAGCCTGGATCTTACAGTAGTTCCAGGCCTTCTCGTAAGAGACTATGTGAGATGTTAGGGGGTAGACTTCTCCAAGGAAATGGGGTTGAACAAATAGCTTTGGAAGAGTGTATTTTATTTGGAACGCAAACATCGTACACGGTGGACACCTGATGAGCAGAGCAGGTAGGGGCACTAGTGCTTTTGTGAGGAAGCTGATGGCCCCAAGAAAGTTGTAGAAGGTGAAATGTGAGACTATGGGCAGAACAAATTTCAATGACCACTGAGTTTTACCAAGGGTCCCGTATATTCACCTTTAGTTGTGTGTATGTGGACAGAGGTATTTTAGCGATAGTAAAGTCACACAAAAATATGTTGGAGGAGGAAAAGAATTGAGGGGCTGAGGAAAGGGCCTTGATGGTGGAGTGCCATCAGAAAGGTTAATTGGCGTTAGGTAGCAATTGCCTTTATATCCTCTATCCTTCTCCTCCCCTCATGAAAAACATTTCTATCATTCTGACTAGAAACACCTCACAATCATTTCCTTTACAACCATAAAACAAGTCATCAATGACTGAATGACTATGAAAGAAAGAGGAGCAACTGGGAAAGGGATGCTGGGCCTGCAGGCTGTCACTCCATTTATTTGGAACACTCCCATTAATTCTCCATTCACTACAGGGAAACTGAAATTCTCTTTAAAATTTTTTTCTTTACTATATTTGTGTGAATTTCATGCTTAATTTTAAAAAAATTTAAGACATTTATTTATTTGAAAGGAAGAGTTACAGAGAGGCAGAGGGGGAGAGAGAGAAAGAGAGAAAGAGAGAGAGAGAGTCTTCCATCCACTGGTTCACTCCCCCAATGGCCGCAATGGCTGGAGCTGAGCCAATCCAAGGCCAGGAACCAGGGGATTCTTCTGGGTCTCCCATGTGGGTGCAGGGGCCCAAGGACTTGGGCCATCTTCTACTACTTTCCCAGACCATAGCAGAGAGCTGGATCAGAAGTGGAGCAGCTGGGACTCAAACCAGCACCCATATGGGATGCTGGCGCTTCAGGCCAGGGTGTTAACCCACTGTGCCACAGCACTGGCCCCTCAAGTTTTTCATATATACAGTTTTAAGAGCATAATGATACTTCCCACTGTAGCTCTTCTCCCTCCCTTAAAATGTTTTTACCTGCTAAGCCACAGTGCTGGCCCCGTAATTTCATTCTTTAAATTTTTACTTTTAGAATATATATGTATATATGTATGTGTATATATATGTACATATATATATATATAAAGGGAAAAAATTTCAAATTTTTTTAAAGATTTATTTATTTATTTATTTGAAAGAGTTAAACAGGAGAGGCAGAGAGAGAGAGAGAGAGCGAGAGAGAGAGAGGTCTTCCATCCGATGGTTCACTCCCCAGATGGCTGCAGTGGCCAGAGCTGAGCCAATCTGAAGCCAGGAGCCAGGAGCCAGGAGCATCTTCCCAATCTCCCATGTGGGTGCAGGGGCCCAAGGACTTGGCCCACCCTCTGCTGCTTTCCCAGGCCATAACAGAGAGCTGGATTGAAAGTGGAGCAGCCGGGACTCGAACCAGCACCCATATGGGATGCTGGCGCTTCAGGCCAGGGCATTAACCCACTGTGCCACAGTGCCGGCCCCTCAAGTTTTTCATATATACAGTTTTAAGAGCATAATTATACTTCCCACTGTAGCTCTTCTCCCTCCCTTACAATGTTTTTAATCCTCTGGATTAAAATGGAATAAAAATACCATAGTTAACGATAAAATTATTTGACCAAAATTCCATTACTAAAAGTAAATTGAAAGCTCTTATAATGAATGTTTGCCAATATTAGAATTCATATGGAATTGGAGTAATTATTACACACATTCGCCTAATACTCTAGGAGTTACAGAGGCTCTACAATTTTTTAATTTTTCAAAGAAAACATTAAGCAGAGTATTTTCTATTGAAATACTCATTAAATAGTCATTAAGAAGGATATTTTCTATTGACCTATCTTCATCGTCACTCTCTCTTTTTTTTTAAATTTTTTGACAGGCAGAGTGGACACTGAGAGAGAGAGAGAGAAAGGTCTTCCTTTGCCGTTGGTTCACCATCCAGTGGCTGCCTGCCACGGCTGGCACACTGCGGCCAGCGCATCGCGCTGATCCGATGCCAGGAGCCAGGTGCTTATCCTGGTCTCCCATGCAGGTGCAAGCCCAAAGGACTTGGGCCATCCTCCACTGCACTCCCGGGCCATAGCAGAGAGCTGGCCTGGAAGAGGGGCAACCAAGACAGAATCCGGTGTCCCGACCGGGACTAGAACCTGGTGTGCCGGTGCCACAGGTGGAGGATTAGCCTATTGAGCCATGGTGCTGTACCATGGTCACTCTCTTCTGCCATTCCCTTCTACTAAGTCCATCTGGCATGAGCTTTTTTGTCCCAGACATTTCACTTTTCAGTTCTACCATTTCCATTTTGTTCTGCCTAATATTTTTACTTCTCTGCAGAAATTTCCCTATCTGCTCACCCATAATGGTCATTTTTACTTAAAATTTCAGACTTACTAATCTTTGTAGTTTCCCTCTTAAAATTGTTGCTAACTTCCGTTTTTGGGTCATTTAAGTTTCTTTTGACTGCTTTTTCAGTTCACTATGGGTCACATTTTTCACATATTTAGTATTTTGATTGTGCTGTTGTCACATATACTAAATACTAGAAAATTAGTTATGGGGACTGTGGACTCCATATACTTTCTCTGAAGAGAGTTATTTTGTTCCATTAGGAAGATATATTGTTGACCAGTCACCTTGAGCCAGTGGAAGTATATTTTCATAGTTTTGGTTTATTTTGTTTGTTTGTTTTTATTGTTCTTATAGAAACTCCTTAGCCTTGAGACAAAGTATTTACTCTTGTTTTATGGCCCTTCCATAGAAAATCCAAGCTGATAATCAACCCGTCTAACTTGATGGAATTCAAGCTCTAAATTTTCTTATCTTTGTCACAAGTAGTAGCTGTAGCTGAATTCTCTTTGTTTCTCACCTTTGCAGATGTTGCTTTTTTATTTTTTAACTTTTATTTAATGAATATAAATTTCCAAAGTACAGCTTATGGATTACAATGGCTCCCCCCTCCCCGTAGCTTCCCTCCCACCTGCAACCCTCCCCTCTCCCGCTCCCTCTCCCCTTCCATACACATAAAGATTCATTTTCAATTATCTTTATATACAGAAGATCAATTTAGCATATATTAAGTAAAGCTTTCAACAGTTTGCACCCACACAGAAACACAAAGTGTAAAATACTGTTTAAGTACTAGTTACAGCATTAGGGAGAGAACGATCCAACATGGGAAGTGGGATACACAGCAGACTCAGAATGGCAGATGTCCTAAACAGCACTCTGGCCTCAGAATCAGCCCTTAAGGCATGCGGATCTGGCTGAAAAGCCCATGAGAATATTTCAAGCATGGAAAGCCAAGACACTCTGGCAAAAAAAAAAAAAAAAATGACCTAAATGAAAGATTTCTGTGAGTGAGATCCCAGTGGAAAGAACAGGTCATTAAAGAAGAAGGTACCTTTCTGTGACAGGAGAAGACAACTTCCACTTTGACTATGAACTTGTCTAAATATGATCAGAGTCGGTGAACTCAAAAGGCCTCCATAGCCTTGGCAACTCATGACAAGAGCCTAGGGTGATTACTGACGCCATAAACAAGAGTGTCAATTTGTTAAGTCAACAACAGGATACACTGTGCACTTACTCCTCATGTAGGATCTCTGTCCTTAATGTGCTGTACATTGTGATTTAATGCTATAACTAGTATCATATGTTCTCCCTGATTGGTGACAACTAACCGAGCACCAAAAAGGAAACCTGTTGAAGTGAAATGGACACTATGTGAAACGGTTACTTGATCAGCCCTTGCTCTGACTGTTGATGAACAACTTAATACTTTATCACTTTTAGTGTTTTTTTTGTTCTACTTAATACTATTGGTTGAACTCTGTAATTAATACACAATTATTCTTAAGTGTTGAAACTTAACTCAAAAGTGATCCCCGTTAAATATAAGAGTGGGAATAAGAGAGGGAGGAGATGTACAGTTTGGGACATGCTCAATAGGACTTGCCCCAAATGGTAGAGTTAGAAACGTGCCAGGGGATTCCAATTCAATACCATCAAGGTTGCATGTACCAATGCCATCTCACTAGTCCAAGTGATCAATTTCTGTTCACAATTGATCATAATGAAAGGACTAAGAGTCAAAGAGATCACATACACAAGACTAGTGTCTCCATCGAGATTCTTGCAGTATGCCCTACACGTGTGCATTTTAGGAGTCAGATGATAATTTCAGGGAAATTTATATGCAGAACTTGGCGCATCACCATCTGTTGCTCTTACATTTTTTAATGAACTGTTCTTAAATCTGCCAATTTTCTATTTTTTTATTTTTTTTTTTTATTTTTTTTTTTTGACAGGCAGAGTGGATAGTGAGAGAGAGAGAGACAGAGAGAAAGGTCTTCCTTTGCCGTTGGTTCACCCTCCAATGGCTGCCACGGCCGGCACACTGCACTGATCCGAAGGCAGGAGCCAGGTGCTTTTCCTGGTCTCCCATGGGGTGCAGGGCCCAAGCACCTGGGCCATTCTCCACTGCACTCCCTAGCCACAGTAGAGAGCTGGCCTGGAAGAGGGGCAACCAGGACAGAATCCGGTGCCGCGACCGGGACTAGAACCCGGTGTGCCGGCGCCGCAAGGTGGAGGAATAGCCTACTGAGCCGCGGTGCTGGCTTTTTTTTTTTTTTTTTTTTTTTTTTTTTTTTTTTGACAGGCAAAGTGGACAGTGAGAGAGAGAGACAGAGAGAAAGGTCTTCCTTTGCCGTTGGTTCACCCTCCAATGGCTGCCGTGGCCGGCGTGCTGTGGCCGGTGCACCGTGCTGATCCGATGGCAGGAGCAAGGTACTTCTCCTGGTCTCCCATGGGGTGCAGGGCCCAAGCACTTGGGCCATTCTCCACTGCACTCCCTGGCCACAGCAGAGAGCTGGCCTGGAAGAGGGGCAACCGGGACAGAATCCGGTGCCCTGACCGGGACTAGAACCCAGTGTGCCGGCGCCACAAGGTGGAGGAATAGCCTACTGAGCCGCGGTGCTGGCTTTTTTTTTTTTTTTTTTTTTTTTTTTTTTGACAGGCAAAGTGGACAGTGAGAGAGAGAGACAGAGAGAAAGGTCTTCCTTTGCCGTTGGTTCACCCTCCAATGGCTGCCGTGGCCGGCGTGCTGTGGCCGGTGCACCGTGCTGATCTGATGGCAGGAGCAAGGTACTTCTCCTGGTCTCCCATGGGGTGCAGGGCCCAAGCACTTGGGCCATTCTCCACTGCACTCCCTGGCCACAGCAGAGAGCTGGCCTGGAAGAGGGGCAACCGGGACAGAATCCGGTGCCCTGACCGGGACTAGAACCCGGTGTGCCGGCCTCGCAAGGCAGAGGATTCGCCTAGTGAGCCACGGCACCAGCCCAATCTGCCAATTTTCTTACACCAGTTCCAGTCCACAGTGCTACCCATTTTTTATAAAAATAATTTGCCAATAAGATATGCAGAAAAGTTATGTTTGAATTGGCATGTCCATAATTAATAGTGAAAATCACTGTCTTATCATGTCTTTGCAGGCCATTTTCAATTTGTCTTCTGTGACTTGCTGGTTCATACATCTAGTATATTTTTCCCTAGTAATTGTTTTATTTTAATTAATTTGTAGGTGATTTATTTTTAAATTTTTATTTATTTGAAAAGCAGGGTTAGAGAGAGAGAGAGAGAGAGAGAGAGAGAGAGAAACTTCCATCTGCTGGTACACTCCTCAAATGGCTGCAATGGCTAGGGGCTGGGCCTGGCCAAAGCCAGGAGCCAGGAGCTTCTTCCAGCTGAGCCTCTAGAGCCCCTCAAGGAGGCAGAACAAGCTGCAGTGCAAAATGTAGCCCCAGCCAAGCCACAAGACTTCCCTGACACTCAATCATCTGTAACCCAGCAGGAGCTTCAAACTCAGCAACCAAACCTGACCAAAGTCACAGGTCAACCTTTGGATGTGGAACTCACCATAACTACACAACCTGGAATGGAAGGCGGACTTTCTCCAATCATGCAGGAGGCCCCAGTTCAGCTTCCAGGGCCATCTAAGGGGGGTATAACTCAACCCCCAGGATATCAGGGGGTGACAGTTCCAACACCAGCTCAGGATCAAGCTCCGTTTCCAAAATCACCCCGCATCACATTTCAACCTTTTGATCTGGCACTTACAATAACTCCACAGCCCATTACAGAGGCTGAACTTGCCACAAATGTGTAGGAGACTCCACCTAAAGAAACTGTAGCTCAGCCACCAGTGCATCATGAGGGTCAAAATCAACCTCCACTATCACCCAGTGTCACAAATCAACCTTTAGACCTGGCACTTACCATTACTACAGAACCTACTACAGAGGCTGAGCATCCTGCAGACCTGAGCAAGACTACAGCTCCATCTCCAAACCTGACTCCAGTCACAACTCAACATCTGGACCTGGGACTCACCATAACTCCAGAAACCAGCAGTATGGTGACTGAACCCTCTACAGACATGCAGGAGACCTCCAGTCAACCTCCCACGGAGGGTGTAACCCAATCTCCAATACATCAAGAGGTGACAGTTCCAACACTGGGTCATAATCAAGCTCAATATCCAACATTGCCTCACATCACAGTTCAACCTTTGGACACAGTGCTTACCATAAATGCAAAGCGTACCAGGAAGGCTGACCATTCTACAGCCCTGAAGAAGACTACAGATCTACATCCAGGCCAGGTTCAGACTCAGCACTCAACCCTAACTGAAGTCACAGATCAACCCCTGAATGCGGCTGCCACCATAAATGTCTGTGAGCTCTGCACCTGCAAAGATGAGACACTTTCATGCACTGGCCTCAGCCCAGTGCAGAAGCTTCACAGAGTTCCTGTACCAGAGCCCAACAGCTACAACGGCACCTTCAGCATGTTGTAAGAATCTCCCTTCCTCATGGTTCCCTACAGCCTGCCTGTCTCAGCAGCTTTTCCCCAAGATCTTCTGAGCCCTCCTCAATCCCCACCTTATGTTGACTGTGTGTGTGTGTGTTGGCAGGAAGAGTAGGACAGTGAGAGAGAGACAGAGAGAAAGGTCTTCCTTTTTCTGTTGGTTCACCCCCCAAGTGGCTGCTTTGCCTGTGAGATTTCCTTATCCTCCTTCTCTTCTTAGTCTTGTGTGCCTTCTACAGTCTCATATGTGATTGCCCTTACTCTTTTTCCTGATTTGTTGACTTCCGCCATATTATTACCTCAATGCTTTACTCCCATTTTTTTTTTTTTTGGACAGGCAGAGTGGACAGTGAGAGAGAGAGACAAAGAGAAAGGTCTTCCTTTGCCGTTGGTTCACCCTCCAATGGCCACTGCGGCCGGCGCGCCGCGCTGATCCGATGACAGGAGCCAGGTACTTATCCTGGTCTCCCATGGGGTGCAGGGCCCAAGCACCTGGGCCATCCTCCACTGCACTCCCTGCCACAGCAGAGAGCTGGCCTGGAAGAGGGGCAACCGGGACAGAATCTGGCGCCCCGACCAGGACTAGAACCCGGTGTGCCGGCGCCGAAAGGTGGAGGATTAGCCTAGTGAGCTGTGGCGCCAGCCTACTCCCACTCTTAAACACAGCCCTCATCCCAACTTATTAGAGAAGACACAACAGTTTTAAGGATAGATTCTGGATAGATTAAAGACAGATTAAGGATAATCCCTCTATTGATGGATTTTGGATTTTGTCCACTTCTGATGCATTACTAAAATGAACATCCTTGCGCATGCTTGTGAACATGCACAAGCATTTTGCAAAATCGAAGTCGATAAAGAAAATAGGCTAGCACTGTGGCATACTGGGAAAAGCCATCACCTGCAATGCCGGCATCCCATATGGGCGCTGGTTGAAGTCCTGGCTGCTCCACTTCTGATCCAGCTCTAAGCTATGGCCTGGAAAGCAGTGGATCGGCACAGCTCCGGCCATTGCGGCCATTTGCGAAGCAAACCAGCAGATGGAAGACCTTTCCCTCTCCCTCTCTACTCCCTCTCCCTCTCTCTGTAACTCTGCCTTTCAAATCAATAAATCAATTTTTAAAGAAATAAAAGCAATCAAGTACGAATACTTGATACGACCTTAAAGACGAAGGCAAAAAAGAGACAAGTGGGGTCCCATCAAACTAAAAACCTTCTTACAGCGGCGCAACAATCCATCAACAGAGCGAAGGCACAACCCACAGAACAGGAGAAAATATTCACAAACTCTGCCCCTGACGAGGGGGCACAAAGAAGCAATTTCAGCCCAAAAACAGCACCCAAAGGAGTCAGAGAGAGAGCAAGAGCTGTACACAGACACCCCTCGAAGGAGGACACACAGACGCCCAAAGGGACCCGAGCAAAGGCTCAGCACGGCGAATCGCCACGGGAGCGCAGAGCCAGCCCGGGGAGAGAGCGTCTCCCTTGTCAGGTGCAGGAGATAACGCACACCAGCTAGGAGGTGAGGGAGGGCACCCTCGGAGGCTGCGGGTGGGAATCTGCGCAGTCGCGGTGCAAGGCAACACAAAGGCTTCTCCAGAAACTACAGCTAGAACCACCACAGGTGGCCAGTGCCATGGCAGAGTGGGTGAGGCCACTGCCCACAGCGCCGGCATCCCATATGGGCACCAGATCAAGTCCTGGCTGCTCCACTTCCCATCCAGCTCTCTGCTGTGGCCTGGGAAAGCAGTTGAAGATGGCCCAAGTGCTTGGGCCCCTGCACCCGTGTGGGAGACCTGGAAGAAGCTCCTGGCTCCTGGCTTCAAATCGGCTCAGCTCAGCCACTGTGGCCAATTGGAGAGTGAACCAGAGAATGGAAGACCCCCCGCCCTCTCTCTCTGCCTCTGCTTCTCTCTCTGTGTAACTGTGACATTCCAATAAATAAATACATCTTTAAAAAATAAAGAAAGAAACTCAGCCTGCTGCAGGTTTACTGAATTTCTGTCCAGCCCTGCTGAGACCACATGGTTCTGTGTTCCTTACACGGCCTGTGGGCTGAAACCTTCCCAGCCCCGGGACTCCCATGGTAACCGATTTGAGTTCTCACGGCGTGTGCGATGCACTGACACATCATGTGGGACCCCGTCAGAGTGTACAATTTTTATATATCAGCTAAAAAGGTTTTATAGATTTTTAAAAGATTTATTTATTTGAAAGAGTTACAGAGAGACAGGAGAGGCAGAGAGAGAGAGAGAGAGAGAGAGAGAGAGAGAGAGGGGTCTTTCATTCACTGATTCACTATCCCAGATGGCTGCAACGGCTGGAACTGTGCCGATCCAAAGCCAGCAGCCAGGAGCTTCCTCCAGGTCTCCCACGCGGGTGCAGGGGCCCAAGGACTTGGGCCATCTTCCACTGCTTTCCCAGGTCACAGCAGAGAGTTTTATGGGAAGAGGAGCAGCCGGGACTCGAACCAGCGCCCATATGGGATGCCAGCACTGCAGGCGTCAGCTTACTCGCTACGCCACAGCGCCGGCCCCCTAAATAGGTTTTAAAAGACTACACTCTCTTTACCTGAAATGTCCAACGCAGAGCAATCTAGAAATGGAGACAGGGCAGTAGCGGTTGCCCGTGGCTGGAGGGTGGACAGGGTAAGGGGAGATGATAACTGCAGGGTAAGAGTTCCTTCTGGGGGTGACAGAAATGCTCCAAAATTGAGCGTGATGCAGAGTGCGCGATCGGAATGTACTAACACCCCCTGAATCTGACCGAAAGAGAATGACCTGCAGCGTAAGCGAATCAGCTCTCGATGAAGTGCTCAACTCTTTTTTTTTTTTTTTTTTTTTTTTGACAGGCAGAGTGGATAGTGAGATAGAGAGAGACAGAGAGGAAGGTCTTCCTTTGCCGTTGGTTCACCCTCCAATGGACGCCGCGGCCAGCGTGCTGTGGCCAGCGCACCACGCTGATCCGATGGCAGGAGCCAGGTACTTATCCTGGTCTCCCATGGGGTACAGGGCCCAAGCACTTGGGCCATCCTCCACTGCACTCCCGGGCCACAGCAGAGAGCTGGCCTGGAAGAGGGGCAACCGGGACAGAATCCGGTGCCCCGATGGGGACTAGAACCCGTGTGCCGGCGCCGCAAGGCGGAGGATTAGCCTAGTGAGCCGCGGTGCTGGCCTCAACTCTATTTTTTTTTTTTTTTTTTTGCCCCAGCCCAATGTATGAACACGCTATTTTCCAGACAGCTCTGACATGCAGGCCTGGGGCTGACAAACTTCCTGTCAAGACCACAAGGCAGGGCTGGTGCTGTGGGTATGGCGGGTTAAGCTGCCGCCTGTGACTCGGGCATCCCAGATGGGCGCCAGTTTGAGTCCCAGCTGCCCCATTTCTGATCCAGCTCCCTGCTGTGGCCTGGGAAAGCAGTGGAAGATGGCCCAAGTGCTCATGCGCTCTCTCTCTCTCTCCCTCTCCCCCCACCCCGTAACTCTGCCTTTCAAATAAAAATGAATAAATAAAACAAGAACCACAAGGCACAAATTCCAGGCCTTGCAGGCCACGCGGTCTCTGCTGGGAACTCCCAACTGCCCGTTCGGTGAAAGCACCTGGAAATGACGGGTAAATGAAAGAGCACTGTCTCTGTGCCAATAAAACTTTATTTGTCATTTGGTCCAAAAAAAAAGAAAACAAGTAGCAGGCTAGCTTTCTGGTCTAAGCATGACAAACCCTGCTGGATTTCACAGCGCACCCTAGGAGGCTGCCGGGGCTGGGGTAGGGGGTGCCGGTACACACTTGGAGCACCCGTGATGGCTCAAGTCCCTGCACCCGCGTGGGAGACCCGAAGAAGCTCCTGGCTCCTGGCTTCGGATCGGCGCGGCGGGTTAGAGGTTCAGCTTGGTCACCTGGCTACACACACTCACCCCTGCTGCGCCCCCGGCCCAGGAAAACAGCGGAAAGAGACGGCCACTCCCGATGTCCCCCGCCCCACCCCCAAACCCCGCTCCTGCGGGGAACCAGCGTCACCGCCTCCCACAGGCCTCCTCGAGTTGGGAGGCAGAGGGGTCGCCCACTTGTTCAGGACAGACGGCTAGACACGGCCAGGAAGCTGCAGCCTTGACTTCTGCCCTGTGACCTTGGCCAAGTCCTGACCCGCGACCCGAACCTGCCCCGTTTGAAACCTCGGCTGACCCTCGCTTCCCTTAGCAGACGCCTCGTGCTCCCATTAACCATGCGAGCCCGGTCCCGCCGCCCGGCCCTCACGCCCAAAAGCTCGCTCTCAGCCCACCCCAGCCCGACGTGGCCCCTCACCTGTCGGCGGCGCGTAGGCCCGGGCCGGGGACCCCAGGGCTGGCCCCGGCCCCACGGGCCGAGTCAGGAGGCGGCGCCCCCGGTCCCGCAGCCGGAGGCAGCTCCTCCACATCGCGCCCCAAGGGCCTCGGGCGCACGCGGGGCGCGAGACCAAGCCGCGCTGTCCGGCTGTACGGAAACCTCTCACGCCTCCCCGGATCCCCTCAGCCGCCTCTGGACGCCGCCATCTTCCGCATGAGCCCTACGGCGCACCGTAGCCGCCGCGCGCCTCCTGCGCACACCGTCCCCGCCCCCGCCGGAGAACCTGCATCACAAACGCTCCTCGCCCCGCCCCTCCTCCGCGCCGCGCCTCCGGAATAAGACTACAATTCCCAGAAGTGCCCTGGCGCTCCCCGCCACGTGTTTTCTCTGCTCGCCAATGGGCGGAAGCGCCGCGTGAGCTTGCTCCCGCCCTCCCCGGCGCTCCGGAGCCAATCGGAAAGGGTGTTGTGTGTGTGTCTCTGTGTGTTGTGTGTGAGTGTGTGTGTGTACGCGCGCGCGCGCGCGTGAGGGCAAGTGGAGTAGTGGGCCGAGCTCAGTACCGGGAGGCCCTGCTCGCAGGGCCCGGGGGCCCGGGGGCCCGGGGGCGGCCGCAGCGCTCGGTGCGCAGCGAGTGGGCGGCCCCCTCCCGCGCCTGCCCCGCGCGTGCGCGCTCGGCCCCTCCCTCCCCGGCACCCTCCTCGGCTCCCGCGCGGCGGCGGCGGCGGCGGCGGTTCCTCTCCCCTCCCCCTGCCCCCCAGCCCTGGCTCCGGGGGACCCCGCGATGCCAGTGCGCACCGAGTGCCCCCCGCCGGCCGGTGCGTCGGCCGCGTCCGCGGCCTCGCTCATCCCGCCGCCGCCCATCAACACCCAGCAGCCCGGCGTGGCCACCAGCCTGCTCTACAGCGGCTCCAAGTTCCGTGGCCACCAGAAGAGCAAGGGGAATTCGTACGACGTAGAGGTGGTGCTGCAGGTGAGCGCCGGCCGGGCCGGGGCCTCCTCGCGGCGCTCACGGGCCGGGCCGGCCCACGGCTCCTCGAGCCCCGCAGAGCCGCGGCCCAGGCCCCGCACCGCCCCGGGGCCTCCTGCACCCGGGACCTGCCCAGCTGGTGTCTCAAAGCTGCGAGCCCCGAGCCCGATCTGCCTGGCCGGGCCCCCAGCACTCTGCCAGACTTGAAACCCGTGACCGGCCCGCCTGGGGATCCGGAAGCCGGCACCCCCCCTCCCTAACCTCCCCAACTCCCTTTGCAGGGCCGGTGGCCCTCTGGCCGGGTCCTCCCGCCTGCTAAGACCCTGAGGGAGCCTCCCCGAGTCTCCCAGACCGAGACCCGCTGTCCAGGGTCCTCCTCTTGGGGCCCTCCTCCTGCTGGAGTTTGCTGCGGGCAGAGCAGGATCTCCCGGTGCAACCCACGACTGCTGGCTGCTCAGACCGGGCACTTTCCGCCCGGGTGCTGTCAGCATCTTGCTTCCTGCCGTGCCCCCCCCCCACCACCACCTCGGCTTCCATCTCCTTGGCCTGGCACCGGGCCGAACCAAGGGCTCCTGAAGACCCTCTCTTGCTTGCTGCCTGCACACAAGCCTCCTCCCAGCCTGGCCCAATCTGACTTCGCGTCCACTCACCTCCCCCTCTTTGACCTGGATTTCTGAGTTCTGCCGCCAGTCCCTGACCCACTTGGGAGCTGCAGTGTGACCTGCCTGGTCCTTGGCGGGTGCCACCCCCTCTCTCACATCGCTGGGAGCACCCCCTCCCCAGAACACACGCTGTTCCTTAGCCTGACACCCAGCTGCCTAGGCTGGACCTCAGAGTCCCCAGACCACCCCCCCAGACACCTGTCCCCTTGACAGCCCTTTCAGATGCCAGGAGGCCCTGTGTGCTTCCTGCTCCCCTGTGAGAGTGATGTGTTTCTCCTGTTGGCCTTGTAACAGTTTTAAATCTTAAAAGGAGGTTTTCCCTTCCCCTAGCTGGAGAGCATGCCTCAATTTTTTTTTTTCTCGTGTTTTTCGGGAATAAACGGTTCTCTCTGGTTTGGATTGGCAGAGCTGCGACCTCCTATCTTTCCTCTATAAGCTTAAAGGTCGATCATAAGCCGTGATGTCTCTGTTGTGAAGGCAAAACGATTGTGGCTGACGTTGTCGGTCCTCGGGACTGTATGTCTGGTCTGGTGGTCTCTTCTGCCTAAGACGTGAGACTGCAGGGTTGTAGGCTTCTGTTTTGTCTTAACTAATGAAATTCAGGATGTCCCTGGCGTGGGACAGGGTTGCAGCGGTCTCTTTTTATTTTTAAATATTTATTTATTTTGAAAGGCAGGGTTACAGAGAGGCAGAGAGAGAGAAAGATCTTCCATCCACTGGTTCACTCCCCAGATGGCTGCAATGGCCGGAGCTGGGCTGATCCAAAGCCAGGAGCCTGGAGCTTCTTCCGGGTCTTCCACGCAGGTGCAGGGACCCAAGGACTTGGGCCATCTTGTACTGTCTTCCCAGGCCACAGCAGAGAGCTGGATCATTAGTAGAGCAGCCAGGACTCGAACTGGCACCCAGCTGGGATGCCGGCACTGCAGGCAGTGGCTTCACCCACTGCGCCACAGTGCTGACCCCTGCTGTGGTCTTGAAGTCTGTGCCTGCTGTTTAATGTGGTGCTTCCTGCTGCGGGAGGGGACAGCCACCAGGGTAGCCAGGTGTCAGAGAGAAGTCTGCAGTGCCCGCCCTCTCCCGCTGGGCGCCAGCCTCCTCCTGGACAAGTGGAAGTGGCCATGGAGTTGAGGCACGGCTGCTGGGTCCCAGGCGACCCAGAGCAGAGTGGACACCTGGCCAGTGGCTGGCAGCCACCTGAGGAGGATGGCCGGTGTGGGGGTAGTGGCCACACCTGGGAAGGCGGCTGCCCCGCCTCTGGGACGGCCAGTCACTCATTCATCACCAGGCCCAGGCCGCGGCGCATGAATTGCCCCACCATCTGGTTTTGCAGCCGGGACTCATCTGCCTGACTCAGCTCTCCCAGGCCTTCTCCTTTCCCAACGCGGCCGCTCTCTTGCTTGGAAGAAACCTTGGAATTCGAGATTCTGCTTCACCTGTGTCGGGGTGCGGTGGGCCCCAGCTGGTATTCTCGCGGAGCTGTGCAGCCGTCACCACAGCTCCGCTTTAGAAAGTCTTCCGCTCCCCAAAGGGAGACTTCATCCCCTGTAGCCGTCACCTCCTTCCAGTCTTCGAAGAGTGGCCCTGCTGGGGACATTCTGTGTACGTAGACTCGAAGCACCACGCGTGTGTGTTCGTGACTGGCCTCTTTAGCGTGATGTTTCCAGGGTTTTGTTCAGACCATAGCGCATGTCAGCATTTCGTCCCTTTTTGTCATCGCGCTGTCACTTAGAGCCATTGTCCACTGACCACTTGATGGACACCTGGGTCGTGTCCAATCTGGCTTTTTTCAATAATGCTGGTGTAACATTGCTACACAGGGTTGTTTGTTTGTTTGTTTGTTTTTTAAGATTTTTATTTATTTATTTGAAAGAGTTACAGAGAGAGAGGACAGACAGAGATCTTCCATCTGCTGGTTCACTCCCCAAATGACTGCAACAGCCAGATCTGGGACCGGCTGAAGCCAGGAGCTTCTTCCAGGTCTCCCACGTGGGTGCAGGGTCCCGAGCACTTGGGCCATCTTCCACTGCTTTCCCAGGCTATAGTAGAGAGCTGGATCAGAAGTGGAGCAGCCGGGACATGAACCAGTGCCCTTAAGGGCTGCCAGCACTGCAGGTGGCAGCTTCACCCACTACGCCACTGTTCAGGCCCCGGGAGTACAGGTTTTTATATGCGGAGGTATGCCTTCGCTTCCCTTAGGTAGACAGACGGCGGGAGTGGGATTTCGGGTCAGGTGGTAACTGTGTAACACTCTGAGAAGTGACTTCTGCAGCAGCCGTCGGACTTCACAGTCTGTCCTGCGGCGTGTGAGGGTGCCTGTTTGTCCGTGTCCCTGCCGGCACCTTTCTTACTGTGGTCCTCCTAGTGGGTGTGCAGTAGCATCTCACTGTGGTTTCTGTTCTCATTTCCCCGATGGCTGCTGATGGGATACATCCTTTTTTTTTTTTTTTTTTTTTTTTTTTTTTTTTTTTTTGAGATTCTGGTCTGTGAGGTTCTCAGTGGGTCTTGGTTCGACCCCTGTCAATGGGACGACTCTAACCTCCGCCATCTTGGTGTTTTGTTTTTGTTGTAAGACTTATTTATTTATTTGAAAGGCAGCACTAGAGACAGGCAGAGAGAGAAAGAGGGAGAGGTCTTCCAACTGCTGGTTCACCCCCCAAATGGCTGCAATGGCCGGAGCTGGGCCAATCTGAAGCCAGGAGCTTCTTCCGGGTCTCCCATGTGGGCACAGGGGCCCAAGGACTTGGGCCATGGGCCATCTTCTACTGCTTTCCCAGGCCACAACAGAGAGCTGGATTGGAAGTGGAGCATCCGGGACTCGAACCAGCGCCCATGTGGAATGCCAGCACTGCTTGCGGCGGCTTTACCTGCTGCACCACAGCGCCGGCCCTGGCTCATAATTGTATTAGCGGGTGTCCCTGCCACCTGCCACCCTCTCGAGCGGCTGTGAAACCCCCAAACTCCATGGAATTCAGGGAGAATCGCCCACAGGACGGGAGCTGTGGGTCAGAGCTGCGGGTGAGCGAGTGTGGCTCAGCTGTTCCAAACGCTTCCCCAGTGCCAAGGTCAGCAGATGACGGTACCTACAAGTGCTCTGGCAGGTTTCGCAGGGAACACCTTTGTCACCAGCACCAAGCCTGGAGGCACCTCGGCGTCCCTGCGGTGCTGGCATCCTCTGGCTGCCCGAGTTCATTGCTGCGTGGAAGCCTAGCCTTAGTGTCTGATTTATGGCATTACCCGGAAGTAGTTGCCGTCTCAGACCTGATAAATGGCACAAAAACTTGTCCAGTTTCTCAGCCCGAGCCCTCACGTGACGTGAAACATCTCAGCGTGTGCTCCAGGGAGCACGGTGCTTTAATCCGGGGGCTTCCTGTGCCAGGGATCCCGCTCAGGATGACGCCACAGGTGCGGGTGTACTATGCGAGTTCAGCCACAAAGTAACCATGCCGGTCTCAGAGCCACTTAACAAGTCACTGGGCAGCCGGGGCTGTGGTGCAGCCGGTTAACACCCCTGCCTGAAGCGCTGGCATTCCATATGGGTGCCGGTTTGAGACCCGGCTGCTCCACTTCCAATCCAGGTCTCTGCTGTGGCTTGGGAAAGCAGTAGAAGATGGCCCAAGTCCTTGGGCCCCTGCACCTGTGTGAGAGACCAGGAAGAAGCCCTGGCTCCTGGCTTCGGATCGGCGCAGCTCCGGCTGTTGCAGCCAATTGGGGAGTGAACCAGTGGATGAAAGACTTTCTCTCTCTCTCTCTCTCTCTGCCTCTCCTCTCTTTGTGTAGCTCTGACTTTCAAATAAAAATAAATAAATCTTAAAAAAAAAGAATCACTGGAGCTGTCACGGCACACCTCGAGGCGTGTGGAGCTGGTGTGGTTGCAGGCTGGCTCCTGGCGGGACCCGCGGTGGGCCCGGTAACCTTCCACCTTCCCTCGCAGCCAACCCTGACATTCCCTGTCCCATCTGTCTCGGTCTCCGAGAATGGACCCTGCACAAATAGCCTCCAACCACCGGGTAGCAAAAGCCCTTCCTTGCTCATGCGCCCCTTTGAAAGCCCTCCATCCCTAACCTAATGGCTCCAAGGGCAACAGGGTTGACCAGGTCTCTTGGGGCGGGGGAGGCCAGCGTGGAAGAAGAGGAAATTGGCTGGTGAGTGGGCATCAGCTGGCGGCTGCCACCCTCAGAATCCACTGTGCCCCTCGCACCTCTTCCTCCTGGGCTCCTGGCTCTCGTCGTTAGAAACACGAGCGTGTGGACAGGGCGGGCACTCACAGGGTGGTCAGGGTGCTTGACTGGCATCTTAGTTTGTGGCTGGCACGTGCTGTGCAACGGGGGTTTGCTAAGAGGCTGCTTGGAGTCTTCTGCCCGTTCATGGGGCGGTCACATAGCACCGACGTGGAAATGGACTAGGGAGAGAAGTGGGCCAGGGTCAGGGGTGGCGGGCACCACGTGCACGGGTGAGGAGGGCTCGTGCCACAGCCTGCAGCCCAGCCGGAGGCCTGAGCAGTCCGTGAGCGGTCCAAGGTCCTCAGGTGCAGGGAGCTGACAGCGTTCTGGGACCAGCTGGCTTTGTCTACAGGCCATTTGGCGCGTGTGTACGGGGGACTCCTGAGGGCCCCGGGGGCTGGTGGGGAGCCTTGGGCTCTGCCGCCTTCCCCAGCCTGGCCTGGCGGGATCTCGCAGCACCGCGGTGTGTGCCCCACTGGATATGTTGTTCATCTGCGTGTCTTCTCTTTGCAGCACGTGGACACAGGGAACTCTTACCTTTGTGGCTACTTGAAGATTAAAGGCCTCACCGAGGTAAGCCCCGGTCCACTCCAACCAGAGCCCGGAAGGGTCCGACTCACCGCAGCCTCACAGGGAGAGGGGCAGGCCGTCCCCACCCGGGACCCGAGCAGAGCACGTGGTCGGTCGCCAAGCACCTGTGCTGCGTGGGGAGCGGGCAGCACCGTGCTCGTGGTGCATCCTGTTGGGAAGTCACTCAGAGGAAGCTGTGTAAATAACGTCCCAGTGTGACCCACGCTGTCGGTTTTGTTTTTAAGTCCTTTTAAGGGGGGGGGGGGGGGCAAAGAGTACAAGAACACAGCTACCGCCTTCATCATAAGCCATTTTATTTGGAAGGCAGAGACAGGCAGAGATCTCTCTCCGATGCCGGTTCACGCGCCAAATGCCCACAGTATCTGGGGCTGAGCCAGGCCGAGGGTGAGAGCCAAGAACTCAATCCAGGTGCACCGCGTGGGTGGCGGAAACTCAGGTGTCTGAGCCATCGCCGGCCTTCTCCCAGGGTGTGCAGCAGGAAGCTGGAATCAAAAGCAGAGTCAGGAGCTGAATCCAGGCCCCCGCGCCCAGTATGGGATGTGGGTGTCACAAGTGGGGTTTTTTTGTTTGTTTTTTGTTTTTTTGACAGATAGAGTTAGACAGAGAGAGAGACAGAGAGAAAGCTCTTCCTTCCATTGGTTCACCCCCCAAATGGCTGCTACGGCCGGCACGCTGCACCGATCGGAAGCAGGGAGCCAGGTGCTTCCTCCTGGTCTCCCATGCGGGTGCAGGGTCCAAGTGCTTGGGCCATACTACACTGCACTCCCGGGCCACAGCAGAGAGCTGGACTGGAAGAGGAGCGACCGGGACTAGAACCGGTGCCCATATGGGATGCCAACACCACAGGCGGAGGATAGCCTACTACGCCACAGCGCTGGTCCCTGAAGTTCTTTAAACCCCGTAGTTCACTGGAACCATGAAAGTGACTGGTTTCCAGTCTGCTGTGTAAGAGTAAAGTGTTTTACATTCTTTGAACCAACTTTAAATATGTGTGTGTGTGTATAGTTTTTTTATTTTTTGAGAGAACGAGAGAAAGCTTCCATCCCTTGGCTCACTCCCCGAGTGCCTGCAGCAGCTGAGCCCGGGACGGCAGCAGTAGGAGGCAGGAGCACCATCCAAGGCTTCCCAGTGGGTGGCAGGGACCCCGTCACCTGAGTGTATCCCTTGCTGCCCGCCAAGGTCTACATTAGCCAGAAGCTGGAGTCAGGAGTTGGAACCGGGTATCAAACCCAGCGGTCAGAGCTGTGCCGATCTGAAGCCAGGGGCTTCTTCCAGGTCTCCCACGTGGGTGCAGGGGCCCAAGCACTTGGGCCATCTTCTACTGCTTTCCCAGGCCATAGCAGAGAGCTGGATCGTAAGTGGAGCAGTCAAGACTGGAACTGGTGCTGTAACGGCAGCTTTTACCTGCTACGCCACAGTGCCGGCCCCCAGAAAATTTTTAACTGGGAGATCAATTATGTCTTAAAGTGTGTTTATGTGTCCCCTAGAAAGTAAAACCCAAAGCTGTAAGGAATAGTGTGCTATGCCTACGTTTGGGGGGGGGAGCGCTTTCCTGGAGCCCGCCTTGTGGGAGGGGTCATGGTCAGGGGTGGGATTGGAAGCTGCAGCTGAGGTTGTGCCAGTCTTGCTCAAAGCAGCGAGACTGACCACCCGAACCACACAGCAACCAAACCCACCGGAGACTACTGCGTCACGGGTGCCGGCTCCTCCGCAGGACAGGGAATGGAGTTCTCCTTGACATATCAGCTCACTCAGCGCCCCTCCCTGACAAGCCGGGTCTGCGGGGGAGGCCAGGCAGCCACTGCCCCTTCCGGGTGAGCCCGGAGCCCGTGGCTTGGGCGACCTCAGCGTCTGCCCGTGGCAGGCAAAGCCTGCCTGGGGGATGGGGTTGGCCACAGCACTCCTGGTGCTGCCGCGGGCTCTCCTTGGCTCTGTCAGTCATCCCCAGTTTGGCTGGAGTCCACTGCTTGAATTTCCAGGGCCTGGCCCAAGAAGTACAGTCGTCCACTGGTACCCACGGGCACTGCAGCAGCCGACATCCGCGGATGCTCCAAGCCCTGGTGCCTCTTGCTGTATGCGCCAAGTTCCCTCTAAGATGGCGTGCACCCAGTGCCACGCAGTGCTGTGGGGATAGTTGTATTGTTTAGGAAACAGTCACCAAAAAAAAAAAAAAATCTGTACTTGTTCAGCAGTGCTGTGATTGTGTTGTGTTCTGGTTAAATACTCTGATCCAAGCTTGGTTCACTGCATGGATGGAGGGACACTGTCTATCCTTCTGGTGACTTCTGTGCATTGTTTAATTGTAGAGTTTGGAGGACCTGGGGTGGGGTCACCTGTTAAAACACTACCTGAAGAGTTTGGAAGAGAGACATCCATGCAGAATCACTGGTCGGGGGCCAGCGCTCTGGCATAGCGGGTAAAACCGCCGCCTGCAGTGCCGCCATCACATATGGGCACCAGTTCAAGTCCCAGCTGCTCTACTTCCCATCCAGCTCTCTGCTATGCCCCGGGAAAGCAGTAGAAGATGACCCAAGTCCTTGGGCCCCTGCACCCACATGGGAGACCAGGAAGAAGTTCCTGGCTCCTGGCTTCAGCCTGGCCCAGCCCTGGCTATTGTGGCCATTTGGGGAGTGAGCCAGTGGATGGAAGACTTTCTCTCTCTCTCTCTCTCTCTCTCTCTCTCTCTCTCTCTCTGCCTTTGGAATAAAGACACCAGTGAGCCTCTCAGAAGAAAGCAGGGTGCACTCTCAGAGCCCCTGGCGCTGGGTGTCCTCCCAGAGCAGGCCTTGTCAGCCAGCTGAGGCCCGGCGGTGGCGTCCTGTGTCCTGGAAGCCCCGAGCCGGGGGCTGCATGGTGGCAGCGGCTCCGCGGCAGGTCCTGAGCTGTGTTTGTGCAGGATCAGAGAGGCTTCTGTGGGGCCCGGAGGGGAGACACGGCCGCACCTCTGTGGTCCTGGGGCCCTCGCCTGCAGTTCCCATGCGGGAATCTCAGGCAGCCCACTCCTGAGGAGCTGCAGGGGCGTGGCCAGCCAGGCCCGGGGCTGGTTTGGTTTTTTAGGTGGGTGGCATTGACAAATGCAGAGAAATGGCAGATTTTTTTTTTAATGAGCTTTCTCTTAGGGTGATTTTTCCCCCAAATCTTTCATGCCTGTTCATTAGCACATGAACAAATAGCAAAATAAAATTATGTGTTCTACAAAGCATTTCAAAGGCTAATTAAGCATGGGACAGCTCAGTTATCAGCACTGGGATGCTTCAGGGTCACGGTTTCACGCTGCATACGACAAAATGAACACGGTAGCCCTGGTAGATCTGGCCCCCGGGGTGGGGGTGTCTGCCAGAAGGTGTACCCCCTGGGTTGCGGGGGCGGAGACTGAGCCGGGCCGGGGAGCAGTGTGCTGCTCTCCAGAGAGCTGGACCGGAGGGGCCACAGGGCTGAGCTGAGCCGGGCCGGGGAGCAGTGGGCTGCTCTGGCCGGGGGGAGACGGCCGTGCACGTTGTGAGCTGGGTTTCCCGCACAGGCGGTGAGTGGGCGCGGCCCGCGTGTCCGAGCGCTGGGAAGCCGCACCGGCAGGGTCAGTTCCCTGGTGGGAAGGGTGAGAGGCTCAGGCAGCCCCTGTCCTCATGTCTGGCTTCCACCGTAGGAGTATCCGACCCTCACGACCTTCTTTGAAGGAGAAATAATCAGCAAAAAGCACCCTTTCCTAACTCGCAAGTGGGATGCGGACGAAGATGTGGACCGGAAACACTGGGTGAGTCGCGCTCCGGCGTCCCCGGCACCGCCGGCACACCCTGAGAACTCCAGGCTCCCCATTGTGTGGCTGCCAAGGACAGAGCTCCCTCCGCTCCAGTGGCCACGAGGTCCCAGAACAGCTGAGCCCGCTGCCCCGGGTCCTGCCAGCCTCTCTTCAGAAAGGTGGGCCACGAAGACAGCGGGTTTCTGTTTAACACCAGGGAGCCCAGCATCCTTGCTGTGTGTAGACCAAGCAGCAAAGAGCGAGGCAGCAGCCGGATTCTAGAGCCCCCATCTCGTCTCTGCCCGGTCCAGCGCCCAGCCTGCAGGGGGAGCCCTGGGAGCAGCCCCTCGTCCGCCCTTGTCTCTCCTCACAGGACCGGCTCTGCTCCGACTGCTGGAGGTTTTTTTTTTGTTTGTTTTTGTTTTTGGTTTGAATTTGGAAAGGAACGGCTATGAAATGCTGAGTTTTTATTAGTTCAGTTGAAATTTGAACTTCGTAAAACTTTCTTTTTTTTGTGAAAGCTCCACGTTTTGACTGTTGTAGCAAACGCGCACGGCTCAGTGGGTGCCTGTGCCTCCAGAGATGACAGAGCACCCAAAGGCTCGGGCAGCCCAGGTGGTGTACACTGGTGCATGGCGTCGGCGGGCAGAGTCGGGAGGGCCCCTGGGTGCCATCTGCCCCACACCTGCCCAGTGCAGAAAGGTCTTCCTGGCAGTAAAGCCGGCTGGTGCCCATTCCACTTAGTCTCTCATTTCAAATTGGCCCCGCGAAAGGCCGAGTGTTTGGGGCCCCGCGATGACTCCCTTGTAGCTTAGGCTGGCTGCAAATCCAGCACTTGAAAAGCAACTCTTTAATTTTCCCATCGGCTTCCACTAATATACTGTCTGAGACTCCGGCCTCCGTTAGGCCGGACAGAAACCTTTGGAGTGAGAGAGGGACTGAGAGGCCGCCAGTGGCACTGGCACACCACTGAGTGTGGTTAGGGCGAGGGAGCCGGGCCGGCAGAGCGCCTCCTCCCTGCCGTTCTGGCTGCCCTGGCTTAGCTTGGCATAACCTCCCCAGCTCAGGAGGGGCCCCACGTTCCCAGAGACTCTGTGCTGTGCCTTTGCCTGGGACGTAGGGTGTCTCCTAAACCACCCCCAGTCTCATTTTCCCCCGATAAACTAGAATGAGAGACACATTGTGGTACGCTCTCAGTGGTATTGACACAGTGCTACTACAGAGTCAAGATTCCATGCACAAAGGTACTACAGAAGTGTGTGGAGAAGCAGAATTAAAAGATAAGCTTTGTGGGGGCGCAGGTGTTTGGCGGAGCAGTCAGGATGCCCACATTCTATCCCAAAGTATCTGGGTCTGTCCTGGCCCCACGTCTGGCCCCAGCTTGCTGCTCACACGCACGCTGGAAGGCAGCAGGTGGTGGCTCACGTGTTACTGGGATCGCCACCACCCATTGGGAGATAGGGATGGAGCTCCCGGCTCCTGCTTTGGCTGGGCCCAGCCCTGGCTGTTGGGGGCATTTGAGGAGTGAGCCAGCAGAGGAGGATCTCTCTCAGTCTCTGTCTCTGCCTTTCCAATAACTGAAAGTGAATGAATAAAAGGTTTATTTGGCTCAAAGTTTTTTTATTTTATATGTATTTATATTTATATGTATATTTGAGAAGCAGAAGTAGAGAGGACCCATCCTCTAGTTCATTGTCCAAGGACCTGCGACAGCGGAGGCTGGGCCAGGCCGAAGCCAGGAGCTGGGAGCTCATTGCGTGCCCACCAGACAGGTGGCCGAGACCAGACTACTTGAGCTCCCGCATAGCAGGAAGCTGGAATTGGGAGTGGAGCTGAGACTCTGATAACGGGATGCGGGTGACCCAAACAGCGTCTTAACCTCTAGGCGATCGGCAGCCCCTGTGCCGACAGGCTTTAAACCCCACGTGTAGATTTTTCAAGATGTACATGTTTTTTTCAAGATTATTTATTTGAGAGACAGAGTTACAGACAGAGGGAGAGACAGAGAGATCTTCCATCTGCTGGTTCACTCCCCAAATGGACTCAATGGCCAGAGCTGGGCCGAACTGAAGCCAGCAGCTTCTTCCGGGTCTCCAAAGTGGGTGCAGGGGCCCAAGCACTTGAACCATCCTCTGCTGCTTTCCCAGGTACCTTAGCAGGGAGTTGGATCGGAAGTGGTGCAGCCAGAACTCGAACCGGAGCCCATATGGGATGCCGGCACTGCAGGCGGAGCCCTAGCCTGCTACGCCACCACACTAGCCCCAAGTCATGCATTTTCCATGAACATTTTGAAGCAACCTCATGTTTCATCTACTCAAAATAAAATTATGTGGGGCTGGCACGGTGGCGCAGCGGGTTAAAGCCCTGGCCTGAAGCACCGGCATCCCATATGGGCACTGGTTCTAGACCCGGCTGCTCCACTTCCAGTCTGGCTCTCTGCTATGGCCTGGGAAAGCAGTAGAAGATGGCCCAAGTCTGTACCCGCGTGGGAGACCTGGAAGAAGCTCCTGGCTCCTAGCTTTGGATCAGCCCACCTCCGGCCGTTTTGGCCATCTGGGGAGTGAACCAGCAGTTGGAAGACCTCTCTCTGTCTCTACCTCTCTCTGTAACTCTGTCTTTCAAATAAATAAAATAAATCTTTTAAAAAAACTAAAGGCTGGTGCCGCGGCTCACTAGGTTAATCCTCCGCCTTGCGGCGCCGGCACACCGGGTTCTAGTCCCGGTCAGGGCGCCAGATTCTGTCCCGGTTGCCCCTCTTCCAGGCCAGCTCTCTGCTGTGGCCCGGGAGTGCTGTGGAGGATGGCCCAAGTGCTTGGGCCGTGCACCCCATGGGAGACCAGGAGAAGCACCTGGCTCCTGCCATCAGATCAGCGCAGTGCACTGGCCATGGCGGCCATTGGAGGGTGAACCAACAGCAAAAAAGGAAGACCTTTTTCTCTTTCTCTTTCTCTCACTGTCCATTCTGCCTGTCCAAAAAAAAAAAAAAAAAAGAAAAAGAAAAAACTATATAACAAGAACTACAACTTAAATCTGTTTTTTATGTAAGATGTTTTCTTAGGAAATTAATACGTGATGATTTTTAAAGATTTTAAAAATATAAAAGCAAGAGGAAAAAATACCATCTGTGGTGACAGTACCTAAAGCTAAAACAGTGATTGACCTCTGCCTGAGTCGCTTTTGAGATACGTACATACAGACACATACATATACACAATTTTTTTTTCTTTTTTAAAAAAATAGGATCAAAAGATAACGGTTTTGTTTTGTTTTGTCATCATTTACTCAACTTGAAACATAGAAGTGACCCAAAGAGATCCTGCAGCCGCTGGTTCACTCCCCAAATGACCCCCAGCAGCCAGGCTGGGCCAGGCCTCAGCCAGGAGCCAGGAGCCCCGCCTGGTGCTTGGGCTGCCCTCAGCTACCTCCCAGGCTGCACTGTTAGCAGGGGGCTTGGTCAGAGGTGAAGGCGGGACTAACACTTGGCACTCCGATGCCGGGCGGGGGCGGGGCATCCCAAACAGCCTAGCCCACTGCACCCCAGTGCCCACCCCAGAAGGGTAGAAGTTTGCACCCTATTTCTAGTCTCCTTTTGTGGCTTAGCCAGTTTCTAGCTAAGGCGCTGGCCCAAACGCCCCTACCGCCGTGGGAGACTGTGCTCCGCCGGCCCTCACCTGGGGCTGGCAGGCTCCCAACTCCTCCGCCTGGCTCTTTGCTCTGCGGATTACTTACAGAGGGCTCCTCTTTATTGTTCTTAGCCTGCGTCTGTCTGTGCGGAGGTGCTCTGGGCATGCGTCCCTCCTAGTCCTTTGGCCCTTTGCTGGCCGCGCTCACGGGCTGGAGTCCAGTGCTCTGCCCCTGAGTGCAGGGCTGCGGCAGCGGCTGGAGGGTCTGACCCAGGCTCCCTGGCCATTACTGGGCTTTAGCCGCCCCATCAGGAGCCAAGGCTGCAGCTGACAAGGCTGTGACCAGGTGGGCACCCTGGGCGCCCGCAGCCAGCTCAGACACCAGGGCCCATCACCATTCTCTTTTTGCTTCCAGGGCAAGTTTCTGGCTTTTTACCAGTACGCAAAATCATTTAATTCAGATGACTTCGATTATGAAGAGCTGAAGAATGGAGATTATGTCTTTATGCGATGGAAGGTGAGTTCCCCCTCCCCCGGCCCGTGATCTCTGACGCCTCCTGTGGGCCAGCGCTGGTAATGCACCCCACACGCCTGCTCTGCCCCAGGGCGTGCTCTGGTGGACTGCTGGGTCTCCCATGGCTCTGGTTAGTGGTTGGCTGGTGAACGTTCCTGGGTACACGTGCTGACACTGTTGCATCTTCATCCTCCCCTGCTCTCACCCCAGGAATCCCTTTGAGCCTGCAGGCTGAATCACCCACGTGCACTGTAGATTTGGGGTGGAGCCAGACGTTTCTCTGAGTGTAGTCACCCATTGGACCGCCTTAATGCCATCGGAGTGACTGCTCCCCCCCCCCCCCCCGGCCTCACCACATCCTTTCCCCGGGGCCCTCTGCTCCCCTCCAGCTCAGGAAGTGAGGGACCAGGAATGGAATGTGGGTTTTCCACTCAGCCGCCCTCAGAGCGCTCCGTGTCGGCGCGGCCGTCGCCTGAGAAGTGGCTCTGTGCCCCCTGCCTGGGTAAGCGCGGTCAAGGCTGGGAAGCAAGCTTGTGAAGCTGCACGCAGCTCCCGCTCCTCCTGCTCCCGACCGGGGGAGAACTCGGAGGCCTCACCAGCTCTCGGGCCTGCACCTCAACCAGGGTCCTCATGCACGCCTCCTCTGGGGGAGGGCAGGAGCGTCACTCAGGCCGTCCGTGTTGCCGGGCACAGAGTCCATGCCCAGCCTGCCCCTGTCTAGTGGGACGTGTGCCCGCTGAACCTGTTCAGGGAAGTTTCTTGTGCTCATTTTAAGAACAATTTTTGAAAACTACAATTTTTAGAGGCTGAATAGGGAGGGAGCTGAGGGTCTTAGAATTTTTAAATGGCAATGGAATTGTTCTGTGTCCGAAGGATTTCTTAGGATGACCGACCCGTGGGCCGTGGGCCGTTAACAGCCCCCAAGGCCTGGGGCCTCCAGTCTTTCTGTCCAAGAGAGCAGGGACCGGGACACAGGCTTTCTGCTGGGCTCCAGCCTGAAACCCACACTCGCCTCTTCTCCTGGAGTGCCCAGAGAGGGTGTCCGCGGGGCTGCTGGCAACCCAGCCACCCTGAGAATAAGCTGCAGGCCTGCAGGTGATGGGAACCTGGCCCTTCCAGGCCGTTCCGTCCGTGCTCTCTGAAGACAGACAGCGGGCAGGCACTGGTGTTCCCAGTGTTTGGTACTTGTTTGTTTTAAGGTTGTTTATTCGAAAGGCAGAGCTACAGAGAGAGAGAGCTCTTCCACCCACTGGCTCACTCCCCAGTGGCTGGAGCAGGCAGGGCTGGGCCAGCCTGAATGCCGGAGCCCGGAGCCCTATCCGGGTCTCCCACATGGGTGGCAGGGGCCCAGGCCTCAGGCCATCCTCTGGCGACTCCCCAGGCACATTAGCAGGGGACAGGAGACGGTACCCTTTGAGCGGCTGATTCGCGTGAACTCGCGGTGCAGCTTGCCGCCAGAGACCACGTGCTCGTGTTTTTTCTCTTGCGTGTGTTCAGAGCGCCCCGGTGCTGAGCAGGGCGGCACCGGGAGCGGCAGAGGACGCTGCCTGCTAACGGCCCTGGCCTTCGTCTGCCTGCAGGAGCAGTTCCTGGTCCCAGACCACACGATCAAAGACATCAGCGGTGCTTCCTTTGCCGGCTTCTACTACATCTGTTTTCAGAAGTCGGCTGCCTCCATAGAGGGCTACTACTACCATCGGAGCTCAGAATGGTGAGGCCCCACGGGCCGGGGGTTCCCGCTGGAGGTTGGCTGACCCCCTCACCCCTCCCCACCCCCTGCTCTCCCCGGCTCATCAAACCCAAAGGAAAAATCTCGGCCCGCGTCTGCGTAGGCTTTGCGCTTTATCTGCACGTCGCAGGCCTGTCGCCGTGACCTCAGGGGCTCCTAACGGGCTCGTCCCTCCGCACAGAGCAGAGCAGGCAGGACCGAGAGGCAGTGTCGGGGGAAGGGACTCGTCTCCGACCCCCTGCTGGATGTCCAGCAGGGCTCTGCTCGCTCTCGCTGGCTCCTGTTCTCACTCTTCCCAGGTTGAATTTGTAACTAAGATGTGCTCTAACCCGGTGTGGGCAGCAGGAAGGTGGGTGCCAACCGCCTCTGTAATTCTGCAGCTCTGTTTTGGGACGTGGGTCCTGCACGCCCCTGCTGTCATCCGAGGCCCTGGTTGACAGCCTCCCCTGTGTCTCAGCCAGGGAAAAGGACAGAGCCCTGAAGTGCTGACCTTTGCCACCTTTTGGGATTCCTTGGTAGCCTCCCTGCTGCACTTTTTTTTTTTTAGATTGATTGATTGATTTGAAAGGCAGAGTTACAGAGAGGCAGAGGCAGAGAGAGAGAGAGAGGTCTTCTATCTGCTGGTTCACTCCCCAAATGGCCACAGTGGCAGGAGCTGGGCCAATCAAGAGCCAGGGGCCTCTTCCGGGTGCAGGGACCCAAGGACTTGGCCCATCTTCCACTGTTTTCCCAGGCCATAGCAGAGAGCTGGATCAGAAGAGGAGCAGCCGGGTCTCGAACCGGCGCCCATATGGGATGCTGGCACTGCAGGCAGCGGCTTTACCCACTACACCACAGCACCGGCCCCCTTCTTGCTGTACTTTTGAGCACCTAGCCGTCCCTAGGGGTTGAACCCCTATCCTGAAGCACCTGAAAAGTGTGTTAATCCCTTGAGTCGAGTCCCTGAGAGGGCTGTGGTTTCAATGCCAAACACGCTGCATTTCTCAGCGTAGCCCGTGGTCCCTGGGAACACACTTGGAACTTAACAGAGACTGTGTCCTAAGTTTTGGGTCATACACGTGGCCCCCAGCTTGAGGTGAACTTGCCAGAAAGGGGAAATTAACACAGTGCCAGGGGCCTGGTCTTTGTGTTGACGTCGTGAACCCAGCGCTACAAGGCTTCTCCCGTTAGCAAATAGCACTTCAGCAAAGCGCACCCACAGCCCGAGGTGCACTTGCCGCGAGGCTGAGGGTGGGGGCGCTTTCTCACGCTTCAGTGCCTCCTCTCAATCTGCGTGCTCGGCGGCAGCCAGGTCGCACCTGCGAGTAATGAGTGTGTCGGGCTTGCAGTGACTGCGCGGTTCTCGAGCGAGCGTTAAAGCTTGCCCTAGCCCCTTCTCAGAAAGACAGCAGCGTCGCTGAGCCAGCACTCCTGGGCCGTCCCATCAGGGGCCTCTGGCGCGCTCACGGAGCTGTGCAGGCGCCAGCGTCCGAGCCTTGCCCTGCGCACAAGGGGGAACCCCGCGTACCCCTCAGCCGTCACGCCCAAGCCCGCTACCCCCAGCCCTGGGCCACGCTGCTCCTCCCTCCCTCCCTCCCTCTCTCTCTCCCTCTCTCTCGCTCTCTCTCTGTTCGCCTGTCTTGGTATTTTCTGTAAATGGAATCCCACTATCACTATGTGGCCTTTCGCGTAGCCTCACGCTTGGCTGCAGCCTTGCAGTGCGGGTCGGAACTTCCCCTTCACTGCCGAATGACTTCCCGTTTCTGCACACACAAAGCCCTTCCTCCATCCCGTAAGCAGTGGCACGGGGATGCCGCGCACACGGGGCTGAGTTTCCGCTTTCAGTTCCAGGCCTAGAGCCGCGGGCATGCCAGGGCTTCTGTGTGTAGCGCTCCGCCCCTCCCTGACACCTGCCGCCACGCCTACCCCGGAGCTGCCCCCCACCGTGGGGATGGCCCCCCACCCTGCCACATAGTATCTATTGGCGTATGCCCAATGACTAATGCACACTCCATTCCCGATCCATTTTGGGGTTCTCTTCCTCGCACTCCTGCATGGAACAAGTAGGGGAGAAGCTGACGCCCCAGCTGCTGGCCCTGACTATGCGGGGGCTGTCAGGCCTGTGTGCAGTTGTGTGCCCCTGTTTCTCCTTCCTTCCCGTGACCCCGCATGACCTCCACATGACCATCCACGGGGCAAGCTCTCCAGTGGTCTCCGAGTTTTGTGGGTTTTTTTTTTGTTTGTTTTTTGTTTTTTTTAAGAATTATTTATCTATTTGAAAGTCAGAGTTACACAGAGAGGCAGAGAGAGAGAGAGAGGTCTTCCATCTGCTGGTTGACTCCCCAGTTGGCTGCAACGGCCAGAGCTGTGCCGATCTGAAGCCAGGAGCCAGGAGCCTTTTCCAGGTCTCCCACACGGGTGCAGGGGCCCAAGCACTTGGGCCATCTTCTATTGCTTTCCCAGGCCACAGCAGGGAACTGGATCGGAAGAGGAGCAGCTGGGACTAGAACCGGCACCCATGTGGGATTTCGGCACCGCAGGTGGTGGCTTTACCTGCTACGCTACAGCGCCAGCCCCAGTGGTTTCCGAGTTTAGCACTGTACCTTGGGACGTGGGAGCGTGGAACTGAGCGGTGGGATAAAGCATAGGGTTGGCTGTGTTGAGAACTCTCTGTGTCTGTCCGTGAAGGCTGCAGGGACTTCGCGGTATCACGGACGGGGCTGCAGTGCCACAAGCTGAGAGAGACCTGGGGCTTCGGGCTGCAGCTCCCCTGGGGCTCCCCATCCCTCTCCCCGGTCCTCGTCTCTCTGGGACTGGAGCAGATGGCCTAGAGATGGGTCAACCAACAAGAGGCCAAGAGGGAGCCTCAAACAGCTAGCCAGGCTCCACTGGGAAAGTACGAGGCGCTTCCAGAACCCCCTGGGGAAGACGGTGTTAAAACATAGGTTTATTTTGGTGCCAAATTTTCGAATTCCACTGCATAGGATGAGTCTTCAAACAGTTCATGGAAAAGGTGTTATTACCCAAAAAAGGCAGAATTGTGCCCAAATAAGCTTTCCCACTCAATCCCATTTCCCAGCGGCTTGGGCGGCGCACTCCTCTGGCAGGGCGCTTGGCGGGGCCAGGGGGTAGCCTGGAGCGGCACCCCTGCCCAAGCATGTGGGGTGACGGCCTTGCGTGTGCGTGTCTCCCCCTCCCCCCCCTGCAGGTACCAGTCCCTCAACCTGACCCACGTTCCCGAACACAGCGCGCCCATCTACGAATTCCGGTGACAGCAGGTCCGGCCGGCAACCCAATAAAACTGAACTTGGCAGAAAAGACCTTAGCCAGGAAACTTGTGTCCCTGCCAGACCCAGGAGGAGGAGGAGCGTGTCCCCGTCTCTTCGAGAGCATGGACGAGAACCCACAGAAGCCAAGCGAGGAGCTCGCGCGGGCGGGCAGCGGCAGGCGGGCCGCCGGCCCGGTCTCCCTCCCCTCTGGCAGCCTGGCCTCTGTGTGCTTTTCAGCGACCTTAAACGCACTTCCTTCCCGCACAGCTGACTGCTGCGTCCCGGAAATGCCCACTCCTGCCCGGCCCGGGTCCCCGCCTCCCCCGAGCAGGTCAGCTCCCGCATCGCCCTCAGCCTTGGTGCTCAGTGGTCCCTCCCCACGCCCCCCGCCCCCGTTGCGTGGCCCCGGAGCTCTGTGTGGGAGGAGGAGGGGGAGGATTGGCGAGCTACAGAGTGAGGTGGAGGCCGCGGCTGATGGGATCCGTGCCGGACCTCGTCAGTCTGCGGGGCTCCTGTCGCCTCGTGTGTTGCCGAGGCTGAGCCAGTAGGTGGCTGGCAGGCTGTGGGGGGTGTTCAGGGCGGGGCGGGGCGGGGGTCACTCCATTTACGCCTCCAGGTCCCCTGGCAGGAGCAGGTCCCAGCCCCGCGGCCTCAGCACGCTTGCTCCAGACTTTGGAACTCGAGGGCAATACGAAACCTAAAAAAAAAAAAAAGAGATTTTTTTAATGACAAAATTATTTTTATTGGTCCCTTGAACGAGGACCCTGTGGCAAATGCACAACTATTCAGAATTACATTTTATCGTTTTCACATTGAAAACAGCAAATGTCGACTTAGTAATTTTTATATCTATATGTATATGTGTACGTATATTTAAGCAACCAGCAGTTTTGAGAGACGCGTGGTCCCGGTGCAGGCATCACACGGCATCGGTGAGACGACAGGGCCGGACCCCAGGGCCCGTGCGGGGTGGGGTGTGGGGGTGCAGTTTAGCATCTGTAACCTCTTCCTTTTGCCACTCAGAACAACAGTGCGACCTTTTCCCCACGAGGCACTAGGGGGTCGTCCCCCCAAAACACGGGCGCTGAAATGTCGGGGCATGCAGGGCGGGGTAGCGGGGGTCGGGGAGGCGAGAACACACTCAGATAACTCAAGGCTCACGTGCCAAAGTGTGTGTGTGCGTGCGTGTGTGTGTGCGTGTGAGCTTGCGCGTGTGTGGTTTTCCGTTTTGTTGTTTTTCTTACATGTTTGAAAAGCTTCCTAGGTTGGCATTGGTCTGTAGCCCGCAGGTATGGGCGGGGCTTTGGGGATCGGCATTTTTCTGAAGGTTTACAAGACTTTGAATCCAAGAGGAAAAGCTTTAAAAATCAACGTCAGAAACCCCCACCACCATGCCCACCACCTCGCAGGAGTGACGTTGGCCAAAGGGCAGGGCGAGAGGAGGCGAGGCGGCGAGGGGATGCCTGGGGAACGGGACTTCGCTGTGGGTGCCTGGCGTGCTGTGTGCTCCTGAGACCCAGGCCACGGAAGCCTTCGAGGAGCTAGCCAGCAGGCACCCATGACACCCGTGTGCGGTCCCAAGACTGTGCCGAGGTGCGGCTCCCCCATCCGGCGAGGTCCGGGCACACGGAGAAATGACGTTCACCTTGAGACTGGACGAGGCCTGGGTGGCCAGCCCTGGCAGGGGACTGCGACTGTGACGGCACCAGAAGAGGAAAGGCGGCCGAGGGCTGCTGGGAAAACAGCATCCGCACCTCGCCAGCCACCCCAGAAGGAGCTGGCCCCGAGGGGAGGTAGCTAGCCCAGTGCACCAGGGGCCCATCAGACGTGGCTGTCGTGAATACAGGGCCGCCCCACCTGCCCCCTGCTGTTGCCCGAGGCGCTGTCCCAAGCCCCTCCCGATACGATGTGCAATATTGATGGTTGACACTTGTCTCCACCACTGGGACGTGAGTGCAGGTTGCCTCCCCCCCACACCCCATCTTCCTCCACCCCACGCGGGCTCGCGGCCCCCTCTGCCTCCCCAGCCCCCAGCCACGGACCCTGTCCTGTGCAGGACTCGCCCTGCCAGCACCCTCCTGCTGAGGTTTCGCAGTGCAGGGGTCAGGAGCCAGTGCCCACTGGAGGCAGGACACCCAGCTGTCTGTCGCTCTGGGGCAGCGAGGGCGGCCCCCATGTCTCTGCTTTCGGAAGCAGGGAGTTTCTATTCTCTCCAAGGCCTTGAATTGATTTTTTTTTTCTCCCTTCATCAAATAGTCTGATAAGCTAATTTTTAAAAAGAAACTCCATTAAGTACGTTGCATTGTGGTTTAAAATGACTAACGAGTTCTGGGAAAGCAAAGTAATATTTGATTTTCAACTTTCAATGTTTTTAAGACTTAGATTTGAACCGGGCACAAAGTGTGAATATTTTGTTTTCTTTACGGAGGACGTGTGGGGACCGGGCGTGAGGGTTGGGGATGGGAGAAGTATTTTGCAGAGTTATCAATGTCCAAATAATTTTTAAAGAAAAAAATAATAAAGGTATTTAAGCAGTGAGTCGGTTCGGTCTGTGAGTCAAAACCGTACCCCGGTCCAAGGACAGACAGCAGGCCTCGCCTGGCTGCCCAGGGCCTGCCTGGGGGGTGGGGGCTGGGAGTTGGGGGGAGCCCCTCGCTCTCGGTCCTCGGACACTCAGCACTTCGATTCGAGCTCCATCTTGTTCCTTCCTGATTCTGCTGGGAACCGCGGAAGCCTTTCTCCTTTCCTGCCTGAGTGCAGAACTGGACACCTTGCAATACAGAGAAAAAACTGCAAGCCGGAGCTGCCTCGCGGCCATCAGCCCAGAAAGTCCACTATCAGGGCAGGTGACGCGGCCAGCGGGTGGCCCTCGGCCACCCTGACCACCGTGGGTGCTCCTCGGGATGCTCGCGACCTGAAGCCCGCGCACTGGGGCCTGGGTCCCTGGAGTCCCCTCTCCCCGGGCCGAGGTGTCTAACTCAGCTCTTGTACTTGTTAGACCCCTCCTCCCTTCCCTCCTTTCCCAGGAAACCTCATCACTTTACGTGGGGGCGGGGGGGGGTGTTGTTGAAAGCATTGAAAACACTTTGATCTTTAGCCACTTGCTAGGCTTAAGGGGATTCACACCCCTGAGCCGGCAAAGTGTCATCCGATCTCAGGTTTTATCAAGAATAGTAATAACCCTCCATGTCCGGGAGACACTGGCAAGAACAGACTGTCCGCACTGCTGGACGCATCTCTGGAGGCACCTGTTGGCTGGGTGGTTGTGGGGAGCCTGGCGCTCTCCGTCCACCTGTGGGTCCTCAGAGCCCCCCCACCTGGGAAGAACCAAGAACAGCCTCCACCTGGGCCAGAGAGCCAACGACTCGAGGAGATGATGCTGAAAGCATTTGTCAGATGCAACAGACCTGTAACGTGTATTCTCACTCGGGCAGGCATTGTGGCGGTGGTGGGTTAAGCCGCCACCCGCAATGCCAGGATCCCACGTGGGTGCCGGTTCGAGTTCTGGCTGCTCCACTTCCGATCCAGTTCCCTGCTAATGTGCCTGGGAAGGCAGCAGACCACGGCCCAAGTCTGCACCCACATGGGAGACCTGGATCGGGCCCCTGGCTATGGCTGGGCCCAGCCCCAGCTGTTGGTGGTCATTTGGGGAGTGAACCAGCGGATGGAAGATAGGTCTCTCCCACTCTCTATAACTCTGTCTTTCAAATAAAATCTTAAAAAAAAAAAAAAAAGACACCCGTGTCTCATATCAGTATGTCTGGGTCTGAGGCTCCTGCCTCCAGTTTCCCAACAGAGCAGACGCTGAGAGAACACAGTACTAGCACAAGGAACTGCGTTCCTGGCACACATGGGAGACCTGGATGGAGTGTTCAGCTGCCAGCTTCAGCCCTTGGCTGAACCAGTAGATGGGAACTCCCTCTTTGTCATTCTGCCTCTCAAAAAAAATAATAATAGCTACTTTTTTTTTAATAGTTATTCCCATTTAGTGCTGAAAAAATATAAGAGCACTACCTTGGAAAATGGAACTTAAAAAGTGTATTTTGGGGGCAGGCATTTTCTTTCTTTTTTTTTTTTAACATATACTTAATTGAAAGTTACACAGAGAAGGAGAGGCAGAGAGAGAGAGAGAGAGGTCTTCCACCTGCTGGTTCACTCCCCAATTGGCTGCAATGGCCAGAGCTGTGCCGATCCAAAGCCAGGAGCCAGGAGCTTCCAGGTCTCCCACATGGGTGCAGGGTCCCAAGGACCTGGGCCATCTTCTACTGCGTTCCCAGGCCATAGCAGAGAGCTGGATGGGAAGTGGAACAGCCGGGACACGAACCGGTGCCCATATGGGATGCCGGCACTACCGGCAGCGGCTTTACGCACTGCACCACAGCCCCAAAATAGGCATTTTTATAGACTCCTTCATATGATTGAATCTCAAAAAACTTTTGCACCAAATGTATTTTTTTTAAAGATTTATCATTTGAAAGGCAGAGAGAGAGATTGATTCTATCCACTGGTTCACTCCCCAAATGGCCACAGCAGCCAGGCTGAAGCCAGGAGCTCCATGTGAGTCTCCCACGTGGGTGTCGGGGGCCCAAGCACTCGGGTCATTGTCCTGTGCCTTCGCAGACGCATTAGAGGGAGCTGGATCGGAACAAGAGCAGCCAGGACTCAAACCGGCACTCAGATATGGAATGCTGGCGTCACAGGTGCCACAGTGCCAGCCCCAGATCCTACCGCGCTGATGCACCTTCCCGTTCCCTGAGGCTTGCTGCCTGCCACGCATCATCCCAGGAATGAGAGAGGATGCAGAAGCCAAACACAACGCTGCCTTCAAGGAACGAGTAGTCGAGAGCAGAGAGCAAAAACCCTCTCCTGCATGTCAATCCTGAGTGTCTCCACTTAGCAGTTCGCCTTGTTTTTGGCCCACCCGTAGGAACAGTAGACAATGTATCGATTTCGTGAAGTGTGAAAACACCTGGGATGCAAGAAACTCAATTGTGGGGAGCAACCCGGACTAGACTAAGTTACTGGAATTAAGACTTATTCTATGCATCTGCTCTCCCACAATATGGAGCTGGGAGAGGAGGAACCAGCTTCTACACAGCTGCCTCCAGTTCAGCCAATAAACTGTAGGACCTGCTCCTGATTGGAGGAGAGCAGCGTACTCGGCGTGTGGGTAGCAGAGTTGGGATTGGTGGAAGAGGACTATAAAGGAGGAGAGAGACAACATGCACCAGGAACATCTATCTGAAGGAACACCTGTGCAGCCCCCAAGAGAGCCGGCCGGGTGTACCGCTCCCCCGCGGAAGTGGGGAAAGTGGCAGGGGGAACCGCCCTTCCACGGAGGTGGAAGGGACGGCAGCCAACCCGGGAAGAACCAGCAGCAAACCCGGGGAGGGCCGAGCAGACAAAAGAACAGCGCAGGGTCCTGTGTGGTTCCTCCACGAAGACGGGGAGCGACACTCAACGCCTGCCCGCTCTTCTCCAATCAGCTGCACCTGGGAAGGAAAGTGTTGAAATTGCTCCATAAGGAAAAAGGCAGCTGGCTTTGACACCAAAAAAAAAAAAAAAAAAAAAAAGGAATGGAAAGGACTGAAAATTTCATTGCAGTTGAACAGACTTTTCTTCCAAAACAACTCAAGACTGAAACTCCCTATTTGGACAGAGCAGGGGAAAATATGCAAGGCTTTTCGTGGGTAGAAGAAGCGCGTGCTGGATTCAAGTTTGAACGACTCATTTTTTTTCCTTTCTCACGTCTCTTGGCTGGATCCAACTGAGAGCATTCGTCATCAGCCGTCTCCCTAATTCCTCACCGGCGCCTGCTCTGTCTGCCTCCCCCAGCTGCCAGGACTTGGAGCAGAGCGTCTGGAAGTTGATTTTAAAATGCTGAAGCCCAGGGGGCCCAGCGCTGTGTGGGTTAAGCCATCGCCTGCAACGCCCGCATCCCATATGGGCGCCAGATTGAGTCCCGGCTGCTCCACGTCCCATCCAGCTCTCTGCTATAGCCTGGGAAAGCAGAAGATGGCCCAAGTCCTTGGGCCTCTGAGCCCACGTGGGAGACCTGGAAGAAGCTCCTGGCTCCTGGCTCCTAGCTTCGGATTGGCCCAGCTCCGGCCATTGCAGCCATTTCGGAAGTGAACCAGCAGATGGAAGACCTTTCCCTCTTTCTCTCTCTGCCTCTCTCTAGCGCTGCCTTTCAAATAAATAAATAAGTCTTACAAAAAAAAAAAAAAAAAACACACACACCAAGATGGTGGAGGTTAGAGTCGTCCCATTGACAGGGGTCGAACCAAGACCCACTGAGAACCTCTCTCTCTCTCTCTCTCTCTCTCTCTCTCTCTCTCTTTCTCTCTCTTTCCCTCTCTTTCTCTCTCTTTCTCTCTCTTTCTCTCTCTCTCTCTCTTGGAGAATTGAAGACAGGAGTGGGGTCATCTGCTTTTGGCTCTCACAGGTCCTGCTGGCTGCCAGGTGGTGGATGGACGAGGAGCAGACCAGAGTACGGCAGGGAGGGCTGTGCAGACGCTGCTGCCGGACCGGGGGGAGGGGCTAGGGCCACGGCAGAAGTGGTGAGGCTTGGCTTCCTCCATCTGCATGTTCTTTTATTTGTTTAAATAGGTATTTATTAGTATTTATTTGAAAGGCAGAGGCAGAGACAGAGATATCTTCCATCCACTGATTCACTCCCCAGATGGCCGCAATGGCCGGAGCTGTGCCGATCTGAAGTCAGGAATCAGGAGCTTCTTCGGGGTCTCCCACATGGGTGCAGGGGCCCAAGGACTTGGGCCATCTTCCACTGCTTTCCCAGGCCATAGCAGAGAGCTGGATCAGAAGAGGAGCAGCCAGAACTGGAACCGGCACCCATATGGGATGCCAGCACTGCAGACCATGGCTTTACCTGCGACACCACAGCACCGGCCCCCATGCTTTTATTACTTTTTTTTTTTTTGGTCAGTTTTGGCCAACATCCAAAATTGTGTATTTATTTATTTATTTTCATTGTATTTGAAACGCAGAGAGAGATGGAGAGAGTCTTCCATCCACTGTTTCATTCCCTCAAATGCCCACAACCGTCATGGCTGGGCCAGGCCAAGGCAGGAGACCAGCTCTCCATCCAGATCTCTCACTGGGGGTGGCAGGGGCCCGAGCACTGGAGCCGACACCTGTTCCCTCCCACGGTCAGCGTCAGCAGGAAGCTGGATCAGAAGTGGAGTCGCCGGAGGCTCAAATCAGATCCCGCTGGGTGTCCCAGGAGGCGAGGTAGCTGCTGTGCCAAACACCCACCTGTAGGGGTCACTCTTGATGCCGTCTACAGGTCTGGACCAAGGAAAGATGCTGTGGAGGCTGTTACGCATCACACAGAGTAGTGCCATTCACTGCCCTAAACACCCCCTCCCCCCAAAAAAACCCCCATGCTCTATCCGTCCCTCCCCCCTCCCCTCCCCCCTCCCTCCCCTCTCCCTCCCGCAGCCTCTGATCTTTCCGCTGCCTCCACAGCTTTGCCTTTCCCAGGAAGCCATAGAGTTGGGATCACACAGTCATGGCCTTTTCACACTGGTTTCTTTTTCTTAGTAACATGCATTTAAGACTCCTCCACAGGGCCGGCGCTGTGGCGTAGCGGGCTAAGCCACCGCCTGCAGTGTCGGCATCCCATATGGGTGCTGGTTCGAGTCCCGGCTGCTCCACTTCCCATCCAGCTCTCTGCTATGGCCTGGGAATGCAGTAGAAAATGGTCCAAGTCCTTGGGCCCCTGCACCCACGTGGGAGACCCAGGAGACCCAGAAGAAGTTCCTGGTTCCTGACTTCGGATCAGCACAACTCCGGCATTGCAGCCAGTTGGGGAATAAACCAGTGGATGGAAGACCTCTCTCTCTCTCTCTCTTCCTCTCCTGTGAAACTCTTTCAAATAAATAATACATAAATATTTTTAAAAATTAATATTAAAAAACAGACTCCTCCATGTCTTTCATGGCTTGATACCTCTGTTCTTCTTTTGTAAAAAAAATTATATATATATATACATTTATTTATTTATTTATTTATTTATTTATTTATTTGAGAGAACTTGAACCCAGATGCCCAAAGTTGCCAGGACAGGACCAGGGCTGAAGCCAGGAGCCACGAACTCCAATCCAGGTCTCCCAGGAGGCTGGCAGGGTCCCAGCCACTGGAGCCGTCGCCGCTGCCTCCCAGGCTCTGCGTTACCAGGAAGCCGGGGCAGGATGACCGGGATGAGCCCCAGCACTCTGACGTGGGACACAGGCGTCTCCACTGGTGCCAGAACCGCCAGGCCAGCTGCCCTCGCCCGCCCGTGTACCTAACTCATCCCCAGATCCCTGATGACGCGTAATGCAGAGTGTGCACACCCCGTGGTGGCTGGTGTGGATCCCATGTACTACGTCGGTGTGCCGCCAATTCAAGTTTTGGTTTTGGAACTTTCTAGAACTTTTTTTTCCCTAAATGTGTTCATTTTTTTTTTTTTTGAAAAACATTATTTATTTGAAAGGGTTTACAGAGACAGAGAGAGGGAGGGAGAGAGACAGATCTTCCATCTGCTGGTTCACTCCCCAAATGGCTGCAATGGCTGGAGCTGGGCCAGGCTGAAGCCAGGAGCTTCTTCCAGGTGGGTGCAGGGGCCAAGCACTTGGGTCATCTTCTACTGCATTCCCAGGTGCATTAGCAGAGAGCTGGATCGGAAATGGAGCAGCTAGGACTTGAACCGGCGTCTATATGGGATGCTGGCACTGCAGGCGGCGGCTTTACCTGCTATGCCACCGCACTGGCCCCTCGAAAATGTATTCAGTGTTCCATCGGTCAAATCCACGGAGGTAGAACTTGTGCACCCGGGGGGCTGAATGTGTGTCTACCGGTGGGGTGAGCAGTTGGCAGCGACCATGAGGCCGGCAGGGCCTGAAACCCTAATTCTGCGCCCTTTTACTGCGGAACATCAAGCCCCTTAACAGAATCTGTCACTCAAATGGGGGTCCTTGGGACGGTGGGCGGGGCCTGACAACCCGCAGCCCAGGCCAAGGCTGGGACCTGAGGCTGTCCCAGGAGAGACAGAAACACACCTACTCTGGGCTGATGCCAGAGTGCACACGGGCCCCTCTCTGCTCTGGGCCACATCCCAGGTCCTGGCTTTGGCACCCAGGTGGGGAAGGTGGGGCTTGGAGGCCACCATGGGACCCTATTGGTTAAAGGCAACACGGACTTGAGCTGAGGTCTGGGACCCTGGAGTGAGGTCACATAGCCCAGGGGAGCTCCAGGAAGGGGGAGCAGACAGCATGGGGCATGCAGCCAGGTGGGTGGCGCTCCCAGGATACTCCAGCCAATGGCTGAGCTTTGCGGGCGGGGGCGGGGGGTGGGGGTGTTGTGGGGAGACGATGAAGGGGAGGAGGCGGAGCTTGGAGCCAGGGGGACTTGCTCAGACTAGATTCAGTCTGTGGTTGTTCTGGTCTGGGTGTGGTTAGCACCACAGTGGGACACGCAGGAGGCTGAGATGGTGGAGCATTTAAAGGGGTGGGCCTCCTTGGATGTGGGTGCTAGGCTCCCAGAAGGGATTTAAGGCTGTCTCTTGGGGGCGGGACGGGTCCAGCAGCAGTGACCCTGTTCTGTGAGAAGTTGTCGCAAAAGCAGCAGTGAGCCTGGCGTTGTGGCACAGTGGGTTAAGCCACCTACAATGCCACCATCTCATACATCACAGCACCGGTTCGAGTCCCAGCTGCTCCACTTCCGATCCAGCTCCCTGCTAATGCACCTGGGAAAGCAGTAGAAGATGGCACAAGTGCTTAGGCCCCTGCTACCCACGTGGAAAACTCGGATGAAGTTCCAGGCTTCTGGCTTCTGCCTGGCTCAGCCCTGGCCATTGTGGCCATCTGGGGAGTGAACCAGCAGATGGAAGACCTCACTCTCGTCTCTCCTCCTCTTACTGTAACTCTGCCTATATAAAAAAAAAAAAAAAAACACAACTCTCTGGACTCTCAAGTCCTTCCCTACCTGTGAGCCCCTGCACCTGCTCCTGCCACCATGCTGCCGTCAGCCACAAGCCCCACCCTGTACAGGTGCACCTCTCGGATCTCTTTGAAGAGGAGCCTCTTTGCTCTATGAAGGACCCTGCCTCAAATGTATTTTTAAAAGATGTACTTGTTTATTTGAAAGTCAGAGTTACAAAGAGAGAGGGAGAGACAGCAAGAGAGGTCTTCCATCCCCAGATGGCTTCAACAGCTGGCGCTGGACCAAGTGAGGCCAGGAGCCGGAAGCTTCCTCCAGGTCTCCCACATGGGTAGCAAGGGGCCCAAGCACTTGGGCCATCTTCTGCTGTTTTCCTAGGCCAGGAGTAGGGAGCTAGATTGGAAGTGGATCAGCCAAGACACAAACCAGCACCCATATGGGATGCTGGGGTTGCAGGCTGGTTACGTCACAACACAGACCCCACTTCTTTTAAAAAAATATTTATTGGGGCCGGCGCCACGGCTCAATAGGCTTATCCTCCACCTGCGGCACCGCCCACCCCGGGTTCTAGTCCTGGTCGGGGTGCTGGATTCTGTCCCGGTTGCTCCTCTTCCAGTCCAGCTCTCTGCTGTGGCCCGGGAGTGCAGTGGAGGATGGCCCAGGTGCTTGGGCCCTGCACCCCATGGGAGACCAGGAGAAGCACCTGGCTCCTGGCTTCGGATCAGCGTGGTGCACCGGCCTCAGTGCGCCGGCCACAGCAGCCACTGGGGTGTGTGAACCAACGGCAAAAGGAAGACCTTTCTCTCTGTCTCTCTAAGACTCTCTCTCTCTCCCTCTCTCCCTCTCTGTAACTCTTTCAAGTAAACAAATAAAATATTAAAAGAAAAAGAACGCGGAGCAGCCAGGACTTGCACTGGAGCTTTGATCCAGGATGCCGGTGTCGCAAGCTGTGGCTGAACCCGCTGCACCACCGTGCCCGCCTCCCTGTCATATTCGGGAGCACCCGGTGTGAGGCTTCGCACATTCTACGTCCCGTGGAGCGGTTGCAATGACTGCGAGGCGCCTCCGCACCTGCTTCTCGCTGGGCATGGGTTTTCGTCTCTTTCTGCTCGGAGGCTGTGCCGGGTTTCTGGTGTGCTGAACTCCCAGTTCTCTGGCCCAGCCGCCACCCCGTGTCCCACTGCTCCGCCCTCTCGGGTCAGCCTTTCAGCTCACTTCCTTCTCCCTGAAATTCCCCCCTCCCTTCATTCTGGGAGGCGGTATCCTCTTTCCTCCGTCTTCTCTCTCCACCCCCGCCTTTTCCACGCCGGGACCCCGGGCTTCCCCGGCTCAGCTGGTCCCTGTGGGCATTCCTACTCTCCGCTCGCCATCCCCCTCAGCCCTGCCAAGGCTACAACAGTCGGGGCTGAGCCAGTCAGAAGCCAGGAGCCTGGAACTGCATTGGGGTCTCCCACCTCGTGGCTGCAGGGGCCCAAGCACTCGGGTTATCTCCTGTTGCTTTCCCAGGTGCATTAGCAGGGAGCTGGACCCGAAGGGGAGCAGCCGGGACTGGAATAGGTGTTCACAGGGGATGCGGGTGTCACAGGCAGAGGCTTCACCCGCTGTACCACACGCCAGCCCCCTGATCTGATTTTAATTTGATTATCACTGTAAAGACCTCCACCCTCTCCAAATAAGGTTACCTCTGGAGTCCTGGGGGTCAGGGCAGGGTGGGTGGGGGGGCAGATCAGAACATGCAGTCCCTCAGGTCTCTGAGGGGTATCAAACAAGGAGAAAACAAGGGGATGGAAGATGGCAGCCACAGCAGGTGTTGGGGGGAGAGCATGTCAGCCAGAGAAAACAGCAAAACAGAAGGCTGGCCCTGCCCCCTTGGGTGCTGCCTGCAGCCACCAGCCAAGCCGGGAGGCATGGCTGAGCGTAGCCCAGGACAGAGCCCTGGGCCAAGAGCAGCGATGAGGACCCACAGCCTGGCCTCCTGCAGAGCTGCAGGGGAGAGGCCTTGCACCAGATCCTCGTGGAGGAGGGAGGAGGAGACAGAAACAAGCTGACCGAAAAGACGTGCAAGATAGGAGCGCCCCACCTTGGATGCTCTCTGGGCAGGGTCCTGGGGGAGGGGTCGGAGGGCACCCAGGAAAGACCACCCTCTGGTGTCCTGCTGTGACAATAAACCGGCTCCCTCTCCCACCTGCTCTGCTTCGGAGCTGTGCCCTGGGTGGGGAGTCTCATTGTACCCGGCAACCTGGTCCCCAAGACAAGTGGCCGCTCCTGTCATGCCCCTGTCTTCCAGCAGGTGGCACTGTTGGCTTGGTGTTGGGCTCCTGAGACTGGTTGGGGGCGGGGAGACAGAAATGGCCCCGGGGGTGTGACAAGTCCTCCCACACCACCAGCTGCGTGCTCGCTTGGGGCGGGCACAGCGTGGCCTCACCAGCAGGGTCAGAGTGGCCGGAATGGAACAAGCCGCCCCATCCAGGAGGACCGAACGCAGCCCACAGCCACCAAAACCAAAAGGGAGGCTCTGGGGCCTCCCTGGGGAAGAAGAAGAAGCCACTGGCCATGGACTCTCTCTCTCTCTCTTTTTTAAAGATTTATTTTATTTATTTGAAAGAGTTACAGAGAAAGGTAGAGACATGGCCACAACAGCCAGAGCTGACCCCATCCGAATCCAGGAGTTTCTTCCGGGTCTCCCATGTGGGTGCAGGGGCCCAAGGACTTGGGCCATCTTCTCCTGCTTTCCCAGGCCATAGCAGAGAGCTGGATCGGAAGTGGAGCAGCCGGGACTCGAACCGGTGCCCGTATGGGATGCCGGCACCGCAGGCGGATTTCTAGTAATTAAAATCAGTAAGGAAGGGCAGAACACTGCCGGGAGAAGTCCAAGAAGGCATAAATAGAAAGCCTTCTGCTAGGAGACTCACTATTGGGCTGATGTCACTCACAGCCAGACATCTGCAGGTTCAAGGCCACCCCTGTCCATGTCCAGCAGCCTTTTTTTGTAGACATGGAAGAACTGATCCTGAAGTTCACGTGGAACTGCAAGCAATGCCAAAAGCCAAAATGATATTGCAGGACCGACCTGGATGTGCTGTGTCCTGTTTAATTGCCAGCGCCCGTGTCTGCCTCTCATTCTGCCTCTTCCTTGCAGAGAAAGCCGCTGTTCCCCGTGCAGCGTGCCCCGCAGTCTGCGCTTTTGGGGGCTGCACCCCGCGGGGTGTGTTCTCATCTGCCCCCGTCCCCTGCACTTGGTGCAGCCGGGCTGGGTTTAGCTCTTGCTCAGTATCGGGTTTGACCGTTTCTGAATAGCCTAGATGCAATGCTGCGCTCATCCACCAGAGGGCGCCAGGCGCCTGATTCTTGATGATAGCAGGTGGCAGCCTGCGTTGGTCTCCATCCAGGCTGGCTCCTGACTGTGCTGGGATGTCCCAGGCCCTGCCCACCTGGGACAGTAGCACCAGCACTGAGGACTGGGGGCTGCGGGAGAGTCAGCAGCCAGGGACCTGTCCCCCGGAAGTCAACAGCGAGGACTTCTCCCCCAGCCCTCATTATGGGCTATGACGGCAGATCAGAGTGAGAGGGAAGGTGTTTGGGGCAGGGGTGACAGTTTGGAGAAAAAGAACAGAGAAGGAGACAGCCGGGTCAGAGGCAGGAGGAATGTGGTGGACTCTGGAGGGGCAGCCCCATGAGAACTCCCTTCCGTAGAAGCTTCCAGAAAGACCCCACAGGTACCAAGACCAACTTGTACATGTGTGGGCTTGCGGCAAGATGCCCCTCCTCCTGGCTCGCCACAGTCGTCACAGTCGTCAGGGCAGAGGCTGTTGCTGTACATGGCTTCCTCGCTGCTGGTTGTGACATGTGGGGACTGCATCCCTGCCCTTGCCTTCACATTTGAGGGGCCAGCGCTGTGGCACAATGATTTAAGCCGCAACCCGCAATGCCGGCATCCCATATGGTCGCCAGTTCAAGTCCCGCCTGCTCCACTTCTGATCCAGCTCACTGGTAATGCACTTGGGAAAAGCAATAGAAGATGGCCCAAGAGCTTGGGTCCCTGCTACCTACATGGGAGACCCGAAAGAAGCTCCTGGTTCCTGGTTTCGGATTGGTCCAGCTCAGGCCATTGTGGCCATTTGGGGAAAATTCTGTCTCTCCCTCTCTCTGTAACTCTAACTTTCAAATACATAAACACATTTTTTTTGGTAAAGATTTATTTATTTATTTATTTGAAAGGCAGAGTTACAGAGAGGCAGAGAGAGAGAGAGAGAGAGAGATATCTTCTATCCACTGGTTGAAAGTTTCTTCCAGGTCTCCCACGTGGGTGCAGGGGCCCAAGGACTTGGGCTATTTTCCACTGCTTTCCCAGGCCATAACAGAGAGCTGGATCGGAAGTGGAGCAGCCGGGACTCGAACCGGCGCCCATAAGGGATGCTGGCACTGCAGACAGCAGCTTAACCTGCTACACCACAGCTCTGGCCCCCAAATCTGGCCTTTTGATGGGCTTTGTCTGTGCCCCCTAACTGATTACTAGCTACTGTTCTGTTTGTTTTTATTTTCCTTTCCCCCAAAAATGTGCTTAAAGGACTCCGGAGCCTCGCAGTTGGGGCGGGGTGGGGGGGCGCCCTTCCTCCAAACACCTGGGCGGCCGCCCCAGCTGCTCCGGGCACGCATGCGCAGCAGCGGCTCCCGCGCACTTCCTACCCGTGAACCACTTCTGGATTTCCACTTCCAGGCCAGATGTCGCTTTATGCACCTGCCTCCAGGGGCCACCAGCCTCCTCTGCACTCCCTCCTCCCCTCCCCATTCCAGGAGGGCAGCCCCACCACTCCGTGCTAGGTCCCAAGTGGTCTTCGTGGTTTCAGTCACAGCTGTGATACCTTCCCCGGGGCAGGTGCACATCCCAGCCACCCCCACCCCCGACTGGTCGGGACCCTACTGCCAGGGTCAGAAAGCATCCAAAGGTCACTTTGATTTCTTTTTGAAACTAAGATCCCCGGACCCCGGGAAGAGCCTCCGCCTTCTGCCAGTCACACGCAATCTAGGGCCGAGCGTGGCGTGTGTTTGGGACTGCGCCTGCGCGGGTGTGTACCCCTTAAGTCAAAGACGCCATGGCCCCTGCCCGCCGGGTCACGGCTTTGGAAATGATGCCCTGAGGGTCTCCTAATATTTGCGTCATGGGATCGGCGTTGTGGCCTTGAAGGTTAAGCCTCCAGCTGCGGTACAGGCATCCCACAGGGACACTGCTAAGAGTCCCGGCTGCTCCACTTCCGATCCAGCTCTCTGCTGTGGCCTGGGAAAAGCAGTGGAAATGACCCAAGTCCTTGGGCCCCTGCACCCATGTGGGAGACCTGGAAGAAGCTCCTGGCTCCTGGCTTCGGATTGGCACAGCTCCAGCCGTTGCGGCCATCTGGGGAGTGAACCCTAAGATGGAAGACCCCTCTCTCTGTCTCTCTCTCTCTCTTGTCTGTAACTCTGCCTCTCAAATAAATAAATACACTTTTAAAAAAATTGCATAACAACTCCTCATGGTGCCTTTAAAAAAAGATTTACTTATTTGAAAGGCAGAATTACAGAGAGAGAGAGAGAGAGAGATTTTCCACCCACTGATTCATTCCCCAGATGGCCACAATGGCCAGGCTGAAGCCAGGAGCTTCTTCCAGGTCTCCCACGCAGGTGCAGGGGCCCAAGGACTTAGGCCATCTTCTACTGCTTTCCCAGGCCATAGCAGAGAGCTGGATCGGAAGTGGAGCAGCCGGGACTTGAACCACTGCCCATATGGGATGCCGGCACTGCAGGTGGAGGTTTAACCTACTAAGGCACAGTGCCGGCTCCATGGTGCCTTTCTTAACATGGCCGGGAGGAAGGTCCCGGACACAGAGGACCACCACAGCAGGACTTGATTGGTGAGAAATGTCCAGACAGGGCACATCTGTGGAGGCAGAGCGGCAGGAAGTGCTGCGGGGGCCCTGTTAGGGGTGGCGGAATGTTCTGGAAGTGGACCCCCGGGGGAGGGCAGACATCCTTGGGAGAACAAGGACGTGTAGGTTTCAACATGGAAAGTGTTTAAACAGCGGGTTTTAGGATAGTGAATTTTATCTAAAAAGCAAGGTGCAGGGAATTCTCTACTTTCTAATGAAAGCGCTCTAAAAATTACTAGGGGCAGGTGGTGGGGTGGCGTGGGTTGAGCCCTCGCATCCCCACATCAGCGTGCTGGTTCCAGTCTTGTTTGTGCTTCCAATCCAGCGTCCTGCTAATGCACCCAGCAGGCGGCAGATGGTGGCCCAGATACCCAGGTTCTCGGGTCCCTGCCACCCACAGGGGAGACCCAGATGGAACTCCTGGCTCCTGGCTTCAGCCTTGCCCAGCCCTGGCTGTGGTGGGCATTTGGGGAGTGAACTACTACAGGGTGGCAGATGTCTTTTTTCTTGTCTGCCTCTCTCTCTTTCACGAAAACTTAAAAAAAAAAAAAAAAGTAAAATAAAAATTCAATCTAAGCCGGCGCCTTGGCTCACTAGGCTAATCCTCCACCTTGCGGCACCGGCACACCGGGTTCTAGTCTCTGTCGGGGCGCCGGATTCTGTCCCGGTTGCCCCTCTTCCAGGTCAGCTCTCTGCTGTGGCCAGGGAGTGCAGTGGAGGATGGCCCAAGTGCTTGGGCCCTGCACCCCATGGGAGACCAGGAGAAGTACCTGGCTCCTGCCATCGGATCGGCGCAGTGTGCCAGCTGCAGCGGCCATTGGAGGGTGAACCAACGGCAAAGGAAGACCTTTCTCTCTGTCTCTCTCTCTCACTGTCCACTCTGCCTGTCAAAAAAAAAAAAATCAATCTAATAATTAAAAGAACAAAAACATGAAGTAACCCTGAACAATGACCTTGGGTCCCATGGCAGCCACTGCATTGGGAGTTGGATCCCCCTGTGCCTTCCTGTGTAGCCTCACCAGCCTGCCCCTGGCCCCTACGCCCACCTCTGCCCATGCCCCTGCCCTACACCTGCCCCTACACCTGCCTCTGCCCTACACCTGCCCCTGCCCCTGCCTACACCCGCCCCTGCCCCTGCCCCTGCCCATGCCCCTGCCCTACACCTGCCCCTGCCCCTGCCTACACCCGCCCCTACACCTGCCTACACCTGCCCCTGCCCCTGCCTACACCTGCCCCTGCCCCACACCTGCCCCTGCCCTACACCTGCCCATGCCCCTGCCTACACCCGCCCCTGCCCATGCCCCTGCCCTACACCTGCCCCTACACCTGCCCCTGCCCCTACACCTGCCCCTGCCCCTGCCCTGCCCCTGCCCTACACCTGCCCCTGCCCCTGCCTGCCCCTGCCCCTGCCTACACCTGCCCCTACACCTGCCCATGCCCCTGCCTACACCTGCCCCTGCCCTACACCCGCCCCTGCCCTACACCTGCCCTGCCCCTGCCCCTGCCCTACACCTGCCCCTGCCCTACACCTGCTCCTGCCCCTACACCTGCCCCTGCCCCTGCCCTGCCCATGCCCCTGCCCCTGCCCCTCCCCCGAGCCCTTATCCCTTCCTGGTTGGAAAGAGCACTGAGCTGCCCGCAGGTCAGCAGAGCCCAACTGCCCTCAAACCTATGCGCACCCCAGGGAGAGTTGGGGGCCCAGAGGGGTCAGCCCCTGAGCCCCAGTCAGCCGGCCGGGCGTGGGGTGGGTGCCAGGGCTGGAACGGGCTGCAGGTGCGCTGGCCCCGGTGGCACAGGGTGGGTATTAAGATGACCTGACTGTCCCTTCTCATGGGTGCCCAGCCCTGCCTCCTGCCTGCCTCCCCTTCCTGCTCACGCACACCCTAGGAGGCAGCAGTGAGGGCTCGAGTCACTGGGTCCCTGCCAGCCCCTTGGGAGACCTGGATTGTGCACCTGGCTCCTGGCTCTGGCCCAGCCCAGCTCCAGCAAATGGGGTGGGGTGGGGGCTGGCGCTGTGGAGTAGCAGGTAAAGGCGCCACCTGCGGTGCCAGCATCCAATATGGGCGCCGGTTCTAGTCCCAGCTGCTCCACTTCCAATCCCGCTCTCTGCTATGGCCTGGGAAAGCAGTGGAAGATGGCCCAAGTCCTTGGGCCCCTGCACCCATGTGGGAGACTGGGAAGAAGCTCCTGGCTCCTGGCTTCAGCTTGACCCAGCCCTGGCCATTGTGGCCATCTGGGGAATGAATCAGTGGGTGGAAGATTCTCTCTCTCTCTCTCTCTCTGCCTTTCTAATGAATAAATAAATTTAAAAAATAAAAATAAATAAATAAAAGAAACTGGTACACACACACACATACCTACAAGGAGACTTTAGAAAGTAGTCTATGGGCCAGCGCTGCGTCTCACTAGGCTAATCCTCTGCCTGCAGCGCCAGCATCTGGGGTTCTAGTCCCGGTCAGGGCACCGGTTTCTGTCCCGGTTGTCCCTCTTCCAGGCCAGCTCTCTGCTGTGGCCCGGGAGTGCAGTGGAGGATGGCCCAAGTGCTTGGGCCCTGCACCCGCATGGGAGACCAAGAGGAAGCACCTGGCTCCTGGCTCCTGGCTTCAGATCGGCGCAGTGCCGGCCGAAGTGGCCTTTTGGGGAGTGAACTAACAGAAGGAAGATCTCTCTCTCTCTCTCTCTCTCTCTCTCTAACTCTGCCTGTCAAAAAAAAAAAAAAAATGTAGTCTATGGACAAAGGAATTACAAGTTTATGTGGATGCAAAACATTTTTGCTATCCACGCATGCGCTTTCTATGAATCTTTAGACGGTCCTGCATGGCGGCTCGTACGGACACACCCCACCTGCTCACCCACAAACGGAGGCACAGGCACGGGTGTACCCGAGGAGACACATATGCCTTCCCACTCCTGCACACGGGCCCGGCTCCAGCCCAGCGCCGCCCCCTGACCAAGCCGATGACGTGAGTCCGGGCGGAGCAGCATCGGCTGTCAGTTTCCTGGAGCTCGCGGGTCACTCTGACCTGGCCAGGCCTCGCCGTGAGGGACTTGGCCATCTGGTGCCCAAATTGCTCACTCTGAACCTGGGCAAGGGTTGGACTGGGGCCGGGGAGCTCCGGGTCACCCTTGCACCCACTCAGTGACATCAGGTGGCCGGGGTCCCTGAGAACGGAGCGGAGGGCTCCTGCTGGGTCCTGGGGGTCAGAGGTCACTCACAGTCACGCAGTGGGGGGTGGTGACAGTGAGACCGGGTGACTAAGACTTCTTATCGTCCTTCAAGGTCTTTGCTGTCATTGTACCGTTATACAGATGGGGATGAATGACGCTGCCCAGTTGCACGCTGGCCTTGGAGCCAGTCACAGTGACCTGGCACCCCACCCCCCCCAGCGGATCAAGGCAGCAAGCCTGCGTTGCCAGCGCTCCGGGGCTGTGAGCTGAGGTGCACTGGCTGGTTTCCTCCAGGCTCAGCAGCTGGGGCGGCTTTATGAACGCTCTGGGCCAGCTTGGGCTTTGTGTCCCACTCAAGGGTTCAAGGTCAGGTGCAAAGTCAACTCCCCCACCCCCTCCCCATGCAGCAGGCTCCACCCACAAGGAGCGGGGAGGGGGCGGGCACTGGGTGGAGCTAAACAGACCAGGACAAAGTCAGGAAACCAGGCATGAGCTCCTGGCTCCAATGCTCCTTGTTCATTTCTCTGCCTCACTTTTCTCATCTCTAAAATGGGTTGGTATGGGGTGCACACGGGATAGCAACTGAGGGCCAGTCTTAATGTACATAGTTGACGTGGTCGGCTGTCAGCCAGCTGTTGGTGTGCAAGGTCCTCGCATCTCCTTGGAGCAACCTGGATATGCCTATAGGGCTTCGTGGGGTTGGAGGAATATTTTGTGGGTGTGGTCGCGGGTGCAGAATCACTCGCCTGGGAAAGATTTGCCCCACACGATCGCCAGTTACCCTTAACAAGAAATGACTGGATCCGATTCTAACCCATGCAACTGCCTGTAGCAGATGGCAGAGGCAAGCCCCAGGGAGGGGTAGAGGCTAGACCAGGAGAGGTCAGGGCGGAGCCCGAGAGATGGGTGGGGGTGGGGAGCAAGTCCCCACCAGGATGCTATCCAGAGCCTGTTCTTGCAGGCGACTTCCCCGCTCCAGTCTCAAGGGCAGGCAGAGGACGAAGCAGCAGCCGCTCCCCCCACCCCCGCAGAGGCTGAGGGAGCCCCCTCTCCCCTCCCCACTCCCCACTTGGGCGTGTCGCGGGAGCCCAGCTGTCTGCCAGTCCCACAGATCAACCCAGCATCGTGTCCGTGCTGGGAGCTCCGTGGAAGGGAAAGCAGCGAGACCCCCACGGGGACCTGCAGGGGACAGTGCCACCCTCGGCAGCTGCCAGCCATCACCCGCGCTGAAGTGACAGCCACGCCCGGGGCCAGTCATGACAACGCCCCTCCTCCGGGACAGTCCACAAAACACCTGGCTTGTAAGAGCAACCCCCACCCCCCAAATGTGTCTCTTTAAGGACAGAGACCAGAGGAGGATTTTGTTGCAGATTTCAAGCCGCGATCCTGGCCCAGAGCTAGGGTCTCAGAGAGAAACGCCCCCTAGAGGGCGAAACCTGCAAGGACCGGACTTGGCTGAGCTCAACCCCGGGCCCCTGTGCCTCCCTCCCTTCCGTGCCCACCTCCGCTGGGAGCTCAGCACCCACTTGCTTTCCGTTCATTGCAATCTCTCTGTCTGTGGCTGTGCTTGGGCACGGAGCCCTGTGCATCCCCTCCTGTAGCCATGAGATTGGACGGGAAACCCAGTGTGCAACGCAGGCGGATCACCCACTCCTCCCCCTGCTCTCCCCTCCGAGGCACTGCTACCTGAGCCACTTTCCAGGCCAGGGCGGGGGGGGGGGGTCCCATTCCCACGCTGGACAAGCTCGTACAGTTATTGTGTGTGTTTAAAGATTTATTTATTTATTTGAGAGGCAGAGTTTCAGAGAGAGAAGTCTTCCATCCGCTGGTTCACTCCCCAAATGGCTACAATGGCCGGAGCTGCGCCGATCCGAAGCCAGGAGCCAGGAGCTTCTTCCAGGTCTCCCACGTGGGTGCAGGGACCCAAGGACTTGGGCCATCTTCCACTGCTTTCCCAGGCGCATTAGCAGGGAGCTGTATTGGAAGAGGAGCAGCCGGGACACGAACCAGGGCCCGTACGGGATGCTGCGCCTAAGGGGGAGGCTTAGCCTAGTAGGCCACACCGCCCCCCAGTTACTGTGTTTCTGGGCAAAGCAAAGCACGTTCTAACTTGCACAGAGAGGGAGGGTCTTGAAGGCATCTTGGCTCCTGGCTGGGTCCCACTGTGTGGGAGAGAGGAGACCATAGATTTCAGTCCTGGGAAAGCTGTTCCGCTTGGCTTTGGAGCCCAGTGCACGCTCTGTTGTGGCAAAAGCCGTGCGTGAACTTCAAGACACGCTCTGTGGTTGTTGGGAGCCTTAGTGCTGTGCACGCAGGAGACACGTGGGTGGGCAGAGGGGCAATGTCCTCGGCTCTCTGGGAAGGGAAAAGCGTTCCTGGCACAAGGAGCGGGAGGTGCAAAGGCCCTGTGGCCAGTGTAGCTGGTGCAGAGAGGAAGAGGAGAGGTAGGGACGGGACAGGGAGGGGTCAGGCCAGCGGCTTACTCTGCTGCCGTGTGACCATGGGCGAGTCCCTCCCCCGAGGCAGCTTTCTCCTCCGGAAAGCACTCGTGAGGCTGTGAGAAGATATGGTGCCCAAACCGTGGCCAGCCCAGGGCCCACAGCCCACCGGAGCCCCAGCAGGTGAGCTGAGGTCTTCTTTGTTTTTATTTATAACAATTGCTTATTGCTGCTTTTCAGAGTTTATTTGAAAGTCAGAGAGAGAGAGAGAGAGAAATCTTGCTACTGGTTCACTCCCTAAACCATCCCCAAGCCAGGAGCCAGAAAGTCCATCCGGGTCTCCCACGTGCATGGCAGGGGCCCAAGCAGCGGCTTAACCAACTCTACCACCGTGCCCGCCCCAGCCTGCACAGGGAGTCAGAGAGGGTGAGTTGCTCCCCAGGGCCACACAGCGGGGAGAGGGCTTTAGCCTCAAGGAGGGGGTTTGATCTGCTGGTCACTGCACACCCCCTTTGCATCAGCTCGGTCACTGGGCTTACAGGAGTGCCCAGCCCGAGGTCATGCACTCAGAGAGCATCTACCCACAGTGACCGGGGCGGCTGCTTTGGCCCAGTTCCGGACGGAGACAGATACAAATGCCTCCCTTCCTGAAGCTCACATTCCCATAGGGTGTAGGATGCTGATACAACTTGTGGAGAGAAACCAAGTTGGAGAGGGGGGATGCAAGGTGCCTGGGGCTTGGGCAGAGCCCAGAGGCGGTGGGGGAGGGAGGGAAACACAGCAGCGGCATGTGCAAAGGTCCTGAGGTGTGTGTCTGGGTGTTCCTGGGGAACAGCAGAGACAGGGGTTGGTTCAGGTGTTTCCTGGGCTGGCTGAGGCTGTGGACTTCCGGTGACTTCCCTCCAGGTCCCCGGGGGTGGGGTGGGGGTGGGGGTCAGCCTGGATGACTGGCGTCCAAGCCCTCGGGCCTGGGACCTTGGCTCTGAGTAACCCCAGCCGCCTTGGCTTCTGGGTAAAGGTGTTTGCTTTTCACAGGGGGGACGGTGGCCGGGCCAATTGCATCAGTGCTGGTGTGACCTCTGCCTGCTCCCCTGTCTCCCGCCCGGATGAAGCAAACACACAGAAATTCATTTTCTTGGCTTGATCAACAACGGAAGTGACCAGGTAGGCAGCAGGAGACTGGAACTTCAGGGAGAGGGACACATGGGGGTGGACCCTGGGGGGAGGGTGGTGACAGCGGGGGGGGGGGGGCTTCTTCTTTATTTTAATGTATTTTTATTTATTTGAAAGGCAGAGGCACAGAGAGCTTCCCTGGCCTCCCCCAACCCCCCCGCCCGGCCCCAACTGGTTCATTCCCCAAACGCCTGCCAAGGTCAGGGCTGGGCTGGGGTCACTTCTCCAAATGACCTCAGCCTCTTGGGGGACTGGGCCAGGCTGAAGCTGGGAGCAGGGACAGCAACCCAGGTCTCCCATGTGGGTGGCAGGGGTCCAGTTATTCGAACTCTCACCGGTGCCCAAGGCCCGGCGGGGTTTCGGCGACAGCGGCCGCTTTTTCTTGCCTGCCCACCTCCGGGCCTTTGCACCTGCCGCGGCTATTGCTGGTCTGTCCTGTCCTACCCTTAGCGGCAGCCTTTGATCCCACGGGAGCCAGGCCTTCGTTTCTGCCGTCCTAGGGGCTGATCCCAGGTCCGATCCTGGACTTTGGGGGACTGCGGATCCTCGCCCCGTCGTCCTCCAACCCCCCAATCCTTCTTAGCGCCCTCGACACCAGACACGTCCAAATAGGAGAAGGCTCTGGCTGAGGTCGCCGGGGCGGGGGCCCAGCGCGTCGGGAGGAGGGGGGTGGCGGGAAAAGCCGCGTCGCCCCGCACCGCCTGGGGCGAAGGCAGATCCGCAGAGGGGGCGGTGGCCCCGAGCCCCGGCCAAAGTCCAAGACCGCAGGGGGCTGCGCGGGAAGCTACTTATACCTACGACCTACAGTCGGGCCGCCTGCCTCCAGCCCCGGACGCGGACGCCAGGTTAGCTGGCAACGTCGCACGCGGGAGCCAGCGACCCTTAAAGGGACCGGCGGGAGGGTGAGCCCGGGCAGACACTACCGCCCGGCCGGGGACGCGAGCTGCCCTGGGAAATGTAGTCCTCCGCTCCTTGAGCCGCCGCCGCGAACCTCGGAGGAAAGCAGCCTCGCGCGGCCGAGGAAACTACATTTCCCAGAAGGCCGCGGGGAGTCAGGGTGTCCGCGAAAGCGCCCCGGCCGGCGGCGCTTCCCCGTTGCGATGGGGCCGGCTCTGGTTGCGCGTGGCTGCGCGAGTGGACCCCCGTGTGTGGTCCCTCCTGAGGCGCCCCGCCGGTGAAGGGTTCGACCTGGTGGGGTCGGGGGTGGCGAGCCCATGAGCGGCTGGGTGGCGGAGGCGCTCGACTGCTGCGGAGGCCTCGGCAACATTGATTTCAGGCAGGTACTGACCCCGCCGGGCCGCCACAGGCACTTCGAGTAGGCATGGCGGTACCCGGGAAGGCGCCGCCTCCCAACGCCCGACGGCGGGGGCCGCCCCGTTTCCATGGCGACGCGGCGAGGGGCGGGGCGTAGCGCGAGGCGCGCGCGTGGGCGGGTGCGTGCGCGCGCGTGGGCGAGGCTGGGCGTGACCGCGTGGGCGCCGGGCAGGGGGGCTGTGGGACCCCCAGGGGAGGGTCCTGCAGGCCCGAGCGGCAGCCCGGCGAGTGCGGTGTTGGGGTCCCGGGTGCTCCGCCGCCGCCTTGGGGCAGTGGGTGGGACGGGTCTGGGGTCCGCTGCAGAGTCAGGGGCCGGGTGGGCTGGGCGTCAAAGGAGGTGGGACGGAAATCCCAGCAGAGCGCGGCTCCGCCCCTGGCAGGGAGGTGGCTGCGCTCCCTGGGGGTGGCTTCCGGGCTGGGGCAGCGTGGGGAGGGGGCGATGCAGGTGCAGAGCCTGGGCGAGAGGTGGTGGTGGTGGTGGTTGGGGGGTGGGGTGCGAGCCAGCAGCCGGCTGGCAAAGCAGTGTTCTGGTGTGTACCTTGTTGGTACAGTTAAGCTTTTCTTAAAAACAAAAATCCCAAAATAACCTATATCTTTACGTTGCAATGGCTGTCCTGCCTCCTTAGTCAAAATTCCTGTTTTTTTTTTTTTTAAACCTTATCATTTATTTTAAAAATCATTTATTTTAAGAGGCAGAGATAGAGAGCCCTCCCATCCGCTGGCTCACTCCCTGAATGCCCGGGAGCTGGGGGACTCCCATCCAGGTCTCCCAGGCTCACGGCAGGGACCCCCGAGGACTTGATCCATCTCCATTGCCTCTCAAGGTTGCACGTCAGCCGGGAGCTGGAATCGGGAGTGGACTGGGGACTTAGCCCAGGCAGTCCAGGGTGGGATGTGGGCATCCCAAGGGGCATTTATTTATTATTTGAAAGGCAGAGTGAAGAGAGACAGAGGTGGTTCACTCCCCAAATGCCCCCGACAGCTGGGGGCTGGGCCAGGTCAAAGCCAAGAGCCTGAAACTCCATCGGGGTCTCCTGTGTGGGTGGCAGGGACCCAAGCACTTGCACCATTATCTGCTGCCTTCAGGATGCACGAGGAGGAGGCTGGAGCAGAAACAGAGGAGTCAGGCACTCGGATACAGGATGAAGGCAACGCAAGCGGCGGCTTAACCCACTGCCCCACAACCCCACCCCTTAAGTAGCATATCAGTCACCAGTCCTGGGTCCCTCAAACAGTTTCACGGTTTTTCTATGCCCCGTGGGCGTCCGGGCAGCAGGGTTCTTAGAGCACCAGCCAGCACGAGACATCATGTGTGCCACGTGCAGCTTGGACTTTTCCAGTAGCTGCATTAAATAGATAAAGAGGGGGGCGGGTATCGTGGCGTAGCGGGTAAAGCCACCGCCTGTGACACCAGCATCCCAATATAGGTGCCAGTTCTTGTCCCAGCTGCTCCACTTCCGATCCAGCTCCCTGCAGATGGCCTGGGGAAGCAGCGGGAGGTGGCCCAGGTCCTCCCAGGGTCTGATTAGCAGGAAGCTGGAGCTTGGGGCCAGGACTTGAACCCAGGCGCTTTGATGTGGGATATGGGCACCTTAGAAGGGTGGTCTTGGCTTTGCGCGTTTCCCTGGGATGTTCTGATCATTTTCGTCTAGGCAATAAGGCAACAGTGGAGAGAGATGACAGGAAGGAGACCAGGCAGGGTAGGGCTGTTGGACTGCAGGAGGTTGACCCTTCCTGTAGAGCTTAAAGGGACAGGAGCTTGGTGGGGTGGGGATGAGACGAGGCCTGGAGGGTCGGAGGGAGCAGGTTCACAGTGAGCCATGGCTGTCTGGATCCACAGGTGGCGTCTCCCAGGTGGTAGCCCGCTGTAGTCATCTCCCTGGACAGGCAGCGGCAGACCGAAATGTCTTCTTCCTGGGCAGGAAAGGGCGGTGTCAGATGGCCAAGCCGCCGCGCCCGCTGTAGACATATGTGGTCCCCCCCACCCAGGGGCTGGTGCCACTAAATACACCGCCACATTGTGTTCAGGTGTGGGGGCGTTCCGGCCTCACAGCAGGAATAGGTTTTTTTAATCTGTGCATTCAACTCCCAGTCGGATGCCTCCTGTATTCTAGGAGGGGCTTTGGTGGCCTGTGTGGCTGCGAGATGCGTTTGCCCCGCGTTATGAGATGCGGTGTGAGGGTGTCGCGGAATTCCCACTGTGCTTCTTGTACCTTCCCTCGTTTTGTCTTGGGTAGTCTGGGCTAAGGGTTCCTTGATGTTATTGAGGAGAATCCTTTTTTCTCAAAGAAACGGCTTTTGATTAAAAAAAAAAATCATCTTTCCAGGGGCAGGTGCTGTGGCACAGTGAGTTCAGCTGCCCCCTGTGAGGCCAGCATCCCACATGGGCACTGGTTCGGGCCCTGGCTGCTCCACTTCCCACCCAGCTCCCTGCTAATGAGCCAGGGACAAGCAGCAGAAGATGGCCTAAGGGCTTGGGACCCTGCACCCACCTGGGAGACCCATAAAAAGCTCTGGGCTCCTGGCTTCAGCCTGTCCCAGCTCTGGCCACTGTGGCCAGTTAAGAGAATAAACCAGCGGGTGGAAGATCTCTGTCTCTCTCTCTAGCTCTGCTTTTCAAATAAATACAATCTTTAAAAAAATAAACTTTCTGTAGTCTTATTGCTGTCTTATTTTTTCTCCTGCCTGCGTGGAGTTTCATTTCTTTGTATCCCCTTCATTTATCTCTCTCTTTCTTTTTAAGATTTATTTATTTATTTGAAATGCAGAGTTACAGAGAGGCAGAGGCAGAGAGAGAGATAGAGAGAGGTCTTCTATCTGCTGGTTCACTCCCCAGATGGCCTCAATGGCTAGAGTTGAACCAATCCAAAGCCAGGAGCTAGGAGCTTCTTCCAGGTCCCCCACATGGGTGCAGGGGCCCAAGGACTTGGGCCATCTTCCACTGCTTTCCCAGGCCATAGCTGAGAGCTGGATCGGAAGTGGAACAGCCGGGACTCAAACCGGTGCCCATATGGGATGCCAGCGTTGCAGGCTACGGCTTTACCCCCTCCGCCGCAGCGCCAGTCCCTTTCCTTCAGTTTTTTTTTTCTTTTTTTAAGATTTATTTTTATTTTAAAGGCAGTTACAGAGAGGCAGGTGCAGAGAGAGAGAGGTCTTCCACCTGCTGGTTCACTCCCCAGATGGCCTCAGTGGCTGGCGCTGTGTCGATCTGAAGCCAGCAGCCAGGAGCTTCTTCTGGGGTCCCAGGCGGGTGCAGGGGCCCAAGCACTTGGGCCATCTCCTACTGCTTTCCCAGGCCATAGCAGAGAGCTGGATCAGAAGTAGAGCAGCCGGGTCTTGAATCTATGCCCACATGGGATGCTGGCACTGCAGGTGGTGGCTGTGCCTGCCACGCCACAGCGCCCGCCCCAATCCTTTCATTTCTTGAGGATAGAACTTGTGTGGCCTCGTTGGTCTGGGATCATTCTTTTTTTTTTTTTTTTTTTGGACAGGCAAAGTGGACAGTGAGAGAGAGAGAGAGACAGAGAGAAAAGTCCTCCTTTTCTGTTGGTTCACCCCTCAATGGCCGCTGCAGCTGGCGCTCCGTGCTGATCTGAAGCCAGGAGCCAGGTGCTTCTCCTGGTCTCCCATGGGGTGCAGGACCCAAGCACCTGGGCCATCCTCCACTGCCTTCCTGGCCACAGCAGAGAGCTGGCCTGGAAGAGGAGCAACCGGGACAGACTCCAGCACCCCGACCGGGACTAGAACCTGGTGTGCCGGCACCGCAGGTGGAGGATTAGCCTATTGAGCTGCGGCGCCAGCCTGGGATCATTCTTTATGTTGCAGGTTCTTTCCCTCTTAGCCCGGAGCTAGCTGAAGCCCAGAATTTCTGATACACTGCATTTCCGTTAACATCCGGTTCCAAGTATTTTTCAGTTCCCCTTGAAATGAACTTCCTGTGGCACTGGTGCAGTGTCTTTTTGTTACTGATTTCTAGTTTAGTGATTCTGTTGTAGTTTGAGAATATCCTTTGTGTGCTTCCTGTAATTTTCAGTTTAAACTTGTTTTAAAAAATTGAATTTATTTTCATTTTATTTGAAACACAGATAGAGAGGCTTCCTGGCTTCAGCTGGGCCCAGCCCTGGCTTTTGTGGGCATTTGGGGAGTGAACCAGCAGATGGAGGGTGGAGGGATACCTCTTTCTTTCAGTCCATCTACCTTTCACATAAAGTGAAAATAGAGAAAGGTGTTGAAGCCAGGAGCCAGGAACTCTCCATCTGGGTCTCCCCTGTGGGTGGCAGGAACCCAAGAACTCACCTGCTACTTCCCAGGTGTGCAGTTGCAGGAAGCTGAACTGGAAGGGGCGGAGCCTGGACCAGACCCAGGACCTCCATATGGGATGCAGGTTTCCCAAGTGCATTTTTTTAAAGATTTATTTGTTCATTTGAAAGAGTTACACAGAGAGAGGACAGAGAGAGAGAGAGAGAGAGGTTTCCATCCACTGGTTCACTCCCCAGTTGGCCGCAACGGCCGGAGCTGTGCCGATCAGAAGCCAGGAGCTTCCTCCAGGTCTCCCACGTGGGTGCAGGAGCTGAAGCACTTGGGCCATCCTCTACTGCTTTCCCAGGTCACAGCAGAGAGCTGGATCAGAAGTGGAGCAGCTGGCACTCGAACCAGCGCCCATATGGGATGGCGGCACTGCAGGCGGTGGCTTTACCCGCTACGCCACAGCGCCGGCCCCTCAAGCACATTTTGACTGCTGTGAATGGAGCCAGGCTCAGATGTGTTTCATGGCGCAGGGCGTGGCTCTGTGTGGGTCTGCGTGGGAGGTGGGTGGTGTGTGGGGGGATCCATTCCCGAGCCCGGCGCATCACGTCTCACTAGGATCGTGGATCCGATCGTCTCGCCTGTGAGCTCTGCACGTGGTTGCTTCACGCCTGAGCCTCGATTGTGTGCCTGAGAAGTGGGTGCCTGTCCCAGGGCTGCACTGTGGGCGTAGCGACAGGGCGCGGCCTCCACTGCCTGCCAGTACCCTCCTGCTGGAATCTTGCTTGCTGCGCCATGCCACTCCCATCTCAGAGAAAGGGAAACCGAAGCCAGCGGAGACGGGGCTGTGTCTTGTCCGAGGCGCTGGGGCAGCTCTGTCACAACTCAGTAGTGTCTTGGACACCGGTTAACTTCCGGTGAGGGTGGCTGGTAGCTCCCACACACCGGAAGGTGTTTGGAGAAACTGACCTTGCCTCCTTGGCCCAGGCCCTAGAAGGTCCATGTTCCCCCGAAAGAGCCTGAAGCCCCTTCTCTTAGTTGCTAAGAGACCCCGGGGTGTTGGGGATCAGCTCCCCCACCGGCTAGGGATCCAACCCCAGGAAGGGGCTCCCCAACCACCCACCCACCCCCAGAAGGGACAGCAGGAGCAGGGGAGCCAGCATGGGCCCCCCCCAAAACCTTCACCTCCATAGAAGGAGTTAGGTCCTGTGGCGGGGGCGTCTCCTTTCCTGCTGGGATCCCGGGAGCTCTCCCCGCAGCTGATTGGTGGCCGCAGAGGTCATTGTTGCATTGTGACGCCCTGACCAGCACCTCTCCCTCCACTGTCCCCAGCTCGCTGGGCCTCAGTTCCAGCGACCGACCGACCGTGGGCCTGCGTCCTCCCCTTGGCCCTCCCTTTAGGGCACCAGGCTTCCCTGAGGCTGCCTCTAGAGAGGTAAGTTGTTAGCTCAGGGGGACTAACTCCAGAGGGCAGAGCAGCCCGGGCAGCAAGCGCCCTGCGTGCCCCACGCCTCTGTCCCCACGTGCTCTGTACCCTCTTGGCGGGCCGCTGTCCCTCACCACAGGCAGTCCTGGGCTCCGATGGGTCGCAGGAGCCCGTGGTTCCTCCCCTAGTGGTGGTGGTGGAGTCTGGCTCCAGCCTACACTGTGGCTACCAAAGCCCAGAGTCCTTCCTCCGAGCCACGTGGCCCCGGATGTAGAAAATGGGGTCACAGGGCTGCCCTCATATAAAGCATCCTCCTCCCCCCACCCTCCACCGCATCCCACCCTGCTGCCACCTGATGGGGTGGGGGTGGGGGTGGGGGTAGCAGCCATGGAGGATAGGACGCCGGACCTGCCTCCCCGCACCTGTGCCAGGCACAGGGCTCCAACCCAGAGCTGCAGGACAGATTCGAGGGGCTGTGCATGCTCTACAGGAATGGGGGTCCCGCCCCCTCTCAGGGCAGCCCCCTCCCTGTCCTGGGGCCCTCTGATGTGTACGCTTTTCGATCGATGTGACTTTGGCCCTGCTGTTTGCTCGGATGTCACAATGCATGCGACCCACTGCACATCGTCCCCTGACGCCAGGACCTCGCTCTGACAGGTCCCTCAGCGAAGTGTCCTCCTCACCAATCCCCAGGGTTCCCGTGTGACCTGGGCTGGCCTTGGAGCTGAGCCCGACATGTCCTCCTGGTCATGGTTCCGCATTGCTCCACCCCCAACCCCAGACCCCCAGACCATCCTCCTGCTGCTGCAGCCTGGGTCCTATTCTTAGAATTACTGAGTGGGAACTTGGTGCTTGAATGATGTTGAGGCTGGGAGGGGATGGGGGGCTCCCGGGTGGGAGGGGTCTCTCCTGCTCTGTGCACGCACACGGGCAGGCACGCACGTCTGACCCCGTTTTTGGTCTGCCTCCTGAGCAGGTTTTAGGAAATGACAGCCATAGGAGGGGCCCTCTGTGTTTGCTGGGAGGGGAGGGGAGCCTCTGCCAGCAGCAGGTGCTTCTCCAGGAAACCCAACCCCCCCCCCCCCGCAGGTGGCCAAGGTCAGCCCCTGGGCGCCTCCCTCCTGCCAACCAGGTTGATCCAGGGGCACCCGCATGGAGGAGGGGCCTGGGGCCAGGTTCCGGTTTTGACCAGTTAAGCCTTGACCTGGAAAACCGGGTGGATGGCAGTTGCTACCCGGGTCGGCTGGTGTCAGTGGCTCAGTTCTCCTCCTCCTTGGCTCTCATAAAAGGTGCGAGGACCATATGAAGGGACACTCTAAAGTCCATTGAAAATGCCGGCACTGTGGCGGAGGAGGTTAAGCCACCGCCTGTGACGCTGGCGTCCCCGTGTGAGCTCTGCTTCATGTCCCGGCTGCTGCTGCACTTCCGATCCAGCTCCCTGCTGATGGCCTGGGGTTAGGATGCACCTCCCACATTGGAGGGCCCTGGTTCAACTCCGGGTCATGGCTCCTGACTAGTGCAGTTTCTGGGAAGGCAACACTAATAGCTCAGGGTTGACTGCGCCCCTTTTAAAAAAGATTTATTCATTTATTTGGAAGTCAGAGTTACACACACACACACACACACACACAGAGGTCTTCCATCTGCTGGTTCACTCCCCAGATGGCCGCAACAGCCAGAGCTGTGCTGATCCGAAGCCAGGAGTTTCTTCTGGGTCTCCCACGCGGGTGGCAGGGACCCAAAGACTTGGGCCATCTTCCTCTGCTTTCCCAGGCCACAGCAGAGAGCTGGATAGGAAGTGGAGCAGCCAGGACTCGAACCGGCACCCATATGGGATGCCGGCACTGCAAGCAGCGCCTTTACCCCTACACCACAGCGCCGGCCCCCATATGTGGATTTTTGAGTCCTTTTCACCACTGTGCACTTTCCTCAGCGCCCTCGTGTTTCTTTTTGCCGGCTTCGCCCATCAAGTTTGGGAGTGTTCAGTCCACTGGGGAGGGGCTGAAAGCCCCCCTGGGGCTGTCTGGAATCCGGGTGGGCCCCTGGCTCTGCCTCACCCTCTGGGCGTAACCAAGGGTGACAGGTGCACAGAAGATGGCTGGCGCCGCGGCTCAACAGGCTAATCCTCCGCCTTGCGGCCCCGGCACACCAGGTTCTAGTCCCGGTTGGGGTGCCAGATTCTGTCCCGGTTGCCCCTCTTCCAGGCCAGCTCTCTGCTGTGGCCCGGGAGTGCAGTGGAGGATGGCCCAGGTGCTTGGGTCCTGCACCCCATGGGAGACCAGGAGAAGCACCTGGCTCCTGGCTTCGGATCGGCGCAGCGTGCTGGCCGTAACAGCCATTTGGGAGGTGAACCAATGGAAAGGAAGACCTTTCTCTCTGTCTCGCTCTCTCACTGTCCACTCTGCCTGTCAAAAAAAAAAAAAAAAAAAAAAAAAGCCCTGTGTGCTCTTCCAGTGACAGCCCTTTTGTTGCTAGCAGTCCCAGCCCCGCCCCACCCTGGCACTGGGCCTCCTAGCACTGGCCCATGTGGCCTGAGCTGAAATCTTGACATTCTTTAAAGACGTGGGAGAGCCCCAGGGGGAGTGGTGGAGGCTTCCTGAGGCTCCCTGTGGCCACACCTTCCCAGAGGTCTGCCTCTCACTCTTGGGGGCTGGAGTTCCCAGGGCACCCCAGAAACCCTTGTGGTGCTGTCTCCCCCCTCCGCCTCCCAGCCTCTCTGGCCTTGACCTTTCTCTGAAGTGGGAGGGCTCTGCCCTGAGACACCCTCCCTTTCTTCCTCTCTGGCTTGGGCAGAAGCAGCTTGGTCCTGTGAGTGAAGCCCCAGTGCCCCGGCACCGGTTCAGGGCTGCTGGGAACCAAGGGTTCTCGGGCGGAGACCAGGCTGCACTGGCTGTCCTGGCACAGCGGGGCTGGGGGTGGTCCCTAAGGACTTGTCGGGGGACAGCCTGAAGCCCACAGCAGTTTGAACCCTTGGGAAACATGGGGAGCCACAGACAGGGGACAAGGAGGAGGAGGATGGCAGTCGCCTCCTAGGCAGGGGAGAGCCCCCTGCACCCCGCAGAGCCTGGCTGTGGGGCCAGTGCTTCGTGGGAGGGCTGGGCAGCTGGGGAATGGGGCATTTCTGGCTCACAAGGGTGGTGGCCCCACCTTCAGAAGGAGGTCTGGCTGCTGAGGCAGCCCTCACTGGTCAGTGGCGCTGCTGTGAAAGCCCTGCGGGACTCCCCGTGTGTAGGAGTTGTTTAGGGGCCTGCACTGCAGTGCCGCAGGTTAAGCCTCCTCCTGCCGTGCCGGCATGAGTCCTGGCTGCTCCACTTCCAATCCAGCTCTCTGCTAATCCACCTGGGGAAGCAGCAGAAGGTGGTCCAAGTGCTTGGGCCCCTGCACCCACGTGGGAGACCTGGAAGAAGCTCCTGGCTCCTGGCATTGGCCTGGCCCAGCCCTGGCCATTGCGGCCATTGTGGATGGAAGGTCTCTCTCTCTCTCTCCTTCTCTCTCTTTTTTAATTGATTTATTTACTTGAAAGGCGGAGTGACAGCTCGCTCTGAGCACAGCTGGGGACCGGCAGGGGCCGCACCTGGGTCCCCAGGCCGCTGGAAGGCAGGCGGTGTGGGTTTGCCATCCAGAGCTGTAGCCGGCCCGAGACAGTGGCTTCCTGCAGTTTCCCGAGTGTGCCCGCCTCATTCCATTCGTCGAGGGCGACTTCATCCTCGCCTGCCTCTTTGGTTCCGCTCATCCTCTGGGTTGAAGCGTCCGACACCCCCTTTAGCTCTGCCCTCGGCCCCACGCCAGGTGAGAACAGCCACCCATGTGTTATGCTAATATCCTACATGCTCAGGGGGCTTTCCAGAATGTTCCGCCACACTCAGCACCACAGTCTGGACGGGAGGCTGAGCTTTGCCGGGAGAAATTATCTGGGTGAAGCAAGAATTGGAGGTGACCCCTCCCCGGCCCCTCCTCCTGCCGCCGCCGCAGCCACCGCCATGCAGCCAGCAGACCAGGCCTCCCCACCCCCACAGGGCTGAGCATCTCATCCACCCCACCCCTGCCCCAAGAAGTAGGGGACAGAAGCTCTCTGAAAGAATTCAGTGTCCGGAGAGGAAACAAAGCGAGGCATTGTGGGAAGTGGGCGTGGCGGGAAACGGATGATTGTAACACTTAGATTGCAACTTTGGTATTCTTTTTAATTTTGAATTGCTTGTGTCCTGGACCCTCCCCGAAATCCCTTCTAAATTGAAACACAAGGACTGGCTGGGCAGCTGTCCTGCAGCAGCTGGTTAAACTGCCGCTTGCAACGCTGGTTGGAGTCCCAGCTGCTCCGCTTCTGATCCAGCTCCCTGCTAATGCACCTGTGATGCAGGTACTTGGGCCCCTACCGTCCACGTGGGAGACCCAGATGACGTTCTGGACTCCTGGCTTCAGCCTGGCCCAGCCATTTGGGGAGTGAACCAGTGATGAAAGACCTCTCTGTCTCCACCCTCCTCCATTGCTCTGCCTTCCAAATAAAGAAATAAATACCTCTGTCTTTAAAAAATAACAGAATGGTAAATAGAGAAGAGTTTAGAGAAGAAGTTTAGCGCCGAGCGAATGCTTACCTCCAACCCCCCAATGTCAGAGGTGCCACCCATTCAGCAGGAAGGAGCCTGCGTGGACCGTGGACCATGGACTGTGGACCGTGTCGTGTCCCTCCCTCCCCACAGGCGACACTTGGAAGGCAGGCACAGGCCGTGCCAGGCCCCAGAGGTCAGAGGGCCGGGGGGTTCCGAAGGGCTGCTCTGGGCAGCCGCCGGCCGCCGGGGTCAGTGCAGCGCATCCCAGTCCAGTCGTGCCGGTTCGTGCCACTTCCTAAGAACGGACGTCTGTGCTCCGGGTTCTGCAGCTCGCTCCTTTCATCTGGCGTTGCGCGTCTGAGAACGTGCGTGTGGCTGCCGGTAGAGCTGCTCTGTTCACTTGTGCGGTTTGGCTTCCCCCGCAGTGGCTGCTGGCTTCTTTGATGGGACCCTGGGGGTGTTTCTTTCCTTCCTCCCTCCCTCCCTCCCTCCCTTCCTTCCTTCCTTTATTTTAAAAAAATTCTTATTGATTTATTGGAAACACACACACACACAAATCTCTGTCCCACTGGTTCACTCCCCAAAATGCTCACAAGAGCTGGGGGTACACCAGGCCAGAAGCCAGGAGTCTGGAACTCCATCCGGATCTTCCACGTGGGTGGCAGGGGCCCAGGAACTTGGGCCAGCACCTGCTGCCTTCCAGGGTGCGCATTCGCAGGCAGCTGGAATCAGGAGCAGAGCCAGGACTCGAAACCCAGGCCCTCGTAGGGGATGCAGGCGCCCCACGCGGCACCTCCAGCGCCCTCAAGTTTGCTTCTAACTGTCCAAGTGACGGGAGCAGCTGTCATGTGCTCCCTGTGCCCAGGACAGGAAGGCTGGGCCGTGGGGGACACTCCTAGACCTTGGCCTTGGCCCGATCGTTGCTTCCAACACATTCCAGCTTCCTGGGCTCTCTCTGGTCCCCTGGGAGCCCTCACCCTGGAGGGTCGAGGTTCCCCCCTTACACCCCAGGCTTGGTCACTTCCCTTGGAGGCTGCTGGGCTTCCATGTTCAGAGTCAACAGTTCCCCGCCCAGCGCCTGTGCAGGCTCCGGCGGCGGCAGCCTGCCCGGCCACCCTCCCGATGGGTAGGACACAGCTGATTAAATTTCAGTCTTTCATCTTAGCTCATGAACCGCACTGTTGTAACCTTTGCTGGACCTGCGTGTTCCCAGCCTCCTGGCTTGTTCCCAGAGGGTAACTTTGTCTCCGGGGGCCGGGGTGGCGGAGGCGGCAGTGGGGGGTGCTGGTTCCCGCTGATCCCGGCTGTGTCTCTGCAGGCAGACCTGCGCGTTATGAGCCTACTGCTGGGCTACGTGGACCCCTCCCATCCCAGCTTCGTGGCCGCCGTCCTCACCATTGCTTTCAACCCACTCTTCTGGAATGTGGTAAGTGCACAGCTACGGGGGGTGGGGGGGGTTATTGGACACACGGACGGACAGATGGACGGCTCAGCCCTCTCTGCCGGCCAGCGTTGGGGTACTCACCCCTTGTCCTCTGCCTGCTCCCCACCACAGGTGGGCCCCTGTTCTGCCATCCTGTGGAAGCCCCTCACCTTGGAGGGGGTGCCAGTAAGGGGGTCTTCCTGGTGCCACAAGTGAGCGGCCGTGCATCTATCTGTCCCAAGTGCCTGCCACCCCAGCGGTAGCTTTCTGGGCTGTGCCATTGGTTACCTGGGTGGTGAAGGGGACCCTGTTCCCTCCTCTGCCAGGCACACGACACCCGGGATCCCCAGATGTACACCACGCCACACCTCCCAAATGTGCCCCTGGTGTGTTTCTGTCTGTGAGGTTTTTCCTGCAGGATGTATATGCTGGTGGCCTGGACTGAGCACAGAGACGGAGCAGTGCCTGGCTGGTGTGTGGGTACCAAGGGGCTGCACGATGGGCAACGCTGGGGCCAGGTGGTTAGCTCCTGTGGCAGCGCGTCCCTGTGTCCCCCACCCCCACCCCGAGCTGCGGGGTGAGGTGCTGGCGTTTCTGCTTCCCACCCCCCCACCTCCGTGGCGCTCTCCAGGCATCGGGGCTGGCTTGCCGATGCGGAGCTGTGGACGCCCTGTGTGCACCCTTCGGGCTAATCTGCAGAAGGCCAAGATTCGCGTCAGCCACACGCTGTTCCCTGCTGTTTTCATTTAAGGGGAGCCCTTGGTCCTGGGCAGAACTGGGCGTGTTTGCCATCTGCTGTTACAACTTGGGTCTTTTCGCCCATCTGGGAAGGGTGGTGGTGCGTGCGGTGGGGTGGGGGCCCAGCTCATCCCAGAGAGGCTGTCTCCAACACAGTGTACCCAGCACAGGAGGAGACGTGGCTCCCACTCCCCAGAAGACCTCCCCCCCCAACTCCCCTGAACCCGGGCTGGTTCTGCCTGAGCTGGCCTTGACCTCCCGCCCCGGCCCCTGGCGTGAGAGCTGTGTCTGCAGCACCCGGTCCGTCCGTGCACTCTCCCTAACCTGTGTGTGTGTACACGTCACCAGCATGCCCGGGTCCTGAGGTGTGTGGAGCAGGGCGTGGCTCACTCTTGGCCTTGAAGGCCGGGGCTCCAGGCCCCTGGGGCTTGGGAGAGAAGACGTTTCTGTTTTCAGCCAGGAAGTTTGTGGAGTTGTTCTTGCAGCTCAGGAAATGGATAACGGTACGGGCAAAGGCTCCAGATCTGAGGTGGGGCGTGTTGGGGTGGGCTCCATCCCAGCTGCAGGCCTCTTCCCACAGCAGGAGGGCCCTGTGCCCCCACGGCGGCCTGGAGCCCCGTCTCTGGCTGGCTGCTGGCCAGGTGTGTGGCCGCGGACTCCGTCATTCCCGTGCCCGCTGGCTTCCCAGCTGGGCGGGCGCACGCAAGGCAGTGGGGGGGGGGGGGAGGGCGGTGGGGGGACGGGATGCTTTCATTCAGGCGCGAGCCCTCTTGGGTCTTGTCCCGCCCCTGTGGTTTTGTGCATTTCTTCTGAAGCTGCGTCATGGCCCCGGGGCTCCACCACGGCGGCCAGGCGGCTGACGTTGAGTGCTGGTCACAGGGCTCTGTTCTCTGGCCGTAAGTTTCTGATTTGTCCCATCTTGAACAAATTATCCCCTGGACCAGCTTGTGGGTGGGAGAGCCAGCGCCTGGAAGGCGGCTGCTGGGACCAGGAAGGGCTGGTGTCACAGCAGTGGGGGAGGGGGAGCCAGCTGGAGCAGGGCCTGTGGCTGGGGGTGGGAGGTGGGGCGAGAGACCCTGCTGCCCGCAGTAGGAGGGGTCGCCCTGTGCAAGCTGGCAAAGGACAGGGATGACAGTTAAGCAAGCGTCAACCCGGGAGGTGGGGCTGGCCTATCTGGCTGGGCACCACAGAGCCGGGGTCCTGGCAAGCCCCCGCACGCCCACCCCAGCTGCCTCAGTGTGCAGAATATGGAAGAGACTAGGCCCATGGGGCGGCCTCTCTTTCTAACAACTTACTCTTAGGAGAACTCAGTCCTGCACTAACTCAGCCCTGCAGGGCCGAGGTCAGTCCCTTCCCTGGGCGGAGTCCCCATCTCCTCCTCCCGCCACCTCAGCACCCTGGGGACCAAGCCTGCAGCACGTGAACCCTGGCGGGGGAGCCTGCTCACACCACATCCAAATCAGAGAGGTTACTTAGGGCCAACGACGGGTCAGGCAGCGTCCCCGGGCACTGGGCAGGTGCTGTGGCAGCCTGCAGGGGGAAGGTACAGGAGGGAGGGCCCGGGCTGGGGCCTGGGGGACAGCGTGCCAATCACGAGTGCAGGGGTCCTGGTTTGAGCCTGTCCTTGTCCTGGAGTCAGGCGGTGGGGATAGTGGCACGGGCCCTACAAGTTGTGGGAGGACGGTGTTTGGAGGCTGAGCTGGGAGCCCGGTCAGCCACTGAGGCCCAGATGGAGGCTTACTGCGGAGCAGGGCCAGGGCGTGGTGTGTGTGTGTCGGGGGTGAGGGGGTGATTGCTGCAAATGTCCAGGAAGACTCTGGTGGGACTGCGGGAACATCTGCCTGGGGCCCGAGGGGCCAGGGGGAGGCTGTGGCCATTGAGATGGGGCAGCCGAGGGGCGAGGGGCTGCGGAGTGAGAGTTCAGTTCTGTTTGCGCAGGTGGGCAGTGGCCATGGGCTCCAAGAGGAGGTGGAGGTGGTGTGTCTGGGGTTCTGGGGGTATGGCTGGGGCGGAGTCTAACCTTGATGCTCTGCCCAGAGGAGGCTACAGGGGGCGTGGCCTCCACGCCTGGGTCTCCCATCTGTGCCTGGAATCCTCAAGCTGTGGATACTTGGGTCTGGGCCCTGCAGCCCCACCTGGGGTCAACAAACTGTGGCCAAGACCTCCCTGGGGTGCTGTCCCCTCCCACCTCCATGAAGGAGGCCCCTCTCCAGGGTCCAGGGCAGAAATCTAGAGTCTGCCCTCAACTCCTTCTAAACCCTGCCCCAGGGTCCCGGTCCATCCAGCTTCAGGCCACGTCCGTGCAGCTGCCTGGCCAATCTCCCTGCAGGTCACCCGCAGCCGTCCCCAAGTGCATGGCTGTTTCCAGCACCCAGCGGCCACTCTGCCGTCTAGGAGGGGTTAGCTCCTCGGCTGACCCAGGAGGCCCCTCCGCAGGCATCCTCTTGTCTGCCTCCTGGTCATCTGGGTCCTGGCCCCTCCCAGGGTCACCTGGTCACTAGCATTCGGGGCCAGCCCAGGCACTGCCTGACGCTCAACCGCAGCCCTGGCCTCTGCCCACTAGGTGGCAGTAGCGGCCTGGCCTTGACACTACCTGCGGCCGCCAGGGGCGCAGTCGCCCTTGCTGGTCTGAGTGCCCAGCGCACGTCCAGAGTCCTCTCAGCCAACATGTCTAGTCTCCCCATTTACTCCTCGCAGCCCACTCAGGCAGAGCGTCTCCCCACCCCCACCCCTGGCTTTGTGGGAGAAAAAGAACTGCAGGGGAGTCAGACACAGAGACCCACCACCTGAGCTCCCCGCTGAAGGTGGGACAGGCGCCCCCTGCTGCCCAGTCCCTAGGGTGCGTGCGGTGATTGACAAGTCAGCGGTGGAGACGGGATGAAGCCAGCCAGGGTACGTTTCTAGACAGGGCGGCCGGAGTGCGATGGGCTCCCTGCAGGGCCCTGCCTGGAAGGTGGGGGTGGGGCGGGGTCCCTCCAGCTTCAGGGGCCAGGTGCCTCGTGTGTTCCCTTCCATGCCTCCTGGTCTCCTCCCCACTGCCCTCCTTCCTTGTCTGTGAGCACTCCACCTTCGGGCCCCCCTGCATGCACAGTGCATCTGCCTCACCCCCCTCTCTGGGCAGATCCGTCAGCGTGCCCAGTGAGAGAAGGTGGTGGACCAGGTCAGCCGCCGACAGACACCTGGCCCTCACTTCCACACCAGGCCAGGGCTCCACCCATGGCCCTGCTGGTGCCAGCTGGCGGGGGCCCATGGGCACGATGTCTGCATTAGGGTGGGTGGCCTGCCTGCCAGCCAAGATGGACCTGTCTCAGGGCATTTGGTTAGGGAAGAGGTGGCTTTGCCTCTCCAGGAGGTGGAGGAAGCTCCTCCCTGCCCTGGGTGGAACTGGGGTTCCCACGGTGGGCGTGTTTGACCCCCTGATACCTATACCTGTGGCCTCAAGGGCTGGAGCAGCCTCTTTGGAGGGAGTTTCCTGGCGACTGGACAGTAGGTGGTGCTGTGGGTGCAGGGAGGCAGGAGCTGGAGCAGCTGGGGTGTAGCCACCACACTGCCTGCCACCTGCTCCTCAGTCACCAAGCCTGTGCTCCCTCCCCTGCACCACCGCCACCCCCTCAGGTTCCCGCTCCAGCCAGCAATCCTTTGTCTCACTTCTGGGTGCCCCGAGGAAGTGCTGGGTGCCCAGGAAGCTGGCGCTGAACCGCCTGCAGCGGCAGTCCTGGTCCCATCCATTGTGGTTCCTGTCTCCATCTGTGTGTGCATGGATGTGTGTGTGTACATGAGTGCGTGCATGTATGCAGGTGTGTACATGTATGTGGGTGTAAGCGTGTGTGCATGTATGCATGTGTGTACATATGTGCGTGTGTGCATGTATGTGGGTGTGAGCATATGTGCGTGTGTGCATGTATGCAGGTGTGCACATATGTGGGTGCGAGCATGTGTGCGTGTATGCAGGTGTGTGCATGTATGTGGGTGTGAGCATGTGTGCATGTATGTAGGTGCGTACATGTATGCAGGTGTGTGCCTGTATGTGGGTGTGAGCATGTATGCAGGTGTGTGCATGTATGTGGGTGTGAGCATGTGTGCACGTGTGTGCATGTATGCAGGTGTGCATGTATGTGGATGTGAGCATGTATGCAGGTGTGTGCATGTATGCAGGTGTGCGTGTATGTGGATGTGAGCATGTATGCAGGTGTGTGCATGTATGCAGGTGTGCACGTATGTGGGTATGAGCATGTGTGCAGGTGTGCATGTATGTGGGTGTGAGCATGTATGCAGGTGTGTGCATGTGTGCATGTGTGCATGTATGCATGTGTGCGTGTATGTGGATGTGAACATGTATGCAGGTGTGTGCCTGTATGTGGGTGTGAGCATGCATGCAGGTGTGTGCATGTATGCAGGTGTGTGCCTGTATGTGGGTGTGAGCATGTGTGCACGTGTGCATGTATGCAGGTGTGCGTGTATGTGGATGTGAGCATGTATGCAGGTGTGTGCATGTGTGTGCGTATGTGGGTGTGAGCATGTGTGCATGTGTGTAGGTGTGTACATGTATGCAGGTGTGTGCCTGTATGTGTGGGTGTGGGTAACGAGAGTGTGTGTGTTCCAGTCAGAGGGTGGGAGACAGGGTGCAGTGCAAACCAGCACCTGTGTGAGACCCTTGCCCCCATCGGGCTCTGGAAACCTGGCTACCAGGGCGTGGCTCTGCACCCAATGGGCTCTGATCCAGTGTTTCGGGGCCAGAAGGCACTCTCTGCCAGGGCACAGCGTGGGTTTGCTGGAATGCAAGGCTGGGCTCGCTGGTGTAGCCTGGGGCCTTAGAAGGGTTTTGATCTGAGCAGAGGCAGCTGGCTCTGAGCACGCAGGGTGCTAGCCAGCCCACCCTGTGTCTCTGTGCCTCGGGGCCGGTGCAGCCCGAGGCACCGTGGCCCTCCCTGCTACTCACAGCCATGGGCTCTGTCTCCCGCCGGAAACAACCCAGCCTGCCCTGGCCCCGTGTTCCCCGTGTGCCCCGTGTGCCCCGTGTGCCCTGCATGGAGAGTTCCATGGCTCACTTCAGAACAGCGGTATCCAAGCAACATGGCGTCAGGAACTGGGTCAGCTCGCAGCCTTTGCCAGCTGGGCTCGGAACGACACAGCCCAGAACAAAGGGAAGGGGTCGGAGCCGGCAGGACCCCCAGGTCCCCGATGTGCCAGAGACATAGGCTGAGAGTTCTTAAGGGAGCTGGCCCTGGGCGGGCGTGGGAGGGGCGTCTCCAGCCCGCCTCTCCTTGAAGCTTTATTTTCGGTCCTGGCTTTCGTGGTGTTACGAGGCAGCGGACGGCGCGTCCTGTTCCTGCTGTGGTGTGGATGCTGCTTTGGGATTGGTCTCACTCTGGGGACCAGGAGCTGGGAGCAGGGCTGAATTCTATTCCTTGGCTTTGTCTTTTTTTTTTTTTTTAAGATTTATTTATTTGAAAGGAAGAGTTAAAGAGAGGGAGGCAGAGGCAGAGAGAGAGAAAGGCCTTCCACCTTCACTCCCCAAATGGCTGCAACAGCTGGAGCTGTGCCGATCCAAAGCCAGGAGCCTGGAGCTTCTTCCAGGTCTCCCACATGGGTGCAGGGGCCCGAGGACTTGGGCCATCCTCCACTGCTTTCCCAGGCCATAGCAGAGAGTGGGATCGGAAGAGGAGCAGCCGGGACTCGAACTGGTGCCCATATAGGATGCTAGCACTGCAGGCAGCAGCTTTACCCGCTATGCCACAGTGCCGGCCCCTTGGCTTTGTCGTTTAAGATTTATTTATTTATTTTTATCTATTTGAAAGGCAGAGTTACAGAAGGAGAGAAAGAGAGAGAGAGAGAGATTTTCTATTGACTGACTCACTCCCCAAATGGCTACAACAGGGTCAGGCTGAAGCCAGGAGACAGGAACTCCATCCAGGTCTCCCACTTGGTTGCAGTAGCCCAAGCACTTGAACCACCTTCCGCCAACTTCCCAGACCCATTATCAGGGAGCTGGATCAGGAGTGGAGCGGCCAGGACTCGAACCCCTGCTCTGATACGGGATGAGGGCATCGCATGCAGCCACTTTACCCACTGTGCCAGAACACTGGGCCTCCTTGGCCTTTTTCTTCAGTATTCCCAGCACGTCTTGCCCTCCTGCTTCTTCCTCCTGAGCCTGGCTGCCTTCAGGGTGGGTGGTGTGGCTTGAGTGGTCCATCCTGCTCCATGCCCCGCTGCCTCCCTCCCAAACATCTCCTCCAGCCAACTTCTCCTGGGCCAGAGCCCCGTGCACTGTGGATGGTAAGTGTGGTCTCACTTCCTCCCTGCACCAGGAGCTCTGGGAGCTGAGGGCAGGTCTGGGCCTAGCCTTCCTAGAGGAGGAGCCGTGCAGAGGCCCCGGGAGTGGTGGACCCTGGCAGGGTCAGCCCCTGCCACTGTGTGTGCATTAATGGGGTGCAACCCCCGGGGCCAGCCTGGCTGCAGCGTCTGCTCCTCCCCATTCTTGAGTCTCCTATTTAGGGGCCGGTTGAGATTGCTTAGGAAATTTCCAAGCTGAGCTTTGCTTTTTGTTGGCTCATTTCATTGCTAACCCAGCTGCCTGGTCTGGGACGTGCTGTGTGGGCTCTCCAGGAAGGGCAGTCTCCTCCCTACTTTGCCCAGATGTGGCAATGAGGCTTGGGGGACGGAGGCGGGACCGGGTACAAAGGGCTTTGGCTCAGAGGAGAAGCCGTGGTGGGCGCCAACGCTGCGGGGTAAGGGGGGAGTTCCCAGTGTCTCTGTCTTCTGCCGCTTCTGCCGGCTTTGGGCCAAGAGCTTTGACTCGTGCCCCAGCAAGTTCTGCAGCCAGGCGCCCTTGCTTCCCTAGGCACGAGGAGTCAGACCCACGGACTACTGGGTGCATATGTTCTGGGCCATGCGAGGGAGCCACGCCGTGCCAGGTGGCCTTGGGTTCCCGGTTCCCCTGGGGTGCTGCTGCCAAGGTGCCCTGGCTGCTCCGCCGTCGGCCTTGACCCCACCACCTTTGTCCCCACTTCCTGCTGGGCTTGCCTATCACCGCTCGGGAGGGCTGAGCTGGGAGGTGGGTGGTACCCACATGACCACACTTGGGCCCAGCCTTGCATTCCAGGGAATGGGGCCCTTGTTTGCTAGCAGCTGGGCCTTGAGTCAATCTCAGGAGTTTACTCAAAAGTGGGAACACTGGCAGGCCCCCCCGCAAGGTGTGCTTGGGCTCCTGCTGACCTCGGGCGTAGGGGGCCGGGGCTGGCTGTGGGGCTGCACTGGGCAGTGTCAGGTGGAGGGGGACAGGGAATCCAGTCCTGATGGAAAGCAGACTTCAGAGAGGCTGGTGGTCGGTGCACAGGTGTGGGGACAGACCGGAACCCTCCACCACCGCAGCTCTCTCAGTCAGGTGCCCGTGCCCGAAGCACTGGCCCAGTCCCCCGGAAGCAGGCGCAGGGCCCTGTGGTGCACAGATGGCTTGAGGAGGCAGCCACAGGCTCAGCCGGGCTGCTGAGACCCTTGAAGATGGTCCGCAGTGTGCCCGGAGCCCCTGGGGCAGCCACATGACCCTCCCTGCGCCTCTCCAGCCGAACGTGACACACAGCTGTTAGCCGCACATGGGCACGGATAGCAGGGGGCAGCTAGAGGCGGGCAGTTCGGATTCCTGTGTGCTGGGCCCTTGTCTCATGGAGCTGTGTCCTGCGCTGCCTCTCTGGGAGAGCTGGGGGCAAGAGAAGGAACTGAGTTCCAGTTCTAACCCTCTTGGGTCCGCTGTCAACCCAAGGAGGGGAAGAGGCTTGGAAACTGTAGGATTCAGGGACGGGCACTCCGTAGGGCGCAGGCGCAGGGGCAGGGGCAGCTTGCCACCCCCTACCCTGTATCCCCCACTTCTCCCCTCCCCACCAGCAGGAAGCCCTGGGCAGAGGGAGCCGGCTGCTGGCATGGGGCTCTCACCTCCTCTGGTGGCCCTAAGCTTCGTGGGTCCTCCTGGAGGTGTCTGTGGCCTGGGCCCGTCTGTGAGCCATTTGGGGGACGCCTTGCCACGCACGTGGGTGGTGTGGGGCAGCCAGGTTCAGGGGCCAGCGAAGAGTCCAAGCAGCTGGTCTGGAAGGCTCAGTGTGGGGGAATACCCTCTACCAGGAGCCAGTGCCATCAGGGCAGGGGCTGGGGCTGCACCCGGGGAGGGTTTGTGGGGTGGCTGTGAGGGCCCCTGACCTCGCGTGCCGCGTGGCCTCGCATCCCGGAAAAGGCGTTTGGTTCCCGCCCTCCAAACTGAGAACATCACACCTTGCCCAGGGGCACCACTGGGGGCTCGGATGAAGGGCGGCCCCTGGCCAGCCTGAGTTGCCTCACACCCTGCCGCTTCCATCCACCTGTATGGTGCGGTTGTCATGGAGACCAGATGCGTAATGGTGTGAGAAGGAAAGTTCTTGGTCCAGGCAGAAGGGGTTAAGTCCTTACTATCAGTGGGATTGGCCATGAAGTTTTTTTTTTTTTTTTTTTAATGCTTCTGTTTATTTAAAAAATTCGTGTGAGAGGCAGCCGAGGGCAGGAGGCACGGAGAGGGCCCCCCCACCTGCTGGGCCCACTTTCCCAGATGCCTGGCTTGTTGGCTGAAACTGGGAATGGGAATGCAATGCAGGGACCCAACTCAGCCATCACTGCTGCCTCCCAGGGTCTGTGTTGGCAGGAAGCTGGAGTCTGGAGCGTGAGTGACGGCGCTTCCCCAACCCCGAGGACTGACAGACTGCAGGTGCAGTTGCCGAGGCCAGGGTGTGGCCCCCTAGAATCGGCCCCAGTAACAGCACAGTGCCTGGAAGCCCCTCCTTCCCCTCCAGCTAGGAGGCGCTGTGCCCAGCTGTGTGTGCACTGCTTCCTGCCCACCTCCTGGCAGCCCCTCGCCAGGGTGCCGGGGTAGGGTCTGAGCTCCAGGGGGCCCAAGGAAGCTCAGCGGGGATGCTGCCCGGAGGAGAGGATGTGAGCTGCACAGCAGGTTCACCCTCGGCCTGCAGCAGGGACCCGCCTGCCCTGTGTTCCCCTGGGGACCCCCTGTGGGATGGGCGTGTGTGTGCTCTCCCTGTGTGGAACACAGAGCTCCACCTGCCCCGTGCGCCTCCTTAAGGGCCCCCAGCCTCTCCCAGAGCCCACTCTTGGAGCCAGGCCTTGGAGCCCATGAGGCCACTGTGGGTGCTGCGGTGGGGCAGGGTGACCACTGGGAGCGGTCACGTGCAGATCAGATTCTGCCTCTTGTCAGACAGGTGGGGAATCTCAGGTGCAGCCACCGGTAAGGCAGTAGTGGCAGGTGAGGGGGTGGGGCCCTGTCAGACGGGACACACCAGCCTGGGCAGGGGTCAGGGGTAGTGGCTACAGTGCAGGGGCCCCAGCCACCCACGCTGGGTGCCCAGAATCAGCGGCTCTGATATCATTGTCACCACTCCTCCCAGCGCGCTGTATCTGCTGGGTGCTGATAGGGTTCCAAGGGGTCAGCTCTGAGGACCAGGGTGAGGGTGGGGGGCTAGGCAGGATGGGGGAGGGACTCTCACTCTGCTGCTGCCCCCAGCTCTACACACCTGCAGCAAGATGGGAACCCAGCCCCTAGCCACACAGCACTGGGCCCCTGCGGGCATCAAGAGGCCACACACCCCGCGGCACCCTCCCCGCTGGAGCTGGAGCCCGCACGTGTCCCTTGCTGGCTTCTCTCTCCACGCCTTGACATCCGGGCTGCCCTGTGCCCCGCCTGTGTCAATATTTTGGCCGCACGTGAGACTTCCTGTGGGCAGGGCTGCGCAGGGCTGCACGTGGAGTGGCCGCGTGAGGCAGCCCCATGCCAGCCAGGCCTCTGCCTCCACCCCCCACCGCCCTCATCAAGGGCCCTGAGGCAGTGATGCACCTTCCCTGCCCCCACCCCCCATCGCCCTGGGCCCCTGAGCACAGGGACCCTCAGGCAAGATGGCTGGCTGCTCAGAACCTCAGTTGTCTCACTTGTGAAATGGGCCCAGTGGCAGGGCCCAGCAGATGGGGGAGCAGCTCAGTGACTTCCCCTTGTCTCGCCTCCAGTCCCACTGCCCGGTCCACCTTCTACAGCCACCACGGGCCTTCTGTTGTGGAACCGGCCTGTGGCCTTTGTTGTTGGAAGCCAGCTGGGCAGCCAGGGCTATGGCATCCAGCCCAGGATTGGCTGCTCCCTCTGTGTCTGAAACAAGACCCTGAACCGCACTCCCGTGCCTCAGTTTCCCCATGTGAATCAGACTTAACCAGGGTAATGGTAATGAGTAGACTGCCCGGGGCAGGGCCAGGCAGAGCCCAAGCTGGCTGTGGCTTTGTCCTTGGGGTCCTGCCCCAGTGTGTGCCTTGGAAATCAGGATGCCTGTGGATCCCGCCAATCATATGAGCCCCCGCCCTGGGCCCTGGTGGAAAATAGAATTTGACCGTAGGGCTGGGTGCAGGAAAGATTGTGACCACCAAGTCCCAGATGTGGGGCCTGGGGCTCGGGGCATCCAGGACACAGGGCATGGTTGGTTAGGAGGCAGTTGTGTAGGTAGGCTGGGGCGGGCAGAGCTGGAGAGGAGTGGCTGAGGCGGGGCTGGACGCTGCCTTGCACCTGCTGGGCTGGCGTGGAGCCGCGTGGGGCTGGCCGGGCGGGCTGGTCCTGCACCTGCTACACCTACAGAGTCCTCCACCCTCACGGCACTGCTCCCTTGCCACGCGGGACTTTCCCCAAGGTGAAAAAGGTGCTGACAGGTGTCCAGACATGGGCTGGGGTCAGTCCAGCTGGGCTGCTCATTGGCTCTGTGGCTTTGGCTAAGTCACTGCCCTTCTTGGGCCACGTCACCTCCACTTTGCCTTTTGTTTGGTCATGGAATTAGGCCATGTGTGCTAAGGGCAGGGCCCAGGGCCTGGCCCATGACTGGGGAGTTGTGAGGGTCAGGGGGAGGGGGCGGGGACAGCCACCAGTGCCCGCTCCCGCCTCCCACACAGGCTATGCTTGGCCCAGCCTCAGCACTAGCCAGGCCATGTCTGCCTTGCTCTGTGGCACCTTGCTGCCCCTGGCCTCCCTGAGGGTGACAGCTGGCTGCTCGTCGGGCAAACCTGAGGGCTCCCTGTCTGCCTCCCCCAGACACTTGCCCGTGGCCAAGGGATGGGGTGAGGAGGTGCTGGGGACGCACCGGCCTCGGTCCCCTGGGGTCCCTCTGGCCAGAGCAGGCCTGTGTCTGCTGTGAGTGGTGGAGAAGCTGGGTCTGGGGGTGGCAGCCAGACAACAGTGTGGGGTTCTAGCCCCTGTCCCACTACTGCTGCTGGCCAGGGGCTGTTGCATCCACTCTGCCCCTCACTCCTGGCCACCCGGTCCTGGCTCCGCCCTTGCACAGAGCCTCTTGGGAATCCCAGCCAAGACCCCCCAGCCTCCTGACTGCAGCCCCAAACACTCACTTCGACCCAGAGCCCCCTCCCCCCCAGCCTCCTCCTGTGCCTCCCTGGCCTCCTCCACACCCCCGGGACAGCTCTTCCTCCCAGCCCCACTGGCCTTCGTCACCTCCAAGGACTCGAAGGCCCATTGCAGGGGCCCAGCCCAGGCGCTGCTCCCGATGGAGGCGACTTAACACCGCCAAGTACTCCCAGCACGCTGCCTGCCCGGCCAGGTCACCGAGGGCCAGGCCTGGGCCTCAGACAGGCTGCCAGGGCTCCAGCCCTGGTTCTACCCGCCCTGAACAAGTCATTTAGCCTCTCTCAGCCTCAGTGTCCTGCTGGGTGATAGGCACAGTGGTGCTGGCCTCCAAGGCAGGGCCTTGCCCCGGAAGTCCCAGCTTCCCCAGCAGGGAGGGGCTGTGGAGGGGGAGGGCTTCGGGGGTCAGTCTTGCCCGTGGCTTGTGCTGGCTGCAGAGCCTGAGCAGCCCATGAAGCTCTCCGGGGCTCTGTTCCAGTCTGTAAAACTGGGGAGAGCAGCATATGCCTTAGGGAGGAAGCGAGCAGGCGGGCCCGCCCGCTGCGGGTGGGGACATGGGAAGGATGCAGACGGTTTGCAATGCATCCTGGAGGTAGCACCAGGTATGTGGCCGGACGCCTTCCCAGCAGGCCTTGCTGAGTGCCAGGCACTCAGGGTGGGCTGTCCTGCGGGCTGGGGGTGGTCTCTCGGAGGGGCGCAGCTGGAGGGTCCTCCTTCTGTTGCCCATGAAGACCGCAGGTCCAGGGGAGCAGGACGTTGGCACAAGCCCAGTGCCCAGCTGGGCTGCGTCCAGTTCTGTGCCCTTGGCTCCCGCTCCTCTGATTGTCTTACAGCGGGTGCCACATGTGTGGGGCTCTGGGGCCCCCGGCCCAGCCTACTAAGCGTTGCCCGGTCCCCTTTGGGCCCAGAACTGTTGGGTGCCTTCTCTGAGGCCTGCCTCCCCTGGCCCCCAAGGGAGGACCTGCACCCAGAGTGTGGTCTGCCTCCACCCTGGCCTGCAGCGTCCCACTAGAGGCCTGCTGAGGTCTGCTATGGTTCTGCCACCCAGCAAACACTTCCTGAGCTTTTGCCGCTGCAGGAGCTGTGGGGCGTGTGGAGGCTCCTAAGGGCCGCTGTGTGTCCCGGGCGGGCAGTGAGCCGACCCCGGCCACTCTCCTGCAGGACTCCCTGTGGGAAGCAGTGTCTCTCCCCGGGCGAGTGTTTGCACGCACCGCACACCCGGTGTGTAGAGCAGCGTGAGACCAGAGAAGTCGGCTCCATGCAGAGGCTGAGGGAGGAGCCTGGATGTGCCCCGTGTGGCTGCAGGGTGGGGTGGGGTGGGCTGGGGAGGATCAGCTGGGCTGGAAAGGCCAGGGCTGCCCAGAGTCAGAGCCGGGCTCAGGGGCAGTAAGTGCAAAGACTCTGGGAGGAGCCAGGCATTGCAGGGGGAGGGGGAGGGATGTGAGGTGGCCGCCCTGCCACCCACCCGGACTTGATAAGGGGACTGGAGGCGTCCGAGGCAGGGCCCTGGGGACCAGCCAGGACCCCAAGGCCTCCCCGCCCAGCCTTTGCCACAGATGAGAACTTTGCTTTCCCATGGGAGCCGCTTCGGCCTGCCGGTGCATCCGGTTCCTCATCAGAGAGACTGCCCTCCAGGGGCCTCTCTGTTGGTGATGACAACCCCACGAGGGAGCAGAGGCCTTGGCTGGCGCTGGCCAGCAATCTCAGGACTGGGCGTGGGGGTGGGGCATGTGGCCGCTGCGTTGGTTGTTTCAGGGCTGCCAAGTGGAGCCGGGGCTTGTGGGGGTTGGGGGGTAGGAGCCACCCGAACTGCTCGGGACCCCTCGTCATCTCCTCGTCCTGGGACCAGGGACAGCCCCCACCTTGGCCGGATGTGTAGCTGTGTGCCTGTCACTCAGCACCGAGGCCTGGTCCCTGCACAGGAGCCCCACAGGGTTCCCTTGAAGCTGCGCCGTGGTCAGGGGCCAGAAAGCCCGGGCTAGCGGGTGGAGCAGGAGCTGGAGGGAGGGCCTGGGGGACCCTGCGGCCACCCCGTTTCCTAGGTGGGGGACAGTCAACACCCACCTCACCCCCGGCATTGCCTGCCGCCAGAGGCACCAGCATTTTTTCCTGCTGGGCTGCAGCATCACAGTGGGCATTAGCGGTTGGTGTGGACCTGGGGGCCGACGAGGTGCCGAGGAGGGGAGGGGAAGGGAGGGGGGAGGAGAGGAGAGGAGAGGAGCTGCTAAGGTCGAGGCCAGGCATGCACAGCACCCGCCCGCGTAGGGGATGGCTATGGTGAGGTGCGCCCCACCTACTGGTTACACAGTCAGGGACCACTGGGAGCCCGGGTGGCTTTGTCTCTTGTGGGCCTCCCAGTTTGGAACACCTGACCCATGCTGGGCCAGACCGGGGCCCGTGCTCTGGAGCGGGGAAAGGTGGAGTGGTTGCTGTGCCCCACCCCCACCCCAGCTACCTCCCCCCTCCCCCTGCCCCAGCTTCCTGGACCCTGCCTTCTCCCTTGATGTCGCCTTTCACTTCAGGGGCAGGTGGGGGTGACAGGGCTTGTGCGGAGGGCGAGTGCCTGCCCCTCTCTGTGTGCATGTCCTCCTGTGTGACGAAGCCACCAGGTTCCGCCCCCACGGAGTCAACCAGCTGTGGCTGAAAATATCTGGAAACAACTGTACGTGTACTGACCTCAACAATACATCCTGGCCACTATTGATAAAGCCCTCACGTTATGTAAGGTGTTACGTGAAGTGTGAGCAGGTTATATGCAGGTACTATGCCATTTCTTTAAAATATGTATTGTGTGTGTGTGTGTGTGTGTGTGTGTGTGTGTGTGTGTGTTAGAGGAAATGGAGATCTTTTTTAAAAAAAGTGTATTGTTTTGGATTCTATTGAAAGGCAGAGAGAGAAAGATCTTCCATCCACTGATTCTCTCCCCAAATGCACAACAGCTGGGGCTGGGCCAGGCCTTTGCCAGGAGCCAGGAGCTTCATCGAGGTCTCCCGCGTGTGTGTGGCAGGGGCCCAAGGACTTGGGCCTCAGCTGCTGCCTCCCCGGGAGCCCGTGAGCAGGAAGCTGGAGTGAGGAGGAGAGCCAGGACTGGAACCCAGGGGCTCTGCTATGCCATGATGCAGGGCTCTCACATGGCCTCTCTCTCTCTCTTTTTTTTTTTTTTTAAAGAGATTATTTGAAAGGCAGAGAGAGAGAGAGAGAGAGAGAGGATTTCCATCCTCTGGTTCACTCCCCAAATGGCCACGATGGCCGGAGCTGTGCTGATCTGAAGCCAGGAGCCAGGAGCTTCTTCCGGGTCTCCCACGTGGGTGCAGGGCCCAAGCACTTGGGCCATCTTCTTCTGCTTTCCCAGGGCACAGCAGAGAGGTGGATTGGCAGAGGAGCAGCCGGGACTTGGACCAGCGCTCATATTGGATGCCGGCACTGCAGGCCATGGCTTTACCGGCTACACCACAGTGTCGGCCCCACCACGTGGCCTCTTAACCATGGCACCATTTTAAATAAGGTTCTTTGAGCATCTGTGGGTTTCAGGCTTCGAGGGAGTCCACGGCCACTGGGGGATGGCAGGCGCTGCTTGTAGGGTGGCTGTGATTTCACAGGGTGCTCCAGCCCCTTAGAGCCCATGCAGAGTGTGTTGGGCCCACGCCAGAGCCCCTCCCTCGAGGGCATGGGGCTGTGCCCCACCTGTGAATGTTGGTTGAATGGGTGCATGAATATGTTGTGCCTGCTTTTCCTCCCTGTGCTGTGGGTGTTTTTTAAAGTGCTTGCTGCTGGGGAATCCTGCCCTTCAAGGCTCCGTGGGCTGGGCCCCATGTGGCTCACGGCTCTTTTACTGGCTTGAGCTCAGCCAGGACCAAGAGAGGCAAGCTGCCTGCTCCTGCCCGAAGAGCACTGTGCCTGCCTGAACATTCTAGAAGTGCCCTGTTTGCCTCTGAAGTCAGGGCAGTTCTCTCCAAAGCAGGCTGGGGGTGGGATAGGGAGGTGGGTTTGGATATGGAAACCTCTGGGGGTGCTGACATCATGCCGCCCCCTCCCCTCACGAGGGTCAAGGGCAGAGGCTGGCTTCACACCCGCAGCTGTGGTCTCAGGCTCCCAGGTACCAGAAGGCAAGCGCTTCCTATGCACAGGTGTGGAACGAATGCGAGAAGACGACGCGAGGTGCTCGGAGCCACCACTTGCTGTTGGCTGCCTCCCCCAGCTTTACCCCCTCCCAGAGCAGTTCCCCCCACCAACCAGGCAGGCTGTGTGCTGGGCCCGAGGGAGTGCACCCATACCCCAGCCTCTTCTGAGACAAGCAGGAGAAAGGAAGGGAACCAAGGAGACATAGCCACAGAAGTTTCTAGGTTTTTCTTGCCTTCCAAGTAGGAGCTCTGGCCTCATTTTGTGAGTTGCAGAAGGTCCTGGAAGAGGCAGTCGCACCTTCGGGGCAGCCAAGGAGCAGGTGTGTACGTGGGTCAGCGGGGTGCTCGTGGTCAGGTGGATGAGAGGGCAGGATCGGGGTGCTCCCGAGCAAGGGACCTGGCGTGACTTTACGTGTGGGGTCGCTCAGAGACAGGAGCCAGGGTCACCACCAGAAGACCCGGATGTCATTGGTACAGGTGTCCCTTAGCGAGTCCTCGAGGCTGTCCCAGGAAACAGAGGTGGTTATGGGCAAGAGGAAGGGGAGCCCGAGGTGCGCAGGTGCCACCCCCTGCCCTTCCCCTCACCACTCCCCGTTCCCACGGCCAAGCCCTGGTGCTCAGTTCTGAGCCAGGATGACTCCTGGCTGCCCGTGATAGGGGTGGAGCAACCGTCCCTCCCTGGGATAGAGCGGGTGCAGCCTCCAGCACCCCCATCCTGTGTCTGCATCTGCCTGTGTGCACAGACAGGGCCAGGACATGAACTCCTCGCCCCTACCCGGAGAGGGGGTGAGAACACCCTGCGTGGGGACATCAAAGCCCTTTAATCCCCAGCACCTTCTCACCCAGGTGGGAACCTGCATGGGCACTGGTTTCCATGAGGAAGGTCGGATCAGGCTCTGGGCGGTGGGCGAGGGGCTGGGGCTCCACGGATGAGCGGCCTCCAGTACCTCCCCACTCTCAGCTGGGGCACGCAGCCCCCACCCCAGGCTCCTGCGCAGTGCGGGGCTGGGGGCCAGGGGCCAGAGTTGGGGCCCAGGGACGGTGCAGCGTGTTCCGAAGAAGCTGTTCCCTGTGCGGATTTGACACATCCTTGCCTACCCCCAGAGCAGCAGTAGTCAGGTGCCAGATCCAGTGGCCTAATTTTAGACCAGAGGCACAGCAGGGTAATTAAAACAAACAAACAAAAAAAGAAGGCAAGGTGGCCTTGACCCCTTGTTAATTTCCCATGGTGGGGAGCAAGGGTCATTGAATGCCTGCTGGCCTGCGGGGGTCTCCGTGGCCCCAGTATTACAGGTCTTGCTCTGCTTGGCTGAGTGTGGGACCTGTGGGAACCTGCCCAGCTTTGCATGGGCTCGGAGCTAGAATCACCTCCAGCTCTGGGCCATGGGCACAGGCTGCTGCTCCTGGCTTCCTGTGCAGGAGTCACGTTTGAAACCTCAAGGAGCCGGCGCCGTGGCTCACTAGGCTAATCCTCCGCCTAGCGGCGCTGGCACACCGGGTTCTAGTCCCGGTCGGGGCGCCGGATTCTGTCCCGGTTGTCCCTCTTCCAGGCCAGCCCTCTGCTGTGGCCAGGGAGTGCAGTGGAGGATGGCCCAGGTGCTTGGGCCCTGCACCCCATGGGAGACCAGGAAAAGCACCTGGCTCCTGGCTCCTGCCATCGGATCAGCGTGCTGCGCCGGCCGCAGCGCGCCAGCCGCGGCGGCTATTGGAGGGTGAACCAACGGCAAAGGAAGACCTTTCTCTCTGTCTCTCTCTCTCACTGTCCACTCTGCCTGTCAAAAAAAAAAAAAAAAAAAAACCTCAAGGAGGTGATGGCCGTGTGCGGGTCACGCCCTGCAGGGAGGCGTGGGCAGCAGGCAGCGAGCCCCGCCTTCTCCTGGAAGGGGGGGGCGGCGGGTGGGGGCAGCTTCCTCAGCGGCCTTCCAAATAATGGAAGAAGGCGCTGATCTCGCTAACCAACGTTCAGGAGCACCCCGGGAGCGCTGGCTGTGTTCTGATGTACGCTTTTGGGTGGGTGGCCCGCACCGCGTGCACCGCCACTTGTCTGCCTACAAGGATAGGGTCCCCGTCTAGACCCAGAGCTGCCATGGGTGGCGTGTTGTATGTGTGGGGAGGTGAGGGCATCGCAGGGAGGGCAATGTATTTGTGAAGGACCGAGGCTGCAAGTGCCGGAGCCATGACCTTTGACCCCAGAGTGCCCCCAGGGGTCCTGGTTTCGGGTGTCCCTACAAAGCTCCTGCAGACCTGGCTTGTGGGGCCGGCACTGTGGCAAAGCTGCGACTTGTGACGCTCGCATTCTGTATAGGAGAGCCTGTTTGAGTCCCAGCTGTTCCACTTCCCATCCAGCTCCCTTGCTAATGCGCCTGGGAGAGCAGCGGAGGATGGCACCAGTGCTGGGACCCCTGCACCCTGCCTGCATGGGAGACCAGGAAGACGCTCTTGGCTCTTGGCTTCAGCCTGGCCCAGCCCTGGCTATTGTGGCGATTTGGGGTGGGGGGTGAATCCATGATTGAAAGATCTCTCTCTCTCTTTCTCTCTGTAACTCTGCCTTTCAAACAAGTAAATCAGTCTTTAAAAGAGCTAACCCGGCTTGCTCGGTGAACAGAAAGCTACACAAGCTGCAGCCCCCCCGCAGGCTGCCTTGTCCCCTCCTCTGGTGTCAGAGAACCGCAAATGCGCCTGTCCCCAGAGGGCCACAGGAGGTGCGGCCGTGGGAGGACGCTAAGCCCAGACTGTACCCGGCGAGGAGAGAAAGGGTCCCCGTGTCCAGCCCATGCTGTCCCCTCGCTGTCAGATGTTGTTTTCGGGGACAGTCGCACCTCCCTGTGAAGAAGGATCGGGTGTCCGTGGCGGCCGTCTTTCAATGCCTCTCCCTCCAACGCCGCCACCCCCACCCCATGCCCACACTGCCCGGGCTTGCACAGCCTCTGGCATAGCATGCATGGCGTGGAGCTGCAGGTTCAGTGTGGCCTGCAGGCAGCACGGGCGGCTGTGTGGTTGTGGCCAGGGGCATGTCCCTGTCTGCACAGGGCAGGGGGGCTGAGGCGGCTCAGACCCTGGAAGGGAAACACTGCTTCTGCCCTGTGCTGTCTCTGCAGCTTCTCAGGAAATACAAAAATATTCCAGAATAAGGGTTACTTTTATTTTTTTAAAAGATTTATTTGAAAGGCAGAGTTACAGAGAGGCACAGTCAGAGAGAGAGAGAGTTTTCTATCTGCTGGTTCACTCCCCAAATGGCTGCAAAGGTCAGAGCTGTGCCGATCTGAAGTCAGGAGCCAGGAGCTTCTTCTGGGTCTCCCATGCAGGTGCAGGGGCCCAAGCACTTGGGCCATCTTCTACTGCTTTCCCAGGCCATAGCAGGGAGCTGGATGGGAAGTGGAGCAGCTGGGACTCGAACTGGCGCCCACATGATGGAGGCAGTCGCCCTGCAGTCTGCTGCCCGCACACTTCCTTCCTCCTGCGCTCACTCTGTGTACCCACCACGGAGCCCGCGTGAACTCTGTGCCACGGACTTGACTTCTTCTTCTTCTTTTTTTTTTTTTTTTTTTTTTGACAGGCAGAGTGGACAGTGAGAGAGAGAGAGACAGAGAGAAAGGTCTTCCTTTGCCGTTGGTTCACCCTCCAATGGCCGCTGCGGCCGGCGCGCTGCGGCCGGCGCACCGCGCTGATCCGATGGCAGGAGCCAGGAGCCAGGTGCTTTTCCTGGTCTCCCATGGGGTGCAGGGCCCAAGCACCTGGGCCATCCTCCACTGCACTCCCTGGCCACAGCAGAGGGCTGGCCTGGAAGAGGGACAACCGGGACAGAATCCGGCGCCCCGACCGGGACTAGAACCCGGTGTGCCGGCGCCGCTAGGCGGAGGATTAGCCTAGTGAGCCACGGCGCCGGCCCGGACTTGACCTCTTAACCCCTCCAGGGCCCAGCCCTGCTCAAAGTCCCCCTCCCCGGGACCCCAGGCACAGCTTGAGCTGCAGCTCACAATGGAGGGAGAGACTTGAGGTGTGGGCTCTGCGGCTGGATCTGGGAGCCCGGGGAGCACCAGGCTGGTGAGCCAGAGAAAAGCCCACGAGTTTTTATTCCATTTACATTACGTGTGCATGGGTCCTCACGGGAGGGCGAAGGCTGAAGAAATGGCCGGAGCATGGTGCTTTTGTCCTTTTTAGACCCAAAACAAAAAATGCGTGAAGCAGCGGCCAGATGGGGGTATCTGTGGACCGGCGCAGTCCACAGATGGCACCAAGAGATCGAGGGGCCTTTAGAAGGTGTATGGGAAGCAAAATGAAAAGACATTTGTATTTTGGTGCAAAAAAAAAAAAAATTAAAACCCATGCATAGTGCTACCCAATCCCCATGCACCTTTTGAAGAACCTCTGTGTATGCACGGATTTAAAAAAATTATTTTATTTATTTGAAAGAGTTACAGGGGCCAGTGCTGTGGCATAGCAGGTAAAGCCATCGCCTGCAGTGTCGGCATCCCATATGGGCGCTGGTTCAAGTACCAGCCCCTCCACTTCTGATCCCGCTCTCTTCTATGGCCTGGGAAAGCAGTAGAAGATGGCCCAAGTCCTTGGACTCCTGCATCTATGTGGGAGACCCGGAAGAGGCTCCTGGCTCTGGATCAGCGCAGCTCCAGACGTTGCGGCCAATTGGGGAGTGAACCAGCTGATGGAAGACTCTCTCTCTCTCTCTGCCTCTCCTCTCTGTGTGTAACTTTTTCAAATAAGTAAATCATTTTTTTTTTTTTAAGAGCTACAGAGAGTGGTAGAGAGGTTTTGCATCCGATAGTTCACTACCCAAATGGCCACAACCGCTGGAGCTGGGCTGATTTAAAAACAGTGTTTTGCAGCAGCAGCAAGAAATTTGAAAGAAATTTCCTTTTAAGTCCATTTTCCCTGAACTTTGGCAAGTGCCATTGTCTGTAGGGGTGGAGGTGGAGGTGGGGGTGGGGGTGGGGGTAGAGGTGGAGTTGCAGAAGGTGCCGGAAGAGACAGGCTGCTTCTGAGAGTTCAGGTTCACAGCTGCTGGCACCCCCCTCCCCCCCCCCCGACTGCAGGGGGAAGGCAGGCCAGATGTCCTTTGCCCCAGCTGCCGCTCTTCCGAGTGACTGCAGCCCGCATTATTCCATGCACCAGGCTGGCAGGCTCCCGGGGTGCACGGACACTGAGTGACCCGTGGGTGACCGTGGAGCAGCAGGTGTCCTGCGGGCCTGGTGTCTCTGCTGTGTTTAGGTGCACTTAGCCGCCCAAATGCTGTTCACTGTTGCGTTAGCAGCGCTCAGTACAGCAACGGGGCTCAGGGGTCTGTGGCCGAGGCGCAGGGGGCTCCACTGTAGGCCACGCGTGCAGCGGGCTGTTCTGTCTGGCTCTGTCCACCCAGCGCTGCCTCGAGATGGCGGAAGGCCCCTCTGCTCTGTTCTCAGTGCCCAGGGGCAGATCCGCGCGTGGAGTGGGGTGTGTGTGTGTTTGTGTTTGCAGCTTGTGTGTGAACACACGTCCTGGCCTTGGCAGCAGCTGCTCGGAGCCCCTGCGCCGAGCCATTCCTGCTGAATCCATTAGCTGTGTTAATAGTACGGCTGCTAATAGAGAACATTGGCTGCTCCCCGGGCGCCTCATAGGAGGGCACATCGGGGACACCGAGGGCGGCAGCAGCCTGGGGCTTTACAAGGGTGTGTCTTGTGCTGGGCTCACGCAGGGCCGGCCCTCAGCACCCCCTCCCACCCCTCCTTCCTCTTCTGTTTCTTGAAGGGGAGTGAGAATAAGCCCGGTGGGTGGGGTCACCAGCACGCAGAGGGTCGGTATGCCTGTGGTTGGGCGGGTAACAAAGCAGTTCCTGGGAACTTTCTGGGGACTGTGCGTGGTTGACTTCCAGATGAGGAGCCCTGTTGGGCCCCCCATCACCGGGGCTCCCTGTGGTCACGGGCCAGGTCAGCCCCAGGTGAGCCTGCAGGTGGAGGCAGGCGGGCGCTGGCAGGGGGGCTGTGGGCGAGGCTCCGCCCATCTCCACTTCTCTCTGGGTGCTGGAAGTTTCTTTTTCGCCGCCAATGCCGGAAGCGCTGTGGGCCGCTGAGATCCCAGGACTGCCTGGCCTGGCCCCCATGTGTGAGGCCGGTGCCAGTTTGAAGCTTGACCTGAAGGTGCGGTGCCGAAAGTCTTGTGCTCCAGGAGGGTGCCCAGTCTGGTTGGGAGGGTGCGGGGGATGGGGCCCTGCCTGGCCGGGGTGGTGGCCTGCACGAGGCTCACGGCCCCGCACTTGCTGCTGTCCTCCCCTTCCTTCTGCTAGTGACAGCCTCGCCCGCGGCCACTGCAGGCACTGGCCGTGAGGGATTAATCCTGGGACTCAGAGAGGTGCTTCAGGTGTGGCCCCCTCCCCGCCAGGCCACGTGGTGGCGGGAGCTCCCTGGAGCCGAGGCGGAGTCCAGCAGGGAGGCACTGGACCTCTCAGGCAGCGGGGGCTTTTCTTTAACTGAGAGAGAAGTGAGGGGGTTGGGCGGCCGGAGCAGACCCCACGGCCCGTCTGGTCCCTGAGAGTCGAGGACGCCCGCTTCCGGGCAGCGGCACAGCCTCTTTCCGGCCGAGAACATTGTGAGCGCCAGCTAGGGAGCAGGCAGGGGAGGGCTCGTTCCCACAGGGAGTGAGAGGCTGAGTCACTCACTGCATGTTCCTGTTGGCCAGAGGCCGCGGGGCTGGGCTCCCTGTCTGAGGTCCCCGCAGGCCGTGGCCCTTGGACACGCACCTGGAGAGGCCAGGCTTGCAGTGGGGGCGTTGCCTGGCCACGGTGCGGGGAGCGTGCTGGCCGGGCCGCTCCTGGCAGCTGCTACGCTGGAAGCCGATTGCCTTGAGTGGGCTTTTGAACGGGGATGCCTCTTTTGGGTCCAGCAGGGCCCGAGGCCCACCTTGTACTCGCTCCCCACCCCCCGTCACCTCCTTCCTTCCACAGGGTCTCAGTAGAAGCACTGAGCTGGGGACAGTCGGTAGGGGGAGGGGGACAGGGCCAAGATGGTGCCTGGGAAAGGCTTCTGGTACAAGCAGTCGGGAGGAAGCTCCTGCACCCCCAACCCATCTGCAGGTCAAGAAGTGGAGGAGCCGGCCCCGTTTTGTTGTGGCTTAGGGATGCCTTTTCCGTTCAGGGAGGTTTAATGACCCAGAGCTGGTTCAGATATTGGAGACCGTTATGTGGCCCCTGTCTCCCCGGCTTGGGGGGGGGGCCTTGGCACAAGGGACCCTGAGCTTATGATGTGGGCTGGGCTGCAGGTCCGGGTGGGGGACCAGGAGGCTGGGCCGTGGGCCTTGGAGGCTGGAACCTCTGCACACAGCAGGGCCGCCGCTGCCCCGACCCTCACCCCCTCATCCAACTCCCCCCACCAGCTGCACCCGCCCTTTATGCCATTCCTAGGAAAGGCATAAAGGCTTCTCCTAGCAAGGCTGAGGCACTGAGTGCCTCTGAACGGGAGCTCGAGTTCCCCCTCCTCTGGGACAGAGCTCACGCTGCCCACACGCTGCTGGCCAGGGCACCACACCGGGCTGTGGCCGGTCTGGTTTTAGAGATGGGGATAGTGAGGATTAGGGCTGCATCCCAGGCCCTGCCAGCTCAGGGTGCGCAGAGCAGGTGGCGTCCCTGCCTGTCATCCTCTGCGGTAGCCCCTGGCTGTGGCCACGCTCTCAGCCCGTGTGCCCATCTGCGAGATGGAAGTTCTTGCTCCGCATCGCACACCTCGCCAAGCCCCAGCGGCCATGGGGTGGACTTATCCTGGGAAGCAACCCCGGAGACCTGAGAGATGGCGTCAGAGCCCGGATGTGGCCGCTGTCAATGCCGGAAGGGCCGGAGCCCTCTTCTGTCTTTCTCCCATGCAAAGGCCGTCCCTCCAAAAACGCGGGTGCTGCCCTTGCTGTCTCTGTGTCCTTGCTGGGGCTCAGCGTGCTCCCCAGCCCCGCGCGCACCTGGGGAGCCGAGCGGGGCCAGGTGGGTCAGCGGTGCAGAGGCGAGGCCCGGAGGTAATCCAGGGAAGCCGTGGTGAGCTGAGGGCACCAAGCGTGCGCGTCTGCGGTCACCTGAGCAGGCCCGCGCCGTCCCAGGCCCCGCCGAGACCGCCAGCCCAGGTGTCCGGATTAACTGCGAAGGAGATGCTAATGAGACGGCCACTTTCCACAACACAGGGCGTGCCTTAAAGCGAAACAAGATTAGCTGTGCTTTCTGGCTCAGGCCCTGATACCCAGGGCCTCACTGGCCTCAAAGGACCTTCTTGGAAGCAGCTCCAGGCTGCGGGGCGCCTGGGGGCCCATCCAGTTGGAACTGAGGCCCAGGCACAGAGACAGCCCACACCGTCTCTCGGAAGCTCTGAATTGGCTTGGAAAACAGACCTGGAGATATTTTATTACTCTGCCTGTTGCCGCCCCAGCCGGCCGGTGGTCCCCCCGGATTTGAGGTGAAGCCCTGTGTCTCAGCCTAGCCTGTCCTGACCCCTGCCCCTGCAGCTGGGGTTGCTGGGGCCCCCAGGGAGCCTGCTCTCCGGGGAGCCAACCTGGCTAGCGGTGGCAGGCCATGCTGCAGGCACCAAGGCCCTGGCCCTAAGGCCCTGGCCCTAGCGGTCTTCCTGGGGCTTTGCACTGCTGGTCTGGGGTTGTGAATCGGGGTCCGAACTTGGAGAAGCCCCCGCCCCTGTTGACATGGGCGTCCCCTGGCTCAGCCATGGGCCACTGACACCACGGAGCCCTGCACATCCATACGGCCACCTGGACACATCACAGAGGTTGTGCCCAGCGGAGGAGGCGCCAGACTGTGTGGTCCCCCTTCCTGTGACACCAGAACAGGAGAATGGGACAGGCACGGGCCGCGTGTGGGGGTTTTCAGAGAGACGAGGACGTTCTCTGTCTTGATTTGGCCGTGGCCACATGACTGAAACCTGGGTTGAGTCCCTGGCTCCTGCTTTAGCCTGGCCCAGCCCTGGCTGTTGTGGACTTTTGAGGAGTGAACCAGTGGATGGAAGATCTCTGTCTCTCTCTCTACCTCTCAAACAAATTTTTAAAGGTCTCTCCTTCTGACATTTTTTTCAGAAAATATTTTTTTCAGAAAAAAATAAAGTTGGCTGACAGTGGTGCTGCTAGTGTGATGATGGAAGTGATGGTGATGGTGGCGGCGGCTATGGTGGTGGTGGTGATGATGATGGTGGTGGTGGTGATGATGGTGTTGATGGGAGCTGTGGTGGTGGTGACGATGGTGATGATGGTGGTGGTGGTGATGATGGTGGTGGTGGTGATGATGGTGTTGATGGGGGCTGTGGCGGTGGTGACGATGGTGATGATGGTGGTGGTGGTGGTGATGATGGTGTTGATGGGGGCAGTGGTGGTGGTGATGATGGTGGTGGTGGTGGTGATGATGGTTATGGTCGTGGTGGTGGTGATGATGTCATGATGATGATGGTGGTGAGGAGTGATGGTGCCATCATCAATGGCGATAGTGATAAACTTATCTTGCCACTGTGTCCAGCCTGGGACTCCCCTTAAAGACCTGATCAGAAAGCTGAGCCCCCGCTGCTTAGCGAGGACCTCGCGTATCCAGACAACCACTCCACTGCTCACCAAATACTCTCAGCTCTCCTCCCCCAGCCAGGCTGAAGTCCGTGTCAATATTGACCCAAGAGCTGTATTTGGCTAAGGGCTAGAGAGTCACTCCTAGGAGTTTAGTGCAGGTGGGTCTTGTTTAACCTGAAATTAAAAAAAAGTCTGAAAGTGCTGTGGATTAGTGAGTGTGGTAGCAAGGCCTCATTTTAAAATGAATATCCTGTTAGAGGAGTTAGAGAGGCAAAGAGAGAGAGAGAGAGAGAGAGAGAGAGAGAGGTCTTCCATTCACTGGTTCACTCCCCAATTGGCTGCAACAGCCGGAGCTGCACTGATCCGAAGCCAGGAGCCAGGACCTTCTTCTGGGTCTCCCACACAGGTGCAGGGGCCCAAGCACTTGGGCCATCTTCTACTGCTTTCCCAGGCCATAGCAGAGAGCTGGATTGGAAGTGGAGCAGCCAGGACTCGAACTGGCACCCATATGTGATGCAGGCACTGCAGGCAGCAGCTTTACCCGCTACACCACAGTGCCAGTACCCCCGTTAGACTTTTGATAAAGCAGTTAGTTACCTCTCCTTAGCCTCAGAGCTACGTCAAAACGTCTGTGAGAAAACAAAAATTAAAATGTACATTTATTTTGGTGCAGAAACTTTTTGAAATCAATGCATTTTTTTTTCACAGTACACATTTCCCATAAACTCTGTGAAGTTGTTAAATAAATCTTTTTTTTTTTTTTTTTTTGGACAGGTAGATTTATAGACAGTGAGAGAGAGACACACAGAGAAAGGTCCTCTTTCTGTTGGTTCACTCCCCAAATGGCTTCTAAGGCTGGCGCTGCGCCGATCCAAAGCCAGGAGCCAGGTGCTTCTCCTGGTCTCCCATGCCGGGGCAGGGGCCCAAGCACTTGGGCCACCCTCCACTGCACTCCCGGACCACAACAGAGAGCTGGACTGGAAGAGGAGCAACCGGGACTAGAAGCAGCGCCCATATGGGATGCTGGCGCTGCAGGTGGAGGATTAACCAAGTGAGCCACAGCACCGGCCCCTAAATAATCTTAGAAATGCACATCTGATGAGCTTAAGAGGGGGCTGTGGCCAAGTGGCACACGCCACCGCCTGCGTCTTGTCTGGACCACTCAGCAGCTGTGGAATGTGCCGACTGGCGGGATCCCTGCTTGCCTGCTGGGGTGGGCACAGGGCCGGGACTCAGGTCCTGGGCTTGTACCCTGTTGCAGAGAGCCAGAGGCCACCATGCAGGTCCTGGCAGCCCAGCCATCCCCCTCCTGGGGGCGTGGGTCCCTGAGTGCTCCCCTGCCTGCCCTTCCTGTCTGGGTCTTCCCAGGAGGGGGCAGGTTGCATGCGAGGCCAAGATTCCAGCCAAGTCAAAGGCATGGGACCATCTTCCAACGCTGCCTGGAGGGCCAGGTGTTGGGAAGGAGCCCCCCTCCCGGCACAGCAGGCTCGGGAAGCAAGTGAGTCATGGTCGGCCGCAGTGCTGGGAAGTGGCGGAGCTGTGGTCCCTTCCCAACCCGCTCCAGGGCCAGTGCACGCCCAGGCCAAGTCTTTGGTCCTGGAGCCTCAGGAGCTGAGTGGCCCCGGGCTTTCCCTCCTCCTCTTCCTCCCCAGCAGATAAACACCAGGGGCAGAAGAGGTGGCCGAAAGGTACTGACTAATGGGCAGATGAGCCTGCCTGGGGCCAGCACCAGGAGAGGCCACTGCTGGCGGTGGCCCGCGCGAGGAGCAGGTGCAGCGGCTGCGGCTCAGCCCTCCGCGATGAGGTGGCCTTTGCCATCACTGCAGCGAGGTCACTCCACAGCGGATGGGGACTGGGGACCTGCAAGGGTGGGGTCAGCAGAGCAAGAGGAAGCCAAGGAGCCTGGGCTGTGGAGGGAGCAGGTGGGCAGGTCCCCTCCCTTCCTTTCCAGGGTCACCCCGCCCTACATTTGGGATGTGACCATCTTTCTAAGCAGAGGCCCAGAGACCCTCTAACAGATATGAGGGGTCATTTTCCAGCCCCAAAAGCCCCAAGCCTTGTGGCCCTTGGCTCTCCCTGGTGGGAGACGCAGATGGACTTCCTGGCTCCTGGCTTTGGCCCAGCCCTGTCCCCCTGTTGCAGGCATTTGGGGAGTGAACTGAATGAAAAACGTTGTTTTAAGAGCTGTGAATGTGTCTGTCACCTCCAGAAGCTTCCTTGTGCCCCCCGGATGCCCACCCTGATCTGCATTTTGCCACCAGACATTGGTCTGGTTTTGATGCCCCAGGCTCACACACTATGAGTACCTTTTGGCCCAGCCGATTCCACCCTGGGTGGCTGGGAGTGACCAAGCGATGCCACGCGTGTGTGTCAGTTTCCTGGTTGTTGGCTGGTGAGTGTGCCACTGTGCGCAGGCCCCACCGTTGGTTTTCTGGGTCACCTGTTGCTGGACATGTGGGTTATTGCTACCAGGACTGAGGTCGCTGCGTAGAGCCACTTTCTGGCTTTGCACGGGCGGCTGCTCTCATTTCCCGTGGACGAAAGCCAGGAGCAAGATGGCTGGGCCACACGGTAGCTGTCTGTGTGTCTGCTTGAGAATTGGCCAGATGTCACTTGGCGGTGATGGTGGTGACTGCTCCCCCTGCGACCTCGCTGGCAGCGAAGGAGAGTCCTGGCTGCTCCACTTCTCTCCACCCTTTGGTGTGGTCAGGGTTTGTTTGCAGCCATTCCCATGAGTGCAAATTTATCCTTGTCTTATTGGGCTGTAAGAGTTATTTATATATTCCAGTTACAAGCCCCTTATCAGGCAAATGATTTACAAATATTTTCTCCCATGCCGTGGGTCCTTTTTGTGTTTTCCATGATACTATCCTTGGAAACCCAAGAAATGAAACTTCGTGATGAGATCCAGTTTATTATATGCTTCTTTCTTCTGTTGCTTGTGCTGTTGTTGGTGTCGTATCTGAGCAACCATGGCCAAATCCAAGGACATCTGCACCTGTGTTGTCTTCTAATAGTTTCGTAGTTCTAGGTCTTGAGTTCATTTTTCTACGTGGTGTGAGGTAGGGATCTGTCCTGATTCTTTTTGCATGGGGATGTCCAGCTGTCCCGACATCTATGTCTCATTCTTCCTTCATCTTGGCAGCCCTGCTGAAAAAGGAATTGACAGGTGAATCAGGATTTCGGGTTCTTCCTGACGCCACACTTGCGCTGGCTACTGTTGTGTTGTAGCGAGTTTGAAATCAGGAAGTGTGCGTTCTCTTAATGTTATCCTTTATCGAGATGATTTTAGCTACTTGGGGTCCCCTGCACATCCACTAGGCAGCAGGGTCAGCCTCTCAGTGTTGGCAGTGGAGCCAGCTGAGATTCTGGCCCTGACTGCATCGAATCCCTGGATTAGTGCTATCTTCCACACTCCCCACATGGCTACAACGGCTGGAGCTGGGCCGATCCGAAGACAGAATCCCAGAGCTTCTTCCGGGTCTCCCATGCAGGTGCAGAGGCCTAAGGACTTGGGCCATCCTCCACTGCTTTCCCAGACACATCAGCAGGGAGCTGGGAGTAGCTAGGAATCTAACCAGTGCCCATAGGGGATGCCAGCGCTGCAGGCAGAGGCTTTACCCACTACGCCATCAATTTTTGTATATTAACCTTGTGTCTTGTAACCTTGCCAGGTTCAGTTATTAGTTCTAACAGTTTCTTAGTGCATTCCCTAGGTTTTTTTTTTTTTAAGATTTATTTATTTATTTGAAAGTCAGAGTTACACAGAGAGAGTGGCAGAGGCAGAGAGAGAGGCAGAGAGAGAGACAGAGAGAGAGAGAGAGAGAGGTCTTCCATCCACTGGTTTACTCCCAGTTGGCCGCAACAGCTGGAGCTGCGCTGATCTGAAGCCAGGAGCCAGGAGCTTCTTTGGGGTCTCCCATGTGGGTGCAGGGGCCCAAGGACTTGGGCCATCTTCTACTGCTTTTCCAGGCCACAGCAGAGAGCTGGATCAGAAGTGGAGCAGCCGGGACTCGAACCAGTGTCCATAAAGGTTGCCGGCGCTGCAAATGGCAGCTTTACCCCCTGCGCCACAGTGCCGGCCCCTCCCTAGGGTTTAACAGAGTTAGTTTTATTGCTTGTTTTTGAATCTAGATGCCTTTACAAGAGTAATTCAGAAAAATTTGCAGCAAAATTAAATTAAAAGATAAATTGTCTTGCTGTAAAATATTTTGAAGGGCAGGTGTTGTGACACAGCAGGTCAAGCCACTGATTGGGACACCCACGTCCATGTTGGAGTCCCAGTTCAAGTCCCGGCCACCTCCGCTTCTGATCTAGCGACCTGCTAATGCACGCTGGGAGGCAGCAGGTGATGGCTCAAGTGTCTGGGCCCCGCCCACCCATGCGGGAGACCCAGATGGAGTTCCAGGTGCTGGCTTCAGCCTAGCCCAGCCCTGGCTATTTGGGGCATTTGGGGAGTAAACCAGCAGACAAAAAAAGAGCTTGCTTCTCTCTCTCTCTCTCTCTCTCTCTCTCTCTCTCTCTCATTAATGCACAGCCTGCGAGGTGGCAGTGATGGCTCAAATCACTGCCACCCACATGGGAGATCCGGATGGAGTTCCTGACTTCAGCCTGGTCCTGCCCTGACTATTGTAGACATCTGGGGAGTGAACCAGAGGCTGGAAGGCCTCTCTCTGTCTCTGTGCCTTTCAAATAAAATGAAAATAATTTTAAAAAAAGTAAAACAAGAAAGTCGCATAGCCATGGCAAGAGTGGATTTCCTTTCCGGTTTTGTTCCCAAGCACAGGAAAACCTGCAGCCATTTTCGATGACTATGAAGTTAGTCGCAAGCCTCCACCTGTTAAAAAGATTGAGTTGCTTTCTTCGTTATCACATTTTGAGAGCTCTTCATGTGTTTTGGATTCAAGCTTTACGGAATGCATACTTGAGGCTAGCCCATAACTTATCTTTTCATTCCATCAGTAAAATCTTTTTTTAAAAAGATTTATTTTGTTTATTTTGAAAGACAGAGTTACAGAGAGAGGTAGACAGAGAGAGAGGTCTTCCATCCACTGATTCACTCCCCAGATGGCCACAATGGCCAAAGCTATGCCGATCCAAAGCCAGGAGCTTCTTCCGGGTCTCCCACATGGGTTCAGGGGCCCAAAGACTTGGGCCATCTTCTACTGCTTTCCCAGGCCATAGCAGAGAGCTGGATCAGAAGTGGAGCAGCTGGGACTCAAACCGGCACCCATATGGGATGCTGGTGCTTCATGCCAGGGTATTAACCCGCTGCACCACAGCGCCGGCCCGAAAGCCTTTTTTTTTTTTTTTTTAAAGATTTATTTTATTTATTTGAAGACAGAGTTAGAGAGAGAGAGAGAGATCTTCCATCTGCTGGTTCACTTCCCCAAGTGGCTGCGATGGCCAGAGCTGGGCCAGGCTGAAGCCAGTAATGCCTTTTGAAGATAAGCAGTTTTAAAAACATTGCTGTTCAGTTCACCCATTTTTTTTTTTTAATGAATTAGGCTTTTCACGTTGTACCCGAGGAATCGTCACATTCTCCAAGATAATGAAGAGTCTCCCCTGTGTGTCCTTCTGAGTTCACTTTTTCGCGTTTGGTCTGTTACGGGTGGAGGTTTGCTCCTGTGTGCGTGATGTCCGATTGCTCGTCTGCCCTTTATTTCTGAACCCTCTGCCCCGTCCCCCTGGTCTGGTTGTCTGTCTGTCCGCCAGTCCTACGCCGTCTCCACTACTGTAGCTCTGTTGACACATCTCAAAACCTGGTTGTGTCAGCTTCATTCTTCCGTTTCAAAGTCATTTTGCCAGTACTGGGCCCTTGACCTTTCCTGTGAGTTTTAGGATCCCATTGTGACTTGGTGCCCGAGAAAGCCCACTGGGCTTTGGGTGGAGCCGTGCTCACCCTGTAGATTGTCGAGAGGGGAGGGGACACCCCAGGAGCACCAAGTTTTTCCATCATGTGAATTTTCCAGAAACTTTTGAAGTCTCTTCCTGTCTGGGGATATGCCATCCAATGTCCCACGTAGGATCATCCTCGCTGGCTGTGAGCAAAGGTGGACCTGCCTGGACCCGCTGGACGTTGAGCAAGAGTGTTGAGAGCGCCCCGAGCCTCAGCCGGGTCTCCCACGTGGGTGGCAGGAGCCCAGGGACTTGGGCCATCTTCCGCTGCTTCTGCCCCGGGGCCATTAACAGCAAGCTGAATTGGAATTGGAGCAGCCGGGACTCTAACCGGCACCCAGCTGGGATACCTGTGTTGCAAGTGGTGGCTTTGCTATGCCACAGCGCTGGCCCCAGACTTTATTTTTTAAATATTCTACTCGCCTTTTGTTCCTGGGGTAAACCCTTCCTTAATCATGGTTTTTCGTGGTATGTTCCTTTTTTTCTGAATCCATTGGGCTAATTTGCCAAGATTTTTTTTTCCCCTCTAGAATTTTTACGTCTGTTTGTAAGGGACATTTGTAGTTCTCTATTCACCTCATGTCTTTTTTTTTTTTTTTTTTTTGACAGGCAGAGTGGACAGTGAGAGAGAGAGACAGAGAGAAAGGTCTTCCTTTGCCCTTGGTTCACCCTCCAATGGCCGGCGCGCTGCGGCCGGCGCACCGCGCTGATCCGATGGCAGGAGCCAGGAGCCAGGTGCTTTTCCTGGTCTCCCATGGGGTGCAGGGCCCAAGCACCTGGGCCATCCTCCACTGCACTCCCTGGCCACAGCAGAGAGCTGGCCTGGAAGGGGGGCAACCGGGACAGAATCCGGCGCCGCGACCGGGACTAGAACCCGGTGTGCCGGCGCCGCTAGGCGGAGGATTAGCCTAGTGAGCCGCGGCGCCGGCCCCACCTCATGTCTTTGACTTTGGTATCAGGTAATGCTGATCTTGTTAAAGGAGTTGGAAAATACTTCCTCTTCATTTTTGAAAGAGTTTGTATATAATCGACATTAGTTTTTTTTTTAAAAGATTTATTGATTTATTTGAAAGTCAAAGTTACAGAGTGAGAGAAGGAGAGGCAGAGAGAGAGAGAGAGAGAGGGAGAGAGAGAGAGGTCTTTCATCCACTGGTTCACTCCCATTTGGCTGCAACGGCAGAGCTGTGCCAATCCAAAGCCAGGAGCCAGGAGCTTCTTCCAGGTCTCCCATGTGGGTGCAGGAGCCCAAGGACTTGGGCCATCCTCCACTGCTTTCCCAGGCCACAGCAGAGAGCTGGATCGGAAATGGAGCAGCCACATGAGATACTGGCACTGCGGGCAGCAGCTCCACCTGCTATGCCACAGCACCGGCCCCATAATTGGCATTACTGTTTCCTTAAATAGCTATTTACCAAATTGGCATACATTTGTCTATGAAATTTCCTGATCCTTCGACCATCTGCAGCCTGGAGTGATAGCATCGCTTTCATTCCTGAGGTTGAAAACTTTTTTTCTCTTTATCATTGATCCCTCTGGATAGAAGTTTTATCAACTTTGTCTTCTCGAAGAACCAGCTCTTGGTTTTATTGATTTTTCTTGTTTATCCATCTGTTTTCTATTTAATTGCTTTCCAGAGCTGAGCCAATCTGAAGCCAGGAGCCAGGAGCCAGAAGCTTCTTCTGGGTCTCCCATGTGGTGCAGAGGCCCAAGAACTTGGGCCATCTTCTACTGCTTTCCCAGGCCATAGCAGAGAGCTGAACTGGGAATAGAGCAATGAGGACTTGAATCGGTGCCCATATGGGACACTGGTGTTGCAGGCTGGGGCTTTAACCCACTGTACCATAGCGCACCTCCCTTTTAATATTTATTTCATATCTGTTTATGTATTTATTTCCCCTTTTTAGCCTGCTGGAGGCTGTCCACATTTTCCCTTGTGTCTGACGTTTCCACCTGGTCTGTGAGCGCTCTTGTGCTCAGGCCCAAGGCCTTTTTTTGTTTGTTTGAAAGGCAGAGAGACATGGAGAGGGGGAGATGGAGGGAGGGGAGGGGGGGGGGGAGAGGGAGAGAGGGAGAGAGAGTCTTCTATCTGCTGGTTCACTCTCCAAATGGTTGCAATAGCCAGAGTGGGGCCGGCCTGAAGTCGCGTCTGGAACTCCATCAAGTTCTCCCACTCGGGTACCTGAGCTATCGTCCACTGGTTCCCAGGCACATTAGAGGGGAGCTGGATTCGAAACAGAGCAGCTGGGACTCGAACTGGCACTCTGATGTGGATGGTGGCCTGGCAAGCAGCAACTTAATCCACTGCCCCACAACACTGGCCCCAGGCCCAACATGGTATGTGTTGTTTCTACCAGACTTTCTAACCAAGGAGCTCTGGATAGCTGTTTTTTTTTTTTCGGGGGGGTGGGTGGCGGGGAGGGAGAAGGATATCGAGAGACCACAGTTTGAATGCTAGTGGAGCTAGGGAAAATGAATTTTTCAGGGACAGAAATAAATAATGAGTTTATACAGTATTTCTATACCAAAAGCTTTTTGCTTAACTTAAAAAAATCTTTTTAAAATTTATTTGAGAGGCAGAGAGAAAGTACCCATCTGCCAGTTCACTTCCCAAATGCCTGCAATGCCAGGTCAGGGCAGAGCCAAAGCCAGGAGCCGTGAATCCAGTCCAGGTCTCCTTCGTGGGTGGCAGGCACCCAACCCCATGAGCTGTCGCCTCTGGAGTTGGAGCCAGGACTTAAACCTCAGGCCCTGTGATAGGGAATGCTACAGTCTAAACCACTAGGCCAAACCCCGCCCCCTGCCTAGCTTTCTTATTTCACTTTTGTATCTTTTCCTCTCCTTTGGGGAAACTTGGCCCCTGACTATATTGACATAACTGATTCACCTGTGACCAGAATGCCAGTGCCTGTATTCCCATCTGTGCCATGACTCCCGGTGGCTGTGGAATTTCTTGGGCTCTTTTTGTCCTTAGGCTGGGGAAAAAAAAATTCCTACCTACGTTTTTATCGACTTGATGTGCAATTGGTACCATTTATTTATTTATTTTGTAAAAACAATCCCTTTGTTTTCACTCTTGAGTATACAAAACATTTCGGTGGGCCCATAGTCAATATTACAAAACGAAAGATGTTCCTAAAAGCCCGAATCTGTCTCCTCCTCCCCCGCCCTGCTCCCTCCTCACCTGGAGGGAATCACCCCGATTCCTGTTGGCCCACCCTCCCCTTGTTTCTTTTTGAGAACACTGGGGCAGGTGCCCAGGCTGCAGGAGGAAGCTGCTGTCCCATATTGGATTGCCCGGGCTCTGAACCTGTCTCTGGCTCCCGGCTCCGGCTTCCTGCTGTGGATCAAGTAGTTGGGTCCCCAAGAATGAATGAATGAATGAACAAACTAAAGGGTTCCTGGGGCTTTGGCCAGGCCCAGCTCCAGCTGTTACATGCACTTGGGGGAATGAACCAGTGGGTGTGGGTGCACTCTCTTGGTCTTTTTCAAATGCAAAAAAAAAAAAAGAGTTGGGGAACTCTCTATCCGTGAAGTTTTTTTTTTTTTGTTTTTTGTTTTTTTTTTTTTTTTTTGAGCGGCAAGGGTTTGTGTGTTCACTGCACCCCACCCCCTGCTCCTTTTCCGACATGACAGGTAAGAGCACTTTCTCCTCCCGCACCTGGCTTTTTATTGAGCATTGCATCCTGGAGCTCACTCCTTCCTGGTTCCTCCACCGCCATGCATGCAGCCAGGCCCCTGCTGGCGGATGCTGGCGTGGGCCCCACCATCGTAGGATGTGATTGACTTGGGGGGGAGGTTGCTGGAGCCAGAGTTGGAACCCAGAGCCTTTGCTCGGAGCCCTTGCTCTGTCCTTTGTGGCTGTGGAGGGTGGGCACGGGGAGTCCGAACAGAGGGCAGGGGCCAGGACGCGGAGCATGTGTCGGGGACCAGGGGACGGTGTGTCACCCTTCCAGGTGTTCTCCCTGGGGGGCGGGGCTTAGGACCCACCCTCCTCACAGAAACCTGCTCTGCATGCTCCCAGCTCCTGGTCATTGGCTGGCTGACCTCCAGGCCCCGCCAGAGTCCTCGCCCACAAGAAGATAGGAGCTTCTGGGCAGGTCCCACTGTGTCTCCCGGTGGGGTGGGTGGGAGCAGGAACGAGGGAGGAGCAGAGAAGGCCTTGGCACTGCTCACTCATCATCCACTGACTCAGAGCAGCATCCACTGAGCCCTCTTTGGGGGACAGCCGCGTGCACGATGTCACAGCAGGTGTCACTTGCACTGCTGGGCCCTGGCCACAGCGCCCTGGGGAGCGAGTCCAGAGGAGGGAGCAGGTGCTGGCCCCTGGCATCGGCTAGGACAGCAGAGCAGGCAGGGGGTGGGCCCTGCTGCAAGGGGGCGCTCAGGTGTTGCAGGAAGCTATGGGGAGCGCAGGAGCCCCTCCTGTCCCCCCGCCCCGTGCTCTGCTTGCCCTGGCGACTGCGGCCCTCAACGCGCTTCCTCCAGCACGCCAGCAGGCCCCACTGCCCCAGGCGTCTGTCCACGCTGGGATGAAACACACGGCACCACAGCCAAGGAGTGCTAGCCGCTCTCCAGCCCACTCCCAGCCTCGCACACATGAAGCCAGCATCGTCAGCTGCTTCCACCGACCGGGGAGCCGGTAGAGGAGCACGGACCCAGAAGCCGACGCCCTGAACCAGTCCGGGGCTCCACCAGGCGCACGGGAGATGCTCCATGAGACCCAGCCTCTGTGCCCCTGCCCCACCCCTATTCCCCCAGCAGCCCTGGCTTCAAGGGCAAGGGGGAGGGGTCTCCAACAGCCCCTGATTTTCTGGCCTCACCGGTTGGGGGAGACGGCTCTCAGGCCTCCTCCGTGGCCCTTGCTTTGCTCATGTGGGTCTCAGGACAAGGGGTTGCCCGTGCTGTTTCCAATGCATGAGGCTCCCTGGGCTGCGATTCTCAGTATTGAGTTACACGCATGACGTGGAGCCAAGGGCAGCGTCGCTATGTTCCTGTTTCTTCTCAAAACAGTTTGCTGCCTAGTGTGACACCTGGCCTGCAGTACAGGTGGATGGAAGGCGGCGGGCTGGGTAGGTGGGGGCAGGGTGGGCGAGTAAATGGATGAAGAGAGGGGTGCACGCATCCATGGAAGAATGGGCGGTGCAAAGAAGGGTGAGCATGGATAGGTGAGTGGGTCAGGTGTGGACAGATGGGGGGTGGATTGTGAATGATATCTGGGTACATGAAGGATGGGCGGATGAACGGATGGGTGATGGGTGGATGGGGTGGGTAGAGGAGTGGATGGACGAATAGATGGGCAAATGGATGAGTGGGCAGATAATGGATGGCGGATGGATGGATGGATGGATGGATGGTGCATGGCTGGGTGCGCAGGCACACAGAGGGGCCCTCTGGTCTGTGAGGGAACCCAGACACAGTCTGCAGTTACAGAAGGCTCTGAGAAACATCCCGCCGTGGCTCAGACCCTGGGCTCAGGGCTCCTGGCACTGATGAGACAGCTGCAGGATGCCTGGCAGCGCGTGGCCCCCCCCCACCCCGGTTCTGTCAGGTGCCCCTGGGTTGTCACCGTCCCTGGGCACTGAGCTCCTGCTGTCGCTGGGCCAGGGCTGCAGCATGTCCTGCTGCATCTACGCAGTCTCCCTGGGCAGGCATTGTTGTCATTTCAAGCACAGGAAGGTCCCGTGTCACTCGGTTTGGGCAGATTCAAACCGGGATCCAAGCAGGTCTCGGGTCACCAGCATAACCAGGTACACACGCTGTGCTTTGTGCTGCGGCCAAGCACAGCCGTCCCTGGCTCTGTGTGGCCGCAAGTCCCAGGTCTCCAGAGTTCTCTTTCCCTGTAGATGCTGACCAGGGTCATCTCTGGTCATGGCAGTGGGCACACAGCAGGCTGGGGTTGCGTCCTGGAGCCTCAGGGGTGTGCTGTGCCTGTTGTGGGCTATGTGGACATCTAGGGGGGCTGGGCACCTCGGGCTGCACCCCCAGAAGCCTCATTCGCAGAAGAGAGCAGAGCTGCCCTGTCCCCGTGGGGTGTGCAGCCTGCTGGGGCTCCCAGTGGAATCCCAGGTCTTCATGTGAAAACTCTGCGTGCTTAGTTGTCGGATCAAATACGTTGGCAAACGCTGTGAGTTTGACTAGAATGTTCTGGCCTCCCAGCTACGACCCCTATCTGAGCCCAAGGATGCAATCCCCAGGCACGCCCAGAGTTAGAGCCCTGGGAAAGATAACAAGGGGGCTGGTGGCTGCACACACAGCGGGTTAAGCCACCGTCTGCAGAGCCAGCACCCCGTGTGAACACCGATTTGAGTCCCGGCTGCTCCACTTCCCATCCAGCTCCCTGCTAATGAGCTTGGGAAGGCAGCGGAAGGTGGCCCAAGTGCCTGGGCCCCTGAGGCCAGGACTGCAGCGACCCTGGACATATGTGCTTTTAGGGCCCCGGGCAGGTGGCCTGCCACCCTGCTCCCAGGCTGTGCACCTGCCTTTCGGCATCTTCCGTGCCTTTGCCTCCATCCACACATCCCTGCGCTGGGCCAGGAAGAGCCTGGGAGCCCAGCCAGGCGGCGTGGGAACAGCCCCGCCGGCAGCCCCGATGCTGGGACCCCACACACAGCAGGGTGCAGAGGGCGCATTTGGAGTTCTGTGGCTCAGGCGGCACCAGGCAGGGTCCCAGGTGGGGAGGGAGGTTCCCTTCCATCCCGAGGTTGCCCGTGTGGTGAGCACTGTGGGGGTCCTGCAGGCCCTTTTCGCTTCTTGGTTGCATTTGGCCAACGGTTGCATTTGGCTCCTGGCTTGCCTGTGTCGCCCATCCAGCCGCAGATGAAGGCAGGGCCCCGCTCCAGGATGGGCTGGTGGCCAGAGGCAGGTGGGCGTGGCTGTTGCTCCCTTCATTCTGCTTCCTGAGAACCCAATGGAGACCGCTCCCCACCACGCCCCCCCCCCCCAGCCCCACACGGCAAGCCGCTCACGTCTCGCTCTCTCTTCTGGCCGTCTAGGTTGCAAGATGGGAACAGAAAACTCGCAGGCTGAGCAAGGCCTTTGGGTCCCCCTACCTAGCCTGCTATGCGCTGGGCGCTGCCATCTTGCTGCTGAACGTGTTGCGCTCGCACTGGTAGGTCCTCCGGGGGCCCGGGTCGGGGGCGGCGGGGGGCACGACACCCGTGATCCCCAGGCTCACATCCCTGGAGTCCCCAGGAAGTGTCAGATGCCCCGCTGTTACCTTTGCCATCCGGGGCAAAGGCCAGGGCAGGATCCGGCAGAGCACAGCCCCCTGCCTGGGAGCCCGTTCTGTCCAGAGCCAGGCCAGGCTGGACCCTCCCTCCGAGTGTGCCTGCCCGTGGGGTTGAGTTGCCAGACCCCAGCGTGGTCCCCTCCTGGGCCCTGGGTCTCCCCCGCCAGCACCACTACCACCTGGGTTCTGCATGCTCGGGACACTGATAGCGCAGGCGCTGTAGGAATTGGTTTTCGCTGACTTTCGTCGCACACTCGGTGGTGGAGCAGTCGCTGAGAGTGGAGTTGCAGCTGCTCCTCCTTGGGTGGGACGCATGCTGGCCCCGTGCCCCCAGATGCCTTTGGCCTCCCTGTCCCCTCGGCTCTGCCTGACCCTGCAGGCCCCGGCCTGCACAGTGCTCAGTGTCTGGTGGGTGGGTGGGAGCCAGGCTCCCCCTCCCCACGGCCCAGGCACCCTCGCCACAGGCCCTCACTTCTTCCTGTTGCTGGGGCATCCTCCAAACTCAGCCTCCCCAGGACGTTGGAAAAGGGGTCATGGGCAGCCCTGGGACAGGATCTCTCGGTTACCCCCACCACCACCAGAAGGCAGCAGCGGTGGGTGCTGGATGCCAGCTCCCAGGTACCTGCCCCACCCCTCCCCGGCTCTGCCCCCCTCATGAGCTGTCCACAGGACGCCTCTTCCCACCTACTGGGGAGACGGTGGGGATGTGGCCCTGGGGGCGGGGCCGCTGATAGAATGCCCCGGGGTCTACTCCATGCCTGCAGGTTCAGGTTCTGTGTGTGCGTGCGTGCGTGCGTGTGGCAGAATACACATAATGGAACCTTTACCGTTTTTGAGGCGCACAATTTAGTGACGTTCCATGCATTCCCAGTGATGCGCTTCCAGAACTTTCCTCGTCCCCGAATGAAAATTCCATACTTCCATACCCATAAAACCGTTACCGCCACCCTTGCCTGCCCAGCCCTCCCAAATGTCAGTCTTTTCCCTTGTACAGCCAAGGCCAACGGTCACTGATGGGTCCCCCCGGGCCGGGACACCTGGAGCTGAGGTGTAGCCCAGACCCCCACGGGCCATCAGGGCAGACCTGTTTGCTCTGGCTGCCGAGTGTGAACCGGGAGGGACAGCTGGAGCAGCTGTGGGCGCCCCTCCCTTGCTGGCCTCAGCAAGGAGCCCAGCAGGCACGACCCACTGCCCCCGATGAGCTGCACCGGGAAGGGGTGTGGGGGCAGGCAGAGCTGTGCCTCGCAGGGCCCCTCGGTGCCCTGGGGGGAACCCGTGCTGACTGGTGAGGCCATCCGGGGGCCCTCGGTGGAGCCATGAGCTGGCTCACATCCTGGTCCCTTCCCTCGCCCAGAGTCTTATTGGAAATGTGGCCCCCAGGATTCCCCCGGGGTCTACCCAGCCCCCACACAAGCTCCGTTGGAGGCCACCGCCAGGCTGGGGTTGTAGCTGTCAATCAGAGCTACCCGAGGGGCTGGGTGGGCCCTGGTGGGGAGGAGTGCAGGCAGGGGCAAGCCGAGAGGGGCGCGGTCTCCAATCAAGGGCTGGGGTGCGATGTGCAGCAGGTGCAGGGGGTGCGATGTGAGCACCCCACCCTCTCCCGCTCTGGCAGCTGCAGCCCTGTGTGACGCCACGCTCGCGTCCCTGCAGAGTTTGTGGTCTTCAGAGCTGTGGCTGTGTGGCAGCTGGCCAGGCCCTCAGGGACTGTGGCCGCACGTGCGGCTCTGTCCCTGCAGCCTCTGTGTCCCTGTCACAGCCACATCCAATGCCCGGCCAGCTGGAGCTGCCAGTGGGGCTTGGGGATAGGCCTGGGGGCTGCACTGAGGAGGGGCCCGTGGGGTGGGCCGGGCCTGGGCCGATGGAGCGAGGGCAGGTTGGGTGCCGGGGTGGCATCCACAGCAGACGTCCTGGGGCAGGAGGGGCCCCAGGGAGGTGGGGAGGGGTGGCACCCGCAAGGGTGAGCCAGAATGGGGGAGAAAGGGTTGGTGGGGGGGAAGGGCGGAGGGACTCTGTGAGCCACCAGTGCTGTGGACACTGCCTGTGGCCTGGTATGGGCTGGGGTCTCCAGGGCCCTCTCCCTACGTCCACCCCAGAGCTAAGGGACCTCGGGCGGGTAGAGCATGCACAACCTCAAGGCCCCATTGGTGACCAGAAGCCCGAACCAAGTTCTAAAAATAGAGCCCGAGGCAGTGGAGTGCATCCTGTCCCCCGCCCCGTGCCTGCCTGTGCAGACGCGGTCCATGAGCTCACTCAGTGCGGGGCTCACGGCCACCGAGCCGCTCGTCCCGCCGTGCGTTTCCGTGCAGAATGGGTTGTGTTTCCCGGCTCTGATGCGGGAGCAGAAACAGCACGGTCCTCTATTAGGCGTGGATTCCAGTAAACCCAGCGTTCTGGTCACAGTGTGTACACAGCCGGCTGGGCTAGGGCTCCCCCAGGCCTCGGAGTGAGTACCTGGTGGCGAGCCAGCCCCGCTGTGGGCTCAGCCTCACCGTGGTGCTGGTGGTGGGGACTGGAGTTCCTCCTGCCAGGGGGCCGGAGCTGGGGCCGCAGGTCCGCCGCAGCCTGTGGTGGTGTCTGGTTGATTCCAGGGCAGCCACACAGCCACGCTGGGCCTCTCCCGCACCTGCCCGGTGCACCGGGAGACACGCTCTGCATCGGGGCGGCGCATTTGGGCCCACAGGAGGCCCTTCTTCTGCTGCCTGCCTGGGTGGTGCGGGGGAACCGGGCCGCACAGAGCAGGGCGCTAAAGCCCGCGGCAGCCCGGCTGCATCCCCTGTCCCTGGAGCACAGGGTCCCAGCGACCCTCAGGCCCCAGTCTTCTATCTACTCCTGTCTCTGCCGCTGTCCACAGCCCCAGAGCCCGTGCAGGGCTGCCCAGTGTGTGCCCGGCAAGGAGGCAGGGAGCGACCCTGGTCTGTCTGAGCCCTCCCTCCCACTCCTCCTCCAGAGCCAACAGCCCTGTGCCGCGCTGTCGCTGGTGAACCCCAGGAACACCAGGCGAGTGGCCTGGGGCTGGCCTCGCTGCGCTTGGCTTGGGCAGGCAGGGCCTGGTGGCCGGGCATTTGGGGGTCACCTCAGTCCATGAAGAGTGTCACCTCCCCCCAACACACACACACATACACACACACACACAGACTCTGCTTTGTGGTCCCACTGGAGCTGGAAGGCGAGCCCCGCCTCCACACGGGACCTCAGCCTTGCCCCTCCCTCCCCACCAGCTGTCTGCTCACGGGGACAGTGCCGAAACTCAATGGCCTCGGTGCTGCACCTGCAGGGGTGGAGGCTGGCCTGCTCTCAGGGCTGCCCAGGGGGGGTGGGAGCATACACGGGTCCCCCCTTCACACAGCACGCTGGCTCCCTGGCAGCTGGTGGCCCTGAGCCAATCCCAGCGGCTCAAGCCACAGCCTCAAGGTGACCCTGAGCTGAGCGGCAGGAGGGATGCAGGGCAGCGGTGGGTGGAGAGCTGGGGGTGTGGGCAGCGTGACCTGGGCCGCGTCTACCCTGACACAGGAGTGTTGCTAGAGGGTCACCTGCAGGCGTCTGCTTGCAGCTGCCTTGTTGGCTGTTTGTTCCCAGGCCCCCATCCCCTCCCCCTCCCTCCCTCCTGTAGGCTGAGAGGAGGGAAGGAGGGGCGGGGGGTGAGGGCTGGTCTCTCTCTCCACTTGGCGACTGTGCACTCAATGCAGCCCGTGCCAGGTGCTGGGGAGATGCTCGGGGAAGGACCGGCAGCCTGGACTCCCCCGGAGCTGAGAGTCAAGTTGTAGGCGGGAGCTCCAGCTCAACGTAAGAGCAGTGTCACTACAGTCCGAGTTTACCAGTGAGCGTGGTGAATCCACTGCCTGACAAACAAGCACTTCTGATGAATGGCTTGGGGCGGGGGGGTGGATGAGTGGATGGATGGAGAGGGTGGATGGGTGGACAGGTGGGTGGGTGGATGGATAGATAGATGGAGAGGGTGGATGGGTGGGTGGGTGGATGGATGGATGGATGGATGGGTGGATGGATGAATGGACGGATGAGTGGATGGATGAGTGGACGGATGGATGGGTGGGTGGGTGGGTGGATGGATGGGTGGATGGGTGGATGGATGGATGGATGGAGAGGGTGGGTGGATGGGTGGTTAGATGGATGAATGGACGGATGAGTGGATGGATGAGTGGACGGATGGGTGGACAGGTGGGTGGGTGGATGGATAGATGGATGGAGCGGGTGGATGGGTGGGTGAGTGGATGGATGGGTGGACAGATGGGTGGATGGACGGATGGATGGATGGATGGAGAGGGTGGATGCATGGGTGGGTGGATGGGTGGGTGGATGGATGGGTGGATTGGAGGACAGATGGATGGGTGAGTAGATGGATGGGTGAGGGTGGACTGTGGGTGCTGAGCCGTCCTTGCTGGGAGGTGCCTGGGAGAGCAAGTATGTGGCTGCAGGTCTCCGCGTGTCTTCTGGGCGCCCTGAGAAATGACGGTTGGCTTGCGCAGGAACCTGCCCCACACAGCCCTTCCTCCCTCACCCGGCACCCAGGGCCGCCCTCCAGCGGGAGCGGCTTGGGAGACCCAGACCTCCTGGCCCCAGGACAGCCAGGCTCGGGGGGCAGCTCCAAACCCACTGGCGTGCTGTCCTAGTCACCCCCATTTTGGTCAGCCCACTGCCTTGCCCCGGAGGCTGCCTAAAGGGAGAAGCCCTGGTGGGTCAGTCATAAAGGGACCAGGGGGGCACCCAGGGCCAGTGAATCTGTCTCCCTCTCCCCCCCCTCCCCTCCCTTCACCCCTCTTCCTCCCCTCCCCACTCTCCTCCCCTCCTTCCCTCTGACTCAACGGCTCTCGCTGATTGTCCGTTCCTGAAAACCAGGCCATTTCACACACGCAGGTGGGCCTTGCGGCTGCTCCTGGAAGATCACAGAGCCTGGCAGGCCCGGGCCTGCAGTTCCTGCCGCCTCCCTCGGGGCAGCCAGGGCAGGGCAGGGTTCTGCGGGTGGCCCTGGGTCCCACCTGCAAGCCACAGGTGTTGAAGTGTGTGAGACAGCCGCTCGCTCGGGTCTCTGCCCGCAGCTTCACCCTGGCCATGGTGAACCAGCCCAAGTTGGACAGCCTGGACAACCCCAGCATCCAGCGCCTGGGCCTCGTGCTCCTGGCCGTGGGCATCCTGTTTGTGGTCTCCAGCTTCCTCGCCCTGGGCTTCACCGGAACCTTCCTAGGTGAGACCCCGCTGGCTGCTGCTCCGTGGGCTGTCAGGCCACCAGGGCCTGGGCTTGTCTGTGCTTAGACCAGAAACCGGGCTCCGGCATCGCGTCTTGTCTGGGCAACCTCCCGGCGAGGGGCACAGCTCCGCCCCCCATCCCCGCTGCACTCGGGCAGCTCCCTGTCCACACGGTGGCAGGGTGAGGGCTGTGGGGACAGAGACCCGACCCCTCGATCCCTCGACCCCTGTCAGCCCAGGCCGGTGCACAGAGACTCCGCAAGTCTGGCTCAGCTTCCTCCAGAGCCCACAGCAGTGGCGAGTCCCTGGCTGCGTCCTTGTACCCAGACGGTGCTGTCTGCCACCGCGGGCCTCGCTCCTTGGGCTCCTGCGGCCCCTTGGGTGAAGCCCGCGCCCAGGAGTGGCTGCCCTGTGGCCTGGCTGCGTCCCTAGGAAGGTGGGAGCCCCACAGCAGGTCCCAGCAGGGCAGGGCAGGGCACAGAGAACCCCCCACCCCCACCCCGCACTGCAGCTCTGGGCAGACCCTCCCAGTGGGCGTGGCCTAGCAGGCAAGGGCGAGGTGGTCGCTGCCCAGTGAGTCAGCCCGGAGTGGGTTTCTGGGGCGCCCACCTCCAGGCTCCACTGCCCCACTTCCTGCTTCCCGGCGGCTCCCAGGCAGCCCTGAGCCCCTGCACCCCTGCACCCATTGTTCGCAGACACCAGGCGACAGCGCTGCTGGCAGCCCCCCTGCCAGTGGCTGTCCTAGTTTCTGCTCCATTGTGCTGGGCTGAGCCACAGGAGAGGAGTGGGCAGGGTCTGCTGGCTCCTGCCTCGTCCCCTGGCTGTGGGGGCTGGGCCGGACACTTCGCTGTCCCTTCTTCCTGCCCTGGGGACCGGGCAGTGGGCGGGCAGGCGACTGCCTGTCTGGTGGTCGCTCTCTGCCCTTCCTGGCTGCTGGTGCACAGACACTAAGCCCCGGCTGCCCTCCCAGGGTGGTGGAGATGTGAATTGGGCCAGAGCCATGGCAGCCCTTAGCAGCCAGCCGGTCCCAGGGACACCCCCCCCCAGGGAGAGGATCTGGCTCTGGGGAGGAGGCAGGCCAGAAGCGGGGGCACAGGCCCTGCTGGGGGAGGCGGAGGGGGGAGGGGTACGCTCGGTAAGCAAGGCAGGAATGCACAGAGCAGGGAAAGGCTTGCCGAGGGAACAGCATGTGCAAAGGCCCGGGGGTGGGTGGGAAGAAGGGGCAGCCAGGGTGGCTGAGCTGAGAGCGAGAGGAGAGGGGCAGGGCTCAGGCCCAGCACCCCGGCCCCTGGGGACTGCAGTGTGCCGGGGGCGGGGGGAGCGGGCCCTGGCCTCACCCCCCACCCCACCCCCGCTACTGTCTCCCCTGCATGTCCCGCCCACTGCAGCTCCCCCTGGGGACTCCCCTCTGTGTGCCAGAGGGGGAGCGGTCCCTGGGTCCCCCCCCCGCCACTGTCTCCCCTGCAGGTCCCACCCACTGCAGCCCACCCAGGGGCCTCCCCCTGGGGCCATGGTGGCCGGCCCAGCAACACCCCGCCCGGCCCGTTTGTCCACAGGTGACTACTTTGGAATCCTCAAGGAGGCCAGGGTGACCACGTTCCCCTTCAACGTCCTGGACAACCCCATGTACTGGGGCAGCACGGCAAACTACCTGGGCTGGGCCCTCCTGTGAGTGGGGGACGGGCGTGGGCCGGCGTGGCCCTGAGGTTTGTCTTTCCCACGATGCTCCCATCTCGAGATAGCCATTGCCTGGGTTTTAACCATTTAACAATGCCGGAAGTATCTGTGACCTCTGCTGGAACGTGGGAAGCCCGGGTGGTCTGGTCCCTTTTAGTACAGGCAGCTCACGACCTGCTGGGGGCTCCCCCGTGCGAGCTCCCCAAACCTCCCCGTGCCCCCCCCCCCGGCAGCCTCCAGCCCATGGTGGGGGGGCGGCGACTGGACAAGGCCACGAAGACACGCCCCTCAGAGGGGCCAGGCCCCAGGGAGTGGAGACCAGGCAAGGGAGGGAGGGATCTTAGGGCTCCAAAGACCTGGCTCTTAAATGGCGGACGTCAGGGGCAAGGTGTCCCCTGCTGACCTCCGACCCCGCAGCCGTTGGGGCCACTTCCGGCAGCCTCGGGTGTTAGGAGTGGCTGGGGTTTTTGAGTGACACGAAGCCAGGAGGGACTTGTCTGCTTTCCCCAGACGGGGCAGCCCCCACCCAGCCCTGCGAGCTGGGGCTGTGAGCTGTCCCTCCCGCTCACCCTCAATCCGACTCCGCTCACCTGGCCTTGGGTTCGGCGGGGGGCAGGGAGAGGTGGGAACCGTGTGCCCCTAGACCCGCTCATCTCCACCCAGGCCCTCCCCGCAACCCCCTGAGTTCCCCAAGACAGCAGGTACCTCCCTCCCTGCACACATGTGCATGCGATACACGCGGACACCTGTATAACACATGACCATATGTGCACACACGTATGTGATGCATGCATGACCATGTGTGCACACACATGAACACGCGTGCTAGCGCCCTGGGTCAGAGAACTTGTTAGCAACAAGCCATTACCCCGCAGCCCGGCGCTGACCCAGCCCATCTGTCTGCCACCTGCTAGGGCCCCACGAGTGGGACTCAAGGGTGCCTGAGAGCCTGGGTGGCAGCAACCTGGAGGCCATGAGGCTGGCGCTGGGTGCTGGGCTCCCGCTCCCTCCAGGCCCCCCTAGCCCATCCTGCCTCCATGGGGGTCTGTTAGCAAGAGCATCTCTGCGTGGCAGGGAGGGGCAGGCTGAGCTTCCAGACGGATCAGCAGGGAGAGGTGGGGGGTGATGAGCACGGCCAAGGGTCCCCACGGGTGCCTGTGTCCTCAAGCCCCTCCTCCCAGCTGACCGGGGGCAGCCCGGCCCCTCTGACATCAGAGGTGATTATAGAAATGGACCAGGGGACAGCGTGACAGGAGCTATTTCTGGAAGCCCGAGGCAGATGCGTGCCGGCTCCTTGGCTCCGTCACGAGAAGCCGCCCACGAGGTCAGAAGCTGGTCAGCAGCTCAGAGCCCGCGGCAGGTGCCCTGTCCACAGGGAGGGAGCTGCAGGCCCCTCCTCCAGGGGGTGGGGCGGGGTCTTCCACTCCCCTCCCCCTGCAGCACCCTGTACAGAGGACCCCACTTCTAGAAGCCGTCTTGGTCCCTGGCACTGTCCCTGTCCCGAGAGGCCACTTGTCCCCGCCCTCCCCATGCCTTCCCGCCGCGGCCTTGGCCGGGGACTGAAGCCAGGGACCCCCCCCCCCGGCAGTCAGGGTAGGCAGACCAGGAGACAGCAGATGGGGACCCGGACAGCGGGCACCCTGGCCCCCAAGGAGAAAGCCAGGCAGGGAGGGAGAGGTCTTGAGGGGGGCGGTGGGCGGGGGGCAGCGCCCCTGACGCGCGGCTGTATCCACAGATACGCCAGCCCCACGGGCCTGCTGCTGACGGCCGTGGTGGCCCTCGTCTACATGGTCGCTGTCTACTATGAGGAGTGAGTAGGGGCCAGTGGGCGGGACACGGGTGCACCTGCTGTGCCCTGGTGGCGGCTGAAGGCGCTGGGGGTGGGGGGCCGAGTGGGGGTCAGGTCTGGTTCCCACAGGGGGAGCGGCTGGGGGCTGGGGCCAGCTGACCTCGGCCCGCCCCCACAGGCCATTCACCGCAGAGATCTACCGCCAGAAGACCACCAGGCCCCACAAACGAAGATGACTGGGCCAGGCCCTGCGTGGGGGAGAGCCGCCGGCTGGGGGAGAGGGGCGCTTCAGTGCCTTGGGGGCCCCCGGACCTGCCGTCGGGTGGTTCCAGCCCCCTACTAGGACCACACTCCCCAATAAAGGCGCTCTGACCCCAGCAGGCCCCCTGGCGTCTGTGTCCCCCCACAACCCCCCACCCCGCCTTGCCACCTCCCCTCACTGCACCCGGGGTGGGGGTGGGGCGTCCCGAGTCAGCCCCGCACCCCCAGGAGCCTGGCGGTCCCCACCAAGGCTGCTCAGTGCACACTGGACACCATGACTGTGGTGGGAGCCCCTGGCCGGAAGCCATCACGGGGTCCTCCCGTGAGCACAGCCTCGCGCCCGGCCACCCCTCCTCGTCCTGGCCCCACCCCATCCTCTGCCATGAGGCCTGGGCAGGTGCCCAGCTCCCCACTTAGCGTAGGGTTGGAGTGGACAGACCCTGTGGCCCCTCGCCTGTGTTCACGCCTCGCCCCCTGCCCTCCCTGGATCCCTCCGGGTCTCCCCAGAGGCGGGGTGCGCATGCGCCCTGTGTGTGGTCAGGCGTGCTCAACCCCTGGGGTGCAGAGGACTTGCCAGGTCGCAGGTGTGGTGCTGGGAAGAACCTCTGGGCTGCTGGCCCCCGCACCGCGACACCAATCTCACGTCCCTGTGTCCCCGACGCCCCTGCCGGCCGCCCCCTGCAGTCTCACTGGGCTGAGCCCGCCTCGGAGCTGGGGGCCACAGGGTTTGGGGGGTGAGCTGGCCTCTCGGGGATGGCTCTGCTGTGGCCAGAACAGGGGATCGCCCTGAGAAGGCAGCTGCCAGAGGGCGTGGCCTGGGCTCCAGGAAGGGAGCCTGCTGGGGGAGGGGCTGGCCTGGGCTCCGTCCCCCTTGGGCAGCCACGGCCACACCTGGAGCCCTGAGAAGGCCCCGCCCGGCACTGTCCTCACACCCAGCTCCCAAGAACCTTCCAGAACCTGGGCCTCTAGACCAGGCCGTGTGCCTAAGGCCTGCCTCAGAGGCCAACTATCCAGGCCCGGGTCATACTCATCGCTTGGTCAGATACTATGAAACAGTTGCCATTGCACCCTGCTCAGGGACCCAGCCCCTCTGCAGGCTAGGCCACGGGGAAGCTGGGGTGTGAGCGCCAGGGGCAGAGGCTGGTGGGTCTGGGGGATTGCAAGGTGGTTTGCAGACCCCCCCAAGGCTTCCTGTGTGCAGCTGGGGCACCAGGAGGCAGCGCTATGGGGAGCCGGGCAGCTCAGCTGTCCTAGCAGTGGGGCAGCCGAGCTAACCGGAGTCGGCTCTACTCGTCAGTCCTGGAGGCCGTGTGCGCCCGGAGGCCATCGGCAGGGGAATTGGCAGCTGGGCCCAGGGCTGAAGGGACCGACCTCCACAGGGAGGCCGGGCATCCATGGGACGCGCGCGTGATGCAGCCAGGAACACCCAGGCCGGGCAGGGAGGGGAGGGAGGCGCTCGGTCGAAGCTGGGGTCTGGTCCCCTGGGTCTGCACAGCAGCGACCAAGGCTCGGGCCCTTGACCCTGCCGCCCTTGGCCACTGCACCTCTCTGGGGTTAGGGGCAGGGGTGCTGTTGGTGGTGGTGAGGATGGCCCTGTGGAGTCCACTTTTTCCCCAGGCCCTGGCCACAGGTACAGGCCATCCTCGTGGGGACACACAGGGAGGAGCCCGTGAGCCCTCCAGGGCGCACTCTGGTGGGAGGGAAGCCAGCCTGGGGTGGTTAAGAGTTGAGAGGCCCAGGGTTCAAGCCCCAGCCATGCAGTGGGCAGCTGTGAGACCCCCCTTCCCCGGCAAGTCGCTTGCTCTCTGCCTCAGTTTCTCCACCTGTAAAATGGACAGAGCCAGCGGTCCTTGCCCCCACAGCGGTCTCGCAGAAGGCAGCATACATGTAGGTGTACAGCAGCGCCTGGTGGGCTTGGTACTCCGAGCCCCGGAGGCCTGAGCACCCAGCTGCACGCAGCCGCAGGCCACCAGCGCAGACGGGCTGGAGACCTCTGAGCTCCTCCCCACCCCAAGGCAAGCGTGAGCCTTCGCCTTCTGCAAACACTGGGAGGAAGGCAGGTGGCTGGGTGGGCAGAGCCAGCCGATGCCCCCCCAACCCTGGATCCCCCATACCGGACGCCGCGAGCCAGGGTTTCCTCCTGAGCTCCAGACGGCCTATTTCTGGCCAGCATCGACAGCCGCTGGTTCCTGATGGACCCGCAGCCGGGCCCTGCCCCGCGCTCCAGCGTTCGAGTGCAGGCCCGGGCCGCAGCCACGCGGCCGGGAGAGGCCCCCCAGATACTGGGCTGCGACCCCCACCCCGCTGCAAGAAGAGGCTGCGGATCTCGGGGGACCAGGAGCTGCCCGAGGGCTTGGCCCCCACTGAGTCCCTCGCTGCGCGCCGCAGTGGGGCTCTCTGCCGCCCCCCTGCGGCGGTGGCCCGCAAACACGGCCTGCCGGGGACGCGCTCCCCGCACTGGGGCAGCCGGGGACCCGGCGCTGGGGGCTCAGACGGACGCGGTGCGCGCGAGCACCCCGCAAACGCCGCTGCTACCGCGGGGTGACTACAAGCGATTTCTGGGGAAGCTGAGGACCGAGGGCAGCGGGCGTACGCGTAGGCCCGCGTGTACTTGTTGCGGGGTTGGGGTTCAGGGGGATCCTGGCCCCAAATCACAGAGGCGCAAAGGCACGGCCGGGACCAGAAACCCCGAGGTCCCCCTCGCCCCGGCCTCGGGCTGCTGTCTCCGAACGGGCAGCGGGCAGCGGGCAGCGGGCAGGGCCCGGCTGGGGCGAGTCCGCGGGACGGGGGCGGGGCAAGGGGCGGGGCTCCCGATGGGCGGGGCTTGGCAGGCGCGGGCTGCATATAAACCCGGGCGGCGGGCGCGGGGAGTCAGAACGCTCTGTTCCCGGGATCGTGCCTCCAAGGATCTGAGCCGAGCCGAGCGGGAGCCTCTCCGCGCCCGAGTCCCCGCCGAGCTCTCCGGCCGCTGCCCGCCTCCGCGCTGCTCTCGCCCCCATGAAACTGGCCGCGGTACTCAACAAGATGTGCCCCGGCGACTCGGAGCTGAGCATCCCGGCCAAGAACTGTTACCGCATGGTGGTCTTGGGCTCGTCCAAGGTGGGCAAGACGGCCATCGTGTCGCGCTTCCTCACCGGCCGCTTCGAGGACGCCTACACGCCCACCATCGAGGACTTCCACCGCAAGTTCTACTCCATCCGCGGCGAGCTGTACCAGCTGGACATCCTCGACACGTCCGGCAACCACCCGTTCCCGGCCATGCGGCGCCTCTCCATCCTCACAGGTGAGCCGGGGGTCGGGGCCGGGACCCTCGCTCGCGCGCGCGCGGGGAGGTGCAGGGGAGCCCAGTCCGGGACCTTCGCCGTGCGCGCCCGGAGCCCAGCCCGGGACCCGCGCCGTGCGCGCCCAGAGCCCAGTCCGCCCCGTGCCCGCCACGGCCGCCGCCCTCACCTCCCTCTCCCCGCCCGCAGGAGACGTGTTCATCCTGGTGTTCAGCCTGGACAACCGCGACTCCTTCGAGGAGGTGCAGAGGCTCAAGCAGCAGATCCTGGACACCAAGTCGTGCCTCAAGAACAAGACCAAGGAGAACGCGGACGTGCCGCTGGTGGTGTGTGGCAACAAGGGCGACCGGGACTTCTACCGCGAGGTGGAGCCGCGCGAGATCCAGCAGCTGGTGGGCGACGACCCCCGGCGCTGCGCCTACTTCGAGATCTCGGCCAAGAGGAACAGCAGCCTGGACGAGATGTTCCGCGCGCTCTTCGCCATGGCCAAGCTGCCGAGCGAGATGAGCCCGGACTTGCACCGCAAGGTGTCGGTGCAGTACTGCGACGCGCTGCACAGCAAGAAGGCGCTGCGTGCCAAGTGGCTGCAGCGCGCGGGCAGGGGCGGCGGCGACCCCGGCGACGCCTTCGGCATCGTGGCGCCCTTCGCGCGCAGGCCGAGCGTGCACAGCGACCTCCTGTACATCCGCGAGAAGGCAGGCGGCGGCCAGGCCAAGGACAAGGAGCGCTGTGTCATCAGCTAGGGGCCCCGCGGCTTGGGGAGGGCCGTGCGTTTCTTTTTGTGGTTATGTTAAAGAGTCCAGTGCGTGCGTAGCCGCGGCCGGCCCTGGCTGCGCGCCCCCTGCGCCGCGCCGCGCGCCCGCGCCCTGGGGAAGGCGCCGGCGAGCCGAGAAGGGACGGTCATCTGTTCGCGAAGGAAAGACTACTGGCTCAGCCTGGGGCTCCCCCAACCTCTCTGAGGGTGGGAGAGGGGAGGGAGGGGCGCCAGGCCGCTGCTGGGTTCTAGGAACGTCCTGGCCGCCCGGGGGTCAGGACCGGCGAGCGTTAGCTTGTCCGTGGCCCCTGCGCAGCCCCGAGGCCTTTGCGCTCTGGAAACTGCCAATCCTAGGCGAGTGACTTGTTTACATGTGTGTGTGAGGAATCGCACAAAGGACAAACAAAACGCAAAACTTGCACTTTAATAGTTCCGGTGTCAGCATGGACAAGAACAAAAACTCATCCAGGTGTTTATACTGTGTGTGTGTATGTGTGTGAGGTCTTTATTATTATTGTTGACTTTTTTAATATAAAATAAAATTCAGTATGGAAGTGCGGACTTCCTTTGCTTTGAGACGGCTGGAAGGCAGGGGCAGGGCAAAAGGGAAAGGGGCAGGGTTTCCACGGATCCACCGACCCAGGAGCTCGGAATTCACCAACCCTGCGCTCCATGAAAAGCTGGGGAAGACGGAGTCCACGGCCCAGGCTCTTCCACTTGGGGCGCTATCCAAACCTGTATCAACCTTCGCATAAGGGATTTTTTTTTTTTTAAGATTTATTCATTTGAAAGAGTTAGAGAGGTCGGTCTTCCATCTGCTGGTTCACTCCCCAAGTGGCCGTCACAGCCAGAGCTGGGCCCATCTGAAGCCAGGAGCTTCCTCCAGGTCTCCCTCGTGGGTGCAGGGGCCCAGGCACTTGGGCCATCTGCTGCTGCTTTCCCAGGTGCATTAGCAGGGAGCCGGATCAGAAGTGGAGCAGCCGGGACTTGAACCGGCGCCTATATGGGATGCTTTACCCGTGGCACCACAGTGCTGGCCCCAGGATGAGGGATCCTGAGGCTGCCCCCAGAGTGGGGACCCTGAAGACCCCACCTGCCCAGCTGCTTTAGGCCCCACCCCGGAGCTCCCGCAGGTGTCCTGGTCTTCCATCCTGGAGAGGCTACGGGGAACCCTGCCCAGCCCCCTGCCTCCAGGCTCTGGGGTCCTGGGCCGAAGGCCCTCAGCCTTCAAACCCTCCTGTTTGAAAAGCGGAGCCTGAAGCTGGGCCCAGGTGTCTGCAGGTAAAACTCCCCACCTCTGGGAGGCGCTCCCCCCGCTTTCTGGCCCTCAGTGGGTAAGGGGCCTGCTGGTGACTCCTGCTCCAGCCTCGCCACTCCTAAGTGCAAATCTGGGGTACCCAACTTCTGACCCCAAGCCTGGGCTGCATGGGGATGACGTGTGCTGTGCAAGGGCTCAGCACAGGCGCCAGTGACCCTGTAACTGCCACCGGGCCCGCACACCTGACCTCACCAAGCACAGACCAGGGCCACGCACAGCAGGTGCAGAGGGGACCACCCTGGGGACAGACGGGGTTGGGGGCCAGGGAGGCAGCGTTTCCCCTCAACTACCCGCATCCCACTATGAATTCTGGTTAAAAAAGAAAAAAAAGAAAAAGAAAACCTATGGTGTGCAGCAGTGAGTGGAAAGTTTTTTTTTTTTTTAATATTTTATTTATTTGAAAGACAGAGTTACAGAGAGGTAGAGACACAGAGAGAGAGGTCTCCCATCCGATGGTTCACTCCCCAAATGGCCGCAACGGCTGGAGCTGAGCCGATCCGAAGCCAGGAGCCAGGAGCTTCCTCCAGGTCTCCCATGCAGATGCAGGGGCCCAAGGACTTGGGCCATCTTCTACTGCCTCCCCAGGCCACAGCAGAGAGCTGGATGGTAAGTGGAGCAGCCAGGACTCAAACCACATGGGGTGCCGGCGCCTCAGGCCAGGGTGTTAACACCCTGTGGACCACAGCAGCTGAAGACCACTCTGCCCCCACCCCCATGCTTTCCTGTGCTTTCCGGTACCAGATCAGAGCCTTGGAGCCGCCGCCCTCTGCTCTGAGATGCCGAGAGGATCACCGACTCCATAGGACAGTGGTTCCCCGGTAGACCTGGTCCCCTCTGTCCCCGCCACGGTCACCAGGCCTCCTTCCCGCTCCCCCGCTGCCTCCCGGGCCAGGCGCTCCCCCTCTCCCCTAGAGCTGGAACCCCAGCCACAAACACCTGCACCGCACTGGCACTCCTGCCAACAAGGTGGGAGGCGCCCATCTCCAGGGGGTCTTCTCGGGTGGTGACAGAGGGCCAGCGGGGTGAGAAGCTTCTGCTAACCAGGACCAGGCGAGTCGGGGGGCGGGGGGGGACGACAGGAAGACAGGAAGCACGCCCGGTCCCCTCCCGGGGAAGAGTGTGGGCCCCGTCAGGCACAGGCAGGAGAAGAACAAGAGGCACAGGGCGGGCGGCCCGCAGGGCTCCCCCCTTCTCACACATCAAAGGAAGCATGGGGAGGGGAGACAGCCCGCCCTGGCCTGCAGCCTCCTACTCCCACAGCCTCCTTCAATCACATTAAACCCATGCAGGCCTAATTCCCGGTGAATTCTATGCAAATGTCTCCTGACGGGAACAGTCTGTACCTGGCACACTGATCCTAGCAGGGCCCCAGGCGGCCAGAGGAGCCGCCCCCCCTCCTACTGGGCTCTTCAGCAGCACTGGGGGCTGACACAGCACATGCTCCCCCCACAGCCTCCAGGAACATTCTGACCCCCCCCCCCCAGGCACACGAGTCATTAGCAGACACAGGATTACTACAGAGCCCCCAGCAGGACCGCTCACCAAGCGAGCAGCAGGGCCCGCGGCGCCCCCTGCCCCTCCCGCGGCGCCCCCGCCCCCCCCCCCCCGTGGCGCCCCCTGCCTCCCCGCCCCCCCTAGTCCTTGGGGATCTCGAACATGCAGAGGCTCTTGTACTTCTGCAGCAGCGCGTTCTTGGTGCGCACTTGCTCGCGGAGGCTGTGCAGCTGCTGCTGCTGCTGCTCGGGGCTCAGGTGGATGCCGGGCATGGCGCCCACCAGCTTGCGCAGCTCCTGGAACTTGGCCTTGAGGGCGTTCAGGTCCTGGTGGACGTCCGGGCTGTCCTTATCCATGCTACGAGGGCGGGGGACAGAGGGCAGAGGTTAGCTTTCCCAGCTCGGACCCACGCCTGCCCCCTGCTCCGCACCCCACAGAACGCCCCGTTTCTGTGTCTGTGCCCGGTGGGCTGCAGGCCCCAGCACCTACTCCCAGGGCTCTAGGCCAGGCAGCCAAAGCAGCCCCCGGCCCCCAGGGTCCATGCCCTCCAGCCAGCGGTCAGCTAGCTCTGGGAGTGCCACCTCACAGCTACCTCGTGTCCCAGGCCAGTCCCCTGTCCCTGGTCCCCAGGATGGGGCAGACACTTAGAATCAATGCTCAGGCCGGCGCCGCGGCTCACTAGGCTAATCCTCCACCTTGTGGCGTCGGCACACCAGGTTCTAGTCCCGGTCGGGTCACCGGATTCTATCCCGGTTGCCCCTCTTCCAGGCCAGCTCTCTGCTGTGGCCAGGGAGTGCAGTGGAGGATGGTCCAAGTGCTTGGGCCCTGCACCCCATGGGAGACCAGAAGTACCTGGCTCCTGCCATCGGATCAGCGCGGTGTGCTGGCCACAGCGCGCTGGCCGCAGCGGCCATTGGAAGGTGAACCAACGGCAAAAGGAAGACCTTTCTCTCTGTCTCTCTCTCACTGTCCACTCTGCCTGTCCAAAAAAAAAAAAAAAAAAAAAAAAAAGAATGAACGCTCGCCATCGGCCCATCGGCCCATCGGCCCATCAGCGTGTGGGGAATGACGGACCAAACCACCCACTAAGGATCAGGTGACCAAGGCAAACACAGCCGTCGCCACCCTGGCGAGCCATCTCCAGCCCAGACTCGATCAGCCTGGCAAGAGTTAACTTTGGCTGGGGTTTCCATGTTTGCTTGAAGCCTGTTAATATCACCACCAATTTCCAGTCATTAGGCAGCTGTAAATTGGTTACCGGCTCCTGGAACGCCTCAGCAGGTGCAGGCCCCTGGCTCAGTCATGCAAAGTCCTCACTCGGTCACTCGGCCTTGGCCTCCTGGCCGTCACTTCAGCGGAAGGCGACGCAAGGGCCGCCCCCTCCGCACCGTGGCCAAAGAAATGGACGCCCAGCTGCTAACAGTTTAGCACGTGGATGAGCTTTCCAAAGCCAGTGGTGCAGATGACAAGCTCAAAGCCAGTTAGCTCAGTAGGCTGCCCTGCAGGGGGCCGATGAGGCGTGGCCCAGCTCTGAGCTGGAGGCAGGCTCCGGGGCCAGTCCTTACTCCAGCCATTGACCCGCCAGCCAAACAGTCCCTATGTCCCCGGATGCCCTGGCTGCAGACAACCATCGACGGCAGCCTGGGTTCTGAGGCAACAGGCCGCTGGTTAATTCCCAACCCCTGGGAGGAGGGGGCCCAAACAGAGAATCTCAAACCCAACGATTCCACTGCACAGACCCCTCGGCTGGCTCCTGGACACACATGGTAAATCGGGGGAAGCAGCTGACAGCAGTGGACACGGGTCTCCCCTCCTGCCACCAGCATAACCACCACGACCAGGCTGCGGCCTGCCCACATGCGACCCTCACGGCCCTGCCCCGCCATCCTCCCTCTGCCTGGCTGCCTCCTCACCACCGCCTTCAGATCCTGAAACTCACAGCCTCCTCCCGGCTTCCAAGGCCCTGGACGCACACGTGGCACCAACCATGATGCGTCCAAGGCCAAATGCAGTTTGGGCGTTGAAGTGCACATTTCAAGCAAACGGACCCACGCTGCGTGCGTCTGAAAGGACGCGGTAAAAACCAAAGACGATGCATGCGGTCACACTTGGCAAGGAGGCGCTGGGGATCCGGTTCTTGGGCCCCACCCAAAACAGGCCATGTCCAAGACGCTCACTTCTGCACACGCGCCCAGCTTGGGGCTGCCGGCCTCCACCAGCACACTCGGGAAGGCGCCAGTCTTCAGTGAGGAGTGAAGCCGCCGGGCAGGCAGCTACGCCCGGGAGGGAGAGCACGGAGCCCCCAGGAGCCCCTCTGCAAACGGCGAGGAGAACTCGCAGGCCCCAGCTGGGAGCCAGCCAGGAGGAGTGTGAAGCGGCCGGCCAGGAGCACAGGCAGACCCCAATACTGAGAGGGGGAACAGGGGCCCGCCCCTCTGGGCTCCACCGGAGCCGCTGTCCAGCTTCAGGGGAAGAAAGGGGACCCGCAGGGTGAAGGAGGAAAAGATGGAGACGGCACAGGCCAGGGCGAGGCTGGGGCTGAGTTTGGGGAGCAGGCACTCGGGGGACCCTCAGGCTTAGGTGGGTGCAGCGAAGGCCCAGGCCCGCACGTTCTCTGCCCCCTTCTGGTCCGGGTGTCGCCACCCCCGGCAGCTCTGATGCATGGGAAACCCAGGTCTGCGGAAGCCGGCCTCTTGCCAAACTCTCTCTCAGTGGGGTCTGCCTCAGTTTCCCACATCCTCCTCCTCCAAGCTTCCACCCCCTCAGCCTCTGCCGACCGTGCCTGGCCCAGGGCCCCTGGGCCTTTTTGGGCCCTGGCCCGGACGCACACCTGCCTGGAGGCCTCTCTCGCAGCCCAGGATGCCTGGCTTCCCGGTCAGCACCACACAGCCTCATGGATCACGCGGCTGCCGGCGAGGCTTCGGGACGTGGACACTTTGTACCTCCACCCCCCGGACTTGTGCAAGTATGCTGGACAAGACCATTTCCTACGAGCGGGAACGCTGGGTCAAAGGTTACGTAATCTCAGACAGATGTTACCAAGACGCGCTCCAAAACCTGCGCTGACGCACGCCCCGGGGGCGGCGGGGGAACCGTGCTCCCACGTGCTGCGGGTGACGTCCCTGTCTCTGCTCCGGTTCTGCCAGCGCCTGGTGGGCCTGTGGGAGAGGGCTCGGGACTGCACACCCTCGCTGTACCGGCTCATAGACACACACTATTTTTGGCCCGTCTGCGGGTGCTGGGATGCCCCCCGCTGGCGCCCCGAAACTCCCACTCCCTCTTCCCAACAGCTGTCAAGCCGGTTGCTTGGGGACCCGCACAGGTCCACGGTGGCCTCTGGGAGACCTGCCCTCCCAGACTCCCTGCCCCCGCGCCCAGTCTCCCGGCCACAGGCGCTGTCGCCCCCCTCCCCGGCCCCTCCAGACAACCTGTGGCCTCTGCCTTGCCGGAGACCCAAGTCCTCCCCTTCCTTCTGGTCCTTCTGCCACCCAGCCCAGACAGCACCTGCCAGGTGCGCTCAAACAGCACCCCCACGAGGGCCTCTGGTCCCCTCAGGCTCAACCTCCCACACCCCCCAGGGGCCCGGGGAAGACACCCTCCCTGGAATTTCTCCTGCTGCGCTGAGTGCCTGGTGGCCTGGGGAAGGCCTGTCCCCGTGGGGCCCGAGTTCCGGGGGCCCAGCAGGCCAATGGGTGAAATGAAGCGGCCGAGAACAGCGAGGGCTTAGGCAGGCCTGGGACGGCTCTCCAACAGCCTCCCAAACACTCCCCATCCAGGTCCGCAGCCTCTCCCAGGGCTTGGAGGGAGGCGAGAGGGACCGGCGGGGGGCTGCAGCACCTGGGTGCACAACAGAGCCTGGGGTGCCGGTGTGGGCCCTCCCCGCAAGTGCACAGCCTGCGAGCGGGGCTCAGCTGGCCTGGAGGGCCGGGCCGATTAAAACAGCAGCCGGTCAACGACACCGTGTCCCCGTGTGAGAGGTCCTGCTGACCCGCCGAGGGGCAGGCGGTCTCAGCGCTGTGTGAGCCTGACTCAGCCCCTCCACGGGGTCGGGGTCAGTTCTCAACTGCCCACTCCAGGCCCTAAGACATCTGGAAGAATTAGAACGTGCCCTGAAAGACACACCGAGCAGTCCAGAATATTCCGGCCAGGTGGGCGGGCAGAGCCGCAGGCGCGGTGCAGGATTCCGGCGGAGACATTCAGTTCCAGGCTCAGATCTGACTGAAGGAAAGAAAGAAAGAAAGAAAAAAAAAAAAAAAACGCTCGCTCTCCTGGCCGAGCAGCGCTCACTTCCACCCCTTCATTACGGCCGCAGCGCCCGCATCCGTGAAGCGAGGTCTCCAACAGTGCACAGCTCTCGCACACCCAGAACGAGGCTTGTCTTTCCCTTGCTCTTTAAAAATAACACGAATGCGTAGGTTTGGCCATTCACTCAGCCGTGGGGAGGAACGCAGCGTGGGCACTAATGCCACAGGGTGGCCGTGCAGTGGGCGGTGCGGGCTCCCAGAGCTCCCTGCGCCGAGGCAGCCTCGGAGCGCGCCCTGAACCAACGCGTGGTGATCTGTGGGTCTCCTGAAGAGGGGCTGCCGGGCCCAGGGCGCCCCCCACCCAGAGACACTTGCAGCAGCCAGGTCCCACTCCCAGCTCCGCAGTGGGTGGTCCAGGCAGGCGATCCTCAGGTGGTCTGCTGAGACCCCCGAGTGCAGGCCAACGTGTGCGCTCATTTTGGAAAGAACAGGGAGGCAGCTCTGGGGAATTGTGAGTAGAAAAACAGGAATCTGGTGACAGGCACAGGGCGAACCAGTAGAGAGGACCACGGCAAAGAGGCTGGTTAAGGATCTGTAAGAGGGGCCGGCGCTGTGGCGCAGCGGGTGAAAGCCCTGGCTGCTCCTTTTCCAATCCAACTCTCTGCTATGGCCTGGGAAAGCAGTAGAAGATGGCCCAAGTCCTTGGGTCCCTGCACCCACGTGGGAGACCTGGAAGAGGCTCCTGGCTCTGGATCAGCACAGCTTCGGCCATTGTAGCCATCTGGGGAGTGAACCAGCAGATGGAAGACCTCTCTCTTGTCTCTACCTCTGTGATTCTTTCAAATAAATAAAATAAATCTTAAAAAAAAAAAAAAAAGAATTTGTAAGAACCAGAATTAGGGGCTGGTGTTATGGCGTAGCAGGTTAAGCCGCCACCTGCAATGCCAGTATCCCATATGGGCGCCACTTCTGGTCCCAGCAGCGCTACTTCTGATCCAGCTCTCTCTATGGCCTGGAAAAGCACTGGAGATGGCCCAAGCACTTGGACCTCTGCACCCATGTGGGAGACCCAGATGAAACTCCTGGCTGCGGCCTGGGGTGAACCAGTGGACGGAAGATTTCTCTATCTATCCCTCTCTCTGTAACTCTGATCTTCAAATAAACCAATCTTAAAAAAATCCAGAATGAGGTTAAAAGACCTGGTTGGTGAGTGGTGTCAACAAGCTTGGAAGTAAAGGAGCAAAGAGAAGACAAGAGGCCGGCGCTGCGGCATAGCAGGTAAAGCCGCCGCCTGCAGTGCCAGCATCCCATATGGGCACTGGTTCGAGTCCCAGCTGCTCCACTTCCTATCCAGCTCTCTGGGAAAGCAGAAGATGGCCCAAGTCCTTGGGCCCCTGCACCCACCTGGAAGAAGCTCCTGGCTCCTGGCTTCAGACCAGTGCAGCTCCGGCTGGTGCAGCCATTTGGGGATTGAACCAGTGGATGGAAGACCTCTCTCTCTCTCTCCCTCCCTCCCTCTCCCTCTCTCTCCTTCTCTCTCTGTGTAACTCTTTCAAATAAATCTTAAAAAAAAAAAAAAAGGTGCACTTCACAAAGTTCATGGAAAAGCAGAATTAAAGGCAAGTTTATTTTGGGGTAAACAATTGTGAAATCTATGCATAGTTTGTAAAAACACATTTTCCGTGACCATTTTGAAAACTCAAACTGACAAGCAAAGGGAGAGAAAGACAAGCCCGAAAGTAATAAAATGTGCCATGGAGACCTGGGACAGACCGGCAGTGGAGGACACAGCACCCGGGAGTGGACGGGAAGACACCCCGGAGCCAGGGCCTGAGAGCCAGCCAGCGACTGGGGGGTGGGAGGGGGTGGGCAATGGACATCCAGCTACCCAGCTACGGGCGGTGGGAGGACCCGGCTCATTCACTCAAAGCCATTCTGCACACCAGAGACGGAAAGCACAAGATGGAGGCATGAAGCGCTGGGGCCGAGAGATGGCGCGGCTGGAGCTGCAGTGGGGAGGCCTCTGCGGGGCACCCGGCTCAGAGGCAGGCGGAGGGCAGGGGCATCCTATCTGGGGAAGCGGCACCCACGCACAGGGGAGAGGGAAACAGCAACGTGGGGGAGGCACTCACCACACCCGACAGACACGACTTCACCACCACCACCGCGCAGAGCTCACACAAAGAACTACCCCACAGCAAAACGCAAATACGTCTAAAAGTGCACGTGGAGAGACGCTTTGTCTGACGCAGCAATGCACACAGCTCTAAGACGTCCTTTCTGACCCATGCGACTGGCGGCTGCCGCGGCGGCACAAGCACCCAGGCGTGTGTTCTTGGGGAGCCTGGCGACTGAAGTTCACAGTCACAGGTCCCGCTGCTGGAAACCTACCTCCAGACAAAACTGCCCAGGTGACAGCAAAGGCAATGCTCGCTTTGGTGCTCACTGCGCCAGCAAACGGCCAGGAATGACATGGGGGTCCTGGGGCTGGGGCTGCTTCAGTAAACGGACGCCCCAGCCTGGGGAAAAGGCGGGGGCGGGGGCCTCATTTTCCCTTTCATTTCCATGGCTACCCTGGGAATCCATCTACAACTTTATTTTTTTTTCTAAAGATTTATTTAGTTCTTTTGGGCCACCTTCTGCTGCTTTCCCAGGCACATTAGCAGGGAGCTGGATGGGAAGCGGAGCAGCCAGGACTCGAACTGGTGCCCACTTGGGATGCTGGCATGGAGGCGGTGGCTGTAACCCACGGTGCCACAGTGCCAGCCCTGATTTTTTTCTTACTGAATTCTGGCCGGCAGATTTACAGGCTGCTTTGGGTGATGGCTTTTTAGGTTGATCGAAGCGGCCCAGCTTACAGGACTGAGATTTGGAGGCAGGCTAAAAAGATGGGGTGTTGGCTAAAAAGATGGGGTGCTCGACATTCAGCGCCAGGTTATCAAAATACACACGTGTGGACCCTGCGCCCAGCGCTGCCCCTCAGCATGGGCTTGGACGCCTGCCCCAGCGTGGCGGGGACTAGCAGGAGAACAGAGCAGGGTGCCCCACAGAAGCCCCCCGGGGCTCCTGCGGGGGCCCTGAGAGACGAACCTTTGTGTGTGACAGGGAAAGCTGTCCAGAACACACCCCTCAGCGCTGCCAGCACCGGACGCAGCCTGTTCTCCACCTGTGGGCAAGTTCTGAAAAGCTGCCCAGAAAATTCGAGAAGGAGCAGCAGGTGACCCTCGGTGAGAGGATGTGGGCCCAGGCACTCCTCGTCTGACACCTTTCTACACTGCCCAATTTGCAAGTTACTTTCCCTAAACAGTTTAAAGAAGCCAAGCGTGTCACACTCCAACTCCTTCTACAAGGGCAAGAGAGGCGGCACACACCGTCTCAGGGTCCACTCTCCTGCTGCTGCCCTGAGCGAAGGTTAACAGTCAAGGCCAGAGGGACGTGGCGGCGCAGAACAGACCAAGGGCCTGCAAGCGCTTCCCTGGACGGCTGGGCCGGGCCTCACCCTCACCCCCTCACCCCACCTGGCCCCCAGCGTGTATCTCCATAGCTCATCAACCCTCAGGGTACAAAATCTCGCTGCGCGGGGGTTGGGGGGGACATGCTGCCCCCACTGCTGCCTCCTCCCCGCTTGCCAGCTCTCCCCTTCCACCAAACTGAGAGCGGAGCCCATGGCCAGGCCACTTTGTGGCCTCAGCTCCTTACCTGGGCCCTTCCCCCTTGTCCCCCGCCTGATTCAGACTGCTCAGTGCCAGCCCTGCGCCAGGGCTCCTGCTCCCCTCTGCTCCCCTCCAGAGCCTAGGGAAGGAAACACGCCTACGCCGCGGGCCCTGACTGCCACCTAGCCCATCCTCGCCCAGATGTGGGCGCCCAGCTCCGCTCACACGGCTCCTCCGGGGGCTCTCCTGCTCTCTGTCGGGGCTGTCTTTCTGTACGGCTTGTCTATCTACACTCAGCGGCCCAGCACGGATTCAAAGGCGTGAGTCGCTGTCTCCCTTTCTCAGAACGAACCGACTGGGCTCTTTCTTGGGAGAAAGGACGTCTTTTTCTTTCCAATGCCTTTTCTCTCGGGCTGGCCACACACCTCTGTCCCCTCTGGTGCCAGTCCAGCAGCAGGTGGCGTGAGGCGGCCGGCTGGGGTCTCCCTCTGCAGGCTGTGAGCCACGAACCTTCTCTGAATCCGCTTTCATTACGGCTCCCTGGACCTGGTCCGGCAATGCACCTGCTGCCCCTCAGCCCACTCTTTGACTCACTCCTCCCCAGGAACAATCCTGGGCGCAGAGGAGTCCTCTAATCGCCTGCCAAGGCAGCTGAAGGCGGTCCCCTCTTAGGCTTTGCAGTAACCTCCCGTTCTTACCCTCGCCTTCACCCTTATTCCCAGAGGTCGCTGAGGGTCAGGGGAGCCCCTGGTCCACGGTGGCTGGCAGGGGTCAGCGTGTGGCCCTCTGCTTTGTGGCAACCACTCATCTCTTGTCCTGTTTTTTTTTGGTTCTATGTTTTAAAAAACAAACAACTTCACTGTCCCCTTAGGGGGAACAGAGCCAGAGCCGTGGGACACACCTGTCATCTCTCACAGCTCTCAGTGTCCCCACTACAATCTTGTGGTTCCCATCTCAAGAGAAAACGAGGCCCACTCACCCAACATCACCCAGCCGGTATGTTGCAAAGCTGCAGTCTGGGCCCATCGCCTGGGGTGCATCACCCACCTATGAGACGAGACACCTGCACCTGGGAGAGCGCCAGCACCCACACAGATGAGAACGCGAGCCAGCACCGGCACCCGGATCTGAGCCCAACCCAGGCCTGTCGCGCGGCAAGGCCCGCTGTCTCTTGACTGCTGCTGGGGCCACCCCAGCCCAGCTGCTCTGCTGGGGTCCACGGATAAACCGCTGGGGAGCCCAACAGCTGTCCTTGTCACTGTGAATGTTCTGTTTCCATTTTTCCCAAAACCAGCGTATTCTGGGTTAATCCTTTATAATTCTACGCGCCTCCGGGACTGCACTGGGTGGCCCTGAAGTGTCACTTGAGATCACAGGGCAGCACGAACGTAGGGAAGCCAAAGGAAGGCGGGTCTAATGGGAGAACAAAGGCGTCCAGGCCGTCCGCAGCCCGCAAGTCTCTCCAGAGAGCTGGGCCATTACCAGTCGAGATGCTCACGCTGGGGGTCGGCATTGGGGTGCCGTGGGTGAAGCCACTGCCTGTGATGGGTGCCAGTTTGTGTCCCAGCTGCTCCAATTCCAGTCCAGCTCCTTCTAATGGCTTAGGAAATGAAGCGAAAAGATGGTCCAAGTCCTTGGGTCCCTGCCACCAACGTGGGAGAACAGGATGAAGCTCCTAGATCCTGCCAGGCCCAGGCCCGTTGTTTTGGCCATCTGGGGACTGAACCTGCACATGTAAGATCTCTCTGTCTCTTATTCTCACTGTAACTCCTTTTTTAAAAAAAAAAATTTTTAAGATTTATTCATTAATTAAAGTCAAACTTAGAGAGGAGACAGAGCGAGAGATCTTGCACCCGCTGGTTCAGTCCCCAAACGGCTGTAACAGCTAGGGCTGGGTCAGGTGAAAGCCAGGAGCTTCTTCTGGGTCTCCCACATGGGTAGCAGGGTCCAAACACTCGAGCCATCTTCTGCTGCCTTTCCCAGGCCATTAGCAGGGAGCTGGATTCGAAGTGGAGCAGCCAGGACTCGACCCGGTGCCTATATGGGAAGGCAGCACTGCAGGTAACACCGGACCTGTAACTCTTTCCAAATAAATACATCTTTAAAAGAAAAAAAAAAGTCCACGTTGTCAGCAGCGACTCCATCTCAGCACAGCATCGGCAAGCCCATCAACCTTCAACCTGAACGCCCCCGCAATGGTGGTGGTGTCAAGTTTAGCTTGCTTTGGTTTTAAATGGTTGAGCTCGAGTGGCAAGCCTGGGGGTTTACATCTAGCACCGAGTCGTGAGTCAGCCAACAACAGACTACACACACGACGAATGGTGGCATGAGATTAAAACGGGGCTGAAAACAACCTTGTTTGTGGTGACTCCGACGGAAAGAAACCGACTGCACTGCCAGTTCTCATACAGGGAACTTCAAAAAGTTACTGCGGGGCTGGCGCTATGGCGTAGTGGGTAAAGCCACCGCCTGCAGTACCGGCATTTCATATGGGTGCTGGTTCTAGTCCCGGCTGCTCCACTTCCAATCCAGCTCTCTGCCATGGCCTGGGAAAGCAGTAGAAGATGGCCCAGGTCCTTGGGCCCCTGCCTGCTTGGGAGACCCGGAAGAAGCTCCTGGCTTCTGGCTTCAGATTGGCACAGCTCCTGCTGTTGCAGCCATTTGGGGAGTGAATCATTGGGTGGAAGGTCTCTCTCTCTCTGCCTCTCTGTAATTCTGCCTTTCAAATAAATTTAAAAAAAAAAAAAAAGTTACTGGAAAAATGGAACTAGAAATTTTGGTTCAGGGGCCAGCATTGTGGCACAAGTCGTTGATGCTGGCATCCCACATGAGGACCTACTCAAGTCCCCGCTGCTCCATTTCCAATTCAGTTCCCTGCTAATGTGCCTGGGAAAGCAGCCGGGATGGCCCAAGTGCTTGGGGCCCCTGTCGCCCACGTGGGAGACCCGGATGGAGTTCCAGGCTCCTGGCTTCAGCCTGGCCCAGGCCGGCCGTTGTGGCCATTTGGGCAGTGAACCAACAGATGGAAGATCTGTCTCTCTCTGCCTCCCTATCACTTTGCCTTTCAAGTAAGTAAAACCAATCCCTGAAAAATAAAATGAAACCCATACACATCTTTCCATAATACGCACTTTTCCGTGAACTTTCAAAACAATCCTCGTATTGGCTGTCCTATACCTCTCACTGCTGTTTCAGAACGTACTCCTCCTACTTCCACGAAAGGCCAAACACCACGCATGTCCCGTTGGGACGTGTCTGCCTGCAGCAAGCGGCCGATGCCTCGGCTGCACCTCCTCACTCTCCCAGGCACCACTCCGTGACGTCAGCGCCAGCGGCGCACTCACTCAGGCAAGCGTGGAACGGGGGGGACTTTGGTTTCTTGTCTGTTTTTGTTTTTTCCTTTCCAGAGCCTGTCTGTCCGAAAGCTTGGGCTCCCCTGAGGGCTGGCCAACAGCACGGCCATCTCCTTTCAAGGTAGGCTGGGATCAAGTTAGTCCAGGCCCGGTGGGGGCGATTTCTGTGTCTCTGCAGGCCATCTCAGGCCTGCAGGCTCAATCTGTATGGATTATGGATAACATAATTATGGGTAACAGAGAGAGATCTTCTATCTGCTGGTTCACTCCCTAAATAGCGCGAACAAAGCCAGGAGCCAGGAGCCTCTTCCAGGTCTCCCACACGGGTGCAGGGGCCCAAGGACTTGGGCCATCTTCTACTGCTTTCCCAGGCCACAGCAGAGAGCTGGACCGGAAGTGGAGCAGCCGGGACTCGAACTGGCGACATTCGGGATGCTGGCGCTGCAGGCGACGGCTTTACCTGCTACGCCACAAGGCCGGCCCGCAGTCGGCCCCTTTTACCGTGCGCACCCCGTAACGCCTAGCAGAACACTATGCAGTCCCGACGATGTTTCTCTGCGGGATGTGCTGAAGACGAGGAGAAAACCAGAGCGCGTCTTAACCCTACGGAGCCTCAGGGACGCTGCCCAGGCTCCCGGGGCCCCCGGCCACCTGTGCCGGCCAGCTCGGAGCAGGTGTCCCCCGCGTAGAGCACGGCGACCCCCGGCGCCCCCACGCGTCCGGACAGGCTCCGCGAGCTCTCGGGAGAGGCCCCTGCCCGCCCCCTGGCCTCGGCCTGCCCGCCCGAGAAATGGGGACGCACCCTTGCAGCCTCCTAGCGCCAGCGCCAGCGGCGGCGGTGCCGCCCCCTCTTCCGGGCCCTTCCTTACCATTTGATGATGTTGTGAACCAACGGCAGGAAGGAGTAGTTCTCCTCCTCCTTCATGCTGGCGGGGCTCTGGGGGCGGGGCGCCGGCGACTGCTGCGGCTGGGGCGCGGCCACCGGTGGCGGCAGCTGCGGCGGCGGCAACGGCTTGGTCTCGGTCAGCGGCGGGTCGGCCGGTGGCGGTAACGCATCCTCGGCCTGTCGCCCAGCGGCCACCCCGGCCGAGGCCATGGCCCCGGGGCTCGGTCCAGCGAGCCGACTCCCCCACTTCACCGGCTCGGCTCGCCGGGAGCGTCGCGGACTCTACACGTCACTGCCGAGCGCCCCGCAGGGGCGGGGCCGGACGCAAGGATCTGAGCATGCGCCCTGAGCAGGGGGCGGGGTAAAAGCGCAGGCGTGAGGGGAGGAGGTTGTTGCTAGGCGACATGCGGTGGGCGGGGTGGTGTAGGCTGGATTTGGTTGCGAGTCTAGTTAGGTAAATTAGTCAGAAATAAGCGATTTAGCTCAAATGACCTCAACGGCCAGGGCTGGGCCAGGGCCAACCCAGGAGCCAGGAGCTTCGTTCAGGGTTTTCACGCGGGTGCAGGGGCCCAAGTACTTGGGCCATCTGCTGCTGCTTTTCCCAGGCCTTTAGCAGAGAGCTGGGTGGGAAGTGGAGCAGCCGAGTCTCAAACTGGCGCCCATATGGGATGCCGGCGCTGCAGGCCGCGACTTAACCCACAGCACCATGGCTTCGACCCGCTATTTTATTTTTTTAAAACAACTGTTCAACATTTTTAAATTTATTTTTATTTGAAAGGCAAAGTGATAGACACGTGGAAATCTTTTCTCGGATACTTCTCTCTCCCAATGCCTCCAACAACTGTGGCTGGGCCAGGCTGAAGCCAGGAGCTAGGAACTCCATCCAGGACTCCCACGTGGGTGGCAGGGGCCCAAGCACCTGGGCCATCATCTGCTGCCTCCCAGGCTCATTAGCAGGGAGCTGGGCAGAGCAGCCGGGACCTGAAACAATTCTCTAGTGTGGGGGGCAGGTGTCCCGCAGAGAGCTGGATGGGACGCAGAGCAGCCGGGACCTGAAACAACTCTCTAGTGTGGGTGGCAGGTGTCCCAAGCTCTGGCCTAACCCACGGCGCTAGGACGCCAACTCCAAAGCATCCCCATTTTAAAGACAAAGTAACTGAGACTTAACAATGGGTGTGGGTCTAGGGTCACCCAGTTTGCCTAACGCCAAACCTGTGGTCTCAGCCAGGTTCCTCAGGCTTCTGCTAGTTTTGTAACTTTATGATTCAAAATGTTAACGTGGCTTTCTATTCAGAATTTGAAAAGCAATCTAATAGTCATCAATAATATCCCCATGGCAACGTGCGTCATTTTTTTTCCCCTCCCAGCGTGTTTGATCACAAGCCCCGAATTTGTCATTGGCATCATAATGAGAACGTCCTTTAAAAAGAAAAAAAAATCAGGTATAAATAGATATGGCTAAAAAACAAACAAAAAAACCCACAAATTGAAAATGTAAGAAGCATGAGCAAATACTGGGTATTGACAATTTGCCCTAAAAATAGTTCATATAATTAGTGACAAAGAGTAAAGTTTTGTAATGCTGCAAGCATATGTCAGAAAAATCCTGCCTGGGCTGCTTTCAGGAAGCCCAACATTGCCACAAAAATACGCATCTGTTTAATACTCATCCTGGTAAACGTCAGCAAAGGCAGCTGCTTCATGAATATGTAAGGCGGCTGTTTTGTCAGAGACGTGGCCAGCCTCAGCTGCACTGATGACGTAAGCAGATTTTTTTAAAGGATTATTTTATTTATTTGAAAGACAGAGTTAGAGGAAGAGGTAGAGCCAGCAAGAGAGAAAGAGAGAGAGAGAGAATCTTCCACCTGCTGGTTCACTCCCCAAATGGCCACAAAGCCCAGAGCTGAGCAGATCCAAAGCCAGGAGCCAGGAGCTTCTTCCTGGTCTCCCATGCAGGTGCAGGGCCCAAGGACTTGGGCCGTCCTCCACTGCTTTCCCAGGCCACAGCAGAGAGCTGGATGGAAATGGAGCAGCCGGGACTGGAACCCATATGAGATGCCGGCACCGCAGGAGACAGCTTCACCCGCTATGCCACAACGCCGGCCCCTTGAGCAGCTTTGTGCTGTTTCTCCTGGGTCCCGTCCTGCCAGGTTTCTGGTTACAAGGGCAGGCTTTGGAGCTGGCCAGCCTGACTTCTGTCCCAGCTTGGCTTCCTTCAGGTGTGTGTGTGGACGGTGGCTCAGCCTCTCTCTGAGTAGCCATGGAACACGTGGTGGGGGGGGGGGGATGGGACCTTGAAGAGCTGGTTGGGCCTGGGAGAGGGTTTGTGATCAAGGCACGTGGAAGGAGGGAGTGTCTGTTACAAACTGAGTTCAGCTCTCTCTTGCCATAGTGGCACCCTTTTCTACACCCTTCTGCTGTGTTAGGACACAGCAAGAAGCCACCAGCAGGTGTGCCCGCCCTGCCTCCACCACGGGTCTTGGACTTTCTGGCTCCCAGAACTGTGAGTTTCTGCTACAGCGGGGCGGGGGGGGGGGGTGGCTGAAACACATGTGAGGCATTTCATTTAGCGTTTTATGCTGCCAGCAAAAAGGTCTCCATGTGGGAGACCTGGAAGAAGCTCCTGGCTCCTGGCTTCAGATCAGCGCAGCTCCGGCTGTTGTGGCCACTGGGGAGTGAACCAGAGTTTGGAAGACCTCTCTGTCTCTCCCTCTCTCTCTGTAAACTCTGCCTTTCAGATAAATAAATTTAAAACACACACACACACACAACGGGCTTCAAAAGCGCTATGAAAAATCAGTAAGACAGCAGGTGCAGTATGGGATGCTGGCATCACACCCAAGTGGCGGCTTTACTGGCTAAGCCTCAACACCAGCCCCCAGCGTGTGTTTTATGATCACAGGACATTTGCACTGAAACCAGCCACACTCCAAGTGCAGTGGTGCTCCCGCCCTGGCTGGTGTAGACGCGGCATCAGCACAGGCAGCGCTGGCGGCGTTGGAAGCCGATCGGAGGGGAAAAGCAAGCCCCAACCCATCCCCGGGGGGACAGAGTTGCTTATGCACTTGTCTGAAACGTGGGCGGGCCAGGGTGCTGGGCGCATGTGTAGAAGCGTCAGAGAAGGAACGCGAGGGGGCTCCCTTCGTGGGTCGGGGGAGTGGCACAGGCATTGAGACTCTGTGTGCTCCTTTTGTTTCCTTCGTAAGTTGCAAGAGGACTTGAAGCTAATAGGGAAAATGCAAACAATTGCCACCTATGGGGTTGGGTACTGGGTGGGGAATTTGGATCCCTGAAGCCAGGCTCTGCCCCTCTCTGGCTGTCTGACCTCCGGCACAGTCTTGCTGAGTCTCTGTTTTCCCGTCTGTGAAATGGAATCATTGTGGCAGTTCCCTGACAGGGCTGCTGTCAGTCAGTTCTCCAGCACACATCGAAGAGGTGTTAAGCCAGTCCTGTTGTCGAGTGATGGAGGCATTTTCATCCGAGCCATATTCTTTTTCTCAAGATTTATTTATTTGAAAGGCAGAGTTAAAGACAGTGACCTTCCATCTGCTGGTTCGCTCCCCAAATGGCCACAATCCACTCCCCAAAGTGCCTAAACCTGGAACTCCATCCAGGTCTCCCACGTGGGTGCAGGGGCCCAAGGACCTGGGCCATCTTCTCCTGCTTTCCCAGGCCACAGCAGAGAACAGGGTGGGAAGTGGAGCTGCCAGGACTCGAACCGGCACCCACTTGGGATGCCAGCACTGCAGGCGGCAACTTTACCCGCTATGCCACAGCAACCCCGGACCCCACTCCAAGCAGGGGGAGGAAGCCACAATATGATTTGACTTTGGTGAGCTGAAAACAATGGCAGGCGGCCCTCATCCGGACTGAATTCCATGGAGTGAGTAGCAGGAATCAGCTGGTTCAAGCCACAGCCCAGCGCTCAGAGCTCAGACACACAACAGCCCTCCGAGCTCCACTGGACAGCTTTCTTTCTTTTATCTTTCCCACCTCCTCTCCTGTCTCGGAGGCTCTCTGGTGCACGGTAGCCCTCATGTCTCCAGAGTGCTTACTTGGGGGCGCTTCGGCAGACAGATCTCTCCTGCAGTCTTCCTGTGATGTCCAGTTGTCTCTCTCTCTCTCTCTCTCTCTCTGGTTTTCAGCCAGGCCTCCACCACCTGCCCTTTAATTCACCAAAGAACTTTTTTTTTTTTGACAGGCAGAGTGGACAGTGAGAGAGAGACAGAGAGAAAGGTCTTCCTTTGCCGTTGGTTCACCCTCCAATGGCCGCTACAACAGGCACTGTGCTGATCTGAAGCCAGGAGCCAGGTGCTTCCTCTTGGTCTCCCATGGGGTGCAGGGCCCAAGCACTTGGGCCATCCTCCACTGCACTCCCGGGCCACAGCAGAGCTGGCCTGGAAGAGGGGCAACGGGACAGAATCCAGCGCCCCAACCAGGACTAGAACCCGTTAACCCTTTTTTAAAAAAATTGATTTTTTTATTTATTTAAACAATAGACAGAGAGAGATCTTCCATCCACTGGTTCACTTACCAAATGGCTGCAATGGTTGGGGTTGGGCCAGGCTGAAGCCGGGAGCCAGGAGTTTCTTCTGGGTCTCCCACATGGGTGCAGGGGCCCAAGCACTTAAGCCATCTTCCGCTGCTTTCCCAGGCTATTAGCAGGGAGCTGGATCAGAAATGGAGCAGCTGGGACCTGAACCAGCGTCCATATGGGATGCCAGTGCTGCAGGCGGTGGCTTTACCAGCTATGCCACAGTGCCGGACCCCTTACTATCATTTTTGAATTATAATTTAAAAATGACAAGGCCACTGGGATGCTGAAGAAGGCTACGAAGTGTCCTGTGGCCAGGCTTTCTGTCCTCTGGGGACAGAACACAGCCTGGGGCCACAGTGCTCAGTGCACCAGAGCTGCGGAAGGCAGGTGTCCCAAGCTGATCCGAGCTCATCGTAGCGTGGGACCCGCATCCGAGAGCATCCTTTTAAATTCTTATTTATTTGTTCATTTAGGGTAGTGAAAGGCAAAGAGACAGAGGAGAGACAGAACTCCCATGTGCTAGTTTACTTCCCCACAATGCCTGCAACAGCCAGGGCTGGGCCAGGTTGCAGCCGGAGCCAGGACCTCCAGCGGGTCTCCCACTTAACAAAGCAAGGACCCAGCGACTTGAGCCATCACCACTGCCTCACAGGGTGTGCATTGCTGGGAAGCTGGATTCGGGAGCAGAGCTGGGACTTGAACCTGGGCTCTCTGATACGGGATGCAGGTGGCACCTTAACCCCCGTGCAAGATGTCTGCCTCTGCCTTTATCCTGAATGTCCCACAGACACAGAGCATGAAGGCTGGGCATTGCTCATAGATTCACCCCATCCCGTACAATTCTCAGGAACCTGTTAGCTCACCTGCATGGCTGGAGGCCTCTCGCGATGGCCTGGACCCTGCTTCTTTCTGAACTCCAGCCGCCGAATGTTTGGTTCAGGACAGCGGCTTGACTCATCCCCAGGCAGGGTCCCTCCTACCCTCCTCCGATCTCCCCTACCTACCCACCCACCTACCCCAAAAAGGGAGATCTGGACCGAGGACTGGTGGGGTGGCGCAGAGCCAGGCCCCCTCGCCCCATCCTGCAGTCCCAAGGGGCCGCACAGCGGGCGGGCTCCTCTCTTCCCCCGCCAGTCGGAAATGCTGGTGTCTGTTTCGCTCCCGTGTTCAGGGATATGATGCAAAGAGCTCTGGGAAGGGCTGAGTGAGAATCTGGGGATTTGGGAAGGGAACCTCGCGGCTGCCCTGGTGCTGGGCTGTGATACGCTCACTTCTGGCTCAGAACGGTGTCGTGAGCCCAAGAGCTGGCAGGAAGTCCTAGAACCTGTGCACACCCAGCTGTGTGCCCAGCTGTGTGCCAGGACCTGTGGTCAGGGGGCATGGGGGCACGCCAGGCTCACCTCGGAATGGAGGGACTCTGGCATCGGCTCCCTCCATCCTGCAGAGGATGAAGCGGGGGCCCCTGGCGTGAGGTCCTGCGGCTATGGGTGGGGAAACTGAGGCTGGGAAAAGGGACCTTGGGAAGCGATCTGGACCCCAAGAGTGATGTCATTGTCATTTCTAGCCTGTGTGCCCCCTTCTTGCATCTCACCTGCTTTTTGTCTTTAAAGATTTATTTATTATATTTGAAAGGCAGAGCTACAGAGAGAGGGAGAGACAGAGAGGTCTTCTATCCACTGGTTCACTCCCCAGATGACTGCAACAGCCAGGGCTGGGCCAGGTTAAAGCCAGGAGCTTCTTCTGGGTCTCCCACATGGGTGCAGGGGACCAGGAACTTGGGCCATCTTCCACTGCTTTCCCAGGCGCATTTGCAGGGAGCAGGATGGGAAGTGGAGCAGCTGGGACTTGAAACGGCAGCCATATAGGATGCCGGCGTTGCAGGCAATGGCTGAACCCGCTGTGCCACTGCGCCAGGCCCCATCTCTCCTGGTTTTAAAGTCACAGGAAATGTACTCTGCAGCTTTGGCCCCTGGCTTTGGAAAAGTTCAGGGCCAGAACTGAGCCCTGCTACGAGTTGTAAGGGGCACCCCGGCGGGGAGGGGGGTGGGTCAGGACCGCAGCCAGCGTGGGTCTCATTGCTGGCTTCTTAATTTTGCAGGTGGCCTTGATGACAGCTGGCAGAGGGGACTGTTGAGGTGAGTCCTCCAGCAAGGATCACAGGAGGAGACAGACAGCCCCATCCAGGGAACGGAGACACAACTTTCGTGGGAAATTCACAGATACGTGTTTTTTTAATATTTTATTTAATTAATTAATTAATTACTTTGAAAGGCAGAGAGAGAGGAGAGAGAGAGAGTGATCTCCCATCAGCTGGTTCAATCCAGCAATGGGGCCGGCGCCGCGGCTCACTAGGCTAATCCTCCGCCTTGCGGTGCCGGCACACCGGGTTCTAGTCCCGGTCGGGGCACCGGATTCTGTCCCGGTTGCCCCTCTTCCAGGCCAGCGCTCTGCTGTGGCCCAGGAGTGCAGTGGAGGATGGCCCAAGTGCTTGGGCCCTGCACCCCATGGGAGACCAGGAGAAGTACCTGGCTCCTGCCATCGATCAGCGCGGTGCGCCGGCCACGGCAGCCATTGGAGGGTGAACCAACGGCAAAGGAAGACCTTTCTCTGTGTCTCTCTCTCTCTCACTGTCCACTCTGCCTGTCAAAAAAAAATAATAATAAAATAAAATAAAAAATCCAGCAATGCTTGGACTGGGCTAGGTCAAAGCCAGGAGCCAGGAACTCAATCCAGGTTGCCCACAAGGGTTAGCAGGGCTGGCATTTGGACCAGCAGGCGTTCCTTGTGGTGTATTAACTGCTGTGCCGACCGCCCACCCCCACAGCCGTCTCTTGAAAAGCTCTTGGGAGCCTGGGATGTGACCGCATCATGACTGCTGACCTCAAACCAGCTGTCACCTGAGATGCAAGGGGCACCCACAGCCGGCCTCATGCTCCCGGGGCACAGCAATGTAAGGGTCAGGCTAGTGGCCACAGGCTGAGGTTCTGTATGCCCGCAGTGTGACGGTGTCAGGGGGTGGAGCCCTCACGAACCACTGATCAGCACTGCAGCAGTGAGTGAAGCCACCGTTGCTACACCAGAATCCCAAACTGGAGAGCCAGTTCAAGTCCCAGCTGCTCCGCTTCTGATCCAGCTCCCTGCTGATGCATCCTGGGAAAGCAGTAGCAGATACCCAAGTGTTTGGACCCCTGCCACCCACGTGGGAGATCTAGGTGGAGTTCCTGGCTCTTGGCTTCAGCCTGGCCCAGCCCTGGCTGCTGTGGCCACCTGGGGAGTGAACCAGCAGAAGGAGAGGCAGAGAGAGAGAGAGAGAGGGAGGGAGAGAGGTCTTCCATCCCCTGGGTTCACTCCCCAACTGACCACAACGGCCGGAGCTGGAGCCAGGAGCCTCTTCCGGGTCTCCCACGTGGATGCAAAGACTTGGGCCATCTTCCACTGCTTTCCCAGGCTATAGCAGAGAGCTGGATCAGAAGTGGAACAGCTGGGACTTGAACCGGCGCCCATATAGGATGCTGGCACTGCAGGCAGCAGCTTTTTCTTTTGGCTGTTATGCCACAGCGCAAGCCCCAAAAAGAGCCACTAGGCTAATCCTCCACCTTGTGGCGCCGGCACACCGGGTTCTAGTCCCGGTCAGGGCACCGGATTCTGTCCCGGTTGCCCCTCTTCCAGGCCAGCTCTCTGCTGTGGCCAGGGAGTGCAGTGGAGGATGGCCCAGGTGCTTGGGCCCTGCACCCCATGGGAGACCAAGGAGAAGCACCTGGCTCCTGCCATCGGATCAGCGCGGTGCGCTGGCTGCAGCGCGCCAGCCGTGGCGGCCATTGGAGGGTGAACCAATGGCAAAAGGAAGACCTTCCTCTCTCACTGTCCACTCTGCCTGTCAAAAAAGGAAAGCAAGCAAGCAAGCAAGCGTATTGCAAGCCGGTGCCGCAGCTCGCTAGGATAATCCTCCACCTGTGGCGCCGGCACCCCGAGTTCTAGTCTCATTTGGGGAGCCGGATTCTGTCCCAGTTGCTCCTCTTCCAGGCCAGCTCTCTGCTGTGACCCAGGAAGGCAGTGGAGGATGGCCCAGGTGCTTGGGCCCTGCACCCGCATGGGAGACCAGAAGGAAGCACCTGGCTCCTGGCTTTGGATCAGCGCAGCGCCAGCCTTAGTGGCCATTTTGGGGTGAACCAATGGAAGGAAGACCTTTCTCTCTCTGTCTCTCTCTCTCTCTCTCTCTCTGTCTAACTCTGCCTGTCAAAAAAAAAAAAAAAAAAAAAGCATATTGCAGCTTCAAGATGGAATGTATCTCTGTGTATGTCCAAGCATCCTACGGTCATGTGGCATCAGGTTCTGGCTCAGAGCCGCTGCCAATTAAGAACAATTAAGGGCAGGAACCTGAAGCAGATCCCCCGGCTGCTGGGGAGAGGGGAGGGGGCTCGGGTGGGAGGGAGGCACTGCCCTTCCACAGCCTGGCCTCGTGGACCCCGGGATATGATGGCTGACTCTCTGAGTGTGGAGCAGCATGAGCTGTGCTTTCATACCCTCTCCCAATGCCTCGGCCAAGTTCAGCCAGGAGGCAACATTGTGTTGCCTTCCCAAGGCCCCAGAAAGGGCTGCTCCCCCACCTGCTCCAGCTGCCTGCTCTCCCCTTTGCCCCCGCCCCCTGCCTGCAGCCACAGCTGTGTTTACTTCCCTGGAAACGGGCACCTTTGTGAAGACCAAGTTTGCAGGCAGCAAAACCCAAGGCACCCACTGTGGACTCGGTGAGTCCCTATAGAAAACTAGGGTAGGACGGGGGTGGGGGGCATCCCCTTACACCTGTGCCCTTCTGCACACAACAGGAGCCGGAGCACAGCCCGTGGCAGGTGAGTTTATAGTCTAAACACCTGACCACACACGAGGAAGGCAAGAGCAGAAATGACTTCCAAGGTCGGGGGGTGGTTTTTGTTTTTGCTTTCTTTTCCTTTTTTCTGGAATGAAAAAAAAAAAAAAACAAGCCACTGGAACTCTCCAGTAGTCCTCCCCAAAAAAAACTGGGTTCCCACATATAACTCTGAGCCTCAAAATGTGGCAGTGAGGACGGGGCCGGCACCTGTGACACCCGGCATCCCTAATGGACATTCGTTTGACTCCCGGCTGCTCCACTTCCCCTCCAGCTCCCTGCTAACGCATCCTGGGAAAGCAGCAGAAGATGGCCCAAGTGCTTGGGCCCCTGCACCCACGTGGGAGACCCGGATGGAGCTCCCGGCTCCTGCTTTGATCCCAGCCTTTGTGGCCATCTGGGGAGTGAACAAGTGGCTGGAAGAATCTCTCCCCCACCCCATCACTCTACCTCTCAAATACATAAATAAATCTTTGAGAAAAACAATGTGGCTTAATTGGCAGGTCACGCTGGTGTATTACGGGCAAAGAGAAACAGCTCCAACTGCAGCAAAACAGCGTTTGCTGCAAGTTCTGGTCCACGTGGCTCTACAAGAGGGTCAGGTGCTGGGCTCCGGCAGACAACAGGACAAGTCCTGGTCACGTGGAGCTTAGATGCCGGCCCCAGGATACTGAAGAGAAACAGATTTTACGAAACAACGTCCATTTCCAGCTTCTCTTTCAAGACTCTCAGTCAGGCCAGCGCCGCTGCGGCACACTAGGCTAATCCTCTGCCTGCGGCGCCGGCACACCGGGTTCTAGTCCCGGTCGGGGCGCCGGATTCTGTCCCGGTTGCCCCTCTTCCAGGCCAGCTCTCTGCTGTGGCCAGGGAGTGCAGTAGAGGATGGCCCAAGTGCTTGGGCCCTGCACCCCATGGGAGACCAGGAAAAGCACCTGGCTCCTGCCATCGGATCAGCATGGTGCACCAGCTGCGGCAGCCATTGGAGGGTGAACCAACAGCAAAGGAAGACCTTTCTCTCTGTCTCTCTCTCTCACTATCCACTCTGCCTGTCAAAAAAAAAAAAAAAAAAAAAAAGACTCTCAGTCATCAGTCCCAGTCCCTTGTCTTCTTCTGGTGACATCGGCTCTGTGGGTTTTTGTCTCACCTGGCACCCAGCAGACAAGGTGCAACTGTCCACTCAGAGCCAGGCTCTCACCTCCGTCACCCCAGGGATGACAGCAGAGATGGCGTGGACACCATGCAGGGGGTACCCCTCACCAAGAGCCATTCACGGGGCCTGTGCTGTGGTGTAGTGGGTAAAGGCGCCGCCTGCAGTGCCAGCATCCTATATGGGCACCGGTTCGAGTCCTGGCTGCTCCACTTCCGATCCAGCTCTCTGCTACAGCCTGGGAAAGCAGTGGAAGATTTGCCACAATAAACAGTGGCACCGCTTCTATGAAGCTTGTGAGGAAGCCCAGGCCAGCCCTCAAAGTGTAGCCCCATGGAGAGGCCCCAGTGTGGTTTTCTGCCAACATCCTGGCTTCCAAAGCCACAGCCGCCTGGATGGGGCCCCTGCTCAGTGCCTGGCCATGCACACAACAAAGGGGCCACTTTGCGCGGCTAACAATGGTTCGTTGCCAGCCATCGTAGCCAGAACAGGTGTCTTTTTCCTCTTTCTGAAAAGGGATTTGAAGAACAGGCAATGGAAAAAATCAGCCCTCATTCCTTCTGCTGCTGCACAGCCGGTGCTACCAAAGCCAGCTTCCAAGTTCAACGACAAGTTCAGTCCCCGGGGAGCTGCTTGGCTCTGTTCCCAGTCTGCGCCCTGCAGCCTCTGGGGGCTGAGAACACCCCTGCCGGGAGCCTTGTTCTCCCTTCCCCACTGCCTGGCTCCGGCTCCTGGCTCCAGCTTCCTGCCAGTGCAGAGCCTGGCTCACATGACTGGGTCCCTACCACCCACATGGGAGACCTGGATTGCATTCCTGGCCCCTGGCTCCTGGCTCTGGCCCAGATGTGGCTGTAGTGGGCACTGGGGGTGTGGACTAGTGCTTAGGAGGTCTCTGTCCTTTCTAGTCTCAAGTGTAAAAGCTAAAAGCAAAACCAACAGGGTTACACAAGCTGGCACCACTCCCCGTCTCCTTTCTTTAGCCCAGGCTTCCTAAGTTCCTGCTGGTGCTGTGGGTCGGTGCAGGGCGTTGAGGAGAGGGCCAGGCTGCCCCCCCCCCCCGAGACAGCGGAACAGCAGAGTTCTGCCCACGAGGGCCACTTCATCACTAACTCTTCATTCCCCCCGCCCTGTGCACTTTTTTTTTTTTTTTTTTTTTTTTTTTTTTTTTTTGACAGGCAGAGTGGACAGTGAGAGAGAGAGACAAAGAGAAAGGTCTTCCTTTGCCGTTGGTTCACCCTCCAATGGCCGCCGCGGCCGGCACTTCTCCTGATCTCCCATGGGGTGCAGGGCCCAAGCACTTGGGCCATCCTCCACTGCACTCCCTGGCCACAGCAGAGAGCTGGCCTGGAAGAGGAGCAACCAGGACAGAATCCGGCGCCCCGACCGGGACTAGAACCCAGGGTGCCGGCGCCGCTGGGTGGAGGATTAGCCTATTGAGCCGTGGCGCCGGCCAGATGTATTGATTTATTTGAAAGGCAGAGTTACAGAAAGAAAGGGGCGGGGGGAGAGAGAGAGAGAGAGAATCTTCCATCTGCTGGTTCACTCCCCCAGGTGGCCACAGCAGCCAGGGCTGAGCCAGGCTGAAGCCAGGAGCCAGGAACTCCATCCGGGTCTCCCACGTGGGTGGCAGGAGTCCAAGTACTTGGGCCATCTCCTGCTGCTTTCCCAGGCACATCCAACAGGGAGCTGGATGGGAAGTGGAGCAGCCGGGACGCAAACCGGCATTCGTGTAGGATGCCAGTGTCGCGGGTGGCAGCTTAACCTACTGCACCGTGACGCTGGCCCCCCTTAGGAATTTTTAATGGATTATTTTGAATGTTCTAGATGGTCAACCACAGCCTCAGCAACTGGTGGTGAGTTTCCCTCCGGCTTTTTGAGTTTTTATAAGACTTCCTGTTCCTGTTCTTGGCGTGGGCTGGGACCTCCTGGACAGAGGTGGGGACAGATATAGAGCTTGGCTTGGGAGGAATGAGGTGGTATTTACTGTTCGACTGGACATTTGGTACTGGTTTTGTTTTTTTTTTTTTTAATTTTTGTGGCACAAGCTGTAGGCTAAGGAAACACCCATTTCTGTTGAGTGACGAACTTGTTTGTTATTTTCCAAGTCTTTCACGGAAGTGGAGCGTCTGTCCCAGACACTGGCTTAAGGAAGTACCTGGAAATTTCGTGGTGGGAGACTGGACAGATAAAGAAGAGTTTGCCTGGGAACACCATTCCCTGAGGCTGCAGCAGGAGAAGTTACCTAGAAGGACCCTCAGGGAACCCTGCTGGGGGCTTTACCCCTGTGGGTCCCCGTCTGAAATCCCACGGCCTCACTCCCATCTGGCTGAAGCAGGCTAACCGGGAAGGTGATCCACATTCAAACCCAAAACAGTTATTTGGTTGTGGGATTAGGAGGTCTCTTTATTTTTTAAACTATTCTTAAAAATCCATTTATCGGGGCTGGTGCTGTGGTGCAGCGGGTAAAGCTGTTGCCTGCAGTACTGGCATCCCATATGGGCACTGGATCGAGTCCCCACTGCTCCACTTCCCATCCACTTCCCATCCAGCTCTCTGCTATGGCCTGGGAAAGCAGTGGAGGATGGCCCAGGCCCTTGGGCTCCTGCACCCGCGAGGGAGACCTGGAGGAAGCTCCTGGCTCCTGGCTGTTGTGGCCATCTGGGGAGTGAAGCAGCAGATGGAAGACCTCTCCCTCGATCTCTCCCTCTCTCTCTGTAATTCTGACTTTCAAAATAACAATAAATCTTAAAATATTTAATGATGCTTGGCCTTTTCCTTTTTTTAAAAAAAATATATCTACTTATTTATTTGAAAGGCAGAGATACAGAGAGAGGGAGAGACAGAGAGAGAGAGAGAGAGAGAGAGAGAGGCAGAGAGAGAGAGAGAAAGAGGTCTTCCATCCGCTGGTTCACTCCTCAAGTGGCTGCAACAGCCGGAAATGGGCTGATCTGAAGCCAGGAGCCAGGAGCTTCTTCCAGGTCTCCCACGTGGGAGCAGGGGCCCAAGCACTTGGGCCATCTTCCACTGCTTTCCCAGGCGCATTAGCAGAGAGCTGGATCAGTTCCTGAGACTTCAGGCAGCTGCCCTTGGCGGAAAGACAGCAGCCCTGGGCATTGGGTTGCAGGACAGAGTTGCCTGAGGCAGGCAAGAGACACAGCCCCTGCCTCCCAGCGGAGCCTTCCGGCCAGCACTGCTACGTGACATGGCAGAGAGCACGTTCTGAAAGCAGGGTCAAGAGCGTCTACCTGGGGGCCAGAGGTGTGGCGTAGTGGGTAAAGATGCCACCTGCAGTGCCAGCATCCTATATGGGCGCTGGTTCGAGTCCTGGCTGCTCTACTTCTGACCCAGCTCCCCACTAAAGTGCCTGGGAAAGCAGTGGAAGATGGCCCAAGTCCTTGGGCCCCTGCACCCGCATGGGAGACCCGGAAGAAGCTCCTGGCTCCTGGCTTTGACTTGGCCCACCCCTTGTTGTTGCGACCATTTGGGGAATGAACCAGAGGATCTCTCTCTGTCTGTACCTCTCTCTATAACTCTACCTTTCAAATAAATAAAATAACTTTTTTAAAAAAGGTAAAATGAAATGATATAAACTATATTTAAAAACGGAGTGGCCAGCACAGCGGCTCAATAGGCTAATCCTCCGCCTTGCGGCGCCGGCATACCGGGTTCTAGTCCCGGTCAGGGCACTGGATTTTGTTCCGGTTGCCCCTCTTCCAGGCCAGCTCTCTGCTATGGCCAGGGAGTGCAGTGGAGGATGGCCCAAGTGCTTGGGCCCTGCACCCCATGGGAGACCAGGAGAAGCACCTGGCTCCTGCCATCGGATCAGCATGGTGCGCCAGCCGCAGCGCACCAGCCGCGGCGGCCATTGGAGGGTGAACCAACGGCAAAAGGAAGACCTTTCTCTCTGTTTCTCTCTCTCTCCCTGTCCACTCTGCCTGTCAAAAAAAAAAAAAAAAAAAAAGGAGTGTATGCCCCTCTTATCAAGACATTTTGGCCAAATGCTCGCAGGTTCTCCTGTCCCAGCCGTGCAGCTCACTAGCTGGGCGCCTGTGTGCATTTGTACCTCCATTGCTCAGGGCATGTGGGCTGACGTGTACCACATCCTCCTCAGGGGCTACCTGGGGAGGAGGAACTGATGAAACCTTAAAGGGGCTTAGCAGACGTGAGTGCACAGGGGGTGTCAATGGTGGTGATGGTGGTGGTGAGGATGGTGGTGATGGTGGTGATGGTGGTGATGGCAGTGACGGAGGTGATGGCGGTGATGATGGTGGTGATGGTGATGATGGTGGTGATGGTGGTGATGGTGGTGATGGCGGTGACAGTGGTGGTGGTGGTGTTAATGATGGTGGTGATGATGGTGATGGCAGTGATGGCGGTGATGGAGGTGATGGTGGTGGTGATGGTGATGATGGTGGTGGTGGTGATGGTGTTGATGGTGGTGATGGTGATGGTGTCGATGATGATGGTGATGATGATGATGGTGGTGATGGCGGTGACAGTGGTGGTGATGGTGGTGATGACAGTGACGAAGGTGATGGTGATGATGGTGGTGGTGGTGAGGATGGCAGTGATGATTGTGGTGATGGTGATGATGGTGGTGGTGAGGATGGCGGTGATGGTGATGGTGTTGATGATGGTGATGATGATGGTGGTGATGGTGGTGATGGCAGTGACGGTGGTGATGGTGTTGGTGGTGGTGATGGTGATGATGGTGGTGGTGAGGATGGCAGTGATGGTGGTGGTGGTGATGGCGTTGATGGTGGTGGTGATGGTGGTGATGGTGATGATGGTGGTGATGATGGTGGTGGTGGTGATGATGATGGTGGTGATGGTGATGATGATGGTGGTGATGGTGATGGTGTTGATGATGATGGTGGTGGTGGTGATGATGATGGTGGTGATGGTGATGGTGATGATGATGATGATGGTGGTGGTGATGATGGTGGTGGTGGTGATGATGGTGATGGTGGTGATGATGATGATGATGGTGGTGGTGATGGTGATGATGGTGGTGGTGATGATGGTGGTGATGGTGGTGATGATGATGGTGGTGATGGTGATGGTGATGATGATGATGATGGTGGTGGTGATGATGGTGGTGGTGATGATGATGGTGGTGGTGATGATGGTGGTGGTGATGGTGATGATGGTGGCAGTGGTGATGGTGGCGATGACGGTGATAGTGATGATGTGACAGTAATGGTGATGAGAGTAATGATGATGATGACAGTGATGATGATGGTGATGATGATAGTGACAGGTGGTGGTGATGGTGGTGATGGCGATGGTGATGGTGACAATAGTGGTGGTGATTATTATTAACTCCTTGGGCCAATTTTTACACCAGGAAAAGGAGAGGAAGTGGACTAACTTCTAAGACCCATTCCAGGTACCAAGGAAGTATTTTACTATCTGTGGAATTGACCACAGATATTAGCCACAGGACCACAGGATGTGGTCCCCTCTTCCCACTCTGAGTTCCGCTTCTGTAGCTCTAGGGCGCAGAGCAAGCCTGGCTTTCCCGGTGGTGTGAGGTCCGGTTGCACCTGTTGAAAGACTGAGGCTCTGAACCATGCCACAGCGTCTCAGGGTGCCACGCTCACTGGTACCTGGGGACCTGAGTGAGCCACGAACCCTCTCACCTCCAGAGAGGGAGAAAAGATAATCCCCCTGGGACCCGGGCACATTGTAGCAGCTCCGGGGGGCGGTTCCCTGGTAAGTTCGTTCAAGTTCAGATCAGCAAGTTTCTTTTATGTATTTTTAAAAAAGATTTACTTATTTATTTGAAAGGCAGAGTTAGAGAGAGGCAGGGGCAGGGCCAGAGCTGTGGCGCAGCAGGTGAAAGCCCTGGCCTGAAGCGCCGGCATCCCATATGGGCGCTGGTTCCTGGCTGCTCCTTTTCCGATCCAGCTCTCTGCTGTGGCCTGGGAAAACAGTAGAAGATGGCCCAAGTCCTTGGGCCCCTGCACCCATGTGGGAGCCCCGGAAGAAGCTCCTGGATCCTGGCTTCAGATCGGCCCAGCTCTGGCCATTGCAACCATCTGGAAGACCTCTCTCTCTGGCTCTACCTCTCTCTGTAACTCTGTATTTCTGTATCTCTGTATTTCAAATAAATAAATCTTTTAAGAGAGAGAGAGAGAGATCTTCCATCCACTGGTTCACTCCCCAGATGGTTACAACGGCCAGAGCTGGGCCAATCCAAAGCCAGGAGCCAGGAGCTTCCTCCAGGTCTCCCATGTGGGTGCAGGGCCCAAGCACTTGGGCCATCCTCCACTCCTTTCCCAGGCCATATCAAAGAGAGCTGCATTGGAAGTGGAGCAGCTGGGACTCGAACTGGCGCCCATATGGCATGCTGGCGTTGCAGACTGGGGCTTTAACTCACTGTGCCACAGCACCATCCCCTGCTGCTGTTTTTAAAAAGCCCTTCTCTGGGGTCTGCATTGTGGTGAAGCTGGTTGGGCTGTGCCTGCAGCTGTGGCATCCCATGTGGGTGCCGGTTCGAGTCCCGGCTGTTCCATTTCTGATCCAGTTCCCTGCTAATGTGCCTGAGAAAAGCAGAAGATGGCCCAAGTTTTTGGGTTCCTGTCACCCAAATGGGAGATCTGGAAGTTCCTGGCTCCAGCCATTGCAACCATCTGGGGAGTGAACCAGTGGATGGAAGATCTCTCTCTTTCTCTCTTTCTCTTACTCTTTCAAATAAATAAATCTTTCAAAATAAATAAAAATAAAAGAAAAAGTCCTTCTCCACTTCTCCCCAAACACTCTGCACCTCCCACATGAGCCTGGGGCACCAGGGTGGGGGTGAGGCCGGCGCAGGGAGAGGGAGGGAGGCATAGATTTTGCTTCCAAATGTCCCGATCCCTGTGTGACTTGGTCCCCGCTGCACCAAGGACAGCTGACATTGCTCTCTGAGCAAGAAATCACGCTCATTATCTAAATCCAAGATTTTTTTTCCCCAAATAGAGTAGCTTTAATATACATATAAAAATATTTTAATGAGCCCCTCCTTGCACAGAGCGGGCAGGATGGCTCCTATTTGCTGTTCAGCACTTCCTTTGAAAGCACGGTCAAGCTACCCTTGAAGACGGCTAGCATGAGGTTTGCATGAGCCGGCTGATGTCCTTGGGACGGTTTCCCGGAGCGCTGCGCTGGGAGATGCAGGGAGTTCAAAGAAGAAGGGTCACGTGCGCGTTAAACAAGAGCGAAAGCCGGGTCTGAGGGCTGCGGTCGGTGCAGCCTCCCCCACACTGCACCGCAGCACGTAGTCCCCACCCCCACCCCCCACCCCCACTATAGAACCTGTCTGAGTCGTTGGCATGAGCGCGTCCAGCCTGGCTCTGGCTGGCCCCGGGCTTCAAGTCCTGAGGAACCCAGATACTCCAGGTACTGCTCCACGTACTTAGACAATGCTGAAGATGTGAATTCTTTAATCACTGTCTCCCTTATTCTCCAAACCAACAAACAAGGGGACTTCAACAACAATAAAAAACCTGTGGAGGAGCTGGCGCGGTGGTGTAGCAGGTTAAGCTACTGCCTGTGATGTTGGCATTCCACATGGGCGCCGGTTCTAGTCCCGGCTGTTCCACTTCCAATCCAGCTCCCTGCTAATGCACCTGGCCCTATCCTGGCCATTGCAGGCATCTGGGGGGAGTAAACCAGGAGATGGGAGTCTCTCTCTCTCTCTCTCTCCTCTCTCTCCTCTCTTTCTCTCTCTCTCTTCTCTCTCTCTCTAAGTATTAGCTTATTTTGGTGCAAAACCAATTTTGAATCCATGCCTATGTTTTTTCACAATACACATTTTCCATGTATGCTGGGAAAAAAGAACATTTTTGTATTTCAAATTCCTTTTTGTTCTTGCACCAAAATACACAGAAGCGATTAACCCAGTTTCTCCAGGAGCCCTTGTCTGTGCAGCTTCTAGTCTGTGGTCAACACTGTTCTCCATCGAGGGGCTGCAGCCAGGAGGACCACCAGGTCCCCCCCCCCACCTGTGGAACAGGAGAGTGAGAGAGAGAGAGAGAGAGAGAGAGAGAGAGACGCAGGAGGAGGCTTCGGAGAGCGTGAAGGGGCTTGGAGGGCACGGGGCGAGGTGCCACCACTCTGATTCCTCCGGATTGCTTCTGAGCCTTGCTTACTGAGCGTGTGAGGCAGGGGCAGGCAGGGGACACGGCTAGCCGCTGGCGGTGGTGGCCAGGGCAATGGGCTAAGCACCCAGGCAGGCAGGCAGTCCCAGTAGTGATCAGAACCACACAACAGAACTGGAGGTGGCCCCATTCCGTTCCCGCCGGCAACAGGCCCTCGCTGTCACTCTGCACCGGCGCCTCCTCCCTTCAGGCCTTCCCTGCCCGTATTTTAAAAAAAAAAAAATCAGGTCGAGGACCACTTTTTTGTAACAATGAGCCTGCCCCCCCCCCCCCCCAAAGTCCTGCCGATCCACTGTTCTCCCCTAATTAGGACATCTGCGGCCACACAATGCAAGGGAGGGCTCTTGTCTCTGCTCCCCCGCCCCGCAGCCCCGAATTCAAGGCTGAATCACGCCTATTTGCTGCGCCCTCTCCGCCTCCCCCATGTCAAGATTTAACTTCAATTGGATTCCTAGGGCTTGCGCCCGCCGTCCCAAACTCCCTCCAGCCTGACCCACTTTAGGCAAGTGGGGAGCGATGCAAACTCAAAACACTAGCAGTAAAGAGGTGGGCGGCACAGACAAAGGAGGCGCTCAAACAGGAGGGGCTGGCAGGGCCCGCTGGAGAGGTGCAGGCGAGGGCGGGGGCGCAGGGGCCCCAGCACGCGTGCCTCCCGCGCCCGCCCAGCCCTCCGGAGTTCTCCAGGCCTAGTTTGGGCTGGGGTGAGGAACAGCCATGGCAATTTTCTCTGCTGACCTAGTTGCTTAGCAGGCCATGGCCTGGGTGCTGCTCTGACCAAATCGGATGGCGTGGATTGTTTTTTGGCTCAGGAACCCAGGCTTGTCTGCAGTGAGTGACGGTGATGATGACGGTGACAGCGAATGGCTGGCTGGCTGGGGACCTGGCCTTGGCTAGGAAGTGCCTTTGAAATAAACAGCTGCAGGGGCTGGCGCGGTGACACAGCCTACATCCCATAAGGCCATCGGTTCGAGTCCTAGCTGCTCCACTTCCCTCCAGCTCCTTGCCAATGTGCCTGGGAGAGCAGTGGAAGATGGTCCAAGTCCTTGGGCCCCAGCACCCATGGGAGACCTGGATGGAGTTCCAGGATCCTGGCTTCAGCCTAGCCCAGCATTTGGGGAGTGAACCAGTGGATGGAAGATCTGTTTCTCTCCCTGTCTCCCTCTCTCTCTCTCAAGTTGTCAGTGCTTTATTTTATTTTTAAAGATTTTTTATAATTTTTAAAGATTTTATTTATTTATTTATTTATTCGACAGGTAGAGTTACAGGCAGTGAGAGAGAGAGAGAGACAGAGACAGAGAAGGGTCTTCCTTCCGTTGGTTCACTCCCCAAATGGCCACAACGGCTGGAGCTGCGCCAATCCGAAGCCAGGATCTTCTTCCCGGTCGCCCATGCGGGTGCAGGGGCCCAAGGATTTGGGCCATCTTCTACTGCTATCCCAGGCCACAGCAGAGAGCTGGATTGGAAGTGGAACAGCCAGGACTCGAACCATTGCCCCTGTGGGAAACCGGCATCTCATGCGGGGCTTAACCCACTACCCCACAAGTCCCACCCCAAATGCTTTATTTTAAAATATCCCATGATCGTTGCCCAGTCATGGGCTGACGTGCGTGTTGACAGCGTGTCTAAGGCAGGCGGGGGCTGAGCTGGGATGTGAGAGGTCAGGGGCAGAGCACCCATGCAGGTCTCCGACCTCTGCCCTGGCCACTTGTCCCAGAATGGATCCTGGAAGCACAGCCCAGGGAGAGGGCGTCTGACTGAGCCTGCTGTGTGGGCGGCTGGGGACCGGGCAGGCATGTGGAGCCTCCAAGACAAGCTCTCTCCCCAGCGAGGGAGCGTGATGCAGCAGGTCCCCACAGCAGACTCTGATTAAATGTTGCTGTCAGTCTTCCTCAGCTCCCCAAGGTGGTTGTGCTGTGAGTGAGAGCTGGGAGCTGCTGCCCGAGTCTCCCGTATCTGTGAATCCATGAAGGAAACATCCAGTTCTCCCTGCTGTAGGAAAGGGTCCCATGGTCCATGTTCAACCCAGAGTGGAAAATGACTGCCAGCTGATTTGCAGAGGGAGGCAAGCTACCAGGCAAACAGGAAGTCAGGGAGCAGCCAGCTCACAAGAGGAAATTAGAGAAGAGAGGAGGAAGGCAACTTTGTAACATAGGTGACTTCTGGGAGGATTGAACACCCCACAGTACACAGCCAATGAGGAGCTGGGGGAGGGGCTTGCAGACTGGGCTATAAATCTGCTCACCAGACACACCATCTTGGAAGACTGATGATAAAGTCTCACTTTCAATGCCCTTCCTTTTTTTTTTTTTTTTTTTTTTTTTTTTGGAAAGGCAGAGTGGACAGTGAGAGAGAGAGACAGAGAGAAAGGTCTTCCTTTTTCCGTTGGTTCACCACCCAGTGGCCGCTGCAGCCAGCGCACTGAGGCTGGTGCATTGCGCTGATCCAAAGCCAAGAGCCAGGTGCTTCTCCTGGTCTCCCATGCGGGTGCAGGGCCCAAACACTTGGGCCATCCTCCACTGCACTTACGGGCCACAGCAGAGAGCTGGCCTGGAAGGGGGGCAACTGGGACAGAATCCGGTGCCCCGACCGGGACTAGAACCCGGGGTAGTGGCGCCACAGGCAGAGGATTAGCCTAGTGAACTGTGGCACTGGCCAATGCCCTTCCTTTAAAGATATATATGGAAGAGTTAGAGAGATCTTCCATTAGCTGGTTCACTCCCCAAATGATCCCAACAGCCAGAGCTGGACCAATCCAAAGCCAGGAGCCAGGAGCTTCTTCTGGGTCTCCCACGTGGGTGCAGGGGCCCGAGGACTTGGGTCATCTTCCACTGCTTTCCCAGGCCACCAGCAGAGAGCTGGATCGGAAGTGGGCAGCCAGGACTCATAAGAGCGCCTGTATTCCATGAACTTTGGGAAGTGCCTGTGTGTATATCTGCAGGGTCCAGCGGTCCCCAGAGTACCCCTCCCCCTCCCCCTCCCCGCCTCCCGGAGAGCTGCTGTGTACCTTGCTTTAAGTTAACCTGAGGTCTGGCCCCCTGACTTCAGACATGGAGAGATAATTTGCCTAAGGACTTGCTAACGTCTGCTCTGCCGTGGCACTGTGACAGAAGCCATCTGACTCAGTTCTGCTGTGTCGTAAACCACTATAAATAGTTTCCAAACAAGGTAGACTTGGGAGGAAATAAAACAGCTATGTTTAGGAGCATGGTTGCCGGGCTGGTGACCAGCCAGCCATGCGGGACCAAGGTTTGCGCTTCCTGGAGCTTTACAGTCAATAATAAGGAAGTGCCTGGATGACAGGCAGGAGCTAATTCTGGGAGCCCAGTTGGGATCTGTTGTAGCTGGGGGGCTTGGGTGGATTCTTTGCTTGTTTTTTGAATTGCTTTCCTCCAGACAATCTGAAAAATGCCTCCGGGTATGAAGGCGCCTGTGATTGCAGTCATAAATCACCACAACCTTGCTGGATTATAGTCACACACACACACACATGCACATGCACGCACACACACGTGTACACACATGCACGCACGCATGCACACACACACGCTTGTCGCTGGAGTTCTGGAGAGCAGAAGCCCTGGAGCGAGGCTTCTGCAGGGTTGCGCAGTCTCCTGGGGAGGGCGTTGGCTTCCTCCTGGAGCTGAGGTGTCCTTGGCTTATGGCCGCTTCCCGGTCGTCCCTGCTCCATCTTCACGTAGTCTCTGTGTCCTCTGCTTCTCTCTCTCTCTTTAAAGATTTATTTATTTGAAAGGCAGAGTTACACAGAGAGAGAAAGAAAGAGATGGTAGCTGCAAAGCCAGGCGGACGCCAGGAGTCTGGAACTCCATCTGGGACTCCCGTGTGGACACAGCAGTGCACCTGCCGTCTTCCCAGGTGCTTTAGCAGGGAGCTGGATCGGAAGTAGAGCAGCCGGGACTTGAACCAGGGCTCATACGGGATGCAGGCATCACAGGCAGCTGCTTAATCTGCTGCACTACAGAGCCAGCTCCTGTCTTCTGTCTCTTAGAAGGACACTCGTCCCCAGTCGAGGTCCTGCTCAGATGATCCGGGGCAATATTGTCTCAGGATCCTGCATCGATCGCCTCCAAACAGACCTGGGTCCTAGTGTCTCTGCTGTTGCTGGTAGCACCACAGACTGGGCGAGTTATAAAGAAAAGAAGTTTACTGTGGCTCACGGCTCTGGACCAAGGTCACATGCAGTGCTGGCTTCTCAATGCCAGGGTTTGTGGCTGCCCCTGGCATCCCACCGCGAGAGCCAGGGAGCTTTGTGGGAGACCTGGCCAAACTGGCTTCTGTCCCGGGCCCGCGCTCCGGATAACCCGTGAACCCGTGGTTGATAACACGAACGGACTCATCCATCCAGGAGAACAGAGCCCCTGTCCCCTCTTGTGATCTCGTGGGATTCGACGTCACAGGAGCTCAGGGGAGCCGAACCGTGATCACACCCCAGCTGTCTTGTCCCCAGATCACAGGATCGCACACTCGGGTTCTGAGTGACAGTTCAGCTCGCGTCGCCAGCTCTGTTCAAAGCGTCTTCCTGCATTTAACCTAGATGGATTTCAGGCTTCTGATTCTGGACCTTGCCCCGGATTTCTGATTTGGCAAAACACCACCTTCTGCATGGCTCCTCCTGGTGACATGGTGGCCACACGGCCAGGCCCCAGGCCCCAACCTTCACACCGTGCTTCTTAGAAGGCCAAATGCACAGGTCCGCCAGATGCATTCATTTTTTTATTTTTTATTTTATTATTTATTTTTTTTAATTTTTTTATTTTTTGACAGGCAGAGTGGACAGTGAGAGAGAGAGAGACAGAGAGAAAGGTCTTCCTTTGCCGTTGGTTCACCCTCCAATGGCCACCGCGGCCGGCGCACCGCGCTGATCCGATGGCAGGAGCCAGGAGCCAGGTGCTTTTCCTGGTCTCCCATGGGGTGCAGGGCCCAAGCACCTGGGCCGTCCTCCACTGCACTCCCTGGCCACAGCAGAGAGCTGGCCTGGAAGAGGGGCAACCGGGACAGAATCCGGTGCCCCAACCGGGACTAGAACCCGGTGTGCTGGCGCCGCTAGGCGGAGGATTAGCCTAGTGAGCCGCGGCGCCAGCCTTCTGCCAGACGCATTCAAAATTCAGATTCCAGGGCCCACGCTAAGGTGCGGTGGGTTTAGCAGCTGCCTGTGGCATGACACCCCGTATGAGGACTGATTCGAATTCCAGCTGCTCCACTTCCAATCCGGTTCTCTGCTATGGCCTGGGAAAGCAGTGGAAGATGGTCCAAGTCCTTGGGCCAATGCACCTGTGTGGGAGACCAGAAGAAACTCCTAGCTCCTGGCTTCGGATTGGCCCCGCTCCGGCTGTTGGGGTCATTTGGGGAGTGAACCAGCAAATGGAAAACCTCTGGAGCTAGGCCAGGCCTCAAAGCCAGGTTCCAGGAACTCCATCCGGGTCTCCCACATGCAGGGACCCAAACTGAGCCATCCTCCACTGCTTTCCCAGGTGCATTAGCAGGGAGCTGGATGGGAAGTGGAGCAGCTGGGACAGGAACCGTGGCTCTCTGATTATGGGATGCTCAGGTCGCAGGAGGCAGTTTCAATCTCTCCTCCACGGTAGGGCGGGGCAGGGGGGGGTCATGCATGCATCCCCTTGAATGCAACCAGCAGCCTGGGTGCCTCTCTCTGCGTCACCATTTCCCGTAAACAACCACACATTCCTTTCCGGTAGAGGAAAAGCCAGGCTCGGCCAGGACCCCCTGCTGCGAGGCTGATTTCTTCGTGCCCTGCCCCCACCACCCGGAAGCAAGTCAATGACAGGAATTTCCCCGTAGGCAGTCATCCTGTGGGGGAGGAGGAGGAGCGATGCACCTGCTTGAGAATGGAGCTGCACCCAGACTGTGGCCTGGAGGATCCAGGCCGTCTGTGGGAGACCTACAGGCCAAAGGATGGGAGGAGGGCAAGAAGTGTGTCACGTTGGTGACTGGTGACTAGTGTCCCAAAGGGAGGCAGTGACAGGTACAGACTGATTCTGCAAAGGGCATTACTCCTGGAAGTAATGAGTGCCCTGTCATGGGGAGGGGGTACAGGCAGCAGCAGGAAGACCATCTCTGGTGACTCCATGCTGAGAGGAGGAAGGGACCTTGACTGGACGGTGACGCACATGGGACACCAGGGCTGTGTGTCCCATGGATGAGTCACGGGTGGCTTTCTTTTTCTTTCTTTTTTTTTTAAGATTTATTTATTTGAAAGAGTTACACACAGAGAGAAGGCGAGGCAGAGAGAGAAAGAGAGAGAGAGAGAGAGAGAGAGAGAGAGAGAGAGAGGTCTTCCATCCACTGGTTCACTCCCCAATTAGCTGCAACAGCCGGAGCTGTGCTGATCTGAAAGCCAGGAGCCAGGAGCTTCTTCCAGGTCTCCCACGTGGGTGCAGGAGCCCAAGGACTTGGGCCATCTTCTCCTGCTTTCCCAGGCCATAGCAGAGAGCTGGATCGGAAGAGAAACAGCCAGGAGTCAAACCAGCGTCCATATGGGATGCCGGCCCTGCAGGCGGAAGCTTAGCCCGTTATGCCACAGCGCCGGCCATGAGATTACATTTTTTTTACAGGCAGAATGGACAGGGAGAGAGAGAGAGACAGAGAGAAAGGTCTTCCTTTGCTGTTGGTTCACCCTCCAATGGCCGCCGTGGCCAGCTCGCTGCAGCCGGCGCACCACGCTGATCCGATGGCAGGAGCCAGGTGCTTCTCCTGGTCTCCCATGGGGTGCAGGGCCCAAGCACTTGGGCCATCCTCCACTGCACTCCCTGGCCACAGCAGAGAGCTGGCCTGGAAGAGGGACAACTAGGACAGAATCCGGTGCCCCGACCAGGACTAGAACCCGGTGTGCCGGCGCCGCAAGGCGGAGGATTAGCCTATTGAGACACAGCACTGGCCGAGATTGCATTTTTAAAACCTACAGTGACCGGGACCCTGGCCACAGCAGCCTCCACAAACAGCCCTTTCTCCCACCGCAGAAGGCAAACAGCTAACAAAAACTGAGAGGAACAAACGTACAGGAGAGCGAGCGAGTCCCAGCTGCCTCCTCGTTTGTGCCAAACCCGCCTCCATCAAGCTGGCCCTGGCTGGCTGGGCTGTCTCCTCGTCTGGGCTGTCCTCAGGTTCTGGGAGGCCGGGGTGTGGAGGGGCGGGCGGAGACCGGCTTTCCACAGCAGCTTCAGCAGGGACCTGCACAGAGCACCCTGGAAAATGGCTCTTTAACAAACACCCATAAAGCTTGTTTGTTTAACGGCAGCACTGATGCAGAACGAGGCAAGGAGCCAAGAGCTACACCTGTGATGTCTCGAATGCTCACCGGGCACGTGTGCGCACGGGGCGGGGCGGGGGGGCTGAGGGGTTCTATTATTATCCTCATTGTACTGCTGTACTGGTAACTTCCCCAGGTCGAAGGCCCCCTGGAGCGGGGACCTTGTGTCTTTCACCAGAGCATCCCCATTGCCAATGCACTGTAGGACTGCGGATGTTCCTTTGCGATGGACAAATGAGAACCTGAGGGTTTGGCCACTGCCTGGGACACCAGTGTACACAGTGAGCACCGGTTCGAGTCCCGGTGCTCCACTTCTGATCCAGCTCTCTGCTGTGGCCTGGGAATGCAGCAGAAGATGGCCCAAGTGCTTGGGCCCCTGCACCCGCATGGGAAGACCCAGAAGAAGCTCCTGGCTCCTGGCTTCAGCCTGGCTCAGCCCTAGCCATTGCAGGCATTTGAGGAGTGAACCAGCAGATGGAAGACCTCTCTCTCTCTCTCTCTCTCGCTCTCGCTCTCGCTCTCTCTCTATCTCCTCTCTACTTCTGCCTTTCAAATAAATAAATCTTAAAAAAAAAAACTATGAAAGTCAGAAATGAACAAGACAAGTTTATTTTGGTGCAAAACATATTTTTTGAGATCCAAATGCATATCATGGAAAAATTATGCATGGATTTCAAAAAAAAAAGGGTTTTTTTTTTTTGCACCAAAATCAACTGCTCTTTTAAGCGCGTTTTCCCATGAACCCTTTGAAGTCTCCCAGTGCCACCAAACACACACAGACTCTTCCTGCTCACTTCCCTGGGCCAGGCCTTACAACCAAAAACAAGATGTTCTCAGTGTTCCTGGCCGTCATCAACCCTAACGCATCAGGCGATGTCCTGCAGAGGCCCGAGCTCCAGCGCTGGCCGGGCCTGGCATTGCCCAGCCACTTGTGCATGTCTAATTGCACTTTCTGTGCTGTTCAGAGGCTCGTTGGGCCCCTGGCCAGGGACTTGTTTGTGATTTCAGGGCTGAGTGAGGAGAGCACCAGGTGGAGCCTCCCGTTCCCCCCGGGGCCTCCTACTGAGCAGCGAGTCAGGTGTCCAGCTCAGCACCACTTCTCCCTCTCCCTGTTTTGCCGTCTGTCTGTTCCCCCAACCCCAGCCACTGTTTGTTTTGCTCCTGCAGACAAGGCATAAGAGGATCTGTGACTCCCCGTCAGGGCAGGGGAGCCGATTTTCTCCAGTGCTTCCGGGAGCGGAGCAAGCCTGGCCGGTCCCTGCTGCAGAGGGATGGAGCTGAGCCTGAGCAAAGAATCCTTTGGCTCTCATCACTGGGTCCAGGATTGGCAGCCAACAAGCCAGAAGCCCTGTGTCAGGCACCTGCCACGTGGCAGTGGTGCACTGTGGTGGGTGGGCTCACCATGGTCCCTCGGGAGACACCCTAGTACTTTACCTGCAATTAGCGTGTCCCGCCAGCAGGTGGACTCATTGTAGCCCCACAGAGGTCAGAATGGCATTACCCGAGTACTGTACGGCAATTAGTACATTCTGCCAGCAGGGGGTGGGGGCCACAGAGCCTTGGACAAGACCAAAACAGCACTATTTGAAAGAGAGTTACATGAGGCCAGTGCTGTGGTGTAGCAGGTTAAGCCGCCGCCTGCAGTGTAGGCATCCCATATGAGTGCCAGTTCGAGTTCCGGCTGCTCCACTTCCGATCCAGCTCTCTGCTGTGGCCTGGGAAAGCAGTAGAAGATGGTCCAAGTCCTTGGGACCCTGCACCTGTGTGGGAGACCCAGAAGAAGCTCCTGGCTCCTGATTTCGGATCAGTACAGCTCCAGCCATTGCGGCCAACTGGGGAGTGAGCCAGAGCATAGAAGACCTTTCTCTCTCTCTCTCTCTGTGTAACTCTGAATTTCAAGTAAATAAATAGATCTTTTTAAAAAAGAGAGAGAGTTACAGAGAGAGATCTTCCATCTGCTGGTTCACTCCCCAAATGGCTACAACACGTGGACCATCTTCTGCTGCTTTCCCAGGTGCATTAGCAGGGAGCTGGATCGGAAGTGGAGCAGCCAGGACTCGAACCAGTGCTAATAGGGGATGCCGGCAGTGTTGGAGGCAGTGGCTCAGCCCACTGCGCCACATCAGCAGCCCCCATCTTAACCCTTTTTTTTTTTTTTTGACAGAGTTTAGACAGTGAGAGAGACAGAGAGAAAGATCTTCCTTTTTCCGTTGGTTCACCCCCCAAGTGGCCGTAGCGCGTTGTGGCCGGTGCGCTGCGCTGATCCGAAGCCAGGAGCCAGGTGCCTCTCCTGGTCTCCCATGGGGTGCAGGGCCCAAGCACTTGGGCCATCCTCCACTGCACTCCCTGGCCACAGCAGAGAGCTGGCCTGGAAGAGGAGCAACCGGGACAGAATCCGGTGCCTCAACCGGGACTAGAACCTGGGGTGCCAGCACCGCAGGCGGAGGATTAGCCTAGTGAGCTGCGGCCCTGGCCCCATCTTAACCCTTTTTAAGTGCACAGTTCCGTGTGGCACGAAGTACATTCGCCGTCACCACTGCCCCACCTCTCTTGGAAGGAAACACACTGTCTTCGTGCTTTTGTGTCTGGCTTAGTTCATTTATGATGTCTTGGAGGCATGTGTCAGAATGGCCTCCCTTTTCGGGATTAAATAACATTTCCCTGCATAGGTAGACCATAGTTTGTGTATCTGTTCATTCATCTGTGGGTGGCCACTGGCTTGTTTTCATCTCTTGGCTGCGTTGTATCATGCTAATATACAATATCTGTTCTTGTTCCTGCTTTCGCTTCTTCTGGTACAAGCCCGCAAGTGGAATTGCTAAGTCTCACCGTAATTCCTAACTCTGGAAACTGCTATGCTGTCCTCAATTCAATTTGTTTAAAAAAAAAAAAAAAAAAAGCCAAGGCCTGTGCTGTGGTGTAGAAGGTTAAGCTTCTGCCTGTGGCACCAGCATCCCATATGGGCGCTGGTTCTTGCCCGGCTGCTCCTTTTCTGATCCAGCTCTCTGCTAATGACCTGGGAAAGCAGTAGAAGATGGCCCAAGTGCTTGGACCCCTGCACCTGCGTGGGAGACCCGGAAGAAGCTCCTGGCTTCAGATCGGCTCAGCTCTGGCTGTTGCAGCCATTTGGGAAGTGAACCAGAGAATGGAAGACCTCTCTCCGTGCCTCTCCCTCTCTGTGTCTGTAACTCTGCCTCTCCAATAAATAAATAAATCTTTTAAAATTTTGTTCTATTCCTGGTTCAATGTAATACCAATCCAACAAACCTGGATTGAGCCTCTGTTACGTCTTCAGACGAGATACAATAGAGACAGAAAATTCTAGACGTGTGCAAAAATGAGGACATGCAAACCAGCCACCGTCTGTACTGTAATGGAGTAAGAGCAGGACCACGCCAGCCCGGGTTTTGCAGAGAACCTCACACAAGCTGAAACTCCCAAAAGCCACAAGTGAGTAGAGAGTGCAGAAGGATCTCCTTTCTGTAATGGGAGGTGTGTGTGTGTGTGTGTGTGTGTGTGTGAATCCTCTCCTGGGGACCCTGCCTGAAGCCCTCTGGCTGATCCTGATCCTTGGGGGTCTTCCCCAGTCATCTGCCCATGGGTAGTGTGGCGCCAGGACCCTGCGCTGGGCAGGTGGGGGCAGCCTCCAATGACCACACGGCAGGGAGCCAGCCAGATCTAGCCACGCTGGCAGGCAGGTAGCCCTGGGGCTCCTCAAGGGCAGGTATGGAGTTGGAAGGTGGCAGATAAGCTGCCTGGGACTGGGCTGCCTACATCCCAGAGAAGCCACCTGCTGCCCCCAGCCAAGGCACCCCATCACCACTGGCACGAGCCAGGCAGGAACCAGGGCTCAGGTGTCCCCTGTCCCTCTGAGACTCACAGGGGACGCAGTCACCCCAGCTGTCAAGCGACACTGGAAGTGAGAAGATGACTGACCGCCTGCCTAAGACCCCAGACCCGGGCAAGTTCGTCTGCCCCACCCTGCACCCCCGCCCCTCCAGGGCTGCTGGGGACAAGAACAGCCACTCCTCAGAGTGTCTTCCACGCTCATTGTATTTTGTTCTATCTGATTAACCCTGAATGCTGGCCACCCGTGACTTGGCCGGCCGCACAAGCCACGCAGCCTCGCGCCAAGACATGAGTTCCATTTCCTGATTCTTATGAATGAAGCCAGGGATGGGGTGGGGCAGGGCGGGGAAATAACCCAGCCCAGGCAGTGTGGGCCATCTCTCCGTGCCCTCTGCCCACATCTCTGCCCCATGGGGACATGCACAGCGGGTGTGGTGTGGCTGGGAGTCCTTATCGGTCAAGGTGGGCACCTCCACCGCTGTGTGGGTGGAGGGGCAGCCTGGGGCCGGGGGGTCTGGGATGGGGAAGGGCTCTGTCTGTGTGTGGGGGTGGTGGGGGCGGTATTGTACCCTCACTGTCACCAAAAGACACCCTGGTGGCAGTGTCACTCACAGAGCTCAGAGGAACCCCAGATGGCGGCTTTGAACTTGGCCTTTCGCTGTGAGCAGGTGCCGTGGAGGTGCAGGGGTGCGTGGGAACGCAGCCCATCCCAGCAGCCCCCGGCCTTGTGCAGAGCTGAAGCTACAGGAAGAACTGGGAAAGCAGTCTGCTTCCGGGCCAGTCCTCCCTTCCCACGGATAGAACCCTGGCCTTTTTTTTTTTTTTTTTTTTTAAGATTTATTTATTCATTTGAAAGGCAGAGTTACAGAGGGGGGTGGGGGAAGAAAGAGAGAGAGAGAGATCTTCCACTTAGGTTCACTCTCTAAATAGCCTTGACAGCCAGGGCTGGGCCAGGCTGAAGCCAGGAGCTTCTTCTGGGTCTCCCACGGGGGTGCAGGGGCCCAGGCACTTGGGTCATTCTCTGCTGCTTTCCCAGGAGCATAGCAGGGCGCAGGATGGGAAGTGGAGCAGGCGGGACTCGAACTGGCACCCATATGGGATGCTGGCACTGCAGACGGCATCTTTAGCTGCTCCACCGCAGCGCCAGCCCCACTGGCTTCTGTTAAGTAAGTTTTGGACACTGTGTGCTTTTGTTACCTGTTTTTGCACAGCGCTTCTGGAAGCCACAGTTACACCTAAAGGAATCACCAGTCCTTTCTTTGCTTTGTCGAGGGTCCTGTCCCTGTGGAGGGCTCCTGGGGGTGCCCTGTGCCCCCCAGGCCCCAGCACATGCTCGGTGAGTGTGGCTCGGAATCTCCCCGCCCCCTTGCGCATTGCTACCAGAAGCCGGCACCTTTTCCCCACTTTCTCTTTTGCCCTCCGCCCTGCCAACAGGAAGACCCAGAGGTCCGGCCCCATCCAGAGCTACAGTTGTGTCTCTTCTTGTTCTAAGACCACGACGTCATGCTTGGTGCCTGGCACTCGGTCCTGGCCCACCTGCAGGCACCTGAGCTCTGACTGCCCCCAGCAGGTGCTCCGGCGTTGCTAGCCCCAGGTCTCAGCAGAGCAGCAGCCCAGCCGGGCCGTGCAGACCTGGGGAAGGCACCCGTGTGAAGCCGGATTCAGGCCAGAGCCCTGGTGGTGGTGGTGCGGAGGGGTGGGGCTTGCAGAGAGCTCAGCCGACTTCGGTGACCACCCGTGCGACAAGCCCTGCACCACGGGCGGGCCTCGGCCAGCTCCCTGCCCAGAGCCCCTTCCACACCTCCCTCTTGGGATCCTCCCACGGCCCGTGCCGATTCCCAGGCCCACCCCCAGCGCACTAGGCTCAGGCCAGTGCGTCAGCCGCCTCCACGCTCTGAGGGCAAAGCCGGACTCTCTCCTGCTGCCCGGCGACGCAGGGGCCTGCCCCTGCGCTCCCCTAAAGGTGGCAAGAGCAGAGGCCCAGAAGCTTCCAGAAAGTGGTGACCCCCAGGGAGCGAGGGCTGCGGCTCGCTTCATGCTTGTGGGCCTTGGGGTCACTTCCTGGGGGACCCCGCGGTGCTCTCTGCTGACGCAGGCCTCGGACAAGCCAGGAGCTTCCTGTGAGACAGCGCCCAGCATTGCCGTCATCTGGCCTCCCACGCAGGCCCAGGCTCCGAGCTCCTCTCACCTCCTCCCGGCTCTCCCTCCCACTTGCCTGGACGTCACGGGCCCCGATGCTCCTCCCATGTCCCCGTGGGCTGCACACGCAGCAGCCGCGGGGGTCATCGGATGGCGTCTGTCCTTGGCTTAGAGCCCATCAGCTATTTCCCTATGTCCTGTGGAGCAGAGCGCAAGTCCTCCTGGGCCCCCAAAGGCCCCACCCTGGCCGCTTGCAGTGGCTCCTCCCACTATCCCACTAACTCCCCCCCCCCCACTGTTCCCAGGGCCTTTGCACTTGCTGCCTCCTGTGGCTCCGCCCTCTCCAGCTCTTTGCTGAGATGGCACCTCCCCTGTGAACTTCTCCCTAACCACCTGTTGACAGTTCAGCCTCTGTCACCCCTCACTCGCTGCCCTCTCCCCGCCCCTGGCCCAGCTTGGCTCTTCTCTCTCACCACCACCCCCTGCCGCAGTAGCTGTCTGACCCCTCCCACCGGGACAGCAGCTGTCCACTGGGGTGTCCCTGGCCCCTGCAATGCCGTTGGCAGACAGCAGGTGCTCAATGAGGACTTCTAGCTGGGCGTCCCTGTCTGCACCCAGGTGGCCTTGGGTCTGCAGGGCTAGATGAGGGCAGCACTGTGTCGGGCATTTCTGGACCAGAGTCAGGCGGGGGGAGCTCCTTACTCCTAAAGCGTCTCCGTGTTTACTTGTCACAAGGCTTCCACGTCCACGTGAGCACCCATCCTTGGGGCTTAACTCATTCTTTTTTAAGTTAATTAATTAATCCAAGAGGCAGAGTTACAGACAGAGAGAGAGAGAGAGAGAGAGAGAGAGATATCTTCCATCCATCAGATGGTTCACTCCCCAGATGGCTGCAATGGCTGAGGTTGGGCTGATCCAAAGCCAGGAGCCAGGAGCCAGGCCGGTTCGAGTCCCGGCTGCTCCATTTCCTATCCAGCTCTCTGCTATGGCCTGGGAAAGCAGTAGAAGCTGGCCCAAGTCCTTGGGCCCCTGAACCTGCGTGGGAGACCTGGAAGAAGCTCCTGGCTCCTGGCTTCAGATCAGCTCAGCTCTGGCCATTGCGGTCACTTGGGGAGTGAACCAGTGGGTGGAAGACCTCTCTCTCTGGCGCGCTCTCTCTCTCTCTCTCTCTCTCTCTCTGGCTCTACCTTTTTCTGTAATTCTGTCTTGCAAATAAATAAAATAAACCTTGAAAAAATATATATATATAATCAGAGAGATAGAGACATAGACCTTCCACTCCCTACTCTATTCCCCCAAAGCCTCCAACAATCGGATCTAAGGCCGGGCCAAAGCCAGAACCTAGGACCTCCGTCTGGGTCTCCCACGTGGGTGGCAGGTACCCAAGTACTTGAGCCATCTTCTGCTGCCTCCCAGTTGTGCAGTTAGTAAGAAGACGGAGCAGGAGCGGAGCCAGGCGCTCTGCTGTGGGATGGGGTGTCCCAGGTGGGGTCTTAACCCCTAACTCATACACCTGCCCCTCGTTTCCTCTTTACAACACCCGTACGTGGTAAAAATCCATGTGCCACAGAATCCATCCCTTTAAGCCTACAGTGCCATGATCGGTGGGGCACACTCACAGCCATGCCACCAGCGAAGCGATGTCCAACACCTCCCAAGAGAAATCCTACACCCATTGGCTGTCACCACCGAGTCCCGTTCATCTCCAGCTCCCCACCCGAAGCGTGGACATCGCAGTGTTTTGGATTTGGAATCTTCTCAGAATTTGCAATATCTAAATAGACCATCTGGGGGTGGGACTCGGGTCTAGATGCAACATTCATTGAGGTTCCCCGTTAATGGGTATTTCCAGAAGTCCTTAGGACATGGATTTAAAAGACAAATTTATTTGGGTGCAAAAAAAATTGAAAGCTATGTATCATTTTATCATATTCCTATGACTTGATGTAGGTATGAGTGCTTACTTTGCCCCCCAAAAAGGCATCTTTAAAAAAAGATTTTATTTATTTGAGAGGCAGAGTTACAGAGAGAGAGAGAGAGGTCTTCCATCTGCTGGTTCACTCCCCAATTGGCCACAATGGCTGGGGCTGCACTGATCTGAGGCCAGGAGCCAGGAGCCGAACTGAAGCCAGGAGCTTCTTCCGGGTCTCCCACACGGGTGCAGGGACCCAAGGACCTGGGCCATCTTCTCCTGCTTTCCCAGGCCACAGCAGAGAGCTGGATTGGAAGTGGAGCAGCCGGGTCTTTAACCGGTGCCCATATGTGATGCCGGCACTGCAGGCACCTACTATGCCACAGAGCTGGCTCCAACCGCACTTTCTGAAGTACCCTTACACACCTTACACACAGAACCCAAGGGACACTTTCTGCAGTCTCTCTACCGCAAGCACCTTCACTGTGCCTGCGTTTTGATCTCATCACGGAGCTCAGGCAAGGATTCTCCCCTTGGGGCGTCCCAGGAACCTTGCAGATCCTGGCGCTTTGGGGACTTAGGATTTGGGGACCACATATGCTCCACCTGCTACACACTTTGTCCATCCACTCAAGTGATGACCTCTCTTGATGGGTGGCTGTGGGCTGGAGCGGAGTCACGGCCACCCCTGAGGAGGGGACACCCGCTCCAGTCCTTTCTGCCGGCTCCTTCTCCGAGACCGAGTGTCCCTGGGCATTGATCATTGTCCCCGGAGCCCTGTGTGTCCCTCTTTGTGGAGCTCTGTTCCCGGAACAAACCTCAGTAGGGTGAGGAGCAGCAGAGAGAGCAGGTGCCCAGAGGGGCTGGGTGCCCACGTGAGACAGGACGGGTTCCGGAGTTGCCCCCTGGGAGGGGGGGAGGGGAGCATGATCCAGCTTTATTTTTGAGTCTTGAGTTTCTAGAATCTGGCAATGGTTCATCCCATAAAACAGGAACCACGCAGGGGAGGCTGGCTTTGAGGCCCAGAGCCATGACCTCCTGCAATTCTGATTCTGCTCTGGGTGGCCAGGAGCAGCGTTGGCAGCGTGAGCCGTGCGTGCTGGGTGAGGACAGGACTGGACGCCAGGGCTTCTGTGTTGTAAATGACGAATTCCATTGTCCGTGTTTAGGGTGCTGGTTCGAGACCCGGCTGCTCCACTTCCGATCCAGCTCTCTGCTATGGCCTGGGAAAGCAGTGGAAGATGGCCCAAGTCCTTGGGCCCCTGCACCCATGTGGGGGACCTGGAAGAAGCTCCTGGCTCCTGGCTTTGTTCTAACCCAGCCCTGGTCACTCGGCCACCTAGGGCGTGAACCAGCAGATGGAAGACCGATCTCTCTCTTTCTCTCTCTCTCTGTAACTCCGCCCTTCAAATAAATGAATCTTAACAACAACAACAACTGGGCAGCCTCCTGGGCTCAGGGACGCTGTCCTGGGGCGGAATCATCTTTCACCGCCACAAGGGGGCGCTGTCTCCGATGTTCCCTAATTTCTGGTTTTCCGCGGCAGGTAAACGTGGAGCCCCCAGTCAGAGCCGACAGTAGCCAATCCCTCATCTCAAATGCTGTCGGTTTGCTTGCGTCAGGCCCGAGCCCATCAGCCTCAAGTTACTGAGCGAGTCGTGCTGCCGGGAGGGTCCCCAGACCCGCCCACGGATGTGCGCGCTGAACCGGGACCCCTGAGACCCAGGAGTCTTGGAAAGGAGCAGGCCTGGGCCGATCAGCCACTGGGAAGACTGGATACAGCGCCGTGAGCGGGAAGGGAGGAGATGCAGGCGTTGTGGCTCAAGTGGACTGCGAGACCCCCGGGCGGGGGGGGAGTAACAGGGACAGCCTCATTTCACGGGATGGAGTTGGGGTGGGGCCATCCCACGGGGAGGGACTTGTCCTTGTTCCGAAAGCACTGGGTGTTAACAGTGCACAGAGATCCTAGGACCTGGCCGTCCACGGTGATGGACTTTTTGGTTTTTGGCCTTTTTTTTTAAGGATGTATTATTATTATTCTCTGCTTGGCAGGGCCCCGGGGCCGTTGGCTCATACTGATAACCTTGATGGTAATCCATTCCCATCTTGTTGTCAGGGGCCTGGCATGAGCCCAGGAGCCAAGGTCGAGCCTGCTCCATGAGCTGGCAAAGTCCAGAGGCGACCTGACAGCGTCTGGCTTTGCTCACTCGCCTTCATGGTGTAGGTGTGTGCGCCTGTGCAGGCATCGGGGGAACCAGGCAGCGCTGTCTCGTCAGGTGCAGGGTCTCAGGTCCCCGTAACCAGCAACTCCAGGCTCAGATGTCCACAGCTTCCTGGGAGAAGAATGCTAACACCAAAAACCACCCGAAATGCCCACCAGCAGGGGCAGGGGGGTCGGGGTGTGTCCTGCACAGCACAGCACGGAGATGAGCCTGGGTCCTTCTCTCCCCGCCCCCACCACCCCCGGGGAGCCTGAGCTGACTCCTGCAGGGCCCTGGAGGAGGGGAGGGGCGACCTTATTCTCTGAGCGACCCCTAGCCCTGGGACAGGATAAACGCCTGTGTCAGGGAGCCCACCTGCCACGTGTGTATTAGAACCCTTTCTCCTGCCTTGTGTGGCCGCCCACGACCATGCTCCTGGCCACAAACTCCCCCTCCCACCCCAGGGAATTCCATTTTACAGCAACCTGGGTCACATTATGTCACACTTGGGCTCCTGAGCCCCACCCTAACAGAGGTCCACTCCCCCCACCTCCACCGCCAGGGGGCAGCCTAAAACCCGACTGAATGGGGAGGGGAGCCTGGGCCCCCTGGCCTGGAGGCGGGATTTATACCCCAGAGCGTGATCAGGGGCCACCCAGGGCCTCTCCCACCGCCTGTGCGCCCTGACTCTCCATCTCTGGGGGTGTCTGACCCGAGACAGGCCGGATGGTGTGGAAAGTGGACAGAGACCAAGCCATAGCTACGGCGATGGCAAGAGGAGCCGTGGGAAACGCGAGACTCCATGACCTCGGACAAATGGCCAAACCTCATGCGATTTTGGCCTCCTGGCTTTTTGTTTTGCTTTGCTTGAAAGATTTGATTATTTATTTATTTTAGAGGTGGAGTTACTGAGAGAGACAGAGAGACAGAGGTCTTCCATCTGCTGGTTCACTCCCCAAATAGCTGTAATGACTGGGGATCGAGCCAAGCCAAAGCCAGGAGCCAGGAGTTTCTCCCGGGTCTCCCACATGGGTGCAGGGACCCAAACATTTGGGCCATCTTCCACTGCTTTCCCAGGCGCATTAGCAGGGAGCTGGATTGGAAATGGAGCAGCCAGGACTTGAACCGGTGTCCATATGGGATGCCAAAGCTGCAGGCAGAGGCTTAACTCTCTAGGCCTCAGCGCTGGCCCCAATATAAATAATTGTTTTAAATGTAGGACATTGCAGAATTTTTTTCTTTTATCAGAACAAATGAACAAGCCAATAGAGGTTTGATCGGTCAAGCTTCAGGTCCAACACCCGGTCCTCGACTGCCCTGGCTTTGAGACCATGAAGGAGGGTAGCGGGGGTTAAGGGGGGCACCAGGGTTCCTTCTGTCGCCATCTGGCCGGGAGCCTCTGCGAGCTGAGACCCGGCTCTGGCCACCTCCTCACTAGGGACCTGCAGGTGGACCCATGAGCGGCTGGGGTGGCTTTCAATCTTGTTACAATATCTGAAAGCATCCCTCCCCCACCCCGCCCTGCCCCAAGCTGTTAGCAGCAAGTCCAGATAAATGATAGGGCTGCATTTCATCTCATCAAACCCACTAGGTGTCCGTCCTTCTGTGCTGAGCCTCCCAATAACGCATACACCTCAGTGTACGTGCGAGGAAAATGCCAGGCAGATCCAGCCTGAGCCACGTGGCACAGAACAGCTGCCCAGCCCCGTGCAAGGTCACAACACAAGGAAAGGCGGAGGAAGGGGGGGGGGGTGACGTCACGTCTGGAATCAGAACAGACGGTCACTGGGGACCAGTAGCTTGGCCATGTCTGTGGGTCCCCTGGGGGGCCCTCGACCAGCTCCTGTAAATAAAGCTTTATTGGGGTACAGCCAGACGTGTGTAAGTGAAAGGGTGTGTGCCATGGTGGCAGGCAGCGTTGATTGCCACAAAGACCACTTAGCTCGCGATGTTGACTGGGTATTTGACCCTTGACAATAGCTGGCTGGCTCCTGGCTTGCTGGAGCCCTGGGGAGATCTGAGTCAATCCACAGTTCAGCTATGGTCTTTTTTTGTTTTTTCCTTAAGATCTATTTATTTGAAAGAGTTAGAGAGACAGAGGGGGAGAGAGAGAGAGAGAGAGATCTTCCATCTGTTGGTTCACTCCCCAAGTGGCCACAATGGTCCAGGCCAAAGCCAGGAGCTTCTTCCGGGTCTCCCGTGTGGGTGCAGGGGCCCAAGCACTTGGGCCATCTTCTGCTGCTTTCCCAAGTACATTAGCAGGGAGCGGGATCGGAAGTGGAGCAGCCGGGACTTGAACTGGCGCCCGTATAGGATGCCGGCATTGCAGGCTGCGGTTCCACGTGCTACGCCATGATGCCAGCCCCAGCTGATGGCCTTTTAACAAGGCTACCCTGCCCCTTCTGAGAACAGTACCGTGGTCTCGTCAGAAGTCAACACAGAGCCAAGTCGGGGACAGGCACACAGAAACTCCCTGTCCTGTCTCCGCGACCCTCTAGAAATCCCAAGATCATTTCAAAACCTTAACATTTTCGACACCCAGGATGTTTGGGCGGGAGAGGAGGCCAGGCTCGGGGGAGTGTGGCCAGAAGGGCACTGGGGTTGCAAGAAACAAACCCGACGCGGACGGCTGAGCGGCAGTGGAATCACTCTTCACCAGGATTTCAGAGTCTCTGGCGACCTGCGTCTGTCTGTCTGTCTCTCTCTCTCTCTCTCTCTCTCGGCATCTCTGACATCTCTCTCTCTCCTTTCACGGGTCAGTTTTTGTTGCTATGGTAACAACCAGTGCGGGTGTAGCTATGACAAACAGCACAGAATACATAGCTTTGACAGCCCAGGGGTCCCGAACGCACCTGTGCCTTCTGGCAGCTCAGGGAGAAGCCGTTCCCTCGCCCTTCTCTCTGCCCAGAAGCCTTGCCTCCTGGCCCCCTCCTCCATCTGGAAAGCCAGTAGCCTAGGGTCTCCTCTCTCCATCCCCCAACCCCCGGGACCCCCTGCCCAGCCTCTACACCCACCCTCACAGCTCCTCTCTAGGGATCCTGGTGCCTGTTCTGGGGCCTCTGGGATAACCCAGGAGCATTCCCACCTGACGCTCCTTCAGCTAAGCACACCTGCAAAGTCCCCCTGGCCGGGAGGGCATGAGTGGGAGTGTGGGGACAGCAGAGGCCGTGGAAGCGGAGGTGCACCTTACGGTCCAGATGCCTCTAGGAACTGGGAGGGGCGCGTGCAAATTCAGGGCCAGCAGATCTCGATCTGGGAGGGAGGAGGCAGGGCCACACGGGACCATGGAGCGGCAGACCTGGGTTCGAGCCCAGATCTACAGTGCCCACGTCCTTGACCTCTCTGGGCCTCCCTACAGATTAGCCAACAGCTTCTTTAGCTCCAACAGCTCCCAGCCTCAGAGACCCTGACAAGCACACTGCGGGGTGGGGCTGGCCACTTACAGGGAAGGAACACTCTGCCCGTCCTCTGTGCCTGGGGCTGGCAGATAGGACCAGCAGGGGGGGGAGGGCGGGAAGCTGCCGATGTGCCCATTTCACAGGTGGGAAAACCGAGATTGCCCAAAGTGACGCAGGAAGCGGCGGCAGAGGTCAGCGTGTCCAGATGAAGTAATCGCTTCGGCTTTGCTCTTGAGCCCACAAGCTTCCCGATTCCCCCGACAGACAGGAGCCGTGGCCAACAAGGGCGCCTTCCCCGAGCGTCCATGGGGACCTGGGGGTTGGGGGAGGGCAGCAGGCAGGCCAGGGCCAGGGGCCAGGGGACAGATCTGCCCTGTAACCAGGCTCTTTCAGGAAAGATTCTTGTGCCAGGGCCACCGGGGCAGTGGACGCGGCTCTGTTTGTTTATTTGGCTTTTTCTCTCTTCCGCCCCGAGATGTCTTTGGCAGCAGCCCAGGAGTCGCGCCATCCTCCCTCGGGCCTCCAGGGCCGCCAGAGGTCACGGGACACATGCAGGGCTGGGGCTAGCTTGCAGCAGACCTCCCTGTGACACCAGCGGGAGCTGCATCACAGGGACCCAGGGGAGACCCAGCTCTGCAGCCTGCGATCTGCCTCCTCCCTGTTCACGCGGAGGCTCCCAGGAGATCCTGCTGGAAGACACACAGGGCCATGCACTGGCGGGCATGTGTGCTGGGGACAGCCTGGATGACCACGGGGTGACGTGGTGCTGTGAGTCCAGGCCCAGCTTGGACGCCCAGACCTCACGCAGCTCACTTGGGAACGGAAGCTGAAGACGACTTAGAGGTGCCAACTTTGATGCCGGGGTCACTTCTCCAACATGGTGTACCCGGTGATGGCCGACATGGCCCTGCCCAGGTCCCCGCTGTGGTTAAGCAACTGGCCCCTCCTCCCTACTGGGCACTGCCAGCCACCATGATCCAGGAACCAGGCCCCCAAGGAGGGCTCTGGGTGGCCTTCAAGGACACCAAGACCCAGAACTGCACGTCCCACCCCCTCGCCCTGCCTCTGGGGTCCTTGGCATTCTCTTCCCCGAGCGGAACAGGTGTCCAAGGCGCGGCCTCATCTTCCCTCCTGTCCCCTCCTCTTCCCCCTCCGTGCCCCGCCCGGTCCCAGCCCCGAAGTTGCATTTGGAACTGACAATGTTAATTGAACGGCAGCGGCTGCCTGCCAAATTACCCACGGAGCGCGGAGCTCGGCTCGCCGCGTCTGCTGCTGGCTGCTGAGGGCTCCCGGTGGGTTTGGAGCTGGGGCTGGATGCAGGCAGGTGCACTGGTCTTGTTTTCCAAGCCTGGCTTCGTTGCTATTCTGGGCACCAGCCAACAGGCTGCTTCCTGAGAACAGTCCCTAGGTCCAGGTTCCTCCGTGCTTGCTGGCTTCCCCCTCCTGCATGTGGGGAGGGGGCTGGCTCCACTTCACCCCGGAGAAGGGGGAAGTGGCAGGGCCTGTGCACAGCTGGTGTTTAACCCCGAGTTTGGCTGGGATGGCGGACTGCTGTCCACGCTGCCTTCTTGCTGTTTAATCTGAAAAGCCTGCTGAGCCGGAGCGCACAGTCCTGCTGCTCCTACTTGGGACCCCCAGCCTGAGCCCTACAGCACCCCCTGCAGGACCCCATCCCACCCAGGTCTTGGACAAGGTCTCATGGATCCCCTCCCTCCCCTGCCTTCCCCTGCTCCTGGGAGCGATGTCCTCAAGACTGTCAGGTGTTGCAGGGCGGTAGCAGGCGACACCTCTTGCACCTACTCAGCGGTCGGTGGATACCTGGGCGGCTCTGCCTTTGCTTGGTGCAGCCGTGGCTGCTGCAGAGGTCCGGGTGCAGGGTTCGGTCTGAGTGTGTCTTCAGTGCTCCCTCAGAGCCGGATTTCCGGATCCGGGTGTTGAACCTGGTTTTGCTTTTGGGAGACCTCGTGAGCTCAGATCTGTTCCATGCAGGTGTGTGTGTCCCCCGGGGCCACATCCGTTCCCCCAAAGTGTAGTGACCCCAAGATCTTGGCTCCCTTGCAAGAGAAAACAATATGCGGACCGCAGACGCGGTGGCGGGGGCTTGGGCACCGCACAAGGGGCAGCCAAGTACGGCTTCTTAGGGGACTGGGGTGGCGTGGCTGTTGCCCTTAGCAACCGGCCAGGTGTTCTACGCATGCGCCGTTGGAATTTTTGCACACGACACGCTTAAAATGGCCGCCACCCCAAGAAGGTCACGTGTCAGTGGCATTAGGTTATCTCGGGCGTGCCTGCAGGTTGGGTCTTTGGCAGTTTGGGTCCGGATGTTTCTTAGTTCTGATTGGTTTGGAGCCGGAGCGGGAGACAGGCAGGTGGGGAGTCCTGCCTCTGTCCTGGCCCACTGGGGTGCTGGCCCATGGCCCGACCAGGCACTTGAGAACCCACCTGCCTGCACATCTGTTCTCTGAGCCTGTCTCAGATGGCTTCCCAGCCGCTCCCAGTCCACAGGTTCCACAGGAGTTGACCTGGGCTCCTGTGTCTGCTCGAGCCTTGCCATCCACACTGCCCCTACCCCTGCCCCAGCCCTAGCTCCTCCCGGGGTGCAGCAGGCCAGGGTGAGCCCCTGCAGCCCCGGCTCAGAACCCATGCGGGCTGAGGCATGAGTCTCGTGTGTGCACAGGTGCGCGCTTGGGTGGGTGTGCGGAGCACGCAGTCGCACCAGGCCCTAAGCTTTCCTTGACCCAAACCCAGTGTGGGGAAGGGCAGGTGGACCCCCGGAGCACAGCCCCACCCCCAAGGCAGGTAGGGGAGAGGGCAGCGGGCTGGTGTGCCTGCGGGTCCCACACCCTGCAAAGCCGGGGTCCCCCCAGGGAGGGGGAGAGGAGGTGGGCCAGGTGGGTGATGGGAGGACTCTGGCCTGGCCCTGGGGTGCAGGTGCTGAGGGCCACTCTGCCTCTAGTGGCTCTCTCTGCTGGAGGGAGGAGGGGCGGGAGGCCAGGTGGGTTTTTCACTCAGTTTCTTGGTCAGTGCCCACCGTGGAGGGCCCTGGCCGGAGCCCCCAGTTTAAGAGCCCAGCTCAGGTCCTGGGTGAGGGACATGGGTTTGAATCCCGACCAGCTGCTCGTCTGGCTTCCAGGGGACTTCATGGGGTCTCGGTGACTTGGATTCATCTGGCTGCTGGACACTCGCAGGTGCAGCCTGGGTTTGTCTTCAGCGGAGCCAGGAGCTGGGACGAGGTGAGGCAGGGGGTGCGGTGGGGGGCTGGTAGCCTCCCCAGGACCACAGGGAGGGCAGAGGCGCAGACACGATTCCCGGGACTGGCACCCGACTATGGGGCAGAACCCGGCCCCTACACAGGGGGTGTGAGGGGAGAGGGGTCTCCATCTCTGGAGCGCGCTGAGTCCCCGCTGGGTCTCCACCACTTGACACCCCTCCCCCCCTGCCGCCGTTCCGGAAGCTCCGCCCCACTGGGGCCCTGCAGGGTGTCCAGGCAGTTCGGAGAAAGCAGGGCACTAAATATGGAGCTGCGGCCAGGCAGAGAACAGGGTGGCCACTCCATTAAGAGGGGTAATCGCTATGACCTACTTAGGGCGCTGGGGAGCTGAGGGCAGTAGGGGTGGGGAGGGGCGGGGGCTGCCCATGGAGATCTGAGCCCCTCCTCTTCCTGCAACACAGCCGAGGCCTGGGGAGCACCTGAGGAAGGGGTGGGAGGGAGGTGGCCCGAAGGCCTCCAGGCTCTGGGCTTGGCAAGGAGGCCCCGCCCACTCTGGCTGACCGCAAGTGTGTTCGGAGCCATGGTGTTTTCAACACCTGGGAGATGGGGCTGGCCCTGTGGCTTAGCAGGTAAAGCTACAGCCTGCAGTGCCGGCATCCCATAGAGGCTCCGGGTCAAGTCCCAGCTGCTCCACTTCCGATCCAGCTCTCTGCTGTGGCCTGGGAAAGCAGTGGAGGATGGCCCAATTCCTTGGGCTCCTGTCCCTGCGTGAGAGACCTGGAAGAAGCTCTTGGCTCCTGGCTTCAGATTGGCATAGCTCCGGCCACTGTGGCCAGTTGGGGAGTGAACCAGCAGATGGAAGACCTCTCTCTCTCTCTGCACCTCCTCTATCTGTGTAACTTTCAATTCTTAAAAAAAAAAAAAAAATGAGGGAGAGTCCCCAGATGGAAACAGACTTCCTGTGCCTCATTGCTCATTTTCCAAAAAACGGCCTTAGGCATATGCATCTGGGTAACTCCCCCAGCAGGCTGTAACAACTGGAGCTGGGCCTATCCGAAGCCAGGAGCCAGGAGCTTCTTCCAGGTCTCACACGTGGGTGCAGGGGCCCAAGGACTTGGGCCATCTTCCACTGCTTTCCCAGGCCACAGCAGAGAGCTGGATTGGAAGTGGAGCAGCCGAGACTCGGACGCCACTGGTGGAGGCTTTACCTGGTACACCACAGCACCAGCCACGTAGTCACCTTTTCTTTAGCCCCTGTGGTTCCTGGGTGTCACAACCCAGGACCCTGGGCCTGGGCCTGGGCCCCCCTGGGCTGGGGGTCATTTGAAGGCCGTTGGGGCAGACAGATGCAACTGCACACTTGCCGCCAGCTGTCAGCGGGAGGCCCTGCTTCCTGCAGAGCCAGAAAGAATTCCAGAAGATAAAGGAGTAGCCTGGCCTTGTCTGCCTATAGACATTGCCCTTGGCCGAGCCTGCAGCCCAGACAGCCCACCCAGCTCACCCAGAGGCTGCCCCTGAGACCCCACCCCCACCCCCAGCCAAAGGACCCAGTAAGTGAGACCCAGGTTCTTTTATTTAAAGATGTATTTATTTGAAAGCCAGAGTTACAAAGAGAGGGAGTGAGAGAGAGAGGTCTTCCCTCCGCTGCTTCACTCCCCCAAATGGCCAAAATGGCCAGGGCTGGGCCAGGCAGAAGCCAGGAGCCAGGAGCTTCTTCCAGGTCTCCCATGTGGGTGCAGGGGCCCAAGCACTTGGGCCATCTTCCACTGCCATCCCAGGTACATTAGCAGGGAGCTGGATGGGAAGTGGAGCAGCCAGGACTCTAATCAGCGCCCCTGTGGGATGCTGGCATTGCAGGTGCTGGCTTAACCTGCTCCACCACAGCGCCGGCCCCTGAAGGGGAGGAGAGGGGATTTCATTGACAAGGGGATGGTGATGACTCTGCAACCTGCTTAGCTGGTATTTTTACTCCTTCCTGCCACCCTGACACCCAAGCATTTACTTGTGATCAATGCATAAAAGACACAGGCAAACGCGTTCACAAGAGTTTTATTCATAGGAGCCCCAATCTGGGGCACCACCCCCCTCCCGGGGATCCACAGGCGAACGGGGAGACACTCGGGATCCATGCACGCAGGATGGAAGGGAAGGTACCATGTACACGCAGCGACACGGACGGATCACAGCGCAAACAGGCTCAGCGAGAGAAGCCAGCCCCGCCCCCACAGAGAGCAGGAACCAGAGGACGGCTCAGGAGGTCACACCAGCAGCTGCAGGCAGCGCAGGCGGCTGTGCCTTCCTGAGCCAGGGCGCCCAAGAAGCCGCCTCTGCACCTGCCCGCCCCGGGGGGCCACGACAGTTACCCCTGACACGTGTCCATTTCATTATTTCATCATTAGACTTCACCCTGAAAGAAAAAAGACCTGTTGGGGATGGTGTTTGTAGCACAGTGGGTAAAGCCGCTGCCTGTGACTCCAGCATCCCGTATGATGGGCTCCAGTTCAAATCCCGGCTGCTCCACTTCCGATCCGGCTTCCTGCCAATGCGCCTGGGAAAGCAGCGGAAGATGGCCCAAGTGCCCAACCACCTACATGGGAGACCAGGATGGAGTTCCGGGCTCCTGGCTTCAGCCTGGCCACTGTGGGCATCTGGGGAGTAAACCAGCAGATGGAAGATCAATCTCTCTCCCTCTCTCTCTCCCTCCCTCTCTCTCTTTCAAATACATATTTTTTAAAAAAAGAAAACTTGTTAAATATGGAGTTCCAGGTACTGATATGCGGGGGAGAGGGAGTATTTGCATGCACTTACTTTGAAATACATCCAATAATAAGACAGACGGACAGAGGGACAGGGGAGGAAAGGCACCACAAGGCCAGCCCGCCTGCAGGTGTTGGGAGGTGAGCGCTGGCCTCAGTCTTTGCAAATGTTCATGGATGCCCTGCCGGGACAGGTCAGGAAGAAAGGTTGGGGGTAGAGGCAGGTGCCCCCGTGTTCTCTGCTCCCTGAGACCCCAGCGCTCCCCTGAGACGCACATGGGAGACCCTCTGTGTATCCCTGAGACCCCCAGAGCTCCCTGGAGTGGGGGGGGGCTTGGAAGGGACCCCACGGGCAGTCCTGGCACCACAACGGCCCCCGTGAGTCCATCTCTGCCTCCAGCTCTTTCTTCCTTGACATCTGTCCGTCCCTTTTGGAAATGACCTCTGCCAGTGCCTGACAGTGGACAATTCCACCACGCTGGCACCGCCAGGGGCCGGGGGTGGGGGGTGGGGGATGTGTCCAACACCTTCTCGCCTCGGCCCCCTCCTGCAGGCAGCCCTCCGGGGCTCCCTAGCTCCAGCCTGGCTGCCGTGGGTGCCACGTGGCTCTTCTCCCCACCTGCCCCGCTGTGTGGCATTCCCTCCTAGGATGGAGTGGAGCTGAGACTCCCACCCTGGCGCCCCGACTGTCCCTGCCCCGAGCCTAGCCAGGGGCCGCCACCCAGGCCCCAGCTTTGGAACCAGGGGCAAGCCTGCTGTGCCTGGGGGAGGAAGCCGAAGGTGCCAATTAAAGACCATGGGCTGTTTGTCACTCAGCCACCCACAGGGGGAAGGTGGTGACACAGCTACCGCCCGGCGAGCCTGGGAGACCTGCCACTGCATGCACGGACAAAGCCGGACGCACAGACCCCACCCCCTACCCCGCGGCCCAGCTCCATCTGCAACGTGCCCATGAGAGACAACAGGAAGTGAACAGTGGCTGCCCAGCCCTGGAGCAGTGCAGGGAGCCAGGGCTCAGAGGAGGGTTCTCCCACATGGGTGCAGGGCCCCAAGCACTTGGGCCATCCTCTACTGCTTTCCCAGGCCACAGTAGAGAGCTGGATCAGAAGTGGAGCAGCTGGGACTCGAACCAGCGCCCATATGGGATGCCAGCACTGCAGGCAGCAGCTTTACCCGCTATGCTCCAGCACCGGCCCCCATAAATAAATCTTTTTAAAAGATTTTAAAATGCACCAGGCTTGGTGGTTCCATCTCCCGTCCAAGGGCCCAGGAGCTCAAACAGGAAAGGGCCCAGTGAGAATGATCACTGCGGGCAGCCCCGCCCCCACACCAGCGCCGTCATCACTGGTTCCCGGGCTGTGCCTGAGCCACCGCGTGTCCCCGGTGGTCCAGCCACGCAGCTGCTGCAGGAGCCCACAGAGAGCACCCCACCCCTGCCCGGGGGGCCTCGGCTGAGCTCCACGTCTAAGGAGGCACCGCTGTCCCCATATCCCAAGACTGCAGAGCAAGCTAAGCCCAGAGGGAGGTACAGCACGGGCCCCTGGGGACTGGCCGGTGTCCCTACCCCCTAGCTGCAGGAGGAGTCACGTCGGGGAGCTTTGGCCACGCTCTGCGTGCCTGCACCACGGGCCAGCATCTTGGGGGAACCCGGGCATCAGCATTGCAAAACTGGCTTGCAGCCAGGGGTGAGTGAGTCCCCAACCCCCACCCCAGGGCTGTATCCTCACCCAAGGGAGGAAGAACCAAGGCCCCTTCTGGGCTCCAAATAGGGAACGAGATGAGGGAGGGGGGCGTGGGAACAGCACGACCCAGCGCAGGCTGGGCTGCACCGCGCCCGCCCCCACCTCCCCACCGCGGCACCGGTCCTCTCCGCCCGCGTCCTCGGAGCCGCCGCTCTCCCGGGCGGCCTCGCCGGGAGCGCTTTCCTCTTCCAGGCCCCGTTTCTGTTCCACGCTCTCTCGGAGACGGATTTGCTTAAAGCCAGCCTGCCTATAACGAGCCTCCAGCCGGGGCGGGGGCTCCTGGGTACCAATTACCCAACCGCACATTCCGGCAGCCGCTTGGCAGCTGCGGCCATTATTTCCCTGCCCCCACCCCCACTCACCTTTGCCCTGTTTATCTGGAAGATCAGTGCCACTGACGCCTGGGTCGCCCAAGACCCCCCCCCACCTCCCACGCAGGTCAAGCCTGGGAGAAACTGGTGCAGAGGAAAATGCTCAGGGCCGGGGTACACGGGCAGGAGGATGGAGTCTCCAGTGTAGACAAACATAAACTGAGTTTGGGCACTGTAAGCCTATGGCCCAGGGGGTGCACATACAAGGAGCTTTTGGGCAAATTAGGAAAAAAAAAATGCCTCTTCCTGGTTTTCCCAGCCTGGCAACCTTTTTTTTTTTTTTTTTTTTTTTTTTGCAGTGCACAACCTGAGCGACTACACAAGGCAGACTGTAGGACTGCATTGCAGGAGAGGCGAATGTGGCCGTTAACTCAGCAGAGGCTCTCGTCTGTGATAAGCCCTGGGGATAGAACAGAGCATTGGCAGACGCGGGTGTGGAAAGCATCCCATGAAACGAGTGCTGGAACATTCCTGGATGGAAAGCCAGAGGAGCCCAGTGTTGAGGTAAGGCGTCCGCTGGAGCCGTCTCTCGATCTTCTCAACTTCGAGGAAGACCCTGAGTCCACCCAGCTGGGTCCCGGGACAGCGAGTCACAGGGTGACCTGGGCCGAGGCAAGCAGTCAGGGCGGGCGCCATGCCCAGCTCTGCGCCTGCGCCCGCGTCTTGCTGCCCACACCCTGGGAGGCAGCAGGTGATGGCTCAGGGGCTTGAGTCCCTGCCACCCACGTGGGAGACCCGGATGGAGCTCCTGGCTCCCGGCTTCCGCCTGGCCCAGCCCTGGAAGTTGTGGCCGTCTGGGGAGTGAACCAGCAGATGGGAGGTCTCTCTCTAAATATAAGTCTTTTTAAAAGGGCAGTCACAGGGCTGGCGCTGTGGCGCAGTGTGGGTTAAGGCTGCCGCCTGCAGCGCCATCACCCTATAAGGGTGCCGGCTCAGGTCCTGGGGCCCCGGCCCTCTGTGGCCCAGCTCCCCCCTGCCCCACGACACCGACTCCTGGGCACCCCTCTCCCGGCTCCCTGTGGCCTGCCAAGCACCCCTCTCCGCCCGCCCTCCTAGGGTCCAGCTCCCTTGCAGGGTCCCGGGGGCCTGTGCGGGGAGGCACCTGCTACTGCTGTGGCCATCATGGCCAGTGCCTGACTCCTGGGTGCTGATTCCTGGGCTCCTGAGCCGCCAATGCCCCGGTTACAAACGGCACCATGGCTCAGACGTCACGTGGTTTTGTCTTCATTTTACATGCACACTGCATGTTGTGGTACAATGTATAAGCAGAGAGGGAGAGAGAGAGAGAGAGAGGTCCTCCATCCACTGGTTCACTCCCCTAGATGGCCACAATGGACAGACCTGAGCCTATCCAAAGCCAGGAGCCAGGAGCTTCCTCCGGGTCTCCCACGCAGGTGCAGGGGCCCAAGCACTTAGGCCACCTTCTAGGCATCCAGAGCCTGGGCAGGTGCACAGGTGGGTGTGGGGCTGGGGTGGAGGAGGGGCCGTCACTCCAGGGGACGCACGGTTCACATCGGGGCCTCCTGTCCCTCACTGAGCCTCCACCCCCCTCTTCAGCGGCCCTTGGGGCTCCCGCCACACCCAGCTTGTTCTCTGAGGCAAAGCAGCACCAGAGATCACATAACAGGGCCCAGCGTCTCCCGTCCGTCCTGCAGGGCCCCGGGTGCCCACCGCAACACAGCCAGGGAGGGGCTGGCGTCCAGCCGGCCGGTCCCTTCCTGCAGCCAGCTCGCTCGCCAGCAGGTGCACAGGGTAGCCGACGCCCCCCGGGAGCAGCCGCTGACCCAGGACGGAGGGGAACAGACGGATGAACGCCCGGCTGCTTCCTCTTCCAGGTCAGGGAACCCCGAGGTGCTGCGCCCCGTCTTCAGAGCCCCCAGCAGTAAACCTGCTCTTCCCTGCACCCCAAAACCGGGCCGGGCAGCCCTGAGCCGGGAGGGCGTGGCCAACCCTTTGAACAGAAAGCTGAACTGGGTTATGCTGCCCGAACAATTCAGGCCAGGATGATCTGCAGGTCCACATGCCCCCCCACACCGGGGGCTGGCAGGGGACCCCCACACACACTCCGGGGGTCCATAGTGGAGCTGTCTTCAGTCTCAACCCTCCCTTGCAAGCCCACAGTCCCCGCAGGGCCGGGCTGGGGGGAGGCGGAATACGGACACTGTCCTCTTTCCCAAACCAAACACGGGGCTTTGCAGTGTCTTGGTTTTCGTTTCCATCCCGACGTTTTCGTCAGCCGCCCTCCTCCTCCGGGTGGTAAAAATAGAGCAGCCAGCGGCTCAGACGCAGGCCGGAGGCTGGCAGGGAGCGCCCGTGAATATTCAGCCGGGCAAGGCCGCCCGATGAGCTAACCCCCTACCCCTGTGTCCTGGAGTGCAATCAACTACCTCACTCACTTCCTGTCCACCCCCCACCCCCCTCCAGGCCCGGCCCTGGAGAGAAATGGGGAACAGCACCCAGGAGGGTCGGAAGCTTCCCAGTGGGTGAGATGGGCCAGGTGCCTTGGCGCTGCCTCCTCCAGGGAGCCCTCCAGGTTTTCCAGGACTCCCCACTAGGAAAGCCAGACTCTCTCTCTCTCTCTCTCTCTCTCTCTCTCTCTCTCCTTTAAACATACCTTTTGCCTCCCAGACGCCCACCCAAGGGGCTGCCCCCACACCACCCCGCAGAGTTCAGGGCCCAGACCCCACCTGCCCCGGGCTGTCTGATTGTCAGCTTTCGCAGGCTGTCGGCTGGAGAGTGTTGATCATCACCTGGGGGAACAGGTGCGCTCAGGTCACCGTAACAGGAGAGAGAGAAGGCCCCAGGTGCCCGGACGGGTGAGGCCAGCGTGGAGCTCCCGCCCACCTCTGTCTCGTCCCCCACCTGCCCCCGCGTGGCCACAAGCAAGACCACGTCCAAGGTCACCATCCTTCTGCCCTGGGGACTTCCCATTGCTCTCCCTGTGCTGGGTGGGCCTGGTGGCGCTGGTGCCCCTCCCTCTCTGTGGCATCTTGGGGACCAGGGCCACCCAGGAAGCAAAGGGGGCACAGCCCTGGCCCTTGGCGGGGAGGGGGAGGGGATGCACGGAGCGGGTAGAAGATCTAAAGACAGCAATGAGAAGGGCTGGGAGGGGTCGGGGGGAGGGGAGGGGCGGCCTGAGGTCTGACGTCAGAGGGGCACAGGCGGGAACGGAGCAGGTGAGGACAGCCTTGGCCACAGGGGCGGGGCCTCCCCCTCCTGTTGAGGGGGGCGCCTCAATGGCCCCGCATTTGGAGCCTCCTGGGGAAGTGTCTCCCTCCCCTGCCTGCCCGCAGCCCGGGGGAGGCCCCCCCAGGGGGCGGGGTGCTGGGCGGGCCTAAGCAGGCTCATATGGGGGGGGCAGCGAGTCCCAAGAGCACCAAGGCGGTCATGGGGCCTGGCCGCGTTGTCACAGGAGTCACGGGAGGTGGCCTCGGCCAGGCTCCTCCACGCCCCCTTGTCGGGGGCCCACGGATGGTTTTCTAGGGGCTCCCTGGGCGGGGGGCAGCAGGAATCAAAGGGCCCCATGGGTGAGCAGAGCCTGTGTCTCCACCAGGGATGGCTCCTGGGTGCCAGCTGGGGCCCCGGCTAACTCAGGGTCCACATGGGGGTGGCGGGGAACTGTGAGTCGGGTGCTCAGGCCCGTGTGCTAGGGCCACTTTTCCTTCCCGGCCGGGAAGGCAGGGCTGGCTGTCCCACCCGGCACACTCTCACCTGTGGGCGGGGCTGGCCCACGGACATCAGCTCGGCCGGGAGCAGAGGCTGCAGCCCAGCCAAGACCACACCCCCACGAGGGAGGCGGGGGGCTGGGTTGAGCTCCCAGCTCCCAGCTTTGGCCTTGGGCTAGCCCCAGCCGTTGCAAGCATTGACTGCAATTTTTTAAAAGATCAGCCTGGCCACAGATGCTATTCCTTCCCTGGCCACATGGGGGCGCCACAGAGCTTCAGAGTGGCGATGGCTGCGCTCAGCCTTGGGAGTCTTGCGGGGAGGAGGCGGTGGGCTGGGGGCTGCCTGGGCTGCATCCTCCACATCTCTTCACAGCATCCGGGCAGGTGCGTCTCCCCCTGGCCTCTCACCTTGATGACACAGGAACCTGCCTGGAGTTCGCTCCCCCATCCTCGCCTGTTCTCCCCAGGGTCCCTATGAAGTTACGGTCCAGGCCGTCCCAGAGCCTGGGGCAGCCCGTGGGGGACTCTGGGGACATCGGCAGGGCCTTCAACAAAAGACAGGCAGGCAGGAAGCAGAGAGGGCTGGGAGCGGCTTGCAGACTTGAACACGGGGCTGGGTCCAGACCGGGCGCAGGGGTGGGCCAGGGCGCCCACTCCACCAGGGAAGCTGGAGAGCTGAGCAGGCAGGGCTTGTCCTCTGGCGCCTCCCAGTGGCCAACTGTGTGAACTGCAGCACCCCCACCGAAGCCTGATTTTTTTTTTTTTTTTTATCTTTTTTAATATACAGAAAAGGCAGCAGGAGTGTCAGGTGCTGCTGTGCTCCCTCCGCCTTACTCTTCGCCACATCTTATTTTCCAAAAGATTTATTTGTTTGAAAGGCAGAGCGACAAATAGGAAGAGAGAGATCTTCCATCTGCTGGTCCACGCCCCCAAATGGCTGCAACAATCAAGACTGGGCCAGGCCAGAAGCCAGGAGCCAGGCACTCCATCCGGGTCTCCCATGGGGGAGGCAGGGGGCCCAAACATCTACCTTTAGGCACACAGCTGTTTGGTCATTACGTGGCTGTTGTCTATCCAAGAACTTCCATCCTTGGGGACAGCAGAGAGGAGTTGAAGTCCTAACTACAGCCCAGGGAGCAGCAGCGCCGGCCCAGGAGGGGGAGGAGAGAACCCTGGGCATGGGGCTCCCGCCTCGCTTCTCTCTGCACAGGTGCACCCGCGCAGGTGCCGCCCCCCTTCGACTTCAAGGCAGGGGTGGTGCTGCCACCTGGTGGCCGCACCCTGACAGCGCCGCTGGGGGCCTCGCCAGGAAGCCCCAGTCTCCCCTTGGTCCTGAGGCTAAGCCAGCAGCCAGCCGCACTCGGCGCCTCGGACTCTGTCTGGGCCACCTTGGGCCGGTGCACGAGTCTCTGAGCCTGTTGGCTGGGGCTCAGATGTGAAGAGTGAGCGTTCCTCGTTAGCTGTAATTGATTGCTATTTCCTTGCTAAAATCGCCCCCTACAACGGGGCAAGTGTTTTGCCCAGCAGTTAAGACACAGGTTAGAATGTCCACATTCCGCCGGCACCGCGGCTCACTAGGCTAATCCTCCTCCTTGCGGCGCCGGCACACCGGGTTCTAGTCCCGGTCGGGGCGCCGGATTCTGTCCCGGTTGCCCCTCTTCCAGGCCAGCTCTCTGCTGTGGCCAGGGAGTGCCGTGGAGGATGGCCCAAGTGCTTGGGCCCTGCACCCCATGGGAGACCAGGAGAAGCACCTGGCTCCTGCCTTCGGATCAGCGCGGTTTGCTGGCCACAGCACACTGGCCGCGGCGGCCATTGGAGGGTGAACCAACGGCAAAGGAAGACCTTTCTCTCTGTCTCTCTCTCTCTCACTGTCCACTCTGCCTGTCAAAAAAAAAATGTCCACATTCCGTGTGCACGGTGCCTGCCTCCAACTCCAGCTCCCTGCTATTGCACACCCAGGAGGCAGCGGATGGTGGCTCAAGTACTTGGGTCCCTGCCACCCACGTGGGACACCTGGATGGAGTTCCTGGCTCCTGGCTTCAGCTTGGCCCAGTCCCAGCTGTCGTGGGCATTTCAGAAGTAAGCCAGAGGGGCCCGCCTTGGGGCATGGTGGGTAAAGCCTCTGCCTGTGGCATCAGCATCCCATCTGGACGCCAGTTCGAGTCCCGGCTGCTCCACTTCCGATCTAGCTCCCTGCTAATGTGCCTGGGAAAGTGCACGCCCACGCCGCACCCGTGCATGGGGGTGTTCAGACGCAGGTGTTGAAATGAGACCCCACCCCAAGTCTGTCTCTGCCAGGGCATTTTGCGTTCTGAGCTCAGAGCCCCCCACCCTACCCCGACCCCAGTGCGAGTCACCCTTACAGCGGGGTTTGCCGCTTGCTGGGCGTTGCCGTCTGCTCTGGGCGCTGTGCCCCGCTAGGGGGCGCCGAGGAGCTCGGCTGCTGCGGGACGGCTCAGGCTCAGGACACCGCGGGGCTGTGGGTCCCCGCTGCCCTGCCAAAGACAGGCAGGGCGGGCGCTGAGACAGACTTAGCCCGTCCGCTAGGTGGCGCTGCGTTCCACCAGACACCTGCACACTTGGAACCTGGCCCGGGGTTTTGGCACGCGCAGGCCCAGGAGAGGTGGGAGGGGGCCCTGTGCCTGGGAGGGGGGCAGGTGATGCACCTGGAGCTCGGCGGGGTTGGCCGATGGGGCTCCCTCTGACCTCCCAGGGGACACACGCCCCACTCGGAGTGGGCCAGTGCCTTCCTCCGGTAGCCAGGGAGTGAGGACGTCCAGAGGAAAGGTCACGTGTTGCAGGGGGCGTTCTAGCCCCGCCTAGACCCCCAAACAGCACGGGAGGCGGGACTGGCTCGGCTCCACCCGCTGAGCCCCGCCCCCACCCAAGCAGCTCCGCCCACTCTTGTTGGTCCAGGACGCAGCGGCCAGGCCTCCCTGCTAAGCCACCTGCAGCTGCGCCCAGGGAGGGATGGGGCTGCCCCTGCCCCCACCCCGCAGATGAGCCGGGGGGGTGTCTCTGGGCTCAGGGACTGGCAGGGTGGGAGGCTCCAGGGCGCAAGGAGCGAGGGAAGGCGGAGAGGTCGGTGGGAGTCGGGGGACAGCCGTGTCGGCCCCCGGTGCACAGAGCGAGTGTGAGGTGTTGGAGGCTCACTCCCAAGGGTGTGGCTCAGGGACCCCCGGGGACGGGGGACACAGGCTGACCCGGGGTGAGCAGGGCCGATGACAAAGGCCCACGGGTGTCAGCGGAGGCCAACATTGCTGAAAAGGGGGGGGGGATGGGCCCCTCCACGCCCCAGGCACCTGCTGCTGGCTGAACTGTCTCCACCTTAACAGTTGATTGACTTAAGGGCGGGGCCTGTGGGGATCTTGGGGTCGTGGAGGGGGCGGTCCTAGGAGTGTGGTTTGCATGATGAGAGGTTTGAGGATTTCTGAGCTGCAGTTTGGCCTAGCTCCTCTCTGGCCTTCCTGGCTCATGATGCCATCGCTGCTGCCACTGCACCTGCCATCACCACCAGGCTCCACCAGACGCCAGGCTGCATGGGGCGGCCGGAGCCAACCTTCGTTCCCTAAAAGGCTCCTTCCAGCTATCTTGGTTAATGTCCCGGAAAGTGGACGGATACACCTGTCGTCTGGCTGTCCACCTGGAGGAAGTCACCCCTCGCTGGCCTCTGGTCCTGGGGCCCCTAAGAGTGTCTCCCGTGTTTTCCAAGGGGCGAGCGGCCACTTCCAACAACAGCTGACCTGTTGTCTCAGCTCCGGGTGGGCTGAGCTCAGCTCATCTTTGGGGAGGTGGAGCCCTAAACTGGTCCTGTACCAAAACACTCCCCAAGCCTCCAGGTGAATTTGGACAAACAGACCAGGGAGCTTCAGGCTGCTGGAGGGGCCGTGGCCTTCCCAGGACACTGAAGGGGCAGTGGCCCCCACGGCAGAGCGTCCAGGTGGAGACGGCGCCTCCTCACTCTCACCCCCAACAGATGCCGTGCAGGCCTGGCCAGGCTGCGCTCCCCTGCAGTTCTCGTCTGGCTGCCGCAGGGCCTTTGCACGTCCCCTCAGCCCGGGACTCGGGCCTCTCTCCCACCCAGACGCCTCCACGTGCTGCCTGCCCTCGTGTGTGTCCCCAGGTTCTCTCTCTCTCTGTCCTGTAGACTGTGCAGCTCCGGCCTCAGGGTGCATGACCATGGAAAACCAGGGGTCAGACGCCTGTCTCCTGGGAAGTTGCATTTCTAAGCCTCACGCCAGCCTCCGGCAGCCCCTAGACCAACCCCAGGAGGACAGGAGCCAGCAGACAGGTGCGGCTGGAGCCCAGCAGGGGACGCTGTGCGGGCACCTCCGGGCTTGCCCTTGGGCACTGCCCACACAAGCATGTGGACTGGGACCAATGCCCGTCACCGCTGGGGCCAAGGCCAAGGACAGGGCTCCCTACTGTGCCATCCAGGAGGGAGGGGCTGATCAGAGCAGGGGTGGGCGTGGCCCAGGAGACTCCCAAGGCTGCCAGCTCGGCCCTCATCCCCTCCACCCCCACCCCCACCCAGGATACCCACAAGACACGCCAGAGGGTCTCGGGGCAGGGGCTGGAGGCCACACACACAGCCCCTTCGACAACAGAACAGCATTTATTTGTCATGCATTCAACAAACATCGGAGCCTGCTGACTGCTGAGCCCTGAGTGTGGCCCGCGGGCCGGAGCACAGAGCTGGCGGCCACGGGGACCTGCTGAGCGGACGGACAGTCACTGGCGGAGGCCGGGCGGGCGCAGGGGTGCCGCGGGCGAGGCGGCGGGCTCGTGTCCGCGCTCTCCCATCGCGTTCCTGGCACTCCTTGCGGATGGGTGCCGACAGGTGCAGACCCACGGCGGGGTGGGTGAGGACTGCCGGCCTCAGCGCCGCCCGGGGGCGCCCCCACTGCCCGGGAGCCCTCGTCTTGGTCCCCCAGGGGGTCCTTCAGAGCTGCCTTGAGAACAGGTTAAGGCCTGGCAGGGCTGGAGAAGCGAGGGGCCGTGCAGCGGGACGAGGGCACCCCGGCCCCCAGCTCCACTGCGCGCTCAGCGGGGCCGCTTGCTGTCCAGGATGGCCTTCCAGTCGTCCGCCCACGAGTGCAGCCGGCGGCGCGGCGGCTGCAGCTGCACATGCTGGTTATGACAGGCCGTGAAGAGCACGTGTTCCCAGCTGGGGTTGGGCTCGGCCCCTGGGAGGCAGCCAAGGGGTGACCGCTCAGAAGTGCAGGAGGGAGGGCCTGGAGGCCCCGCCCCTCCGCTGAGGCCCCGCCCCTCCGCCGAGGCCCCGCCCCACCCCACCCCCTGCCGCAGGCCACTGACCCGTGATATCCACCCGGTCATCTATGAGCAGGTCGGCGGACACCACGGTCTTGTCTCGGGTCAGCACGATCTGGTCCAGGAAATCGGGCCCCAGGTGCTTCTCCACCCAGGCGTACTGCACGGGAGGGAGCAGGGTGACATCAGGGACCCCCGGCTGGGCACCAGGTGCTCAGAGGCCGGGCAGTGACACACCCCCCACCCCACCCCCCAACACCACCACGCGCCTCCCACTACCCAGGGCGGCCAGCAGGGGGCGTCGTGAGCGCTCCGTGGGGCAGGCATAGGGCTCCAGAGCTGCCCTGCCCAGCTCCAAGCTGGGGTCCCCCGATGCCCCCCACACCTCCCTCCTGATATCTGAAGCTCCATGCAGGACTGCATGAGGTCGGGTCTGCCCAGCAGGGGAGGGCAGGATCTGTCCCCTCGAGGACTCCATTTGCCCCTGGGTAAGGGGGGGGGGGGTGGAGCCTGCTCTGCCCTGTGCTGTCCTGGCTTCCACTTTCCCTGCTTTATTTAAATGACAGAGCAAAGAGAAAGAGAGAGAGAGGGAGAGAGGGAGAGAAGGAGAGAGAGGGAGAGGGAGAGAGAGGGAGAGGGAGAGAGGGAGGAAGAGAGGGAGGGAGAAGGAGAGAGAGGGAGAGGGAGAGAGGGAGGGAGAGACAGAGAGAGGGAGGGAGGGAGAGAGGGAGAGAAGAAGAGGGAGAGGGGGAGGGAGAGAGGGAGAGAAGAAGAGGGAGAGGGGGAGGGAGAGAGGGAGAGAAGAAGAGGGAGAGGGGGAGGGAGAGAGGGAGAGAAGAAGAGGGAGAGAGGGAGGAAGAGAGGGAGGGAGAGAGGGAGAGGGAGAGAAGGAGAGAGAGATCTTCCAGCTGCTGGCTCACTCCTCAAATGCCCACGACGGCCAGGCCAAAGTCAGGAGCCAGGAACTCCATCCGGGTCTCCCACGTGGGCCACCATCTGCCGCCTCCCAGCGTGCGCATTAGCAGGCAACTGGGTGGGAAACAGAGGTGGAACTGGATCCCAGGCACTCCAGCGTGGGGAGGGGCACCCTGGAGGCTCCGCTGTTGTGATACCACGCCCACCCCTGTCTTGGTTTCTTGATGGCTGTGTTTTCATGCACGCACACACACACACGTGCATAGACCTGTATGCACGTACACACACACACACACACGTGCATAGACCTGTATGCACGCACGCACACACACACACACGTGCATAGACCTGTATGCACGCACACACACACACACACACACTCACGTGCCCTCCTCTCCTAGCGAGCTCCCCCTCGGCCTTCCCTCCAGGGAGAACCCTCCCAGGGGGTGGGGATTAGGCTTAGGGCTTGGGATGCCAGAGTCAGACCCCAGGATCCCATGTGAGAGCTTCCGGGGTTGGGGCCAGTTGCAGCATAGCGGGTAAAGCCGCCACTGTGACGCCAGCATCCCACACGGGCGCCCGTTCTGTCCTGCCTGCTCCACTTCTGATCCAGCTCTCCTGCCAATGCACCCGGGAAAAGCAGCAGAGGGTGATCCAAGCACTTGGGCCCCTGCAGCCACGTGGGAGACTGGATGAGGCTCCTGGCTTCGTCCTGGCCCAGCCTTGGCTGTTGCGGCCATCTGGGTAGTGAACCAGCAGATGGAAGACCTCTCTCTCTCTCTCTCTTCTCTCTCTCTCTCTCTCGCCCCCTGTATGTGTGTCTCTGTCACTCTGCCTTTCAAATACATAAATCTCTTTTTAAAGAAGACTGACAAGGTATCTTCAGCGATCAGCGATGGTGTTTTGCAGGCAGAGTGTCTGAGGTTAGAAAAGAGACTGAAAATTTAACGGGCAGCAGAATGGTATTTATGGCTGGGCTCCGCACCGGGTGTCGTTCAAGGTGTCCGCCTCTAGGTGGCAGCACTGGCCACATGCTTGGATTTACTGGGTTGCTGCCACGCCCCGCCCCCAGCAGGGGGAAGGCCTGGAGGCTGGGGGTACAGACTCAGAGCAGGGTGGGGGCCGGGCGGCCGTGAGCGAGCTGCAGCTTCCCCAGCCTGAGCGTGAGCCTCAGCGTCTTAGTCTGTTTCGGGAGGGGGAGGGCAGTAGGATGGCTCCCGTGGGGAGGGGGAGTGACTCGGGGACAGACACTCCCCGGGGAGTCCTGGCTGGGGCTGCACATTGGACACCTGCTTTTCCACTCTGAAGAAGGGGTGGCCGCCCTGAGCCCCACCCCAGGCAGGGGGAGGGGGCGCGACCCCAGTCCTAGCGGCCACGCCAGTCCCGCCCCCCACCCCCCCTGCCAGGACCACACAGCTACTCCCAGGGCTTCCGGGCCCCCAAGGTTGGAGTCGGGCTGCAGCCGTGGACCTGGGGGCACCCCCCCACCTGCCCAGAGTGGGCCTGGCCTTTAGCCCTCCCTCAACGCACACTCGCGACCGTGGGGCAGACACCTCCCTCCCTTCCTCCCTCCCTTGCAGGTGCAGAAGGGGCCGCGGGTCATCAAGCCGGGGAGGCCTGGGTTCACAGCGCCCCGCCCCGTCCCTGGTGGGGGTGTGGTTCCCAACGCCCTCCTGGTCCCCCCCCCTCCCCAGCGTGAGCTCTGAGGTCCGGAGAACACTCCAGGGTGTGTGGGCCCACAAAGCAGACCGAACCTGAACCACAGCCCTTCGGGGAGTCCCCAGCACCCAGCAGGCGGAGGCCAGAGCCCAGGTGTGCAGGCCACGCCCCTCCTCGCCCTGGAGCCCAGCAGAACCCGGCACCGCCTGTGCGGAGGGGCGCCCTAGCCAGCGCGGGGCTCCTTACCTTCTCGTAGGGACAGTACTTGTACATCTTGATGGGGCTCGTGCAGATAAACACATCCGTGCTGCGGAAAGGGAAGCGAGCGTGGGTCCGCGTGGCCACCGCCGTCCAAGGCTGAGCCTGGCCCCTGGCGTGGGAGCACTTACCGCCCCCCCACCCCGCCTCCCGCCCAGGGCCCAGAGGCCTGCAACTTCTGCCAGTCTGATAGCCCCAGGCAGCCGCGCGGGGACCCCGCCCCGGCCTCGCCCACGGAGCCGTCCAGGCCCCCAGTACCCCATACAGCCGGCACCTGCCACTGCCGCCCGCACACCTACCGACTCCACACAGATCCAGGGGGCGGCTTCTGACTCTTTACTCTGGCAGCTTGGTGCCGGGGTCTCATGAGCTCAAGTCCCACCGGCCCAGGGCTCCCCTCCCCCTCAGCCTCCCTGGCCCGGTGCACCTGCCGCTCTGTCCCTGGCCGTGAGCCCCTCCCTGGCGTTCCATCTGCAGCCCCCACTCCTGTGGTACCAGGAGTGCCGGGGCTCCCAGTGCCTACCAGCCCCGCCCCTGGTTATACCCTTTTCCTCAACGGCCAGTTACCACGCACCCATCTCAACCTTGGCGTCCCCAAAATGGGACACGTGTGGCTCGCCCCTCTCCTAGCACCTGCTACCACTCCCCTGGCCCTTTCTCAGTTGGTGCCCCACCCCTGTTACTGCGTGTCTATGCACATTCAGGCAAAAACCTAAAACTCACCCTTCTTTCCGCCCTGGTCTCCCCGCCCCCACCTCCCCAGAGCAGACCGAAACTTTGTATGAATAGCAACCGGGAGGGTCCACTGGCTTTTTCCAACCAGCAAAACGGTTCTGACGGTTTACAGTCATCACTGGGATCTGATTAGTAGACATTGCCACCATTCCTGCAAAGAAATCCTGCTCCCACCAGGCGGGCCGTGCCGCCCCCCGCCCCGCCCCGCCCCGCAATGGGCTGGGCCATTCTAGGTTTCTGCTGTGCTGGCTTCTCTCATACCCCCCCCCGTGTCCACCTTCCCCCGCTCCCTCCCACCGCCGTGTGGGTTACAGCCCCACCGATCTCTGTAACTGTGCGGCTATGGACATCTGCGGGCGGACACACCTGTCTCCGTCTCTCCGGGAGCGGATCTCACTGCCACTCTACGGGAGGAAATCGCCTCCCAGAATTCTGTCTCGCGACGCCTGCGGCCTGCAGTTGCCGCACCTGCTGGCGGATCATTGCAGCCGTCCGTCTTTGCCATCGCGGCCGGCAGGTGTGCAGCGAGAGCTCACTGTGGTTTTGACTTGCGCTTCCCTAGTGATGAAGGATACTGAGTGCATTTTATATGCACTCACTGGCCATTTACACACACACACACACACACACATGTGTGTGTGAGATCTGGCTGGAGTTCCTGGCCTGGCCCAGCAGTGAACCAGCCCACAGAAGAACTCTGCCTTTCAAATCATGAGTAAAATAAACAACACTTCTTGGGCCGGCGCTGTGGCCTAGCGGGTAAAGCTGCCACCTGCAGTGCCGGCATCCCATATGGACGCCGGTTGCAGTCCTGGCTGCTCCACTTCCGATCCAGCTCTCTGCCATCGCCTGGGAAAGCAGTGGAAGATGGCCCAAGTGCTTGGGCGCCTGCATCTACGTGGGAGACCTGGAAGAAGCTCCTGGCTCCTGGCTTCGGATCAGCTCAGCTCTGGCCATTGCAGTCATTTGGGGAGTGAACCAGCGGATGGAAGATCTCTCTCTCTCTCTGGCTCTATCACTCATCAAAGTCCAGCTTCCTTGGTCTCTTTGATGTGACTCAAAAAAACAAAGTCCTTGCCCAACACAGGCCGTTACACCTGCTGTCCCCTCTCGGCCTGCAGGGTCCTGCCCTGGCCCTCCACTGGCCCGTCATTCTTGGTTCTTCACTTGCAAGGCAAAGCAACAGAGACAGACAAAAGTTCCTATCTACTGGTTCACTCCCCTCAAACGCCCACAGCAGCCAGGGCTGGGCCAGGCCATAGCCAGGAGCCAGGCGCCAGGCGCCAGGCAGTCAGTCCAGGCCTCCCTTACGGCTGGGGGGGACCCAGCTGCTGGGGCCGACACGGCTGCCTTCCAGGGTGTGCAATAGCAGCACCTCTGAGGGAGTGGGCTGCACCGCGCTGGCCCCAGGAAACACTCAAATCCACAGGCCCCTGGCCGTGACCCCCGGCAGTATGGCAATTTTGCAAAATCTCTTAGTTGAACCACTTGCCGGTGGCGGGTACCTAGACTGCTACCACTTAAAACAGGGTTGGAAGGCATGCGATAGAATACAAACCAGGAGGAGTGGGGGAACACGCAGGAAAGAAACCTCAAGGATTAAGATGAAGAGTTGGAGGGGTGGCTGTCTTTATACAGGGGTCTCGGATGTGGAATGGATGGCGTTGGACAGATGCTACGGGAACGGCCGTTGAAAGATAGTCTGCAGTCACCACACGGCCACAAACGTTAAATGCTTACGGCTTTTTTTTTTTTTTTTTTTTTTTTGAAGGCAGAGTGACAGCGACAGAGAGAGGGAGAGAGGGAGAGAGAGAGAGAATCTTCCATCCACTGGTTCTCTCCCCAGAGAGCTACATCAGCCAGGGCTGGGCCAGGCCAAAACCAGGTACTACACCCAGGTCTCCCACATGGGTGCAGGGGCCCACGCACTTGGGCCACGTTCTGCTGCTTTCCCAGGCCACAGCAGAGAGCTGGATCGGAAGTGGGGCAGCCGGGACTCGAACCGGTGCTTTAGATAGCAGATGCCGGCGACACAAGGGGCGGCTTCACCAGCTGTACCACAGCTCCAGCCCCAGGAAGGCTGTTTCCCTGGGGTGCCAATGCTTGCTGAGCGCCCACTAAGTACAGCCGGAGACTAGAGCGAGAACTTTCTCACGTCTCTGCCTTTTAACAGGTGAAGATGCTGAGGCCGGTTTCGTCAGTCTTCTTGGCGCTAACACAATGCTGCAGGTGCACAGGGTTCCGCACTCACCCAGCGTCTGAGAGCGAGAGTCCCAAGGAGCCGGGCTGCGGGCCTGGGCGATCCAGCTGCAAAGCCGCTACCCCCGTCCCGTGCTCACCACTGGGCTACACGGCGCCCGCAACATGGGGAACGCGGATCCAGGCCAGCGAACAGGGTTTGAGAAGCTTGTAGTGCCAGCAGCCCATATGGGCGCCGGTTCGAGACCCGGCTGCTCTGCTTCTGATCCAGCTCTCTGCTGTGGCCTGGGAAAGCAGTGGAAGATGGCCCAAGTCCTTGGGCCCCTGCACCCACGTGGGAGACCCGGAAGAAGCTCCTGACTCCTGGCTTCAGATTAGCCCAGCTCCAAAGTTGTGGCCATTTGGGGAGGGAACTAGTGGATGGAAGATCTCTCTGTCTGTCTGTCTGTCTCTCTGTCTCTCTGTTCCTCTCTCTGTAACTCTTTCAAATAAATAAAATAAATCTTTATATATATACACACATATACATATATATATACATATAGATTTATACACACCCACAAATGGGCCAATCATCACTCAAAAGGTTCTCAGCGTCACCGGCCATTAGAGAAATGCGTATCAAAGCCACAGTCATGGGACAGGCATTGGGGGCAGCTCGGGACACCCCTGTCTCGTTCCTGGGGGGCTTACTCCACTTTGGATTCAGCTTCCTGCTAATGTGCCTCCTAGGAGGGAGCAGGAGGTGGCCCAAGGACTTGGATCCCAGCTACGCACGTGGGAGACCTGGAAGGCGTGTCCAAGCTCCTGGCTTCAGCCTGGCTCAGTCCTGGCTGTTGCAGGAATTTGGGGAGAGAACCAGGAGATGGGAGATCTCTCTTTCTCCCTCTTTCTCTCTCTCTCTTTGCGCATTTCAAATTAAAAATAAATAAATGTATAAAACTGCAATGGGTTATCACTCCATACCCACCAGCATAGCTGAAATCAACAAGACAGGAGCCGACGTGATGGCTAGTGGGTTAAGCCAGTGCTTGGGACTGCCGCATTCCATACTGGAGTGCCATCGAGTCCAGACTGCTCTGCTTCCAACCCAGCTCCCCGCCAAGGCACCTGGGAAACAGCAGGTAAAGGCTCAACTACTTAGCCCCTGCCAGCCATGTGGGAGTTACAGAGAGAGTTCCTGGCTCCTGGCCTCAGCCCTGCCCACACCTAGCTGTTGGAGCCATTTGGAGAACAGACCAGTGTATGGTAAAAAGAGTTGACAAAAGAGGTGGAGAAACTGTCCCACACTGCTAACGGGGATGGGAAAATGTCAAACACAGAATTTCTCTAGGACTCAGCAGTTCCACTCCGGAGAACTGAAAATAAAGGTTCAAACCGGTACTTAACACCAACATTCACAGCAGCACTACTCACAACGGCCACAAGGGGGAGACAGCCCCAAGCACCCATCAACTGAAGAATGGATAAACCAGACATGGGCTAGCCCTACAATGGAATATTATATAGCCACCAAAAAGGAGAATGTATTGATGGATGGTACAACATGCGTGAATCATGGAAACACAGTGCCACGAGGAGGAAGCCAGACCCAAAAGACCACGTGTGGTCTGATGCCATCTACAGGAAGTGTCTGAAACAGATTACTAGGGTCCCAGTGTGCTGCCTGTGATGGAGACAGCGCCCCCCGGCGAGGAAACCCTTCCCCCTTTGTGCCTGCCGGGCAAGGCCCGTGCTTTGCTTGTCCCAGGACCCCTGGTGCCTGGCGGCCCATCCTGAGCTGTTTGCTGGGCGCTGGGCGTGTCCTTGTTGGACACCCCCTGGGCCGGATCAAACTCGTCCAGATCATTCTCCCAAGTTACCCTGGGCAAAAAGAAGAAAAAAAAAATTTCTCCTCGCCTGCAAGCTGGGCCGGCTTTCTAGCGGGCTGAGCGCTGAGTGAGCCCGCGGCGCCCTGCGTGGGGTTTGAAGGAGGGGATGGGGCAGGCAGAGGAGCAGGACAGGGGCAGGCAGCAGGGCCGGGCGGGGGGGGGGGGCAGACTTACTTCTGCAGGTTCACCATCTGCTTCACAGCCTCCACGGCCCCCGGCAGAGGCTCAAGTTCAAAGAAGAAGTCCTTCGACTCCCAGATGCTGATGGCCTTCTCCTGAGGAGTTGGGAGAAGCCGCTGAGCCCCAGGTGCACCCCCTCACCTGCCCACAGGAACGCAGGGGCTTCCCCATTCCCCAGACCTCTCCCCCAGACCCCACCAACACCAGGAGTGCCCTCACCTGCCCACAGGAACGCAGGGGCTTCCCCATTCCCCAGACCTCTCCCCCAGACCCCACCAACACCAGGAGTGCCCTCACCTGCCCACAGGAACGCAGGGGCTTCCCCATTCCCCTGACCTCTCCCCCAGACCCCACCAACACCAGGAGTGCCCTCACCTGCCCACAGGAACGCAGGGGCTTCCCCATTCCCCTGACCTCTCCCCCAGACCCCACCAACACCAGGAGTGCCCTCACCTGCCCACAGGAACGCAGGGGCTTCCCCATTCCCCTGACCTCTCCCCCAGACCCCACCAACACCAGGAGTGCCCTCACCTGCCCACAGGAACGCAGGGGCTTCCCCATTCCCCAGACCTCTCCCCCAGACCCCACCAACACCAGGAGTGCCCTCACCTGCCCACAGGAACGCAGGGGCTTCCCCATTCCCCTGACCTCTCCCCCAGACCCCACCAACACCAGGAGTGCCCTCACCTGCCCACAGGAACGCAGGGGCTTCCCCATTCCCCTGACCTCTCCCCCAGACCCCACCAACACCAGGAGTGCCCTCACCTGCCCACAGGAACGCAGGGGCTTCCCCATTCCCCTGACCTCTCCCCCAGACCCCACCAACACCAGGAGTGCCCTCACCTGCCCACAGGAACGCAGGGGCTTCCCCATTCCCCAGACCTCTCCCCCAGACCCCACCAACACCAGGAGTGCCCTCACCTGCCCACAGGAACGCAGGGGCTTCCCCATTCCCCTGACCTCTCCCCCAGACCCCACCAACACCAGGAGTGCCCTCACCTGCCCACAGGAACGCAGGGGCTTCCCCATTCCCCAGACCTCTCCCCCAGACCCCACCAACACCAGGGTGCCCTCACCTGCCCACAGGAACGCAGGGGCTTCCCCATTCCCCAGACCTCTCCCCCAGACCCCACCAACACCAGGGTGCCCTCACCTGCCCACAGGAACGCAGGGGCTTCCCCATTCCCCTGACCTCTCCCCCAGACCCCACCAACACCAGGAGTGCCCTCACCTGCCCACAGGAACGCAGGGGCTTCCCCATTCCCCTGACCTCTCCCCCAGACCCCACCAACACCAGGAGTGCCCTCACCTGCCCACAGGAACGCAGGGGCTTCCCCATTCCCCAGACCTCTCCCCCAGACCCCACCAACACCAGGAGTGCCCTCACCTGCCCACAGGAACGCAGGGGCTTCCCCATTCCCCTGACCTCTCCCCCAGACCCCACCAACACCAGGAGTGCCCTCACCTGCCCACAGGAACGCAGGGGCTTCCCCATTCCCCTGACCTCTCCCCCAGACCCCACCAACACCAGGAGTGCCCTCACCTGCCCACAGGAACGCAGGGGCTTCCCCATTCCCCTGACCTCTCCCCCAGACCCCACCAACACCAGGAGTGCCCTCACCTGCCCACAGGAACGCAGGGGCTTCCCCATTCCCCTGACCTCTCCCCCAGACCCCACCAACACCAGGAGCCCCAATTCAGTTGTAATTCAAAGATGAGCTTCTTGGGATGCAAAAACACTGTGAAATCCAAGCGTGGGGCTGTGTGTGTGTGTGTGTGTGTGTGTGTGTTTCATAACACCCATCTTCCGTGAGCTTTTTGAAGGGGCTGCATAAATTTTTTTGCACCAAAAAAAGCTATTTTTTTTTCAACTTTCATTTCCCAGGAACTCTTGGAACTTCCTGGGGTGAGGGTGGGGTGCACAAAGCTTGTGTGTGTTTGGGGTAAGGGTGGTGGCTGGGCTGCTGTCTGTCGGGGTCCAGCAGAGACGGGTGAAGGTGTCACCTCCTGCCTCTGGGGAACTGGAGGAGACAGCTCAGCTCTCCCCGGGGCCAAGGTCAGCCAAGGTCAGCCCCAGGTCCCAGGCTAGGGGGCGGGGCCAGGTAGGAGGCCCCACCCCCCGTCAGCAGGAACAGCTCTGCTCCTGTCTCCTGTGTTGCCCATAAGGACCCAGGAAAGAATTTTAAAAAACGCACTTTTAGAGTTTAGAGCAAAACTGCGCCCTCTCGTCTTACAAAGTAGACAATGGAGGCTCAGAAAGGGGAGGACTCCGACCCAACGTCACACAGCAGAGCAGCGGCCATGTTGTCTAGGACCAAGCAAGGGGAAAGAGATCAACGGCCTTGGGCTGCGTGGGATTTAGTGGGGCAGGGGGGCTGAACCCCACAGGAAGTGCCTCTGCAAAGTCAAGGCCAGCACCCAGTTGATGCCCCTGCTCTTATCCGACCCCCACCGACCCTCAGGGCGAACCCTGCCTGCTTCCAGACTTGAACTCAGGGCTCCTGACTCACACGCAGGCAGTGTAGACGGGTGGAGTGGATCCCCCATGAACCTCTTTCCCAGTCTATAAAAGGGACACGGGAGTCGCTCCTTCCCTTTGGAGGTCCGGGTTGGGGCATACCAGGCACCCAGCACCGGAGGTCCCTCAGCTCCACGGCACAGACATGCCGTGAGCCCCTGGTCAAAGCCCTTGGCTGCTCTGGGCTCGGTTCATCAGTCCCAACAGGCTAAGACTAAAAATGGAGATGGCACCATGGCACAGCGGTTTAAGCCTCCACCGATGTGGCACAGGTATCCCATATGGGCACCAGTACATGCCCAGCTGCTCCACTTCCGATCCAGCTCCCTGCTAATGCACCTGGGAAAGCAGTGGAAGATGGCCCAAGTGCCTGGGGCCCTGCCACCCATGTGGGAGACCTGGATGGAGTTCCAGGCTCCTTGCTTTGGCCTGGCCCAGTCCTGGCCATTTGGAGAGTGGATGGAAGATCTCTCTCTCTCTCTCCCTCTCCAATTCTGCCTTTCAAATAAACAAAATAAATATTGTTTTAGCTATGCTCGCTGCCTCTGCCCTACTCACCTCCCTGAACAATGGGAGAATCAAGGAGACCCGAGAGAACATTCTGTCTGCAAGCCGGGCTGCTCCCTGCTGCTTTGATGTGACCACAGATACTGGGCCAACTTGGGCAAGAGGAACCCCCTCCCCCTCCCAGGGCTGTCCTGCTGTGACCCGTGCCTTTGGCATGGAAGCAGATCAGTAGGTCACTCCCAGGGCACCCTCCTCACTGCCCCCTGCCTCATACTGAGCAAACAGGAGCCCATCTCCTCAGTCCTGGGGTCCATAGGATCGTACCAAGGGCTGGAGAAGCCACAGTGCCTCTCCAGGTGGAGACGGAGAGAGGCAGGGGCCAGAGAGAGAGAGGGAGAGAGAGAATCTTCCATCTGCTGGTTCACTCCCCAGCTGCCCGCAACAGCCAGAACAGGACCCGGCCAGAGCCAGGAGCCAGGAACTCCATCCAGGTCTTCCAACACGGGTGGTAAGGGTCCCAGGTCCTGGAACCCCCCCTGCTGCCTCCCGGCGTGAGTCCTGGCCGGGAGCGGGAGCCGAGATGCAGGCTTGGAGAGTGGGACTAAGCACACTCCAGGCAGAGAGGGGCCCTCAGCTGGCTCCTCCTCTCACACCTGTCCCTCCACTGAGGCCGGAGCCAGAGAGCGCAGGGTTCTGGGATGGGGAAAGCCAGCCCCCTGCGCTCGGGATCAGGCACCCTGGGGTCTGGACCCCTGACTGCGCCCCCTAGTGGCACACTCAGGGCGCGCCTCCTTCTCCGCAGACTGCAGCCGGCACGTGGGGGTTTCTATCCAGCCTCTGTCGGTGGGGCGCACGGCCAGATCCCCTGTTCATTTTCCCAGAACGCTGTCAACTCGCAAGGTGAGGGGGATGGGGGTGGGGGTCCTCTCTCCTCTGTCCATCGCGGGGGCTGCGGTGGGGTGGCTCAGGACGGCCCGCATCTCCCAGCCTGACTACGGATCCACTGTGTGAGGTGGGGGCGAAGGGGCCTCCAAATCTCTCTGAGCCTCGGATGCAAAAAAGGGGGAAAAAAAAGAGACTGGTTTAAAAAAAAATCCAATTCCTGGGAAAGGAATAACGGGGGGTGCGACGAATGAGGACGTAGCGCATCGCGGTCCTGAGGGCGAATTCAGCCAGGCGGCGGTTGAGGAAGGGGTGCGCGCTCGGCTCTGCGAGGAGCCCCCCAAAAACGGCGGCGGCGGCCCCCGAGCGCAGGGCTGCGGCCGGCGGCGGCCTCGCTGCTCCCCCCCGGGACCCCATCGGACGAGGGACCCGCCCAAGGTCGCCGGGGCGCCCGGGCCGGGGTCTGGGGTGCTCACGCTCAGCCCAGGCCGCAGGCGGCCGTACTGCTCCGACACCCAGAAGCCGCGCCGCTCCTCCAGCGCGATGAAGGGCAGGTCGGGGAAGCGCGCGCGGAACTTGCGGAGGAAACCGCCCTCGAAGTCGGCCAGGACGCCGTCCATGTCCACCAGCACCCGCAGAGAGCGGCCGCCCGATGCTCGGCGCCGCCCCGCGGCCAGCGCTGCGCCGCGGGGCCGCCGCGCACACCAGCCGCCCAGCCGGATCATGGCCCGCCCGCCGCGGGCTGCGGGGCCCGCCCGGGCCGGCCGGCGGACATGACGGTGGCCGCGGACGGAGAGGAGGGGGCGCGCAGGCTCCGGCCGCAGAGCGAGGCCGCGGCGCGCGCCTTAAAGGGACACGAGCGCGGCGGAGGCGGGGCAGGGGCGTGGCTCGGGATTGGGGGCGTGGCTTCGGGGCGCCCCACCCCTCCGCTGCAAGCTTGCGGGCCCCCGGGACCTCGGGCAGCGGAGGAAGAAGCGGTGATGGGGAGGAATGGAGGCGGGACAGGGGCGTGGCTTCAGGGCGCCGGGGCGTGGCTTCTGGAGGTACAGGGGGCGTGGCTTCGGGGCGTCCCACCCCGCCGCTGCAGGCTTGCGGGCTCCCAGGACCTCGGGCTGCGGAGGATGGGGAAGCGGTGATGGGCATGATGGGAGGCGGGGCCGGGGCGTGGCTTCAGGGCGCCGGGGCGTGGCTTCGGGGCGCCCCACCCCTCCGCTGCAAGCTTGCGGGCTCCCAGGACCTCGGGTTGCGGAGGATGGGGAAGCGGTGATGGCGATGATGGGAGGCGGGGACCAGCGGCTGATGCTTCAGTCCAACCTGCCGGGGCCAAGGGCTGCAGGCAGGCTCGGGGGCGTAGCTCCGGGGTATCCGGAGGGCGGGGTTTAGGCCTCCGGGGGCGGGGCTTCAAGGCGGGCCTGGGTTCCCTCTGGAGGATGGAGACCTGGTGATGGGGCTGATGGAGGCGGGGTCTGGCGGGTGATGCTGCACCCACCCTGAGCCAGCCAAGGGCTGCAGCCTTGGGGGAGTGGGTCCCTGGGGAGGGGGGGCAGAATGCATTTTCTTACCTGTGCTTCTTTGGCAAACGCTGAGCGCCCCCTGTGTGCCTGGCGGTGGGCATTCAGTGAGAAATACAGCAGGAGGCAGCGTGCGGTGTAGACGCACGTGCCCATGATCTGGCTCCTGGAGTTGCCTCTGCCTTGGGGCAACATTCACCGCAGCTCCTACCCGTGCCTCTGCCCAGCCATCGCAGGGTCTTATTCTCGGAGGCTTTTCAGAGTGAGCTGCGTCTGCAATCAGTACGTGTCGCCCCCAGTAGCTCTACCCGGTGTATTCACGGGTAAATTTTACCAGTGAAAGCCGTGGGAGTTTTCACAAATGCGTTCGGTGGTGGGATAACAACATGCGGCTGCTGGCCAGCGTACAAAGCAATGCTGATACAAAACTATCTCTTCTCCCCCACAAAGTCCCACCTGCCTCTTGTCCATCTGCCCCTTCCCCCACTGTTCTCATTGTTTCTACCATAGATGAATTTTGGCCGGGGTTACACTACAAGTTAGGGCCGGCTCTGTGGCAAAGTAGGCTAAGCCTCTGCCTGCGACCCTGGCATCCCATATAAGCGCTGGTTTGTGTCCCGGCTGCTCCTCTTCCGATCCAGCTCCCTGTTTATGGCCTGGGGAAACAGCGGAGGATGGCCCAGGTGCTTGGGCCCCTGCACCTGCGTGGGAGACCCGGAAGAAGCTCCTGGCTCCTGGTTTCAGATCGGTGCAGCTCCGGCTGTTGTGGCCATTTGGAGAGTGAACCAGTGGATGCAGGACCCTTCTGTCTGTCTCTCCCTCTCTCTGTCTGTAACTCTGTCTTTCAAACTCTTTCAACTCTGTCTTCTGCTGCTTTCCCAGGCACATTTGCAGGGAGCTGGATCAGAAGTGGAGCAGCTGGGACAGGAACTGGCACCCATATGGGATCCCAGCACCAAAGCAGCGGGTTTACCTGCTACGCCACAGCACCGACCCCATAAATAAATCTTTTCTACAAATATTAAAAAAAATGGAGGCAAACAGCGATGAATAATTTGGTGTGGTCACTTTAAACAGACAATTCTGATACTCCTCTCTTTGACAAGTGGCGCTTAAGCCCTGTCTCATTAAGTGTGTTGTTTCCCTAAGGAATTTAATGTGGTGAAAGGTGGCATTGCATGATTCTAATAATAGGTCATCAAAGACATGCGGCTTCTTAGATTTCTTTCTTTATTTGAAAGGCAGAGCAACAGAGAGAGGGAGAGACAGAGAGAGAAAGGATCCTCCACCCACTGGCTCACTCCCCCACATGGCTGCAGTAGCCAGGGCTGTGCCGGGCTGAAGCCAGGAGCCAGGAACTCCATTTGGGTCTCCCACTTAGTTGGCAGGGGTCCAAACACCTGTGCTGCCATAACTTGAGGACACTCAGGCAGCCGTGGGAGAGATTGCCATATAGAGGAACCCCAGTCCCTCCAGCCAGCCACTCGAGAGACGCAGAACTTCCGACAGCAGCCATGTGAACCTGCTGTCTAGGAAGCAGACCCGCCAGCCCCGGCCAAGCTTTCAGAGGGCAGCAGCCACCACTGACTTCTGGTTAAGACTGATTGGGGTGGCCAGCACCGCAGCTCACTAGGCTAATCCTCCGCCTGCAGTGCCGGCACACTGGGTTCTAGTCCCGGTCGGGGCACCGGATTCTGTCCCGGTTGCCCCTCTTCCAGGCCAGCTCTCTGCTGTGGTCCGGGAGTGCAGTGGAGGATGGCCCAGGTGCTTGGACCCTGCACCCGCATGGAGACCAGGAGAAGCACCTGGCTCCTGCCTTCGGATCAGCTTAGCTCTGGCCGTTATGGTCATCTGTGGAATGAATCAGTGGATGGAAGACCTCTCTCTCTGGCTCTACCTCTCTCCATAAGTCTGTCTTTAAATAAATAAAATAAAATAAAATAAATCTTAAAAAAATAAAGAAAAATATATTTTTCAGGTTGTTCGTTTTGCCTCCCTGTTGCATTTTAGGTCTTCTTACTATTCCGGATGTGTGTCTTTCATCTGATTGTGACTCACAATTTTTTTTTCCTCAGTTTTGTTTTTTCGTTCTAATGTCTCTGTGAGAACAGCTCTGTGACGTCCGACTGACCGATGCTGCTGTGAAATCACACTCTGCTGTCAGAGCTGAAAACGTTCTGCCTAAGCCAAAGTCACGAGGTGTTTTGTTTCCGGGCTGGTGCGGCGGCACAGTAGGTTAATCCTCCGCCTGCAGCCTGGCTTCCCACATGGGCGCCAGTTCGAGTCCTGGCTGCTCCTCTTCCAGTCCAGCTCTCTGCTATGGCCTGGGAAAACGGTAGAAGATGGCCCAAGTCCTGGGGCCCCTGCACCTGTTGGGAGACCTGGAAGAGGCTTCTGGTTCCTGGCTTCATATGGGTGCAGCTCCAACTGTTGCATCCGTCGGGGGGAATGAACCAGCTCATAGAAGACCTCTCTCTCTCTCTCTCTCTCTCTCTGTCTCTGACTCTCTGTAACTCTGCCTTTCAAATAAATAAATCCTTAAAAAAAGATGTCTTGTTTCAAAGCATATGGTTTTACATTTTGCATTTAGATCTATTGAGTTAATTTTTAAATAAGATTTGAGATTTAGGTTCGAGTTGACCTTTAAAAACAGAATATATATAACATAAAGTTTACCATTGTAGCCATTTTATAAATTCATTTTGTATTTATTTGAAAGGCAGAGAGAGAGAGAGAGAGAAACTTCCATCTGCTGGTTCACTCCCCAAATCCCTCAACCACCCGGGCTGGGCCAGGCCAATATCAGGAGCCCTGGAACTCCATCTGGGTCTCCCCTGTGGGTGGCAGGAGCCCAAGAACTTGAGACATCATCTGCTGCCTCCCAGGGTGTGTGTTAGCAGGAGGCTGGATGGCAAGTGGAGGAGCTGGGACTCGAACCAGGCACTCCAATATGGGATGCAAGCATCTCACATGGTAACTTAAGACACTGGGCCTCCAGCGCCATGGCTCAACAGGCTAATCCTCTGCCTAGCGGTGCCGGCACACCAGGTTCTAGTCCCTGTTGGGGCGCCGGGTTCTGTCCCGGTTGCCCCTCTTCCAGGCCAGCTCTCTGCTGTGGCCTGGGAGTGCAGTGGAGGATGGCCCAAGTGCTTGGGCCCTGTACCCTATGGGAGACCAGGAGAAGTACCTGGCTCCTGCCTTAGGATCAGCGCGGTGCGCCGGCCGCAGCGCGCCGGCAGTGGCAGCCATTGGAGGGTGAACCAACGGCAAAGGAAGACCTTTCTCTCTGTCTCTCTCACTGTCCACTCTGCCTGTCAAAAAAAAAAAAAAAAAAAAAAGGCACTGGGCCTTAGCAGAGTGGCCGGGACTCAGACTGGTGCTCTGCTGGGTCACCGAGAGACCCATCTGGGACAATGCTTTGTAAATGGCTGTGTCAGGATGAGTCTACGGAGACTTACAGAATGAAGGGGATCTGTTGGCTCTTTCTTGGCCACTTCTGTGAGACTGGATCCAGGGTCCCAGCGCCACAGTGGGACTGGTTTCCCACCAACTCTCTCTTCTGCACTTTCTGTATTTGAGATCTAAATTGGCCCTGTGGATCTGTTGGTTCCCTGTCTGCAGATTCAGCCAGCTGCATCTGTACGGAACACATACGGGTTTTTCTTGTCACTGCTCCCTCAACACCACAGTATAAAAACCATCCACAGCTGCTGGCGCTGTGGCACAGCAGGTAAAGCTGCCGCCTGCAGTGCCGGTATCCCACATTATGACCACAGTGGCTGGAGCTGCACCGATCCGAAGCCAGGAGCCCGGAGCTTCCTCTAGGTCCATATGGAATGCCAGCATGGCAGGCAGCGGCATTACCTGCGGTACCACAACGCCAGCCCCTGTATTGGGTATGTATTATAGGCATCATTAGAGACACTTAAGGTACAAGGGTACCTCGAAACATTCCTAGAGAAATGGGATTAAAAGAAAATGCACCTTTGCCATGAACTTTTCTCAGGTCTCCAGTCACAGGAGGAAGTGTGCAGGGGGACAGGCAATGACCACTCCATTGTGCAGAAGCGACTTGAACCCCTCAGGCTTCCTGTCTCTCCCTCTATCTGTCACTCTGCCTCTCAAGTAAATAAATACATAAATCTTTTTAAAAAGTTAATTAAAAAAGAAGGAACTATGCATGGATTAACATTTTTGGTACCAACATTACACTTACCTTTTAAGTCTACTTTCCCATAACTTTTTGAAGGTATTCATATTAGCTTCACCCTAAAGATTGCTCCCCTCAGGGTGTCAAGGTGGGTACCAGAAGCCCCCGGGGCTGTGTGCTTCCTTCATCAACCCAGCAGGGAAGAGAGAGAGAGAGAGAGAGAGCAAGCGAGCATCCTTAACACAGATGCCCTCAGCATACGCCACATGCACACGGTGTCTGAGACCCATTATGGTGGACATGAGCGTGGCTCCACCAACTTGCCACGCCCAGTCCTGCAGCTCGCTTCCTTGGCGGCACATGGATGTCCAGGCAGCTCCACGGCCAGTGTGGGCCACTGTCCCCTGCTTTCAGGTCCTCACGTGGTGAAGGTGTTTGAGTGATGCACTTGCAGGTATCACTGGATCTGCAGACGCTTTGATTTTTCACAGCGGGACAAGCCATCCTCAACCGAGACGTAGACGTCTCCTTGCTCTGGCCCCACTGGCATGCCCCAGATGGCCACAACGGCCAGCACTGGGCCAAGTGGAAGCCAGGAGCCTAGAACTCCATCTGGGTCCCCTACATGGGTGCAGGGGTCCAAGAACTTGTGCCATCTTCTGCTGCTTTCCCAGGTGCAGTGGGCTAGATCGGAAGTGGAGCAGCCGGGACTCAAAACTGTGCCCACATAGGATGCCAGCGTTGCAGGCGGCAGCTTAACCACTGTGCCACAATGCTGGCCCCTGGCAGTACTCTTAGATGCGTCGCAGTGAGTGTGATTTGTATGTTGGATCACTCGTGGGCCACAATCCATACGTTGTCACACTTCAACGAGCATCCAATTATCTGCAAGGTTTGTTCAGTGGACTGGGTACTGCCTGCAGAGTTTGTGCCACAGGAGGTCTAAGAATTTGCATTTCCAGGAAGTTCCCAGGTGGTGCTGGTGGGGGAACCCGATTTTGAGAGCAGCAACCACAATCTAAAGAGACAACACATTTCAGGGTACTGTTGGTAGCTGCGGCTGTTTTGGATTACTGGGCTCATAGCCTTTTCTTTCTCTGTAACATATTTTGGTTTGTATTGAGGGCCATATACCCCCATGGAAATGTGTGCTAGCAATCCAAATACCTGTCTTTGGTGTTGTAAGGTTGATCAGAGATTGAGGATCAGTGTTTGCACTAGAACATCCAGATTCCTTCAGTCTCCAAGTACAAGTGTTTCCTTTTTTTATGATTTTTTATTTATTTGAGAGTTAGAGCTACACACAGAGAGAGGGAGAAACAGAGAGAAGGGTCGTCCATCTGCCGTTTCACTCCCCAGATGTCCACGACGGCCAAAGCTGAGCTGATTCGAAGCCAGGAGCTTCTTCCAGGTCTTCTATGAAGGTGCAGGGGCCCAAGCACTTGGGCCATCTTCCACTGCTTTCCCAGCCCATAGCAGAGAGCTGGGTTGGAAGAGGAGCAGCCGGGACAAGAACCTGTGCCTTTATGGGATGCCGGCACTGCAGCCAGAGGCTTAACTTACTGCGCCACAGCGCCAGCCCCCCCCCCCCCAGCACAAGTGTTAAAGTCATTCCTTTAATACATCTCACATCCACCAACTCAGTTCCATCTCCAATTGTCCAGATGCAATACAATCACTCAAGGTACCGTCATCACTATTACAGTCCATGTCTACTACCGCAAGGGTTTCCTAACTGCCTCTCAGAAGTTAGCACATGGAGAGGGGCTGGTGCTGTGGCATAGTGGGTAAAGTCGCCACGTGCAGCACCAGCTTTCCATGTGGGCGCCGGTTTGAGTCCTGGCTGCTCTACTTCCAATCCAGCTGCCTGCTAATGCACCTGGGAAAGCAGCCAAGGTGGCTCAAGTACTTGCGCCCCTGTGCCCTTCTCACCCCCAATACGGGTGACCCGGATGGACCTGCCTTACACCCCCGCCGTCCACCACAATTTCAGGGTACAGTCATTCAACGACTCCCTTGCAAACAGCAAGCTCCTTCCCAAGGCAGAGGCTTAGAACAGGCTGTCCTCTCACTCAGCAACACCCCTTCCTTCCCCGTGCGTTAATTCTTCTTTCTTCAGAGCTCAGCTGGTGGCATGTACCCAAGAAAGCCTTCCCTGTCATGCCAGGCCAGTCCCTGGTTTCCTCTGTTCCTTCAGATCACCCAGCCCTGTTTGCTAGGGTCTTTACGAACTCATTTTCTACAGAAAGACCCGGAGTGTTCCGGCAGGAGCTCAATAAATAGTTGTGGGATGCAGGTTTTTTTTTTTTTTTTTTTTGGTTTGTTTGTTTGTTTTACAGTGAGAGGTAGAGACAGAGAGAAAGGTCTTCCTTCCATTGGTTCACTCCCCAGATGGCCGCAACGGCCGGAGCTGCGCTGATCTGAAGCCAGGAGCCAGATGCCTCCTCCAGGTTTCTCATGCAGGTGCAGGGGCCCAAGGACCTGGGCCATCCTCCATTGCTTTCCCAGGCCACAGCAGAGAGCTGGACTGGAAGAGGAGCAACCAGGACTAGAACCAGTGCCCATGTGGGATGCCGGCGCTGCAGGTGGAGGATTAACCTACTGCACCATGGCGCCGGCCCCGGGATGCAGTTTTAAAACGTCCCGCTGTCCAATGTAAGGCTCTTCAGAGGGACCTGAGAGAAGCAAGAACGTTTGACCTCGAGACCTGGACGCTGACGACAGTATGGACAGTGGAGGGAAATTTCCCCAGCAGAAGTGACTGCAAGACGGGAACCAAAGTGCAGGGGGGAGAGGCCAGTGAAAGCACAGAACTTGCTCCAGGCGGGGCTGTGGCATAATAGATCAAGCCTTTGCCTGCAGCACCCACATCCCATATGGGCACCGGTTCGAGATCCGGCTACTCCCTTTCTGATCCAGAGCAGTACTCTGCTAATGCACCTGGGAAAGCAGTAGAAGATGGCCCAAGTGCTTGGGGCCGCCCCAGAAGAAGCTCTTGGCTTCTGGCTTGGAGTCAGCCCAGTTCCGGCTGTTGCGGCCATTTAGGGAGTGAACCAGCAGATGGAAGATCTCTCTCTCTCTCTGTAACTCTGCCTATCAAATAAAGAAGCTTGCGCAGACACAGCTTCCCCAGGCCTAAACCCAGACTGCCTAGCTCCAGAGTCTGCGTGAGTCTTTATCACCTCACAAGCAAAAGCCTTGGCAATCTCCCTGCGAAGGATCTGGCAAAACGGAGACTGGAAAACCAGCGCTCCCCACCTCCATTTAAAGCGGGGGGGAGGGAGGGGTTTCACAGATGCACAGAGAGAAGCGAACTTCCGGCGCTTCGACAGGGCACAGAAGTGTTTCCATGGAAACGGCAACAGGCTCCCGGCGTGGGGAGCTCTCGCGATGCTTGTACCGGCGGAAGTGACGTAGCCACACTCGAGGCCCTCTGCTGGATCGCGGCCGCCTTTTCCCGCGCGAGCTGCCTGCGCCGCTCGGGCCGCCCCGGGGGAAACATGGCGTCTGCCCTGGAGCAGTTCGTGAACAGCGTCCGGCAGCTCTCGGCTCAAGGTGAGGGCCCGGGCTGCGGGGCAGGGAGGGTGTGGGCGGGCACGGGGGACGGGCCCTGCATCCACAGGCGCCAGCGCGGACGGCAGGGACCGCCCATTGAGTCCCAAGCTGCTGCTTCCCCGGGGCCGGGCGAGCGCGGCCGAATGTGGCCGGGGCCCTCGTGCTTTGGAGCGCCGTTGTCCCCGCCCGCCGGCCTCCCTGCCCTCGAGCGGCCGGGCCCCTTCCTCCCCTTCGGCCCGGGGCCCCTTTTTCCACCGGGTGCTCCGCTTGACAGTTTGGGGGCGGGACTTCCGCTGTCGCCTTCCCGAGCGCCCATTGGCTCCCGGGGGCCTCCCGTGCCTTCGGTGATTGGCGCAGCGCCCTGCCGGTCTCCGCGGCGCTGGGTCGCCTCCAGGCTAGGCCTCGGGGAGCCGGCGGGAGGCGAGTTCTTCCCGGGCGCCTTGGCTGCCGGGCTCGCCTTGGCCGGCGCAGGCTCGGGAGCCTCTGCGCTTATTTTGGTCCCACGGCATGCCGAGGGAGCTCGCGCTCGTAGGGCTGCATTTCGAGGCGTGGGGTTGCTCTCCCGATGTTTTGTTCTTTCACGTTGGTTCATGTCAGCGTCTGAGACAGCAGGGCTCGGGGTTAGAGCAGTTAGATGCTGGCCGTGACGACCCTGTGCGAGTCCCGTTGTGAGGGTGGATGGAGAGGACCCCCGTGGGAGCAGTCGGGACCTGGGGGAGAGGGTGCAGTAAATGCAGCTGCGAGTGATTGCCGGTAGCCGTTAGGTGCAGGTTCTCAGGAGCTGCGTGACCTTGGACGAGCCACCGTTAACCTCTTCAGGCTTTTTTTTTAGACACAGCTAGAACCTTGCATGGGCGCCTGGGGTGGGGCTGGGGGGAGGCGGCCCCGTGTGCCAGGCAGAGGGAAATGTGGGTGACCTGACTCGGACCTTCCTTGAAAGGAACGCGGGAAGTTCCTGCTTTTCTGTCGGGAGGCCGCATCTGTGGCCGGACACGGCTCGGGTGCGCGCCGTGGCGCCTAAGCCTCCGTACTCGGGGCTCGGGGCTCTCCCCGCGGCCCCAGCAGTGATTCGTGGCACCCAGCGTGTCCCGGACCGCTGTGACTGAGTTTCCAGCTGTGAGCGCCCACCACGGCCAGCTGTTCACGTGGAAGGAGCCCTTTCCCCCCGACCAGCGAGGTCTTCCCCGCCCAGCCTGTGCCGTCTGGAGGTGATGCCCTGCAGGATGGCAGCTGTTTGTTCGCTCTGGGTTTGCAAGCACGTGTGGTAGTGATGGGATACTAACTTTGTTTTTGGTCAACTTACTCAGTATAAAAGCGTCCTGGCCCGGCCGGCGCTGCGGCTCACTAGGCTAATCCTCCGCCTTGCGGCGCCGACACCCCGGGTTCTAGTCCCGGTCGGGGCGCCAGATTCTGTCCTGGTTGCTCCTCTTCCTGTCCAGCTCTCTGCTGTGGCCCAGGAGTGCAGTGGAGGATGGCCCACGTGCTTGGGCCCTGCACCCCATGGGAGACCAGGAAAAGCACCTGGCTCCTGGCTCCTGCCATCGGATCAGCGCGGTGCGCCGGTTGCAGTGCGCCGGCCACGGCGGCCATTGGAGGGTGAACCAACGGCAAAGGAAGACCTTTCTCTCCGTCTCTCTCTCTCACTGTCCACTCTGCCTGTCAAAAAAAAAAAAAAAAAAAAAGTGCCCTGGCCCAGAAGCCCCCGGAATTAAATGATCAAATACCCTATTGCAGTTGCTGGGTTTCAGGCTTTCTGTTATTTTAAGTGTTTTTTTAAAAATGGGAAAAAGACCCAGCTACAGTATAGACATACCGGAGCAGGAGACTTGAAGTTAATGTGCTTGGAATTATTATACGCCTACCACCACCACCAGAGAGACAGAGTGTGGCCAGGGCGCCATAAAAATAACCATTAAGGGGTGGACTTTGGGGCACAGTGGGTTAAGCCGCTGCCTGCAGATCCAGCATCCCATATAGGTGCTGGTGTGTGTCCCAGCTGCTCCACTTCCGATCCAGCTCTCTGCTCTGGCCTGGGAAAGCAGTGGAGGATGGCCCAAGTCCTTGGGTCCCTGCACCCACGTGGGAGACCCAGAGGAAGCTCCTGGCTCCTGGCTTTGGCCTGGCCCAGCTCTGGCTGTTGCAGCCATTTGGGGAGTGAACCAGCAAGTGGAAGATCTCTCTCTCTTTCTCTCTCATTCTGCCTTTCAAATACATAAAACAAATCTTGAAAAAAAAAATACTTGTCAAAATCTATGGGTCTGCCTTACTAAAGTGCCGGTGCAGGCCTCCTTGGCTTCTGTAGCTGTTAACACAGCGTAGTGGAGTGGGGGACAGATGGATGGATGAAGTAGCAGCTTAATTCACAAGCTGGTAAGCGGTGCTGCCTTCTGACGCTGGAGGAAACGGGACAGTGTCCCCCCCCTGGGTTGCTCCAAGTGACTGACTACCGCCAGCCCGTGAGGTAGCAGAGAACAGCCACCCACTAACAGGAGAGAGGGTTGAGGTCACAGCCGTTGGACAGGTCGCAGAGGGTGTGGGGGCAAGAGGTGGAGACCCACACGTGTGCACAGACTGAGCATGGACTCTGGGCTTTCTGAGCGTCGGTGAAGTAGAAGGAGGTGGGTGAGGCAGTCTGGGGCATTTGGACTGCCTTTTTTTTAAAAAAAAAAAAGATTTATTTATTTGGAAGACAGAGTTGACAGAGAGAGACACCCACAGAAACAGAGATCTTCTGGCTGTTGGTTCGCTCCCCAAATGTCTACAACAGCCAGGTCTGGGCCAGGTCGAAGCCAAGAGCCAGGAATCCCATCCAGGTCTCCCAAACGGGTGCAGGGGTGGTAGGAACTCAAGTGCTTGGGCCCCCATCTGTTGCCTCCCATGTATTTTAGCAGGGGCCTGGATCAGTTCGTGGAGAGTGGCCGGGACTCGAACCAGCACTCCAACAGGGGATGCAGATGTCCCAAGCAGCAACTTAACCTGCTGCACTACAGCACCTGCCCCAGTTTGGGCTTCTTAAAGCCACTGGCGTAATGTGACTGAATTGTGCTTTAGAAAGATCAGACAGTGGCCAGCGTCGTGGCATAGTGGGTGAGGCTACTGCCTGCAGTGCTTATGGGTGCTGGTTTGTGTCCTGGCTGCTCCACTTCCGATCCAGCTCCCTGCCGTTGGCCTGGGAAAAGCAGTCTGAGTCCCTGCCACCCACGTGGAGACCCAGATGAGGCTCCTGGCTGTGGCCTGGCCCAGCCCTGGCCATTGTGGCCATCTAAGGAGTAAATCCGCAGGTAGATCTCTCCCTCTTCTGACTCTCAAAATAAACAAATCTTAAACAAAACAAAACAAAACACCCAGGAGAACCAATATGGGGTATCGGTTGGAAGAGAAAAAGATTGAAGTGAATTAATGATGTAGTCCAAGCAGGAGATGATGCAAATCTGCATTAAATGCAGGGACAAGGTGGGCGGGGCAGGGAGAGGGAGATGGAGCTGAGGAACTGGAGTCCATTAAATTGTATGTGGTGACCTTTGGGGCGCAGAGAGGTGCTGAAGCAGTGTGTGTGTCTCTGGCCTGGGGGACTAGAAAGGGGGCCGAGGAGGCACTTTGCGGGGCCACAGGGAAGTGGAGGTTTGGTGTCAGCTCTAGTTCCGAGACCATCGGCAGCTGTTCCCCCTCGTGTCCCCCCCCAGCCCCGGTCCGCAGTGGAGGAGATGTGTAAGACGTCCTGTCCTGGTGCTGGAGCTCCGAGACTGGCTTGAGCTCCTTCAGTTCGCCTGTGCCTGACTGATGATGAACTCTTCCTGTTTTCCAGGGCAAATGACTCAGCTCTGTGAACTGATCAACAAGAGCGGGGAGCTCCTTGCGAAGAACTTATCGCACCTGGACACTGTGCTCGGGGCCCTGGACGTGCAGGAGCACTCGCTGGGCGTCCTCGCCGTCCTGTAAGGGCCCCTCCTGCGGCTTCGTGCTTGGGAGAGCCGCACCTCCACGTGCCGGCCCCGGGCCCCGGGCAAGGGGACGTTGTGTCCGAGGAATTACGTGTTACTGCCTCCGCTGATCGCTGCGCCTGATATTTCGTTTTTGTCTTCCCTGTTTAATTTAATTTTATTTTCACATTTTGTCTAAATGGCTGTCAGTTCTGGGTTCTGTAGTGAGCGCTTTTATTCACGCAGTCCGCAGGGTCGTCCCCATTTTCTAACTTGGAAGGGAACAGGGAGCGATGGGCCATGGTGGGCCATGTTTCGTGAAGCTGTTGGTGACCCCAGACAGAGGCACCCTGTGTCTGTTCACCCGAGCGTGGGCCCTTAAGACCGGGTGGCGTAGGCTTGGTTTTAGCAGGGGCTCCTTAACCGCCCTATGCTGTAAGCCTCTTCTCTTGGTGCTGTGTCATGCTCAGTTGGGATCTTGGGAGGAGGGTGACGATCCAGTTGTGTGGGTGCACCTGCCACCTTCGGGTCCTCTGCAGCCACAGGCAGCTCTGTGCACCAGTGAGGGTGTCCGGCCATCCGCCGGCGGCAGATGGTGCTGTGGGGAGTGCCAATAGAGGTTTCTGTGGCCCGTGTTTTCTTTTTCACATGACAGAGGGGCTGGCACGTGTGTTTTGTACGTGCACATACTCCCGTGTGGAGGGCAGAGGGCATGTACCTGCAAGCACCCTGACGCGTAGCGGTTACCTTGGGTAACACGAGGGAAGAAGGCAAGCCTGTGGCCGGGGCTGAGGCGGGGGCCGCCGTGCCTCACTGAGCTGCGTGAATCCCTAGGGAAGTTCTTGCTGGCACGTTGCCATCACTCAGGACGTTACTGCAGGGGTCCTGCGCGGTCAGGGAGTGCTGCGCAGAGTCCTAAGTAGGCAGTCCTATCATCCGCCTCGATTTCCTTGAAAGTAGTCTCAGGAGAAGAAGAGCTTGGCGTGTCCTTACCAGCAGTGGCCTAGTGGTGGTAGCGCATATGATTTCTCCAGGCCTCTTGGAACATTTCTCGTGGTAGTGATGGCTCCATCGGCTGCCAAGGTGCCCGGCACAGCTCAGCTCAGCTCTCGTCCTCCTCCTCACACCCCTCTCCCTCCTATGCTGCCGTCAGCCGGTTCTGTTGGGCTTCCTTCCAGACAAAGTGGAGCCACAGCTTTTTCCGAGTTCTGAGCCTGCCTCAGCCTCCGGCCAGCCCACAGCTCTTGTTCCTTGTCCCCTTCAGTACGGTCTCCAAAAATTGGGAACAGCAGCGACTTTATTTGTTTGTTTTGGTTTCCATTGGTTTATTTATTTGAGAGAGGCAGAGTTACAGAGAAGCAGAGGCAGAGAGATTCAGAGAGGTCTTCCATCCACTGGTTCACTCCCCAACTGGCTGCAACAGCCAGGGCTGGGCCAGCCCGAACCCAGGAGCTTCATCTGGGTCTCCCACGTGGGTGCAGGGGCTCAGGCAGCTGGGCCATCTTCCACTGCTTTCCCAGGCCATTAGCAGGGAGCTGGATCAAAAATGTAGCATCCAGGACTTGAACTGGCTTCCATATGGCACACCAGTACTGCAGGTGGTGGATTTACCTGCTATGTCACAGTGCCAGCCCCAGCAACTGATTTTTTTTTTTTTTTTTTTTTTTTGACAGGCAGAGTGGACAGTGAGAGAGAGAGACAGAGAGAAAGGTCTTCCTTTGCCGTTGGTTCACCCTCCAATGGCCGCCGCGGCCGGCGCGCTGCGGCCGGCGCACCGCGCTGATCCGATGGCAGGAGCCAGGAGCCAGGTGCTTTTCCTGGTCTCCCATGGGGTGCAGGGCCCAAGCACCTGGGCCATCCTCCACTGCACTCCCGGGCCACAGCAGAGGGCTGGCCTGGAAGAGGGGCAACCGGGACAGAATCCGGCGCCCCGACCGGGACTAGAACCCGGTGTGCCGGCGCCGCTAGGCGGAGGATTAGCCTATTGAGCCGCGGCGCCGGCCCCAGCAACTGATTTTTAATTAATTAATTAGTTTGAAAGTCAGAAACAGAGAACTGCCATCTGCTCATTTACTTCCTGAATGCCTGCAATAGCTGGGGCAGGGCCAGGCCAAAGCTGGGGGCCAGGAATTCAATCCAGGTCTCCCATGTGGGGGCAGGAACTCAACTACCTGAGCCGTGGGTGCTGCCCCCAGGGTGCACATCAGCAGGAAACGAATCAGAAATGGAGGTGGGGCTCAGCCTCAGGCACTCTGATACGGCATGTGGGTACCCCGGCAGTTGGAACTGCTGGGTCAGTTTAGTGAGCGAATGGTCCTTGCCACACTGGAGCACAGAAGACAATATGAAGACGTTTTTGGTTAAAAGATTCTCCACAAGGGACCGGCATTGTGGCGCAGTGGGTGAAGCCACCACCAGCGACGCCAGCATCACATATGGGTTCCTGTCTAAGTCCCGGCTGCTCCACTTCCAGTCCAGCTCCCTGCTGTGGCCTGGGAAAGCAGCAGAAGGTGGCCCAAGTGCTTGGGCTCCTGCACTCACGTGGGAGCCCCGGAGAAGGCGTCTGGCTCAGCCCTGGCTGTTGCAGCCATTTAGGGAGCGAACCAGCAGATGGAAGATTGATCTCTTTCTGTCTCCCTCACTCTGCCTTTCCAATAAATAAACAAACAAACAAACAAATAAATAAATATTTTAAGGCTCCTTCAGAAGTAACCTGATGTTTGACCTCATTTCTGGAGGCTTCTGTCTTGAAAGTTCTTCGTTTTTAGTGTATTTTCTTAACTCCTGCTGTACGTGTCTGTGTCTGTGTCGGGTCATACACGAGAACCAGGCCAGGAGAATCCGTGGATTCTGGTTCTTCGTTTTAAAACGCACCATTGCCCCTTTAGTTTGCCCGTGTTGGAGGCAGGATGAGCCCCTGGCATGAGTACCCCGTGCGACATCAGGGGAATTGGATTCTTTTCTGCTTCTCCTAGGTTTGTGAAGTTTTCTATGCCCAGCGTCCCCGACTTCGAGACGCTGTTCTCCCAGGTCCAGCTCTTCATCAGTACTTGTAACGGCGAGCACATTCGCTACGCAACCGACACTTGTAAGCTGGTAACACCTGCTTTTTGCTGAGTGCATTTTCCCTTTCTGGTTATTGATATCTTCCATATTTTTGTGTGTGTGTGTGTGTTTTTTATCGTTCTGTCTAGTTGCCGGCCTTTGCCATCAGCTCACAAATGCACTCGTGGAAAGAAAGCAGGTAAGAAATGTCACTCGCGCAGTCATGGTTCTGTCATAAATGTGTCTGCCGTAGGCGGTGAGCTGGGTCTGTTAGACTCGAGGTCAGCGCCACGCAGCCCAACACTGGCCGCGTGTGGTCGCTGAGGGTCCGCACGGCCTTGGCAGCGGGGACAGCCAGCCCCTGTGGTGAGAGGTGCTCAGAGGCTCAGGGAGACGTGGGGCCTCCGCGAGGACACTGGGGTGATTCTTTCTGGAACTCCCGGCTAGTGCCCCTTTGTGTTATAATGCTGGTTTATGCTTAGTGTTTTTTTTTTTTCTTCCAGCTTTTAATTATGACTTAATTGGAACCTTCCAAAAAGCTGCAAGAATAGTACAGGAATTCCCGTGTATGCTTCATCCAGACTCTCCAGATGTTAGCATTTTATTTACCACACTTATTATTCTCTCCCCCCTCCACCCCATGAACTGTTGGGAAGGAAATTGCAGGAGTGCTGTCGCTTATCCCTGAAGCCGGCAGTGAGTGCCTACCGAGAATCAGGCCGTTCTCTCCCGGCACAGTACACTGGCCGACACTCAGGGACGGCCACTGCTGCACTGCTTGGACAGACCTGCAGGTCTCGGTCAGATGTTGCCAGCAGCTCAGCTGGCGCCTTTTTTTTAGCACTGTTTTTTTTTTTTTTTTTTTTTTTTTTTTTTGTAATTTGTTTATTTTGTTAGAGAGGCAGAGAGAGAGAGAGGTCTTCCATCCACTGGTTCACTCCCCAAGTGGCCACAACGGCTGCAGCTGGGCCAATCTGAAGCCAGGAGCCAGGAGCTTCTTCCGGGTCTCCCACGCAGGTGCAGGGGCCCAAGGACTTGGGCCATCTTCTACTGCTTTCCCAAGCCATAACAGAGAGCTGGATTGGAAGTGGAGCAGTTGGGACTTGAACCAGTGTCCATATGTGATGGTGGCACTGCAGGCAGAGGATTTTCCTGCTACACCACAGCACTGCCCCCACCTTTTTTAGAAGATTTATTTATTTGAAAGAGTTACAGAGAGAGAAAGAATCTTTCATCCACTGGTTCACTCCCCAGATGGCTGCAAAAGCTATGGCTGGGCCAGGCAGAAGCCTGGTGTGAGGAGCTTCATCCTGGTCTCCCACATGGGTGCAGGGACCCAAACGCTTGGGCTGTCATTTGCTGCCTTTCCCGGCAGCTGGATTGGAAGTGGAGCTGCTGGGACACGAGCTGGTGCCCATTTGAGACACTGACATTGCAGGTGGCTTAACCTGGTACACCACAGCGCCGGCCCAGCTGGTGTCGTTTCTAACAACAGAAAGCCTTGGCTCTCTCTCGCCTTCTGTCACTGCGTCTGTAGCCTCCTTGAATCCGGGATGGCTCTCTGGCCTTTATCTTTGGTGATGCTGACAGGAGTTATAATTTGGAAATGAGTTTCATGATAAGTGGTTTGGAGAAGGTTAGAAACAGAACTGGTAGCCGGCGCCGTGGCTCACTAGGCTAATCCTCCGCCTAGCGGCGCCGGCACACTGGGTTCTAGTCCCGGTCGGGGCTCCGGATTCTGTCCCGGTTGCCCCTCTTCCAGGCCAGCCCTCTGCTGTGGCCAGGGAGTGCAGTGGAGGATGGCCCAGGTGCTTGGGCCCTGCACCCCATGGGAGACCAGGAAAAGCACCTGGCTCCTGGCTCCTGCCATCGGATCAGCGCGGTGCGCTGGCCGCAGCGCGCCAGCCGCGGCGGCCATTGGAGGGTGAACCAACGGCAAAAAGGAAGACCTTTCTCTCTGTCTCTCTCTCTCTCACTGTCCACTCTGCCTGTCAAAAAAAAAAAAAAAAAAAAAAAAAAAAAAAAAAAAAAAAAAAAAGAAACAGAACTGGTGGCTCTTTTGTAGGCGTACTAACTAAACTCTTTGAAAGAGATGGCTTTAAAAAAAATCTTTATTGGAAAAGCCAGAGAAGTCAGGTGACTGTCGTAGGATGTCGTCTTTGGTTCAGAAACGGACCGTGCCTCACTTGAAGCCTGCTCTGGTCACTCGGGGCAGGAGACAGCCTGTTTGTAGCCGGTGGTAGCTTGCTGTGGGTCAGGGCTAGGCTGCCCCAGACGACATGCCAGCACTGTGGGCACCTGAGCCACAGGCCTTCACCTACTGTCAGTGACACGGACGTTTTTGTTGTGGTATAAAGTGAACAGCATTTGATGTCAGAATTGGAGCTGAATTACCTGTATTTTCCAAGAAACAAACCGAGATGGTGTTTTTCTGACTGAAATGGGGGCAAGAGATTTCCTGAGAGGATGCGGGAACCTCCAGTGGCTGCTCAAAGGAACCTTTCAATTAGTGTTGTTTTTTATTTGTAAGTGCCAACCTAAGATCCAATGTGCTGCCATCTTTGAGAACTTGTCTGAAAGCGATGTCGTTTCTGACAGCCCCTGCGAGGAATTGGCATCCTTAAGCAAGCCATCGACAAGATGCAGATGAACACGAACCAGCTGACCTCCATCCACGCCGACCTCTGCCAGGTGAGCAGCCGCGGGTGGGCCGCACGCCTCGCGGCGCCCGGGCTGGTGATGAGGCAGTTTGGTGGGATGTTTCTCTGCTGGAGAAGCTGAGATTCCCAGGCGCATCTGTCACGTTGGCAGGGTGTGCCGGACGCAGAGGACAGGCTGGGGCCCGGCTAGCACGCTGGTCCCCCAACAGGGTAATTGGTGGCGTAGTGGTTGAAGACAAAACCCCAAGTAATTTTCTTTTAGGGAAATTGTGGGAACTGACCATATACACTGGTAACTCCTGCACCTAAATGAGCCCCGTGAATCTTACTTTGCACGGTTCAAAGTCGAGAGGGCAGAGGGAGGCGATGTGATGAAGACTGCCTACCACTCTCGCCGGCTGCTTCTGTGTTCAGGAAACTCGCGCTGGCTGCTGCTGCGTGTCCCTCCAGAGACACTTGATGCCCATACAAGCAAATGCGGCCGTATCTTTTTCTACACGGATTCTGTCTGACAGGCTGTACAAGCTCATGTGGACCTTTTTTTTTTTTTTTTTTTTTTTTTTTTTAAAGATTTATTTATTTTTCACTTGAGAGATTTACACAGAGAGAGAGAGAGAGAGAGAGAGAGAGAGAGGTCTTCCAATCCGATGGTTCACTCCCCAGATGGCCATGATGGCTGGAACTGCGCCGATCCAAAGTCAGGAGCCAGGAGCTTCTTCCAGGTCTCCCATGCAGGTGCAGGGGCCCAACGACTTGGGCAATCTTCTGCTGCTTTCCCAGGCCATAGCAGAGAGCTGGATCGGAAGTGGAGCAGCCGGGACTAGAACCGGCGCCCATATGGGATGCTGGCACTTCAGGCCAGGCCATTAACCCTCTGCGCCACAGCGCTGGCCCAACCTTTTTTTTTTTTTTTTTTTTAAAGATTATGTATTGGAAAAGGCAGAGTGATGGGGGCAGGGAGGGTGTACCTTGTTTTTTGCCGTGTAATGTATCTTGGAGACATTTCCACAGCTGTGCTTTATAGTTGTGGAGTGTCCCATAATACAGGTGTACCAGGGTTTAACCAGTCTGTAGTGGGTATTTCATGATACACGGGTTGTTTCAAACATATGTTACAGCCATGTGAAGTTACGCTTTCCTTTATTTTTTTTTACTCTGTTTAAAAAAATGTGATTGCACACAGTAAGCCCTGACCTCACACCTGCAGCTTGGTGAGTGTACGCATGTCTGCTCTCACCACTGGATGTATGTGTGCCTGCAGAAGTTCCTGCGTGTACCTGAAGGATGCAGAATTCAAAACGGCATGGGCATTTGGCACGGTGGTTTCGATGCTGCTTGGGGTGCCGGGGTTATAGTCCCACTCTGCTTCTGGTTCCAGCTTCCTGCTGATGCACACCCTCAGAGGTGAGGGCTCAAGTCTTGGGTCTCTGCTGTCCACGTCAGGAGCCAGCTTGAGTTCCAGGCCTCTGGCTTCGGCCTGGCCCAGCCCTGGGCATTGCAGACATTTGGGGAGTGAACTAACGGATGGGAGAGCTCTGTGTCTCTGTCTGTCTGCCTTTCAGACAAATAAATAATTTATTTTCAATGTTTCTTTTCATCTACTTGAAAGGGAGAGTGACAGAGAAAGGGACAGAGAGACAGATCTCCATATGTTGATTCACTCCCCAAATGCCTCAGATAGCCAGGGCTGGGCTCAGCTGAAGCCAGCAGCCCAGAACTCTGTCTGGGTCTCCCACACAGGTGGTAGGAGTGCAAGCACTTGAGCCATCGTTTGCTGCCTCCCAGGATGTGTCAGCAGGAAGTTGGGTTGGGAGTGAAGTAGCCAAGACTCAAACCAGGCACTCTGGTATGGGATGCCAGCATCCCGGGCAGTGGCATAACCCGCTGCACCACAGCACCCACCCCAACAAATAATAATTTATCACAAAGTTGAGAAGGATCAATAGAAGCAAAAGCTTCTGTCTTAGTCCCATCATGCAGGCGTGTTTCTGTTCCACCAGCTCAGTGAAGAGAACAGGATACCCGTTTGCCCGTCTGTAAAGATGCGCGTGGTTGGATGGGTTTCTAAGCAATAACCGAGCCTTATCTGTGTAGCTCTCTATTTTCTGTTCATCTATTTTCCGTTCAGGCCTGCCCTGCCTTACACTGATTAGTTGTTTTTAAGATGCTATTTTATTCTCTGTTAAGAAAGTGGAGTCGTGTGTTGCCATTTAGGTAATTTCTGTCAGTAAAGTAGGAAACAAAATAACATTTTCTTGGAGTTTCTAGAATCTGTGTCTTCCTTCTGCTAAAGCCTGCCAACCTAAAATCATGACTTAATACAAATTGTTCACAGCTTTGTTTGCTGGCAAAATGCTTTAAACCTGCCCTTCCGTATCTTGACGTGGACATGATGGACATTTGTAAAGAGAACGGAGCCTATGATGCGAAGCACTTCTTATGTTACTATTACTATGGAGGCATGATCTACACGGGGCTGAAGAACTTCGAAAGAGCGCTCTACTTCTACGAACAGGTAATCACCCCTGCGTCCCTGAGCCTGCCTTGACCCTCAGGTTCACAGTGGGGGGGCCTCCGAGTGGGAGGCCCCTGTGGGCCTGGGAATGGTGCTGGCTGGCACCACGTGCTGGGGGGCGGTGTGATGAGTGGATGCTGGTCAAGGCTGCACTGCCTCCACCCCAGCTCACTTGGGTACGTTACAGTCTCCTCGCAGACCCCTCTGCACGCAGGGGAGAGGTCGGACTGAGTCATCGCTAAAGTGTTGTCCTAAAACCATGGGCGGTGCTGTGTTAGGTTTTGTCTGCTGAAGTGTATAAAGTGTTCTCATGGTTCACGATTCAGAGGGTGTTACAGAGCACACCCACCTTGACTGTGTCTGCGTGATGAAACGTGGAATATTCTGGAGGTTTACTGAAAAAGATGAATGTTAATGTGCTGGGATAAATTGGGCAGACATTTGTCAGCTCGTGTTAATTCACAATGTGTGTTAAACAGGTGACCTGCAGAGTGCTCCCTGCTGGGTTGGGGCACTCCCACGTGACACTCAGTATGCACACTGTATACACACCGTGGCTGTGAGCAGTGTTCCGGGGAGTAACAGAGGAGAACTGCCCAGGGCCTGGGGTGGAGTCCTTGTAGGGTGCGTCTAGTCGGGTTAAATCTTCAGGCTGCCTTCTCTTCAAGTTACGGTCGTGTGTTCAGAAAATGGCAGAAACATTATATAGAGCTAATGAATGTATTATCACATTCAGTCCAAAACTGTAACCCAAACAGGCTGTTGATCTGGAGACGTCAGGGGGATGTGGACATTGAAAAGCAGGAAGAGAGTGTGATGCAGTGTGCTTGGGAAATGTTTCCGGCTCAGATAGTTAAAATGCTAAGAACAAAGCACCTTTGATGTGTATGGACAGAATCCTGTTACCTGAAATCATACTTAGTCCTCAGCTGTGGCCAGGTGGTGAGTTTGTCTCGTGTCCGTCCACCTCACGCAGCTGTGGTTTAGGGATATGCCTGCAGTTGTCGATGGTGATAGCACCCTGATCTCCGGAAGTGATCCTGATTGTAGCTTTAGAAACCATTCCTGAAGGATGTTCTTAGATCCTACAGCGCTGTGTAAGGTAGAGTGTAAAAGTAGCTCCGTCTTCTCGTACCCTCCTGAGGTGAACCCAGTTATTAGTTCCTAGTCCCAGAATGGGTGGAGATCTTTGCAGACACATAGCTGAGAAGGGACTAGAATCCAGAGTATGTAAAGGCCTCTTACACGTCAACACTAGAAAGAGTAAAATTTGGAAATGGGCAATGGATTTGAATCGGCGTTTCTGCAGAGCAGGTAGATAGATGGCCATCGTAAGCACACAAAAGGGCATTCACCATCTATCGTCATGGAAATGCAGGTCAGAACCAGTGTCTCATACCTTGGACCAGGGGGTCTAAAAATTGTGAAGACAGCCAATGGCAAGTGTAAGTATGGCTGAGGATGTGGCGAATTTAGAACCCTTGTGATTACTGATGCCACTGTAGGAACTTTTGCTTTGGAAAACAATTCAGCAGTTCCTCAAAACTTTTAAGCATCCGTTCTATGTGGCCCAGATATTTCGCCCCCTAGGATCTGCCCGAGAGAGATGAAGGCGTTTGTATATGCTGTGTTCATAGTGGCTTTATTCCTAGTGGGCAAAAGGTGGGACGAGCCCAAATGCCCATCAGCTGAGGAGTGCCTAAAACAGTGTGGCATAGACACACAGTGGCGTGCTATTTAACCAGGCGCAGGAAGGAAGGGCCCATCCTTGCCGCAGCGAGGGTGGGCCTGGAAGAAACCGGGCACCAGACCACACGCTGCCTGGTGCCCTATCCATGAGGCACCAGAATAGGCGAATCCACAGAGACACGAAGGACAGTGGGGGTGGGGGTGGGCTGAAGCTGGAAGGAATGGGAGATGATTCTTCTGAACAGGGGGTATGAAAACGCCCTGAAGTCAAGCAGCCGTAGAACATAGTGCATTCACATGTCCTCAACAGCCAGGACTGGGCCAGGACGAAGTCAGGAGCCAGGAACCCAAGTATTTGGACCATCACCCACTGCCTTCCCAAGTGTGTTGGGCCAGAAATGGAATGGCCAGGACTTGAACCAGTGCTGTGGTATGGGACGTAGGCGTTGTAAGTGGTGCCTTAGCCCGCTGACCACAGTCCCTGTCCCAGAGTAGTATACGTTAGAAGGGTAAATCTTGGGCTGGGTGTTTGGTGCTTGGGCTGTGTGCATACCCTCAGTGGAGTACCTGGGCTCAGTCCTGGCTCCACTCCTAATTCCAGTCTCCTGCTAATGGCACTCTGGGAGGTGCTGGCTCCAGTAAATGAGTTCCTGCCACCCCTTGAGAGAGCCAGACTGGGTGCCAGGCTCCTGGCCTCTGCCTGGCCCAGCGCGAGGTGTTGCGGGCATTTGAGGAGAGAGGCAGTGAATGGAAGATCTCTGTCTGTCTCTCTGCAGACTTTATACTGTGTGTATTTATGTATCAATAAACCTGGTATGAAAATAGCAGTGGGACATTCGGTGGAAGTGGTGTGTAATGGGGGCGCTGTCTGCAGCCGTGGTGTGCTGTGTCCTCACACGAAGCTTTCTTCTCTCGCTCAGGCTATTACTACTCCTGCCATGGCCGTCAGCCACATTATGTTGGAATCATATAAAAAGTATATTCTAGTGTCTTTGATATTACTTGGGAAAGTACAACAGCTACCAAAATACACGTCCCAGATTGTGGGTAGATTCATCAAGGTAAGTTTTAAACATAAAGTTGACTTTTTTTTTTTTTTTTTTTTTTAAAGGCAGAGTTAGGCAGAGAGAGACAGAGAGAAAGGTCTTCCTTTTTCCGTTGGTTCACACCGTAAGTGGACGCTATGGCTGGTGCATTGTGGCTGGCGCGCTGCACCAACCCGAAGCCAGGAGCCAGGTGCTTCCTCCTGGTCTCCCATGCGGGTGCAGGGCCCAAAGACCTGGGCCATCCTCCACTGCACTCCCGGGCCACAGCAGAGGGCTGGCCTGGAAGAGGAGCAACCGGGACAGAATCCGGCACCCCAACTGGGACTAGAACCCAGGGTGCCGGCGCCGCAGGCGGAGGATTAGCCTAGTGAGCTGCAGCGCCGGCCTGAAGTTGACTTCTTACGCAGCGTGTGAAGTACACAGAGACGGAGTAACGGCAGACGTGTGTGATTTTTTTTGGAGGGTTGGTGCTCCCCAGCAGCCTCAGAGGAGTGACGTGCCCTCATTGGGCGCCGGGGCTGCAGTTCAGGCAGGACCTTGTTCCCTGTGGGCTGTTCTCCGGAAGTTGCTCGTCCTGTGGGCAGGCCAGCTCTGCCGGTTTGGCTCCTACAGGGGGCGACTTTGTTTTCTCCTTTGTCTTCATTATGTTCAGCAAAGCACTGAACAAGCAGTGCTGACCAGCCCAAGTGTTGGGGAACCTTATGAGAGCGCATTTTTAAAAATTTATTTGAGAGGTAGAGTTACAGACAGTGAGAGAGACAGAGAGAGAGGTCCTCCGTCCTCTGGTTCACTCCCCAAATGGCCACAATGGCTGGAGCTGAGTCGATCTGAAGCCAGGAGACAGGAGCTTCTTCCGTGTCTCCCATGCAGGTACAGGGGCCCAAGCACTTGGGCCATCTTCCACTGCTTTCCCAGGCCGCAGCATAGAGCTGGATGGGAGGAGGAGCAGCTAGACTAGAGCCGGTGCCCATATGGGATGCTGGTGCTTCAGGCAGAGGATTAACCTACTGCGCCACAGTCCAGCCCCACGAGAGCTTTTGAGGAAGACCATAGTGCTGCTCACTGAACTTTTGTCCCAGTTCTCACTGCTCTGGGACAAGAGCTAAAAAAATAACAATTTTATAAAAATTTTACATACATACTCATGATTTTTATTTCCATTATTATTATTATTATTATTATTATTATTTTAAAGATCTGTTTACATATTTGAGAGGTAGAGCATCAGAGAAAGAGAGCGAGCTTCCATCCGCTGGTTCTCTCCCCAAATGGCCACAACAGTCAGGGCTGGGCCAGGCTGAAGCCGGGAGCCTGGAGCTCCATCCGGGTCTCACACTGGTGGCAGGGGCCCAAGCACCTGGGCCACCCTCTGCTGCTTTTCCAGCTGCAACAGCAGGAGTTGGGTGAGAAGCAAAGCAGCCAGGATCCGAGCCAGCACCCAGATGAGGGGTGCCAGTGTCACAGTGGCGGCTGCACCTCTGCGGCACCACGCCTGTCCAGCGGAGCCGTTCAGAGGGGTCATAAGCTAACGGTCGTTGTGGCGACAGTTCCGCCCGACCATCCTTGTGCAGAATCCGGATGTGAGGGCCCCAGTCGGAGTCTCCTGTGGGGAGCCTGCGTGCTGGCCTGTTGAAGACAGCCAGGCAGCCTGAGCCCAGGAGCGGGTGGTGGCGCTCAGAGCTCCGTGCTGGGCTGCTCACAGGCGAGGGGTGGCTGAAGCAGGGCCCTGCCCTCCTTGGAAGAGCCCCGGGCAGGGTGGCTCTGGGCAGCCATGATGATGGAGCGCGCCTTCGGGTCAAGCCGCCTGCTTTGGCGGGAACGCTGGGTGTCAGCCGCCCTAACTAGTGATTTAAGATGGTTTCTTGGCCGGCGCTGCAGCTCACTAGGCTAATCCTCCGCTTGCGGCGCCGGCACATGGGGTTCTAGTCCCAGTCAGGGCGCCGGATTCTGTCCCGGTTGCCCCTCTTCCAGGCCAGCTCTCTGCTGTGTCCAGGGAGTGCAGTGGAGGATGGCCCAGGTGCTTGGGCCCTGCACCCCATGGGAGACCAGGATAAGTACCTGGCACCTGCCATCGGATCAGCGTGGTGCTGATGAACCAATGGCAAAGGAAGACCTTTCTCTCTCTCTCTCTCACTGTCCACTCTGCCTGTCAAAAAAAAAAAAAAAAAAAGAAAAAAAAAGATGGTTTCTTAAGTGGTGAAAACACAGACTGTAGAGCCAGAGAGGTGGGTTGAGTCCCGCCTGTCACTGTGGGTGCTGCTTCCTTGGACAGTTCCGCATCGTTCTGCCCCGATTTAAAATTGCACACAGGGCATAGCGTGTATAAAACACCCACAGCAGCTCAGGCCCTTGGTCGGTGCTCAGCCACACCTGTGCGCATGCTCCTGTCTTCCTTGTTCCCAGAAGTGGCGTGTGTAGGTGCTTGTGAGAGAGACAGAGAGAGAGAGACGCGAGGGGAGTTGGGAATGGGCGGAGTTGGCCCGCCTTCTGAGGCTAGCGCATCGATAGAACAAGACAGCTGCACTGAGGGAGGCGGGGCACGCGCGCCGTGACTGAACTCAGTGGCCGTCCACCTGCCGTGCCGTTCCCTGCTCTGCACCGCAGACTTGATCCGCGGGCCATCGCTCCACAGCGCGACCAGACACTTGCTTCGGATAAGTTACGGCTGGTTCCGGAGCGGGTGTTGCTACCTGACTGTGGTGCGGAGTGTGCTTGCTCAAAACACAGTTTTGTAAGTGGGTGGGTTTTGTGGGTTTTGTTTGTTTTCTCTTCCTGTGCACATTTCCGTCCTCGGAAGTTTTGATCTGGGTCTCTCCCCCGCTTCAAACCCTTCAGCCCCTCAGCAATGCCTACCACGAGCTGGCACAGGTGTATTCCACCAACAACCCCTCGGAGCTCCGGAACCTGGTGAACAAGCACAGCGAGGCGTTCACCCGGGACAACAACATGGGGCTGGTGAAGCAGTGCCTGTCCTCGCTGTACAAGAAAAACATCCAGAGGCTGACGAAGGTGAGGGGCACCCCCCCGCCCCCTCCCCCACCCCGTGCTGAGGACGCAGGGGCGGGGCTACAGGACGGCCCGGTGACCATGCCAAGACCTGCTTTCTGATTGGTTTTCCAGAGCTTGATTTGTATCTTTGGGTCTTCTCCGGGCTAGAGCAGGCTATTGGAGAAGAGGAGCGGGTGAGGAGGAGGGGAGGTGGGCCGTGGGGCTGCCCTGGGAGGCAGGCAAGGTAGCCCCGGAGAGGTCGGCAGCGTCATGTGGGCAGTGAGGGGGGTTTCAGTGACACAGGCCAGGGCGGTCCCAGTGGCCTGGGAGCCTCAGCTGCGCCGATCTCTGACTTGCACACAGTAGACTCGGACTGCTTGCTTAGACCACGGGTGTGTGCGCTCGACGTGTAGGATATTACCTGATTCTTATTTTTCAGATGTTGATAGCGATGGTTTTTGATTATAGAAAGCACGCTTATCACCAGGTGTTCAAACAGTATGGGCAACATACAAAGGAAAATGAAGCCTACTCCCACTAAGAGTAGCTCACACGCGGAGGACTGCTTTTTCCTGTTGAGCCTCCTGTGGGCCGGTATCCAGTAGTTCGCGATGCGGGAAGTGTGACAGATCTGTGCCTGTGCGTCCCCTGCCCCCTGTCCGTGGTTGCGGCTGGGAAGGAGGCTGTGTTGCTGGTAGGATGATGGGCTTGGCAACCTGAGGACCCGGGAGGGGGACCTTTCTGGAAGCAGGGAAGAGTGGCAGTCAAGTTGTGGTTGTAGAGGTAGTGGAATGAGATTGCCATTAGCTGCCCTCAGGGAGAGAGCGGGGACCCACCCCACTAGGTTACTGAATACAGGCAAGATTTCTAATCTGTGAGCGTGCAGCTCCCTACCTCTGTGCCTGGGAAGGCAGTGGAGGATGGCCAAATGCTTGGGCCTGGCTACCCGTGTGGGAGACCTGGATGGAGCTCCTGACTCCTGGCTTTGGGCTGGGCCAGACATGGCAGTTACAGCCATTTGGGGAGTGAACCAGCAGATGGAAGATCAGTCTGTCTTTGTCTTGCTCTGCCTTTCAAATAAGTAAGTCTTTTTTTGTTTTTTGTTGTTTTTTATTAAATGTTAAAATAGCGGTAGGCATTTAGGCTGGTGGTCAGACGCCCGCATCTCCCATTGGAGTGCCTGGGTTCAATACCCAGCTCTGGTTCCTGATTCTAGCTTTGTGCTATGGCAGACCCTGGGAGGTAGCAAGTGGTGGCTCAAGTAGTTGGGTCTCTACACCCATGTAGGCGATCTGGGCTGGGTTCCTGGCTCCTGGCTCTGATACTGGCCATTGCAGGCATTTGAGGTGTGAACCAATGGGTGGGAGGTCTTTCTCTCACTCTGCCTCAAGCAAATAAGTTAAAAAAAAAAAATTAATGATTTATTCATTTGAGAGAGTTAGAAGGAGAAACAGAGTGAGAGATTTACCATCTGCTGGTTCACTCCCTGGATGGCTATGACAGCCGGGGCTGGGCCAGGCCAAAGCTAGGAGCTTCATTTGGGTCTCCCATGGGATGCCAGGGGCCCAAGCACCTGGGCCATCTTGCACTGCTTTCCCAGGCCATAGCAGGGAGCTGGATGGGAAGTGGAGCAGCCGGGACACAAACTGGTGCCCATATGGGATGCCGATGTCACAGGCGGTGGCTTTCCCTGCTGTGCCACAAAGCCAGCCCCTAATTTAAAAATATTTTTTTAATCAATATATTAATGAGGGTAAAAGATGCTACATGTTCAGCAAGATGTTAAGTTGTAGAATCGCAGATGAAAGTTGAATGAATTAGAATTGCTGACAGACATTGAACAAGGCGCCATCACTGCAGAAACCATCAGTTAAGGGTCTGGTGTCTACTAAGCAGGCGTCGCTAAAACAGGGAAGGTGTCCAGATGGTTACTCCAGGGCCTGGGTCCTTCACCTGCCGAGTCGTGGTGGGTTGTGTCACGTTAGGCTTATGGGCAGCACCTAGGGGACCTGGGTGGCTAAGGGGCGTGTCTCGTCCAGAGGTCGCCTCTCTGGTGGTGGCTGTTACACTTGCCCTGGTGGCCTAGTGCCAGAGTAGTAGAGGGAGAAGGCACTTAGCCCGATTTGCTGCGCACGGGCATTGCTGCCGTGTGCACTGCTCTGCCTCGCCCTTCTCTCTGTCCGGCAGTGTTCATGGCATGGATTCTTTCTAGTTGGTTTTTTTTTTTTTTTTAACCAACCACATTAGAAGTCTGTCTCACTGCGGTGCTCTGTCCTTACCCAGACTTTGAGTAGGTGTGCAATGTTTTGCGGTGGTGAGCACCATTAACAGTGCATGCCTGTGGCCTCGTATAGATAGGGAAGTGTGTGTAGGTGAAGCCATGAGTGGCCTAAGGCGGGTGCTGGCTGCTGGCTGGGCATCCGAGTGGGCGTGGCTGCCGGCCTGGCTGGGGAGGTTTCCCAGACTGGTGCCAGTGCGCAGTGTGGTCAGATGTGTGGAATCGCGGTGCAGTGTCACGTCGTGTTTTCCTGGTGATGTGAGGCAGGGCGGTTTTCACGTGCTGGGGCCCTCTGACTTCCGTGTTTGCAGTCTTTGCTTCTCACAGCTGTGGTTTGCCCTTTCCCTCTTGTCTGCGAAAGTGCTGTGTGCCTCTGTGTGGGGCATGAGCCCTGTCATTGCTGCTCTCAGCAGCTGCGGCCAGCGCAGGTGGGCGGGTCCATCTCTAGCTGTCTGCACCTGTGACGACACGCCTTTCCTCTGTCCACACCGTGACGACATGCCTTTCTCCTGCTGTTCACACAAGCGTAATTCTGCTCTGACTTTCAGACCTTCCTCACGCTGTCCTTACAAGACATGGCGAGTCGCGTGCAGCTCTCGGGTCCTCAGGAGGCGGAGAAGTACGTTCTGCACATGGTAAGTGGACCTCCCCTGTCACAAGTGAACTGGGCCTGTGTGTGCTTGGGAAGTAAGAGGCGCTCGTTCCGGAACAGCGAAGCAGGAGAAGCCAAGCACCCCTTGTCACCGGTCCCTGCATAGGAGGCCCAGCGTGGCGTGTGTCCTGTTTGCCATTTGTAAAGCTCATGAAATGAAAGGGTCAGGTGGAGGAAGGAGCATCAAGTGTGGCCCCTCCCCCGCTGCGTCAGGAGAGCCAGCAGTGCCCCCGCCCCGCGCTGTCCCTGGCCGCTGCTCTGTGCGCGGTCTGGGGGTCCCTGGCCACACCTCGAGTAGGCGTGTAGGATGCTGGAGCGACACCCGGAGCTCCACACCCATGGACACTGACCGTTCCCGCTGTGCCCCCGTGAGTTCCGCCAGGAGATGCGACGTCACAGCCTCTGGGGGCAGCGGCGAGGGTCACGCAGGGGGCTGCCCGGCTTGAGAGGGGCTGTAGGGGCGGGGCTCTCAGGGCAGGCAGCTGCCCAGGGAGGTGCCAGGAGTGCGCAGCCGCCCCTCGCGGAGGGCCCCGTGAGCCTCCCACCCCCAGGAAGGGGCAGCCCTGGCCTCCGCCGATCGGAGCACGGCCTGGCTCCTTGGGCCCTCCTGCAGGCCCACTCACTGTTGGGAGCTTACAGCCCGCCCTGTGGTGAGTGTGGCCCTGGGCTTGGAGCTGTGGCTCACCACTGAGCCACCTCGCCCTTCTGGGTGGGTGGACGGTTGTCACAGGAGTGTGCTGTGGGGAACGCAGGTCCACATTCATCTGGGTGCCTTCCGTCCATTTTTTAAAATTGTTTATTTGTAAGGCAGAGCAACAGAGAAAGATAGAAACATCTTCCATGTGTTAGCTTACTGCTTTAATGGCTGCAAAGTTTGGGGCTGGGCCAGGCCGAAGTCCGGAGACTGGAACTCAGTCCGGTTCTCCCCTGTTTTTGTTAGGGACCCAAGTACTCGAGTCATCTGCTGTACGCCAGCAGGAAGCTGGATCGGAACAGGGCAGGGGGGCCAGTGCTGTGGCGCAGCAGGTTAAAGCCCTGGCCTGCAGTGCCGGCATCCCATATGGGCACTGGTTCTAGTCCCGGCTGCTCCACTTCTGATCCAGCTCTCTGCTATGGCCTGGGAAGGCAGTGGAAGATGGCCCAAGTCCTTGGGCCCCTGCACCCATGTGGGAGACCAGCAGCTGTTGTGGCCATTTGGGGAGTGAACCAGCAGATGAAAGACCTCTTTCTTTCTCTCTCTTTCTCTCTGTAACTCTGCTTTTCAAATAAATAAGTAAATCTTTTATTTTTTAAAAAAAGAGGGGCCAGAGGCCGGCGCCGCGGCTCACTAGGCTAATCCTCCGCCTAGCGGCGCCGGCACACCGGGTTCTAGTCCCGGTCGGGGCGCCGGATTCTGTCCCAGTTGCCCCTCTTCCAGGCCAGCCCTCTGCTGTGGCCCGGGAGTGCAGTGGAGGATGGCCCAGGTGCTTGGGCCCTGCACCCCATGGGAGACCAGGAAAAGCACCTGGCTCCTGGCTCCTGCCATCGGATCAGCGCGGTGCGCCGGCCGCAGTGTGCCGGCCGCTGCGGCCATTGGAGGGTGAACCAACGGCAAAAGGAAGACCTTTCTCTCTGTCTCTCTCTCTCTCTCACTGTCCACTCTGCCTGTCAAAAAAACAAAACAAAACAAAACAAAAAAAAAGGGGCCAGCGCCATGGCTCACTTGGTTAATCCTCCGCCTGTGGCGCTGGTGTCCCATATGGGCGCTGGGTTCTATTCCTGGTTGTTCCTCTTCCAGTCCAGCTCTCTGCTGTGGCCTGGGAAGGCAGTGGAGGATGGCCCAAGTGCTTGGGAACCTGCACCTGCATGGGAGACTGGGAGGAAGCACCTAGCTCCTGGCTTCGGATCGGCATGGTGTGCCGGCTGTAGTGGCTATTTGGGGGGTGAACCAACGGAAGGAAGACCTTTCTGTCTGTCTCTCTCACTGTCAAACTCTGTCAAAATAATAATAATAATAATAAAGGGATCCTCTATCTGCTGGTTCACACCCCAAATGGCCCCAACAGCCAGAGTTGGCCAGTCCCGAGCCAGGAGCCTCCTCCGGGTCTCCCATGTGTGTCCAGGGGCCGTTAGCAGGAAGCTGGATCAGCTTAACCCGCTGCACTGCAGCGCCGACCCCAGATAAATAAGTCTTAAAAAGAAAAAAAATGTGAAGGGGCGCTCTGCCCACGTGGAGCTGTTCCTGTCTGATGTGTGCTGGCCTCTTTGGCTGGCGTCTCGCCCAGGCCAGCTCGGGCAGCGCTGTTGCACTGTCCAAGGGCGCCCCGGCCCCACCCCCACCCTGTGCAGCCGTTGCTCGGGGCCGGGGAGACCTGCTGGGGGCTCGTGTTGGCCTCTCACGTGCCACCTTCGTGGGCAGGATTTGGCTTTGAGGTCCCGTCCCGTAGTCGGCCGTGAAAGGAACAGCACAGACCTCGGAGCCACCTTGGAATCTGAAGCGCGGGGAGACCCCTCCTCCCCTGGGGTGAAAGACGCGCCCTAGGGTCTCTTAGAAAAGCAGCGGCAGGACAGACTGCCGCTCAGGGAAGGGTGGAGACTGCCCGAGAGCATTGCACCAGTGCAGCCAGACACTAATGCAGAAGGCAGATCCGGAGAGAGAGGCAGAGGCGTGGTTCCAGGAGCTAGGAGGCGGCAGTGGGGGTGACTGTTCACGGGCGTAGGGGTTCCGTCCATGGCGCTGACAACGCTCTGGAGACGGCCATACCGCGTGCCGGCGAGTTGTGCTCACACGGGGCTTCAGAGTTCACCGTGGTGAAAAACAGCTCCCAGCCAAGGGGAGATTGCGAGAGTGTGTATATGTGTGTGTGTGCGCATGTGGAGGGAGTGTGCTGTGCAGCCCGCAGCATCTGTGCTGCTCTGTGCTCGCCCCGACGCCGCGTGGCCGGAGGCTCACGTGGTGTCTGTGTCCACGCGGCTTTCTCTCTCTCCCAGATAGAAGACGGGGAGATTTTTGCAAGTATCAACCAGAAGGACGGCATGGTCAGTTTCCATGACAACCCTGAGAAATACAACAACCCTGCCATGCTCCACCACATGGATCAGGAGGTGAGTGTCGGCGACTGCGGTCAGCCCAGGACGGCAGTCTCAGGCCAGGCTGCTTAAGGTTCCCCGGCCGTGAAGAGATGGTTTCCGGCTGCCGCCCCCACGCCTGCCGTGACGGCTGCCCGCACTGGGGCGCTTTGGAGCTGTGAAATCCCAGTTGTTGGTTCAGAAACAGCGGCCCCCGTTCAGCAGCAGGGTCGGGGGCACCTGGAGGAGGGCAGGGGCAGAGCCCGCGGCTGTGGTGCCCGGGATGTGAGGGGCTTGTGCAGGCAGCCTGTGCCCCTGCCTCTGAGGAGGGAGGTGGCTGAGCCAGAGACCCGAGGCAGCACAGGGAGCTGCCCCAGGATGGCTCGGATGCCGCCACCTCCCCGCTTTTCCATTCTGTTTCAATGAAGAACCCTGAAAACCAGCAGTGGTCTTGGTACTCGTGTGATGGCAGCTGGTCGCCACTTCGTGTGGTTAAGCTTGGGGTTCCCTGTAAGCGCCCGGTGATCAGGTACTTCCTGCCGGCCTGTCGGGCGGGAGGCGGTGCTCGCACGGCCCCTGGGTGGTGGTGCCCCTGCCGCTGACCCCGGCCGCCGTGTGTGTGTCCTGCAGATGCTGAAGTGCATAGAGCTGGACGAGCGGCTGAAGGCCATGGACCAGGAGATCACAGTGAATCCCCAGTTCGTGCAGAAGGTGCCTCGGGGCCCTCACTCCAGCAGGGGGTTGGGGGGAGGCCTTGCCCTCGGGAACAGGGACTTGGTTTCAGGTTGCCCAGTGCTTTGTTTTTCTTTTGAAAGATGTATTTTATTTATTTGAAAGGCAGAGTTACAGAGAGAGAGATCTTCCATCCGTGGGTCAATCCCTAAATGGCCACAAAAGCTGGAGCTGGGCCAGGCTGAAGCCAGGAGCCAGGAGCTCCTTCTACGTTTCCCACTTGGGTGCGGGGCCCGAGCGCTTGGCCAGCCGCGGCGGCTTTCCCAGGGCATTAGCAGCGAGCTGGGTTGGGAGTGGAGCAGCCGGGACTCGAACGGGCGCCCATTTGGGATGCTGGCACTGCAAGTGGCAGCCTAACCTGCCACACCGTGATGCCGGCCTGTGCCCAGTGTTCTTGGTAAGCTTGACCAGACGGTCGGCAGAGGGAAGGCTGTTCGGCACAGCAGCTAGGATGCTGTTTGGGATGCCCACGTTCCTCATCGGAGTGCCTGGTCCAGCTGCTGGCTCCCCCGAGTCCAGTCCAGCTCTGTGCTGATGTGAACTCTGCTTGGGTGCCTGCCGCCTGTGTGCGACACCCAGGTGGAGAGCTCCCGGCTCCCGGCTTCAGCCTGGCCCAGCCTTGGCTGTTGTGGGCATTTGGGAGTGAGCCAACAGATGCAAGATCTGTCTCTGTTTCTCTGTATCTTTTCTGTCTACATTTCACATAAGATGAAATAAAACAAATGAAACAAACAAACAAAAAAAAAACAGAAATCCTTGTTTAAGAGCATTTTCAAAGCACAGCCTGGACATGTGTCTTTGGTTGCCAGAGTGGCTGCAGAAGCGCCGGCTGCCGTGGTGCACAGGGAGGCTTTCCCCTGGCAGGACGAGGCGGGAGGAGCTGGCGTGCTTGCCCGGGGCTGGGGAGAACCCGACCCCGGCCAACCTAAACCCCTGCCCCTGTCTCCCCTTTGCAGAGTATGGGCTCACAGGAGGACGATTCAGGAAACAAACCATCCAGTTACTCTTGAAGCTCACATCCGCCTGGGCCACAGGGGAGGCCGTGGCCATGGCCGTGGCCAGTACGAGGAGGACAGCAGGGAGCACCAGGCCTGTTCCCCCGGACACTCAGTTTTGTTGACATCTTCAGCCCCATGTGCTTTCAAGACAGGCGTTCTCTCTGCAAAGAAAGGAAGAGAATGCCCAGTCTCTCGTGGATTTATTTATCCTCAGATTATTGTTATTGCATTAAATCTGCCTTTTTGTTTTAGCTGCTTGAACACGGATGTGTCTTCTGTAGCACTCTCTCCCCTGTGTAGTTTCAAACAAGCATTCATTGTGAACAGGAACGGTTGCATCTCGGGAATATTTGAATTGAAAAGTTGTTACTGACGTCCTTTACGACGTGCGCTCTGTAACGGGAGTGGCGGCTGACCAGAGGCCCTGGAGCCTTCCGTGGGTCGCGTGCCTGCCAACGGGAGGACGGAACTCCCTGCCCTGCGGCCTGGCCTATTTCTGAGACCAGCGTCTGCGGCTGCGTGTGGATCGTGTGGATCGGGCCTGGGCTTCCGTGCTGTAGCCCAGGACGTGGTGGAGGCTGGGTAGCGGGCGGTCAGATTGGCCGGTCCTTCCCCAGAGGCTGTGTCCCGTGGTGCGAAAAACAAAATCGTTCTCGCTGTTTGTAAGCAAAGAAGCCGACACCTGCGGAGGACTGGGGAGCCCCGGGCAGCTGTGGCCGGGTCCAGAGGGCGGGGTTGCACCCAGAGCCGGTGCGCGAGCCTCCCCTCCCCTCCCCTCTGAACTCTCAGAGCATCCGGCTCCCGAATCCCCGCTGCTCGCGTCCCTGGCACCTGCGCCCCCACGGGCCTGCGCCACGTCCCCACCCGCCGAGACTCACGCCATTCCTTCCTCGTGGGGGAGGCCACCTCGCACTCAGTGTGCAGGATCGCTCCAGAGAGGCTTCCCGCAGCGCTGGCTGGGCCTCTGAATTCTCTCGCGCCGAGGCAAGAACTGGGATAAACCCAGCCAGGGACCCCCGGCCCCCACGACACAAGCGGCTTAAGTAGAGAGCCCTGCTTGTGGTCCAGCGTTTCTAGCGCTCGCCGGGGAGCCCCTCCTGTGCCAAGTTGGGTTCCGGTTCTCTCCCGTTAACTTGCTCTTCAGAGATGAGCGAGCGGGCTGGTTGGTTCTGAGTGTCAGGATACAGGATACCATGTGGCAGAGGATGTTAACTTGCCTGAGCCGTTGGCAAAGTGCCCAGAGGAAATGTGACCGGGTAATTCTGGCTTTGGGAACAGCTGTCTTTTTTTAGGCAGATGGATGACTCAGTGATGGTAAACAGACAAAATCCCACGGCCGGCGTGGCGCACTGCAGCACTGGCAACCCATATGGGCGCCGGTTCTAGTCCTGGCTGCTCCACTTCCGACCCAGCTCTCTGCTATGGCCTGGGAAAACAGTGGAAGATGGCCCAAGTCCTTGGGCCCCTGCACCCGTGTGGGAGACCCGGAGGAAGCTCCTGGCTCCTGGCTTTGGCCCAGCCAAGTCCTCAGCTGGTGATCATTGGCAGCCATTCTGGGGCGTGAACCAGGAGATGGAAGATCTCTGTCCTCTGTCCTTCTCTCTGTAATTCTGCCTTTTAAATAAATAAACCATAAAAAGAAATCCTTCTGCGACCTCTCTTAAAACTGAAACTTTTTTTTTTTTAAGGTTTATTTATTTGAAAGAGTTACACAGAGAAGGAGAGGCAGAGAGAGAGAGAGAGAGAGAGAGAGAGAAAGAGAAAGTCTTCTATCCGCTGGTTCATTCCCCAATTGGCCGTAACAGCTACAGCTGCTCCAATTTGAAGCCAGGAGCCAGAAGCTTCTTCCGGGTCTCCCACCCGGGTACAGGGGCCCAAGCACTTGGGCCATCTTCTGCTTTCCCAGGCCACAGCAGAGAGCTGGATCAGAAGTGGAGCGACCGGGACTTGAACTGGTGCCCATATGGGATGCCAGCACTGCAGGTGATGGCTTTACCTGCTATGGCCAGCACCGGCCCCAGCTGTTAAGTTCTTACAGATTCATGTAATTTGAGTAAGCATCTCTAAAGGGTAGGCAGCCATTGGGATACCGGCATCTGGCTCCTGACACAGCTGCTCCGCTTCCGAACCAGCTCCCTGCTAACGTGCCCGGGGAAGAAAAGCGGCAGAACTTGGCCCCAAATGCCTGGATCCCTGCCACCCATGGGGGAGACCTGGATGGAGTTCCAGGCTCCTGACTTCAGCCAGGCCCAGCCACGGCTCTCTGGGGAGTGAACCTGTAGATTCTCTCACTCTACCTTTGCCTTTCAAATACATGAACTAGATCGTGTGTGTGTTGGGGGGAAGATGGCAGCTAAAGCCTGGGGAGTTGGGAAAGATACTAATGGCCCAAATCAGGCTACTGTGACTGAATGGCTTCCCCTCATTGGAGCCTCATCAGCCGATGGCATGGAAATAGTGGAATCTGGACCGGGTTGTGACTGAGAAAGGGAATTCCTGGAATTAAAGTTCCAAGATGGGGAAAAAATTGTCTTTAAGCTTAAAACGTCACCAATGAGTGTTCGTTTCAGTAACACCTTTTGGTAAGAGAAAAACCAGGAAAAAACATTCCCAGAGTTTGAGAGACCAAAAACCTGATGGAAACAAGACTGTGCAATTAGTGAATGTAGAGTAATTAAAAAGATTTGAGATTTATTCAAGTATCAAAGGCAGCGTTAGAACGAGGACAGACGGAATCTTCCCTCCGCTGGTTCACGCCCCAAATAGCTTAGCGGCAACAGTTGGGGCTGGGTCAGGCACGAGCCAGGAGCTTCCTCCAGGGCTCCCACCTGGGCGCAGGGGCCCGGGCACCTGGGCCACCTGCTGCCGCCTTCCCGGGCACATTAGGGAGCCAGATCAGAAGTGGAGCAGCCGGTACCCCTATGGGACAGCCGCACTGCAGGCGGTGGCTTTACCCGCTAGACCCTAAAGAATGGAATTTTTAACCCTGAACTGTCACCTTTATTCCTTGGAACAGCAGAGAGAGACAGGGAGAGCTTCCATCCGCAGGTTCGCCATCTGGATGGTCGCAGCAGCTGGGGCCGGGCCAGGAGCCGCGCACCCTGCGTGGGTCTCCCACGTTGAGCAGGGACCCTCCCCGAGCGGAACCCGGGCAGCGCCCTAACCACGGCTCCAAACGCCCGCCCCTCCAGGGTCTCCTGCACTCTCCAAGCATCCAGCGAGCTCCTGCGTGGCTGACAGCCGAGGAAAAGCGGAATTCCTGGCACGGCTGCGCTTCGGCGGGCCCCGCTCTACCCTCGATTCGGCTCGCTAAGCGCAGCGGCGGGGCTGAGCGGGATCAGGGAAACGTGGGTGGCGGCCGCCCCCGACCCCGGGACCTCCGCCCGGGCTCCGTCACCCCCTCAAGCCCGGAGGAGCACCGGAGGCGCCACGAGTTTTACAGACTACATTATGGAATAACTGATATTCGGTCAAAACAAACAATTTGCAAGTGTGGCTCCGACGGTTCCGCGGAGGGAACTGAGTCCCGCGCGTGCGCACCGGCGCCCAGCCGCCCAAGCCGAGCACCGCCCCTGTTGCCTGACGGCCGCCGCACCTTCCACCCTCTTCGCGAGGATGGGGTTTATCAGCTATTTAGTGAAAACCGGCGGTGAAACTAAAAGGAGTTACAGCAGATTTTTACGTTCTCGTCTTTATTTTTCTGTATTTTGTGGGCAGAAAGTCTAGGATTGGCTCTATTTCCCCCTCAAATCTTTTTGTTTGGTTGGTTTTTACATTTTAAGCACCCCCACACGTTTGAAATGGTTTTGTCCAGCAGCGCTTGCGGGTGCGGTTTAAACTATTCTCTACTTCTCTGAGAGGGGGAGCGGCGCAGCGGCGGTGGAAGAGGAAGGTGTCGGGTTGAGCGATTCCCGCTGCCACTCGACTTCGGAGTTACGGGGGCGCGGGCCTTCGTTCCCAGACCCAAGGACCTGGTGGGGCCTCGCTCGCTTCGCGGTGCGGGGTGCGCTCGGGCAATCCGGGCGCCCCCGCGGCGGGCCTGGGCGGATGGTACGGTCCGACCCAGTCACGCGCCTCTGGCTTGGCGCCGGGGCAGCCTGGACTGAGGGGACCGCGGGTGAGTGTGGCCGCCCGGGTCTGGGCGTCTCCCCCTCGGGGTCGGGCCCGCCGTGCGATGCGGCCGCGACCACCTGTCCCTTAGGGCCGGCTCCGGCCGCACCTTGACCTGTCCGGCGGGGACGGCGAGGGCCCGGCCGAGTGTGGGGCGGGCAGCGGTGGGCGAGTGGCTTGGGGCGTTGCGGAGAGCTGGCGATGTGGAGGGAGCGTGAGGCCACATCCTAGCTCCTCGCGGGAGGAGGAGGAGCCGGGGCCGTTGTTTGGTTCCGATTTGACGTTGCCCTGCCTCTCTCCCGGTGCCCCCTGCTCCAGCGCCGGCCCGGGTTTGCCCTGGAAGACCGCAGTTCTTCCTTGGGTTGGTGGACGTGGCCGAGAATGCTTGGTCCAGCGAGGTCAGCAGGGGGTGAGAAGCAGCGTGCCGTGGACACCCGGCGCCACCCCGGTGTCCAGCCAGGCTGGTGGGGGGGACCTTTGTCACTGCAGAGAAAGGCGGCAGCCGGTGGCACTGGCTTATCACTGTTGTCATCGCGTCCTTGAGTAACCCTGGCACGTGACCTTGTGTCTGCTGTCCGCGACAACCTAGGTGAGGGCAGCAGCAGTGGTGCCCGCGGGTTCCAGCCGGAAGGAAGCCCCGAGGGAGACCGGTTAGGGGCTGCTGCATGCTCACTGCGGGTCACCTGGCCCCTGCTGGATCTGCGGGGGCTCCTTCAACCCCCTGTGGGCCTCTGGGATCCTAGGGAGCTGGGGGGGGGGGCGGTGGTAGGGCGGGGAGAGTGTGGTGTGGCGGTCCCGGCCAGGCTGAGGAGTCGGGACACCTGCTTGTAGGGTGTAGAGCTCACTGGGCAGGGGAGGCTGGAGTGGAGCTAGAGGAAGGCAGTGGAAGAGAGCTTTATTGATTTATTTGAAAGTCGGAGTTACACAGAGAAGGAGAGAGAAAGAGAGAGGTCTTCCATCCGCTGGTTCACTCCCCAAATGGCTGAAATGGCTGGAGCTGGGCTGATCCGAAGCCAGGAGCCAGTAGCTTCCTCTGGGTCTCCCGCATGGGTGCAGGGGCCCAAGCGCTTGGTCCATCTTCCACTGCTTTCCCAGGCCATAGCAGAGAGCTGGATTGGAAGTGGAGCAGCCGGGACTCAAACCGGTGCTCTTTGAATTGGTTCTGGATTTTTTTTTCCCTGGGCCTAGAATACGTTGGGTGACAGCGTCTCTGGTGCCCGCTCCGGCCTAGGCAGGCTGGAGCAGGTGCGCCTGGGGTGGGGCAGAGGGCTGCCTTGGTCTGGGTGTGTGGCTGGAAGGAGCCTTTTTTTTTTTTTCCTCCAAGGAAGGCGTGGCCCCCTTTCCAGGCTCTGGGGCAGGGCATCTGTGTCTGCTTTTGTTTTCCATCCTATTAGCCCTGCCTTGACCTCCTGGTTCCAGTTCTGGTTCTGGTCCTGGTCTGATCCATGGTCACCTCCCATGTCTCCTCGTCCGCTGTGGGTCTCAAAGCCCTTGACGAATGTTCTTGACCTCACCGTCATGGACCCCCTGGGTTCTTTCTTTAAACTCAGTCCATCGGCTCCTGTGCCACTGGACTGTCCCCGCGGTGGGCACCTCCATCTACTTCCTGTGCTGACGGCTGTCACCTCCCCGTGGGCAGCCCCTAAACCTGTTTATTTATCCGTCACGTGCTCTTTGGGTGCCCTGTGTGTTGGGAACTGCTGTAGACACCAGGGGACAACGTCTCTACGTGCTGGAAATTTTATTTTTATTTTTAAGATTTGAAAGGCAGAGATATGGGGGGGAGAGAGAGAGAGATCAATCAATCTTCCATCCAATGGTTCGCTCCCCAAATGGCTGCAACAGCTGGGGCTGGGCCAGGCTGAAGCCAGGAACCAGGAGCTTCTTCTGGGTCTCCCACGTGGGTGCAGGAGCCCAAGCACTTGGACCATTCCCAGGAGCGTTAGCAGGGAGCTGCATTGGAAGTGGAGCAGCCTGGACTCGAAGTGGCACTGATACGGGATGCTGGCACTGCCGGCAGAGGCTTAACCTCTGTGCCACAGCACCGGCCCCAGGAAATCTGATCTTTGTAAAGGGGAAGTACATACAACCTGTTAGGAGACAGAAATGAGGCAGGGCGGGGGCGGGGCAGCTGTCCCGGGTGGGCTGGCTGGGGAGGCCTCGGACCGGGTACAGGGCAGGGGCAGGGCCGCGGGTGCCCGGGACCTTCTCCCCAGCCCTGCCCTCTCATCTGCAGTCGGTGTGGCCACGGCCTGCTCCAGGCATCCCGGCTGAGCGTCGGGCCATCTGCACTTGCGTCACCTGCCTCTGGGAACACCTCGGGCCAGGGGCCGGAGCCTCCGCTCTCCACGCTCGCACCCGCCTGCTTCTCTTCCGTTTTGCCTCCGCCATTGCCAGCCCCTGCTGCCTCCGGGTCCGCGGACGGGCAGGTGGGTTGCCATTGGTGGGCAGGCACGGGTGTGGGCTCTGTTTCTCTGACCTTGACCTCTGCTAGGGCACCAGTGACCTCCCTGTTACTTTGCAGGGGATCCCTGCCCACTGGTTTTTTTTTTTTTTTTTTCTGTCCAAATTGTGCTAAAATGCACATAAAGTGGACCATTGTCAGCACACAGCTGTGTGTTGCTGAGTGATGGAACCGCCAGCACAGGCTGGCTCCAGTGCTGTCCACATGCCGGGCTTAAACATGAACTGCCCAGCCCCCTGGCACCATTGCCCCTTCCGTCCCTGTGGATCCCACCACTCGGAGCCCGAGCCCCACCCCCACCCCCAACTTGGATGTGTGAATTTCAAAGTTCTTTTTGCACCAAAGGAAACTTTATCCTTCCCTTCCAGAGGTAAAGTCCCCCGTACAGTCTCGTGTCAATTGGGCATTGCTTGTCCTTTTGTGACGGGCTCCTGTCACCGGGCTTGCCGTGCTGTGAGCCAGCCTGCACGGCCTCTTCCGCTGTCGTCCAGGTCTCCTGTGTCATGTTGGAGCCTCACTCTCCGAGGCCCCAGGGGTCTGCATCCTGGGGCTTCAAGACCCCTCCTCTGGAGGCCTCTGCCAGCCCCACTGGCCCCTCGGAGCACTGGACTGGGCAGGTTCCCGTGCCCCTCCCCGGGGAGGGCTGCTTCCTCGTCCAGACTGGGAGGCGCTCAGCGGGTGCGTGCTGAGCAGGGGTCCACTTGAAGTCCACTTTATGGACCTCTCAGTTGCCCAGGAGTTTGCGGGTCCCTGCAAGGGTAGCTGTCCTGCTCCTGTGCTGTCTGCCCCGGGGCCCTGTCTCAGTTCTGCCTGGAGGGCCTTTGGTGCGGCCATTCACCCCCAAGCCCCCTCTCGTGGCTGCCTCTGGGCCCGATGGGGTCTGGCTTCCCGTTGTCTGTGCTGCCCCTGACGTGGCGCTGGGTGCAAAGCGGGTGCTGCCCCAGTGGTCAAGCGGGAAGTCCTAGAGGCGCCGGGGAGCTTCCGTGGGGGTGCCTTCTGCTCACGGTGTCCCCCTGCTCCCCAGGGCACCATGAACGCCATCGTCGCCCTGTGTCACTTCTGCGAGCTGCACGGCCCCCGCACGCTCTTCTGCACGGAGGTGCTGCACGCCCCGCTTCCCCAGGGCGCCGGGAGCGGGGACAGCCCCGGCCAGGGTGAGCAGGCCGAGGAGGAGGAAGGCGGCATCCAGATGAGCGGCCGCGGCCGCGCCCACAGCCCCGCGGAGGGGGCCGGCGCCGAGCCGGGCAGCGCGGGGCCCAGGAAGTCGGACATGTGTGAGGCAAGTGCGCTCCGTTCAGGGTCTCGGGGAGGCGCGGTCCCCCAGCAGGCCTCCTCTCAAGTGGCACCCCGAAGGCATGTGCGTCTCTGTGCCCCCAAGTGCTGCCGTAGCTTTTCCAGCCGGCTCTGTGCTGAGTGTCGGCACCCACACAGCCCAGCCACAGCCCTGCGTCCCCTGGCGCACGTCCTCACCATGCCCCGGCTGTGAGCCTGGGGGAGTGGGCCTCAGCACCCCGGCAGATCAAGGCTCTGCTGGAGGCCCTGGGGGGGGCCCTGAGGTGGATGCTGGGCGCTGGACGTGGGCATTGGACCTGGCCCTGCTTTAGGAACAGGCTGAGTTCTGTTGGTTTTTCTGAGAGGCGGGCGCTGTATCAGAGCCTCATCTATTGCTGCTAATGCCCATGAGGGGTCCTGGGGAGAGGGGAGCCCTCAGACGCTGGCGGTGGGGGCCCTAGGGGGCTCAGCCAGCTTCCGGAGAGGCCTGGAGACAGTCTTGGGGTTCACCTTGGAGGAGGCCTGCACCTCTTGGGCAGGGGCTTGCCTCGGGGCCCTGCTGTGCACGGCCCTGGGGGCCTGGATGCCGCAGGCTGCTGGTGGCCTCCGCGGGCTGCACGGTCCACTCCTGCAGCAGGCAGTGTGGCAGGCCGTTCCCAAGCCCCTGCCTCCGACCCTGTCTGTGCGGGGCCCCTGCCTGTGGCTGGGCCGAGTGTGTTCAGGACCAAGGACAGAAGCTCGGTGGCTGTGGACAGGGCTCCCGAGAGCAGCACAGCCCCGTGCCCTCAGGCCAGCCACAGTCCACCCCAGCCTCAGTTTTGTCTTCTGTGGAATGGGGTTTCTCACAGGGTTGCAGCTTGGCTAGAGCGACGGACCTGTTCACAGAACCTGCCGCTCACATAAATGCCTGTTCCCACCGACCTCTGACCACCTTGGGGACCTCTAGGTCCTGCTTTTCCTGTCCTGGAAACCTTTAACTCCTCAGATGAGTGCTAATCTAGGAGCCACTTATTCCTATGCAAAAATAGAGTTTTCTTTCGGGTTTATTTATCTGAGAGGCAGAGCTACAGAGAGAAAGGTCTTGCATCCCCTGGTTCACTCCCCAGGTGGCCGAAACGGCTGGGGCTGAGCTGATCTAGAGCCAGGAGCTTCTTCTGGGTCTCCCATGTGGGTGCAGGGGCCCAAGGACTCGGGGCATCTTCTACTGCTTTCCCAGGCCATAGCAGAGAGCTGGCTTGGAAGAGGAGCAGCCGGGACACGAACTGGCACCCATGTGGGATGCCGGCGCCGCAGGCGAAGGCTTAGCCTGCTACGCCACAGCGCCAGGTCCAAAATTAGAGCCTCCTAAATGCAGCTTGGCTTGGAGTGGGCTTGAGAGTTTGTCGGCTGCCCTGCAACTAACAGGTCTTCTCCTGCGGCCCCGGGCAGGGCTGCCGCTCTCTGGCCGCGGGCCACCCGGGCTACATCAGCCACGACAAGGAGACTTCCATCAAGTACGTCAGTCACCAGCACCCCAACCACCCCCAGCTCTTCAGCATCGTCCGCCAGGCCTGCGTCCGCAGCCTGAGCTGTGAGGTGAGCCTCTCTCCGGGGGCGGGCCCGCCCCTGGGAAACCCGCTTGTCCGGGTTCAGTGATGGTGGGGTAGGGGCGGTAGGGGAGATGCGTGTCTAGGACTCGGAGAAGTCATGTCGAACTGGCCGGGGTTGCCGGACTTGCATTTGTGCTCTGTGTCTCGTTTGCTTGTTTCTAAGGTTTATTTTATTTGAACAGCAGAATGATAGGGAGGGAGACCTTCCATCCGCTGGTTCACTCCCCAGATGCCCACAGCAGCCAGGACTGAGCCAGCCGAAAGCCAGGAGCCAGGAACTCCATCCTGGTCCCCGCTCTGGGTGGCCCAGTCACTGAGCCACGTGCACGCCCCATCCCTGCTGTGCTCCGGGCCAGCTGCGTTGTGCCCTCCCTCCGCCTTCTCACCGGGAGCTGCTGGGCCCTTGCCCTCAGCTGTTCTCTCATTTTACTGTCCTGTGATTTGTCTGTGGGCAGGCGGGTGGCCTTGTCTGCTGGGAGATGTGTGTTAGGTGTGTGTCCATGGGGAAATGGGGCGTGAGGAAGCCGCTTAAGCCCTCGGGTGGTTTGGCACTGGGTGTCCAGGTGAGTCAGCTACCACCGGGTGTGGGGCAGGTGGGATACTTGTGTAACAGTCACTTCTGGGCACCAGGTCGTGTCCCAGCTGCTCCACTTCTGATCCGGCTCCCTGCTGATGGCCTGGGAAAGCAGGAGAAGATGGCCCAGTGCTTGGGCTTCTGCACTGGTGTGGGAGACCTGGAAGAAGCTCCTGGCTCCTGGTTTCAGATTGGCGTAGCTCTGGCCACTGAGGCCATTTTGGGGAGGGAACTAGCAGATGGAAGCCCTCTCTCTGTAAAAACTCTGCCTCTCAAATAAATAAATAAATAAGCCTTAAAAAACAGAGCACTCAGGGCTCAGGGTGGAGGACTCCAGGCGCCCGCCTCGGGTGCTGGCCAGGTGTCCCGTGGCACTGATGTCGTGTTGGGGAAGTCTGGTCATGGGAACTATGAGTTGTGGTGTCTGCCTTCGTCCCCACGCGTCCCGCTGTCCCCCATGACTAGTCCGAGTCAGCAGCAGGCCTGGGCAGGGTGCTCTGCCTCGATTTGGCTCACGCGGGGAAGGGGCTGGCTCCTGGAGTTCCCGTGGCTTCCCCGCAGGTCTGCCCCGGCCGCGAAGGCCCCATCTTCTTCGGGGACGAGCAGCACGGCTTCGTGTTCAGCCACACGTTCTTCATCAAGGACAGCCTGGCCCGGGGCTTCCAGCGCTGGTATAGCATCATCGCCATCATGATGGACCGCATCTACCTCATCAGCTCCTGGCCCTTCCTGCTGGCCAGGGTGCGGGCCATCATCGACGAGCTGCAGGGCAAAGCCCTCAAGGTGAGCGCTGGTGCAGCCGTGGGCTCTGAGCGCTCTGGGCTCCAGGCTGCCGCCAGTGCCGTGAGCTCCCGCCGTCTCGGCACCGGGCCAGCTGCACTCAGGTGGTGGCAGCGGCGTCCCCGCAGCGGGCCTGTTCCCGGGCACTGTGGCTGCGGGAGGGCCGGGCATGCGCTCGTTCTGGGCGGAGCAGCTGCTTTACCTGCTGGAGCTGCGGGGCTGGCTGGCGACCCTCGTCCATGCGGGGACTGAGGCCTCTTCCCAGGGGGGATGCCTGGGGGCAGGGCCCAGGGCTACCCCAGCGGGAGCCTAAGGAGTGGTTTCAGGAGGGGGCCCGGGACATCCTGCCCCAGCTCCTGGGCCCCGCCCCCCGGGTGACCCCGAATCCGGATGGGGCAGCACACGGTGTGCTGAGGCGCCCTGGGGCCTTTGCGTGGCAGGTGTTTGAGGCGGAGCAGTTCGGGTGCCCACAGCGCGCGCAGCGGATGAACACGGCCTTCACGCCCTTCCTGCACCAGCGGAACGGCAACGCGGCGCGCTCGCTCACGTCCCTCACCAGTGACGACAACCTGTGGGCGTGCCTGCACACCTCCTTCGCCTGGTGAGCACCCGGCCCGCTCCCAGTTCTGGGCAGGGGCAGGGGTGGGGTCTCCCTGCTGGAGTGAGAACCGCTCTTCTCTTCTGTGCGGCTGGTTCTGCCTCAGGGTCTCTGAAGCAGTTGGCTGCTGATTTTCAAGTTGTTTTTTTTTTTTGATACGTGAAAATTACATTTCTAAGGTACAGCATGATGTTTTGGTCTGTGTGTCTCTTGTGGGAAGACTAAATCAAGCTGTCGGACACGTGTATTCCCTCATACGCTTGTCCTGTTTCGCATAAGAATACTTGGAATCTACCCTGTTTTCTCCTGTATTTTATTTTATTTTATTTTTTTAAGATTTTTTTTTTTCAGAGGTAGAGTTACAGACAGTGAGAGGCAGAGAGAGAGAGAGGTCTTCCATCTGCTGGTTCCCTCCCCAAATGGCTGCAATGGCCAGAGCTGCGCCCATCTGAAGCCAGGAGCCAGGAGCTTCTTCCAGGTCTCCCACGTGGGTGCAGGGGCCCAAGGACTTGGGCCATCTTCCACTGCTTTCCCAGGCCACAGCAGAGAGCTGGTTTAGAAGAGAGGCAGCCAGGACTAGAACTGGTGCCTATATGGGATGCTGGCACTGCAGGCAGAGGATTAACCTACTGTGCCACGGCACTGGCCCCTACTCCTGTATTTTAAATCATTTCCTTTATGGGAATTTTCAAACATAGCCAAAGTAAACAGCGCAGTACACATACACCATCTGGTTCAATTTTAGCAGTTACCAGCAATAAAAAATTATTTTTAATTGTTTTATTGGAACCAGTGTTGTGGCAAACAGGCCATGTCGCTCCTTGCGACAGCTGCATCCCGTATTGGAGCGACAGTTGGAGCCCCAGCTACTCTGCCTCTGATCCAGCTCCCCGCTATGTCCCTGGGAGGCGCCAGATGTTTGTTCAAGTCCCTGGGTCCCTGCCACCCATGTGGCAAGATGGAATTCCTTGGGGCCGGTGCTTGGCATAACGGGTAAAGCTGCTGCCTGCAGTGCCAGCTTCCCATATAGGTGCTGGTTCAAGTCCCGGCTGCTCCGGTTCCGATCCAGCCCTCTGCTATGCCCTGGGAAAGCAGTAGAGGGTGGACCAAGTCTTTGGGTTCCTGCACCAGTGTGGGAGACCCAGAGGAGGCTCTTGGCTCCTGGCTTTGGATCGGCACAGCTCCAGCTGTTGTGGCCAGTTGGGGAGTGAACCAGCGGATGGAAGACCTCTCTCTCTCGCTTTCTCTCTCTCTCTGCCTCCTCTCTCTGTGCGACTCTGACTTTCAAATAAATAAATCTTAAAAAAAAAAAAAAAAAGATGCAGTTCCTGGCTCCTGTGGCTTCAGCCTGGCTGTTGTAGCCATCTGGGGAGTGAACCAGTGGATGGAAGATCTCTCTGTCTGTCTGTCTCTGTGTGTCTCCCTTTCTGCTAGTCTGCCTTTCAAATAAATAAATCTGTAAAAATTAATTATTAATTAATTATAAGGATTTTTCAAGCTAAGGTTTGATAGGAGGGGGCTTGACTATGAGCAGGAAGCTTTCTTTTTTAAAATTTTTTTTTTTTTAAGATTTATTTATTTGAGGGCCGGCGCCGCGGCTCAACAGGCTAATCCTCCGCCTTGCGGCGCCGGCACACTGGATTCTAGTCCCGGTCGGGGTGCCGGATTCTGTCCCGGTTGCCCCTCTTCCAGGCCAGCTCTCTGCTGTGGCCAGGGAGTGCCGTGGAGGATGGCCCAAGTGCTTGGGCCCTGCACCCCATGGGAGACCAGGAGGAATCACCTGACTCCTGCCGTCAGATCAGCGCGGTGTGCCAGCCGCAGCACACGGCAAAGGAAGCCCTTTCTCTCTGTTTGTCTCTCTCTCTCACTGTGCACTCTGTCTGTCAAAAAAAAAAAAAAAAAAAAAGATTTATTTATTTGAAAGGCACAGTTACAGAGAAAGAGAGGGAGAGACAGAGTTCTTCCCATCCACTGGTTCACTCCCCAAATGGTTGCAAAAGCCAACGCTGGGCCAGGCTGAAGCTAGGAGCCAGGGGCTTCTTCCGGGTCTCCCACGTGGGTGCAGGGGCCCAAGCACTTGAGCCATCTTCCGCTGCTTTCCCAGGCCATAGCGGAGAGCTGGATGGGAAGTGGAGCAGCCAGGACTCAAACCAGTACCCATATGGGATGCTGGCATTATAGGCGGTGGCCTAACCCTCTGTGCCACAGCACCGGCCCCAAACTGGAACTCAAACCAGGCATTTGATGTGGGATGCTGGCATCCACGTGGTGGCCTAATCACGGGGGCAAACACATGCTGTGGCTTTTTTTTTTTTTTTTTTTTTTTTTTTTTAAGTATTGATTTATTTGAGAGGTGGAGAAACAGAGAGCTTCTGTCCTCTGCCTCACTCCCCATAGCCTTCAGTGGCTGGGGTTGGGCCGGCATGAAGCCAAGAGGTGGGATTACAACACATGTCTCCCCACGTGGGTGGCAAGAGCCCGATCCTGGAGCTACCCCTGCTGCCTGTGTTGCGGTCTCAGGGGGGCCTCTCCTCGGTGTGTCCCTGTGGACCCCAGGTCCAGGGTGTCCTTTGGCGCGAAGGCCTCACGGCTGGCGCTGTGTTCCCCAGGCTCCTGAAAGCGTGCGGCAGCCGACTGACGGAGAAGCTGCTGGAAGGCGCGCCGACCGAGGACACCCTGGTGCAGATGGAGAAGCTGGCCGGTGAGGCTGGGGGCGGCCCCTCGCCCTCCGTGTTTCTGTTCACTTCCTGCCTGGTTTTGTTTGACGGGCACAGGAGAGACTCTGTTCCCAGGTGCGCTGGGAAAATCCATAGAGAGGTGTGTTGGAGAGAAGTGAGTGAGGAAGGTGCTTTTGTTTTGTTTTACAAATTTATTTATTGAAAGGCAGAGTTATTTGGGGAGGGGCCGAATGCAGGAACTTGGCACTCCATCTGGGTCTCCCACAAGGATGTGGGGGCCTCGGTACTTGAGCCGTCTCCACTGCCTCCCCAGGCATGTTAGCTGGGAGCTGGGTGAGAATGAGCAGCCGGGACTCGAACCCGTGCTCTTACGCTGGTGTCACACACAGGTGGGGGCTTAACCCACTGCACTGTGGGTCCAGCCTCGGTCCTTTATGTGAAACTGACCACCAGGGGGTCCTGGCATGGTGAGCCCCCCTACCCAGGACCTCTCCATCCTGGCCGAGTTTTCCACCAGGGCAGACCGGTACCTGGGGGTCTCGGGGTCGCTGCGGGCAATGCCTTTAACCGTGCGGTTTCTCACGTGGAGTTGCAGAGAGAGCAGAGCAAGCTCAGAGCAGACCCAGCCTCGCACCCCGCCTTCTCGTCCTTGTGGGTCAGTTGGGCCGGAACCATTTACTGATCGTGCCGAGAGTCCAGGCTGGAGCGGGGGCGGGGCGCCGAGGGCTTTCTCACGGGAGGCGGGGCCTCTGCTGCTCCCGTGTGCCCTTCTCTGGGCCCGGTTGTGCTTGTTCTTGGGGTGCTCGGGAGGACTGTGGCTGAAGGAAGGGGCGTGTGCAGCCCTGGGAGGAGCCCCGGGCGGAGAGGCGCTCCGCTCCGCCAGCGCTGCGGCTGGCCTGTGGTTCCTTTTTCTTTTCTTTCTTCTTTCTTTTTTTAGAAGATCGCTTGCTTGATTGACTTTGAAAGAGGGACAGGAAGGTTTTCCATCCTCTGGGTGATGCCCCCACAGCCCCATGACAGCCTGGGCTAGGCCCCGTCTGGGTCTCCCGCGTGGGAGATGGGAACCCAAGCACTTGGACCATCCTCTGCTGCATCTAGGCGCACTAGCAGGGAGCTGGATTGGAGCTGGAACAGGGGGCTGGCGCCGTGGCTTAGTGGGTGGGGCTGCCATCTGTGGTGCCGGCATCCTGTTTAGGTTCCCGTCCTGGCTGCTCCACTTCCGATCCAGCTCCCTGCCAATGCGCCTGGGAAAGCAGCGGAAGGTGGCCCAAGTGCTTGGGCCCCTGCACCCACACAGGAGACCCAGATGAAGCTCCTAGCTTCAGATCAGCCCAGCTCTGACTGTTGTAGCCATTTGGGGTGTGAACCAGCAGATGGAAGATCTCTCTCTCTCCTGCTTGCTTTCTCTGTGCCTCTCCCTCTCTGTAACTCTGCCTTTCAAATAATTAAATTAAAAAAAAAAAAAAAAAAGAAGAAGTAGGGCGGCCAGGACCCGAGCCGGGGGTGCCAGTGGCCTAGCGGCAGCAGTAACCCACTGCACCACGTGCCTGCCCTGGTGGATTTGGGCTTTCCCGGGAGGATAGCCAGGGGTCAGCAGCCGGCTGGCCGGTGCCGCCATGAGCTCCGCGGGCTGGAGCGGTCGGGACGGGGGCGGCTCGCACCCGGAGGCCGCAGGTCGCATGAGCAGCCTGGTCGCCGTTCTAGACCTGGAAGAGGAGTCGGAGAGCTGGGACAACTCGGAGACCGAGGAGGAGGAGAAGGCCCCCGTGCTGCCGGGGGGCGCCGACGGGCGGGAGCTGACCAAGTGCCCGACAGACTCGTCCTTGCTCTCGGACCGCGGCAGCTGGCAGCCCCGCAAGCCGACCGGCTTCAAGTCGCTGCGGCACATGAGACAGGTAGGCGGCACCCGGCAGAGCCCCGGCTGCTCTCCTCCGCCGGCCCACCTGCCCTTGGGCCTGGCGGCTCGGCACCCAGCAGGGAGTCCTTGGAGAGGGCGACGGAGTGTGGGAGCCACGGGAGCAGCTATGCCGAGGGGTTGGCGTCCTGCCCACGTCCCTCTAAGTCTTGCTGTGCTGGAGTCCTCTAAGGGGCTGCGCCGCACGGGTCCTCTGTTGGCTGCAGCCTGGACTCCGCAGTACGCAGCAATGGTCGTCCCCAGAAAACCCGCGAGTGTGGCCGTGGTCGAGATAGCCCGAGGCAGGCACGGCGGGCAGCGTGTGCGGGGCTCGCCAGTCCGTCCCGCAGGAGGTTAGCCCAGGTCTGCTGAGCGGAGCGTGGTCCCCACCCCGCCCAGCCTGAGCAGCGGGTGTCGCCCCGCACGCCTCCCTGTGGTGGCAGATGCGAGCACCTGGCGCGAGTGGCAGGGCTCCCCGGGGGCGTCCGGATGCAGCCACCCGCGCTGGCTGGGGTCTGGACTCCACGGGAGGGGACTGCCGTGGTACTGCTGAGGTTCCGAACAGCGCAAGCGCTTGTTTGGTTTTAATTATCCTCAAAGCTTGGCTTCCTAGAGACCATGAGATAGCAGGCCTTTCTTTTATTTGTTTTTTAAAACACTGACTGATTTATATTATTTGAAAGGCAGAGTGACAGAGGGAGAGGCAGAGAGAGAGAGCGCGCGCACTTCCCTTCACTGGTTCATTCTGCGGATGCCTCTCGGAGCCGGGGCTGGGATGAGCCAGCACCAGGAGCCAGGGACCCCAGCGGGGTCTTCCGTGTGGGTGGCAGGGACCCAGTCACTGGGCTGCCATCTGCTGTCTCACACTGGGAGGGAGCTGGATCGGCGTCAGAGCCAGAACTCAAACCCAGGCCCTCTGCTATGAGACGCCGGCCTCCAAGGAGCAGCTGAACCTAGGGCCGCGGCGCCCGACCCAGGCAGGCCCCTGCTGAGAGGCCAGTGTGGGGGAAGTTCCAGGGCGTGGTGGGCTGGGGGCGGGCCCTGCGGGATGAAGAGGGCCCGCAGTCCTGCACAGGACACCACTGGGGTCCAGGCTCCTGCTGGCGAGGGCGCAGCCGTGGCCTGGGGTGTGGGGAAGGCCGGGTGCCCCTCCTCTCTGGTATCGGTGCAGCTGCCAGTGGCTCAGGAAAATCGGGTGTTGTGAGGGGCCGGCACCGTGATGTAGTGGGTGACGCCGTGGCCTGCAGTGACAGGGTCCCATGTGGGCACTGGTTTGAGTCCTGGCTGTTCCACTTCCAACCCAGCTCTCTGCTATGCCCTGGGAAGGTAGTGGAGGATGGCCCAAGTCCCTGGGCCCTGCACCCACGTGCGAGACTCAGAAGAAGCTCCTGGCTTCAGATCGGCACAGCTCCGGCCATTGTGGCCATCTGGGGAGTGAACCAGCAGATGGAAGATCCTCTCTCTCTCTGCCTGTGCTGCTCTGTAACTCTGCCTTTCAAATAAATAAACTTTTATTAAAAAAAAATCAGGCCGGCGCCGCGGCTCACTAGGCTAATCCTCCGCCTTGCGGCACTAGCACACCGGGTTCTAGTCCCGGTCGGGGCGCCGGATTCTGTCCCGGTTGCCCCTCTTCCAGGCCAGCCCTCTGCTGTGGCCTGGGAGTGCAGTGGAGGATGGCCCAAGTGCTTGGGCCCTGCACCCCATGGGAGACCAGGATAAGCTCCTGGCTCCTGCCATCGGATCAGCGCGGTGCGCCGGCCGCAGCGCGCTGGCCGCAGCGGCCATTGGAGGGTGAACCAACGGCAAAGGAAGACCTTTCTCTGTCTCTCTCTCACTTTCCACTCTGCCTGTCAAAAAAAAAAAAAAATCAGGCGTTCTGAGAGAATGTAAATGGTGCCGAAGTTGACGGCTTTTGGCTTCACCTTGTTAAAAATAAAACCGGCTCCAAGTTCTGAACGGGAGTCAGAGCCCAGGACCCCTCTTTTTGGTGCAGATCAGGGCACGTCCGTCTGTGCGCCCTCTTGATCCTGGCAGGTCACCAGGCTCCCTGAGCGGGTGACTTCTCGCATCCTTGCTGTACAGGGCCCCCCGGGGGGGCGGGTTGCTGAGTGGCCAGCGCTGCCTTCTGTCCCCCAGGTGCTGGGCGCCCAGTCCTTCCGCATGCTGGCCTGGCACGTGCTCATGGGGAACCAGGTGATCTGGAAGAGCAGAGACGTGGACCTGGTCCACTCGGCGTTCGAGGTCCTCCGGGTAAGCGTCTGCGCTGGGTGGCTGTGGTGGCACACGGCCGCCGCCCTGTCAGGGTGCGGGGGTGCCAGGTCCTGGGGCTGGGAGCTGCTACAGCAATGGCTCCCTCTCGCAGCTGGCCCTCCCTTGTAGGGCGCGGTGGGGCGGGGCGGGGCGGGGGCGGGGCTGGCATCGGGGGCGGGGCTCCGAGTGCTGTGTCCTCTGCAGACCATGCTGCCCGTGGGCTGCGTGCGCATCATCCCGTACAGCAGCCAGTACGAGGAGGCCTACCGCTGCAACTTCCTGGGGCTCAGCCCGCAGGTGCAGGTCCCCGCCCATGTGTTGTCCTCAGGTGCGTGCCGTGCTGCCCCCCCCCACCCGGGGGGGGGAGGCTGGGCCTGGGAGGCGGCAGCACCCACGCTGCAGGCCCAGCTGTCTTCTGTCATTGAAGCCGGCGGGGCGGGGGGAGCTGGGTGACCTGACTGTGGCTGCGGCTGTGGGGCCGTGGTCACGGGGCGGGCACAGAGGGCGCGCACGCCCTGAGGATGGTCCCCAGGGGAGGTCGGCATCCTGGGACGCCGTTATTGTTTCCTGGGCTCCTTGTTTTTTTTTTTTTAAGGTTTACTTATGTAGTTTAACTGCCAAGTCTGGGCCAGGCTGAAGCCAGGAGCCAGGAACTCTGTCCTAGTCTCCCACATGGGCGCAGGGACCCAAGCACTCAGGCCAGCCTCTGCTGCCTTCCCAGGCCATTAGCAGGGAGCTGGATTGGAAGCAGAGCAGCGGAACCGGAACCCGCTCTCTGATCCGGGCAGTGGGCATGCAGGCGGCCCCGGCTTGCTGGGCTGTCCGCAGCAGGCCTTCCATGGTCATGCCCGTCCCTGTGACGTTCCTAGTTCCTCGTTCCTCCTAGCTCTGAGCCTCCCCTGCCTTGGCTAGTGCAGCCGGGCTCTGAGCAGGGACCTGGGAGGTGAACCTGCAGCCCTCCGCCCAGGCGTGTGTGTCCAGCAGGCAGCCTGGGGCTGCATGCTGACTGCTGGGCATACCTGAGGCCCTGGACAGCCGCCCCTGCAGCACCAGGGGGCGGCGTCTGCCCTGGGTGGCGTTAGGCACGCAGGCTGTGGGCGCAGACACAGGCCTGGAGTGCCAACCCACCGCTGGCTGTGGGGCCGGGATGCCGGGTTGGTGGTGGGAGCGGCTGGGGGCTGCATCGTGTGGGTGTGTGAGGGCCGTGCCGTGCCGCGCAGAGTTCGCCGTCGTTGTGGAGGTCCACGCGGCCCCCCGCTCCACCCTCCTCCCGGCGGGCCACGAGGACGAGCAGCCTCTGAGCAAGTATGAGTTCGTGGTGACCAGCGGGAGCCCCGTGGCCGCGGACCGAGGTGGGTGCGCGAGCTGGGCTGCCCTCCCTTGGGGGCGGGCAGGCCACCCCCCCCCGCCTGGCCTGGGGCTCACGTGCCCCCCCCCATCTCCACCCTTGTCCCCAGTGGGCCCCACCATCCTGAACAAGATCGAAGCGGCTCTGACCAACCAGAACCTGTCTGTGGACGTGGTGGACCAGTGCCTCGTCTGCCTCAAAGAGGAGTGGATGAAGTAGGTACCCAGGCCGGGGCACGGCTGCCTGCTTGCCGCCTGCAGCCTGCGAGGCTGGGAGAGGTGGCCCAGGGCCTCTGTCCCTGCTGCCGAGGGCCGAGGGCCACAGCACATGGGGGAGCGCCCCTCCTTTGCAGCCCTGTTCTGTGTAATTAGCTTTGAAACCTAAGTCGGCTAACAAACGTTCCTTTTTTAAAAAAAATTTTTGAGAGACAGAAGCTGCCATCAGCCAGTTCACGCCCCTGATGCCTGCAAGAGACCTGGCTGGGCCAGGCGGGAGTCAGGAGCCGGGAGCTCCATCCGGGGCTCCTGCGCAGGAGCCCGGCTCTACCCGAGCCGTCCCTGGTGCCGGCCCCTCGCCCCAGGGGTCCGTGCTGGCAGGAGCCAGAGTCGGGAGCTGAGCCGGGTACTTCCCAGTGGGCTGTGCGCGTCCCAGGCACCGGGCAGAATGCTGCCCCTCTGGGCACCTGGCTTTATTTCCACCTGCCTTAGCCCTGCGCTCTTCCGGCACGTGCGTCAGACGTCCTGACTGCCCACAGGACAGCGAGGCGTCTGGGCAGGCGGACGAGTTGAGGGAGCTGTTTCTTTCCCGTCTCTCTGCTGTTGGGGTGCACCGGCCCTTGTCCCCAGGGCTGGGGGCCATGGGGCTGGCTGCTCCCCGCCACAACCCGGAGTTGGAATCCCAGCCCAGCTGCAGGGCTCTGGCCGGTCCTGAAGCCGTTTGGCTCGCTCTGCTGGCCGGGACTGGGCTGGGGGTTCTGGGCTGGTGTGTGTGTGGCCGGGACTGGGCCGGGGGTTCTGGGCTGGTGTGTGTGTGGCCCGCTCTGCTGGCCGGGACTGGGCCGGGGGTTCTGAGCGGTCACGTGTCTGGTCCCCACAGTAAAGTGAAGGTGCTGTTCAAGTTCACCAAGGTGGACAGCCGGCCCAAAGAGGACACGCAGCGGCTCCTGAGCGTGCTGGGCGCGGCCGAGGAGGACAACGTGAAGCTGCTCAAGTTCTGGATGACCGGCCTGAGCAAGACCTACAAGTCACACCTCATGTCCACCGTCCGCAGCCCCATGGCCTCCGAGGCGCGGAGCTGACCCGCGTCCCAGCCTGAGGGCCGGCTGGCATGGACCGCATCCTCCAGGGACGTGGGGGCGTGGGGATGGGGCCCGGGCCTGGCGTCGGGGCGCCCGTGACGGGGAGGGCTCGGGGGCGCGCGCAGCTGGTGCCTCCCCGGGACTCGGGCAGAGTGGGCCCGTCCCGGCGTGGCTGCCCCCGTGGCCGCAAGCCCTCTGCAGGTTCCCGAGCCGAGCGCGAGCTTTCTGGGTCTGCGCAGTGAGTCGTGCGCGTCCCCGCCCCGGCCCTGTGGGATGCGCGCCCGGAGGCCATGGACTTGTCTCCCGGGGGTGGGGGAGACTGCAGCAGCAGTGGAGCCGCCATCCTTCCCGCAGGAACACAGTGGGGGGGTGCCTGCCCCCTGCGCCGCCAGGGCTGCAGCCAGCAGTTCCCACGGTGCTGTCGCCTGTGGCGGCTTCACGCCCCACCCCCGCCCCACTGCCTCCATGGGCGCTCATGGCTTGGAGAGGTTGGCAGTTTGCTGGTCTGTGTGTAGTTTGTTTTTGTGTTCTTATTTTAATTTATGTCTAACACGAAGACCAGGTTTCTATGACTGGCTCTCTGTAGGAGGCCAAAAACATTGAAACACAATAAAGTATTTTTCTAAGCTGTTGGTTTGGCGCCTACCATTTTCAGCGTGCTCAGAACACAGGACCCCAGGGTGGCACCGTGAGTGGCCAGCGCTCTGTGGCGGGAGGCGGTCTGAGCCGCGTCACCGCCTCCAGGCCCCCAGGGAGCCGGCCAGGGTTGGGGGAGGAGAGCACCAGGAGGCCCCCCCCGTGCTTGCACCCGGCCACCGGCTCGGCCCCAGGAAACGGGTTCTCGGAGAGACAGGAAGGGGGCTGGGCGGTGGCTGGGTGCCGTGGCACGCGTAGCACGGTGGAGTGACACATCAGTCATCTGCCCCGGCCCGCGCAGGGGTGGCTGCCGCGTAGCTCAGGCGGCCCCTCGGGGCAGGGCTGTCCCAGTCCAGCGGCCTGGACCGGAGACCTGGCTGCCCCGCCGCCCTGTGACCAAGCCTGGCCCCGGGATGCTGGTGCTGTTCACGCCGCCGCGGAGAGCACGAATGCAGAGGCGGCCGGGACTTTCGTCACTGCCCCCGGGGATGGCCGCACTCAGGTGAGCGGGTGCCCTGGTCACAGGTCTGGAGGTGGCAGTGGCGTGGACGTGTCATAAGTCCTGCTGCTTAACCCTTTGTCCCCAGGTGGAGCCACACAGGGTCTTCCTGGCTTTGCTGATGCACACGTGGCAGCCGGGCAGCCCCGGGACCAGGAACGCATCGCCGCAGCGCGGTGCTGGGGGCAGTGCACCCCGGAGCTGCCCTCCCAGTCCTGTCCCAGTGCCTCTCCGTGGAGCCTCACAGCGCCCGTAAGTGCCGAACCTTGAGTTTCTCCGTCAGTTCTCCTAGGAAAACCCACAGGGACGTGGGACGTGGGGGCGGGGAGATGAGTCCAAGGCTGTGTGTGTCGGTGCAAATCGTTTTCCCATGAAGACCCCTTGTATGCACGGATCTCCACAGACTCCCCGAGCAGCCTCTCCCCCGAGCTTTCCCTCTGCTGACGGGCATCACCCCTGTGCCTCTGGGAGGCCCCCACTGTGATGCGCGGTCGGCTCGGGCGCGCGGGTGGGTATCTGTTGTCCTGCACTCACTCCCATCCTGTGGCTTTGAAGCTGCAGTGTCTCTTGCAGACGGCGCGTGCTACCTTCTTGCCTTTTTTTTTTTTTTTTTTTTTTTTTTTTTTTACAGGCAGAGTGGACAGTGAGAGAGAGAGAGAGACAGAGAGAAAGGTCTTCCTTTGCCGTTGGTTCACCCTCCAATGGCCGCCACGGCTGGCGCACTGCAGCTGGCGCACCGCGCGGATCCGAAGGCAGGAGCCAGGTGCTTCTCCTGATCTCCCATGGGGTGCAGGGCCCAAGCACTTGGGCCATCCTCCACTGCACTCCCGGGCCACAGCAGAGAGCTGGCCTGGAAGAGGGGCAACCGGGACAGAATCCGGCGCCCCGACCGGGACTAGAACCCAGTGTGTCGGCGCCGCTAGGCGGAGGATTAGCCTAGTGAGCCGCGGCGCCGGCCACCTTCTTGCCTTTTAATCCTGGCTGGCAGTTTCTAGTTTTTGACTGCGTGTTATTCTGTATGCATTCATGTAGTTACTGATAGAGTTGAATTTATGTCTACCATTTTGCTATTTTCTATAATGAACTTTTTAACTTTTTGAAGAACCCTTATATTTGACACACACGCAGAGTCACGGCTTTTTTTTCTTTCTTTTTTTAAGATTTATTTTATTTGGAAGGCACAGTTACAGAGAGGGAGAGAGAGATCTTCCATCCGCTGGTTCACTCCCCAAATGGCCACAATGGCCAGGGCTGGGCCAGGCTGGAGCCAGGAGCTAGGAGCTCCATCCGGGTCTCCCACGTGGGTGTAGGGGCCCAAGGACTTAGCCCATCTGCCGCTGCTTTCCCAGGCCCCAGCAGGGAGCTGGATGGGAAGTGGAGCAGCCGGGACTCACACAGGCGCCCACGTGGATGCCAGGTCACACGTGGCAGCTTAACCCGCTGTACTGCAATGCAGGCCCTTAACTGTGGGGGTGAACACCCCCCCACCCTGCCTTGCTGCTGCTTTGTCTCCACCTTTTTGGTTGAAAAAGTGCTCTTTAGGACAACATTTTCTGATTCTTAAGAGCTTCTTTTTAAAAATTTATTTGAGAGGCACAGTTAAAAACCAAGAAAGGGGGAGAGGGAGGGAGGGAGGGAGGTCTTCATCCACTGGTCCATTCCCAAATGGCCACAATGGCCGGAGCTGTGCTGATCCGGAGCCAGGAGTCAGGATCTTCTTCCGGGTCTCCCATGCGGGTGCAGGGCGCAAGGACTTGGGCCATCCTTCACTGCTTTCCCAAGTGCGTTAGCAGGGAGCTGGCTAGGAAGTGGAGCAGCCGGGACTCAAACCTGCTTCCCTATGGGAAGCCGGCATCGCAGGTGGCGGCTTGAGCTGCCATTCCCGCGTGCTCAGAGCACAGCCTCACCCCGTGACACTCGGGGAGTCAGTCCTGGTCCTCCAAGGGGCCCTGAGAAACCGGGATGTGGGCACGGATGCGGGTCACAGCCCACAGGCGCACGACGGGGTGGTCCCGCGTGCCCACCGGGGTGCGCCTCTTGTCTGTGGGGCACTGGCAGCCTGCCAGCCCGCCCCGCCTCCCCTGCCCAACCGCAGCCCCCGGCAGCCACTGCGCAGCGTGGGGAGGGCGACCTGCCCACCAGAGCGCAGCGCTCCCGCGGCTCGCGTCCTCAGGACAAGGAGCTCGCAAGGGCGGGCCAGCTGCGCTGGGACGCCCCGAGCGCCCCAGGTTCTCGGAGGCACCGGGGACTCCCTGGGGGCTCCTGCCCTGCCCGCCCGGGTGGCCACGGGGGTGTGCCCGCGGCTGGGTGGGGGCGCGCACAGGGCGCGGGGGCTGATGCGGGACAGCCTGGTGAGCCGTGGACCCCCTGCGCTCCCCCACCCCGCCCCCGGGAGCGCAGGGTCTGCCCGGCGATGGTCCTGTGGCCGCTTGTGACTGGACTTACGCAAGGGTGCGGCTCGCAGGTGCCTGGGGGCGCCGGGCGCCTGGCGGGGCAGCCTGGCGCGCAGGGTCCTGGAGCACGTGGGGGGCGTGGCCAGGCATGAGGGAGCGAGGGCGGGAGCCAGCACGTGGTGTGGGCGTGGCTGAACACGCGATGCGAGGGCGGGGGCAAGAGCACAACAAGGGGGCGTGGCTGAGCACGTGCGGGGGCGTGGCTGAGCACGTGCGGGGCGTGGCAAGGCGCACAGGCCCAGGCCCGCGGCGGCGTCGTCGTCGTCGTCGTCGTCGTCGTCGTCGTCGTCGTCGTCGTCGTCGTCGTCGTCGTCGTCGTCGTCGTCGTCGTGTCGTCGGGCATGGGGCGGTTGAGGTGGCGGGCGGTGGCGGCGGTGGCCGCGGGCCTCTCGCTGGCCCTGGAGGCGTTGCCCTGGCTGCTGCGCTGGCTGTGGGCCGGGCGGCGGCGGCGGCCGCGGCGCGAGGTGCTCTTCTTTCCGTCGCAGGTGACCTGCACCGAGGCCCTGCTGCAGGCCCCGGGCGCGGCGGCGGCGGCGGCGGCCCCCGCGGGCTGTCCGTGCAGCCTGCCGCACTGCGAGAGCTCGCTGAGCCGCCTGCTGCGCGCCCTGCTGGCCGCCCGCGCCAGCCTGGAGCTCTGCCTCTTCGCCTTCTCCAGCCCGCAGCTGGGGCGCGCCGTGCAGCTGCTGCACCAGCGCGGGGTGCGCGTGCGGGTCATCACCGACTGCGACTACATGGCCCTCAACGGCTCGCAGATCGGCCTGCTGCGCAAGGCGGGTAGGCCGGGGGGGGGGGGGGGCGCCCGGGTGGGGGGGAGCGGGCGGGGCCCGGGGGCGCGCGTGCGCCGTGCGAGGGGGCTTGCTTGGCCGGCCCCGCAGGGATCCAGGTTCGCCACGACCAGGACCTGGGCTACATGCACCACAAGTTCGCCATCGTAGACAAGAAGGTGCTGATCACGGGCTCGCTCAACTGGACCACGCAGGCCATCCAGAACAACCGGGAGAACGTGCTGGTCATGGAGGACCCGGTGTACGTGCGCCTCTTCCTGGAGGAGTTCGAGCGCATCTGGGACGAGTTCAACCCCGCCAAGTACACCTTCTTCCCGCAGAAGCGGGCGCGCTGACTCCGGCGGGCCAGGGGCTTCGCCGGCTGTGGCTGGCTCCGTGGGGGCGGGGTGGGCTTGTTAAAAGGGGAATCCCCGCCGTGGGACCCCCCCAGGACACCCCCCCTGGGCCGCCAAGTTGAAGCCCGGGGTGCGGGGCTGGGGGGCCGGGCGCCCTCGCCCCGGAGCGCGCTTGGTTGGGGAGGGGGTGCCCGTGCCTCCAAGGCCCGAAGCCGCCTCCAGCTTGGTGGCCTTGACGTTGGGTCTGCGCGGTGTGCGGGGCGGGGGATAGGGGGGTGGGGGCGGGGCGGGGCGGGGCGGCCTCTTGGCACCGGAATAAAGCGCTCTTGTTGTCAGCTGTGCGTGCCGCGTGTTTGCCCAGCCCACCCCGTCCGGGCCCCTGCCCGCTGCGATCCTGCGCGCGCCCCCTTAAGCGGTTGGGTCAGCTCCCCCAGGGCCCGGGCCGCCGCCTCCCCGCTTCCTGGGCTGAGGTCAGGGCGGCGCTTTGACCAGGAGGCCCGGGAAGCCGCCTGGTGACCGTTTGTACGACGAAGCTCCACATATCCTAATGCGTTTTCAAAGATCAGTTGATTGACTTGAAGGGCGGAGTGACGGAGAGGGAGAGACGGGGACCTGCCGCCCACTGGGTCACTCCCCAGATGCCCTCGACGGCTGGCGGTGGGGCCAGGGCAGAGCCAGGAGCCTGGGGCTCCCCCCACCCCCTCCCTGGGCTCCCACGTGGGTGGCTGAGCAGGGGGCTGGGTTGGAACCAGCGGGGCCAAGTTCTCCTCTGCGACACTTGTGGCGGTGGTGAGGCGGTTACTGCGCTGGCCTTAGCCCCGCGACCATGCAGTGTGCGGGTGCAGCTAGGCTGCCTCTTCAAGCCCTGTGTCGGTTTATTGGGTTGTTGAGCGGCGGGGAGACACGGGGAAGAGGTCTTCCATCTGCTGCCCATACCCCAAATGCCTGCAGCAGCCAGGGCTTGGCCAGGTGCGAGCCAGGAGCCGGGAACTCAGTGCAGCGCCCCCTCGGCCATCACTGCTGCCCCCAGGGTCTGCATTAGCCCGAAGCCTAAGACCGCCTGCAGTGTTGGCATCCCATATGGGCGCCGGTTTGAGTCCCAGCTGCTCCACTTCCGATCCCGCTCTCTGCTGTGGCCTGGGAAAGCAGTGGAGGATGGCCCAAGTCCTTGGGCCCTGCACCGCGTGGGAGACCCGGAAGATGCTCCTGGCTTCAGATTGGCTGAGCTCCAGCTGTTGCGGCCGTAGGGGAGTGAACCAGCGGATGGAAGACTTGCTCTTGCTCTCTCTCTGCCTCTCTTTCAAATTAATTAATTTAAAAAAATAAGAAGCCACCAACTTCACTCTAGAAGTGTGCAGCCCCCGGGATGGTCGGGCGTTAGCAGAATCCGGGTGGGTGGATGGTTTTGTGTGGTCCGTGAAAGAGGCTCCAGGACCCAGACTGCGGCCCTCGGTGGGAACACGGTCCCCATCTGTCGGGGTCCCCTCCACACCTGCCACGTGTGTCCTGGGCGGGATTCATGGCCCCGGGCGTGGCCTCTGGGGGGTCTGGCTTCTCCATTTACATAATGCCTTGGGAGTTGGGCGCTGCGGCTGTTAGATTGCTCTGCTTCCCTCTGCGTGTGTGCGTGCCTAGGAGCGGGGTCGTTGGGTCACTCGAGGAGCTGCCAGGTGTCCTGCGGGGCCTGGTGGTCTCGCCTTCCCGCCGGCACCACCCGGCTGCCTGGGCTCTGCAGGTGCGCCGGGCAGGCGCCGCCCCGACGCGCTCTGGGTCGCTTTCCAAGGAAAGCGTGGTCTCATTCTGCGCCGTTCTCGGGCTTGTCTGTTTGCTGGAGCTCCTTGTCCGTGCTGGATCTGCGGCCCTCCCCTAACGGGAAAACCGCTCAGCAGCAGGTGAAGCCGCCCACAGAGCTTCCTGCCACCGCGCCCTGGCTCAGGCGCCGGCCCCGGCCAGCTGCAGCAGGCTAAGCCACCGCTCGCAATGCCAGTGTCCCCGTACGGGAGCGCGGGGTCGAGTCCCGGCTGCTCCACTTCTGATCCAGCTCCATGGCTTGCTTTCTGATTTACTTTAAAGGCAGAGTTACAGGGGCAGGGAAGAGATCTTCCACCCACTGATAGACTCCCCAGATGGCCACAATGGCTGGGGCTGGGCTGAAGCCAGCAGCCAGGAGCTTCTTCCCAGTCTTCCACTTGGATGCGGGGGCCCAAACACTCGGGCCATCTTCCACTGCCTTCCCAGGCCATAGCAGAGAGCTGCATGGGAAGTGGAGCAGCCGGGACTGGAACTGGCACCCACACGGGACGCTGGTGTCACAGGTAGCAGCTTTACCCGCTACGGCACAGCGCCAGCTCCCGGCTCTCTGTTAAGGCCACTGGAGGAGCAACAGATGATGGCCCAGTTCTTGGGTCCCTGTTACCCCTCTGGGAAGGCAGGATAAGTGCTTGGGCCCTTGGCTACCCACGTGGGAGACAGACAGAGTTCTGGGCTCGTGGCTTCGGCCTGGCCCAGCCCTGGCGTTGTGGGCACCTGGGGAGTGAGCCAGGGTCAGACACGCGCACGTGTTCACTCGCTCTCTGCCATTCAAGTGGATTAAAAGAAACACAGATGGCCGGTGCTGCGGCTCACTAGGCTAATCCTCCGCCTTGCGGCGCCGGCACACCGGGTTCTAGTCCCGGTCGGGGTGCCAGATTCTGTCCCGGTTGCCCCTCTTCCAGGCCAGCTCTCTGCTGTGGCCTGGGAGTGCAGTGGAGGATGGCCCAGGTGCTTGGGCCCTGCACCCCATGGGAGACCAGGATAAGCACCTGGCTCCTGCCATCGGATCAGCGCGGTGCGCCAGCTGCAGCGCACCAGCCGCGGCGGCCATTGGAGGGTGAACCAACGGCAAAGGAAGACCTTTCTCTCTGTCTCTCTCACTGTCCACTCTGCCTGTCAAAAAACAAAAACAAAAACAAAACAAAAAACAAAAAAACAACAAAAAAAACCCAAACCACACAGATGGCTTGCAAGTGGTACCTCGGATTCTTCGGGCGATCTCGCTCTCCCGTGGTACTGTTTGGGGCGTCTGGTCAGTCTGCCACCTGTGCTGCCATGGCCAAGCCAAGACCTGCTCCTGGGTGCCCCCCGGGGGCCTCCCCATCATCTGCCCCTGGGTCCAGGGGTTGTGCACGGGGGCTGACTCCACCCTCTGCCTGCGGGAACCCGGGGCTGAGCAGCGCCATGCACGGCTGGGCAGTGTTCCCTCCCCAGTGGCCTTGGCCGCTCTGCTGTCCAAGCATCCACGGGGGGTGTGGTGTTGGGGTGGGGGCGGGGGGCCTGGGTGCGTCCTCACGCAGCAGGGAAGCTGAGTGCGCCTGCTCCAACCCAGCCTGGCTGCTCTGGGTTCCTTACGTTCCCACCCAGGGTCTGCATCAGCGGGTCAACTCCTGGGGGTGGGGGGAGCAGCTGAGGCTTAGAGAACGATGGGCGAGCTCTGTCTCCTAACTCTGCCTTTCAAATCCGTAAATCTTTTTACAACTTTTAAAGTTTTTAACAAATTTATCTGAAAGGCTGTTACAGGGGCAGAGTTGGGGCACGGGGGAGGGGCAGACAGAAACCTTCCATCTGCTGGTTCTCTTCCCAATTGGCTAAAGTGGCAGGTGCACTAGCAGGGAGCTGGATCAGAAGTGGAGCAGCCAGGACTCGAACCGGCGCCCATATGGGATGCCGGCACTACAGGTGGTGGCTTAACCTGCTATGCCACCGTGCTGGCCCCTTTAAAGATTTTCAGTTTTTTTTTTCTTTTTCTAGCTTTTTGAAAGCAGAGCGGAGATAAGAGACACAGATCTTTCATCTGCTGGTTCCCTTCCGAAATGACCACAACTGCTGGGGCTAGGTCAGGCTGAAGCCAGGAACCCAGAACTCCATCCGGGTCTCCCACCCGGGTGCTCCAACCTGGGCTCCTGGCACCGCAGGCGGGTGCTCAGTTCCCCGAGCCCCAACTGTTTGTTGTTTTGTTTTGTTTTGTTTTAATTAGAAGGCAGAATGCCAGGGAGAGGGAGCTCTGTATCTGCTGGTTCACGCCCCGGATGCGGAGGCTGGGTCAGGCTGAAGCCAGGAGTTTCTTCCGGGTCTCCCACACGGGTGCAGGGGCCCAAGGACTTGGGCCATCTCCTACTGCTTTCCCAGGGCACAGCAGGGAGCTGGATCAGAAGTGGAGCAGCTGGGTCTTGAACCAATGCCCATATGGGATGCCGGCGCCACAGGCAGCTTCTTTACCTGCTGCACCACGTCAGCCCCCCTCTGCTGCTCAAAGTGGACTGATGGGGCTGGCGCTGTGGCGCGGAGGTAAAGCCGCCGCCTGCAGTGCCGGCCTCCCGTTCGGGCGCGGGTTCACCTGGCCCAGCCCCGGCCGTGGAGGCCATTTGGGGAGTGAACCAGCGGATGGAAGACCTCTGTCTTGCCTGTCTCCACCTCTCTCTGACTCTTCCAGATGAGTAAAAGAAATCTTTGGGCAGGGGGGAGAGCTGATGGATGATGGACGGAGACGTGATCTCGCTGGCTCCGGAGCCTGGAATCTGGGGGCGGCGACCGAGTTCGCGCTGTCCCCGGCTTCCACGCCCTTCTCCGCACGCCCAGGGGTGACCCGCTCGCCTGTTTCAGAGCAATGAAGAGCAGAATACACGGTTTCTCGTAACAAAATTCCCATGACCTTTTCTTAGACCTTTTATTAAACAGTAACCATCCAGAACTTGGCTTTGTACATTTGGCTATAATAAATTATTTTTTTAAAAAAGTATTGCAAAAACCTTTGAACAACCGGATTAGGGCTCTGAAAATATGTATCTGTATATGCCATGTGGGATTTTTTTTTTTTTTTTTTTTTGCTAGTTGATTTCTAAACCAGCGGGGTCAGACTTCGATTTTTTCTATCTGAATAAAAGTTGGATGTCGGCGCAGCGGGTTTCACAGGTGCATTACAACCAGAAAACCAGGGCAGGCACACCGCGGCGAGGACACTGTTTTATTGAGCTCGGGGCAGTTGGGGGGCGGAGGGGAGGGGTTGTTTTTTAAACAAAAGCCAAGACTGCTGTGGGCAGGTGGGGGCAGGCATGGGGCGACGCGGGGTCTCCCCAGTCCGGAGTCTCTGCGTGGAAGTCCTCATTTTACCACGCTAAGAACCCAGCCCGGGCCGCGGGGGGGCCCGCGAGGCAGCAGGCGTGCGCACCTCAGCAGGTGACGGGCAAAGGGCAATGCAAAAAACTAGTTTATTGTGCAAGAGTTTAAGTGAAGGCCCGGGGGTTTTACAGAACGCAAAGCGGCGGCCGCACCAACGCCACCGGTCACGCGAGGGAATAAATACTTGGACGTGGTCGACAGGAAGAAACAGGCCTCAAAGGGAGCTGTCCCAGCAGAGCGAGCCGGGGCCCGCCCCCTCCCCCTCCCCCCGCACGCTGGGTCACTTGGAGCAGACGCCTTCCCTGCACGTGGGGTGTGGGCTCCCGCGCCCCACCCTGAGCAGGCCTTGGGCGCCAAGAAGCCAGGGGGCCACCCACACAGCTGCGCTCCGTCCCAGCGGGCAGTAGTAAAGCCGAGTCCCGAGGTCTGGTAACACCCACGCCGCGGCGCAGGTGCAGGTGTAGACACGGGCCAGCGCTGCCCCGGCCGAGGGTGCGCAGTGGGGCCGCGAGGGTGCACGGTGGGGGGGGGGGCGTCTCCTCTCCACCCCCCAACCAAGCCCCTACCCAGGGCCTCACCCTGAGGCTGTGGCCTCCATGGCCAGGATACATGTACAGCCAGACACGCATCTCACTTCCTGCCTCCCAGGGACCCCAGGACGTCACCACGGGGCTGGGCCGCCTGACAGCAGACAGCAGCCTGTGGCCCACAGCCCAGCCCCTGCTTGGCCTGGGGTCCTGGAAGCCCTCAGAAGCCAGGACCCGGCGCTCCCGCAGTGACTCCACTGTCCTGATGTGTTTCCTGGGGGCCCTGAATGGCTCCCCCGAGGTGGAGATCAGCGACAAAGGTGACAGTCACTTCAGAGGCTCTGTGGTCCATGCAGGGTCCAGTGGGGTCGCACAGCAAGGTCAGCACCCTGGCAGGGGGTGTGGGTCCGATTCTGACAGCTGCTGTGAGCAGTCACAGGTCTGGGCAGCCATCTCTTCCCCTCCCAGGCAGGGGCCTCCGCCCTCGCCCCAGGGCGACATCTTCCCCGCAGAGGACCACGAGGGCTAAGCCCTGCTCTCCCAGCTCCACGGGGAAGCCAGGGGTCCCGGCCGGCTCCCGCCTGTGCATGAGCTAAGGCGCCGGCCTCAGAGCGTCCTGCCCCACCCCAGGGAGCCACACAAGGCTTCTAAGCCAGGCTGGGGCCACACAGCGGCCGCTTGGCCAGGGCCCCCAGGTCCTTGCACGCTCCCGACGGTTGCGACACTTCCACTGCCCTCAGCGTCCTCCCTCCTGGTGCCACGGGGGTCCCTGATTTTCGCCCCCCGTAGATGACGTCTGACAAAGCAAAGTCTTAAATTCCGAAGCGGTTCTGGGTCGGTGAAGAGCAGGCTGTCATTTTCAGGAACAAGGGGCCGGCTTGCTGGGCTCTGCTCTGGTCGCTCCCGGGAACGAAACCCATCTCAGGACACGGCTGGCTGGGCTCCAGGGGCCCACACCTGTGGGGACCCCTCTCACTGCACCCAGCCACCTCCCACCAGGTGTCCCAGGGACGGGGCTCGGGGCTCAGGTCTCAGCCGTTGCCATCCCTCCCCGCTCCCCCGGCTTCTGATCCTCTGAAAACCTGCGGCTCCCAGGCACCTGCCCCCTCCACACTCCCCGCGGCACAGGGTCTGATCCTGGAGCACCGCGCGTGCCCGCCCGAGTGCACGGCTGCCCAGAGGACCGCCCCCCTCACCCAGGCCTGGTAGGGGTGCCGCCCCCCACCCCCGCCTGCTACCAACACAGAAACCAACTCCACGTCCACAGTCCCTCTTCTCCCTGGAATTCAGGCGCTGGATTCCTTCCAGGGGCCCTGGGGCGTGCAGGCACGCGTGGGGACACGTGCAAGGCGGAGGTGGAGGCGGCCCTCGCTCGTCTTGCCTGGTTCCTGCCGGCGAAGCACAGGGCCCACCAGCAGGGACCTCACGCTGGCCCTGGCCCCGGCCCCGGCAGCAGTGGGCTCACCAACGCCAGGGGGCACGGGGAGCCCTGGCAGCTTGGGGCTCAGCCAGTTTCCTGGGCGCCCCGCCCCCACTGCAGCAGCCCTGGGCGGGGCCTTTGCTGAGGAGCGGCAGCGGCAGCAGGTGCACAGTGCCCCTCCCTGCCTGCCCGTCTCCACGGCGGTCCAGCCCTGGTGGGCAGCTGGTGAGGAAAAACAACGTGGTCTGTGCTGTGGGCACGCTCGCTTGTAGTCAAAGCCCGGGGGTCCAGAGGCAGACACAGGGTTCCCAGCGCCACAGCGCTGCCGCCCTCAGTCACCCCTGGCCCCAGAGTGCGCCTGGCCGGGCGCGGCAGGACCCAGCGGTGCCTCTGCACAGCCACATGCCGGTCACAGCCATGGTCGCAGCACCGCCAAGCTGAATGGAGGGGCTGGCTACCCGGGGCTGCCCGTGGCTCTGCTCTGCTCGGGCTGGGACCGACATGGCAGAGCCAGGGCTGGGTGAAGCCTAGCACGCAGCGAGCGCCTCAGGCCTCTGCCCTGCTGCCCCCTAAGCGGGGTCGGGCCTCCTGGAAGGCCCTGGTCATCACTCAACCTAGAAACTGAGCCGGGGGAGGGGTCCCCAGCGCCGCGCACTCGGGCCAACTCCGGGCACGGCCTGACCTCCATGCTTTGAGGGGACGCCTCCAGGCGTGGATGGACACCTGCCGGGCTGCCCCTTGGGTCCCGCACCTTTCTCGCCACCTCTGCTCCGAGGGAATCCGGCCTTGTTCATGCTCGCGGACACCGGAGCCCGGGAGAGGGGCGAGCGGAGGAAGGAACCAGAGGGCCGGGTTTGTGCAAGATTTAATAAAAAAAACAAACAAAATAGGAATGGTTGCCTCCGACATCGTCCGGTCTGGCAGGTGCCCGCCGATCGCGGGGGTGCGGTCCAAGGTGCGTGGGTGGAGCACGCAGAGGGCTGTCGCTCGCGGTGCCCTGCCCCACCCCCCCACGCATCCGCCCGCCGCGCCCGCAGGCCAACAGGCTGCTGGGCCTAATACTGAGTGCGTGCAGCGGCGCCGGCCGGGAGGGGCCCCCGCCCCGCCCCGCCGCCTCATTTCAGAAAAACCACGGGAGAAAAGCTGTGATAAAGACGACAGGAAGCTGGACTCGGCTCGGCAGGGAGTGGCGGGCGCACCCCGCCTCTCATGCATCCAACCCGGTCAGTGACAGCAGTGACAGCGACAGCGACAACAGGGAAGGCACACACAGCGCCGGAGGGGGCGGGGCGGGGCGGCGCCCGCCACTCAGTCTGTCTTCAAGTCCCTGGACTCAAACAGCTTCAACCGCTCCTGCACCGTCAGGCCTTCTTTCAGACTCTAGCGGGGAGAGAGACGCGTGGGTTAGGGCGGCCGGGCTTAGTGGGCATGCTGGGCGGGGCGCAGTCCCGCGGGCAGTCCCGGCGGCCGAAGAGGAGCACCCGGCAGCTGACAGCTCGGACTCCGCAGGCAGGCAGCCGCGGCCACACCAGGGCCAGGCCTTCCTAAGAACTGGGAAGCGGGGGCGGCGCTGTGGCGTTGTGGGTTAAAGCCCGGGCCTGCAGCGCCAGCATCCCATATGAGTGCTGGTTCAAGTCCCGGCTGCTCCACTTCCGATCCAGCTCCCTGCTGTGGCCTGGGAAAGCAGAGGATGGCCCAAGAGCTTGGGGCCCAAGCACCCATGTGGGAGACCTGGAAGAAGCTCCTGGCTTCAGACAGGTGCAGCTCTGGCTGGCACAGTCATTTGGGGAGATGGAAGACCTTTCTTTCTGGCTATACCTCTCTTTCAAATAAATACACTAAATCTTTAAAAAAATGAAAAAAACTGGGAAGCTGCAGGCCATGCCCACAGACTGTTGCATCCTGCTCCCAGTCAGCGCTGTCATGGACTCCACCTCGCCCAGTTCCACGTGGCTCACGGGGGCACAGCTCACTACAGGAGCCGAAGGGATGGCCTCCCCAGCAGGGGACGCCTGACGCTGCCACAGATGACGCAAAGCCTCACGGTGGCCCCCACCCACTGGCGGAGTCCCACCTCGGCCTGCAGGCCTGTGCTACAGCCTCCCCCGGGCTCTCCTGGTCAGCCCACAGGAGCCCACGAGGCCCTGGCAGGGTCGCCTGCCCTAACCGGATGTGGCCCAGCACCCACAGCAGTCTCAGGGGTGCGCAGGGCAGAGAAGACTGTGCCCCGGGGAACAAGGACCCCGTGTGACTCTGGAGAGGCCAGCCCACCGCAGGCCTAAGGGCACAGAGTAAGCCTGGAAGGGCCCCACGGGAGCTGAGGGAGGAAGCAGGACAGCAGCGGGAAGGCCCAGGCCCCGACACGGCAGAGCCCGAGCAGCAAGGCCCGGGGAGAAGCCCAGCGTCCGGGCAGCTTGGCTCCGCACCTCCTCCTGCCCACACGCCACGCCACAGGCCTTCTTCCCCAAACAGCCGCTCAGACCCCTCCCTGAGTTTGAGTCCAGGCCCGCAGCCCCATCTCCCGCGTGCTTTTAGATATTCTGCGCACCTCACCACAGAGCTGACCGCCCAGTGCCTGCGTCTGCTGTCCCCCGCCTGTCACTCACTGAAAAGCCCCGACTGCCAATAGTCAACTCCCAGCCCCTTCAGCAGACTTAAAAACAGCAGCTGGAGTCCAGCCTCGCAGAGGGAGCCACGAGCCAAACGCATCACGCTTTCTCTTGGCCAACAAAAATGCCTTTCCCATTCGGGGCCGCACTGCAGCGCAGCGGGTCGAGCCGCAGCCCACAACACCGGGGTCCCGTGTGGGGCGCTGCTTCCACCCCGCTCCCTGTTGCTGTGCCCGGGAAGGCGGCAGGTGACGCAGCGACATGGGCCCCCGCAGCCACGGGCGAGAGCCGGGTGGAGCGCCTGGCTCGTGCTGGCCCAGCCTGGCTCCTGCAGGCAGCTGGGTGGTGCGCCAGCATGTGGAGGCCCGCCCTGGCCCGCCTTTCACCTGCGTCAGTGCTGTAGAGAGAGGACCGCTCCCGTTCAGACAGGAAGGCCAAATCTGACGTAAGCGGCAAGACACAACCCAAGTGACGTGGTCTAACGCAGGCGGACGCGCTCGGTTCTTCCCGCGGCAAACGCACCGCAGCCAAGCCCCGGGCCCAGGCCGCAGTCTCGGGTCCCAGGGGAGGGGCCCCAGAAGCTGCACCTCGGCTGCCGCAGTGAGGGCGGGAGCACAGCCGGCGCACTGGCGCCCAGCTGCAGGATGCTGCCCGCAGCAGCGAGGCCTCGCCCTCCCCCAGGGCAGCACCAGCCGTGGCCCCGCCCAACAGCATCCAAGTTTCTGGCCCTGCTGCCCGGGGCCTGCCCAAGGTCAGCGGATCCTGGAGTGATCCACTCAGAAGCCCAGACCACTGGCGAGACCCCAGCTGGGCAAGGACGCTCCCTCTGCGGGGTAGGCTGGCCGTGGGTGCCTGTGGACCCTGCCTCGCGGTGGAGGAAGGGGGAGGGAGGGTCCCAGAGGAGGGGTGGTGAGCTGAGCGCCGTGCATAGATCGGCTGCATGCGCGCCGGCGGTGCCCTGCGTGGGGCCGCGGCTCTGTGACAGGTTAGAGTGCCCACGAGCTCCCCAGGCAGGTCCGGGCTCCTGGCCGGGGCCGTGTGTGGGGCAGTGGCAGTGGCACAGGCGTGTGCTCTGGAGGTGTGAGCGTGCATGCGAGGGTGCAGGCGGGCGGTGAGCGAGGTGCTTTACCTACATGACAGGGGACCTGGAAGCGGGCGCGTGTCAGTTATCCCATGAGACCTGCTCAATTACGGACTGTCAGAGGAGAGAGCACAAGTGAGACACACGCACACGGTCAACCCCAAGTGCGACATGCTGCGCCCCACCCCCGCCCGCCCCTCCAGGGAGCACCCTGGGGGCCCGCTGCTGTCGGCATCGCGATGGGGACAGCCGTGCGAGGGACGCCAGGGCCTGCGGGCCGGAGCCGGGGCCTGCTGCTTGGTGCCCCGGTCCCATGGCGGACGCGACGCCGGCAGGCGGCCCGGAGGGGCTGCACCTGACTCACCTTGGACCTGATGTTCCGGAGCTGCCGGGTGACACAGGATCTGTCCTTCTTCAGGAAGTCAGGGTTGCTCTTGGACTTCATTATATCTGCAGGGACAGACAGGCGTGACGGTCACCCATGGGTCGCCCGGGCCTGAAGCTGCAGCGTGCTCATGGCTGGGACGCAAGCTGCGTGCCCAGGGCCCTGGTCACCTCATTCTGGCTGTCCCACGTCCCCCTGCTCCCTCCTGACAACACAGGGGCGGTTTCTGAAAACGAGGGGTGGGGAGACAACGGCCCTGAGGTGCCACGCCCACATGTGACAGCCCACGAGGGCACTTGAGGAAGTTCGCGCAGACAATGGCTTTAAGCTCATTTTGGTGTAAGGTCTGAAAATCCACGTGGCTTCCGCCATCCCACTTCCACGATGCACCTGTGGCTTGCGTGTTGTACCCAGGGTGTGTGGAGCACTTTCCATGCCAACACGAAGCCCCAGCCCGGCAGCCCCAGGCGCAGCACGGTGCGCCTCTGTGAGGACCACAGTGGAAACAGCCCGTCAGACGCTTACATGCGGTTAAGTCAGGCTCCTCTCAGAACGCACGTTCCCTCTCGCCCCCGAGGCCCCCACCACGCTGCCATGACCCCTCCGGGTCAGCCCGCAATGTGGGTCCATGGTTCTGCTACCCGCTGCCCCACTACCAGCTGACATGAAAGGTAAATTCGAGGGGGGTTATCCGTGAACCCCAACACCACTTCACGTGTCTGGGTCTTCCTCCAAAGGCCGGCTTAAGGGCCAGGTGAGAGTCTGTGCTCGGAGCGCCTGACGGAACCTCAGGCCACCAGCACCCACTGCTCCGCCATGTGGCTCTGCACAGGCACCCTCATGGGAGAAGGAGGGTGCTGCTGCCCTCCCCACCCCACCCCACCCACACCTCCTGAGATGTTCTCCTGTCTTCACTTCGTTTATCTGAAAGACACAGAGATCGAGAGAGAGAGAAGTCTCCTACCTCCCTCCCTCCCCAAATGCCCACAACTTCCAGTGGGGGGGCCAGGCTGGAGCGGGGAGCTGAGAGCTCCATCCGGCTCTCCCAGGTGGGTGGCAGGGGCCCACCTGCTGCCGCCCAGGGTGCTAGGAGCAGGACGCCGGGACTAGGAGCAGAGCCAGGCACTTGGATACGGGATACAATGTGATGCGTGTGCATGCAGTTCTGACCCACCGTCACCCGGGGTCGGGTGTGGCGCTCCCCACCACGCACCGGGCGGGCGCTCCAGGTCCCAGGCTGCACCGCACAGGCTGACAGCGCCCTCAGCCAGCCCCGGCTTCTGCCTGAGCCCCTGCACTGCCACCCAGCGAGGGAACACGCATGCCACAGGGCAGGGGCGGGCCGCATGCTCACCGTATCCCGACACCGCAGCGCTCTCAGGGGGCTTCTCCCCCAGCGCTTCCGTGGCTGCCTTCAGCTGCTCTTTCAACCTGCTGATGTCACAGTCTGCCTTCGCCTTGGCGATGCTGAGCTCCGTGTAGATGTCTTTGTACTTGTCACTCGCGTACTTCTTGTCCTGGGGGACGAAGGGACAGCAGCGGACGCGGTCACAGCCTGCACAGAGCTGTGGCAGGAGCCTCCTCTGTGCACAGGCGTGCGGACCTGGGCTGTGGGCTCCGCCCCTCGCTGATTTTCTAAGGGACCAGGAGCCGCCCTGTGGAGCCTGGGGGGTGTGGCCCGCTGCCCACGGAGCGCCCCCGCGGAGGGGAGGCGTGGTTACCCGCAGTGCTGTCTGCAGCTCGTCCTTGAGGGAGCTGATCTCCTGTTTCAGGTACTGTATCTCTGACTCCTTGACCCGCAGCAGGACCTGCGAGGAGGGAAACCGGCACTGGCTCTCGGGGCCTCGGGCAGGAACCTGGCCGGGCAGCTCAGCCGCGTCCCCGCCTCCTGCCTCCTCCAGGCCGGCTGAGAACAGACACTGACCCAGGCTCCAAGCTCCACGCGCACCGCCACGGACAGACACAGCAAAGGGGAGGAGGGAATGGCCACAACCCCCCCGCCCCAGGGCTGAGGACGCCCTAGCCTGGGGCCACGGTGCGACCACGAGGCTCGGGGGACAGAGCCGCTGCTGACGGCCTGTGGGCTCCCTCCGCCCCTCCTGCCCGCCTTTCAGGAAAGTCCTCCACTGACAGGAGACGCTTTAAGGAGGGGGCTGAGCAGGAGGACGCTGAGCGCCCTCGTGAAAGAGGACATCTGGTGCCTGGGAGAGCAGCGGGTGACGGCCCAAGTCCTTGGGCCCCTGCACCTGCGTGGGAGACCCGGAAGAAGCTCCTGGCTCTGGCCTGGCCCTGCCTCGGCTGTTGCAGCCATTTGGGCAGTGAACCAGTGCATGGAAGACCTCTCTCTGGGTCTGCAACTCTGTCTTTCAAGTGAGTAAGTCAATCTTTTTTTTTTTTTTTTTTGGACAGGCAAAGTGGACAGTGAGCGAAAGACAGAGAGAAAGGTCTTCCTTTGCCGTTGGTTCACCTTCCAACGGCCGCCGCGGCTAATCCAATGGCAGGAGCCAGGTGCTTCTCCTGGTCTCCCATGGGTGCAGGGCCCAAGTACTTGGGCCATCCTCCACTGCACTCCCTGGCCACAGCAGAGAGCTGGCCTGGAAGAGGGGCAACCGGGACAGAATCCAGCGCCCCGACCGGGACTAGAACCCGGTGTGCCGGCGCCGCAAGGCGGAGGATTAGCCTAGTGAGCCGTGACGCCGGCCGAGTAAGTCAATCTCGTCTTGCCAGCATCCGCCGCGGGGGCTTGCCGTGGCCCTGAGAGACAGGTGCAGCAGCCACACGGCTGAGCAGGCGCCACTCCAAGTGGCCAGTGTTCGTGGTATGGCAGAAACACAGCGGAGCGGGCAGGACGGAGCCCCCAGCCGCACCTGCCCAGCGGCTGACTGCCCGCGCCTGCTGTCTGGGGGATACTCGGGTCTTCCCGAGTCCCGTGGCTGTCACCATCCTCAGGCCCTGTCCCTGCAGCGGTACTCTCGGCAGGGGCCCTGTGTCGTTCCCCGGGGCTCCCGCAGTGCATGGCAGGACGGCCAGCCCTGCCTCGCGCAGTACCTCTAACTCGTAGGCGTCCTTGCCCTGCGTCAGGGGGGACCCAGCAGCCTCCCCGCCGCCATCCCCAGTCAGCAGCGTCCGTAACCGAGTGAGCTCCGCGGCCAGGCGGTTGTTCAGCTCCTGGGGGACACAGGACAACAGAGTGACCTCCACTGGGCCCTGGGCGGCGGAATCACCCAGTGTGTCCAAGCGAGCACAGCCAGGTACCAAGAGACGTGAGCATTGTGTGTGTGAGCAGTGTCTATGTGTCATATGTGAGCAGTGTGTGTGCTGTGTGAGCGTGTGTGAGCCGTGTGTACATGCGTGCTGTGTGAGCGTGTGTGAGCCGTGTGTACATGTGTGCTGTGTGAGCCGTGTGTACATGTGTGCTGTGTGAGCGTGTGAGCCGTGTGTACATGCGTGCTGTGTGAGCGTGTGAGCCGTGTGTACATGTGTGCTGTGTGAGTGTGTGTGTGAGCCATGTGTACATGCGTGCTGTGTGAGCGTGTGTGAGCCGTGTGTACATGTGTGCTGTGTGAGCGTGTGTGAGCCGTGTGTACATGTGTGCTGTGTGAGCGTGTGTGAGCCGTGTGTACATGTGTGCTGTGTGAGCGTGTGTGAGCCGTGTGTACATGTGTGCTGTGTGAGCGTGTGAGCCGTGTGTACATGTGTGCTGTGTGAGCGTGTGTGTGAGCCGTGTGCACATGTGTGCTGTGTGAGCGTGTGTGTGAGCCGTGTGTTGTGTCCCCTGCTGAGAGTGAACGTGCAAGGCCACCGCGAGCGGCAGCCTGGAGAAAAGCTGTCCCGTGGGGGTCTGAGCACAGCCCTCGTCCGCATCCAAGCAGGGAGCGGCCACAGGCGCCGCCCCAGAACACGCTCACCACAGAGGCTCCTGTGCCGTCTAGCACCGGAGCCGCCGCGCGGAGTCCACACACCCTCCTGGTGCTCTGGGTCGCCTCTAGATTGCTCCCCACCGCTTCCCAGCTAAGGCAGATGCAGCAGCTGAGCCGCCTGTGGAGCGTGCACGCGGGACTCGCCCACCCCGAGCCTTCCGTGAGAACCGTCCCAGCGCGGCTCCCGCAGAGCCTCCCTCCCTCCCTCCCGACCACCCTCAGCCGCCGTGACGGAGCAGGCGGACTGACAGGAATAAACACGAGCCTCATCCACTCCTGACCCTGAGCCTTCCCTGGAGGACAGGGGGCCCTGGCCAGCAGCCACAGGGCCGAGGTTCCCAGGGCCCGGGGAGCTGCCGAGTCTGCGACGCGCTGGCGGGGGGATGGCCGCGCTCACCTGGTTGTGGGCGTTGAGCTCCTGGTTCTCGCGCTGGCACTGCCGCAGGGCCTGCCGCTCGGCCTCCAGCGCCTGGGCCAGGTGGGCGTTCTCCAGGCACTTCTGGGAGTACTGCTCCGACAGCACCTCCAGCTCCCGCTGCACCGACTGCAGCTCCTCCCTGGGGAGAGGGCGGCGCTCAGCACTCAGGGCCTGAGCTCGGGGGTGGCGACTGGACGCCTGCGGCCACACAGACGGCCCCCAGCCCGCGCCCGTTCAGGTCAGGGAGTCTCAGAGACCTGGGGTGGTGCCTGCCAGAGTTCAGGCCCTCGGGGACGACAGTCGCTGGGTCTCTGGGGAGTCAGCCCTGGGATCAGCAAGCCAATGGCTGCAGCCCCCAGTGCCAGCCAGTCCAGAACCAGGCGCCCTCTGCCTCCCGCAGGAGCACCGAGGCCCGGCCCACCCCGCCGACTCACAGGTACTGCCGCCGCAGCGCCTCGATGTCCGAGTTGATGCTGCTGATCTGAGAGCGCTGGCTCTTCTCCAGCTCGCGCTCCATCTCCTCCCGGTGGGCATTCTTCATGGCTTCGATGGCTGCAGGAAGGACACGACCCTCAGCCACACGGCTGCCTGCGTCTCCCTCACGCCATCCCCCTGCCACAGGTGGCTCACGACGGGCAGCACGGTGGTGCCCGCCAGGCTGCCTCTCACACACCTGCCTGGGAGGATTCCCAAGGGAACTCCCCCTCCAGGGTGCAGGTGCACCACTGTCAAACAGAACAGATGTGAGGGGTGCTGCGGGGCAGCAGGGCAAGCTGCCGATGCTGGGGCCTGCACACATCACCACATCGGGGTGCCTGCCGAGTCTCGCAGCTCCACTCTGCCCCGGCTCTCTGCTAGTGTATCCTGGGAAGCAGCAGGTGAGGGCCCACATCCTCGGATCCCTGCCACCCATGCGGGAGACTTGAATGGGATTTTGGGCTCCTGGCTTTGGCCCGGCCCAGCTCTGCCTGGTTGGTGCAAGCATTTAGGGAGTGAACCAGTGGATGAAAGATCTCTTTCTGTTGCTCTTTTAGATGAAAAGAAACACTTAAAAACAAACACAGAAGGGGAAGTTTGCTCAGGGCTCTGTGACAGCCCTCGGCCAGGGCAGCTTCAGCTTGTTGGCCTGTGATGCAGGGGACACCCTGGCTAGAAGTCCCTCGTGCAGACAGGCGGCCCCCAGAGGACTGATGAGCTGGTCGCAGCCCCTTGCCTGGCGCTGGCCTCCTGAAGCCAGCCCCTGTCCTCCAGGCAGGCGGCCCAGCCCTGGCCCACCTGAGATGGTGGCGGCGGTCTCCTCGGCCAGGAGCCGGTCCTTCTCCTCCCGAAGCTTCTCCAGCTCCCGCTGGTGCTGCCTCTGCAGGTCCTCGATCTTCTTCTGGTGCGTCTCTTCCATGGCGGCAAACCCACGCTCGCACGTGGCCTACGGGGTTCAAAAGCGCTGTCAGTCTCTCTGCCTGGCCACGCTCAGCATGACTCCACCGGACACCCAGGGAAGGCTGCACGGCCACACGCTCCACATCTCAGTTCTGGGATTCCTGAACCCGACTTCTCTGTGGGAGGGGCTCCTACTGTGGGTGGGAGGAGGGGGCAGTGGCAATTCAACCGGCCAATCTTGGACCTCACAGCACCACTGCCAGGTGGGCTGATGGGAGAAAGGGAGGAGAGAGCCCAGGTGCTGTCTCAGGAGAGATCAAACCACCCACAGGTCCTCAGGGCCAGGCCTGGCTCCTCATAGCTGCTCCCAACCCAGAGCAGGTGAACAGGTGGACCCCTTGTCGAAACCCCTTCCGAGGTCCACTTCTGGGCAGGGGTCAGGCCCCTTCCTGGTTTACACAAAGTGGGAGAACACTCCGTGTCCAGAGATCGCCTCACCACATGTGGCTCCTGGCCACACTCTACGTTGCCTGGCTGGCACGCGGACTCAAAACCAAACCTCAGGGGCCAGGGAGGCTCCAGGTATGGAGGGGCCTCCCCGAGAGCCTCCACTGCCGCCCACTGCGGTGCTGGCTGAGGCCTCGTCTCCCGCCCACGGCTGGTTCAGCGTTGCTCCCGCCAGGGGATCTGCCCATAGGCGCCGCCCGTCCTCCTGCTGCCCGCACAGCACACAGCTGCGGGCTCCCTGCGGCTGCTCTCACGGGGAGCTTCTCCCTCAAGGCCTGCTCTGGAAAAACGAGGAGGGGGCCGTCTCCTTGCTAACACAAGCACCGGGGCCCCCCCTCCGCAGACCCAGCTGCTTCCCGGGAGAGCGCGGATGAGGCTCTCACTCCGAAAGCTCAGTGGAAAAAACGTTACTGAGAGATGGGGACCACTGGGGAAGAAAACAAGAAATCTGTATCATGCTACACATTTTTCATCAACTGTGTAAAGACGTTTGAATGCGAAGTTCTCAACATTCGTTTTTGGGGCTGGCGCTGTGGTGCAGCAGGTTAAGCCACTGCCTGCAGTGCCGGCTGCTCCACCTCCCATGCAGCTCCCTGCTGATGGCCTGGGAAAGCAGAAGATGGCCCGGTGGGGGGCCCTTGCCAATCCCCGTGGGAGACCATGGCTCCTGACTTCTGCTTGGCCATTGCAGCCATCTGCGGTGTGGTCCAGCGAATGGAAGACCTCTCTCGCTCTAACTCTACCTTTCAAATAAATCTTTTTTTAAAAAAATAAAATCATTTGCATATCAACAGGTGTTCAGCCCAGTTAAAGACACCCGCACCCCGTCAGAGCGCCCGGCTCCTGTACCCTGTGGGAGGCAGTGGTGATGGCTCCCTGTCACTCATGTGGACGACCTGAGCGGAGTCCCAGGCTCTTGGCTCTAGCCGTGGTTCGGCTCTGGCCATTGTGGGCATCTGAGGAGTGAACCAGCAGATGGGAGCCCTTTCTCTCTGTAACTCTGCCTTTCAAATAAATCTTTAAAAAAAATTATTTGTGCCAAAATACTTTTTTAATTCCATCTTTCACAAACTTTAAGTGCTCTCAGTGTTTTAAAAAATAGTTTAAAAATTTCCCAGTCATCAGCAAGACGTGCTGACGCAGGTGTGGTGGGGCCCGTGCAGGTGCGAGGAGGGCCGTGGCCTCCTGACCCACGTAAGGGCCATCCACACGCAGTAGCAGCCACAGCGGGTCACTCTCACCATCAGTGGCCAGTGACAGCTTCCACACGTCTCAGAGGGATGGGTGTGGGCACTGAACAGAGGAAGCCACGACAGGTGGCTGGGACGCCCCACCTGACCTGTGTCCCCTGCGTCTCAGGGGCCTCCTGCTGGCTGACGCCGGGGCCAGCACCCCTTCCTCAACTGCCTGCTGACTGCTGGTATGGTCCCCAGAACCCGGCCACGGCCACACCTAGGTGACTCAGCGCCTCCCCCACGCTGGGCACCCCTGGGACAAAGGCCTGTGCAATTCACTCTCACAGGGCACTGGGACCTGTCCCCCACTGCCCTTGGGAACTGACCGCACGGCTCCCCACGGGCTCCTAACAGTTCTGGCTGACTTGGAGAAGAACTATGGAAAGTGCTCTGGGACTGCCCAAGCAGGGGCTGTCTGGTGGGGGCTGGCGTCACACACAGGCGCTGCGTGCTCTGACAGAGCAGCTCAGGAAACAGGGCTGGCCGTACCCGAGGGTGCCGGGCACCGCAGGAGCGTGTTCCGGGGATGGGGGTGGGGGTGGGGGTAAGGAAATGAGGAGGCAGGTCCCAGGGCAGGGAGTGCCTGACCTCTGCCCCCAGCTCACCCCCGGGGGTCCCTGGCAGAGTGGAATGGAGCAGGCTGTGGGGACAGTTCCAGGAAAGCTCCTGGAGATGGCAGCAGTGGGGCTGGAGGCCATGCTCAAGGGCAGGGCCCTTCTCAGGGTGCCTGTCACAGGGCTGGGACAGGAATGGGACCCTCAACTCCCGGTCCAAGAGCACTGGGCTGTCCTTGGGGGGGTGGGAGAGCAGGGGCTGTGGTGAGGACATGAGTCACACTCTCGTCTCCTGCCAGGGACCCGCCTTCCTTCCTGCTACTTCTCCCTGTTGGGGTGAGGCTGAGCGGGGGCCAGGGGAGGGGAGCCGAGCAGAGGGACCGCGGGTGGTTCTGCTGAGTCTGACTCGGCTTTACCAGGAACCGCCTCCCAGCACCACCCCCGGCCGCCCCGCCCCCGCCCCGCGGGTTCCGGGTCCGAGGACCTTGAGGCTCTCAAAGTCCCGCTGGTACTTCTCCCGCAGAGAGGCCGCGTCGCCCTCCAGCTCCTTGTGCCCCAGCTCCTCCCGCATGAGGCCCATCTGGGCCTCCAGCTCCTGGACGCGCTCCCGCAGGCCCGTCGCGGCGTCGGCTTCGCCGGGGGCCGGCAGGCCCTCGGGCTGGGGCGGGGGCCGCTGGTGCAGGCCGAGGGTCTGCTGCAGGCAGCGCAGGCTGTGCGCGCAGTGCTCCTGCAGGGTCCGCAGCTCCTCCTGGTGGATGGTCTGCAGCTCCCGGACCTTGAGCTGGAAGCGGTCCTCCAGCGTCTGCATCTGCCGCACGTGCTGCCGCTCCATGTCCTGCCTGTCTCTGGCCGAGGCGTCCAGCTGCCTCAGCACCTGGCTGCGCTCGGCCTGCAGCGTGCTCTCGGTCCTGCTCAGCTGCTCCACCACACACCTGATCTCCTCCTCGTACTTGCCCTGCAGCGCACACATGCTCTCGCTGTGCTTGCTTTCCGCTTCTTCCAGACAGCGCTGCTGGTGGCCCAGCTGGCTGACCTTGGCCTTGAGCTCTGCGTTCTCCCTTTCCACGAGGGCGATCACTTCCAGGTACTCGCTCTTCTGCTTGCGGAGAAGTTCCTCGTACTCCTCCCGCAGGGCCCCGACCGCCTGCGCCGCTGGCTCCTGGCAAGAGGCGCCCCCGGCCTGCCAGGACTCCCGGTAGAACCGGAGCTCCTTCTCATACTCCAGCCGGATTTTGCAGGCCGCGTAACACACCTGCGCCTGGACGATGGCATCTTGAACCAGCAGCGACGAGTACTGCCCCAGGCCTCCCAGGCAGGTGCTGTACGAGAGCTCGCGGGAGGCCTGGAGCAGCCTCCGGCAGCCCCCGAGCGACTCCCAGGGCGGCAGGGAGGGCAGAGCGGCGGAGATCTCCTCCAGGAGGCTGGCCTTCTCCTTCAGCTGCTGGGCCAGCTCTTCCTGGATGGCGACAAGGGCTCCCGGGCTCTGCTGGGGCCCGCGGGAGGGCTCTGGGGAGCCCTCCACGTCTGGACTCAGCACCTCTCCCAAGGGGCTCAGGTCCCAGGCCGTGGGCACGCCAGCCTCACCACCCGCTGGCCACCCCAGGGCCTCCGACACCCGCTGCATCACCCTCTCGAAGTCTGGGGTTTGGTAGGCGCTCAGGAGCTCCTCCAGCATGCACTTGTGCTGCCGCAGGGCCCTCTGCGTCCCCCGCAGGGTCTCCTGCACGCTCTGCAGCCGATGGTGGAACGACTCTCTCGCGGACTGTGTGGCAAAGCTGAGCTCTGCCCTGACCCACGTGGCTTCCGCCAGGCCCTGGGGGACATACTGCTGCCCACCGGCCGAGGCGCCGGCTGCCTCTCCTCCCAGTGTCCCCAGGTGCTTCCTCAGGGACTCCACCTGGCTCCAGAACTCGCCGTCCACCAGCACCTTCCTGGCCCAGGCCTCTGCGGGGGCCAGGGCGGAGACGGTGCCGCTCTGAGCCGCCGGCGGCGACGTTCCTGCCTGAGACACCTCACAGAGGACGCGGGACACGTCCAGGGTGGTGCTCTTCAGAGAGTCTGCGATCTGGCTGATCAGAGACGCCTCCAGGGCTATCTGGTCAGACAGCAACTTCACCTGCTCCTGCTCGCTCAGCTCCGGCCGAGGGGCTATCCCGCTCTCCACCAGGCGTCTCTCCTCCAGCCACGCCTGGGCCCTGCCGTCGGCAGGGGCCGGCCAGGGCCGCAGGGCCCGGATGGCACTCACGAGCGCGCTCTCCACGCTGGCCAGCGAGGCCGTGCTGGGGTCCTGCTCGTCCCCCTGGCTGGCCCTCGGCAGGGCCCTCAGCTGTTCTCGGCAGCTTTCTAGGCACGACAGGGCCTGGCTGTTCTTCACCTGGAAGTCCCCCAGCTCCCCGACGTGGCTCTCGACACTCGTGGCCCTCTCCTGTCTTTCCTGCTCCAGCTGGGCGGCCAGGGCGCCGACCTGTAGCAGGCTGGCGCGGAGCTGCTCGCGGAGCTGGGCCTCGGCGCTGGCCCACTGCTGGTGCAGCGCGAGCAGCGCATCCCGGCTCTGGCCCTGCTGGCTCTCCAGCCTCACGGTCACGTCCTTGAGCTTCTCCTCCGTGACGTAGAGCTTGGTCTCCAGGGAGTGGATGATGGACAGGTACGTGTCAGAGTCGCTGGCTGAGGGCGGGGCGCCGGGCGTGGCCTCTGAGCACATGCTCTCCTCCGAGGGCGAGCGGTCCTGACTGGTGTCGGACGAGGTGCTGCTGGCCCAGGTCTTCTCGGACCCCTCAGGGTGGGTGTATTTTTGGCACTGGATCGTGGAGAACCGGATTCTTTGCCTTTTAGCCCCAGGCGCTCCCAGGTCGGGCTTGGCTGTGCTTGGCAGCTGCCCCTCCCTGCTGGAGGCGTCCTCCGGCTTTGGCAGCACCGCGCCCTCTTCTCTGCTGGGGCTGCCAGCGCCGCCTTCCTCCCCCAGGGCAGCCACGGGGTCCTCGTCCTCCAGCCGCTGGCCCAGAAGGGAGATGCCACCCTCCTCCTCTCCATCTTCCGGGGCAGCCGGGGGGGGCTCCTCGGTGCCCGTCGGAGGCCCGTCTGCAAATTTCCTCAAAATCTCTTCCTTTTCCTGGAGCTTCATCTCTGTCTCTTCTAAGCTGCTCCCCAAGGCAACCATCTTAACCAAAGCCTCGCCGAGGTCCTGCTCTTTCTGTTCCAGAACTCGCTCATGCACTTCCTTGATGCGCCTCAGCTCCTCCTCCTTCTCTCGGAGCAGGGCGTGCGCGCTCTGCAGCTGGCCGGAGACCCGGCGGTAGGAGCGCTCCAGGCTCTGGCAGTCGGCCTCCCGGCCGCTCAGCTTCTCCTGGAGCGCGGCGGCGCGCTCCGTCAGCTCCTGCAGCCGCTGCCTGGCGAGGTCCCGCTCATCGCGGAGGCGCTGCACGTGCTCGGCGAGCTGGCGCAGGCTGGCCTCCCGGGCCTCCAGCTGCTGCTCCAGCCGGCGCGCCTGCTCGCTGCCCTCGCACTTGGCGCTCAGCGTCTCCTTCTGCAGGGCCTGCAGCCGGTCCTCGCAGGCGCCGGCCCGGTCCTCCGCCTCCTTCAGGCTCCGCAGCAGCGCCCGCTTCTCCTCCTCGCAGCTCTGCAGCAGCAGCGCGTAGTTCCGCTGCAGCTTCTCCTCCACCAGCCGCTGCGCCTGCTCGCTGGCGCCCAGCTGCTGGCTGAGCTCGGCCACGCGCGCCTGCAGCCGCTGCACCTCCTTCTGCCGGTCCCGCTGCAGCGCCTGCTGCGTCTCCAGGCCCCGCAGCTCCTGGGTCCGCTCCAGCAGCAGGGCCTCGGCGCTCTGCAGCTTCTGCTCGCTGGCCCTCAGCTGGCCGCTCAGCGCCGCCTCGCTGTGCTGCCGCTGCTCCAGCTGCTCACGGGCCCTGCCCTGCTCCAGCTTCAGGTCGCCCTTGAGCTTGGCCAGTGCCTGCTCCTTGATGGCCAGCTCGGCGGTGGCGCTGCTGAGCCTCGCCTGCAGGCTCCGGATCTCGGCCTCGTGGTGCCGGATCGCGTCCTTGGCCTCCCCATAGCTACGCTTCAGGGTCTGATTCTGCTGCGTGATCAGCTCCTGGCGCTGGCACTGGGCTTCCAGCTCGCTCTGCAGGTCCTGGTTGACTTTATGGAGCCTCTGCCAGGCCCCCGACGGGGAGGTGGCCACTTCAGTCTTAAAGAAACCGATGAAACACTGGTTAGTAACCCTCGGCCAGACCTCCCCATTCTGAGTGTCACACCTCTGGCCAGGGTCAGCCACAGAAAAGCTCCTTGGTCGTTTGGCTCTTATCCTTTGCACAACTTTTTTTCCCATTAAAGAAAAGAAATCCAACAAATCATCTTAATTTTTTTTTTTGGTAAGTAGCTACTTCCAGGTAAACAGAAAACACGGACAGTAACATCAAAAACCAGTTCTAACCAAACAGCTTCTAGGAGAAATAAATCAAACAAAATGGAACAATGGACACACCGAGAAGCCAAACGCAGACTGAAGGGGAGAGGACGGCGGGAAGCGGGGCAGCAGGGAGCGCAGCACTGCGTGTGTGTCTGCGTGTGCACGTGTGTGTGTATGCGCTGCAAAACAAAAGTGCGCGGCTCTAGGCAACAAATCCTAAAAAAGCACAGGCACCAGGCGCAGGTAGATGACATCACTTCCTTCCGAGAGGATGAGAAGGAAGGAAGGGCTGGAGACCTGTCCGCAGGGGGCATCGGAACACTTTCCTCTGCAAAGGGCAGCCAGGCCTCCAGGGACAGGAGAACTAATGTCTACCTGAAAGAAGACAGAACGAGGGCGGACGGGGACCAGGGCCCGGAATCACCAACAAAACAAAACAACCTTCACGGAGAGCAAAATGAGGGCGCAGAGCATGCGGGGCACAGAACAAGACACAGATGAACAGGATCCCCCAAAATGAAAGGCACGTGGGGGGACGGCACTGCGGGGATGCAGGGAGAGTGAGGACGGCCCTGCCCGAGGCTCCCTCTGGGTCTGCTGGTGGGAAAGCCACAGATGTGACACTCAGTTCAAGTTCAAGTGCACTCAACACCCACACTGTGCAACGCTCCTCCCAGCACGGCCGCGCGCGGCGCCCGCCCCAGCAGCCAGCCCTCCTGACCCCTCCTCCCAAAGAGCCCTGCTCCCTCCAGCCTTGGGTGGCGAGCATTTCTGAAGCTCAGAGGTGGTGACTGGCCCAGTGCTGGCCAGCAAGGGCTTCGGGATAGGCTCACGCGACCCCCCAAGAGAGATGGGTTAGCAAGGTGCGAAGGCTGCTGCTAGCGTCCTTACTGTCTGAGCTAAAGTCGGCGCACAGGCCCAGCCTCCACTCAGCAAGATGCCCACACCTGGAGGGCCTGCACAGTGGCTAGGGCCTCACAGCTCATGCAGGCTAGGGGGAGGTCTACGATCACCGGTTCCTGGGCCCCAAGAGCCACCTGGGTGCAGGGGCGGGGAGGAGGCTCTGAAACTGGTGGGGAAAAAGGAAGAGGAGGCGGGGGTGGGGGCGGGTGGCGTGCAGCAGGAGTGCCCAGGGCAAGGCAGGAAGGCAGGCTTTGGGGCAGAGGGAAGCCGCCAGGGAGGATCAGACATGGCCCTGTGGCAGCCGTCAACCCCTCGGACTCCGGGTCTCTGAGTAGCAGGGCCCTCAGGGGGCACGATGCTCAAGTCTACGTGGGCATCTAGCTCCCGCAGAGGGGCAGCCGGGCTCCGGGACCTTCCTCTAACGCTGCGTCCTCGGCCTGCGCCAACAGCGAGGGTCCCGGTTCCAACACTTCACCCCTCTGCCCTCCAGCACTGCACTCAGCCACCTCCCAGCCAGCACTGCAGCGCCAGGGAGCACACGGGGCCTGGGGTGCTGTAGGATGGCTGGCACACACTGCCCACCTCCCGACAGCCGTGATGGGGCCGCAACCTAGGAAGCTGTGGCCCGGACCCATCTGGCGGGATGATGGCTTGGGCTGCCAGCTCAGGGCCTAGACTGGGCCCGCCTCCCCTCCCCTCCAGGCTGGGCTGGCTGGGTGACCGCACTGTCCCCCAGTACTTCTCAGCCAGGGCAGAAAGAAAGAAGTGGGGGCAGCAGGCTCATGCCAACAGCCCGGCGGGCTGGCGGCTGTGCTGCTGGCACAGGCAGGGGCTCTGGCTGTAATGGGCCTCAGACGAGCTGTCAGTCACACGCTATGCAACTCCACGGCTTCCACCTCTGCACAGCGGGCCCCATGGGGCCCTTGGGAAAACAACCAGAAGTGGTGTGTGAATCTGTGACACTTGTAAGGAAAGCGTAACGGCCACTCTGAGAACAACCTAAAGGCGTGTGGAGTGGGGGGCAAGAGTGACCGCAGAGCCGCCGGCGCGTGGAAAGCCCCGTCCTGGGGCGCAGGAGCCCAAGATGCTGCCGCTCAGCCTAGCTTCACCTGGACCTGAGCGAGGGCCTGCCACACTGACGCCCCTGAGTGCGTGGCGGGCAGCAGCTGCTCCCCCTACCTGCAGCACGTAGCCCTCTCGGGCACTCTGCTCGCGGCCCAGGGCCACCCTCAGCTGGTCCTGCAGGAGCCGGTTCTGCTCCAAAAGGTCCGAGGCCTCCTTCTGGCTCTGCTCCAGCTGTTGGTAAAAAGATACCAGTTCTGAGCAAGGTGACAGTGACAGGTGGAAGCGGCTGCGCGGTGAGGGGGGTGGCAGCACTACCGGCCCAGGACTTCCAGGGTCTCCACGTGCCAGCAATGTGTATGGTCTTTATCTGCAGCACGGAGGGTGGAAGGTTCTAGCTCAAGCCCACGTGACTGGCTTGTCCCACCCCCACCCCCACCCCCCGGGCACACACCCTGGGCATCTGCATCAGCTCCCACCACACAGGACCCCTGTGGATGGCAAGGCCCGGACACCACACAGCCCTTCATTTCTGGGCAGTGAGAGCTCCGTGCTGTGTCAGAAGGGAGTCCTGCTCTTGGGGTGCTGTGAGAGTCCTTGGAGTGTGCTCACCCAGCTCAGGCTGGCTCAACCCAGGCCCTGCCAAGGGCTTCAGCCATCTGACCAGTTTTGCACGATGGAGTCCACAGAAAGCTCCGTTTACAAGAAAGGGTGTCTGTAGCCCCCTTAGGCAAGACGTGGGGATCCCAGCCTCGGATTCACTCGCACCCCCAGCCAGCTTCTCCCCCAACAGCTCCTGGGTCCTGTCTGAAGCTGGGCCACGTGGGGCACGCCGGATGGGGAAGGGAACAGCTGGACAGCAGACAGCCACAGCAGGCTCCTCCCTCTGCTATGCGAGGCAGGAAGACCCCTGGCTTTTACACACTGAAGACTGACACCCCCTGCCCACCACACACACACACACACACACACACACAGTGACCCCCCGTGTGGGGCAAGGTGAGCCTCCGCTGTTACCCGGTCTCCTCCTGCCTGTCAGTCTGTCAGTGGGCGCAGAAGGTGCAGGGGCCAGGGCGCCAGCGCTCGTGGTGACATCAGCCCCACACGCTCCACACAGCACGGCTAAGTGGGAAGTGTGCCGTGTGTGAAGACGGCAAGCTTCAAGCGCTCAGCAGTTGCTTCCGTCCACACCTCTGCAGTGTCCCCAAGAGGCAGGTGTGACAGGCAGCGTCGCACCAGCCGCAATGCTGCACAGGTGAGTGTTCCACCTCCGAAACGCCCCAGACCCGAGCGTTCTGGGTGCTGGACCCTGCAGCGTCTGCAAACTGACCTACTTAATGAGACAGCCACTGAGAACGGGGCCTCACATATCAGCTCCCCGTGACGGCCACTGCCGGTGGCTAAGTCTACGAAGATGCCTACACGCCTGCACTTGATGCTGTTTCCTGGTGTGCGTGCCCTGCCCGTGGCCTCACGACAGCGCTCACAAGGCACTGGGACGAGGGATGCTCACGGCGCCTGCTCGGCCGTGGGTATTACTATCCTGGTGAGATGGATAACCTGAGCGCGGGGTCTCACAGACTGAGATGTGTTTTCCTGCCAGATCTAGTCAGGGCTGCCTGGCCCCATCGACCCCGGGCATCTCCACCTACCGGCTGACTCACCTCGGCTCACCATGGCCCCGCCTCCCTCCCCGAGTCCAGCCTGGGCTCCAGCCGCCTGCCGCTCCCACTCCCCAGGCCACTGAACTCCCAGCCCTTCAGGCCTCCAGCCGCCGCCCGCTTCCCCAGCGCTATCCCATGCAGATGGAGGGCTAGCTCTGCGGGTGGGGTCTGCCCCACAGTTAAGATGTGAGGGCCTGCGTCTGACTCCTGCCTCCAGCTAGCTTCTCGCTGAAGCAGACCCTGGGAAGCAGAAGCGCCGGCTCGGGACAGTTAGGTCCCTGTGGGACACCTGGATTGACTTCCCGGCTCCTGGTTTCGGCCTCGGCCGTCACAGGCATCCAGGGAGTGAACCAGTGGATGGGACACTGCTCACGTCCCCCCTGCTTAGCGTCGCTCGTTGAGGGACTGTGGCAGGCAGATCCGCAGGGCAGTGCCCCCGGCTCGGTGACCTCCTCCCCTCCCTGCCGCCCCACAGGAGCCGGCCCTGTCCCGTGTGTCTGCCTCCACTGCGGGGACCTGCCCATAGTCCAGGCGAGTCCCCAGGGGAGGGCTGAGTGCTGGAACCCACGGGCCACAGCGGGCACGGCTCCCGTTCACCAGAAGCTTCTGGGGGAGGAGCTGCCCCAGGCCCCCTCCAGTTACCTCCTTCTCCAGCAGGGAGGTCAGCTCGTGTGCAGAGAGCCGGTCGCTTCCGTCCTCAGGGGGCAGGTGCAGTGGGGCGATGGGCACCTGCTTTTCTTCCCGCAGAGGCGTGGTCTCCACCTGATGCCATCGCTGCTCTATCTCCACATGGACGTTCTGCGTCTTGAGGTCGACGGGGCCAGGCAGCCCAGGGCTCCGGTCCACCTCCATGCGCAGGGCTGCGTCCTCACCGCCCACCCCGTCCGGCGTGTCAAGCATCCCGAAGCGCTTGCGCCGCTCTTCCCGCCGCCGTGCGCGCTCCCGCTCCAGCTCGCCCGGCTCGGCCTCGGAGCGCCCGGGCTCATGCGTGTCGGGGGGCCTGGCGGCTCTCTCCTGAGCCAGGGCCTGCTGGATGGGGCGGAACTCAGCCCAGTCAAAGGTCTTGGAGCGGCCCTCGCGCCTCCGCTCCCGCGCGCGGCTCCTCCTCTGCTCAGGGTCCGGCTCCCCGGGCTCCACCTCCTGCTTCTCGCTGGGCCTTGGGCAGGTCTCGAGAGAGGAGCCACTCTTGTTCTTCTCCTCCGGCAGGGAGCTGGGGGCAGCAGAGGGGACACAGCGTGACGCCCCAGCCCGTGTCCCATCCTGCTCAGTGCAGGGCGGGAAAGGACCGACCTGCCTTTACCCACGCCCCTTCCCTGCGGAGAAAGGACCTGGTTCTGCGGGGAGGGGGAGGGAAAGAGCCTCAGCTGGCCTCACGTGTCCGGCATGGGGGACACTAAGGGTCTATTAACCAAAGAGACACTGGGCAGGGAGCACCGTGGGGGCTCCGCGGACCCTGCAGGCCCAGACCCTGCCCACACACCCAGTGAGGCCAACTCCATGCACCTGCACACTGGGCAGTGGTGAAAAAATGAATGGAAACAGCCACCCTCCCAGAAGGGTGCCAAGATTTCAATAGGCAGATGACCAGATTGGCTCTAACGATCTCCTGTGGCCACTGGCAGGACAGGCGGCTGAGAGGGAAAGGCCAAGACCACAGGGGCGCAACAGGGACGGGGGCCACGCTGGGCAGGGGGGAGGGGCCACACCAAGGCAGGTGGGTGACCAGCAGCACAGGCTGTGCAGGTCATGGCTGCTGGTGTCTGCTACCCGTGGCAGGCAGGGCTGAGCTGGATCCCTGAGGAGTCCCTCCTTTCCCCAACTTGCCTAAAGCAAAGATTCCAGCAAGGGAGGCCCCCGAGGAAGAAAGGAAGTGAAGAGCATCGCGCCCTCTGGGCACCTGGCGGCGCACTGGCAAGGGCCAGAGCGGCAGCAGAGTCAGCAAGGGTCCCACACGAGTGAAAAGGACCCAGAGCAGATCACCCAGCACTGCTGAACTGGGAGAGCCTGTGGCCACGCGGGGCCTCGGCGTGACACGTGAGAGCAGGCACACAGCAGCCCTGCAGCCCGGGTGCGCCAGGCCAGGCTGTGCCTCCTGCAGCCCACAACCTCCCCACCGACCAGACTGGGGCGGCGCTGAGAACCACAGCACCGCGCTCCACACCTGCGTGGATCGGGGCGTGGTGTACTCAACAATGCCTATCTTCTCAAGTCATGGAACCTCCCGAGGAGAACAGAAGCTAAAGAACGGCTAGGGAGCGAGCACTCCACCGCCTTCAAGACACACTGGGCCGGCAGGGAGGTGGACAGGCAGAACGCCTGCCTCCCCGTGGACTCCTGGGCATGGTCCCTGCGCAGGACGCAGCATGGCAAGCGTGGGAGGCCAGCCTGCTGGAGCCACACATTAGCAGCACACAAGTGCATCTGAGGGCACTTTGGAGGTCTGCCCCAGGACAGTCCGAAGCTGACCTATTCCTGCCAGGAGCCCAGGCCTGGCAGTGATGAGGTGCACGGAAGTGGGCCTCGGGCCGCCAGCCTTGCACGCCCACTGCCCGTGAGCAGCCCCAGCAGCAGCCCCGTCTGCTGCAGGCAGCATTTCTTACTGGCTGTGGGCACCCGACAGTCTGGGCAGAGTGCTGGGATCCGCAAGCCCCGGCAGAACGATGGTCTATCTTGCCGGGCCCCAGGGGCGGTGGTGGGGGCCGCGCAGGATGGCAGCTCCTGTGCCTCCTGCCCGGCCATGCCCTGCTCTCACAGAGCCCCGAGACACACAGAGCAGCTGGACCTGGCCTCACTCACGTAGGACAACTTAATTAAGATCCTCTGTTTAATGAATGAGTGGCAAAGCACAGACAGGAAAGGGGACTGAGACAGAACTCAGGTTTCCTGTTTTTCCTTCTTACTCAGAGCACAGTAAAATCAGCAGGACAGAGACAGAGGTTCTGACAAAGCCTGGGCGTGGCCTGGGTGGCCAGGGGTGGGCCCCTGCCGCTGCCTCGCTGCCTGCACCCAGGGAGCCTCCTGGGTGCAAAGTACCTGGCTGGAGAGGCATGCCCGGGGGCTCCAGAGCCCCGAGACGGGCACGGCAGAGTCCTGGCCCCCACACTGGAACCTTCTCCACTTGCTTTTCAAATGGACGCTGCGGGGCAGGAGGGAGAAGGCATGCAGCCCGTCGCAAGGCATACGAACCACAGAGCGCTAACACAGGAGAGAACACAGTTTTCCAACTTGGGCTTCAGCACCGAGAGTTTCAAAGAGAAGCTTTTCCTGGTTGCATAGAAAGCAAATAGACGTAGGAGTGAGGCAAACAGGAGACCAAGAGAGAGCAACGCGGCTGCAGGGGCCTGCGGACACGGCACCGCAGGGTCAACCTCGCCCACCACACACGGCGGCTGCCCCAGAGGCTGGCAGCCGAGCAGGCCCCGGGGGCGAGCAGACCACGCACTGGCAGACGCCGACTCTGCAGAGATCAGAGCTGACAATGGCCACAGATGACACAGGCGGACTGCTCCAGCCAAGGCAAGAAAACCAGAAAGCCAAGGGGAGGGGAGATGGGGCGCGGCCGGCCAACGGCGGGGACGAGGAAAGCAGAGCAGGGCTGCAGGCGACCCAGAACACACTTGCAAGGGCCAATCTCCCAGCAGGGCAGGAGGCCCCCTGGGGGGCAGCGGGGTTCCCTGGTGCGTACCTGGTCACGTCTGGGGCGGTGGCCGGGTGCACGTGCTTCATGATGGTCTGGATCCAGTTCCGCCGGATCCCTGACGTCATGGCCGACAGGGTGAACTCGCCCTCCTTTGTCTACACAGAAGACAGAAGGTGCTGTCAGTGACTGTCCGGGGAGCTGAGGGGCCTCCCACCTGCAAGGGAGATCCTGGCACGGGATGCAAGGCTGCTCATGGAGAAAGGACAGGCCACAGCTGCGCCACCCTCCTCAGAGCACCACGTGTGCCCTGCAGGGGACAGATGACAGCCATGCCCAGGACGCGCTTCCACAGCAAGGGGAGACTGACTGCACTTGCTGCACACACAGCGGCATGGGAACAGCACAGCAGTGTTGTGACGTGGTTCCCTGGCACGTGCCTGGGCAGAGGGAAGCCGCAGCACTCTAGGGGCTGGCGCCAGGGTACTGGTGAGTGGACAGTGCCAGCCCTCGAGTCTGTACCTTGGTCTCTCCTGAGCGAGGGAAATCTGTGTCAGTCCCACAGGGCCGTGGTTGTCAACTCTGCACACTGTAACCCAGGTGAACTTCTGGGCCCAAAAGTCTGCATAAAGACCCTGCAGCAGGTGAGCCCACACAAGTCCCAGCCCCGGCCCCACAGGTGGTGGCGGCTCTCCATCTGCCACGTGCACACTCGTGGCCTGGCCTTTGTCCTGCCTGGTTCCTGGGAAGTGACTTCTTAGCCCTGAAATCCCATGAGTGACCACAGGGTCTGTGTGACTTTAGTGGACCCCAGGGCCTCACCTGAGAGGCCCAGATTCGGCCCGTACCTCTTTGCCTTGGGCAGTTCTGATTCTCATCCTTTGCTATAATAAAACCAGTCCTCAGTATAGGGTTTTCCTGAATTCTCTGAGTAAGGCGGTTTTTAGAATTCCCCAAACCCATGTTGTCAGATGCGAGGGCAGACGTGGTGATCAGGACTGGTGTCAGGTGTGGCTGACTCCGGGCCACCTGATGAAACGGCCACTAAGAACCGTCTTATTTGGACATGGTACTGTAGCACAGCAGGTTAAGCTGCCACCTGCAAGGTTAACATCCTGCCTGGGTGCCAGTTTGAATCCTGGCTGCTCCACTTCTGATCCAGCTCCTTGCTAACGGCCTGGGAGAGCAGTGGAAGATGGCCCAAGTGCCTGGGCCCCTGCCACACACGTGGGAGACCTGGATGGAGTGCCAGGCTCCTGGCTTTGGACATGGCCCAGCCTTGGCCACTGCAGCCTTTTGGTGAGTGAATCAGTGGATGGAAAATTGCTCTCTCTTCCTCTATCACTCTGCTTTTGCAAATAAGTAATTTTTTTAAAAAAAGAACCATTTTATGTGTGTAATCATATTATTTCTAAAAGATTTCTTTGTTTATTTGAAAGGCAGAGTGACAAGGAGAGTGGGACACAGCCGGCTCAGAAGCGGGGCAGCCGAGATGAGGCCCGGAGCTCTGACACGGTGTAGAGGTACAGAGTGCAGTGGCACTCGCTGTGCTTAACACCAGGCCTGACTCCTCCTCTCAGGGCAGGGCAACGCCTGCTCCTGAGTGCCTCACAAGACTCCGGGAAAGCAGACCAATCAGTGAGTGAGCGATAAGCGAGTGAGTAAGAACCTCTCTAGGATTTTAACAACACTTTCATCCTTACTCTCTGTCCCACATCCTTGCAACTGCCCCAAACTGCAGGCTCGAAAAAGAAAAGAGGAAAAGCACACTCAGGGGCCAGTGCTGTGGCACCGTGGTTAAGCTGCTGCTCATGACTGTGTCCCGAATCGGGGGCAGGGCTGCCTTGCCTCCTATTCTGTGCCCTGCTAACATGCCTGGGAAGGCAGCAGACGGTGGCCCCCGCCGCACATGGGAGACCTAGATGGAGTTCCAGGCTCCTGACTTCAAAATGGCCCAGGCCTGGCCATTGCAGCCATCTGGGGAGTGGAGCAGTGAATGGAAGCTCGCTCTCTCTCTGTTTCTCCATCACCCTCCCTATCAAATAAACAATCGTTTAAAAAACAAGAGCCCCAGAGCAGAGGTGTTGGGTTCCGACGTGCCGGCCGTACAGGTGAGGTCAGACCCACCCGGTGCGCCCCCACCTCTGCCCTGGCTCACGTGGATCTGGAAGCCGTAGTTTCTCTGGACTGGATACTCTGTGACATCGTAACAAGTGGACAAGTCGATTTCCCCGTCCAGGTCGGCGGCCTGCAGAGAGAAGCAAGAAGGTCTTCCGAGATTCCTTACGGGAGTCTGGTGTCCCTGAGCCGGTCCCAGGGACAACTGTGCGTCTCACAGCAATGCACCCGACCTGGCCCACGGCCGTCAGCACAGGCCCCACCCAGAAGCCCCACACCACCACCTTCCATGTATCTGGCCACAGGCCTCCCACGCCAGCTGCTCTCCGGCAGGCTGATGGCTGACCTCCCTTACACTCTTACAGACCAAGGACCTCAAAGGTTCTGTGTGAGCATCCACACGTATTTCCATCTAACACATTAGAAGCCAAAACTGAAAATGTAAACATCTATGTACTCATTTAAGAATACAAATAAGCACTAGGGCTCATCCCTGTCTCCTACGTGGGAGCAGGGGTCCAAGCACTTGGGCCATCTTCCGCTGCTTTCCCAGGTGCATTAGCAGGGAGCTGGATCAGAAGTGGAATAGCCAGGACTCAAATCGGTGCCGATACGGGATGCTAGCATTCCAGGTGGTGGTTTAGTCCGCTACGCCACAGTGCTAGCCCCAAGACTGGGATTGAAAACCAGTAATTTCTGCTGTCCCCAAGGACCACTTTTTGTTACGTGGCGTGAACGTGCAAGAGCGCACGCCGTCTGTTGCTGCATCCTGGACCGTGCCGAGGTACTAGCAGTTTTTTGTTTTGTTTTTGACAGGCAGAGTGGAGAGTGAGAGAGAGAGAGACAGAGAGAAAGGTCTTCCTTTTGCCGTTGGTTCACCCTCCAATGGCTGCCGCGGCTGGCGCACTGTGGCCGGCACACCGCGCTGATCCAATGGCAGGAGCCAGGTACTTATCCTGGTCTCCCATGGGGTGCAGGGCCCAAGCACCTGGGCCATCCTCCACTGCACTCCCTGACCACAGCAGAGAGCTGGCCTGGAAGAGGGGCAACCAGGACAGAATCTGGCGCCCTGACCAGGACTAGAACCCAGTGTGCCGGCACCGCAAGGTGGAGGATTAGCCTAGTGAGCCGCGGCGCCAGCTGGTACTAGCAGTTTTATGTGCTGCTGCTTCTGTGCCATCGAGGTGGGCAGCAACATGGGAGCTGGGGGTGCCGGCACCTTCCTGCAGTCCCACCCAACACCCGTTCTGTGGACCACGGACCCCTTTCCTGCTCACTGCTCCAACCCCCTCCTTCTGTGTAGTGGAAATCTGTAACTTTCACAGCTTCACTGATTAACAAATGCCACTGGCTAACCAGTGTGGCCACAGGCTGTCCCCACGGTGACCGTGAGGTCAACACGCTGTAATGGAGTTACCACAGCTGACGCTCCCACTGCCACCTCTCACGCGATGCCAAGATGCTTCCGAGAGTTCCAGGGAAGAGGGTGAGGAGATGGTACCAAGCCCTGCTCTCCAAACCCCACCCGCTTCCAGCATCCACTAAGCCCCGCCCCAGATGCCACCCCCTATGCTGCAGGTGGCACTGAGGGACAGCCCTGAGCCTGCTGCCCGCAGCCCCTGCTGACCTTCAGCTCCCTCTTGTGACAGAGAGGAGAACCTGGCCGCAGCCACCCCACGACACCAGCAAGGCAGACGCCAGCACAAGGGGAAAAGCCAACGGTGTCTGCAGGCTACAAACACGGTCTTGTCCATCACTCCCCTGGAAGAATCCCAGGGTCCAAGGTCACACTCTGGCTGCTCCAGGCACACAACCAAACACGTGTGCTCTCTTCTCCTGGGATCACAGGCACCCACGCTGTGCTGCACCTGTCTTCCCCGGAGCATCTTCCCCTCCTGTCCATAAAGCCCGGTTCCAGGTCTTCACTCGTTTGCGTGCACAGTGTGTACACCATACGTAAGCTGCGTGTACTGTGTGCGTGTACATCCTGTGGGTATGCAGTGTGCATATCATGCATGCATGTACTGTGTGTACACACAATGTGTGCAGTGTGCATATTATGTGGATATACACCATGGGTGTATACGCTGTGTACGTGTACACCCTGTGTGTGAACAGCATGTTTACCATGGGTGTGTATACCCTGTGTACAGTGCAACTACTGTGTATATGTACACCATATGCACATACAGCATGTCTACTGTGTACACACTGTATACAGTGTCTGCTGTGTGTGTATACACTTTGTATAGTGTGTATATGCTGTATATGTAAATATATCCTGTGTACATATATGCCCTTTGTGTATACAGCATGTAAACCGTGTATGTGTACACCCTGTATACACTGTGTTTATTGTGTGTGTGTACACCCTATGCATGTACAGCATGCCTACTGTGTGTGTGTACACCCTGTGTAGGTACAGCATGTCTACTGCATGTCTACCATGGATGTGCACACCCTGTGTACAGTGTGTAACTACTGTGTGTGTGTACACCCTGTGCATGTACAGCATGCCTACTGTCTGTGTGTACACCCTGTGTAGGTATAGCATGCCTACTGTGTGTGTGTACACCCTATACATGTACAGCATGCCTACTGTGTGTGTGTGTACGCCCTGTGACTGGTGAACTTCTGTGATGACAAACGTGGGGGCGACTGACTCGGGAAGGAGATGGTTGCCTAGAGGGGTATACTGAAAGGGTTCCTGAGAAGGAGTTCCAGGGGAAAGGTAACTGTAGAGTTGCCAGGCTGTTTTTCAAAGATTATTGTGTGTAGAAGCAGAAAAGGGAGCCGCCCCTGGCTGGCCTTTGACCATGGACTCAGGACCCTCCAGTGGCCACAACTCCCCTGCCGCCTCCCTTCCACTCTTCCGACGGTGCGACTCACCACATCTCTGCAGAGAAACAAAGCTGCTCATCCCGAGCTCAAGTCTGATCTTTCCAAAGAACGAAGGAAACCCCACTGCTGGGAACCACCGCACTCAGAGGCCTAGGCATGGCCTCGGGGGAGCCCAACGCCACAGCAGGAAGCCAGTGCTCACCGTTCTCCCAGAACAGGAGAGGACATACACCCTGCAGAAAGCGGCTTACACGGGAAGCCTCTGGCTCCTGGACGCTGCTCGGACAACCAAAGCCGTCCCTGCCACTGCGGGAAGTCAGGCACTCACCTCCTCAGCCACGGAATCCCTGTAGTATCTCAGGCTCTGGTCAGCGAGGACAAACCAGTGTTTCTTCCACTAAAAGGAAAGCAGGACCCAGGTTCAACCCTACACAGCAACTGGTGCTGCAGGTGAGCCCAGCCGAGGCCTGGGCCCAGCCAAGCATGGGTCAAGCAGAGGGCGGACGGCACACGCAGGGCTCTGTTTGGGCCGCAGGCAGCCATGCGCTCACCGCCTGGGGGTGGGGGAGCTTGCTAAGCAGCGGCTCCTCCTGTGAGGAGGCAGCACAGAGGGCAGAGTGGGCCTTGGTGGGGGCGCTCTGTGCCACGGTGGAGTGACCAGTGCTCTGCGGGCCTCCAGCTCAGGGTCAGAGGCTGCAGACGGTGGGCTGGCCCCATCAGAACACACAGCTGGCTGTGAAAGTGGCAGCTCCCTCCACAGGTGGTGGCCCGCAATCCACGGCCACAGCCACGTGCCCCTGCAGCCAGCAGGAACAGACTAACCCGCCAGAGTCCCAAGTCTTCACTGGGTAGCAAGCAGGGGCACTTGAGTCTTCAGGCAAGGCCAAGGGCATTTGATACGGAGGAGAGAAAAAAATGATATTTTGGCACAGTGGCTCAGAAAGCGAAATGGGGAACTGAACAGGCCAGGCATGCGGGCTCCTGCTCACTCTCCCCATCCACAGCACTGGGCCAGGCGGGCCTGACAGGGGCAGCGGCCAGGGGCTCCTCCTGCCCGAGTCTGGCTCCTCCCAGGGCCTCCCAACACCACTGCAGCAGAGCCAGTCTCTTAGACAAGGCGTCCTGTGGCCTGGGGCCACCGCCCGCTTGGCTGCCTCGTAGCAGACGCCAGCCAGCCTCAGAGCAGAGCTGTTCCCTGTGCGGGTGGCGGCTGGAGGACCTTCAGGGAGGCCCTCCAGTGGGGATCATGTTGGAGGATGTCCCCATGCCAGTCGCCGACACCCCCGCAGGCCACTGGGGGCGTGGCTCTGGAGCACAACCCAGCTCCGGAAATGGGGGCTGTGAGCAGCTGGGGTCCCAGGGCCAGGGCCGACAGGCTCCCCGGGATGAGGCCCCAGCAACCCCGCGCTCACCTGGCCATCCTCGTACTGCTTGGTCAGCCAGCCTTTCTTGAAGTTCAGCAGGTCGGGCTGGGAAAGGGAGAGAACAAGAACGATCAGAGAAAGCCCCTGGGTGTCCCGGGCGAGAGCACGCTTGTGGTGGGCAGCAGGAAGAAGGGGCGTGGCTCAGGCACACACGTCCTGGAGAAAGGAATGGCAGGCTTGGCGGGCTGGCAGGAGAGAAGGCAGCCTGGGCAGCAGCAGCTGGGCTGCCCGGCCACCCTGCCAGAGCCCTGCTGTGGCCCGCGTGGGGGCAGAGAGCAGGCCCAGATGGAGCCTCTGGGCGATGTCCACAGGGCTGGCTGCACAGAGAACCCAGAGGGTGCTGCAGGAGCCACAGGAAGACTGAAGAGAAGCCTTGTCAGCAGAGGCCACGCAGGCCACAGGTCACCCGGCGATCCAGCGCCCGCCCCCAAGAACCTGGACTGCGGCAGGAAGGCAGGGGCCAGTGCTGCCCGTGTGCGGCGCTCCCCCACTGCTGTCCATGCAGGCGGGGCGCGGCCAGGAAGGCCCGCTGTCTTCCCTCCCCCGGCCCCAGGCTCTCTGTGCATCCCCAGCCATCGTGACTGGAACTGGCTTTCAGGTCCTTCTATATCCCCAGGACAGGTGAGAAGCAGTCATGGGGCCGGAGCTGTGGCGCAATAGGTAAAGCTGCAGCCTGCAGTGCCAGCATCCCATATGGGCGCCGGTTTGAGTCCTGGCTGCTCCTCTTCCCATCCAGCTCTCTGGGAAAGCAGTGGAAGATGGCCCAAGTCCTTGGGCCCCTGCACTCATGTGGGAGACCTGGAAGAAGCTCCTGGCTCCTGGCTTCGGATTGGCACAGCTCTGGCCATTGCGGCCAATTGGGGAGTGAACCAGCAGATGGAAGACCTCTCTCTCTCTGCCTCTCTGCAACTCTGCTTTTTAAATACACAAATCTTTAAAACAACAACAACACAGAAGCAGCCACAGCCAGGACGCAGCATCCAGGAGTCTCTGCTGGACGGGGAACCACTGTGGGTGCTGCGCAGCAGTGCCACGCAGGCCTTGCCCAGGCCGACAAGGACAGTGAGAAGCCCTTCCGCACAGCCCGGCCCCAGCCCTGGCCCCACCGTCACACTGCACTGTTCAACCACCCTTCCCACCAGAAGGAAAGGAACCCCAAGAAATGAGGACCCCCAGCCCCAGAGCAGAAGTCCTCTGCTCGCCCTGCCTCACTCGAGGATCCGTGAATAGTAAAAGCTCCTGGGCCTCCTGGTGGTGAGGGTGCTGGGGACCCCACACAGGTGGACCCTGCAGGTTTCTGTTTGGGCTTTGCACAGCCGAGCTACTCAAGGAACTCGTAAGCGTCTGAGACAAGAGGTGGTGAGCTGGCCACACCCTGGGACGCTGCAGAGTGGCAAGGCGGCAGGCCGACGTGCCCAGGCCATTTGGGCAGGTGGTAGACCTGGCGCTGAGAGCAGGCCATGCTCCCAGGCACCAAGGCACCACAAAGACGAGCGCCCACAGCAGGAGAGGAGAGGGTGTGCACGTGGCCCCGACTCCGGGCCAGGCGGCCTCCTCCGCGGGACCTCCTTGAAGAGCACAGGACGCCACATGGCCCTTGGTTCTGCCAGGCCCAGAAGAGCAAGGAACCATCTGCTCCTGACGGCCGGTGGGTCAGCGGGCGGGGTCCCCACCGACACAGGGACAGAGACAGACAGCGGAGGCCTGCAGAGAAGGTGGCGCCCGGCTCACCGTCATGGGGGACTCCGTGGACCGCCTGTCCAGTGACTTGGCTCTTCGGTGTGGAGACATGGGGGAGGCTGAGGCGTCTGAGAGCGGAGCTGTGGGGGCTTCGCTGGTGAAATCCTGTGGCAGAGAGCAGCCGCCAGTCAGAAGAGCCTGGAATGGCTCAGGCAGGCGCAGGGTGAAGTGAGCCAGGGCCTTCCACCCTCCAAGAGAAGGGGCCTTGCTCCCAGCGAGGGAGTGGCGCGGCAAGACAGGACTCCAGTCCTCGGGCACCCTGGCCATCTATCTTCTGGATGCCCTGTCCCCGGCACCTTCTGGCCCCTACCCCCCAGCTGTGCAGGGTCACAGAAAGATGAGCCCAAGCTCCATGGCAGGCAGGTACCAGGCACCTCACAAGCAAGAGAGAAGCCAGGAAGGAAGATGGGCTCAGACCAGGCGGCCTAGAGACGAGAGGACGCAGGGGCAGATTGCCTTGTGGGTGAGTGGACAAGGGGTGCAGCTACCACTCCAAAGAAAGAAGGCGGCGGTGGGGGTGGGGGCAGGGTGGGGGTTCGCTCAGCCTCGCTGCTGGCTGCCACAGACAAAGGCTGCAGGCCTGGCTGGTGTCTAAGGCCACGAGAGTGTGTCTCGAGGAGACGGAAGAAGTTTCGGGTGAGAGATGCAGAAGACGGCTTTGCCCGAGAGAGGAGGCTCAGAGACCAGAAGCCCGGCGGATGTGTGTGGCCTGGCGCAACGGGTTGGAGACTGGGAGGTGGGCAGGGTCCTGTGCTGCCTGGAGGCGGGGCCAGCCCTCCAGCCCCCCCCCCCCCCCGCCCCGTGCTCACCCGCTTCCTGGGGAACGCCCTCTTCTCACTGCGTCCCTGGCGAGTGTCGCTGGATGGCGGGGGCACGGCTGAGGCATTGGTCTCCATGTGCTCTGCCTTCTCAGTGTCCAAGGCCTCGAATTTCTCAATTACCTGGGACCTCCTGCAAGACAGGACACGGGCTGCTGCGGTGGGAGAGGAAGCCCCTCCAAAGCCCCCGGCTGGGTCTCCTGAGGGGCCACCCCGAGGGTGTGCTGCGTGTCACACAGCACTACTCCCTCCACAGCGGGGCCAAGAGCAGCTCCCACCAGGCCTGCGCTGACCCCCGCCCTCTGCCCCACCTCAGGCCCTGTGGTGTGGACCCCCTTGACATTCACACAGTTCGGCACCCAGCAGCCTCTCCTGAGCCACAGACATGATTGAAAGGCAACCACCACCTCGGAGGGCCCCGCTCATGGCCCCCTCCCGGATCAGGTGCAGCCCCCACCCCGGGGTGCCCACAATGCAGCGAGAAAGAGGCCCATGAATTAACGGTGCTTCTGCCAACAGTGGAAAGGAATCAAAAATCCAAATCAAAACAAAAACAAGCAGGTTGATTTCGTGGGAAAGGCTGGCGGCCTCGTCAGGCGGTGAACTGCCGGAGCGGAGATGGGAGCGAAGCGGGCGGCACAGCAGAGGGCGGAGAGGGCAAGACCTGGAAGAAAACAAGGCTGGAGAATGAGTCGTAGAAAGGGGCTGCTGCTGAAAACCAAACGACGTAAACCAATCATCACAGACCCAAGAAGCACAGACCCGGGGTGGACGCCCCGCTGCACCAGAGTGGCCGCTGTGGGCAGGCGGGCGGGCTGCGCGCTTGGGGGTGGGACCTGCACTCAGAGGGGCAGCCCTCCTCGTGGGGGGGGCCCTGCACTGCGTTCTGGGTGGGTGGCCAGGGCTGGGGGCAGGGAGGGAAGGCCCCACTCCCAGAAGACTGCAACCTGACTCTTGGGGGAAGAAGAACCTGAGACAGCCACGCCTATCCTTGGGGCGGGTCAGCGGGAGAGCTGCCCCTACGCGCAGGCAACGCAAGGGCACCTGGGCTCTCTGCCCCCTCCCCCCCAGCTTCCGCACACAGCAACTCTGCAGGAAGGGAGCTTGTGCCAGGCCAGCCTCCAGTGCCAGGGGGTGTCGTGAGAGCGGGAAGCTGAGGAAGCTGCCACATCACCAGGCAGGAGGGGGCGCTTGGGCAGTCCAGGTGAGGAGGAAGGATCTGGGTAAGACCCTAGGCCTGCTGACAGGCCTGTGTATGGCCACTCTGGCAAGAGGACCCCTCTGCCGGACCCAGGGGCCTACAAAGCCCCTGCTGAGCAGGAAGTGGTGCACAGGGCCCAAACCACATGCCAACTGCATGCTGCAGGGCTGCGCGGCTCCAGACAGAAGTCAGAGAGGAGAGGGGAGGCCTTGCGGGGTCACAGTCACTGGGGAGAGCAGGAGGTCACCGCAGGTGCCCGTGAAGCACCACAGGTGTGACAGCAAGCGCTCCCTTGGCTGGCACAGCACACTGGTGCCTGCCCTTGCAACCCTCAGGTGCCCGGGGTGCTGCCTCAGGCACTGACGGTAGGCGGGAGGGAGGGTCAGGGCCACAGGGCCGGCCTGGCTGGCTGTCACTAGCAATCCAGCTGGGACCATGGCTTCCTCATGCTTGGTGGCCACAGGTGACTCACTATCCAAGACACCCTTGCAAAGGAGTGTCTGAACAGCACACAGTCTGGGAGTCTGAACAGCACACAGTGTCACAGTCCAGGGCTCAGCAGGTTGGAACAGGGACTGCTCAGAGGGATGTGGCCATGTGGACACCACCACGAGGATCCCCAGGGGCCTGGCTTCCAGCTGGCCCATCCGAGCCGCCATTCAGGCAGCTGTGGACCCTCTCCTGCCCTCACGAAGCTTCTGCTCTAGTCTACTGAGCACAGGGTGGGCCACTCAGGATCAGAGAGCAGCCAGATGTCAGCAGGCCAGAGAGAGAGTGACGTTCCAAGGTGAGCAGCAGAGCGGGTGCCACAGGACCAACTAAAACCCATCACCCCAGGGGGCAGGGAGCATGCAGAGGCAAAGCCCAGAAACAGAACCTGTCCCTGGCTGTGAGATGCGCACGAGTCTGAAACAGAGCTCTCTGAAAGGCAGCTGGGCCAAGCGGATGCACTGACGTTAATTCTGTGGCCTGGCAGTACCCCCGGGCGCGGCTCAGCCTGCTTCAGAGCCTTGACGCGGCCCACCACCTGCCAACGCAAAGCCCCGGCCGCCTGCCTGCCTCTGTGACCCTGAGCAAGACTTCCCTATACACCTACTCCTCGGCTGCTCAGGAAGACACCTGGCCCCAGCCCCGGTCATATCAAGGGAGCCTGCTAAGGGACGCAACAGCTGTTCACCGAGAAGGTCGCCTGACTGGCAGGCCAGCCCCTCATGGGGCCGTGCCAGGCCAGTGTCTCCAGCAGGAGCGGCTCAGCGACCCCTCGAGGAGTGGCCCCAGGGGTCCTTGGGCCCTTCCCAGCTGGGACACGTGGCAAAAGCAGGTGGGTGGCCAATGGTGAGTGTTAAGAAAGGAACAGGAGACAAATGCGTCCCTTCTGACCTGCGCTTTGCGGGACAGGAGCCCGCCTCAGCCCATCTCAACCTCTGAACCCAGCCCAGGCTGGGGCAGTGAGCACACTGTGGGAACTTCTGGAACTCAGCTGAGTCTCTTCTGCACAGCCAACTTTTCTGGAAACCTAACGAAAGCCACGTTTTCTTCCCAGAAAGCTGTGCAGATACGCTGTGCGTCGTGGTTGAGGCAAAGCTCCCACCGGCAGGTGCAGGTGGGAACCCCCGCCGCCCTGTCCAGGTGTGGGCACTGCCTGGTTCTAGGTGGGCAGGGCCGGCAGCAGGCCTGCTCTTCTCAGACAGCAGTCCAGTTCTGCCTGGCCATCTGAACTCGGCCTCCCCAGGACACAGGGGCTCGGGTCAGCCCCCTTATTTCAGGCAGGCCCGCGGGATACACTCAGCGTCACTGGCTGCCTCGGGTCTCCCTGAGGGTTCTGGGGAGGAACCGTGGACGCTCCTGCCCTCCTGCACAGCTGTCTGTTCCGGTACACCCTCAACACCTCTTCCCATCCGGGGACCACCCGAGCCAGAGGCCGTCACCATGGGTCCTGAGACAGGAAGGAAACCTAACCCCACACGGCCCAGGCAGCTGAGAGCCAGGCAGGGCCTAGAGATCCGGTCCCGGGAGGCACTGATAAAGCCACAGATCCCTGGCTCTGAAATCCTGCACTGGCTGCCAGGAGCCGAGTTCTCTGGCCAGAGTCTGGGACCCCCAGCCCAGGTTCCTCCATGCCCTGAGCACAAAGTGTGCTCCTCAAGAGAGCTTAGGGACACACAGAATGTGGTGCCTCCGTGTGTGTGTGTGTGTGTGTGTATGTGTGTGAGAGACAGAAAATGTGCTGGCACATGCGTGTGCATGTACACGTGTAATGCATACTGTAGCAGTGTACACATGTATGAATGACACGTGTGTGAGAGCACACATGTACATGTGTGGCCAGGGTATATACACACGTGTGTACATGTGCCAGGGTGATGTGCAAGACCATGTGTGCACACATGTATGTGCATGTGTGTATGTGTGTGCATAAGAGGGAACACACGTAAGGAGCGTGTACGTGGATGTGGCGCTCTGCCTCCTGCCCCCTCCTTACCTCCGCTCATTGCCAAACAGACGGGCCACCTCTTCCCTGCCAGGGCTCCGGGCCCGAGTCCTACGCTCCAGCCGCCTTCTCTCCACCTGGAAAGCTTCTCGGTGGCTGATCCTGATGGCCTTGGGGACGTCGGCCAGGGTGGCATACTGCCTGCTGGCTTTAAAGGCAAAGGCGCTGCCCGGTCTCTCTGTCCCCTGCCCCCCAGGGCTGGCAGAGTCCATGTGGGCGCAGGGCCGACTGGCCGTGTGCAGGGAGCCGAGGGAGGTGCTGCAGACCATCCGGCTGGGTGCTCCAGGACCTGAGGGGTGAGGGGGATGACGGAGCTCCTGGGAGGGCGACTCAGGGCAACTATACCTGTTGGTGGGGGTGCTGGGGCTGGGCGGGGAGAGTGGCGGGGGCAGCTGCTGCTCCTCAGCCTTGAGGTCCTGCTTGGTCTTCTCCAGGGAGAAGTAGCCGCTCTCCACCCGAACTTTGCGGCCACAGTCCATGCGGTCGCTGCTCATGGCGCTCTCCTCTGGAAGAGAGAGGGCGAGGGGACCGGTCAGGGTGCTGCCAGCTCTCACTGCAGCAGTTTCCTGCAGAAGCCCACCCTGGGGGCTGGGGGGCTGGGGCACAGCAGGATAAGCTGCTGCTGCGATGCCTACACCCTGTATCTGAGGGCCTGGGATCGACTCCTGCCTCTGCTTCCAATCCAGCTTCATGAGAACACCCCTGGGAAGGCAGCGGGGGAGGGCTCAGTGCTTGCGCCCCTGCCATCCACCCGGGACACCCAGATGGGAGTTCTTGGTTCCTGGCTTTGGCTTGGCCCAGTCCTGCCTATTGCAGGCACTTGAGAAGTGAACCAGCAGATGGAAGATTCTGCCTGTCTCTGTCTCTCCCCCTCTGTGTCACTCCTGCAGATTCAACAAATAAATGGCCCACATGGGATCCAAGCAGGGGCCACTGTCTATCCTCTGAGTCTAGCACCCAATGTGCGTGCCAAGTTAGAACCATGGGACGGGAACAGAATACTCTGATCATCCACTTTTTTTGGCTCATCTCTTCCCCAGTCTGGCTGCCGCCCGGCCAGGAAGACAAAACTTCTGCCCAGGACAGAGGGCTTCCCACCAACAAGTGCTTCCAACAAACACCAAGCAGGCAACCGACAACCAAGCAGGCCTCACATCTCCAAGCACATTTTGGCATGTGAGTGGCAAAGGAAGTGAGACAGAGGAAAGGGGTCTGCGCTGAGGCCGTAGCCGCTTGAGAAGGATGGAGACGCCTCTGTCCACGGCTCAAACAGAGCTCGTGCAAAGCCAGAACCAACCATCCGTTCGTCTTCCACAGAAATGGGAAGAGTCGGCCTGTGCCTCCAGGGTATGGGGCGAGGGAGGCAGAGATGGAAACACCACCCCATAGTGCAGTCCCACAGCGTGGGGCAGACTGACGCCAGCTGCTTCCTCCCAGCCCTTTCTTCCCACTCCAGCCGAGGCTGGGTGTGATGCGGGCAGAGAGGACAGCGATGAAACTGCCCTGACCACTGCTCCCGCAGGCCACGGGCCACTTGAGCAATGAGCGCCAGTGCCTAACATGCCTACAAACGCAAACACAGTGTGAGGAAGCACAGGCCTCCTCCGACACCGACCTTGATGCAGAGTGCCCTAGATCCTCCTGGCCACTGCCTTCTTCTCTTCCAGACGGGGACTAAGGCCAACACCAGAGGCCAGGCCCAACAGTCCCCAGCATCAGCTCCCGTCCACCGGGGTGGAGGCCTGCTCCAGCGCTGGACACGGGCACTGGGAAGGGCAGGCACACAGGCCACGGCCTCTGCTCACCTTCTCTGCTTTCCAGCCCTGGCTCCCGCACGGAGCTGGCAGCAGGGGCCTGGCTCTGGCTGGGGCTCTGAGCTGGACTCAGGCTGCTCCCGTCCGGCTGGTCCTTGGCCCTCATTTCTTCCTGCCACAGTGTGGACTTGGTGGTGGGGACTTTCTCTGCACTGGGAATGCTGCTGCTGCTGCTGCTGGTGACAGCCACTTTGGCAGGCCCGGGCTCCTGGGAAGAGAGAGGTGTTCACGTGGGCTCAGGAGCTGGCACCCAGGTCAGAGGCCTGGAGTCCTCAGAGAGCTCAGAGCAGGAAGGAAGCCCCTTCCCGACGGCCCTGCGGCCTCTCCTGTGCAGCCCTGGTGTCTGGAAGATGCACAGGGAAAGGCCCAGGGTTCCTGCTGGAGTCCCGTCCCCCAAATGCATGCAAGCTCTCAGCACCCTCAGAGCCCGCCAGCACCCGAGCAGCAGGCCAGGGCTGGCTCCGACTTTGCCACTCCCAGACTTCCAGGCACTGCGCACACCTGCAAGGGGCGACAGACAGGGCAAGTATGCAGTGTGCCCGAGTCGGGTCCACGCCTCTGCAGGTCCTCAGACTGAACACAGTACACCCGGGGGCACCCACGCCCTGCCAGCCCTGTGGCCTCAGCCACCCTCCATTTGGGGGTTGTTAGAAGTGAAGTGGAGCACACAGACCCCGTGGGATGCGAAGAATCACTGGATGCAAACCTGAGTGCCCCCATGGCCCACTCCCAGATGGTCGAGTTAAAATCTCAGTGCCCAGGCGGGAGGGGTGTTGGAGCTGGGTCCTTTGGGAGGCCATCAGTCATGAAGGCGGAGCCTCAAGGGTGGGATTAGCCCTTTCTACTTGCTGAGGACCAGGAAGGGCCCTCACCAGAAGCCCAGATGCTGAGCCCGCCTTGACCTTGGACTTCTCAAGCCCCAGAAATGATGGATTTATGCTGTCTATTGTTTATGAGATGTCTCAACTAGGTGTTTTGTTACAGCAGCCTGAACAGATGTGGACACCAAACACCCCACCCAACTCAGCACACACATGCGCATTCACTCATCCATCACACATGCACAAGCTCTGGCTCGCTCCCACACTCACTGCACGTGCTCTCTCACTCCCACATGTACCCATGCACTCAGTGTATGCACACACACTGCTCTCACTGCTCCCACACACATGTACAGACTGCACACCCTCTCGCTCACTCCCACACACACACAGGGGAGATGCAGACTGGGAGCTGTGGGAAGGGGTTAACTCCGCCTTTTGCTGGGTGGTTGGAATGCCACAAGTGGGGCTGCCTGGGGAAGAAGTGCTGCGGGGGTGGCAGGCACCCAACAGACACAGGGAGTCCAGTTCTGGACTGTGGAAATCCTGCACTAAACCCCACAACAGAAGAGCCCAGACGAGCAAGTGTGGGGCTGGGACCCTCGGGGCTGCAGCACAGCTCACGGCCTGGGTCTCACCACCCTGCCCGGGGGTGTGCAGAATAGCTTCGGCCCCTCCCAGAAGTGATGCCCCCCTCAGTGCTCTTGGAAGGACAGGGGGCCACTCACAAATGTCCAATGCCCTCTCCCACCCTGCTGCCAGGCCTCTTTCAGTTCCTGTTAATCTGGTATAGGAGCAGGTGTGCACCGTACCATGTAGCCTCACCTGGCCAGGAGGGGGCAACCTCTCTACCACCACACAGCCCAAAAAGGAGGAAGACTAGAAGGCAGAGAAGGCCTTGAGTAGGGCGCCTGGCCCAAAGCCATCATCAGCTTTGCAAGGTCTGCAGGCCTCACAGACAACAGAAAACCCAGAAGGCTCTCAGGCCCAGGTCGGCTGCCCAGGCAGGGCCTCTGTGGAAGCTGGCTTCTCACAAGCAGGTGGTGACGGTTTCCCGACGGCTCCAAGATCCAAGGACACCAGGCCCCTCCAGCCAGCACCAACAACCCACAGGCGGCACGCAGTCACGCTTCCCCGATGCAGTCACTCCAGGCTCCTCTGCTCTGCCCCCTCCCTGATTTGGGGTCCATCCAACTCAAAGTCCAGGTGACCAGAGGCCCTGCACCACACTGGCGGGCCGGGTGTGGGGCTCGGACTCCTCCTGCAGTGTGTGTGGGGGGACAGGACACTGTCCTCAGGAGACTGGTCCCCTCTGCAGAGGGGGAGGATGGCAGAAGTCACCAGGAGGTCCTCAGAGAAAGGGGCAGGGGACTATACTCATGAGGGCCATGTCCCTGCCCAGCGGCTCCTGAGACCCCACCCCACCCCACCCCTGCCCTCCACACGCACACATCCCTTCCTGAAGCCTGAGACCCCCAGGCTGTGCACACATTTCTTGGGGCCATGCTGCTGCACACCCTCTCCCCTCCAGCCCTCTGCTCCTGAAAGATACACCGCCGCCGGCCTCCCCAGGGCCTCCTCCGCTCGTCTGGTGGCCTGCTTTCTTCCGCTTCTGCGCTGAACTGCAGTGGGAACAAAGCCACTCCGCCTACCAGGGGAGCAGTGTGGGTGGGTGACAGGGAAAGACTTTTCTTCTTGTGAGCGAGTGGGAGAGACGTCGGCCAGGCCTACCCTGGGGCCCCTGCACTGACCACACTGCAGGGACCCGGCCCAGCCTGGGGGAGGAGGTGAAAGCCCCCCGGCCCTGTGCTGTTTCCTGGGTGGCCAGAACAGCTGCCCTGTGCGTGGCTGGCGAGGTCACAATGAAGGCGGTGCTGTCTCCCAGAGCCTCTCAGAAAGGGGTTTCAAAGCAGAGGGCAAAGAGTAAAAACGGGGTTCAGGAAAGCTGGCCCAGCTGAGGGCCCTCACCACTTCTTGGAGAGCCGAGGACCCCCGTCCAGGACAAGAGAGGGGCCGCTGACGCCCCTGGAGAAACCACATTCCTCAGCGAGCAGTGGGAACCCCTTGGACAGGGGCTGGGCTGGGCTGAGGGGAGGAGCGGGCCTCCCAGGCTAGCGCTGGCCAGCAGGCGGTCCTGCCACCTCCCTTCTGCCCTGCTCTCCACCGATCAGCCTTTCCTTCTGCCGGCGGCTCAGTCAGTGGCTCCGGAGTCCAGCGGTGCCTCTCAGGCCACAGGCTCCACGCCAGGGCTGGACCTGCCTCTTCTCTGTCGGGGGCTCTGCTGGGACCCCGCCCCCACAGCCCCAAACGTGGCCCCCTCCCAGAGGCCAAGCATCAGCGGTCCCGGAGGGCAGGGCTGAGCCCAAAGGTGTGCAGGTGGCTCCATGTGGGACCCTCAGGCTACACAGAGCCACGGAGCAAGAGGCCAGGTTCAGGGCCCTGGGCTCCGGCTGCTTCACACGGGCCGGAACCCAGGGACAGCCTGCTTGCAGACTCCAGGCCAACCTTGATGCGTCTCCCCTCTGCAGAAGCCCCGGTCACTAGGTGGCCGCCAAGAGGGAGCTCTAGGGACCTGCTGGGGCTCATGGGGGGAAGGGAGCCCGGCCCCCCGGGGATCAGCTGGCTCCTTCTGCACAGAGGAGCCTTCGGGCTGGCCGGGGGCCAGGGAGGCCACTCCTCCAGCTGGCCCACGCCTCCTGCACCACAGTTACCTTATTTGGAGGCAGAGCTCTGTGCTGTGCCATTCCCAAGGCATCACCATGGGAACACGGCTAACGCTCAACACCGTTTTTCTGCCCAAGGATTTTTTTCTCTCAAACCCAGTGGCTTTGGGGGATTTAAGTAACTGCTATTCCCCAGCTGGAAGCTCCATTTTCTGTCTCCAGAAACTACTGCGAAGGCCTATTTTGCACATCTCTCTCCAGGGGATGCTGCTCTGGGCACCCGGGGTACTCCTGGGGAAGGGATGAGAGGGGACACAGGGTGGACGTCCATCTGCTGAGGGCACGCCCAGCTGCACTGGGCTGGAGGGAGGGCCTGTGTGGGGAGGGACACAGGCTGGGCACCCTGCCCCTGTGCAGCCCACACTAGCTGCCACAGCCCGGTAAGGCAGGGCCCCACGGGAGGCAGGATTCCATCAGGGGCCGACTATCTTCACATTTGTGGGCTGCTGGCCTTGTGATGCCCAAGGGACCTCGGCGTCCACCCTGTTCACTCCTGGGGGGCTGGGACACCCTGTAGGCAAGGCCCTGGTGAGGGTAACATTTGGCATGGAGCTCAGACAGGCTCAGTGACATCCGGGCCCAGTGTGTCCTGTAGCACTCAGGGTAACAGCAATGAGGGACCAACCAGCCCACTTTGCAAATTAGTTAACTGAGGCTCAGAAAGGCTACCCCACCCCCCGGGGCCCTCGGAGTGGGGGGCACTGGAGCAGGTACAGAACCCTTCAGTGCCCTGAGGCTCAGAAAGGCTACCCCACCCCCCGGGGCCCTCGGAGAGGGGGGCACTGGAGCAGGTACAGAACCCTTCAGTGAACTGAGGCTCAGACAGGCTACCCCACCCCCCGGGGCCCTAGGAGTGGGGGGCACTGGAGCAGGTACAGAACCCTTCAGTGAACTGAGGCTCAGACAGGCTACCCCAACCCCCGGGGCCCTAGGAGTGGGGGGCACTGGAGCAGGTACAGAACCCTTCAGTGAACTGAGGCTCAGACAGGCTACCCCACCCCCCGGGGCCCTAGGAGTGGGGGGCACTGGAGCAGGTACAGAACCCTTCAGTGAACTGAGGCTCAGACAGGCTACCCCACCCCCCGGGGCCCTAGGAGTGGGGGGCACTGGAGCAGGTACAGAACCCTTCAGTGAACTGAGGCTCAGACAGGCTACCCCACCCCCCGGGGCCCTAGGAGAGGGGGGCACTGGAGCAGGTACAGAACCCTTCAGTGAACTGAGGCTCAGACAGGCTACCCCACCCCCCGGGGCCCTCGGAGTGGGGGGCACTGGAGCAGGTACAGAACCCTTCAGTGAACTGAGGCTCAGACAGGCTACCCCACCCCCCGGGGCCCTCGGAGTGGGGGGCACTGGAGCAGGTACAGAACCCTTCAGTGAACTGAGGCTCAGACAGGCTACCCCACCCCCCGGGGCCCTCGGAGTGGGGGGCACTGGAGCAGGTACAGAACCCTTCAGTGCCCTGAGCCCCTGCAGACTGGAGGGGGGCAGGGCCAGGGAAGGAACACTCATCCTGGTCACATGGGAAAGGGAAGGGGGCCCTGAGAGCCCCTTTCTAGGCCAGGTCTCTCCAGATTCCCTCCCATCCACCTGCTGCCTGGGGCCACCTCCTCCCTTGCACAGTGGCCGCAGGAGCAATGTACCCAGCAGGCGGCCCCTCTGGCACGTTCCTCCCTCAGGCAGCCCAGGGGCACACCAGCAGCTGCCCTGTCCCTGTGGCCCAAAGCATGTGGGAAGCAAGAAGGGGCAGGCGCAGGGCTGGTGACCGCCTCAGCCGCGGCCCAGTCCTCTCCCCTACCCTCTGGTTCCTTCTTCCCAGGTCCCAGGCCCAAAGAGAGGACGCCACCCAGCAGCCCAGCGCCTACCTGTGGTGTGGGCGGCTCCACTTTCCGTTTCTTCTTCTGGTTCTGCTTGTTGGTCCTGGGGTAGACCATGAGCATCTCCAGCCACCTAGAAGAGAAGAGCCAGGACACCAGGTGAGACCCCGGCTCTCAGGGACTATGACACCTGGCCCTGCTGCTGGGGGCCAGGCTGCCGGGCCTCGGGCAGCACCAGGCATCACCCCAGATGGAAGTGCCTGCAGGGCAGACTTGGCAAGCGCAGGCCTAGGACGTGGACTCCACGCTGGCAGGGTGCAGGCCTGACCACGGGTCTTGGGGCAGTATGGGAGGGCATGGCGATGCTGTCCCCAGGGCCTGGACTTGCCTCTAGAGCAGCCCTTCCAGAGTAGATGTGGGTGGGTACAGAGGGGCTGCAACTGGCAGCCACCTGGGGCTATCAAGGCAGATGCTGGCCCTGAGGCAGGAAACCAGGAGTCGCACAAGTGAAGTTCTCCGTGGTGGTCACCCGGGGGGAGAGCAGCTGATCTCCCAGGCTGCATCCTACACAGGGCGGGTACAGACACCCCTGCACTGGGAAAGTCGGAGAGGGCTGCTCAGGGAACCCCCAGGGCCCCTGTGTTGGAGGTGCGCTCGGGGCCAGTACGGGGCAGGGCGGGGCTACTGGCAGGAGGCTGTGGCTCCGGATCCGCTCTGCTGACCAGCTTCTCAGGGCTTTATTCCCAGCATGTCTGAAATCAGGCCAAGGTCCACCGTGATCACTTGATGAGATTTTATGAAGGACAAAGGAACGGAACAGGGGTTTGCTCACTGGGGCTTCGTACCAGTCCTGGGGGGCTAGAGGAAGTGGTGGGAGGCGTGGAGCGAGGAAGGGCCCTGTCCTGGAAGCTGGCTCCAGCCCGGGGTCTGGGGTGGCCAGGTGGTCCCCACACTCTCTTCAGAAGAGAAGGTAGCACAGGCCATGCCACTCCAGGTCCTCCTCAGGGCACCCAGGAGCATGCTGAGCAGGCCTAAGGGGAAGGCCTCGTGTCGCCTGCGTCAGGAGGCAGAGAGAGGCTCCCTGGCTGACGCTGACGTCCAGGGAAGCCGGGCGTGGCACAGGGGCTGCCCTCAGGCAGCTCAACCCAAGGACAGTTAACGCTCCATTGGCTCAGAGAATGAACGGACAGGACAGCCAGGTCAGATTCGGGCCAAGGTCCTGCAGGATGCTTCTCCACGGCCCCAGAGCCAAAAGGCAGCAGCCTGGGCCCTGGGCAATCTCCTGCTCCCTCCTCTTCACCAGCGCTGGCCAGGAGCAGAGCACGGGAGAAGCTAGCACAGGAACCGGGCAGGCCCGTGATGTTGGGGTGCCTGGCAGCCTGCAGTAACAGCTGCCGTTCCTGCCAGGCATTCCTGAGACCCACGGACAGGCCTGACACCGTCGCTCGGCGTCACTAAGGAACTGGCAGCAGGGCCTGAGGAGAGGAGAGGGCTCGTCACAGCACTGCCCACTGAACAGAGCGGCTGGGCTCTCGGGAACGGGACAGAGTATGTCCTCGGCACTTGGGTTGTCATGGAAGTGTCTAGTGTCACCCAGATGTGTCACAAATATAATGTAGTGAAGAGAGGGGGTTGAATGTGGCACAGCTGTGGGCACCAGACCCCCAGCTCTGGGGCTGAGCCAGCTGAGTGAGCCAGGGTGACCAGCTGCTGCCGCAGGTCTGCTCCAGGAAGAACTCAGGAAGCAGGCTGGGTAGGACTCTACCGACTCCCACATCTCCTCACCCCCTGACCTAGGACTTGGGCTGGGTGATGGCTCCCTGGGCAGCAGCAGAGGTGAGCCAGGAAGTGCAGACCTGGAGGGCACCTGCAATGGGTAGACATGGTTTGAGGGGCCCCCGGGGCTTCACAGATTAGAATTTAGTACCCAATCCAGGCATCAGAGGGTGAAAACTGAATCTGACTCAGGAGGTGGTGGGCGCTGGCGAGGTCCCTGGGTATTCACACCTGAGTCTTGGTCACGTGGTGTAACTAGCTGGCTAAAATTTAGGCAAGACGGAACTCATACCCCTGCAAAATGATGCATCCCAGGACCATGTTGGTATCCAATTGGGGTACCACCCCCTTTCCTGTAAGAAGAGGCGGAATTGGGAGGGGGCGCTCTTTCCCCCTTGGACCTGCTCACAAGCACAACCCTAGTGTCTTCCTATACCGTCTCGGGTGCACCTTCCCTCGGCTGAGTCCCGTCACACGGGCCTCTCCCACTCAGGTGCCATTTGCCTGTCTCTCGTTTACACACTACTCTTTGCACACATGTTGGGGGTGGCCCACACTCGCTGCTACCAGCCTCTGCTTAGTATCTGCATCTGTGCGGCAGGTGAGGACCCGGATCAAACCTCTGTATAGTCATCGCCCACACCATTGGGGCTTCATACGCGGAAGCAGTGAGCAGAGAAAGACGAGCACCCTGTCCCTTGCCGTGGAAGCCCTGGGCTACTGGGGACCCTGCCAGCAAGAAGGCCCCCCACCCCAACTCAGCCTTGCAGCAGCTCCGGAAGCACGGGCATGGGGAGCCCCGGCTCCTCACAGTTTGCCTGTCGGTGGTACAGGCGCCCAGAATGGACTGAAGCGCCCTCTGGTGTGGGCCGAGGCCACACGCGGCCGGTTCTGGACTAGGGGAGAGATGGAGATGCTCCCCTTGTTTGTCCCAGGCCTTGGGACGTGCGTGCTAAGGGCTGGCGGCAGAGGGCTCTGCTGCCCCTCACTCAGCTGCCAGGGTTGGGGCTGCTTCAGCGAGGCAGTGCTCTGCGTCTCCCGTGTGCCTGCGCCAAAGTGCTCTGCGCTGCGGTCATCAGCCTGTGGCCCAGACGTACTCTCTCCCCAGGGCTTCCGAATTGGCCTCACCTGCCTCCTTCCCAACCTGAAAGGGCACCAGTGGACTCCCTGGGACCTGGGTGTACCACACACAGCCCTCCATCCCGGACCAGGCTGCTAGGAGCTAACGCCCTGCTGCTGGGCCAACTGCCCCGGGAGGCAGATGCTGCTGTGAGCTCAAGGGGGCCGGGCTCGTGCCCCCCGGAAGTCAGCTGCCTTAAAACCTGGCCCCCTTCCACACTCAGGCTTCCCAGGCCTGCACACGGTGGGGGCGGGGTGGGGGGACAAGATTCATTCATTCCTCCTACCTGGCCAAGGAAGTCAGGCTGAGCAGCAGCAGAGGGGCGGCTTTCTGTGTGAGACCAGGACGTGCCCGAGGCCCACACACGAGCCAGGTGGGACCCCAGGTGTGCATGTGTGTGCATGTTGATAGTGGAGAGACATGGCAGCCTGGACACGGGAGCAGCCTGGTGGCCGTGAAGCGTGAGGTGAGGCCCAGAGAGCAGACACACCTGGGAAGCCTGCGGCGCCGCGACCCGACACACCGCGGCTGCGCATGAGCACTCACCCACTGATGGTCTCCTTGGTCTCGGCCCTTATGAAGTGCTCCTTCTCAGGCGTCAGGATGCACAGGGAGGACTTCTGGCCGGTGCGGCCCTCGCCGTCCACCACGTCCGTGCACTGGTTCATGTTGATGGTGCCTTGCGGGAGGGTCGTGGGCTGTGGGAAGACAGCAGAGTCACAGAGAGGCCAGCAGGAGCCACGCCCATCCTCAGGTGGCCCTCCCTCTGTGGAGAGCAGCACCCCAGCTTTGCCTGCAGGACGGCACGGGGAGATGGGCGACCGAGAGTCCAGCCTCAGGGGAGGGGCTGCTGACCCAAGAGCGCACTGAGACAGCTCCAGAGCAGCGGTCTCCAAGCAGCAAGCCTACCCGAGGAGCGAGGAGAGGCTGGAGAGGAGCCGCACCCCCGAGCGCCAGCTGGGGGTGGGAGGGACGGAACCAGGCACCTGCCCCGCCAGCGCTGACACAACACACCCTAACCTCCCTGACAGCCAAAGCTATAGGCCACTGAAACCAGGAACAGAAACCCAGAGCCAGGCTTTCAGAGATTCCCACGGGGTTCAGGCCAGACCAGGGGAGCCTCCTAGAGATCTGCTAGCTGTCGATGCCTGTACTCCCCAGAGGTGGGGATGCTTTGGCGGGGGTGGGGGACGCACGGTGGCCCTCCCAGGACCCTGTCCCCTCCGCCCTCTGTGCTGAAGGGGCCACAGGGATGCCATGGCCTGCAGGGCCCAGATGCCCAGCAGCCAGAGGGAGGGCAGGCTCTGAGTCCACCTGCTCTGGGGCAGCTGGCAGCCCCGCTGCGGGGCTCACCAGGAGCCTGCCACTTCCTGGGTCTCATCCCTGGAGAAGCAGTGTGGAACTGGGAGAAGAGTGGGATGGTTGGGCTATCCCTCCCAGGGCTCTAGGGGTCCCTACCCCCTACCACCAGTGGAGGGAAGGGTCTGACTCACAGAGCAGGGGGCTGGGCCTGGCACCACACACCACACACCACACACACCCCGGTTCCTCTGTCAAGCTCAGGTTAGGCACAACCTCCCCAGACCCCGGCAGCTCAATCCACCTCATCTTCCTGCCATTTCCATCCAGCTGGCCTGTGGGCATCTCGACTCACCTGCACCTGCCTGAAGCCCACTGGAGGGCTCTGTGAGGCAGACCCTGCTTGCCACACACTGTGTGGCAGGGCCTGACTCCACCCCAATCCTTGGGCTCACGGTGTCAACAATGCCAACAGCATCTTATCTGTGCCATGGTGTCAGCAGGTTACCAACACCACACACACCACACACACACAGACGAGTAACATCTGTCAACAGCAGCGCTGACGGGGGCGGAATGGTGGTGGCACTGCGGCATGACAAGGTGCGCAGCCACCTCCAACACCAGTGTCCTATATGGGGGCAGGGTCGGGTCTCCACTGCTCTCTTCTCATCCAGCTTCCTGCTAATGTGCCCAAGAGCATGGGCCCCAGAACTCATGTGAGAGAGGCAGATGAAGTTCCAAGCTCCTGGCTTCGGTCTGGCCAAGCCCCTGGCCACTGTGACCATTTGGAGAGACCACCAGCAGATGAAAGATCCATCCCTCTCTCACAATCTGCCTTTCAAACAAGTAAGTCTTTAAAACAAAGAAACATCCTATTGTAAAATCAGATGAACTCATTCTCCACTAGCCTGGCACCAGCTGTCCTTAACATCAGCTCCGTGGAGGTGTAATACACACACACACACACACACACACACACACACACACACAGAGCGATGATAACCTGGCTCACTCACAAAGACCGTGGCACATTTCCACCGCCCTCCTGAGAGTCGGGACCACGAGTAATCACAGAGGCGGCAGCCACCAGTCCATGCACGGATGGAGTGCGGGCATCTCACAGAAGCTGAGCTTCCACGTGTCACTTCTTTTGTGGCCCATGCCTATTCCCTGGTGCGGACAGAGCACACTGTTCAGTCAGCACTGACAGAGCCCAGTGGTTGTGAGTGGCACTGCTGCTCATGTGGACACGTGCCCACATGCATCAGTCTCTGAAGTGCTGCCAAACCATTTCCCAAAACAGCTACACCGCTGTATGTTTGCCCCAGCAATGCAGACAGGATCTGCTGGTAACTTAAAAAAATGCTGCCAACTTCTCATTTGCTCATTCTTTTTTTAAAAAAAGATTTATTTATTTGAAAGACAGAGGGAGAGAGAGAAAAAGATCTTTTAGCTGCTGGTTCACTCCCCAGATGCCCAAAACAGCCAGAGCTGGGCCAGGCCTGGAATGCCACCCCAGTCTCCCACATGAGTAGCAAGAGCCTGAGCACTTGAGCCGTCTGTACTGCCTTCCCAGGCCAGGAGCGGGGAGCTGGACAGGGAAATGGAGCAGCCAGAGCGCGAACCGGTGCCCACTTGGGATGCTCCCATTACCCGTGAAGGCTTAACCTGCTACACCACACCAGCCTCCTGGTGGTGACTTTTTAATACGGCTTCCAAGCGGTTCTCTCTGCCCCTGTCACAGTCCTCCGATGAGGACTGACACCTTCCACAGCTCAGCAGGGCCACTCAAGAGCGGTGACACAAGCCCTAGCTCCTCACCCTCTCCCAGACACCCACAGCCCCGTGCGAAGGCACCACTGACACCCCAGGGACTTCTCCAAGCTCACAGTGCAGGAAGCAGCAGTGCAAGGCTTGCATCCTTGGACTCTGGCTCTGGGATTGGCCCTTTCACTACTCCACACCAGCTGTGTCTGTGGGGCTCACCCCCAGGGTTTCCCAATACCCCCTAGATGGGGCTGCTGCCCACAGTTCAGGCCAGCACCTGCCCATCTGCGTTCTCAGCACAGAAGAACAGGATATTCTCAGGACAGAACATGTTCCAGGGACCAGTGCTGTGATGTAGGGGTAAAGCCACTGCCCACAGTGCCAGCATCCCACACGGGCACCGGTTAGAGTCCCCGCTGCTCCACTTCCAATCCAGCTCCCTGCTAATGTGCCTGAGAAGGCAGTGGAGGATGGCCCAAGCACTCGGGTCCCTGCAGCCGCATGGGAGACAGGGAAGAAGCACCCAGCTCCTGACTTCGGATCAGCACAGCGCCGGCCATGGCGGCCATTAGGGGGGTGAACCAACGGAAGGAAGACCTTTCTCTCTGTCTCTCTCTCTCACTGTCTATAACTCTCTCTGGCTCACTCTCTCTCTCTCTCTCACTGTCTAACTCTGCCTGGCAAAAAATAAAAAAAAAAAAATTTTTTTTTTTTTTAAAGGAGAGGAGAGGGGAGAGGGGAAAGAGGAAAGAGGAGAGAGGAGAGAGGAGAGAGAAGAGAGGAGAGAGAAAAGAAAAACTACTCCAGCAAGGCCCGGGCCCTGAGCTGCAAGGGCAAGTATCTAGGCTGTAACCCAAATCCAGCCAGAGAGTGCGTCTGCCTCTGGTGCTGGCAGCAGTGACGTCAGCTCCACAGAGCTCTCTGCCCTAATTCTACACCTCCAGGGGTTAGGAATCCAGGTCTTCAGAGGCTGAGCATCCAGTGGTTTTGATTCATTCATTTTCCAAAGGAGATGGCCATTCACAGGCTATGGACCCCACCACCATCGCACATTACGGCTTCCCTGGTTCCTGCAGCCACAGCTAGGATGGCAGAACTGCTACCAGGAGGGGACCACACGGGAAAGTACAAGACAAGGTCTCTCTGCAAAGAGGTAACACACCCAGCCAGGAGCCTGGCCCTTCCGCCTGTCCTACACCTGCTCACCCACAAGAGCAGGAAGCTCTGGTACCCTGCGGCCAGGTGACCTGTAGGCAGCGTCACCGTCACAGTCCACAACACAGTGGGACCGGCCCGGCCACACAGAGCAGCCCCGACGCTGTCCTCATCCAGGCCGTGTCCACACCACACTGCCTCCTGCAGAAGGCGGCCCTGGTTCTGCACCCCTCTCCAGCCATCAGCAGCCCCGTGGGAACCAGGAAGAAGCCTGGCCAGCTGGGTCTGCAGGCTGCAGCCACTGCACAGGTTGGGGAACCTACTCGCTGGGTCAGCACAGGCTGGGGTGGCCTCCCACAGCGCCCGAGGCCTAAAGCACCCAGCCCTGGAGTCACGGCCTGGCTCTGTGGTCTCGGCTGAATGGCAGCTCTTGGGTCTGAGTCACCACAGACGTAAAATGGGGTGAAACGGCATCCCATCCAACTGCTAACTGGCGTCGCTGTCTGGGACAGCCTGGCGCCTGATCCAGCGCCCAGTGTAGACAGCGCTGGCTGAGCAGCGCTACTCACAACGGCCACAAGGCGGGAATGACCCAGATGCCCAGCAGCGGGTAAGAGAAGACACGTGATGTGTTCTGTCCATAAATGGAACGCCAGCCAGACGAAAGAGCGAGCACTGACACAGCCTGCGACATAAGCGACCCTGAAAATGTGAAGCAAGCAGAGTTGGAAGCCAGGAGCAGAGGACGAACATCATCTGATTCATCCAACAGGAGCCCTTAGGAGCAGGCGGCTCCAGAGCCGGCACCGGGTGGGGCAGGGTGCAGCAGGGGCAGTAATGAACAGCCACACGTGTTTTTCCTCACCTGGTTAGAGCTATCCTGAGACCAGAAGGGATGCCGTTCCCGGGAGGCGAGGGCCCGACTGGCACCCACACAGCCCACCGAAGCAAGGGCAGTCAGGAGACATATTTGGGGCACCTTCAGGGGCGTGCACCACAGGGACACAACAGGGTGGAGGCATCATGGACCACCAGCTGTCCCGCTGCAAGGGGAGGGGAAGCGAGGCTGCTGTGGGGACAGGCGCCAGCTGCCTGCGCTCAGATGCCAAACGGGGATCTTGAGGACAACTGGCCCTGCTGAGTGGCTCCTCTAGGGCAGAAGAGTGACCTACACACCTGTATGCATCACACATGACCCTGAGGTTACCTAAAAGACAATGACTCCCTACACTTACAACAAAACAAAGTCCTGCACACATCAGAGCCCCAGGGTTTGAATCCCAGCTCTGCTCTCAACTCCAGCTTTCTGCTAATGCCCCTTGAAAGGCAGTGGTGATAGCTCCAGTGCCTGGGCTCCCACCACCCACATGGGAGACCTGGGAGTTCTGGGCTCCTGGCTTCAGCCTGGCCCAGTTCTTGCTGTTGTGTCCATTTGAAAAGCTAACCAGAAGGAGGAAGATATCTCTGTCTTTCAAACAGAATGAAAATAATTTTTTTTTTTTAAAGTAAAACACTGCACAGAGCAGAAGACAGCCACAGGCCCCGCAGCCTGGAGCCTAGCCTGAAAGGACTGCGGGGCCTGCCCCACATCCCAGGACTGGCAATAAGACCCAGCTGCCACCACCGTTTGTGACAGGAGCAGCCAGGGTCCTGACAGTCTATCCACAGGGCTCTGACCACAGCCTTTTGGCTAAGATCAAGTGTAGTATCTATTCTTATCAGCTTAAAAAGATTCAGCCCTGTGCCAGTTCGATACCTGACTGCTCTACTTCTGATCCAGCTCCCTGATAAAGACCCAGAAAAAGCAGGGGAAGATGGCCCAAGTGCATGGGCTCCTGCAACCCATGTGGGAGACCCAGAAGAAACTCCTGGCTCCTGGCTTCAGCCCAGCCCCACTCATTTCAGCCAGGTGGGAGTGAACCAGTGGATGGAAGATCACTCTCTCTCTCTCCCCCCACCTCTCCAACTCTTTCAAATAAATAAATAAAACCTAAAAAAAAAAAAAAAAAAAAAAAAAAAAAAAAAACCTGTTCAGCTCCTGTCCCACTCAGAGGCACCTCGGTCTTTGTGGATTAACAGGTTAAGCTGTCATCTGTGATGTTGGCATTCCAAATGGGTGCTGGTTCAAGTCTCAGCTGCTCCACTTCTGATGCAGCTTCCTGCTAATGACGTGGGAAAAGCAGCAGAAGATGGACCAAGTGCCTGGACCCCTGCACCCACAAGGCAGACCTGGATGAAGTTCCTGGCTCCTGCCTGGCCCAGCCCTGGCCACTGTGGCCATTTGGGGCGTGAACCAGCGGATGGAAGATCAATCAAGCACTCTCTCTCCCCCTCTCTGTAACGCTGCCTTTCAAGTAAGTACATCTTTAAAGCAAAGGAAAGGGACGCCCTGGGATCTCCGAAGCACCTGTCTCCGAAGTCGATAGAGAGGGAGCGCTGGTACTCAGCCAGCCCCCTGGAATGGTGGTGGGTGGGCTGTGCCTGCGGCCGCACATACAACAGTGGTCTGGGAGGCGTTCTGGAGCGGTGCAGAAACGACCCATTCAGGGCTTTCGGGGGGTGTTATCAGAGCCAGCTAAACCCATTTTTTCAAGAAAGAACAGAACACAAGGACCCTTTTCACTTGCTGCCAAGACCAGGAAGTTCCTTTGTACACCTGCTGTGCCAGACCCGCCTGCTGGCCGTTGCTGGCTGGGCAACAAGATGCTCAGGCCCCTCCACGGGGCCAGGGGCCTCTGCCAGGGGAGCTGCCCCTGGGAAGCCCTCGCCTGCCTGCCACGGCCCACCCTCCTCCAACCAGGGAGCAGGGCCTCACAGCTGACTGGCAGGCTCTGTAAGAACCACGAGTTCGCTACACCCCAAGGCAACAATGACCTCAGAATGGGACAAAGACCTCAGTGTAAGAGCAGCTGAGGGAAAAGCTTCATGACAGTGGGCTTGGCGATGATTTCTTGGCTATGACACCAAAAGCACAAGCAACAAGAGAAAAAAATAGGTAAGCTGGACTTCATCAAAATTCAAATGTCTGTACATCTAAGGGTGCTATTAAGAGAATGAAAAGGGAAGCTGTCCAAGGGAAGATACCTGCGAATCATATCCCTAGCACAGGACCAATACCCAGAAGTTAGAAAGAACTCTTAAAACAACAAGCAACTACAAAATGGGTACGGGCACAGGTGCTGTGGCACAACACATTACGTGGCTGCTTGGGACACCCACGTCCCATACTGGAGGGCCTGGGTTGAGTCCTGGCGGCTCTGCTTCCAATCCAGCTCCCTGCTAATGCACCTGGGCAAGCAGCCAAGGCGGCTCAAGGAACTGGGCTCCTGCTACCCGTGTGGGAGACTGGGATGGAATTCCCAGCTCCTGGCTTCAGCCTGGCCCAGCCCTGACCATTGCAGCCATTTTGTGAGTGAACCAGGGCATGGAAAAAAAAATCTGTCCTTCTGCTTTTCAAGTAACAAATAAATTTCTTAAAAAAGGGCGGTGGGGGGGAGACAAAGGATGAGTAGATAATTCTACCAATGAAAAGACATTCAAATCTCGGTCATTGGGGAAGTGCAAATCCAAACTACACAGACAGAGAGTGCTTCACGCCCACTATGGTGGGATTAAACACACAGTCAGAAAGCAGAAAGTGCTGGTGAGGAGCCCGTGCAGAGGTTCCTGGGAACGGAACCTGCCCCGTCCAACATGGATTTACTCTATTATCGAGCAACTCTATTCTGAGTGCATACCCCGAAGAACCGAAAACCAGGACCTAAACAGGCGCTCATACATCCACATCCACACTGCAAAGCTCACAACTGCCAAAAAGGAGAAGCAACACACCTGTCCATTACAGATGAACGGGGTGTGCACCACGGGCAGACAGCACGTCACCTCACCAGAGGAGAGACTGTACACGCGTGTAGATGGCATGCTAGCCTACCATAGAGAGAAGTGAGACTGTGGTCACGTGCCAACAGACACTCATGAAAACATTATGCCGTGGGACAAGCCAGTCACCAGAGGGCACACACTACGTATGCCACGGCCACGTGGTGCCAGGAAGTCAAATACGCAGACACAGAGCAGAGTGGGAGCTGGCGTGTAACAGGGACAGGGTCCCACTCAGGAAGATGCAGAGCTGCCCGGCACGTGGACAGACTCAGTGTCCCTGAACTCCAAGAAGCGGTTCAGACGGTAACTTCTCTGTTGCGCATAGCTGAGACCCTCGACACGGCCCACTGTCCAGGCCACTTTGGAACCCCAAGTCGGGACAACAGCAAAAGTGGTGGGCACAGAAAGGGAACAAGCAGCGCCTCCAGGCCAACACACAGATGCCAGTATCCAGACTGCCTCTGGGCGCTCCCCACTGGCAACAGAACAGAGGTCCTGACCAGCATGGGCTCCCCCTCCCCAGGGGACCCAGGCCCCGCACCACAGCTCAAAGTGAGGAAGTGACCACATGTTGACGGAGCAATGGCTGTGCTGGGCACGTGGTGGTCCCACAAACCACACCCAAACCAGCACCACGAGGCCCTTCCACCTGAGCCCCACACCCTGCCTGATTCACCCAGAGCCTGGAAGGGGACGACCCCAGCGCAGGACTGAGAGACACCTGCCTCCTGGTGAGACGTGGCCCCAGTCCCGCCTCCAGCTCCACTCCACACCTCTAGTGGGGTGGGGAAGGAGTCTTCACAGTCCCTCACACGTCACTGAAACTATGGGGCTTTTGGGGTGCAGCTGGCTCCTTACCTGGGCTTGTGTCGTTGGACCAGAGCCTCCCACGGTCCCTGTGCTGACGGTGACCAACAGAAAAGGAGAGGCGGGGCTGGCGCTGTGGCACAGTGGGTTAACACTCTGGCCTTAAGCGCCGGCATCCCATATGGGCGCTGGTTCTCCAGGACTAGAACCGTGTGGAAGCTCCACTTCTGATCCAGCTCTCTGCTATGGCCTGGGAAGGCAGTAGAAGATGGCCCAAGTACTTGGGCCCTACACCTGCATGGGAGAACCGGAGGAAGCTCCTGGCTCCTGCCTTCGGATTGGCGCAGCTCCGGCCGTTACGGCCAATTGGGGAGTGAACCATCGGATGGGAGACCTCTCTCTCTGCCTCTCTTCTCTCCGTGTAACTCTGACTTTCAAATACATAAATAAATCTTAAAAAAAAAAGAAAAGAAAAGAAAAAGAAAGGAAGGAAGAAAGAAAGAAAAGGAGAGGCACAAGCAGGCTAGGGTGGGGCTGGAAGCTCACAGGGGCCGCGTGGAGGGGAGGGAGGCCAAGGCTTCCGGACAGGCTGCCTGGTGGGCCTTGAACAGCCCTGGCAACACAAGGGCTCCGACTATTACAGACGGGCAAGGCAAGTCTGTGGTGGGTGCTACAGTGCTTGGGCAGCAGCAGTCGGAGCTGGGATGTGTCCTACCAGCCTAGGGGAGGGGGGACACACAAAGGGATCCAGGTGAGTCTTAAGGGGGAGAACAGGGCAGCCAGGGACGACTCTTAAGGTTCTGGTCCCTGCGTGGGCTCAGGGGGACACATGTGGCCGGCTTCACCCTCCTCTGTCCCGTGTGGGATCAGGGGGACATGAGTGGCCAGCCTTACCCTCCCCTGCCCTGAGTGCTGCTCTCAAATGGCCTTGCCCATTCTCTGGATGCCATCCCTGCCAGCACAGCAGGGCTTCTCAACAAGGAGCACAGTGAGGGTGGCTTGGGGATGGGGTGCACATAGGAGAGGACTTGACAAGACCGGAAATGATGGAAACTGGGTCACAGGAGGGAGGAATGGGGGGGTCTCTGGGGAAGCCCCACAGGCAGACAGGAACTAGAGCTGGGGATACAGGACAGCCCCCCCCCCCCCCGCAAAATCATTAATTCCAAGGCATCCATCAGAGGCCAGGCCCAGGCCCAGGGGCCACGGGCAAGAGTGATGTGCGGCCCCTGCCTGGGATTGCTCACAGTCCAGAGGGAAAGAGGGTGGACACTACCACTAAACAGAGGTGCAGTCACAGCGGCCAGGAGCCGAGAATTCGACCATCTGAAGGCTGCTCGTGCACGAGGACAGGACCCGTCCTGCAAGGTTCTGGCGGGAAGAGCCAGGCCCAAAGAGCAGGGGTGCGGAGGACAGATGAGGGAGTGGATCTCCAGGGCTGTCTCTGGTCCCCATGTTGTGAGGCAGCGCCATCTCCACTGCAGACATGCACCCCACTCTGAAAAGCAGAGTGGGAGCAGGCCCTGGGCACGAGGGTTTAGATAGCAGTTAAGATGTCTGCGTCCCATATCCCAGCACCTGGTCTGTCCCTGGCTCTGGCTCCTGACTCCAGCTTCCTGCTAATGCGCACCCCGGGAGCCAGCAGTGCTGGGGTCCCTGCCACCCAAGTGGGAGACCTGGACTGAGTTCCCAACTCCCAGCTGCGGCATGGCCCAGCTCCGGGGAGTGCAGCAGCAAACGACAGCTCTCTGTCCCTCTGTCCATCTACCTCTCAAATAAACAAAAGAAAAACACCCCTAAGGCCAAACTGGCTGTCAGTAGCAGTCACTCACGGGGAACATCCCTGTCAGGCACCTGCTATGCACCAGTACTGCCCCAGGCTGGGAACACGGCAATGAAGTGAGCTGACTAGACCCTGGCCACAGGAAGCTGACCGTCCAGTCTCAACACCAAGGCAGATGGTGCGTCCAGGGACGTGAGGCCGGGAGAGGCGGGAGGGAGGTCAGGCTGCTGACCTTGGGAAAGATCTCTGTGGACAGAAGGCAAGTCCAGCAAACGCATGACCCCACCAGAAGATCCTAGTGCAGGTCTAGGAACCAGGGGAATGGGGAGGGCAGGAGGGCCTCCACGTGGGCGCCAGAACCAGGGACACCCATCAGCCCTTAACTCAGAACACACAGACCGAGTTCTGGCCGATGCTCCTAGCACGTTCTCCCATGCTGCCCTTCCCTGGCTCCTCTGCAGAGACAGAAGAGAGGGACCTGGACACAAAGTTCACAGGGACGCTGGGGAGGTGGAGGGCAAATCCTTGTAGTACCCACCACAGCCTGGTCCCCCTACTTCCTATCTTCCCTCCCATGAGCTGCACCCCCTTTTTCTGCCTCTGGACACTGCCTGCACCCTGCTGACCAGGGTGCCAGGTCCTTCCCATCTGTCTCGAAGGTATCTCCTGGCCCTGCAACGTTCTCACCCAAGCCTCTATGGCAAATTCTTCTTTTGTTGTTTTTCCAGGATAGAACAGCGGGGAAGACTGTGGGACGACCCCGCACGTGTCTGACTGCCATCTACACCATGCCCGAGCTGTCACATCCATGGCCCCTCTGGGCTGTGACGCCGTCTCAGACGTTCCTTGATTCTGAGGCTCAGACTACTTGGAGGGGCACAGGTCAGGTATTCTGCACACACCTTTCACTGGGATTCAGCTGCCACTTTCCTCATGAAGAGACTGTGGCGGGAAGACAGAAACTCGGGGGGTTGCCAGGCTGTCAGTGCCATCCAGGTTTCCCACTCGGGGAAGACAGTTGGGTCGGAAGAGGCCTCCAGCAGGGATCCTTGGGCAGCTGAGGCCTGCGCACCAAGACCACCTGCATGCTGACCACCCACACCTGTGCACCAAGACCACCTGCATGCTGACCACCCACACCTGTGCACCAAGACCACCTGCATGCTGACCAGCCCACACCTGTGCACCAAGACCACCTGCATGCTGACCAGCCCACACCTGTGCACCAAGACCACCTGCATGCAGACCAGCCCACACCTGTGCACCAAGACCACCTGCATGCAGACCAGCCCACACCTGTGCACCAAGACCACCTGCATGCAGACCAGCCCACACCTGTGCACCAAGACCACCTGCATGCTGACCAGCCCACACCTGTGCACCAAGACCATCTGCATGCTGACCAGCCCCGGGGACACCAGATCCAAAGGAGACACTGTATCGACAGCTCCCGGCCTTCAGATCCCGTGGGCTCAGAGAAGGAAAGGAGCCTGGGCCCAAGCTCTCGGGGGTCAGGCCCTGTGCCTAAACACCAGACACGCGAGACATCTGAACACTGCCTGGTCTTGGTCTGGCTCCTGTCCTCCTACCCCCATCCCCACCTGAAGGTGACAGCAGCCCTGACGCCCCCACTCTGCAGGCTCCTCCCTGAAGACTCAGGGGTTGGTCACTGGGAGAAGCTGGACCCTGACTGGAAGTACAGACCCTGGAAGAAGCACCTGGTGCTCTCGGATCCCGATTCCCACAAACACCAAGCCTCTCATCCTGGGGACGGCGGCGGGAGGGCGGGGTGCGTAGAGCCTGTTAAATCCCCACTCCCTCCACACTGTTTCTCCAGAGGGCGGAGCAGGAGCAGACTCACCCACAGGAGCTGAAGACCCAACCTCCCCCAAGAAGGAGGCTAAGGTTCCTGAAGGCTGCCCCGCCCCCAAGAAAGGACTGGGAGGGCGCAGGCTCCCTGGTCTGACCTGAGTCCTTACCCAGCACGCTGCCCCAGCCCCCTCTCAGGGAGGCCTCGCCTTGAGAGTGATGTCTCAGCCCCAACCTGTGCTCCTGCGGCTGAGAGGACATACAGGCTAACGGGTCGTCCAGGAAGGCTCAATGGCGACCATCACACGTGTGGGGGTCCCTTCCTTGCCACGCCTCTCAGCCTGGTCTTTGATCCTCACACCAACGAGCAGCCAGGACAGGCTGTGTCCCTATCGCCTTGTTCAGAGCACCCCACCTAATGCCAGTGAAACCCTCTGCCCAAGGGCCCTCCTGCGTCACAGGCCCAGTGTTCCCCCGACCTCTGGGGAAGGTTCCTTCCACCTCGGCTGTGAAGCCAATCAAACGACTGTCATTCGTTTTCAGCCCAGGATGCCCACAGTGTGGACGAGCTGAGGGGCTCAATTCGCAGGACACCCTCAATTGTCTCCCAAGCGCAGGCCCCCAACTCCAGATGGGTGTCCCTCAGGGGAAGACATGACGACGACTGTCCTCACACCCCAGAAGATGCCCCTTGGACTCTCCCAAGTTACAATCCGATGTGGCCCGAGGGGCCAGGGAGGCCATGTGCAGGGCCCTGGCCCAGGGCAGGATGTGAGAGCACACTGGAAACCCATCTCCTTCCCGCAGAGGCAGCATCCGTCTCCTCAACCCTCTCTTGCCCCCGTGCTGCCCTCAAACAGCAGGTGAGACACGGGTTCACCATGGGACTCTGGCAGGAAGGAAACGGCAACTTCCCGTGGAGGGAGGGGCCGGGGCCAAGACAGGGAGGGCCTTTGTCCCCTGCCTGAACAGATCTGCTGTGGTCAGAGCGTGAACTTCAACTCTCCCCGCATTGAAGGAGAAGCCAGACAGAAGGCAAAGCACAAGGTGAGCGGGGTGGCAGTTTGCTAAAAATAGAGCACCGCTCCCAAACAGCCTTGGCAACCGGGTACCCAGCTTTCAGCAAGGAGAGTCTGACCCGCCTTTCCACCTTCAAGACCCCAGGGCCAGGCAGAGGAAGTGACGGCGGAGCCCTGGCCTCTCTGACTCGGAGCTCAGCACCGGCTCCATAGCACCACCCTGTCTGGAGGCTGTGGCCGGGGTCTCCCAGCCCCCCACCACAGCTCAAGGTGTGAGGTCCACACGCCCTATCAGCTCTCGGGGCACATGTGAGCAAGAGGCGGCTCCAAAAGTGATAAATACAGGAAGTTGACCTGCAGAGGTCCACTCACGCTGCCCAGCACAGCCAAACAACCCCAGGGAGAGTCCCTCTGGGAACAGAGCCCACTAAATAGGTGGGAAATGCAGAGGCCAGGGAGGGTGGGAGGGTCCCAGCTGGGCCTTTCTCAGGGCCAACTACACGACCCGAGGAGCAGGCAGGCGGTCATCAGGTGGTCTCGTGGACCCGCCTGCCCTCCTCACCACAGTTCTGGTGCTGTGAGGTTGTCACTGCCCCATCACAGCCATCAGCCTTTCCGAAGACCCTGGACACTTTGGACACCTCCCACAGTGCCAGGCACAGTGTAGAACAGGAGGCAGGTGGCCAAGGAGGCCAGGCCAAGAGAAGGGGCCCTGGCGAGCTCATAGAGTGGACAGCAAGGCCTGACCTTGACTCCAGAATAGCCATGAGAGCCGGGAGGAAAGTGTCCTCCATCCCAGCCCCTGTCCTCCAGGGCCTCAGCCACAGGGGCTTGGAAGAGGAACCAGGGGAGGACTCCACACACAGCACAGGGACTAGGAAGAGGAACCAGGGAGGACTCCACACACAGCACAGGGACTAGGAAGAGGAACCAGGGGAGGACTCCACACAGCACAGGGACTAGGAAGAGGAACCAGGGAGGACTCCACGCACAGCACAGGGACTAGGAAGAGGAACCAGGGGAGGACTCCACACAGCACAGGGACTAGGAAGAGGAACCAGGGGAGGACTCCACACACAGCACAGGGACTAGGAAGAGGAACCAGGGGAGGACTCCACACACAGCACAGGGACTAGGAAGAGGAACCAGGGGAGGACTCCACACAGCACAGGGACTAGGAAGAGGAACCAGGGGAGGACTCCACACACAGCACAGGGACTTCGAAGAGGAACCAGGGGAAGACTCCACACACAGCACAGGGACTTGGAAGAGGAACCAGGGGAGGACTCCACACACAGCACAGGGACTAGGAAGAGGAACCAGGGGAGGACTCCACGCACAGCACAGGGACTAGGAAGAGGAACCAGGGGAGGACTCCACACACAGCACAGGGACTAGGAAGAGGAACCAGGGGAGGACTCCACGCACAGCACAGGGACTAGGAAGAGGAACCAGGGGAGGACTCCACACAGCACAGCACAGGGACTAGGAAGAGGAACCAGGGGAGGACTCCACACACAGCACAGGGACTAGGAAGAGGAACCATGGGGAGGACTCCACACACAGCACAGGGACTAGGAAGAGGAACCAGGGGAGGACTCCACACAGCACAGCACAGCACAGGGACTAGGAAGAGGAACCAGGGGAGGACTCCACACACAGCACAGGGACTAGGAAGAGGAACCAGGGGAGGACTCCACACACAGCACAGGGACTAGGAAGAGGAACCAGGGGAAGACTCCACACACACAGCACAGGGACTAGGAAGAGGAACCAGGGGAGGACTCCACACACAGCACAGGGACTAGGAAGAGGAACCAGGGGAGGACTCCACACACAGCACAGGGACTAGGAAGAGGAACCAGGGGAAGACTCCACACAGCACAGGGACTAGGAAGAGGAACCAGGGGAGGACTCCACACACAGCACAGGGACTAGGAAGAGGAACCAGGGGAGGACTCCACACACAGCACAGGGACTAGGAAGAGGAACCAGGGGAAGACTCCACACAGCACAGGGACTAGGAAGAGGAACCAGGGAGGACTCCACACACAGCACAGGGACTAGGAAGAGGAACCAGGGGAGGACTCCACACACAGCACAGGGACTAGGAAGAGGAACCAGGGGAGGACTCCACACACAGCACAGGGACTAGGAAGAGGAACCAGGGGAGGACTCCACACACAGCACAGGGACTAGGAAGAGGAACCAGGGGAGGACTCCACACACAGCACAGGGACTAGGAAGAGGAACCAGGGGAGGACTCCACACACAGCACAGGGACTAGGAAGAGGAACCAGGGGAAGACTCCACACAGCACAGGGACTAGGAAGAGGAACCAGGGAGGACTCCACACACAGCACAGGGACTAGGAAGAGGAACCAGGGGAGGACTCCACACACAGCACAGGGACTAGGAAGAGGAACCAGGGGAGGACTCCACACACAGCACAGGGACTAGGAAGAGGAACCAGGGGAAGACTTCACACAGCACAGGGACTAGGAAGAGGAACCAGGGGAGGACTCCACACAGCACAGCACAGGGACTAGGAAGAGGAACCAGGGGAGGACTCCACACACAGCACAGGGACTAGGAAGAGGAACCAGGGGAAGACTCCACACACACAGCACAGGGACTAGGAAGAGGAACCAGGGGAGGACTCCACACAGCACAGCACAGCACAGGGACTAGGAAGAGGAACCAGGGGAGGACTCCACACACAGCACAGGGACTAGGAAGAGGAACCAGGGGAAGACTCCACACACACAGCACAGGGGCTAGGAAGAGGAACCAGGGGAGGACTCCACACACAACACAGGGACTTCGAAGAGGAACCATGGGGAGGACTCCATGCACAGCACAGCGGTCTGGGGGCTGAAGAGTGACGCAGAAGCCAAAGGCAGCCCCCACAGACCCCTGACCTTTTAAATTCTATTTCTAGAACCCTACACTCAAGAAATAATTCAAAAACACCGAAAATGTGTCACAGCTGGAGCCCTCACCATCGCCTACACTGCTGTCAAAACGTCTCTCAAGTTTCTTTCCTTTCAAGTAACGTGGACAATCTGAAAATCTGGATGGAACATCACCACTTCCGAAATGCTAAACTCTGCTTCCTGGGGAGGGCGACTGGCCTAGTGCTCGGGGTGCCCGGAGGCCATCTCCTGGCCCCGGGACTTGGGTCCCTGCCACCCACATGGGAGACCCAGGACTGAGCTCCCTGCCCCTGGCAGGCCTTGAGGAGTGAGCTGGCGGAAGGAGGCTGCTCTGTCTCTGTGCTTCTCAATAATTTAAATTCTGCTTCTTAACCAGTCGGCAGTGTCCTGGGCCTGAGACGTGGGAAGGGGCATTCCGAGGGCACACATACACAGGAGGACAGACGGGCCCCCTGCGTCTCCTCTGTCCCTGGTACAGATTATCTAAATGAAACAGGCTGGCAGGAAAGACGGGGACTGCTGAGAGCTGGTTTAAGGTCTACAATCATCGTGAAAGCTGTGCCCACCTCCCCTTTCAATGGACTACATTGAACTAGGCTTAAGGTCAGCCAACAGCGGGCAGAGCCAAATTCCAGAACACTCGCACCAATCCATGTGTTTCCTGACCAAGTGCTGAGGGCATGCCAGTTCCCTCTGACTCCCTCCACGAGGGAAAAAAAATCCCCGGCTGTGTTGTGCCCCCCCACACACACACACACTTACAGAGAGACCCTGTGTGCTCTGGACTCCAGCCCACGTAGGACTGGCCTCGGGCAGTCAGGAGGAGGGGCGGCAGGGATCCGGGCAACCTGGATGGCTGAGGCCAGAGTCCCCGATGGGGAGGGTAGCAGGCTTCCAAGGGAACCCCACACCCCTATCCGCCAGCTCTGTGCACAGCTGGGCGCAGCCCCACCCAGAGAGACCAGCGTCCTTGCCCGGAGTTGTCCAGTAGGGATGACACCCGAAGGACTCCTCTCCAGGGAGTTGTGCTGTGCACATGAGGCAGAGAGGGCCTGTCACCAGTCAACCTGCGTTTTCAGTGAAGGGTGGGAGCTGCTCAGAGCGCTCAGATGCCACCCTGCTCCCTGGGAGTCTCTGCGGGGCCTGGTGGGGGCAGAGCGGGCAGCCCCACCTGGAGGAGGGGACGGAGAAAGAGACGAGAGTCCGGGGAGCAGCTGGGAGCAGCAGGGGCTTGCAGCCAGCCCTTCCCTCTCAGATGCCGCACTGGTGCCTTTGACATGGCTATTTTTGGGTTTCTGAGTGAGGGTAAAAAGAAAGAAAAGAAATGGTTTGCACAGCCACCTCGCTGGCCAGCTCTCCCTCACGCCCCTCCCCCAGCCCCCCTGGGACAAGGACGCAGACCCTGGGGTATTCTTCCTCCCCCGCCCCCTCCGCCCCTGTTTTCCCGGGTGCTTGTGAAGTATCCGCAGGCCTTGCCCACTTGCTTGTCTCTTTATACAGAGCTGGGAAAATGCAGAGATAAATAAAGCCTCAATTAGGCAGGCGGCCAAGACTGGGGGCGGGGCGGGGCGGGGCAGGGGCTCTGTGCTGGCCCAGGAATGCCTGAGAAAGCTCCAGGGGCCCGCGGCAGCCGCGAGGTTGGAGGCTTCCCACAGCCTTCCTTTCGCTCTGCCTTGACCGGGCGCGGCCAGGGGCTGGGAGCCGGCTCCATTCCCACACAGGACCCCTCCAGGCGGCCTGGCCTGTGCTGGGAGGGCCTGGCACCCCTGGCCGCCCACACGCCCACACGACAGGAAGGAAGGTGTCCTCGCTCTTGTCCCACCCCCTCCCCTTCCCACAGAGGGAAGCCCACGGGGATGGCGTAGGGGTTGGGGAAGCCGCGGGCCCAGCAGAGCGGTTTTCTGCCCCTCAACTTCGGGAACGGGAAGAGCATTTCTCGTGGGTTCCATTCTGCGCCTGGAAGCAGCAGTGGGAGGGAGATCCTGTTTCTTCCCAAGTCGGGGCAGTGGGGTCAGCGGGAAGGACTCTGGGACTTCGGCAAGCAGGGACCTTCCGGGGGTTGGAAAGCATTTGTTTTGATCCCAATTCCAAAGGCCAGATGGGTGGTGGAGAGTCAGGAGCGGGATCAGATTCTAGAGAAAAAGTGATGGAGACAGAGAGAGAAATCTCACAGGCCACGTCACCTCATCTATCCAAAGGCGGGTACAGAGGCCACCCCAGCAGCCCGCCCTCACCCCAGCTTCCTGTGCTGCTGGCTCTGGAGGTCAGTGAATGAAGACCCAATTATCTGCAGGCTTCCGAAGTGTGCAGCCACTTCTGTCCTTGAAGACTACAAACCTGGTCCCCCAGCAACTGTCTCTCCACACCTCACCAGGCTGGGGCTGGGTGTGGAGAAGCAAGGGAGAGGCCCCAGTGGTCCCTGCGGCCAACCCTCAGCTGCCCGGACCATGCAGGCCCGAGAGCACCATCACAGAAAGGGAGCCATGGGTGCAGTGGGCGCTGGCCACACAGAACAGACAGTGGGAGTGGGCGGGCTAGGGCAGTGCGCAGCTAACACAGACTACGTTCCCAAGGACAGCCTGGAACTGGACGGCAGGATGTTCTGATCAAAGACGAAACTCTTTAAGTTTTATGTATTTATTTGAAAGGCAGAGACAGATCTTCTATCTGCTGGTTCACTCCCCAAATGCCCACCAGTCAGGGCCAGCCAGACTGAAGCCAGGAGCCAGGAGCTCCATCTGGGTCTCCCACATGGCCGACAGGGGCCCAAGGACTTGAGCCCTCACCTGCTGCCTCCCAGGTGCACTAGCAAGGAGCTGGATTAGAAGCGTAGCGGGACTGGATCTGACGCTCTGATATGGGATGAGTGTCCTGAGCAGCAGCTTGCCCCACTGCACCACAAGGAAAACTCCTACTTTCGGGCCTCCCCTCAGCATCCAACTGCACGCCCTGTGAGGACGCACGAGCCACGAGAGAAGCTGCTGCCACCGCCTAACAGCAGCGTGGTTTCCGCGAGCTGTTCTGTCTCCGCAGACCCGGCCCCTTCACGCCTGGCGCTGGGCTGCAGCGGGCAATCACTGTCAGCCTCAACACTCCCAGCTTCGCTGACGCCTGCCTCCTGCAGGGGGCGCTGCGCCTCACCCCGTGTCAGCATCCGTGCCCCTGCCCCTCCCTGTGGTTCTCCCCAGAGGGCACACGCCCTGACCCATCTTGATTTTCCCAACTTCAAGCCCAGTGAAGCACAGCAAGCATGGTGAGGCTGGACAGGGGGAAAACAGACCAGGCTGTGAGGCTGGGGCAGGAGGGGCCGGCCAGCTCCCCCACGGCGTTTCTCAAGGCAGCGGGAGTGCCAGTGGCAGAACCTGCCCGGTCCACAGCAAGGGTCTCATTCTGGGCCCCAAGGGGGGACTGGGGCTGTCAGCAAAGGGCCTCCTCCCCAGGGGAGGCGAGGCGAGGCGAGATAAGCCAGCGTCTTGGACTGAGACATCTGGTTTATGAGAGTGTCCTTCTCACAAGAGGTGTCAGAGAGAGCAAAATGTGGACCTGTATCTGACTCAGGACACACACGCGACCCTCCTAGGACCAATCAGGGACAGGGAAGAGCAGCGCAGGGAGAGGCAGGCACCGCGCCCCACAGCGTCAGCCCCACTCCCAGCACCACAGGCCTCCAGTCACACGCAGCCGCCCCAGAGGCAGCACGCGCCATCTCCTGCTGATGTGAAAGGGACCAGAAAGAAGAAAGAAAGTGCAGCCTCTCAGGGACCGACAGCTGGAGGGGAGACGACAGCCGCAAGCTGTCCGCTCAAGGGGGCGGCCCACGGGGCTGGACACACGCAAGGTGGCCAGGTGCAGCAGCGGAAGCTCCCGGAGGGCAGCCAAGAAAAAGCAGGCTGACATGCCCCCCTCACCAAGAGCCCTGGGCCTGGGGGCCGCAGGAGGAGCGGTGAACGCCTCTCCAGAGGCGGTCGGGTCCCTGGGCCTGGGCAGAGAAGCTCTGAGGGCGCAGCGGCTGCCACAGGGTCCCCTGGACGCAGGGGCAGCAGGGGCAGCAGGCGCAGCAGGCAGAGTCCACGGAGTCCGCTGGGGAGAGGACTCGCATCTGGAACACCAACAAGCCCAAGGGAAGACCTCACACCGGCGCCCTCCAGAGAGGGAGGGAAGAAAGTGTGCGTGTGGGGCATTCGAGGGCCCTTCCCCATCTGCCTGTCCCTCCAAGGTAGGGCCTACCGGTCAACACCCCCACGCACAGCCTGTTCTTGGAGGTCACCACTCATTGAAAAAGCCCAAGTTCAAAACAAACAGGGAGCTAGGAGAACGAGAGTCGCAGAGTCAGAACTAATCCTCAAAATAACTGAAACCACGGAACTTGGATACAGGGCTACAAACAGGCACGTGCAGAGAACAGAACGTGGGTTCTAAGAAACTCAGACTACAGCTGGAGCTACAGTCCAACAGGAGGGCTACCAGGCAGGGGTGACACAGTTCCCGGCCCAAGAAGCCACATGGAAGGGCAAGGAGGAGCTCCAGAAGCAAAGACCAGGGAAAACAAAGCACAGGAAATGCCACAGGAAGAAACCCGAGAAGGTTCTGGACCTGCAGCACACAACTTTCCACACTGAGAGGCGCACCGGCTCCAGCACTGAAAGACACAGACCCACGCCAAGACACATCTTCGCCGACTTCTAGAACTCACAGGAGAACAGAGGGGCTCCAAAACTTTTCGGAGAAAATGCGGTTCATCTACCAAGTGAATCAGACGTCTGTATGTGAACTTGTCAACAGCAACAGGGGAAGCTGAAGACAAAGAACAATGCCTCTGAAGTCCCGGAGGAACGCTATTTCCAACCTAGCATTCCACAGCCAGCACAGCTGCCAGCCAGGCCCGGCCAGGGGCGGGCCCTTTCCTTCCCCCACAGAGAAGAGCCGCGTCTCAGGAAGCTGGGAGAAGGCAGGTACTCCCAGCAGGACGGGGCAGGCCAGGGCACAGAAGGCCCGTGGGGGACACCATCCCAGGGACATCCCCCTGGAGCAGTTCCACACTTCGTGGCCATAAGGGGGCCATTAATACAGAAGACCAAACAAACATAGCAGGGAGGTGGGGGTGATGGCCGAGGGCAAGAAAAGCCAAATGCTGTGTGAGCGAGCAAACAAAATCAGTCTACACACTTGCGTGTACACCTTTCTCATATCCTCCTGAGAACGCGAGCATTTCTGATCTAACTCAGTGTTTTGTTCTAAGTGTTTTTTTTTTTTTTTCCTTTTGGACAGACAGGCAGAGTTAGAGAGAGACAGAAAGAAAGGTCTTCCTTTTCCATTGGTTCACCCCCCAAGTGGTTGCTACAGCCGGCGCACTGCGCTGATCCGAAGCCAGGAGCCAGGTGCTTCCTCCTGGTCTCCCATGTGGGTGCAGGGCCCAAGGACTTGGGCCATTCTCCACTGCCTTCCCGGGCCACAGCAGAGAGCTCGACTGGAAGAGGAGCAACTGGGACAGAACTGGCGCCCCAACTGGGACTAGAACCTGGGGTGCCAGCGCTGCAGGTGGAGGATTAGCCAAGTAGGTTGTGGCACCGGCCAATTTTTTCTTTTATTTGAAAGGAAGAATTAGACAGAGAGAGAGAGAGAGAGAGAGAGAGAGAGAGAGAGAGAGAGAGAGAATCTTCCACACTCCTCCAGATGGCCATAACAGCTGGAGCTGGAGCTGGGCCAGGCCAAAGCCAGGAGCCAGAAGCCTCTTCTACAAGCACTTGGGCCATCCTCCACTGCTTTCCCAGGTGCAATAGCAGGGAGCTGGATTGGAAGTGAAGCAGCCGGGCCTCGGACTGGTAACCAGATGGGATGCCAGAGTCACAGGTGGTGGCTTTTCCCACTAAGCCACAACGCTGCCCTGTCCTGGTGTTTGACTTAACTGTATCAGCTCATGCACACATACAATGTACACACGTATGGTGGGTGGGGTCCAGGTCTGGTAGATGGAAGATGCAAAACCAGTAGAAATGTCATTTAAGATGTGGAAGCAGCAGCGAAAGCATGTCGTTTGCAGACACAGAGGCAGGCACTCAGAATACCCCTGGGAGCAGAACAGGAAGCTCCAGGGCTGGGCAGTGTGCTCTTCTGGATCGCGTCTGCAGTCACCTCTCTCAATTTTCAATGGGCCTGTCCCACTCCCTACCCCACCCTGGGATGAGAGCAGACAAAGGTGTGACGTGACCACCTTCCTGACCTGGTCCTGAGGTCATGGATGCTCGGCATCCAGCACAGCAGGCACTGACCCCCCACGTGCGCCCCCCAAGCGCTCCCTGAGACCCTCTCTGCGGCCCACAGACGGGCATGTCCTACACAGGAAGCAGAGGATGCCGAGTGGTGGCTCCTGGCTGCGTCTGCCCATTCTATGAACACGTAGCCGCCCCTGGGAAGGAGCGAGGACGCTGAGAGATGTTGGCAGAAAGCAAGGCCAGGATGCGGGCAACTGACGCAGAGCCAGGCAGGGCCAGGGGATACACTGCATCACCTCCCGCCAACACTCCCAGCAGACGCTCGGTTCAGCAGCCCCGCCCAGTGTGGAACCCCACGGGGTCAACACTCAACCAAAGGTCAGAGGGCAGCCCAGGACGCACCGCTGACCCAACCTCTCCTCAGGGGGAGTTAACAGTGCTCTCTCCTCCACCTTGGAAGGGAGAAACAGAAAACCCAAGAAACACGACGCGTCCCCCACCACAGCCTCCTGTCCTCCCCTCGCCACCCTTCACACGCTCAGCTTTTCCAGAGGTGAGAGCATGGGCAGCCCCGCTTTTCCCCAGCCAGGGGGACGGGGAGGCTGCACGTTGCAGGGCACTGACATGGCCAGCACACAGCTCTGGATGTCACAGCCACCGCGCACCAAAGCTCCCCGGCTGGCTGACAACACCATCACACAGATCCACGCCACCACGGGGAGGGGGACCCTGTCTCAGACACCTGGCATGTGACTATGGATACACTCTCCCCTTTCCCCTCTGGGCTTTCATTCCCTCCGCTGTCACAGGCCCTCTCCGACAAGCTTCTGCCTAACTCCATATGCATCGTCCTGGTCCTCCAGACACATGCGGCTCAGCTGCCCGGGGCTCCTGCTGAGATCCCACACAAGGTCAGGGCCAGGCAGCAAGCCCCGCCCACCAGGCACGAGCCGTCCAGACCCGCCCCAGCGGAGTCTCCACATCTCAGCAGCCTGGACCTTGGCTCCCACGCCTCCTGGCCCTCTGCGTGCCAGCTGAGCACGCCCTGGGCACTTCCCACACTGGCAGCACGGCTGCCGATCACCCGGCAGAGGTGTGAGGACTCATGCTCTGGTTTACTCTGGCACGTCAGAGCTCTCCAAACATTAACCAGGTAAGGCTGCAGAATCCCCAGGTTACAGGGGTGTCTGGGCCTCCACGCACCTTCAAACCCTGGCTCCACCCAGACAAGTTACTGCTCTCCTCCCAGCACCGCTCTGAGGACTGAGAGCAAACGCAGCGAGAGCAGCCAGCCCTGCGGCTACGGCACGATCTCCGTCCACCTCTGCAGCGATCAGGCAGGCTAGCTGGCTCCGGAAACCTGCTGGCAGTCCCCAGAAGGGGACAGCTGTGCGGGACACAGCAGGGCAGAACCCAAGCCCCTGCCGCAGACGACAGCTGAGGGCGCTGGTGAGCACTAGCACCACTGCTTCTGCGCTGGGGCTGTGCAGGACACAGGCCCTCGGCTGGTGGCCAGGGCCAGGTGCAGCCAGCATGAGCTCAGGGAGACCGTGTGCCTCACCACAGGTGGGGGGGACATCCTGCCCTCGGACCCTCCTCCCCTCCTGGAGACAAGCCTGCTGTGGTGGCGGGGTGGGGCAGGTGGGGTGAGCACTGCAGCGAGGGCTGAGCCTCGTGCTTCTGGGGGTGTCTGTGCTCTCCCCAGCTCTGTCCCTGGACCTGCCCAGCAACACTACAGACAGCTGCGAGCCAGGGAACGGAGGCAGCCAGGGCCTGCGGAGGCTGCACAAGGCAGGCCAGGGAGTCACCCCCAAGCCTCAGGAGGAAACCCCCACCCCGAGGAGGCTTCTTGGCTTCTGGGCTGCTGACCTTCAGGACCAAGAGAGGGGAACTGCGCCATCTGAAGCCACAAAGTGTGGCAGCTGCCGTGGCCGCAGGGAACTGCAGCTCCCACGCTGTATGTCAGGCAGTGAAGGAGAGGCTCGCTGATGAGCGACGGTGCGTGGCTGCACTAGTCCTCCACACAGGACCCACACAGCCCGACTGTGGCTCCTGCGGCCGCTGCCAGGGTCACAGGGCTCTCCCACCCATCTTTCTCTTCCCATCCAAAGAACAACTTCTTCGGGACAAGGCTTTATGGGGCAGCGCACAGCAGGAAGAGAAGACAGGAACCCTGGAGGCGGTCTCCCCACCGTGAGTGCCTTGGCGGGGGTCAGCTGAACAGACTGGCATGTGACGGACAATGTAAGTTACTTCCCAGAACAGGGAGGCGCCGAGTGTGCAGGGCCCACAGGTGGAGGTGCAGAGGATGTGCCTCTGCAGGCTCCAGTGAGTGTGCAAGCATGTGGGCGTGCAGCACTGCACGCTCACACAGGCACCAGCCATTTGGCTTTGCTTTTTGAACTCAATGTCTGCTGCGGCAAACCTCCATCAGACGACTCTGGCCTTGCACCTACTTAATCAGCTTCCTCACCGAGTGCTCCGAGCTGTTCACTTTCCCAGCACCCAAGTCACCTCTCTCCCAGCAGAAGGAGACACCGAGCCCACTGCCACAGTCGCCCGGCTGTGTGGAGGCCCTGACCATGGCCTCCCGAGCAAAGGGCTCGGGCTGCACAGACTCCGGCAGCACCCCACACAACTGCCACTGCCCGCCGCCTCCCGCTGTCACTGCGAGGCGTGTGCACAGCAGTGAGCTAGGCAGGTGTCACATGGACACAACACGTGGGTGTCCACAAGCCCAAGCCACAGCAGCTCTCAGCACACGGGGGAAGGCGGAAGGCAGAACGCAGGGCTGTAACCATGGCAGACACAGGTGGGCAGCCTGGACTCCTCGTGCCGTTAGCAGGAAGAAAGCACACAGCACAGGCCCAGCGAGGCCAGGGCACCCATCCCCGCAGAGCAGTCTGAGTTCAGAGCTCAGCTCAGCCCATCACAGCAGAGGCTGCAGCGCCCACCCACACACAGCCAGGACGACTGCACGTTGTCGCCAGCGTGCCGCGCCCACATGCAGCCAAGGGCTGTCCCAGGGATGAGGGACACGGGGAGTGACTCGTGTCTGACTCCGACCGCCTGTGTCCTCTGTGGGCTCTCACGAGGGCTCCAGGGTCACCTGCAGAGCCTGTACCCACCTGAGTCACCTTGCCAATCCCTCCCACACAGTCTCCTCTGCCGTCCCAGGGGGGCTCCAACCCTGGAGGCACAGAGGCAAAGTGCCCCTGTGCAAGGCCCCCGCCCGGGAAGCAGTGCCACAGGGAGCTCGCGGGCTGCAATCAGGGAAACCACGCTTGCCCCACGCGTACCACACAGCCCCTGCTGGGTCTCCTCGCCACACTGGAAGGTGGGAATCCCGTCATCTCCGGGACCCTGCCGTGGCCTTGGTGCACGCCACCCCGACTCGTCCCCGTGGGAAACATCTCTGGGGCCGGCATGCAGAACAGTGATGAGCTGAAGGCACTGCCAGGGGCTGAGCCGACCCTCCCTCTTTCCCACAGCGCTGCACAGGCCTGTGGCCAGTCCTCCAAACATGTCAGTAGCTCTCTCCTCCCCACTTAGGTGGAAAGGAGAGCGGGGAGGAGCTTGGAGCTGGAGAACAGCACTTCCCAAGGCCCTGAGGCCACGCACTCCGGAGGGTGATGCCGCACTCCTCACAGGAAGTCAGCCTCAAGGGAAACCCACGTGGCACTCACCAGCAAAACTCGGGCCGTCCCCTCTGATCTTGCCCCGACAGCGGCTAGGAAGTCTCCACCGCCCCCACCCCTGTGCTCCCCACAGCGCTCCCTGCTTAGCCACAGTTCGCCCATGGTCCCCCCAGGGTGAATCTTGTTTCTGGTGCATGTCTTCACAGACAGAAGGGTCAACCTCACTGCATCCTGGAACCCCCAGGTTTGCTAAGTTGGGGGCTTCGGCTCCCTGTCGCGTGCACCTGCTTCGCCAGCATCACGACTCTGGTGCTTCATGGCCAATGCTGAGCAAAGAAAGGACTACTTACACAAGCACAGCAATGTCCACGGCCTGGTCCTGAGGCAGATGGGGGTGGAGGGAGACCACGTTCACGTAACTTTTATCACAGTTCACGGTTCTAACTGCTCTACCTTATTACGAGTCTCTGCTAGTCTCGTTACACGCTGAACTCCATCATCATCAGCGCACGGGAACCACAGGGCTCAGCGCGACCACAGCTGCAGGCCTCCCTGGGGGCCTGGGGACGTGTCCCTGGCGTGAAGAGGCCTCGTCCCCCAGCTAAGGTATGGACCCACACCCTGCTCACGCGCATCTTGGGACGTGTCCCTGGGGGTGAGAAGGCCTCGTCCCTTGCTCACGCGCCTTTAACCTGCAATAACTTAGACTTGGCCCAAAGATGCTCCATGGCAGTGTGGCCTGCAGGAGCCCAAAGGCAGAGCCAGGGGGCCCTCCTTGTGTCCACCTCTGATCCCCACCCCCAAACGCCCAGCCGCTAAGGGAGTACCACAGACCCCGGGCTGTGCGAGCCCCGCACCTGCCAGCCAAGAACCCCAAGCGCACACACACATGACGAGTCAGCACGCTATATCTGTCTTCAAACACGCAGAAGGGAAGGGGCTCGCACTGTGGTGTCGTGGACCGCCTGCAACACCAGCATCCCACACGGGCACCGGTTTGTGGCCTGGCTGCTCTACTTCCGATCCAGCTCCCTGCTAACACCCTGGGAAAGCAGTGGAAGACGGCCAAAGCGCTTGGGCCTCTGCCATCCATGTGGGAGCCCTGGAAGAAGCTCCTGGCTCCTGGCTTCAGTCTGGCCCTGTCCTGGCCATTGCACCCATCTAGGGAGTGAATCAGTGGATAGAAGACCTCTTTCTCTCCCTCTGTAACTGTGACTTTCAAATAAATAAATAAATATTAAAAGAAAAAAAAAAACTAAAACAAAAACCATGCAGGAGTCACGAGGGCACTGATTGTCACAGTCACCCGTTCCAGAGAGAGAGACAACTCTGGGTGCTGATAACTGAACAAACGCAGGATGGGAAAAGACAGGAAAACTGTGATCCCCCAAAAGGATCTTTTGCTAATATTTATTTAAGAGACAGAGAGACAGACACACATGTGCGCACGCACACACACAGAAACAGAGAGTAATCTTCCACCTACTGGTTCACTCCCCAAATGCCCAACCATAGCCAGGGCCGGGCCAGAACACAGCTAGGAGCCTGGCATTCCAACCAGGTCTCCTGTGGGGGTGGCAGGGACCGCAGCACCTCGGCATCAGCGGCAGCCTCCTGGGGTGTGCATTTGCAGGAAGCTGGAGCAGAAGCAGGAGCAGGAATCAAAGCCAAGCACTCCAACGCAGGATGCGCGCCGCCAGAACAAAGCTTGTCCAAGAGGAACTCCTTCACCCTTCCACAATTGGAAGAAAAAAAAAAAACTACAAAAAGCTTTAAAAGCAACCATGTGGGCTGGCGCCGCAGCTCACTAGGCTAATCCTCCGCCTAGCGGCGCCGGCACACCGGGTTCTAGTCCCAGTCGAGGCGCTGGATTCTGTCCCGGTTGCCCCTCTTCCAGGCCAGCTCTCTGCTGTGGCCCGGGAGTGCAGTGGAGGATGGCCCAAGTGCTTGGGCCCTGCACCCCATGGGAGACTAGGAGAAGTACCTGGCTCCTGCCTTTGGATCAGCGCAGCACGCCGGCTGCGGCAGCCATTGGAGGGTGAACCAACGGCAAAGGAAGACCTTTCTCTCTGTCCACTGTCAAAAAAAAAAAAAAAAAAAAAAAAAACATGAAACATGTATTCAGGTTCCCTGCAGAATTCCACTGGAAGACAGGGTCTCCCAAAGAAAGGCGGAAAGCACTGGAGGTCTCCTGCGAGGACCTCATGAGGAGCCCCCAGGGGATAACTGTGAGTTCAAAGCTGCCCCTGAACATCACGGTTGTTACAACCGAGCACAGGCCTGGAGCAGAGCAGCTGGGCAGAACGAGACGGCTGGTGGGCACTTGGCCCTCAGCCAGGCCCAGAGGACCAGGCTTAACCCGTGCCTACCCGTGCTCAGCCCAGGTGCCAGCACCCTGTGGAAAGCAGAAAGGCCAGAGCGAGGGCAAAACGACAGATTTAAAGAAAATCTAAAAACCTACGGCCAAGCCACAAACTGTCTCCCCAGGGTCCTGTCTCGCTCCTGCCCTGGCAGGGGGAGGGTCCCCAGGGCTGGGAAGCACCTCTGCCTTCTGGTCAGAGCTGTGACACCGGTGCCATGAACAAGCAGGCAGACCTGCCGGCAAGCCGCAGACTCAGGGAGGCCTCTCCCAGGCCGTGAGGAGCCGGAGGCCCCTGGGGACACACCTCCCAGGTCCCCACTCCTTAGGGCTGCTCCTCTGTGACATGAAGCTTCTGGGCAGCAGGGTCATGAGGACCATGAAGGCCACTCACAAAGAGCCAGCCCAGGGCACCAGAACGTGCACCTTCCTGGATCCCAGGACACATGAGAACGCAGCTCAGTGCTGCCTCTTCTTCCAGGAAGGCTCCTCGTACTCCCCTCACCACCTCCGCAGCCGCTGCACGGTGCTTCTGCTGTGCATTTAACGTCCCCATGGGTCCTGCCAGCCTCCTGTGGCCTGGTGCCTTTCCCTCTCTGGTCTTTGTTATGGGCCCCACAGTCAGTGCGGTGACCCAAGAACCAGCCAGGGTGTGGCCCCAGCACCTGCAGGAGAGCTGGCTGCTCCTCCTGCCTGCTCAGGCCGGGCTTGCCAACTCTGCACTGCAAGACACAAGGCCAGGGCTTGAAGCAGTGACTGTCAAATGCTACGAATCACGTGGAGCTGTTATTAAAACCTGGATCCCGCCTCGTCCTTCAGAGGCTGATGCAAGCAGAGGTGTGTGGGGGTGGAGACCTCAGGGTGACAGTTGCTAAGGGCACAGGCCCAGCCCCAGGAACCTGGGCACTGTACCAGCAGCAGCCCCAGAGGCACGCCCGACCCTCAAGAGCTGAGGGCTGAGGCGGGAGAGCCACTCCCATGGCAAGGGCCAGCCCTCGGCGCCACAGCTTGCCCAGAGCCGGCCTCGGCGCAGGTGACGGCAGCTCTGTCTGCCCTGCGACAGACAGGGTTCAAGAGCATTAGGCCTGCCACAGGAAAAAAGAAGGCCCTGCCCTGTGCTCAGTGCTGATGTGCCCTGAGGGCGCCAGACACAGAGACACGTGCTAGAGAGTCCCCTCCCCAGACTGGGCACCCCGACCCCAAAGGCTGAAGCCCAAGTGCTCCCAGATCCCGAACTCTGCAAGGACCTGAGTGCTCTATGCCCACACTCCTGTGATAGGCAGGCCGCAGTGGGAACGCAAGCACACTAAAAACATGCACTCAAGTAACCTTGGGGCTCCGTGAGAAACGTACAGCAGTGTCACGTTTACACTCGCATCCCACACAACGCAGACGCAGACAATCTAAGATTCACAAAACCCCAAAACCCTTCTGTTCCCAAGCTTTCCCAGGCAAGAGATGATCAGCCTATAGCAGGTGCCCAACATCCCTGGGTTCAAGGAGTGGAGCAGTGATTGTGGGGGCTGGGGGAGGGGGAGGGTGGGGGGGTAGGAGGGTTTACAGGCACCACACTCAGTCTGGGAAGGTGAGCCAGGCCCAGAGATGGACGGTGGTGATGGCCGCGCAGCCCTGGGAGTGTCCACACGTTCAAACGGCTTGAGTGTGGAGGTTCACGCAACATGTGTTTCACCACAATTAACAAAAACAGGACATCACATCATCTTTCCCTTGGTTTAGGAGGAAAGGGAAAGGGGCAGGCCCGCCTGGGCGCTCCTGAGCCAGCAGCAGGGCCCGGCCTGCCCCACTCCCTGCACGCGCTGCCTCTCCCGAAAGCCCCCACGAGCTCAGGGAGAAGCGGCCGAAGCTGGTCAAACCCCGGGGCGGCAGCAGAGCAGCCGCGTGGAGGGAGGCGGCGGCTCGGGTTTCTGATTCTGCAGTTCCTCTGCTCCTGAACAACCCAGGGCCCGGCCAAGGTCCTCAGGCTCCTACTTGTCTGCGAGGCAGCTGCGAGCCCACCTCACCTCGCTTGCGCTGGGGAGTCTTCTTTGCCTTTTTTGGGAAATCTGCCTCTCCTCCACACCCACCAGTTACAGGGATGTGGGTGTATCGAGAGAGAAAATTCCCAAAAAAGGAAACGAGATTCCCAAAAGCCAGTCCCATCTCAGAGCCACCAGGAAGGTGGTGGTGGGCCCGGAGCTGGACTAGGCCCGCAGGCCCCAGCCCTGCACACGTCCCGAGCAGCCCTTGATGGGACAGGGACCTCTCCCCCACCCGACCCCGTACACCGTGACCCCTGACACCCACCCTGCCTCTCCTGGTCCCAACCCACTCTGTTCCCCAGAGCTCTCCGGAAGGTCTTCTCCCTTCTGCTGTGTCACCGCTTAGGGTCCCCTCAACTCTCCTCCATCTCCCCTGAGCTGGGAGCAGGAACTCTGCGCAGTGCATCTATGACTGGCTCCACCCCACAAACATGTACTGAGCACTCACCAGGCCTGGCCCACCCACAGCCAGGCCAGACAACACAGGGAGAGACGCCCAGAGTTGTCAGGGCCCTCGGATGTGGAGACAGAAAGCGATAATCTGGCCTGGTAAGATAACACGCAGACAGGAACGCCGTACAAAAGCCAACCAGCAATTCAAAACAGGCTGTGGCTGAGTGAGGAAGGGCAAGCCGCCACTTATTACGGGCGGGTCAGCGGTGAGGGCCAGAGGCCAGAGCCTGCACTTGCTGCGCTGCGAGAAGCATCGTGGGAGACACACACACAGACGGGGCCATTTCACAGGTGGGCGGGGAGGGGGCGGGGCATGCACAGCAAGTGGTCCCTGTGTGGCCCCCAGTGAGACACATGCAGAAGCCACGCTCCCAGCCCTGTGTGGCCCCCAGAGGTGTCACCGGCACTACCGTGGGCCACAGGGCACTGGGAGAGGAAGCTTCCAGCCAGCAAGGTTCAGCCACTCGGGAGCCTGACAGCTTCTCCTGCTCCAGGGCGCAGGCTGTCTCCCGTGCAGGAGGGCTGAAGGCAGAGCTGGAGCTCCTGGGCTCTGGACTGCCCTGAGAACCACCCCACGCAGCCCCTGGGGCGGGGGAGCCGCCCACCGGGCTTCTCCTGCTGGCCCCTAGCCCGACCCAGCAGGGGGACCCTGAGGAGCCCGAGGGGTGGCTACACTGCTCGGCCACTGTGGGGGCAGTCAGAGAGCGGCCCGCGGCAAACCCTTCCCTCTCCGGGCGCCCTTCAGTGCCCCGCTCCTCAGTCCAGGCCCTTCCTGGGCTCCTCCTGGGAGAGCACTGCAGGCGGCCGGGTCCCACCGCCCAGCAGCAGCTCTGCAGATGCAGCATGCGCCACACATTCCAGCCAGCACCAAGCCAAGCCCAAGAGCCACCGTGCTGGTGCTCGTTCAACCGAGCCCAAGGGCGGCAGGGTCCTGCGGGACTCCGCTAGGCTTGAAGACGTCCTCGGCGGAGTAACAAGTCGCTGAGGACAGTCCAGTCGGCTCACGGCCCCAGTGCCCTCCTAGGTCCCCTCTAGCCTGTCCATCTGTTGTGGGACTCAGGAGTGGCTCAGCCGGCCACAGGAAGGGCAAGGTACAGCCAAAGGCTCAGCGGCCCTCCTACAGCCAGCTCCCGCCCGCCCACCCGCGTGGTGGCACGCAGGGCAGGATGGGGTTTGGCCCCATGCCCCAAGGAGAACAGCGTCCATGCCCATCACTTCCCTGCTCTGCCTCCAGCTGGGCCTCCTCAAACTACCCAGACCAGAGCGATCTGCATGCTTTCCACCCACAGGAGGAGCGAGAGGGAGACGAGTCTCGTCAAGCAGGAGCCTGTGAGGCGACGGGACGGAAGACCATGACCGTCACCTCACCTCACGGGGACGGGGCAGCGTGCGCAGACACACGCGCCCAGGCCTTCCCCGTGCCATCTCTAACCACCACCGCCGAACCCCAGGACCAGCAGCCCAAGGGCCCCCGGGAAGCACGGCCGCCTCTGCTCATGGTCCAGGAGCCTGTCTCACCCGCGGCCAAGGACGAGCTCCACACAGGGGCACAGGGCTCAGCCCATCTCACACAGGCTCACTTGACCATCGAGGACCAGGACCAGGACAGTCCCGGCGTTGAGGAGCTGACACAGGCCAGCACAGCCGCAAACGCATCGGGAAACAGCAGTCCGCTCTCGCACCTCCCCCTCTACAGTCAGGAGTGTGGTCACGTGCAGTCAAGAGCGCATCTCCTCTGGAGAAAAGGACACGAGGCAAACGGAGCGGGAAGAAAAGCCAGAACGTCCCAGCCGTGGGCTTGGGGGCTTGGCCTCTGACACACTGCAGCAAACACACAGGCGGTAAACCAGGCAGGCGATGAGCAGGAAGGCCACTGAGTGCCCAGCATGCTGCCCCGTGATGGGGCCTCCGACATCAGCTAAAATACTCCAGGGCGAGAACCAACAGAACGAGCGAAACCAGTTACAGCCAAGGATCTGGGAGGCAGCCTGAGATGACAGCCCACGAGCTCACGTGTGCCCACGTACCCGGGGGCCACGCCGGTGCCCGTCTCCGCCTCACTCCCTCCTAACAGGAACAGGAAGCGCTCTCCAAGTCCCACCCCACCCTCACTACTTCCTGCCGCCCAGGACCACTGAGGAACAGGCCTCACACCAAGCTCTGGGCTTTCAGGGCCACGCCCGCCAGCTGCCACAAGTTCACAACGTTCCAGACTCTCAGACAGAAGCCCAAAGCCGCAGCCGCCAGGACGCAGGCCAGGAGGACACTCACCATCTCGTCCAGGGCGTAGCGCAGGAGGCCGTGCTCGTAAAGGATGAAGAAGCGCCGCTGCCATTTCTGCAAGAGAGCACAGAGGGGCGATCAGGCGGGGCCCGGGCTGGCAGCTCGACAGCCGATGGAACACCGGCTCCCCTGCATCCATTTCTGGGGCAGACGGCAGGAAAAAGGGGCCTGAGGATGGGCACTCGCATGGGAACTGGGCCGAGGGGCCCACGGGAGTCACGGAGGTTAAAGCACCGAGGAAGCTCCTCGGGGCGGAGACAGCACAGCGCGCGTGGGCAGCTTTGATCACCTGCGGCTCCCAGTGCAGGACTGATCCCCAGGACGAGGCCGTTCGCAGGCTGGACGCCCTGAGGGAGCCAAGGCACCAACTCACCATGCTCAGAGACCTGGGACCTGCTGCTCTCGCGGCCCAGTGGGAGATGGGCAAACACAGCTCCAGAATTCACGGAGGGGAGGAGGGAGTGAGCTGATAAAACCCTGCAAACAACTGCAACACCCAGGGAGTGGCCAGCCGACAAAGGGCCCTACACTCCACCCAAAGGCCAGGCCACAGGGCCAGCGCTGTGGAGCAACGGGTTAAGCCACTGCTTGCAACACTCCCACCCCCACCCCATGCAACAGTCTGATTCAGATCCCGACTACTCTGCTTCTGCTCCAGCTGCCTGCTAATGCACCTGGGGAGGCAGCAGATGTTCCCCAAGTACTTGGGCCCCTGCCACCCATGTGGGAGACCTGGCTACGGTTCATGGCTCCTAGCTTCAGCCTGACTCAGACCTGGCTGTTGTGGGCACTGGAGGAGTAAACCAGTGGACAGAAGCTCTCTCTTCTTCTTCTCACTTGTTTCGTCTCTCCCTCTCTGTCACTAGGCTATTCAAATAAATAAATCTTAAAAAATAGGCTGGTGTTGGGGCTGGAACTGTGACGAAGAGGGTTAAAGCCCTGGCCTGAAGCGTTGGCATCCCATATGGACGCTGGTTCTAGTCCCGGCTGCTCCTCTTCTGACCCAACTCTCCACTATGGCCTGGGATAGCAGTAAAAGATGGCCCAAGTCCTGTACCCACATGGGAGACCAGGAAGAAGCTCCTGGCTCCCGGCTTCGGATGGGCGCAGCTCCAGCCGTTGCGGCCATCTAGGGAGTGAACCATCGCATGGAAGACCTCTTTCTCTGTCTCTACCTCTCTCTGTAACGTTGTCTTTCAAATAAATCTTTAAAAAAAATAGGCCAGCGTGCAGGGTGGTCAGAGTGGTCAAGTGCTGCCAAGAGCAGGCTTGAAAAGGACCCCAAGAGTGAAGAAGACCTCAAGGCCTCGTCTGCCACACAAGGCCCCTGGCCTGCACTACTGTGACAGACAGGCAGAGCTCCAGAGCCCCAGGTACCACCGTGAGGGTCCAGGACCTACTCTCCACATTCCAAACACCCAGCAATGCTCTCCCTTCGGCTGGAGGCAAGACCACAAGAACTACAGTGTCATGTCTCTCTGTCTGGGCCAGAACCACAGCATGAGTGACAAGTGGCTCTCCCACCAGAAGATGCACACAGTAACTGAGCACAAGCTTAGTACAGACCAGGACCCTGGAAGCCACCGGGTGACTGCCTGTCCTCCCGAGCCCTCCCACCTGGGCAGTAGGAACAGTGTCTGCAGGAGCTCCCAGCTCGCCAGGCACCCAGGGTGAGCCAAGCCTCTTGGACACAGCTCCAGAAACACTTCCATGACTTCCCTGTGTTGCCTTGGAGATCTAAACCTCCTCCAAAAGGGAACCCAGAGACCAGAGACAACGTGGAGCCTGTGGGGCACAGCCCACAGCCCCGCAGTCCCAGAGCAGGAAACTAGGACAGGAAGGGAGTAAGTGACAAAAACCACAGGAGAGAGCGCACCCGGCTCAAATCTGAGGGGGCTTCCTGACAGAGGAAGAAACCCCTGGCAAGGACAACGCTGGGACGGGCGGCCGGGGGGGGTGGGTGGGTGACACCCTGCCTGGGTAGTCCAGGGAGATGGGGCAACGCGAGGTTCAGTGAGAGGTAAGCCTGCGTCCTGCAGCCCCTCACTCCTTAGCAGGCGCTCGCGGCTAAGGCCCTGGCACTAAAGGAACTGCGGCATAACTGGCACAGTGCACTCACTGAGCGGCTCTTTCACCTTCTCCATTTAGCCGTCTGCGGGTCGAACCAGCCCACCAAGCAGGTGACACCCACAGGAGAGCACCTGCCTCACTGTGGAGGCATTACTCCACGTAAGGACGAGCACTAAGGTTTGCCCATGGGGCCTCTGAGCTCACTGAATGGTCCCTGCTGACCCTGCTGTCCACCTCCCGCCCTGGGGATCACTCCCGCACCCTTACCCGAGACCGGTGCACGGGGTTGTCAAAGTCGGTCCCATCTGGAGCCAGGAGCAGCCAGCCACCATAAATGGGCTTTGCCTAGAGGAGAAAAAGACCAGAGCAAAAGAGAACAGGTTAAGGTGATGACAGGCGCTGGCTGACACTCAACAGGCCCCACGCCCCCCTCTCCCCCAGCTACGCACAGGCTGGGTCCCCAGGCCAGGGCTTGCATAAAGGGGCTGTGGGGACTCTGCAGAGCACAGGAACTCCTAGACACAGGCTGCCTCGCGCGAGCTCCTCATCAACACGGCAGGCTCAGGGAAACAATGGGATTTCACTCAGCAAGCACGGGAGCGTGCGTGGTACACCAGGAACACAATGTGAACACACAAAACAGCCCAGGAGACACACTGCTTTGCTGATAACCGCCCTGGAAGCAGCCGAGGGATGAGGCAGGTCCCCCGCCCAGCTCCAGCCCGCCCACACGGAAGGTGGGGGCGACGACAACGCCATCCACACCTCCGGGTGCTCATGGGAGAAAGTGCCCATAAAACCCGGCATAGGAACAGAGTACAGCACAGCCACGGTGCAGCCCAGGGTGACAGACCCAGCAACTCCACTCCCAGTTATAGACCCCCCGAGGAAACGGAAAACAGTCATTAAGTAAAAGCCTGATGTTACAACTGCCAAAGGTGGCCGCAGCCTTACGCGTCCATCGAGTGACAAGTGGGTGAGCTCGGCCCACGCGTGCCGAGAAATGAGACAGCCCTGCATGCCGGGAGCCGGATCAGATGGAGCTCCACGTCCCGTGGTGTCCACTTAGGTGGATGTGCAGGACAGGGAAATCCACAGCAGAGGCAGCCTGATGGCGGCTGGAGCTAGGGAAGCAGGGGCTGGGGGCAGCTTGCTCAGGGGGTGGGGTTTCTCTTTGGGGTGATGACAATGTCCTGGAGTAAGACAGTACAGATTCGCACAAAGCACTGCCACTATGCTAAAAACCACTGAACAGGAGCCAGCCTTGTGGTACAGCAGGTTCCCTGTTACTTGCGACACCATCATCTCGTATCAGAGGTCCAGCTTCCTGCTAATGTGCTTGGGAGGACAGCAGAAGATGGCCCAAGCACTTGAACTCCTGCCACCCACATGAGATGCCCGGATGGAGTTCCTGGCCCCTGGCTTCAGCCTGACCCAATCCTGGCTTGCTGTGGGCTTTTGCGGAGTGAACCAGCAGATGGAAGAGCTCTGTCTCTCTTTCTCTGTCACTCTGCCTTTCAAATACATAAAAAATTAGATGAATAAATAAAAATGCTGAATTGTGTATCTTTAAAGGGTGAATTCTGTGGTGTATGAATTATGTGAAATGCATCTTGATAAAAGAAAACAGATGAGATTAAAAAACAAAACAAGTAGAGTGTCTGGCTTGGGTATTCTCAAAACATCTTGGGCATGGTTCTATTCTTACCACCCAGAGTCCCCCACTCCAGAGCCCCAGAGGGGAGGCTCACAACACAACAGACCCTCTGGTTTCCCCCACCCTTCAACCTCACTCAGCTGGCAAGAGGGGGCCAGAAAAGGCGCCACCAGGCCATTTTGTTCACTACACTTTGGGGGGTGCCACCAAATTAAAACCCAAGCCCCCTGTTATATACACACAGATGTCTGGATAAGCCTTAGGGTCCTCTTGAGGTGCTTCTCACTCAACTCTCCAGGTGAGGAGGAGGGAGGTGAGGGGTGCCTGGTCACACCAGCTCCACAGGACGGCTGTGTAATGGTCACAGAGGGCTTGCTGCCTGCAGCAGGACACACAGCCTCCAGGCCAAGCCAAAAACCCTCTTTTCTCAGCTTCTCTCTGAGGTTCCTCAAGGGCCCCAGGGAGTGCTGGCTTTTCCCACGCCCAGAGCCAGCGTGGTTGGGAAAGACTTACCTGATGCAACAGGAGCAGGAGCCAGCAGAGGGGCCTGGCAAGGCAGGAGCCAAGGGGGGCAGAGGTCTGGTTTCTCCGCCAACACCAGAGGTGCTCAGCTGCCCCCATGCCACTCAGGTGCACGGGGCTGGGCCAAGACAGTGCCCTTGTGTACCCCATTTGGGGATCCTACTTAGGATCAGCCAGCCAGCCCCCACCCATGAGGCCCAGAGGGCAGGCCGGAAGGCCATCTCTCTCCCAAGTCTGGCCAGGAGCTGCCTTCAGGGCCGCAGGCTGAAGGGCTCTGGGGTGATGGTTAGACTATCTGCAGTGTCCACCTGCCCTTCGCCAGAGGGGACAGCAGGGAGCACCCAGGCCTCTGTGTCCACGCCGGCATCCTTATCCACTCAACAAACATGTGCGAAAGCCTACATAGGGCACAGCCTGTGCGCTCCACACCAGGGAGTCTGGGGCCCCAGCTTCCCACACAGCAGCGCAGGGGCACTGGTCCAGGTGGGCAGGCCAGAAGACACAGGGCCTGGGTCACCAAGAAAGGGCTCTGGGGGCCGGCGCTGCGGCTCACTAGGCTAATCCTCCACCTTGTGGTGCCGGCACACAGGGTTCTAGTCCCAGTCGGGGCGCCGGATTCTGTCCCGGTTGCCCCTCTTCCAGGCCAGCTCTCTGCTGTGGCCAGGGAGTGCAGTGGAGGATGGCCCACGTGCTTGGGCCCTGCACCCCATGGGAGACCAGGAGAAGTACCTGGTTCCTGGCTCCTGCCATCGGATCAGCGCGGTGCGCCGGCCGCAACACACCGGCCGCGGCGGCCATTGGAGGATGAACCAACGGCAAAGGAAGACCTTTCTCTCTGTCTCTCTCACTGTCCACTCTGCCTGTCAAAAAAAAAGGGGGGGGGGGGACTCTGGGAGGAGTCAGCGGGGAAGCAGGCACAGTCACCACGGCAAAGCCCAGGGTGGTCGTCGGGGGCTTCGAGGCTGGAGGGCTGGGTGACAAGTGGGGGGCACAGAGCTTCTCCTCGGGATGATGAAATGGCCTACAGGTCCCGCGGGGACAGCTGCCCATCTCTGGGAGGAAAAGACCCTCAAAGGGTCCACAGAAAAACGGAGCCAGAAATAAAACTTATTTTGGTACCAAAAAAAAAAAAATTCTGAAATCCATGCAGTTTTTCATAATATACATTTTCCCTGAACTTTCTGAAGATCCCTCATACACTTTACATAGGTCACCTGCATGGGGGTTGTGAATTTTATCTCAATAAAGCTGCTAAAAAAAAAAATGTTCACCAAGGCCTGTGCTGGCAGTAGGAAGCAGAGACAAAACACCACTCCCACCCAGCCGGCTCGGCTCCCAAGCCAAGGACGAAGAAGCCCTGGCCTGGAGAGGGCGGGGCCCCTGCGAGAGCTCCAGGTGACTGCCCCAGGCAGACTTGGGAAAGCCGACCAGAGAGGCCGGTACAGGTTACAGGTCAGGAAGGGCAGTGACCTGAGGCCTTGTGGAGGCCAGCGGGGAGCAGGAGGCCCCGGGGCTGAGCAGAGAGCAGGGCCAACTCGGGGCCTGCAGGCAGACAGGACAGGAACCCCAGGGCCACCCAGAGGCCTGAGGGTCGCCTCCACGGGCACCACACAGGGGAAGCACACAATCCACGCCCATACAGGAAGGTGGTGCCCCTCTCCCCAGCCTCCTCCTCCTCGGACAACCTATGGCCCTGACTTGGCCGGAGATGCCTCTCCCCTGTGTCTGGAACTAAGCAGAAGTGCGACGTCCTCCCAGTCCTTAAGACCAGAAGAGCCCGCCGACCGGAGGTCCACAAAGAGCAGGAAAAGCAGGCAGTGCCCACCGTCTTCCACCTCATCTGCTTCCAGGGCAGGGACTCTGACAGGTCCCAAAATACCCTGAACCTCAAACTCCAAGACACACAGCCCAAAAGGAAGCCGGCGGAGAAAAGTGCCTTGCAACAGAGCTGTGGGCTTGGTCTTACTGTTTGTGGTTGCATGGCTGGTTACAAAAGGGAGGTAGAGGCAGGTGGTCTGCTGTGGACAGGGGTTTCAGTTGGACTGTACGGACCTAAGCTCTGTCGCCACAGCCCTGGGAGCCCGGCCCCATTCTGACCTAGGCTATCCCAGAGGAAGCACATGGCTCCTGCCCTGTGTATAAGCCACTGAACAGAGCCTCCCAACCCACACAAACCTGAGGCTGCACATCTTGGTGGTCTCTGGAGGGGCTGCTGGGGATCTGGGCGACTCCTCCACCCAAAGCCCTTCCAAAAACTGGGGTGAGTTGCCATGTCCTGGGGAGACGGAATCCGCTGCTCCCTATCATTCTTGCCAAGTACGAGCAATGACACAGGTGACTCCCCTGGGCTTTTTTTTTTTAATTATTATTATTTATTTGAGAGGTAGTTACAGAAAGTGAGCCGGGGTGGGGGTGGGGGGGTCTTCCACCCGCTGGTTCACTCCCCAAATGGCTGCAACAGCCGGAACTGAGCCAATCAGAAGCCAGGAGCCAAGAGCCTCTTCCAGGTCTCCTATGTGGGTGCAGGGGCCCAAGGACTTGGGCCATCTTCTACTGCTTTCCCAGGCCATAGCAGAGAGCTGGATCAGAAGAGGAGCAGCCGAGATCAGAACCTGTGCCCATATGGGATGCTGGCGCCGCAGGTGAAGGATTAACCTCCTGTGCCACTGTGCCGGCCTCTGAGCTTTCTTTTTATCTCATTAACCAGGCTGGGTACTGGGAAAGCTGGCACAGGAAACACCAGCAGGCACAGACCAAACAACAACAGAGCTGCTAGTTCTGGCCTAAGAGCCACAGAGGCCAGCCTGGAAAGTAAAAATCTCAGACGCTAAATTCCTACCCCGGCCCAATGCCACAGGAAGGCCACAGGAAGCCGGCAGCCCCCACATCCACCCAGAGTGGGATCAAGGGACTCCAAGCAGGGGGCGGGGTGAGGACCCTTTCATCTGCATTGCAGGAGGCTCCTGCCGGGGAGGCAGCAATGAGGAGCTCCCCCTGCAGGGGTCAGCAGCGGCCAGGTTGGGTAACTGGGTGGCAAGTGTGGCCCCTTGTCGGAGAGGCACAAAGTAACTGACTACGGGAACAGGTTCACCCAACTCTGCCTCCGCCTCACAGGCAATCCTTAAAACAAAAACATTAAACATGTACAGGGAAGTAACTAGGCTTCCCTTCCCTGGGTTTCCTAATGACTTGAAGAAGCTCGACGTAAAGCTATGCACAAGACTACTGTCGGGGAAGCAGCAAAGGGGCCAGTGACACCACCACCGACTGGGTGCGTTAACACAGGTAGAACAGAATGCCTCCATACCAGGCTGAGGACTAAAGAAAGAACCCACAGGATAGGATGAAATTCTAAAGAAAAGGCCGGCGCTGTGGCTCACTAGGCTAATCCTCTGCCTGCGGCGCTGGCACCCCGGGTTCTAGTCCCGGTTGGGGTGCCGGTTCTGTCCCGGTTGCTCCTCTTCCAGTCCAGCTCTCTGCTGTGGCCCGGGAGGGCAGTGGAGGATGGGCCAAGTGCTTGGGCCCTGCACCTGCATGGGAGACCAGGAGAAGTACCTGGCTTCTGGCTTCAGATTGGCGCAGTACGCCGGCCATAGCAGCCATTTGGGGGGTAAACCAACGGAAGGAAGACCTTCTCTCTATCTCTCTCTCTCACTGTCTAACTCTGCCTGTAAAAAAAAAAAAAAAAAAGAAGAAAAAAAAAGAAAGAAAGAAAGAAAGAAATTCTAAAAACAAGCAAGAAATCCACAGGAAGCAGGAAAAAGAAAACAAACTCCAAGAGAACAAAGAGAAAACAAAAATGTACAGACTAACATGTCGATAATTTCAGTAACTGTAAATAATCTAAATGCAACAATCAAGACTGACTGGCAGAGTGTAATAAAACATGGCCCAGGGTCAGCACTGTGGCATAGGGGGTAAGGCCACCACCTGCAGTGCCAGCATCCCATAAGGGTGCCAGTTCAAGTCCCAGCTGCTCCACTTCCGATCCAGCTCTCTGCTGTGGCCTGGGAAAGCAGTAGAAGATGGCCCAAGACCTTGGGCCCCTGCACCTGCGTGGGAGACCCAGAAGAAGCTCCTGGCTTCGGATTGGCACAGCTCCGGCTGTTGCAGCCAACTGGAGAGTGAACCAGCGGATGGAAGATCTCTCTCTCTGCCTAGACTCCTTCTCTGTGTAATTCTGACTTTCAAATAAATAAATAGATCTTTAAAAAAAAAAAAAAAAACCTCTCATTTTCGTGGCTCCTCCTACCCACACAGGTTAACATGTACCTAGCTACCTTACCACACTCAGTATGGTGTCAGGTAATTTACTCCACAGAGGTGTTTCGTGGCCCAGGTGTTTGTTCCGTGGACACTGGGGACAGATGTGTGTTCTTCTGCTGCTTGGTGGGCTGCTGTCTACGTGTCAGGTGGTCATTTTGGTCCATTTGTGCTACCACAGCAGAATCCCTAAGTAACTGTAATGAACAAAAGTTGACTTTCTCACAGTACCGGCGGCTGGGAGGTGCAAGGTCAAGGTGCCGGCACCGTCAAGGTCCCCTTGCTGTGGTCACGTGGCAGGAAGGGCAAGAAGGACAGAAGCAGACCAGGGCGTTAACCTGCTACACCACAGTGCTGGCCCTGAAAATGAGTATTTTTAAAGAATTTTGTGCAGTAGACCAAGCACCAGGCCCGGAAGGCAGAGCAGCAATTACGCCCGCAGTCACTGCTCTGGTTCACTGGTCCTGTTAACTGGCTTCAGCCCACTCCCTGGGGGCAGCTCAGAGGCAGCCCCCTGCCCAGCTCCCAGCAGGCTGCTAGGTCTGACAACACTGGGAAGGATTTTCGGGAACTCTACATCCAGAAACCCCCTACCCTCAATTCCCCAGAACAGGGAGGATGGGAGAAAAAACCAGGACCCTCACTCAGGTCCATAGAAACTACGTGCTCTCCCCTCTCCTGAGACAGACCCCTGGCCTACCAGGAGCACTCTCCTTAAACCTCCCTACCTCGCTGACCCCTGCTGTGTCTCCTGTCTGGAGTCTCCGGTGCGTGCACGTATGCAGAGACAAGAACCCCTGAGCCGCCCTTCTCCAGGAACAAACGTGTTCCCTCAGCACAACCGGAGAAAGATAAAAAGAAAATCTCCAAACACTTGGAAACTAAGCAGCACACTTTTTTTTTTTTTTTTTTTTGACAGGCAGAGTGGACAGTGAGAGAGAGACAGAGAGAAAGGTCTTCCTTTGCCGTTGGTTCACCCTCCAATGGCCTCCGCGGCCAGCGCGCTGCGGCCGGCGCACCGCGCTGATCCGATGGCAGGAGCCAGGTGCTTCTCCTGGTCTCCCATGGGGTGCAGGACCCAAGCACCTGGGCCATCCTCCACTGCACTCCCGGGCCACAGCAGAGAGCTGGCCTGGAAGAGGGGCAACCGGGACAGAATCCGCGCCCCAACCAGGACTAGAACCTGGTGTGCCGGCGCCGCAAGGCGGAGGATTAGCCTAGTGAGCCGCGGCGCCGGCCAAGCAGCACACTTCTAAGGAAGCCATGGTCAAAGAGGAGACCTCAAGGGAAATTTTTAAAAATTTTTTGTTATTTTTTTTAAAGTGAAATAAAGGGGCTGGCACTGTCATGCAGTAGGCTAAGCCTCTACCTGCGGAACCAGCATCCCATATGGGCGGCGGTTCATGTCATGGCTGCTTGCACTCTTCCGACTCAGCTCTCTGTTTATGGCCTGGGAAGGCAATGGAGGATGCCTAAATGCTTGGGTCCTTGCACCCACGTGGGAGACCTGGAAAAAGCTCCTGCCTCCTGGCTTTGGATCAGCTCAGCTCTCTGTAAGTCTACTTTGCAAAAAAAAAAAAAAAACAAAAACAAAATCAAGGGAATTAAATACAATGTATCAAAATTTTGGAGGTGGGCACAGTGATACAGCAGATTAAGCCTCACTTGTGACACCCACACCCCATAGAACACTGAGTCCCAGCTACTCTGCTGCTGATCCAACTCCCTGCAGATATGCCCAGGGGGCAGTGGATGTTGGTCCAGTAACTGGGCTCTTGTCACCCATGTGGGAAGCCTGGATGGAGCTCCTGGATTTGGCCTGGCCCAGCCTTAGCTGCTGCAGGCATGGAATTGAATGAAAGCTCTCTTTCTCCCTCTCTCTCCCCTCCCGCCCTGCCTTTCAAGTACATAAATCTTTTTTTTTTAATTGTGGGGACATAATTAAACAATCCTGAGAAGAACTTTACAGCACTGAAATGCTCACATTTGAACAGAGAATCTAAAAAAGGAAATATGAAGTATGCCCAATGTAAGACAAAAAAGGAAAATAATAAAGAAGAGGACTCAGTGACACGTGCGGCAGGCACTGGATGCCGAGGTTAAGATGGTGCCTGGGACACCAGCATCCCTCATCGGAGGCCCTGGGTGCAAGTCTTGACTCCTCTGGGAGGCAGCAGGTCACGGCTCAAGTCCTTGGGTCCCTGCCACCCATATGAAGACCCAGACTGAGTTCCAGACTCCTGGCTTTGGCCTAGCCCAGCCCTGGCCACTGAAGGTATCTGGGGAGTGAACCAGCAGGTGGAAGACTGAGCTCTCTCTTTCAAATAAAAATGGAAATAAGTTTTAAAATTGTTTTTAAGTTTGAAGGATTTTTTAAAAAAAGAAAGAAAGAAGATTGGGGCTGGTGCCAAGGCTCACTTGGTTAATCCTCTGCTGCGGCACCGGCATCCCATATGGGCGCCAGTTTCTAGTCCCAGTTGCTCCTCTTCCAGTCCAGCTCTCTGCTGTGGCCTGGGAGGGCAGTGGAGGATGGCCCAAGTGCTTGGGCCCTGCACCCACATGGGAGACCAGGAGAAGCACCTGGCTCCTGGCTTCGGATTGGCGCAGTGCGCCGACCGCAGTGGCCATTTAGGGGGTGAACCAACGGAAGGAAGACCTTTCTCTCTCTCTCTCTCTCTCTCTCACACTAACTCTGCCTGTCAAATAAAAAAAAAAAAAGATATTGAAACAGAAAAACAATGAAACAAAGGACTGGTTTTTACAGAGGATCAATAAAATCGACAAAAAGAGAAAGTGGAAACTAGCCAGGAGGCATCGCCACAGATCCTGCAGCCATGAAGGGTAACAAGCATACCACAGGCAAATCTACAAACATCAATCTGACAACTTGAAGTGGGCCTTGAATATGAAACTTTGGAACTTCCAAAAGCAAAATCTCCAGCCCCAGATGGTCTTACTACAGAACTCTACCATATGTATGAAGAATTGACACCAACCCTTCAGAATCTTTTTTTTAATTATTTATTTGTTTGTTTTCTGAGAGGCAGAGAGAGAGCTCCCGCCCATTGGTTCATTCCCCAAATGCCCACAGTGTCCTTGGGCAGAGGCCCAGGCTGAAGCCAGGATCCAGGAACTCAATTCGGGTCTCGCCTGTGGAGGCAGGAACCCAAGTACTTGAGCCAGCGCCGCTACCTCTCAGGGTCTGCACCAGCAGGACACCGCAGTCGGGAGCCGTCACACACTCTGCTGTGCCAGGCAGGCCTCACAACCAGTATCTTAACTGCCAGGCCAAAACACACCTGCTCCTGCAGAATCTCCTAGAGAAAACTGAAATAACCCCTTCTAATTCACTTTATAAAGCTAGTATCAGGGCCGGCGCTGTGGTGTAGCAGGTAAAGCCACCGTCTGCAGTACCGTCATCCCATATGGGCACTGGTTCAAGTCCTGGCTGCTCCACTTCCAATCCACTTCTCTGCTGTGGCCTGGGAAAGCAGTGGAAGATGACCCAAGTGCTTGGGCCCCTGCCCCGACATGTGAGGCCCGTTAGAAGCTCCTGGCTTTGGATCCACGCAGCTCCGGCTGGTGTGGCCAACTGGGGATTGAACCAGCGACAGAAGACCTTTCTCTCTCTCTGCCTCTCCTCTCTCTGTGTAACTCTGACTCTCAAATAAATTAATAAATCTTAAAAAAAAAAAAAAAAAAAAACTAGTATTACCCTGACAAAAAAGCCAGACACCAATACAGAAGAAAGTGGGGGGGGGGGGGTGTTAAAATCTTTCATAAACATAGATGCAAAAATCAACAAAATATCTGTAAACTGAATTCAGCATGTGTTAACAGGCTTACAGACCATGAACAAGCAGGACAGCTGGCCTAATATTCAAAACCAATCAGTGTAATCACCCGGGGCTCCAAAATGGGAGCCGGCAGGCCCAAGGGCCACCTTCATTACTGCACCAAATGTCTGCCCCAAAGTAGTTTTTGTTTTGCTCTTGTTTTAGTTTAAAAGAATAAAGAGGGGCAGGTGCACAGCGCAGCAGTTAAGACACCCCTCAGGCGGCAGCTGGAGTCCAGGCTCCGCTTCAGACTCCAGCTTCCTGCCTACGCACACCCTGAGGGGCTCAGTACCTGGCGCTGCTGTGGGTTGTTGGGGAGAGAATAAAGGATAGTGTCTGTCTGTCTCTCTCCCTCTCCCCCTCTCCCTCACTCCCTCACTCCCTCCCTAATAAAATGGAAGAAAAGATAAAGAGGGACTAATCTATCTGCACAAGACTCATATTCACAGTAACCAAGACTGTGTGGCACTAACAGAGGAACAGATTACAAAACCCAGTGACTGGGGCCGGCATGCAATGCTGGCATCCCACACGGGTGCCGGTTCACATCCCAGCTGCTTCATTTCCGACCCAGCTCCCTGCTAAGGGCCTGGGAAAAGCAGCAGAAGATGGTCCAAGTGCGGGAGACCCAGATGAAACGCCTGACTTTGGCCTGGCCCAGCACCGGCCATTGCAGCCAGCTGGGGAGTAAAACGGCAAATGGAACATATCGCTAACTCTTTCAAAATAAATAAATCAATCTTTGAGAAAAGAAAACCCAGTGATAAACCCAAACATGCACGACTTATTTTTTGACAAAGGTACAAAAACAACTCAGTGGAGGAAGAGACATCCTTCAATAAACTGCTTATCCACAGACAAAAACAAGTAAGCCTAAAGCTGAGGCAAAAATTAGCACAAACTGATGGACTGGACTTCATTAGAATTCAAAGATTTGCTCTGCAAAAGGACGTCAGGGGTTAAGAACAGCCCTGGCAACAGAGGAGGATGAGATGTTTGCCAGCTGTGCACTGGACAGAGCATGAGTACCTAGAGTCACCGAGACCTCCCCAAACTCAACCGTGAACACCCAACGCTCCAACGAGAGCACACGCAAAAGGCACAGATGCTTCTCAGAGGACACACGGGCAAGAGCAACAAGCTCAGGAAAGGCGCTCAGCACCCCCAGCCTCTGAGCAAACGCCATTTCAACAGCAGGAGATGTCACTCTGGCTTCTTAGAACTGCTGAATGGCCACAATGTCAGATGCTGCCAAGTACGCAAACACAGGACAGCACTCACTCCGGCAGTGAGCTCAAAACTGAGCACGCTAGACTGGAGTAAGAAGCTGGGATGAGGGGGTTGGCACTGCGGCACAGCAGGTACAGCTGCCGCCTACAAGGCTGGCATCCATATGGGCACTGGTTCGTGTCCCAGCTGCTCCACTTCCTATCCAGTTCCCTGCTAATGGCCTGGAAGAAAAAAAAAAAAAAAAGAGGAAGATGGCTCATGTATTTGGACTCCTACCACCCATGTGGAGGACCTAGATGAAGCTCCTGACTGTGGTCTGGCCCAGCCCCAGCTGTTGCAGTCATCTGGGGAGTGAACCAGCAGTTGGAAGGTGTGTGTGTGTGCGTGTGTGAGTGTATTTCTCTGTGTAACTCTTCCAAATAAATAAATAAATCTTAAAAATAAAATAAGATCCTGGGGTGAGCCTATGATTGAATCATGGTGGCTTAATACAAGTGGGCAAGGAAAAAAAACTGCATGTGGGGCCAGAGCAGGCAGCATCCCAAACGGGTACCAGTTCCAGGTCCCACTGCGCCATTTCTGATCCAGCTCCCTGCTGATGTGCTTGGGAAAGCCGCAGAATATGGTCCAATTGTTTGGGCCCCTGCACCCATGCGAGAGACCCAGACGGAGTTCCTGGCTCCTGGCCCAGCCCTGGTTGTTGTGGCCATCTAGGGAGTGAACCAGTGGATGGAAGACCTCTCTCTGCCTTTCAAATAAATCAGTCTTGGGGGGAAAAACAAACAAACAAACATGCAACTCCCATAGATCCAGGAACTCACTCCCAGGCACTGACTCCAGAGAAATGAAAACACATTCACAGAAACGCTGACGGCAACCTTATCACTAACAGCCCACTGGAAACCTCCGGGGAGCCTCCAGTGGGAGAGCGGCTGAGCGGATCGCAGCAGGAAAGAGCAGCCCAGCGGGGTCGCCAGAGAACCACGGTGAGGACAGCCGGTCCCAGGTCACCTGCTGCACAGCACTCCCGACACAGGCAGGGCACAGGCTTGGAGCACAGACCCGGGGCTGCTGGGGCCCGTGGTGGGGAGGTGCTGCGATCCCACAGCACCAGCGCAGGCCCTGTGCTGTGACGCCGCCCTGGTGCTGCAGGACGTCGCCAGCAGCAAATGGGATGAAGGCACGTGGGTTCTGTGTGATTTCTTCCAACTGCAGAGGGCTCTGTCTTCTCCAAATAAAAATATTGCACAGAACTCAGACCTACTCCTCCCACCTTATCCCCACAGGTGCAGCACCTGTACAGCACAAGGGAGACCCGCCGGCCAGGCTGGCCTCTGTGGACAGTCCTTGGGGGTCTGTGGCTGATGGCCGGGGCCTTCCCCAGGCAGTGCTGGCTTCTGTGGTCCTGGGCCGTAGGCATGTGCACACACACATGGTCTCCCTCCCTCCCTCTCTAATGTCTACTCTGCCACCCTCCTTGGGCAGATCTGGGTTGCATGGGGCTGAGCACACCCACCTCCACTGAGGCTAAGGGGGTGGACCAGGCACAGCGCCAGGCGCAAACCTCCACACCTGCTTCACACAACACACTTGCACAGGCCTCTGCACACAGCCACCCCGTCACAACCAGCCTCGACACATCACTAACACGACATACTCCGCTCCCGGTGCCATGGTCCCTGTGTGCAGCTCAAAGCGGGAGGGAGCAATGGGTGTCGGGACCTCTCACAGACTGACTGCTGAGACTCACCCACCACAAGTGGGCCTGGAGAGAGGCAGCCAGGCACCGTGTGGTACGGCATGGGGGACGACAGCACCTGGGTACAGAGATGCAGGTCTCGCCACCTTGACGGCACTCGATGGCCCAGGGTCCCAGTCCTCACACACACAGGCGTCTCCTGCTCCGAGGAGCCGGTGATTCACAGCAGAGGCAGAGCCTCCAGGAGTGGTGACCCGAAGCCACCTGTTGTCAGAGCACCACCTGCAGCTGCCTGGCCACGGCTGCAGCACCTGCTACCTCCCTTCCTGCTCCTGGGCTCCGCGCTCTGCATGAGCAGCTCCTGTGTGGTGAGGGCTCCCAGTCCATTCTGCTGGGCCCCCCTCAGAACAACACGTGCCCAGCTGGGTACAGTGAAGAGCCCGTCCACAGACACGTGTGTGAGTCACCACCACACAGCTGAGAACGCGGCTGAGCCCTAATCCCTGAGAACCGACAGCGAGGCCTTCCCTGGCCACCCTGGGCAGGCCCGGGCTGCACCTGACCTCCACCCACTAGTCCAGTTTCAACTACTGGTGACCCACAGAGCTCCCGGGTCACCAGGACAGCCCTGGGCAGAGCCAGCACCGAGGGGATGACCAGCGCACTGAAGAGCAAGCTGGCCCCTTGGCTGGCCAGGTCTAAGCCTGTGCTTCTTCTCCCTTCTCTGAGTGCCATGCCCCAGCTGGGCTGTGGGGAGTACTCCTGGAAACACAGGCAGAGCGTGGGGGAGGCTGCACCCTCAGATAGAGGTCGAGAGGCCCCACAGCGAGGACCATGGCATCCCCACACCCCTGACATGGTAAGCAGGCACGGCCAGAGACTGAGCCTAAACCAGCAGCACCGAGAGAGGCAGGAGGCCCATCTGCACGGTGGGAAGAGCTCACGGCCCAAAAGGTCACAGACAAGTGAGCCTGAAACACTACACAACCGTACCCACAAATCACCAGGAGGGCTCGAGAAACCTCAGGGCACGCCCAAGCTACCCCACCAAGACAGCATCCCCGGGGGTACTCAGCAGGACCTCCCCAGCAGCCACTCTGGAGCCAGAGGTCAAAACACGCAGCAGTGCTGGCATCCCATGTGGTTGCTGGTTCAAGTCCCACCTGCTCCACTTCTGATCCAGCTCCCTTGCTAATGGCACCTGGGAAAGCAGTGGGAGATGGCTCGAGTGCTTGGGCCCCTGCACCTGCACAGGAGACCCAGAGGAAGCCACTGGTTCCGGGCTTCAGTCTGGTCTAGCCCTGGCCATTTGGGAGGGTGAACCTGCTGGTAGAAGATATCTCTCTCCCCTCACCACCACCAACTCTACCTTTCTAATAAAACAGTTAAATCTTAAAAACAAAAACATGTAGGCCAGCGCCGTGGCTCAATAGGCTAATCCTCCGCCTTGCGGTGCCGGCACACCGGGTTCTAGTCCCGGTCGGGGCGCCGGTTTCTGTCCCGGTTGCCTCTCTTCCAGGCCAGCTCTCTGCTGTGGCCCGGGAGTGCAGTGGAGGATGGCCCAAGTGCTTGGGCCCTGCACCCCATGGGAGACCAGGAGAAGCACCTGGCTCCTGCCTTCGGATAGGCGCGGTGCGCTGGTTGCAGCGCGCCAGCCGTGGAGGCCATTGGAAGGTGAACCAACGGCAAAAAAAGAAGACCTTTCTCTCTGTCTCTCTCTCACTGTCCACTCTGCCTGTCAAAAAAAAAAAAAAAAAAACACCATGTGCAGCACACAGGGCCTGGCATTTTGCCTGCTGATGCCTGCATCTCCAGTGGGAGTCCCTGGGTTAAGTCTCGGCTTCTGATTCCAGTTTCCTGCTAATGTGCAGCCAGGGAGGCAGCAGGTGATGGCTCAAGTTCATGGGTCCCTGCCACCTATGTAGGAGACCAGGGCTGAGTTCCAGGCTCCTGGCTTCTGCCTAGTCCAGTCTCAACTATTGCCAGCATCTGGGGAGCTCTTGCGAACAAATAAACTTTTTAAAGCCATGTGAAATGCACACAAGCCTCCCTCGAGAGGGCTGGTCTAGTGAAGACAGCAGACATGTGTCTATCACTACAAAACACGAAAGGATGGACAACACTCAGGAGTCTAGAAATCATGCACTGGGGCCAGCGCTGCAGCCTATGACGCCGGCATCCCACAGGGGCGCCGGTCATGTCCCAGCTGCTCTGCTTCCAACCCAGCTCCCTGTTGATGGCCTGGGAAAACAGGGGAAGATGGCCCAAGTGCTTGGGCCCCTGCCACCCACACGAGAGACCCAGATAAAGCTCCTGCCTCCTGGCTTAGGCCTGGCCCAGCGCTGGCCTTTGAGGCCATCTGGGGAGTGAAACGGTGGATGGACAATCTCTCTCTCCCTGTCTCTGTAGCTCTGCCTTTCAACATAAATAAAATAAATCTTAAAAACAAACAAACAAACAAACAGTGATGGTGCTGACTGCTGTGATAAGGAGCAAGTTTTAAAGGTTTGTTTTGACCACTTCTGTTGCAAACAACGCTGCCACAGAGCACGTACCAGACGTTCCATGATCCCTGCCTTCTGCTATAATCCTGGCAGGATGGCTCCAGAAGGGGGCCCAGGTCACTCCCGGCAGGACACAAGGTGGAGTTAGGGAACCCCGCAGCCCACTGTCGGCCAACACAACCTCCTGGCTCTGTACACACAGTGTAAGGAGCCTGGCCCGGGAACGAGACAGCCCCAAACAGAATTCAAGTCCTGAATCCACAATTTATTCCTATGTGGCCCGGGGCAAGACACCATGAATCTGTCTCATCCTCACACCAGACATACACACACAACATAGAAAACCACACCCACACACACCCCTTTACACCATGGGGAGATCACAACAGACACAAACACACAATACAGAATACTACACACACACTGCTCTGCATCACGGGAGATCACAGCGTGCACGTGCCCGCGCGCGCGCACACACACACACACATGCAGTGAAGAATGTCCCAACATCAGGAGTCTGTCCCAGCACTGACCAGGGCGCGCACATACACACACACACACACACACGCAGTGAAGAATGTCCCAACATCAGGAGTCTGTCCCAGCACTGACCAGGGCACGCACACACACACACACACACACACACAGTGAAGAATGTCCCAACATCAGGAGTCTCTGTCCCAGCACTGACCAGGGCGCACACACACACACACACACACAGTGAAGAATGTCCCAACATCAGGAGTCCCTGTCCCAGCACTGACCAGCACACACACACACACACACACACAGTGAAGAATGTCCCAACATCAGGAGTCTGAACAGGGCGCGCGCACACACACACACACAGTGAAGAATGTCCCAACATCAGGAGTCCCTGTCCCAGCACTGACCAGGGCGCGCGCACACACACACACACACACACACACAGTGAAGAATGTCCCAACATCAGGAGTCCCTGTCCCAGCACTGACCAGCACACACACACACACACACAGTGAAGAATGTCCCAACATCAGGAGTCTCTGTCCCAGCACTGACAGTGCCCAGCACACACACACACACACACACAGTGAAGAATGTCCCAACATCAGGAGTCCCTGTCCCAGCACTGACAGTGCCCAGCACACAGCTGGCGCTGAGATTCCACAGACGCTGCTCAGGGCTCTGGATTCCAAGGCTGGAACAGGACACACAAACCCTGCTCGGCTCCCACGCTTGGCCCTGCGTCAGAGACTCACGCGGTGCACCTACCCAGAGAAGCCACGGTGTCCTGGGGAGGGGCCCCTGTCAGCTCTGGGAGACTGCTGAGACACAGGCTCCAGGCAGAAGCGGGGGTCGGGGTGGGGGAACAGCATTGAGCCCAGGGGTGGGCACGGGTGGCCTTGCTGGAGTGGTCACACAGGGGCAGGGCAGCCAGTGCATCCTTCTATGGTTTTGGGGTTCTTCCTCCTTGTTCCCCAAAAGCGTTTCTGGGCAAACTGGGAGGCACACAGCAAACAGCCTATGTGATGTTTCTGCATTTCAATCCTTGGGCAGCAGCCACGTGGCCATCCTCACAAGAGGGGGGGGATGGCACTGTCCTCCCTGGGACATTCAGATGTAGGGCAGTGAGATAGAGGGCTGGAGCCTACTCTGCCACGAACTCACAGAGTCCCACCGCCACCAGACACACTGCAACAAGACCAGATGTCTCTCAACTAAGCACCCCACGGAAGAAGCATCTCAAGGGAGCTGTGGGTCCACTGACTGACTCTCCCCAGTGGGGTCAGCACACCCCCTGCCCGTGCCCAGAGGGGCTTCTCTTGCAGCACCTGCAGACCCCTTGAGAGACCCAGGTTTATGCCACAATGCTGTGGACAGAACTGCACTGGACTCCTCTCAGGAGCTGGCCACAGGGCTCTGAGCAGGGAACACTGCCCTGTCTGGCACAAGCTTCCCAGGCCCATCACCTCCTCCAGAGGCATCAGGGAGGAACCGGGCTGCGAAGACACTCAGATCCTGCTGCAGCCTCCGCACGGGGCCCAGGGCACGTGCAGGAAGGAAACCCTCCCAGCACAAAGGCCAGCGCTCATGCCCACCAGGGACGGGAAGGCAGGCGCGCAGGTGGGCGCTCCTCAGGGCGGGTGCCTAGGGCTGACAGTGCCAGCCACAATGCCTGGGTTTTTTTTGTTTGTTTTTTTTGGTTTTTTTTTTTGTTTTTAATAGTGAGAAAGAGCGAAACAGAGAGAGAAAGGTCCTCCTTCCGTTGGTTCACCCCCAAAATGGCCGCCATGGCCAGAGCTACGCCAATCTGAAACCAGGAGTCAGGTGCTTCCCCTCGTCTCCCATGCGGGCGCAGGGGCCCAAGCACCTGGGCCATCCTCCACTGCTCTCCCAGGCCACAGCAGAGAGCTGGACTGGAAAAGGAGCAACCGGGACTAGAACCGGCACCCATATGAGATGCTGGTGCCACAGGTAGAGGATTAGCCAAGTGAGCCACGGCGCTGACCCCTGCGCCTGGTGCTTCACACTCATGTTTCATCTTCATAGCTGGGACCGGCATCACCTCTGCTTTATACATGAGGGCACCAAGGCACAGCGGCCCAAGTGGCCTGGCCGAGGCCACAGAGCTAGCAAGTGCCGGAAGCCAGACCAGAGCCAAGGCCACCTGTTCCACTGCTGGCCCTTACGTGCCCAGACACTGCCTCTCCACACCAGCAACCCACTCCTGCAGGAGAGGGCTGCCGCAATGGGGCACTCTCCAACGTGGGACCTCCTCCCCGGGACACGCCGGGTCTCTCCCTCACCAGCACAGCACTCGCGTCTTCCCCCAGACACCTGCAGCTGGGGCCATGGCCCTGGGAGGCTTCAGACCAGGCCCAGGGCCTTCAAGGGACCACAAGGGACGTCCCCTGGGGGGTGCTCATGTAAACAGCCAACCACGGTGGAAGGGACCCTGCTAATTACACCAGGACCTCTGGTTCCAGAACTCAGAACCATGTGGCTGTCAGATGCTGTGTGGGCAGGTGCATCTGCCACCTGCTCTGCCCCGCTGTACAGGGCCAGGGGACAAGGCCATCGATGTGCAGACCGCAAAGCCCCTGAGAACATCAGAGACAAGACAAAGCACAAAGGGGGCACAAAGAGAAAGGCACCCCCACAGGGAGAGGAAGCAGCACTGGGAGACACCTGGGGAGAAGCAGAGGACACGGGAAGACACTGCACTTCAGGCAGCCCCCTCTGGGGCGCGGTCAAGGCACAGAGGGCACATCCCATGAGGCCCACCGCCCCAGAGCCACTGCTGACAGTCCCAGCTCCCGCTGGTCCAAGTGGCACAGGGTGGGGGCAGAAGCACCCGACCCATATCTGGAGAGACAAGGACTAGCGCGCTGGAGCATGCACCCGTGGCCACTGGTGTGTTCCGCACTGCACACGTGCACCTGAGCAGGGCTGCCAATCTGAGGAGAAGAGGCAGATTCCGAGTCAATCCGAGCCTCCCCAACCCAGGGCAGGCATCTGGCACAGCAGGAAGCCATGCTTAGGACCTCACATGCCCGGCCCAAGCCCCAGTTCTACTTCTGATCCGGCTTCCTGCTAACACACACCCTGGGAGGCAGCAAGTGATGGCTCAAGTATTTGCTGCCCTGACACCCACATGGGAGACCCAAATGGCATTAAGGGCTCTTGGCTCCAGTGTGGCCAACGTGGCCATGTGGAGAGTAAATACACACATACATACACAGACCACCTGAGTGACCTGGGGGCTTCCAAGACTCCCCTTCCTGTCCCCATGCTAAGCATGTACAGGATCCAACAGTCACTCCAGAGGGAGGAAAACAAATCGCTCCCCCACTCCCACTTCCACTCAAGCCCCAACCCCGTGTCCCAGAGAGAAAGGGTGCAGCTGCTAGCCGCCCCCCTCCCCACGCCAAACTACCGGTCTGGAGGTGGAAATCACCAAGATCTCCCCAAGTGAACGGACAGACAGGAGTCTCTGTGCCTTCTGGCTGTGACAAGAGCCAGCCCCAGGCCAGGAGCCCTCCCCTCCCCAAGCCACCTCGTGGGGCCTCCACTCAGGCAGCTGCAGCACACGGTGCTAACCACCATGACTGCAAACAGACTCCTCCAAGCCTTAGGCTTCCTAGGCGATGAAACCGACCTCAATGTCTTCACATTCCTCTTCTTTCTCCTCCAGGGCCACAGACCCTACCTGCACCTCACTGATTCCTCAAAGAGCCCCAGGGGCAACAGTGCAGGAATCTGCCAGCTGCCGCAGCGGGCATGTGTCCCTAGTGCTGTTACCACCACCCTGCTGCTCGCCAAGGTGCCCCAGAACTACAGCCGCCCACCTTCTGCACCTCAGTGGACCCATCCTGCTGTGAGTTCCTGCCAGCCACACTATCCAGGCATGTGCAGTCTTGAACAGAGTGGCCCAACTGTGACAGACCAGCAGTTCTTAAAGGGCAGGGGTCCAGGAAGGCCCTCTTGGGCGTCAGTGAGCAAAAACAATTTAAAAACACTCAAACATGGACCCAGTCTTTGGGCTCCTGCACCCATGTGGGAGACTCGGAAGAAGCTCCTGGCTTCGGTTCGGCGCAGGTTCGGCGCAGCTTCGACCATTGTGGCCATCTAGAGAGTAAACCAGCAGATGGAAGACTTCTCTTTCTCTCTCTCTCTCTCTCTGCCTCTTTAATAAACAAATCTTTAAAAAATAATTAAAAACACGGGGCCAGCATTGCGGTACAATGGGTTAAGCTGCCACCAGTTCCACTGGCATCCCATGCGAGCATCAGTTTGAGTCCCGGCTGCTCCACTTCCCATCCAGCTCCTTGCCAATGTGCCTGGGAGAGCAGTGGAAGATGGTCCAAGTGCTTGGGTTCCTGCCACCCATGTAGGAGACCTGGATGGAGTTCCTGGCTCCTGGCTTTGGGCTGTCACAGCCATTTGGGGAGTGAAGTAATGGAGAGAAGACCTCTGTCTTTACCTCTCTCTGTAACTTTGTCTTTCAAATAAATAAAATACATCTTTAAGAGAAATACTCAGGGGGCCAGCGCTGTGGCACAGTAGGTTAATCCTTAGCCTGTGGCACCAGCATCCCATGGCTCCCAGTGGCTCCTTTTCCAATCCAGCTCTCTGCTATGGCCTGGGAAAGCAGTAGAAGATGTCCCAAGTGCTTGAGCCCCTGCACCCTCACGGGAGACTCGGAAGAAGCTCCTGGCTCCTGGCTTCCGATCAGTGCAGCTCCAGCTGTTGCGGCCATCTGGGGAGTGAACCAACGGAAAGAAGACCTTTCTCTCTTTCTCTAACTTTACCTCTCAAATAAATAAATAAATAAAATCTTTAAAAAAATACTCAGGGGGCCGGCTCCGTGGTGCAGTAAGTTAATCCTCCACCGGCATCCCATAAGGGTGCGGGTTCTAGTCCCAGCTGCCCCTCTTCCAATCCAGCTCTCTACTATGGCCTGGGAAAGCAGTGGTAAATGGCCCAAGTGCTTGGGTCCCTGCACTCACAGAGGAGACCGAGAAGAAGCACCTGGTTTGGCTTTGAATTGGCACAGCTCCGGCCATTGTAGCCATCTGGGGAGTGAACCAACAGAAGGAAGACCTTTCTCTCTGTCTCTCCCTCTCATTGTAACTCTACCTCTCAAATAAATAAATAAACAAAATATTTTAAAAGAAATGCTCAGACTTCCTATGTCTTTCTAAAAAAATTTTACTTGGGGCCAGCACTGTGGCGTAACAGGTTAAGCCTCTGCCTGTGGCACTGGCATCCCATATGGGCACCGGTTCAAGTCCGGGCTACTTCTCTTCCAATCCAGCCCTGCTAATGGCCTGCAAAGGCAGTGGAAGATGGTCCAGCTGCTTGGGACCCTGCACCTATGTGGGAGACCCAGAAGAAGCTCCTGGCTTCAGATTGGCCCAGCCCTTGATGTTGCAGCCATCTGGGGAGTAAACCAGTGGATAAAGACCTCTCTCTCTGTCTCTCCCTCTCTGTAACTCTCTCAAATAAATAAATAAATCCTTTAAAAAAACATTTTTTATTTGAGAGACAAAGAGATAGAAAGACTAAGTTCCTATCTACTTGTTCACTCTTCAAATGCCCACAACAGCTGAGACTAGGCTGGGGTCAAAACCAAGAGCCAAGAACTCAATTCAGGTTTCCCATGTGGGCAGTAGGGACCCAATTACTTGAGCCATCGCCTGCTGTCTTCCAGGGTGTGCCTAACCAGGAAGCTGGAATCAGAAGCAGAGCCGGGTCTCCAACCCAGGCACTTCAACACGGGATGCGGGCACCCCAAGCGTTGTCTTAACCAAGCACTTGTCTGAGGGATCGGAGTTTAAAGAAAGGTAAAACATGGATGTTCTCTGCTAAGCTGTTGTTTGAACAGTTAATTTTCAGAATACATGTTACTGATGTGAATATGGAACAGTGTACCGTTACCCTTCAAGTGAATTCACTCATACCTTCAAGTTTCTCAGCTTTAATTTGCGATTCAATGAATACCAATGGGTAACTCGCATAAACAAAGGTCCTCCAAGGGCCTCCAAAATCAAGGGACCAAAAAGTCCGAGGACCACGACCCCCCGCCCGCTCCCCCTCCCTAGCACAGCTCCGCTCTCGCAGCAGCCACAGACCTGCCCTTTCCAGCTCCTGAGCCGGGACCCAAGTGTGCCTTTACAGTGCTCTCCTGCCTTCTGGTCAGCGTCCCCTCCACCGCCGGCACTGCCTTAAAAGGCTCACCCTACCCCAGATTTGCTCCGGCTGGCGGCCTGGACAAGAAACAGGCTCTGGCACACCGGCACACAGGCACACAGCAAAGCTTCCTCCACCTGGGAAGAGAAGGCCTGCGGGAAGAGCTGCACCTGCTCGCCACGCCAGGTAGCCCCGCCCTGGACCCCCACAAACACAAGGCACCCTTGTACCAGAGGATCTATTTCCCCTAGCCCCGCCCCCAACCACAGCAGGGGGTGTCAAGGAAGACAGAGCAGGGGACTGTGACCATTCCACTGTGCAATGTTGGGCGCTCGCCTGGCTTCAGCTTTGGCCTCTGAGAGCCGTACAGGGTGGGTGACCTCTGGGAGAAGACACGCCAATCTGAGGAGACTCTGGGCCGCGCCAACAGGACCACCAAAGTCGGCTTTCTCAAGTTAGGTTGCAGATTCATGAACATTCTTTTTATGATTTAATTTATACTAGATGACGTGCGGATCCATGCTACTTGTATTCTTTTAAGATAAACTACGCATTTCAGCCCACTGAGAGCACAGATGCAAACAGCATAAACCGTAAATCGGTGTTTTTCACACTGCTGCAGGGCAGGGAGCAGGGTGGCCCGGGGGCAGAGCCGGGCCTCCTGCTGCCCTTTAGCAGGGGTACCTTCCCAGTTACAGAGGTGCAGCTCCAGGTTAAGTTTCCAGGGGCAAAGAGACAGTGTTGGGAAGCTGGTAAGACAGCAGCCAACAGGACAGGGAAGGCCTTGTCCCAAGACCCTCTGGACCCCCTGTCCGTCAGGCGCAGTGGGGCCCTCACCAGCGGCTCCCCACCACCTCGGCTCCGTAGGCAGTCGGCCTTCCACGCCCACGCAAGATCTAAGGCTTGGCCCGCCGCCTCCCTCATAGCTCTGCGACCCTTCGACTGACACGGGAGAGATCGGGCCACAGCTGCACACAGCATGGCCCCAGTGCTAACAACCCCCAAGGGGTGACCCAGACCCCAGATTTCCATCCTGGGCTCATCCAGGTGAGGACAGGGCTGTGGGCTGCTCGATATGGGGTCCCCAGCCCCTGCACTCTCCCACCCAACAGGGCAGTGCAGATCGCAAAGTTCTCGCAGCCAGCCCTGGCGCAGTGCACCAGCCACCCCGGGTCCCTACCCAAAGCAAAGGCAGCAGGTCTTCAGGCAAAGCCGGACATGGTGTTCACAGCAGCACTGCTCAAGACAGCCTAAGAACGGGAATGGCCCACTTGGCCACATAACCGAGAACCAGGCAGCTGCGGGACGGCCACGTGACGGGATGCTAACTCATAAACGGGAACACGATTCCCATTGGAGCTACCAGGTGAAGAAGGCGCTGTGTGGCTCCGCTGTGATGACATGCTCCGAATGGGGGCAGGGTCACAGGAGGGAGCGGTGGCTGAGCACCGGGAGACGCTCTCCTGGGATGAGGCAACCATCCTCACCCAGAAGCGCCGGCGGCTGTGCTAACTGCAGAACTGTAGGCTTGCTACAATGACCGGCTTTACGTCATGTGAATTGCACCTCAGGAAGAAAAAGAAAAAAGCCCACCCCGGCTGGCTGCACAGCTGCCATGGAACTCTCAAGTCCTCCTGCCCACCCCCCAGCCCCCACCCAATAAGCCCAGCCCCTGCCCTGGGCTCCTCCCTGGACCCCCAGGGCTAGGGGAGGAGGTGGCTTTTCTAAAAGCTGCTTCCCTGTTTGGTCTGACAAGGCGCCCATGCCCCGGGATGTTTGGAACATGACGCCATCGTGGGCAAGGGAGGAATGCTGGCAAGCGCGCGGGGCCGATCTGTGGGCAACGGCTTTGCAGGAAGTCACTCGCAGGCCGGGAGAGGCCGCCCTTCCCATTAGGGGGCAGGTAGCAGGGAGTGGGCCAGGCAGGAGGAAGGGGACAGGAAGGCTAAGCCAGGGCAGTCCTGCCCTGCTCGGGGACAGGCGCGGGCCACGTGACACAGGGCAAGCATCCAGAGGGCCCGCCCAGTCGGTGCAGGGAACAGGATAAGGAGGCCTTGACTCAGGTGTCTGGGTTTCCGCCTGGCTCTGGCACTGCAGCACTGCCCCCCCCCCCCCCCCCCGCCCAGCCTCCTGCCTTGTGTCTGCCCTCAAGGCTGCTGTGGACCTAGGAGTTCCGAGGGGCCTGGAACTGAGCAAGTCCCCCACAGGCACGGCAAGTGTCCCAGCCTTATTGGCACAGGAAACCCCCACCCCAGGCAGAGGACTCCGGAACTCATGGGGCAGGGGGACAGAGGATGGAGGCAGTGGCTCCATCTTCCCCAGGACACCTGTCAGTCACAGCTCTGAAAAGAGGTGCCCTCGGCAGGGGTGCCACTCCCTAGGAGGGCACTCCTTGAAAAGCCACTCCTCTGTAAAGGCTGCAGCGGGGTAGGTGGATGGAGAGGCCAGAGGGCCCACCTACTGCAAGGGGTCCGACTCAGCACCAGTGACCAGAGGACCTCGCTGTCCAGCCCAATCTCTTGCCCACCCAGCCCAGCTGTGGCTCTGGGCTGCTCCCTGCAGGCCCCAGGAAGAGGCTGTCTTTCCAGACACCTGCAAGGCAGCCGTGCAGCTGCCCCAAGGAGGCCAGCGGGTCCAGCACGGCTCCTCCCATCCCCCTCCCACCTCGCCAGCAGCAAGGCACCCACTGCCTTGAAGAGTGACTTCCAAAACTCCCTCTACTTCTTCTCCCTAGAAATCCCGAACACCAGTTCAGTTTGCACACTCATGTGTTCTGGAGCTCAAACCCACGCAAACCAACCAACCGCGGGCCTCCCAGTCCTTTGCAGGCCCCCGGGAGGAAGCTGCCGGGTGGCTCGGAGGCAAAGCAGGCAGCCTGGCTTCTGTGTGGGGTCCTGCTCTGTGGGAGTGATGGGGGCAAAGGCCTGAGGGAAAGCAGGGCCCTCCTGGCCCGCTTCCTCATCCACAACTCCTCAAGTGTGGGGGCCGAGATCTCCCTCCGGCTGGAACACACCATGATCCGCTCGAGCCACTGTACAGCACCTGTCCAAGCCAGGAATCCAGGATGGAGCAGACCATCCATGTGCTGCGAGTGAGAGGGGCCTCGGGCAGGGCCTGTGCCCCACGTGCAGCTCCACTCTGCAGGGCCAGTGCTTGCAAAGCAGACCCCATTCACTGAAGGCCCACTGCGTACACCCGTCTACAGACACAGGCCTGGTTGCCCATCCCTCAGGGCTACTCAGCATCTCCCATCATCCTCCCCAGGTGCCAAGGATGCCGTGTTACCATAACCCCCAGCTTTCTGCTGAGGGCAGACCCGAAACTCTAAGTCATGGGCTCAGCCAGCCCGGGGAGGGCAGCCTGGCAGAGGCTGGGAGCCCGAGGAACGCCCACCGTCCAGCCCCTCACCTGCATGAGGAAATAAGTGAGGCAGTCAGATTTCTAGGTCACGGCCCAGCCCCACACGGAAGTCACGCGGCCGCCCTGGCCCCACTGGGCCCTGAACTCCCGTGCCCCAGGCGGCTCGCCCAGTCCTGCTGGGGAGGTTTCTGGGCGTGGCACCGGGAGACTCGGGAGACCTGGCCTCTTTCCCTGCACAGCCGCGGTGCGCCCGGCGGCTGCTCCCCCTTCCCCTGGCCCGTTTAGCTGTGCGAGGACCAGGTGGAGGTCAGAAACCGCACGCGGAAAAGCGCACCGTGGATTCTCACGGGTGTTAAGCCAGTGCTTCAAAACCCACAGAGGTCAAGGACACAGCTATTTCCTGAATCTGAATTCCTCGTTCAGGGGAAAAAATAGTGCTTCCTGTGCAGGGCTGTGCCAAAGGTGTGGTTTCTGCCACAGGCCAGAGGGCAGGCACCCCGGGGCTGAGGAGGGGTGGAGACCTGCGCAAGGACCTGTACGACGCCCTGCAGCACTCCCACACGCCCACATGCACCACACGCGCACCACACCCACCCCATCACACACCCTGGAAGTAAGAAATCCAATCAGGGCAAGGTCCTGCTCCTGATAGCCAAGGCTGGCACCTGTCAGCGCCAGGGCGGCCAAGCAGGACTCCGGAAAACCCCCGCTGGCCTTCCGGGAACCTCTCAGGGTCTCAGCCGCTCACCTGCTGTCAAGTGGGGGCAGGGCCCACAGCCAAGACTTACTCTGCAAGAAGCCAAACAAGAACAGCACCAAGTCTTCCCGAGGGCAGGGAAGAACAAGTTCAGCCCCATGGAACCAAGACTGGACCACGGCCCCTGCTGAAGCCGAGGCCTGTGTGAGACCACGGGTCTCACGGCTGACTCCGTGGGGAAGCTCAGAGGCGAGGGGCAGGCACATCCACTCGGACTCCCTCTGCAAACCACGGTCCCCAGCAGCGTGCAGCCGCCACGCCGGGCCCCCAGGGAAGAAGGAGTGGGAAGGGTTACAGGCTCCAGGCAGCCACTAGGCTGTGGTTTCATGTGAACTAGGATGACCTTGCCTGAGAAAGGCAGCGAGTGGTCTGGAAGATTCCAGTTCCAGCCTCCAGGGACGAAATGCCAGCAAACCACCCCCAGGCTCTGGCCCCCAAGGGGCCGTGACAATGTCACAGGGCAGCAAGGCTCCCCTTCCAGGGCAGCCGCCAGACCGCCTCAAATGCAGAATCTAGGACAGATTCAAGCCTGCCCCAGTGGCCCCCAGAGATGACCCAGTGAGGGGGGGCCCTCGCAGGTGGGAGGCACCACAGCCATACAGGAGCCTTCCGCTTTTCTGAGTTGAGATTCCTCCGAGTAAAGGCTCCGGGATTTCACGAAAGAAAGCCAGCTTCCCAGGCCTCAAGAGCCTGTCTTCTCAAGTCAGATGCTCCCGGCGAGCCCCCGACAAGCCTCCCACGGCTCCCGGGCCGTCACCACCCCCATGGCAGCCCATGTCCAGCAGCCAGGAGTTCCTCTTCTCACTCAGGACGACCCGGCAGCTCGGGGATGACTCAGGTGTTCTACGCCTAAGATCTCAGGGCCCTCCCAGAGGCCCACTGCTCTTACGCCTCCCCGGGTCGCCTGCCAGAAGTGGGCACAAGCTGTGGACTGGAGTCCTTCTGTGCAGCATGGAAACCACTGGAGGAAAAGGCCGACCAGCAGTTCAGCACCCAAGGGAAAACCAAGCCTCGGCACAGCACAGGAGCAAGAATGCACCTGAGGGGGCCCCACCAGCTGCCCCCCAGGCTCCCTCTCACTCCCCAGGGTCAGGCCTATGGATGGGGTGGAGATCAAAGAGAGCTACCAAACACCAAGAGTGAGCAGAGGCAGGGGGACCCGAGAGAGGACCCCTGCGAGTTGACCCAAAAACATCAAGGGAGGTGGGGGGTGGGGAGGGCTTCAACCAGGAGCACTACTGGAACCCTCCACACCACTGGCCATCTCCACCCGCATCTCCAGAGGGAGGGAGGGTCTCCAGGGTCACGGGCCCAGGCCAGGTGCGACTACTGAGCTCGGGGACAGCAGCCGTGACTTCAAAGTAAGGAGACAGCCGAGGTTACCACACAGGAATGATCCATGCCCGCTGAGGAGCCGAAACACCAGTCACCCTGATGGGACTGTCACACAGGGTACACACGTTATCAGAGTGCTGCACGGGGCCTTGTGAACACGTCCAAACACTGTGTGTGCACAAGGATGCCGCAGCCAGGCAGCCAGCCTCCCCGTGTGAGATGACGGTAGTCGATACGGCAGGGTAGGCCAGGGATAATCACCAGTTAATGTGGCCACCTCCAGAATTTAAAATCGTGTACGCCTTCCTATGTGGCTTCTGCCACAGTTCACTGGCTGGGGCTGGCCCATCTCAGCCCCCGGCAAGCTCTGCCCTGTTTGTCCAATCTAGCCACCACCTACTTTCTAAAGACTTGAATACCAAGAATGGCTCTGACATTTTTCAATGGTTGCGTCAGCAACTACCTAAACATCTCAAGTTTGCCTACTGGCTTGCAAAACCTAAAATACCTGTATTTACGATCTGGCCCTTCAAGAAACAATTTCCCGGGGCCAGTGCTGTGGCGCAGCAGGTTAAGCCTCTGCCTGCAGCGCTGGCGTCCCTTATAGCTGTTGTTCAAGTCCCGGCTGCTCCACTTCCGATCCAGCTCCCTGCTGATGCGCCTGGGAAAGCAGCGGAGGATGGTCCAAGTCCCTGGGCCTCTGCACCCGCATGGGAGACCTGGAAGAAGCTCCTTGCTCCTGGCTTCAGTCTGGCCCAGCTCCAGCTGTTGCAACCATCTGGGGAGTGAACCAGCGAATGGAAGATGTGTCTTTCACCTTCTCTTCCTTTCTCTGTGTAACTCTGATTTTCAAATAAATAAATACATCTTACAACAACAACAGGAAACAAGGAAAGAAACAATTTCCCAACCACTGGGCTAGGATCAGATATTTACTCCGTGTGGCACGAGGAGCAGAGGACGGGTCTGGATGGTGTACGTATGTCTGATTCTTGCACATTCTTTCGTTTGTTTTTATTAAGCTAGAATTCACAGAACATCAGAGGAACCTGTTTTGAAGTGAGCGATCCGGTGGCGTTTTGTAAACTGCACCATGTTGCGCAACCGGCGCTTCTATTCAGTTCCAGAACACTTCATCACCCCCAAAATAGAACCCCGGCCCATCAACAGTCACTCCTCCTCACTGCCCCCAGCCCCGCACCCACTGCTGTGTGAGGCGTGGCTCTGTCCGCCCGCAAGGCCGGTCGCTAGGTGGGCTGCACCAGCCCTCCCGCTCACGCTGTGTCCTCCAGGGGCGCCCATGTCGACGGGAGTGTGTCTCCCACACACGCCACCTCCGTTCCTCTGCTGGCCTCTGCTCATGGCGCCCTCAGAGCCGTGCGTACAGAACTGTCTGGGGCTTTCTTCTGCTCTCCCAGGCATCTTCCTCGGCGTGGAACTGCTGGCTCACGGGTGACTCTGCTTCACTATTGGGGAGCTGCCAAACTCTCCCGTATGGCCCACACCATCGCACTCTCCCCAGCAACACCAAGGGTTCCGACCCCTTCCTGCCTTCCTGAATCCTAGACACCTCAGTGGGCGTGAAGTAGCACCGCGCTGCGGCTTCCCCGTGCACTGCCCTGGTGACTGTGCGCTTGCGTGCGCTTCTTGGCCATCCTGGGATGTGAGCCTGTGTGTCTGGGGCCTCTGACACACCCAAGTTCCAAATCTTCTCAAAGAGCCAGGCGTGAACACTCCCTGCTGCGTCCGAGATCAGCGTTAAGTAACCAAGTGCAGTGCCCTGGCCCTCCCGAGGGTCACAGGAACAAAGGAAACCAGAAGGGCTTCACTGAGGCCCAGTGCCAGCACGGCCCCCTCTCCAGGACTCCTGCCCTGAGGCCCAGCAAGGGCAGAATCAGACCAGGACTGAGAGCCAGGGCAGAGATCACAGTGAGAAAGCGAGGCCAGAAGAAGGTCCCACAGCAAACGGGTGTAGACGCACAACTTGAATGGAGCTGGAGCACAGTGGTCCCTGCACAGAGACGCGCAGTCAGGTAAGCCGAGGCTGGGCACGGACCTGAAGCAGACACCCACAGCCCAAGACCTGCCTCTCCCACCGCTGTGTGCCGCCCCCACAGGCTCCCCACCCCCGCCAGCCCTTTGACCTCGGACTCCTTATAGCTCTCCCCCCCACCCCCCAGGACTGCATTCATCCCACGACCAGCAATGCTTCCACAGATGGACTCCTGCCCCAGTCCTACTCGGGTCCCCGCCCCCACAGGCACAAGCTGACCAGGTCATTGGCACCCCCTCCGCGGGCCCAAGTCTACTCCAGGCTATCATTCTCAGCCTCTGCCACCCGGCTTCCTCAACACCCCCCTCTGACCCCCAACAACACACCCTGCATCCTCACCAGCACTGACGCAGAGAGGACCTGGGCCACGTCGACAGCTTCTAGATCTTCCAACTTAAGCCAAGAATTCTCCAAGTAACAATGGGGCCAGCACTGTGGCATAGCCGGTAAATTTGCCACATTCGATGCCAGCATCCCATACGGGCGCCAATTCAAGTCCTGGCTGCTCCGCTTCCGATCCAGCTCCCTGCTAATGCACCTGGGAAAGTAGTGGAAGACGGCCCAAGCCCTTCAGCCCCTGAACCACATGGGAAATCTGGAAGAAGCTCCTGGCTTCAGATCAGCCCAGTTCCAGCCATTGCAGCCATTTGGGAAATGAACCAGCAGATGGAAGACGTCTCTCTCTCTCTGCCTTTTCCTCTCTGTAACTCTGCCTTTCAAATAAAAAAAAAAAAAAGAAACAAATTCTGACCAATTAAAAAGCTAAGTAAGCATAATCCTAGTAAATAATGGAGAAAGTATTAGACGCTATTTTAGAAATCCTGGAAAGAAGGCCTTCTTACATGAGATTTGAACTATAAAGGAAAACAGAGACTCACCTGCAAAAATATGACAGGTGTCAGACTTAGCGCCTATAGCGGGCTCCACAAACTAGGGCTCCCGGGCCCTGTCCTGCCAGCTGCCTGTGTTTGTACATAAAGTTTACCAGGTCACAGCCATCTCCATCCCCACTGTCTTCAGCAGCCTCTGACAGGTGCGCCGTTGCCACGGAGACCAGGTGGCCTGCAAGGACTAAAATACATCCCACCTGGCCCTGGGCACGGGAAGTTTGTGGACCCTGACCTAGAACACGCACAAAAATCAACGGGGAGGGCGGCACACAATAGAAAAACCGGCAAGCAAGGCACACAGGCGATCCACGGGAGAAACGAAAACACTCAGTAAGAACTATAAAAAGAACCTTAACCTCCCCGGCCATTAGGGAAATTATTAAAGAATTAAATCATCTGATAGCATCCAGTCCTGGAAATGTCACGACGCAGCCTTTTTTGGAAGGCAATTTGGTGGTATCTGTTAAAAAAAAAATGTAATGTGCTTGCTGTCAACCCAGCCTTTCTATTTTTAGGTATCTGCCCCAGAGAAATACTTGCATTTGTGCACGCACGCACGCACACCCAAAAGCATTTATAAAGCTGTTCGTCGAGGCATTCCCTGTTTATTAGAGCAAAGCCCATCCGCGATCTTGGTGCTCGGGTTAACCCACAGGACCATCCTGAAAGATCCAACACGCACAACGTCCACACCACGGAAAGAGCTCTAAGGCCATGTCGCGCAGAAGAAAAAGCCCTGCAGAGCAAACCCAGACGCACACAGGCTGAAAACGGGCTGAACCGTGTTATTTCAGTCCAACGTAGAGAAATGCAGAGCGGGACTGAGGGACAACGCCACCCTGCGAAGAGACTGGAGCACAGGACAGGCCACAAAGAACTGTCACCAGGGGCCGGCGCCCGCAGCACTGGCATCCCATATGGGCGCTGGTTCGAGTCCTGGCTGCTCCACTTCTGATCCAGCTCCCTGCTGTGGCCTAGGAAAGCAGAAGATGGCCCAAGTGCTTGGAACCCTGCACCCAAGTGGGAGACCTGGAAGAAGCTCCTGGCTTCAGATTGGCCCAGCTCCGGCCATTGCTGCCATCTGGGGAGTGAACCAGCAGATGGAAGACCTCTCCCTCTCTCTCTCTGATTTGAAAGGCAGAGTTAGAGAGGCAATCAATAAAAAAACAAAAAACAAAAACAAAAACAAAACCTGTCTCTAATCACTGATCCCAGGTCACTGCGAATTCCAGTGGCAGGGAACTCCTACAACACAGCCACCCTTGACACGACTGTCACGACATGCTCACGGCACAGCCACTGGAGACCCTGGACAGGAGTTAAGGGCAGAGAACGGTGGCTTCAGAATCCTGACTGCGTCCAGCGCTGAGCAAGTGGCTTCCCATCCCAAGGGGGCGGGGGTGGTGCCTTCCCACCGACAGAAGGAAGTGGTTACGGTAGCTGGCCTCCGAGTCCCTTCCACATCTCCCAACCACAGTGCAGTCCCTGGAAGAGGCGTCTGTCCTTCTGGGGGGGAGGGGGGCAGGGGGCAAAAGCCAGCAAGCAAGCCCCACTGCTGAAGCCGTCAAAGTCCGGTCGGAACGTTCAGAGAAGCGCCTGCCCCCGGGAACACGACATCCCAGCAGCAACAGCTCCCTCGCTGCCTGGGACTGGCGTCCTGGCCTATTAGAGAGGGGTGGCCTGGACCGGCCACGACTGATCTATCTTCCAGCTTGGACGCTCTGAAATAAGCACAGGGTGGGGAGGGGCGGCAGGAAGCAGGGGCTGGGGTGGGGGGGCTGATGGGAACCAATTGGCTGAGGTTCCCTAATGCAGGCAGAGCGATGAGAGAGAGAGAGAGAGAGAGAGAGAGAGAGAGAGAGAGAGAGAGAGGCTGGGGGAGGGCCGGATGCAGGGAGCAGCAGCGCGCAGGCTGCTGGCAGCGGCCCTGGGTCTCCTTCCTCTCTCTTTCCAAGAGCAGTTTCTTCCTGAAAGCTCCCAGGAGGTAGAAGGCCGGGGCTAATCTCTCCCAGCACAAATAACCCCACTCATTATTTCAAAAACTGCCATCCCAGCCGGGCCCTGGAAGTCTTCGGGCCTGTTTCAAAACCCACAGTTCAACTTTGACATACGGTATTTTAAAACTGCCTCCCCCCTGAATCCAATTAGTAAGCAACAGATTGTTCTTTTATTATTATCTTTAACAGATTCTACTCACACAGGCAGATTCCACTACAGCTGACCTAAAGCTTTAAGAACCAAACAGCCCCATGAGGTGTGAATACCTAATTCACCCGTTTTCTGGCAATGGTTGAGAATAACCAGGAAATGGACAACCCTCTTCCACGGAAGAGCCCTGGCCGGGCCCTCAAACTTTTGAAATCAAAGCTGCCTCTTCTGCGGGGGGCTGTGTCGCTTGGTTTCTTAAAATTCTAAGAGAGAAAAGTTTCAGGCGCGAGTGTTCCCTAGTCCCTTGCTTTTCACAGGGCCAGGAGGGAGGTAAGCCAGGGACCTCGGTGCCAACCCACGGATAAGGAAATCAGAACTACAGCGACTTGTTCAAGGTCGCACGGCTCAGGGCGACAGGCAGGCCTGAAGGCAGAGGCCCCAGAAACCGCTCTCCAGAACAAAACGGCGACACGGGCACCCAGTGTCTCCCCCGTCACGGTGCATACCACCCTCCAGAACGCCCGTTCCAGCCGGCCTGTCCCCAAGGCCCTTGGTGCCCTAAGCATCCTCTGTGACTCTGCAGCCCGGAGTCTTCAAGCTTTTCCGTTTAGTCTCTGAAACCCTGACCGCAGAGATCGGCCCCGCGTCCCAGGCCGTAACCCCTGCCCTACCAGCCCGCTCTGGGCCGGCCGTGTAAACACATACAGCCCGCGTGCACTTCAGCGGCATTAGAAACAGCCAGGCGGCTGCACTTCAAAGCCATGTTTCTGTCGAGAGGCTTCTTGTGGGAAAGCAGTGGCTACAACTAGGTCACACCGGCCTGGAATGTGACAAGCTCTCCTGGCGTCATGGGGGGGGGGGTGACAGAAAGCTGGGAAGAGGACAGAGACTAGAAGGAAGGCCAGCAGCCTGCAAGAGCGGCTCCCAACCCCAGGACACTAGGAGCTGGAAAAGCAGTCAGCCCAGGGGCTCCCGAGGGCCAAGCGGGGACTGCGGCCAAACCTAGGGGGCCTTTGACCAATGCACATTCCTCATCTCTTAAATCGCGCCAGGGCGGGGCCCCTGGACGCTGTGTTTTCAATGCCGGTGACTCTGAAGCAGGCTTGGAAACCCTCATTTGACAGATAAGGCCAGGGGAAGGGAACCGGCCTCCTTCCAGCCCCCGCACCCCCACCCAACCCCCTACTCCCCGGAATCCACAAGGCCTCACCCCTGGATCAGGGACACGAGGTGGGGGGGCGTCCTCCCTTCAAGGTTTAGGTCCCAGAGCAAGACCCTCTCCCGCCCGGCCTCCTTGTTCCCTGGCCGGGGACAAGGATTTAGCCAAAGGGCAGGCTGAGTGTGACCAGGGTGGGTGGGGGGCCCACACTCCCACCCACGGAGGCCACTCCGGGTGCCAGAGGCTGGGTCCCGTCCCAAGCCAGAGTCCGAGGTGGAGGATGGGGGTGGGTGGGGGTCCCAAGAGCGCCAGGCAATGCCTCCCCCACCCCTTCCCCGCACAACGCTTTGTCCCCACTCTAGAGAACCCAGGCATATTTGAGTCACCCCAAATGGCATGAATCACACCGCGGGGCTGTGGGAACGGGAAAGGATGTTAATTTTCGGCATACTTGAGGATCTCGCCTTTGTCCCGGCTCTGTCGGTCCACTCCCCACCCCACCCCGCCACGCTCCATCGCTAGGTCCCCCGCCACCGCCGCGGCCTCCTCAGGCGCCCCCGCGTCGGGCCCGCCGCGCCCCCCACCCCAGTCCCCGAGCCTCCGGGGGCGGCGCCCCGGCCGGCCGCTCGCTCACCTGCGTCAGGTCCTCGTCGTTGAGCAGATGCGACTCGCGCGGCTTGAAGCAGTTCTGACACTTGCTCTTGTTGAAGATGTTGGCCTGAAATTTCCTGCACGGGTTCTCCTTGGCCGCCGACATGGTCGGCGCGGCGGCGGCGGCGGCGGCTGCAGCGGCAGCGGCGGCTGCGGCGGCGGCGGCGGCGGCGCTCAGGCCCGGCCCGGCCTGGCCCGGCCCCCGGCGCGCTCCCGGCGGTCGGGGTCAGCGCGGCCGCGGCCGCCGCATGTCCCGCCGGCCGCCGCAGGCCCGGCCCGGCCTCGTCCCCGCGCGGGCGGCCCGCTGCACGCGGGAGGCTCCCGCGCCGCCCGGGCCTCACAGCGCGCGCGCCGCCCCGACGCCGCCGCCGCCGCCGCCGCCCGGCCGCCGCGGGCCCATGGACGCGGCCTTCGGGCCCCGCTGCCTCCCACGCGCCGGGTCGCCGCCGGCCCGCTCGTCCGCCCGCCCGCCCGCCGCTGCTGCTGCTCCTGCCCTGGGCGCCCGCGGCCGCGGCAACTGGGAGCCGAGCGCCTCACGCACTCCGGGCGGGGCGGACGCGGGCGGCACGGGGCGGGGGGCGGGGGAGGGCGCACGGCCGCGCGGGGCGGGGCCGCGCCGGCGCGATCGGCAGCCCGGACGGCCAATGAAGGCGGCGCGCTCCCGCTAACAAAGGAAGGTCTGGGCCAATGGGCGTCGGGGGCGGGGCCGGGGGCGGCCGCGCGCGAGGTAACTTGCGCAGGCGGTCGAAGGTGGGGGGGCGCCGCGACGGGACGTTCAGGTTTGGTGGACTGGCGCCGAGGCCGGCCGGCCTGACAGCTGCAGGGGCCGGGCGCGGGCGGCCGGCGGGGCGGAGCCGACCTCGGGCTGGCCCCGGCGCACGCCCCTGGCCTTCACGGTCGCCTTCCCCTGCCGCGAGCCAGGCGGGCCTACTGTGTGCGGGCCGCGCCTTCGTGGTCGTGGGCCGCCTTGTGAAACAGGGCCCCGTGTGCTTGGGCTCCACCCGGAGAAGCCCGGAAGACGGCGTCAGTTCTCCAACAAGGGGCATCTAGTGATGGCTGCCCCCTGCCAGGTCCCCGAGCATCCAGCCTGGATGCATTGAGGAGATCCAGCAGGGTCAGCTGGCTGTCGCTGCAAGCCCCCCACTGTCAAGAGGCCAGCCCGAGGGGCAGGCAGCAGGGGCGCAGGAGCCCAGGGAGCACAGCAGGCGGCGGGAGGTGGAGGCGGCAGGCCGAGGGTGGAGGAATGCACGAAGCCACATCGTCGCCGGCCTCAGATTCCAAGCTTGTAAATGTCATCGCGACGTTCTCAGCTAAAGCCAGCCCGCGCACGGGAGGTGACATTGAAGCTTGTGGTAGCAGCAGCCACAGCAGCTGTCGCTCAGGGAACCGGGAGCTTGTAGGAGCAGTGCTGCCCTGAGCTGTGTACTTTTCCACTCAATAGTCCAGGGAGGTGGATTTCCGGAGAGGGGACGGGCCCGGGCCCCACGCCTGCCCTCTGCCTGCTGAGCTGAGCTGAGCTGAGAGCGCTGTGGCCTTGGGCAAGTCCCTTAACCTCTGCAAAACTTGATTTGTGTGTTTGTTGTGACTGCTGGGTGCTCTCATGCTTGAAGAGTGTTTAGCACAATGTGGTGAGTCAGTGCCGTGAATCCAGACCAGGGGTGTTTACTGTGCTATGCTTGCGACTTTCCTGCTTGTTGAAATTTTGGGCCAAAATCAAAGGATGGGGTGGGGCTGCAGCAGACCCAGAAACTGATACCAGTGGTGGCCTCTGGAGAGAGGAGTCTGGTAGTTGGGAGGTGACCTACTTTTAATTTTCATTGTAAGCTCTTTTGTTCCCTGTTGGATTTCTGCCTGTGCGCATGTACCACAACCACGACGTGTCTTAAAAATAAAAGGTTTAAAGGGGCCGGCGCCAGGGCTCACTAGGTTAATCCTCCGCCTTTGGCGCCGGCATCCCATATGGGCGCCGGCTCTAGACCCGGCTGCTCCTCTTCCAGGCCAGCTCTCTGCTGTGGCCCGGGAGTGCAGTGGAGGATGGCCCAAGTGCTTGGGCCCTGCACCCGCATGGGAGACCAGAAAGAGGCACCTGGCTCCTGGCTTTGGATCGGCACAGCACCCAGCCGCAGCGGCCATTTGGGGAGTGAACCAACAGAAGGAAGACCTTTCTCTCTGTCTCTCTCTCTCACTCTCTGTAACTCTACCTGTCAAGTAAAAATAAAATAAAAGGTTTAAAGTCCTATCCATGCCTCAAGGCGAAGACCACCGCACCCCACCCCACCCCTAAGAAAGTGCTTGGCCATGTTTTGCTCAGGTCAGACACAGCCTGCACCTGCCCTGGACCACAGGAGTCCACGGCTGGGCTGCACACAAGAGTTTGATTCAGCTGTCAGAAGCTGCATGCACGCCCCTCCAACAAGCCAAGATGGAAATTGAAGGCAAACAGGAAAGTTCAAGCTGGGGTGTTTGGGGGGACCCCAGCCAGGGGAGGGGGATACTCAGCCCCATAAGCAGCTTCAGGGGGCAGTGCCTGGGGCTGAGTCTAGAGCTAAGACCCCGCCTGGAGAAGTTGGGGGAGAGGTGAGAGAGGGGGAGAGAGCTAGGTGCTGGCATAGACTGCTGAGTACCCTGAGGGCAGGCCAGGGCTGGTCCCGCTCCACTTCCTGTGGCCAATCCAGTGCCTGTGTTAGCCAAAAGACCGCCCTAGGATTCGGTGACTAGATGAAAACCTACCGTTCCACTTTGTACCCGCAGTGTTAAATCCACAGAGACAGGGTCAGGGCTCCCTCTGAGCACTGCACACGCCATCCAAGACTCGGCGTCAGAGTGTGAAGCTTCATGAGGCTGTGCATTAAGACTTGTTTGCCGGCCGGCGCCGCGGCTCACTAGGCTAATCCTCCGCCTAGCGGCGCCAGCACACCAGGTTCTAGTCCCGGTTGGGGCGCCGGATTCTGTCCCGGTTGCCCCTCTTCCAGGCCAGCTCTCTGCTGTGGCCCGGGAAGGCAGTGGAGGATGGCCCAAGTCCTTGGGCCCTGCACGCCATGGGAGACCAGGAGAAGCACCTGGCTCCTGCCATCGGATCAGCGCGGTGCGCCGGCCGCGGCGGCCATTGGAGGATGACCCAACGGCAAAGGAAGACCTTTCTCTCTGTCTCTGTCTCTCTCTCTCACTGTCCACTCTGCCTGTCAAAAAAAAAAAAAAAAAAAAAAGACTTGTTTGCTGAATTGTTGGGTAATGTGCACCTCAATAAGCAACTAAACAAGCAAGAAGAACACTTCTTCTCTGGTAGGCCTGATTCCCAGATATGCCCTACTCTGTGGCCCTGGCTGCCCCAGGGGGAAGCCGTCCCCGTATCCTCACACACATGCACACACAGGTAACCACTACCTTGATCTTCATTACCACAGATTAATTTTGTCCTTTATTTCTTTTAACGTGTGTTTGTTTATTTAGTTATTTGAAAGGCAGAGCAACAGAGAGAGAGAAAGAGATCTTCCATCTAACTGGTTCACACCCCAAAACAGCCAGGGCTGGGCCAGGCTGAAGCCAGGAACCAGGGACTCCATTCAGGTCTCCCACAAGGGTGGCAGGGGCCCAAGCACTTGAGCCCTCAGCCGCGGCCTTCCCAGGCATGTTTGCGGGGAGCTAGATGAAGTAGGGCAGCCTGGGCTCTAACTGGTGTGCTGATATGGGGGTGTCAGCATTGCAAGCAGTGGCTTAACACCCTGCACCACAATCATCGGCCCAGTCTTCTCTGTCCTTGAACTTGACACTGCCAGGACAGCCCTCCACACCTGAGAGCCAGCCTCTCCTGCTGCCACTTGATCCCAGAGTCCTTCTGGAAGAACGTGTTTGTGCTGCAGACCTCCAGGGCCGTCCGTGGAACCAGGCCATCTGTCAGTGGATAGCAGGAATCTGCTTTGGAAAATGAGCATGCCAGGAATCTCTGGTCTTTAGACAAAAGTTTTGGAGGCAGTGGGTGGAGCCATGGTTCTGAAATCCCGAGGGATTTAAAGCATTCCGCCTGCAGGCCCCGTGCCCAGCTATACTGAGTTAACTGGGTGTCTGCAGAAGCTCCCTGGGGATCCCCGTGTCCACACAGGGGGTGCAAGGGAGGGTTGGAAAGGAACAGGCCGTGGGTGGGCCCGGGAAGGGTGGTTGTCTCAGCTGGCTGTTGCCAGACTAAACCACCCCCCAACACACACCCAAAGGCTGAGTCCTATCCGCCAATGTCCGCATCTCTCGCCGGTCTGAGCGCGGACTGGCTCAGCAGAGCCGCTCTGGTCTGACTGAGGTCTCTCCCGCAGGTGAGTTGGGTGGGCGCTGGGCTAGAGCATCGAGAGGCTGGCCTGAGCGCAGTCCGGCTGGGCCCCTGCCCTCTCTGCACAGCCTCCGCGCTTCTTCCCTTCCTCTACACTCTTCCATAGTATCTCCGCCATCCCCAAAGTGCCCCGAGAGAGAGGAAGCGGAGGCTGCCTGTAGCTCTCCCAGGAAGCCGATTAGGCCTGCCGCCGTCCCACGTTCTGCAAGGCACAGGCTGTCCCAGACTCAAGGGGCGAGAAGGGACCACACTGGGTATGCATCCCGGGGCCCCCTGGCGCCGGCTGAGACTCACTGCCCTAAACACATGATTGCACAGGCTCAACAAGCCAGTCTGGGTGCACTGTTGAGGACAGTCCCCAAGGCAGTATTGAGTGCTAGGCACCAGCGTTCATTCTCATGCCCATGACCTTGGTGCTAGGGGGCTTGGCAAACCATCTTCTGGAAAGGGCCAGATAATAAATATTTTAGGCTTTTCAGGCCAGATGGTCTCTGTTGCCACTACTGGAGCCTGCCTTTGTCACATGCAAGTATTCGTAGATAATACATAAATGAATGAGGTGGCTGGGTTCCAGTACAGTCTTATTTACAAAGAGGAAGTGGTGAGCCGGATGGGGCCCTCTCTTTTGGATCCCCGATTTCCTGTCGCTTGGGCGCCCCTGTCCTGGCCAGTGTCTCCCAGAGGTTGAGCTCCAAGCCTCTATCAGTCATCCGTCAGCTCTGGGTTGGAATTCACTGGCCTGGAGTGCTGGGGCAGTTGTGCCGGCTCCGTGCCAAATGCCTAGCCTCCAACCTAGACTCCTTAAACCCCGCTGTTAACCATTTGAAGTCAGCCCTGACCGTGCCAACCGGTACCTGACTCGGGGGGGAGCGGACCTTGAGTACCCTCCTCCTACGCTCCATCAGCTCCCCAAAAGTCACCCCAAATGAACACAGACTTTCATCAAAATGGTACAGACAGCCTTGAGAAAAATCTAGCCCCCCAAGATTAGTGTGACCCATTGTTTATAGTTTTCATATTTATTTATTTAAAAGGCAGAGAGAGAGAGAGAGAGAGAGAGATATCTTCCATCTGCTGGTTCATTCCCCAAAATGCCTGCAAAGGCTGAGAATAATCCAAGCCAAAGCCAGGAGCCCGGAACTCCACCTGAGTCTCTCACGTGGGTGGCAGGGGCCCAAGCCCCTGGGCCAAGATCTGTTGCCTCCTAGGGTGCACAGTATTAGGGAGCTGGCTCGGGAGCAGCGCAGCCATGACCCCAGGCAGCCCGCCAGCATGGAATGTCTGTGTCTACACAGCGTCTTCACCTGCTGTGCCACAACACCAGCCCCACCCTTAGTTTACAGGTGAATTAATCGAGGCACACAGGGATAGTACCCTCTTCAAGGTCGTGCAACCAGTAAATGCTAATTATGGGGTTCAGCCGTGGGCAGCATCGCCATAAGCATTGCCCTGCCAGGCCTCCAGCCAAGGGAGCTATACAAACCGCCCTGGCCGGAGCGTGCCCAGGCTGCTGCCCTGAGAACAAGAGGGAAAGATTCCCAAGGGCCTTTGCAGCTGGGGTTCCAGGATGCTTCCCCACTGCAGCGGCAAATGACAGTAGCGCTCAGGTATGCACCGGGAGGGACAGTCACACGCTGGACGTAGAAAGCCCACCAGAAGGCAAGTGAGACATTCTCGCAGAATGCGAACTATGCACGCCTTCGCCTGCACGTCCACTCACACAGGCACACCAGGGCATCTTACGTACGAGGGCGTGCGCTGCCTCTTTGTTCTGCATAGTGGAGAACTGGAGACGTCCCAGCTGTCCCCTGTAAGCAGATCAACTAAATAAATGATGGTTCTTTGATACCGGGCGGTACCATGAGGCTGTCAGAGACCGGCAACAGATATTGTGACGCACAAAGGCTAGCAGGAAAACAGAGTCCACGGGGCTGGCTTGTTCCTCTTTTTAGAACATGTGTCTTTGGGGGCTGGTGTTGTGGCGTAGCGGGTTAAGTGGCCACCCGCAATGCCAGCATCCCGTATGAGATCTGGTTCGAGTCTCGGCTACTCCACTTTCGAGCCGGCTCCCTCCTAATGTGCTGGGAGAGAAACAGGAGGTAGCCCAAGGCCTTGGGACCCTGCCACCCACATAGGAGATCGGGCTAGAGTTCCTGGCTCCTAGTTTTGGCCTGGCCCAGTCCTGGCCATTGCAGCCATTTGGGGAATGAACCAGCGGATAGAAGATATCTTTGTCTCTATGTCACACTGCCTTTCAAACAATACAATAAATCTTCAAAAACAAACAAACGTAAGGAATATGTGTCTTTGAGGTATGGAGTTAGTACCTGCACTGGAAAAGCCGGGGAGCTCCTGCAGCAAGTTGTCCATTGTAACCAAACCCCAGGAGTGAGAGAATGGGGACTTTCACTCCGCCTATAGATGTATGCCATGTTTAGACTTTTTTTTCTTGACAGGCAGAGTTAGACAGTGAGAGAGAGAGACAGAGAGAAAAGTCTTCCTTCCGTTGGTTCACCCCCTATATGGCCACCACGGCGAGCGTACTGCGCCAATCCGAAGCCAGGAGCCAGGTGCTTCCTCCTGGTCTCCCATGGGGTGCAGGGCCCAAGCACTTGGGCCATCCTCCACTGCACTCCCTGGCCACAGCAGAGAGCTGGCCTGGAAGAGGGGCAACCGGGACAGAATCCGGCGCCCCAACCGGGACTAGAACCCGGGGTGCCAGCGCCACAGGCGGAGGATTAGTCTAGTGAGCCGCAGCACCAGCCTAGATTTTTTTTCTATTTTTTGACAGGCAGAGTGGACAGTGAGAGAGAGAGACAGAGAGAAAGGTCTTCCTTTGCCGTTGGTTCACCCTCCAATGGCCACTGCAGCCGGCAAACCACGCTGATCCAATGGCAGGAGCCAGGTGCTTTTCCTGGTCTCCCATGGGGTGCAGGGCCCAAGGACTTGGGCCATCCTCCACTGCACTCCCTGGCCACAGCAGAGAGCTGGCCTGGAAGAGGGGCAACCGGGACAGAATCTGGCGCCCCGACCGGGACTAGAACCCGGTGTGCCGGCGTCGCAAGGCGGAGGATTAGCCTAGTGAGCTGCGGCGCCAGCCTAGATTTGTTTTTACCAGTGTGAAGATCATGAAGGCTGTCACAGTCCTGTCACCCCCTGCCCCAACACTACACCCCTCCTGTATTTTATTCTACTCTTTTATTTTGTTTTTTTAAATATTTATTTATGTATTTGAATTACACAGAGAAGGAGAGGCAGAGAGAGAGAGAGATCTTCCATCTAACATATGGTTCACTCCCCAATTAGCCACAATGGCCGAAGCTGAGCTGATCCGAAGCCAGGAGCCAGGAGCTTCTTCCAGGTCTCCCATGTGGGTGCAGGGGCCCAAGGACTTGGGCCATGTTCCACTGCTTTCCCAGGCCACAGCAGAGAGCCGGATCAGAAGTGGAGTAGCCGGGATTTGAACCATATGGGATGCCGGCACTGCAGGTGGCGTCTTTACACGCTAGGCCACAGCACCGGCCTCCCTGTATTTTATTGAAGCAAATCCCCAAATCATCATTTCTTCCATACATATTTCAGGGCGTGCCTGTAAAAGATAAGGGCTGTTTTCAGAAAAGTAGACAAAATATCGTTATCACTCCTCCCCGAAACAATAATTCTTTAATATCATAGGGTGTCCACTGTGTATTTTCCAGTTATCAAAATGTAAATTATTTGTGTAATAAGAAGGGAAAACAGAAGATTGAGAATGAAAAAAAAATGTTCATCCAGAGAGGGATTGGGACAACTTTCCCAGGCTTTGCATAGTGAGACTTTCTCAAAAGCCTCAGGGCCAGCGCTGTGGCGTAGCAGGTGATGCCGCCACCTGCAGTGCCCGCATCCCACATGGGCACCGGTTCGAGTCCCAGCTGCTCCACTTCCAATCCAGCTCTCTGCTATGGCCTGGGAAAGCAGTAAAAGATGGCCCAAATCCTTGGGTCCCTGCACCCACGTGGGAGACCCAGAAGAAGCTCCTGGCTCCTGGCTCCAGATCAGCTCAGCTCTGGCTGTTGTGGCCAGTTGGAGAGTGAACCAGTGGGTGGAAGACCTCTCTCTCTCTCTCTCTGCCTTTCCTCTCAGTGTGTAACTCTGACTTTCAAATAAATAAATAAATCTCTTTTTTTTTGACAGGCAGAGTGGACAGTGAGAGAGACAGAGAGAAAGGTCTTCCTTTGCCATTGGTTCACCCCCCAATAGCCGCTGCGGCTGATGCACCGCGCTGATCCGAAGGAGGAGCCAGGTGCTTCTCCTGGTCTCCCATGGGGTGCAGGGCCCAAGCACCTGGGCCATCCTCCACTGCACTCCCTGGCCACAGCAGAGAGCCAGCCTGGAAGAGGGGCAACCGGGACAGAATCCGGTGCCCCAACCGGGACTAGAACCTGGTGTGCCGGCACCGCAGACTGGGGATTAGCCTAGTGAGCCGCGGCACTGGCCTAAATAAATCTTTTAAAAAAGCCTCACCATCCAATCCCAGAATTCATTCTAAGGTGGATATAAACACTGCTCCAGGGAGCTGGTTGCAAAGCATTTGCTGAAGTTGAATTTCAGCCCTGGGGTTTGCAGCTTTGTGGAAGGAAAAGCCACACGTGGCAGCAGTGTCTGACGTGAGGGTACCAGCCACATCCGTGATGGCAGACCCCTGGATGGAACCTGGTGGTCCTCGGGGCCAGCGTTGTGGCCCGTGGCTGAAGCTGCCACCTGCGATCCCACGTGAGCACCGGCTCTGCTTCCCATCTAGCTTCCTGCCATTGTGCCTGGGAAGGCAGAGGAAGATGGCCCAACTCCAGCTTGGGCCCCTGTCACCCATGTGGGAGACCTGGATGCGGCTCCTGGCTCCTGGCTTCAGCCTGGCCCAGCCTTGGCTGTCACAGGCATTTGGGGGAGTGAACCCGTGGATGGGAGGGGAGGTATCTCTCTCTCTTTCTCTCTTATTCTGTCTCTCTGCCTCTGAAATAAATCATTTAAAAAGTTGTTTCTCCAAAGAAAATAAAATCTGGCCCTAAGAATGCACACAGGTCCCACCCCCTCTCTAAGAGGCGGAGCCTAACCCTCCTTCCTGAGTGTTCCGCGGACTCCGTGGTTCTTATCTGGAGAATGAAGCAGAGAAAAGAGAGATGTGTGTGTTTGTAGTTGAGCTCCCTTGTTTTTGCCTGGGATGTCGCATGGGCACCAGGCCCCTATGGGATGCGGTGAGGAGGCCTCTCCAGGCTCAGTTCAGACAACCCCCAACCAAGAGCACCCGGCAAAACACCTGAGCCTGAGCAGGACCGGCCCTGTGGCTCAGTAAGTCAAGCTGCTGCCTGCGGTGCTGGCATCCCGTGTCAGAGCACCAGTTCGAGTCCCGCCTGCTCCACTTCTGATCCAGCTCTCTGCTATGGCCCAGGAAAGCGGCAGAAGATGGCCCAAGTGCTTGGGCCTCTGCACCCACATGGGAGACCTGGATGGAGTGCCAGGTTCCTGAGTTTGGCCCAGCCCAGTCCTGGCTGTTGTGGCCATCTAGGGAGTGTACCAGCAGATGGAAGCTCTCTCTCTCCCTTCCTCGCTCTGCCTCGCTCTTTCTCTCTGTCACTCTTTCAAATAAATAAACCACGTTGTTGTTGTTTTAAGTTGAGGTCTTTTTTTTAATTTATTTATTTGAAAGGCAGAGAGAGAGAGAGAGAGAGAGAGAGAGAGAGAGGTCTTCCACCTGATGGTTCACTCCCTAAATGGCCACAATGGCCAGAGTTGGACCAAACCGAAGCCATAACCCAGAAGCTTATTCTGAGTCTCCCACGTGGGTGCAGGGGCCCAAGGACTTGGGCCATCTTCTACTGCTTTCCCAGGCCACAGCAGAGAGCTGAAGCGGAAGTGAAGCAGCCAGGACTCAAACCGGCCTCCATATGGGATGCTGGCACTGCAGGTGGCAGCTTTATCCACTATGCCACAGCACCGGCCCCAATAAACCATGTTTTAAAAGACACCTGAGCGCATTGTGCAGCTGTGAGACACGTTTTGTGATAGAAAGAAACTCAGCAATTGTCAGAGACCAGAGAAGCAGCAGGAAGCCACACATGGGACAGAAGAGCAGCACCAGACAAGAACTGGCGGAATCCCAATGCAGCAGGTCTGGCAGTTTGCAATATATTAATACATAATATTCACTAATAATACTGTATTAGTGTTAATCTTTTAGCTTTGGCAAACTCACCGTGGTGACGTTCAACACAAACATTAGGAGCAGGTGGCAAACGTTTTGTGCTTTGTAACTTTGCTGTGAATTCAAAATCACCCCCTAAATTTAAAATTATTTAATAAAGCAGGATGTTGAGACTTACTAGTGTCGGAATGGATGCATGATATAGTACAGGCACACTCATGGGTGGTCTCATACAACTGTGGCTGAATGAGACTATTGGTGAAAACAATTTACGAGGTGTGCGGCTGTCCACGAGATACATATTGGGGGGAAAGAAGATTCTAGAAGCCGGGGTCTGCACTTTCAAAGTTGCAGGTTGAGAAGCGTGCAGGGGTCAGTTCGGGAAAGGTAGCAGCGGCTCCAGCGAGCTGGACGGCCCTGCTCCCAGAGTGGACGGCCACGTATGGCCCTACCAGTTGCTGTCTTGTTAGGCCTGGAACCCAAACAGATCATCTGATTTCCGAAAAGAACCTAAAATCTAGGTTATGACCTGAATCTTCGGGGGCCCACTCAGCTGTGGGGAGGGGTGTCCTTCAGGGTCACATAGCTAAGGAGAAAAAAGGCTGAGACCACAAAAGGCAGGCTCTTGCAGACTGTCCGCTGGATGGGCCCTGCCCTGGCCCTGTCATCTGCACCGGGCCCTGGAGAACAGCCAGCTGGCCCTGGGGAATCGGAGGCTGCTGCTCTTCCGGCCCGCGTGCCTGCGTGCAGCCAAGAGTCTGCATGCCTGGGGCCTGCCTCTTTGGGTTCACCAGCCCACTGTGGGGCTGCAGCTCTGTGTGGTATATGCACATGCGCACGTGTGTATGTGTGTGTGCGCACACACATCCGTGCACAGAAGTTACGGCTGCAACATCTTACAGGTCCGTGTCTGTGCATGCCTGAAGGAGGGCTGGCTGTTTCCGAGGGGGCATGCAGGGGCCACTACACTACACGTCTCTGTGTATGCCTGTTGGGGTGTTCACCTGCAGGTCTGTGCCTGGGTGGGTGTGCACGGGAGCTGGACGGATGTGTCCATCTTTGCATATCTGTTGCACAGCGTGTGAGAAGCTGTTATGAGTTCATGTGTGCCAGGCCTCGATGCAGCCCTGGCTGAGCAGCTGAGCCCCAGGTCTCTGTGGCTGCACTATGCATGTGTGTGTGTGTGTGTGCAAATGTGTCTGTTCTGTCCGGCTGGGTCACACTTACTTGTGTGTCTGTGTATCTGGGTGGCTGTGCCCATGCCTCTGTGCGTGTTGTGTCATTGACTTTATACGCATGTGTGTTGCACGCACCTGGGTATGCATGCCTGGGTGTGCATGTGTATCGTTACAACTGAGTGTGCATTATATGTGTATTATATGGCTGAGCGTCTGTGTGTGTACGTATGTTATGTGTTGTGTGCTGCTGAGTGTATGCACATGTGTGGATGAGTGTCATGTGTGGCTGAGCATGTATTACATGTATGCATGAGTGTGTGCATGTGTGTGTTGTGCAACTCAGTATATACACACATGTGTGTTGTGTGGATGTGTGATGCATGTGTGTGCAGCTGAGTGTGTGCACATGTGTACATGTGTGTTATATATGACTGAGCATGCATTATGTGTATGGATGAGTGTGTGCATGTATGTGTTGTGTGCAACTGAGTGTGTGCATACATGCATGTGTTGTATGGGTGAGTGATACATGTATGCCTGCAACTGAGTGTATGCACACATGTGTGTTGTGTGGATGCGTGACGCATGTGTGTGCAGCTGAGTGCATGCACATGTGTGCTTGTGTGTCATGTATGACTGAGCATGCATTACGCATATGGCTGAGCGTGTGCATGTGTGTGCGTGTATGTGTTGTGTGCAACTAAGTGTATGCATACATGTGTGTTGCATGCTGGGGGCAGTCACAGTCCACGTCGCTCACAGTCCAGCGCCTGGTCCCTACAAGTCCCCACGAGAAGCCTGCCACTGCCCAAACCCCAGTCACTCACGGGCACAACGAGGAGGAGGCGGCAGGCCTGCAGTGGGATCCAGCCTCAGGGGCCCTGGGTCCACTCCCCGGGCACACACGCTCTGAGGCACCAGCCTGCCCTGGTCTGGCTCCTGGTGCCCCTTGCCCCTGGCCAGCTGTTGCAGAGCTGGGCCACACCTGGTAGCCTGCTGCCCCTCCATCAAGTCCCTCGAACACTGCCTGAGGCCATTTGCTGTGGCAGATGAGCACAGAGCAGCTTGCTTTGTGGGCCCAGGAAATCCACCTGCTCCCTCTTCCTAGGAGGTGGCTGGGGGCGGGGGCGGGGCCTAAGCAGAATAGGGAAGCAGGAAGCCTCGGGGCCCTGCTTTACAGATGAAAACACGGAGCCCAGAGAAGGCAAGACACTGGCTTGAGGTCACACAGCAAGTCCTCCAACAAGTTTTGCCTTCTTTTCAGAGAGCTAGGTAACTCCAGAATCTCACCTCCCCAAGGCAGCTCTCCCCACGAACACGGTTTGCTTATATGTATTCTCTGTCCCCCCACCCCAACCCCACTACCCTCATGTTCAAACGGAGCTTGGCACCAGGTGGGGCACCCCCAGGTTTCGGGAAGGAGTGGTACCAGGGTGAGTCTAGGTGGGCGACCACCACTGGTGCGTGCTGCTGCTGCACCCTCCCAATGTCCCCGCCCCCCTAAGGGGGGGCATCCCGGCGAGGACACTGGGACAGTCGCTGGCCATGGCCTGCGCGGGCAGCTCGCAGCACAAGCGTCCTTGACAGCTCTCCGCCCACCCACAGGCTCCGCCTCCCGGGTCCCGCTCCGCCTGGGGCATCCCCTCCAGGCAGCCCAAGGCTTGCTGTGTGCCTGTGGCTCCCAGCTGCAGGCCCTGCAAGCCCACAGTCGCACAGCCGCCAGCTGCCGCCGAGCCCGGTGGCCTCAGCCAGGCCCAGCTGGGCTGCCCCCGCCCCCGGCCCGCACGCGGCCCCGCAGGGCGCCGGCACTGGGCAGGCAGGCCTGCTCCCCTGGGCGCTCCCGCCACGCCCGGGGTTTACATCAGCGGGTGGACCTGGGCCTCCTGTTGGAAGAATGCGCTCATTGTTAGCCTTGTTCGCGGTGGGCGGGGATTTCTTCCTGGCTGGCCCCGCCCAGAGGCGGAGCAGCCAGGAGCTGCCCCGAGAGGAGAGGCGGGAAGCTAAGCAGGCCTCCGCCCCCACCCCATGCCCTCCAGCCCTAGGACCCAGTGGGGTGGCTGTCGCTAACTGTCCTTGCAACCACGCTCGTGTATGACTTCTTCGTTATTATTATTTTTCATTTGAAAGGCACAGCTACAGAGAGATAGAGAGATAGAGACAGAGACAGACTCCCCAGATGGCCCCAATGGCCGCAACAGCTGGAGCTGTGCTGATCCGAAGCCAGGAGCCAGGAGCTTCTTCCAGGTCTCCCACACGGCTGCAGGGGCTCAAGATCGTGGGCCATCTTCCACTGCTTTCCCAGGCCACAGCAGAGAGCTGGATAGGAAGTGGAGCAGCCGGGACTCGAACCGGCACCCATATGGGATGCGGGAGCTGCAGACCTCGGCTTTATCTGCTACACCACAGCACTGACCCCATGTATGATTTTTTTAATGAGAAAAAAAAAATACCCATCTCTAGGGATTCGATTCAAGTCCTAGCTGCTCCGCTTCTGATCCAGCTCCCTGCTAGTGCAACCAAGAAAGCAGTAGAGGATGGTCCACGTGCTTGGGTCCCTGCACCCACGTGGGGGACCCAGAAGAAGCTCCTGGCTCTTGGTTTCAGCCTGGCACAGCCCTAACAGTTGTGGCCATTTGGGGAGTGAACCAGCCGATGGAAGATTCTCTCTCTCTCTTTCTCTCTCTCTCTCTCTCCCCCAAATCAGAGTGCTGGGGTTCAATCCCCAGCTCCCGGCTCCTGACTCCAGCTCTCCAGCTTCCTGCCAATGGAGGTAACAGTGATGGCTCAAGTAATTGAGCTCCTGCCACCCACGTGGGAGCTGCATTGAGTTCCAGCCTCCTGGCCTCATTCCATTCCAGGCCCAGCTGTTGCAGGCATTTGGGGAATGAACCAATGGAGGAGAACGGGAACCTCTCTTTTGATTTATTTGGGAGGGAGAGAGGGAGAGATCAAGAAATGGCATGCCAAGGGGCGCCAGCCTAGTGGCCCAGTGGGTAAAGCCATTGCTGCCAGTGATACCAGCATCCCATAATATAGGTGCCAATTTGAGTCCTGGCTGCTCCACTTCTGATCCAGCTCCCTGCTTATGACCTGAAAAGCAGCAGCAGATGTCCCAAGTGCTTGGGCCCGTGCCATCCACTTGGGAGACCCGGATGAAGCTCCTGGCTCTTGGCTTTGTCCTGGCCCAGCTCTGGCTGTTGTGGCCATCTGGGGAGTGACCTACAGTGTGGAACATTTCTTTCTCTCTCTCTCTCCCCCTCTTCCTCTCTCCCTCCCTCCCTCTCTCCCTCTCTCTCTGACTCTCCCTCCCTGTTACTCTGATTTTCAAAATACATAAATAAATCTTTAAATAAGAGAGAGAGAAGAAATGAAGTGCCAGAAATAAACTGTGAAGTGCTGTGCCCAAGTGAGGGGTGCCATTGACCAGGGCCCACTGTGCCTGGTACATGAGCAGCATTTCCCCTTGATTATTTTAAAGATTTATTTTTTATTTATTTGAGATCCAGAGTTACAGAAAGGTAAAGTCAGAGAGAGAGAGAGAGAGAGAGAGAGAGAGAGAGAGAGGAGTCTTCCACCTGCTGGTTCACTCCCCAAATGACTGCAATGGCCTGAGCTGTGCCGATCCAAAGCCAGGAGCCAGGAGCTTCTTCCAGGTCTCCCACATGAGTGCAGGGGCCCAAGGACTTGGGCCATCTTCCACTGCTTTCCCAGGCCACAGCAGGGAGCTGGATCGGAAGTGGAGCAGCCAGGACTCGAACTGGTGACCATATGGGATGCTGGCACTGCAGGCGGCAGCTTTACCTGCTACGCCATAGTGCTGCCCACTCTCCCCATCGATTTTAAGTTCCTTGCACCCAGAAACCACATCAGAGTCACCCACCCCTCCCCAGGCTTCACCCAGAATGGTGGCCAACCACTTTGGAAATGTGCCTGGTTGCACCTGCTGAGGTCACACAGATGTGCACCTGGTGATGGCCCTTCCACTCCCAAGTAATCACCTGACAAAAAGGACCGCTCATGTGCCATAGCCATCTTTGCGGTGGCTTCACTGGTAGTAGCCAAGATGGAATTGGGAATGAGTTCATGGAGCTGTACGGAACACACAAGCCAACCACAGATAACACCACCCTGGAAGAAGCTCAGAGGCATGTTGAGTGCAAGGGACTACATCCAAGGAGAGCATAGGACACCTGTCCATCAAAGAGGATGGCAGGCAGACAGAGGAAATGTATGGGAATGTATGGGACTCAATGTCAAGAAGGAGGCGCCTCTGGTGGTAGGGAGCAGGCTGCTGGGGTGCTGGTGGGATCTGTCTCGATCCTTCGTGCGTCCAAGTGTTAAAGTGTATAAAGCCATTCCTGCCCAACGTGTGCCCTTTACAGCTTGGAAGTTACTCATAATTACAAAAACCGAGTGAGGGGCTGGCAGCGCTGTGGCATAATAGGTTAAGCCTCCATCTGCAGCACCGGCATCTCATATGGTCCCCGGTCCGAGTCCCGGCTGCTCCACTTCCGATCCAGCTCTCTGCTGTGGCCTGGGAAAGCAGTGGAAGATGGCCCAAGTGCTTGGGCCCCTGCAGCCGTGTGGGAGACCTGGAAGAAGCTCCTGGCTCCTGGCTTCGGATCAGCTCAGCTCTGGCCATTGTGGCCATTTGGGAAGTGAACCAGCAGATGGAAGACCTTCTCTCTCTCTCTCTCTCTCTCTCTCTCTCTGCCCCTCTGTAACTCTGACATTCAAATAAATAAATAAATCTTTTTTAAAAAAAGGTTTGTGGAGGCCGGCGCCGCGGCTCAATAGGCTAATCCTCTGCCTAGCGGCGCCGGCACACCAGGTTCTAGTCCCGGTCGGGGCGCCGGATTCTGTCCCGGTTGCCCCTCTTCCAGGCCAGCCCTCTGCTGTGGCCAGGGAGTGCAGTGGAGGATGGCCCAGGTGCTTGGGCCCTGCACCCCATGGGAGACCAGGAAAAGCACCTGGCTCCTGGCTCCTGCCATCGGATCAGCGCGGTGCGCCAGCCGCAACGCGCCGGCCGCGGCGGCCATTGGAGGGTGAACCAACGGCAAAAGGAAGACCTTTCTCTCTGTCTCTCTCTCTCTCTCACTGTCCACTCTGCCTGTCAAAAAAATAAAAAAATTAAAAAAAAAAAAAAGGTTTGTGGAAAAAACGGAAGCAAAAGATCAAAACAGAAACTTTATTTCTCAACACGCACTTCGTCAAGTTCTAGATATTTCGGTCAGAGCTGAGGCCGGCTATTTGGTTCATCCCTAAAGCATCAAAGCCCCTGAGAGCCTCACCACATCAATGCTGTCTTTTTTACATTATTATTTTTTTTTAGAATCTATTTATTTGAAAGGCAGAGTGACAGGGAGAGAGAAAGAGAGAGAGATCCACTTATTCACTCCCCAAATGCCTACAACAGCCAAGTGTGGGCCAAGAGCCAGGAAATCCATCACATGGGTGAGTGACAGGAACCCAGCTCTTGGTCCATCTGCTGCTTCCCAGGCACATGAGCAGGGAGCTGGATCTGAAGTGGAGCAGCCGGGACTCGAACCAGCGCTCTGATAGGGGATGCCGACTTTGCACGTGGTGGCCTCACTGGCTGTGCCCCAGCACCAGCTCCTGGTTTACGTTATGAACTGAAGGAAAACGGATGCCCTTGGAAAGCAGGAGCCAAACCAGAACCTCTGCAAGCTTGCCCGTGTTTGATGACAGGGCTGAGCGAGAGAGCGCCGCTGGGGCAGAGGAAGGACTCTCTGTGCTGAAGGTTCCCCCAGCCTTGTCTGGCAAAGCACTGGCCTTTGCCAAGCACCGTGCTCATAAGCAGATGTTATCATTCTTCGGCCCTGCGGAAAGACCAAAAGCAAAATGCCTTGATCTTCCCAAAACAAAGGGTTGCCATGACCTTTGCTCTTTATTTTTTTTTAAAGATTTATTTATTTTATTTGAAAGGCAGATTTACAGAGAGGCAGAGGGAGAGAGGGAGAGAGGCAGACACAGAGAGAGGTCTTCCATCTGCTGGTTCACTCCCCAGTGGCCACAACATCTGGAGCTGCGCCAAGAGCCAGGAGCTTCTTCCAGGTCTCCCACGTGGGTGCGGGGGCCCAAGCACTTAGACCATCTTCCACTGCTTTCCCAGGCCACAGCAGAGAGCTGGATCGGAAGTGGAGCAGCCGGGACTCGAACTGGCACCTACATGGGATGCTGGCACTGCAGGAGGCGGCTTTACCCATTATGCCACAGTGCCAACCCCTAACCTTTGCACTTTCACCTCTTGGTAGCCATTGCTTTGATTGTGCTATGTCTTCAGGATTGTCCTGGGAAAGCTGCGTCTCATCTCCTCTTCCAATTTTCCCAGGAAATGCTTCAGGATTGTTTTTTTCAATGAAAGATTTATTTTATTTATTCAGAAGGCAGAGTTACAGAGAAAGATAGAGAGAGATCTTTTACCCACTGGTTCATTCGCTAAATGACTGCAATGGCTGGGGTTGGGCCAGGCTTTAGCCAGCAGCCTGGAGCTTCATCTGGGTCTCCCACACGGGTGGCAGGGCCCCAAGGACTTGGACCATCTTCCATTGCTTTCCCAGGTGCATTAGCAGGGGGCTGGATTGGAAGTGGAGCAGCCAGGACTTGAACCGGTGCCCATAAGGGATGCTGGCTTCGCAGGCAGTGTTTTAATCCATTGCACCACAGTGCTGGCCCCACTGCTAATTTCTTGGGGGACATTCTCTCCATAAACTTTTGGCAAGCATCAATGATTTCACTTGGCAAGCATCAGTGATTTCGCCATCCTTCCAACGAAGTTTCACAATAAATGTGATGCTTACTCTTACTTCAATTTCAGCTGAATTCACATTGCTTTGCTAGGGTCTCTTCTCACACCGATATCTTATCCTCAAATAGGATTTTGTTCAGACCTGTTAGAACAAGTTAGTGTGAGTTTCCTTTGGTGCAAACAATTTTGAAATCCATGCATAGTTTCTTCATGAACTTTTTGAAACACTTAAAGTGTTAATTCGTAACTGGTCTCGTGGCATCATGGGTTACATTGCCACCTGCAAACCAACATCGCCTACCGCGTGCCTGTTGGAGTACTGGCTGCTGGTCTGTTTCTTTTTTCTTTTTTTAAAGATTTATTTGTTTATTTGAAAGAGTTACACAGAGAGGGGAGAGAGAGAGAGCGAGAGCGAGAGCGAGAGAGAGAGAGAGAGAGAGAGGTCTTCCATCCGCTGGTCCACTCCCCAGTTGGCCACAACAGCCAGAGCTGTGCCAATCCGAAGCCAGGAGCCAGGAGCTTCTTCCGGGTTTCCCATGTGCGTGCAGGAGCCCAAGCACTTGGGCCATCTTCTACTGCCTTCCCAGGCCAATAGCAGGGAGCTGGATCAGAAGTGGAGCATCTGGGACTGGAACCAGCATCCGTATGGGATGCCGGCACTGCAGGGGGCAGCTTCAGACACTGGGTCAGTCTGAAAGGCAGAGTGACAGATAGAGGAGAGAGAGAGAGAGAGGGAGGGGGAGAGAGTGACAGAGAGAGTAGAGAGAGAGAGGGGGAGAGAGAGAGAATCTTCCATTTGCTGGTTCACTCCCCAAATGGCCATAACAGTTAGGGCTGGGCCAGGCTGAAGCCAGGAGCCTGGAACTCCATCCAGGTCCCCTATATGGGTGGCAGGGACCTAGGCACTTGTGCCATCTTCTGCTGCTTTACCAGGAGAATTATCAGGGAGCTGGATCAAAAGTGGAGCAGCCAGGACTTGAACCAGTGCCTGTATGAGATTCTGACGTCATAGACAAAGGATTAACCTGCCACACCATGACACCAGCCCCTCTCAAACAAATTTTTAAAAAATAGTTCTCGGCATTGAGATTGCACATATTTCTGTAAAGATTTAATTATTTCTTTGAGAATCAGAGTTATAGAAAGAGAGAGGGAGAGACAGAGACAGAGAGATCTCCCGACCACTGGTTCACTCCCCACGTGGCTGCAACGACCAGAGCTGAGCCAATCTGAAGCCAGGAGCCAGGAGCTTCCTCCAGGTCTCCCATGTGAGTGCAGGGGCCCAAGCACTTGGGTCACCTTCTGCTGCTTTCCCAGGCCACGAGCAGGAAGCTGGATCAGAAGTGGAGCAGCTGGAACTCGAACCGGCGTCCATATGGGATGCCAGCCACGCAGGCTGCAGTTTTACTTACTAGGCCTCAGCACTGGGTTCAGGTTCCTGTATCTTTAAAACATATAATGGAAGAAGATGGAGAATCAGTCCATCGCTGTTGATAAGAGATCATGAGTTGCCAGTGGTATGTACGAGTTGCCGGTAGCATGAAGGAAATACAGAAAGGATTCTAGAACCTTCTTTCCCAACTTTCTGTTTCATTCCTGACCTGTGTCATCAGAACAGGGACACTATTCACTGCCCCAGGCCAGGAGGCTGAGTTGTGTCTGTTACATGCTCTGTTCCCTGTGCATGGCCCACCCCCAGCAGATTTCCTGAGAGAGAGGGAAGGGGCTGGCCGGTGCCTGGGCCCTACCTGGTTCTCCAGCCCCTGCAGCCTGCCTCCCGTCCCACCCATGGGCTCATCCTGGCCCAGCATCCATGATCTGCCACAACACATTCTGATGTCACGTGCTCACTCCGTCACGTGGTAGCCGTCCCATCGCTAACCACAGGGCCAGGCACAGCCAGGGTCACCTCCGACTTGAGACAGAGTCTCATGGTATGTTACAAGGTCAGGGAGGTAGGTCAAGTGCATTTGGGGGCCCACGGTCGGGTCCCATCACCCTCTTCCCCACCGACCCCAAGCCAGGTTCTAGCTGATCACTTTCCCTTGTGTTTCTTTCTTTTTTTTTAAGCATCATATTTTAAAGATTTATTTATTTATTTGAAAGTCAAAGTTATACAGAGAGAGGAGAGGCAGAGAGACAGAGAGAGAGGTCTTCCATCTGCTGGTTCACTCCCCAATTAGCCACAAGGGCCGGAGCTGTGCTGATCCAAAGCCAGGAGCCAGGAGCTTTTTCTGGGTCTCCCACAAGGGTGCAGAGGCCCAAACACTTGGGCCATCTTCTACTGTTTTCCCAGGCCACAGCAGAGAGCTGGATCGGAAGTGGAGCAGCTGGGACTGGAACCGGTGACCATATGGGATGCCGGCATCGCAGGCGGCGGCTCCACCCACTACACCACAGCGCCGGCCCCTCCCTTGTGTTTCTCCCCCAGCTGCACCACCTGCTCTGGGGCCGGTGGGGCAGAGCGCTGGTCACTCTGCCAAGGCCCGAGCCTACTCTGCCCCCTGCCCCCTCCTGATGAGCTCACAGCCCAGCCCTGGGACTCTGTGGGTCACCCAGGGATGTCAGTGCTGCCCCGATGCTGGGTGCTGCAGCTCTGGGGCCTCCCAGCCACCAGCTGCTCCAACCCTCATTTATAGAAGCTTTTGGTGGTGGGGGGGGCATCTGTGGCCAGTGTTGTCCGTGTCTCTCCCAAGGCCCTTTCGGATTTCACTCTGCTTGCCTTTCTCAGCGGGCAGCGACAGCTACAATTTTCCACCCACGCTGATGATGCCTTCGCTGGCAGGAACTGTGTCGCGATGGGCGGGTGGCGGAGTTTGCTGGGGCAGAAACACCCCCCCCCCCCAAGGCCTGGGGAAGAGGCTGGGTCAGATCGTCCTGTGGGCTGCAGGAGGTGGGAGGGGGACTGGTTCAAGGACTGGTCGTGTCGGTCCTGCCTCGCCAGCGACAGGTCCTTGGCACAGGGCGCACCTCCTCGGGGAGAAGGGACAATGGCGCCTCTCAGGAGTGCCTTCAAGAAGGCGCCGGGGTGGGGGCGGGCAGGCGGGTACACAGACCTGGTCTCCCTCCTACGGACTGGCATTCTTTCCTCTGTGGCCCAATGCTCATGGCATCGCTGAGATGCCAGGAAGCGCTGGCACCCCAGCTGCCTGCAACCCGACAGCCGCCGTGGTGGGGGCGGGGGGCGGGGGAAGGGCCTCCCCGCCTCCCGCCTTGGTTGCTGTCATCGCTGTCCCAGCCTTAACAGGGCGGCCTTTCTAAGCACAAAGGACGGGGGCGATCTCGGGCCTCTGGGGGATTCTGGGGCCATGCCTGAGCCTTCCCAAACTGCCTGTTCTCAGAGCTGGCCAGAACTCCCTCCATCCCCTCCCTGGGCGGGGGGGAGGGGGGACTGAGGCCTAGAGGGAGTGGGCCACTTGTCGGGGGCCATGACTGCTTTGTTAGTGTAAGTTGGCGCCCCCCTGCCCCACTCCCGGAGCCGTCTCTCTCTCTCTCTCTCTCTCTCTCTCTCTCTCTGGGTCACCGACCCCTTTGACAACCCAAAGAAAGTTCTAGAACATAGCTCGAATGCTTCAGGGCCAGGCATGGGTCAGCGAGGGGACGGAAAGGCCTGGGCCAGGTGCCAGCCCAGCATCAGCACCTCCGCGGCCACCCCACAGCCCCGAGGAACCAGCTGGCAGTGGCTGGAGTCACAGGCGGGCGGGGTCTAGGTCCCTGCTCGCCTGGACTTGCGGAGCTGGGCGGACATCTCGCCCGGGTGGGAGCCCAGGGCAGTTGCACAGCTGGCCAGGCGACCCGGGGAGCTAGAAAGGTGGTGGGGCGGTCAGAGCCGCGGGGTCAGCTCTGGGCTCAGAGGGCGCTGGGTTGACCAGGATCGCGTTTTGTCCCTGGTGGCTTCGCCCACGGAGCGGCTCCCTGGTCCTGGCGTGACAGGTGTCTCAAGCGCGCTTTGCCCTCTCGTGTCCCTGGGAATCCTGAAATGACAGAATCTGCGGGCACTCAAGCCCCTCCCACTCGCTCTGCGCCTCTTCCTGTCTACGTCCGGGTCCTTTATCCACAAGACAACATGTGCACCTTACAACGCTGTTTACTGCACTGTTCAGCGGGCAGGGGCCAGAGAAAAGTCTGCGCATGCTCAGTACAGTTGCGCGCTTTTTTTTTTTTAACCCTTGAATAGCTTCAATCCTCGGTTGACCAGCTCCTTGAATGTGGGCAATTGGGGTCCCGAGAGAGCCGGCTGTATTTTCAGGGCCCAGGCTTTCACGAGGTGTCACACCCAGCCCTAGGCTTACTGTGTGGACAGGGGGTGTGCACGTAAAACCAATACGGAGCCGTGGGGACCGCCTGGCCTCTGTCCCCAGCTGCAGCCGCCCTGCACCATCAGGGGCAAACCCTCTCCCTTTCAGTACATCCAGGTCTCCCACGTGGGTGGGTGTCATTGTTTGCTGCTCTCCCGGGTGCATTAGCAGCGAGCTGGATTGGAAGCAGAGCAAGCCGGGACTTGAACCAATGCTTCGACAGGGGATGCTGGCGTGATGGGTGGTGGCTTTGCACACTGCATCACAACACCAGCCCTTTGGGCAGTGTGGGGTCTGGGCAGAGATCGGTGGGCCGTTCTGGACTCCGGCACCTCTGAACTCCACGACCTGGGGCCATGCCATTCCCCTCTCTCAGCCTTGGTTTGCTCCAGGGTGTGGGGAGGGGGGAGGGTGAAGGGTCACCATGGGAAGCCATGGGGGGTGTCCATTCATGTTCACCCCCTCCCCAGTCTCTTGCTGCGAAAGGTCCTGTGGCAGTGTCCCCTGGTGGGGGCTCCCTGGTCCAGTGTGGTCACCTTCCAGCTGAACCTCACCCCACGTCTTCTCACTGTATTCAGAGCCAGCTGGGTTGGTCCCTGTAGCTCCCTGGTCCTGAGGCTGGCCCCGCCCTTGTCTCTGGATCATCGACTCCCCACTGCTGGCCTTCCTTTTGGGGTCTCAAAATGCTCATCTTCTCCTGTCCCAGGGCCTTTGCACTGCCACACCTTGCCTAAGCTGCACCCCCACACACACACCCTCTGCCCTCGGCCTGCAGCCTGCCCACCTGTTTTGCAGCCTCTTCCCTGTCTTGTCCTTTGTCCACCTGCCCCTGCCCACCCTGGATTCTCAGCTACACCCTAGCACCCGGCAGTCTGGTATGTTCCATGGCAAGACTGAGTCCTGGAATCCAACACTGGTTCCTAGAACCAAAGACCCTGGGGGCCCCTGGGGGAGATGGGGCTGAGGGTGGGGAACGCCCTGTCCAGGGAGAGGCCGTGGAGTGGCGGAGACATTCCTGGGCTGCTTGGACAGGGGCTGAGCACATAAAACCAGGCCCCTGAGCAGGGACTGTGGCCCCCGAGGCCTTGCACTGGCCCGACAGGTTCCCCAGCCGGTTTGGCAGGATCCTGCGGACAGCACTGGGCTCTGTGTGTGGAACAACCTGTCCTGACACCTGTGACCCAGTGACCTGGTCCAAGCACCCCTGGGGGGCCCCCCAGCCCCAGAGGCCTGGTTGAACCTCTGCCCGACCTCAGTGGCTATCCTGATGGCTCACCCCACCTACCCTGAGCCTTTCCTGTGAGAACCACACCCCAGGGTTGGCCTGGCCACTCATCCAACATCACCCAGCAGGCATCTGCCGTCTGTGGGGGAGCTCTGCTCAGGCTGGGGTAGTCACGGGCCAGGGATATCCAATGCTGTCAGTGGCAGGGGCACGGGTGGGGTCCACATGGACTCTGCCAGTCTGGGTTCCCAACCAGACACAGGCTCTGAGCACAGGGGGCCGCTCGTGGAGGTATCTAGAAAAGTCAGCAGGTGTGAGGGGAAGTGAGACAGGGAAGGGGAAGAGAGGCGGCAGGCGCATGGGGGCAGTAGGCTTAGCCGCTGTCTGCGACGCTGGCATCCCATAGGGGCGCTCCGCTCCTGTTCCTGATGATGTGCCTGGGAAAGCATCAGAAGATGGCTCAAGCGCTTGGGCCCCTGCACCCTCGTGGGAGACCCGGATGGAGCTCCTGGCTCCTGGCTTCAGCCTGACCCAGTCCCGGCCATTTTTGTTCCCATTTGGGGAGTGAGCTAGAGGATACAAGATCCTTCTCCCTCTCCCTCTCCCTCTCCGTCTCCCTCTCCCTCTCCCTCTCCCTCTCCGTCTCCCTCTCCCTCTCCCTCTGTAATGCTGCCTTTCAAAACAGAAAGAAAGGAAGAAAGAAAGAAAGAGAGGGAGGGAGGGAACGAAAGAAAGAGAGAAAGAAGAGAAAAAAAGAGAGAAGGAAAGAGATGCCTGGAGACCTGAGATGCAGGGGAAGGAGTGGAGGCCGGGGTGGCAGGTGCATGGGAGCAGCTCCCACTGTAACCACCTGGCCTCCCCTTCCTGGGGAAGCTGCAGACAGAGCAGAACCCCGGAGGGGCTCCCCAGGGCAGCGGCCAGCCAGTCAGGCCTCGTGAGCCCCAGCGCCACGGGCACGGGCGGCTGAGGGCTGCCCCTCCAAGCTGGGGGTGTCGGGTGGATCCTGCAGCTCCTCTTCAGGTTGCAGGCAGTCAGAAGCTGCAGCATCGCCGTGGTGGGTGTACATGGGGGGGGGGGGGAGTGGGTCATGACCGTCACTTCAACCGTATTGAAGATCTTTCTCACGGCCGTCTAAAGGAGCTGTCGCATCTCGTCCCCTCTGGCCACAACACACACACTTCAAGCTTGTCAGGGACACTGGGTCACGTCCAAGTTCAGGCGGCCTCTGCATCCGTGAGCTCTGCCTCCATGGAGTGAGACGGTTATGGGTGGAAAAAAAAATTGCACTTGTACCAAGCAGGCACTGCCACTCTTCCTTGTCGTCATTCGAAGCAACTCTCCACACGGTGTTCACACAGTGAGAGAGTCTTATCATCATCTAAGGATGAGTTAATATACCGGAGGGTGTGGGCGCCATGCTTGCATTCCATCTCACAGTGTGGGTCCAGGCTGGGCGGCTCTGCTTCCGATCCAGCTTCCTGCTCATGACTTCTGGGAGGAAGCAGAAGGTACCTCAAGTCCCTCAGTCCCTGCCACCCCCACGGGGCACTCAGATGAAGTTCAAGTCTCCTGCCTTTGGCTTGGCTCAGCTGTGGCTATTGCAGGCGTTTGGGGAGTGAATCAGTGGATGGAAGATCTCTGTCTCTCTCTCTGCCTTCAAATAAAATAAAAATATAAAAATAAATAGACTTTAAGAAATAAAGTATAAGGGTGCTAGCACTGTGGCATAGTGGGTAAAGCTGCCACCTGCAGTGCCAGCATCCCATATTGGCGCCTGTTCGAGTCCCAGCTGCTCCGCTTCCAATCCAGCTCTCTGCTGTGGCCTGGGAAAGCAGTGGAAGAGGCCCCAGGTTGTTGGGCCCCTGCACCCATGTGGGAGACCCGGAAGAAGCTCCTGGCTCCTGGCTTCAGATCGGTGCAGCTCCGGTCATTGCAGGTACTTGGGAAGTGAACCAGCAGATGGAAGACCTCTCCCTCTCCATCTCTCTCTCTCTCTCTCTCTCTCTCTCTCTGACTCTACCTTTCTGTAACTCTGCCATTCAAATAAATAAATAAATATTAAAAAAAGAAATAAAGTATAGGGAAGTTGCACATAGATTACTTGCAAATGCCACACCATTTTATAGCGGGGACTTGAGTGACCTAGAACCAGAGAATGCTTGGGGACAACTGTATACAGTCAGAATAAAGCCAGGTTCTCGTCCATGCGTGTCGCCACGCCCACATGACAGGAAGCCCACCTGCTCTCCCCCTCACCCTGCCCCAGCCTCCACGCCCTCTCTCTTCCAGCCAGCTCCCTGGAACTCGGCTGCTCCTTCCAGTTGCTGGGAGTGTCACAGGCAGTTTCTCCTGCCTATGATGCATGCCTTCGGCTCGGTGGTTTACAGGCCTTCACTGGGCTTGTGTCTGCAGGTGGACTCAGGTTCACTTGCTTGGTGGCTCTGTGTGCCCGCTGTGGTGCCCAGCCAAGCACGGGTGGTCCCTACGTCAGCGGGTGACCCGGAAGCACTCTTCCTCTGCACCTGTCTCCTTTTTCCACTTGTGTGGCCGGTGCCCAGGCTCCCTGCTTGGCAGGGGTGGGGGTGGGGGTGGAGACAGCTGCTGGGTCCTCTTTAGGGAGACCTACTGCCCATACTCCCAGAGCTGGGCCACGCGTGCTATGTGAGCAGGGCAGGACCCCAGGTCAGGGTGTGAGGCCAGGGCAGAGGAGGGTGCCAACGTCTCTGAGCTGGCTAGGATGGCTCAGTGATCACCGGCACCTGGGCTGCGGGACAGCCACAAAGAAAGCAGAGAGCCTGGGTGGGGAAGGAGACCCTGACTTGACCACTTCTCGTTGGAACTTGACCTGTTGAGAGGGGATGATGCAAACACCCGGGTTCCTGAAATCAAAACCAAGCAAGGCACGCACTGGAAGGAAAACAGGTGCACTCACAGGAACTAAAGAAAAAATCGGGAAAGAACCAGATCCATGTTGGGAAGCACTGATCTGGGCGTGAGAGTTAGGGAACACACTCACTCTTGGGAACGAATGAGTCACTTCTGCTTCCGTCCCTAAGCCGCTCTCCTTGAGATTCAAATTTCCTTAATATATAAAGAGTTCCTCCAATTCAACAAGATTAACAACCGGCAATTTAGGAAGAAAAAAAAAATGAGTATACCAAGAGATAGCTCACAGGGCTGGAGCTACAAATGGCTAATTTTTTTTTTAATAGGCAGGGACGGGCAAATGGAAACCATAGTCCAAGAGCATTTCTCAGCTATCAGATTGGCCGTGAGCCCAAGCTCTGATAACGCTGCGTCGGAGTGGGCGTGGGAGACAAGTGTTCTTACACACAACTGGCGAGGGAGGAAACTGGTACTGCCACTACCAACAGTTTCTTTCTTTCTTTTTAATGCACTTGACTTTTGACCTAAAAACTTCACTCCCGGGAATCCAAGGCTGCTGAGATACCTGCACATGTGCCAGGGACACCGGTGCAAGGACGTTCACTGGAGCACGTTTTCCTCACAGCAGCAAGAGGTTGCGGACAATCCAAAAAAAAAAAAAAAAAAAAAAAAAGTCGCTCTTCCATGTCCTGGCCCGGGATGGGATGGCCCCCTGCCTCAGTAGATGACTAAGTGAAACTAGCAAGGCGCTGTGGCATAGTGGGTAAAGTTGCCACCTGCAGCGCTGGCATCCCATATGGGCACCGGTTCGGGTCCCGGCTACCCCACTTCCAATCCAGCTCTCTGCTGTGGCCTGGGAAAGCAGTAGAAGATGGCCCAAGTGCTTGGGCCCCTGCACCCACATGGGAGACCTGGAAGAAGCTCCTGGCTCCTGGCTTCAGATTGGTGCTGCTCCAGCCGTTGCAGCCGTTTGGGGAGTGAACCAGCAGAAGGAAGACCTCTCTCTCTGTCTCTCCCTCTCCCTGTCTGTAACTCTACCTCTCAAATAAATAAATAAAATCTTTTTTTTTTAAATTTTTATATGAGAGAGAGTGTGCAAGAGAGCGCTTCCATCTGCTGGCTTACTCCCCAAATGCCTACAATAGCCAGGATTAGGCCAGGACAAAGCCAGGAGCCAGGAACTCAGTCAGGGTTCCTATGTGGTTGGCAGGGGCCCAAGTACTTGAACTACCTGCCTCCTGGCCCGGTGCACCTTAGCAGGAAGCTGGAATTTGGAGTGGAGCGGGGACTCAAATACAGGCACTCTGATGGGGGGTGTGAGCGCCCCTAGTGGTGGCTTAAATGCTACACCAAGCACCTGCAGCTCCAGCGTCTTCCTGGGATGTGTGTGTCTGTTGAAGCCTCTGTCTCTCACCTGGGGCTACTCACGTGCTTGGCCAGGTCAGACCCGATCTCTGACCTTGGCCTGACTGCTGGAGCGTGGAAACCCAGCACGCGTAGCTCAGGCTAGGAAATCGCCACGTGACTTCAGCTCCACAGTCCCCCTCGCGTGGCTTCTCCCCCTTTCTGTCTGCTACTCCCATTCCTGCAACAGGTCTCCAATCAGACGTTGCCATGGAAACCAGGGTCGGCTTCAGGAGGGGATGTGAGGAAGACACCTCCCCTCTGCACCTGCTCTCTCCCGTGCAGGCGGTGCAGGTGCATGGCAGGACAGAGGTGGTTCCTGTTCTGCGGGGGAGGGAGCCCAGGCTCTCAGAGAGCTGAGTGACTCACCTTAGCTCCCAGGTAGGAAGTGGTAAGTGGCTCTGAAGCCAGGTAGTCTGGCTCCAATGCCAAACTCAGGTCCAAGGGCACCGGAAGCGTGCATGTGCACACAGGCCGGGTGGGGTGAGGTTGCTGCTCACAGCAGAGGCAAATCCTGGACTAGGCATGGGACCCTCAAGGTAGGCAGAGCACCCAGGATTGGTGCTTTTGCAGAGGTGGGTTAGGAGCCTGTTGCTTCCTTGCCGCTACGAGAAAAGGCTGCAGGGGCAGTGGCTTCATACCCCTCCCGGAGCCATTTTGCTGAGCTATGTTCCTCCCATCCACGGAGTCGGGGGGTGAGGACCCGGGGTCATATGTCGGGGGGCGTGGGAGGCTGGTGGCACATTTGCCTGCCTTACTACAGAGACAGTGCATCCAACCCCGGAGTTTCCACTGCACACATGTTGTGGGAGCCACAGGCCCCCCCGCCCGGTGTCCTGATGCCAGGCAGTGAGGATTCCTCGAAGCCTGGGTCCTTCACTACAGTGGCTGGCAGTGGGGAGAGGGTGTAACAACAGTTCAGCCAGGGGCCAGTACTATGGCATAGCAGGTAAAGCCGCCACCTTCAGTGCCGGCATCTCATATGGGCACCGGTTTGAGTCCTGGCTGCTCCACTTCCGTTCCGTGTCCATCCTGGGCCAGGACATGGAAGAGTTCCATTCTGCTCCACTCTCTGCTGTGGCCTTGGGAAAGCAGTAGAAGATGGCCCAAGTCCTTGGACCCTTGCACCCGCATGGGGGACCTGGAGGAAGCTCCTGGCTCCTGGCTCCTGGCTTCAGATCGGTGCAGCTCCGGCCGTTGCAGCCAACTGGGGAGTGAACCAGCGGATGGAAGACCCCTCCCTCTCTCTCTGCCTCTCCTCTCTCTGTGTAACTCTGACTTTCAAATGAAAAGGAAGGAAGGAGGGAGGGAGTGAAGGAGGGAGGGAGGAAGGAAGGGCTCAGCTATACAGGAAGTGGAGCCTGGCTCACTCCTGGCAGCCCAAGTTCGAGACCCAGTGCCACCGACTCAAACCGGCACCCATATGGGATGCTTGCAGCGGCTTTACCCACTCCGCCACAGTGCGAGCCCCGCAGTGCCTGGTTTGAGTCCTGCCTCCTCTGCTTCCCATCCAGCTCACTGGCTGATGTACCACCTAGGAGGCAGCAGGTGCGCTGGCCCAAGTGCTTGGGCCCCTGCCGCACCCCGTAGGAGACCCAGATGGGAGTTTCTGGCTCTTGGCTTGAGCCTGGCCCCACCCTGGCTGTTGCGGGCATTTGAGGAGTGAATCAGTGCATGGAAGACCTCTCTCTCTCTGCCTTTCAAATCCAACAGCCAGTCTCTCTTTTAAAGAAAGGATGATTTGTTTGACTCCCTGAACAAGGCCAGGCTGGCATTTGAACCCCAGGCTGTGGAACTCAGCACATCCTCCAAAAATACAGCAGCGGGAAGCCAGCGCCTCCATGGGGCTTCAGGACCTGGCCGGCGCCTCCCTCCCCACCTCTGCCCTCTGGGGGCTCCCCAGGTCCTCTACCTCGCTTCACTGGGCTGAGTCCTTCCAAGAAGCCTGGAGCAGACAGCAGAAGAGGACCCTCGCAGGAGAGCGCGGGGGGTGCAGCTTGGGCCCCTGGACCTGTGCCCCTCTCCCCACCCCCCGGAGGGCAGCTCTGTGCCATCGGAGGCCCTGCCGGCCAGGAGCTGGCATGGGTGTCCGGGGACGGGAAGGCAGGAGTGGCTCCTCTTCAAAGAGGGATCCTCGGTGTTTACCTCTGCAGAGGCCAACCCCAAGCATACCAGAGTCTGTCCCCACCGCAGGGCAGGTCCCTGGGCAGGGCCTTTTACAGCCCCCAAATTCCTGAGTGTCCACTTCAAACACAGAAAACAAAATAATCCAAGTTCCTCATAGAAGTTCAGAAAACATGAAAGAATACAACAGACAGAACAACCTTCCCCTTAGAAAGAGCCACTTTCTCCCCAGCCTTTTTGCAAAAAGATTCAAAAAAAAGATTTACTTATTTATTTGAAAGGCAGAGTTATGGAGAGAGAGGGCAAGAGAGAGACGGATCTTCCATCTGCTGGTTCATTCCCCACATGGCCGAAATGGCCAGGGCTGGGCCAGGCAGAAGCTAGGAGCCAGGAGCCAGGAGCCTCTTCTGGGTCTCCCACGTAGGTGCAGGGACCCAAGAACCTGGGCCATCTTCTGCTTTCCCAGGCCATAGCAGAGAGCTGGATCAGAAGTGGAGCAGCCAGGACTCGAATCGGTGACCATATGGGATGCTGGCACTGCAGGCGGTGGCTTTACTTTTAAAGACAAATCTCAAACACAAAACACAGAACACTTGAAGGCCTGGTCTGCAGGACACCCACCCCCACCCCCACACCCCCTGGAACCTCCGAGAGTCTACTGGCCCAGGGCTGTCCCCAGTTTTAAGAAATTCAAAGGAAGTTGAGGACTATGGTATGCATTCCCTGAGCAGGTTAGCGTGGATAGTGTAAATTCGGTTGAAATAACTGAACATCTTCTATTTGGAAAATTTCAGACCCACATTTACTTATTTATTTGAAAGGCAGAGAGAGAGAGAGAGAGGTCTTCCATCCCTGGTTCACTCCCCAAATAGTTGCAATGGCTGGGACCAGAGCAGGGCACATTAGCAGGGAGCTGGACAGGAAGTGGAACAGCTGGGGCTGGAACTGGTGCTCCAGATCTGGGACGCAGGCACCACAGTGCCAGCTCCTCCACTGAGAATTTTCACTTTCACAACAGAGAGAACCGGCAGATGCCTCCCCAGACAAGCTACGGAGGTGGACGTGACCAACCCGGGGACAAAGCTGCTTTGCGTGGCTTTTGGTGAAAGGCACAGGGCGTCCGAACATGCACAACGTGAACCTGATCAGTGAACACTGGACAAACCAAACAGAGGGCCATTTGCTGGACAACAGCTGTTTTCAAGACCCTGAGCTTGGGGCTGGCGCCTGTGGCATAGCGGGTAAAGCCGCCGCCTGCAGTGCCGGCATCCCATATGGGTGCCGGTTCTGAGTCCCGGCTGCTCCACTTCCAATCCAGCTCTCTGCTAATGTGGACTGGGTCAAGTTCAAGCCAGGAGCAGTGGAGGATGGCCCAGGTCCTTGGACTCCTGCACCCGCGTGGAAGACCCGGAGGAAGCTCCTGGCTTCGGATCGGCCCAGCTCCGGCTGTTGCAGCCACTGGGGAGTGAACCAGCGGATGGAGGAACTCTGTCTCTCTCTCTCTCTGTGTAACTCTGATTTTCAAATAAATAAATCTTAAAAAAAAAAAAAAAAGACCCTGAGTTTGGGACCAACAAGGCAGATGGGATACAGGGAGTGGGGAGACATGGGGACAGGCTCTTAGCCTGTGTTCCGTTGCTATAACCAACACCCCAGGCTGGGCGATTTATAAAGGCAAAGTTGATTGGCTGAGTTCCAGAGGGGGCCGTCTAAGCTCAGGCAGTCACACCTGGTGAGGGGCCAGCAGGTGTCTGTGAGTGGTCGAGGGCTGGCAGCCCAGCTCCCACGGTAACCAAGCCAGTTCAACGAGAACTCAAACTCACCCCTCCTAACGGCCTGGTCACTTCCCCCATGGTCCCACGGCTTGGGTACCAGGCTTCCAGCCCAGGGACCTGGGTGACAGTGCACTGTTGCAGGTCTCGGGTCAGAGATCCTTCGAGGGACATTGCTGCAGCAGCTGTCAACGTCTGGACTGAGCCCCGTGGTCAGGAGCAGCCCCTCCCCCATCCTGGAAGGTTGCAGGGCCGTGACGAGGGGCACAGCTCTGCAGCCTGCTCTGCAGCGGCTCAGGGGAGCTGGCTCACCCCCGCGTGCCCCATCAGCTTATCCCATGTAGTTACAACACATCACAGGTAGGCCCACCTCTGGCCCCAGCCCCTGGTCTGTTCCCCCGAGCAGCCTTGGTTCGCTGTTCTCATTTTTATTTTTCATGTAGCATTACCTCGTGATCACTCTTCTGTTATAAACAGTCCTTTAAAAATACCACTTTAATTTGCTTAAGGATTTATTTATTTGAAAGGCAGAGTAACACAGAGACGGGGACACACACACACAGTTCCATCCACTGGTTTATTCCGCAAATGCAATGCCCGCAACAGCCAGGGCTAAACCCAGGAGCCTAGAATTCAATGCGGGTCTCCCACCGCTGATTCCAAAGAGTGCGAATATGAGCAGGAGCTGGAATCGGACCCGAGAGCCGGGACTCGAACCCACGCCCTCCAACAAGGGACGTTGCGGAGGGCGGGGAACAAGCAGGCCCTTAACAGCTGCAGGGTCGCGCTCTGCGAAGTGGGACGACCCCCACCTCCCAGGGTCGTGCCAGAGGCCCCCCGCATGCCTGTCCCTGCACGCTAAGCGAACCAAGCCTGTGCCCCTGCTGGAGAAGGCCGCCCCACCAGCGCCCGCAGAGCAATGTCGAGGCAGGAAGGCGAGCACTTGGAAACAAACGCTCTGGGAGCCACAAAGACCGGCCTGCTCGGCCCCAGACCAAACCCACACTTGTCCCAAAGGAGATTTCGCAATTTCCTGCGAGGGCCGTCTCCCGGGGTCGTCCGGCTCGGGTCAGGAAGTCCTTCCTGCCTGCCCCCGCCCCGCGCTCGGGACTGCACCCCCAAGGTTTGGGCCCCGGGAGGACGGCGCAGGTGCGACTTCCACCTCCGAGCCTACGGCAGTCCCGAGAGGGTGCTGCTGTCCACGCCCGTGTCCACTCCCTTCCGGTCATTCAACAGGGCAGGGGCGCCGGTGCCACTCGCCCCTGTCTTCTCAACCTGCACCCCACGCCTGGATTCCTGGGCGCGGGAATCGCTCTGGTCCGCGCCGAGCCGCCAAGTGCACAGCACCGTCGGGCTGACTCACCCCGGGCTCAGCCATCAGCAGCTCGCGGGCCGAGGCCACGCCCTTCCGGCCCTGGGCCGGGCTCTTCCGGTCACGGAACACGCCCTTCCGGTCCCAGGCCACGCCCTCTCCCGGTCTCCGGCTGGAGGCTCTCGCTGCTCCGCCTTCGGGAAGGTGGTGTCGCTGGCGATTTGCCGGACCCGGGCGCCCGTCCTCTCCCACCTGCTGCTCCCAAAAAAACTCTGCCGCCCCTGTGTCCGACGTCAGCCAGCTGGGTGGGAGTCGCCTCCCACGTCGGCGATCGCGAGGAGGCGGCTCCACCACCATGGCGACGATCATTCCCCACCTCGGACCTTCCCGGTTCTACCCCGGAGCGCCGGCATCCCAAATGGACGCCGGTTCGAGTCCCGGCTGCTCCACTTCCGATCCGGCTCTCTGCCTGAGCGGGAAGAACCACTCCTTCCGCGGCTTAAGGGGGCCGCAGCACCGTGCAGGCTGCAGCAGGAACGGAGGAAAGCCTTGTCTTAGTCCAGAAGCCGGGGTCGCAAAGCACAGGGTCGGACACCCACGAGAAAGCTTGCAGTAGGGAGCAGGTGTTTAGCGGTTAAGATACTCGCGTACCGGGCTGGCTTTTTTTCTTCTTACAAAGTTTTCAGGGTCTGGCGCTGTGGTGTAGCAGGTAAACCCGCTGCCTGCAGTGCTGGCATCCCGTATGGGTGCCAGTTCGAGTCCTGGCTGCTCCACTTCCAATCCAGCTCTCTGCTATGGCCTGGGAAAGCAGTAGAGGATGACCCAAGTCCTTGGGCCCCTGCACCCACGTGGGAGACCCAGAAGAGGCTCCTGGCTCCTGGCTTCGGATCAGTGCAGTTCCGGCCGTTGCAGCCAATCGGGGAGTGAACCAGCGATGGAAGACCTCTCTCTCTCTCTCTCTCTCTCTATCTCTGTGTGTGTGTGTGTGTGTGTGTGTGTGTGTAACTCTGACTTTCCAATAAATAAGTGAATCTTTAAAAAAAGAAGATACTTGTGTCCCATATAGGAGCCCCGGATCCTGCTTGCTGCCAGATCCTAGAAAGCAGTGGCGATGGCTGGGGTTAACTGGGTTCCTGCCACCCCTGTGTGAGACCTGGGATGAGTTCCTGGTTCCAGCCAGGAGCCAGGAACTTCATCCGGGTCTCCCACGTGGTTGTGGAGGCCCAGACACTTGGGCCATTCTCTGCTGCTTTCCCACGCCATAGCAGGGAGCTGGATTGGAAGCGGAGCAGCCAGGAGTGGACCCGGTGCCCATATGGGATGCCAGTGCTGCAGGCAGCAGCTTAACCTGCTGTGCCACAGTGCCAGACCCTGAAAACTTTGTAAGAAGAAAAAAAGCTGATAAAATTCTATAAAAACCAGACAGAGGGGCCCGTGTTGCACAGTGGGTTAAGCTGCTGCCTGCAATGCCAGCATCCCGTGTCGGAAGCTGCGCTGCTTCTGATCCAGCTCCCCTGCAAATGTACCTAGGAAAGCAGTGGGAAAGGGTCTGAACGCCTGGGCCCCTGCCGCCCGCATGGGAGGCCCAGAAGGAGTTCGCAGAATCTTCGAAGTTGAGCAAAGAACTCAGACAGAAATGGTTCCTCCCACACAGTTGCACTCTTGCGGGGTTCCAGACCAGGCTGGTTGAGTCTCTGGTGATGATGGGGGTCAGGGTGGTGATTCTGCCTCCCACCCCCTCCACGGCTAGCAGGTGTCTGGCGAGGGGAGTGAGCACAGGGGAGCTGGCAGCCTGCTGGGAAGTCTGTCTTCACCTGCAGGTGGCAGCAGAGAGCCACATCTGTAAAAAGGCATTGCGTGCTAGACTTCTGAGCGCGTGCCCGCGGCTGTACATTTTACTTGCATTTAAAAAAAGAAGAGAGAGGGGCTGGCGCTGTGGTGCAGCGGGTTGAGGCCTCAGCCTGCAGCGCTGGCATCCCATATGGATGCTGGTTTGAGACCCGGCTGCTCCACTTCCGATCCAGCTCTCTGCTATGACCAGGGAAACAGTGGAAGATGGCCCAAGTGCTTGGGCCCCTGCACCTGTGTGGGAGACCTCCACATGCCTGGAGGCTTATGTTCCAAAATCAGGAAAGCAGACCTCAGCTGTGGTCACTTGTCTAAGGCTAAGGGCAACAACCGGGGCTGGGGTGATCCAGTCCAGCAGCGGGAGGCCGGTTCAGGGCAGCTGGGTTCAGTATGGAGAGCTACTTTGGAGACAGGGCTGGGAGAGGGAGTCTGGCACGCGTTGGCAGGTTGGGGGAATGGCTGCACTATCGATGAGCAGGCTTGGCTGGCTTCCCTAAGGGTCTCAGGGCCCGGCTGCCACCGTCCTTGCACTGTTGTCATTGTCATCTTGCGGCTGCTGTGTGTCACTGGGTAGGATGATCATAGGCGGGGTGGGTATCGTAGGCACCAAGGGCACGGCTGCCACTGGCGACACCCACGTCCTATATTGGAGTACTGGTTTGAATCTCGGCTACTCTGCTTTGCCTCCAGCCCCCTGCAAAGGCACATGAGTGGGCAGCAGATGATGGTGCAGGTATTTGGGTCCCTGACACTCCAATTGGGAGACCAGGATGGAGTTCCTGGTTCTAGGTTTCAGCCTGGCTGTCGCCGGGTGGGTGGGTGGGGGAGCGGCTCCCTCTGGCTGCACGCCCAGGTGAGCCCCTGAGTCGGGGATGGAGGCCTCCACAGCCCACACCTGGGAAGGAAGCGACTCCATCGCTACCCCCCACCCCCAGCCCAGGGGACAGAATGGCCTGCAGAGCTCCAGGCACCCGGCCCCATGCCCCAGGCCTCCTGGGCAGGTGCGGAGGCAGGGCCCCTCCCCCCTCCCAGGCTGTCACCCGCCCAGGGCACCCCCATGTCCCACCCAGAGCTCTAGCATGTGGGAGAGCGGCCCAGCGCGCAGGCCGAGGGCGCCCCCTTCCGGTGACAGCCGAGCGGCGCGGCGCCCTGTGCTCAGCACTGGCAGGGCTATGAGGCATCAGGACGTCCTCCTAAAGACCACAGCCGCGGCTAGCGCCGCGGCTCACTAGGCTAATCCTCCGCCTGGCGGCGCCGGCACATCGGGTTCTAGTCCCGGTCGGGGCACCGGATTCTGTCCCGGTTGCCCCTCTTCCAGGCCAGCTCTCTGCTGTGGCCAAGGAGTGCAGTGGAGGATGGCCCAGGTGCTTGGGCCCTGCACCCGCATGGGAGACCAGGAGAAGCACCTGGCTCCTGGCTCCTGCCATCGGATCAGCATGAAGGGGCGAAGGCAAAGAGGGAGACTGTAAGAGAGAGAGACAGAGAGGAGAGGAGCTAGCAAGGAGAGGAGCTAGCAAGGAGAGAAGAGAGAGCAGAGAAGAGGAGAGAGGAGAGCAGAGCCAAGAGACCAGAGGAGGAGGCTGGAGAGAGGAACCGAGAGAGAGCAGGAGAGAAGGGGCAAGAGAACACGTGTGCAGGAACAGGCCCTTTTATTTATTTATTTATTTTTTATTTTTATTTATTTATTTTGACAGGCAGAGTGGACAGTGAGAGAGAGAGACAGAGAGAAAGGTCTTCCTTTGCCGTTGGTTCACCCTCCAATGGCCGCTGCGGCCGGCGCGCTGCGGCCGGCGCACCGCGCTGATCCGATGGCAGGAGCCAGGAGCCAGGTGCTTTTCCTGGTCTCCCATGGGGTGCAGGGCCCAAGCACCTGGGCCATCCTCCACTGCACTCCCTGGCCACAGCAGAGAGCCGGCCTGGAAGAGGGGCAACCGGGACAGAATGCGGCGCCCCAACCGGGACTAGAACCTGGTGTGCCGGCGCCGCAAGGCAGAGGATTAGCCTAGTGAGCCGTGGCACAGGCCCAGGAACAGGCCCTTTTAAAATTTCGCCTGAGGGCGGGCAGGGAAGCAGGAGCAGCCAATCCCATTAGGATGGGGGTGGAGCCTGGCTCAGGTAGCTGGGCCATGCGGCCACCTGGCTACAACTGCACCAGTTTCCTAACACCCCTACCTCACACCACATCTGAAACGCACCCAAGGCAGATGAAGCTATAAATCCAAGAAGGCAAAACTGTGACACTTAGAAGAAAACACACATCCAGGGCCCCTGGAAAGCTCTTCAAACCCAGCGACAGAAAGACCACGTCTCCCAGTGGAAAAGGGGGCTGGTGCTGTGGTGCAATGGATCGAGACGCTGCCTGCAGTGCCCGCACCCCACAGGAGCGCCGGTTCCAGTCCCGGCTGCTCCTCTTCTGATCCAGCTCCCTGCTAATGCACCTGGGAAAGCGGCAGCAGATGGCCCAAGTGCTTGGGCCTCTTCACCCACGTGGGAGACCTGGATGGAGTTCCAGGCTCCTGGCTCTGGCCAGGCCCAAGACTGGCCATTGTGTCCATTTGGGGAGTGAACCAGTAGATGGACAATCTCTCTCCCTCTCTCTCTCTCTCTCTCTTTCAAATAGACAAGTATTTAAAGAAATAGGCAAACACTTGAGTAAACATTTCTTCATAAAAGACATATGAATGGCCAAAAAGCACTTTAAAAAGTGCTGAACACTGTTAGCCATTAAGGAAATGCAACTCAAAGCTACAAGGAGACACCACTTTTTAGTTTTATTTTTTAAGGTTTATTTATTTATTTGAAAGGCAGAGTTACAGAGAGACAGAGGGAAAGAGAGAGAGAGAGAGAGAGAGAGAGAGAGAGAGAGAGGGCTTCCATCCACTGGTTCACTACCCAAATGGCCGCAACAGCCAGAGCTGCACTGATCTGAAGCCAGGGGCCAGGACTTCTGGGTCTCCCACGGGGGTGCAGGGACTTGGGCCATCTTCTCCTGCTTTTCCAGGCCACAGCAGAGAGCTGGATTGGAAGTGGACCAGCCGGGACTTGAATTGGTGCCCACATGGGATGCCGGCACTGCAGGCGACAGCTTTACCTGCTACACCACAGCGCTGCCCTGAGAGCCTGTTCTTGATTCCCCATTGTGGACTTGCCTTCTCCAGCCGCCATGCTCAGAATGCGCTGTCGCTGAACCCAGACAGCACCTGGATGCCCTCCTTGCCACGGGGAGGGAGTGGCAGCTCAGAGACGTGACTTGCTCTGCGTCCTACAGCTGCTCAGGACGGAGGCTGCACTGGGACCCGGCCCTTCTGAACCACAGCCCAGTGTCGCCCCCCTCAGGGCACGGTGCCCTTCTGCAGCCTGGGAGGCAGAGGTTTGGGTCTGGAAGCTCTACTCCTGGCGTCCCCAGCTCTCAGGAACGTATCAAGGCCTCGTGAGATCCAGCTGGGGGACAGCTCCAGCCCAGGAGGGGGGGCGACTGGGGACTGGCAGGCTTCTGAGTGCCCGGTGCTGCCAGCCGCCACTGCCAGGGCCCCTGCTTCCTCCAGGGCTGTGTGTCTGTGTGTGTGCACGTGGCGTGTGTGCGCGTGTGTGCTCTGTGTGTATGCAGGGTGTGTGTGCATGCGGGGGGGTGTACTGTGTGTGTGTGTGTGCTGTGTGTATGGGGGTGTTTATGTGTGTGTGGTATATGTGTATGTGTGTGCGTGTGGGGTGTATGTATGTGTGCAGTGTATGTGATGTAGGGGTGTGAGATATATGTGTATGTATGTGTGTTGCGGGTATCAGGATGTGTGTTGCGGGTATCAGGATGTGTGTATGTGTGTGTATGACGTGTGTGTATGTAGGGGGTGACAGGTGTGTGTATATACATGTGTTTATGTAGTGGGTATCAGATATGTGTGTGTCTGTAGGGATGTCAGGTGTTTGTCCGTGTCTGTGTACATGTGTTTACATTGTATCAGGTGTGTGTGTGTATGAAGTGTGTGTAGGTGTGTGTATGTAGGGGGTGTCAGGTGTGTGTGTGTGACCCTGGGTGTGTGTGTATACATGTATTTATGTAATAGGTACCAGGTATGTGTGTGTGTATAGGGCTGTCAGGTGTGTGTGTGTATACATGTGTTTATATGGTGGGTGTTGTGTGTATGTGTGTGTGTGTGTGTGTAGGGCTGTCAGGTGTGTGTGTCTGTGTTTATATGGTGGGTGTTGTGTGTATGTGGGGGGGCTGTCAGGTGTGTGTGTGTGTACATGTGTTTATATGGTGGGTGTCATGTGTGTGTGTGTGTAGGGCTGTCAGGTGTGTGTCCGTGTCTGTGTATACTTGTGTTTATATGGTGGGTGTTGTGTGTATATGTGGGGGGGGCTGTCAGGTGTGTGTCTGTGTCTGTGTATACATGTGTTTATATGGTGGGTCTCTTTCCCAGGGGTCGGGGTGTGCCTGGGAGCAGGGCTTCCCCAGCCCTCGGCACGTGGGGCAAGCGAGATGAGGCTTGGCCCTCCGTGTGGGCCCAGAACTTTCTGTGATGGTGGCAAAGGCCCGGTGTGTGCACTGTCTGGAGGGCAGCCGTGAGCCCCCGGTGCGCTGTGGAGCGCCGGACGTTCATTCTCCATGCACTTTAGATTTAAACACAGGAGACCGGTTGCCGCGGAGCCAGGCGGCGTGGCCCGAGGCCCCCGGTGCCTCCGCATGCGGCATTGAGCCTCTGCACCTGCCCATGCCTCCTCCGCGGCTTCGCCCAGGTGGGTCCCGCCGCAGACAGGATACGGTCTCTCTGGCCTGCGCCCAGCGCCCTGAGTGCTGTGTCACGCTCAGCTGACCACCACGTCTCATTCCGAGCTGGCCGCCTGCAGATCTTTCCATCCGACTCAGATCGTTGTTTTCTGTTTGCACTCGAGTCTTGGTCTTGGCCATGCACCTGCTCCCCACTTGAACCTTGTGGCTGGGGAGTGGGAAGGTGCCCCTCAGCCCTGCCCACAGCGCCACCTCCATTTTCCACCAGAAACCAAGGATACTCATTTGAACCCAGATACTGAATCTCTCTCTCTCTCTCTCCCTCTCTCTCCTCTTTGGGTATTTACTCTGTGATTTTGGTTGTCAAAAACAAAACCCTTGGTAATGCAAAGTTCTTTTCATTTGTTAAAACAAAAAATGTCTGCAAGAGGCCAGCGCTGTGGCTTAGTGGGTAAAGCTGCCACCTACAGTGCCGGCATCCCATATGGGCACCAGTCCGAGTCCCAGCTGCTCCACTTCTGATCCAGTTCTCTGCTATGGCCTGGGATAGCAGTAGAAGATGGCCCAAGTCCTTGGGTTCCTGCACCCGCGTGGGAGACCTGGAAGAAGTTCCTGGCTCCTGGCTTCAGATGGGCACAGCTCCGGCCATTGCAGCCATCTGGGGAGTGAACCAGTGGATGGAAGACCTCTCTCTCTCTCTCTCTTCCTCTGCTTTTCAAATAAAATAAATAAATCTTCTTTTAAAAAGTCCACATTGGTTTGAAAGGCAGAGAGAGAGAGAGAGAGAGAGAGAGAGAGAGAGAGAGAGAGGGTTCATTGCCCAAATGATTGCAAGTGACCAGGACTGAGCCAGACCAAAGCCAGAAGCTGCATCCAGGTCTCCAACTGGGACTTGAACTGGCGCCCATATGGGATGCTGGCGTCTCAGGTGGCAGCTTTTCCCACCGCGCCACCAGGCTGGCCCCAGTGACACCAAGTTCTTAGCCTGACTGTGGTGCTGTTTGTAGAACAAATTCTCTCTCAGCCCCGTGGGCACAAAGGAGGCTCTGCCTGTCTGCTCTTGCCGGCTGGGGCGGGGGAGGGGGGGTCTGCTACCACCATTGAGACCAGTGACCAGCTTGTGGCTGAGTCGTCTGGGCCGGGAGCCCACTGGGCGCGGGGCAGACCTGGATGGGAAGTGGGGGGTAGGTGTCTCTCGACCTCTGGAGCTGCCCCTCCCAGAGGTGAAGGTGCAAACCTCTGCCTCCTCTCTCCCAAGCCAGTGTGCAGCAGACAAGGCTGCCTACGGGGGTGTCCGGCCTTAGGCAGGAGGAGGCAAATCTGTAAGACTCTCCTTCTCTGCTTGCTGCTTCTTGCGTGTGAACTGTTCTGAGGTCCTGCGCACTGGGCACTGCTATGGCTATGGTCTCGACCCCTGGAACCCTGGGGTAGGCAAACCCGACACTTTCTGCTGGTATTGAGCTGGCGTGTGTTTGTGCGCATGTGTGCATGTCTGTGTGCGTGTGAACGGCCAACAAATCAATGCCCATATGGACGCTGGTGTCATGGGCAGCGGCTTTACCTGCTGTGCCACAACACCAGCCCCGGCTACTGTGTTCTTGAAGTTGGTTTTCTAGTATTTTGTTGAGGATTTTTTGCATCAGTGTTCCTAAGGGATCCTGGCTGGAAGTTTTCCTTTCTTTTCTTTCTTTTTTCTTTTTTTTTTTTTTTTTTTTTTTTGGCAGGCAGAGTGGACAGTGAGAGAGAGACAGAGAGACAGAGAGAAAGGTCTTCCTTTCCGTTGGTTCACCCCCTCAATGGCCGCTACGGCCGATGCGCTGCTCCGATCCAAAGCCAGGAGCCAGGCACTTCCTCCTGGTCTCCCATGGGGTGCAGGGCCCAAGCACTTGGGCCATCCTCCACTGCACTCCCGGGCCACAGCAGAGAGCTGGACTGGAAGAGGAGCAACTGGGACAGAATCCGGTGCCCCAACCGGGACTAGAACCTGGGGTGCCGGCACCGCAGGTGGAGGATTAGCCTATTGAACCGCAGCGCCGGCCTCTTTTTTTAAAAAGATTTATTTGTAAGTCAGAGTTACACAGAAAGAGAAAGAGAGGCAGAGTGAGAGGTCTTCCATCTGGTGGTTCACTCCCCAATTGGCCGCAATGGCCAGTGCTGCACTGGTCCGAAGCCAGAAACCAGGAGCTTCTTCCAGGTATCCCACACAGGTGCAGGGGCCCAAGGACTTGGCCCATCTTCCACTGCTTTCCCAGGCCATAGCAGGGATCTGGATCAGAAGTGGAACAGCCAGGACTCGAACTGGCATCCATATGGGATGCCAGCACTGCAGGTGGCAGTTTTACCTGCTATACCACAGCACCGGCCCCTGAAGTTCTCTTGTGAATTTTTTACTTCGGTTATTGTACTTTTCAACTCTAGAATTTCTTTATGATTTTTCTTTGAATCTGTTTATTAGAGAGAGAGAGAGAGAGAGTGAGAGAGAGAACGAGAGAGAGCGAGAGCAAGAGAGAGCGAGAGCGAGAGAGCTCCCGACTGCTGGCTCACTTCCCAGATGCTTGCAACACCGGAGGCTGGGCCACGCCAGGATCTTATTTAAGGGGGGCAGGAGCCCAACTGCTTGAGCCTTCACTTCTGTTCCCCGGATCTGCACGAGCAGGAAGCTGAAATCAGGAGCCAGAGCTGGGAATTGAACCCAGACACAGATGGGTGACGCAGGACCCTTAACCAGCAGGCCAAACACCTGCTCTCTGTTAAGGTTTTGTGTCTCTTTATGGGCATTGCCATTTTGTTCATACTTTTTTTTTAACCTTTTCCACCTCTTTTTTTTTTAAGTTCTTTGAGCACCATTAGGAATGATTTTTTTTTTAATTTATTTATTTGAGAGGTAGAGCTACAGACAGAGAGAGGAAGAGACAGAGAAAGAGGTTTTCCACCCACTGGTTCACTCCCCAAAAGGCTGCAATGGCCAGAGCTGGGCCCATCCGAAACCAGGAGCCAGGAGCTTTTTCCCAGTTCTCCCACACGGGTGCAGGGGCCCAAGCGCTTGGACCATCTTCTGCTGCTTTCCCAAGTGCATTAGCAGGGAGCTGGATTGGAAGTGGAGCAGCCGGGATGCCAGTGCCGCAGGCGGTGGCTTTACCCACTATGCCACAGTGCTGGCACCTAAGGAAGTTATTTTAAAGTCTGCGTCAAGTAGCTCTGTCTTCAGTTTCTGTTGTCTTTTTTTTTCTCTGAATGGGCCACATTTGCCTCTTTCTTGTAGTTTCTTCTGTTGTTGTTGAAACTTGGCAATTTGCATCTAACATTGTGGTAACCCCGCCCCCAGAGCTTTCTGGGTTTTGTTATTTATTTATTTTTTTCTCTCATGGTTGTAGTCTGTCTCTGTACCGAGGAGTCAGTCTGAAGTGCACCGCATGGGAGACCCAGATAGAATTCCCGATTCCTGTCCCAGTCATTTGGGGAGCGAACCAGAGGATGGAAGATCTCTTTCTGTCCTGGTTTCTCCTTGTTATCTGTCACTCTGGCTTTCAAATACATCTTTTTTTTTAAATTTATTTATCTAAAAGAGTTGCAGAGAGAGGTAGAGACAGAGAAAGAGAGAGGTCTTTCATCCACTGGCTCACTCCCCAGATGGCCACAATGGCCGGAACTGTGCCGATCCGAAGCCAGGAGCCAGGACCTTCTTCCGGGTCTCCCATGTGAGTGCAGGGGCCCAACGACTTGGGCCATCTTCTCCTGCTTTCCCAGGCCACAGCAGAGAGCTGGATCAGAAGTGGAACAGCCAGGACTCGAACCAGCGCCCATATGGGAAGCTGGTGCCACAGACGGGAGCTTAGCCTGCTATGCCACAGCGCCGGCCCACAATGGACTATTACTCAGCAATCAAAAGGAACGAGTGTGGGGCCGGCGTTGTCGTGCAGCAGGTTAAGCTGCAGCTTGGGATGCCAGTGCCCCAGACTGGAGCTCTGGGTCAAGTCCCAGCTGCTCCACTTCTGATCCAGCTCCCTGCTAGAGGACTTGGGAAGGCAGCGGAGGATGGCCCAAGTGCTTGGGTCCCTGCCACACATGTGGGAGACCCAGATGGTGCTCCTGGCTCCTGGCTTCAGCCTGGACCAGATCTGGCTGTTGCTGTTATGTAGGGAATGAATCAGCAGGTGGAAGACATTCTCTCTCTCTCTCTCTCTCTCTCTGTCTCTTGCTCTGCTTTTCAAATAAAGAAATATTTTAAGGGGAAAAAAAGAATGAGTGTGTCCTGGAGACAGTGTGCCCTCAGGAACTATGTGCCCATTTTAGAGATGGGTCCTCTGAGTCCTCGGAGCCGTCCTATGGCTCTCATCGCACTCAGGGGAAAGACCGACTTTCTCACGGGGACCACAGGACCCTGCAGGCTCTGCCTCCCTCCCTCCTGCCTCAGCTGTGGCTCCCCTGCTCCCACCCCCACCCTGCCTCCCTCCCTGCTGTTCCCGGAACTTGCCCATCCCCTGGGCGATTGACCTCGGCACTCCTCCTGCCTGGACCACTGGTCCCCAGAGACCACCTGGCTCCCTTTCCTGCTGGGTTCAGGTCTTCGTCCATCTGTCATCTTGCCTGGGGGCGGGGAGGAGCTGAGCATCACTCCCCCACCCCCAGACATCCACGTCCTCCTGCCAGGGACCATGATGCTTCTCTTCTGTGTGAGAGGGGACTTTGCAGGTGCAACCTGCACCCCGGAACGTCCAGTGGCGCCTCTGGGATATTTGAGCCAGAAGAGAAGGCAGATGGGAGAGCAGAGGCCAGAGGAGCTGGCGTTGGAGCTGGTGGAAGGGGCTGCCGGCCCAGGAATGCAGAGGCCCGCAGCTTCAGAGGCTGCGAGAGGCCAGGACCCTGTTCTCTCCTGGAGGCTCCAGGAGGAGCCAGCCCCACCCACACCTTGACACTGGCCCAGAGAAACCGATTTTGGTTCATTTATTTGAGAGGCAGAGCTACGGACAGATAGAGGGAGAGACAGAGAGAAAAGTCTTCCATCTGCTGAGTCACTCCCCACATGGCCACACCTGGCTGGAGCTGCACCAATCCAAAGCCAGGAGCTTCTTCCAGGTCTCCCATGCAGGTGCAGGGGCCCAAGCACTTGGGCCATCTTCTGCTCCTTTCCCAGGTGCATTGGCAAGGAGCTGGATTGGAAGTGGAGCAGCCGGGACTCGAACCTGTGTCCGTATGGGGTGCTAGCACTACAGGCAGAAGCTCAGACTAACTACTACACTGCCACCTCCGTGGGAGGTTTTGGGTCTTTATGGCGCCAACCACTACCTTCCTTAAATTGCACGACCACTGGCAGCACTCGGGACTTCTTCCCTGCCTCCTTCTCCCGTGGGGACCTCATCAGCATCTTACACACTCACCACGCTTTAGTCACTTAGTTCTGAAGCAGACAAGAACCCTCAGTGGGCAGGGATAGCCTGGATTGGACATATTTGGCATTTAATGAGGCCCCATCTATGACGCGTGGTGGGAAATTCGGCAGCCAAACCAATGCCTAACATTCACTTCTCTCTCTCTCTCTCTCTCTCTCTCTCTCTCTCTCTCTATTTTATTTCACAGGTAGAGTTAGTGAGAGAGAGAGAGAGACAGAGAGAAAGGTCTTCCTTCCGTTGGTTCACCCCCCAAATAGCTGTTACAGCCAGCGCGCTGCGCCGATCCGAAGCCAGGAGCCAGGTGCTTCTCCTGGTCTCCCATGGGGTGCAGGGCCCAAGCACTTGGGCCATCCTCCACTGCACTCCCGGGCCACAGCAGAGAGCTGGACCGGAAGAGGAGCAACCGGGACTAGAACCCAGTGCCGTGGGATGCCGGCACCGCAGGCAGAGGATTAACCAAGTGAGCTACGGCGCCAGCCCCTAACATTCACTTCTCAAACTCGCTCTGCCTCTGCTCTGGACAGAGTGAATTTAGAACGTACAGAACTGGAGCCACCCCGTCCCTGCCTGCCCTGCACTGACCCCTGTGCTTCGAGGGATCCGCAGGCTTGGCTCATTTCTGTCGCCTGCCAGCCCACTGCCCTGTGAAACAGCAAGCCAATTGTCTGGACAGGAAACAGGTGGCGACGGCTGGAGGGGCTCCAGACAGGTGCTCGCTGCCCTCACCTCGTGTCCTGGAGTCCCTGTGGGGCGGGGGAGAGGGTACTGCTGGAGGCCAGGCCTTCACGCACCGTGACGCCCTGAGGCTCAGTGCGAGGGTACAGGAATGCACCTTGCAGGAGAACCGGCCCGAGTCACCTCCTGCGCGGTGCGCCCCCCACCCCACCCCGCCCCGAAGACTCCCTGCTGGGGGTCCCGTGCAGTTTTCTGGGCGTGACCCCGTGAGCAGAGCTCCTCCTTGCAGGCCCAGCTCACCCCTGTGTCTCTGCTGCTCCCCCCGGCCAGGGGCCAGTGCAGCCCAGCCCTCCTCCTCCACCCTGCAGAGCCCCCGAGCGAGTGAGCGAGTGAACATGCGCGCAGCGCAGGAAGGACCCAAGCGCCTGTCTCTCTCTCACTTCCTTTCTGGGGGCCCTGAGGCTGGCCTGTGAGTGGCCGGTTGCTATTTATGGGCCTCGGGAGCCCTGTGTGAAACCCCAACCCCTTCCGGGAGGAAAGAGTGGTGGGAAGGGGGAGCGGCCAGGTGATGCTGGCCCAGGTGCGGTGCGGTGGTCGCCGTGTCAGAGCGAAACCCCCCAACCCGTGCCCTGCCCCCCAACCCACCCAGCACCCCGGGAGGACTGGGGCACCCGGGCTCTGTGCACCTGGTATCTGTCGATGCTCAGCAGCCAAGGCAGGGCGACGGCCAGAGGGGTGGCACCTAAGCCACCCGTCTCCAGTTTGGCAAAAGGAGAAACTGAGGCCCAGAGCCCGGTCTGAGGTCACACACCGTGCTTGGCACCCTTTCCGCTCCAGGGCGTGGCAGAGGTGTCAGAGCAGAAGTGAGATGGGTCTGTGGGGCCTCCGAGCCTCTTCCTCCTCCACCCCACCCCCCAAGGCCTTCCCCAGGGCCCTGGGCAGACAGGATTGGGGCGGAGAAGGGGGCAGCGCAGACCCGGGCTCACGCTCACTCCTGGATGCTTGCTGTTGGGCACCAGGCCGGCGGGTGGAGCTGCCCCTGCCCCGCCCTCTCCCGCCCACTCACGTTGGAGTCTCACGATCCCGCCTTCTGCACCGTCCAGGCAGGTCCCGCTGGACAGGAAGTGGCCAGGCAGCCCAGGCTATGCAGACTGTGATGTCCTGGCTGATAGAAGCTTGGCTGTGTGCGTGGATCTTCACTCCACGCAGCATGCAGTAGGAGGCAAAATTTTAAAGTTTTCTTTTTGAAAGAGAGAGAGAGAGAGAGAGAGAGAGGTCTTCCATCCGCTGGTTCACTCCCCAAATGTCTACAACAGCTGGAGTTGGGTCTATCTGAAGCCAGGAGCCAGGAGCTTCTTCTGGGTCTCCCACCCGGGTGCAGGGCCCCAAGGACTTGGGCCATCGTCTACTGCTTTCCCAGGCACATTAGTAGGGAGCTGGATGGGAAGTGGAGCAGCTGGGACTTGAACTGGCACCCATATGGGCTGCCAGGGTCACAGGCGGAGGCTTTACCATAGCGCCAGCCCCCAGGAGAAAAAGTTTTACATCCAGAGGCGGCCTGCTGCTAATCTTGGTGCACCGGCACTTTCCCGAGGAATATCCAGGCACTGGGTGATGGATATGTCGGGGTCGGGCCCAGACAGCCAAGCCTGGCCGTCGACCTCGATGACTTCATCATCCCATAAGGTTTGGAAGGAACATCAGGGGCTCGTATCATGAAGGCCAAATTGGCTTTGGTCCCGCCAGGCCGAATCCCATCTCACTGGGATAAACCAGCCCCGTGACAGCCCTGCCTGCCTGCCTTGCCCTGTCTGTCTGCCCTCCTGTGCCAGCTTTGGCCTGGTCTGGTTGCTCGGCACAGACAAGGCGAGATGTGACCAACGTTTGCAGGAGGTGACGTTTACCCGAAGAGATATCTGGGCTAAGGGCATGGCAGGTGGAGGGAATGGATGTGCAAAGGCCCTGAGGCCTGGAGGGAGGACCCCCGTGTGTGGGATGGGGTGAGCAGGGGAGGGCCGCAGGCCGCACAGGGAGAGGAGAGGTCCTGGCTCAGGGCCCTGGACTGTTGTAAGGGTGCAGGCTCTCAGTGCCTGGGCGCAGGGGGCTCCCCTGTGGTCACTGTGGCAGGGAGGGCCGGAGGTCTCATGAGGAGGGCGGTGCTGCAGCAGAGGCCCGGGGACGGGGTGCAGGCAGGGGGAGGAGTGGTCTCCTGGGTCTGTCATCCCAAAGGTGACCCCTGTGACATTTGCTTGAGGGGCAGACGGGCTGTGGCAGGAGCAGGAGGCTGAGGGCTCTGTGCCCCTGCACTGACCAGCGTTCCAGCTGAGCAGGGCTGGCCACCAGCTGTGTGCCTCTGTTCCCAACCCTGACCATGCACAGATAACAGCAGCCATGGCACCCCAGGCCCCACGTGTCCATGGTGACCTCTGAGTCTGCCTGGAGCGCCCAGCCCCAGGGATGTCCCTGCGCCTACAGGTGGATCCCTGGGATCCCTGGGATCCCTGAGTTGGAGAGGGGCAAATAGGCCTCCCCACGGGGCCAGCACGAACAGGACACAGGGCACGAGCAGCGGGCAAGGGCTGGTGCTGTCCATGCTGTCCACAGTGCTGAGCATGGCGGTCACTAAAGGGCCGAGTTCTGGTCATCCAGTGAGGCAGGCAGAGAAGTGCTGCCCTGGTGTTGCTCTGACAGGTGGGGGTGGAGGTGGCAGGTGTAGGGTGGGGGTGACAGGTGTGGGGTGGCTGTGACAGGTGTGGGGTGTCTGTGACAGATGCAAGGTGTCTGTGACAGGTGTGGGTGGGGGTGACAGGTGTGGGGTGGGTGTGATGGGTGTGACAGGTGTGGGTGGGTGTGACAGGTGTGGGGTGGGTTTGACAGGTGTGGGTTTCTGTGACAAGTGTGGGGTGTGGGTGACAGGTGTGGTGTGTCTGTTACAGGTGTGGGTGGGTGTGACAGGCATGGGGTGGCTGTGACAGGTGTGGGTAGCTGTGACAGGTGTGGGGTGGGTGTGTCAGGTGTGGGGTGTCTGTGACAGGTGTGGGGTGGTTGTGATAGGTGTGGGGTGGGGGTGACAGGTGTGGGGTGTTGTGACAGGTATAGGGTGGATGTGTCAGGTGTGGGTGTCTGTGACAGGTGTGGGGTGAGTGTGACAGGTGTAGGGTGGGTGTGTCAGGTGTGGGTGTCTGTGACAGGTGTGGGGTGAGTGTGACAGGCGTGGGGTGGGTGTGTCAGGTGTGGGTGTCTGTGACAGGTGTGGGGTGAGTGTGACAGGTGTGGGGTGGCTGTGACAGATGTGGGGTGTTGTGACAGGTGTGGGGTGGCTGTGACAGGTGTGGGTGGGTGTGTCAGGTGTGGGGTGAGTGTGACAGGTGTGGGTGGGTGTGACAGGTGTGGGGTGTTGTGACAGGTGTGGGTGGGGGTGACAGGTGTGGGTGGGGGTGACAGGTGTAGTATGTCTGTGACAGGCATGGGAGTGGCTGTGACAGGCATGGGAGTGGCTGTGACAGGTGCCTGGTGGCTGTGACAGGCGTGGGCGGTGCCCCTGTCTGGAGCTGGCCGTGGTGGTGTGACTGTCCTCACCGGGAAGTGTGCACCTTGTCCCTGACCTGAGTCTGCTGCATCTTCACCCAGCAGAGGCCCCGTGATGTGCTGGCTCCTCCGTGGTCCAGGTCCCTCCTGGGTTGAGCCCCCACTGCTTGTGGGGTCGCTGGTATAGTCCCACGCCGTCCTGGCTGCCTTCTCTTCCTGTGTCACCTTCTGTCCCTTCGGCCTGGGATCCTGGACAACGCTACAAGGGTTTAATCTCCACCCCCGCACCGCTGTGGGGTGACCCAGCCTGAAATGGCCTGGCTTTCCTTAGAGCCCAGCTCATGGGGCCATGGTCTGTATACGCTTTGTCCCTTCCAAAACCCCTATTGAAGTATGTAAGATGATTGATTTGGGAGGGAGAGAGAGCGATCGACCATGAGCTCCCCACCCCTGGCTCACTCCTCAAATGCCCACAACAGCTGGGACAGAGCCAGGTCAAAGCCAGGAGCCAAGGACTCAACCCAGGTCTCCCACGTGGGTGGCAGGGCCCAAGCTCTTGGGCCATCTTCCGCTGCCTTCCCAGGTGCATTAGCAGGGAGCTGGATTGGAAGTGGAGCAGCCAGAGCTGCAACCCACGCTCGCCTATAGCATACCCGTGTCATAGGCGGCAGCTTCGCCTGCTGCACCACAATACCGGACTCTGGACTTGGGGCTTCAAAATGGCATGTAAGGGCCCGATGTTATGGTGCAGTGGGTTAAAGCCCTGGCCAGCAGCGCCAGCGTCTCATATGGGCGCTGGTTCAAGTCTTGGCTGCTCCTCTTCCCATCTAGCTTCCTGCTAAAGCACCTGGGAAAGCAGTGGAGGATGGTCCAAGTGCTTGGAGGGCCTCTCTCTCTCTCTGCCTTTCTCTCTCTCTCTCTGCCTCTCCTCTCTCTGTTGAACTCTGACTTTCAAATAAATAAATAAATCTTTTAAAAAACATATTCTAAGTTATTTATTTAGTTGAAAGCAGAGTGTCAGAAAGGGGGGGGGGCAGGGGAAGAGGGGAGAGAGAGAGAGACAGAGACAGAGACAGAGACAGAGAGAGGTCTTCCATCCGCTGGTTCACTCCCCAAATGTCTACAACAGCTGGAGTTGGGCAAATCTGAAGCCTGGAGCCAGGAGCTTCTTCCCGGTCTCCCATGCAGGTGCAGGGGCTCCAAGCACTTGGGCTATCCTCCACTGCTTTCCCAGGCCATAGCAGAGAGCTGGATGGGAAGTGGAGCAGCTGGGACTTGAACTGGCGCCCATATGGGACTCCTGTGCTGCAGGCAGCAGCCCAGCCCACTATGCCACAGCGCTGGCCCCAGTATGCCACCGTTTTAGCAGGTGATTCTGGACACTGAAAATAGGGGCGCTTGGTATTGTGGGGAATAAAATGACAGAAAAAGACCCACTGAGAAATGTTAGGAGGAAGGGCTGGTTTAGAAGGAGCTTAATGTTTGCTTTGGCCAGCGCTGGCAGCCAATGCTACAGTTTTGCATGGGGGGGGGGGACTCTCAGAGGTGCTCAGGGATCAGAGGCAGGGCGCCCCCTAAGACTGGGTGACCTCAAAAGTCAGATAGGCCCAAGAAAGGAAAAAAAGACAAGAAAAGAGTGGCCAGTGTGGCAGCTCAGCAAGTTAAGCTGCGCCCTGCAATGCCGGCATCCCGTCTGAGCCCCACTTCCCATCCAGCTCCCTGCTAGTGCACCTGGGAAGGCAGCAGGAGATGGCCCACCCCACGTGCTGGGGCCCCTGCACCCACATGGGAGACCTGGAAGAAGCTCCTGGCTCCTGGCTTCAGCCTGGCCCAAGCCTGGTTGTTGCAGCCATTTGGGGTGTGAACCAGTGGATGGAAGACCTCTCTCTCTCTCTCTCTCTCTCTCTGCCTCTCTGTAGCTCTGCCTTTCAAATAAATAAACAATTTTTTTAAAAAAGAAAGAATGAGTTTATTCTACTGTAAAACAATTTTCATAATACACGGAAAATGCATTTTTTAAAGATTACTTTATTTATTTGAAAGAGTTACAGAGAGAGGAAGAGACAAAGAGAGGTCTTCCATCCACTGGTTCACTCCCCAGATGGCATCAATGGCCGGAGCTGAGCCGATCCTAAGCCAGGAGCCGGGAGCCTCCTCCAGTCTCCCATGTGCGTGCAGGGACCTAAGCACTCGGGCCATCTTCTACTGTCTTCCCAGGCCATAGCAGAGAGCTGGAACAGACATGGAGCAGTGGGGACTTGAACCAGCGCCCATATGGGATGCTGTCGCTGCAGGCTGGGGCTTTAAACCACTACACTACAGTTCCAGTCCGGGAAAATGTGTCTTTTAAAAAGTATTTATGCCCAAATAAACTGCTACTTTTTTAAACAATCTATTTATTTGAAAGACAGAGTAAGAGAAAAGTCTTCTATCCACTGGTTCACCCCCCAAATGCCTGCAAGAGTCGGGGTTCGGGCAAGCGGAAGCCAGGAGCTGGGAACTCCATCCAGGTCTCCCGCGTGGGTGCAGGGGCCCAAGCACTTGAGCCGTCACATCACGTGGCCTCCTTCCCAGGTGCATTAGCGAAAGCTGGATAGGAAGCAGAGCAGCCGTTAGGGTGCTTAAGCCGCTTCTTGCAACACTGGTATCCCATATCAGAGTGCCTGTGGGCTCCATAAACGCACACTTTTAATTCTACTTCTCCCAGACGTGGACATCAGCGTGAGAAGGTGTTGACCCCAGGAACGGTTGGGGGTTGGGGGTTGGGGGGGCAGGAGGGAAGCCGTGGGTACTCACTCATTTTACTTTCACACTGCTGTGAGTTTTGAATGTTTCATCACCAAATGCTATGAGGGAAAATTCTTCAAATGAGAAAAGAACCTAAATTTCCCCCCCGACCACCAAAGGACGGGGACTGCCGGGCAACTTGTCTGTAGGGACTGCTGGGGCACGTGGTGTTTCTGAGAAGTGAGGCCAAGAGGGCGGGAAGCCGGCCGCCCCGCGCCACGCCCCGCCACGCCCGCGCCACGCCCCCGCCACGCCCCCGCCACACCCCGGCCGCACGTGCACACCCCGTGGGTGGAAGCGAGCGCTTTCGCTGCATTCCTAAGAAAGGTCCTGTTTTGCACACTCTTGCTTTTGTCTCCCGCTCGCACCTGTGGCCGAGACGGTGCACGGCTTGGCCTGCAGGGGGCCGGGAGCAGGTGGCAGCCGTGGGGCGGCACCAGTAGACGTGACATCCAGCAGGGCTCACGTCCCAAGGGGCAGGCAGCACGGCTTGTGGCTCACTCGCTGGTGCAGAGTGGCGCGGCCTCCCTCGGGGGAGTATGGGTCACGTGACACTGTCCCCTTTCCCCCCCGAGGAATTCCCATGTGGGGGACTCCAGGCCGTCCACTAGATGCATGAGCAGCATGGGATGAGCGGACAGTCAGGTGGAGAGTGGGGCCTGGGACACTGGGGTGCCATGTGAATTCTTCCTGTTGTGTGCATTCCCTGGGAGCATTTTTAGGAGCTTATCAAGAAAGATTACTTGGCCGGTGCCGCGGCTCACTTGGCTAATCCTCCACCTGCGGTGCCGGCACCCCAGGTTCTAGTCCCGGTTGGGGCCGGATTCTGTCCCGGTTGCTCCTCTTCCAGGCCAGCTCTCTGCTGTGGCCCGGGAGTGCAGTGGAGGATGGCCCAAGTGCTTGGGCCCTGCACCTGCACGGGAGACCAGGAGAAGTACCTGGCTCCTGCTGGATCAGCGCAGTGCGCCGGCCAGCATCAAACTGGCTGCAGCGGCCATTGGGGGGTGAACCAATGGAAAAGGAAGACCTTTCTCTCTGTCTCTCTTACTGTCCACTCTGCCTGCAAAAAAAAAAAAAGATTATTACTGGGGCAAGCGTTGGGGTGGAGGGGGGTGAAGCTGCCACCTGTGACACTGGCATCCCATGTGGACGCTTGTTCAAGTCCCGGCTGCTCTTCTTCCAATCCAACTTCCTGCCCATGCACCTGAAAGCAGCGGAAGATGGCCCAAATGCTCTTTCTTTGTAAATTTTCCTTTCTAAAAGATTTATTTGAAAGGCAGAGTTAGAGAGAGAGAAAGATCTTCCATTCACTTGTTCACCCCCAAAATGGCCACAACAAACAGGGCTGAGCCAGGCAGAAGCTAGGAGCTTCATCCGGGTCTCCCACGCAGGTGCAGGGGCCCAGGGACTTGGGCCATCTTCCACTGCTTTCCCAGGCCATAGCAGAGAGCTGGATTGGAAGTGGAGCAGCCGGGACTCAAACCAGTGCCCATATGGGGTGCTGGTGTTGCAGGAGGCAGCTTAACCCGCTGTACCACAATGCCAGCCTCAAATAAATGCATCTTTAAAAAAAAAAAGATCAGTTCTGACAGGTAGGAGATAGTGAATGAAAAAAATAAGCAAACGTGCTGAGCAGTACATTTGATTTATATGCATTAGCAATATGTGGGGGGGGCTAGGAGGGGTGAAGGGAAATGCATCATTCAATGACACGTGTATGTAGCGTCATGCATAGCACACATGCTTTACACATAACACACATGTCACACACAACATGCATGTGCATGCCACACACAACACAGGTGTGACATGTATGATGCATACAAGCACATGTGGCTTTGTGACATGCGTCACACATGTGTTTCATGTACAACACACATGTATCAGGCATGCCATGTGTGTCACACGTGTTGTGTGTGCCCGGGCACCATAGGATGCCAGAGACAACAGGGGTAGGGTCTCTAGATGGGAGGAGACTGACTTGTCATGTCAGCGCCTTCTCCCCTGTGGGAGTCTTTTCTTTCCCACACATGCGTTGAACTGGTTACTTGTATAAAGGAACCGGTTTCCAAACTCTAAAGTCCTACACTTGCCTTCACTCTGACCAGGGAACCTAAAATTAGAACCCTGCTCCCCCAGGGAGACAGCTCACAGGGGCTGGTTTCAGAAATGACGTTCGGAAACCTCCCGCACCTGCTGGGGCCCGGCTGAGCGAGTGTGTGGACAGCCACGAGCAGCTGGCAGCCGGAACCCTGCCCCTGGACCCCCAGCGCAACCCAAGTCAGCCTGCATTTTTATTTAAAGATTTATTTATTTATTTGAGAGGCAGAGCTGCGGACAGACAGAGAGATCTTCCATCTGCTGGTTCACTCCCCAGATGGCTGCAATGACTGGAGCTGGGTCAATCTGGAGTCAGGAGCCAGGAGCTTCTTCTCGGTCTCCCCGCAAGTGCAGGGGCCCAAGCACTGGGGTCATCTTTCGCTGCTTTCCCAGGCGCATTAGCAGGATGCTGGATCAGAAGAGGAGCAGCCGGGACTTGAACCAGCGCCCATATCGGATACCGGCGCTGTAGGCAGAAGCTTAACCTACTGCACCACAGTGCCGGCTCCATCAGCCTGCATTTTGTCTGTTTTTCATTTCATGGTGTCACACACTGGCTCTCTTTTTTTAAAAATCTCTCTTCTTAAATTACAGAACAATTTTTTAAAAGATTTATTTATTTATTTATTTATTTATTTATTTATTTATTTGAAAGGCAGTTACAGGGAGAGGGTGAGAGATTTCCCACCCGCTGGTTTTCTTCCTGCAATGGGCAGGGCTGGGTCAAGCCAAAGCCAGGAACTTGGAACTCCAGTGGGTCTCCTAAGTGGGCGGCAGGGGCCCAAAGACTTGGGCCATCTTCCACTGCTTTCCCAGGCTATAGCAGAGAGCTGGATGGGAAGTGGAGCAGCTGGGACTAGAATCAGCGCCCACATAGGATGCTGGTGCCGCAAGCTGGGGCTTTAACCCACTACACCACAGCGCTGGCCCCTAGAATCTTTTTTAAATGATTTTACATGGCCTGTCTCCTCTTGCCGCACCTGGGGTAGTGGCTGCCCCCATGTGAGTCCCCCAGAATTCCCAGGCATCAGTTCCCACATATGCAATCCTGGACCACACAGGGCGGTTCCATATGAGTGTCACATGTTAGTTTTGGTTTTGTTTTCCCGGAAGGTATGGTACCTTCTAGTCTCACGTAGAATCTACATTTTCTTCTTGGCACTCTGCCCTGGCAACTCTTCAGATCCGTCTCACCCTATTTATTTATTTATTTAATTTGAAAGGCAGAGTTACAGAGAGAGAGAAGGAAGAGACAGAGAGAGAGACCCTCCATCCACTGGGTCACTCCCCAAATGGCCGCACTAGCCAGAGATGGGCCAGGCTGAAGCCAGGAGCCAGGAGCTTCTTCTGGGTCTCCCACGCGGGTGCAGGGGCCCAAGGGCTTGGGCCATTATCTGCTGCTTTCCCAGGCCACAGCAGAGAGCTGGATTGGAAGTGGAGCAGGCGGGTCTTGAACCAGCGCCCATATGGGATGCCGATACTGCAGGCGGCGGCTCTACCCGCTACGCCACAGTGCCAGCCTCATCTCACCCTCTTTAACTTTGCACAGATTCCTCCTCACGACCTGTGCAGCTGCTAATTCCGCACGCTGTACTGTATGAACATCTGAATCCTTACAAATTTACCTGATACAGAGCCAGACAGAAATATCCCACCACTGGTTCAATCCCCAATGGTCCCTCTTTTCATTGACAAAAATCCAGCGTTCTAGACCAAATACAATTTTCTATCCTGAATGTGAAGGCATTGTTGTACTTTATTTTTCCTCCCCCGGGCTGATTCCCCCGGGCCTCCATTTGGATTATTTTATTTGAAAGGAGAGAGAGAGAGAGAGAGAGAGAGAGAGAGAGAGAGAGCTCTCATTCGCTGGTTCACTCCCCAAATGCCCACAACAGCCAGGACTGGGCTAGGAGCAAGGACTGGGCTAGGAGCAAGGATCTCCATCCGGGTCTCCTAGTAGGAGAGAGGGGCTCAAGGCCTTGTGCCAAAATCTGAAGCTGGCATGCAGAGCAGAGCCCGGGACTCGAACCCGGGCACTCAGACATGGGATGTAGGTGTCCACGCAGTGTCTCAAATGCTACAGCAAATGGCAATCCCTGGAGGGCACTGCAATTGTCCCCCGTCCCTGGACGCCATTAGCCTTAAAAACCTGAGTTTATATGGGCACCAAAACACTTTGCAATCCGGGGGTGTGCAGCATCCTGCATTTTAATTGGCCATGGCAAAATGCCCATCTCAAGGGTGCCCCGCCTCCCTGCCTCCCTCCCTCTAGGAGGAGGTAACTGCTGGTCCCCTAGGTGCCCCCTCCCTGCCTCGCCCCCTGCCCAGCCAGCATCTGGTAGCATCAACCCCAAACACTCTGCCAACCCAAGGAGGGACAAAAAGTGGCTTACCACTGATGGGTGATGCGGTTACAACTGGAAGCCGGAAGCTCACTGCGGGTCACCTCTCCATGAGGGTGGTGGGCGGCCAGAGCACAGAGTAGCAGAGAGCTGGAGTCGGGATGGAGCCAGCATCGGAATCCCAGGCACTCGACATGTGATGGGGGGGGGTCCCAACAGGAGGCTTAGCTCCCTGGGTCACACCGCGTCGATTGAGGCTATTTTGAGATGTGTTATAATACCAGCGAGCAACAGAACGAACCCTCCCTCCTATCTCCGTCCTATCTCCCTCCACCAGCCTCTTCATATCCCCTATCCCCCCCCAAATTTATGTATTTATTTGAAAGGCAGAGTTACAGAGAAGGAGAGACACCCAGAGAGAGATCTTCCATCTGCTGGTTCACTTCCCCCAAATGGCCACATAGCCAGGGCTGGGCCAGGCCAGGCTGAAGCCAGGAGCCAGGAGCTTCTGCCAGGTCTCCCGTGTGGATGGCAGAGGCCACCTTCTGCTGCCTTCCCAGGTGCATTAGCAGGGAACAGGATCGGAAGCGGAGCAGCCGGGACTCGAACAGGCGCCCCCATATGGGATGCTGGTGCTGCAGGCTGCGGCTTAACCCCCTGAGCCACAGCGCCGGCCCCATGCGGCGCTCATCTTTGTGTGGCTTATGTCGCCCAACCACAACGCCTCTAGGTCCCTGTTGTCACACCGGGTTGTCACAGGTGACCCGGTTGTACAACCAGGAAGAGCCCCACCCTTCGTTCACTAGCTGAGGAGAGTTCCAACTGATTTCCCGTCTTGCCTGATGCAGAACCGGGGTGAGGGTGGATGGGGGTGGGGGAAGGGTGCCCCGAGTTCCGTCCCAAGGGTTTGACTCCCTGATGTCGCTGAAGGGGAACTGAGTGGCAGGGCTGGGTTAACGCCTCTTGCTCTCACGCTGCCCAGCGGCGCACACACAGGAGAGAAAATTCAGGACCCGTGAGATCAGCTCCATTGCCGTCGAGTCTTCCCGCTGGCCTGTGGCAGAGTTAGGATTCTGGCTGTGGCCGCGGTGTAGCTAGCTCCCAGTGTTCAGCTTTGACAGGCGTCACACTTGGGGTAACCTGGGCTGGGGGCAGTCAGGGCTGGCTTCCCGGAGGAGGTGACACACCTTCACAAGGAGCTCTTAGAAGACAGAACAAGACGACGAGGTAAGAAGTGGCTGCGCAGGAAGCCCGGGGGTGCCTGAATGATGTTGAGGGGCGGAGAGCTGGTTCAGCCAGCCTCGCCTAGACGTGTGCAGGTGGAGCTCAGGACCCTGGGGCAGAGGGTTGGGGGGGCAGGGCTGGAACAAAACGGAGCTGATTCCCTCGGGGGCCCCCAGGCCTGCACTGAGCCCCTACACAGTGGGCCACTCGCTTGGGGAGCCTCGGGCTGCGCAGGCGCGGGGTGGGAGTGTCTGATTTACATCTTCAGGTTGAGGGGAAAACCCAGGAAGTACAGCCCGGCACTAATGAAATCGACGGCTAATAATAAACAGCCTGAGTAATGAGTGGTCGCAGCAGCAGCAGCCGCCGGCCCGAGCAGGCGAGGCGGCCGGAGCCGGGCAGCCGCAGGGAGCGGTGTGAGTAGCAGCCGGGGCGCCTGGGGAAGCGGGGCTCCGAGGGCCCAGTGGGCTCTTGGCGGGGTGCGGGCAGTGAATTCGCACGCGTGGCCAGGCCCCCGGGCCGCCCCCAGCACCTGCACGTGGAGCTGCCGGGCTGGGCCCTGTCTGGGGGTGGGGTGGGGTGTGTGGGGGGGTGCAGGACCTCCTTCCAGGAGCAGGGTAGCGGAAGCAGCTCGGGGGCCATGCCGCCCTCCCCACTGGATCTCTTATTCCAGATGTGTGTATCTGTTTGAACAAGAGATCTGCCGTCCACTGCAGTAGCCAGGGCTGGGCCAGGCTGAAGTGGGAGGCAGAGACTCCATCCGGGTCTCCCATGTGGGTGGCAGGGACCCAAGCGCTCGGGCCATCTCCCACTGCCTTCCCAGGTGCGTTAGCAGGGATGAGGGATGTGGGTGTTGCAAGCAGCGCCTTAATTTTGCTGCGTCACAGCGCCGGCCCCATACTGGACCCAAACATCACGCGGTGTGATTTGCAGACACTTCAAAACCGAACCGTCAGCCCCCTCACCCCATCACCACTCTTAGCATCGGCAGCTAGCCAGTGGGTGCTCAGACACTCCTGGTGGTCTGGGTGTCTTTTCTGCCCTACTGCTTCCTATCGGGGAGCGGGGAGGCGTCTTGATACCACCCATGGTAGACCTGTGGGTGCACATTTGAGTCTGTACCAGTCCTCCCCCTGGCTCCTTGTTGTTGTTTTCCCATTGCTGTTTATTTGTGGAAGACACGGGACCGCTTAGCCTAGAGTGTTTCGAGCAGGGCGATTTTAAAGGGTTGCCCACACATGCCTCGGAAGTGTGGATTCCTAGAGCAGGCGAGGGGGCCTCCCCTTCTTCCTCCCCCTTGCAAGTGGGACCCCAGGCCCCGTAGGGGAGGGGCAGCCCAGGCCTCTCCCTGCTCTGTCTGCCACACCCCAGGCAGCGAGCATGTCTTTTCTCCAATGCCCTTTTGTGTCCAGCGACCGAGAGCCCCGACAGGTACCCGGCCAATACGTGGCGTTTGTTCTGAGACAGTTGGATAGAGCAGTGATGATGAGGTGGTTGAAATGGCTCGGGGGCACAGGGCGGGGGCCCAGGGACCACAAGTGGGGAACCAGCTGGAGCGGTGACCTGGCCCAGCCGGGCATCCCGGCTCTCACGGCTCACAGACACGGGCCCCCGCCAACACTAGATTTCGACTCCCTCCTTCCGCTCACCCGCTGTCAAGAGTGCAAGAGCCACCAGCCGTCCCTTAAAAACCTAAAGTGCCACCTAGGAAAGGCCATGTGCAAAGGCTCTGAAAAGATTTGCGTTGGAACCAACCAACCAACCAACCAACCCACACCTCTGTCTTTTCCCCACCCCCGCTGTGACCCCGGGGCTTCTGGGTACAGCCCTGGTTAACCAGCCAAGCAAGGCAGGCAACAGCAGGGGCAGGGCCTCTAAGAATCTTCGCTCCTGGCTGTACTCGGGTCTCTGGGGGCAGGGGAGAGTCCCTGGGCTGTGCGCGCCCCAGGGCTGCTGCCGCCGGGGAGCCCTCCCAGCTCACGGCCCCAGCCAGCAGAGAGCCGTCTTCCTCTGCCTGCTAACCACCAACGGATCTCCTTTTCTGAAACTTCTGTTCTTTCTGGCTTTGGGAAGGGGAGGGGTCTTCCTGCTACTCCCTCCCCCCGCCCCCGAGGCTGATCTCTGGTCCAGTCTGGTGGCTTCCCCCTTTGCAAAGAGCTGGAGAGCCAAGGACTTCTTCTGGAATTGTGCGCGCGTTTGCATGGCTTGGAAACCAGGTGGCGCAGAGAGATCCCAGCTCGCTCCTCTCACCGGCCCCATGCGAGTGGACATGGGGCGGTGTCTTCGATGTGGTCTGCATTTGCACTTCCCCGAGGTCACGCGGCTTTCCAGGCAGGCACCTGTGCGCGCGCATCTGTCTGCTTTGCAAAAACATCTATGCAAGTCTTGCGCCTGTTTTGAAATGGGATCATTGGTGTTTTTATCGCTCGCAAAGGAGAGTTTAGATCTTCTGGGTGCGTGTTCCTTACCTGATAGGTGATTGGCAGATACCTGCTCCTAGTCTGTGTCTCTTGGTGGTGGTCTTTGCAAACGAAAGCTCGCAGCATAGATGTCCAGTTGCTCCCCCTGTGCGTTCGGTGTCACTGTGTAAACTCCAGAATGTGAAGATTTGCCCTGAGCTTTCTTTGAAGAATCTCCAGCTTTTAGCTCTCATGTTTAGGTCTTTGAGCTACAAGAGAGAGCTACCTTCTGTCTGCTGGTTCACGGCCTGAATAGTCACAAAACCAGGAACCAGGAGCTTCTTCCAGGTCTCCCACGTGGGTGGCAGGGTCCCAGCACTTGGGCCACCCTCTGCTGCTTTCTCAGGTGTATTAGCAGGGAGCTGGATCAGAAGTGGAGCAGCCGGGACTCGAACCAGCACCCACATGGGATGCCAGCACTGCAGGCAGCGGCTTTACCCACTAAGCCACAGCGCCGGCCCCTGCCATTGCTTTTAAACAGCAGGTGTAAGTGCACTGTCACTGAGCCAGACCCCTGCTGGAGGACTGCTGGGTCACGTCCCATCTGCTGGGACAGACATCAGCCAATGAACCTGTCATTCACACCACGGAGCAATCCCAGCGTCCCGTCACCAGGTCAGAGACCCCATCAGTCTTTTTTTTTTTTTTTTTTTAAGATTTATTATTTATTTATTTGAAAGTCAGAGTTCGGGGTGTGGCACTGTGGCTTAGTGGACTAAGCCTCCTCCTGTGGTGCCGGCATCCCATTGGGTGCCAGTTTGAGTTCCAGCTGCTCCACTTCCCATCCAGCTCTCTGCTGTGGCCTGGGAAAGCAGTAGAAGATGGCCCAAGTTCTTGGGCCCCTGCACCCACGTGGGAGACCCAGAAGAAGCTCCTGGCTTCCGATTGGTCCAGCTCCAAGCATTGTGGCCATTTGGATTTTGAACGAGAGTATAGAAGACCTCTCTCTCTGCCTCTCCCTCTGTCTGTAACTCTACCTCTCAGAGAAAGAAAGGAAGAAAGGAAGAAAGGAAGGAAGGAAGGGAGGGAAAGAAACAAAGAGTTACAGAGAGAAGAGGAGAGAGAGAGAGAGAGAGAGAGAGAGAGAGAGAGAAAGTCTTCCATCCCCTGGTTCACTCCCCAAATGGCCACAATAAATGGGGCTGGGCCAGGCTGAAGCCAAGAGCCAGGAGCTTCATCTGAGACTCCCACATGGGTAGCAGGGGTCCAAGCACTTGGGCCATCTCCCGCTGCTTTCCTAGGCACACTAGCAGGGAGCGGGATCGGATGTGGAGCAGCTGGGACTCGAACCGGTGCCCGTATAGGATGCTGGCACTGCAGGCGGCGGCTTTAACCTGCTTTGCCGCAGGGCTGGCCCCAGCGTTTTTCCTTTCCACCTTCCACCTTCCACCAGAATACCGCTCCCCAGAGACGCACCGGGCTGAGGCAGTGCAAGCTCACGCCGTGCACCCGCCCACCATCCATCAACACAGAGCCGGGGTACACAGCGGTCCTGATGGGGTCAGCCACGCATGCCTGACTCAGTCATTTATGAGCTTTAATTGAGCCCCTACTGTGTGCCTGGTATTATGGAAGGCATGAACAAGACAGTAGGAAGAAATAGAATATGAAATGCTGTTAGTGTTCAAGTTACATTAGATACAAAATGGTCCTTATCGGCCGGCGCTGCGGCTCACTAGGTTAATCCTCCGCCTTGCGGCGCCGGCACACCGGGTTCTAGTCCCGGTTGGGGCGCCGGATTCTGTCCCGGTTGCCCCTCTTCCAGGCCAGCTCTCTGCTGTGGCCAGGGAGTGCAGTGGAGGATGGCCCAAGTGCTTGGGCCCTGCACCCCATGGGAGACCAGAAGCACCTGGCTCCTGGCTCCTGCCATCGGATCAGCGCAGTGTGCCGGCCGCGGCAGCCATTGGAGGGTGAACTAACGGCAAAGGAAGACCTTTCTCTCTGTCTCTCTCTCTCACTGTCCACTCTGCCTGTCAAAAAAAAAAAAAAGGTCCTTATCAACCCCTCCTGCTTTGTGCCCTCTGTTGCAGAATAACTGCCAACAGTACCCACCAGGTTTTAAGCCAGAAAATGACACTGATCCCTATTTTATTTTTTTAAGATTTATTTATTTTAAAAGAGTTACAGAGAGAGAGGAAGGGAGGGAGGGAGAGAGAGGTCTTCCATCCATTGGTTCACTCTGCAAATGGCTAGAGCTGCGCTGATCCGAAGCCAGGAGCCAGGAGCTTCTTCCAGGTCTCCCACGTGGGTGCAGGGGCCCAAGGACTCGGCCCATCTTCTGCTGCTTTCCTAGTTGCATTAGCAGAGAGCTGGATCAGAAGTGGAGCAGCCGGGACTCAAACCGGTGCCCATATGTGGGATGCCGGTGTCCCATGCAGCGGCTTTGCCCGCTACACCACGCCACCAGCCCCGATGCCCATTTCATAGTAAAGAAAGCCAAAATTCTGAGACACCAGTGACTTGGCTCCCACACAGGCTGTCTCTGAGCGCGGCGCATCCGTTTTCAAAATGAGCTCAGAGGAGGCAGAAATGACAGTGGGGAGAAACGGCTGCCCCATTGATGCAGAGAAACCCTAGAGAGACTTGCTGAGGGCTCAGCAGTATCTGACTTCAGATGCAGCCTGGGCCCGGGCTCAGAACCTGGCAGTGCGCTCCCCAGAACCCGGTGAGAGATCAGGAGGTAATGACCCACAGAAGAAAATCTCTCCCCTCCTCCTCCTCCCCACCCCCCCCAGGTGGTCGTCCCAGCTTGGGGTGGGGGTGGGGTGACCTGAGTGAGAAGGAGGAGCCGGCCCCTCCCTCCCCTATGGAGAAGAGGGAGCTGGCTCAGCCCTGGCAGTGGAAGGAGATGGCCCTTTGCACAAAGCTGTGTCTTAGCTCCGGGCTCCTGCCACCACGTGGGATGTCAGCTGGGGATGGGGGGGGTGTCGCCGTGCCCTCCCCTCACCTACTGAGCGTCTGCACCATGCAACAGTGGGGATTCCGTCAGATGCTTTTTCTGCTCCCTTGAGATGGCAGGTGCTTTTCTGCCTGCTTTCTCTTGATGCGATGCAGTGCCTTGATTGACAACCCGGTTGCTATGGTTTCATCGAGGACTTCGGCATCTGCACGTGGAAGGCCCGTTGCTCTGCAATTTTCTTTTCTTGTGAGGGATTTGATGTCAGGAACTCTGATCTCAGAGGAGACGTTGGGAAGCGCTCTCTCTCCTCTCTTGCTAGAGTTTGAGAAGAATGGGTGTTCATGCTCTGGGTAATGTTGAGTTGCGGGACTGTGGCATTGTGGGTAAAGCCTGCATCCCATACAGTCACCTGTTTGAGTCCTGGCTGCTCCACTTCCCATCCAGCTCCCTGCTAATGCGCCTGGGAAAACAGGGGGCGAAGGTGGCTCAAGTGCTTGGGCCCCTGCACCCACATAGGAGACCTGGAAGGAGCTCCTGGCTCCTGGGTTTGGCCTGGTGCAGCCATCTGGGGAGTGAACCAGCAGATGGAAGACCTCCCCCCACCCCCACTCTCTAATTCCAATTCACCAGGGAAACCACCTAACCTGGGCTTCTTGTTGGAAGGTCTCTAAGTACTGCTTCAGTACCTTAATCACCAGTTCTGAGTCCATTCAGACTTTCTATCTCTTCCTGTGTCAGTTTTGGTAGAGTATGTACTTCTTCTTCTTCTTCTTTTTTTTTTTTTTGACAGGCAGAGTGGACAGTGAGAGAGAGACAGAGAGAAAGGTCTTCCTTTTCCATTGGTTCACCCCCCAGTGGCTGCTGCGGCCAGTGCATCGCGCTGATCCGAAGGCAGGAGCCAGGTGCTTCTCCTGGTCTCCCATGGGGTGCAGGGCCCAAGCACTTGGGCCATCCTCCACTGCACTCCCTGGCCACAGCAGAGAGCTGGCCTGGAAGAGGGGCAACCGGGACAGAATCCGGCGCCCCGACCGGGACTAGAACCCGGTGTGCCGGCGCCGCAAGGCGGAGGATTAGCCTAGTGAGCTGCGGCGCCAGCCCGAGTATGTACTTCTAGGAATTTGTTCCTGTTACTTAAGGTATCTGGTGTGAGGTCGTGCAATTGGTCATAGCATTCTCTTATGAGGTTTTTTTTTTCCCCTTCCCCAACTTCATGTCCGAGTTTAGTAATTTCTTTCTTTGCCCGAGTCAGTCTTGCCAAACGCGTTGTCGGTTGATCTTCTCGAAGAAGAAGCCATGTTTGGTTTGGTTGATGTTCTGCTCCGGTTCTCTGCTCTCTGGTTTTGTTTTTCTCTTCTGTTCTTAATTATTTTTTCCTTTCGGCTACGACTAGCTCTCGGCTTCGTTTGCTGTTCGTTTGCTGTTCGTTTTTTTTTATCTCCAGGTGTAGAATTCAGGGGATGATTTGAGTGCCTTGACCTAAGTTTCTCTGTAACCGTTGCTTTCATTGTAGATAAATCAATCTTTTAAAAAATCCAATCTGCCAATTTCAGCCCTTTAGTGGGACACTTTAGTTCACTTACATTTAATGTGATTGCTTATAAGGAAGGATTTGCTTTTGCCTTTGTTCCTATGTGTGTGTGCGTGCATGCTTTTTTAAAAAAGGATTTATTTATTTGAAAGGCAGAGTTACAGAGAGAGAGAGAGAGAGAGAGAGTTCTTCCATCTTCTGGTTCACTCTCCAAATGGCTAAAACTGGCTGGACTGAAGCCAGGAGCTTCTTCCAGGTCTCCCACATGGGTGCAGGGGCCCAAGCACTTGGGCCATCTCCTACTGCTTTCCCAGGCCATAGCAGAGAGCTGGATAGGAAGTGGAGCAGCCGGGTCTCGAACTGTCACTCATATAGGACTCCAGCAGGTGGAACCTTAACCGGCTATGCCACAGCACTGACCCCTCTGTGTATTTTGAAGTTGCTTGCTTAGTGGTTACCATGGAGATGACAATGAACGTCTTAAAAGTACAGCACCCTAGCTTGAATGACACCAGCTTAGTTCTTGGCGTACAAATCTCTGTGCCTGTACCGCTTTGTCCCTGGCCTCTGTATTGTTACTGTCCCGTATTCCTTCTTTTTTTTTTTTTTTTTTTTTTTTAACAGGCAGGGTGGACAGTCAGAGAGAGACAGAGAGAAAGATCTTCCTTTTTTTTCTGTTGGTTCACCCTCCAGTGGCCGCTGCAGCCGGCGCACCGCGCTGATCTGAAGCCAGGAGCCAGGTGCTTCTCCTGGTCTCCCATGGGGTGCAGGGCCCAAGGACTTGGGCCATCCTCCACTGCACTCCCGGGCCACAGCAGAGAGCTGGCCTGGAAGAGGGGCAACTGGGGCTGGCGCCGCGGCTCACTAGGCTAATCCTCCACCTTGCGGCACCAGCACACCAGGTTCTAGTCCCAGTCGGGGCGCCGGATTCTGTCCCGGCTGCCCCTCTTCCAGGCCAGCTCTCTGCTGTGGCCAGGGAGTGCAGTGGAGGATGGCCCAAGTCCTTGGGCCCTGCACCCCATGGGAGACCAGGAGAAGCACCTGGCTCCTGCCATCGGATCAGCGTGGTGCGCCGGCTGCAGCAGCCATTGGAGGGTGAACCAACGGCAAAGGAAGACCTTTCTCTCTCTCTCTCTCTCTCTCTCTCTCTCTCTCTCTCTCACTGTCCACTCTGCCTTAGATGATCCCGCAGGCAGGTGTGGAGTCGTGGTTTTATGCATCGGAGCCTTGAACAACAGAAGCAAAAAGAAAGCTTATAAACCAAACCCACAGTGCGTCCCTGCTGGCTTCTGTGTTTACTTATGTAAATGCCTTGCTAGTGCTTCTCTCTCTCTCTCTCTCTCTCTCTCTCTCTCTCTCAGCTTCTGGTTCCTGTCTGGTGTGTGTTTGTTTAGGCAAGGATTCCTTATTTAGCAATGTTTGTAGGGCGGGGTTCCTGCCCATGCAATGCCTCTGGTTTTGTTTACCTAGAAGTGTCTTTGTTTCTCTTTTGTTACTGTAACATCCATCTGGGTCTCCCATGCCAGGGGGCCCAAGCACTTGGAGCCATCTTCTGCTGCTTTCCCAGGCACATCAGCAGGGGGTTGGATTGAAAGTGGGGCAGCCGGGACTCGAACCGGTGCTCCCACCGGATGCTGGCATCACAGGTGCTGATTTAACCCACTGCGCCACAGCGCCGACCCCAGGGCCACTCTTTCTTCAGATGTCTTTCCCCCTGCTCTTCTGTCTTCTTCCGGAATCCCTGTATGTGTATGTGGGTCCCTTTGATGGAATCCCACAGGTCCCTCGCTCGTATGTCTTTCTGCTCTGCCGACACTCAGCTCGGCTGTCTCATCTCCAAGTTCACCTCTCTTTCTTCTGCCTGCCCAGCTTTGCTGATAAACCTCCCTGGTGGCTGGTACATGTCAGCCTTTTCAATTTCAGAATCTCAGTTTGTTTCGTTTCCTTTTTCTCAATAGGCTTTTTTTTTTTTTTTTAAGAGCTGTTTTAGATTGACAGCAACATTGAACAGAGGCAGAGAGAGAGAGAGAGAGAGTGCTCTTCAGTCTGCTGGTTCATTCCCCAAGTAACCACAATGACTAGGGCTGGGCCAGGCTGAAGACAGGGACCAGGAGCTTTTTCCAGGTCTCCCACGTGGGTGCAGGGACCTAAGGTCCCAGGCCATCCTCTACTGCTTTCCCAGGCGCATTAGCAGGAAGCTGGATTGGAAGTGGAGCACCCAGGACTCAAACCGGTGCCCATATGGGATGCTGGCACCGCAGGTGAAGGCTTTACCCGCTACGCCACAGCGCCGACCCTCCTTGGTGTGTTTTGAGCGCCATGTCGTGGCGTTGGCAGCATCTCGTTAAGGTCTGGAGCTCCCTGCTTGCGACTTTTCCAAACTTTTCTTGCACAGTGGGTTGGGCCATCTTCTGCTGCTTTTCCAAGTGCATTAACAGGGAGCTGGAGTGGAGATGGAGCAGCCGGGATTTGAACCAGTGTCCCAACCGATGTCATAGTCAGTGGCTTAACCCTCTGCACCACAGGCTGGCCCCAGCCTGCTCCTACATTTCATGTGACACCTGTTAGCATGCAGGGGATGGGCCCTTTCAGTCTGGAAGCCATTGTCTTCCAAATCACCTGTCCACCTCTGGACCACCCGACGTGAGTCCATGCTTCCAAGTCCCGTCTCTCCCATTTTCTGGATAGTTCCTTCCACCGCATCTTCTAGCCTTTCTCTTTAATATCTGTATTCAGCTTTGACACTTGGGGTTTCTCACAATTCTGCTTTGTTCTATGAACGTCTTTCCAAGTAGTGACTGCACTGCCAGGGTTGTGCGTGCACAGTCTTTTCTGTTTCTGAGGACATCCACGATTTCTGCTGTTCCCTCTCATTTTTCTCCGTTCCCTGCATCATCTGTGGGTGCCACGCTCCTGTCGTCTGTGTGCTGGAGTTGGTCTCTTGCATGCCGGATGCTCCAGGATCCAGTGATCTTGGCTACTGGCTCACGGCTTGGACTGGGGCACTGAGAGCTTGAGTGTGAGTCCTGGGAATGGACGGGGCTGATGAAGTAGGCGCTTTGCCCTTGTGCGCTAAGGCAGGGCCCTGGCCATCGTCCTGCGAGGGGCTCCTGCTGTCAGTGCGTCTAGATCTTCTTGGATTGCTTTTCCCGCAGCGCCCCCTGCTGGTTACCCACTGGCTGCACTGCGGGGACTGGGCGGCTTTGCAGCAGCGCCCCCTGCTGGTTGCCTACTGGCTGTACTGTGGGGAGTGGGCAGCTTTGAGAACCTGGCACGGTGGTGCAGTAGGTTAAACTGCCTCTCGCAGTGCCAGCATCCCATATGGACACCGGTTCGAGTCCCGGCTGCTCCACTTCCGAGCCAGCTCCCTTCTGATGGCCTGGGAAAGCAGTGGAAGATGGTTCAGGTCCTTGGACCCCTGCACCCCCATGGGAGACATGGAAGAAGCTCCTGGCTCCTGGCTTCGGATGGGCGCAGCTCCAGCTGTTGCAGCTTTCTGGGGGAGAGAACCAGTGAATGGAAGACCTTTCTCTCTGTGTCTCCCTCTCTCTGCCTGTGACTCTGCCTCTCAAATAAATAATAAATATTTAAAAGAGAAAGAAAACTCCAATGCTTTGCCAAAGTAGCGGGAAGCTGGTATTGTGAAATCAGACAGAGGATGAGAGAAGAGGCAGTGCCCCCGATGGTGACAGCTCCCAGTAGCACCAAAGTGGCTGCAGAGAGCTGGACCACGACAATCACCGAGGTCATTCAGTCAGACAATGGCAGATGTGGGCGGTCCAGGATGGCTACCCCTGCCTGTGGGGGAAGATGCACCCGCGTGGATGCAGGGGCCCAAGCACCTGGGCCATCTTCCACTGCTTTCCCAGGCCCATTAGCGGGGAGCTGGATTGGAAGAGGAGCAGCCAGGACTTGAACTGGCGCCCATATGGGATGCTGGGGGTACTGGCACTGCAGGTGGTGGCTTTACCCACTACACCACAGCATGGGTTACCCCGGGAGGGGCCCAGGGAGTGTTGCAGGCAGCAGGAAGTACTGTCTGTGTGGACTGCAGCAAAACACACAGGTGCACACGTGCATAAAAAATGCGCCAGCCACGTGCTTTGTTTTGTACCCCAGTAAATAAGAAAACCGGGAATAAACTGACTTGACACCAGCGCTTGCTGCTTTGCAAAAAAATCCATGCAACGAGGGCCTGCCGTGCGTGTCCTGAGCTCTGTGTAGGTTCTGAGGACTGGCAAAGGACAAAACCGTGGTGCTCACAGTCACTGCTGGTACTGTGCCCGGAGTGACGGGTGGGGGCGCTGTGGGCGTGGCAGAGGGCCGGGGAGAGTCAGAAACCCAGCCCTGGGGCAGCGAAGGCTACACAGGAGTCTCAAGGGTGAGGAGGGAATCCTCAACCAAAGAAAAAGAGCATCGTGTGCAAAGGGAGCAGCGTGTGCAAAGGTCCTGAGGTAGGAAGTGGCACGGAGGGCCGTGAGCAGGGCCAGGCAGGGCACAGCTGGTGTGAGAGGGGGTGGGGATGCTCAGAGCACCCATTTCACAGATGGGGAAACCGAGGCTCGCTGGGTGGCCTTGGCTGGCTGCCCTCTGCTCGCTGAGACTGGGAGAATACCCCGAGTCCCCTGCCAGCTGCCCTCACACCCCCCACCTCTCAGCTCCGCAGGGCCCGTGGACGGGGCTGGCTATGAGTTCCTGCCCCGAAGAGCAGTTCTGGGACCCCCTGCTGAACACCTGTGTCTCCTGCAAACCCATGTGCAGCCACCGGAGCCAGCGCACCTGTGCGGCCTTCTGCAGTGAGTCCGCGGGCCCGTGCCCGCCTGGTCCCCCAGAGCCGGGCAGCCGCGGAGGGGGGGCTGTGGGAGGGGCTGGGTGCCATACTGTACCCCTCCATCAGGCCACACTGCCCCCCTCTGGCTTCTTGGGGGGGTGCCCGGCCCTTTTCTGCCCCAGGCGCCTTGCCCAGGTGGCGCCCCTGTTCTGTGATGTAGCCGCAAGACCCTCTTTGTCATTCTCCAGCGTGACTCTCTCGAACCTTCTATTACCAAAGCCATCGCCGTCAGCTTCAACACTCGTGGCGACTCCGCCTCTTTATGTGAAAGTAAACCCAGGAGCTCCCATCATTTGCCTGTAACTGCTCCATCAGACATCCTAACCTCAACACCTTATCACCCCCGTGAATAGCCCCTTAACATGATTTTCACGCTTGGCCCATCTCAGATATTCCCTGTTTATTTATTCATTTTTAAAGTCTCCTGACTTTCAGAATAAATAAATACGGGGGCCAGCACTGTGGCGTGGCGGGTAAAGCCTCAGCCTGCAGTGCCGGCACCCTATATGGGCGCCGGTTTGAGTCCCAGCTGCTCCTCTTCCGATCCAGCTCTCTGCTGTGGCCTGGGAAAGCAGAAGATGGCCCAAGTCCTTGGGCCCCTGCACCTGCATGGGAGTCCTGGAAAAAGATCCAGGCTCCTGGCTTTGAATTGGCTCAGCTCTGGCCATTGTGGCCATTTGGGGGAGTGAACCAGCAGATGGAAGACCTCTCTCTCTCTCTCTCTCTCTCCTTCTCTCTGTATCTCTGCTTTTCAAATAAATAAATAAATGTTTAATAAGAAGGAATTTGTGTGACATCCACATATCAATTTCAAAATAAAAGTAAATCTTATTTTTTAAAAAAAGATTAATTTACTTGAAAGGCAGAATGATGGGAAAGAGAGAGAGGTCGGTCTTCCATTCACTGGTTCATTCCTCAAATGGCTAAGGTTGGGCCAGGCTGGAGCCAGGAGCCCCATCCAGGTCTCCCATGCAAGTGCAGGGGCCCAAGGACTTGGGCCATCCTCCACTGCTATCCCAGGCCATAGCAGAGAGCTGGATCAGAAGTGGAGCAGCCGGGACTTGAACCAGCGCCCATATGGGATGCTGATGTCACAGGCAGCAGTGTAACCCACTGTGCCACAACACCTGCCCCAGGAAGATCCTTATATATATTTGAAGACTAAGAAATATACTTTCGAAGGATCTATAGCTCGAAGAAGAAATAATGGTCAAAAGTTAGAATGTCTTGAACCGATTTTAGAAAAAAAAAAAAAAACACCCACCCACCTATCAAATACGGGCAGTGCGGCTAGAACGGAACGTAGAGGACCATGCATAGCCTTCCACTGGAAAATTCTAGAAGGCCCTGTGATCTGGAATTGCTGTTTGGAAACCGGACTGTGATTTTTTTTAACTCTGACATCTGAGACCACCCCCGAGCTCCGCAGGCCCCCGTGACCCCGCGCTGCCTCTCCCTTCTGTCTCTCAGAGTCGCTCAGCTGCCACAAGGAGCCAGGCAGATACTACGACCCCCTGCTGCGGGACTGCGTCAGCTGCGTCTCCGTGTGCGGCCAGCACCCCAAGCCGTGCGCCCACTTCTGTGACGGCCGGATCCGGGGCCGAGGGGGCCTCTCGCCCGAGCTCAGGCAGCAGCAGGATGGGGAGTCGGAGGCCAGGGCGGACAGCACGGGAAGGTACCAGGGATCCGAGCACAGAGGCTTGGAGGCCGCTCCAGGTAAGCCGCGGCCGCGCACCTGCTGGGCGTCGGCCGTCCGAGTTGGGGAGGGGTGCGGGGAGGGGCTGCACCAGGGAGCCAGTGTCCTGGCTGGTCTTCCCAGCACAGGAGAGAACTTGAGAAAAACGCCGAGTAGTCTGGGGGCAAGAGGAGGCAGGATGGCCAGGCAGCGGCAGGGGGCCTTGAGGTCATGGCTGCGGAGGCCCACCTGGCAAGAGGAGGCAGGATGGCCAGGCAGCGGCAGGGGGCCTTGAGGTCATGGCTGCGGAGGCCCACTGGGCAAGAGGAGGCAGGATGGCCAGGCAGTGGCAGGGGGCCTTGAGGTCATGGCTGCGGAGGCCCAGTGGGCCTGGAGCCCAAGGTGCGGATCAGCAGCCCTACTGTGTGAGCGCCCGAGTCACCCTCAGCCCTACTGTGTGAGCGCCCAGGTCACCCTCAGTCCTACTGTGTGAGCACCCAGGTCACCCTCAGCCCTACTGTGTGAGCGCCCGAGTCACCCTCAGCCCTACTGTGTGAGCGCCCAGGTCACCCTCAGCCCTACTGCGTGAGCGCCCGAGTCACCCTCAGCCCCACTGTGTGAGCGCCCAGGTCACCCCTCAGCCCTACTGTGTGAGTGCCTGACTCACCAGCAGCCCTACTGTGTGAGCACGTGAGTCACCCTCAGCCCTACTGTGTGAGCCCCTGACTCACCAGCAGCCCTACTGTGTGAGCGCCTGTGACAGAGGCATCTGCCGTCTGCCTGGCTGCCGGAGTCCTTACAGAACCTCCTGAGAGTGAGGAGGAAAGGCTGTGTCCCCTGAAACCCTCCATGGACGTGACGAGTAGGGCCCTGCGAGAGCGTGGGCCCCCTGAGTGCCCGGCACTGGACGCAATCTACTCCGCCCCCCCCCCCCACAGCACCTGCTGGCTCCCCTGTGGCCCCGTGGCATCAGAGCAGGTGGTGACCACACATACCGGGCACGACCTTCGACCTTGGGGCTGCTCTCGGTCGCAGTCCCCAGCAGGCTGAGCGGTTTCGTCCCTGTGCCGTGCCCTCCTCGTGACAGCATCAGTCTGGGGAGACCAGGCCCCCACACACTGAGAGACCAAAGGCTAGGGCTCGATGGCTGGGCCACGGGGGACCGCGGGGGCAGAGCGCCACTGTGGCAGCGCCATCGCTGACATCTTCCCTACACTCAGTGCTGCCTCCATTCTTGTACCCAACCAGGAACTTCCCCCACCTGCCACGCAACCACTTCCCCTTTTGTGTCAGTCATACCCATTTGACAGATGGAGATACTGAGTCTTGACATTTGCAGACTTGCCGGGGGTCACACAACAGGTGCACGGCCGTGTCGGGCCCCAAGGCACGGTGGCCAGCCTGGGGCGGGTCCCTATGGCCCTGGGCGGGTCTCCATGGCCCTTGGAGGGTGGGCTACTGCCCACCCAGCCATGGGAGGAAGTTAGCTGCTTCCCGTGTGTGACCAGCAGGGGGCGCCAGCTGCAACCCTAGAGCCTCCTTTGGTGTGGATGTGGGGTGCCGTGTGCCAAGATGGGTAGGGAGCCCATGGAGTCCACACGGCTGTTGAGGCGCTGAGGCCCGTGGAGCTAGAGAGTGCCCTGGGCGGCGGGCACAGTGCGTGCAGGGGCCATTGAGGAAGGCGTGGGCGTGGTAAGGCTGTGAGAGCCTGGGCATCCGAGGAGCAGGGGCTGATGCCTGCCTCGGGGGCTTCCAGCCCGGGCGGACACAGTGGGACCCACTGCCCAGACTGCAGGCTGCACGCCCTCACCACGGAGCGGGGGATGGGGACAGGAGGGATCCAGGGGAGGATGCTGGTGGTGGGGTTGGGGGTGTGGCTGTGGTGGTGGTGGGGAGCTGGGATGCAGCTGACGGAGGGTCCTGCCCACCAGGCCGGGAGGCAGTGGTGGGCACGGTGGGGGCGGGGGGAGCTGCAGCAGGGTGCTGGGAGAGGCCATTTCTGACACCCTCGGAGGCCACATCTGCCAGTTAAGAGAGATAGCTCTCAGGGGGCGGGGCCATCTCAAGGACAGCCCCCCACCACCACCACACACACCAGAGAATCAGGCCAGTCCAGGGGGCAGCCAGCACTGCCCCTCCCCTGCAACGTGGGAGCCTGCATAGGGCATCTCATTGAGGGGTCAGAAACCCTGCTAAGGGGCAGTGGGCGAGGCCAGAGGCCCGGGGGGAGGGGAGGAGGCTCCTGCTGTCTCAGCATAGGTGGGACGCAGTGACGTACCAAGGGCAGGATGGGCCGGGTGCCTGGTGGCTGTCCCCACGCCCCAGCCAGTGAGCCAAGCCCTGGAGTCAGTTCCATGGGCACAGGTGTCAGATGTCCCTGACTCCTCCCAGCGCACCCTCTGTCCACCCTGCCTTTCCCAGGCTCCTCCCTGTGGGACAGGCAAGCTGGGGGCAGCTAGCTGCAACTTTCCACCCAGGCCTCGCTGCCTCGTTTACATGTGACACCAAATGACAATCAGTCAGCACACTTCTCTGTCCTGCCTTTGTGTCCAGCTGCTGGGGCCGGCCCCACCCTGGCCACACTGGCCCCTTTGAGTGACAGGTTACCAGCGTGCCCCACTGGCCAGCTGGAGCCTGGGCCGGGGGCAGCAGCCTGCAGTAAAATGCTTTTAGGTAAGAGAAGTCTTTGAAAACAGTTTTCCAACAAAACAAAACCAACACTATGGCCGGCGCCGCGGCTCACTAGGCTAATCCTCTGCCTTGCGGCGCCGGCACAGCGGGTTCTAGTCCCGGTCGGGGCGCCGGATTCTGTCCCGGTTGCCCCTCTTCCAGGCCAGCTCTCTGCTGTGGCCAGGGAGTGCAGTGGAGGATGGCCCAGGTGCTTGGGCCCTGCACCCCGTGGGAGACCAGGAGAAGCACCTGGCTCCTGCCTTTGGATCAGCGTGATGCACCAGCCGCAGCACGCCGGCCGCAGCGGCCATTGGAGGGTGAACCAACGGCAAAGGAAGACCTTTCTCTCTGTCTCTCTCTCTCTCACTGTCCACTCTGTCTGCCTGTCAAAAAAAATTAAAAAAAAAAAAATTAAAAAAAAAAAAAAAAAAAACTAGACGGCTTAGAAAGCAACTGGGGTGCCCCCTCGTGGTCGTTCTCTGCAAGCGTCCGAATGAGTGGTCCCTGAGAGGCTGGGAAGATGGCTCCATCATCTCCACCTGCGCTGGAGACCCGCGCTGTGTTCTCCTTCCCTGGTTCCAGGTTCTGGAACCTGCCTAGCCCCAGCCGTGGCTGCTGTGTTCATCTGACCGTCGCTCTCCTTGGCTGCCCCACATATAAGTAATTTTTTTTAAGGAAAGGATGTTTTCAGTGGTGGTGTTTGGGTCCAAAAGAGGCCACTCCACCCACCACGTTTGAGGGACCTGGGTGCCCGTGCCCCTGGGTAACACGTGGAAAGTGACCTGTTGTGTGGTTTTTGTTAGCTTTTTTTCTTTTTAAAATTTATTTACTTGAGAGGTAGCGTTACAGAGAGAGGAAGAGAGAGAGAGAGGTCTTCCATCTGCTGGTTCACTCCCCAGATGGCTGCAACAGCCAGAGCTGCGCTGATCCAAAACCAGGAGCCAGGAGCTTCTTCCGGGTCTCCCACACAGATGCAGGGGCCCAAGGACTTGGGCCATCGTCCGCTGCTTTCCCAGGCCACAGCAGAGAGCTGGACGGGAAGTAGAGCAGCTGGGAATGAACAGGTGTCCCTATGGGATGCCGGCACTGTAGGCAGCGGCTTTACCTGCTACACCACCGCGCCGGCCCCTCTTGTCTCAGCTGTGTAGTACAGCTGATCGGATTGGCCTTGGAGGCTGATTAAAGGAGATAGGCAGAAGGGAAGTGGCGCATGCGAGCTGTCGTAAGTGCATCGTGTGCATGTGACACGGGACTGTCATGGGTATATCACGTGACATTAAGCCTGGCACACGGGACTGTCATGAGTGTGACACACGCACATTAAACCTAGCACACAAGCCTGTCATGAGTGCACTGTGTGCACGTGACCTTGAATCTGGCACATGGGACTGTCATGGGTGTCTCACGTGCAGGTGACATTAAGCCTGGCATGCCCGTCCTTGCACCCCAGGACCCAGTGTTGCCTCCCTTGTAGGGAGCAGGATAAACTTGAGCTGAGGACAAAGACCCTGGTCCTGCTCCTGTGGGCTTTCATCCATCCACCTCTGGGACTATCTTAAAGTTTCTCCACAAAAAAGTTTGTGGAAAATGCCAGCTTCAGTCTGGCACCAAAACATGTGAAATCCATGCCTAGTTTTTTCACACTATGCATTGTCCTTGAATGTTTAAGATTTATTTTATTTATTTGAAAGGCAGAGTTAGAATCTTTCAACCCCTGGTTCACTCTCCAAATGGCTGCAAACAGCCAGGACTGGGCCAGGCTAAAGCCAGGAGCCAGGAGCTTCTTCCAGGCCTCCCACATGGGTGCGGGGGGGCGGGTGAGGTGGGCTGCTTGGGCTCTGTTGGGGGGGGCGCAGACTTCGGACAGAGAGAGGTCTGGGCAGCTGCTGATCTAAGGGCACAGCCACTTAGCGTAGGGCCCTGGGGAGCAAGGGCTGCTCCTCACTCGGGTCCTGAGCTCCGGGTCCCTTCTGTCTTGCAGCGCCGCTGGTGCCCAGGCTGAGCGCGCACCAGCTGGCCCTGGTCTACAGCACGCTGGGGGTCTGCCTGTGCGCCATCATCTGCTGCTTCTTGGTGGCCGTGGCCTGCTTCCTCAAGAGGAGGGGCGACCAGGTTTCCTGCCAGCCCCCGGCAGGGAGACCCCGGGCCAAGCCTTCCCAAGGTGAGTGCATGGGGGAGGGAACCCGGGCTTGCCTACGCGGCCCCTGCGCCTACGGGGACAGCGTTAGGCCGTATCGTCCAGGGAGAGGTCTGGGGCACCTTCCTGCTCCGTTTTGGCAAACTCGGATTAAAACAACTGGGCGGGAAGAGGGGAGAAGAGGGTCCCCAAGCCAGGCCCTGGATGCAGGGCGCACGGCGGTCGGTGCAGGCAAGAGGGCAGAGTTGGTGGTGGCAGGGGGCGCCCTCGGCTTCTGGAGCCCGGGGCGGGGTGGGGGTCTGCCGCGGCTTTCCGGGCCCCGTCGCCGCCGACGCCCTCCCTCCGTTCCTGCCCTCCCAGATCCCGCGATGGAAGCCGGCCCCGCAACATGCGCGCCGCCCGGCCCGGTGGAGACCTGCAGCTTCTGTTTCCCCGAGCGCAGGGCGCCCACTCAGGAGAGCTCAGCCACGCCCGAGACGCCCCGGCCCGCGGTCGCTGAGAGCCTGGGGCGCTGCCCCGGGACCGCCGCCCCGCGGTCGTGCGCGCGCGCCCCGGACGGCGGCCTCGGCCCGCTGTGCGCGCCCGCCCAGGAGGGGAGCCTGGGCGTTTGAGGGGAGGGGAAGGGAGCGAGGAGGAAGGGCCGCCTGGGTCCCGGTGCGAGCGACGTTACTCACCCAAAGTGCCCAGTAATAAAATCGCTTGTACCTGCTGGCCCAGCCCCCGGAAGTCCCTTCTGCGGAGCCAGACTCTCCTGCTCCCCAGGGTGGGTCTCCAACCGCGACAGCCCAGGGCCTGCACCTGCCGCGTCCCCCTGGGGCCGCTGGCGTGCCCCTCCCCGGAACTCCCAGGGGTTTCACCTGGATTGCCACGCCCTGCTCCCCCTGGCCGCCTGGCCACCGGGGCGCCCCGTCTTCCCATCCCAGGGCTGAAGTTGTGGGCGGGACTCCTTGGTCCCCTCGGGCTCTTGACACCAGCTTCTTGCTGGTGCAGACCCTGGGGCGCGGAGGGGTTGGGGGAGGGAGAGCAGCAGCCGGGCTCCGAAGGCTGGGTTCCTGCCACCCACGTGGGACACCTGGATTCTGAGCCCAGCTCCAGCCATTGTGGGTATCTGGGGAGTGGGCCAGCAGGTGGCAACTCTAAGATTGTGGCCAATTGGGGAGTGAACCAGTGGATGGAAGACCTCTCCCTCTTCCCCTCCCCCTCCCCTGCTGTGTGTCTGGTGATTTCTGCTGCCCCACCAGCCTGAGACAGAGGTGGGAGGTGTTCAGATGCGGAGGCGGGCACATCTGTCGCCCCGCCCCCTCACTGCTGTGTGCCTGCGGGGTGGATGGCACTGCGCTTGCTGTCTTGTGGTGCGTCCTGCAGCACTGGCCGCCTCCCTCCCTGACTGGCACCACCCTGCGAGGGCCCGGTTGAAGTCCTGGCGGAAGCCCCAGGGAAAGAGCGTGTGGCCAGTGTGGATCCCCACTCTTCCACTGACCTGCGCTGGGCCCCGCAGGGCGTCTCCTCCTGTGCTGGGCCCCAGGCAGCTGTTCTCAGCACCCCCACCCCCACCCCCATATCTGCAATCCAAAGGCTGGGTGGTGATGCATTTGGAGAAATGCTGTGTTTGTTTTTAAGATTTATTTATTTGAAAGTTACAGAGAGGTTTTCCATCCACTGGTTCACTCCCCAAATGGCCACAGTTGAGCCAATCTGAAGCCAGGAGCCAGGAGCTTCTTCCGGGTCTCCCACGCGGGTGCAGGGGCCCAAACACTTGGGCCACCTTCTACTGCTTTCCCAGGCCACAGCAGGGAGCTGGATCGAAAGTGGAGCAGCCAGGACTCGAACCGGCGCCCATATGGGATGCTGGCACTGCAGGTGGCAGCTTTATCTGCTACGCTACAGCGTCGGCCCCAGAACTTCTTTTTGGAAGGTTTATTTATTTGGAAAAGCAAGAGTTAGACAGATCTTGCACCAACTGTTCACTCCCCAAATGGCCACAAAGGCTGCGGCTCAGCCAGGCTGAAGCCAGGAGGCTGGAACTCCATCTGGTCTCCCAGCTGCTCTTCCCAGGAGCATTAGCAGGGAGCTGGGTGGGAAGTGGAGCAGCCAGACCTTGAACCGGCATCCATATGGGATGTCGGCACTGCAGGCCGTGGGTTAACCTGCTGTGCCACAAGCCCACAGGGAGTGGTCTCGAAGGGGAACCCCGCCAGGGAGTGGAGCTTGGAGCATCCCCCGCTCTGGGCGAGCCAGGGCTCAGGGCTGGAACTACATCCATACACAGGGGACATCTTGCTGACAGCTTGGCTGTCAAGGGCATGGAGGGAACAGGATTGAGAGGGCAACGAGGTCTGGGTGCGGATGACCTCAAGGCCGGTAAAGACCCCTGTGTTCCTGCTGGCCACGGGACACTCTCGGTCCCCCATGGACACACCTGCAAGCTCGCAGATGCAGCTGGTCTGGCCCCTGGCTAAGCCATGGGCAAAGGAGACATTGCGCACCGGAGCCCAGAGTGGGCTCAAGGTCACACACTTGCCCTCACTAGGGTCCACTGGGCTGACCCTGCCCTGCATGGCAGACTGACTCACTCCCAGGAAGACGGATCAGCTCCGTGCACCGGCCCTGCCGCAGTCGAGGGGTGGGAATCCGTCTCCACTGGAGCCAACCCATGGGCCCTTTGGGAGCTGCCTTCAGGGGGTGGGGTTGTGGGGGCGGGGGGCCGCAAGTCCCTGGAAGCAGCAGCTGGGCTGGCTCAAGACAATGCTATGGGGAAGCCCCAGTGCATCCCCAGCTTGCAAGAAAAACCATTTGTTTCCGGTTGCCAAGGCTGGGATGGGAGGAGCAGTATCAAGGTGAGGGCAATGGGCGTGGCTCTGGTGCCGCACTTTGCAACCCCACCCATCGTAGGTAATTCTTATTCCTGGCCTGGGAAGTTCTTGGAGCACCTGCCTCCCCAGGGACACAAGGACCCCGTGAGGACCGCGGCGGGGCTGTCCGGTGCCTCTTGGTATTCCCAGGGGAGGTAGGTGAGCGGGTCTCCCACAGAGGTTTGCAACCCATGCATGCAAAACAGGAGGCGCACACCTGCCAGAACTCGCAGAGGTCTGGGTTAACCAGCTCCAGAGCCCTGATCACCAAAGCCCGGGAGGGGACGGGGGTCACGGAGTCTACACCAGTCCCCAAACCAGCTACACAGTCACGCATGCTCACTGCTGTGCGTGTTCAGCCCGCGTGCCACGTCCTCGCCGGCACTGACGTCACACAGGGCATCCCACGGCTGTCACCTAGCCTGGTCCCAGCCCTTACAAGGCCTCAGGTGACCTCCATGCGCGCTTCAGCCGAAGGTCACGGTTGCACCTGCACCAAGTCCATGTGCCGGGGAGGGGGCGGCCACCGTGGTGCTGCAGCCCCGCCACCCTGGCGGTAAGGAGGGAGCCGGGCTTCTGGTTATTTTTCGGAATAAAATGCAGCTTTATTATGAGGGGAGAAACTACAAGCCAGGAAGGGAGGAGGCCGGAGCGCGCGGGTCCTCCGACGACAGGGAGGGGAGGGGTGGGGAGGGGCGGACGTCTGGCCATCGAATCTCCAACCACAGCACGAGCATCGGAACTGGTCTCTTCCGGCTTGTTTTCAGAGCAAGAGCACACGCAATGGGCACTGGAACTGGCGGGGGCACATCAATGTCACACGACGCGAAGCACACGCGGCAAGCGGGGGAGGGGGCGCCTTCCCGTGAAGCACCGCGGCGGGGCGCGGGGTGCAGGGCCTGCATCGCAGAAACGCAGGTCGTGGTCACAACGGGTGCGGGTGCGGGGCTGGGCTGAACCCCAGGCGTCTGGGAGGACGTGTGGGTGCAGGGTGTGGGGCGGGCCGGCATCTCAGAGACGCAGGCGTGGTACTGGTGCCGTAGGGTGCGGGGCCGGCTGCACCCCAGGCATCTGCAGGACATGAGGGGTGCGAGGCGAGGGCGGGGCATTACCGGGAAATGGAACACCATTTTCCTGAACAGAAAGCAGCACTGGGGAGCTGGAAGCAGGCAGAGTCCCCAACTCAGGACATCAGCGTCATGTCCCCAGGGGGCACATGGAACATGGAATGCGGTGCCCACAGACAAGTGTTCAGGGCAGGGCGCCACCTGGCTCCTGGCACCAGTGTCTTGGGCGCGGCTGACACTCGCCGGGGACAGGAGCTGCTGCGTGGGGCCCAGGGGACTCGCCACAGAGCCCCAGGCCGGCACAGGGGCCCGGCCACGCCTGCGTCTGGACACCCAGCAGGCCAGGGTGCCCCGTGGCGCGCACGCCTTCCAGAAGGGTTTCCCAGCTCAGAGTCCCGAAGCCACGTGCCCTGCTCCAAGCTGTGCCCGACTCAGCACCGGGTCACCCCGGCCCCCTGAAAACGCTCTCGAGTCGCAGGCCGTGGGGATGCCGCAGGCTCCGACGGTGCCCGCCTGGAGGGAAAGGTGGTGGTGGTGGGGGGTTCCACCTGCCACCCTCCTGCAGTCTCTCAGCCAGCAACACGGTCTCCCCAGCTTAAAATACTTTAATCTCAACTTCCTTGATCCGGGAGGATGACGTTAATTCAAATCTCAGAGTCCCTAAGTACAGGCCCCCAGGGAACACGCCTCCCTGGCCGCGAAGCCATTTCATTCCCGGCCCGCACACGACATGCCGCCGGCAACCCCAGCGTCCCCGCGCCAGCAGTGAGGGAGAGGAGGTGGGAGAGCGGACCAGGAAGGGGAGGAGGAAAGGGACGCTAACACCGCCCAGAGACCCTCCGCTTGCGCGCCCCATTCAGACCCCAGAGAACGCGGGCGGCGGCAGCCTGGCTCGCTCCGCTCTGCCCGCCCCAGGAACGGAAGCAAGGAGACAGCACCAAGTAGAAAGCAAGCTCCGCCCACGCACAGTCGGCAGAAACCCAGGAGGCGGCCGCCATCAGGGGCACGGGGAGAGGAGGGAGGGTCAGAAAGCCTACTTCTAGAAACCCGAGATGGCTCCGGCCGGCGCGTCCTCATGCAGTGCGGTTCCCGGCCCCGGCATGGCAACCGCCCTGGCCCTGCCTGCCCACGGCTGCCATGGACGCCCCTGGGCCTGGGCGTGGGCGTGGGCGTGGACGCGGACGCAGGCTGGGCAGCCACCAAGGGAGGCGCCCGCGAGACGCTCCAGGGGCAGGGCCCTCCGGCCCGCGCCGCAGCCTCCTGCAGTCCCTGTGGGGGCCCAGCCTGGGCAGAGGGGCCTGCGGGCCGGGACGCTGTCAGGGAGGCCGGGGTCGTCGGTGAGGTCGCCAATTCGTCGCCTTCGTCCTGGCTGGCCGGCCGTGGACGAGGCTACTCGTACTCCAGGAACTGTTTGTGGTAGAAGAGCAGGTACCTGGGGAGGCAGAGACGCGGGGGCTTAGGGAAGGCTGACACCTGCCCGGCCCCTGCAGGCAGCTGCCCGCTGCCCACCCCGGGGGCTGCGTGGGTTTGGTTTTCCTCTCCACAAGGAGGCGAGAACCTCGCCGGCTTGCACACGCGACAGCTGGCACCCCCAGATCCAACCCCGCCACCCTGGCGCCTAGAACTCTGCTCCCGGTAGGTGGGTCTGCTGCAGCCCTGGGTCAGGGACCCCAGGTGGAGGACCCAGCGGGAGGGGTAGGAGCTGCCGTGTGCCGTTCCGTGCGCTAGAGGGCGCCCGTGGCCAGGGAGGCGCCCGCTGCAGAGCAAGCTCTCAGCGGTCCTTGGAAGGTGCCCGCCCCACCCCGGTCGATGTGGTTTTGGCACAAGGGGAGGTAGCACTGCCCGCAAAGGGCCTCCCATCCTTCTTCCCTCCGGAGCCAGGTCCGGGCCGCACCCTTCGCTGTCCAGCACGTCCTTGATGCTGGCCTTGGTGATGATGGCGTCATCGCACTTGAACCACTGGTCTTTGTGCTGGCGGATGAAGCTGGTGTAGTGGCCGCTCTCCAGGGTGCCTTGGTGGTTCACGACCGCAAACAAGGAGTACCTGGGGGTGGGGGTGGGGGATGGGAACAGCGGCCGACTCCATGGGGTCCCCATCAGGAAGCAGACACCCGTGCCAGGCGGGCCCCTGAGGACCCGACGCCGAGCCCCCCAGCAGCGGGCAGGACTCGCAGCACAGAGCCATGGGAAGGGCCCCTGCCCCTGGCTCCCCGCCCCCGGGGCTGCCCACAACTCACTTGTTGTCATTGTTGAGGCTGTCTGTGGGCTGCTGGTACTGCCCGTTCATCCTGCTCTCCTTGCTGCCACGACAAGAACCAAACTCAGCAGGGGTGGTAAAGCAAGTGCCCGAAGACACGCGGGGGGCTGTGTGTCCAGGGCCACCCCGCCACGTGCTGCAGGGGGACACGCTCTCCCTACCCACGCCCCGCGATGGCTACGGCGGCAGGTGCAGGCTGTGTATGGGGCACAGGCCTGGCCGTGCCTCCTGGCACTTCCACTGCAGCCTCTCCCGAGGATGGAGCGCAGCTGGGACAGATGTGAGGCCTCCACAGCTGATGCAGCTGCTTCCTCAAAAAGCACCACACAGCGGCTGGCACTGTGCACCGGCATCCCGTATGGTCACCCGCTTGTGACCCGGCTGCTCCACTGCCCATCAGCTGCCGGCTAACAGCCTGGGAAAGCAGCGGAAGACGGCCCAAGCGCTTGGGTCCCCGCAACCCGACCCGGGAGACCTGGGTGGAGCTCCTGGCTCCAGCCTGCTCCAGCCAAGGCTGTTATGGGCACTGGGAGAGTGAACCAGCAGGTGGAAGCTCTCTCTGCCCAACCCCCGCACCCCCCCCCCCATGCCCCTCATATAAATAAAACTTTAAAAAAGCAAAGAACTGTGTTTCGGGAAGGTAAAGGCTCGTGTCCCCCGCCCCCCCCCCCCCAGTCTGCACCCCCGGCCGCTCGTGGAGGAAGAGACGCCGCCCACCTGGAGGCCATGAAGGGCGTCATGTCCAGCTCCAGGGGAAAGGACACGTACGTGGTGATCTTGCGTCTCAGCTTGGCCGAGTGCTCGAAGCGCTGCAGACAGGGACGGGGAGGGAGGGTGAGAGGGAGCGGCCCCCCATCCCTGAGACCCCCTCTCTGTCTTATGAATCACCTTCCACCCGTGTCCGGAGCTGACGCGTCACCAGCACAAAGTGAACCCACACAGGCCTCATTTATGAGGCTCAAGTCAGGACTGGGCCTGCTGGGGGGGGGGGTGTACAGGAGGTCTCCCTCCCCCCAACCCCGCCACCCCAGCAACCTGCGGCAGCAAAACCAATCCAGGAGATCGATCAGGCAGTGAGCCAGGAAGTTCCTGTATTTAAAAGCACTCTCGGGGACTGGAGCTGTGGCAGAGCGAGTAAAGCCACTGCCTGTAACATCAGCAAACCACAGGGGCACTGGTTTGAGTCCCGGCTGCTCCACTTCCGATCCAGCTCCCTGCTAATGCATCTGAGAAAGCAGTGGAAGATGGCCCAAGTGCTTGGGCTCCTGCACCTGTGTGGGAGACCCAGGGGAAGCTCCTGGCTTCGGTCTGGCCCAGCCCTGGCTGTCGTGGCCATTTGGGGAGTGAACCAGTGGATGGGCGAGTCTCTCTGTCACTCTGCCTCTTAAAGAAGCGGCAGGCAGCCTGCGGAGCCCCTGGCTGTTTGCAGGACGGGCTCAGGAAGGCCTCAGCACAACACTGCGATGCTGAGCCCCCGTGTTTAAGAACGAACAACAAAACGTGGGCAGGGGAGCTGCAGGACCTGGGTGGAAGAAAACCTCCCAACTGCGGCCCAGGGAGCAGCTCACTCCCCTCCCACCGTGCGCTGGGGTCACAGCGTGCCCTCTGCACCCCATGAGCTGTGCCGGGGACCCGGGGACCACAGGTGGTTTTGACCAGCCGCCCAGCAGACCGACCTTGAGATGAAAACAAGCCACGATGGGCAGTTTCTTCATGGTGAGCTGCTTGGTGGACTCCTGGTAGCTATGGCAACCGCTGCACTTGATCTTGGCGCTGCTCCCCAGGTGCTCTGGTCTGGTGAACCTGCCGGGTGTTGAGAGAGCCAAGAGTGTGATCAGAGACGGTGGCGCTGGACCCGGCCCGTGGGCTCTTGTCCCCTGCGTGCCCACAGTCACACGTGCACGTGTTTGGAATTCCACAGTGACACCAGTTCTTCCTCCTCCATCTTTTCTCCCCTGGCGCTTCTAAAAATATTCACCTTCAATGTTCTGGCTGCAGCAAAGGGCCAGGGAATAGGTAACGGGTCTCTAACTGCCATACGACCCAGCAGATGAGTCTGTCCCAGAGAAATCAAAATGCAATGTGCACACAAAAACCGTACACAAATCTACGGCAGCTTTGCTTGCAACAGTCCAAACCGGGTAAGAGTCTGTGATGTCAGAAAGGCTGCGTCGGGGCTGGCGCTGAGGGGCAGCAGGCTGAGCTGTCACCTCTGATGCCAGCTTCCCATATGGGCGCCGGTTCGAGTCCCGGCTGCTCCACTTATAGATCCAGCTCCCCTGCTAATGCACCTGGGAAAGCAGTGGAAGATGGCCCAAGTGCTTGGGCGCCTGCCCCCACGTGGGAGACCTGGATGGAGTTCTTGGCTCCAGCCTGGGCCGTTGCAGTCCTCGGCTTCTGATTCCGCTTCTTGCTGATGCACACCCTGGGAGGCAGCAGATGGTGACGACTCAAGCACTCGGGCCCCTGCCGCCCACATGGGAGACCTGAGTTGACTTCCTGGCTCCTGGCTCTGGCCAGGCGTTCCGGGAGTGAAACAGCAGATGGTAGTTCTCCCTGTCCCTCTGTGTCTGCTGGTCTTTCAAATGCAGTTAAAATAAACACACACACACACACACACACACACAGAAACTCAGGGAGGGGCCGGCGTGGCACAGCAGGCTAAACCGCTGCCCCCAATGCCAGCATCCCGCGTGGGCCCTGGTTCGAGTCCTGGCTGCTCCACTTCCGATGCAGCTCCCTGCTAATGCCCCTGGAAAGGTAGCCCAAGACGGCCAGACTGCTTGGGCCCCTGCCACCCATGTGCGAGTCCGAGGACGGAGTTCCAGGCTCCTGGTTTCAGCCTGGCCCTGCCCTGGCAGTTAGCGGCCATTTGGGGGACAAACCAGAAGGCAGATCTGTTTGTCTCTCTGTAAAACTCTGCCTTTTAAATAAATAAATTAAAACAAAACAAAACCAGCCACAGCGAGCCTTTGAGGGGGTGCTCCCCACCCCCACCCCACCCCACCCCACCCCACGGCCTGCGCTGGCCCAACCGCAAAGGGCGACTCCCCCTTTCATGACGTATGTGACTCAGCGAGGACTCCGGCAAAGTGCTCTGCTTAAGTCACAGCTGCGGAGAGCCCACTTCAGGCCTTTCACTTGGGAAGCAAGGCTGACATCATGTTCAACAGCGCGCGCGTGCACACACACATACACACATGCACACACGGGCACGCACACACACACATACACACGCAGCTTTGGTCCTGCACACACACACATGCACACACATACACACACACACACACGGGCACACACACACACGCAGCTTTGGTCCTGCACACACACACATACACACATACACACATACACACGCAGCTTTGGTCCTGCACACACACATGCACACACGGGCATGCACACACGGGCACACACACACATACACACATACACACGCAGCTTTGGTCCTGCTGACAAGGGCAGCGAGATAACCGAGGCTGGGCAGCTCTCGTCGCAGCCCGTCCGCACTGGCAGTGACCGCTGACCACTGCAGGGGAAGGGGGAACAAGGGGAGGCTTCCAGGGGCCTCCACAGGGCTGAGAGGTGCACCCCAAATGCTAGCACCTGCCTCAACAGACGACCTCGTAAACGGATGAATCAGAAAACGCTGCAGGTGCCCAGGCGAGAGGGGCTGGCCCCTTAGCTCACAGCCAGGCACTGCCCGTCACCCACAGAGGGCCAGGAAGCTTCGAGATCTGCTCTCTCTCTCATTTTCCCGGGACTGGAGGTGGAGAGCCGCTCAGGAGCCAGGCAAAGCTCGGGAGGCAGACACAGCCTCTCATCGAGCAAAAGACCAGCCACAACCTAGGAGCGCCTGCTGGGTACCAAGTGCAGCGAAGGCTCTACCTGTCCTCAGGGCGCTGTCCCTGCTCGGGGCCTGGTCCTGGATGCTGGCTCAGCCACTGCTTCTACCTGCCTGGCTGCGGGTCTGTGAGTGTCCCTCGAGGGTGGAGGCATGAGCCTGGCTGCGGGTCTGTGTGCGTCCCCTGAGGGTGGAGGTGCAGGTCTGTGTGTGTCCCCTGGGGGTGGAGGCATGAGCCTAGCTGCAGGTCTGTGTGTGTCCCCTGGGGGTGGAGGCATGAGCCTAGCTGCAGGTCTGTGTGTGTCCCCTGAGGGTGGAGGCATGAGCCTAGCTGCAGGTCTGTGTGTGTCCCCTGAGGGTGGAGGCGTGGGCCTGGCTGCGGGTCTGTGTGCGTCCCCTAGGGGTGGAGGTGTGGGCCTGGCTGCAGGCCTGTGTGCGTCCCCTGGAGGTGGAGGCGTGGGCCCCAGGGTGGCACCATCGGCAGTGGCAGAACCTTTAGGAGGTGGGGCCTGCTGCAAGGTGCTTATTGGTGGCACTGAAGGGGTCGGGGGGTGGTCACAGGACCATGGTCAGCTCTCCCAGCTGCGGCCCCGCCCTATGGGTGTGCACCCAGGCCACCCCCACCCCCTCACTGTGCTGCTGTGATCCTGACCTGCTCCCTGGAGGGTCCTCACCAGAGGCCAGAGGCGGGTGAGAGCTTTTTTTTTTTTTTAAGTCAATTCCGCAGTGGCCAAGTATCTCATTACAGCCGGCGCCGTGGCTCAATAGGCTAATCCTCCACCTGCAGCGCCGGCACCCCAGGTTCTAGTCCCGGTTGGGGCGCCGGATTCTGTCCTGGTTGCTCCTCTTCCAGTCCAGCTCTCTGCTGTGGCCCGGGAGTGCAGTGGAGGATGGCCCAAGTGCTTGGGCCCTGCACCCGCATGGCAGACCAGGAGGAAGCACCTGGCTCCTGGCTTCAGATCAGCGCAGTGCCAGCTGTAACGGCCACACAGGGGGTGAACCAACAGAAGGAAGACCTTTTTCTCTCACTGTCTAACTCTGCCTGTCAAAAAAAAAAAAAAAAAAAAAAAAAAAAACACAGGTAGCAAGGGTAGGGGCCGGCGCTGTGTTGCAGCAGGTTAACGCCCTGGCCTAAAGTGCTGGCATCCCATATGAGTGCTAGTTCCAGTCCCAGCTGCTCCTCTTCCGATCCAGCTCTCTGCTACGGCCTGGGAAAGCAGTGGAGGATGGCCCTAGTCCTTAGGCCCCTGCACCTGCATGGGAGACCCGGAAGAAGCTCCTGGCTCTTGGCTTTGGATCAATGCAACTCCGGCCATTGCGGCCAATTGGGGAGTGAACCATCGGATGGAAGATCTCGCTCTCTCTCTCTCTGCCTCTCCTCTCTCTGTGTAACTCTGACTTTCAAATAAATAAATAAATCTTTTAAAAAAATTAAAATAAAAAGGTAGCAAGGGGCTGGTGCTGTGGCATGGCAGGTAAAGCCGCCATCTGCAGTGCCGGCACCCCATATGGGCGCCAGTTCGAGTTCTGGCTGCTCCACTTCCGATCCATCTCTCTGCTGTGGCCTGGGAAAGCAGTAGAAGATGGCCCAAGTCCTTGGGGCCCTGCACCCGTGTGGGAGACCCAGAAGAAGCTCCTGGCTCCTGGTTTTGGATCAGCCTAGCTCCACCCTTCTTGGCCATTTGGGGAGTGAACCAGTGGATGGAAGCCCTCTCTGTCTGCCTCTCAAATAAATAAATCTTAAAAAAAAATGGTTTGATCAGTGCGAAACGTGTAGTTGTTTCACAGCACATGCCTCCTCTGAAATTTCCCAAGACCCCCTGGCACTGGCCGGCACTGGCCCCATGCCAGGGCTAGGCCTCTTACCTGCGCAAGCAGTCGGTGAGCGTGGTGGTGCCGGACACGTGGCTCTCGCCGTTCACCACACTGCCCTCGCTGCCGGGGCTCAGGGGCCAGAAGGGAGTGGAGCAGCCAGGCAGGTCTAAGCTGATGTCCCAGAAGGGGTCTATGGTGGTGGAGACGCCACTGGAGCAGAGGGAGGTGCAGGTGCACTGAGGACCAACGCCTCCACGCCCCCAACAGTGCCCCGCCCCCATCGCCCACCCCACCCTCAATGTGCCCTGCCCTAGGCCCTCCCAGGCCAGGACAGAGCAGCAGCGCTCACGCCAGACAAGCCTGGGGCTCCAAGCCCCTGCCAGGGATCCGAGTCCTGCCTGGGAGGCAAAGGCTGCTGGGAAAATAACAGTCTCCCAAGCCAGCAGATCACGGCCAGCACCTAGGGGTTTTCTGAAAGTGGACACTCCAGGCTCTCGGTCCAGAGCCTCGGGATCCCCGCTGCTATCTGGGAACTGCCCCCTCGTGGACAGCGGAGACCCCAAGGCACACTTCAGGCTGAGAAGGCAGTGGCCGGGCTCTGCAGCCCCTGCAGGGGGCAGCTGGTGCTGCACCAAAGCAAGCCAGCACCTGCCCAGAGCCCTTACAGTAGAAATAGGATGGAAATTTCCTGGAGAGATATGCAAAGAGGAAGTAAACCCGGAGATTCCCCCTGGTAGCTCATGGTCAGCTGGCGGGCACAAGCTGCTCAGAGCCAAGGCCCAGGACCGTCTCTGCTACTTACAAAAAAAAACCTGCACCCGTGCCTGCGCCTGCGCAGCACCTGCTCCGCCCTACACAGACGGCAGACACTGAAACGACTTCAAGGGCTTGGGGCCAGGGCTTCGGGGACTAGACGCCTCCAGTGTGCACCGAGGGCGACTGCAGGACTCTACAACGTAGCCAACAAAGGACTCTTTCCTGAGCCTGCAGCCTGGGACTGTGAGCAGACACGCAGAGGAACCCGTGATGCTGCAAAACCTGCGCGCTCGGGGGCCAGGGGACGAGCCTGCGTCCAGGACACAGCTGTGCCCGGCACCGAGGGTGTAGGGAGCACGCCGCCGGCCGACCCGGCACGACCCCTCACCCCACCTTCGGCACCTGCTGGGCTGTCTCATCTCAATGCCTGACAAGGCTCGGCTGTGTAAGTAAACACCTGTCCCTCGCCTGCAGGCTGTTGCAGATGCTCCCATGAGTGCCCGAAAAAACTGGGTGCCACCCTTGCCACAGAGGCCGCGCGGGCGGCCGGGACACAGAGGCTGAGCTGGCGGCCGGGACACAGAGGCTGAGCTGGCGGCCAGGACACAGAGGCCGTGCGGGCAGGGGCTGGCGGCCGGGACACTCACTGGCAGACCTGGCAGGTGACGTCCGACTGCAGCCCGCCGGTGAAGATCTGGTCGATGATGCAGTTGCAGTGGTTCGGGTTGTTGGCCTTCTTGCCGTTATCGTCACCTGGGGACAGAGCACGGCGCTGGGGCTTAGCAGCTGCACCCTCCAAGGTGGCAGGCTCCCTGGGCCCCGAGGGGCACGCGAGCCCACAAGGGCTGCCTGGAGCGTGGGCAGACGGCCTGGGCAGGAAACCCTAACCCACACCCCCACCCCCTGCCTCAGCGTTTTTCAGCAGGAATCAGGGTGCCCAGAAAGCAGAACCCAAAACCACAGCAGCTGACGGAGGGCCCGCTTATCTAAGAGTGGGTGTTCTCAAGCCGCAGGGCACCATGGGGCAGGGACCAAAGGCATGGGCACAGCCATCCCTGAGCTGGACAAGGAGCACCAGGTGCAGACAGCCGACAGCGCTTGATCTTTGCAAGCACGGCAACTTGGACAAAAAGCAGCTCTGCTGAGAACTTGCCGTAGCGGCCGGAAGCTGCAGGAGCCCACGGCGAGCAGCTTCTCCCACAGGGTGAGTCCCCGAGACCTCCTCGGTTAGAGCCCCACCCCCACCCACGTGGGGACCCTCCAGACGGGGACTTCCACGGGGAGAAGGGCAGGCAGAGGCCCAGTGTGGCTCAAGTGGCTCAGCCATACTCCCCCACCCCTGCCAGGAGGTGTCCGTCTGGAAACCTGCCCTCATGAGGGCGCCCCACCTGGAGGCCACGTGGTGGGAGAAGGAGAGTTCCAAAAAAACATCCCAGAGAATCGGTTTTACACCAGAAGCCCCTGGCTGGGATCAAGAAGAACCGGCCACGGGGCCAGGGAGGGCTGGAGGGCTTGGGGGATACTGCTTGCAATAGGACGTGGGGGTCAGAGGCCAGCATCGAGACGGCTGGGGGGAATCGCAGCCTGCGCCTTACTGGCAAACATCACAACTGTGCTGGCGCAGCAGGAATCTGGGGGGCCACCCCCCACCTCCTCCCCTGCTGCACCCTCACTGCTCCCCTGCTCCTCCGCTCCCCCTCCCCGCCCACCTTTGCAGTGCCGGTGCAGGACGTCCAGAGCGGCAATGAGGAACTCGTGCGCGTCCTGCTGCTCATAGCCGGCCAGGTGCCGCGCGTGCGTCCACACCAGGTGCAGCAGCTTGTATGGGATGTGTGGGGACCGGTGCCCCGAGTAAAACTGCTCAGAGAGAAGAGGGGACACTTGTGGGGCTGCCGGGAGTGGCCCGGGGCTCGTCTGACCAGAGGTAATCCAGGGGCACGTGCTTGGCCCGCTAGTCCCAGAGGGACTCACTGGCCCAGGACACATGCACCCACCCCCTGGCGCACTAGGCGTGTGGATGGTTTACCGATGCAGTGGCACAGTGTGGGCGTGGGGAGAGAGGGGCCGGCTGGGGTCTGTGCCCGTGACACCACAGAGGCCGAGGACAGCTCCACGGGACACATGCGCCCACGCCTCAGCTGCGGGGGAGGAGAATTCACTGCGCCGCTGGGACGCCGCCACTCGCTCTGCAAGTGCTGGGCTGACTCGGAACTTCTCTGAGCTGCCGACGCGCAACGTGCCACCGTTGCACTGGCCACTGGACAAACACCCACGCAGAATGCCAAGGCAGAAACGCACACGAGGAAGGCCACGCCTCTCCACGAACACGGCGGAGGGCCTCTGCCCCAGCGACAGAGAGGGGTCCTCCAGGCACGGCCACCTGAGCTCACGCAGGGGGAGCCACCAAGACCGCACACCGCACACCGCGGGGCGAGGGTTCCGAAAGCCCCCTTTTGTAAACAGCAAGCGCACGGCTCTAGCAGCAGGTGCGCTCCCCCTCGCCCCGGGGGACATCCTCTTTCTAAATCAGAATCCAGTGCTCAGCGCACAGCCGGAGCCACAGCTCCGACCAGAGCTGGGACTTACTCCTCACCCTCCCCACAGGTGAGGCTGGCCGGAGGCTCCTCAGCCCGGTCAGAGGCAGCTAAGAAAAATGCTCGGCTTTACCCGCTACGCCACAGCGCCAGCCCCGTTTGCTGTCTTGCGTGTGGCAGGAGTTACACGACCACCCATTTGTCCAAATTCATGATCTATGCGTTGAAAGGCAAACTGTACTGACATCCACTATACTGTGATAGACTTGAGTTCAACAAACAACAAGACAGGGGCCAGTGCTGTGGCACAGTGGGTTGACTGCCGCCTGAGGCACCAGCATGCTACATGGGCACCGGTTCGAGTCCCGGCTGCTCCACTTCTGATCCAGCTCCCTGCTAACGCGCCCAGGAAAGTGCCCAAGTTCATGGAGAGGCCGGCACTGTGGCATAGCAGGTTAAGCCACTGCCTGTGAGGCTGGTATCCCTTATGAGCACTGGTTCCTGGCTCCTGGCTTCAGCCTGACTGTGCCCTGCCTGTCGCAGCAGGGCTCATTTGGGGAGTGAACCAGAGGATGGAAGATGTAACTACCTTTCAACTAAATAAATAAAATCTTAAAAAAAAAAAAAGAGGCAGACAGTTCCTATCTGCTGGTTCATTTCAATGGCCAGGTTTGGGTCAGGCTGAGACCAGGGGTCGGGAACTCAATCCCGGTCTCCCACGTGAGTGGCAGGGGCCCACCCCTCTGAGCCATCACCTGCCACCTCCCAGGAAGCACATTAGCAGGACACTGGGAGATGCAGTGGGGCTGGCACCCAGGCCTTGCAATATGGGATTCAGGCGCCCCAAACAGCAGCTTAACCACTGCATGGGCTTCCCGGAGACTCCCACTGGCACGGCGGCATTTGTGTTAAGCACCAGCACAGCAACCCTGGCAAAATCAGCAACACGGGCCAGCGTCATGGCGAAGCAGGTCAAGCCGCCCGCCTGCAGTGCTGGCATCTCACGTGGCCGCCAATTCGAGTCCCAGCTGCTCCACTTCCGATCCAGCTCCCTGCTCATGCGCCTGGAAAAGCAGCAGAGGATGGACCAAATCCCCTGCCACTCATGGGGGAGATGTGGAGGAAGCTCCTGGCTCCTGTCTTCGGGCCTGGCACAGCTCGGCCATTGTGGTCACTTGGGGAGTGAATCAGATCTCTCTCCCCCTAACTCTACCTTTCAAATAAAATAAAATTAAAAACAAACAGACAAACTAGTGCCACCACAACCTCAGCTGATTTCCAGCTGTGTCCTGCTCTCTACCGGTCAGTCTGCTCACAGCTCCAGGCCCAGCAGTCATGGGCTTAGTGCAGGTGTGTGGCAAGGGGACAGATCAGCCCAGAGGCCGGCCAGACTGCTCCAGAAGGGGCCCGGCAGGAGGTGACCTCAGCTTTGCAGGCCGGATGCTCTGTCCAACCCAGCTGGGTTTGCATGCCCCCAATGATCCTGGACTCCTCCAGGAATCTGCCGGGCAGGTACCAGCCAGGTGACTTGGGCTCTGAGAACCCTGCCAAAGCGCGTCTGGAGCTGTGTGGCTCCGACCTTTGGTGAGGCACCCCCAATGCAGCGGCCAGCAGATCAAGCGGCGGAGCCTGCCAGGCAGGGCAGAAGCTCCGAGGCAGCCCCCATAGGAAGACGGCCATGTGCACGTGGCCACGCCTCCCTGGGACACGGAACGGCCGACAAGGGAGAAGGGTGAGAGCAGAGTCCCGGCCAGGCCCTCACAAGCCGCCCCCTGCCCAATGCCTCCTTCCCAGCTTCTCCCTCGGAAACTGCACGCCGTGCACAAGGGCGCTGCCCCAGCTCAGAGGGGGCCTGTCGGCGGCACTCACCTCCTGGAAGAGCGAGGACATCTCACAGACCAGGCAGGAGCTGGGGCTCTGCATCTCGCAGCGGTGCCTGTCGGACAGGAAGAAGTCGCGCAGCAGCGGCGTGTGGGTCAGGGCCTGCACGATGCAGTTCATGAAGCAGGTGTTGCCCAGGTTGATCAGCCCCCGCAGACCTGCACGGAGGCCACACGGGGGTCACTGCCCGAGCGCGGCTCCGCCCACCCGTGGCGGAGGGGCGGGGCTGCGGCAGGACTGCCCATCCACGGCAGAGGGGGCGGGGTCGTGCCAGAGCTCCGCCCACCCATGGCAGAAGGGGCGACATCCCCCCCACCCACAGTGGAGGGGCGGGGCTGCATCTGAACTCCGCCCACCCACGGCAGAGGGGGCGGTGCTGAGGCTGCACCCGCCTGCAGAAGTCCCCACCTTCCTTCACCCACCCATTCAGGAAGCAAGAGAACAATGGCGGCGGCAGTCAGGCTTCTCCGCTTCTCCAGGCACTGCGCCAAGGGCCGCCCCGCCGCCCCGCCGCCCCACGTCGGGGCAGAATTCCTCGAACCCCTCTTCCGTAGGAACAGGAGGAGGGGGCCCGCGCCCACCTATGGTGCAGTTGGACGTGATCTTCCTCCGCTTCGGGTTGTGCTTCAGCAGCTCCAGCTCCCGTTTGGTCGGCTCCCAGGTGGAAAACTTCTCCCCGACCCCTGGCGGAGGCAGACGGAGCCGGGGCTCGAACACACACACTCAGGAGCTCAGCGGCGGGGGCGGGCGCCTGGCCCACGTCGGAGCCCCGTCTCTGCGTCCCACCCAGCTCCCGGGGCGGCGGGCAACGGCCCAAGTCCTCGGAGGCCTGCATGGAGTTCCAGGCTCCGGCTTCGGCCCGGCCCGGCCCCTGGCTGTTGTGGGGATGCGGGCAGAACTAGCTCTTCCTCTCTGCCTTTCAAATAAAAATAAACTAACTTAAAAATTAAAAAACAAGAGGTGGGGGCCTCTGGACACCTGTCAGTCAGATGAGCACGCGTGTGCTCCCAGTGACGTGCCTGGAGCTCAGCACAGAGGGACACCTGTGACCTGGACGGCCCCCTGTGCCGGGCCAGGCCGCCCAGACCGCGAGCAGGTGCTCCTGGTGGGCGCGTGCCGAGAACAGGCACAGAATTGCCGCTTCTGTGGCCGGCAGCTGGGCTCTCCAGCCGACTGTCTCAGCGTTCCAAACAAAACCAGTAACTGACCCGCACTCACTGGGGACGTCACAGGGTTTCTGAGAGGGAAAGGACAGAGCTACGCGCCCAGGAGACGGCTCTCCAGGACAGCCCTGGACAGGAGGCAGCCATCACCACGGTCTCCCTTGGTAAGCAGTGGGTGAGTGGGGGTCCCCGGCTTGCCCTCATTTCTCTTCTCCAAGAGCTCTGCCCTTGCCAGGCACGAGGGGACCCTGGGGCGCGCGGCATCCCCGGGGCAGGGCGGCCCAGGTGACAGCAAACCTTGCATCTTCCAGGCTTTCCGCTGCTCCTCCTTGGCAATGACCTCCATGTCCTTGTCGTAGATGTAGTCCTGGCACAGGAAGCAGTAGATGCCACCATACATGAGGTCGATGGCTAGAAGAGAGCAGCGAGGGGGTTCAGCACGGCCGTCTGCGCCACTTCCCCATCCCTGGGACCAGACACCAATCCCCGGGCAGGTGAGGGCTGGGCGGGGAGGAGACCTTCGCTCTGTCCCTAACACACGGTTACCATGGTTATGGCTACTTAGGCTGCTGGAAGCTCTTTGCTACTCTCCGAGGTAAGATCCTTTCTAGTCTCAACCTCGACTTCCTGCAACAGGACTGATGCCTGGGCTCTTAATTATTCCAGAGACAGGGAAGATCCAGGCCTCTGAGCACCTGGAAGACAGGCGCACTCTCAACGATCCAAAAAAATAAAGGGGGAAGGGGAATTGGGCCCCTCCAGGCAGTATCAGATGTGGGGGGCGGGATGTGGGGGGTCCATGCAGCAGGTGGAAGCGCCGCTTCAGAACACCTGCTGTCCCTCCTAGCCCCTGACCAGTGATGTGCGCCCCCTCTCAGCCTCTCCCGACAAACAGGTTTCCTTTTTTTTTTTTTTTTTTTTTTTGACAGGCAGAGTGGACAGTGAGAGAGAGAGAGACAGAGAGAAAGGTCTTCCTTTTGCCGTTGGTTCACCCTCCAATGGCCGCCGCGGCCGGCGCGCTGCGGCCGGCGCACCGCGCTGATCCGATGGCAGGAGCCAGGAGCCAGGTGCTTTTCCTGGTCTCCCATGGGGTGCAGGGCCCAAGCACCTGGGCCGTCCTCCACTGCACTCCCTGGCCACAGCAGAGGGCTGGCCTGGAAGAGGGGCAACCGGGACAGAATCCGGTGCCCCAACCAGGACTAGAACCCGGGGTGCCGGCGCCGCAAGGCGGAGGATTAGCCTAGTGAGCCGCGGCGCCAGCCCGTGAAGCCGATTTTTAAAAGGAAACCTGTTTGAGGCCGGCGCCGCGGCTCACTAGGCTAATCCTCCGCCTTGCGGCGCCGGCACACCGGGTTCTAGTCCTGGTAGGGGCACCGGTTTCTGTCCCGGTTGCCCCTCTTCCAGTCCAGCTCTCTGCTGTGGCCTGGGAGTACAGTGGAGGATGGCCCAAGTCCTTGGGCCCTGCACCCCATGGGAGACCAGGAGAAGCACCTGGCTCCTGCCATCGGATCAGCGCGGTGCACTGGCCGCAGCGTGCCGGCAGCGGCGGCCATTGGAGGGTGAACCAATGGCAAAGGAAGACCTTTCTCTCTGTCTCTCTCTCTCTGTCCACTCTGCCTGTCAAAAAAAAAAAAAAAATGGCTTCACTTTACTGCACGGCTCCAGTTCACAGCCCATATCGCTGACGGGCCTATAAAAGCAGCTAAGCATTGCCATTTAAACGCTACAAAGAGCAACCCAAGGATCCCAGGGCTTCCCATCACCCCCTCGAGCCACTGACAAGGTCCAACAAACGCCTGTGGCTATCCCGAGCTCTGCCAGGCGCCCTGTGCGTGGACCCCGGCAGGCGGACGGCGAACAGAACCTGCGCTGGAGACAAGCCTGCGGCTCAGGTGAGGGTTCTTCAGGGAAGCAGGGCCAGCAGCGAGAGGCGCCCCCGTGTACAGCGGACAGTCAGAGCTCCAGCTCTGGAAGGCACAGAGTCCTTCTCCATCCATTTTACTGGAAAAGATAAGTATGTGCAACGGCCGGGGCCAGACCTAAACAGAGAGCTGGGAACCCAATCCAGGTCCATCCTGGACAGCAGGGACCAACTCCTTGAGCCACCTCCACCTGTCTCTCTGGGGACACGTGAGCAGGAAGCTGGGATTAGAAGCAGAGCCGGGACTTGAACCCAGGCGCCTGACACGGGATGCAGGTGTCCCAAGCTGCGCCTTATCTGTCCCTGATGAGCTCTCGGGGAACTGGCGGACGTTCCCTGGCAGCCGTGGGAGAGGAGCAAAGAACCGACTTCTGCTCGTGAGGATGGAGCCAGAAGAAAAAAAAGCTGGAAAACTGGTAAACATGTGGAGTTTGAACACAAGTGCTCACCAGTGAGTCAAAGAAGAAGTCAGAGGGAAGAAAATACCTTGGGACAAATGAAAACGAGGGGCTGCTGTGGTGCAGTAGGTACAGCTGCCACCTGCGACGCCGGCATCCCGTGTGGGCGCCTAGTCGGGTCCCGGCTGCTCCACTTCCCATCCAGCTCCCTGCTGATGGCCTGGGATAGCAGCAGAAGATGGCCCAAAGTGCTTGGGTCCCTGCACCCGCATGGGAGACCTGGAGGAAACTCCTGGTTCCTGGCTCAGTCCTGGCCATTGTGGCCATTCAGGGAGTGAACCAGCGGATGGAAGATCCCCCGCTCTCTGTAACTCTGCCTTTCAGATAAATAAAAGTCAACTACCTCCAAAGCTCGCGGAGGGAAGGAAATAACCAGAGTGGAAACACGAGACACAGAGCAGAGAAAACCAACTGGGAAAAACCGCCGGAGCCAAGAGGTTTCAGAGGACCAACTGCACTGGCATTTAGCTGGGCGGACGGGGAAACACAGACCACTAGAATTAGCAATGAGACCTTTGCCAAAACAACAAGGCCTGCGCGAGGACACCCCGAGCGGCTGCACACCAGGAGCCTGCACGAGAAAGACCCCTGAAACCCACAGCCTACCCCAGCCAGCCGCCCCATTGAGACACAGGGGGACTCGGTCAGCGTCGGGACCCCAGAGCCATGTGGCTGCACCCACAACTCCTGACCACCAAGAGCAGTCAGCCAGGCACTGCCTACCCCAGCCTGTGAGGACAGAGGCAGAGAAAGACACCACAGGAAGCCCACAGCTAACGCCCCCGCCCCCCACAAACACAGAGCCAGCAGTCCCCAAAACACCAGCAATGGAGTCAGCAGCACCTTCAAGCACCCTAAGGCCCGACAGGATTCATTCCTGGAACACAGGAAAACCAATCAAATAGCAGGATGATGGGGCACAGGAAAACCAATCAAACAGCAGGTTGACGGGACACAGGAAAACCAATCAAATAGGATGATGGGGCACAGGAAAACCAGTCAACCCAGCAGGATGACGGGACACAGGAAAACCAGTCAACCCAGCAGGATGACGGGACACAGAAACACGTGGGCACCAGTCTGGGTCCCGGCTGCTCCACTTCCAGTCCAGCTCCCTGCTAATGGCGTGGAAAAGCAGTGGAAGATGGGTCACGTGTTTGGGCCCCTGCACCCACGTCGGGGACCTGGAGAAGGCTCCTGGCTTCCGCCTGGCCAGGCCCTGGTGGTTTTGGCCATTTGGGGAGTGAACCAGTGGATGGAGGGTCTCTCCCTTTCTCTCTCCTCTCTGTGGCTCTTTCAAATAAATAAAATAAATTTTTAAAAATACCAAAAACAACCAATACACAATGGAGGCCAGCGTGGTGGCATAGCAGGTAAAGCCACTGCCTGCAAAACTGGCATCCCACCCACATAGGTGCTGGTCTGTGTCCCAGCTGCTCCACTTCCAATCCAGCTCCCTGGGGGAAAGCAGCAGCAGATGTGTCTGGGCCCAGCACCCACATTTGAGGCCTGGATGAAGCTCCTGGCTCCAGTCTGGCCCAGCACCGACTGTTACGGCCATCTGGGGAGTGAACCAGCAGGTGGAAGATCTCTCTTTCCCTCTCTGCAACTCTAACTTTCAAAAACATAATTAAATCTACACTGAGCTTGCTCTTCCTCACAAAGACCAGTAAGGGAAAATTACCAAAATAAACAGATTTCAGATTCAGTATCTATTTCATCCTATAAAGTGGTTCTGAAGTGAAAGGGAAAATTGTTCCTCAATAAAACACAAGAGGGGACGAGGATGACCCCAACGAGGGAGCACGGAACACAAGGAGCAGGCAGTGCCGTGTTCCCGAGTGTGCACGCATCCTAACAGACAAGCAACCATGATCCCAACCGATACCTACACACACACATCTATACCAACACACACACCGCTATACCAATGCACACCATACCTACACACACACACACACCCCCATACCTTCACACACATACATCTATACCTACACACATCTATACCTACACACACACCGCTATACCAATGCACACCATACCTACACACACACACACCCATCCCTACACACACACACCTATACCTAACACACATCTATACCTACACACACACCGCTATACCAATGCACACCATACCTACACACACACACACACCCATACCTACACACATACATCTATACCTACACACATATACCTAACACACATCTATACCTACACACACACCCCTATACCAATGCACACCATACCTACACACACACACACACACACCCATACCTACACACATACATCTATACCTACACACATATACCTAACACACATCTATACCTACACACACACCCCTATACCAATGCACACCATACCTACACACACACACACACACACCCATACCTACACACATACATCTATACCTACACACATATACCTAACACACATCTATACCTACACACACACCCCTATACCAATGCACACCATACCTACACACACACACACACCCATACCTTCACACACATACATCTATACCTACACACACACACCCCTATACCTTCACACACCCTAGAACGCACTCACACACCTATACCTACACTTTCACACATCCCTACACACTCACACAGACATGCCCCCTAGACCTACACACATGCCCCTACACCCATACATCCCTACATACACTCTTAAACCTACACGCACCCCTGTACACACACACACCTAAACATACCCTTGTACACACCCACACCTATACACCCACACCTACAAACACATCTTTATACCTACATCTACCCCTGTACATACACATACCTACACACCCCTACACCTACACAGCCACACACACAGCCCTACACAGTTTTACACATACACACACCCCACCCCCACACACAGTCTTCCAGAGGAACTCCATCACAGCAGAAGCTGCTCCTGCTTCCCAGTTCAGGCTTCTGCTTTTTTTTTTAATTTTTAAAGATTTATTTATTATTTGAAAGGCAGTTAGAGAGAGGGAGCAATCTTCCATCCACTGGTTCACTCCCCACATGGCTGCAGCAGCTGGGGCAGGGCCAGGCTGGAGCCAGGAGCTTCCTCCGGGTCTCCCACGTGGGAGCAGGGGTCCAAGCACCTGGGCCATCTTCTGCTTTCCTAGGTGCACTAGCAGCAGGGAGTTGGATCTGAAGCGGAGCAGCCGGGACTGGAACCGGCGCCCATGAGGGACGCTGGCCACAGCTTAACCTGCCACGCCACAATGCCAGCCCCAGGCTTCTGCTTTCTTAAAGCAAACGTCATAGGCACCTGCTCATTCCGGCAAAAGCAAAGGCACTGCCGACCAACAGGGCTGTCAGAGTTGGCACACAGCACACACTTCCGCCATGGTTTCTGTACACGGCTGTGGGCAGCAGTGAGAAGCTGCAGATAACGCTAAGTCCCAATCCACAGCCCACCTGCTGTGGCCGTTCCACCATGCCAAGTGGCAGCCCAGGCCCGAGAGTGGATTGGACTGCCAGGACTCAGACGAGACAGGAAACAGCCACACAGGGTGGAAAGCACAGGACGCCATCACTGCCCCTGGGGTGCCTCCCCTGTAATTCATCAACCTAAGAGGCCAGCACTGGCAGCCGGCACCGACATGTAGCGGGTGGAGCGTCTGCTTGTGATGCTCCCATCTAGTCTGAGTTCCAGCGGCTCTGCTTCTGATCCAGCTCCCTGCTAATGTGGCTGGGAAAACAGTGGACGAGGGCCCAGGTGCTTGGGCTCCTGCACCCACATGGGAGACCCAGATGGAGCTCCTGGCTTCAGCCTGGCCCAGCCCTGGCTGTTGCAGCCATGTGGGGAGTGAACCCGTGGATGGAAGATCTCTCCTTCCCACTCCCCCCATTGCTCAGCCTTGTAAATAAATAAAATTTTTGCAAATAAATTTAAAAGAATTACACAGAGAGAGAAGGAGAGGCAGAAACAGAGAGAGAGAAAGAGAGTGAGGTCTTCCATCTGCTGGTTCACCTCCCAATTGGCTGCAACAGCCAGAGCTATGCTGATCCAAAGTCAGGAGCCAGGAACTTCTTGCAGGTCTCCAGTGCGGGTGCAGGGACCCAAGCACTTGGCCCATCCTCTGCTGCTTTCCCAGGCCAGAGCAGAGAGCTGGATCAGAAATGGAACAGCCAGGACCTGAACTGGCGCCCATATGGACTGCTGGCACTGCAGACAGTGGCTTTACCCGCTACACCACAGTGCCGGCCTCTAAATAAAATTTTTTAAAAACAGTAAAAGAAAACCCTGGGATTTAGTCTTTTTATATTTTTATTTTTTTATTTTTTTTTTGACAGGCAGAGTGGACAGTGAGAGAGAGAGAGAGAGACAGAGAGAAAGGTCTTCCTTTTTGCCGTTGGTTCACCCTCCAATGGCCACCGCGCTGCGGCCGGCGCACCGCGCTGATCCGATGGCAGGAGCTAAGTACTTCTCCTGGTCTCCCATGGGGTGCAGGGCCCAAGCACTTGGGCCATCCTCCTCTGCACTCCCTGGACACAGCAGAGAGCTGGCCTAGAAGAGGGGCAACCGGGACAGAAACCGGTGCCCCGACCGGGACTAGAACCCGGGGTGCCGGCGCCGCAAGGCGGAGGATTAGCCTAGTGAGCCACGGCACCGGCCGGGATTTAGTCTTTACTGTATGTGCAGCTTTAAGTAACTGGGATTAATACACAACCTTGCCTAATATTGTTTCCAGCCAGGACTTCTAGGGAGTGCAAGCTTACAGAACTTTAGGGAAAAAAAAAAAAAAGACATGAAAAAAATCTCTCCCCCTGGAGTTGCTGGGATCACACGAGCATCCCCCAGAGCAGCTGTCCCTGGCTCGTTTCTGCTGGTGCTGTTCCGAAGGGAGACCCTCAGAAAGCCCCCAAGCATTTAAAAAGGCTGCTCTGCTGGGAAAATATTTAACGACCCATCAGAGAACAAAACCAAGAGCAAAGCTTAATTTTATCTTATGTGACTTCCAGAAAGTAGGACTGGTTGGAATTTTTTTTTTTTTTTTTTTTTGGACAGGCAGAGAGAGAGACAGAGAGAAAGGTCTTCCTTCTGTTGGTTCACCCCCCAAATGGCCTCTACGGCTAGCGTGCTGTGCCGACCTGAAGCCAGGTGCTTCCTCCTGGTCTCCCATGCGAGTGCAGGGCCCAAGCACTTGGGCCATCCTCCACTGCCTTCCCAGGCCACAGCAGAGAGCTGGACTGGAAGAGGAGCAACCAGGACAGAATCCGGCACCCCAACCGGGACTAGAACCCGGGGTACCAGCACCACAGGCGGAGGATCAGCCTAGTGAGCCGCGGCGCTGGCCCCTGGTTGGAATTTTTAAGTATGTGAGATAGATTTGGGCCAGCGGGTTAAGCTGCAATGTGGATGCATCTCATGTTACAGGGCCACTTCCAAGGCAGCTCCCTGCTAATGTACCTGGGAAAGCAGCGGAAGATGGCCCAAGTGCTTGGGCTCCTGCACCCGCATGGGAGACCCAGGAGGAGTTCCTGGCTCCTGGCTTCAACTTGGCTCAACTCCGGGTGTTGTGGTCATTTGGGGAGGGAGCCCATGGCTGGAAGACACCCCCCTGCCTTGTTCTCTCTCAGGCTGGGAATCGTGACAAGCCAGCTGGCTGGACGCCTGCTCCTGCACAAGTCCTGTGGGGTCAGAGGAGGGGTGCGGGTCGGGAAGCGTGAACTGCAAAGCCAGCCCCGCGGCGGGAGGCGCTCACCCAGGTTGTGCCGCTTGGATTTGGCGTGCTCGTGGATGTGCTTCTTGGTGAAGCAGCCGAAGAAGACGCAGTAGAGGCAGGAGTGCAGCCTGTTCAGGTGGACGCCGCACACGTGACAGACACAGGACTTGGCCTGCAACGCAGAGAAAGAGAACTAGCGAGCGACGTGACAGGGGACACCCAACCAAGAAGCCCCAAGCCGCTGGGCTGTTTCCAGTGCCCATGCCTGGCCCCTGAGAGCTCACAGGGTGCCTCTGGCCTGCAGTCGCCCCCTGCAGCACAGCGGCTCATGCCAGGGTGCTCTGGATGCAGGCAGCAGCGCCCCAGCTGGGATAACCCAGGATGCAGAAAGGGAGACGGGCACAGGACAGCCGCCTTCCATGCTCAGACCCCCAAGGACAAGGCAGGCTCAGCACCACAGGGTGAGGACACGGGGCAGGACGTCCCCAGGCGACTCTCAGAAGAATGAGCTATTTATACTCAATAAAAACCCCGAGTCCACGCTGACAGCAGTTCCAGGAGTGTGCGCACACACACACGGAAGTCCCTCTAATAAATATAGTAGGAATGACAACTATTCAGACATTCATTTTACAGAAAGATTTATGGGCCAGCGCTGTGACGTAGTGGGTAAAGCCTCAGCCTACAGCACCTGCATCCCACATGGGCACTGGTTCAAGTCCCGGTTGCTCCACATCTGATCCAGCTCCCTGCTAATGGCCTGGGAAGGCAGTGGAAGATGGCCCGAGTGCTTGGGCCCTGCACCCATGTGGGAGACTTGGCAGAAGCTCCTGTTTTCTGGTTTCATCCTGGCCCACCCCCAGCCACTGAGGCCATTTGGGGGATGAACCAGCAGATGGAAGAGTTTTCTCTTTCTCCTTTTAACTCTGCCTTTCGAATAAATAAAAAATAAGTCTTTAGAAAAAAAAAAGATTCATTTATTTGGAAGAGTGACACACATAGACAGTAAGAGAGATATCTTCCATCATCTGGTTCACTCTCCAAATAGCTGCCAGGAGCCTGGAACTCCATCCAGGTCTCGTTCGTGGGTGGAAGGGGTCTAAACACATGGGTCACCAGCTGCTGCTTTCCCAGGCGCTTAGCAGGGAACTGGACCAGAAGAGCACCCGGGACTCAAACCAGCGCTGAGACAGAACATTGGTGCCGCAAGCTGCAGCTTAACCCGCCACGCCGCAACGCTGGCTCAAAACCTTCCTTAGTCTTCCCAGGAACATCTAATCAGGCCAGATCACCAATGGATGCGACAGTCACTGGGTTCACACAGGAGGTCGTTCCTGGCAGTCAAAGCACTGAAGCAGCCACGTACCCACCAAGGGACGAACACGCTGAAGCATCGCACACCGAGTGTCGTCTCAGCACAGAGGGGAACAGGGGGCGGGCATCTGGTGCAGCTCGGACACTGCCTGCGATACCTGCGTTCCCTCCCCAGTGCTCCTGGACATCAGTCCTGGCTACTGTGCTTCCGATCCAGCCTGCACCAAAGCACACTGGAGAGCAGCAATCAACAGCTCAAGGACTAGGTCCCTCCACTCACGCGGGAAACCTGGGCTGATTTCCTGGATCCTGGCTGCAGTCTGGCCCAGCGGCACCGTGGCCTAGCAGTGCCAGCATCCCATGTGGGTGCCACTTCAAGTGGCTGCTTTACTTCCGATCCAGCTCCCTAGTAATGTGCAGCGGAGGATGGCTGAAGTCCTTGGGCCCCTGCACCTACGTGGGAGACCCAGGAGAGGCTCCTGGCTTCAACCTAACCCAGCTCCAGCTCCAGCTCCAGCCACTGCTGCCATTTGGAGAGTGAACCAGCGGATGGAAGACCCTCCCTCCCTCCCTAACTCTACCTTTCAAATTAACAAATACATCTCTAAAAAGAAAAATAAAAGATTAAAAATAGACAGACTGGGGGGGGGGGCAAATGTAGTCCATAAGCTGTACTTTGGAAATCTATATTCATTAAATGAAAGTTTAAAAAAAAAGAAAAGATTAGGCCGGCGCCGCGGCTCACTAGGCTAATCCTCCGCCTAGCGGCGCCGGCACACCGGGTTCTAGTCCCGGTTGGGGCGCCGGATTCTGTCCCGGTTGCCCCTCTTCCAGGCCAGCCCTCTGCTGTGGCCAGGGAGTGCAGTGGAGGATGGCCCAAGTCCTTGGGCCCTGCACCCCATGGGAGACCAGGAGAAGCACCTGGCTCCTGGCTCCTGCCATCGGATCAGCGCGGTGCGCCGGCCGCAGCGCGCCGGCCGCGGCGGCCATTGGAGGGTGAACCAACGGCAAAAGGAAGACCTTTCTCTCTGTCTCTCTCTCTCACTGTCCACTCTGCCTGTCAAAAAATAAAAAAAAAAAAAAAGAAAAGATTCTGCATACAAAAAAAAAAAAAAAATAGACTACACGGCAGACGGCACTGCTGTATTAAACTGAGCCCTGAGCCTGGGGCGTGAGCTGTGGTTCCACGGAAGCGTCCTCGGGGCAACCGCAGCCCACTGTCAGCTGGCTCTGGAGAAAGGCACATGGCTCACAGACCAGGGGGCAGAATCTAAAACCCGCCATCTAGATGAGGGTGGAGGACACTGATTTCAACATTGCTTCTTTTCAAAACCACTGTGAAACAGAATAAGGTCTGGCACTGTAGGACAATCGGCTAAAGCCTCTGCCTGTGGTGCCAGCATCCTACATGGGTGCTGGTTCGAGTCCTGGCTGCTCCACTTCCAAACCAGCTCTGTGGCCTGGGAAATCAGTGGAAGATGCCCAAGTCCTTGGGCCCCTGCACCTATGTGGGAGACTGGGAGAAAGCTCCTGGCTCCTGGCTCCGGATCGGCGCAGCTCCAGCTTCCACAGCCATTAAGGGAGTGAACCAGCAAATGGAAGATCTCTCTCTCTCTCTCTGCCTCTCCCTCTCTCTGTTACTGTCTCTCAAAATAAATAAATATTTTTTTAAAAAAAGAAAAGAAATAGAATAAACGCTCCACAGCCCCACAATTCCACTCCTAGGTTTCAAGACACTGAAAACAGAGAGGGTGATGTGTCGTGGTGCAGTGGGTTAAGCCACCTGTGCTAGCTCCAATCCTGGCTGCTCCACTCCCAATACAGCTCCCTGCTAACGCACCTAGGAAGGCAGTGGGCCCCTGCAGCCACATGGGAGACCTGGATGGAGCTCCAGGCTCCCAGCTTCAGCCTGGCCCAGCCCAGGCATTGCCTATATTTGGGAAGTGAACCAGTTAATGGAAGAGCCGCATCCTAGGACGAGGCCGGTGCAACCGAGGTGCGGAATGTTGAGGTTTCGTTTTCCTTAAGCACCGCACGGCACACAGTTTTGGGTCCTGCGTTCATTTGCCATGGCAGCTGACCTCCCTCCGGGAAGCAGAGTCGCTAACCTTGGACGCCACGAGATCCTTGGGACTGACCATGCAGCACTGACACCTGTGCCCACGGTGTCTACACAAAGGCAGAACTTGTGAACACTGCCCTGTCTGGGAACAACTAACTGTGTCATGAAGTCAGGGCCCCCGACTGCCACCACAGGGGTCCTTGAGAGATCAGGCCCAGATGGAAGACCCAAGGAGGGTGGCAGCAGGGCCTGCACGTGGTCTGCAAGTCTTTCAGCTCCTGGAAAAGGCCAGGATCAGTGGCTGGCATTGTCACGTGGCGGGCTAAGCCCCTGTCTGGGACACGCACGTTGCATATCTGAGCGCCAGTTCAAGTGCTGGCTGCTCCGAGCTGGGAGATGCCTGGCCTCAGAGCTGCACAGAATGCACCCTGTGGGCCGGTGCCATGGCTCACTAGGATAATCCTCCGCCTGCGGCGCTGGCACACCGGGTTCTAGTCCCGGTCGGGGTGCCGGATACTGTCCCGGTTGCCCCTCTTCCAGGCCAGCTCTCTGCTGTGGCCCAGGAGTGCAGTGGAGGATGGCCCAAGAGCTTGGGCCCTGTACCCCATGGGAGACCAGGAGGAGCACCTGGCTCCTAGCTTCGGATCAGCGCGATGTGCTGGCCGTAGTGCGCCGGCCATTGGAGGGTGAACCAATGGCAAAAAGGAAGACTTTTCTGTCTGTCTGTCTCACTATCCACTCTGCCTGTCAAAAAAAAAAAAAAAAAAAAAAAGAATACACCCTGTGGTCACTTGTCACGGCAGCCACAGGGACACCAACTAGCCATGGTTCTCACTGCAAACCACCGACGTCCTAAGTCAGAAGGCAAACCCCCGAGACGCAGGGGCAGGGGTCCGTGCTGGGAGAATCCTCGGTGCTGAAATGGACCCCACAGAGGGGCCCAGGTCTCACACAGCAGACAGCTTCCTGGCTGGCAGCTTCTGCCATGGGACAGGCCTCGCGGGCAGTGGCAAAGCCTGGTCCTTTACTGGTCTTGCTCTGACAGCCTCCTGTCAAGGCCGCGGCAACATGCCCGGTCTACAGGGCAAAACACTTCTCCACACTCCCAGGCGCGTTCCTGCAAGTAACCGCTCGCTCCTGCAGCCCCTGCCATGACTTCTATATTAACCACAATCTTCTCGCACAGACACTGTGGGTTAAGCCGCCGCCTGTGACACCAGCATCCCATGTGGGTTCAAGTCCCAGCTGCTTCACTTCCGATCAGCTCTCTGCTGTGGTCTGGAAAAGCAGTGGAAGATGGCCCAAGTCCTTGGGCCCCTGCACCCACGCAGGAGACCAGGAAGAAGCTTCTGACTTCGGCCTGCCCCGGCCCAGGCCATTGTGGGGTTCTTGGACAGAGAGACAAGGAGGCTCACAGCAGGAAGTGAAGTAGACAGGCAAACAGGCTAAAACTGATTAGGTTTGTGAGCTGGAAGACCACGCCTTCGCCACGCTCCTGTGACATCACGCCCTACCTGACCATACCTGAGTGCACACTTGCCCACTAGACCATGTGAGAAATATGTAAAAGGCGAGGTGCGTCCCAAAAGGCTCTGCTTGCCTGCTGGTGATAAGTGGTGGACAGCAGCTCAAGGCGCTTGCTGCACATGGTTTTTGGCCTGCTCTCTGCTTGGTATGGACTCTACCCTAACTTCCAGATTGTCCCTTCTCCTTAGACTGAACCAAAGCCTTCACTCGCCCATGCATCTTTCACACTAAATAAAAGCTTAAAATGTACCATGCTGCCTCGTTCATCTGTGCCGGCATTCAGAATTCTTCTCTAAATATTAGGCAAGAACCCACTTGGGCTTATTAGTATTGGGGATTTATTAATAAGCATATGGTGATATTGTATGGTACCCCAAATTTCGATAACGTGTGGCACCCCAGGTGGGACGTCTGGGGAACTTTAAGGGGTCCCATTCCAATATATTTTTAAGGGGTCAAATTTCAATATCAGAAGCACTGTTTATGTCTGTCCACAAGGGCCCAGTGAATAACATTCAAAGACTGAGCCCCAAACAAAGCAGGGCATTGCCTTACATACAATCTTAGCTTCTCTGTCTCCCTTACTTGGTTACGGACGCTCCCATTGGGTATTTAAGGCTACAGGGTTGCTATAGGTTGTTATAAGGTTATGCATGTGCACACAGGTACTGATTATGCCATATTGTTCTTTTTCTGTGTTGTCCTTGGAGGGCCCTTAACTTTCCTTTTTTTTTTTTTTTAGATTTACTTTTTTGAAAAGCAGAGTTAGAGAGCGAGAGAGAGAAAAGAGAGAGAATCTTCCCTCTGCTTGTTCACTCCCCAAATGGCTACAAAGGATGGGGCTGGGCCAGACCAAAGCCAGGAGCTTCTTCTGGGTCTCCCAAGTGAGTGCAGGGGGCCCAAGCACTTGGGCCATCTTCTGTGGCTTTCCCAGGCATATTAGCAAGGAGATATACTGGAAGTGGGGCAGCTGGGTCTCAAACCAGCGCTCATATGGGATGCAGGCACTGCAGGTGATGGCTTTAATCGCTGCATCATAGCACCAGATCTCTAACTTTCCTTTTGAAAGCCCCTACCTCAACTCTGCCTTTCAAATTTTTTTAAAAAAGTAATAAATGTTTATACCGGGGGCCAGCACTGTGGCCCAAGGGGTTAACGCCCTGGCCTGAAGCACCGGCATCCCATATGGGCGCCAGTTCGAGAACCGGCATCCCATATGGGTGCCAGTTCGAGAACCGGCATCCCATATGGGCGCCAGTTCGAGAACCGGCTGCTCTACTTCCTGTCCAGCTCTCTGCTATAGCCTGGGAAAGCAGTGAAAGATAGCCCAAGTCCTTGGGCCCCTGCACCCATGTGGGAGACTGGGAAGAGGCTCCAGGCTCCTAGCTGTTGCGGCTATCTGGGGAGTGAACCATTGGATGGAAGATCTCTCTGTCTCTGTCTCTCTCTGTAACTCTTCCAAAAGCAGTGAAAGATAGCCCAAGTCCTTGGGCCCCTGCACCCACGTGGGAGACCTGGAAGAAGCTCCTGGCTCCTGGCTTCGGATCGGCGCTGTTCCAGTCATTGCGGCCAACTGGGGAGTGAACCATCGGATAGAAGACCTCTCTTTCTCTCCCTCTCCTCTGTGTAACCTGACTTTCGAATAAATAAATAAATCTTCAAAAGAAAAATAAATAAAAACAAGTCAAAACGCTCTTTCTCCTCTGAATGAATTCAAGTAGATTCAGGCGCCGGCAAGTAAACCCTGCAGCAGAAGCAGGACCGGCATGCAACAGGGATCTTTCACAGTGTGCACGGAACATGCCCGCAGTCCAGCCTTTCAGCTCCAATATTTAGGAATTCCCTTTGCGTATCCCAGCCTCTGTCATCTCCTTCTTCACGCGCGGCTTCTTCCGAGAAGGGAGGGGAGGCAGCAGGAGGCGCACAGCCCTCCAAATCGAAAACGTGTGGCTGACTCAGAGCAGGGAGTTCCGAGTGCAACGTGCAAGGCGGGCAGGCGTGTCGCGGCAGCCTGAGAGCCGAGGCACCCTACTCACTTGCCCACGACCCAACCACTGCGGATCCAGCGAGACCGCACCCTCCAGGGTGGCGGTTCCTACCACCCTCTCAAGAGCTCCGCCTGCTTGCCTCCCACCGTGAGCTCTGATGCACATGAAGGGACAGGCATAAAAGTCCCACTTTCTACACACACACACACACACACACACCTGCGCCGCCAGAAAGAGCTAAGTTAGAACATTTTCTGAAAAACTAAACCCCCCAGCCTCAGAAACCTCCTAAGCCAGACCTGTGTCTCTGACTCTCAGAGCTAAAACAATCTTTTTAAAACAGATTTTATTTATTTGACAGGCAGAGTTACAGAGTGGGGGGAGATAAGTGTGTGTGCGTATGCAAGAGAGAGAGACAGACAGACAGACAGAGAGATGTCAATCAATCTTGCTTCTGGTTGGGCTAGAGCCTGGAACTGCAAGCACTTGGGCCATCTTCCACTGCCTTCCCAGGTGCATTAGCAGGGAGCTGGATGGGAAGTGGAGCAGCCGGGACTCCTAAGGGACACTGGCATCACAGGCAGTGGCTTAAACCCACCCTACTATGACACCGGCGCCTTAAACAGATGCTAAGATTCACTCAGTTCCACCGTTCAAGTCACGGCGATCTTGGGCAGCATGAACCAGGAGGCCCAGAGCCCAGGCCCAGAGCTGTCTGTCATGTGCCAGCTCAGGAGACTGGGCTGCAGGGCTCGAGAGAACCAAAGCACAGGTATGGAGGAGGACAGGTGCTCAGAGAATGAAAAGTGCTCTGATCATACCTGGGAGATGACAAAGGAGCCCGGGGTCCCACACCCGGGCAGACGTGGGCTGGGGCAAAATCCACAGGTACAGAACTCCATTCTGCGTCCTTCTGACTGGTGCTTGCCTCCCAGCTGTCCCTGACGCGTGTACAGGGGGCAACCAGATTCTCCCAAAGCCCCGTTTTACTCTTGCTTTCCACTTGCTCCTAGGACGCTCTTAGCAGTAGCAGCACAACTCCCTGACCTCACCCACTCCTGTTCAGATCTCTTAGACACCCTCTGCTACAAGCACCAGCTAACACAAGAGTCAAGATCACTTCCAGGGCCAGCGCCGAGGCATAGTAGGTTGGGTGGCTGCCTGTGGTGCCAGGATCCCCTATGGGCGCTGGTTCGAGTCCCAGCTGCTCCACTTCCAATCCAGCTCTCTGCTATGGCCTGGGAAAGCAGTGGAAGATGGCCCAAGTACATGGGTCCCTGCACCCACAGAGTCCCCTGGCTTTGGCCTAACCCAGCCCTGGCTTTGCGGCCAGGTGGGGAGAGAACCTGCAGATGGAAGATTTCTTCTCGGTCACTCTGCTTTTCAAATAAATAAATAAATAAACCTTAAAAAAAAATACATTTTGAACTTGCAGCGTGAGTGCCATCAGCGAAATCCAGACTATGGGAAAGTCAACAACTCAAAAGGCCCAAGCTCTTCAGAGATAAACTGTCAGAAGACAGACAGACAGACAGACAGAAAGAAAGAAAGAACTAGAGAAATAAAGGAGTGAAGAGAGAACCTGCAGAGACGTAACAAACTTCCACACGGGGGCCGCTTTGTGGTGCAGCTGGTGAGGCTGCCACCTGTGGTGCAGCATCCCATGCGGCTGCCAGCTCCAGTCCCGGCTGCTCCACCTCCGATCCAGCTCCCTGCTGACCCACCTGGGAAAGCAGTGGAGGATGGCCCAAGCGCCTGGGTCCCTGCCACCCACCTGGCAGACCCAGATGGAGTTCCTGGCTTCTGGCTTCAGCCTGGCCCAGCCCTGATAGTTACAGCCATTTGCAGGGTGAACTAGCAGATGGAAGAGCAATCTCTCCCCCTCCCCTGCCTTTCAAATAAATTAGTTAAAAAAAAAGAAAAATCAATACAGCCATAGGACAGAATCCATTCAATGATGAAAAGAAAGAGCTACCAATCCATGCAATGCACACAGTTACATGACAGAAGCCAGTCTCCAAAGGTTGCTGGCTGGGGCAGGAGTCCGGTACAACACTGTCTGGGACGTTTGCCTGGGACATCTGCACACCATATTGGAAGTCAGATTCAAGTCCCAGCTCCTCTGCATCAGGTCCAAGTTCCTGCTGTTGCACACCCTGGGAGGCAGAGGTGATGGCTCAAGTACTTGAATCCCCGCCCCCCCCACATGGATTGAGCTCTGGGCTCCTGACTTCGGCCTGACCCAGCCCCATCTACTGCAACTGGGGGGTAAGCCAGTGGAAGAAAGACCTCTTGCTACCTTTCAAACAAAAATAAATTTTAAAAAAATGCTTAAAAAGAAACCATCCAGGGGCCAGCACTATGGCGCTGCAGGTTAACCCCACTGTCTACAGTGCTGGCATCCATATTGCCAGTTCAGTTCCTGACTGCTCCACTTCCGATCCTGCTCCCTGCTAATGTGCCTAAGAAAGCAAATGAAGATGACCAGAGTACGTGGTCTCCTGTAGTCACAAGGGAGAACCAGATGGAGCTCTTGGCTCCTAGCTTTGGCTTGACTCAACCCTAGTAAGCATTTGGGGAGTGAACCAGCAGATGGAAGATCTCTCTCTCTTAACACTGCCTTTCAAACAAATTAACTTAAAAAAATGCTGTTCGGGACCAGTGTTGTGGCACTGGTTGTTGGCACTTTGTAAGCCAACACTTACAAAGCTTGCATTCCATATTGGTGTGCCAGTTCAAGTCCTGGCTGCTCTGCTTCCTGCTGATGTACCTGGGAAAGCAGCAGCAGATGGCCAAAGTACTTAGGCCCCTGCAACCCATGTGGGAGACCCAGATGGAGTTCCCAGCTCGAGGGTTTAGCCTTGCCCAGCTCTGGCCATTGTGACCATGCAGGGTGTGAACCAGCAGACAGAAGTCAGATCAATCGGTTCTTCTCTGCCTTTCAGATGAGTAAACAGATCTTTAAAAAACAGAGAGAGAGAGAGACCATTCAACAACAAGCAGCTGGGGACCACAGGAACCCAACTCCACGAGATCCTGGCTCAGGCAAGCCCACGGAGATGGAGAACGGAGCAAAAGCTGCCAGGGGCTACCCAGGGCTCAGGGGTGATGGGCACCTGGTCTCTCGGGGCAGTGAAACTGTTCTGCTGGCACCGCGCTGGTGGGAGCATCTGTCAGGATCCCCCGCATTTCACAGCACTGACCGCAAACCTTAACATGTGCAGAGCTGTGACCGCTGAGAGGGTCGGGGCGCTAGGGGTGACAGGGGCGAGGTAGCTGAGGAGCTGGGAGATGAGCAGGCCGAGAGCAAAGGCACGTTGATGATGCCCAAGTACTGTTCTCAGGTGGTCCAGGTGACACGGCCCACACCTGCAGTGCACAGGTGTAGGGGGAGCCAAGTCCCTCTCTCTCCAAGAAAAGGCCTACGGGGACAGCCAGAACGGTCTGTGCCACACTGGGGGACTTGGGGAGATCCCATTTAGGAACCCACACACAGCTTAAAGAAAGCTGGATGGACACAGGAGGGTACCTCAAAAAGTCTGTGGAAAATGGAATTAAGTGAAGTCAGGGCAGGCATTCCACTCAGCACCTGAGGCCTGCAGACTTGTAAGAATGCCTGGGTCTCACTCTCCACTCGCTTCCAATGCGGCTGCCTGTTAAAGCCCACCCTGGGAGGCAGCAGGTAATGGCTCAGGTGCTTGGGTCCCTGCCATGCACACAGGAGAGCAAGATAAAGTTCTGGGCTCCTGCTTCACCCTGGCCCAGCCCCAGCCCCAGCTGTTGCAGGCATTAGGGAAGTGAATGGGAGCTCCAGGAGGCATGTCTCTGACACAGGCAGTTAGTTAAAGCTTTCGTGAGCTGGAATTCTTGCAGCCCTGCAACATAACCCTATCTCTTTAAAGACTTATTTATTATTTGAAAAGAGTTAGAAAGAGGGAGAGAGATCTTCCATCTGCTGGTTCATTCCCCAAATGGCCAAAACAACTGGGCTGGGCCAGGCTGAAGCCAGGAGCTTCTTCCAGGTCTCCCACACAGGTGCAGGAGTCCAGGGACTTGGGCCATCTTCCGATGCTTTCCCAGGCCATAGATAAGAGCCGGACCAGAAGTGGAGCAGCTGGGACCCAAACTGGTGCCCATATGGGATGCCAGCGCTGCAGATGGCGGCTTAACCCGCTACGCCACAATGCCAGCCCTAACTCTACCTCTTTAACTGTCAGCTTGATTCGCCCACCTTCCCAGGGTGCACCTGTCCCATCAGGGACAAGGGTACACGCCAAGACCCCAACCCCTGCCTCATAAAAGAGGCAGAGAACACAGGGAGTCGAGCTCTCTTCGCCATGGACCACACGTAGAGGCACAGCTAGCTCTCTCTCTCATGGGCAACCCTCTGGCCACTGTAATGGGTGCTCTGTGTGGAGCACTGAGAATTCCCTCCTCTGTGTGAGGCAGGAAGCTGGGGTAAAAACTAAGATACCCAGGCTTGCATCGGATCTCCCTCTGCTGCTTTGCCTTTCAAATAAAATAAATAAACAGAAAATGAAGCTTATTTTGGTGCCAAAAAATGGAAAAAAATCTTGACAATCCATCAAGTTTGGTATACATTTTCATGTTGCATATTTTAATGTCAACCAATCTGAAATCCATGCAATTTTTTCCAAACATATTCTCCATGAACTTTTTGAAGACCCCATGTATAACAAACCTGGGTGTGCACAGGTTAGGATACATTCACCCATTTCTCAGCTCTGTCCCTGAGGGGGCTGAAATGTCACCACACCCAGTGCCTAGATCTTGGTCTCCAACTGCACGCTCCAGGAACAGGAACCCGGGATCCTTCAAGGACTACACACCTAGGCCAGAAAGCAAGGAAGGGCTCAAAACAACCAGTTGATGTGAGTATGTCGAGGGCACACAGGCGCCAACCAGGAGAGCTCCCAATGGCTGAAGCACGAACAATCCGAGCAAGGAAAGAGAGGACACATCACTGGGTTATAACCCAAAGTATCAAAATTTCAAGGCCAGTGCTGTGGCGTAGCTGGTAAAGCTGCAGCCTGCAGTGCCAGCATCCCACACGGGCGCTAGTTCCAATCCCAGCTGCTCCATTTCCGATTCAGCTCCCTGCTAATGTGCCTTGGAAACAATGGAAGATGGCTCAAGTGCTTGGGTCCCTGCACCCACGTGGGAGGGAGGAAGCTCCTGGCTTCAGCCTGGCCCAGTGCTGGCTGTTGTAGCCATTTGGGGATTGAATCATGTATAGAAGATCTGTTATCAGTCTCTCTGTCTCTCCCTCTGTCTTTAACTCTTTCAATTAAATAAATAAACCTTTAGGGGCCAGCGCTGTGGCATAGCAGGTAAAGCCACTGCAGGGTAGCAGGTAAAACCACTGCCAGCGGTGCCAGCATCCCATATAGATGCTGGTTCTAGTCCTGGCTGCTCCTCTTCCAATCCAGCTCTCTGCTGTGGCCTGGGGAAGCAGTGGAAGATGGCCCAATTCCTTGGGCCCCTGCACCTGCATGGAAGACCCAGAAGAAGCTCCTGGCTTTGGGTCAGCGCAGCTCTGGCCATTGTGGTCAACTGGAGAGTAAACCAGCAGATAGAAGACCTCTCTTTCTTTCTGCCTCTCCTTCTCTCTCTGTGTAACTCTGACTTTTAAATAAATAAATCTTTAAAAAATGTATCAATATGACTGTGAGTTGTGACTTTTGTTGTGACCTTTGGCATGCTGGCCATCAGGGAAGTTGGGGTGGTGGCACTGAGGTGTAACACTGGCAGTGCACTAACTTTTCTGTCAGCGTAAAACTGTCCTAAGAGAAAAGTGCTTTCATATGCACAGAACTAAATACACACACACATGCAAATAATGACAACTACACAGGTGTCCTATTCTGGCTATAATACCACACTACAGTTTTGCAAGATGTCACCATACACAGGCTCAAACCAGCATGTCAATCTACAACGATCCCCCAATAAAAACTTCAATTAAAAAAAGAAACATACTTATGTTTTTGGATAGACCTGTTAGCTGGAATGGCCTGTCCCCTACTTCCCATGAATAGTACAATTTTTGCAATATTTGAAAGACCCCCATTCCCCAATGAAGTAAGAAGTGAATTCCCCAAAGAAACAAAATTTAAAAGAGAGAAGTCTATTTAAAAACAAAACAAAACAGGGATGGCATCAGAGCATAGCGGGTAAAGCTGCAGCCTGTGAGGCTGGCATCCCATATGGGTGCTGGTTCAAGTCCACGCTGCTCCACTTTCAATCCAGCTCCCTGCTAATGCACCTGGGAAAGCAGCGGAAGATGGCCAAGTGCTTGGGCCCCTGCACCCACTGGCTGTTGTGGTCATCTGGGGAGTGAACCAGCTTATGGAAGACCTCTCTCTCTGTCTCCCCCATTTCTCTGTAGTTCTTTCAAATAAATAAATCTTAAATGACAACAAGAAAAAAAGGCCAGAGCAGGAAAGCGAGTAAAACAAAAGAAAGGAAAAGAAACCCCAAAAATGAAAATATGACTAAGACCAGAAAGACTGTCAGCAGTGCCCTCCCCACATCCCCAGCCCCCATCACTGGTACAACTGGGAACACACACAGATGCCATGGCCTATCCTACTGTTCCCCAGGCCACTGCTGCTCCAAGCGTATGCGTAGGAGAGAAGACAAGATCTCAGATCCCAGAGTGCCGACAGCACTGACCACGCTGGCTGCCCGTTCCTGGAAACGCGCCCCAAGTGCCCCTGACCCAAGACAGACACAAAGGCCATTTTCCATCTGAGCAGATCTCCCATTCCACACAGCAAGCATCGGCCCGTGCCACAGCCCTAGAGCTCAGGACATAGCGACCCCTGGGCCCTCACGGCTCCTCCAGATAAGACCACAGGAAGTCTTGCTTGAGATGACCCTTCTGTAAGGGGATAGCCAGGCTGTCCTGTTGCGTCACACCTGCCCCATTCCTGGGGGGTGGGGGGCCCAGCAACTCCTAGCTAGGTCAGAGCTGGAAGGAGTACAGCCATCTCCTTATGCCAAAAGGCACCTAACCCCAGACTTTCTTCGTTAAGACGGCAAGCGCAGAAAACAAAAACAGAAGCCACTCAGATCATTCTCCTTCCTCTCCAGCCCTTTTCCCAAATCAAAATGGTCCCTAAGAGTTTTCACCCAAATGCCCGAATCAGGCTCCAATGGCCACGCCTCCCAGATGGAACCAGTCTTGACCACCACACTTGTTCAGCAGTAGCAAATCGTGTTTTGTAAAAGTACTTAATTTACCGGAACTACAAAACCGGCTGTGTTGAGGAGTGCTGTAAAATTTGAGAGTCAGAGAAAGGAATGTTTATTTAGAAAACATTACTGGAAGGGCCCAGCGTGGAGGCGTAGCGGGTAAAGCCACCGCCTGGAGTGCTGGCATCCCATATGGGCGCCAGTTCAAGTCTTGGCTGCACCACTTCACTTCCAATCCAGCCCCCTGCTAATGTGCTTGGGAAAGCAGTAGAAGATGGCCCAAGTTCCTGGGCCCCTGCACCCATGTGGGAGACCCGGAAGAGGCTCATGGCTCTGGCCTGGTCCTGCCCTGGTCCACTGTGGCCATCTGGGGAGAGAACTAGAAGATGCAAGATTTTTCTCTTTCTATGTGTTTCTCCCTCTCTCTGTAATAAATCTTCAAAAACACTTTGCCCCACAGTGTGGGTGTTTTCAAAACGTAATACGGACTGTAGTAAGTTGTAACAACCAGCTGAACTGTTAGGCTCCTGAGCTCCTGCCAGTCTATATCTTCCCATGCCAACACTGAGGGACTAAGACGGTTGCCTTATTTTCAGATGCCGTAGAGGCTGAACCATGGAACAGGTTTACCTTCAGTGGCAGGCATCTGCGCTAGCTCTGAAGGCTAGCAGGGGCAGTGAGTTACACCTCTGATCCTGTTCTGCCCAAAAAACCCAAAGCTGGATTACAGAAACCGCAACCCGCCTCTCCCTAGATGAGAAAGCTGCAACTAGGGTCTCCTTTCTGTAGTTAAATCGTGCTCAGGTGCCAACCTCAAAGGTACCCGGGTTTGTTTACAAACAGGACAACTTGAGTTGAAGATTTTCTTTCACAGTGAAGTTTCCATTAGGAAAACTAAGCATGTGGGGTCAGCGCTGTGGCCTAGCCAGTCCACAGCCTGCAGTGCCAGCATCCCATATGGACGCTGGTTGGAGTCGTGGTTGCTCCACTTCCAATCCAGCTCCCTGCTAATGCAGCTGGGAAAGTAGCAGAAGCCGGCCCGGGTCCCGGGACCCCGCACCCCCGTGGGAGACCCGCAACAGCTCCTGGCTCCTGGCTTTGGATTGGCACAACTCTGGTCGTTGTGGCCATTTAGGGAGTGAACCAGCGGATGGAAGACCCCCCTCTCTCTCTCTCTCTGCCCCTCAGATAAATACATCTTTTTTTTTTTTTTTTTTTTTTTTTTTTTTTTTTTTGACAGGCAGAGTGGACAGTGAGAGAGAGAGACAGAGAGAAAGGTCTTCCTTTGCCGTTGGTTCACCCTCCAATGGCCGCCGCGGCCAGCGCGCTGCGGCCGGCGCACCGCGCTGATCCGATGGCAGGAGCCAGGAGCCAGGTGCTTTTCCTGGTCTCCCATGGGGTGCAGGGCCCAAGCACCTGGGCCATCCTCCACTGCACTCCCTGGCCACAGCAGAGGGCTGGCCTGGAAGAGGGGCAACCGGGACAGAATCCGGCGCCCCGACCGGGACTAGAACCCGGTGTGCCGGCGCCGCTAGGCGGAGGATTAGCCTAGTGAGCCGCGGCGCCGGCCTAGATAAATACATCTTTTAAAAAGAAAAAGAAAACGAAACCCGTGCCTGCAAACCTGCCGAGAACCCTGTCCAAACCTTCCAGATCCACGCGCTCAGCACCAGGCTGAACCGCTTCCCCAACCCTCTCTCTTCCTTGGCGCCCCCTAGAGAGTACTACAAACGCCTGGCCAGGACACAAAGTGACTCCCCAGATCGGAGACAAACCCAAGAGGGGCTGGCGCACCCCCCGATCGCGCACGGGTAGGCAGAACAGCAGCTGCGGGACGCCCGGGGCCCAAACCCGGGCCAGCGAGCCACCGCCGCTACCGCCGCCGCCCTGCAGCGTCCAAAGTGAGCCATCAGAAATGAAGACAGCCAAAAAAAGCAGGCCAGGCGAGCAACAGCTTCAACCCGACTCCTTGCATTTCCTCAAGCTCCGCCAGCAAAAGAGAGGAGGAGGGCAGGCGCCGCCTACGCCACGCGTCTGAATCCAGGCCAGAGAGCCCAGCCTTGCCCGTACGCCCACTTCCACCAGACCCTGAGTTTGTAGGGCGCACAACTCCGGTGGCAAGCATCGCACCCTGCTCCTTATAGCATCGGTTCCCCCTCCGACTCCAGCTCATCCCAGCGTGGATCCAAGGTGAGCGCCAGCACCCCGGCGCCCCGCAACCCCAGCCAGAGCGCAACCCGCAGCACGGCGCTACATGGTAGCAAGCGGGGCGTGAAAGCAGCAGAAAGAGCAACACCGTTTCCAGATTTCCCGCGCACGTGGAAGCGCACAGAAACACCGCACCAGGCACCGCCTCCTCCACCGTGACGCCCGGGCGGGCGCCGGCTCTCCCCACACCTCCCAAAGCCGCCCCGCCGCACCTGCGCGCACACTCCGCAGCACGGTAACACCGCACCGGGCACCGCCTCCTCCACCGTGAAGCCCGGGCGGGCGCCGGCTCTCCCCACACCTCCCCAAGCCGCCCCGCTGCACCTGCGCGCACACCCCGCTCTCGCCAAGCCCCCTGCAAAAGGGGTCTCGGCAGTCCCGGGCTCCGGGCGGCCCGGCCCCCGGCCCCGCCCTGCGCGCGCAGCTCGGGCAGAGGGGAGGGGCCGGGGACGCACGGGACCCCTCCCCCTCCCGCGGGCGCGCGAGCCGGCCCGGAGGTTTCCAGGCCCCCCGCGCCCCCGGACAGCGCCCGCCGACCCCGCGCGCGCGCCCGCCGCCTCCGGGCGCTGAGGGGAGACGGCTCGCGGGCCGCCTCCGGGCGCACCTTGCGCTTGCGGGCCTCGGCGGTGCCGCTCCACACGAAGCACTGGTAGATGGCGCGCAGGTTCTGCTTCCAGTTGTCCACCTTGAAGCTGCCCAGGTGCGAGCAGCCCGGCGGCGCCACCGCCAGCTCGGCGTCCATGGCCTCGCCCTCGGGCTCGGGCCGCGACACCATGGGGGGCAAGGCCCGGCCGCGCGCGGGGGGCGGCGGCGGCGGCGGCGGCGATGGGGGCGAGGACGACGCCAGCGCGGCGCGGGACTGCCCGGGCGCGGGGAACAAAGCGCGGCGGTCGCGGCGCGGGCAGACAAAGACCCGGCTGCGCGAGCGCCGAGGGAGGCGGCGGACGCAGGCGCCGCCCGCGCTGCGCTCTCCCGGTCCGCGGAGGGCGGGGCGGGGCGGGGCTCCCGGCCGCGGGCGGAGATTACGTCACTCGCGGCCAGGAGGCTGGCGCTGTACTGCGCAGACGCGCGCCGGCGCCAGGCCCCACCTCCTCCACGCCTTCCCTTCCCGCGGACGAGAACAGCGGGGAGGGGCGGAGCCAGCAGGAGGCCCCGCCCGGGAGCCCATGCCATTGGTCGGAGGCCAGCCCGGGGCTGTCGTCATAGGCAGCGAGGACAGTCAGTCAGGCTCCGGGCCGCCTCCTGGGGGGCATGCGGGCTAATCGACGTTCCCGGCTTCTCAGCGAGACGTGGGGAGGCGGGGGCGTGCTGCAGGTTGGGCGGTGCGGGACGTCAGTCAGGGGACTGAACCGGTTTGCACCGGCCTGAGCTTTGCCGCATAGAGGCGGGGTGTCGGGCTGGGGGCGGTGCGGAGCGGGAAGCGGTGGTGGCGACCCCTTCTGTGCCTGGCGCGGCCTGCCGGTAGCCCCAGCCAGCAGCTGTGCACCCCGTTTTGAACGACCCCCCCAGCTCGTGTTTTTACGGAAACAGCGGGTGCGATTGCGTTCCCCCCCAACCCCGTCCTTAAAAACATCACCTGATTGTGAATTTAGGGAAATCTGGGTTTTTTGCAGCAAAGCTTTAACAACATCCAAACCACACAGCGGGTTCACAAAGACCCCACTTTGTATCTCACATAAAAATGCATGTGACATTTTTTATAAAGATTTTTTATTATTTATTTCCAAGGTAGAGTTACTGAGAGAGAGGGAGAGGCAGAAACAGAGATCTTCCCTCTGCGGGTTCACTCCCCAAATGAATGCGGTGGCTGGGGCTGGGCCTGAGGCCAGGAGCCTGAAACTCCATTGGGTCTCCCACGTGGGTGCCAGGGGTCCAGGTACTTGGGCCATCACCTGCTGCCTTCCAGGCGCATTCGTAGGGAGCTGGATCTGAAGTGGAGCAGCAGCCCTACACATGACTAATTTTTTTTTTTTTTAATTTTATTTGATTGAAAGGTGGCATACAGAGGGAGAGAGAGAGAGGTCTTCCATCCGTTGCTGTGCCGGCCTGCGGCACAATGAACTGGGTCTTCCTGAAGCAGAGAGTGGGAATGCGAGGACAAGGACACAAAGAATGGAGCCAAGACAAGTCCTGATCAAGGCTCGTTTATTGAATAAATCCAGTAGTATTTAAACATGACCAGTTGTTTACAAGAAGGAGCACAAAAGATTTACATATCAAAAAGGCTCTTAAGGTTACAAAGAGTTCCCGATAAGGTTCTTAATTATTGATTACAAGGGTACAATAAAACACTTAGGTGATAAATGCAGGTTACAGGTGTGACTGATTATCTGTATCATCTCTTGTGAGAGGTTTAGGTTCTTCCTGCCTCTTCCCGGAATCTCCCTAGCAGAATTGTCTGTGCGGGAAGTCTCCATTCATTTGTTTAAGTGTAAACAAAGGGAGCGACTACCTGTGGCTGCCCACACGTTGCTTCACTCCCTGAACAGCCACCCTGGCGGGAGCCATGCTGAATCAGAGCCAGGAGCTTCCTCTGGGTCTCCCACATGGGTACAGGAGCCCAAGCACTTGGACCATCTTCTACTGCTTTCCCAGACCATACCAAAGAGCTGGATGGGAAGTGGAGCAGCCGGGACGTGAAGCAGTGCCCCACATGGCTGACAGAGGCTTTACCTGCTAAGCCATAGCGCCAGCCCCATATATGACTGTTTAAAACAAAAATTATAACATTGTTTTGAAGGGTTTATAATGCGTAGGACACACGTGGCAACTATGACACAAAAGATAGGCGGCAGGTGTGAATTAAGTTACAAGGTTCCGAAACTTTTTTTGGAGTCAAATATAGGTTATTAAAAATAAGGGGTGTTGAGGCTGGCTCTGTGTTTGCAGGAGGTAAAGCTGCAGCCTGCAATACCAGCATCCCATTTGGGCACTGGTTCGAGTCCCGGCTGCTCCACTTCCCATCCAGCTCCCTGCTAATGCACCTGGGAAGGCAGTAGAAGATGGCCCAAGTGCTTGGGCCCCTGCACCCGTGTGGGAGACCCGGAAGAAGCCCCTGGCTCCTGACTTTGGATCGGCCCAGCCCTGGCCATTGCAGCCATCTGGGGAGTGAACCAGCAAATGGAAGACATCTCTCTCTCTCTCTGTCTCTCCCTCTCTCTGTCTGTAACTCTTACCTCTCAAATAAATAAAAACGTTAAAAAAAAAAAAAAGCTGCAAAGTGTCAAACCACTGTGGTTACCTTCACTGGATATAAAACCAAACCCCCCAAATACTTTGAATATAAAAACAAAATATTTTTTAAAAAGAAACAGGAAGGAGGAAGAAGCACCAAAAAAGGTGGCATTTTCTATGACTGCATCCAATCAAAAATCACCAAGCATGGGAAATGCAACCCATAAGAAGGAGAAATATAAGGAGACAACACACGGTGACTGGTTCCACAGGCTGGACATTAAAATGACAATGATAAAACCAAAGTGTTCAAAAAGCTAGATAGGAGGCTGGTATTTCACCTAGTGGTTAAGATGCTGGTTTGTGGTTGGTTCGAGTCCCAGCTGCTCCACTTCTGAGCCGGCTCTCTGCTATGGCCTGGGAAAGCAGTGGAGGATGGCCAGGAAGAAGCTCCGTGCTCCTGGCTTCAGCTGGCCCAGCCCCTGCTGAAGTGTCCGTTAGGGAGTAAACTAGCAAATGGAAGATCTCTCTCTCTCTCTGTTTCTCCCCTCCCTTCTCTGTCTTCATAACTGCTTTCTACCTTTCAAATAAATAAATAAATACAATTTTGGAAAAAGAAAAAGATGCTAGTCTGGATACCTGTGTCCAACATCTGAGTACCAGGGTTCCAATCCTGGCCCCACTCCCAACTCCAACTTCTTGCTAATGCTCACCCTGGGAGGCAATGGTGATGGCTCAAGAAACAGCTCCTGCCACCCACAGAGGAGGCTTGAATTGAGTTCCAGCTCCCAGCTTTAGACCAGGCCATTGCAGGCATTTGGGGAGTGAGCCAGCAGATGGGGATTATGTCTGTTTGCCTCTGTCTCTCTCTCTCTCTTAAAAAAAAAAAAAAAAAAGGAAAATTAGAAGAAAGACAAATTTTTTTTAAAATTTTTAACCAGCAGATGGGGACTATGTCTGTTTGCCTCTGTCTCTCTCTCTCTCTCTTTAAAAAAAAAAAAAAAAGGAAAATTAGAAGAAAGACAAATTTTTTTTTAGAATTTTTATTTATTTGAAAGACAGAGTGACAGAGAAGGAGAGACATAGAGAGGTTTTTGTATCCTCTGGTTCATTCCCCCAAAATGGGCTGAGCCAGGCCAAGGCCAAGAGCCAGGAGCTCCATCTGGGTCTCCCTGGTGGGTGCAGGGGCCCTAGCACCTGAGCCATCTTCTGCTGCTTTCCCAGGAACATTAGCAGGAAGCTGGATCAGAAGTGGAGCAGCCAGGACTTGAACGGGCAGCCATATGGGATGCCTATGCTGTAGATGGTGGCTTTACCCGCTATGCCACCTCACCGGCCTGTTAACAGAAGTTAAATAGAATGAAACAGGCAGGTCCTAAGCCAGGTGAGTCAGGCCAGCCCAGGACTCAGCAACAGCATGTGGCTGGCAGGTGAGGGGAAAAGAACTTGTCACTTGAGGAGGAGCTGTAGAGACCTATGGGCATACAGAAGGGACAGGACACCCCCCCCCCCGAGAACTGGGTGGCGTGACCACTCCACCTCCTCAGGCGGATCTCATGGGGATCGCGGAAACAGTGAGCATAGTTAGGGGTCTGCTCAGTCCCTTGGGTCCCAAACCACAACCCAAACAGATCTCTGCTCTTTGTGGGAGCAGCCTGAGCCACTGCCTGCAAACGAGCCAGCCAGCCCCTCCACCAGTTAGAAATGCAGACGCAACAGGTGGGCCAGTGTGTGTGTTGGGAGGGGGCACGAGACTCCCGAGAGCACCCCTCACTGGGCAGTGCCGATTCGCTGCGCCCCCGGGTTCGCTCAGCTCAGCACCAAGAACCACAGGTGCACGGCCAGCACCCTACTCCCCACCACGAGCCTTGGCCTGACAACCTGATAACAGGGGGGCTCGCTGGCACAGAGACTGGGGGTGGGGGGCCCCCAGCGTGATGTTGACGCAAGGGTGGGGGATGGAACAGGCTGCTGTGGTCCTTTCGATCTAGCCCTGTCCACCCCCCGGGCGGCCGCCTCCCCTGCTTCGCTGTGAGTTTCTCTGACAACGGTCGCCCTCGGTTACGACTGTGGCCCTGCAGATCTGCTGCTGGGGACACGTGCTGCAGAGATGCGGTGTTCTCTAGGACCGCAGACTGTCGGCAGCCGTGCTGCGTGAAGCCCTGTGGTGAGACTGGAACATTCTGCCAGACCCAGGGAAGCAGGCTTCATCAGCAGCACAGGTGCAGGGCTCTGGGTCAGGGGTTTGCAAACACAGCAGCCCTTTGTGGTTTCCAAGGTAACAGGACCCCGAAAGCCACTTCTCAGTCTAGGCCTGGGCATAGCCCTTCCCACCTTCTCCTGCCTGCCTGGGCCCGCCAAACCATGCTCAGACCCTGCCGCCTGCCCCCCTCCACACCCGAGGGAGGAAGAGCCAGCTGCCTCTGGCAGTATGGAAGTTGATAAATTGATTGTTGTTGGACTTCAGGTTGACCCCGTTTGCCTTTTTTTTTTTTTTTAAGATTTTATTTATTTATTTGAGAGGTAGAGTTACAGACAGAGAGAGGGAGAGACAGAGAGAGAGAGAGAGAGGTCTTCCATTTGCTGGTTCATTCCCCAAATGGCTACAAAGGTAGGAGCCAGGAGCTTCTTCCAGGTCTCCCATGTGGGTGCAGGGGTTCAAGCACCTGGGCCATCTTCCACTGCCCTCCTGGGCCACAGCAGAGAGCTGGATCAGAAGCGGAGCAGTGGGACTTGAATTGGCACTCAGATATAGGGTGCCAGTGTCGCAGGTGGTGACTTAACTCACTGTGCAACGGTGCTGGCCTCTGTGCCATTGTGACTCCTTCACAACCTTCCCTATGATACTCCCTTTGTTCCTTTAAATCGATGCCTCTCTCTCTGATTATCAGAGTGTACCGTCTGGGGCCAGAGCTGCGGTGTAGTAGGCTAAGTCTCTGCCTGCAGTCCCGGCATCCCATATGGGTGCCAGTGGGAGTCCCAGCTGCTCCTCTTCCAATCCGGTCCTTTGCTACAGCCTGGGAAAGCAATAGACAATGGCCCAAGCCCTTGGGGCCCCTGCACTCTCATGGGAGACCTGGAAGAAGCTCCTGGCTCCTGCCTTCGGATCATCCCATCTCCTGCCATTGTGGCCATTTGGGGAATGAACCAGCAGGTGGACAACCTCTCTCTCTCTGTCTCTCCCTTTCTCTGTAACTCTACCTCTCAAATAAACAAATACATATTAAAAAAAAAAAAGTACAGTCCAGTCTCTTTACAAACATAGGAGCCTTTGCAAAATCCTCTCTCATGGACAGTTTCTGAAAATAAACAAAAGTAGCCAGAAGAATATTGTGACAAATCTTCAAGTAAGTATACACCATGCAGCTTAAATAATGACCGATTTGGGGTCACTCCGGTTTGGGATCAATCTTCTTTTATACGGGGTTCCCCAAGTCAATGCTCCCCAGATCATCTGGACCTGGTGTTCCAAAGCAGCAGCACTGAATGCCGGGGTGATCGGCCCCAAGCGGTTATGCGGGCGACTGGCAGAATGAGAGACAAGAGGCGTGCGCCCTAAGTGGGGGGCGGGGTCTTGGAGGGAGATTTAAGGAACTGGTCTCAGGACTGGTTTCCACGTCTTCAGCCACTCGTTGGATCTTTCAGTGTTTCAGGACGCAACCTAAGAAAGTTGGACAGTGCCTAGGAAAGTTCAAGGTCCTGGCATGGGTGGCCCCAGTTCAGCACGGTCAAGGACTCTGTGTTTCCTGGTCAGAACCGAGGAAGCAAGTGGGGAGGGGGGAGCCTGGGGGACATATTCGTACTCCCACCTCCTCTGGGGAGCTTTGCCTTCAAGCTCGCCCTAGGAGATCGCGGATGAGCCACTGAACGAGATGCGGGATTCAGCAGGAACTGTTAGGTTATCGTTTCGGGTCTGGTTGGCTGGACATGGCTGCCACGGTGTTCCACGGGGAGGGGCGTCTGTGCCGTGAGCTGGCTGCTCAGGTCTGGGCTGACATTCCATGTAACGTTCATGTGATTGGAGCTTCCTGCTGCTATTGGGAAAAGCGTGGTCTACCGTTTGCTAAAGCACACTGAGAGTGAAAAGTAACACTGTCGCTACTGCAATATAACAAATAGTCACTTCCCTTATTTTCTTTTACTTTGCTCTTTTTCCTAAAGAAAAGTCACGAGAATAGTGCAGAGAGCACTGCACACCCCTTGTGGAGAAGCTTGTGTTACTCACACACCTTTTTTTTTTTTTTTAAAGATTTATTTATTTGAGAAGCAGAGTTAACAGCAGAAAGGGACACAGAGAGGGGTCTTCCATCCCCTGGTTCACTCCCCAAATGGCCACGACAGCCAGAGCTGGCCCTATCTGAAGCCAGGAGCCAGGAGTTTCTTCCGGCTCTCCCACTTGGGTGCAGGGGCCCAAGCACTTGGGCCAACCTCTACTGCTTTCCCAGGTGCATTAGCAAAGAGCTGGATTGGAATTGGAGCAGCTGGGATTGAACCAGCGCCCATATGGGATGCCGGCACTACAGGTGAAGGCTTTACCTGCTATGCTACAGCACCAGCCCTGTCATGTACTTTCTTAAAAATTTTTTAGACTTTTTTTTTTTCAAAGATTTATTTGCAAATCAGAGTTATACAGAGAGAGAAGGAGAGGCAGAGAGAGAGAGAGGTCTTCCATCTGCTGGTTCACTCCCCAAATGGCTGTAACGGCGGAGCTGTGCTGATCCGAAGCCAGGAGCTTCTTTCAGGTCTCCCATGGCACCCATATAGGAGGCTGGCACTGCAGGTGGCAGCTCTACCCTCTACGCCACAGCACCAGTCCCTCTTTTTCTATTTTTAACCCAACTAATGGATTGGGCATTGTAGCATAGCAGGTTGAGCCACCTCTTGGGACAGGAGAGCATCCCAGAAGAGCACCGGTTCAAGTCCCAGCTGCTCCACTTCTGATCCAGCTCCCTGCTAATGCGCCTGGAAAACCAATGGAAGATGGCTCAAGTGCTTGTGCCCCTGCACCCATGCGGGAGACTCAGAGGAAGCGCCTGTCTCCTGTCTTCAGTCTGGCCCAGCTCCAGCTGTTGCAGCCATTTGGGGAGTGAACCAGCACATGGAAGACATCTCCCCCACCCCCCACCTCCGCAACCCTGAACTCTGCCTTTCAATAAAATAAACAAATCTTTTTTAAAAAAATCCAGCCAAGGATCTCACACCGCCCCCGATTTCATGTCACATGCGACAGTGTTGTGAAGTTTCTCTGTGTGGGCAGGGCAGGCATAGAAGTGATCCCTGGAAGGGACCAGGGAATGCTCTTTCACCTCAACGCACTGCAGAACTGGGCTCCAAGATTCCCAGACCACTGTGAGCAGCCCCCTCCCTCCATCCGCCCTGCCCTGGAGTTGTTTTTTTTTTTGTTTTTGTTTTTTTTTTTTACAGGCAGAGTGGACAGTGAGAGAGACAGAAAGGTCTTCCTTTGCCGTTGGTTCACCCTCCAATGGCTGCCGTGGCCGGCGCGCTGCAGCCGACGCACCACGCTGATCCGAAGCCAGGAGCCAGGTGCTTCTCCTAGTCTCCCATGGGGTGCAGGGCCCAAGCACTTGGGCCATCCTCCACTGCACTCCCAGGCCACAGCAGAGAGCTGGACTGGAAGAGGAGCAACCGGGACAGAATCCGGCGCCCCGACTGGGACTAGAACTGCCAGCCCTGCAGTTCTTGCCAGCAACAAACTTGTTTGAAAAATCACATGTCCGGCCGGCGCCGTGGCTCACTAGGCTAATCCTCCACCTTGCGGCGCCGGCACACTGGGTTCTAGTCCCGGTTGGGGCGCCGGATTCTGTCCCGGTTGCCCCTCTTCCAGGCCAGCTCTCTGCTGTGGCCTGGGAGTGCAGTGGAGGATGGCCCAAGTCCTTGGGCCCTGCACCCCATGGGAGACCAGGAGAAGCACCTGGCTCCTGCCATCGGATCAGCGCGGTGCGCCGGCCGTAGCGTGCCAGCCGCGGCGGCCATTGGAGGGTGAACCAACGGCAAAGGAAGATCTTTCTCTCTGTCTCTCTCTCTCACTGTCCACTCTGCCTGTCAAAAAAAATTAAAAAAAAAAAAATCACATGTCCATGGTTCTTTTTTTCTTTTTCCACCAGAAGGGCAGAGGGGTGGTGCCATCTAGAGCAAGGAACTACAGGTCCCAGGGGGAGAGGTGACAGCATTGGGCAGGTGCAGCAGTCTGCCATTGTCCAGAAATGGGTGGGACAGGTCCCTGAGAGCCAAACCCTAAGCCACACACACTTGCCAGGTACATGGCCTCAAGGCGTGGCTGCCTGAGCCAATTTCTACAAAATTAGACATTTGGACATGCCAGAATACGCGTCGTTTGAGTATCTCTTGCCACATGAAGTGTCGAGTTTTGTAGCAATGGGCACTGCATCACGAAGTCTCCTCTCTGGGCTTGCTGTGACGAATCATGAGACACACTCCAGCTCGCTTAAGCAATAAAGGAGACCAGGGAGACTCCAGGAGGCCACAGAGCCAGCACTCCTGCAGGTACTGCCCTCAGAAAGTGGCTCCAGCCCCCAGGCACGTCTGAGCCACGGAACTGCTGCCTTTCACACCTTGGAGAAACGGCACACTGGGAGACCGAGTCTCTGACCTTCTAGGGAATGGATGTCCATGGGCTGGAGGCTTGGTCCTCAATGGGGTGAGACTCAGAGGTGGGAGCCCTAAGAAGTGAGGCCTCGAGGCCAGCAATGGTGGCACAGCAGGTTAAGCCACCACCTACAGCACCAGCATCCCATAGGGACGCCGGTTTGAGTCCTGGCTGCTCCACTTCCAACCAAGATCCCTGCTAACGAGCCTGGGAAAAGCAGCGGAAGATGCTGCTGCTGCCACTCATGTGGGAGACCCAGGGAGTTCCAGGGTCCTGGGTTCGGGTATTTCATTGCAGAAAGTCAAAGCTGACGAATTCATAGCTGAGACATCTTCAACGAGGAAGATGAAGGAAGATGAAGCCCAGGCAGCTGCTATGGGGCACTAGGAAGCCACTGAGTGTGACAGCACCCTACTGGTCACCAAGGAAGAAACAGAAATCCTGTGGGGTTCCTTTTAAAAAATAAAAATATTTGTTTTTATTGATTTGAAAGGTGGGGTTACAGAGAGAGAAAGAGAGAGAGAAATCTTCCACCCGCTAGTTCCCACCCCAAATGATCAGACCTAGGAAGAAGGAGCTTCTTCCATGTCTCCCACGTGGGTGCAGGGGCCCAAGCACTTGGGCATCATCTGCTGTTTTCCCAGGTCATTAACAAGGAGCTGGATTGGAAGTGGAGCAGCTGAGATTTAAAATGGTGCCTATATGGGAAGCCAGCAACTCAGGCAGCGGCTTAACCTACTTTTCACAATGCTGGCCTTAGAATATGACTTTTAAATTTTTTTAAAGATTTCATTTATTGGGGCTGGTGCTGTGGCATAGCAGGTAAAGCCACCGTATGTGGTGCTGGAATCCCATATGGGCACTGGTTCAGATCCTGCCTGCTCCACTTCCGATCCAGCTCTCTGCTATGGCCTGGAAAGTAGTAGAAGATGGCCCAAGTCCTTGGATCCCTGAACCTACATGGGAGACCTGGAAGAAGCTCCTGGCTCCTGGCTTTGGATCAGCACAGCTCCAGCTGTTGCAGCCATTTGGGGAGTGAACCAGCGGATGGAAGACCTCTCTCTCTCTCTCTCTCTCTCTTGCTCTCGCTCTCGCTCTCACTCTCTCTCTCTCTCTCTCTCTCTGCCTCTGCCTCTCTGTAACTCTGCCTTTCAAATAAATAAATCTTTTTTTTTTTTTTTGACAGGCAGAGTGGACAGTGAGAGAGAGAGTCAGAGAGAAAGGTCTTCCTTTGCCGTTGGTTCACCCTCCAATGGCCGCCGCGGCCAGCGCGCTGCAGCCAGCGCACCACGCTGATCCGAAGCCAGGAGCCAGGTGCTTCTCCTAGTCTCCCATGGGGTGCAGGGCCCAAGCACCTGGGCCATCCTCCACGGCACTCCCTGGCCACAGCAGAGAGCTGGCCTGGAAGAGGGGCAACCGGGACAGAATCCGGCGCCCCGACCGGGACTAGAACCCGATGTGCCGGCGCCGCTAGGCGGAGGATTAGCCTAGTGAGCCGCAGTGCCGGCCTCAAATAAATAAATCTTTTTAAAAATAATTTAATTTATTTATTTGAGGTAAAGTTACACACAGAGAGGGAGAGAAAGAAAGAAAGGTCTTCTATCCACTGGTTTACTCCCCAAATGGCTGCAAAGGCTGGAGCTGGGCCAATCTGAAGCCAGGAGTCAGGAGCTTCTTCCAGGTCTCCCATGTGGGTACAGGGACCCAAGCACTTGGGCCATCTTCTACTGCTTTCCCAGGCTACAGCAGGGAGCCGGATCAGAATAGGAGCAGTCTAGTCATGAATAAGTGCTCATATGGGATGCTGGCCGTGCAGGGGGAGGCTTAGCCTACTTATGTCACAGCACCAGCCCCTTTAAAATTTGTTTAAATTAATGATCATAAAAATGGGAAGCAAGCATATGTCAAAGTTGTGGGCTTTTTAATTTTCTTTAAATATTTATTTATTTGAAAGGCAGAGTTACACACAGAGAGAAGGAGAGGCAGAGAGAGAGAGAGAGAGAGAGAGAGAGAGAGAGAGGTCTTCCATCTGCTGGTTCATTCCCCAAATGGCCATAAGGGCCGGAGCTGGGCTGATCCAAAGCCAGGATCCAGGAGCTTCTTCTGGGTCTTCCACATGGGTGCAGGGACCCAAGGACTTGGGCCACCTTCCACTGCTTTCCCAGGCCATAGCAGAGAGCTGGATCAGAAGTGGAGCAGCTGGACACGAACCAGCACCCATATGGGATGCTTTACCCCCTACACCACAGCACTGGCCTTGAAAATTGTGTTTAATTCAGTAAAGAAACCAGCAGGAAGACCGACAGATCAAAAGATAGCATGCAAAAATGGAATTCTTATGCTCAGTGGGGGAGGGGAGGGAACACTATAGTCAGGCTTGCTAGTCAGGGCCTGGCATTTGATGCGGTAGTTAAATCGCTCTTTCAGGTGCCTGCATCCCCTACCAAAGTGCCTGGTTTGGATCCCAGCTCCTCTGCTTTCAATCCAGCTTCTTGCTAAGGCACACCCTGGGAGGCAGCAGGTGAGTCCCTGGCACCCCACTGGGAAAGTTGGAGTTCCTGGCTCCTGGCTTCCTCCTGTCCAGCCCCAGCTGTTGTGAGCATCTGGGGAGTGATCCAGCGGATGGGAGATCTCTCTCTCTCTCTCTCTCTCTTCCTCTCCCTCCCCGCCCCCCATTTCTCTATCACTCTACCTTTCAAGTAAATAAAACGTAAAAAAAAAAAAGTTGTAAGTCATCTTTTACTTTATGTCTAAGCTTTGGAAAACTTGTCCCATCTCCATTCATTAATTTTCATTTCATTCATTCATTTTCATTCATTCATCAAGTCATTGCTTGAGTCAGACAACGCCCCCTCACCGCCAGCTGCTCCTCTTTTCCCAGCATTGCCCACTCCCTGGCTTCTACCCCACACTCCTCTGTTCCCACAGTGTATTCTCCGCTGAGCTGAGTCTGGGATCAGACTGTGTGGCTTTTACCCTGGTCTCCAACACTCAGCTGTGGGTGGCTGCGAATGAGTTAATTAACTACCCAGTGCATAAGCTGCAACTTTTTTTTTTTTTTAAGATTTATTTATTTGAAAGGTGGAGTTACTAGAGAGAGGGGGAGACACACATATACACACACAGATCTTCCATCCACTGGTTCACTCCCCAACAGCAGGAGGGCCTGGGCCCTGCTGAAGCCAAGAGACAGGGACTCCACCTGGGTCTCCCACACGGGTGCAGGGGCCCAAGCACTTGGGCCATCCTCTGCTGCTTTCCCAGGTGTATTAGCCGGGAGCTGGATGGGAAGTGGAGCAGCCGGGACTTGAACCGATGCCCATAAGGAAAGCTGGCATTTTGGGTGGTGGCTTAACCCTCTGCACTACAGCTCCAGCCCCTTAATGCAGAGGTTAAGGTCAGTGTTCACCCCACTGGGTGGTTGTGAAGACTAAACAAGTTATAACAAGTGAAGGATCTAGGACAATGCTGGGCATGGGATAAACGCAACCTTTCTACGTAGTAAAGCAAATGCCATCCTGGCCATGAGAGCATGGACTGAGTGCCTACTGTGTACTGGGCACCCTAGTGCTTGCCTTATCCACGAAGATCTGGGCTAGATAGCTCAGTCAAGCCTGCCAAGGTCACACAAGGTCAAACTCTTGCTGAACCTTGCAGCTCCGCCAGGCAGCAGGCCAGCGATGGACCTACCCTCTTATGAGGAGCCCATACGGGGGGGCTTCAGACTCGGCAGGAAGCCAGATCCCTGCTAGTCACTCTCAGGGTGTCTGTAAGACTTGGATATGCCAAGGCTGAGAAGTCCAGCTCCGGATGGAGCAGGAGCAGGCATCATGTGGCTCTGTACACAGCGGCTCTCAGCTGTGCCAACAGGATGCGGGGGCAGCTAATCCCTGCTTCTGCCCTAAAGGAAAAGCCCTGTGTGGAACTGCCTCCCTTCCAACCCTCCCTCTCCTCCCCACCCACCCCGTGCCAGAACCCAGGAGGACGGGAGCTCAGCAGAGCACCCCACCACCACCATGCCTGAGCCTCCAGGGGCTCCTCGGCCCCCTGAGGCAGGGAGTAGGGACTGCAGAGGGTGCCGCTGAGCTTTGAGGAAGAGGGAGAAGGGGACAATCCCCTAGCCAGCACTCAGTACCCAGGTCCGGAGGTGGCGGCTGGGACACTTGGGAGGTACTTCTCAACTCACACAAGTTTCCGCTGTGGACGACAAGGGGGTTGCGTTCCCCGCGCGTCCTCTGTTGCACCCTCTCCTCCAGGAGACTGTGGATCCGCCAGGAAGCCAGGAGAGCAGGTGCCCGCAGGGAGGAGCCTACACCATGCTCAGCACCAGCTAACCCCAAGGCAGCATAGGACCCGGCACCCCCGCTGCCCATGTTCTGGGCTGCGGTGCAGTTGCTGTGAGCGCCAGCAGATGCGTCTTCCTGTCTGTTTCTTCCCCAGTGGCAACCGCAGAATCCTGTGGCCTCACCAGCCTGGGCCCGCCCCGCTCAGAGCCCTACACCATCTCCCACAGTACCCCATCAGAGCCAACTCCGGAAAAAGCCCTATATGTCCATCAGAGGATGAGAGGATCCTCAAAATGTGGTGCATCCTTCAAATAACACTTATATTTTCAGGTTTATTTATTGATCTATTTATTGTGAAAGGCAGAGGGACAGAAGGAGGGAAGGATCCAGAGAAAGATCCTCTACCCACTGGTTCACTCCCCAAATGGCCCCAGAGGCCAGGGCTGGGCCAGGCCAAAGCCAGGAGCTTGAAACTCTGTTTGCATCTCCTATGTGGGTGTAGGGCCCGGTGCTTGAGGGAGGCATCCTTTGCTGCTTTCTATGGCGCATTAGCAGGGAGCTGGATCTGAAGAGGACCAGCCTGGACCTGAACTGCATCGCAAGTGGCATTTCAGCACAATGCCAGCCCCAAAGAGCTTTAAAATCAGTCCATCAAGTTGGTGCCCTAAATTGTCTCAGACCAGAGAAACGGGTGCTGAAAGAAAGACACGAAACACACAGCAAAATGAAGAAAAGCAGGGCTTTCACAGGGGAGCACAAGATCCCCGTTCTCTCTCCTTCTGATGTGTATCGGGGTCCCAGCGATTAATCAGTGTTTCATGGGTGACAACAACATCGCAACCAAACAAAGTGATCAAAACCCAGAAAGCTATATGTCTACTGGCACAGAACATTCAGTGTTTAAACGTGATGATCAACAAGCTTGTGACCTGTCTGAGTGCCGAGGGGCCAGGCTGCCATCAAGGTCAACAGGTAACCTTGATCCAATACGGCAAAGACCCCAGCTGTTGGGCTGCCTAGCGCCCTGTGATGACCGCATGCCTGCCAGCCATCATGCGGTGAGATTCATGTACTGAGCCAAGACACCAAGGCCTGTTATTATTTATGCCAGCATAAGGCCCAGGTGGAATTTCTTATCCAAAAACCTGAGTCCTGAACAAAGAAGGATTTTTTTTTCCTTTCTTTTTCCTTCTTCTTCTTCTTCTTTTTTTTTTTTTTCTTTTTTTTACAGACAGAGTGGACAGTGAGAGAGAGAGAGAGACAGAGAGAAAGGTCTTCCTTTGCCATTGGTTCAACCTCCAATGGCCGCCACGGCCGGTGTGCTGCAGCCGGTTCACCACACTGATCCAAAGGCAGGAGCCAGGTGCTTCTCCTGGTCTCCCATGGGGTGCAGGGCCCAAGCACTTGGGCCATCCTCCACTGCACTCCCTGGCCATAGCAGAGAGCTGACCTGGAAGAGGGGCAACCAGGACAGAATCCGGCCCCGACCGGGACTAGAACCTGGTGTGCTGGCGCCGCAGGTGGAGGATTAGCCTAGTGAGCCGCGGTGCCGGCCAGGATTTTTTTTCTTATGTACACTTTTAGCTTCTTTGTCTTCTTTATATGGCTGCAGGTATACATTTGATTGGCTATTCTTTTTTTTTTTTTTTTTTTTTAGATTTTATTTATTTTTATTTGAGAAGTAGAGTTACAGACAATGAGAGGGGGAGACAGAGAAAGGTCTTCCTTCCGCTGGTTCACTCCCCAAATGGCCGCGACGGACAGAGCTGCGCTGATCTGAAGCCAGGAGCTTCTTCCCGGTCTCCCATGTGGGTGCAGGCGCCCAAGGACTTGGGCCATCTTCTCCTGCTTTCCCAGGCCATAGCAGAGAGCTGGGTTGGAAGTGGAGCAGCTGGGACTAGAACCAGAGCCCATATGGAATGTTGGTACCACAGGCGGAGGATTAACCTTTAGCACCCCTTGATTAGCTATTCTAACGTTACGGGACAGTCACATGAATTGGTACAGTACTGTGCCTGGGTGCATAGATGTTGATGCTATTTTCTCTCCATACACACACTGGGCGGTAGGCTGTGTGGTGAGGGGTGACATCTCTGCTCTGTGCTCACCAGCGGAGTCGGAAATGGTTACATACAAGCAGATAATGATACATTTAACTAACTAGAAGCATTCATAGGCAAGCAGATAACAAATACATTTCATTCCCAGAACAGATGTCTCCTTTTTTCTTTCTTTTTTTTTCTGGCCTGGGAAGGCCTTTGCTACACCTTTAATCATGTCAGTTAGAAACAAGTTTAATTAAAAGACACAGGCCTTTGCCACAAAAACACCCTCCCAAGCGCTCCTCCCTCCCCGGTCACGGCCAGAAGACTATGCGGAACGTTTAGGACGTCAGTCCCAGGGCAGTTTTCGAAGCTTGTCTCAGACTCCCTGGCTTATCTAACGGGTGAGGCAGTCCCCAACAGGTCCTCCTTTTTCCATTTGTTCACCTTCTTAGTTTTACGCTTTTGATATCTGGGTATGTAGCCTCTTCCCACTTTCGGCTTTTCCTTAATGTTCAGATGAATCTGAATTTGTTTTATGTTCTGAGTAATTATCGTAGAAAGGCGGGACAGAATGCAGGGGCCAAACAACAAATATGAGATAACAATCAGAACCGGCCCTAGAAACGGAGAGAGCCACGCCAACCAAGAACCTTTTAGATTCCAGATTCCCAAAGATTGATGCAAATGATTAAGCTCTTCCTTTCATGTCTTGATTTCCTCCTGTATCAGGTGGGAATTATCAGTTATATTAAAACAACACACGCCAGGGAATCTCCAGCATCCATGTGTTCTTTTAGCAACAAGTAATCTATGGCGGCCCTATTTTGTAATACGCCTTCTCGAATCTGGCTCATTTCGTGTTAGTATAGGATAACGTCGTGGCAGAAATATTAGCAATTTTGGATACAATGCAAGCCAATTATTTTATCGCTTTGTGAACTCCCAGCATCACCACCAGTGCAGGCAAAATTAAAGTCGTCACCACAGCTGTAGGGACAAACTCAATAAATTCAGGTTATCATCACAATCTGGCTGCAAAGATCTGAGCTCTGGCTATCCTAGATGTTTTTTGAAGCAGGGGCAGTAATAAAGGAACCACTGGTCCCACAGAACAAAAGCCAGAGTAAACAGGTGGCAAAGTTACCTGGGAGTAATTCCCACAGAGGAACGCCCACCCTGTAGGCAAAGAAACAGAAGAGGAGAAATTGACATGCTGTTATTTTGGAGCAATTCTGCAGTCCTGCAGGATCGCACTGAATACAGAGACATTCCTTATGTGAAGTGGAAGAGATAGGCAGATAAGAGACAGAAAATTTGAATGTGCCACGAGGCAACTTAGGGAGCTGATAGCCTCTTGATCATTGGAAATATTCGACAGAATGCCCAGTCCAATTAAATTAGTCATCAGGATGTCTGGTGGGGAGTTTCTGTCTCTCATACAAAAAGAGGTTTGATTCAAAACCTTAGAAGCCATATGTAGCCAAAAATTGTTACTGGGACCTTGGGACCCAAGGTATTCAGATTTGCTTTCACGTTCACTGTTATATTAGATTGTATAAAACCTTCACGATGATAGTAACCCTTGGTGCAGCTATAAATTCCACTATCTTCCATAATAACCTGTGATTTTCCAATAGAGAACTCACGGACGCCCCCTTTCGGGAATTTTCTATCAGTTAAATTATACCAATCTTTGTCTTGATAGGGGGGGAAATAGACTATAACACCTTTTCATTTTTGTGCCATTCCACTCGTCCCGGCATATAGTTAGAACAGTTCAGTACACACGCTAGACTAATGGTGCCCTTTCCTTTCCCCCACGTCAATGACAGGTGTTTCAGCTGTTCAAGTACATGCAGAGGCAGAATTTACAATAGCCAGCATCGCCAAAAAGAGGGTAGTAGCTGTTCCAGGCTGTTGCTGTTGCTCAACCAATTTTTCCACCTCCAGGATCAATTTTTTGATCTGTCCCCAGGTGGGAGGCGTTGTTTTCTTGGTGTTAGCAGCCGGGCTCTGCGTCGCCTTGAGTGTCATTCTGTGAAATTCTACTGTCAGAGGGTCGTCGAGGTCAATTCTGGCCCTGTTGGCCATGTCTGGGTTTAATCTGGCGAGGAGGTAACCGCTCGGGACTAGATTCTGTGGAAACACAAGCATACCCTTGTCTCCATGTTGCAACCTCTCCAGCTTTGTGCTGTCCCGTGAGTAGATTTTTTTTTTTTTCACCATAGCGGCTGAGGAGCCATCTCATCGTGGGGGAAGGCCATTGCCTCCACCTTCAGCCCTATTTTATCTCCACTTAAAAAAGTTATAGTGGGGCTGGTGCCGTGGCTCACTAGGCTAATCCTCTGCCTGCGGTGCCGGCACTCCAGGTTCTAGTCCCGGTCGGGGTGCCAGATTCTGTCCCGGTTGCCCCTCTTCCAGGCCAGCTCTCTGCTGTGGCCAGGGAGTGCAGTGGAGGATGGCCCAAGTACTTGGGCCCTGCACCCCATGGGAGACCAGGATAAGTACCTGGCTCCTGCTATTGGATCAGTGCGGCCGCGGCAGCCATTGGAGGGTGAACCAACAGCAAAGGAAGACCTTTCTCTCTGTCTCTCTCTCTCACTGTCCACTCTGCCTGTCAAAAAAAAAAAAAAAAAGTTATAAGTGGGGACGACACTGCGGCGCAGTAGGTAAAGTCTCCGTCTGCAGTGCCAGCATCCCCTGTGGGCACCGGTTTGAGTCCTGGCTGCTCGACATCAGATCCAGCTCCCTGCTAATGCACCTGGGAAAGCAGCGGAAGATGGCCCAAGTGCTTGGGCCCCTGCACCCACATGGGATACCTGGAAAAAGCTCCTGGCTCCTGACTTCAGGCTGGCATAGATCCGTCCATTGCAGTCATTTGGGAAGTGAACCAGCAGATGGAAGACCTCTCTCTCTGTGTGTCTACCTCTCTCTGTAATTCCATCTTTCTAATAAATAAAGTAAATCTTAAAAAAAAAGTAGACTGTAATTAGCAACTTTTCCATTACTTTTACCATCTGTAAAATAGGTTGGAGCATTAAGAAAAGGTTTATCTTTAGTGGGTAATATCCAAGCTGTCTTTAAGAAATTAAATAATCTCAAAGAGTGAAAATGACAATCTAGCATACCAAACAAGTTTGCTAAAGCTCTTTGCCACCCAAGAGACTGTTGAACAGCTGATTCAATTTGCATTTCACACAGAAGTATAATATGGTCAGGATCCTGTCCTGCTAAGACTTTTAGTCTTTCATGTCCTTTTTCTATAATCAATCCTATTTTTTCTAAAAATATTTACATTCTGGGGCCGGCACTGTGGCCTAGCAGGTTAAAGCCCTGGCTTGCAGCACTGGTATCCCATATGGGTGCCAGTTTGAGTCCTGGCTGCTCCACTTCCAATCCAGCTCCCTGCTAATGGGCCTGGGAAAGCAGTGGAAGGTGGCCCAAGTCCTTGGGCCCCTGCATCCACGTGGGAGACCCAGAGGAAGCTCCTGGCTCCTGGCTTCGGATTGGTGTAGCTCTGGCCATTGTGGGCATTTGGGGAGTGAACCAGTGGATGGAAGTCCTCTCTCTCTCTCTCTCTCTCTGCCTCTTTGTAACTCTGCCTTTCAAATAACTAAATAAATAAACAAATCTTTAAACAAAAGTTTGTTTCTTAACTGAAACTCCAGAAGAGAAGAGAATTGCCTTCAGTTTTTTTATATATTAGGAATTTTTAGTCATTTTGCCCCATTCTTACCTTGATGTTCTGAGCGAGGATCCTGCTGCACACCGCAGACCCGTCTGTCTCCTCCGCTTCTTCTGTCTGTCGTACAATCTGTCTTCCAGGACGCCCTCTGACTTCCACCTGCTTGAGCCCCACGCTGGGCGCTGCTTGTCACACACCAGCCAGCTGACAACAGGAGCAGAGAAACAGGCGCTAAAGGAACAACAAGAGACACAAGGTAAAACAAAGGAAAGCAGTGCTCTCACACGGGAGTGCAAGAGCCCCCTACGTATCTGGCTCTTAGCGATTAATCGGTGTTTCATGGATGATAGCAACATCGCAAACCAACATAGTAATCGAAGCCTAGAAAGCTATACCAGTCTACTCCCACAGAACATTCAGGGGATAAACGTGGTGGTTAACAAGCTTGTGACCAGTCCACGGAGTGCTGGGGTGCTGGGGTGCCTGTTCAGATCAACAGATAACCTTGGGGCTGGCGCTGTGGCAGAGTGGGCTAGGCCTCTGCCTGCGGTGCCAACATCCCATATGGGCACCAGTTCGAGTCCCAGCCATTCCATTTCCCATCCAGCTCTCTGCTGTGGCCTGGGAAAACAGTAGAAGATGGCCCAAGTCCTTGGGCCCCTGCACCCACGTGGGAGACCTGGAAGAAGCTCCTGGCTCCTGACTTCGGATCAGCACAGCTCCAGCCTTTGTGACCAATTGGGGAGTGAACCAGGGGATGGAAGACCTCTCTCTCTCATCTCTCTGCCTCTCTGTAACTCTGCCTTTCAAATAAAATAAAATAAAATCTTAAAAAACAAACAAACAAACAAACAAACAAACAAAAAAAACAGATAACCTTGATGGCATTTGAGAGGAACTAAGACCCCAGTGGCTGGGGTGCCTAGCGCTCATGATGGCAGCATGCCTGCCAGCCATAAACCTTGTCTCCTCCCTCCCCCTGCCCCCAAGACTTTACAGGAATGTTCAGATCAATCCCAGGCCAACCGCAGCATGTCTCAGACTCCCGCCAGACCGGGAGAGCATCCTGGGTTATCTGGTGGGGACAAGGGGAGCAGAGGGGCAGGAAGATCAGGGAGTAGTAGCAGGAGACGCCATGAGGATGGGGGCGGGGAGAGGGCTAGTGAGGAAGGCAAGGAGCCCCGCCCCCCCCACCCCGCCGCCACTCAGGAGTGGAAAGAGGTGAGGATACCACCCCAGAGGAACCAACCCTGATCTCAGTGCCGCAAATCCAGGCTTCTGATCGCCAGGAAGTCTCTGCAGAGAGCCAATCCAGGTTTGCACCTCCAAGTGCGGGCGCATGCGCCGTCAGCTCCAGAAAACCAGCAGGGAGGGTGCCATGTGCAGCGGCCCCAGACGAGCTGTGGGAGGGAATAGCCACATGGACACAGCCAGGAATTTGGGGAATGAACAAGTGGATGAGACCTTTCTCTCTCTCTCTCTCTCAAATTAAAAAATAAATAAATAAAGGGGAGGGGGTTGCAACAAAAGCAATATAAGCCCTCAAACCAGCAATCCTGATTGATGATTTTAATTAAATGGATTTTGCCTTCTCAGCCTCTGGGGGAAATGCTTAGTCCCTGAGAGCTTAAGTTCCAATGATGAAACAGTAATGCATCATTTCCACAAGCTGTAGGTCTAAGGGACGGTAATGATGACACTGTCTCCACTGATCACAATGATAAGGAGGAGAAAGACACGGATGACAGGCACCACATATGCCAAGTGCTGTGCTGAGTACTTCCCAGGTGCTTTCACTCAGTCCTCACAGGTATTAATGCCACCAAGCCAGTCCCCTGATTAGTCCATAATATTGATGGAGAAACTGAGGCCCCAGTGGGGAAGGGGGTCTAATACTCAACAGGTGCCAAGCTGGGATTTGAACACAGGACTAAGTGTTCTTACTAACACGAATGCGCCTGCTCTTTCATGAGGGCTGTGTTTTTGTTTCTTTTAAAGATTTATTGGCCGGCGCCGCGGCTCACTAGGCTAATCCTCCGCCTAGCGGCGCCGGCACACCGGGTTCTAGTCCCGGTCGGGGCGCCGGATTCTGTCCCGGTTGCCCCTCTTCCAGGCCAGCCCTCTGCTGTGGCCAGGGAGTGCAGTGGAGGATGGCCCAGGTGCTTGGGCCCTGCACCCCATGGGAGACCAGGAAAAGCACCTGGCTCCTGGCTCCTGCCATCGGATCAGCGCGGTGCGCCGGCCGCAGCGCGCCGGCCGCGGCGGCCATTGGAGGGTGAACCAACGGCAATAGGAAGACCTTTCTCTCTCTCTCTCTCTCTCTCACTGTCCACTCTGCCTGTCAAAAAAAAAAAAAAAAAAGATTTATTTATTTATTCATTAGAAAGGCAGAGTTACAGAGAGGTGGAGGCTGAGAGAGAGAGGTCTTCTACCCTATGGTTCACTCCCCAAAGGGCTGCAATGGCCAGAGTTGGGCTGATCCAAAGCTAGGAATCAGGAGCATCTTCTGGGTCTCACACGTGAGTGCAGGGGCCCAAGGACTTGGGTCATCTTCTACTGCTTTCCCAGGCCACAGCAGAGAGCTGGATGGGAAATGGAGCAGCCGGGTCTCGAGCCGGGGTCCATATGGGATGCCAGCAGTGCAGGCTGGAGCTTTAATCTGCTGTGCACAGCCCCAGCCCCTGGGCTCATACTTTCTTTACGTATGAGGATGAAAGTCTGTGCTAGTCCAGATCACCTCATCATAACTTGATGAGGTCTGTGACCGCCGTATTTGACAACAAGGCCACTTTCCCAGTTAAGGCGGGGACTTCAACTTATCTCTTGGGGGACACAGTTCCACTCACAACCATGGGCAAAGTCCCTGCGAGAGAACTCTGTGTTGTACCTTGGGATTCATTTTTGCTGGAATGGTTATGTCCAAAGGCAGCAAGCACAAGAGATACATTGTGTTGAAAATAAAGTAGCCAGAGGGCCAGTGCTGTGGTGCAGCAGGTTAATGCCCTGGCCTGAAGAGCCGGCATCCCATGTGGGCACCGGTTCGAGTCCCGGCTGCTCCTCTTCCAATCCAGCTCTCTGCTATGGCTTGGGAAAGCAGTAGAAGATGGCCCAAGTGCTTGGGCCTCTGCAACCACGTGGGAGACCTGGAGGAAGCTCCTGGCTCCTGGCTTCGGATCGGTGCAGCTCTAGCCATTGCAGGCATTTGGGGAGTGAACCAGCAGATGGAAGACTTTTCTCTCTCTCTGCATTTCCTTCTCTCTCTGTGTAACTCTGACTTCCAAATAAATAAATAAATCTTAAAAAAAAAAAAAAAAGGAAAGAGAGTTGGAGTTACAGAGAGAGGGAGAGAGACACAGAGAGATCTTCCATTTGCTGGTTCACTCCCTAGATGACCAGGACTGGGCTAGGTCAAAGCTGGGAGCTTCCGGGTCTCCCATGTGGGTAGCAGGGGACCAAGCACTTGGGCCATCTTCTGATGCTTTCCCAGGCCATTAGCAGGGAGCTGGATTGGAAGTGGAGCAACCGGGACTTGAACCGGTGCCCATATGGATGCTGGCACGGCAGGTGGTAGTTGTACCCACTCCACCATAGTGCTGGCCCCGTATAGTTTTTCCATAACACACATTTCCCATGAACTTGTTGAAGACCCCTTGTACCTAGATGAGCTGGTTTCTTCATACTGGCTGGGATAGGCTGTGAGGATTCATTGGGAGCCCCTGGGGGAGTGCACAGCACAGACAGTCAGGCTGCAGCCTGGGGCTCACGGGAGGCAGTCTCTGGCCATCACCCCTGGACACTCATCACCACTGTCACCACCAGGAATCCTCTCTGCCTACCATTGCACCTTAAATCATTCCCTTTAGAATCCAGTTCCAAGGCTCTTGCTGCTCCTTGCCTCCTGCTGTAGCCTAGAGGGCCAGGGTCGCCTTTACCCCCCTGGCCTCCCAACAAGTCCTGGAGGATCCCCCTCCAAATGGGAAGAAGGCTACTGCAGAGGGATGGGACAATTGGAGGACATGCTTAGCACACACTCAGTGCACACTCAGCGGCGTCCCCAGCATGTAGAAGTAGCTCTTAGTGTTCAGAGTAAGACGAGGTACCAGGCGTCACTGGGATGAGTGTAGCAGCCAGCTTTCCACTCCTATAAGGAAATAGCCATGGCAAGCTTCTTATGCAGGAACCAGGTTGGTTTGGCTCACAGTTGTGGAGGTTCACAGTCCAAGCTCGTGGTGGGGGAGGGGCAGGGGGGACCACTGGTTCACTCACCTGGAGTGAATGGAGGATGGTGATGAGGATGGTGATGGTGGGTGGTGTTACAGGGAGGGTCCCCTGGATGGGGATGGTGGAGCGTGTGCAGGGAGGGTCACAAAGTAACAGATGGTTCCGCGTGCGGCTGAGCTGCCACAAGAACTTACTGTCCTGACTCAAGGCCAGGCGCCGGCTCCTGCGGGGCTTGCTGACCCTGATCCCCGATCCCTCCCACTGAGGGCGTAGAGGATCAGCAAGTGCATCCCAGAGCTGGCCGGCCCATTGGCCTCGCAATGCCAGCAATCGCCGCTGCTGAACAGTGAGGGAACCGTGTCCTGGCTCTGCCGAGAGGCGCAAGTCGGGGAGCAGCTGGGGAAGGGGGCACTACAGGCAGATGGGGAGGGCAGGACGGGGGGCGAGGCCAGGACAGGAGGGGTAGGTTTGAGCAGGGAGCTGGCAGGCAGAGCTGTGAGAGTGAAGGGAACAGGGGCTGCGCAGGGCAGGGGCAGGTTTACCTCGTCTCCATGTCGGTCACCTCACCAAACACCTGCAGCAACAGCAGGGGCTGGACCAAGGGGAAGCCAGGAGCTTCTCTCACGTGGGTGGCAGGGGTCCCCAAGCACTTGGGCCATCCTCCTCTGCTTTTCCACTAGCAGGAAGCTGGGTCGGAAGTGGAGCAGCTGGGCCTCAAACCGATGACTGTATGGGATGCTGACGTCGCAGGCTTAACCTGCCACGCAGCAACACCAGTCTCTCTCTCTCTTTTTTTTTTTTTTTTTTTTGACAGGCAGAGTGGACAGTGAGAGAGAGAGACAGAGAGAAAGGTCTTCCTTTTGCTGTTGGTTCACCCTCCAATGGCCGCCACGGCCAGAGCGCTGCAGCCGGTGCACCGCCCTGATCCGATGGCAGGAGCCAGGAGCCAGGTGCTTCTCCTGGTCTCCCATGGGGTGCAGGGCCCAAGCACTTGGGCCATCCTCCACTGTACTCCCGGGCCACAGCAGAGAGCTGGCCTGGAAGAGGGGCAACCGGGAAAGAATCCGGCGCCCCGAACGGGACTAGAACCCGGTGTGCCGGCGCCGCAAGGCGGAGGATTAGCCTAGTGAGCCGCGGTGCCGGCTGAAGGAATCATTTTGAAGTCAGCTCTTCTATCTTCAAGACAGATAGCAGGATTCCCTGATTCTACCTCTTAGCATGTCACTGGTCTAAGCAATGGGTTCACGTGCTGCCATCGCATACTAATCGTTTTCAGTACGGCTCTTGTGTGTTTTGTAACGGACCTAGGTACCAAAGTTGAATGTGTGTGTTGTATTTCATGTGCTCTCTGTTGCCTCCATTGCGTTTCATTACTTTAAAATGTTGTTTTAAAGGAGTTAACTCTATGATTAGATCTGGCCTGCAGTCTTGGTTAAAATGCTCAGACCCAACTTACTTTGCCCAAATGTTTTAAACCTCTGGCAATTCTTTGGCATCTAAAGCTCTCACACTGAGTCTTGGAGGCTTCCGGCTGGATCCCTGGAACTCTCAGGAGATGAGGCTCTCGCTTGGGAGAGTAACTGTCTTACACCCTCTGTGTGATCCAGGACCAAACAAGCGGAAGCCCTCACACTCCAGACAGTCCTCCAGACGACGCCCTGGGGAAACCTGCCTTCCACCCGGGACCCTTGGAGTCACCCTCAGAAGACTGCTCTGCGCTGACGACACTCAACAACGCCCCGTTCAGTGTGAAGCAGCCATACCCCTAATGACAGTCAGGGTTCATCCTTCCCAGGGGAGGGGGCGATGTGAAGAGTCAGATGCGTTGGCCGGTGCCGCGGCTCACTAGGCTAATCCTCCACCTGCGGCGCCGGTACCCTGGGTTCTAGTCCCGGTCGGGGCACCTGATTCTGTCCCGGTTGCTCCTCTTCCAGGCCAGCTCACTGCTGTGGCCCGGGAGTGCAGTGGAGGATGGCCCAAGTGCCTGGGCCCTGCACCCCATGGGAGACCAGGAGAAGTACCTGGCCCCTGGCTTCGGATCAGCGTGGTGCGCTGGCTACAGCGTGCCGGCCGCGGCAGCCATTGGAGGGTGAACCAACGGGAAAGGAAGACCTTTCTCTCTGTCTCTCTCTCACTGTCCACTCTGCCTATCAAAAAAAAAAAATAATAATAATAAAATGAGTCAGATGCGCTAATAGGCAGTTAGGTCAGGTGCCTCTTGAAATGAGAAAATGGGCAGAGGCCCTTTAAGAGTAGATTAGATGCTTGCTGTCTTCAGCAAGACCAAATGCTGACCCCACCCCTCTGAGTGTCTAGTTTTATCAAGAGAACAGAAAGATGAAATTACCAGTGCCTGGGGCCAACGCTGTGGTGCAGCAGGTAAAGCCACCGCCTGCAGTGCCGACATCCCATATGGGCGCCACTTTGAGTCCCGGCTGCTCACATCCGATCCAGCTCCCTGCTATTGCTCCTGGGAAAGCAGCGGAGCATGACCCACGTGCATGCGTTCCTGCACCTGTGTAGGAGACCCAGAAGAAGCTTCTGGTTCCTGTGCCCAGCCCTGGAGATTGTGGCCATTTGGGGAGTGAACCAGCAGATGGAAGACCTCTCTCTGTCACTCTACCTTAAAAATCAACCATTTAAAAAAACTGCATTTTTTGTAATACACATGCAGTAAATACAACGCTCTGGTCTCGGGGGTACAGATCTGTGAACTGCACACCAGTGTGCACGCGTGAGCTGCGGGCACCAGCGGGCTCTCCCGCGGCCCCTGTACCGCCTTGCACTCCTGGCGCACGCACCCTCAGGCCCCGGCCCGGCATCCCCGAGGCCCACGGTGACTCTCCAAACACGAGGTCGCCTGCGCGGGGTAGCGGGCGCCGTCTGAGGGCCGCAGCCTCCACACCAGGACGCGGTACGGTTGCCATGGCTCCGCGCTCCGGCTTCCGGGCCCTTCCGGGCTGCAAGGGACGCTGGGAAATGTAGTCTTCAGCTGGGAGGCGGAGTGACCAGCTAAGAAGCGGCGGTCCTTTAGTACTAAATGTTGATGCACACCGATAGAAAGAGATTCTGTAGGCGGGAACGATCAGGGGACCGGGACGGCGGGCTGGATTCGCACCGCAACACACACAAAACGCCCGCCCCTCTTCTTTTTGGGCCTTGCGCAAAAGCCCTAGAGACAGAGCCTGATTGGCCCAGCCGTGAAACACGCCCACCCATTGGTGGAGACTTCATGATTGACAGCCCCAAGGGTTTCTGGGCCGTGGTTGACAGCGCTGTGGTTTCTGGGCCGACTCGGTGAGCAGGCACGGGGCGGGGACGGAGGGGTTCTGGGTTTGGTAGCATCACTGCACAGGATCTGGCCTTACTTTGCTTTCTTTTCTTTTTTTCAATATTTTATAATTTATTTAAGAGGCAGAGTTAGACACACACACACACACACACACAGAGGTCTTCCATCCTCTGGTTCACTCCCCTGATGGTCCCAATGGCTGGAGCTGTGCCGATCCGAAGCCAGGAGCCAGGAGCTTCTTCCCGGTCTCCCACGTGGGTGCAGGGCCCAAGCACTTGGGCCATCCTCCACTGCTTTCCCAGGCCACAGCAGAGAGCTGGAGCAGAAGTGGAGCAGCCAGGACTAGAACTTGCACCCCTATGGGATGCCAGCACTGCAGGTGGCGGCCTTACCTGCCACAGCACAGCGCTGGCCCCAGCACGCATTCTTACACCATACAGAGGAGGAGCTTGAGGGCCAGCGGCTGGCAGGCAGGAAGCAAAGGGACAGCAATGCCAGTCACTGCCTGCCGAGCAGGTAACACGGAGGAGGTGGGATCCTGAAATGCCCCTGGGGCAACATGTCCCCTGGTGGCAGAGAGAGAGAAAGAAGAGGAGAGGAGAGAGGAGGGGAGGGGAGGCGAGGGGAGGAGAGATTGTCTCCTGGTAATCTCACACCACTGCCAACTGGCAGACTTTCCCACGCATTCTGAAATTGTCCTGTCCTGTCCGGGACAGAAAGGCATTGCCTTGCATGTTAAAAATAATTGCTTGGGGGTCACCACCTGCAGTGCTGGCATCCCATATGGGTGCCAGATCGAGTCCCGGCTGCTCCACTTCCAATCCAGCTCTCTGCTGTGGCCTGGGAAAGCAGTGGAAGATGGCCCAAGACCTTGGGCCCCTGCACCCGTGTGGGAGGCCTGGAGGAAGCTCTTGGCTCCTGGCTTAGGATTGGCGCAGCTCCAGCCGTTATGGCCATCAAGGGAGTGAACCAGCGGATGGAAGCCCCCCCCGCCTCTTTTTCTCTCTTTGTGTAACTCTGACTTTCAAATAAATAAATACATCTTTAAAAAAAAAAAAAGCAGAGAAGCCGGTACTTGAACCAGCACCCACATGGGATGCTGACACTGCAGGCAGCTGCTTAATCCACAACACCAGTCCCTTTTCATTTTTTCAAAAACATAATTTCAGTCCACTCTGTCATCACAGGCTTAGTGCACCACTAACTATAATATTCAACAAGGCCTCAGATGCTCTTAACACAATAAAGTATTTGAGGTGATAGATATGTTGATTAGCTGGACTTAATTATTCCACGTTGTATTCACAAATCATAACATCAATCGATAAATATAGACAATTATAGTTTCTCAGTTGATAGTAAAATAAAATGTTAAGTATCAATAGTAAAATGATTAAAAAGGAAAATAATTCAGGATAATTATAACCCCATTTTGGCATTCCCCCCTTCATTGATTATATTATTTTTTAAAATATTTATTTATTTATTTGAAAGGCAGAGTTAGACAGAGATCTTCCATCCACTGGTTCACTCTTCAAATGGACACAACAGCCGGGCCCGGGCCAGGCTGGAGCCAGGAGCCAGGAGCCTCTTCTGGGTCTCCCACGCCGGTGCAGGGGCCCAAGGACTTGGGCCATCTTCTACTGCTTTCCCAGGCCATAGCAGAGAGCTGGATTGGAAGTGGAGCAGCTGGGACTCGAACCGGCGCCCATATGGGATGCCAGCACTGCAGGTGGTGGCTTTACCAGATACCCCTCAGTGCAGGCCCCTCATGCTGCCCTTTACCAAGCAAACAGTGCCCCAGAAATGATTTTGCTTTGCAAGTACATAGAATGGAGCTGGCACTGTACAGCAGTTAAGCATCTCGTATGGGCGCCGGTTCGAGTCCTGGCTGCTCCACTTCCCATCCAGCTCCCTGCTAATGCGCCTGCGAAAGCAGTGGAAGATGGCCCAAGTCCTTGGGCCCCTGCACCCGCGTGGAAGATGCGGATGGAGTTCCTGGCTCTTGGCTTTGCTCTGGCCATTGTGGCCATCTGAGGAGGGAACCAGCAGACGGAAGATTCTCTAACTCTGCCTGTCAAATAAACAAAATCTTGAAAAAACAAAAGTTCTGTGAACTTGAAAAAAATAAACAGTTTTTCTCTGTGGCATGATGACGACATTCTGCTATGTCGCTGTCCAGAGTTCACATATATGGATTCTTCTGCCTGCAACTGAACTCGCAATATCTGTGCGGGTTCCAGGGGCTGCTGGGAGCCCAGGGAATGGCCAGCTTTTTGTGGGCCTGTTCCCAACCTCTCTCTTCTTTCCACTGCCCTTTTAATCTTTGCGCTGTGGTTTTAGGATAACTGCAGGTCAATTCTCCAACTTCTCCCAGAGGCGCAAACCACCATCTGCAGCAGTGAAGCGGAAGGGGCGGAACTTAGTCAAGAGGACGCCACTCAAACCTCGGGGCCCTGCACATCCCTCCTGTGCCGCGCGGGGGCGCACTGCAGCCGCACATGCGCACCGCCGAAGCTGGGATTGGACGGAACGCAGCGGCCCGGCTACGTCACTTCCGAGGCGGGAGGCGCAGTTGATTGACTATGGTCTCTCCGGCAACCAGGTAGGCGCTGAGGCGCGAGGGCCTTCCGCGGTGAGGGAGGGGGGCAGCGTCCGGCCTTGAGGTGTGTGTCTCGACTCGAGTCAGCCCTGGACCCGAGCGGGAAGGAAGCGGTTAAAGCTTAATGGAGGCCGCGGGCCCCGAGCGGGCGGCTTCCGGGCTCCCGCAGCCGCCTCCGCGAGGGCCGACTGAGCTCAGGCCCGGGGACCGGAGCTCCGGCTCGGACATGTGATCGCGGGGGCCCCGTCTGTCTCCGAGGTCGCGGGGGCCCGGTTTCCGCGGGCGCCCACCGGCGCGGGGAGGGCGGCGGGTGCCCCTGGCTCGCGCGCAGCCGGGGGCGTGTGCAGGTGTGGGGGCGGGGCGTGTGCATGTGGGTACGTGTGCAGGTGTGCAGGTGTGGGGGCGTGTGCATGTGTGGGGGGTGTGCAGGTGTAGGGGCGTGTGCGGGTGGGGCCTATGCAGGTGGGGAGGCCTATGCAGGTGTGTGGGGCGTAGGGGCGTGTCCATATGGGCATGTGCAGGTGTGGGGGGCGTGTCTGTGTGGGCGTGTGCTGGTGGGGGGCCTATACAGTGTGAGGGGGCGTGCAGCTGAGGCCTTGTGCAGGTGTGGGGGCGTGTGCATGTGTGGGCACGTGTGCGGGTGTAGGGGCGTGTCCATGTGGGCGTGTGCAGCTGGGGGCGTGTGCAGCTGTGAGGGTAGCTGAGGGTGTTGTGCAGCTGGGGGTATGGGGGGGCGCACATCTGGCGGGACATGTGCAGATGGGGGGTTATGTGAAGCTGGGAGTGCACTTGGGGGCTTGTGCCGCTGGGTGTGTGTGAAGCCGGGGTGTGCAGCTGGGGGGAGGGTGTGAGGTGGCCCAGGGCCGAGGTGCCCTAGCCGGCGACCAAGAGTCAGCAGAGCAGAGCAGACCTCGTTTTGCAGAAGGCGGGCGCTCCTGGCTGTCGGAACTCCCCTGATTTTGCACCGCAGCTGCCTGGCGGTGCCGCTCCGAGTGCAAGTCCTGTTAAATGCCTAGTGCTGCTGTCCTTAGCTGTTTAAAAGTCAGAGAGAATTCTTCCATCTGCTGGATCACTCCTCAGTTGGCCACAACGGCCGGAGCTGCGCTGATCCAAAACCAGGAGCCAGGAGCCTCTTCCGGGTCTCCCACGCAGGTGCAGGGGCCCAAGCGCTTGGGCCATCTTCCACTGCTTTCCCAGGCCATAGCAGAGAGCTGGATCGGAAGTGGAGCAGCCAGGACTTGAACCAGCGCCCATATGGGACCTCGGCACTGCAGGCGGCGGCTTTACCCACTATGCCACAACGCCGGCCGCATACAGCCTTTGACCTCAGGTTGCAAGAGAGATAGACATTGAATTGATAATTAATCAAGGGCAACTAATGGGCTGGCACTGTGGCTCAGGTTAAGCCACCGCTTGCAATGCTGGTGCCCGTATCAGAGTGCTGGTTAGAGTCGTGGGTGCTGTGTTCCTGCCGGTCCAGCTCCCTGCGATGCACCAGAGACAGCTTGGGTGGCAGCTGACCGCCACGCGGGAGATCCGGATGGAGCTCCTGGCTCTGGCCTGGCATAGCCTCAGCCGTTGAGACCAAGGAGTGAACCAGCGAATGGACGATCTCTGTCTCTCCCTCTTTCTCTGTCACTACTTCTTTCAAAGGCGTAAATCTTGAAAAAAAAAAAAAAAAAAAAAAAAATTAGTTCTGATTGTGCTATGTGCTGTGCAGGACGGTAGAGGGCGCTGTGGGAGTAGAAAACAGGTTCACTCGCGGCGGCGGGGGCGGGGGGGGGGATGAAGGAGGGGCTTTGCTGAGAAAATCACACTTGAGTTGGAGTTAAATTGGGCAGAGAGTTACCAGGGCGGGACCGGGCGCGTTTGCAGCTAGGAGGAAAGGGTGTGAGGTCAGAGGCCGTGTGTAGGCGGGGATCTTGTCCCGAGACCAGTACTGCTCCCAGGTCTTGGTATTTCCTTTTGAAAACATCCCGTTTGCCCTATTTACAGCCCCCCACCCCCCAATATGGGATGCCAACATTGCAAGACGGCAGGCAGAGGCTTAACCTTCTACCACAGAGCGCCGGCCCCCTAACGATTTATTTATTTGAAAGGCACAGCGACAAAAAGAGAAAGAGATCTTCCATCCGCCAGCTTGCTCCCCAGATGGCTGACATGGCCAGGTCTGGGCCAGCCTGAAGCCAGGAGCCTGGAACTCCATCCAAGTCTCCCATGGATGGGGTGGTGGCAGCCGGAGCAGGGAGCTGGAACTTAAACTGGCGTCCTGATTCGGGTGCTGGTATCTCAAGCCACGGCTTAACCCACTGCGCCATATTGCCTGCCACCCTGAAATTTCTTTTACATGTATATATATTTTTTTTTCAGAGAAATGTTACCAATAATGTTACTTAAAACTTGTGGGTTTCTAACCAAAATTTTGGTCCCTGGTGGTTAGCGCGGACAGAACCTGTCTTGTGAGTGAGGTCACTGACATCCTTTCTGGCTGCTACCCAGTTACACCCGAGAGCCCGTCTTTGGCAGGTGGGGCTATCTTGATGTTCTGGAGGGGCGTATGTGTTGGGGTGAGTGTGGAGGCTCCCTGCTGTGCAAGGTTCCCCATCCATAGCGGGAGCCGATGGAGCCTCGCCACCCATCAGCTGACTGGGACGGCCTCAGCCCTTTGTTCCACGCAGTAGGGCCGCTCTTTGTGCTAGGAACACTACCTTTGGAAGGCGGAATGTGTTTTTCCAGGTTTAGTGAGCAGCCCCTGGGGGTGGGTAAGTTGGAGGCCGTATTAGGAAACAGCTGCTGTTTCCCGGTTCTCGGAGACGGGGCAGGCGTTAGCTGAACCGCATCGGGGGTGCCCGGCTGCGTGGGGGCTGTGGCTGCCCCCGAGGTTTGGGACAGTGGAAGAGCCCTTCCTGAGGTAGGCCCCAGCTGGTGGACTGTTGCGGTTCTAGTTGGTTCGTTTTGTCTCTGGTGCTTATTTGATGTGCTTCAGAACGAAGCTTGTGGGCTTTGGATTCGGACTCGCTGGGTCCGGCTGTCTCCTCGGTCGCCGGCTCTGAGCTCAGGCACTGTCCTCGCTTCTTCGGTGGATGGAAATAGCTCTCGTTCCTGCCTCAGACGATTGCTATGAGGATGGAATGAGATCATGGGTGTGCAGGATGTAGTGCAGTGTCTGGTACATTGCAAGGACTAAAAAAAAAAAGTATTTGTTATTAATATTTTCCTCTCCACCATAGCCATACATGGTCACAGGCTAAAACTTACTTTCTAAAGGATGATGTGGCCATGTGTAACGTTGTCCCCTGTCCTGGAAACAGCCACAGAAGAGGAAAGATTAATGATGTCAGAAATGAAAAGGTACTTGTGGTCTGAGGACTTGTGCGTCCTGTCACAGTCCGAGAGGAGTGAAGGATTGTAGCCTCGGGCCTCCCAGCATCCCGTAATACGAAGTTCGCCTCCTAAGGAGTGTGGCCCCTGTCTGTCTGCCTGTCAGTTGCCAGGTTACAAATTATAGCAGTCAGATAGCTTCATACTCGGCACTGTGTGCACCTGCCCGGGCCCGCCCAGCGGCTCGCGCAGAAGAGCTGTGATCTTGCTGCCGCCGACCCCCGGGATTGCGCACAGGAAGCAGAGGTGGATCAGGGAGCTCTTGGAGATCACCCAGGGCAGGCCGAGTGCCCTCAGTCGCTGGCAGACAGTTCTGGGCTTTCTCTCGGTCGCTCTCGACCTTGGCGGGTGGAGACACTCCCACCCAGAGGTGCCAGCCGACCCCGTTCGACCTGTGGCGCTTCACGGTGTGTGAGGACCTGCTCCGTCTGCCTCCTGTCCCGTAACTGTCGTGGGGAGAGTGTGGATCGTGTCCCTGTTCCCTAGGTGGGCAGGCTGGGGTCCAGCGAGGGTAAGTTCAGGGTCAAGCAGAGGAAGTAAGAGGTGGCAGCGTTGTGACCCTCTGGTGACTGGCGTTTCGTTTGCAGTGCTGGGCTGCCTCAGTGTGATGAATGCACGTTAATAATCGCCCAGGTTCAGTGAGTGGCCCAGGCGGCCATGCTCACTGTGTGCATTGCAGAAAGATTTCCTAACAAACACAGGTGTACAAACGGGCATCTGGGGTTTGTAATTGCCTGAACTAATTTCCATAATTTTGCATATACTTGCATTTTAGCAGAGACATTGGTGTTTTTTTTTACTTTTTTTTTTTTTTTTTTTTGACAGGCAGAGTGGACAGTGAGAGAGAGAGAGAGAGAAAGGTCTTCCTTTGCCGTTGGTTCACCCTCCAATGGCCGCTGCTGCAGCCGGCGCACCGCACTGATCCGATGGCAGGAGCCAGGATCCAGGTGCTTTTCCTGGTCTCCCATGGGGTGCAGGGCCCAAGCACTTGGGCCATCCTCCACTGCACTCCCTGGCCACAGCAGAGAGCTGGCCTGGAAGAGGGGCAACCGGGACAGAATCCGGCGCCCCAGCCGGGACTAGAACCCGGTGTGCCGGCGCTGCAAGGTGGAGGATTAGCCTATTGAGCCACGGCGCCAGCTGACATTGGTGTTTTTAATCAGATATTTTTAAAATCAGTTGTGTGTATTTTTTTTTAAAGATTGATTTATTTAAAAGGCAGAGTTGCAGAGAGAAAAATCTTCCATCCCCTGGTTCACTCCCCAAATGGCCGCAATGACCAGGGCTGAGCCAGACCGGAGCCAAGAGCTTCTTCTGCGTCTCCCATGGGGTGCAGGGGCCCAAGCACTTGGGCCATCCTCCACTGCTTTCCCAGGCCGTAGCAGAGAGCTGGATCAAAAGTGGAGCAGCCAGGACTTGAACCGGCACTCATATGTGTTGTTAGCACTGCAGGCATCGGCTTTACCTACTGTGCCACAGCACTGGCCTCCATTAATCATCTGTCAAAAGAATCTATACTGAGGAAGGTTGGAGAGTCCCACCATTGTAATAGATTTTTAAAAAAAAAATTAAACATTTACATTTAAAAAAAATTTTATTTGAAAGTCAGAATTACAGAGAGGCAGAGAGAGAGAGAGAGAGAGAGAGCTCCCATCTGTTGGTTCACTCCCACAATGGCTGGAACTATGATCCAAAGCCGGGAGCCAGAAGCTTCTTCTGGATCTCCCATGTGGGTGCAGGGCCCCAAGGACTTGGGCCATCTTCTTCTGCTTTCCCAGGCCACAGCAGAGAGCTGGATCAGAAGAGGAGCAGCCGAGACTGAAACCAGCACCCGTATGGGATGCCAGCACTGCAGGTGACAGCTTTACCCGCTACGCCACAGCACCGGCCCCAACATTTACATTTTAAAATGATGGTACAGTGACTTCCCATAAAATGTGACTAAAAGAAAGCATGCAAGTGCAGCATTATTGCAGGTGAACGCGGGTCACATCTCTTAGTGTGCTGCCTGAGTAAAAGCTTCTCAGTAGTGAAGCGGGTGAAAGGCCGCAGTCTCTCCCGCCCGTCGGCGGGTGAGGGAGGGCTGGTAGGAAGCACCTTGAAACTGGTTGATTTGGTTGCCCGTGGGTTCCGGCCACGGCGAGGGCGATGAGCGTGCACCTTTTCCTGGTTCCTTCTCTTCGCCGTCTCTCGTGCTCTCTGCCACCCTCTGGGTGTAGCTCTGCAAGTCACCCTTGTTTGTCTGGGCCCTGTAAAGCAGGGCAGGTGTGACAGAGTTCGCAGATGAGAACTTGCCCGGAGCCCCTCACCCAGCCAGCTGCTGCCCGCGGGTGTTTGGACCGAGGCCCGCGGGTTCCCAGACAGTTTTCCATACCAGTAACTGTTTGAAATCAGCACTTCTGCCCCCTGATTGATTGATTTATAGATCTTAGTGGAAAAGTGGCTGCTGGCAACTTGATCGTAGGCCAGAGCAGCTGTGAACTTAAAGGGAAACTGTTTAGTGGAACAAGAACTGACTTGTGAGAGGCAGAAGTCGGACCCTGGCAGGGCTGGAAAGATGGTGGCACCTAATGCCAGGCTGGGTGCTGGACACAGGAAATGGGGCTCCTGACAGCAGCAGGTTCTGCCTTGTTTCCCTCTCATTAGCTTGAATAGAAGGTTATTGCCTTTCCCCACCAATGTTTTTTATTTAACTTGGCAAAGATAACACTTTATAAGGTATCTCTCTCTCTTTTTTTTTTAAGATTTATTTATTTATTTGAAAGGCAGAGTTATACAGAGAGAGGAGGAGAGGCAGAGAGAGAGAGGGCTTCCATCTGCTGGTTCACTCCCCAAATGGCCAGAGGTGAGCCAGTCCGAGGCCAGGAGCCTCTTCCAGGTCTCCTGTGAGGGTGCAGGGGCCCAAGCACTTGGGCCATCTTCCACTGCTTTCCTAGGCCATAGCACAGAGCTGGCTTGGAAGTGGAGCAGCCGGGACTCGAACCACCGCCCATGTGAGATGCCGGCACTGCAGGCTAGGAGTTTTAACCCACTGAGCTATAGTGCCAACCCCTAAGATACCTCTTCTTGAAAGTTCCTAACTGACAGGCAGTATTTGGTGATGAACATGCAGATAAGAGTTTTTGAGGGGAATAATTTCTTTTTTAGGATTTATTTATTTGAAGGGCAGAGCAACAGCAGGGGGATGGGGCACAGGCAAGCAAGGAAGGGAGAGGCAGGGAGAGATCTCTCATCTTCTAGGTCCCTCCCCAATTGGTCGAAGACAGGAGCCAGGAGCCAGGACCTTCCTCCTGGTTTCCCACATGGGCGGCAGGGGCTCCGATACTTGAGCCATCAACCGCTGCTTTCCCAGGCACTGTAACAAGAAACTGAATCAGAAGACAGCAGCCAGGACTGGAGCTGGCGCTCTGATAGGGGATGCCAGTGTCCCCCGAGAGACAGAATTTCTGAGATTGGGTGTTTGTGCCTGTTATCAGTAACATCTCGCAGTACATCATTATGTGTAGTCCTTGGGACAGGAGCAAGACTTCTTGTGATGGTGGCGAGAGGAGACAGATCTCAAATACCAGCTGTACACAGAGCAAAGGTGTCTAAACGGCTGTTGCAGGGTTTCGGAAATTGACCAAAGGCTTCCAACAAATGAAGAAGCATTGTTCAAGAAAACCAGTCATTGCTCTTCGGACAAGAGTGATGGGAGTCCACCGTGAAACCAGTAGTCTCACCGTGAGAGGAGGCTGGCGCTGTCTGGAACAGAGGAAAACCCAGAGCAGTCCAAACCCTGCCAGCCCCTTTCTCAGGAAGCAGCCTGGGGGCACGTGAGTGGGGGAGGCAGCGGTTCTGCTCTGAGGTTGTAGCCCTCGTTGGGCAAGCAGTGGACCAGTAAAGCAGCCGGAAACTGGACAGGAAGTCTTGTGAGAGGCTGTAGACAGGGTTGAGAAACTCCCCCTGGATCCCAGGTGACTGCAGTACAACGTGGGTCAGCAGAGGAGACCGGGAGGGCCTGAGCTTGTCAGGCGGCTGTGTGCACCTGCAGAGGAGGTGGCAGAGGGCCTGGTGGGAACTCAACGCCCAGGGGACTTGGAAGTCGTCTGCCCCTGGAACACACCTCCCATCCCACAGGAAGCCCTGCTCAGCTGTGTCTGAGGGCAGACTCTGCCCGGTGATTGACCACTAAGCTGTACAGATGTCGAGGCTACCCCTAGTAGAACACCAAGCATACAAATAAAAGCAGGAACAAGAACGGAGATGTGTCAGTGACTGCCCTGCAGGTGGCAGTGAGTCAAAGTTCATAGCTTTGGTACCAGAAGGCTACTAAACAAATAAACCACTAACCAAACCAGTCTTCAGACAGTCAGAAGCTAGATGCGTCCAGTTTTCAACAACAACAAAAATTACTGAGTGTCTAATTAGCAACAAAAAGCTGTAAGGTGTGTAAAGAGTGAGGAAAGCCTGTGGCCAGGAGGTAATGGCTGGTCACAGGGCACCCCCTGCCCCAGTGGTGGCCCGGATGCTGCCCGTAAGAAGACCTCCACACAGCTGTTGTGAATGTCTGAAGGACTTGAGGAAGTGGGGACCCCAGGTAGAATGTGGGGGCACTTCAGAAAGATCACAGATGATGGAATTAAAAGATAAATGGAGCCGGCACTGTGGCGCAGTGGGTTAAAGCCCTGGCCTGCAGCACTGGCATCCCATCTGGTCGCCAGTTCGAGTCCTGGCTGCTCCACTTCTGATCCAGCTCTCTGCTGTGGCCTGGGAAAGCAGTAGAAGATGGCCCAAGTCCTTGGGCCCCTGCACCTGCACGGGAGACTCAGAGGAAGCTCCTGGCTCCTGGCTTCAGATCAGCGCAGCTCCGGCCGTTGTGGCCATCTGAGGAGTGAACCAGCATACAGAAGACCCCACCCTCCGCCCCGTCTCTTTCTGCCTCTGCCTCTCTGTAACTCTGCCTTTCAAATAAATAAATAATTTTTTAAAAAAAAGATAAGCTTATTTTGTTGCAAATAAAATGGAAGTCTGTGTATGTGGGAATGATTGTTTTGTGATGACTAACTCCTCTCATAGACGGCAGTGGCAGGACTTCTAGTTTCTGGGCTGGCACATAAGGGCCTTAGAAGTTGGCCGCTTTTTTTTTTTTTTTAATCACTTTATCCTAAGAACACGTGAAAAGGTGAACAGCAGGGACATGAATTTACAGGGTGAGCCCCTGCCCCTCAAATTACAGACAGACGGGTGAGTATACAGAATCACACCGACTGCAGCAAGCACACCCATAAGCGGGGTGGCATTTGGTGTAGGAGTTAAGGCACTGCTTGGGGGGCCGGTGCTGTGGCGTAGCGGGTAAAGCTGCCACCTGCAGTGCCGGCATCCCATGGGCGCCAGTTCGAGTCCTGGCTGTTCCACTTCCGATCCAGCTCTCTGCTATGGCCTGGGAAAGCAGCGGAAGACGGCCCAAGTGCTTGGGCCCCTGCACCCAGGTGGGAGACCCAGAAGCTCCTGGCTCCTGATCAGCTCAGCTATGGCCACTGCAGCCATTTGGAGGGTGAACCAGCAGATGGAAGACCTCTCCCCTCTCCCTCTCCCTCCCTCCCTCTCTCTGCCGCTCAAATAAATAAATCTAAAAAACAAAACAAAACAAAACAAAAAAAACAACCAACAACCTATAGACAGAAAGTTCTGTGAGAACCAGCAAGGTGGCAGGGAAACCTGACCTGTACTTGACAGGCTGCTGGAGACACAGGACGCACCTGAGGTTTTAAACCTCCGTGGACCGGGTCACAGGGAGCCCCTGTGCCTTTGGGAATTTTGTCTCCACTATCATGAGCTTCTCACAGTGAATACTGAAGAAGAATCCTCCCGCGCCTCCCGCAGGGGGGAGGCAACTCGCCAGTCTGAAACACAGCAGGGCATCCCGCTCAGGGGTGCAGGGCCTGCCCTCGGGAGAAGCAGCGTCACTTCATTCTGAGAAAGCTTGTCCCCACCCCCGGCTGGCTCATGCTCGCCTCCCTCCCACGGAGCCCCTCCTGGCCTTCCTGTCCCACCTGGGGGAGGAAGCTGAGAGGCACTAGTGAAGTGCATACCCCAGGAGCTGTGGAACGCCTCCCGCTTGCCCTGCACCCCTAAAGCCTCGCTTAAGGAATGCGGTCCTTTGCACAGTGCGTCAGCCCCCCCCCCCAAAAAAAAAAAAAAAAACTTAAAAGGCCCATGGAAACAGAGCACCAAGTTCAAAGAGACTAAACAGGCTCCAGACCCAGAGTCTGATGTGGTGGCAATGTGGGGGTTATCAGACCAGGAATGCTTCTAAGACTATAATTAGTCTGCTGAGGGTTCCTCTGTAAGACGTAGACAACACGCAGGAACAGAGGGGTACTGTGAGCAGAGACGGGACATCTAAGCGAGAATGAAAAAGTCGCTAGAGCCCGAGAAACCCTGCGGCCGAAATGAGGAATGGCCCCCGAGGGACTAATTAGAGGACTGGATATGGCTAGAGAAGGAGTCTCTGAGCTTTGAGAACAGGACAGTAGGACCTTCTGAAACTGCGAAAGCAAAGAGGAAAAAAAGGGGTGGGGGAGAAACCAAACCGGAACAGTGAGGTGACTGTGAAGATGTGTGCACAAGGGGAGTTTCAGGAGGAGGAAGAAAGGCCCGGAGATATCGGGGGCAGGCGTGATCGGGGTTTCCCTCAGATCCACCTCAGACGGCAAACTACAGCTCCAGGAGGCTGGGGACACCCGGCAGCACGTCTCAGGCTGCCTGTGCTGAGACAGAATATTGAGGCCAGCACTGGCGAAGTGGGTAAAGCTGCTGCCTGCAGTGCCGGCGTCCCATACGGGCACCGGTTCAAGTCCCGGCTGCTCCTCTTCCGATCCCGCTCTCTGCCATGACCTAGGAAAACATAGAAGATGGTCCATGGGCTTAGGCCCCTGCACCCGCGTGGGAGACCTGGAAGAGGCTCCTGGCTCCTGGCTTCGGATTGGCCCAGCTCTGGCCGTTGCGGCCATTTGGGGGGTGAACCAGGGGATGGAAGGCCATCTCTCTCTCTCTCTCTCTGTCTCTCCCTCTCACTGTCTGTAACTCTAACTCTAACTCTAAAATAAATTTAAAAAATCTTTAAAAAAATAAAGAAAATCGTAGGGTGGGTGATTCATAAAGAACAGAAAATTATTTCATAGTTTGGAAGGTTGGCAATGCAGGACCAGTACCCTAGCCGGGTCTGGTGGGGGCCTCCTACCTGGTGTCACCCGTGTCTGCTCACAGGACAGAAGGGGGGGAAGGGGACCAAGCCTGCCGCCAGGGTGCTGGACCCCCTTCCCGAGGGCGCTTCGTTACTCAGCCACCTCCCAGAGGCTTTGCTTGTGCTGCTGTTGCTTTGAGGATAAAATTGTGCTGTGAATTTCGGAGGGGACTCAAAGACAAGCTGCCTGTAGGCTAACACATTGAAACTTCAGAAAATCAAAGATAAAGAAAAAAAAAAAGACGGTGAAAGAAGCTAGAGGGAAGGATCCGATGCTCACCTGACGTCTGCTGACGTGTGACTTCTCTGCCACCCTGCAAGCAAGGGCGGGGAGCGGGCAGTGGGAGATAACCCCCGGCCAGGAGCCTGTGCCTGCAGAATTAGCCAGAGCCGAGACCCAGGGGAATCCGTGGCCAGCAGACCTGCCTTGCAGGAGAGGTTGACGGAAGTTTTCAGACAGGGAGAGCGATGCAAGTTAGAAACTTGTCTGAAGAGGAGCATTGGAGAAGAGTGAGTGAACGCGAAAGAGAAGCTCTTGTTCACGGCTAAACCATTACAGCCGGCTGGAGCAGCAGCAGGGTATCTGACTGTGAGCGCTCGGGGGCCATCAGCCAGCTGTGCGTCAAAAGTAGCAAAAATGGCTTTTGTACTGAAATGCGCAGCCTTTTTTTTTTTTTTTACCATTATCTCCTGATCAACATGGGGTAGCCATGATTTGTGTGTTAGCAGATGTTGTAAGTAACCTACAGGTAATTTAAAGTATGTTGAGGGGGGCTGGCGCTATGGTGTAGCGGGTAAAGCTGCCGCCTGCAGTGCCAGCATCCCGTATTGGCGCTGGTTCAAGTCCCGGCTGCTCCACTTCTGATCCAGCTCTCTGCTGTGGCCTGGGAAAGCAACAGAAGATGGCCCAAGTCCTTGGGCCCCTGCACCTGCATGGGAGACCTAGAGGAAGCTCCTGGCTCCTGGCTTCGGATTGGTGCAGCTCCGGCTGTTGTGGCCATCTCGGGAGTGAACCAGCGGATGAGGGGTGTGTGTCTGTATGTGTCTGCCTTTCAAATAAGTAAAAAAAAAAAAAAAAGAAGACAATTTAAAGTGTATTACTGTTTAACACCTCCCACCCCAGTGAAATGCCTCCAGACCGTTTTGTGAGGCGTGTGGGGGACAGAAGAGCCACCAGTGCACAGGGCCGTGGGGGTCCAAGTCCTCAGGAAGGGGAAGGGATGGAGGTTGAAGATGGCGCAAATGGGTTCAAAAAAGGCATTGTGCAGAGCGGTGTGGAGGTGGGAGCCAGGCTGTCCCAGGCACCTGGGCTCCCTTTGGTGACCTGGTATGGGGGGGAGGGGCTTGAAGATTGTGTGCAGCGGCTTCCGGCAGGTGAGGGCGCTGAGGTTGAACACTGGGGTAGGGGTGTGGAGGGCCTTGGTGAGGGAGGCTGGCACCGGCCTGGTCCCTGCGGGTGGTGGCCGGCGGGTCACCCCGGGATCGGCCCAGGGTCTCGTGTCCTCTGTAGGCAACTGCAGAGGTCCTGGGGACATCACGATGTGGCAGCCCCCATGAGGTTGTCCTCAGAGGACGTGAGAGCCCAGCTCCGGCACCCGCTTTAGGGCTGGGTGGCTCTGCATTTAAATAGTGCTTCTGATGCAGGTAGGACTGGCTCTGATCCCAGCTGGCTCCTGGAGTGCATGAGGAAGTGAGGCCTGGCAAAGTGCAGCCCCCTCAGGCCCAGTGAGGGGCACAGAGACCCCGCCCCCAGCTGCCCCGAGAGATGCGGCTGTGGCTCCAAGGTGCTGGGTTTGCTCCTCGGGGCCTGCTAGCTGGAGGATTTATTAGCCGACGTTGTCGTACAAGGGATGCGTGTGACAGGGCTGATTATATTTACTTTTGCAGCCTCATTTGAGGAAAGCAGACATGAGACGTGCATTGCAGACATGCTCAGAGGTGCGCAGAAGTGCAGCAGTGGGCCAGCCCCCTGGAGTCAGGACACTTGGTCTTACACTTCCTGGCCCACATCCTTGACCTTGAATGTGTCTGCCTTCACCTTGTCCTGTGGCCAAGCTTAGTATGCTCGTTGTGACCCTGAGCTAGCTCTGGTCCATAGCTGGATGTATTTGCCTTTGTAATTTAAACGTAGCGTGGAAAGGTGGTCCCTACACCATTACCTGCATTGCCAAGGACTGTAATGGATAGTAAAGATTTTTTGAACTTCAGGCATTTTTTTTTTTCCTTTTTAGTACTTTGGAGTTAGCCAAATAGATTTTCTTTCCTTTTTTTTTTTTTTTTTTGTTTGTTTTTAAGCCTGAAAAAACCCTATGAGAGAAATAAAGGGAGAGAAATGTATCTGTGTGGAACAGTGGGAAATGTGCTAGCAGTGGATGAGATAGATTGTTTACCGTGGCCTGTCCTGAGGTGACACGGGAGGCCTGGTGACAGGCAGTGATAGTGCTGGCTGGGCTATTTTTGGGTGAAAGGACAGCCGTTGGCGGTGGTGCAGCCTCTCGGGTTTCTGTGCATTTCTTCCCCCGTCCGTCTTGCCGCCCTCTGGCCCCGTCTGCCTGGGCTTGCAGTGTGGAGGTCGGTGCCCTGGCAAGGTTCACGTGGACTCGGAAAACCCTCCCTCCCTCTCTCCCTCCCTTTCTCTCTCTCTCTCTCTCTCTCTCTCTCTCTCTCTCTCTCAGAAGCTGCTTCAGAGAGTAGAGCATTTCCTAGTTAAATTTCATAATAACGTTTTTCAGTTCTATAAATAACTCAGATTCCGGGCAAGCCGCCGGCCTGGATAAGTTACAGTAAGGCAGATTGTCCGAGAGACCCAGGGGTCAGAGGCGGGGCTGCTCTCCAAGTCCACCAGGAGGCCCGGGGCCCAGCATGTGTTGGGATTCAGGCTAATCTGATTCCAGCCCTGATTCTCCACATCTAACCCTTTGTAAATGACATGTCTTTGGGGCCGCCGTTGTGGCGTAGTAGGGCTTAGGCTCTACCTGCGGTGCCCAAATCCCATAAGGGTGCCGATTTGAGTCCTGGCTGCTCCACTTCTTATCCAGCTCTCTGCTGTGGCCTGGGAAAGCAGTAGAAGATGGCCCAAGTCCTTGGGCCCCTCCCCTGTGGGAGACCTGGAGGAAGCTCCTGGCTCTTGGCTTCAAATCGGCTCTAGCTGTAGCGGCCATCTGGGGAGTGAACCAGCACATGGAAGACCTCTCTCTCTCTCTGCCTCTCCCTCGCTCTGTCTGTAACTCTGCCTCTCAAATAAATAAATAAAAATCTTAAAAAAAAAAAAAATGACATGCCTTTATCCCGGTTGCTTTTACTGGTGTCTGCAATTGTTGGCCAGAAAGGAGCTGTGGCCGGGTGTGGTTCATATGGTGACTGGCCCAGGGCCAGAGCGTCCACTTGCTCCTCAGGCTTCGTCCTGGGGCTCTTGCGCATTACCAAGTAGAAGTAGTACAGCTGTGGTCTGAGGGCTGCCTCAGTTAATCTCCACAATTTGGCCTCACTCGGGAAGGCGTGGAAGGTGCTGGAGGCAGAGGGTGCAAGGCCAGACGCCCTTCTCAGAGGGCTGTGCGGATGTGGGGGGAGGCAGCTGCGCGGGCTTCACTGGGGCTCTGTGTGGAGGCACGCAGGCTGCCCCTCCCTGGCAGTGGGGCGTCAGGGCTGCCACAGGACACCCCGGGCGGGGATGCAGGTTGAGTAGGAGCTGAGGGGCGTGTGGCAGAGGCAAGAGCCTCCCGTTGCCATTCACCCCTGGAAGAATGTCTTCTGTCACAAAGGCCCCGAAAGTGCTGATTCACGATTTCTTGAGCACCTTTGGTACCATTGAACATACAGGCCCAGTCTGAACATCGAGTTCAGTGCGAGAGACGTGGCTTTGGTACAGTGTCAGGACTTGGGGGGCGCTACCCCTTGCCTGTCAGTCAGTCCCCTGTGTGTGGACCACCTTGCTGTATTTCAGTGAGAAAAGCACATTAGAAACCAAAATTGGGTCTTTATTTGTTTATTTGAAAGAGTGGCAGAGACAGAGAGGCCTTCCAGCTGCTGGTTCACTGCCCGAATGCGCACAACCACCAGCACTGGGCCAGGCAGAAGCCGGGAGCCACCGGCTCCACAGGGATCTCCCGCGTGGCCGGCAGGGGCCCTGGCAGTTGAGCGGCCATCCCTTTCTGCTTCCCAGGCACATGAGCAGGAAGCTGAACTGGAAGCACAGAGTAGCCGCGGCTTGAACCAGTATGGGATGCAGGTATCCCAAGCACCGGCTTAACCTGCTGCACCGCAAGGCCCACTCCTGAAATCGGCTTTTGTTGGGACCGGTGTTGTGGTGCAGCGAGTTAAGCCACCACTTGCAACACCAGCGTCCGCTGTGAGTGCTGGTTTGAGTCCCGGCTGCGCTACTTCTGATCCAGCTCCCTGCTAGTGTACGCGTGGGAAAGCAGCAGAAGGTGGCCCAAGGGCTTGGGCCCCTGCCACCCATGTGAGAGGTCCTGGTGGTGTTCCCAGGCCCCTGGCTTCGGCCTGGCCCAGCCCAGGCACTTGGGGAGCTGCAGGCATTTGGAGAGTGAGCTGGTGGATAGAAGATCTCTGTCTCTCTCTGTCTCTTTCTCTCTCTCTCTCTCTGCCTTTCAAAGAAACACTTTTTTTTTTTAATGGCTTTTGCTGTTTCGTTCCTGCTCTAAACCTCCCTGAGCTGGCTCGCCGTGAGGAAATCCCATGGAGCATTGGTTCTCTGCCCTGCCGTAGTCTGTGGGCGCCGTGACCCCAGAGCCCGGGTCCCGCTCCCTGCCAAGGCGCTGGCTGAGAGGTAAAGGAGGCTGTGTGGCCGAGAAGGCCCGAGGCTGACTGTGCACTGCCACTGCAGGTGTCCCCTCAGGCCTGCCTGCTCCCGCCACTGTCTCGTCTCTGTGAAGACAGTCACTTCCTTCCTGTTTGGTTCTCTGCAGCCCAGAGCCTGGGACAGATTGCACGCAGTAGGCGCTCAGTAAATCCTCACAGCCAGCATAGCGGGTGCTGTGCTCTTTTGTCCTTGAGTGTCTGGGAGCGAGGCCTGCACATGGTTCCCGCCGCATACTCTGGCTTAGGGTCTGTTGGCTCCTTTCACACACATTAGGTTCTCGCCTTCATCTTTGCAATGACACTTCTCCACCTTGTTGCTGCAGAGGCAGAGAGAGAGAGAGGGAGAGACACTTCCCAAATGTTGCAACGGCTGGAGCTGGGCCAATCCGAAGTCAGGAGCCGGGAGCTTCCTCCAGGTCTCCCATGTGGGTGCAGGGGCCCAAGGATGTGGGCCATCTTCTACTGCCTTCCCAGGCCATAGCAGAGAGCTGGATGGGAAGTGGAGCAGCCAGGACCCGAAGTGGCGCCCATATGGGATGCCGGCACTGCAGGCAGCGGCTTTTGTTGCTACGCCACAGCGCTAGCCCTGAGGAACACTTTTTGAACTATGAGCCTATTCAGAATACAATTTAGGAAGCTGACTCTGGGGCTGAAAATACTTTAAAAACTGTTTGAGGGGGGGCCGGGGGAGCAGGCATTGTTGCACAGCAGATGAAGGCCCACATCCCATGTAGGAGTGCCTGGATCTTTGGCTCCAGCTTCCTGCTGGTGTGCACCCCGGGAGGCTGCAGGTGATGGCTCCCTACGGTGCGCCCCTGCCACTCATGTAGGTTGTAGGGGAGCAGGATGGAGCTCCAGGCTCCTGGCTTCAGCCGGGCCCAGCCCTGGCCGCTGCATTCAGGGAGTGAGCCACAGGTGGGAGATCTTGCCCACTGTTTCTCTGCCTTTTCAAATAATAAAACTTACAGGGGGGATTATTTATGGTTTTAGAATTTTTTAAAAAAGATTTATTTATTTATTTGAAAGAGTTACAGAGAGAGAGGAGAGGCAGAGAGACAGAGGTCTTCCATCCGATGGTTCACTCTCCAGATGGCCGCAATGGCCAGAGCTGGGCTGATTTGAAGCCAGGAGCCAGGAGCCAGGAGCCAGGAGCCAGGAGCTGCTTCCGGGTCTCCCATGTGGGTGCAGGGGCCCAAGGACTTGGGCCATCTTCCACTGCTTTCCCAGGCCATAGCAGAGAGCTGGACAGGAAGAGGAGCAGCCGGGACTTGAACCGGTGCCCATATGGGATGCTGGCACTTCAGGCCAGGGCATTAACCCACTGTGCCACAGCACCGGCCCCTATGGTCTTAGATTTACATGGAGGTGACAGTTGCACAGCCCTCTTTGTACTAAAACGCCCTCAGTTGTATACTTTATTTTTTTTTTTTATTGGACAGGTAGAGTTATAGACAGAGAGAGAGAGAGAGAGAGAAAGGTCTTCCTTCCGTTGGTTCACTCCCCAAATGGATGCTACGGCCGGCGCTGCGCCGATCCGAAGCCAGGAGCCAGGTGCTTCCTCCTGGTCTCCCATGCGGGTGCAGGGCCCAAGGACTTGGGCCATCCTCCACTGCCTTCCCGGGCCACAGCAGAGAGCTGGACTGGAAGAGGAACAACCAGGACTAGAACCTGGCACCCATATGGGATGCCGGCGCCGCAGGCGGAGGACTAACCAAGTTAGCCATGGCGCCGGCCCCAAGTTGTACATTTTATTTTATTTATTTTTTTTTGTTTTGTTTTGTTTTTTTTTTTTTTTGACAGGCAGAGTGGACAGTGAGAGAGAGAGACAGAGAGAAAGGTCTTCCTTTTGCCGTTGGTTCACCCTCCAATGGCCGCCGCGGCCGGCGCGCTGCGGCCGGCGCACCGCGCTGATCCGATGGCAGGAGCCAGGAGCCAGGTGCTTTTCCTGGTCTCCCATGGGGTGCAGGGCCCAAGCACCTGGGCCATCCTCCACTGCACTCCCTGGCCACAGCAGAGGGCTGGCCTGGAAGAGGGGCAACCGGGACAGAATCCGGCGCCCCGACCGGGACTAGAACCCGGTGTGCCGGCGCCGCTAGGCGGAGGATTAGCCTAGTGAGCCGCGGCGCCGGCCCCAAGTTGTACATTTTAAATTGTTAATGGTTGATGTTATGGTACGTGAATTTTACCTCAATTAAAAAAAAAAGTATTTCTGAGGCCACAGTACAGGACTTAGGCTTAAGTTTCAAAGATTACCAAGAGGGAAGAAGGATGGGAATATCCTTAGGTTCTTAGAACTGTAGCTACAAAACATATCAAATCTGTTGAAAACTGATTAAAAATTAAAAAAAAAAACAAAAAACTAGTAGTTGAGTGGAGGAGCTGGCAACCTAGGACCCGAAGTGACCCACAGCTGTGGGTGCAAAGTTATAAGCATGGTCCTCTTACGGCACACACTTATTCAGACTTTATTTATTTACTGATTGATTTATTTGAAAGGCAGAGAGAAAGAGAGCGAGCGAGCTTCCATGCGCTGGATCCGGAACTTAATCCAGGTCTCCCACGTGGGTAGCAGCGGCCCAAGTCCTTGACTCGCCCCTGCGCGCATACAGACCGTATTGAATGTGAAGAGCCCTATTACTCCTGTGTTTGCAGCTTTGGGTGCACCGTTTGCCGGGAGGGGGATGGCCCCGGCCAGCCAGCTCGGGAGCCAGCAGCACGTTTGCGTCTCCTCATGGGGATGAGCGTCGCCATCTCGGTCAGAGGACACCTTGTCGCGGGGCCCGTGTCCCACACCTGTCCACGCCGGGGACACTGAAACCAGCTCCCTAGAGCTGACTTGCGTCTGCAACTTGTCCACTGTCCACCCGGGGGGCTGGGCCTCTTGCAGACACTCGGTTCACTTTATTTATTTTATTTTTGACAGGCAGAGTGGACAGTGAGAGAGAGAGACAGAGAGAAAGGTCTTCCTTTTTGCCGTTGGTTCACCCTCCAATGGCCGCTGCGGCCGGCGCATCGCGCTGATCCAAAGCCAGGAGCCAGGTGCTTCTCCTGGTCTCCCATGGGGTGCAGGGCCCAAGTACTTGGGCCATCCTCCACTGCACTCCTGGGCCATAGCAGAGAGCTGGCCTGGAAGAGGGGCAACCAGGACAGAATCCGGCGCCCCGACTAGGACTAGAACCCAGTGTGCCGGCGCCGCAAGGCGGAGGATTAGCCTAGTGAGCCACGGCGCCAGCCTTTGGTTCACTTTAAAGGCACACTAGAGGGGGCGCCGGATTCTGTCCCGGTTGCCCCTCTTCCAGGCCAGCTCTCTGCTGTGGCCCGGGAGTGCAGTGGAGGATGGCCCAAGTGCTTGGGCCCTGCACCCCATGGGAGACCAGGAGAAGCACCTGGCTCCTGGCTTTGGATCAGCGCGATGCACCGGTCACAGCGCACCAGCTGTGGCGGCCATTGGAGGGTGAACCAACGGCAAAAGGAAGACCTTTCTCTCTGTCTCTCTCTCTCTCACTATCCACTCTGCCTGTCAAAAAAAAAAAAAAAAAAAAAAAAAAAAAAAAAAAAAAGGGCACACTAGAAACCAACAGCGTTTCTCTGCCGAGCATCTCGGTAGCCACGGCGGGTGCGTGTGCATCCTGTCTCGTGGCCACCCGACTCCTGGGAGCTGCACCACAGGGGCCGGGCTGGCCGCTGGCACCTCCCCTGGCCGCGCTGGCCAGGTTGCTGTGAAGCTGTGCTCAGCGTCTTACTGGAGAGCAGAGTCCCCTGCCACAGGCTCCTTTTCCCAGCACTGAACGCACCGGGGACAGCCTGAAGTACTCCCAGCCTGCCATCTGCCTCCACCAGTGCCAGCCCGCACTGCTTTAAACCCAGGGCCTCCGGGCTCGCATCCCAAAATACACCCCATGGGCCGCTCGGCCGGGGCTTGTCCCAGCATTCCAGGGAGGGCCTGCTGACTCGAAGGTATCCTCTGGCTTCTGGCCTCAGCCGCTCTGCCCGAGGCCCAGGACCTGCCACGGGCACCGTAGCCGCCACCTGAGGTAGGATATTGTTCTTTCTTTCCAGTCAAAGGCAGCTTCTCAGACACTTGAAATAAAATGAAGCAGCTTTATTCTGCTTTTACTTTGTGGAGATAGGGACTTTTTTCAGATGTGGGTCCCGAGCATGGCCCGTGGCTGTGTCACCTTAAATAGACCAGCTGATCAGAGCTGGTGGTCACTTAGGAAACGCAGGGCTCTGCGGACGTGTGTGGGAACAGCGCCCTGTGTGCTCCCGGGGTCCCGAGCGGGCTCCCTCTCTGCCCTCTGCCCTTCGGCCTGCTCTCCTGGAACATGGCAAACCGTACCTCAACTAATCCTTCTGACAGGCCTCCGTTCATTCTTTCTTGAGCTTCAGAGGGTTTTCAGATTCTCCCCTTTGATTCCCAGATACAGGTGTCCCGTTTCCATGCATGCTTTCTGGGTGGACACCAACAACCTGTTTTCCTGGACAAGTCATGTTTGTTTGTTTGTTTGTCTGGCTGGCTGGAGCCAAGAAGGGAGTCTTGGGAACAGAATCCATCTGTGGGACGCAGTGCAGGGCCCAAATGCCCAAGTACAAAGGGTGGGATGCCTGGCAGAAAGGGAGGCGTTCCTGGCCAGAGCAGCTTTCTCATTTCTGGTTTGAAAGTCCTTTAAAAGCACCCCCGGGGAGCAGCTGAACTCCAGGGAAACCTCACGACCCCAACTTCCCCAGTTCTACTGGACGGGGCCTCTCCCCCGCTCTGCGCGCCTAGCCCAGGTGAGAGTGCCCTGACCTGGTGGCACACGGAGGATAGGGGCAGGTGGGCGTGGCTCATCCGCCCACACCCCCGTGGTTGATGGCTTTGCATACGCCTCAGTTGTGGGTGCTGCATCCTTCTGATGACCACTGCATGACGGCTTCTGTTGTGGGGGTGTCTCCTCCCTTCTTTTCTGGCCCCGCCCTCTCCCTCTGTGTCCCTGTCCTGCTTCCTGCCAGGGCTCACAGGGGTGCTGGACAGACTGTCCCTTCTACTGGAAAGGAAACTGTGAGCGAGTTGCATTGTTCCCTAGCCCCTTTTTAATACGATCAGTCCTGCCTTCCCAGGCCGTAATCTGGCCGTATGTGTGAGAGGAGCAGTTACGAAGCATTCGGTGTCAAAGCCTCAATGTATAAGCTTGTTAGAGTGAGCCCGCGTCACGTACTTCCCTGAGAAAGCAGCTCCCCCTGCGTCACGGGGCGATCTGCCTCCTGGTCTGCAAGTGTGGCAGCTGGGACGCGGTTCCCTCCTGCTGAGGCAAGACGGCCACAGCTGCCACAGCAAGGTGGCTCCCTCCCATCGAGGTCCTGGCTGCCCAGGACAACAGGAAGGAGTTGGCACAGCTCTTGCTGGTAGCCTCGCTCCCCAAGGGCCCATCGCTGTGACCAGGTGCACCGGGGAAGCTGTGGTGACCCTGAACCTGATTTTCAGCCAAGTGGCCGGCCGTGCAGTCTGCCTTCCACCACCCTCCTGCCCCAGCCCGGGAGAGTCAGTGCCGACTCCTGGTCTCCTGTGCCTCCCGGTGCTGTCCCGGCTTGCCACACTGAATGCACCTGTGCGCTCTCCCCACAGACAGTGGCCGTGGGCGAGGATGGAGCCTGTCCACCCGGCGCCACGTTTGCCCCCAGGGCCGGGAGACCCAGGCTGGCCCGCGCTGTTGAGTCAGGCGCTCACGGAATCCCACACGTGTCCCAGACGGTGTGTAGCTCTCTCTTTTTCTTCATGTCCCGGCTGGCTGGCTTGAGTTCTGATTCGGTTGCATGAAATTGCGGTGTGAGGGGGAAGCTTCGCCAGTCTTCCGCTGGGGCCCTTCCTCAGGGGGAGCCCTGCCCGGCCAGTCCGTGTTCACACTGCTCCTCCCCGGTGCACAGCAGGTGCCTGTGTGCTCACTGTCTGCTGTGCTGGCCTTGACACGAAACTTGCGGTCGCAACACGGGATCGTGGCTGCCTCTGGGGACATCATTAAGTCAAAGGGCTTGCGGAGGCCTCACGGACAAACTGCACTGAACTCCGTGTTTAATGAGTGTCCTTCCTTTGCCAAGAAAACCCCAGTACTCATGAACCAGGGGCTCTGTCAGGCCGCCTTGGAAATCTAGTGGTTGGGAAATGCATTCTGTGCAGTGTGGGGGGTGGGGGTGCCAGTTCATTGTGGGCAGCTGTGTTGCAGCCCCACGTGACTCATCTAACCTCAGACCACACCTGGGTGTGGGGGGGAGCGGGGTGCTCCCACCCTCCCCTGAGGGTTAGGCTCCTTCCCCCAGGCTGCTGGGTGGCTGAAGCAGGCTACCTCTGGAACCTGTGCATTTTGGGAGGCAACAGGCTGCGTGCTTGATGCTTAAGCCCCATGGCCTTGCGTGGGGCTCTGGGCCCTGGCCCCAGGGCTGAGTGCTGCCATCCCTCCCTAAGCAGCACCCCCAATCCCTCTCCACCCCCTGCTCCTTGCAGCAGTGGCTGGGCCCTGGGCCGCTCTGGGCAAGGCAGGGTGGTCCCGCTCAGAGCCCTGCCCGACACAAGCGCCTGGAATTGCAGTGCGGAAAAAAGCTTTTCCCAAACAGCCACCCAGCTGGGTTGAATTCTGCCTGGCCTGGCCGTTTGTTGTGTGAAAGTTCTAAGCTCTGTTTACCTCAAGGCCTACCCGTGCTTTCTGTCACTTGCTGTCATTTCCTGTTTGTTGGTGTACCAGCAAAAAGCTCCTCATTCCTGCCCTACCCCCACCCCACCCCGCAGTTACTGCTCCTGCCCCCCGGAAGCCCTCTCAGTCCCTGCATTCAGGGGCCAGGCCCCGTGGAAGACCCCAGGCAGCACTGCAGAACCAGGATGGCGTGGACACCAGTGCCTGTTCTGAGCCAGGGTCCGTGGGGCCCGGCACCTCCCTGGGACTCGGCGTAGCCTGTGGCCCGAGCACACCTGGGCTGAGCATCCTGTGGTGGGCAGGGACGGTTCCAGCAGCACCTGGGGAAGGAGCTTGGCGCTTGCGATGCCACCTTCATTCCCAGCTCCTCAGGGTGTGCTTGGCACGACGTAGGCTCAGAGGGAAACGCATCCACTTAGCCTTTAGAAGTGGACTGAGTGGCAGTTGATAGAAAACAGTCTTTTTTTTTTTTACAACCCAAAAACATTGTTCCTTTTGGGTGGATCAAGAACTTAGGTGTCCCGGTTGCCCCTCTTCCAGGCCAGCTCTCTGCTGTGGCCCAGGAGTGCAGTGGAGGATGGCCCAAGTGCTTGGGCCCTGCACCCCATGGGAGACCAGGATAAGCACCTGGTTCCTGCCATCGGATCAGTGCGGTGCGCTGGCTGCGGTGGCCATTGGAGGGTGAACCAACGGCAAAGGAAGACCTTTCTCTCTGTCTCTCTCTCACTGTCCACTCTGCCTGTCAAAAAAATAAATAAATAAATAAAAGAACTTAGGTGTATTTGGAAAGGCAGGTTTGTGGTGGCCATTCCAGCTGGAGGCAGCGCTGTTGCCTGGCGGGGGGTTCCCTTAGGTCAGGGCAGCCCTTGAACGTGAAAGCGGAAAAGTGTTGTAAGTTTGTGGGGCTGAGGCCCTGCGGCACTTAGTACGTGGGTGAGGGTTTTGCATACTCTCGCGTGTTCCCAAGCTGATGAAGGATTTAAAGCTTCAGGCTGGGGTGGACACTGGGGACTTGGGACACCTGTGTTGCACAGTGGAGGGCCTGGTTTGAATCTGAGCTAGTCTGCTTTTTTTTTTTTTTTAATTTATCTGTTTGGAAGTGTGGGGAGCAACCCGGACTAGACTAAGTTACTGGAATTAAGACTTATTCTATGCATCTGCTCTCCCACAATATGGCGCTGAGAAGGGAGAAACAGCTTCTACACAGCTGCCTCCAGTTCAACCAATAAACAGCAGGACCTGCTCCTGATTGGAGGAGAGCAGCGTACTCGGCGTGTGGGTAGCAGAGTTGGGATTGGTGGAAGAGGACTATAAAGGAGGAGAGAGACAACATGTACTGGGAACATCTATCTGAAGGAACACCTGTGCAGCCCCCGAGAGAGCTGGCCGGCGGTGTGCCGCTCCCCCGTGGAAGTGGGGAAAGTGGCTAGGGGGAACCGCCCTTCCACGGAGGTGGAAGGGACGGTAGCCAACCCGGGAAGAACCAGCAGCAAACCCGGGGAGGGCCGAGCAGACAAAAGAACAGCGCAGGGTCCTGTGTCATTCCTCCACGAAGAGGGGGAGCGACATAATGGTTCCGTGACTCGGATATGAAGCCTAGGCAGGGTTTAGTGTCGTTCCTCCACGAAGACGGGGAGCGACATAATGGTGCCGTGACTCGGATATGAAGCCTAGACAGGGTTTAGTGTCGTTCCTCCACGAAGACGGGGAGTGACATAATGGTGCCGTGACTCGGATAGGAAACCTAGGAGGGAAGAAGCGGGAAGAAGTGGGAAAATACCGGAGAGACTAGCAAAGAGCCTAGGGAAAGCCGGACGGAAAATGTGCCAGAAGAAGCTATTGAAAGCCTAGGCATAGACTCGGATATGGACTGTGGGAAAGAAGTTAGGATTAAAAGCGAAAGTGAAAGCTTTCATAGACTCCGATGCAGACTATGGCGGGGAAGCTAGGAGATTGAAAGTGAAAGTGAAACCTGGAGGAGGCTTGGACTCGGATACGGACTGTGGGGAGAAGCCAGGAGAAATGAGGGAGGAATATTGTTGGAAGAAAACTTAGGGAAACATACCGGGTAGAGAAAAATGTTAGGGAAATTGAAGCCGAGGGGGGCAGGCCGAGGCGGAGACGTAAGCCAGCTTGGAATTCTTTAAGTCAGCCCGGGGAGCAAAAGGCGAAAAGTTAAACCAGAGGCGGAAACGTGGGCCAGGTTGGAATCCGTCAGATTAGCCCGGGGAGCAAAAGACAGGAAGCCAAACCATAAGGCGGAGACGCGTAAGCTAGGTTGAATTCGCCAGGTTAGCCTGGGGAACTTAGATTGAATACTGGTGGTGGCGGAAACGTAAGCTACGCTGTGTGACTCGCGGAAGCTGCCGCGTGCAGAGAGAGCGTGCGGGGCGTGAATAGATAGGGAACGTGGGGCTAGTGCGAGGCTGTGGTGCGGGCGCGAAGGGGCGCGGAGACCGCAGAGTGCACGCGCGAAGCCGGGAAGCCACGCAGATGAGAGAAGCATGGGCTGAAGTGGCTCAGACCTGGGAAGCCGCCGAGAAGCAGCCTCGGGGCGGGCGCCGGGAAGCCGCAGGGATAAGAGAAACAGAAGTTTAGAAGTAAAATGAGAGAAATAGGAATGCTGGTAGATAGAAGTAAAATAGGAGAAATAGGAATGCCCGGAGATAGAGAAATAGAGAAAAATAAGGCCTCCCCTCAACATAGCAATGAGAGAGCTTGGATTTGGTCTGCCTGATTAGGGAGGTGGTGAGCACCTGCGGGCGGCTAGCAGCTTATGCGCCGCAGGTCACTGAAGACAGGCACGAATTAACATCAATAAGTCTCCCCACAATACGGCAATGAGAGGGCTTGGATTCGGTCTGCCTGATTGGTAGGGCTTGTAAGCACCTGCAGGCAGTTCTAGCAGAACAGAGCATGTGCTGCAGGGCACCGAACACAGGCACGCATCAGCACCTAAAAACCTCCTCACAACATGGCAAAGAGAGGACCCGGATTCGGTTTGCCTGATTGGTAGGGCTTGTAAGCACCTGTGGGCAACTCTAGCAAGCAGAGCAGAGTGTGTGCCGTGGGGCACCGAAGACAGGTGTGTATCAACGCCAAAAAATAAAAAGAAAGGGGGATCTGTGGGGAGCAACCCGGACTAGACTAAGTTACTGGAATTAAGACTTATTCTATGCATCTGCTCTCCCACAATATGGTGCTGAGAAGGGAGAAACAGCTTCTATACAGCTGCCTCCAGTTCAACCAATAAACAGCAGGACCTGCTCCTGATTGGAGGAGAGCAGCGTACTCGGCGTGTGGGCAGCCGAGTTGGGATTGGTGGAAGAGGACTATAAAGGAGGAGAGAGACAACATGCACCAGGAACAGCGCAGGGTCCTGTGTCGTTCCTCCGCGAAGAGGGGGAGCGACATAATGGTGCCGTGACTCGGATATGAAGCCTAGGCAGGGTTTAGTGTCGTTCCTCCACGAAGACGGGGAGCGACAGGAAGTCAGAGTTACCAAGAAGGAGGGGCAGAGGCAGAGAGAGATCGAGATCTTCTGTCCGCTGGCTCGTTCTCCAAATGGCTGAAGCCAGGAGCCAGAAGCTTCTTCCAGGTCTCCAACGTGGGTGCAGGGGCCCGAGCACTTGGGCCATCTTCTACTGCTTTCCCAGGCCACAGCAGAGAGCTGGATCGAAGTGGAGCAGCCGGGACTAGAACCAGTGCTCACAGGGGATGCCGGCACTGTAGGCGGAGGATTTACCCACTATGCCGCAGCCCCGGTCCCTAGCTTCCTGTTGATGCAAACCCTGGGAAGCAGCAGGCGACGGCTCAGGTGGTTGGATTCCTTTTGCCCGTGTGGGAGGCCCGGGTTGAGTTCCAGGCTCCTGGCTTTGGCCCGGTCCAGCTCTGGCTGTTGCAGAGTGAGCAAACAGACCTGTTTCTCTTTTACCTCTCTGCCTTCCAAATGAAATGAAAATAAGTAAAGGAAAACTGAAGCTTCGGGCTGGCTCTCCAGGGTGCTGTTCTGGGTTGGCAGCGCCTTCCTTCCTGAAAAGGATTCCTGTGGTCATAGCACCGCAGCCCTGGGGGCTGACGGGGGCCTCTGGCCTGCTTGTCAAGCCCCTCCCCACCCCCACTTCTCACTAGCTCATCCTTTGCCTTCCTTCCCTGGCAGTGGCTTTGGGTACAGGAGCATGGGTGAGTGACAAGAAATAGGGGGGCTCAGGGGGCACAATAAAAGTAAGAGCATCCATGGGAAAAAGTGATACATTTCCAGAAGACGGCAGCACACTTGACGAACGCTCACGTGGCCGACAGGGTCCACGGAGACTGCCCAGCGAGAACGCCGTGTGTGTGTGTGTGTGTGTGTGTGTGTCTGTCTGTCTGTGGGCGGTGGCACAGTGCAGCCCTGCCCTGAGCTCCGTGGGGCATCCGTGGGCCTGTGGTCGGAGGCTCCTCTGTGGTGTCACAGCTGCCGCCCAGAGCTGTCCTGCCCGGAGGCCCCTGTCCCTCGAGTGTTTGCTTAGAGGTGCAGAAGTGCCACGGTTCCCTTTTTCCTTTGCTTTAAAACCATTTTTTTAAAAGAGTCCCTGAGCTGGGTGATAGCCTCAGCGTGTGCTCTGGGGACCGCGTGGGGTGGCGTAGCTGGAGAACAAGCGACGCGGAGCGCAGGGTCTGGAAGCCCCTGGCCGGGGCTCAGAGCGAGGGCAGTTGGGAGCGGGCAGTGTGGCAGTCCCGGGAGGGGCCTGGGCCCTGCCGCTCTGCCACTGCTCTGTCTGGTTTTGTGTCTCCCAGGAGGAGTCTGCTGCGAGTGCGGGCCATGGACTTCCTCACGTCCACCGCCATCCTGCCCCTGCTCTTTGGCTGCCTGGGCATCTTCGGCCTCTTCCGCCTGCTGCAGTGGATGCGAGCCAGGGCGTACCTGCGGGGGGCTGTGGTGGTGATAACGGGCGCCACGTCGGGTCTGGGGAGAGGTAGGTCCCGAGGTGGGGCTGGGGGGGGGGGCGGCGGCACGCCAGGGGTGTGGAGCAGCTGCGCTGGACACAGGAAGTGCAGATCAGGGGGCGGCCGGACGTCACCATCAGTGGTCCTTTGGAAAAAGCTGGGGCTTAAGTGCATTGCGAAGTGGCCCTGACTCTCTGCCTTGGGGTGGGCCAAAGCCAGTTCTGACTCAGGCCAGCTGGAGACTACGTGGGCAGCCTCACTCTGCTCCAGCTGCTTATTTTTTGTTAAAAACGTCATTTTATTATTTATTTGAAAGACAAGGAGAGAGAGGTCTTCCATCTGCTGTTCACTTCTCAAATGGCTGCAATGGCCAGGGCTGGGCCAGGCTGAAGCCAGGAGCCAGGAGCGCCATCCAGGTCTCCTATGCAGGTGCAGGGACCCAGGCACTTGGGCCATCCTCCCATTGCCCTCCCAGGCGCATCAGCAGGGAGCTGGGTCAGGAGTGGAGCAGCCAGGACTTGAACAGGCGCTCCGATATGTGATGCCTGTGTCACAGGCAGTGGCTTAAGCTGAGCCACACACCAGCCCCCTCCAGCTGCTTAGTGAAATGGGGGGGGGGGGGTGTCTCTGTGTGGAAGTTCAGAATCTTCAGACAACAGACAACTAATTTGAAAAATGTTTTTAGGTTCCATTCTGATTCGTGAATACCCCGCCTCCGAGTTTCAGGGACTGTGTGCTGGGATGAGGGCCTGGAGTCGGTCGGTCAAGCCCCCGCCCACTCCCCCTGGACAGAGGAGCTGCAGAGGCCTTGTCCCTTGCCCTCTACGTACAGGCGTGCCGCACTGTGCCCCCTGCCCTCCAGCCTCGGCTTCTGCACGCGAGCACACGGCACACTAGCACGCCTTCCCCTTCCCAGTGCGGTTCCGCGGGCCAAGCGCTAGGGCAACAGAGGAGAGGCAGGGTCCCTGCCCTCCAGGGGGCCGCAGTCCACGGAGAAGGGCGCCTTTGCCTCCTGGTGTTGCCGTGCCACCAGGGACGTTCGCAGCGGGCCTGCTGGGCCAGGCGCATGTGGGCGTCCTCCTTTGCTCAGCAGTTTGAGGCGCGTGGTCTCACTGGATGCCCAGAGCTGAGAGGCCGTGCCCTGTGGGACCCAGAACTCACCGTCCGGAAGCCTCACCTGGCGAGACGGTGGGGCCGCCAGGCGGTGGGACTAGAGATGGGTGCAGGCAGGCGGGTCCTGCCTGGAGGGTGAGGGAGGGGCCCGCAGCCTGGCTTCACTCGTAGGCCCCTGTGGATAGGAGGTGACGCATGGGGACATGGGGGTGAGTGCCACCTCTGGCACTGGAGCTGCAGGCTTTCCAACGGACAGCTGCCTCCAGGCTCGCTGCCACCTGCCTGTCCTCGGACCTGACTCAGCTCCTATGTATAGGCCCGGCAGCAGCCGCTGCGCTGGCTCCCAGAGAGGAAGTGGGTCTGCGAGCTGGCTGGGGCGGAGCGGCGAGCGGCAGGTGCCCCCGAGTGCCCTCCTCGGTCCCACCCGCTGCCCGACCGCACCGTGGAGGGAGGAGACAGCACACTTGAGAAAAGCAAGCCTCTGTCCTAGGGCCCAGGGCGTTCTCTCTGAAGAGGGGCTCACAGGGGGCAGTCACTCTGCTTATGCTGTCGCAGGGAAAGCGGGGACAGGTTCTTTTTTTTTTTTTAAATATTTACTTATTTATTTTGAAAGAGCTACACAGAGAGAGGAGAGGCAGAGAGAGAGAGAAAGAGAGAGAGAGGCATTTCATCTGATGGTTCACTCTGGCTGGAGCTGGGCCAATCTGAAGCCAGGAGCCAGGAGCTTCTTCTGAGTCTCCCATGCAGGTGCAGGGGCCCAAGGACTTGGGCCATCTTCTACTGCTTTCCCTGGCTATAGCAGAGAGCTGGATGGGAAGTGGAGCAGCTGGGACTCGAACCGGCGCCCATATGGGATGCCGGCACTTCAGGCCAGGGCGTTAACCTGCTGCGCCACAGCGCCAGCCCCAGGGACAGATTCTTAACCACTGGCCACCTCGAGTGTGACACCGCCGTGGCTGCCGCCGAGGACGCACTGCTGTGCCGTGGCTTCTAGGAGGGCCCGCTGGCCGTGCCAGCTCCGTGGAGGGTTGGGATTGCGCGGTGTCCAGACGGCTCCCTGTCTCTCTCCCGGCGGTCTCCTGTTTTGTGTGTTTAGGCTACGTGAGCTGCCCTTGTAGAACAGTAGAACCATTGAGTAGACGCACAGAATGTTCTGGATGCCTGCTTCAGCCAGCCCGAGCCGCACGGCCCTCACAGCTCTCCTGATTTATGAGCAGGCGTGCCGGCGGCACTGCACCGGCGCCTGCAGCCCCGGAGACACGGTGCCTTGGAGCTGTCCCCCCCCCTCCCCCCCGCCCCGACCTTCCTGTCTCCCTGAGGAAAGGCCGGTGGACTGCTTCCAGTCTCTTGTTCCCATGTCTGTCCCCGCCCTGCACAACATCTACTTCCTGCCGCCCCGGAGAGCGGAGAGCGGAGAGCGGGAGCAGAACCGAGGCGCCCGTCTTGGAGTGGTGATGTGCAGCACGCCTCCCTCCGTGTTCTGCGTCTTTGCCCCTCGGTAGCACCTTGCAGCGTGGTCCAACAGGAGGAAAAAACCAACTGAGCCCCAGGTTCCCGTCTTCGGGGATGCCTGAGCAGCCCCTCAGGAACGCTGGCACCGGCTGGGAGGGCCGCCCCGCCCCGCCCCACACTCACAGGCCTCTCACCAGGAAGGGGCTGGCGCTCAGGCCACGCCAGACCACCCCGGGACAGGCAGTAACTGTCTGCCCTTCTGTCCAGCGGGCCGGTGAACAAACCCAGGAGAAGCTGAGGAACACACCTGAGGGATGCCTGCCTTCCATCTCAGCCCCTCCTTCCGGGGAGCTCCAGGGGAGGGCTGAAAGCTGTTCACACCGCAGGAGCCCCCAGCCCTCTCCTCCCCGCCAGAGATGTCACAGCCTCCCCCCCTCCCCCCCCAGCAACGGCTCGCCCTGAGGGCAGGCCTGCCCCTTCCGCGAGCCGCGGAGACTGGCTTCCGTGTGGGACGGCCTGGGTGGCTCGCTGGCTGTGCCGTGGTCACCCAGGGGCCTGGGCAGAGAGAGAGATGAAGCCTTTGCCGAGCGCAGGCAGCCCCTCTTTGCACACGCCACGCGTTCCTGTTAGGCAGGTTCTAGAACATGCGGGAAAGGCCACTTCGAAACACGAGAGCGGTGGGCACTTGCGTGGTGCCTTCTGTCCACTCAGCGCAGTACTGAGTGCTCACCTCTTCCAGCTCCGCAGTCACCCCTGAGTGAGGCTGTCTGGCTACCTGTATCTTACGGAAGGGGGAAATGAGAAACAGGCTGTAACAGCGTGGTCACACAGCCAGTAGCGTTGGGAGTTGGCTTGGATATGGGAGGTCCAGCTCAGCCTGTTCTACTGACCGCTGGGCTCTATAGCTTTTCAAAACTAAGTTTCCAGGGACTGGCGCTGTGGCTCAGGGGATTAAGCCACTACCACCGCCACCGCCTGCGACGCCAGCATCCCATTTGGGCACCTGTTTGTGTCCCAGCTGCTCCACCTCTGATCCAGCTCCCTGCTAATGGCCTGGGAAAAGTAGGGGAAGATGGCCCAAGCGCTTGGGTGTGGGGTGCAGGTACACACCTGTGCCGTGCGGGGAGCGCCGTCACAGGGTTCTCATATGCTGGCGCTCCTCTTACCAGCACTGCAAGTCCCCCCCCCACCATGGAGAGAGCCTCCCCTTTCTTCCTCCCGGATGGCTCATCTTTGGGGGCGCAGGTGATGGTGGGACTTGGCCGTGACCTTTTCAGATTGTCACAGTTGTGAAATAGGTCACACACATGCCATGTACCATTTCAGCCATTTCCAAGTGCGTAATTCGGCGGCATTAGCCACTGTCCACATCCACGTGGCACACCTGGAGGAAGCTCTCGGCCCCGCCCTGGCCGTCACAGCCATCTGGGGAGTGAGCCAGCGATGGGAGATTCTCTCTCCCTGTCTCTCCTTCTCGCTCTCCAACTCTGACTTTCAAATAAATGAATCTTCGAAAAACAACACTAGGTTTCCAGGCTGCTGAAGCTTTCGGCAGGACACACCCGTGGGAGGATGAGAGAGTCTCCCTCTGCCCTGCCCCCGGTCCTCGGGGTTCACCCCCTGCCTCCAGAGGATGTCTGTCTGACGAGGCCCAGGGCCGACCGCAGGCCTCCCCTGGGACTCCAGCAGCGGAGCTAGGAGGAGACAAGATGAAGGCTTTGTCCCAGAAAGCAGGGCGGTGGTGTCAACGGGAACCCAGGGCTGCCCACACGTCCCATTCCTGGAGAAGCCGCCGGGCTGGGGAACAATGGCGAGACAAGACCTGCCGGCACTTGAGAGAGCCGGGCACCTCTGCCTTGGCTCCAGCCGCCCCAGCCTTGGCCGTCAGCTCTTTCTCTTCGCTCTTGAACTACCCCAGCCCCTCTGATTTGTGCTCGTTTTGCTGTGTCCCAGTGTGAGTTGAGCTCTGTTTCTGGTAACCAAGAGAATATTGAGTGAGAGGCCCCCTCCCTGCTGTGGCCCTAGCTCAGGTCCTTTCTAGTGGGCTTGGTGGAGCCTGGTGTCTCGCCCAGGCCCCGCCGTCCCAGCAGTAGTGAGCCCGTTACACAAAGACACCCTGGGTCCTTTGCTGTTGCGGGCATTAACCTGTGACCTCCACTTGTGTCGTTTTGCTGCCTGAACTCATCCCCCCAAGCCCGGCCAGGCTGTGAGACCCTCCACTTCGGCCCAGTGTCATCGGTCCCCAACCCTCGGGTGCAGCACCCAGGAAAGTGGGCCGCCACGTTTCAGGACTCCCGAGCTGAGCCATATGAGTACCCCAGCAAATCTGAGCAACATGGGAGCAGTGTAGATAGGGCTACAGCACGGTTTTAGGAGACCGTGGCGCCAGGGTGGTTGGCTGCCCCCACCAGCTACGTGGGGTAGTTTTGCCGCCTGTCCCTGGGAACACTCCTGCGGCCTACGTGACTTCCTCAGCTGTGAAAATGGGACGGAGCCCAGAGGACTGACTGTCGATGGAAAGTTCTGAGCACAGAACTTAGCCTAGCTGTCTTCCGCCTGCCTGCTCCTTGCCCTGTGGACGCCCATCACCAGCCGGGCCCTGACGGTGGCTCCGTGAGGTCTGCAGGTCCTCCAGTGCGGGAAGGATCAGCCAGGCGTCCTGCAAGCCTGGATGAGCCCGCCCCACCCCGGGGAGAGGGGCTTTGCCCTTCCTCGGCCGTCAGGGTTCTCTCTTCCTCCCTCAGAATGTGCCAAAGTCTTCCATGCCGCTGGTGCCAAGCTGGTGCTCTGTGGCCGGAACGTGGAGGCCCTGGAAGAGCTCACCAAAGAACTCAGCGCTTCTCACGCCACCAAGGTGAGCCCAGGGCCGTGTTTCGTGTGGGTGTGGGCTGCCGTCACGGGGTTCTCATATGCTGGCACCCCTCTTACCAGCACTGCAAGTCCCCCCCGATGGAGAGAGTCTCCCCTTTCTTCCTCCCGGATGGCTCATCTTTGGGGCACAGGTGATGGTGGGACTTGGCCGTGACCTTTTCAGATTGTCACAGTTGTGAAACAGTTATGTTGCACACATACCATGTACCGCTTCAACCATTTCCAAGTGCCTAATTGAGTGGTATTACCCACTGTCCGCATCTGCGACTTTGCAACAGCCCCGTAGCCTCCCTCTCACCATGTGTCTCTGTGAGTTGGCCCGCCCCACCCAGGGGGGAGTCGTGCAGTATCCGGGTGCGTTTGTTTCCCTGTCTGACTCACCTCACTTGGCACCACGTCCACAAGCTTGTCTCCAGGCCGCAGCCTGTGCCGGAGGCCCCTTCCTCTTTAAGGCTGGGTAATGTTCCACGGTGCGTACGTGCCACATTCTGCTTAGCTGTGCCCATCGGCGGACACTGGATGGTTTCCACCTTTTGACCACGGTGAGGAAGGCCGCCGTGGCGTGGGTGTACGAGGATCCTCTCTTGGAGTTTCTGCTGTCACTGACCCGGGACAGACGCCTAGGGGCAGAATTGCCCGGAGGTCTCTGTTCACCCTGGGGAGGGGCCGCAGTAAGGCCACGGTCTCTCCACCCCCCACCCCCGGCAGTGCCGCAGTCCGGTTTCAGCCTGCCCTCCTGTAACCCTTGGGACGCCTCCATCCTGGGAGGTAGGACGCGAGAGCTCGCCGTGCGTCCGACCTGCGTCTCCCGAGTCGCAGGCGATGCCGAGCGTCTTCTGTGTGTGCCGGGCACTTGTGTATCCTCGAGCGGTGTCCCGCTCCCTTGCCCTGCTCACAGTCATGTGGTCGTCACTGCTGGCTTGCGGCATTCTGTGTGTGTGCTGGACTTCCAGTCCTTAGATACTGTCTCTCCCATCGAGTAGATCGTCTTTTTCAGTTTTCTTCATTCTGTCCTTTGAAAAAAATCATTCCTTTTGGTGGATGAAACCCAGTTCATCGGTGTTTTTTTTTTTGCCTGTGCCTTTGGTCACATCCATACACTTGCCGCCAAGTCCAGTGTCAGGTAGGTCTCCCCACGTTTCCTCCTGTGCGGGTTTTCACGCTCACGTCTGACCCAGCGGAGTTAGTGGCACTGTGCGGTGTGAGACCAGTCCAGCGCCCCCTTGGACAGCACTGCTGGCTGACTGTGCTTGCTGGATCTGTGTGGCGCCTGGGGAGAGAATCAGCTGGGCGCGTACGCTGAGGCTCTTTATTCTGTTGCATTGGTGATTACTACATCTGTCAATGTCGGTGCTGTACTCTTTCTTTTTTTTTTTTTAAAAGATTTTATTTATTTATTTGAGAGGTAGAGTTACAGACAGTGAGAGGGAGAGACAGAGAGAGAGGTCTTCCACCCGCTGGTTCACTCCCCAGATGGCCACAACAGCTGGAGCTGCACTGATCTGAAGCCAGGAGCCAGGTGCCTCTCCTGGTCTCCCATGTGGGTGCAGGGCCCAAGCACTTGGGCCATCCTCCACTGCACTCCCAGGCCATAGCAGAGAGCTGGCCTGGAAGTGGAGCAGCTGGGGCATGAACCAGTGCCCATCTGGGATGCTGGCACTGCAGGCGGCGGCTCTACCCACTATGCCACAGCGCTGGCCCCGTGGGTCATCTCTTAAAAAGATCTGTTCTGGCTGTCTCTCTTGCTTGGAGAGGTTAGCCTGCTTACCACGCATGGAATCACGGGAGAGGGAGTTCTGCCCATTTTCTCTCTCCCGCATGCCTCCTAGCTCTCCCCTCACTCTTCCTTTACTGCGCCCGTTTGCGTTTGGTTGAATTATTTTGGTATGAAATGCTTTGATTCCCTTCTCTTCCCCACCTGTATGTTTTCGTCGCGGTCAGCTGGGAATTACAATCTAAGGTGCCACAGCTACAACACTAATTGAAATGCATACCAATTAGTTTCAGTGGCTAGGAAGACTCTGTCCAGCCCTCCCAGGCTCTCTTTCTGCTATAAGCGTAACAATAGGTTTGCTCCATAGGCTGTAGCTGTTTGTTATTCATCGTCTTTATAGTGGCCTCCAAAGCCAACATCACACCGCAGGCTCTGGGAGCCCCCCCCCCCCCCTCTGCTCCCGAGCCTGGAGGCCCTGAGTGCTTCCCGTATCTGGGAACATCTTGGTTTTCCCTTCATTTTTGAAAAAACAGCTGTGCCAGACACAGCATTCTTGTGTTTCTGTTTATTTGTTTTTGCTCTTAGCACTTTGAATATGTCAACCCCACGGGCCTTGGCTTTCAAGGTTTCTGATGAAAATCCCACCGAGGGTCACCTTGAGGACCCCTTGTACGTGAGGACTGCTCTGCCCTCGCTGAGCTCAGTCCCCGCTTGTCCCTGTGATTTCTGTCTCCCGACGGCTTCGCTGTGTGTATCCGCGAGTCTCCTCCCCACGTCCTCACCTGGAGTACCTAAGACACAGTTGTGTCCAAGCCTTTGCCTGGTTGAGTACATCACGTGGCTTTCTCAGGCGTGTTTGCCAGAGGCTTGTTTATGTTTTTGCACCTCTCCCCCAGACGGGTAGAGCACCTTTAACTGCACTGGAACTGGGGCTGCCATGAGGGGTAGCGGGTGGAGCCCCTGCTTGTGATGTCGGCACCTCCGTGCTGGGGCGCCAGGTTGTAGTCGGGCTGCCCCACTTGCGATACAGCTCTCTGCTAGAGGTGCCTGTGGGAAGCAGCAGGTGTTGGCCCAACTACTTGGGCTCCTCCCACTCACGTGGGAGACCTTGATGGGGTTCCTGGCTCCTGGCAGCCATCTGGGGAGTGAACTAGCAGCTGGAAGACCTGTCTCCCTCTTAGTGCCAGTCTGCCTTTCAAATAAATACATCTTCTTTTTTAAAAAATCATTTATTTATTTCATTTAAAAGGCAGAAATACAGAGAGAGAAGGAGAGAGATACAGAGTGTCTTGCATCCATTGGTTCACTCCACCAAGTGGCCGCGACGGCCAGGGCTGAGCAAAGCCGAAGCCAGGAGCCAGGAGCTTCTTCTGGGCCTCCCACGTGGGTGCAGGGCTCCAGGCACTTGGGCCATCTTCTGCTGCCTTCCCAGGTGCATTAGCAGGGAGCTGGATGGGAAGTGGAGGAGCTGGGACTTGAACCAGTGCTCATATTAAGGCAGGCGGAGGCTTAACCACAGCGCTGGCTGCAATAAATAAATCTTAAAACAAACAAAGGGAAGCCTACTCGAGGCCGCTTTGGCTGGTGATGGTTGAAACAATGCTTATGTACTTCCGTGCTGCCCCCCAGCCAGGTGAGCCCCTGACCCAGACCTCAAGGTCAAGGTCCTTCTTGCCCATTCTGGTTCCCTCCAGCCACCCCAGAGGTATGGGCTGCCTTTCCCACAGCTGACGGCCGCCGGACCCAGATGGCCCCACCAAGCCGAAACTAACCACAGCCTACCGGCAGGGCTGTGTGATACCATACCCAGTAACAGCGTCCGGGTCTGCCCCCGACCCTTTATTTCAGGACAGCGACCCCCTGCCCGCCTGGCTGGTCCTGCTCTCCAGCCCCAAAGCTTGAGTCTTCCTGATGAGGTCTGAGCAAGGTGCTGAGGGGCCAGCTCCAACCAGCTCAGGCTGGCTCCCTGTTGGATCTGAATGTGTAGTCTCCCCTCTGCCTCCTGATGTGGGAACAGATCAGCCGTCCTCCCTGGCCCGGCATCCTGGGCCCAGGTTATCCCCAGGAAGCCTTCGCTCTCCCGGAGCTCCCTTCTTCACTTCCCCAAGTCCCATCCTGGGGAACAGAAGCCCCCCTCGCCCCCCGCGCTGGCAGCTGCAGACCCCAGAGACCCAGCAGACACTTGGAGACTCAGGCTGGGCTCCTGCGCCACCTCTGCCCTCACCCCGACTCGTCCCGCTGGTTTCTGCCCCCTCGCTCCCGCGGGGAAGCCCCCGAAGTGAGCTTGCGCAGTGACTCGTTCTCCAGCAACATTCACAGCCAGGGGCTGGTCTGTGCCTGCTGCTGGGTCCCCTGCCTGGCGCGGGGGCGTGCGGGGCGGGGGGGGGGGCGTATAAAGAACATTTCACAAGCAGGTGAAGCCGAGTGGCCTAACCTGGGCCGGCCAGCACCCGCGGGGCTCCGCTGAATGCCGTGGCTGCCCGGGAGGAGTGGGCAGGCAGAGCATCAGGCCTGACCCTGGCCTGTGCCCGACCCCCAGGCAGGGCGGGGCAGGAGTGGCCCCTAGATTAAGTCCGAGGCTCCCGCCGCCCGGAAGCAGCCCGGGCCGCCGCCCCTTGGGAAGAGGGTTGCTGCAGGCAGGCGGGTCCCTAAGCAGGAGCGCGTGGTTCACGTGGCCGGTCCCTGAGGTGTGTCTGCTGTCTGTGGCATTTGACCAGGTGCAGACGCACAAGCCTCACACAGTGACCTTCGACCTCACAGACCCCGGGGCCGTAGCCACAGCAGCCGCCGAGATCACACGGTGCTTCGGCCACGTGGACATCCTCATCAACAATGCCGGCATCAGCTACCGCGGGGCCGTCCAGGACACCACACTGGACGTGGACAAGAGGGTCATGGAGACAAACTACTTCGGCCCGGTTGCTCTGACGAAAGGTATCGGTCTGGGGCCGGAAGGGAAGAGAGCCTGGCCCGGCCTCCCTCACCGGGCTCAGCCCCACCGGGCCCCATCCTCCCCGTCACCCTGGGCATTTGCTGCACCTGGCTGATCCAGATGCTCCCCCCAGTGACGGGCTCAGCTCCTCTCCTGGGTGGCCTGTGGCTGGCACTGGCAGAGGGAATTCTGCGGGCAGCGGAGGGGGCTCCCGCGGGTCTCCCCGGCTGGCCCGGGGGTGGCCCAGCCTGCGCCCTCTCTCCTCAGCACTCCTGCCCGGCATGCTCAGGAGGCGGCAGGGCCACGTCGTGGCCATCAGCAGCGTCCAGGGCAGGATCGGCATCCCCTTCCGGTCGGCCTGTGAGTACTGCCCCCCCACCCCCGCTGTCTTTACTCCTGGTCGTAAAGCTGCCACAGGGTGGGCACTTCCCAGGAGGCGTTCCCCCCCCCCCCGGGGCTTCAGGTGCCAGGGCGCTCCGAGCCGTGCACCCCCCAGCAGGTGGATCGGGCCTCCGCCGGCCCCTCTGCCGGCCGCTACGCTGTCACGCCCCGGGCGGAAACGTTGAGCACGTTGGGGCTGTGACATGAGATCTGTGCGTCCTCTCCGTCTCCTGAAACTCTGGCCGGGGGCCCTGGGCGGCTGCGGCATGGGGGTGGTCGCTGGGAGGTACCAGGGCGGGACAAGAAGGCGGGGCCTCAGGAGGAGGAAGTGGCGCCGAGTGGCCGGTGGTGCGTCAGTTGTGGCTGTGTGGCCAGTGCGGCTCCCCGGAAACCCCAGAGAACGGCGTTCCTTGCTTCCACACAGCTGGACCCGGCGGGTCCTGGAGGCGGCGCCCCGGGGGGAGGGCAGGGCGGCCGCACAGCCCCGCAGTCTCTCGCCCACGTAGCTTCCATGGCCCCCGGGACACGCGCCCCCCCCAGCTCCCTGGGCCGCACGTGTGGACGTGAGGAGGGGTCCTGGCAATCCACGGGTGAAAACCTGGGGCCTTGCGGCTGCCGTCCACCGTGGGGGGCAGGGGCCATCTCGGGACCGAGCCCCCAGCCACGGCCAGGTGGGCTGGGTCAGGACGGGGTGAGTTAGAGGATCCCCCAGCTGCTGGCATGGTCTGACCCCACCCGTGGCGAGTGCAGCTGTGGGGGGGGGGGCGGGCGTGGACTTGGTTTTGCTGCTGGGCAGCACGTGCCACCAGGTTTTCCTGCGTGGACTCAAACACAGAATGACGGGGCGCGCAGTGGGAACCCTCCCGCGCGGCAGGGTGCGTCTTGGCAGCGGGCCGTGGCCCTGCCGCAGCTAAGGATGTGACTTCGTTACACAGTGGCAGGTACACGGAGTGTAGGTTGTTTTTTTTTTTTTTTAATTGATTTGAAAGGCAGAAAGAGAGAGCTGCAAATTGCTAGTTCACTCCCCAAATGTCCCGACAGCTGAGGCCAGACCCAGGAGCCTGTAACTCAATCCGTCTTGCACGTGGGCGGCAGGAACCCCATTACTTGAGCCGCCCCTGCGGCCTCCCCAGGTCCTGGCTGATCGGCACCGATCGGCACGTGTGTCATAAATACAGCCCCCCCCCCCGGGCGTGTGTGCGCATGCGTGAGCGAGAGTGAGCAGGCAAGAGGATAGGAGTGAGGGGTGGGCGGGGTGGATGGGCGGCAGCCCCCGCCCGGCAGGGCACCCACCACCCACCACCCACCGCCCCGCCCCGCAGACGCGGCCTCCAAGCACGCGACCCAGGCCTTCTTCGACTGCCTGCGCGCCGAGGTGGAGCAGGATGAGATCGAGGTGACGGTCATCAGCCCTGGCTACATCCACACCAACCTGTCGGTCAACGCCGTCACGGCGGACGGCTCCCGATACGGAGGTGAGGCCCGGCCGGCCGCAGAGGGCGCTCGCCTCCGGGAATCCCTGGTCACTTTTACGTGGAACATACTGTCACAGGAGACGTGCCGCAGGGGCGGGGGACTCCTCTCCATCCCAGCCGCCCCGTGCCCGGGTCCCGGGGCCAAGGCGGTCAGCCCCCACCCAGTGTGCCTGACCAGTGACCCGCTTCAGGGTCTCCCTCCCGTCCCACGCGCTGGGGCCGCTGGGGCCGGCCTGCCCTCCCCCTCCAGCGCAGCCCCCCAGTGCCTGCCTCATTGAGAACAGCTGCTCGGCCCTCCCGGGGTCTCCTGGAGCCCTGGGTCCCCCCAGAACCCCGGAAGGCTTCCCTGTGGTACTCGGCAGCGGGTAGAGCTGGGCCTTCCTGGCCGTGAGCTGGTAGCGCCCGCGGGGCCAGGCCACCCTGCCACGGGTTGTTCCGGCCGTCAGAGGTCAGGAAGCCCCTCCTCAGGCGGGGCTGGGCCTTGCTTGGAGTGCGCTCCGGCTGGCCTCTGCCCCAGACCACCAGGCAGTGACCGGGGTCCCATCGTCCTGGACCCTGCGTCTCCCCAGAGCGCAGAGTCGGCAGGGGAGGCCCTGCGCTGCCCCAGGCCTCATGTTTGCGTTGTGTTGTGTTTACCTCAGCCATGGACCAGAACACAGCCCAGGGCCGCAGCCCCGCCGAGGTGGCGCGGGCCGTGCTGGCCGCCGTGGGGAGGAAGCAGAAGGACGTGGTGCTGGCCGACCTGCAGCCGTCCCTGGGCATCTACCTGCGCACTCTGGCGCCCGGGCTCTTCTTCCGGCTCATGGCCTCCAGGGCCAGGAAGGAACGCAAGGCCAAGGACTCCTAGGGCCGCCTCCTGCCTCCCCAGGGGTGAGGGGCAAAGGTGAGAGATAAAAATACGCAATAAACAGCCAGGCCCCCGGTGCTCCAGGCCTGGAAGAAGCTCGCGTCTCTGAATTCCAGCCCTGCCAGCTCCTGGAAGTCGGCGTCAGAACCGCCATGTGCGAGGTCCGCACCGACTGCTGGGGTGCAGGCCACACCTAAAAGGAACCCCCATCCCCCCCACCCGCTCTCAGCACAGCCCCTGGACGGCGGATGAGCGCACTGGGCGACAGCGGCCGACAGGGGGCGCAGGAGGCTGCCCGGCCCAGCGTGCTCTGGGAAGCCGGCGGAGGGGCAGGGCCCGGACCCAGGCCCCTGGCGCAGGGCGGCCTGCAGTGGTTGGCCTGCTTCCACTCTGTAGGGGCTCCCTGAGCCAGCCTCACTTCTCAAGTTGAGGGAGCAGCCCACTGTACACTTCCCGAAATTGGAATAAAATCCTCCCAGTGTGGACACCTTGCTCCGAGTCCCAACTCTGGCCCGGCTGGGCTGGCGTCTTCTGTCTGATGAAGCTCCACCTAGACCTCCCACGTGGGTGGCAGGCACCCAAGCACCCGAACCATCATGGCTGCCCCTCCAGGTCTGCGCCAGTCCAGGGCTCAAACCCGGGCACTTGGACGCAGGACTCAGGCATCCTAAGCCCTAGGCCCCACGCCTGCCCGGCCCGCGACAGGTGACGCGAGATGCAGGTGCACACAGGATGGGCCTCAGCTCAGTCTTCCGCAGCCGCCGCTCTAGAGCTCAGCCCGGGTCAGCAGGACGCCCAGGGTGCAGCAGTAACGGCACGATGCCACCCGGGGCCTGGCCGTCTCTCCATGAGGCCGAGGTGTCTGGTTTGGGAGCCCTGTGACAGGCCCACACCCCAGCACCGTGGGAGGTTCATTTACCTAACATTTTAAAAAAACCAATGCACTCTGTAAAACCTACTCTGTGGTCAGTGACACACATAGGAAACTACACGGTGCGACCTGAGCAGCCACTCCAAGCTCCATGCAGCGGTCTGCCGCGAGGCCCAGGGCCTGCTCCTCCCGGTCAGAGGCTGAGGCCTGTGGGCCCGTGCGCCCTGGAGTCCACACTGCTCTGAACTGAAGCCGCCTCGCCCCAGGACAGGGCACCCTCAACGAAGGAAGCGCAGGTGTGCAGGGCCCTTTCTCGGGGCCCGATCCGGCTCCTGCTCGCAGCTCTTGGCTCTATGCTTGGCTTTGCCGCACGACCATGTGCCACCTGGGGCAGTCCCATGGCTCTGCTCCGGTACTCACCTCTGTCCACAAAGCACGGGGTATGTCGGGGCCCCCACGCGTCCCACTGCTCGGAGATGCTCTGTACTTTGCTCCTCGGGCCTGGGGGTGTCGAGTTTCCTGCCAGCGCAGACCGGTGCGGGAGGCTCTGGGGAGGGCCCCGTGGTGTTCTTGGTCTCCCAGTTTTGGCCCAGCCCAGTCCCAGCTATTGTAGATATCACGGAGCAGACAGGAGCTTGTTCTCAAAAAAGAAGTCGACTAAAAAACCACCACCACAAAGACCAGGCCGGTTTACCTCGAGGATGGCCTGATCTTCCCAGGCCGTGGTACCACACGGGAGGGCCGCGGGGACGAGGCCTTGGGGTGACTGCACACTGTCCCTGCAGCAGCTGCCACAGCACAGGCCCAGGAAGTGACAGCCCCTCTGACCTGGCTCCCCGCACCCGCAGAGCCCCCGCCCTTTGCACCCGGTTTCTGTTTGGGGGGTGGGCTTCTGCTCTGCTTGTCATTCCCGCCTGGCCAAGGGGCCGCAGGCACCGCTCTCACAGCTGACCCTGTGTGGCCCAGGCAGGCGCTCTGATTGGGTCCCTGACGTCGAATGGCCACCCTGGGCCCCGAGAGCCCCGCCCCCAGGCTGCGCCCCCCTTCTGGACTGGTGTCAGATGCGGGGGACTCCCTGGCTGTCCTGGCGGAGGCAGGCCTGAGGAGTGGAGGTGGGGGAATAAGGCAGGGCGGGCCCACCAACCCAAAGCCGGAAGTCCCAGAGCCGACTTCCCGTGTGCTCCTCGCCAGACCCACCCCCTGCGGAAGGGTCCCGGGCTCCCCCCACCCCCGCGCGCCAGGGCCAGCCCCGGGACCCCCGCCGCAGCAGCCAATCAGGGAAGGAGAACGGCGGGCGCTGAAATTGTCATCATTTTAATGGTCAGCAGCTTCTGGTCGGCTCTGGATGGTGCAGTTTAACAGCTCACGTGAAGCCCCCCCAAGCGCGCACCCCCGCCAGCGCCGCCACCGCACCCCACGCGGCCTCGGCCCTTGCCGGCCGCGGGAAGCCGCCTCTTAGTGTAACGAGCTGGAAACCCCTTGGCACACCCATGATCTATGAACCGCACACGTCGGCGGGCCGCAGTCATACGGCGCAGAGCTCGTAGACCTTCTTTACACAGTACACCAGCGCGGCCAGCGCCACCGTGTTGTGCAGTCTCTTCCTGTGCAGGTCGTCCTTGCGCACCAGCACCACGGGCGTGGACGAGGTGAGCGTGTGCAGCGGCAGGCGCGACAGTTTGTAGGCGTCGTACTCCACCTGGTACTTGCAGCACGGGTCGAACTGCCACGAGATGCCGTAGAGCGTGCAGCAGGCCAGGCTCAGCACGCCGGCCGGCAGGGAGATGTAGTGCGAGTAATCCAGCGGCAGCGCCCAGGGCGTGCAGAGGCACGCGGTGCCCGCCAGCACGGCCGTCTTGTGCAGGCAGTTGCCCACGGTGATCCAGCGCGCCGTCTCGTCGCCGATGCGCGTGGGCTCGATCACGATGTACTTGTACTGGGCCTCCAGGGCCTGCTCCAGCTCGTACTCAAACTGGTCCTGCGCGTTCTCCCCATTGTAGATCTCGTGCACGATGTAGCAGTCGGTGGCCGACAGGCTCACCCTGGGGAGAGAGGGCAGAGGGTGAGGCTGAGAGGCGCGGAGCCCAGGCTCCCGGGACGCCCACGCCCGGGGCAAGCGGCGGCAGCGGCGCCGAGGTCTCCGTCCACGGGGTCACCCGGCCAGACCCCGTTCTGAGAAAACACAACGGGCACCTAAGAGGGGACAGCAACAGGCCACCTGCAGTGGGGAGGAGCACTGGAAGCCCCCAACACAGACACACAGAGAAGAGGGGGACGGCCGGCTGCGCCCTGGAGAACCAAACTCCCAGCCGTCTGGCCCCACAGGCCTTCAGAGCCAGGCCTCACTCAGCCCTTGGGGGCAGGTCACCGGAGCGCCTCTTGCAGGACTGACTGGCCCCCGACATGGGCACAGCCCCCGCTGGCGAGAGAGGTTTCCAGAACCGCGTGAGCCCTCGGCTCCGCGGCCCTGTAGCCTGGCATTTAGCGGCTCTGGGTTCGGACCTGAACACAGTGCCGTATTTCCCTGGCCTGTTCCGCCTGCCCGGGGCGGTGTGAAGCTGCAGGCCACCAGCAGCACAGCGGGCAACAGCACTGGCGACAGCCTGGGGGGATGTGGGAGGCGGGGGCTGTGGCCCGTGGGTTAGGCCTCCACTCCTAACACCTGTGTCCCATAGCACGGCCCAGTTTGAGTCCCAGTTGCTCCGCTTCCGATCCAGCTCCTTGCTACTGCACCAGACGACGGCCCAGCTGCCCTGGTCCCAGCCACCCACATGGGACACCAGCTCCTGGCTCAGTCCCAACTGTCGTGGCCACTTGGGGAGGGAACCGTGGATGGAAGACGTTTCTTTTGGTAGATCTTCCTTTCAAACAAGTCTTTAAAATGGAGATTTGGACACAAAAAACATTGGGATCCACACACACTCCTATTTCTCCTTGTTTTAAGCCACCTGCTTTCCTGACAGGAAGCCATTTTTAACAAGGTTTTTAGGGGGCGGCGCTGTGGTGTAGCGGGTAAAGCCGCCGCCTGCAGTACCGGCATCCCATGTGGGCACCGGCTCGAGTTCCGGCTGCTCCACTTCCCATCCAGCTCTCTGCTGTGGCCTGGGAAAGCAGTAGAAGATGGCCCAAGTGCTTGGGCCCCTGCACCCACGTGGGAGACCTGGAAGAAGCTCCTGGCTTTGGATCGGCGCAGCTCCAGCCTTTGGGGCCAACTGGGAGTGAACCAGCGGATAGAAGACTCTCTCTCTGCCTCCTTCTGTGTAACTCTTTCAAATAAATAAATAAATCTTTAAAAATTTTTATTACTATTATTATCATTATTAGAAAGGCAGAGGTCTTCCACCCGCTGGTTCACTCCCTAGATGGCCACAATGCCACGGCTGGGCCAGGCCAAAGCCAGGAGCTTCTCCCAGGTTCCCCATGCGGGTGCAGGGTCCCAGTACTCGGGCCATGTTCCTCTGCTTTCCCAGGTGCACCGGCAGGGAGCTGGATGGGAAGCGCAGCAGCCGGACTCAAGTTGGTACCCAAATGGGATGCCAGCACTGCAGGCAGCAATTTAACCCGCTGTGCCATGGCGCCAGCCCAGGAAGCCTTCCGTATCCAAGTCAGACAGGGCCAGACCAGGTTTTCTAACTCAATATTACCGCCCAGAGCCGGGGTGGGACGGTACAGCCCAAGGGCCTCAAGCCCTGTGAATCGCCTGGTGTGCACCAGCGCAGGCAGCCTACAGTGGGTCACTTTTAGGTCAATGGCTTTGTCCTGCAGGGTGATATAAATATCCAAGCAGCCCTCAGCAGAAAAAAAGTTCCCGCCCCTGCCAGACTCCTTCCACGCCACTCCAGAAGGGCTCGCACCGGAAGCTACTTCCAGCAGACCTAAGAGGAGGCTCTGCTCTGGCTGTGTAGGCGGGCCCCCAGAGCAGAGAGCGGGGACTCCACTCCGGGAGGAGCCCCCGATCGCTCTGGGCAAGGCGATTCCCCAGGGAAAGTGCCTGTAGTTCAGCAGCGCCGAGGTGGAGCCCCAATCACAGCACCGGCGCTAACGAAGCTGTGTGCTCCGGGGCGAGACCCGTTCCCCAGGGGAGAGCAGGGGTGCTGCCTGGCGTCCTGCATCCGTGCCCGCTGCAGGGAGAGCCCGCCCGGGACAAAGGGTGTCCCTCCCGGGTCCTGCCCCATCGTCGGGGAACTCCACTCCAAGGGCTGCAGAGCAGGGGACAGACCATGCATGCGGCCACCTGCCAGTGAGGGTGGCTTCCTGTCCATGTCATCCCACCGCCACCCACGGACACGAGCATGGGGCATGGTGTGCAGGCAGGAGTCCACGCCCCCAGAGGGGACCCCCGGTGCCTGCCCCCAGGACACTCAAACACAAGTACTGGCCCAGCCCTGGAAGCTGACAGCACCCACTCTGAAGTCGAGCCAATTTCCAGGGTACACAGCGGGAAGGGCGGCACGGTTCAAACCAGGACAGGCACGAAGCAGGGGGATCCCTGTCAGAGCCCCAGCTGCCTGGCACCTACTACCCACGCGTGCTCCCGTTTCTGGCTGAAGGGTGACCTACGGCAGGAACAGCCTGTGAGGTGCCTAGGGCCCTGTGCACCTGCCCGGCCTGCAGGGCAGGGGAGTGGCACCACCCAGTCCCTGGCCCACTGGGCGGGTGCAGAGCCAGTGGCCCCTGCTTGGTCTTGAGAGGGGACCAGCGAGGGAGCCGGGTGCGGGGCAAGTGCCTGCCGAGCCGACGGAGGGCCTGGGGCGGCGCCCAGCTCCTGCCACCCACAGCGGAGACCTGGACTGAGTTCCTAGCACCGAATGCAAGCACAGACGCCGCTGCAGGCACCTGGGGAGTGAAGCAGAGGCTCCGAGCTCTCGCTTTCTGCTTCTGTGCCTCGCAGATATGTTTAAAGAGTATAAAAAGTGCCTTTTTTTTTTTTTTTGAAGATTTATTTACTTATTTGAAAGGCAGAATCACAGAGACAAAGAGAGAGAGAGTCTTCCATCTGCCAGTTCACTCCCCAGATGGCCACAATGGCTGGAGCTGTGCTGATCCGAAGCCAGGAGCTTCTTCTGGGTCTCCCACGTGGGTGCAGGGGCCTTGGGCCACCTTCTACTGCTTTCCCAGGCCATGGCAGAGAGCTGGATCAGAAGCAGAGCAGCCAGGACTCAAACCAGCGCCCATCTAGGATGCTGGCACTGCAGGCAGCAGCTTTACCCGCTACGCCACAGCGCTGGCCCCACATTGTGGCACTGTGGGTTAAGCCACTGCCTGTGATGCTGACATCCCACATCAGAGCACTGGTTCGAGTCCCAGCTGCTCCACTTCCAATCCAGCTCCCTGCTACTCCCAGGGGAGACCCAGATGGAGTCCCAGGCTCCTGGCTTTGACCTGGCCCAACCCTATCTGTTGCAGCCATTTGGGGAGTGAGTCAGTGGGTGTAAGTTCTTTTTCCCTCATCACCCCACCTTTCAAATACATAATCAATGAGTGAAGTAGTGCTGGGAAAGCCAAGACCCCGTGTCTACAGTGTGCCAGCTGAAAACAGACGGAAGGCCTCACTGTCACCAGGGAGGGGGCTGCGTGGCTCGGAAAGGAAAGCCCCCACCCGGCTTGGATCCGTTTCAGTCTGGCATCACTCTGCCTCACACTGCCTCCTGCCCTCAACTCTCCAGCAGGGCAGGGCAGTGCAGGGCGTGGGCCCTGGGGCTGCTGACGGTCCCCTAAGGCCCCACAGGACAGCCTGTGTCCCTGTGAGGCCAGGCGCCCAGCCCCAGGCCTGCAGTCCACCCGCGCCGGGCTGCTCTCCCTGTTCACGTTGAGAGCTGGTGGGAAGAGAGCCGCAGGCATGCCTCAGTGGGACCACACCTCCACAGCTCATGGCCCTGGGAGCCTGACACTGGGGGTCACCATCCCAGCAGTCACCACCCAGACAGCTGAGGGGTGAGACGGCCTGTGCCTGTCTTGCTGTGTGGACCAGGGCAACACTGAGTCCCTTCTTCTTTCTTTATATATAAAGATTTACTCTGTTTATTTGAAAGGCAGTTACTGAGAGAAAGAAAGGGAGGCAGAGAGATCTTCCATCCACCTGTTCTCTCCCCAGATGACCACACTGGCTACAGCTGGGCCAGACTGGAGTTTCGGGGGCCCCAGCACTTGGGCCATCTTCCACTGCTTTCCCAGGTGCATCAGGATCCAAAGCCAGGAGCTTCTTCCGGGTCCCCCACACGGGTGCAGGGGCACAAGGACTGGACCATCTTCCACTGCTTTCCCAGGGCATAGCAGAGAGCTGGATCGGAAGAGGAGCAGCCAGGACTGAAACCGGCGCCCACATGGGACGCCGGCTTTACCCTCTTCGCCCCCCAGTGCTCATTCCCTACCTGAACTGTGGTGAGATAGGTAGTAAATCTCCCACCTGTGCTGGCACTGGGGTACAGGTTAAGCCGCTGCTCCCAACACTGCCATCCCACGTGTGAGCACTGGGACTCCCGGCGGCTCCTTTCCCTGCTGGTGTACCAGGGAAGCAGCGCAGACACTCGGCTGCTTGGGGCCCTGCCACCCAACGTGGGAGACCAGCTCTGAGCTCCAGGCCCCTGGCTCTGGCCTGGCCCAGTGCTGGGGTGCCGCCGTCTGGGGGAGTGAACCAGCAGATGGAAGCTCGCTCGCTCTTCTTTTTGTCTCTCCCTGTCACTCTGCCTTCAGGTAAAATAACAAAAATAATAGTAAGTACCACCCTGACCATGAAGTGACTCACTCCTGTGTGATCCATCTCCAGAACTCCCAGCCCTGTGCACCTCCCGGGGAGAGCCACCGCGCCCTCACCTCACCCGGCACACGGTCCTCAGACTCCCCACCTCACTGTGGCCCACCAGAACCGCCCTCCCGCTCGAGGTGGGTGACGCGCCCCCCACTCTGCACAGGGCTCCAAGGCCTCGCCGGCACTGGCTCCTGGCTGCTTGGTTTAACAGTTGCCATTCCAAGGGAAGGCGGTGGTAAATCTCACTGGGACTCCCCTTGCTATCTCGTTTGTATTTGTATTTTTGATTTGTGCTTATTTGAGAGAAAAGGACGCATGCTTCCATCCGTGGTTCACTACTCCCCAAGTGCCTAAAGCGGCCAGGGCAGCGCTGGGGCCGAAGCTGGCAGCCAGGAATTGAATCCAGGTCTTTCAGGTGGGTGGCAGGGACCCGGCCACGTGGGCCTCCCAGGGGCCATGTGGGTAGGAAGCTGGAGCCACGGCCTCCGCCGTGGGACACAGGCACCCTGGCCCGCCCTGATCCGCACGGTTTTGTCAACGTGGACATCACAGGCCACAACCACCACCCCTTTAAGGCGGGCAGTCCAGTGCCCCGCGGGGTCAGAGCTGCGCAGACAGCGCCTCTCATCGCCTCCAGAGGGAAGTCCAGGCCCTCGCAAGGTCAGCACTGGACGTGTTGGCCCAGCTTTATAAACTTTTACTTTTAAAATGCATCTGGGAGGCAGAGCAGCAGAAGGCGAAGACAGGTTTTTCCATCGAGTAGTTCACTCCCCACACGCCTACCATGGCCAGGCAGGGCCAGCCCAGAGCCAGGAGCTGCAGCTGGCTCTCCCTCATGGTGGCAGGGACCCGAGGACTTGAGCGCCACCCACCTCCCAGGTGCACGGCAGCAGGAGGCAGAGGCCCGCGGGCACCCACGCTGCGGCCTGCCCCGCCCCTAACTCTGGATGTGCTCCGGTGCTTTTAGGAACCTGCGACCAGATGACGGAGTGTCACAGGAGCCACACAGTGGTCAACGCTGGCTTCTCCACACGGAGGCCTCACGGGGGACTTACATTTTCTTTTTCTTCCTGCTTTTCTATATTTTCCCCAAAACCAAATAAACAGGTACTTCTTTTCCAATGATAAAGACAATTGTACACTCTTCTTCTTCTTCTTCTTCTTCTTTTTTTTTTTGACAGGCGGAGTGGACAGTGAGAGAGAGAGACAGAGAGAAAGGTCTTCCTTTGCCGTTGGTTCACCCTCCAATGGCCGCCACGGCTGGCGCACCGCGCTGATCCGATGGCAGGAGCCAGGTGCTTCTCCTGGTCTCCCATGGGGTGCAGGGCCCAAGCACTTGGGCCATCCTCCACTGCACTCCCGGGCCACAGCAGAGAGCTGGCCTGGAAGAGGGGCAACCGGGACTAGAACCCGGTGTGCTGGCGCCACAAGGTGGAGGATTAGCCTAGCGTACACTCTTCTTAAAAACAAAAGCCTGGGCCGGTGCCGCGGCTCACTAGGCTAATCCTCCGCCTGCGGCTCCAGCACCCCAGGTTCTAGTCCCCGTTGGGGCACCGGATTCTGTCCCGGTTGCCCCTCTTCCAGGCCAGCTCTCTGCTGTGGCCCGGGAGTGCAGTGGAGGATGGCCCAAGTGCTTGGGTCCTGCACCCCATGGGAGACCAGGGGAAGCACCTGGCTCCTGCCATCAGATCAGCGTGGTGCACTGGCCGCGGTGGCCATTGGAGGGTGAACCAATGGCAAAGGAAGACCTTTCTCCCTCTCTCTCTCTCACTGTCCACTCTGCCTGTCAAAAAACAAAAAACAAAAACAAAAAAAACACAAAAGCCTGGCTCACCCGGCACCCCCTCAGTGTGCAAGTGCAGGGCTGGACCCCCACCCCTGCCAGAGAATGGGATGGCCCACGCGGGGATGCTGCTCCCCAGGCCCCTGCACAGCGTCTGAGCCTGACCCTAGCAGGTTCCACTCCAAGCTTCCGCTGGGAGGGGCAGGCTGCCGCTGCTTTCCCACACGGTCACATCTCCCCGGCAGGAACCCCACCGTGGGCGGACCGGAAGGAAAGCAGAGTCAGAGCCCCCAGCGCTGAGGGCGGCGCGGGCAGTGCAGGTAAGGGGCGAGGCCTGGATCCACGCCCCCTCTCAGCCACCGACTTGGGCAAGGGCAAACACTCTGGTTCTCCCCTGCCCGGGTGTGTGGGGCACAGGGGCAGCGGCCAGGCGGCACCCCGTGCAAGGCCCCTCAGGCCATTCACACCTAAATGAGCTAAAACCAGATGAATCCCCCACCCCAGTCCTCGGGCACACCCAGCTGTCAGGACCATGAGTGGCTCCTGGCTTTTCCCAACAACTCCACGCTCAGATGCCGCCGGCACCAGGGCAGACCCGGGAGACCTCCCACAGGGGCTCCCTGGACAGCAGCTCAGAAGGGCACGGGCAGCAGGCTCCATGCGGCTGGACCCAGAGTGCCTGGGTGAATCGGGGAGAGCAGAAACTCCCCCCACCCCAGCCCAGGGCTGGCGCTGTGGCTCAGCGGTGAGAGCCACGTGGGAGACCCGGGAGCCCCCACCCTTCCCCAGCCAGGAGAGCTGAACCTCCGCCCCACGGTGGCCCTGGGTGCAAATCCTGCGCGCACTCATCTCAGCCCGACCAGGGGAAGGAAACCATTTGCCACGGCATCCCGGGTCTTTCGGGGGAAATTAAAGCCCCCAGACTCTAAGGGCTCTCAGCTCCGAAAGGAAAGCACGGGATCAGGAAGGGGGGTGGCTGTCGCCCCAGAACACAACTCCACCACACTGGAGGCTCCCAGGCCCTGGGGTCAGCAGCACCGGGCATCCACCTCGCCACGACCACCTGAGACCTCGTCCACCGGAACCCAACAGGAGGACGAGGTCCTGGGGGGACCACAGCACGGCACAGGAAGACGCACAGGTGACCTGCGGGCTTCCCACCGGGATGCTGCACGGACCAGAGGGGCGGATAGTGCGGAAGGCCACCGACCCCAGGAACCCCGGGTGCCCTGGGACCACACCCGCGGGGACTGCTTGGCGGCACGCAGGTGGCAGAACACACAGATACCTGCGCTGGGCTTTCCTAGATGGGCACGTGTGCCTCAGCGATGCCGGCGGGACCAGTGGCAATCTGTCTGGCGTGCTCGCCGCGGCGGGCTGCGCTTTGGGCAAGAACTCGGGCTACAGCTCAGAGTCTGCTGTTCTTCACTGCAGACACTGCTGGGTCCCTGGATTTAACGGAGTGGAGAGGAAAGTCAACACGGAGGCAGCCAGCAGCGGGCCTCGGAGCCCCTTCTGCTCCCGCCTAGGCCAGCTCTGTCCCTGCAGACTTCTGCGCTGTCCCGTGGGCCGGCCACCAGCCGCGAGAGCCCACCTCGGGGACTTCTCCCGGGCACCTGGCTAGCAGCGCCTGAACTGCGGTGAGTCCAGGCGCTTGTTCCCGGCTTGCCCAGAGGTGGCTCAGGACAGCAACACGTGGGGACACTGGCACTGGGCACGGAGTCCGGGGCGCAGGCCAACCTGGCAAGTGCGCCCACAGAGCCGCTCTGCACGGCACCCGCCGGCCAGGTGTGTGCAGCTGAGATCTGCGCCCGCCCGGCTGGGACCCGGGGCAAAGGCATTTCAGAGAGTGGATAGTGGGGGACCCAGCGGGGTGGGGGTGGCCTCGCGTCAGCAAGGCTCTGCCCCGTATCCCCACCCAGCGTCCGCGCTCGCAGGACCCCAGGGGACACCTCCGAGAGCACCCGGCGGGGGCCTCACGGCCCGGAGGGGGCGCTCTCCGGCCACAGCACAGACCTGGAAGGAGGGCAAACGGCGATACCCAAGTAGCCGAGCCAGAAGGCTCACACACCAGTGTGTGAGCAGAAGCCTACAGCTCCAGGCTAGAGGTCGCCGCCGGGGAGCCAGGTGAGCCACACGCCGCGTGCACCTGCCCAGGCCTGCAGCCAGCCAGTCCCCAGTCCCCGCGGACGGCCCCCGTGGCCTCCGTCGGCTGGACAAGGCCCCGGGGATGCCGGAGGGCAGCTCCCCGCCCAGTGAGCCCCTGGTTCAGGCCGACGGGAAAACCACGCTGGGGCTGTCTTAGCCGCATCCTCGTGGGCCCTTCCGGCCCCTCCCCCTGCCTGATCCCGAGTTTTATAAACAGACTACTTCCTGCCACTCGAGAGGAACGCTTGCATGAACGCCTGGAAACCCAGGCCGTAACCTCGGCCCACGGGCTGAGCCACGAGACGCCAGGGCCGGGGAGACACACAGCAAAGTCGGCCCTGCTCCTCGTTTGCATGCAAAAAACTCCCGAGGTCCGCGTCTCGGAGGGGCTGGGATCTTCCAGAAGTTCCCAGAAGACGCCTTAGTATGAAAAAAAAAAAAAAAAAAAAAAGCTCCGCACGGACTTAACAAGTTTGCACCTAAGCAAATGCGTCCTTTAATTCAACTGCCCGTGCACCGATCGGAAGTAGCCACAACACAGAAAAAAATCCTCTGTTCACCTGCCGGCCCCTGCGTCTCCCAGGCAGACGGCGGGGTGCTGGGGGTCCCAACGCGGCCCGGGCCCGGCCCCCCAACCAAGCGATCACCCCTGCCGGCCCCTGCGTCTCCCAGGCAGACGGCGGGGTGCTGGGGGTCCCAACGCGGCCCGGGCCCGGCCCCCCAACCAAGCGATCACGCACAACAGAGACGGCGCCTTTCCCGCTTAAGCCTCACCCGGGGGAATTAGAAAAATAAAAGGCAAGATGGAAACTCTGCTGTCCCAGCCTGCAGCCCAGGCGGCTCCGCCGACTCTCACGCGCGCGTGCACCCCCGCAGGCCTCCCACCGCCCGCCTCGGCTTCCCCGACCCCGGCTGCTCGGCGCTCCCGGCACACGCACGCCCGCGGCCCCCGAGCCGCGACCCACGCACCATTCATTGTCCCGCAGAGGTCACGTCAGAGGACTTCCGCGGCGCGCCCGCCAAGTCGCACGAGGCGTCCCGCGCGCCTGCAAGGCCGGCGGGCGAGCAGCTGCGGCCCGGCGAGGGTCCCGCGGAGACCGCGCCGCCCTGGCCGCCCCCCGGGCCCCCGTCTCGCCACGTGCGTCGGCCAGGCGGGGCGCGACCTCTGCGCCGCCCCCTGCCCGCCGGCGGCCCTGCGGGTCCCTAGGGCCCCGTGCGGCCCTGGCCGTCGCCTCTCCCTCCGGGCCCTCGCGCTCGGCCCAGGCCGCCGCGGCCCGGCGGCTCCCACCGCCGCGAGCCCGGGCGCGCGCGAGCCCCGGCGTGGGGTGAGGGCTGAGCAGCGCCATCCCCGCGTCCCGGGAGGCCCGCCGCGGCCCCCGCACCCCCGCGCCGCCCGCGCCCCGCCGGCGCCGAGCCCCGCGCCTCACCTCTCTCGGGCGCTGCCGCCGCTGCTGCCCGGGCCGAGACGCCTCCTTCCCCAGGCGGCCATCTTGGAGACACTCGGCTCGCCGGCGCCGGCGCGGCGGCCTGGGCGGGGCGGGCGGCGGCGGGAAATGTAGTCCGGGCGTGCGCTCGCTGAGGAGGCTGGGAAATGTAGTCCTGCGCGGACCCGCGGGGGCGGCTGGGAAATGTAGTCCGCGCCCGCGCTCGCAGGGACGGAGCCCGGGGCCCAGGGCGGCCCCCGCCGCCGCCACCGCCCCCCGAGTGTGTGGGCGCCCACCCGCGCGGACGTTCTTGGGTGTGCAGAGCGCGCGGGCCAAGGGGAGCGGGAGGGAGGTGCCTACAATTCCCAGGGGTGCGTGGGCCGGGGGCTGGATCCGAAGTGGAGCAGCCGGGGCTCGAACCTGGGTCCATCTGGGATGCCTGCATCGCAAGCGGCAGCTTAACCTGCTGGCCCCCAAAATCAACACCTCTACATTCTTCCCTGACCGGGACCCCTGTCTGCAAGGGGGAATGGTGGAGGCCTGAGACCCCCAGGGGCCAGTCCCCCCCTTGCCACGGTCCAGCCCTCAGACGAGGAGGCCACAGCCCAGGCTGGGGGGAGGGGGCGTGGTGACGTCATGGAGGGCATCGGCAGGGAGAAGGCAGAAGAGGGGCAGTTTGGCAGAGAGGGCGGGGTGCAACCCCAGAGACCCAGAGCAGCCCTGCAGCTCATGGCACTGCACCAACTCTGTTCTTCAAATCGTTCAAGCCTGTAGTCCTGCCTCAGGACCTTTGCACGTGCCATTCTGGCTCCCTGACAGGTTCCTCCTCCTCCGGATACTTTCATAACTTGATCTTCCTAGTTAGGCACTCACCTGCTAGGAAAAAAGAAAAAGAAAAAAATACTTGGTGACAATAATTCACTTTCTCCTTATGCTTGTTGCCTCGGGGTCCCAACATGGCCACCACGCCTCCAGACATTCCATCCACATTCTAGATACTGCATTCCCTGACCTTCTGCCCCAAAATGCCTGACTAGATGCCCTTTTATTGATTTTTTAAAATAAATATTTGAACTATTTATTAAAAGGCGAGCTCCGGGCAAGATGGCCTGCAGTCTCCCAGACCCAGAGTTGGGGGTGGGGGCAGCAGCTGCCTGCTGGGGAGGGGTCGCCCACGGGGAGGAGCTTCCAATGCCTGTGGAGGTGGAGGAGGGGGCTGCTACCCCACCCCCGGGGCTGGCTCAGGCTGCTGTGAGTCAGCTCCCAGCAGCACAGCGGGGGAGGGAGCAGCAGCACCCGGCCCCCTCTCCATGAGTTCAGGCCCCGCCCCCTGATTGGACTTGAACTTGGGGGGGCTCCACCTCCCTGTCCACCAACCTCCTGGCATGTGGTCCAGGCACCTTTTCCAGTCACCGCCCAGCAGTCGCCTGGGGTGGGGGAGGGGACCGCGGGGTGGGGGCGGGGCAGGAGCCCCCTCTGGTCCCGGCACTGCCACCAGTGCTCTGATGTCAGCCTGAGGTCCCCACTGCGGGGCTTCACTGGGTTTTCCTAGGAAGGGGAGAGGGACATACGGGTCCCCAAGGCCCTGGAGCTGCAGAAAGAGAGAGAGAGAGAGAGGTCTTCCATCTGTTGGTTCACTCCCCAGATGGTCTCCCACGTGGGTGCAGGGGCCCAAGGACTTGGGCCATCTTCTACTGCTTTCCCAGGCCATAGCAGAGAGCTGGATTGGAAGAGGAGCAGCCAGGACTTGAACTGGCGCCATATGGGATGCCGGCAGTGTCACAGGCGGTGGCTTTACCCGCTCTGCCACAGCGCCGGCCCCTTGTGCCTCTGTGTACCCAGTCTGATGGGCTCACCCAGGAGACACACCCAGCCTGTGCCTCTGGCTCGCCCTCTGGGCTCACACCAGACATGGTCAGGACCCCAAACCTTGCCTTACCCCACGGTGTGCACGCTGGGGTCACCCTGCCTTTGGTGACCATGGACAGCGCTGGGGAACACACGGCGGCGCTCAGGCCCTGCTGACGCCCACACAGGCCCCTGCCTTTTGGAATCCACATGCTGTGACCCCGCCACGTCTTGTTCCAACCCCTAGAGATCTGGTGACCATCCTCCCAGGTCCCCTGGTCCCTTCAGTCACCCCCTCAGGCAGGACGGGGTCTGGAAAAGCCCCTCTGTCTTCCCACAGCCACAGCGGGCCCTCTCTCTGCGGCTGGGGACAAAATTGAATTACAAGATCTATTTAGGGGCTGGCGCTGTGGCATAGCAGGTAAAGCCGCCGCCTGCAGTGCCAGCATCCCATATGAGCGCTGGTTCGAGTCCTGGCTGCTCCACTTCTGATCCAGCTCCCCGCTAATGCACCTGGGAAAGCAGCAGAAGATGGCCCAAGTATTCTGGGCCCCTGCCACCCACATGGGAGACCCAGAGAGAGTTCCAGGCTCCTGGCTTTGGCGTGGCCCAGCCTCAGCCATTGTGGCCATTTGGGGAATGAACCTGCTCGCTCTCTCTCTCTCTCTCTCTCTCTCTCCCCTCTCTCTCTCTGGTTTGCTGTCATCTTTTGCACCTGCTCTGTGGCTCTGTGTCCTGCCCCCCGCCCCCCGAGGCCACCTGAGCTTACGGCAGGGAGGGTCCCGTCCGTGCAGGGGCCTCTCTCTCTCCAGGTCTGGCACACAGAGCCACCAGGTGACGTTCTGGTGATGCACAGTCCTCTAGTGGTGGCCGACGCTTTGCCAGCTCTCACCCTGCAGAGCTGGGTGAGAAAGCATTGCTCACGCGTGTACCCCACGGCCCCCCAAGTCCAAGGTGGGGACCGCCGTGGCTGGGGTGCTCCGGGAGGATCCCGGAGCGCTGGCAGGCTGGCTGCAGCTTCAAGTCGCAGGCTGTCACGTGCCAGCCCAGCCGCCCTACTCTGCATGGCGCTTCCATGGTTCCGGTCTCCAGAGGCCCACGGCGGGGAGGGTGGCTCCACCCGGCCGGGCCTGGGGCTCAGCAGCCGGGGCCAACGATGACCCCTTCTGCCTCAGGACCACCAGGCCCTCCCGTGCAGGCCAGAGCTGGTGTGGCCGTTCACGGGTCAGAGGGTGGCCCTTCCTCCATCCAGGCATCATGTACAGGAAAGAAAGTAGAAGAGGCTGATTCAGCTGTTTCCACCACAGGGTGCTGGGGGGGGGGGGGACAGATTCCAGGTGCCTGGGACAAGAGGGGAGAGAGCCAGAGAGCGAGAGAGCGAGAGAGCGAGAGCTTTCATCCTCTGGTTCACTTGCTAATGTGTGCAATGCTCGCTGCTGGGCCAGGCTGAAGCCAGAAGCCTGGAACCCCATCTGGGTCTCCCTTGTGGGTGCAGGGGCCCAAGCACTTGAGCCGTCATCTGCTGCTTTCCCAGGTGCATGAGCAGGGAGCCAGACCGTAAGAGGCAGAATCCAATCGCATGCATTCCGATACAGGATGCGGCTGTGCCCAGGGCGGTCCCCACTCTGTACCACAATGCCTGCCCCCCGGAGCTCTGGTGGTCTCAATAACATGTTGTAGAAGACCTGCCCCAGGGCCAGCGTTGGGTGTAGCAGGTAAAGCCGCCACCCTCGACAGCAGCACCCCAAATGGGCAGCGGTTTGAGTCCCAGCTGCTCTGCTTCCCATCCAGCTCTCTGCTAGGGCCTGGGAAAGCAGTAGAAGATGGCCCAAGTGCTTGGGCCCCTGCACCCACGTGGGAGACCTGGGTGGAGTTCCAGGCTCCTGGCTTCAGCCTGGCCCAGTACTGGCTGTTGTGGGCATTTGGGAAGTGAACCAGGAGAAAGAAGCTCTCTCTGTGTCTCCTCTCCTCTCTCTGCGTAACTCTGACTTCCAAATAAATACGCAGGTCTTCAAAACAAAACAAAACAAACAGCCATGTGTGCAGGATGCATTCTAAGGAAAAAGGAAAACAAATTTTTTAAAGATTTATTAATCTATTTGAAAGAAGATTAACAGGCAGAGGGAGAGAGAGACAGAAAGGTCTTCCATCCGCTGGTTCACTCCCCAGATGGCTGCAACAGCTGGAGCTATGCCGATCCAAAGCCAGGAGTCAGGAGCCAGGAGCTTCCTCCAGGTCTCCCATGTGGGCGGCAGGGATCCAAGGACTTGGACCATCTTCCAGGTGCATTAGCAGGGAGCTGGATCAGAAGTGGAGCAGCCAGGACTCGAACCAGCACCCATATGGGATGCTGGCACTGCAGGCGGCAGCTTTACCCACTATGCCACAGTGCCAGCCCCCAAAACCAATCATTTTAAATGTGTGCTTATACTCTGTTGTATGTGGGTGTCTGCAGCCGATACCTCAGGAAACACCAGTAACAGCCACCCAGGGAGGTATTGCTAAGGATGGAGTAAAATAAACGCATCACTGCATATTATTTTATAATATGAATTGCATATCACTATATTTCCCAATTAGAATTTAAATTCTATTTTAAATATTAGTGTGAGAAGCAGACACACACACACACACACAAAGAGAGAGAGAGAGAGACAGAGAGAGAGAGAGATCCTCTCCACTGGTTCACCCCTCACCCCCCAAATTCCCACAATGGCCAAGGCTGGGCTAGGGTTGAAACTGAGGAGCTGGAAACTCCATCTGGGTCTCCCATGTGGGAGACAGGAGCCCAAATGCTTGGGCCATCCCTGCTGGCTCCCAGGGTGTGCAGTAACAGGAAGCTGGAGTCGGGAGCTGGAGCCAGGAATCGAACCCAGGGACTCCCAGACGGGACACAGGTGGTCCGAATGCCGGCCCCAAATTACCTTTGCTTCCAGTTGTCCAAAGGGTATTTGTGACCCTCTCGTATAAAACCAAAGATACGTTTTGGGAAGAGTTGCCTTCCCTGGGTGTACCCAGTACTGTTTAAGGAGCTCATACTCCCTGCCCCCGCTCCGGACACCTGCAGGCCAGCTGGTGTGTGATGGCTTCTCCCGCCTCCGTCCCCAGCCATGCCCAGCAGCCTGCAAACTACATCTCCCAGACTCCCTCGCCCGCTGGCTCTGCCCACAGGAGGCCCTCCCACACCCCTACTCCCCATCCCACCCCACCCCACCCCACCCCTGGCTGGACCTGGGCCCTCATGCCACCAGCAGCTGTGCAGTGGCGACCCTAGCAGGTGTTCCCCCAGCAGGTGTGGCTCCAGGCTCCTGCTTAGCAGTGCAGGGACCAAGGCTTCTGGAAACATTGTTTTTATTTATTTATTTATTTATTTTATTCTGCCTCTCCAGCCTGGGGGCTCTCTCAGTACCTCCCAGCTCTCTGCCTTCTGGGAGCTTTGTGGACAACACCTCATGTTGACACCTTCCACTTGTTCCAATCTCAATGACCCCCTACCCCCTTTTTACAGTTGAGAAAGCTGAAATTCCAGAAAAAAGGCAACTTAACCAAAGGCAAGCTAAGAACTGCTCCACCTCAAGGTAGTCACCTGCTGTGCCTCAAGGTGTTCAGTCCCCTGGGCCTGTCACCAGGACACACCAGACCCCCTCCTGACCTGGAGTGACACAATGTATTCTCTTCATGCTGGACTAGCTTGCTCTTCACCACCCCCCCCCCCCAACAAGCTTTGATTGTTTTATTTATTTGAAAGGCAGAGAGACAGAGAGAGAAACAGAGATTTTTCCACCCTCTGGTTCACTCCCCTAAAAGACCACAACGGCTGGAGCTGCCCATGCGGGTGCAGGGCCCAAGCACTTGGGCCTTCCTCCACTGCACTCCCGGGCCACAGCAGAGAGCTGGCCTGGAAGAGGAGCAGCCAGGACTCGAACTGGCACCCATATGGGATGCCAGCACTGAAGGCGGCGGCTTTACCCTCTACATCACAGCGCCAGCCCCAGGGCACTGTGTCTTGGGCCTTAAGTTCTGGCAATGCTGAGCTGGAAGGCAGGGGTGGAGGAGAATCTTTTCCCTGCCAAGGGCCGCTTGGATGCTGATCACATCATTCATGGGCCACAGGAAATGATCAGCTGAAACATTAGCCTCTCTGGATCTATTGAGTATGGAGGTTCACCTGCGGTGGTCTTGGCAGGACCAGAGCAAATGATTTTTGTGGGCATTATATGGCCCGTGGGCCAGATGCTTTGGGAATGCTTTGGGGGTGTTGGTTAGAATCCCATCCCATCCATCCATCTACAATTTCCAGCCAAGCACTGGTCTAGATGCTAGGATACTGCAGTGAACAAAATGGAAAACAAAACAAATCCCTGCCTATTCCAGGGAGAGGCAAGTAATGAGTAACAAACAAGAGAAAATAAACAGTATGTATTACATAAGAAGAAACCAGGGTTTGGACAGATAGAGCACCAGGGAGTTGGGAGTGGAGGGGAATGGAACTGTAGACGGGGGCGGGCGAGAACAGGCCTTCCTACGGCCTCACTGAGAGGGTGGTGGCCGGGCCAGGCCTGAAGAAAGTTGGAGAGGGGCCAGCACCGCGGCTCACTAGGCTAATCCTCCGCCTTGCGGCGCCGGCACACCGGGTTCTAGTCCCGGTCGGGGCGCCGGATTCTGTCCTGGTTGCCCCTCTTCCAGGCCAGCTCTCTGCTGTGGCCTGGGAGTGCAGTGGAGGATGGCCCAAGTGCTTGGGCCCTGCACCCCATGGGAGACCAGGAGAAGCACCTGGCTCCTGCCTTCGGATCAGCGCGGTGCACCGGTCGTAACATGCCAGCCGTGGCGGCCATTGGAGCGTGAACCAACGGCAAAGGAAGACCTTTCTCTCTGTCTCTCTCTCTCTCACTGTCCACTCTGCCTGTCAAAAAAAAAAAAGTTGGAGAGGAAAACCCTGGGTGGCAGGGTGAGAAATCGCGGGAGGCCGGAGTATGGTCTTGACACAGGCTGTTCTGGGGTCTTTTTGACCCCAGCCCACTTGTCCCTTCTTCCATGTCCTCCATGTCTGGGCTGTCACTTTGCAGCACGAGAGGACGTCCTCTCTCACCCCCTCCGCTGCACTGTCTCAGCGGCCCCGCCTCCTCCCTGGCCACTGAAAGACTCCGCCCCTTCCGGGAGGATTGAGCCTCCTGTCCCCACAGGCGCTAGGAAGTTCTCTGGACCGGGTTTTGGTTCTCAGGCAGCAGGTCAAGCCCCGACTTGCTCCTCCTGCCGCCTCTCCTCTTCCTGGATTCCAGGAGGGAGGAGAGGCCGACCCTGGGCACCCTGATCTAGTAACTCCCAGCGGTCAGGGCAGCCGCTAGGACTAACCCTCCCCAGGGCCCCCCTCCCACGGTCCACCCCTCCCCAATCCAGAAAAACCTCTGAATCTCACTGGGTCAGATCTTGTACCACATCCATGTTTGCTTGGCCTGCAAGGGTCTCCCTTGACCTCCCCAGACAGGGGGCTTTTCCTCATAAGCAGAGACACACACGCTGGGATGTCGGGTGGGTTCTGGGGCCCACCACTCTCCAGCCGTCGGCAACGGTGGATGGGGCCGGGGCCCCACACCACACCACCAGCTATGAGCAGCTTATGTGTCCACCGACAGCCGGGTCATCAGGAGAGCTTGTCGGGGGGTGCGGGCTCTGGCAGGAGGTGGGATTGGGGGTGGCCGGGGGGTGGCGGTGATGAGCCCCCTGCACACACCCCCAGCAGCCTCGTGTGGAGTCAGCTGCCTGCACCCTCAGGGAGCGTCCTCCGCTCACCCTCACTGCCTGTCTGTGAGCTTGCGGCTTGCGTAACCAACCCCCTGCTGGGAGCGCCCAAGCCCTTCTCACTCTGCTGAGTGGCGCAGAGATCACCTTCCAGAACGGTCCCTCAAAGCTGGGGTCTGCCCCGGTTTGGGCTGGAAAGCGGGCATGACCTCGCTGTCGGGTAGGAGTAGGGAATTCGTCCCACACCCAAGTTCACGTGCTGGAAACTTAATCCCCAAGGCGGCAGTGTTGAGCGGGGCAGGGTGGGGGCTCACAACTGGACAGCTATCATACCCTGGGGTGGGATCCACAGGCTCGCTTGCCCTTCTGTCTCCCCTACCGTGGGGTGACCTGGATGAAGGCCCCCTGACCTCCCAGGGCTCCTGGGCTCTAAGAAACAAATCCGCAGCTACATAAGCTATCCGGCTTCAGGTACCATCCCAGCAGCACAGACAGGAACTTTATCACCCGTGGAGAACACTCAGAGCACAAGGGCCCCTTATCACGGTCAAGGTCACCTGGAGACTCCAGAGCCCCCCCCACCGCCTGCCGGGAATGTTGGCGGAAACAAACAAGACACCGTACAGACAACGAGACGGTGTCCTCGACAACCAGGAAAGAAATCTCTTTAATATCTCGCAGACGTTAAGACGGATACAGCTGGAAAAAAACAAAAAAAAACAAAAAACGGAAAACCCTCCATCCGACCCTGCGCGGGCCGCAGTCACAACGCGAGAACTCACAGCCTCGCCGGATCTCTGGTGTGGAATTCTGGGCACTGATCTGGAAGGAGTGACACCCTGAGAATAGCACAGAGACTCTTGGGGTGCACGGGGACAAGCCTGAGAGTCCTGGGCTGATGGGGGCGGGGAGGGGTGTGGGAGCGAGGGCAGCCGCTCCGGGGTCCCGCTGCGTGCAGCCCAGCCACGCACCTGTTGCTCGCGTGCACAGCCCCATGGCTGCCTTGCAAGGGAGCAGGGGACCCGCACCTGCATCTGTTTATTGCTTTCTGTGGCCACCTGTCACCTAGATGCTGAGACCCTGCAACACAGGAGCCCAGGGGTGCCATGGGCAAGGGGTGGGGGGGAGACAGCAGGGGCAGGTTTGTACCCCAGGGCCGCTCCAGCTGTGTAGGCCTGTGATCACACCCCCGCCCCCTTCGGAGCCTAAGTCTTATCCTTTGTCCAACAGACCTAGCAGCTGGCAGCTCCAGGAACAGCTGGGAGAGAGAAGTGAGGGTGGCCTTGACCCTACCTAGGAGGGAAAAAAAAAATCCCTAGGCAAGGGCCTGCGCTGACCTGGCCTGTGGCGGCATCCAGGCTGCTGGGCCAGGGATGGGCAAGTGGGGGGGGGGGGCTGGGATCTGATGCTGCCGCACCCCACGCTCTCACCTGGAAGGCGAGGCCACTTCCCCTCCAGGTTAAATAGAACCACAGCAGGACACCTGCCGAGCCCGCCTGCTCCTTGGTCACACCCCAGAGCTCCCTGGCTGTTAAAAGTGGGGTGACGGCTGTCAGAGTGAGACCGGGCCTGCACGTGGACCTCCATGCCCGCCCCTCCCCCAGCTCCGGCCCTGGAGTTGGTGGCGAGCCATGCCCCTTCCAGACAGGCATCACGCAATGAGCAGGTGCAGGGAGCAGCCGGGGCCCACGGCAGGTCCTGAGTAGAAAGGCACGCAAGTCCTCACCTGTTCCCACCGGCCGAGGAGGAGCAGTGTCCAACCTCGTGCCCCTGCCCCTGCCGAGGGTCTCGTCCCAGCCGTGTACTGGCCCCCAGTGACCAGAGGGCTCCTGGGGCGTCTCGGGCCGGGGCGGGGTGCGGGTGAGGCTGGGACGCCAGAGGGGATGGGATAGCACCAGAGGACAGGCCAGCCATGGCCGTCAGGATATGTTGGCTGAGGGGTGGATGGGAGCGGGGAGGGTCTCCCCTGCGGGACCCCAAGGCCCGTTGGTCAAGTACTTGGAGCACAGTCACCTGTTAGGGGACACAGTGTAGGTCAGGTGGCTCCTGGCTACTCCTCGCCAGGTCACTGTGCCACAGGCATTGGGGAGTCTGTGCAGTGTGTGTGTGTGTGTTGGGGGGACAGGGGGTGATCCCAACGAGGGACCCCCTCCCGAGCCCGTGGCCTGCTCTCTCCTTGACCTGCTTGGTTGGGAGGGCACATGGGACAGCGGAGCGGGCCTCCTGCAGCCCTGGGTGACACGGGCTAGGGACGACAACCACTGCTAGTCCGTAGCGCTGTGCGTGTGTGCGCATGCTCAGACTGGTGAGAGAGCGCCCGTGCACACGTGGCTGGGATGGGGACCAAGTAGAGCAGGGGTCTCAGCGCCAGCACTGGGTACAGAAAGGGTGGAGACCCTGGGACCTGAGAAAACCAACAGAAACGCCCCCCCTTGCCCATAGGAGGGCCGAGGCCACTCTCCCCCTGCCCCACCTCCAAGCCCCAAGGTATCCTTGGGCCCCACAGCCGCCTGAGCTCAGCCCCTGGAGCTGGCTCCTGGTGGACGGGCCGGTGGGGGCGGGGACCTCCATGTCCCGCATGTTCGCATGTGTGCGTGCGTGCATGTGCGTGTGTGAGTGTGCGCGGCTGAGCCTGGGCTGGCGCTCAGTCCCGGCTCTCCTTGGCTCTTAAACAGCGTCCGTGGGCGCTGGCTCTGGCCGCGCGGCACCTGCTGGGACACAGGATTCTGGGAAGGCGGGGGTGGGCGTGGGCGTGGGATGGAGTGGTGGTGAGCGCTGGTGGCAGCCGGGGCGCGGCGTGACCGCCCTCGGAAGTTGGCACGCGAGGTTTCTTATTGCTCCTTTTGACTTCAGGGGATGCCTTCCTGGTTCGAGCACAGACAAGACAGCCCCGAGGGGAGGGGGTGGTCACAGAAGGCGGGACCCAGGCCGCCCCAGGGTGGGGGATTGAGGGTGGGGGTGGGGCCCTGCGCGACGGCGCTGGCGGCAGGCTGGGGTCCGCGGGCCACTGGGAGCCTTGGACGCCCCTCGGCCCTGCTCCCAGGCACGTCGCCCATCCTCAGCCAGCCGCCTCCGGGAGCCTGACTGGGGGCCCGTGGACGCACGCCCCCGCCCACCCCGCAGGGACAACTCAGTCTGTGCCCGCCCCTGGCGCGGTCACGGCTGCAGGCGCTCCAAGTACTGCGGCAGGGGGTTCTCCTTGACGTACTTCTGGATGTACCAGCACGTGAGGTGAGCTTTCAGGTTCTCCTCCACCACGAAGTCCAGGGCAGCCTGGGGCCAGGGAGGGGGAAAGTGGGGGGCAGTCAGACCCCGCAGCGGACATCCCAGGGCCTGTGCCGTCATGGTCTCACAAAAGATGACGCCAGCCCTCGCCTTCACAGGTACAAGCCCGCAGGCACTACTTCACTCCAGAGCCGCCCTGGGGCGGAGCAGAGGCCAGGGTGGGTGGGCAGAGGCCGGGGCCAGCTTGGAGGGCCATTCTCTGCTACAGCAATTCCCCTTGTCAAGCTGGAGCCGGCTATCCAGGCAGCTAGGGTGGGATGAGCCTGTTTGTGTGAACACCTCCCACCCCCGCTCTCCAAAGTTTTTCTGAGCACCTGCTACCTGCCAGGGACTAGGGTCCTAGGATGGGAACGGGTGGCCCAGAACGCTCTTGCCCACACAGAGGTGTGAGGTGACCCTAGTGGGATCACCTGTGCTAGGGGCCTGCAGAACAGAAGCCCTGACCCAGAACAGCCGCTGGCAACCCTGGGAGAAGCTGAGGAGCGTACCCCCTTACCTTGGCCAGGTGCTTGGCGATGCCTCGGCCGCGGTAGGCATCGGGGACCTCGGTGTGCTGCAGGTCCACGATCCGCTTGCCCACATACTCGTAGAGCAGGACAGCCCGGTCATGGCAGCCTGGGCAGTGGGGGTGGGGCGGGGGGAGAAACAGGTGCACTTAGGGACGCCTGAGACCGGAGGCACTCAGGTGCCCCAGGTGTTGGGAGCCATACAGCTGCTGGAGTTGGATCCTGAGCAAACCTCTCCACACCCAGGCTCTGTGACCGTCAGTGGGGTGAGCGGCAATGCCCCTGCCCCTGCCCCCTGCCGCCTTTCGCCCCCCCCGCCCACCCGGTGCATGCCTCGGCTACTCCCATCAGTGGCAGCTGCCCCACCTGAGCCCCCTCCCAAGGTCTGAGAGGCCCAGTGCAGGCCACCAGCAGGGCAACTCCAGGAGATTGGGACGAGGCAGAGGTGCGGCAGCAGAGTCCATGCTGACCCAGCACTGGCCCATGAAGCCAGGGCAGACAGGTGCCCACGCCTCCTCGCCAGGCCTGTGAGAACTGCAGCTCACTTGTCTCCACCCCTACCACGTTCCCAGGGGAGAAACACGGAATGGGAGTCCCCTAACCACATCCTCACTGCCCCGACTACCCACCCCTCCACCCATGCCCCTGCCCACCATCTATTAACCCACCTGCTCCCCCACCCTTCAGTCCACTCATGCATCCAACCATCCATCCAACCATTCACCGACCCATCCATCCATTCAACCATCCATCTACCCATACATCAAGTCACCCATGTATCCATACAGCAAGTCATCCACCCACCCACCCACCCATTCATTCACCTCCCCGTCCTTCCACACATCCATCCATCCATTCATGAACACATCTATCCATCCAACCACCTGACCACTCATCTGTTAACCTATCTACTCATCCACCCTTTGATCCACTCATGCACCCAACCACCCACCTACCCATGCATGCATGCATCTGTTCATCAATTCAACCATCCACCCACCCATTCATACCCATCAATTCAACCATCCATCTACCCATTCATACTCCCATTCATTCACCTGCCCACCATTCATCTGTCCATTCATCTATCCACTGACCCATTCACTAACAGATCCAGCCAGCCACCCACCCATTCATTGACCTATAGATCCACTCTAGCCCAGCCACCCACCCACTCACCAACCCATACACTTGCTCATCAAGCCATGCCTTACTTCTGTCCACTCTAAATCCACACATCCACCCACCAAACGGTTACTGAACACAGAGAGGGCTTTAGGTACCGGGACAAAGCAACAAACAAGCCAATTAAGAAGTCCTGGTTTCCTGAAACTGACACGGAGGGGGTCAAGGCAGTGAACAAACAAAGCAAGCAGGCAGGGATGGAGCAGCAGTGCCAGGAGTCCTGGGTGGTGGACAGAGACAGGAAGGAGGAGAGGGTGGAGGTCACGTGACGTCTGAGGGACCGGTGTCGTAGGCAGAGGGATCGGCCAGTGCAAAGGCTCTGAGGTGCGATATGGCTGAGCCGGAACACGCGCATTACGGTACATGCAACGTGTGTGGGTCTCTGCTCCCACGTGAGCCCAGAGAGACGTGCTTAGGGACTCCTCTCAGGGTGGCACGTTCGGTCCCCGTCCTCCACTTTCCTACAAATGTCTTGTGATAGGGACAGCAAGAGGGGCTGGGGTGGCTGGAACGGACAGGGGGAGGCTGGGAGAGCCGAGGGCAGGGCGGAGGCAGGAGCTGGCAGCCGCAGGAGGGTCCTCCGTGGAGGAGGCACGGGGATGACTTGTGACTTCCCAGGATCCGTCTGGCTGCAGAGAGATGAGCAGGCTGGGGCAGGGGCAGTGACCGCAGAGGGTGGAGGCAGCAGGGGGGCTGATGGCTGACCTGGGCGTGGTCAACCAGAGAAACAAGAGTCCAGGGTAACACCAAGGTCTCGTGTCCAGCAGTCGCAAACGCAATGAATAACCCGGGAAGGGCCGTGAAGCCAGCAGGAGAGCACCTGTGAGCTGAGGGGTAAACAGGGAGCCCGCAGTGGCTGGGGGGAAGAGCCAGGTAAGCACAGGCTGAGGGCGTGGCCTGTGCCAAGGCCCTGGGGTTGGGAGACCCAATTCTCTGGCCCTGAAAGGGCTGCCTGTGTTTCAGAAACAAACCTTATTTTCATCGTCCTGACTCCCAAGCACTGGAGAACCTCCTCCCAAATGCTTCTTGGGCCCCCAGGTCCTAGCCATGGCAGGAGGAAGACTGATAGGAACACCAGAACAGGGCCCAGCCCAGGGAGGGTGCTTTCTGTTCCCCCAGCGCCTCCCATCTTCCCCCCAAAGCTCCAGGAGGCGACGGTCTCCTCCTCTGTGTCCAGTGAGGACGCTGAGGCCATGCGGCCTGGTCTCATGGTGGGTCCAGACCCGACCCACGTTCTCGACGACCTGCCTGCAGGCCCTGGCCTGGGGCACTCCCTCTGCCCGGGCTGCTGTCCCTTCTCTGCCCCATGCTCTCAGGCCCCCTGGCACCAGTGTCTCCCAGTCGTGGGGCCTGATGACCACTCTGTGGATCGTGCCTACTGCATTTGGGCGTGGCCCAAGCCATGGCCTCCGCTGCCGCCTGCCCTGGCCACATGGCACAGGCCTTGGGCCTCGGCTCTGCACCTGTCAGGGTTAATCCAGCCAGCAAACACTGGGACACTGTTCTGGCCCTGACCTGGTCACCCAGGGAGCTGCCTGGCCACACAGTGGGGAGGTCACCTCTCTGGAGCAAGGACCTGCAGAGATCCCCGGGTAGATCTGGAGACGGGCAGCCTGGGTGGTGGGAATGGCATGTGCAAAGGCCCTGGGGTAGGCTGATGAAAGAACAGCAAAGGAGGCCAGGGTGGTTAGGCGGGAATGAGTGTGTGTAGGGTATGTGTGTGTGTGTCAGGTCAGGGGGTCTCCTACAAATAGTCCTGACTCCCACAGCTCCACTCACACCCGGACAGGGAAACTGAGGCCCAGAGGGGCTGGGGGCTGGGGGGGTCTTGTCCGTGCTTCTGGTCCCCGTGGTCCCTGGAGACGGCTGAACATGGCCACACCAAGCTGGAGGCCCCGTAGCTCCCCTGAACTTGCTGATTTTCCATCGGGCGCTGAGCCCCAGCGATGTCCCCGGGGGAGTCGGGCACTGCCTCCCAGGGACGTCCCTGGGCGTGCCCAGGACCACGGGGCGGGGAGCCCTTCCTTTGTCCCTCCAGGTGAGCCCCAATGTCACTTCCCAGAGGCTTCCTCAGGCCGGTGTGGGGTCAGGGCGTCCACAGATGAGGAGACTGAGGCAGGGGCCCGGCCAGAACCAGGTCTCAGGGAGTGGAGGCGTGCGACCACCCACAAGCAGGTGCAGGAGCAGGTGTGGGGGGAGGGCCCCTCTGGGCTGCCTGCAGGTGCACAGCTTGGTTTGGGGGGGGGACGCGGGTGGCTTAGGGGTGGCCACAGGCCACTCCCTGCAGGGCCCTGGCCTGACGTGGCCTGACACAGCCAGCAGGCAGGCAGGCAGGACCAGCGGGAAGGGACTCCCAGCCCCAGCCCTCACTGAGCATGCTGGGATCTCAGCCCTGACTGGGGGGAGGGGGAGGAGGAAGACTGCCGGAGGGATCATGGGGAGGGGGCGGGGCCACAGCCTGCAGGTGACAGCCCTCCTCTGATGGAGGCGGGGCCTCTCTTCAGGCTCAGCCACCTCTCTTGCCTTTGTTTTCCTGGCTGTAGAATGGAAAGCTGCCCCTTACAGAGCAGACCTGGGGTCAGTCAACCCTGTGCTCAACTGCTCGGACCTGTGCAGTAGCCACCTTCCAGCTCCATCCTGCCCGCCGTAGTCTTGCTTCCTGCGGAGCCTCTGCTCAGGTCCTTCCTGGGAGCCCGTGTCACCCAGAGCCAAGGCCAGGTTCCCCGGGGTTCACACCTGTGAGCCCTGCACCATCTGTGCCCTCCACGGCCCAATCTCCTCTCTCCGTGCCTCCATCTCCTGCTGCTCTGAGCACCACAGGGCCTTTGCGCTTGCTGCTCCCTCCACCTGGACCACTCCCCTGCTGTTGCTCTGTTTCTCACCGTCTTCCGGGACCCCTGCGCCCTGCCACATTCTCCCCACCTAGCCCCCGGGGTCCTGGTTTTCCAAGACACATTCGACAATTCGCTCCATCTGCTGTCCCCTGGAACCTCCCCACTCCCCCAGCACCTAGAAGAGCAGTGCTCAGCACATCCTTGGGGCATGCGATCTCGGTTTTCCCACATGGGAGGGGCAAAGTCCCAGGGCAAGTCCCTGCACGTCTCCTTTGGGAACCAGGAGAGGGGTTTCCGGTGTCTCTCCAGGGATACAGCAAGTGCTCAATAAATGCAGCTGCTCAAACATCTTCCCTCATCCAGACACAGAGCTCGCAGGAAGAGAATCAGCCTAGCTCTGCCACCGGGGACAGCCAGGACACGGACACACACACACACAGACACCCAGAGCCACAGGGACAAGGCCCTTCCTCCCCTGCAGGGTTCCAAGGAGGCCAGATGCAAACAACACACTGGTTCCCCAAACACCCAGCTTCCGCCCTGCCAGGAGGCAGGTCCCAGAAAGAGGCAAGATGGGAACTGTGGCTGGGCAGGACCTGCAGGGCTGTCCTGTGGTCCGGCTGGAAGCCGTGGCTTGACCCGGTGCCCAGCACAGCCCAAATGCGGGTGGGCCTGGTGCCCAGCACAGCCCAAATGGGGCTGGGGGGGGGGTGTCCTGCGGGGCGGCTGGGCCCCTCCTGACCTTGGCCAACCTGGGTCAAGCGCGGGTGGGGGCCAACTCCAACTCATTAGCCCCAACTGATTAGCTGACTTGAGACAAGTGTCTCCTTTACCTGGGCCTTTGCCTTCCTGGCTCAGAAATGGGTACAGTAACCCTTGGGAGCTCTCCTCGCTGGAACAGCCTTGGGGGGTGTTGGGGGGGGGGCGTACAGGGAGGGCCTGGTCCCGGAATCCTAATTCTGTCTGCCCCTAGAGAGAGGGCGGGTGTGGGCTGGTATAAAAGTTCTCTCCAGGAAACTGCTGCCACGCGCAGCACCAGCCTGGATCCTGGACGGACAACGCTCCCCGGGGGTGCTGGGGGAGAAACTAAGGCACGGGGGGGGGGCGAGGCACCCAGCCCAAACCTCAGAGCCGCTGGGGCAGGGGCAGGCCGGTGGGGGCGGTCAGCCCCAGTGCGCCCCCGGAGACGCCAAGACGGCCCGGCCCGGCCCGGGGCAGGTGCGGGGCGCGCGGCCAAGGCCGGGGACCCGCGCGCGCCCCCACCCCCCTCCCCGGCCCCGGCCCCGGCCCCGGCCCACCCCGCGCGGCCGCGACGCCTCTCCCCCGGGGCTGCGCAAACAAAAGGCGGGGGCGCGCGGCGCGTTACCGTTGAGCCGGACGGTGAACTGGCGGCGCTGCCGGTCGTGCTCCACGCGGATGGGGCAGCCCTGCTCCAGCGCGCCCGGCGGCGCGGCGGCGGCGGCGGCGGCGGTGGCGGTGGCCGCCGAGTGCGCCATCTGCGCGCGGGCCGCGGGCGCGGGCGGCGGCGGGGCGGCTGCGGGGCGGCGGCGGGGCGGCGGGGCGGCCGGGGGCGCGCGGGCGGCGGCCACACACACGCACAAAAAAGAGACGGCGGGGGGCGTCGGGGCCGCGGGGTCTCTGTGTCTGAGTGTCTGTGTGTCGGGGAGGGGGGCGGCCAGGAAATCAGCTGTGCGGTCACGTGCGGCGCGCAGCCAATGGGCGCGCGGCCTTTTTGTTTTGATACATTCCTGTCGGCTCTTAAAGGGGCCGCGCGCCTCGCGGGCCGCGTGCCGCTCGCAGCCCCAAACAAAACAACGCGCCGGCTGCTCCCCCACCTCGCGCGCTTTCTTAAAATAAATAAATAAATAAAATAAATATGGACACCCTCCCCCACCCCAACTTGGAGGGAAATTCTGATCGTCCTCCAAGGCAGCCAGCATTTATTTATTAGGCGCCTGCTGTATGCACCCAAGTTCTCAGGAGTCTGGGGCCGGCAGGGGCGCATGGCGCCATTTTGCCCAGGGAGCCCTGGAGGTAGGGGGCTTTATTTCAGCCCTGCCACTCAGCGCAGGCGTCTGCTGGTACTTTCTTGGGCACCCTTGTCGTGAGCGAACATTTATCGCCACCTTGTTGTTTTATGGATGCCTGTTCCGGAGAGGGTCTCTGTAGACCTGGACATGGAGGTGACATGGTGGTCAGCACACCAGGGGGACCCCTGCATCCCATATGACGGCACCTGGCAGGGAGCTCCAGCTCCTGCTAGTGCCTGGAGGGGTAGGTGGTTGGTTTATTTTATTTTATTTATTTATTTATTTATTTTTGACAGGCAGAGTGGACAGTGAGAGAGAGAGAGAGACAGAGAGGTCTTCCTTTTGCCGTTGCTTCACCCTCCAATGGCCGCCATGGCCAGCGCGCTGCGGCAGGTGCACTGCGCCTATCTGAAGGCTGGAGCCAGGTGCTTCTCCTGGTCTCCCATGGGGTGCAGGGCCCAAACACTTGGGCCATCCTCCACTGCACTCCCTGGCCACAGCAGAGAGCTGGCCTGGAAGAGGGGCAACCGGGACAGAATCTGGCGCTCCGACCGGGACTAGAACCTGGTGTGCCGGCGCCACAAGGCGGAGGATTAGCCTAGTGAGCCGCGGCGCCGGCCAGGTGGTTGGTTTAAAAACCCCGTGGGCGACCCGGGTGGCTCGTAGCTCATGGGTGGCTTCTGGGCTGGATTCCCAGTCTTCTGACTGGGGTGCGTTTAGTCTTGGCAGAGACCCCAGATCCGTGCCCGCGGTGGTCCCCATTGTGCCTCCCTCAGCCCCCAATTCTGAGTGTGGTGGGGATGGGGAGACCAAACACTACACTGGTTTCTCCGCCTCTGGGCTTTTGCACCTGCCCAAACAACACCTCCTCTGGGAAGCCCTCCTCCCTGCAGTCATAGTCATTTATTTATACATCTATCCCCAGCTGGCCTGTATTCTCTCTGATTAGTTTCTGCCAGGGCCCAGCATGTGCCAGGCTCAGATAAGAGCCAGGAGCTTCCTGCCTCTGGTTCCCTTCCCCCCCACCACCTTTTTTTTTTTTTTTTTTTAGAGAGAGAGGCAGCTTCCATCTGCTGGTTTACCCCCCCCCCCCCACAATGGCCACAAAAGCCAGGGCTGAGCCAGGGGAATCTGGGAGCCAGAGACTCCATCCTGGTCTCCCAGGTGGACAGCACGGGCCCAGCTGGAGCTGGGACTCCAATCCAGGTGCTGTGATGTAGGATGCAGGGGTCCCGGTGGGCGTCTTAACCGCCAAGCCAAACGCCTCCCCACCCGCGGCTGTGCGTGTCTCTTCCTTGTGGGGGCCTCCCCGCTCTGCAGAGACCCTCTCTGGAACAAGAGTCAGTAAAAGCATAAAGTGGCGATTAATGTTTGCCCATGACAAAGCGGTGATGAGTTGTTTGCGTGGTCTCTTAGGACACCTTGGGGAGGGGGTGCTGAGTGAAGGCGGGGCCTGGCGGGGCCGTGTGGAGAACAGGTCGCCGATACTGGGTATCATTTCTTCACTTGGTCATTAATTCACAGAGCAGATAGTGAGTGCCTCGTGTGTGCCGGGAAACAGGACAGGCAGGGACACCGTCGCAATGCCCTTCGGGAGCTTGGCAAAGACAGCAACACAGATCAGTGACCTGGAGGGAGGGTCAGCAGGGGCGGGAGTGGCCTGGGACCCACAGGAGAGACCACAGTGGGCACGGGAGGAGGGGGAGGGAGTTAGGAGGTGGAGCTGGGAAGACAGCCAGTGTAAAGGCCCTGGTGTGGGTTTAGGGACTCTGAGAGAGCCCATGTGACAGGTGCACGGAGTGTCTGGGGGTGGCGCCGGCGGGGGAGCTGTGGGTCCCTGGGTGAGACAGCCATGGAAGACTCGGGTGGGGGTGGGGTGTAGGGGGTTGGGGGGCACGCGTTTGGTGTTGTGCCGCTTGCTTGTTTTTTAGTATCTGGAAGATCACCCACAAGGGTCAGTAAAAGGGAGCAGCATGTGTCTGTCACACGGCAGAGGTTTGGCTTTTGCTGGAGGTGATTTAAGGTGGTGTTTGTGCTGCTGCAGGGCAGAACTTCCTCCTTTGGGACCTCAGTTGAGGCCACTGCTGGGGATGCCTGCCCCTCTCTGGAGCGCTTGCCTTCAGTCTCACCTTCTGTTCCCATCTCATGGGCTCCCTGGGAGGCATCGAGTGGTGGCTCAAGTCCCTGGGCCCCTGGCACCCACGTGGGAGACCACGATGAAGCTGCTGGCTCCTGGCTTTGGCCTGGCCCAGCCCTGGCTGTTGCAGATATTTGAGGCGTGAACCAGCGGATGGAAGATCTCTCTCTCCGCTCTCTCTGTTACACTGCCTTTCAAATAAAAGGATATATAAATTAAAACTTTATAAAAAAGATCTGATAATTGAAATTTAAAAATTCCTCCTGTCAGCATATTGTTCTGTAAATCTTTTTTTTTTTTTTTAATTTATTTGGAAGGCTGAGTTACAGAGAGGCAGAGGCAGAGACAGAGAGAAAGAGAGAGAGGTCTTCCATCCGCTGGTTCACTCCCCAGATGGCCGCAACATCTGTAGCTGAGCCATTCCGAAGCCAGGAGCCAGGAGCTTCTTCTGGGTCTCCCATGCGGGTGCAGGGGCCCAAGGACCTGGGCCATCTTCTACTGCTTTCCCAGGCCATAGCAGAGAGCTGATCTGAAGTGGGCAGTTGGGATTAGAACCGGCGCCCATATGGGATGCTGGCACTGCAGCCGTACCTGCTACGCCACAGTACTGACCCTGCAAATCTTTTTTAAAAATATTTATTTATTTGATTTGGAAGGCAGAGTCTCTCTCTCTCTCTCTCTCTCTCTCTCTCACACACACACACACACACACACATACATACACACACACCGGGGTGGGGGGGACCTCCATGTACTGGCTCACTCCTCAAATGGTTACAACTGCCTAGGCAGAGCCAGGAGAGCTTCATTTGGGTCTCCCACATGAGTGCAGGCGACCAAGCACTTGGCCCATCCTCCACTGCTTTCTCAGGCTATGAGTAGAGAGCTGGATCAGAAGAGGAGCAGCCGGGACTCGAACTGGTGCCTGTATGGGATGCCAGTGCCACAGGCAGAGGGCGGCTCAACCTACCACACCACAATGCCAGCCCCCATTTGGTGAGTTTTGACAAATGCATCTGATTACACAGCCCACCCATACTGAATTATAAAGTAGTATATGCATTTGATATGGCGCCAGTTCAAATCCTGCTGCTCTACTTTGGATCCAGCTCCCTTGCTGATGGCCTGGGAAAGCACTGGAAGATGGCCCAAGCCCTTGGGCCCCTGCACTTGGGGAAGACGCTCTTGGCTCCTGGCTTCTGCCTGGCCCAGCCCCAGCTGTTTCGGCCATTTAGGGAGTGAACCAGTGGATGGAAAATCAATTTCTCTGTCTCTGTCTCTGTCTCTCTCTTTCTCTCTCTCCATCTCTCCCTCCCTCTGTCTGTGACACTATCTCTCAAATAAATGATTCTTTTTGAAAAAAAAAAAAAAAATTAAGGCAGTTCATCCCCCAGGTCCCCAGCCCCTCCTTAGCCCGCCCGCCCGGTACTCTGTCCCTGTGGCTTTGTCTTTCTTTTTTCTTTCTTTCTTTTCTTTTTTCTTTCTTTTTTTTTTTTTTTTTGACAGGCAGAGTGAACAGTGAGAGAGAGATAGAGAGGAAGGTCTTCCTTTTGCCGTTGCTTCACCCTCCAATGGCCGCCACGGCCGGCACACCACGCTGATCCGATGGCAGGAGCCAGGTGCTTCTCCTGGTCTCCCATGGGGTGCAGGGCCCAAGCACTTGGGCCATCCTCCACTGCACTCCTGGGCCACAGCAGAGAGCTGGCCTGGAAGAGGGGCAACCGGGACAGAATCCGGCGCCCCGACCAGGACTAGAACCCGGTGTGCCGGCGCTGCAAGGTGGAGGATTAGCCTATTGAGCCATGGCGCCGGCTCTGTGGCTTTGTCTTTCTGAGTGTCCCAAGCAGGGGACTCGTGCAGCCTATACAGCCCCCCCAGACCGGACACCTGCCCCCCATAGTGGCTGCAGCACCAAGCCGATCCACACTCTGCTCCCTGCGTTGCGGGACTCGGGGAGTATTTGAGGGTCTGGGTTTTTGAGGACCCCCTGCCCATAACGTGGGGGCAGTGGGCGTTCTCTCCACCCCAGTGGCAGTGCTCTGGGTCCCGAGCATGGAGTCCCGTCCTTGGGTCACACAGCTGCCAGGCAGGGGGCAGGGGGCATGTGTGTGATTCAAACCCCGCCCCTCCTGTTCTGTCCCCAGGGGTGGGTCTCTGGGGGTGCTGTGACCTCCACTGTGGAGCCTGGGACTTGGGATCCTAACAGCATCCCCGGTCCCTGGGGATCCCAGCCTGGAGCAGGTGGCTCCCCCATTGCAGGGGGAGGGGCTGGGGTGCCTGCCGGTGTTTAGGGACAGATCTAGGATTTGACCCTGAGACTTTGGCTCTGCACCCTCAGGCCTCGGTTTCCTCATCACTCAGTCAGTCACTCACACATTCACTCCTTCATTAATTCACTCCTTCATTTGCGCATTCATTCACTCACGTGTTTGTCTGATGTTTACTGAGCAACCAGTGTGTGTCTCAAATTCTGGGAGCACAGCAGTGAGTGAGGCAGACAAAACTCCTGCTCTAGTTTGACGACAACTGTAGGACAATTGTGGGGTCTGGAGCTGTGGTGCAGTGGGTAAATCCACCACCTGGAACGCTGGCATCTACATGGGCACCGCTTTGAGTCCTGGCTGCTCCACTTCTGATCCAGCTTCCTGCTGATGCGCTTGGGAACGAAGGTGGCGCAAGTGCTTGGGCCCCTGCACCCATGTGGGAGACCCAGATGGAGTTCCAGGCTCCTGGATTCAACTTGGCCAGACTTGGTTATTGTGGTCATCTGAGGAGTGAACCAGCAGATGAAAGATTTCTCCCTCCCTCTCTCTCTCTCTCTATATGTGTGTGTGTGTGTGTGTGTGTGTAACTCTGACTTTCAAATAAATAAAATAATCTTAATAAATAATAAACCTGCAAGTCACGAGTTAATGGCACTTCATGATGAGCGTGGAACCTCGTCCAGTTGTGAGGTTTAGAAGGTGGACCCGGGCGGACTTTAGGTCGCTGAGGCGTGTCCTCTGCCCTGGGACTGTGGCTCTCCAAGGAGGATGGCCCTGGGGAGCTCTGGCCACTGGCTCGCCCCATAACCCTTCCTCTGCACACACCTCACCCCTCTCAGAGCCTGGACCCATGGGGCTGCCTGACCTTGGCCTTGAACTCTACAGCTGTGAGCTCAGCTATCTCACAGCAGTGATGAGCTGACAGCCGCTCTACACACAAGCAGGACTAATGAGAGGCAGGCGTTTGACTCAGCCATAAAGACGCCTGCATTCTGTATTGGAGCGCCTGGGTTCCGGTCCTGGCTCTGATTCCCAGCCCCAGCTCCCTGGGAGGCAGCTGCAATGGCTCAAGTAACTGGGTCCCTGTCAACCATGTGGGGGACCTGGATGGACTTCCTGGCTCCTGGCTTCCACTTTGCCCAGCTCCAGCCTTTGCAGGCGTTTTGGGGAGTGGACCAGCCAATGGGAGCTCTGTCTGTCTGTCCGTCTGTCTGTATCTCTCAGTCACATTTATTGTTTGATAGCCTGTGTATCCCCACCCCCCAAACTTGTTGTTATACAAGAAAACACAGAATCGTCTTTTGATGCAATTCGATTGGGTAATATATTCATGTTCCAGCCAGCACCGCAGCTCACTAGGCTAATCCTTCGCCTGCGGCGCTGGTACCTCTGGTTCTAGTCCTGGTTGGGGCGCCGGATTCTGTCCCAGTTGCTCCTCTTCCAGTCCAGCTCTCTGCTGTGGCCTGGGAAGGCAGCGGAGGATGGCCCAAGTGCTTGGGCCCTGCACCTGCACGGGAGACCAGGAGGAAGCACCTGGCTCCTGGCTTTGGATCGGTGCAGCACGCCGGCTGTAGCAGCCATCTGGGGGGTGAACCAACGGGAGGAAGACCTTTCTCTCTGCCTCTTTCTCTCTCTTACTGTCTAACTCTGCCTGTCATATATATATATATATATATATATATATATATATATATATTCATGTTCTGAAGTCTGACCCCTATGGCTGGCTCCCACCTGCCTGGCTCTCCTCTCTCACAGGGAAACCTGTTTCTCACTCCTTCTTCCAGGGTTCCCCACACATGAACACAAGGAAGCACAAGGGAGCTTTCTCCCCTCGTGCCAACTTGGTCTCCCCCAAAGCTAGAGTGGGATGTCACAGTTTCTCTGGGAGACGTCTACCTTTGCCTAGTGAGGTGGCCTTGCTCTTCCGCAACTCAGTCATGGTTTCTCATTCAGCCGTCTGTCCCCTGCCCCCCTGTGGCAGGGAAGGGAAACTGGAACATAACAAGGCTGGGCTGGGGGCTCCGTTTTCTTGGCTGACTTGTCACCTCCGTCCCAGTTCCCTGGGCTGTTGTAGCTGAGTGAGATTCTGGGATTGACCCACTTTACAGAGGGAGGAAACTGAAGACTTGCCCGAGCTAGAGTCCAGCTGGCCAGGGCACCAAGCTGGCCAGGGCACCACCCCTTCCTCTCCCCCTGTCCCTCCCCCCCCAGCTCTGGGTCAGCAGGTCTGGCGTGGCCACTGCTGTTGCTGTGTGATTCCTGGGGATGCACCTGGCCCTCCTCTGAGCTCCACAGGTGCGGGTTGACGAGGTGACCTGTGGGAAGACCCCTGCCCTGCTGCCCTACACGTGGACAGTTGTATCACATGTCCCTCTGCCCCTGTAGTCTCTCCAGTCCCAGAGCTGCCTGGCTGCTACCTCCTCCAACACAACAACAGCACAGGTCATGGTGCTGTCTAGGTTTGTGACCCTGAAGAATGGCTTGTGGGCATCCTTTTCTCTGCTCTCCTATTGGCAAACTCCTATTTGTTCTCTGAAGCCCAGACCAGATGCTCCTCCCTCTGCAAAACTTTCCCCAACTTCCCCTAACTCGAACCCCCAAGCTGGGTCAGCCCCACCCCACAGCTCTGCAGCTGAGTATCTTCGTTATGCAGGTGCGAGTCTTTCCGCCCTATCACTTGGGAGGGAAGTGGCCTGGGCCATGCCACCCCATTTTACAGAATGACAAACTGAGACCAGCTTGCAACATTACAGCAAAGGCAGGGCAGGGTCTGAAGAGTGGGTGCACCTGGGCCAGTCCCATCGTGGACTCAAGCACTTGGCCATCCCCTGCTGCCTTCCCAGGCATATTAGCAGGGAGCGGGATAGCAAGCAGAGAAACCAGGACTTGAACCAGTGCCCATACAGGGTGCCAGCACTATAGGCAGTAGCTTTACCTGCTAAGCCACAGCACCGGCCCCACAAACCCAGCCATTTAAGTGAACACTTTGATGCTGTGTAACAAGTGCCTGGCCACCAGCACAGTTGTCCTATAGAAGGCTTCTTTCACTCTCTCTCCCCAGCCCAAGTGCCTTAAAGAGCCACCCAGGTGCTGTCCGTGTGTGTTGTTCTCTCCTTTTTTTGTCACCAGTCCACTGATGGGCTAGAAGGCTCGCTCTGTTGGCAGGTGCATAGATGCTGGGGTTCTTACCAGGTCCTGCAAGCTGTGTCCAGGGGTGTGCATACGTGTGTGTGCATGCATGTGTGTGTGCTTTGAGCAGAATGGGTGAGTTGCAGGCAGGTGTGTATTGACTGTGCAAGAAACTGCCTGACTCTTTCGCGGGTGGCTGGAGCCCTCTGGATTTGCACAAGTTCTGCACATCCTCGCCACCCCCCAGAACTGCCCATCGTCTTAGTTCCCGGTGCCTGACAGGTGCGTGTGTTATCTCGCCGTGGCTTTAACGTCGGTCCCCGGGGTGACTCAGGGAGTCGAGCACCTCCCGTGAGCTCCTTTGCCACCTGCGCGTTTTGTGGCGGGGAAGTGTCTGGTCAGCTGTCTTGCACGCTTTTTATTGGGTTGTTTGTTTTCTTACTGTGCTGCTTTGGAATTCCTCATCTATTGCAGACATCCAGCCTCAATCTGTCATATGATTTTTGCGAGAGTGCTCTCGGAGGGTTGTCTTCAGCATTAAACGACATCACAAACGCTCCGTAAGCAGGCACCCTTATCATTGTTATGGTCACTGTCCTTGTCTGATTACGCCACTGTGTCCTGGAGCTGGGACGAACTTCTCAGCCCAGGGCTGCCAAGTGGCACCTGCCCCTGAGCTTCCTTAGTGCCCCAAGCCACCACCCACGTGGGCTGGGCCTCCCTGCGCTGGTCTGGGTTGTCTGTTGTTTATAATATCCATTTATCAAACCCAGCCAGCTGGCTTCACCCATCTACAGGAGGGGAGTGAGAAGGAGGTTCTATGGGGTGGCCTCCCTGCCTCCCTGCCCCACCCAAGGGACCAAGCCACAGCTCCCCAGCCCCTGGCCCAACTGCAGAGCCTCAGCAGGCTGGGTGTCTGTGGGCAGCCAGGTCCTGACTCCTGTTCACCAGACAAAACAACAAGGCTCAAAGAGGCAAGGTGGCCCAGAAGGGGTGGCACTGGGCTCTGGCTCGGGATCCGTGGCAGTGACACCAGTCACATCCATGTTCAGGCAGCTCCCACACATTGTCAGGCTTGTGGCAAATGACCAGAGCCAAACCGTGTGTACTGAGTCCCCCGAGGACGATCTCATGTTGTTGTCCCATTTTACAGGGGGAGGAAACTGAGGCCTGAGGACACCCAGTGACTCACTCAGTAAATTTGTGGCACAGCAGGATTCCAATCCAGGCCTTAGAGACTGAACCCCGCTCCCAGCTCTTTCCCTTCCCTGGAATCTGCCCCCCCAGATATGTGGCCCAACAGTTCTGGGGGCCAGCCAGGTGTGGTGTGTGCGTGTCAGGAGGAGGCCTCTGCTCCCTTGTCCTGGGATTGTCCCCTCTCCTTCCTGCTTTGAGTTCATCCTGGACACACTGCTCTGAACCTGGTCCCTGGTGCCCCATGCCTCCCGGGGCAAATGGGCTCTCAACCGCTCCAACATGGCCCTGGTGTGCAGAGGGCAATTTGGCAAGCTCTGCGCATCCCAGGCTGTGTGGGCCCTTGGCCTCGCCACCTGCTCCCAGTGCTGCCTGCCCCGAGCCCCAGTGGGCTGTCATGCTTACCCAGATACCATCTGCAGTTGCGAGGGACCGGGGGCGAGACAGACGTCTGTGCGCGGGCCTGGGCTAGGACAGCCCCTCCACGGAGCCCACACCCTGAGCTCACCCAGGTCCAATGAGGCCTCCTCCCCCCTCCCCGACTCTGGGGGCCTCAGGAGGGGGCTGGTGGGACCTGTGCCAGGCCCATTCAAATCCTCACCCTAACTGTTGACAGCCAGGACAATTCCAGCTCCCATTTCACAGATGAGTAAACTGAGCCTCAGGGCAGTCACATTCCACTTCCAAGGCTCGCAGGGGGAGCAGGAACTCAATCCCAGAGGCCTGGAAGGAGGATGGTGTCAGCAGAGGGGACCCGGGTCCTAGGAGACCCCTTGACCTGCACTGGGCTCACAACCCAGAGATACACCTGGCTTGGGCTGTGGGCTGTGAGGGCAGCACAGGGTGTGCAGGAGACCTGAGGAAGGAGCACAGGGAAGGCTTCCTGGAGGAGGGGCTGCTGGCGCGTGGCCTGTGAGGGCCCAGCCTTAGCTCACTGCCAAGCCCACACCCAGGGCTCTGCCTGGTTTTATCTTCGTGGTTGGCAGCTCCCACCTGCAATCCGCGGGAGGCTCCGAGCCTCCCCATCACCGTGGCCTCCTCCCCAGGCCTCCATCGCCTTCCCATCAAACACTGCGGGCTCAGAATCTTTCTCAGGTCCCGTTGGCACCCTCCATCCCCACCCGTCAGTGGGGAAGTGCCGCGGTGGTGGTGGTGGGGGTTTGCAAACAGTGAATTCGAGATGGGTGTGGTTGCAAGTTCAAGGTCATTCTTCCATTGTGAGGCTGGGGGGGGGGTCCCTTGGCTGCTTTTCTCCTTCTCCTGGGCCCACTGCCACACCCTGATTGTCTTTCAATGCACCTGGAACTAGCTCAGGCTGGAGCTACTGTCTGCCCCACTCCTGGCAAAGAATGGGGCAGGACTGGAATCAGGGACCTTTTGCCAAAACTCCCACTGCTCCCCTCAAACCACCACGCCCACCCAGCTCTTGCGCCTGTTTGAGTCAGGAGTCTTGGGTCACTAGTTGGGGTGGAAATCCTGGCTGTGAGGGAGGAGGATTTGTTTGGGTGATTCAGGAAGCCTGCAGGTCAGGGGTGGGATCTGAGTTGTAACAAATAGGCAGAACTGAAACATAGTATCATTGATGTTAAAATATTACATGGTTAATTATACTGATTGCATCACCATAGTCACATACTAAGCACTTGGGGCCATTGCTGGTAGTAAGTAAAGCTGCCGCCTGCTGTGCTGGCATCCCATAGGGGTGCTAGTGTGAGACCAGGCTGCTCCACTCCCCATCCAGCTCCCTGCTAACGCGCCTGGGAAAGCAACGGAAGATAGCTCAACTGCACCCACGTGGGAGACCCAGATGGAGCTCCTGGCTCCTGGCTTTGGCCTGGCGCAGCTCCGGCTGTTGTGGCCATTTGGGGAGTGAACCAGTGGATGGAAGACCTCTCTCTCTCTTTCTCTCTCTCTCTCCCTCCCTCCCTCCCTCCCTTTAATTCTGCCTTTCAAATGAACAAGTCTTTAAAAAAAAAAGATTTAAAAGAAGAAAAATGCAAGGTTCAACCAGCACTAAGGGCAAGTGGCAGGGGGAGACAGCCCACTCACACAGAAGACCCCATATTCAGGGTATGAGGCTGTGGGGGGCATAGCTCACTGCCCTTTGGGCCCGGCTGGGGCCAGGTGTACCAGGCGGGCTCCGTCTTGTGGGGCCAGCTCAGCCCAGAAGGCCTGCCCCGAGGAATACCCTGGCTCAGGGCTGTGCAGGGGAGGCACCCCAGGACCTTCTGCCACCGGCCCAGCACATGGGTGCTCCTGGGTACCAGGGAGGACCTGCGCCTTTCCGGAAAGGATGGGTGGGTGAGCCTTTGACCGCGGCACTGGCGGCCTAGTGGGTGATGGGCCAGGGTGGCCCGTGAGCACCCCAAGGATGCAACCACTCTGTTTTTGCCCCAGGATACGGGGCCTCTGCTCTGCAGGGGGTGCCTGGGAACGCTCTCAGTCTTGCCTGGGCTACGCCCCGGGCCCAGGGCAGGCTGGGGGCACCATCCCGAGCTTCCCTCTCAGTCAGGGCTGCCACACCTGGAGACGCGGCAGCCAGGGGTGGGACACGCGCTCTCCCAGCCTGCTTTGTGGCCAGGGAGTGCGCATGACTGAAGCAGCCAATCAGACACTTGCCTGGGCCGGGGGTGGGGTGGGGTAGGGTGGTGGTGGCCTGCTGTGGGTGTGGGGGGTGTGGCCAGCCGTGGGTGTCCAGCAGTGGGTGTGGCCAGGGTGTGGCCTGCGTGGGTGTGTCCAGCCATGGGTGTGCCCTGGGTGTGTCCTGCCATGGGTGTGGCCAGCCGTGGGTGTGGCTGGCTGGGGTGTGGCCAGCCATGGGTATGGTCTGGATGTGGCCTGCGTGGGTGTGGCCGCAGCCCAGGCAGTTTCCTCCACCCCAGTGTCTTCCTCCACCCTGCCACCCCGCACTGCACGGTGGCCTGTGGCTATCTTCCTAAATGTGTAGCCTGTAGGCGTTCGTGACTCCAGGGGTTCTGAAAATACTCTGCTTCTGCCCCCCCACCGCGTGGGCCGCAGACCTCCCAACCCTGTCTGCCTCTGACACCTGCCCTCCCTCCCCCCACACTCCTGTACCTGTACCCGGTTTGACCCGACTTTTCACCTTTCCAAAGGCAGCGCCCACGTGCCGTGCTCAGGTCAGCCCGCGCTGTAGGCTGTGACAATGCTCGCACAGGTGGCTGCATGGAGGCTGTCTTGGCAGCACCCCGGGCCCTGGGCCAGCACCCACAGAGCGGCCTCCTCCATGCCCGGAGCTTCCCTTAGTCACGGGCCTCTGCTGCTACTGCTGTTGCTTTCTCTTTCTTCTTGATTGTCCACGGTGTCTGACTGAGGGTTCCCCGCCAGTGGAGCTCAGGGATTGAGCTGTTTGGGGTCTCCTTCCCCTCCTGCAAGCCCCTGACCTCACTTCAGCGCAGCTCTGGGAGGCTGCAATCTTGGCTATTGACCACCAGGTGGCCATGTCAACCTTGTCCCTGGCCGAGCACTGAGCTGGGTATGCTCTGGCTGCGTTTTCCTTGTTGTGTCCTTTGTTTTTCCAGGAGTTCATGATTGCCTTGCTTTCTGCTTGCATCAGGCTGGGCAATCAGTGTGTCCTGTCCGTTTGCATACCTTTGGTTGTGAGGAGCTGGAAGGCCTAACACATTTTCAGCTCAGCATCTCTCTGCCTCCCCTGCCCCTGCCCGTCCTCTTGTGCAGCTGATCCCATGAGGCAAACTCAGCACCACTTCAGAAGAAGCTGCCTGTATTTGCAGACCTTTGAGGGACTCTGCCATTGTGGGGAGGTAATCCCAGGCTTGGGGATGCCTGAAGGGAGACAGAGCACTGATAAAAATGGGTGGGTGACCTTGAAGGTGTGGCTGAGATGAGTGACTTGCTCAGGGTCACTTCTGGCTCTGATGGGAGAACAGCACTTTGTGGGCAGCTGGTGGAAGCCAGCTCTGTCCAGGTGTGCTGCTGTGTCTTTTCTTCCTGGGGCTGCCTTGTGACCATGGGCACTCCATGGTGCAATATGGTAAGAAAGACCCCCACAGGCTCAGATCCCAGGGAACTAGCGCAAGCCATCCGGGATGAGCTCCAAGCACAGCAGGCTCGTCAAATTATCACGATGACTTGGGTAAAAATTTGGCTTCCTCCTGCCCGGCAGCAGGACCTGGGCAAGCTGTTCCAAGTCTTGGGCTCAAAGCCTAATGGGTAAGGTGAAGGTCTAGCCATACCGGCTTCACCAGGCCATCAAGTTGCCAGGAAGTGCCAAGACTGAGGCTGCTGGGACCCCAGGGAGCTTCTGTGTAGCCCACAGGGAGCGGGACAGGCTGGCCCTGAGAATACTGCCAGAGGCAAGGAGCTGGCTTCTTTCCAGGTGGCAGCTGTCTTGCTGAGAAGGGTGTGTGGCAGGAAGGGGTAGGGAGGACCATCTTCACGAGACAGACCAGGATGTCAGTCATAGCTCTGCCACTAATGGCCCTGGGCACACTCCAGCACCTTTCTGAGCCACGCTGTTTTCTTCTTATTATTATTAGGTAAACGTACCTGAAAGCAATCAGATGCACCTTGTCGGGATGGCGTGAGTTTTCCTGTGTTCCACCAGTGTCTTCCAAGCACCTACTGTGTGCTCTGCAGCATAGTGGGTCCACAAGAGGAACTGATCCTTGGAAGAGGGGTGGGGAAGGTAGGGGAGGGGATTTCTGGCTGAGGGCGCAGCCTTTGCAAAGAGAGGCTCAAGGAAGCTTGGGCTGGGAGTGGCTGGACACGAGGGGGTGTGCGCGGTCGGCAGGGGTCCAGGCACCTGGAAGCTGGAGGGTGGGGGTGTTGGCTGGTCCTGGGTTCGGTGCTGCGGAGCATGGTTGTGCCAGGACTCACCACCAGAGGGCGCTGTGGGCCAGCAAGCCGTGGCGGCCCCTGCTGGTGGCAGAGTCAAGTACACAGCTGTGCGCAGCTGTTGCAGGTGCTTAGGGTCCACCACTGCACGCGTGCCCGTGCGTGGCCACACGCGTGCACCCTGTTGTGTGTGTGTGTGTGTGTGAGTGTGTGCCGGTGGGCTTGGGTACTGCGGCCAGCACATGGGGTTGAAACTGTGCAAGCCCATGAGAATCAGCAAGTTCAGGAGTGCATTTAGCTGAGAACTGGGACCGTGTGCCTGGTCTCTTTGAGACTCCCCTAGCAGCCATCCCCTCTCGGCCCCCAGCCTTTGCACGTATCAGCTCCACCCCCCATGCCTGCAACGCATCCCCTGCCTCCCCTGCGCTGCTCACCGGCCACCTCTTTGAAACGGGCGCCCCACTTTGCCTGCCTTGCTGCTCCCACAGATCCAAGTCTGTGCAATGAATGCGGAATGAGCCGCCCGCCCGCATCCAGGCCTATGCCCTCTCTCCAGGCCTCTGTCAGCCCACGTCCCGCCCACCTCAACCTCAGTTTCCCGGTGCCTGCTTGGCACTGAAGGTGAGAGGCAGCCTGCCGTCACTCACCTTCTGGCTCTGAGTGGTCGTGGCACCCCTGGGCCTGGCCGTGCCACTGAGAGGCAGGAGGGCAGTGAGAGAAGAAGGACCGGGGGCCCCCAGCTCTCGCTCTCCCCAATCCTTGGCCTCCGCCGTTGCTTCTCTGCCTCGCAACCTCCTAACTGGTCCTCAGAGGAGCAGTCACCAAGTCACCTCCTCCGAGGAGCCTTCCAGGACCCCACCCAGGTGGAGTCCAGCAGCTCATGCACCTGTTTACAGCACCCCACGTGGAGTGTTGTGATTCCTGGGGCGTTTGTCAGGTCCTCTGACTAAGCCATCAACTCCCCACGTGCGTGCGAGGACCTCTTCTGAGTCACCTACTGCCCTGGAGGCCGGTCCGGGCCCAGAGTCGCTTCACCCCTGGCCATGCCACCCTTTCCTGCTTCCCTGGGCCCGCAGTGGGCCGGGGGGTGGAGTGGGAACGCTGCAGGGAGTGGGACCCAAAGCCGTCCCGCTCAGCAGGGCATGTGAGCGCAGGGCTAAAATGAGGCAGAACCAGGGGCGTGGGTGGAGGATTAGCCTGACGGGGGCTGGCCACCCAGCAGGCATCGGAGTAGCACCGAAGGGGACGAGCCCTGGGAAGCCTGGTGTTGGTGGGGGGTGGCAGGCATGAGGGGCGTGGGCAGGTCCAGGGCCAGCCCCCAGCTGTGGATGCCCGCGGGGCGGGGAGGGGCGTGCCGGCGGGAGGAGAGGAAGCTGGGGCAGAGAACCTGCTGGATGGGGCTTTAGTTCTGACCGGGAGGCCGCCACCGCTGGGTGCCCACTCTGCAGATGGGTCCTGAACCCCATGCCTGGCCTCCTACAGGAAGTGGGCCCAGGTGGAGTCCTGCCTTGCCCGGGCTGGGGAGACTGCCAGGTCCTTGCACGGGGGTCGGGGGGCTTGCAGGCCTGAGTGGCTGGAGATGCGCTCCCACCCGGGACAGGGGCGCGCACGCGGCACGGAGCTGCGGTGGCCGCTCCGGGGCCACAGAGCCGGCCTGCGGCTCGCCTCTCCACCGGACCTCGCCCCTGAGTGGGTGCGGCCTGCGGGCATCACCCCCTGCGGTGCACACAGTAGGGGGTGGCACCTGCCGCCCTCACGTGTGAGGTCCTGCCCGGAGGCCAGCCTGCGACCTCTTGACCTCTGCCGGCCCGAGTAACCTGAAGCCTGGGGCCAGGTGGGTCAGCGGCCTCGGAGGTCTCCCCCACCCCCCCCACGACCCCGCCACAAGGCTCGGTGCGGGAGCAGATGGAGGCCGCGGCCGTCCGGCAGCTGGAGGCCCGAGCGAGGCCAGGGGCCCCGCGCAGCGCCAGGCAGCGACCTGGGCACCGGACTGCCCCTGAGCAGAACGTACCGACAACGCCACCGTCCTCTGGCTCCTTCCCGCGAACAGCCCGGGGGCCCGGGGCGGGGCGCCGAAGGGGCTGCGGAGCTGGGAGCGTGGCCCAGCGCGGGACGCGCGCGCTCGGCGGGCACCCCCCCGGCGTGGGCGTGGCTTGCATCTTGACAGGCAGCGGGAGGCGGAGCCTGCCGAGGCCTGAGTTTCCCGAGGAGGGGCGGGGCCGGATCTGGGCGGGGTTCGTGTTTGACGGGCAGTCCGAGGCCAGCACTGATAGGCAGGGGCCGGGCCCTGGAGACCGCCGGGCCAATCCGACCGCGGGACCGGGCTCGCCCCGCCCGCCCCCCGCGGCGTCGCCCGGCCGGGCCTCGGCGCCGCCCGCCGCAGTCGGGATCTGCTGGCCGCCTGGGTCCTCGCCGCCGCCGCCGCCGCCGCCGCCGCCGCCGCCGCCTCGCGCGGGCCGCCCGTCCGCAGCTATGGCCGCGCCCGGGCCCGTGAGGGTCCGCCGCACGCTCGCCTAGGCGCCCGCCGCCGCCGCCGCCGCCGCCCGGGGCCCGCCTGCAGCATGGAGTCGCCCGCCCCCGGCCAGCCCGCCGGCGTGCCGCAGTCCAAAGGTAGGCGCGCCCTCTGCACGGTCCCGGGACCGCAGCTCCCCAGCGCGCCCCGGGGCCGCAGCCTCGCCGCCACCTCTGGGGAGTGCGCCTGCAGGCGTGGCCGGGCTGCCCCCAGCCTTCCATCCTCCTGGAATCTCTCCCGGGCTTCCCGCCACAAGCGGACCCAAGAGGGAGCCCCCAGGACCCTCCCCTCCCCCCCGTCCGGGTCCAGCTCCCGGCCCCAGGGCCGAGTCTGGGGTCTCTCTCCCACTCCGCGCCTGGGCCCCGGCTCCTCGCTCGTCCTGCCGGGGCAGGTGCACTCGGGGCTTCGCGTCTTGTCTTCCCCCAGCCTGGAACCCCTGCACGCCGGGACCCTCGTCCGGCAGCCCCATTCCCCGGGACACCCCCCCGCCCCCCGCCACGACTGCTCCTTCTTGTCTTGACTTTGCAAGCTTCGCCCTGCACTTGGGCTGGCCTTGAGCCGCCTGGACGCCGGAGGTGGGGGGAGGTCCAGCCCCCGGGCCAGAGGTGCCTGCTCAGCACAGGGTCTCTTGCAAGCCACTGGCCTTCCGGGAAATTTCTGTGCGGTGGCCGCTGCGGCGGCAGCATTTGTCATGCAGAGGGCGGTGGATGAGACTTGGAGGGTGAAAGGGGATTTTTTTTTTTTTTTTCAGGAAGAGGAGAGCATGTTTTTGGCGTGCCCCAGTCTCGGTAGGCTGGGTGGTGGGAGGGGTTTCCAAACCGGACATGGCTGTAATGAATGGGCTCTGTGAACCTGCTGTTGCCTCGCCCTGGGGAGCCCCATGACGGGCTCTGGGTCTGTTTCCTTATCTGTGAGATGGGGGGTGGGAGACAGTCACACCTACTTCTGTGGACAGGGACGTGTGACGTGAGAGAGGGGGTCAGCAGGTGCACAAGCCAGCAAGGCGCCTGCTCAGCTGCACACAGTAGGTGCACACAGTAGGTGTGCAGGAAGGGAGTAGCTGTTGCAAGCGTTACTGTTGCCGTTTTCACCCCCCCCCCCCCCTTGCTGGAGAGACCTCAGCCATGCGGCTGCAAGAGGGAAGTCTCCTGGGGGGGGCGCCTGGGCACTTAGTGGGTGCCTGTTCAGGGGCTGTCCCCTCTGCTCCCCTCCTTCCCTGGAGGGGTCCTGGGGAGGGTGTGGGCCCTTCCTGGGCCCTGCTGCCAGTGGCTGCGGTGGCTGTGGGCTGGAGCCGGGTGGGCAGGGTAATTACGGCTTACGTAAGCCGGAGGCCGGATCCCCGACAGCATTGCCCAACCTCTGAGTAACTCAGCAGGCACTCGCGCCGGGGAGGTGGCCGGGGAGGGCCCTGCTCCACGCACAGACCTTGTGGAGCTTGGGAACCGGGAAATCAGACACTCCTCGGCTCCAGAGGGTCGGGAAGGGGTGGGAAGCCGTGTTGATCTTGAAGCCGTGTCAGCCCTTCCAGGCAGGGCAGAATAAACCGCTGAGGTTGCAGGGCTGTGGAAGAAGGGACAAGAATGACTTGGGGCCACCCCCTGCCCTGGGTTTATTTCTGCCTTGGGGATCCAGGGAGCAAGATGATGCCTACCTAGGGGGTTGCGTGGAGGGTCAGGGGCCCTCCATAGATAAGGAAACAGAACCTTGGTGTCACAGCTGTAAGGTGTCACAGAGCGAGTTAGCTCTCCACCCAGCACCGTTTGTGTCCATGGTGGTCTCCCCAGGGGTCCCGTGTCCCATTCCTGTGCTGGGTGCTCGCCTTGGCCAGGGGGATGCCCCCACCCTCACCCGCGTCCCTCCTGGACCTGGAGGGTGGGCTGAGGCAGAAGTGTTGCCCATCCTGTGCACTGCCCCGTGCACTTGGAGTGTTGACTGCTTGCCGCAAGCCAGCCCATTTCGCAGATGCAAAACTGAGGTCTGGTGGTGGGTGGGGTGGGGAGTGGCTGGTCTGAGGCCACAGAGCAGAAGGCCTGCCTCGTATGCCCCCCCCCCCATTCCTGGGCCCCAGGCCCCCAGCATGGAGCTTTTCTTGACCTGCTCAAGGGAATTCGGACAGAGCAGGGAGTGGCTGCTGGGTGACCTGAGAGCTTTTACCTCAGAACTTCCTGCCTTGCAGTGGATGTCCTGCTTGTGTTCTGGGCAGGGCCTGGGCCCTGGCCTCCCGGCCCACGTGCTGTCTCCGGCTGGGGTCAGAGGTCACGGGCAGCTGGTGCTGGGACACACGTGGTCGGCGTGGTCTGGGTCTACGGGCCGCATTTGTCCTTGGCTGTTCCCGTCTTGGGTTCGGCCGCTTGGGGAGGCTGCCAGACAGGGCACCCTGAAACTGCAGAGTATTGCCTGCTGGGGCTGCTGTCCCCCCCCGCCCCCCCGCTGCACAGCCCTGTCCCCCAATCCCGGCTGTCGGAAACACTGGAAGGTGGCACCTTGGGGAGTTCCCCCACCCCTGTCGTGACGCACAGGAAACTCTCTATCAGCCAGCATGTGGCTCTGGGCCCGAGAGGAGCAAAGTTCTCCATCAGCCCTGTGTGGTGAGAGGGCCGGGGCAGTGGAGGCTTCCGGTGAGTCAGCGGGCACCGGGCGCTGACTCACCCACCGGGCACGCCAGCCGGCTGCTTGCAGCTTAAAGGGGCATTGCCCACCGGCCTGCTGGCTGGGACGGGGCTGCTTGCCTGGGCCCCGCCAGCAGCGCCCGGCCCTGAGCTGGGGTGCCGGAGGGGGCCCGTCCTGGACTGCAGGCTGGGCTGCTCACCCAAGAACTTCCTCTGTCAGGCAAAGGGGCTCCGCTTCCTCTTGCTCACGGAGCAGAAGCAGGTGGCTGTGGCTGTTTTCCGCCCTTGGCCCAGGGGACTCCTGAGGCGTAGCCGTGCAGCTGGGGGCTCGGAGAGTGAGGGCTGGAGGCCGTGCAGGGTCAGCCGGCGGCGGCCGCGGTGCAGGGACGATGGGGCGGGAGGGTGGGGTGGCGGCGGTGGTTAAGGGCTCAGGCTCAGTTCCAAGCTCTGCCCCTACTTGCACTGGGCGAGTCGCGCGCTTGGTCCCTTCCCTGCACTCTGAATGACTGACGTTCCCTGGGCCCAGCTTTCAGCGAGGACAGGCCTCAGTTTCCTGACCTGCAGAATGGGTGCAGGGGACCCTGGCTGCCCGGGTGCAGACAGCTGCATTCCACTCCTGCCTCGTGTCAGGTTCTGGTCACAGCAAGGTTGCCCTCTGCCCACAGAGGCAGGAAGTGGAGGTGGAACCTGGGCTTTGGCGCCTCCTACCCCACTGGTGCCTAGGCTGGAGGTAGGGTTGCCTCCTGGGCTTTCCTGAGCCCGCAGATCTGCCTCTGCCCTATCTCTGGCATTCCAAGGCTGAACAGGGGAACCTTGGCTAGGAGGGCAGTTGGGATGCATCCTCTTGGGCCAGCCCCATAGTATGGGGGACACTTGCATGGAGCCCGGGCCGGGTGAGCAGCCCAGGTGCAGGCCCAGCTTGGGTGCCTGGCCTAGAGGGCCAGGGTCTCAGCAGGGGTCCCTGGGGAGAAACACAGGGGGAGCAGCTGGAAGGTGCCCCCCGACGGGCACTGGTACCACCAGCCTTGAAGGCTTATGCTGAGGCGGGCATGCCCAGTGCTGGGCAGGCTTCCTGGGGATGGAGCCTGGGGGAGGTGGGCAGGGATGGGGCAGTGTGGCTGGCATTGGGCAGGACGTACCGCATCAGGGCCGGGACAGCCAAGCGAGGGCTTAGGGCATGCCCCGACCCCGCTTGTCCTCTGCCTGTCTGTGTCTTGGCTCAGCCTCCTGCCGCTGGCACTGGGCACCCTACCCTGGTTGCCAGCCTGGCTCTGCCCTGGCCCATTTAAGAGACGTGGTAATGACGAAGGCAGCGGGGCCTTGGTCGAGGGAAGGGGCTTCAACTGGTTGGCGTGCACAGACGCCTGCACCTGGCCACAGCCTGAAGCTCCCCAGGACCCCAGGCCCAAACTCCGCCATGTTTCTCGGAAGGTCTGGCAAGGACCCCACAGGATTCTGGAAGCCTGGTGTGTGGGGGCCCCTGGCCTGTGCGTGCCACACACATTACATGCACGCTCTCATTATGCCTTCGTGGTCACCCGGCATCTGGAAGGGTGTGGTTGTCACCCTGTTTTACGAGTGACTAAACAATGGCCCAGGGTCACAAAAGTCGGTCAGGAGTGTGACCTTGTCCTGACCCCTGACCCTTGCTCGCCCTTTCTTAGAGATCCCTGTTGCGGCACCCATGCATAGAACATCACAGGGAGAGACGAGACTCTGAGAGGAACTGTGGGTGCTCACGGGCTCCCTGGCACCGCTCACTGCCCGCTGGGGGCAGATACTGCTGGAGCTGCTTGCCCAGGGCTCAGGCCAGTCCTCGTGGGTACCCTGGGCAGGCCCCTGGGCATTTTCCCTCTGTGTGGGTGCTGGGTGCCCCGTCACAGGTGGGCAGGAAGGAGGACCCTCTCCTTCTTCTCTTTCTTATCCTTTTTTTTTTTTTTTAAATTTTTTTTGACAGGCAGAGTGGACAGTGAGAGAGAAAGACAGAGAGAAAGGTCTTCCTTTGCCGTTGGTTCACCCTCCAATGGCCGCCGCGGCCAGCGCGCTGGGGCCGGCGCACCGCGCTGATCTGATGGCAGGAGCCAGGAGCCAGGTGCTTCTCCTGGTCTCCCATGGGGTGCAGGGCCCAAGCACTTGGGCCATCCTCCACTGCACTCCCTGGCCACAGCAGAGAGCTGGCCTGGAAGAGGGGCAACCGGGACAGAATCCGGCGCCCCGACCGGGACTAGAACCCGGTGTGCCGGCGCCGCTAGGCGGAGGATTAGCCTAGTGAGCCGCAGCGCCGGCCTCTTATCCTTTTTTTTTTTTTTTAAATGTATTTTATTTATTTATTGGAGAGGTAGAGTTACAGACAGGGAGAGAGAAAGGTTGGCTTCTGTTGGTTCACTCTCCAAATGGCCACAATGGCTAGAGCTGAGCCGATCTGAAGCCGGGAGCCAGGAGCTTCTTCCGGGTCTCCCATGCAGGTGCAGGGGCCCAAGCACTTGGGCCATCTCCCACTGCTTTCCCAGGATCAGAAGAGGAGCAGCCGGGACACGAACCAGTGTCCATGTGGGATGCCGGGGCCACAGGTGCAGGCTTACCCTGCTACACCACAGCGCCTGCCCTGACCCTCTGCTTCTTGTGTGGCTTAAATTGCAGGCCTTGCTTGCCATCAGAAATGTCAGGGAGCAGCCAGGGTGTTCTCTTGCTGCTCCTGGGAAGGCTGTGAGTAGAGGTGGTGGGCGTCATTCATCCTCTTGCACACTGCCCCTTCCCTCTAACTCCTGGCTCCTGCTGTGCCTTGGAGATACTCTGGGCATCCCGCCTGGGGCCCCACGGGACTCTCACCCCGTCGAGGCTGGGAGATCTCTTTGCGGGTGGAGCTTACGCTGGAGGGGGTAGCGAGGGGGTGGGGTTAGAGTGAGCCATAGCCAGAGTGCCACGCACAGGGTGACTGGGAACAGGGCTCACCCAATACTTGCAGGAGATGAACTGTCCTGGGGGCAAGTGGAGTTTTTGGGGCAAGAGGGATGGGCATTTTGGTGTTCACAGGGAGCCAGGGAGTCCAGCCCAGCGAGATCTGGCGGGGGAAGGAGGGGAGGGCTGCCGCTGCCTGCTGCCTGCTGCCTGCTCTGTGCCCTGCCTGTCTCAGCCTGTCCCTTCCTTCCCGTCACTTCCCAGCCCCTCTACGTGTGCTGTCCTTGGGTGCCCCGGCCGCCCTGAGCCCTGGGTCTTTCCACGACCGCCTCCTGCCCCTGTCACCCTCAGGGCACACCCCTGCTCAGGGAGGCCATGTCCTCTGTCCCCTTCCCTCACTTCAGTGTGCTGCTTGTGCCCGTTGGCTGTTTGCAATTTCGGTCCCCTGGCTCTGTGCGCGTCGTAGGCTGGCCCACCTTTTGCGGTGGGGGCTATGCACACCCTTAGCCACCGCCGCCGCCGAGTGCCCAGCTTGGGGTGAGTGCTACGAGGTGGGCAGGGTGACCCCAGGCGGCTGGGGGCAGAGCGAGGGCAGGCTGTGTGGTCAGAGGTTGCGGTGCTGGGGCACAAGGTGGCAGGGCGCCTGGATGAGGGCGGGACCTGCTCCTGGCACATGGTAGATGCTCAATACAAGATAGAGCCCTGCCTTCTCCTATACCCCAGGCTTCCTCCTGGGCCAGGGTCCCTAGGCCCTGCCTGGGGGTGCTGACTGCTCCTGCTCCTTCGAGTGCCCCTTGGGACCTCTGTGGGGGCCCCGGACCCCAGGGAGAGGCCGAGTATGCGTCTTGGGCTTTGGCTTCTGGAAGCTGATAACCGTTAGGGACGGAGGTCTGTCTGCCCACACAGCAGCCCGCCCCTCCCCTTCCTGGGGCCTTGGTGTCCAGTGGGAGGGGTCTACCTCGCCGCTCTCTCTTTCCCCTGCGGGGACAGCAGGAGGCCCAGGACTGGGATCCGGTTGCACAGGAAGGCCCTCTGTAAGCCAGAGCAGCCATGCAAGGCTTGCCCTTGGGAGCCACGGGGTGGGACGGAGTGGTTCCGTCAGAGGCCCCAGGGGCGGTGGGGCTGGCCCTGCCTGTCTGGACGCAGGAGCCAGGCTTCACGCCACGTGCATCCTCAGCTGCCTCCCTGGCCCGCGTGCTACCGCGGACGTGGAAGCAGGCCCCTCAGGGAGCTGCCGAGGGGTGGACGCGGGTTGGCTGGGGCCGAGGGCCTGACGTTATCTCGGGAGCGTCCAGATGGCCCCTCTGATGTTCTGTGCGTCAGGCTTTGCAGAGTCAGGGCCCTGGCAGCCCTGGGAGGTCCGTTGGCCTCTTATCCCGGCTTCCCAGCAGGGCGAGGAGCTGCCAGGGGTGCAGACGGCTCCAGGCCGGGCTCTCAGGGGTCTGCTGTCTGCTCCTCTGAGCCAGTGCTTGCGGGCAGGGTGCAGAGAGCGGTGCCCTTGAGGGGGGCTTAGCTGGGTGGTCCAGGAGGCAGGGGTGGAGCTGTAGGGAAGGGCATTCTGGGGCAGCAGGGACAGCATGTGCCCAGGCCCTGGCGTAGGAAAGAAGGCGATCCATTCGGGGAGCGGCTGGCGGGAGTTGTGTCTGAATCCGCCCCCCTCCCCCTTTAGAGCAGCGGGGTAGCCTCGGGGTGGCCTCAGTTCCCTCCCCACCTCCCCCCGCCTGGGAGCTGTGTGAGGCCACAGCGACCGGAGGACTCATACACCCGGCACTGGTTCGCCTGCTCCAGGGCCTTGCGAGCTGGGGCCGGCGGCAGCTCGTGGGGGTTTTCCTGTTTGTTATGGTGACGGTCTCCATTGCAGCCACACCTGGGCAGCCCCAGGCTGCCTGGCCAGCTGGGCGGACAGTGACAGCGGCTGGTGGCCCGAGGGCTCGCCCGCTCCCTCTGACAGCTGTCAGAGCCCAGGTCACCCCTGACGCAGGCGCTGTCCCAGACACAGGTCACGGCTCTCCCAGCTGCGGGAGGAGGGGCAGGCCTCACTCACCCAGCCCAGCCACAGGCATAAAACAGTTTATTAGAGAGAGAGAGAGAGCGCATGCACCCCAGGTGTTCCAACAGAATGCAGGCATCTCAGCCACTGGGCTAAACGCCCATCCCCTGGTTGCAATTTTTAGCACAAAACATGTTCTGTTTGGATTTTTAGCATAAAACATGTGCTAGTTACCAGCAGCCTCAAGTCAATAATGAAAGCTGTGTATGATCCTGGCTGCTCGGGACAGGGTTTCTCGCCTCTGCCGAGGGGTGGCTGTGTGTGTGTGGGCCGGGATGAGGCCATGCGCCAAGCCTCACAGACGGGGGCTCACGTGGGCGCACTCAGCCCCGCTGTGGCTGTGCCGGGCGGGTGCTCTGCTCTGCTCTGCAGGTGCAAAACCTGGGGTGCAGGCTCCGTGCTGGATCTCAGAGCCGGGCGTGGGGCAGGGGTTGGCCTTGGCTCCGGGCCCGCCCAGCGTGTGCAGCCTGCGGCTCAGAGCGCCTGCCCAGTTTCTCCAGAGCTTTGACCAAGAGGCAGGACTGAAGTGGCCTCAGGATCCCTCTGCATGTCTGGCCTGGCATGCTGTGGCTTTTCTCTGCTGCTTTTTTTTTTTTTTTTTTTTTTTTTTTTTTTTTTTTGACAGGCAGAGTTAGACAGTGAGAGAGAGAGAGGAGAGACAGAGAGAAAGGTCTTCCTTCCGTTGGTTCACCCCCCAAATGGCTGCCACAGCCAGCATGCTGCGCTGATCTGAAGCCAGGAGCCAGGTGCTTCTCCTGGTCTCCCATGCGGGTGCAGGGCCCAAGCACCTGGGCCATCCTCCAATGTACTCCCGGGCCACAGCAGAGAGCTGGACTGGAAGAGGAGCAACTGGGACAGAACCGGTGCCCCAACCGGGACTAGAACCCGGTGTGCCGGCGCCACAGGCAGAGGATTAGCCTAGTGAGCTGCGGTGCCGGCCCCCTGCTGCTTTATATTTCTTGTCCTGCAATATGTGCTGTGAGCTGTGGACAGCCTTTGGGCTCAGAAATGACCATTGGCCAGATCCCTGACTTGCTGTGTAACGCGGGGCCAGTGCCGTCACCTCTCTGATCCCCAAGTAAAATGAGGCCAAGAACCCTTTGTCCTAGGACTGTTGAAGCATCTAGAATGATAGGCCATGAGTGTGTCCCACAGGGGACAGGCATCTGACAGGGACCCAGCTGGCCTCTGATAGCCGCTGCGGTACCTAGACTCACAGCGGGTCCTGAGTTGGGTGTGGGTGCGGGATAGACCCTGTGACCCTACCCCTCACTGGACAGGGTACCAGGCTGCCCCCTGGCTAGCTGGCTGGCTGGCCACTGTGTGTGGGCCCTGCCTGCTAGGGCCCAAAGAGGAGGCCGCTCAAGGCTGGATCCCAGGCTAGCCCAGGGACTGGGGTCTGTCTGCTTGGCAGGTGTTGGCATGGCTCGGGCTGTTCCCAGGCCCCAGGAGGCCGAGCAGGTGGCAGGGTCTTGCCTGGGTGGTGGGAGGAACCTCCTCAGGGGCAGGCACGTGGAAGGCATGGGTGGACCCTCGCTTGGCCCCCCGCTGGGTGCTGGGTGACCGGCATAGTCCCTTCCCTCCTCTGGGGAAGGATAGGACCCAGGGCTTCTATCTGTGCGCTTCCCTGGTCTCTCTGCTCTCACCTGCGTCTTCCTCAGATGGTGGCTTCTTGCTCGCTCCATCCATGCTGAGCCTGCCTCAGTCCACCCCCCCACCAGGCCACCATCAGCCATACCCCCCCCCCCGACAGGAGTGGACACAGGCCCTCCCTGGCTGAGGCCGAGGGTCTCTGGACTTGGCCCTGCCCGGGCCATGGGGTGGGAAGCAATGCAGAGGTGGCTCCGGGCTCAGCTGCCGCGCTGGTTGGCCTGGCTTGGCTGGAGCTCCCTGGAGGGCAGCCGGGCTGGGGTCCTGGTCCTGCTCGTGGCTCTGGGTGTCTCCTGAGTGCCTACTCCTATGTGTGGTGCCAGCACAGTCCCCCTGCCTGAGCTGTGAGCCCGGGGACAGTGCAGGCTGCAGGGCCTTGTCCACACCCTGCCCACCGGGTCCCTTCTCAGTCTGCATTGCTGATGCCAGGCAGGCCCCGGGGCGTGGGCAGGGGCACAGCACAGCCCCGGGGCCATTGAGATGGCTGCTCTATCCTGCTTTACCCCACTGCTGGCCCTCGACACGAGGCGGTACCTCCTGTCCCCATCCCCTCCACCAAGTGATTGCAACCTTGGCGGTGCCGCTGGTGATGGGACGCCAGCCGCGTCTGGCGTGCGGTGCCTGTGCTGTGTCTCAGTTCCCGCCCTGTGCCGTGGGGACGAACAGCTGTGCCCTCAGTTGGGAGCTGTGGCGAGCGCGTCAGCAGGTCACCCTGGGTCGGGGCCTAGCACTGTCCCTTCCCCCTACCAGTGCAGGGCCTGGCAAACCCCAGGCACTCAGACCTGGCCCCGTGCCCCGGTGCTGGACAGGCTGCGAGCCTCGTCCCCTCGTCCCTCACGCCTGGTGAGCTCCTGGCGGGTTCTGGGTGCAGCCCAGCTCCTGTGGGCCCACAGGGCTTGAGCCTCAGCCATGTGTGGGGCCAGCACAGTGTGGGGTGTGGCCCTGAACTGGGCCCCGGGGCGCTGCTCCACCTGTACCATTGCTGTGAGGGTGGGTGCTGAGCCCCGGGCCGCCCCGGTGCTGGGAGACCCTCAGGCCCCTGTGAGTGGGAAGCAGGACCCCCTTGAGAGGGGGCACCTTAAGTCAGCTCTGTCCCTAGCCTGGCCCGTCCCTGGGGAGCCTAGGGCATGTTGGTGGACTGGGGGTTGACCAGATGCCTCTTCTCTCTTTTTAGGAAAATCCAAGAGGAAGAAGGATTTACGGATCTCCTGTGTGTCCAAGCCGCCTGCGCCCAACCCCACGTGAGTCGGTCTCAGTTTCCCCCTGGCTCATCTTGGACAGGCTTCCTGGGGTCCCGGCGGAGGGAGCCCCGAGGAAGGGGGCTGGCCCTGCCCTGAGTGGCAGAGGGTTGGGGGGGGGAGGTCCCAGCATCACTGAAGCTCTGTGCCCCACCCCATCCTGGGGGCTTGGCCCATGTGACAGCTGGGGTCCCCTGCAGCTCCTCAGCCCACCCTGGCCCTCTTTGAACTCAGTGTCTGCTTCCCCTCCCCCACAGACCACCCCGGAACTTGGACTCCCGAACCTTTATCACCATCGGAGACAGGGTAGGTGCCGCCGCCGCTGCCGCCGCAGCCGCCGCAGCCCTGGGCGCAGCCTCGCCATTCTCTGATGAGCGCACCACGCTGAGCCGCTGGGAGGGCCCTGGGAGGTGGAGGAGCCTGGCTCCCGGGGTTGCTGGCCGTGGCCCTGGGCCGCCTTCTCTCTGACATCACTGCAACCTGGGGTCCGTGGGGAGCCGAGTGAGCATGGCGCTCTCCGGAGCAGGCTCCTGGGCCAGCCAATGCCCCCACGTGCCCACCCAGGCTTGCCTGACCTCCGGGGCCCTCCCTCGACTGCCCAATCGCTGTTCTATCACCTGCACACTCGTCTCTCCTGGTGGAAGGAGCCCCTGTGAGGGCAAGGCCTTCCTTTTGTTCTCACTGGGAGACTTGCACGTGGCAGGTGCACTCAAGTGGCCGGGGGTGGGGGCGAGGGAAAAGGCAGCTCCCGGGCTCCCTTGGGTGTTGGTATAATGAGCAGCTCAGAGAGGTTCAGTGACTTACCCAGGGTCACACAGCAGGGACCGAGCCCAGATCTGAAAAACCGATCTTCTCTCTCCACGGTCCCAGCTGTCCCCACTGGGCCAGCTCCCAACTGGGTGCCCACCAACCCCCTCTCTATTCTGCCCCTCCCTCCCAAGAACTTCGAGGTGGAGGCCGATGACCTGGTGACCATCTCAGAGCTGGGCCGTGGCGCCTACGGGGTGGTGGAGAAAGTGCGGCATGCCCAGAGTGGCACCATCATGGCCGTGAAGGTAAGCGCCGTGCCCACTCGGCTCCAGGGCCTGGAGGCAACCGGGAGGGCTGCCTGGAGGAGGTGTGCGGGCGAGGGCTGTCTGCCCCCCTGCCGGGGCGGCCTCTCCACTGCAGCCCCTTTCCCCGCAGCGGATTCGGGCCACCGTGAACTCACAGGAGCAGAAACGGCTGCTCATGGACCTGGATATCAACATGCGCACAGTGGACTGCTTCTACACCGTCACCTTCTACGGGGCGCTCTTCCGAGAGGTGCGGCCTGGCAGGGTGGGGGCAGGCGGTGGGGTGTCGAGGGGCCTGCGCCAGTCTGCCTGTCTGCCAGGAGCCTCTGTCACTCAGCCCCGCCTTTCTGCATACCAGGGGTTGGGGACACGGGGCAGGCTAAGCAGAGCCTGCACAGCTGGGATCTTAAGCAGCCCTGCCATCTGTCTGGCACTGCCCTGCTCTGTGCCTCCGTTTCTCTGTCTGTGACTATCTGCGCCTCTCAGCGCCCTCCTGTGGTGGGCATGGGGGCTGAAGCCATGCACCAGCAGGTGCAGCTGCAGCCTGGGGGTCGGGGGCGGGGCCTGGCTGTGCAGGGGTGAGGTTCTGGGTCTGCAGGAAGGGCAGGCGAGGCAGCCAGGACTGAGCTACCACAAGGCAGGGGGCAGCGAGGCAGGCCCGTGTTGCTGGCTGGCTCACGGCTGTCCTGGAGGGCTGTGGGTTTAGGAAGCAGAGGGAGAGGCCGACGTCCCAGGTCGGCGCAGGCGCGCAGGCCCGGCTAAGCCCGGTGCCGCCCCCAGGGAGACGTGTGGATCTGCATGGAGCTCATGGACACGTCGTTGGACAAGTTCTACCGCAAGGTGCTGGAGAAAGGCATGACAATCCCGGAGGACATCCTGGGGGAGATCGCCGTGTCTGTAAGTAGGCTTGGCGGGGGCGGGTTTCCAGGGCCAGGGCCAGAGGCCCCCTGGTACTGCTCAGCTCCCTGACTCCAGACTGGAGCCTTCTCGCTGGGAGATGCCAGACCAGGCTCCGGCCTCTAAGAGCAACTCTGTAGCCCCTGCCATTGTTAAAAAAGAAACTTAGCATTTCCACCTGCCTCCCACCAAGCACAGCGCAGGGCAGCTGCAGGGGTGCAGGCCAGGCTGGGGAAGGTCCGCATTGAAGCGCTGGGTCTTGGAGGAGGGCTGGAGCATCCTGGCAGCCAGAGGGAAAAGGGCAACGGGCTTCTTGGTACCACCAGAGGCTGTCCACCCTGAGTGGGGACATTGAAAGCAGGGTGACTTCCTACGAGGCCAGCAGCTTGCCGGACCAGGGCAGGGGACTCGGGGAGACTGGGCTCTGCCCCAGAGGAGCCTGGTCGGTGGTGTGATGGCCCTGGGAGGGGGGTACAGCCTGGGATCCCTGGGGGTCCGGGGCAGGGCTTATGACCCTGAGGGTGAGAGGGGGCGGGCAGGAGGTGGGCGTGTCTGGGCCAGGATATCCGGGGTGCCAGGGCAGCTGCTGGGTCATAGGCAGGAGTCCGGGTGGGGGCGGGGGTGGCAGGGCTGCAGGGGGCTCAGGAGGTGGACATAGGGTTGTGGGAGGGGTCTGGCTGCTCCGATCCTCACCGGCCGGCCCTGCCCTCCCCAGGTGGTGCGGGCCCTGGAGCACCTGCACAGCAAGCTCTCGGTGATCCACAGAGGTCAGTGCTGTGGGAGGAGCCTCGGGCTGTGGGGCGGGGAGGCAGCTGGGGTGGGGGACCCCCTGCCCAGCCCAGAGCCTCCTCTCCCGCCCCGTGCCTGGGGCCACTTGTCCCGGCTGGGGATCAGTGTCGCATTCATTGGCCCGCCTCTGGCCTCATCAGCAGGCCATGACTCGGGGAGGAGAGCCCCTGGGACCGCCCAGTGCCCACCCCGTCCCCGCCCCTGCCCCAGAGAGACTTGGCTCCCGCTAACCCTGGCTGTGTGACCGTGGGCTGACAGCACCTGCCTCAGCCTCATCCAGTCCTCGGGGGAAGGGGGGACGGGGGGAGGCGGGGCAGGGGGTGGGCACAGTGTCTCCCTTGGTCAGGGCTGAGTATGGCGCGCCCGCCCCGCAGACGTGAAGCCGTCCAACGTCCTCATCAACAAAGAGGGCCACGTAAAGATGTGTGACTTCGGCATCAGCGGCTACCTGGTGGACTCCGTGGCCAAGACCATGGACGCCGGTTGCAAACCCTACATGGCCGTGAGTGCCCTCAGGGAGCCAGGGGCCTGGGGGCGGGGCCTTCCATGGATGTGTATCTCTGCACCCGGAATGGTCCCTGGGCATCAGCGGGGTGGGGGTGGGGGTCTCCCCTGGGCAGATGCGTGCGGTTTCTGCGGGGCCCAGCTCCGTAACCCCCATGTTAGGAAGGTGAGGGGCCGTGAGGTCAGGACTGGGCCTGGCCGTTGTGGGCCTGTTTCCCCCTTTTTGTGGGTGTCAGGTGGTGAGGCAGGGCACAGCCTGGAGGGGGCGCTTACACCTTGCCCTGTCCCCCCTGCAGCCTGAGAGGATCAACCCGGAGCTGAACCAGAAGGGCTACAACGTCAAGTCCGACGTCTGGAGTCTCGGCATCACCATGGTAACGCGTGTGTGTGGGGGGCGGGGCTGGCTGGGGTGGGGGTGGAGCTTCAGACCTGGGGCGGAGACGCACCTTGCAGAGTTCCCACCTGTTAGGGGCCACCACATGCCACCGCATCCCTTCCTGTAGTGGGTGTTCTCTCTGCTCATGAGGAAGCCCAGCCAGCGTCAAATCCAGCGAGCCCCAGGCAGGCCAGTCATCCGCACGCAAAATCAGTCCTGGCCCGTGGGCTGGAGACACCCCCGGCTTGAACGACAGGGAGGCTGGGCTGGGGTGGACGCACCCGCGGCCCTGGTACAGGGATGGGCCCTCGCCCCATACCTGTCAGAGCTCAGGGAGGGGTGGGGTCAGGTGTGTTTAATTGTGTCTGGCTCCTATTCCGGCCTCTGTTATAGAAAGCCCAGCGGGGGTGGGAGGGAGGGGATGATGGGCTGGGCACGTGAGGGGTCCAGGAGCCGGCCCCACCCCTCCACGAAGCCCAGCGGGAGGTGTCCTGGAATCCAAGGCTTCCCTGTTCACCCTGGGCCAGGGAAATCCTTGCCTGCCTGCCCCGGCCCTGTGGCAGTGGGTGAGGGGCACGTGTGTGTGTGTGTGTGTGTGTGTGTCTGTCTGTCCTGGGCGATCCCCTGGGACTGACATCAACGACCTGGAGTTGGTGCAGACTCCACGGAGCTAACGGCTCAGTCCCACGAGACTGACTCCAGCCGCTTCTTCCTCCGGGGCTGCCAACGGAGCAGCTAGGACTCGGGGGCTCCCAGGCCCGCCCCTGGCTTGAGAACCTGCCACCAGCTGGGGTGACGGCTGGCCTGGGCTGGGCTCTCTGGTGTAGTTTAGTTCTTTGCCCCATGGGTTATGAAAGTAATAGAACCTGATTTAAATACAGAGAATAGCAGGTGCCCCCCCTACTTTTTGAGCTCTTTAGAAGGAATTCCCAGAAAAGCATTTCTGCCTTTCTAAGTATCACCCCCCACCCCTACTGGGCCCTTGGTACAGATTGGAATCAGGGAAAAGAAGATACTGTGTGGCCACGCCCCTACCCACCACCGTGCAACTCCGCCCCTCCGTGGGCGTGGCCACGTCTGGGCTGCTCCGTGCTGGCCAACAGCGGGCCAGCCTTTCGTGTTAGCCTGGGTCGTCTCCGCTCCTCAACATGGCCTGCTGGCCGGGCCATGCATTGGACCCACGGATTCTGTGCTGTTGTAGGCAGGGGGCCTGGGCTGGCTCTAACAGCCAAAACCCGAACCCAGGGTTCCCTGTAAGCCAGCCTGGCCCTTCCACAAAAGTCCTGCCGCCAACAGGGGTTGGGGGCCCAGCAGGTGGAAGGAACGGTCAACCCAGTGTCGCTCAAGAGGAGGCAGACTCTGGGGGAGGCTGGGCCAGCCCCAAGAGGTTGGAGTGACCACCAAGAGGGATGGGCTCCCTGGAGGCGGTGCCTGGCAAAGCGCCCCTATCGGGTCAGGTTCCCCCTGCAGCCAGAGGCCCGGTGTGAGAGCCACCTGTGACCTGCTGCCTTCCAGGGGCAGGGCCCAAGGCTGCCAGCCCCTCCCACAGTTCCAGCGCGGCTGGGCCCCGGATTAGGTACAGTCTTTCTGAACGCAGGCCGTTAGCAAAGCTGGTGCCTGCCACACCAGTCCCCAGGCTGCCGCGTTGCACTGGGACAGGCAGCGTCGCAGCCCCTCGGCCTGCCCTGGCTCCCGGCACCGGGCCGGGCCGGGCTGGACAGATCCTGCCGACCCCTTGGCTTCTGGCGCAGGGTGCGGGTGCGTCCTGCTGACTCCCGCGTCCCCACTGCAGATCGAGATGGCCATCCTGCGGTTCCCTTACGAGTCCTGGGGCACCCCATTCCAGCAGCTGAAGCAGGTGGTGGAGGAGCCGTCCCCCCAGCTCCCGGCCGACCGCTTCTCCCCCGAGTTTGTGGACTTCACCGCGCAGTGGTGAGTCTGGCCCTGCTGAACCCCTGAGCGCCCCTCAGTAGACAAACCCCAGATCTCCCCCCTGGCCCTCAAAACACGCACAGCCTCAGCCTGGCCTCAGCCTCTTTCTTCTCCCCCAGCCTGAGAAAGAACCCCGCCGAACGCATGAGCTACCTGGAGTTGATGGTAAGTGCAGGCAGGTGGGCTGGGGGGGCAGTGTCCTGGGGAGGCCGCACCCCTCCACGTGCAGACAGGCAGCTCCCATGTTTACTCATTTTGGAGTACTCGGTCATCCCTGGCTCCCTCCACCACACCAGGCCCTGTGGGACAGGGGGTTTAGCAGTGGCATCAGGGAAGGCTGCATGGAGGAGGTGGCCTTTGAGACTGGGAGGAGGGGGCGTTCCAAGCAGAGGGTGCAGCGTGTCGGGGGAAGAAGGCGTTTGGTTCTTGTGGCCAGACGGCTGTGGAGGAGCCATGAAACCTATCTCTGGCAGTCATGGAGGGCTTCCCTGGGCAGGGGTGGTGGTGGTCCCAGCAGGGAAGTTAGGAGTTTGTCTGCAGGAAGAACCCACGTGGTGACATTGCCTCCTGCTGTCACTTGCAGGAGCACCCTTTCTTCACCTTGCACAAAACCAAGAAGCCAGACATCGCTGCCTTCGTGCAGGAGATCCTGGGAGAGGACTCATAGGGGCCAAGCTGGGGCCCCGCCCACAGCCATAAGCTACTGCCCTCCTGGCCCTGGGCATCCAGGACGAAGCCAGGGGCTGCTCCTGCCTGGCTGTGTGAGGAACTGTCGGTCACAAGCGCCGAAGACCCGAGACCCTGGACTTGGAGGGGCCTGGCCGCCCCTGCTGGACGCTGCTGCCCCCTTGTGGAGAAGTGCCAGTGCCGTGTGGGCTGTGGCCAGCCAAGCTGTATATATTTTTTTAATCTCTCAACTGAATGAACTGTGCACCCTTTGGTCCTGGCCTTGGTGTGGGGGATGAGCTGCGTGGATCTGCTCCCCCCGCCAACGAACTCCCGCCCAGGCTGTGACATTGGCACCTGTGACCTGGGGGACCCAGCCACCGGCCCCCACCGCCACTGCCAGGGGTCACTTCACTTTTTTTTTTTAATTTATCCTCTGTTGATCCCCCCCCCCCATTTCTTTCGCTTAGTGGGTTTGGCTGGTTTTTCTTGCATGGATTGACTTTTCCACCCTGTGGGCTAAGCAGCAGGTGCACCCCAGTCCCCTGGGCTCACGCCGGAGTCTCGGCTCACAGAAGTGCCTGGGGAGCCCGCTGGCTCCCTCTCCCTGGGGACCTGCTTGACAAGGGCTATGAATTTGCTTTGGTGGTGTTTGAGGAAAAAAACAAACAAACAAAAAAACCAAAAAAAGGAAAATATATTTTTATGAAGAAAGAATTGTCCATCCTGGGTCCTTTCCCCAAGAGGCTGGGGCAGCCACCTGGTTTTTTTTTTTTTTTTTTTTTTAAATAAAGATTTATTTATTTTTTTTTTTTTTAATTTTTTTTTTTTTGACAGGCAGAGTGGACAGTGAGAGAGAGAGACAGAGAGAAAGGTCTTCCTTTGCCGTTGGTTCACCCTCCAATGGCCGCCGCGGCCGGCGTGCTGCGGCCGGCGCACCGCGCTGATCCGATGGCAGGAGCCAGGAGCCAGGAGCCAGGTGCTTTTCCTGGTCTCCCATGGGGTACAGGGCCCAAGCACCCGGGCCATCCTCCACTGCACTCCCTGGCCACAGCAGAGGGCTGGCCTGGAAGAGGGGCAACCGGGACAGAATCCGGCGCCCCGACCGGGACTAGAACCCGGGGTGCCGGCGCCGCTAGGCGGAGGATTAGCCTAGTGAGCCGCGGCGCCGGCCATTAAATAAAGATTTATTTATTTGAAAGAGTTACAGAGAGGCAGAGGCAAAGAGAGAAAGAGAGAGAGAGAGAGGTCTTCCACCCACTGGTTCACTCCCCAGATGGCCGCAATGGCCAGAGCTGTGCCCATCAGAAGCCAGGGGCCAGGAGCTTCTTCCGAGTCTCCCACGTGGGTGCAGGGCCCACAAGGACTTGGGCCGTCTTCTGCTTTGCCATTATCATCGGGGTGAGGACGCTGTGACAAGGGACCTCATTCTGTGACCGGGTGCCCCCCGCCCCCTGTGCTGGATGCTGGACACAGCAGCAGCCCCCCCAGGCCTGGTCCAGGGCTGCACACGGCCACCCACCTCGTCGAGGGCGTTATACTGCCTACAGCTTATGAGAGCAGTGGCAGGCGCGGGGACAGGTGGCCTCCCTCTGGAGCTGAGGGGTGTGGGCGGGGCTTGCTCCTATAAGCAGGCACCTGTGGGGTCCCGCCCTGATGGACACATGTCTCAGTGTCATGCTCACCCCCACCCCCAGGGCCTCTGCCTCTAACCGGCTGGGCAAGGAGTCACGTGCTCACCCCCATCCCTGGGCCAGCCACAAGCCAGGTGGACAGAGGCGAGGGTCAGAGCCAGTGCTGGCGTCCAGGAGCGCCTCCCCCAACCCCGCCCCGAAGCTGGCCTGGCCCATGGAACCCGTGAGTCAGCCCAGGCGGCCACGGTCGGTCGCTCGCCTTCGCTGACCCAATGCGCTGACCTCAAAGCCCCGCCCCCAACCCGTGGCTTGCTCGTGCGCTCGGGAGCCAGGAACAGGGGCGCGGCCCTGCTCGCCTCCTCCTGCGGCCGCCAGGGGGCGGCAGAGCCCCGGCCTGCCCCGCGTTCCTGCCTCCCCCACCCCCAGCCCGGAGCCACGCCCTGGGCCCGGAGAGGGCGTGGCCAGGGGCCCGCACCGACCCCTGCCCAGACCCCTGCCCAGACCCCTGCCCAGACCCCTGCCCAGACCCCTGCCCAGACCGGCGGAGGCCCGGGCGCTGGCTCCCCTGACACCGCCCTCGCGTCCAAGATTCAGGCAGGCGCGCGGTGTGCGGGGCCTGCGCGGGTTTGACAGCGCGGGACCTCGGGTGGCAGGGGTCAGCAGGCCGGGGCCTGGCCTGGCAGCGCCTACCCCTGCCCCGGGTCGACTGGTGGATACTCAATAGCAGTCTTGGGCTTTGCAGAACATGGGCAGCCCCGCCCCATGAAGACCTGTGCAGCCTTCTCGCCCTGGGACCTTGCTGCCCTCCTGCTTTGCCCCTGCTCTGGGCTCCTCAGCAAACCCCAGGGCCTTTGCACAGGCTGTGGTCCTCGGCCAGATGCCCTCCCCCAGATTCTGTGCTTGGGGTGGCTCTGCTCAGCTGCCACTTCTTCCGAGAGGTCTCCCTGACTACCTTGCCTTGTTTATCGGCTTTTTGCCCATCATCTGCCTCTCTCTGTGCAGCGTGGTTGGGGGGGGCGCCAGGAGCCTGGCTCAGTGCAGGAGCTGGTCAGGTCACCTACCCTTGTGGCCCTGAGGACTGCGTTTCAGGGCCGGATAGCAGGTGGCACTGAAGCTGGGACCTGGGCGCCCGCATTGGGGGGGGGGTCTCCTCCTCCAGGGGCTGCTCAGCTCCAGGATGGACTCCTGTCACTCGTCAGGGTCCCAGAAGCTGTGTGGGCAGCCCCGGCCCGGGGCCGGCCAGCAAGCAGCTCCATCCACCAGCTCCCTGGGGTTTTTGTGCACAGAGGCACGGAGGGCCAGAGTCGCCCCATCTCTGGGAAAGACTCAGCACCCTTGTCCCTCCCACGGGCCCCCAGCCCACCCTCTCTGCTTTGCATACTTTCCCCGATGGGGAGCTCACTACCACGCGGACACGCAGCCCTGTTTTAGGTCCCCAGGCGTGCGGGGCCGAATGCTCGTTTCTCTGCCTCCCGGAACGGCGCTGTGGATCCCTGGGAAGCCAGGTGGGAGGTTCTATATATACACCAGCCGTACTATGTTTGTCAGTGCCCTGCACATCATGGCTGTGACCCGGGAGGCCACCGTGGCTCCGTGAGGCTCAGGCTCTGGGCCTGCCTGAGGCCACCCCGAGGGAGGCAAGGCCGGGGGTGGGGTAGTCCAGGGACTCAGGCGTTCAGTCCCCCTCCCCCACCGTGGTGCACCTGCCGAGTCTGGTGCACCCGCCTCCAATCTTACAGAAGCCGGGGGCCTGAGGCTGGACCAGACTTGTGGGCGACTAGGACTGGGGGAGGCAGCTGCAGCCGCCATTTCTGGCTGACACCAGGAGAGTTGCTTTTTTTCTTTCTTTCTTTCTTTTTTTTTTTTTTTTGACAGGCAGAGTGGACAGTGAGAGAGAGAGACAGAGAGAGAAAGGTCTTCCTTTGCCGTTGGTTCACCCTCCAATGGCCGCCGCGGCCGGCATGCTGCAGCCAGCACACCGCGCTGATCCGATGGCAGGAGCCAGGTGCTTCTCCTGGTCTCCCATGGGGTGCAGGGCCCAAGCACCTGGGCCATCCTCCACTGCACTCCCGGGCCACAGCAGAGAGCTGGCCTGGAAGAGGGGCAACCGGGACAGAATCCAGCGCTCTGACCGGGACTAGAACCCGGTGTGCCGGCGCCGCAGGGGGAGGATTAGCCTAGTGAGCCGCGGCGCCGGCCGACACCAGGGGAGTTTCTCTGTGTACCGGTCTTTTCCCCCAGCTCCCAAACCCTCCATGGCCCCCTCTTGCCCCTGACATCAAGAGACAAGGAAGCCCCATGTGCCCCGTCCTGCAGCAGGGCCTTGTCTGGGTTGCTCTCTGTAAGACTTGAGAGGTCCTACTGTGCGCTAGGCGGTATTCTAGAAACTGGGGCCAGGGCAGGGCCGAGCCAGAGCTGGTTGGCCCTCTGCCGGGGGCAGGGATGCGCAGATGCCCTGAGCAGTGTCTCTCACCTTTCCCGTGTCACTCCCCGAGGAGAGACACCGAATGAGATGAACGGCAATTAATTGGCCCATTTAAACTAATGAAGGTTAATTACAACAAAGTGATTTGACTCGATTGGTTAATTAAATGATTTAGATTTGAATTTCAAAGCCCCCGAGGCAGGACGGGGCTTGGTGCAGGGGCAGAGGAAAGGGACAGGAGGAGAGCTGGCACTGGCTTCAGAACTCGGCAGAGGAGCTGGTCTTCACATTTGGGGTGCACGGGAGCCACAGAGAGGGGCAGAACACTGGGGGTCACCCCTCTGCCTTAGAGCCTGCTCCAGGCTCCCTGGCTCTGGGGGTCCGACAGCCTTGAGTTGGACTTTGTCACCCCCCAGGGTGTGGGACCTCAGGATGTCACAGCAGCTCTCTGTGACTCAGTCTACCCATTGCAGCTCAAGCCCAGTGGGACAGGTACACAGTTGGTGCTCAATTAATGAGCTGCTTCGCCTCTGGGCCTGTCCCCCAGTGCCCCCTCTCCTCTCTGCAGCTGTCTGTAAACCCAGGTCGTCCCTGTGGGTCCCCCGAAGACACACACAGCCAGGTGGCCCTGGACTTGAACTTGAAACCTGATCAGTGGTCTTTGGTGAGGTCCTGGGGCTGTGGGATTCCACAGCTGCTCTGGCGGGAGGGGACAGCGTGGCTGTCTTGGGTAGGGACTAGACAGGGTGCAGGGACGGGGTGCAGGGACAGGGTGCAGGGACTGCCTCCTTGCCAGGAATCACCTACCCTGTGTCTGTGTGCTTCCCTGGCTCACTCACAGAGGACATAGTCATGGCAGCTGCCTTCTCTGCCTGTCGAGCTCCTACTCAAACCTCAAAACCCTGTCCACTGGCTCTGCTTTCAAGAGGGTGTGCCTGCTCCCACTGAAATGGGCGTGCACCTGCCCTGGAAGTCCTCGCCTTGAGTGTGTGACCGCCTGCCCCAGCCCCCCCACCCCCCAAAGCTTCCTCTGGGACCTGCGCTGCCAGCTGAGGCTACATGTCCCTCGTGGGCAGCCCAGAAGCCAAGAGAGAGGACTTGGAGGGGCTGTGCCGAGGGAGCTGCGGGTGCCCCGGGACAGCTGTGGTCATTATTTTATTAATGAAAGATGTGATTGTTTATTTGAAAGGCAGAGTGACAGAAAAAGAGGGAGAGACACAGACACACACACACACACACACACATCCATTGGTTCACTCCCCAAATGCCTGCTACAGTGGGGCTGCGTGAGGCAGAAATCAGGAGGCTGGAACTCCACTGGGATCCCCTCCCTGAGTGGCAGATGTCCCAGTCCTTGAGCCATCACTGCTGCCACCCAGGGTGGCCTTAGCAGGAAGCTGGAGTCGGGAGTTGGAGCCAGGAACTCAGTCCAGAGACAGCACTGGGGGGTGTGGCCATCCTGACTGGGGTCTTCATCGGGCAAAGAAAATTTTTTTTAAAAGTTTATTTTACTTGAAAGAGTTATAGGCAGAGAGAGACAGAGAGGTCTTCCACCCACTGGTTCTCTGGCAATGGCCAGGACTTCATCCAGGTCTCCCACGTGGGTGCAGGGACCCAAATACCTGGGCCATTTTTCAGTGTTTGGGGCCCTGCACATGTGTGGGAGACCCAGAGCTTCTGCTCCTGGTCTCTGGCTTCAGATAAGCCCAGCTCTGGCCATTGCAAGTATTTGGGGGAGTGCCAGTGACCAGGACTGGTGACCAGGGAGGCTGCTGTGGGGGTAGAGAGGGCTGGCCTACCGCAAGCCGGCCTGGACTGCCTTCTCTTGTCCCCTGGGAGCCGGTGGGGAGGGCTCTGGGCCACAGGCCAGGACTCATCTTCATTCTGTGGCCAAGGGTTCCAGCCCTCACAGCCACAGGGGCGTGGCTCACCCCCCTAAATCCAGGGCTTTGTTAAGGCACACCCTGGGAGGCATCAGGTGATGGCTCCAGTGCGTGGGCTCCTGCCACGCACGTGGGAGATATGGGTTGAGTCCCTGGCTCCCAGCTTCAGCCTGACCCAACTCTGGCTGTTGTGTGTACCTGGGGAGTGAATGAGAGGATGCAATCTCTCTGCCTCTCAATCAATCAATCAATCAATCAACATGGTGCAGTATTTGCGCATAACCCGTGCACAGCCTCTGTGTACTTATTTTTTTAAATATTTATTTGCTTGAAAGGCAGAGTTACAGAGAAGCAGAGGGAGAGAGAGAGAGGAGAGAGAGAGAGAGAGAGAGAGAGAGAGAGAGAGAGAGAGAGAGAAATCTTCCATCCGCTGCTTTACTCCCCAGATGGCCACAAAGGCGGGAGCTGGGCGGATCTGAAGCCAGGAGCCAGGAGCTTCTTCCAGGTCTCCTGTGCAAGTGCAGGGGCCCAAGGACTTGGACCATCTTCTGCTGCTTTCCCAGGCCATAGCAGAGAGCTGAATGGGAAGTGGAGCATCCAGGACTCGAACTGGCGCCCATATGGGATGCCGGCACTGCAGGCTGCGGCTTTACCCGCTGTGCACCTGTGTACTTATAACACAGTGCACTGCAAACACTGTGTGAATAATTGCCATGCTGCCTTTAATTAGGGAACCAAGACAAAAATCCAGGCATGTTCAGTCTGGAGGGGGCCATTGTTGGCCTGACCACCTGCACTCCGCTGAGACCCAGGTGGGCTCCATGCTGGGAGCCGAGGGTCCATGTGCCGCGGGAGGCATTGCGGGCCACGCCTGCACAGCACTTCCTCCATGTGGGAGAGCCAGCACTTTGCTCAGCACGTGGCAACCTCAAGTTTTGTTTTGTTTTGGAATCTTTCGGGATGGTTTTCTTTTTTCCAAATATTTTTGGTGTGAGCTTGGGTGGATCACAGATGTGGAACTCCCAGATGTGGAGGGTCAGCTGTAAGCTCATAGTGATGCGCATGTGCACACATACACACGCACACGCACGCACGCACACACTGGCCTGGGTCTGTGACCTGGGCAGCTCCCTGACCGTCTTGGGGTCCCTGGCTCTGCCTGGAGATGCTCCCCTTAGCCATTTCAGTACCGCTCTGGAATGCTCTCCAGTCTCCCCATGGAGCTCCTGCCCTCTGCCTCCGGCTCACCTGCTCTCCCAGGCCATTGTTGTCTTCTATGTGGACAGAAGGCTGTCCTGGCTGCTGGTGGCCCAGGCTGGGTGCTGGAGCTGGGGTCAGCCACGTGAGCAGCACCACATCAAACCCCCACGGCCATAGCTTCTGAGCCTGGTGACCGCCACTGGGGAGAAACACCTGGACCAATGGGCTCACAGGTGCCGATTTTATTTTAATGGACACAGGGTCAGGTCCCTCCCTCCTCTGCTCAGCCTCCCGGGGTCTCAGCCACGGGATCCTGGGTGTCCTTCCAGAGATTTATACACCCACGGCACTGCTGTGACAACTTTGGGGGGCTCTGCTTTTGAAAGAACAGTCGGGGGCTGGCGCTGTGGCATAGTGGGTAAAGCCCTGCGTGGGAGACCTGGCGGAGGCTCCTGGCTCCTGGCTTTGGATTGGTGCAAGCTCCGGCTATTGCAGCCAATTGGGGAGTGAACCAGTGGATGGAAGACCTCTCTCTCTCTCTCTCTCTCTCTCTCTCTCTCCTTCTCTCTGTGTAACTCTGACTTTCAAATAAATAAATAAATAAATAAATATTAAAAAATACAGCTGGCAGGGCGGGGCACTGCTCTGCCCCTTGCTTCATGACCCCAGCATCTGGGGTGCGTCTCCCGCAGGGAGGGGCGGGCCTTCTGGCTCTTGTTCGTGGCTGTTTGTTGCATGTTGCTTGTGCAAACAGGCTTCCACTGATGTCCTTGCTCTATGGGAGCCCAGCGGCCCCTACCTGGCCCTGTCCCCTCTCCATACCTTTCCTCCGTGCATTATGGAGTTTGGTTTGCTCTTTGTGCAGCTGAGTGGAGCGGGTGGGAGTGAAGGGAGAGTAGCCAGGCTTCCAGAAAGATCCACTTCACTGTGCCTTGCGTTGGGTGCGGGATTGGTCCCTTGGGGGAGGAAGGAGCAGCGGGAGGGACCTTACGAGTGGGTGCACCTGCACAAGAAGGGGGGACATCGGGCAGATCTTGGGGCAGAGGGGGCTGCTGGCTCCACCGGAGGCGACAAGGCCAGGTGGTTCCTCCCAGAACACACACACGGGGAGCCGAGGCCAGGAGCTGGGCAGAGGCGACCCTCACTAGCGAGGCCTGTGCCCCTTCGCAAATAACGAAGCCGGAATGGAGCGCAGCCGATGTTTTATTCATGGCCGACGCAGAGTGATCAATTTTCGGCTCCTGCCACCCATTCTGGCACTGCCTCCATCATCCTGCCATCTCGCGCTATTTTGGGCTCCGCCGTGGCCTCACCTCCCCCTCCCCCAGGCCCCGTGCCCGCCCGGCTCAGGGTGACAGGGCAGGAGGGCTGAGAAGCCACGGGTCCATCTCTGCCGGCCGTGGGGGTGAACCAGGGCCCAGAGAAGGGGTGACGACGTGGCGTAGCCCCTGAGGCAGGACTGAGGGTGCTGTTCCCATTTCATGGAAGGAGAAATAGAGGCAGGACGTGATGGGCCCACAGAGTCCCTCTGGGAACAAGGGCCACAGGGCTGGGCTGGGAGGCGGTCAGTACCACACAGGCCCTCAGGGATGGAGCCCCAAATCCCAGAGCCCCAGGCACTCGGGCGGAGCTCATGCATGGGCACACAGAGGGGACGGGGCCGGGGAGAGGACCACAGGAACAAGACGGCACCAATCTGTTAGCGCTCTGTGCCAGTGACCACTGAATGTCCTTCCCAAGGTCACGTCCATCTTGCCCCATGCTCAGCTTCTGCAGGGGCACAGCTTCCCGAAGTGGAGCTCGCTCCCCAGCTCTGGGGTGGCTGGGACACCTGCTAGGTATTGGCTGGTCACCTACCCCGCATCTCTAAGATGATTCCCCGGCCCAGGGAGCGAGGCTGGAGCCGTGGGGCACCCCAGCCAGCCCTGGCTGGCTTCCAAGCCCAAGACACCCTTGTTGCTGGCTTGGCTGTAGCTGGGTGGACCTCGGGGAGGGCGTGTGTGAGGCCAGATGATGGGGTCTTGAAGTCAAGGCCAGAGGCAGGCCTACGCTTGTCCACAAGTCACATTGTGTGGGATACAGGCCCAGGGCAGGTGCGTGTGGTCACCCTACTCAGTGCTCGGTTGGGTGGATCAGGGACTCGAGCTGGGCCCCTCCGTGGGGACTCCCTACCCTTTGAGGTTGTCCCCACGGCTGTCTCGCGTGGGCTAAGCACCTGAGCCCCTGCTGGGCTCCACAGGGCCACACGGCCAAGTGGCAGGTGCTCAGCTGGAGGGAAAGTGCTTGGCGGACTTTTGGCCTCAGGGGCCTCGGTTGACCTCCCTGGCCCACGCGGCCCCTCCTGACGCTCCTGACGTCCTTGTCCGTGCTGCCTCCCACCACGTCCATTCATCTCCGCTTTGATTCTCTGTCTTTTGCGCTGCTTCGGAACATCAGCGCGACAGCGGCCCAAGGCCGGGGATTTGTGTCTTTTTTGGTCCCCAGCGCCCAGATCAGAGCCTGGCGTTCAACAAAGGAATGAGTGAATGAACCCACGTCAGTTCCCCCGCCTTCCCCGCCCTGCCTCCGCAGCCTCCCCGTGTGCTCTTCCGACAGCACCTCCGGCCCAGCCACTGTGTCCTGGCTGCTGGTGCTCTGGGGCTCCGCCTTGCTCTTGGGCGGGGTCTGTACACTGTGCCTGACAATTCAAGGCCCCTCCCTGGCCCTCAGCTGGGTCCAGCTCCCCAGCGGGGAGTTCAGCTCTGCTCCTCCCACGGGCGCTGCCACTGGGGTTGGAGGGGGTGTTAAGAAGCCGGTGGTGGTGGTGGGGGCACTGTGACAGCAACTATGGAAGCTCCCACAGTCGCTGGGCATCCATCCTGGGCGGGAGGGTGGTAACTGACCCTACCTCTCAGGTGGAGAAATTGAAGCTCAGGAGGTGAAACCGCACAGCAGGGAAACTGTAGAGTGCCTGCGGCTGTCAAAGTCACCATTGGCTCCTCTACCCATCCCCCATCCCCCATCCCCCACCCATCTTCCATCCCTCCATCCCCATTGCCCATCCCCCATCCACTCATCTCCCCATCCCCCATCCCTCCATCCCCCATTGCCCATCCTCTACACTATCCACCATCCCCATTCACTCATCTCCCCATCCCCCCATCTTCCCATTCACCCCATCCTTATCCTTATCCCCTTGTCTCCCCATTCCCCCATCCCCCATCATCCCATTCACCCCATCCTCATCCTTATACACTCATCTCCCCTCCCCCATCCCCTCATCCCTCCATCCCCTATCCCCTATCTCCTATCTCTCCCTTTACTGTCCCTTCATCCACTCACCCACTGATCACTCTCCTACCCTTGCTATTATTTCATTTATTTATTTGAAAGGCAGAATTAGAGAGGGAAGAATGGTGGGGTGGGGGGAAGGGAGAGAGAGAGAGAGAGAGAGAGAGAGATCTTCCTTGCACAGGTTTACTTCCCTGCAACAGCCGGAGCTGGGCCATGCCCAAGCCAGGAGCCTGGAGCTCCATCCTCTCACATAGGTGTGGCAGGGACCTGTGGACTTGGGCCATCCTCTGCCGTCTTCGCAGGCACTGGAGTGGGACTGGAGCAGCTGAACCTTGAATCGGTGCTCATGTGGGATGCCGGCGTCGCAGTGGGCAGCTTAACCGGCTGCACCACGATGCCAGTCCCTACGCGGCTCCCAGTCTCCGTGCATTGGTTCCCGTGACCACGTACCCACGCTCTCTCCCTTCCTCATTGACGGCATCAGGTTCTGCACTCACCTCCCATCAGCAGAGATTTTTCTAGCATCTAACCCCAAGCTTCCGGTCACCTACTCCTTCTCCACCTCCCAGTCCTGGCCGATCCAAGACCAGACGTCCCACAGAGTGAGTCCCTGCTGTGCCCACCTGGACTGAGAAGCTGTGAGGGTCTGGGGGCCGCACCTGCTGTGCTCGCGGGAGTTGTCCCCCCAACCCTTCCTCTCTGGCTGGGCTGGAGGCTGGGCCCTGAGCCTGGGAGCAGGAGGGAGGGGTCGACAAGACTGGAGGCCTGGGCCTCAGTCTCCCTGCTGGCTGTAAGGAGGGGGAGGGGTGATGACCTCCTCTCCCTGGGCTGAGCTGGTCTTTGTCTTCCCTGGGCTGTGCCAGGGGCCACGTGGTGGGAACTGTGCTCTCTCACACTTAACATCCCTAAAGATTTTAGGAAAAGGGTGGGGGTGGGGACGGTGGGGAGATGGGGGGATGTCTGTGGCTCCCATTAGCACTGCTACCAGCCCCTGGGGAGCCCAAGGTCACCAGCCTGAGTTTCGAGGCCATTAGCAGCCCATTAGCCTCATCCCCTCTTCCCCGGCCCGCCCACCTGGGCCCTGGGAGCTACTCTTCACTTACTGGAAGTGCTCCTGTGTGCACCAACAGCCCCCCCACCCCCCAGGCCTCCAAGGGCCCTGGCACGGTCAAGGCAGGGTCAGCCAGGGCAGGGTCAGACAGGGGGAAGGGAGAGGCCAGCAGGTGCGAGCTGGAGACTGGACCCTCTGACTCGGTGTCTGAGGCCAGGTGGCTGTGGGGTCAGCAGTCTCTGCTGCCTTTGCTAAAGAGGGGGTGTCTTTTCTGGGAGGGGTGGTGTCATATCGATCCGTCAGTTCCTTCACTGAGCTGCCCTTAGACCCTCCTAACTCACAGAACTGCTGTGTCCACCAACAACCAGCCAGGCATGGCAATGAAAGACACAGCCCAGACAAAGGGGACAGAAGAGCAACCTCCAGGGGGACAGGGCCATGGCGGGGCTCCATGAGACAGGGAAGGGTGGCCCCTCTGGGGAGCTGGGGCCTGCCTGGGTTGGAAGAAGGAGCCTGTGTAAGGGGTAGTGGAACAGCAAGTGCAAAGGCCCTGAGGTAGGGCAGGAAGCCAGGGAGACAGCAGGGAGGGAGGTGGGGAGGAGGCAGGGGAGGGCATGAGGGGCCAGCTTGGCAGTGAGGGTTCTTACTGTGATGCATGGGAGGACTGGGGGCTCAGAGGCAGGGGAGAGGGGTCCAGCTCCAGCTTCAAGGGCCCGCAGAGTGATTATTGCCCGCATCCCGGCCAGGGCACATGGGGCTGTGTGGGGTTCTGGGACCCTGAGTGGGGACATTGCTCCATCGGCTGCAATGAGGGGAGGAGCAGAGACCTCTGTCATGTTCCCTCCCTCCCTCTCTCTTCCCTCCCTTCTTCTGTTCCTTAGCAAACCCTGCCCAGGCCGAGCCCATGCTGAGTGCCCCGAGCCACCTCCAGTCACATCCCAGGGCCTCCAGAAGCCTCTGCTGCCTGGTGTCTGAGGGTGCGGAACCTCAGCCAGCCTGGGGTCACCTCTGCTCAAATGCACGGCCTCCCCACGGCCTCCCCAGGGCCTCAAGCCCGGGGTCCCAACACCCCTTGCCCTAGCTGCTCCTCCCCAGCCACCCAGGCCTCTCCTGACCCCCCAGGCAAGTCCCACCTCAGGGCCGTGCCAAGACACCCCTGGCTCCTCCCTCCCCTCCTCCAGGTCTTTCTCACTGGGACCTCTGCTCTGCCTTCTAATTCCACACACAGCTCTTTAGTCTGTCCCCTGGGCTGCAGCCTCAGCAGCACGGGGCAGGGATTCTGTGTGGCGAACGCTACTCCAGGAAGGCCTGCGTGGTGCCCTGCCTGCTAGAGGGACCCAGCCTGGGCTTGGATGGAGAGGCGGGGAGGGCTGCCCACACCCCACCTTCCTCCTCCTCCTCCTCCTCCTCCTCCTCCACATGAGTCCCGAGGCCTCTTGGAGAATGTGAAGACCCAGCTAAGTTTGAAGGTTGGGTTGACTCCTGCAGCAGTGGGGGGCAGAGAGAGGGTTGCATGGGAAGCTTGGAGGAGGCTCTGGGAGGGAGAGATGAATGAGGAAGCTAAAGCTGTAAATGATATGAAAGGAAACAGGTGGCTAGGTAGGCACATGAGTGAATGGATGAAAGGGTGGATGGATGGATGGATGGGCAGATGGATGGATGAATGGTTGAGTCAATGATGGATTAATCAATGATGGGATGGGTGGATGGGTGGGTAGATGGATGGACGGATGGATGGGCGAGTGAGTGAATGGGTAGATGGGTGGATGGATGGGCAAATGGATGGATGGATGAGTGAATGAATCATGGATCAATCAGTGATTGGATGGGTGGATGGATGGGTGGATGAGTGGAGAAATGGATGGATGACTGAGAAGATGGGTGTGTGTGTGTGTAAATGGATGGTGGGTGGATGTAGGGGTGGGTGAGTGGCTGCATGGATGGGTGGATGGATGAATGATGGATCCATTAATGATTAGACAGGTGGGTAGATGGGTGGATGAGTGAGTAGGTGAGTAGGTGTGTATGTGTGTAGATGGATGGTGGGTGCAGGGTTTGGGTAGGTGGATGCATGGATGGGTGGATGGACAAATGGATGGATGAATGATGGATCCATTAATGATTAGACAGGTGGGTAGATGGGTGGATGAGTGAGTAGGTGAGTAGGTGTGTATGTGTGTAGATGGATGGTGGGTGCAGGGTTTGGGTAGGTGGATGCATGGATGGGTGGATGGACAAATGGATGGATGAATGATGGATTCATCGATGATTAGATGGGTAGGTAGATGGGTGGATGAGAGAGTAGGTGAGTAGGTGTGTATGTGTGTAGATGGATGGTGGGTGCAGGGTTTGGGTAGGTGGATGCATGGATGGGTGGATGGACAAATGGATGGATGAATGATGGATCCATTAATGATTAGACAGGTGGGTAGATGGGTGGATGAGTGAGTAGGTGAGTAGGTGTATATGTGTGTAGATGGATGGTGGGTGCAGGGGTGGGTAGGTGGATGCATGGATGGGTGGATGGACAAATGGATGGATGAATGATGGATTCATCGATGATTAGATGGGTGGGTAGATGGGTGGATGAGTGAGTAGGTGAGTAGGTGGGTGGATGTGTGTGTGGGTAGATAGATGGTGGGTGCAGGGATGGCTGGGTGGGTAAACAGATGGATGGACGATCGATGGATGGGTGAGTGACCGAATGATGGTTCGATCAATGTTGGACGAGTGGACAGAGGGCAAGCATGGTGACAGCGGTGATGATAACAGTAAATCAGTCCCTGAGTGCTTTCTCCATGTCCTGCCTGCACTCCACATTGGCAGCCTCATTTAGAATTCCCACGGCAGCCCTCTGAGGAGCCATTTCCGTCTCCATTATATGGATGGAAAAACGGAGTCTCAGAGCCCCGGGGTGACTCCTGAGCCCTCACAGCTCGGGGAGGCCCAGGGCAGAGTTGCACTCTGCGAGCTGAGCCCTCGGCTGCCTTGTCTTCAGGACAGGGGTCTCCACGGCGGGCACAGGCAGCCCCAGAGGAGAGGTTCCCCATCCAGGGGTCTCTGAAGTGCCTTTAGAGAGGCAGTCTCTGTGAAGCCCTGTGGGCTGTAGTTCATAAACGCTCTTGACCTCTGAGCTCAATCCTCCAGGTCCCTGGCGACAGCAACTCCACCCCTGGGGAAGAGGGTATAGCAGGCTCTGCCCCCAAAGACACAGGGAGCCACCCCCCCTTCCCAAAGTCTGTGATCCAGGCAAGGGCAGAGGGCGGTGGGGCACAGGCTGGCCCTGCAGCCCCTGGGACCATGGGTGAAAGGGTGCCCTAACCTCCAGCTTTCTCACAGGGTCCTGGGGGCGCAGTGACATGTGAGGGACAGCAGTGGTGGCACAGAGACCCGGTGGTGGACAGTGTCAGGGACACAGTGACATGTGAGGGACAGCAGTGGTGGCACAGAGACCCGGTGGTGGACAGTGTCAGGGACACAGTGACATGTGAGGGACAGCAGTGGTGGCACAGAGACCCGGTGGTGGACAGTGTCAGGGACACAGTGACATGTGAGGGACAGCAGTGGTGGCACAGAGACTCGGTGGTGGACAGTGTCAGGGACACAGTGACATGTGAGGGACAGCAGTGGTGGCACAGAGACCCGGCGGTGGACAGTGTCAGGGACACAGTGACATGTGATGGACAGCAGTGGCGGCACAGAGACCTGGTGATGGACAGTGTCAGGGACACAGTGACATGTGAGGGACAGCACTGGCCACGCAGTAGGCGCTCAGCTTCTGATGAAGTGGCTCCAGCGTTTCTGTCGCATCCTCGCAGGGACCCATCCCTTTCCCACGGGGAGGTTGATGCTTGCCTTGCAGCCCCCTTATACCACGATTTGAGCCTGTGAGTAAATTTGCCTCCTCCTGGCCATTGCCCCAGGTGCTAGGGACATGGCTGTCAAGGACACAAACCCTCCTGCTTAGGGGCAACTGGTGAGAGGTGAGAGAGAGATAGATAGAGATAAATAGAGAGAGAGAGAGAGAGGCTGGGGAGGGGAGGCTGGGCTGGGAGCACTGCCCTGCGAAACAGGCATCCCTCAGCAGAGACCTGAGGCTGGTGAACAAGCGAGCCATGCAGACAGCTGGAAGAATTGCATTCAGCAAGTGCAAAGGCCCTGGGGTAGGCAAGACGTGGTGAGCCCAGAACTAGCTAGGAGCTGTGAGAGGGAGAAAGGCTGAGGTGCAGAGGTGAGGCTGCAGTCTGGGGCTGGGCTGTGAGTTGCAGGAGGGGGTCAAGGGACTGACCTGATTGTGGTCCCTTTCTTGGGTGCATCAGGGCTCAGCTTTGCCTCCCCACTCCCACCAACCACTGGCTTCCTCCTGGTGGCCAGCCCAGGGAAGGACTAGCATTGGGGTCCCTGCTGGGAGATGGCTCTTCCATCATCAGCTCCTGGCCTGGGAAACCTGGGCAGGACATGGAGGCGTGCGTTAGGTCGTGCCCTGCCTGGTCCGGCGGCCCCGCCTGTGCTCCTGTGACTGTTGCTTTCAGAATCCTCACATTTTGCATCAGGCTTGTGGTCTGTTTTTCCTGTGCAGGGACCCATAAGGTCGTGCAGGACACGGCTGGGTGTAACCGGAAATTGCTTCCAAAGCCAAAGGAGCAAACTCGGTCTTCAGCCTGGCATTGCCCGCCCCAAACCCTGCAGGGGGCGGGGGAGCCGCGTGCAGGCAGGGTGGGAGGTATGTGCTGACAGGGCACCCGAATTCCCCATCTCGCTTCCCTCACTGCACCCATTCACCGTGTAAGCCCTGGTTCTGCTGAAGGCCTGGGGGGTGGTGGTGCCAGGACAATGGTGCCCAGCTCCGGACACTGACCTCGTGGCCATGCACTGCTGTGCCCTCCAGGAAAAGCCACCCGGAGCCCCGTCCACCCAGAACTGGGAGGCCAGTCGCTCAGGGACAGCGTGTCCTGGCTATTTGCACACCTCTTGTGCTGTTGCACTCACACTACCTCCCAGGGCAGCTTTGAGCTGCTGGGATCACAGGAAAAATGGTTCTTTCTTCTGTGTTTCTGATGCAGAGAGAGGCTGGGCTTTGGCTCCCAGGGACCTGGCTTCCAGCGACAGTGCCCTTTGTCCTCTGTCCTCTCTGCTCTTTCCCTCACTCTCACTGCCGTGCACTGGAGGAGGAGGAGGGGGAGCCCCCCAGGGAGCGAGTGGCCCAGTTACAAGCACCCTCTCTGGCCGCTGCATTGCTATGGGGCTTGGGACTTAAAGTCACCATGCCTCAGTTTTCCTCATCCAGCAAATGGCCACAATGGGGGAATGATTGGGCTCCCCCGAGATCATTCAGTGCACTGAGACACCCCGATGTTTGCAGGGACCTCCTGAGAGCCAAGGGGGACTGGACCCCGAGTTCAGCCCAGCTGCCAGCTCTGGGGGTGCAGTGAGGGAGGGGCTGCTCTCTGCTTGCCACCTGCCACCCAGTTCTGTGGCCCCTGGCTTATGCTCTACGCCTGTTCTTCTCGCTGAGGGCCAGGTTCAGGGTTACAGGTGCTGGTGCTGGGTGGGGGGTGGAGGGCTCTGCAGGACAGTGGGAAGGGAGGGGGGCCTGTTGCTCTGGGAGGGGCCCCTCTGGATGCATTAGGGGGTGGAGATTCCGGGGACGAGTGCACAAAGTCTCCCCAGGGCAGGAGGTGGACAGAGGCCCATTCTGTCCATCCAGGGCTCAGGAACTCCCTTCTCAGCGCTGGCACTTGTGCACGGGCAAGTTCAAGGGGCGTGGGGTCTGGACGGGAGTTAGGCGGTCCCAGCTGGAGGGACCACGGTCAACAGGGGCTGCAGGGCCCCGGAGCTGTCCCTCTGTGGAGGGGACCCCTGCTCAGAACCCCTGTCTGAGCGCATTGTGTGTGTGTGTGTGTGCGTGCGTGCGTGTGCAGTTTCAGAGGGAAGCAGCCATCAACACAGCCGGGTCTTGGGGCTGAGCTCCAGCTCGGGGTGAACGGGAGGTGGGTGAGTGGGCGTGCAGTGCTCTGTGACGTCGGGTGACAGAGCCGCGGGACCTGCTGGTGCTGTAGGGGCTGGGGGGAGCAGGGATGCTTATCCCCACTCTCACACGTGGAACCCAGACAGATCCCAGCTCTGGCAGGAGCCCGTGCCTCCTACCAGGCAGAGTGGCAGCGGCGGCAGCACACAGACGCCTTGCTCTGTGCCAGTGCTCTCCGCACCTGCTCCTCACCACGCCCTGGGAAGCAGGAAGTGGGGCAAAGACACTGAGAGGTTGAGTGACTTGCCCAGGGTCACACAGCTCACGGGTTAGGGTGGCAGGTTTTTAAGATTTGTTGGAAAGGCAGAGTTACAGAGAGGGAGACACACACACACACACACACACACACACAGACTCCATCTGCTGGTTCACTCTCCAAATGGCTGCAATAGCCAGGGCTGAGCCAGGAAAGCCAAGAGCCAGGAGCGCCCACGTGGGTGGCAGGGACCCGAGTACTTGAGCCCTTGCAGCTGCCTCGTAGGATCTGCACTGGCAGGGAGCTGCAGGCAGGAGCCAGAGATGGGAGTTAAGCCCAGGCCCTTCTGCACGGGACCGGAAGTCTTTTTTTTTTTTTTTTTTTTGACAGGCAGAGTGGACAGTGAGAGAGAGACAGAGAGAAAGGTCTTCCTTTGCCGTTGGTTCACCCTCCAATGGCCGCCGCGGCCAGCGCGCTGCGGCCAGCGCACCGTGCTGATCCGATGGCAGGAGCCAGGAGCCAGGTGCTTTTCCTGGTCTCCCATGGGGTGCAGGGCCCAAGCACCTGGGCCATCCTCCACTGCACTCCCTGGCCACAGCAGAGAGCTGGCCTGGAAGAGGGGCAACCGGGACAGAATCCGGCGCCCCGACCGGGACTAGAATCCGGTGTGCCGGCGCCGCCAGGCGGAGGATTAGCCTAGTGAGCCCCGGCCGGGACCGGAAGTCTTAAACCGCCAGGTTTTGAAGCCCAGCCTGTCCCACCCAGAGCCTGTTCTGTTACCCCTGAAGAGTGCTGGGCACGCAGTGGGGTCTAATAGCTATTTGACCCACTTGAAGGGTCACTGGCAAACCCTGTGTGTCCAGGGAAGGGCGGTCCCCCGGGGCGAGGCCGGGCTGCTGGGTTTACAATGGGTTCTATATTTACCATCTGCACGCAGGGCAGGTTAATGGATTTTAAATGGAGTCAATACTAATTGCCCCCGTGCAGTGCATGGCCCGGCCCGGGCGGGGAGGGGGGTAGTTTTCCTCCAGTTAGGGGACCACATTTCTCAGCACGGACACTCCCCAGCCTCCGGTCTAGTGTGTGGGAGGGGGGCTTTGGCGGAGAGAACCGTCCTGGTCCCCCGGCGTGGCAGCAGCGGCGGCTCCTGGGGAGCCAGCAGGTGCTCCTGGTGCAGGGGACCCAGGCAAGGCTGTCCCCCTGTTGAGGTGAGGGGGGCCTTTAGGACGTGACAGCCTCGGAGCTTCTGGGGATCCAGGCCATCTTCGAGTGTTTATAAATCACCCAGGACAGGATGGGGTCGATGCTCGCAGCTGTGCAGGGATTCAGGCGGAGGTGGGAACCCGCTGGGACCTGAGCCAGGAGGGAGGCCGGGGTGAAGTCCAGGACCGGGAGTGAGGGGCCCCCTACCCTGCAGCAGCCTGTGTCTCACACGGAGTCTCCCCTCCCCTTGTCTTTGGGCTGCTTAATGAATCTGGGGGATATGGAATCATTGCCATGGCCTGAAGATCCAGGGAACAGTGCCCGTGTCTGCTCCTTCCCTGACCTCGCAAGTGTGGACAGAAGGTGTTGGTCTTTCTTTCCAGAACCTTCTACCAAACACAACATGTTAGTAATGACCACCAGTGCCTTCTCTTCTGCTCTGTACTTTGATGCTATGTCTTTTTTAAAATTTTATTTTATTTGAGAGGCAGAGTTACAGACAGAGAGAGGGGTCTTCCATCCGTTGGTTCATGCCCCAAATGGCCACAGTGTCCAGAGCTTGGCCAGGCTGAAGCCAGGAGCCAGGAGCTTCTTCCAGGTCTCCCATGCGGGTGCAGGGGCCCAAGCACTTGGACCATCTTCCACTGCTTTCCCAAGCCATAGCAGAGACTGGATTGGAAGTGGAGCAGCCAGGACAGGAACTAGCGGCCATATGGGATGCTGGCGCTGCAGGGGGAGGCTTAGCCCACTACACCAGAGCGCCAGCCCCCGCTGCTTTGTCTTAAAGAGGTTTTCCCATGAGCTTAACCCAGCAAATGTAGGGCACTTCCAAAAGTTTGTGGACTTGTAATTACAAGATCCATTTACTGTGTTGCAAAAAAAAAAAAAAAAAGGAAATCATGCAATATATGTTGAAGACTTTCTCCTAGGCATGGATTTCACCCTTAAACATTTTTTTAAAGATTTATTTTATTTTATTTATTTAAAAGACAGAGTTACAGACAGAGGTAGAGACAGAGAGAGAGGTCTTCCATCCTCTGGTTCACTCCCTAGATGGCCTCAACGGCTGGAGCTGCGCTGATCCGAAGGCAGGAGCCAGGAGCTTCTTCCAGGTCTCCCATGCGGGTGCAGGGGCCCAAGGACTTGGGCCATCTTCTGCTTTCCCAGGCCACAGCAGAGAGCTGGATCAGAAGTGGAACAGCTGGGACTAGAACCGGTGCCCCTGTGGGATGCCGGCGCTTCAGGCCAGAGCTTTAACCTGCTGTGCCACAGCGCTGACCCCACCCTTAAAATAATAAAAAAAAAGATTAATTTTCATTTTATTTGAAAAGCAGAGAGAGAGAGAGAGAGAGAGAGAGAGATCTTCCACCCACTGGTTCACACTCCAAAGGCCTGCAGCAGCCAGGGCGGGGCCAGGTTGAAGCCAGGAGCCTGGAACTCCATCCGGGTGTCCTGTGGGGGTAGTAGGGACCCAAGTATTTGACCTTGTGTGCATTGTCAAGAATCTGGAATCCGGAGCAGAGCTGAGACGTGAACCCAGGGACTCTGATACGGAATGTGGAATCTCAAGGGGTGTCTTAACCTCCATGGCAAATACCTGCCCCCTGTGGTCAATATTTTTTTTTTGCAACCAGCTACAGTGTTTTTTTTTTTTTTTTTTTTTTTTTGACAGGCAGAGTGGACAGAGAGAGAGAGACAGAGACAGAGAGAAAGGTCTTCCTTTGCCGTTGGTTCACTCTCCAATGGCCGCTGCGGCCGGCGCACCGCGCTGATCCAAAGCCAGGAGCCAGGTGCTTCTCCTGGTCTCCCATGGGGTGCAGGGCCCAAGCACCTGGGCCATCCTCCACTGCCCTCCCGGGCCACAGCAGAGAGCTGGCCTGGAAGAGGGGCAACCGGGATAGAATCCGGCGCCCCAACCGGGACTAGAACCCGGTGTGCTGGTGCCGCAAGGCGGAGGATTAGCCTAGTGAGCCGCGGCGCTGGCCTACAGTAGTCTTTTAATTCCACATTCTGCAAGCTTTTTTTTTTTTTTTAATTTTTTTCATTCCCTACTGTCTATTCAGCACCTATTAAAGGCTGGGTGCTGCTTCCATGTGGCTGCCGACTGTGTGTGGCTCCACCACGCTGGCACCTGCTACTTTTTTTTTTGTTTTTTTTTTTTTTTTTGTTTTTTGTTTTTTTTGACAGGCAGAGTGGACAGTGAGAGAGAGAGACAGAGAGAAAGGTCTTCCTTTGCCGTTGGTTCACCCTCCAATGGCCGCCGCGGCCGGCGCGCTGCGGCCGGCGCACCGCACCGATCCGATGGCAGGAGCCAGGAGCCAGGTGCTTTTCCTGGTCTCCCATGGGGTGCAGGGCCCAAGCACCTGGGCCATCCTCCACTGCACTCCCTGGCCACAGCAGAGGGCTGGCCTGGAAGAGGGGCAACCGGGACAGAATCCGGCGCCCCGACCGGGACTAGAACCCGGTGTGCCGGCGCCGCTAGGCGGAGGATTAGCCTAGTGAGCCGCGGCGCCGGCCCTGGCACCTGCTACTACTAAGGGAGCACCCTAGGACGCACCTCTTGGTCCTCGGGTGCAAGGGCCTTGGTGGAATTCCCTGGATGGAGAGGATGTGTCGTCCTAATCCAGCCCATGGGTACCAGCCTGAGGCTGCAACGTCAGGGTATAGGTTGTGGCTAAGGAGGTGCCCCAGCCGTGACTCCAGAGATCATGCTGGAGGTGGTACTGATGTGGACAGAGAGGGCGGTGCAGGGGCCAGAGGAGGGCGGGCAGGGAGACAATCCCCAGGAAGTTGTGGTGGGGACACCCGCAGGCTGTGTGTACATGAGTGTGTGTGTATATGAGTGTGTGTGTATGAGTGTATGTATATGAGTGTGTGTATATGAGTGTGTGTATATGAATGTGTGTATATGAGTGTGTGTATGAGTGTATGTATATATGAATGTGTGTGTACATGAATGTGTGTATGAGTGTGTGTATATATGAGTGAGTGTGTACATGAGTGTGTGTATGAGTGTGTGTATACGAGTGTGTGTATATTAATGTGTGTGTACATGAGTGTGTATATATAAGTGTGTATGTATATATGAGTGTGTATATGAGTGTGTATGTATATGAGTGTGTGTATGTGTGTGTATATATGAGTGTGTGTATATGAGTGTGTGTATATGTGTGTGTATATATGAGTGTATGTATATGAGTGTGTGTATATATGAGTGTGTGTATATGAGTGTGTGTGTATATAAGTGTGCGTATATGAGTGTGTGTATATATGAGTGTGTATATATGAGTATGTGTATATGAGTGTGTGTGTATATATGAGTATGTGTATATGAGTGTGTGTGTATATGAATGTGTGTGTACATGAGTGTATGTATATGAGTGTATGTATATGAGTGTGTGTATATGTGTGTGTATGTATATGAGTGTGTGTATATGAGTGTGTATTGAGTGTGTGTATATGAGTGTGTGTATGAGTGTGTGTATATGAGTGTGTATATGAGTGTGTGTATATGAGTGTGTGTATGAGTGTGTGTATATGTGTGTATATATGAGTGTGTGTATATGAGTGTGTATATGAGTGTGTGTATATGAGTGTGTGTATATATGAGTGTGTATATATGAGTGTGTGTATATATGAGTGTGTGTGTATATGAGTGTGTGTGTATATATGAGTATGTGTATATGAGTGTGTGTATATGAATGTGTGTGTACATGAGTGTATGTATACGAGTGTGTGTATATGTGTGTATATATGAGTGTGTGTATATGAGTGTGTATATGAGTGTGTGTATGAGTGTGTGTATATGAGTGTGTGTATGAGTGTGTGTATATGAGTGTGTGTATGTGAGTGTGTATATATGAGTGTGTGTATATGAGTGTGTGTATATATGAGTGTGTATACATGAGTGTGTGTATGAGTGTGTATATATGAGTGTGTGTATATGAGTGTGTGTATATATGAGTGTGTGTATATGAGTGTGTATGAGTGTGTATATGAGTGTGTATATATGAGTATGTGTATATGAGTGTGTGTATATGAATGTGTGTATATGAGTGTGTGTATGAGTGTATGTATATATGATGAGTGTATGTATATATGAATGTGTGTACATGAGTGTGTGTATGAGTGTGTGTATATATGAGTGTGTGTATATGAGTGTGTATGAGTGTGTATATATGAGTATGTGTATATGAGTGTGTGTATATGAATGTGTGTATATGAGTGTGTGTATGAGTGTATGTATATATGATGAGTGTATGTATATATGAATGTGTGTACATGAGTGTGTGTATGAGTGTGTGTATATATGAGTGTGTGTATATGAGTGAGTGTGTACATGAGTGTGTGTACATGAGTGTGTGTATGAGTGTGTGTATATATGAGTGTGTGTATATGAGTGTGTGTATATGAGTGTGTGTATATATGAGTGTATGTATATGTGTGTGTATATATGAGTGTGTATATATGAGTGTGGGTGGGTGGGTGGGGGAGGGGCAGAGGAGCCTCTGGCTGCGGCCCTGGCTGGTGGTCACTAAGCTGGCGGTGTCCCCTGCGTCAGGTCCCAGGAGCGCTCATCCACTGAACAGAACCGAACCACACACAGCGCTGGGGGGCGCAGCGGGGAATCTCCTGTGGGGGTGGGGCTCACGCCATCCTACAGCTGAGGACTCTGAGACTTGAGGGAGGAGGACAGAGGCTCCAGAGCACCTCTCTACCTCCTTTCCGGCCTCCGTCCCTGAAAACTGCCCAGCTGTGGACGCTCCTTTAAAAAGGGAACTTCCGGCCCCGCCGGAGGACCAGGCGCTGGAGTGCTGGGCTGCCCCCAAGTCTACTGCAGCCCTGTTCCTTCCACTCTGTGCCTTCTGGGTCCAAGAGGGCGCTGCGGGGTGGGGTGGGGTCGGCACAGGCCTGGCCAAGCAGCAGCCCGTGCTGGGACCCCTGCCACCGCCCCTACAGCTCTGTCCCAGACCAATGAGCTTTGAAAGACGTGGGGCCTGTGCATGGAGGCCCAGGGCACAAGGGCCCCTAGGCTGGCCGGAGCCCTCAGAGTGGGGCAGTGTATGGGGGTCCCTCCGTGAGTCTGCACAGCCGCAGAGCAGGCAACGGTCACACCGTGCAGCCAGCCAGACTCCTGTCCCTGACAGGACCGCACAATCCTGGGAAAACCTGAGCCTGATGTCTGAATGGGTGGGACACAGCCTGATGTGACCACTGGGCAGGTGAGCAAACTGAGCCCATGAGAGACCCAGGAGTGGGGGCTGAGGCCTGTGGCTGGTCCCCCAGGGCGGCTTCCTGTCTCCAAGGCCGCCAGGAAGTCTTGTCCACTCCCTCCGCCCAGTCTCAGGCTTCATTCCATTGACGATAGAATTTCCTGTAAAAACAAACAAACAAACAAACAAACAAACCGTTGCTGAAGCGATGGACGCTTTCTGTACAAAATTCAGACGCAGCAGCCCGGAAGCTGTAGGACCTGCACTTGTGCCCAGCTCTCTTGTGCCAGCTCAGAGCAGAGGAGTGGGGAGGTCCTGCCCGCCCTGGGCTGGGGGGCGGCGGCGGGGGGGGGGCTCGGGCCAGAGCAGAGCACAGCGGAGCCATCTCCCACCCACTGGTTCACTCTTCAGATGCCTGTAGCAGCCATGGCTGGGCAGGGCTGAAGCTAGGAGCCTGCACGTGCGCGAGGTCCCCCCTCCCAAGGGGGCCCTGCCCCGCCCCCCAGTTTCGCCCCCCAACTCCCAGATCTGTCATGTTCCCAGTGCAAACGTATCTGTTGTTTGTCTTGGACCTGAACAGCATCCCTTGCCTGGGTGGCGGGGTCGGGGGAGGCAAGCCGGGGTTGGGTGGCAGGGAGCCTGGGGGCTCCAATGCTCCAGACCTGCCCCTTGCTGAGGAAGAAATGGCCGGTGACGAGGCAGAGGCCGGTCAGTGGAGTGACAGCCCCACGTGGGGTGCGCGATGGGGGGTGGTGGTGCAGGAAAGCTGGCGGTGCCCACCAGGGTGGAGAGGGGCTGGGTAATTGGCTGGATTATCCCAGCGGGGAGGCCTCCTTGGGGGAAGCTATTTTTAGCTCTGAGAGGCTGCAGCCACTTCCCTCCCTCCCGTATTGCCCTTTATCCCTGTCCTCCTGGGGCCTGCAGGCCTCCTGCGTCCGCCTTCCTAGAAGCTCTGTCCCTCCAAGAGGAAAGAGGAGGTGCAACTGGAGAAGGAGGTGGCAAATGCAGCCCTCTGCCTGGACCCCAGTGCCCCGCCCGGAAGCAGGATACGTGGAGAGGGGGTTTTGGAGACCTTGCCCATCTTAGACCATCCACCGCCTTGGGGGCTCCTGGAACTTTCTTAAATGGAGAGACGGACTGCTTTGGTCCCCGGGTCCAAAAAGTACAGGGGTGGCTCTCCAGGGCTCAGCAGAGCCACACGGAATCTCGATTCTCCCAGTATCCCCTCTCTTGAGTTCCTCTCTGTGGTTCTCATTTCAGGGCTCAGTCCACTTCAGGGGTGGAGCCGGCAGTCCTGGGAAACAGAGCCCCTTTTCCCTTCCCTCCCACTGCCCCCTGCAGCTCCAGCCAAAGTCCCAGAGCAGATTCTCATTGGTCAGCATCCATCACATGTCTGCCCCCCTCCACCAATCGCTGTCATGCTCATAGCCAGGCCTGGGCACTTCCCACCTGCTGGGCCATGGGGATGGTTCCAGGCCCACAGGAAGCAGGTGGTGGAGGGGGAGGGGTAGGAGTGGCTGGCAGGGTCTCAGAATGGGGTGCCTACACCTGGGGAGATGCTGACCAACCGTGTCTCTTAAAGCTGCCCAGCCAGGGCAGAACCCCTGAGATGCAGAACATGCCCAGAGAGAGAGAGAGAGACAGAGAGAGACAGAGAGAGAGAGAGAGAGAGAGAGAGACAGAGACAGAGAGAGAGAGAGAGAGAGAGAGCATGGCTCGAAGTCCTGGCTCTCAGCCTGGCCTGGCTCCTGCCCCCTGACCGCCAGGAGCCAGCCTCCCAGCTGCAGCTGCAGGGGAGCCCTGGGAGGAGGGGGTGAGGGCGGGGTGTGAGAGTGTCACAGCCCCGCGCTTGGGAAATCAGTCAGCGGCCAGCTCCCGGGCAGGCGAGCTGGTCAATGCTTGCTTCCTGACGGGGCGGGAGGGGCAGGAGGCACTCAGTGTCCTGTTCCCAGGGGCACCATGGTTCCTGACGTCCTAATCAATGCTGTGGAGTCAGCCGGGGCCTGTGGGTGCCGGCAGGGGGAGGGGCAAATGTGCAAGTGCCTGTGTGCTAAGCGCACCACCCCCAGCACCTCGGGGGACCAAGTTCTTATCATCCACCTGCACCTGTCGGCGTCATTCTTCCACCTGCCAGCTGGGGTGGTGTCCACACGCTATATGTCGCTGGCATGTAACCCTGAGCCAGGCACACACCAAGGGCACAGCCGGCTTCAGCCATTAGCACATCGCTGTGCTGCCTTATCATCAATGTGTCTTGTGATAAATTGGGTTAGGGAAGGCGATCTGGCCAAGGCCAGGACTCCGGCCCAGCCTCTGCTCTGTGGTTCCCTGCCCCAGTGACGGGGCCTGTCTCTCCCCTTGATGACCGGACCCAGGTGTGTGGGGGGCTCTGGTGGCTGCAACCCCGCACCTCTAGGCTTCCTGCTATAGGCATCCTGCGGAAACCATGAAAGTGCTGGTACCACGAGGCCCACGTCTCGCTGATCATCTTACAGAGGGTGGGGGTGAGAGGCGGGGTGAGCCCCAGCTCTGGCCACCTGCCTGGGGGAGGGGCAAGGCTTGTGCTGACCAATGAGGTGAGATTGCAAGAGCTGAGGAGTGGGGCCAGAGCTATGGTGTAGCGGGTGAAGCCACTGCCTGCGATGCTGGCATCCCATGTGGGTGCCGGTTTGTGTCCTGGCTGCTCCACTTCCCGTCCAGCTCCCTGCTAATGCACCTGGGAAAGCAGTAGCCCTCCTGGAACTGGCAGCTAGCGGGAGAGACAAACGGTGAACCAGACGCTCAGAGGGTGGCTACCTGGAGAGGAAGGCAGAGCAGGACCGGTAGGCCAGTCCTGGTGGGCAGGCACGCCTCTCCCACAGGTGCCATCTGAGCTGCCCCTATTAGCTGCAGGCTATTCCTACTGGGTCAGCAGGTACAGAGGCCCAGAAAGAGACCTGGATGGCAACCAGTGTGTTTGGAAGGAAGAGGCCCCCGGGGTGGGTGTGGTGACGGTCATAGTCCAGGGCCCGAGGGACACTGCCTCTGGTGCCTTCATGCCCAGAGCCTATTTTACATTAAAAAAATTATTTTCATGTATTTGAAAGGCAGAGGAAGAGCCAGGAACTACAGACCCAATCCAGGTCTCCCACTTGAGTGGCAGAGACCCAAGAACTTGAGCCCTCACCGGCTGCTCCCCAAGGCACACATGAGCTTGCCCCCTGCCTGGTTCTGGAGGAGTCCGATACAGAGGTCTGGGGGTGGGGAAGACCCCACCTGTTTCACACAGGTCTTCTTGGGGAGCAGCTGAGGGGTGCAAGGAGTGGGGTGTGCTCCAGGTCCCAGGATGCCCTGGGCTCCACCCCCTTGTCCCGGGAACACACTGCAGAGAGCCCTGCCATGTTCCTGTCGGCTCCCTGGTCCCTCAGCCTGGGGACAGGGCCACTGGAGGGCTGCTTTCTACTGGGAATCTGGCCAGGGGAGGGTGGGAGCTGGCTCACTTCTCTGCTTGGTCACTTGGAGGGAGAAGGAAGAGTTTCCTGCAAGCTTTTGGGGCCCCCTGGGGAGACTGTCTCCCAGGAGGAGGAGAAGGACAAGGAAATCAGGATCCTAGGTGTCTGCCAGGGCCAGTGCAAGGGCACTGGGGCTGCAGTCCCCCTGGGAGGCCCCACACAGCCCTGCGCAAGGGGACAGGGCCTTCCTCTCTGGAACACACCTGGTGATGGGCCCCGGGTGCCCCGTTCAGTCGCTCTGCCCCTTTGCCGGCACACCCACCAGGCAGATGCTCCACGCACGGTAGCATCTTTATCTGTAAAATGGGCCAGTTGTGAGTATCCGCCCCAGAGGGTCACGGAGCCAGTGAACTAAATAACCATTTGTGAAATGTACCTGTCATGCCCTGTATGAGATAAACCATTATTTCCTTAGCACAAAACCCAGCACATGTTGCGTGCCCGATGAACCTCAGCGGTTTTAACCCACTTTAGGCATACAAATCTCCAGGTTTCACGACAGCACCGAGAGGTAGGAATTCCCGCTGTCCTCAGCGGATGATGGGGAAACTGAGGCACCAAGCAGCAAAGCCACCTGCCTCCCCAGCAGATGTGATTCAGACCCAGGGCGGCCAGGGGAGGTTGATGAGTGCTCCAAGGAGTGACCCCACCCTGGGAGGCACCTGCCAGCTGCCTGGAGCCTGGAGCAGGTGGGGCCGGCAGGCCTCTCTGCTTTGCCAGCCATCTGGGCGCAGGCCAGAGAGCCCTCCTCCCTGGTTAGAACGCTGCAGCCAGTCTCCCTGCTGTGCAGACACATAATTATATTTCACATTAAAGGGAAGGCTGGAGGCCGACAGGGCCGGGGAGCCCTTTGAGGCTGAGGCTCTGGGCACAGCCCTGCCTCCGTGGCCCAATTCTGCGGCCCTGGGGCTGAGTGGTGGTGGTGGTGGTGGTGGGGTCAGACCCTGATAAAATGGGGTTTCCCTGGGTTGGGGCGCAGCTGGGCAGGTTTCTCTGCTAGATGAGAGGCCGGTACCCTGCAGGAGGCAGAGAGAACTGAAGCCCAGACAATGAGCCCCAGGGAGGCTGGGAGGGCAGGGCACCTGGGGACAGGCTGGGAAGAAAGCCTGGCCTCCAGAGTCCGGTGGGCAAGAAAAAGGGGTCACATGGGGGTCAGTCGGCAGAGGGGGGTGGAGCACAGAGGAGAAAGCAGGGGAGGAAGCCAGGCAGAGCAGGAGAGAGATGCCGTGTGCCTGGTGGGTGCACGAGCCGAGCTGTGTGCACGTGGACACATGTGCAGATACCACCCTGCATGCGCAGCTATGAGGGTGTGTGCACGCCTGTGCACCTGCTACCGGCATGCATGCGGGGGCACGCACTTTGCACGTGAGGGTGCGACGCCCAAGTCTGGGTATCCGACTGTGTGCACACGTGTTCCGGATTCTCCTGTCTGTGCGTGCATACCTGTGTGTGTGTGTGTGTGTGTGTGTGTGTGTCCCCGGGAGGATGTGATTGTGTGTGTGTGTGTGCGTGCGCGCGCGCGTCCCAGCGCGCAAGTGGCTGGCTGTGTGTGTGTGTGTGTGTGTGTGTGTGTGTGGCGGGGTGGGGTGGGGGCGGCCCAGAGCTCGGAGGGGGCGCCAGGCCCGGCCGCTGCCGCGGTGGGCGGGGGCAGCGGCGGCGCGGCGCGGGGCGGGCGTGCTCTCGGCGGAGAGTTGGAGGAGTTGCCGCGCCGGGCTCCGGTGGCAGCAGGGCGCGGAGCTGGGTGCGCGCTGAGCCTCTGCCTCCCGCCGCCTCCTCGCCCTCCATTCCTCGCTCCCCGTCTCTCCACCGCCAAGCCGCCGCCACCGCCGCCTCCCTGGGAACCGTAGCCGGGGAGGGGGCCTGGCGTGGCCGGAGCCCGTGGGGAGGTGCGGGGCGCCAGGGCGCGGGGGAGCGCGCCGGGCCCTGCCCGGCATCAAATAACAGCCGGCGGGGGAGGGGGTGGGCCGCCGCGCTCACCGCGGGACCGAGGGACGGACGCCAGCCGCGCCCGCCCGAGAGAGCGCCTCGCGGCCGGGGGCGCCGTCCAGGCGCGCGCCCCCGACCCGTGGCTGGAGCTTGGCGATCCGCGTCCCAGACGGACGCGCCCCTCGGCATGGAGCGCCCCCGCGGGCTGCCCTGAGGCGGCGGCGGCGGCGGCGGCGGCAATGCAGCTAGCGCGGCGGCGGCCGGGGCCAGGGACGGCCGCCTGGAGCTCGGAGGACGCGGAGCGCGCCGCGCCCCGGCCACGGACCGAGGTAAGTGCGCGGCCTCCGGCGCGCGCCGCTCCCCCCAGGGCCCGGCCCCGGGCTCTCCGCAGGCCGCCTCCCGGCCTGGAGCAGCACGAGGCGGTGTAGCAACAGGGAAGGTGGGGCGGGAGGGCTTCTTCCTCGTTTCGCTCCCTGGGTGAGCCATCGCAGGAAATGCTGAGTGCGAGCTTTCCTTACCCTGCCGTGTCTCGGGCCACTGCCACCAGGGAACTTTGCTCCCGGCTAACCTTGGTCCCGGGGGGCGCTCCGGGAAACTTTGAGGAGCCCTGGATCACCTCCGGCCGGTTGGCACGGTGGGTGGGTGTGTGTGTTTTGGAGGGAGGTGGGCTCGGAAGGGAACATGCGGACGCACTTCGGAGCGCGCGGCGGTCCTACGCGTGACCTTCCCGGAGACCCCCGCGGGCGAGGTGGGGGTTCGGCGCGGGGCGCGCGGGCTGCACGAGGCTTTGGGAGGGTGCCCGGGCCTGAGATCCGCGGGTGTTTGGAGTCGTTTCTCTTTTCCACCTCCTGTGCGCCAATATAGAAAAAAAAATTTCTGGAAATGGTTCTCCGCCAGCGAGTCTAGAGAGGCTCCTTTTAGCTTCCAGAAGTCGGCCTTGGTCTCGGGGGAGCTGGCCTCTGGCTGAGAAGCCCCTGAGGGCGCGCGCACTTGGCCGCTCTGGGGGGAGCGGGCTGGGAAATCAGGGGTTCAGGGGGCGCCCAGGGCAGGTGGCGGCTGCGGATGGGGGGTGAGGCCCGGGTCGGAGTCTGTGCTTTGGTTCTGGTGGAGCGTGCTTGTTTTGTCTCCGCGTTGCCCACGGGGGTCACGGGAAAGCGTGGATGTGGGAGGCGCCCTCCTGCTTCCCCGCCGCGGGGACCTGGTGCCCCTGCTCCCACTCTGGGAGGGAGTTGTGGGGGGGCGCCTGCTTATCCTGGCGCGTCGCGCTGCCTGTGGCCATTTCGTGTTTCCCGTGCCCAGGCCGGAGCCCTGCCATACAGCGCTGGGGACCTCCTGTCCCTCACACGGGCGTCTCGGAACCCGGGTTCGCAGGCTGCATCTCCTGGGAGCGCCGAGGCGCCCACACGCCGCCGAAATCGGCAGCCGCCTCCTTGAAGGTGCGAACCCAGAAGGCGGGAGCCTGCGGACTACCCCTCGCCCCCTCGGAGGTGCCCAAGGGCGGCACACCCTGACTGCTGTCCGGCCGGGGCCTTCCAGTCTCCCCCTGGGCCAGGCTGCACGTTTGGGGCCCCTCCTCCGGCGGGCAGCTCCGCCCTGGACGGCCGCCATGTGGCGGGAGAGGGTCACGGAGAGTGGGAGAGGCTGGTCTCGGCCTTGAGCGCCACCAGAGGCTTGTCGGCTTTTGGAGAAGTCGGAAAGGGGTCCCTCAGGAGACTCGGCAATGGCTGCCCCTTGGTGTCCTGGGGCCGCCTCTAGGCAGCCAGAGGGGACTTAGGATCGCACCTGTGGGAGGGGACCCTGGGACTGCGAGAGCTTCCATCAGGGGTGCCAAGAGAGCAGGGTTCGAAGGGGACCCTGCTGAGCACCCTTGCGGACAGGGACGGGATTCAGGAGTGCGCCTGGAGATCCCTGTTCTGCACAGCCACAGATCTAGCAGGTGCCAGCCCCAAGGCTGTTACCTCCTCCCGTTCCCCTGGCCAGGGGGAGGGCGTGGCTGAGCCCCCTTCCCCAGCTTTCTCCTGGGGAAGGAGGCAGGGCCTGCATTTGTTTGTCCTCGCCAGAGCTCCATAGATCTTCCAGGTGTGTTCCAGATTGGGCTAGGGGGATGGGATTCAGGGAGCCAAGCTGTGCTCAGAGGAGGAGGAGGAGCCCAGAGCCACACAGTGAGGGTCGGCCAGGAAGGAGCCCTCCTCTGATTCCGCCAGGCCAGAGACTGTCTCCTGCAGCCCTCCTGCCCCAGAACTCTGGGCGGCTTGCAACAGTGAAATGGCAGGGACAGCAGTGACGGTGGCAGTGGCAAGACCAAGCCAACAGCACCCTGCGGCGCTGTCGCACTGGGGCCCGTTCTGCCCGCAGGCAGTTCCCTCTGGCCCAGCCAGGCCTCCGGTGCCTGGGGCTACATTGGCAGTACCAGGCATGACACCCAGAGGCCCTGGCATTCGCACGGCTGGGGCGGAAGTGCCTGTGTCGTTACTCCCAGTGAGCTCTGTGGCCCTCGGCAGGCCCTCCTCCACCAATCCCCCAGGCCGCGGGTGCTAGTGCACCCTGGTACCCACCTGGATGCCACCTCGGCCCCTCCCCCATGGCTGGCAGGCCAAGGTTCTGGGCTGGGCCCTCCCTCTGACAGGTGCAGCTGGTGCCTGTGGCTGGGCGCCAGTCAGGGCTTTACTGTGAGTGACACATGGGCACACCTGCCCCTCCCCTGGGGCCTGCCACTGGAGCCCTGCCACGGGCTGGCACAGAGGAGAGGCTGGGAGGGGGCCGGCCATGCAGAAGGTGTGGTGGGCGTGGGCTGGACCCCACGGGGCACTGGCCGCTCGGCAGGGAGCCGGCTGCAGGGAAAACCTGAAGATAAAAGCCCCGAAACTGGGCCGAAGACTTCAGAGGCGCCGCGGGGGTGGGGCTGGTGGGTTTTTCAGAGGAGCTGGGCCCCGGAGCAGGAGCAGAGCGCTTGCTAGGCACTGGCCGAGGGCCCGGTGCTCTGTGAGCGGATTTAATTTCCTAATGGCCTGCCAGTGTGGAGGGTGGCGGTAGCGCCGCTGTGCAGACAGAGGGAGGAGGCCGGGAGCGGCTCTGGAGAGACCAGGGCCTGTGCCCCTTGGGCCCGGAACCCTGCTGCTCCCCTGGAGGGCGGGGGGCGACAGAGCTGCTCCTTCCCTGGGGCCTGGGAACATTTCGCTTTTTCACTTCCAGGCAGGCCTCACACAGGCCTGGAAGCTGCCTGCCTTCGCAGTGAGGGCCTGGCATGCAGCAGGGGCTCAGAACTTGCTGGCCAAGGCCTCAGGGGGCAGCTCTGGCTTTGCTGTGCTGAGCGTGGGCTCACTTGGGGCCCCTGCATGGCGTCCGGCATACAGAGGGCGCATATCCTTGGCTGCTGAGTGAGTGGAGACCCGGCTGCTGGCCTTGGGGGTCTCCCTGTGTAGGAGGGGGCTCGAGGGCAGTTAGGCAGGGGGAAGAGAGGCAGGCCGTGCCACTGAGACCCAGTCCCTGTACCTCAGTTTCTCCTCTGTGCAATGGCACCAAAGCACCAGCCGTGGAGGCTGCTGGGAGCCCCTGGGTTGGGGGAGTGGAGACATGAGCCTTTGCTTGTGTCTCAGCAGACGTGGAGTGCAGGTAGGCCCTTTCCCTTGTCTTCTCCTCCCCTGCTTGTGGCCCTGGGACTCGGATGTGGAGGAGGGCGGGGGGACCAACAGGAAAGCTGGTGGAATGGGGCTACTCTGGTCAGCCCCAGCTATTGTCTCTTCACCACGTACCATGTACAGGACACCGACTGGGTATCAGGGCCTTCCATGGTCCTGGCCTGGCTTCACCCCCACCCCTCTGTCTCCCTGGCTGTGTCTGCCACAGACCGGGTCTGCGCCCACCTCAGGGCCTTTGCATGTGCCACCTGCTCTGCCAGTGTGCAGCAGGTACTCAGTGAGCACACGGGGCGGGGGGAGACCCCTCCTTGTGGTACTTAGTAGCAGCACTTGCCAGAATGACTGTCCCATTCTGCAGATGAGAACACCGAGCCTCAGAGGGGTGACGTCAGGTCGGGGCTGGAGCTGGGAGTCGGCCCTGCTGAGCCTCTGGCTGCGCCCTGACTCTGTGTCTGTGCCGTCCTCTGCTGCAGGCTCTGAGCCTCGCCGTGTCCCTTTGTGCTTGGTCAGCTTCCAGCTCAGGATGTCCCCACCCCGATGCTGGCAAGCGACGGGAGCCGTCCCATTGCAGCTCTGCGCAAACTGAGGCAAGCAGCGGAGCTCTTCGAATGGGCCAGCCTCTGCGCCTGCTCCCAGCAGAGCCCATGGAGGTGGGGGAGGGGGCGGCAGCACCCGTCACAAGCATTTGCTGGCTACTGGTGGCCGTTGCTCATTTTCTTTGCCCAGCAGCCCTTGCTAGTTGGCCAGGCTCTCCTGGCATCCATCTCACCTCTAAGAAGCCAGCGAGCGCTTCATACAGGTGTGGCCTGGGCCCAGCACGGAGGCGGCCTGAGGCTCACCTGGGCAGCTCTCCCTGTGAGGAGGTGTCTGGGGGGGTGGGGTAGGGTAGGGGCGAGGGTGTGACCCCGCCTTTATGGGAGTGGGCAGCCTGAGGCCAGAGAGGGCCAGCCCCCACCCAAGGGCACAGGGTAGGGCCTGCCCGCTCAGCCGGGGCTGGCGGGAGAGAGCTGGGGGAGCAGGAGGGGCAGGGGAGGTCAAGGAGGAGGTGTGGCATCCCTCATCCGCAACCCCCCCAGCCTGCTCCTCCCTTTCCAGCTGCAGCCTGCGCCCCTCGTGCTGGCGGCTGCAGCCCTGCAATTCTCCAGCACTTAAAGCAAAAATAAATTGCTTCCAGCAGCTGGCTCTCTGGGTGGCAACAGCCGCACCCCCCTCTGCTCGACCCTCCACCCTCAGACTCTGGCTCCTGCTTCCAGCCCAAGGCCAAGTTTCTATTCAGGCCTGCGGGGGGAGGGGATGGGGGAGTCGTGGAGGCCAGCAGAGGTCCTGGGGGCATTGAGGTCTGGGGGGGGGGCGGGTGGAGCTTGGCACGGACCTGGCAGGGTCGCACGGAGGGCAGAGGCAGGGTGGACACGTGGGACCCTGGGGGTGCTGGCCTTGTGGAACTAGGGCCTGGGCAAGGTTGGGGCATCACTCGCTCAGAACCTGGTCACCTGCCCGCGCCCCTGGGAGGCCTCTCCCTTCCCATCTCAGAAAACCTTCGCGTTGAGGATGTCAACACTTGAGTGTCTTTCGTTCTTTCAACAAATGGCTACTGAGCTTGGGCCTGGAGGTGGGGCGCGGCAGGTGGGGGGACGTAGGGAGCCTGAGGCCCACCCTGGGAGAATGAAACAGACCAGCCCACCAGCACCTCGGTCGTCCCGGACTGCGGATTGCCCGGCTCACGTTCTTGGGTTCACTGTCGCGGTTTTGAGTGACAGATGCGTCATGTTTTCGCGGGAGTCTCCTGTCTCCCCTCTGCCCTCCAAAGTGCTGCGTTCTTGGGTTGCGGGGCAGTGGTGCTGGAGAACCTTCTGGGTTCTGTCGCTGTGGCTGTGTGGACCGAGGCAGGGAGCTGTGTCAAGCCATGGTCTTGCTTCCCTGTCGCAGGTGCTGTTCCATCCAGCCACACTGGGTGGGCTCCCGGTGGCCCCTGGACCTAGGGCATGGGGTGGGGTGGAGGGGGCGGGTCATGGTCTCTGGATCTCAGAATCTTAGCCTGGGAGCCTCTGTACCTGTGGAGCTGCACTTGGGTTCTTGGGGTCGTGAAGTTTTATCGACTTGGAGACAGAGAGTGAGGACTCAGACCAGGCGCAGGTACACAGTCCTAACCTGGGCACCCCCTTGCACGGCTCCCTCTGGGTTCAGACCGGCGGCCTCTCCTGCATTCTGGCCCCTGGGGTCTGTGCTGTCTCACCTGCCCTGGTCGCCTGCCGCTGAAGCCCCCTACCTCGGCAGCTCCCATCTGCTCGGGGCCGCAGCGGATGGCTCCAGCTCCTATCCAGGAGAGGGCACGGTGCTGGGGGCAGGGATCCAGCCCGTGTCTCTGTCTTCACACCAGCTGTGCCCGTTTGGGAAGGGTCTGGTACTCTGGTTCCAGGAGGGGTCTCTGCGCCCTGGACCTCAGTCTCCCCGTTTGTGAAGTGGGCAAATGTTCTCTGCACCTCTCGGGCCTGGGCTCTGCGGGCAGCACAGGGCAGGGTGGGGTGGGGCGGGGCGGCACAGCCTCCTCCCCTCCCTGCTTCCCCGCTCTGCCGGGTGGCCGGAGGCTCAGCCGTGCCATCGGCTTGGCCTGCTGGGCCCCAAGCTGTTGGCTGCACCTGCCCTGCTGGGGCAGCCAGGTCTCTCCCTGGCTCCAGGGCGCTTGAGAACCGCGGGACAGGGGAGCCTGCAGGAGCCGGGGGTGGGGGGCAGCCCTGGAATGGCCCAGACCCCCTCCCCCACCGAGGGCTGTGTGACAGAGGACAGTGGTGGTCCTTGTCCTTTCTCTGCTGGTATGAGCTGGCCTGGGCCAGGCTGGCACAGCGCAGCCACCCAGGAGTCCTGGCCCTGACCCCACAGCAGATGCCTGATCCCTGAAGTGCCGGGAACCAGTGACCAAGCTCTGGGCCCCTGTCCTGACCCTGTTGCCCTCCTAGTGGCCTCAGGATTAGCTGCATCTGGGTGGGGAATAGCAGGACCCTGGAGTGCTGTGGCCCCAGCCTGCAGGCCTCAGTGTCCGCACCTGTGGAATGGGAGCATTGGAGACAACGGGGTGGAACAGGTCTGCGGCCTGGTCTCGTGTCTGGGGTTTGGAAGGAGCCTGGGGCAGGTGTCTGGCTGGGCCCCTGGCCAAGCCTGTGAAAAAAAAAAAACAAAAAACAAAAATAAGACTGCCACCACTGATGGCCACAGCCTGATCCCAGGTGGGTGGCCCTTGGTCTGCGACACGGTTCGGATTTGGGAATTTCACTTGCGCGTAAAGAGACTCTTGTGGGCGGACCCCAAATGTCACCTTGGCCTTTATTTATGTCTCCTCTTTACCCGAGACATACAGTCTGAAGGCAAATTTTTTTTTTTTTTTATTTTTGACAGGCAGAGTGGACAGTGAGAGAGAGAGACAGAGAGAGAAAGGTCTTCCTTTTGCCGTTGGTTCACCCTCCAATGGCCGCCGCTGCAGCTGGCGCACCGCGCTGATCCGATGGCAGGAGCCAGGATCCAGGTGCTTTTTCCTGGTCTCCCATGGGGTGCAGGGCCCAAGCACCTGGGCCATCCTCCACTGCACTCCCTGGCCATAGCAGAGAGCTGGCCTGGAAGAGGGGCAACCAGGACAGAATCCGGCGCCCCGACCGGGACTAGAACCTGGTGTGCCGGCGCCGCAAGGTGGAGGATTAGCCTATTGAGCCACGGCGCCGGCTTGAAGGCAAATTATTAAAAACACGTATACGATATTTACTTATACAGCCTTTTTTAAATGGAATTTTCCACTTAGGATGTCATGTTGGCGCGCTCGGAAAAAAAAAATCCAGAGTTCGGACTCCTGATTTTGGGCTTTTGTTTAGGGGTGCTTAGCTTGCACAGATCGCCCGTCCCCCAGTCCTAGGGGCCTGAACTCAGGCCGTCTCTGGGTGGCTGCTTCCTGCCGGGGATCCGAGGGACCCTCGTGCTGGGTCTGCTCCCCCTCCCCCGGCTTCTGGGACCCTCTGCTAGGCCTGGCTTTTCTTGGTTTGTAACTGCCATCCAGCTACTATAACCATTCCACCAGGACACACTGACCTGTGGGTAACATTTCCTTTGTTAAGTGTTCTTTCTTTAAAAAGTTGTATTTATTTATTTGAGAGGTGATGTTACTGAGAGAGGGAGCTAGAGAGAGGTCTTCTTTTTTTTTTTTTTTTTTAAGATTTATTTATTTACTTGAAAGAGTTACACAGAGAGAGAAGGAGAGGCTGTGAGAGAGAGAGAGAGAGAGAGAGAGAGAGAGAGAAATGTCTTCCATCTGTTGGTTCACTCCTCAATTGGCCGCAACACCCGGAGCCACCGATCCAAAGCCAGGAGCCAGGAGCCAGGAGCCAGGAGCTTCTTCCGGGTCTCCCACCCCTGCCCTGCCTCCCACCCCGCCCCTCTGCCACAGCCTGCCGTCCCGTGGTCTCATGCTCATTGTCTGGCTGCCCCCGTTGCTCAGGGGCGAGAACTGAGGCTGGGAAAGTATCCCTGCCTATGCGGGGGGGTCCGTGCTGGGTTTTCCAAGGGCTGTCTGGGCGTCCCCAGGAACCCTGTGTTATTTCAGGGAGCAGGTGGGCTCCCTCCTGCTGGCCCCACCCAGCCCTGGCGGCACAGCTGGCGTCTTGGTGACCTGTTGGGGTGCCTCTGCCTGATGCGGTGTAGCTTGGGCCACCTGGGTGTTCTCAGCCCTTCCTGGGACATTCTGGGGGCTCCAGTGCCGCTCTTGGCCTGGTGGCGAATTCCGTAGCCTGCGGTGTCACCGGGAGCCATTACCTCCCAGGAAGCGGCCCGATGTTTCCCTGCGACTTGGCACCCAAGTATGATAATAAAAAATGACTGTTTGCTGCTCAGTGCCATACTCAGTGCCTTCCCGAACGTTATCTCATTTAATTCTCAGAACGTCCTGGCCAGGCCCGAGCTGGGCTTGTGCACGGTGAGGCCGTGGTGAGGCCGCGGGCCAAACCGGATCTGAGCCCAGATCTGGAAGCCCCCCCCCCCCCCCCCCGCCCCGGCCTCAGCCAGGCTCTTCCAGCTGGGAGGGAGCTGGAGAGCAGGGAGGAGTCCCTGGCACTTCTCTCGCCTAGAAAGGGCAGCGTTGGGCTGTCCCCCACCTCCGTTTGCTGTGTGGCCCGAGACTCGTGCACCACCTCTCTGGGCTAAGTCTACAGCTGTGTAAATGGGAATGACTCCAGATGGAGGCCAGGTCAGGGGTCAGGCCTTGGGACTATTCTGGGATTCCAGATGAGGAAGGCTCTCGGAGTCCCTTCTGAGCTTAGTGTTGGGGGAAACTGAGGCCTCTGGAGGAGAAGTTTTGGCAGAGCTGACAGCTCCTTGCGTGCCCGAGGCCTCCCGGCCCACCTGTAACCTCACCTCCGCAGGTGGGCTGGTCTACACTTCCTGTGGATCCCTGTCTCACAGTGGGGACCCCAAGGCTGGGCACCAAGACCCTGTGGATGGCGAGCGTGCATGTATCTGGCTTCCTACGCCTCCAGTCTGTAAATACCATTGGGGGCTCTGGGATGTGGTGGCGGCGGCTTTGCTACCTGGGCAGACGGCTGAGTGTATTGGTCCCTCATTCACTCATTCCTGTGACTTTAGGGGTCTCCCAGTCCTGGGGCATGGGGAGCGGTTGTGTCCCAGAACCCATGTGGCTGAATCAGGGCTCTGCAGAGGGGCTGGTGTGCTGGGGGCACCCTGGGCTATAGGGGAGCAGGGAAGGTTCCCAGGAGAAGAGACCTGGATCCTGGCTCCCCACGGAGGCTGCAGGTGTCCAGCCCCCAACTCCCAATCACCCTGAACATACAGAGAGCCCTGCCATGTGTCCAAGTTCAGCCTCTGCTGCACTCCAGTCTCTCAGATCCCTCTCCCACTGCAGGAGCTGCTGGCGAGTTTGGGGTACCTTCCCCCACCCCGCTCCAGCCATGCCCTGTCTTCCTTGGGCCTGTCCCTGTCCCTTAGGTCCTGGACCCTCAGATTGCAATGTGACCCCTCCCCCTGCACTTGCCACCTGTGCACCTGTTCCTCCTGGCTCCGCCCTTTCCTGCCCCCTGCAGATTCTGAGCTGGTGGGGTGGGCGATTGACTGTAGGCTCCTGGGGAGGGGGAGGTGGTGGTGGTGGTAGTGGGGAGAGGGCTGGGCTTTTGGGAAGGGCCCAGACCCCCTTGGGACCAGGGAGCTGGGAACAGGCAGGGCCAGCAGAGCAATGGGCACCTAGAGCCGCAGCAATATTTCTGGTGTAATTTGTTGATTTCTTTTCTCCTCCTCTGGGGCCTAGTGGGTTGAGTGGCCGAGTTTGGGTTCAGTCTCTTCCCTGTGTCTCTTTGAAAATACCTCTTTTCCTCAGGTGGAATTCACGTGAGATGAACCATTTTATATTTTACTTATTTATTGTTAAAAACGTGCTGTGGTGTAGGTTAGCTCTCCCCCTGTGGCGCCAGCATCCCATAGAGTTGCCGGTTTAAGTCCTGGCTGCTCTGTTTCTGATCCAGCTCCCTGCTATGGCCTGGGAAAGCAGTGGAAAAAGGTCCAGGAGCTTAGGCTTTGTACCTGCATGGGGGGCCCGGAGGAATCTCCTGGCTCCTGGCTTTGGATCGGCCCAGCTCTGGCCATTGCAGCCATTTGTGGAGTGAACCAGCGGATGGAAAACCTCTCTGGGTCTCCCACATGGGTGGCAGAGGTCCAAGGACTTGGACCATCTTCCGTTGCATCTCATATGGATGCCAGTTCGAGACCCGGCTGCGCCACTTCCAACCTAGCTTCCTGTTGATGCGCCTGGGAAAGCTTTGGAGGATGGCCCTAGTGCCTGGGCCCCTGCGCCCTGTGAGAGGGCCCCCCTAGCACCCTGCCTTCACATCTGCAGCTCCCGCCTTACCCCTCAACTCACAGTGAACAAAGACCTCCTCACTGTGGGGGCGGTGTGGGGGGCTGGTGGGCGGTCCTCACTGCTTTCCCTCTTGGCTTAAGAATGTCCAGTGCAGGGTCTCCCGTGCCCTCCATGGTCACCTCTGTCCTCACCCCTTCGGCAACAGCACCGTCTTGACTGCGTGTCCTCTTGGGAGCGCCTGCCTGCCTGCCTGGCGCCCAGCTCCCCTGCTCTACCCCAGCACGGGGGCGCTCAGCTTTTCTTAGCTACGCCCCTCCCCCTGCACCCCTCAGCCAGCCCAGGCGCTGCACTGCCTTTCCCAGCTCTGGGCTCATCCATGAGATATCTCCAAGAGGGACACTGCACGGCTGGAGCTGGGCTCTGCCCAGTGTCCCTCCTGTGCCCACAGCTGTACAAGACATCCCAGCAGCCATGTGGGCTGCCCAGTGCCGCGGGTGGTGGGAAGGGCCAGCCCTGGGGGTCGGCTCGGCAGGGCCACTTCCCAGCTGCAGGTCAAGTTGTTTTGCCACTGTGCATCTGGTCTGTGCTAGTCGGGTGCCAACATCGCAAGCCCTCTCCTAGGGGCCAGGGGGACTTGTACCTGGGGCAGGGAGAAAGGCCGGCAGGGAGCAGTGCCCTGTCTTCCGGCTTCAGTGACTTCCCATGTGTGCCCAGGTGTACAGGGGTGCAATGAGCTAGCTGCCTGCTTGGGGGTCCCCGTGGTAGCAAACAAAGGCCCCTTATGCAGTAGGTGCTTGGCAAGTGCTGGTCTGGGTCATGGACGTGTGTGTGTATGTGTGTGTGTGTGCCTAGCAGTGCCCCATTCAGTGGGATAGGTCTGGCCATGGCAGGCGATGGCCACTCCCACCCTCTCTGTCCCCATCCCAGGCTGCAGCTGCTGGAGGCAGGGGGTGGTGGTGGTGCAGGCCCAGCTGATCCCCCACCCCCTAATCAGCCTGTCAGCCCTGAGGACCCGCAGGAGCCCTCACCAGAGCTGCGTTTGGAGGGGCTCCAGGCCACCTGCCTCCCCTGCCCTCCTCAACCCAGCATCCTCAGGGGGTGGCACTCAGGCGCGGTGGGGGAGGCCTGAGACCAGCTATATTGTCTGGGGGTCCAGCTGTCTACATGACAGGCAGTGTAGACGGTGATGGCTGTGGTGTTGAAAGAGTGTGGAGACAGTGGGCAGGGCGGACAGTGATGACCTTGGCCATGTGTGTGCTGGGACCCCATGGAGGACAGGCAATAGCGATGTGGCTTCATCGTGTGGACACGAGAGGGTCCCTGTGTCCCCCATTCCCCTTGTGGCCATGCCCCCTGCCTCTCCCGCCCAGCCCACCCCTCCTCCATTATCCCTCCATCCCACCTCCCCCTGTGGGTGTTCACTCCTTGGGTTTGCACAGCGGCTCTGGGGGGTGCTGGTGCTTTCGGTAACCCCATTTTCCAGAGGCTCAGACAAGATTGAAGGATTTTGGGGACCCCAGGTGTCTGGAGCACCCATCCTATGCCCGGCTCTGGACTTGTCCCATGCAGTGCCCCTACAACCCATCAGATAAGCCCACAATCCAGCCTCAGGGGTCTGGTGCCCCCGACACACTCTGGCCTCCACTGCCCAGTACCTGCGACATTTTGGCAGGGTCTCCTGTATGAGCTTCTGGTCTCACAGTGTGAATTCTCCCAGCTCAGGGCTGGGGACACTGCTGGTCTCTAGGGAGGGCCTCCCCCTCCCCCACTCCATCCCTCTCACCCAGTCCAGCCCCAAGGCCCAGACCAAAGAGGGTGGGGTGGGAGCAGAGGAGGTTGGAGTCTGGGCTGGCTGTGGCCACCCCGAGGTGCCCCGTGTTTGAACGCCACCTCCCTATAAGGTTGCATCCGCCCAGAGTGTGCAGGGACAAGGTCTGGCACACAGTAAGTGCTCACTAAACTCAAGGACAGACATGGAACCCCTGCTGTGGAACACAGGCTGAGGGTGCAGAGGGGGCGGACAGTGGCTGCCCGCTGTGGCTGGCAAGGGCTGTGACAGCAGCCCCAGGACGGACGCCAGGACAATGGGACATGGCCGCCTGGTTTCTTCCCTGCAACGCTGGGTGCCTGGAGGTGCTGGCAGTCCTGGACCTTGACCGTGGGTGTGGTCAAGGCTGCTGTGAAGTGAGAAGCACAGGGACTGGGGGATCAACGTTTCCCCATGCCCAGCGCGGCTCTGGAATCCTGCAACAGTCTGCTGCTGTGCCGTGATGGGGAAACTGAGGCCGGAGAATGGAAGTGCCCCTCCCGTGGTCTTGCCGAGTTCAGACAGAGCCTGGGGAGGGGGGCAAGGGGCATCTGGCTCCCGCTGAGGCAGGGGAGTGGCTGGGGGAGTCAGCGACCCTGGCCTTGGAGTGGGAATGGGGGCAGGGGTCTTGCTGGGCTAATGCACCGGCTAATCCCCTTCCCCCAGCCTGGCTACAGCTCCTCAGCTCACAGGCAGGGAAACTGAGAGGGGTAGCTGGGTACCTGAGCTCCCCTAGCCAGGGAATCAGAGAGTCCCCCTCCAGCTCTGCATTCAAGCCCCGCCCCTGCCCCGTGTCCAGGCCTCCCATGCCCAGCTCCACCCTCAGAGGGGCTGGGCTGTCCACTACTGACCTGCTGATGAGATCGCCTCACCCCAGGGAGGCGACCGTGGAGGGCACGGGAGACCCTGCACTGGACATTCTCAAGCCAAGAGGGAAAACAGTGAGGACCCCCCCCCCCCCCCCCGCAGCACTTGGCCATGGCTTCAGGCTGCGGTGGGGACTGACCGCACTGAGCCACTCTCACCGCCCCCTGCCTGGATTTGGGCAGGTGCTTGGGCCGTTGTGACCAGGGTCAAAGTTCAGGGGAGGTCACCCAGGGCCCGTGGAAGGTCACATCGCTTGCTGTTTTCTGTTCCTGCTTGGGCGACCCTGGGCAAGACTCTCTGGCTCTCAGAAGCTGTGAAATAGGGATTGTGGCGGCACCCTCCTCCCCCCCCCCCCCGCCCCCGGCCCCACAGGGCTATCTCAGGACTCAGCAAGGCAACCAGGGACAGTCCTGGTCCTGTGATGGCTGTGATGGGAGCCGGAGAGAGCGGGATGCAGGAGCCAGAGTGCTCCCGGTGCCCATGGGGAGCAGATCCACGCGGCTGCCTCCCGTGCATGCTGGTCTGAGGAAGTATAAATAGCACGCGATGTTTTCCCAGTGTGGACGGCGAAGTAGCGTCTGCAGGTCGGCCCCCGCTCCCCGCCTGCCCGGCACGGGCACCTGAGGCCAATGAGCTGCTTGTGGGGACGAGGAGGAGATGGGAACTTGTGAATAAGTCATGGCAGGGTCTGGGCTAATGCACAGGGCGGCCCGTGCAGTGAGTGTGTTGACTGGCCAGAGACGGTCCCTTGTGAGTGTGTTGACTGGCCAGAGACGGCCCCTTATGTGCGGGCGTGGCCCAGCATCCTCCCCCCCCCAACCGGGGGGGAGATTGCAGAGTGCCTGGTGTCTTGGGGCTTGGTGACTTTGCGAGGGGACCCGGGCTTCTGCTGGGGCAGGGGCAGGGGCAGGGGCAGGCAGGCTGGGTGGGGGTTGGGGAGCTGTGAGCAGAGCCGGGCTGAGCCTCGTCCCCTCCCTGTCCTCCCAGCTCCTTTTGGTCATCCAGCCTCTTTGTGCTCACTAGTGGGGTTTGTTCTTTTCCCGCTTTTGATCCAAGGCGGTCCCAGACTTAGTCCGTTCCTGCCCCGTTGCCAAGGTGACCAGATCGTCTCTGCCACCCTGTCGCCACTGGCGGGGTTAGGCGACAGACAATGGGGGTGCACAGGTACCAAGCTGGGCACACGTGGACAACAGACACGCATAGGGCTGTCTGAGGCTTGTCTGGGTGCACGCCAGATGCACCTGTGCTGGAATGGAGGTGCGCACGTGCACCTCCGGGTGTGCACTGGGCGTCACCACCCTCCCTCGCTCTGCAGCCACAGCGCCTCCCCTGGCCACTGGTGCTGCCTGCAGGTAGCTGCCCTGCCCTGCAGCCCCCAGCACCCTCAGCACCTCTGCCCTGCATGGGCCTTTCTTTTTTTTTTTTTTGTATTTTTTAAAAAAATATTTATTTTATTTAGTTGAAAGCCAGAATTACACAGAGAAACGAGAGGCAGAGAGAGAGAGAGAGATCTTCCATCAACTGGTTCACTTCCCAATTGGCCGCAATGGCCAGAGATGTGCCGATCCGAAATCAGGAGCTTCCTCTGGGTCTCCCACGTGGGTGCGGGGGCTCAAGCACTTGGGCCATCTTCCACTGCTTTCCCAGGCCATAGCAGAGAGCTGGATCGGAAGTGGAGCAGCCGAGACTCAAATCGGTGCCCACATGGGATGCCAGCACTGCAGGCAGTGACTTTACCAGCCAAGCCACCGCTCCGGCCCCTGCATGGGTCTTTTTTGCCCCTCGGGGCTGACTCTGTCTATGCTAGGGAGCTGCTCACTAGCGCACCCTGCTGTTGGCTGCTGTCCTCTGCCTGTCTCAGGTCCCCTACCAGGGCTCCCAAGGCTCACCTCCCATGTGAACGTCCTGTCCCCCCAAGTCCTTACTCAAAGATCTGCTCTGGGGAAAGGCCTAGAGGAGCCCACACCCCAGGCCGAGTATCTGTGCTGCCAGCAGAGGTGCCGCTTAGAGCAGGCGTGTGCGTGGCGCCTACTGTATGCGCCGTTCAGCACATGGACAGATACCGCAAATCCCCAGGAGCTGGGCCCCCGAGGCAGCGTGAGTAGGGACTGCTGTGGACTCACGTGAGCTCATGCAAGCAGGGAAGCTGGAGCTGCCAGGGGCCTGGACCCCTCCCAGGAAGAAACCCCGCCCCCTTTGGCTCATCTCCTGGCTCCGCTGGGGGTTGCTGGCCTGAGGCTGCAGGTGGGAAGCAGCCCCATTCGGCCTGAGCCCTGTGGAGCCCAGCTCATGTCCTCTGGCCCGAGACACTGCCGTCCGTGCTTGTGCTGCCCTCGGCTGCTGCATTCCTGCTCTGGGCCTTGTGCTTCCTCTTTTTTTTTTTTTTTTTTTTTTTGACAGGCAGAGTGGACAGTGAGAGAGAGAGACAGAGAGAAAGGTCTTCCTTTGCCGTTGGTTCACCCTCCAATGGCCGCTGCGGCCGGCACGCTGCAGCCGGCGCACCGCGCTGATCCGATGGCAGGAGCCAGGAGCCAGGTGCTTCTCCTGGTCTCCCATGGGGTGCAGGGCCCAAGCACCTGGGGCATCCTCCACTGCACTCCCTGGCCACAGCAGAGAGCTGGCCTGGAAGAGGGGCCACCGGGACAGAATCCGGCGCCCCGACCGGGACTAGAACCCGGTGTGCCGGCGCCGCTAGGCGGAGGATTAGCCTAGTGAGCCGCGGCGCCGGCCTTGTGCTTCCTCTTGCAGAGCCCAAACGGTGTGTCCTGGGGTTGGTGAGAGACACACAGGAAGCGTAAAACGAAAGTGCCTTCTCTCCTCGCACTGCACGAGAGAGGGAGCCTTGCCTGGGGTTCCCCAGGGGCCGTGTACGCTGCCCCAGGAGCAGACTCAAGGCAGCACCAGTGGCTCAAGGCCACACAGGGAAGCCTTTGTGTAGGAGGCGGTCCAGAGCCACGCCTGCAGAGGCCAGGGCTGCTCCTAGAGGGGTAGGGCTGGTGTCCTGGGTCTCTGACATCCCTAGCTCTGACCGGCTGCCTGGCCCTGGGCAATGGCGTCCACCTTCTCTGAGCCCCAGTTTCTTGCCTCTGTATGGAGGAATGGGAGTGGGGGCCGGCGCTGTGGTGCAGCGGGATAAAGTCCCAGCCTGTACCACCAGCATCCCATACGGACGCTGGTTCGAGTCCTGGCTGCTCCTCTTCTGATCCAGCTCTCTGCTATGGCCTGGGAAAGCAGTGGAAGATGGCCCAAGTCCTTGGGCCCCTGCACCCGCATGGGAGACCCAGAAGAAGCTCCTGGCTCCTGGCTTCAGATCAGCCCAACTCTGGCCATTGTGGCCATCTGGGGAGTGAGACAGCAGATGGAAGACCTCTCTCTGTCTCTCCACCTTTCAAATAAGTAAATAAATCTTAAAAAAAAAAAAACAATAAATAAACAGGAGCAGTGTAGGGCGTGGCGCTGGGTCTCTACCTCACACACAGGTGTGCAGGCCCAGTTCGTGGGGGGTGGGATGCGTGTATGCATGCCTGGTGGTGAGAGATGGGTGAGAGGCCGTGCCTCAGTCTCCTCATTGTGAAATGGGGCTTTTGAGAGCCAGACCAAGCACCAAGCTGTCAGCACCTTCCCTGGGTTCCGGAAGCTTCCCCAGGCTTGTGGCCCTGGTTTGAGCTCCAGCTGAGAAGGACTCCCAACCCCGAAGCATGGTGTGGGGTCTCGGAGAGGGATGGGGGCTGCATGTGCAGGGCCAGCTCGCCCCTTCTCCAGCCCCACTGCCCTTGGCTCTCTCTGCTCAGCCTCCTCACCTCAGGGCCTTTGCACTGGTTGTGTATGCTGCCTGGAGCCCGGCTTCCCATTTTAAACCTTGGCTCTTTCTCGCCTAGGGAGCCTTTGATCTCACCTCCCCAGGTGGCCACACAGCGCCTCCTGCAGCCTGAGTCACCTTTAGAGTACGGGGCCCAAGCACTTGGGCCATCTTCCACTGCTTTCCCAAGTGCATTAGTAGGGAGCTAGATCGGAAGTGGAGCAGCCGGGACTCGAACCGGCGTCCATGTGGGATGCTGGCACTGCAGGTGGTAGCTTTAGCTGCTACACCACAATTCTCAGCTGTCTTCTCTGTAGTGCTGACTGCTCGCTGGGTCAGGTCAACCAGTTGGCTTTCAACTGCTGACCTGGGAATTCCACATGAGACAGTCGGGTTTGACTTGTAGCCTGGCCTGCTTGGCCTGTGCAGAAGCTTAACCCCAGCCATGACCTCCTGGAATTTTCTTTCTTTCTTTCTTTCTTTCTTTTTTTTTTAAAAGATTTATTTATTTATTTGAAAGAGTTACACAGAGAGAGAAGGAGAGGCAGAGAGAGAGAGAGAGAGAGAGAGAGAGAGAGAGAGAGAGGTCTTCCATCCGCTGGCTCACTGCCCAGTTGGCCGCAATGGCTGGAGTTGAGCCAATCCGAAGCCAGGAGCCAGGAGCTTCTTCCAGGTCTCCCCCATGGGTGCAGGGCCCCAAGGACTTGGGCTATCTTCTACTGCTTTCCCAGGCCATAGCAGAGAGCTGGATCAGTAGTGGAGCAGCCAGGACTGGAACCAGTGCCCATCTGGGATGCTGCCGCTGCAGGTGATGGCTTTACCCACTTCGCCACAGCGCCGGCCCTGACCTCCTGGAATTTTCCACTCAACTCCTGGCCTTGCTCAGGTGTGACAGGGACCCGTGGAGCCTGCCCTGTCCCAGCATGGGCAGCCCCACCCCCCCGGGGGGAGTCTGAGGTCCAAGACAGGTGTCCCCGCTCCCCTGCCCCCCACCGCTGAGGTGTGTACTGCAGACTCCTGGCCATGGAGACAGCATCAGGGCTCAGTGAGCCTGCTCGGGGTGGGAGGTGTCTCCTAGCAGGGTTGCTGTATGGGAGGACACCCCCTGTTACCCTCTGCCAGCCTGGATCTGAAGACACAACCAGGCCCCTCCCCGACCCTGCCCTGTGCTCAGCTCTGAGCTGGTTCAAGGCCCTGGGTGGAGCTTTGGGCCCTGGACGCTATCTTCTCTCTCGAACTCAGCCTGCTGCCTAGGCCACGGTGAGCCCGGGTCCTCTCTCTCCTGGAAATCAGACCAGCTGGGCCAAGTAGGGAGGGAGGAAGGACGCTGGCTAAGAAAACAGCTGTTGCTGGGTTTTGCCTGCGGGGAGCTGTTGGGTTGCAGAGGTGAGACCCTGGCGCGGCCTGGCGCAAGGCTGGCCTGGAGGGTTTCCCCGGGGAGGCAGGAGCCGGAGCAAGGAGCGGCCAGCCTGAGGCAGGACATGCCTCTCTGACCCTGCTCTCTCTGGGCCTCCCACCTGGAGCAGTCTCTGATGCAATAGCAGAAAGCAGGCCCTCGGTTCCAGGAGCTCAGGAGGCACAGGGACCAGCAGAGGACCAAGGCCATCTTGGAGGTCTTTGTGGAGGAGGCAGCCCTCGGGCTTGAAGCTCCAGGAAGCAGAGACAGGCATTCTGTGGAGAGGGGGCCCCTCAGACCGAGGCTGACCTGTCGGTGGTCCTTGATGGGGAGCCAGTCCCAGCCTTGTGTCCTTTCCTGCCGTGCCTTCTTCTCTTGTTGGCTCATAAGGACTCTTTACATATTCAGTGTGTCAGTTTGTCTTATAACAACAAGTTATCATTTGCCTTTTGTTTTACTCACAACGGGCTTTGAGCAACAGCATCCTAAATATTTTTTATGTTGATCGGTTTCCCAACCTCTCCCTGGATGGTCTTTCTGGTCCCAGGCTGCTTCTCTGTTTCTAGTCCTTGCTCTCCTGTGCACATGGTCGGTGTGCAGGAAATGCCACAGACTCAAGCTTGGAAAAGGGCAGCTCTAAGAAATGTGGATGCAAGGCCAGTGCTGCGGCTCACTAGGCTAATCCTCTGGGTTCTAGTCCCGGTCAGGGCGCCGGATTCTGTCCCGGTTGCCCCTCTTCCAGGCCAGCTCTCTGCTGTGGCCCGGGAAGGCAGTGGAGGATGGCCCAAGTGCTTGGGCCCTGCACCCCATGGGAGACCAGGATAAGTACCTGGCTCCTGCCATCCGATCAGCGCAATGTGCTGGCCGCAGCGCGCCAGCCGTGGCGGCCATTGGAGGGTGAACCAACGGCAAACTGTCTCTTTCTCTCTCTCACTGTCCACTCTGCCTGTCAAAAAAAAAAAAATGTGGATGCCACAGTACCTTTGCACACCTGGGCTTCTGCCCACCACAGCCCTCTGCTCATTCTCTCCTGCTTGGAGGAAAGGGTCTGTGTGTCTGTCCAGAGGGGCACGGGGTGGGGGAGACACAGGAAGCTCCCGGCTGGACAGCTCCCACGCATGGACTCACTGAGCCCCCTCACAGCCCTACGCCATAGGGACAATTGTCCAATACTGCTGCTCAGAGAGGTTATGTGATTTGCCTGAGGCCACACAGGAAGGACCAGGTCAGATTTGGGTTTTTGCGGTATGACCTCATAATCTTTTACACCCTCTTCCCTCCCTGTTTTCCCGTGGGATCATGTGGCATCCACAGCCTCTTGGGGCCTCGATTTCCCCATCTGCCAATGCCCCGCCTTAGCCCCAGTGTCAGGCACTCAGTACATGTTCACTTTCGCCCATTAGGAAGGCGTGAGTCCATGCTCTGCCCCCCAAGCCCCACATCCCCTGGGGTGGAAGGGCCACTGGGGAGGGCTGGGCCAGCAGGGCCAGCCATGGTTCAGTCAGGAGCGGGGACGTGCAGTGGTGGGGACAGAGCCTCACACAATGCCCAGTGTGTGAGGAGCCAGAGCTGGGGCCTGTCCCACACCCAGGAGGCTGCACCTGTCCCCGCATCTGGAGGGCTGCACCTGTCCCCACACCTGTGAGGCTGCACCTGTCTCCACCCTGTAGGTCTGCACCTGCCCCACACCTGTGAGGCTGCACCTGTCCCACACCTGTGAGGCTGCGCCTGTCCCCATACCTGTGAGGCTGCACCTGTCCCCACACCTGTGAGGCTGTACCTGTCTCCACCCTGTGGGTCTGCACCTGCCCCACACCTGTGAGGCTGTACCTGTCTCCACCCTGTGGGTCTGCACCTGTCCCACACCTGAGAGGCTGCGCCTGTCCCCACACCTGAGAGGCTGTGCCTGTCCCCACACCTGTGAGGCTGCACCTGTCCCACACCTGTGAGGCTGCACCTGCCCCACACCTGTGGGTCTGCACTTGTGGGGCTGCACCTGACCCCATCCGATGGTCTGCACCTGCCCCACACCTGTGGGGCTGCACCTGACCCCACACCTGTGAGGCTGCACCTGACCCCACACCTGTGAGGCTGTGGAACTATCACGCCCCTTGCATGTGCTCTATCTCAGGCTGACTCTGCAGGCGCTTGCTACTCCCTCCTGGGCCTGCAGCCACACCTCCAGGAAGGCCCTCCTCCCAGGTCTCCCTTGGGGCTCTGATCCCGCCGATGTCCTGGGGCCTGCCCTGTTAGATGGGCTCCCCGGCACCAGACACTAAACCTGGCGTTGAGTGGCCTGCACAAGAGAGGCTCAGAGAGGGACAGAGACTGGCCTCAGGCCATGCAGGACCCCCATGAGGCCCCAAGACCCTCCAGGGTCCTCCTCTTGCTCTTGGGACTCCGTGAGGTGCAGGCAACGGCCTGCCCAGCAGAGGGCGCAGAGGGCCTCTGACCTCTGCTGCTCCCAGGGGCCTGGGGCCAAGGACACCCTGTCTCTCCCCTGCCCCCACCCTCTGCAAAGGATGTTCTCAAGATAAAAATACCGCGGGGAACATTCTCTGGTGTCTGGTGTGACTGTCGTCCACCTGCTGGGGCCAGAACCTCCCGCCTGGCCTCCTCTTAGGTCTCTGGGAGGTGAGGGGGTGGGCTGCAGCCCCTCAGTGCACCTGTCGCCTGGGCTGATGCCTCAGCCACAGGTCCTGGGGCACTTGCAGTTCCTGCGTTGGTCGGTGGGGGCACTCATAAGCCCCATCTGTGGCCTGGCAGGTCCCGGGCTGGGGTGGGGGTGGGGGTGGGGGCTAGGCAGCCAGGCCCTCTGCCACCGTGGAGCCGCTGGGGTCTGGGCTGAGCACTCCCAGCAAGCCTGGCGTGGGGGTGGGGTGAGGGAGTGGGGAGGGTGGGGGGCAGGCATGGACACAGGACTTGATCTACCTTCATGACGGCTTCTTGCTCTGTGTGGGGTCTCCCCTTTGGGGAGGGCCAAGGAGGGCGGGGGGGGCAGGGGAGGGGCCTGAGTGTGCTGAGGGCGGGGTCTCCTGGATCCTGCTGGAGGGAGTTAGTTGGAGACCTGGGCTCAAGTCTTTCCTGTGCAGGTCCCCAGCTGGGCAACGTTGATCTGGGATGGGGCCTCTTTGGGTGTGAATTTCCCCATCAGTTTCGAGAGTGAAGGGGGGAGGAGGGTGATGGGGCCGGGAAAGCAGGGGCCTGGGGCCTGGGAGTCTTCGAGGGAGGAGCCTGGAGGGGCAGACCTACCCATCTACCCACTAGTCCACCCCCCCACCCATCTGATCCATTCAATGCCCACTCATCTGCTCAGCCATCTACCCACCCACCTAGAGACCAGCCAGGCTCTCCCCTTACAAGTAGACTCAGAGAGGGGAAGTGACTCACCCAAGGTCACCCAGCTTGTGAGGGGCGGAAGTTGGGAAGCCAGCCTGTGTGCCCCTAGACCTACTCCTGCTACCTGACCCAGGAGGCCTACGATGTGAAGGTGACTCACCAGCCATCTGCTTAATCCCAGCTGGAAAAGCCAGTGTGACTGTGCCGAGCGTGGCTGCACCCTCGGAGAGGGTGGGGGCCCACAGACGCACCTGGCAGGGGGAGGAAGGTGGGAGGCAGCACAAGGCAGTTCCCCTCTGCCAGTTCTCAGAGCCCCTTCCTGCCATTCTGCCCCTTGGCCTCATGGCACACTGGAGAGGAAGGTAGGGGTCCTTTTTGACCCATGGAAAATCGTAGGGGCCATGTAGGATGTGTGTGTCCAAAGCAAGTCCTTGGCAAATCACTATGTGCACACATCCATATAGTTATCCTTGTGCCCACTCATCTGTCTGTTCATCTGTCCCACTCCATCCATCCATCCATCCACCCATCCATCCAAGTGCCCATCCATCCATCCATCCACCCATCCATCCAAGTGCCCATCCATCCATCGTCCATCACACATGCCTGACCATCCATCCATCCATCCAAGTGCCCATCCATCCACCCATCCATCATCCATCACATGTGCCCATCCATCATTCACCCATCGTCCATCACACGTGCCTGTCCATCCATCCATCCATCCATTCAATCCATTCCATCCCTCATCCATCCATCTACCCATCAATCATCCATCCATCCATCCATCTACCCACCATCCATCACCCATCACACGTGCCCATCCATCCATCCATCCATCCCTCATCCATCCATCTACCCATCCATCCATCCACCCACCATCCATCACCCATCACATGTGCCCGTCCATCCATCCATCCACCCACCATCCATCATCCATTACACTTGCCCATCAGTCCATCCATCCATCCATCCATTCCACCCATCCACCCATCCATCATCTATCAATCTGTCACCCATCACATCTGCCAGTCCATCTATCCATTCTTCCATCCCACTTGCCCTCATACCCATCCATTCCATTCAACCATCCATCCATCCACCCATCCATCACCCATCATACGTTCCCATTCATCCATCCACCCTCACACATACCCATCCAGCCACACACCAATCCACCTGGATGTCCACTGCTGCCCCAGAGCTGACAGTGGGAAGGCTTTGCAGATGGTGGCTAGGAGCATAGCATGGGGGCCCGAGTTCCTTTGTGACCTTAGAAGAATGACCACACTACCTGCCTCTTTGGAGGGAGAAAGGCAATAGTTCCAACTATAATAGTTCCAAAGGCAATAGTTCTAATCGTTCCAATCCTGGGGACTACATGAGATGATGCATATGGAAAACAATGCCTATACTCTCAAGCGTGGACCCCATTGCTGTTGTCGTTTTCTGTGAGGACCTGTCTTACCTCCCACCCCTGCTCGCCGTGGTTGTCATGGACAGAGCTGGGGCGCTGCAAAGGTGCGGGGCCTCAGATGGGCAGGCCACAGGCCCTGGGGGAGGAGAGAAGAAAATGCGGGTTCTAGTGGACGTTTGTGGCCTTGAGCCCTCTGAGGAGCACAGCGCCATCTGCAGTAACTGTCTGGGCTTTGTTCTCTCCACTTTAGGGTCTTTTAATGATCGGATCCTCCCCGGCTGATGCCTGGGAGATGGCAGTCACTGCTCATTCAGCCTTGAAGACAGTTAAGTGCTCGCTCAGCACCATCACTTAGAAGACAGAATTTAAGAGGTAAGATGGAGGTTTCGGCCGTACATCTAGCCACGTCGTCACACATTCCACGAGACACTCATCCACGCACCACCCACTGGCTGATCTGTCTGTTCTGCCTTCTCACCCATCCCCACCCCCTCCTGCCCTCTCATTCACCTGTTACCCACCCAGTACTGCTACATCACCACATCCCTCTGCCAACATCTACCTGTCCGTCCACTTACTCATCTGTTGGCCCATCTACCCACTTACCTATTAATCCATTCATCCAACTGTCCTGTGCATTCATACATCTGTTCATCTGCCCACCCTGCCATCCATCATCCATCCACACATCCATCCACACATCCATCCATCCATTTAGTCATCCATCCATCTATTCATCTGTCCATCCCTCCCTCCCTCCTTCCCTCCATCCATTCATTTATCCATGCCTCCCTCCCTTCTTCCCTCCATCCACTCAGCTATCCATCCATCCATCCATCCATCCATCCATCATCTAATCCATCATCTCATCTATCCATCCATCCATCATCTCATCCATCCACTCAGCTATCCATCCATCCATCCATCCATCATCTCATCCATCCATCATCTCATCCATCCACTCAGTTATCCATCCATCCATCCATCCATCCATCCATCCATCCATCCATCCATCATCTCATCCATCCACTCAGCTATCCATCCATTCATTCACCTTCCTACCTTCCCATCATCCGTTGACCTATGCATCTACTCACTAGTCCACCCACCCACCTTCTGATCCATTCATTGCTCATCCCCTCTACCTACTCATCTGCTCACCAACCTAACTCATTCATCTGTCTGGTCACCCCCATCCATCCATCAGCCAGGTTTATCCACCCGTCTTTTCCACCACCTCTGCACATGTGTCTGTCTCCTCCTCCTCTGTCCCATCATCCCCTTGTACATCCCTCAGTTCTGCTTTCTGCTCCATTCTTTCATCTGGTCAGGGAGCTCCTCCTGGGCGCCTGTACCAGCCCCTCTGGGCCTCTGAGGTCAGTCAGAGATGGGGCCTGGGCAAGATCACCTCCCCTGCAAGTCAGACTTGGAGGCTTGAGAACAGGGGAATTCCAGGGCTATGAAATCCAAACGGGCTTCGTGGAAGAGGTGGGAGTAGGAAGGAAAGATCTTGGGGGAGGAGGGGCCGTATTGGCCTCGTGGTGCTGGGGATTCAGGAGGGAAGGCTGCCAGGAAGAGGCCTGGGAGACTCGGCGGGGAGGGCCCAGGACAAATGTTCCCCGGGGAAGTAGTTCAGTGGGAGGTGAACTCAGGAAGTTCAAGGAGGGGGAGGAAGGAATTGAGACAGGAAGGGAAGGAAGCAGTAAAGGGTGTGTGTTACAGACAGAGTCACTGCTGGGGCAGCTGGGGCAGCCGGGAGACAGCACAGCCACCCCCCCCCCCCCGCCATGCCATCTGTGCACCTGCTCCCGCCAGTCACCGACCAGAGGCTGCCCCTGGCAGCGTGAGCTCCTGGGCCTGCCCTGTGCTGGGCTGCTCCAGTGGCTGGAGGGGGCTTTGAGGCAGGTGGGACCCCCGGGATGTGAGTGGTGCACCAGCCGCCCCCAGCCGGGCTCATCCTGATGTACTGTGGCTGTTTCTCTCCCTGGGCCTGGCAGAAGCTGGGCTTCATTGCGTTGGCCCTAAATGTTTGCAGGTCATGGGTGAGCACAGTGGGCAGAGGTTTCCTGAGTACCTGGGCAGGGGGCATTTGGCCTAGAAAAAGTGGTCAGGAGTGAGAGATCACATCAGTCCCTCCTGCCCCTCACCCCCTGCACACACATGCTTAGAGCCCTCATCAGCTCGCCTCGGCTGTCCAACACCCTGCACCACGAGTGCCCCTTCTTCGGCCCCTGCAAAGGAAGGATTAACATTTCCAGGCTCTCATGCCAAGGCTCACGGGTGCTGGCTGGGTTGGGAAAGATTCTGAGGCAGATCCTGCACACGGTGGAAGAAAGTTCTGTGATTGATTAGTGATGTCTGCCATGGGCACAGGCTGGCGGAGGTGCAGACCGTGCACTGAGCTGTCTCTAAGGAGTTGCTTGGTGGTGCGGCTTTGTCATGAAGCACTGAGTGCCTGGTCCCTGAGCATTCCAAAGCAGAGGGACAGCCGTGGGTCAGTGCCGTGAGGGTCTTCCAGCTGCTAATCTGGGCCAGTTGGGGTCTGGAGGGCCTTGGTTTGGTCCCCAGCCCCTCCTGGGAGGCGGGGGTCACTGGTAGTGACACTGTTAGTGTAGGGGTATGAGTGTTTGTTGGAGCACTCAGTACAATACCTGGCAGCAAGCGACAGCAAGGGTGAGTGCCGCTGGCCACACGCCCCTCTGTTGCCTGCACCGGGACTGGTGGTGTCCCGGACGGGGAGGCCCTCAAGAGGGGTCCTGCTGGCTCTCTGCTTTCTGGGACGCCCTGCACTGTCCCTGCTGCCCTGTGCTTTCTTGGCACCCGGGATCATGTGCTCAGGCCTGGCCCTGGCTCCTCCCGGATGTCACCGAAACCTGAGGTCGCGGGGCTTGGGGTGTTCCACTCCATCCGGAGGCACCGCCCCGTGAGTCTCGGGCCCCACCCTCGGGGTGGCGTTCTTCCTAAAAGCTCACATCTCAGAGCCTGGCAGACGAATCCAGGTGCCCCTGGGACAGCTGGGCCCGGACGGGCTTTGTCACCCCTTGGTGGTCTGCTGTCTGCTCTGCCACTGGGCTCGCTTGGATCAGCTGTGTGGCTCAGGTAGGGTGCCCCAGCGTCACCTGTGACCCCTGGGAGCTGCTGGCGAGGGCTGTCTTGTGCATCTTGTTCTGACCCTTAAATTGCTTGGTGACCTGGGACAAGTCTCTTTTCCTCTCTCAGCTCTCAGTTCCCCATCTAGAAAGTGGGGAGCTGACCTCTTCCAGAGAAACGAAGTCTCCGATTCCATTGTTTGTCTTACTTCCCCCTGTGCACCCCACTGGGCAAGAGCCAGCCAAGCCTGCTCACCCCTGATTGTGGCTGTGGCCCGCTGTTTCCCAAGCTCTGTTTATTAAGACTGCGTGGCTGCGTAAGCTCCTGGCCGTGCTGTGTGTGGGGAGGTCCTTAGGACACTGGGCAAATTTGTGGCACTGTGTTCACCAGGTATCCAGTGGGGGCTTCTCATACGCACACACATGCATATGCACATGCGTGTGCACGTGTGGATACATGTATAGGCACACACCACACAATGCACACACACACACCTGCACAGGCACACACCCACACCACGCAGATGCACAAACATGATTGTGCACACACACGTGCACACCCACACACAATACACACTCGTGCACACCCATGAATTACACACGCACATGCACACCCACACACACAATACACACTCGTGCACACACACACAGCAGAACAATGCCTCGCGATGCCAAGGACCAGCACTCTGGGTCCCAACTCTGTCTCTCCGGTGCTGGGTGACTCTGGACAAGTGACTTCCTCCGGGGTCTGTTTCTCGCTTGGAGAAGTGGGAGAAGGGGTGTGAGCTCCACCTGGCTGATGTTCTCTCTGCGGTTTTAGGAGGAGGTGCACAGCAGCAGGAGTACCCACCCCCTCAGGGCTGCCAGGAGCCGCTGCAGCGCCCTCGCCTCTGATTCTTGTGATTCTGGGTCCTGCAGGCCTGGAGCTGCTTCCCCAGCTGGAGCAGCCATGACCCGCTGGACGTCCCTCAAGGCCCCCAGGCCACCCAAACCTGCCGGCTGGGATCTGGCGGCCTCCCACCGGCGTCTGAGCACCCCTGCCCCCTCCCCCTGGAAGGCCTCGGGATTTGGGGCTGAGCCATCTTCCCCACACATCCCCGGGGGGTCCCACCACCGCCGGCTCCCTGCCTCCTGGCCCAGGCAGAAGCAGCATCCAGTGTCACCTCCTCAGGCCTCAGCTCCCCAGACCCATGGTGAGGTGGGCAGTGGATTACCCTGGGGCAGATGGCCGGGCAGATCCTGCCTTAAACGGAAGTGGTTTGAACGCCAGCGCCTCTGTGAGAGGCTGTGTGGCTCATGGAGAGTCACTGAACCTCTCTGAACCTCGTTATAGTGGAAGCAGGCAGAGGTCAGAGGCCGTGACCCCTCTGAGGCCTTAGCTAGCGCAGATTTGACCAGAAGCTGAGCCACACGGCTAGGGGCTGAACCCGGGATGCTTGGGCCACCTGCCCCTTCCCAGAGGGCCATGGGTCTGCAGACTGCTGCACACGGCCCCAAGAACTCCTTGGAAGGTGGCTTCTCCTGGCAGGGGCCACTATGACAGGTGCTGTAGGCAGCTCTGACCTCAGGGCGCAGCCAGGTTGGGTGGGGCTGTGGGCCGTTCCCATGTGTGGGCAGCTTCTGGGGGCTGCCTGCCTCAGCAGAGCCCTCTCCCCCTCCTCCTACCCCAGCCTGGTCAGATGAGCCCAAGTCCAGAGCCCTGGGCTCCTAGGGCTCAGGGATGCCCCAGGCTGGCACTGAGTGCAGGGTTTGTTCTACTGGCTGTGGGGGATGGAGTGAGTGCATGTGTGGCTGGCCCCGAGCAGGTGGTCCCTGGTGCCGGCCGAGGGCAGTGATGGGAGCTGGTCATCCTGGGAGGTGTCCCCAGGAACCTGGGTTTAAGGATGAGGGGAGGTAGGGACGGGGCCAGACCTCAACCCAAAGCCAGCTGGCAAGTGCCCCTGTATGGGTGCCCCCACAAGTGACTGGGAGGCTGCCTGGGTGCTGTGGTCGGGGCCCAGGTCATGTTCTGGAGTCACCTGGGTCAGGGGGTGGCAGGCGCTGTTCCAGGTCCTGGGGTGAGGCAGCAGCAAGCCCTGGGTAGGGTGGGGTGGCATGGGTGTGTCTCAGCGTGGGGACTGTCACCAGTGTCCTGGGGCTCACCCTGAGGGAGGGGCTCTGGAGCAGCTCGGGGGCTGTGTGCAGCAGGGGGAGTGAGATCTGAGGCGGGTCCCAGGGTAGACCCATGAAGGTCCCCCAGGTCCCAGGGGAGACTGGCTCTGAACAGGAGGCAGGACAGGGTCTGGTGGGGCGTCCACAGGTCCCTGTAGGCAGCCCTTATGTAAGTATGGATTTGCAGTGATGGGATCCATCCTAGTAAACACTGTTTGGAAGCAGAGCCCCCTCCCAGGGGGTGGGAGTCAGGGGAGTTGAGGTGACCTAGGGTTTTATCTGGGAGGGGTCTGGACAGGTGGAGGAGGTGGGGGAGGGAAGCAGAGGAGGTGGGGAGGGAAGCGTAGAAGGTGCTCCATGTGTGTGTGGGGGGGTGGGTGAGGGCCTGGGTCGGGGTGCAGAGGAGGGGCCGCCCCCTCCCCCTCCCCAGGCAGACCACTGTCCCCTCTGTTGCAGGAGCCCTCCTGGGCGCGAGCCCGGGCTCCCTGACGCCCGGGATGACTGCAGCCAGCCGGGCCAACCCCTACAGCATCGTGTCCTCGGAGGAGGACGGGCTACACCTGGTCACCATGTCCGGCGCCAACGGTTTCGGCAATGGCAAGGTGCACACGCGGCGCCGCTGCCGCAACCGCTTCGTCAAGAAGAACGGACAGTGCAACATCGAGTTCGCCAACATGGACGAGAAGTCGCAGCGCTACCTGGCTGACATGTTCACCACGTGCGTGGACATCCGCTGGCGCTACATGCTGCTTATCTTCTCGCTGGCCTTCCTCGCCTCCTGGCTGCTGTTCGGGGTCATCTTCTGGGTCATCGCTGTGGCGCATGGCGACCTGGAGCCAGCCGAGAGCCGCGGCCGCACGCCCTGCGTGCTGCAGGTGCACGGCTTCATGGCGGCTTTCCTGTTCTCCATCGAGACGCAGACCACGATCGGCTACGGGCTGCGCTGCGTGACGGAGGAGTGCCCAGTGGCCGTCTTCATGGTGGTGGCCCAGTCCATCGTGGGCTGTATCATCGACTCCTTCATGATCGGAGCCATCATGGCCAAGATGGCACGGCCCAAGAAGCGGGCGCAGACGCTGCTGTTTAGCCACAACGCCGTGGTGGCGCTGCGTGACGGCAAGCTCTGCCTGATGTGGCGCGTGGGCAACCTGCGCAAGAGCCACATCGTGGAGGCGCACGTGCGGGCCCAGCTCATCAAGCCCCGGGTCACGGAGGAGGGCGAGTACATCCCGCTCGACCAGATCGACATCGACGTGGGCTTCGACAAGGGCCTGGACCGCATCTTCCTCGTCTCGCCCATCACCATCCTGCACGAGATCGACGAGGCCAGCCCGCTGTTCGGCATCAGCCGGCAGGACCTGGAGACGGACGACTTCGAGATCGTGGTCATCCTGGAGGGCATGGTGGAGGCCACGGCCATGACCACGCAGGCCCGCAGCTCCTACCTGGCCAACGAGATCCTGTGGGGCCACCGCTTCGAGCCCGTGCTCTTCGAGGAGAAGAACCAGTACAAAATCGACTACTCGCACTTCCACAAGACCTACGAGGTGCCCTCCACGCCCCGCTGCAGCGCCAAGGACCTGGTAGAGAACAAATTCCTGCTGCCCAGCGCCAGCTCCTTCTGCTACGAGAACGAGCTGGCCTTCCTGAGCCGCGACGAGGAGGACGAGGGGGACGCGGACCCCGCCGACCGCAGCCCCCAGGCCAGGCATGACTTCGACAGGCTGCAGCCCGGCGGAGGAGCCCTGGAGCAGCGGCCCTACAGGCGGGAGTCGGAGATCTGAGCCGCCGCCGCCGCCTGCTGTGGGCCTAGGTGTGCAGCGTCCGCCTCCCCCGCATCCAGGGGTGGGGGGAGAGGTCCCCCCACGCAGCGGCCGCCCCTGCGGGGGCCCCCGGATGGAGCGGAATGGGGCCGCGCGGGCCCGGGGGTCTTCGCAGACTCAGTAGCGCTGTAGTTGTTTTACGTTTCTTCGCAATAGCCTCAGGAGGTCGGCGGGAGGGAGGCCGTGGCAGGTGCAGGGGGCGGGGCCAAGGGAGGTGGCTCCCGGGGCGGGGCTGGCGGGGCGGGGCCGGGACACCGGAGCTCCTGGCTGCTGCCTGCAGGTGGAGGCGCAACTTTCGGGGCCCACGGCTGGACGGGCGGCGGGCCCTGGGTCTCCTCTGCTGACAGGCTGCCGCGCCCCTGGCTGGTTTTTAACTTGGGGAGAAACATCGGGTTTTCGGCTTTCTCAACCTGAGCTTGGGTCAGACTGTTTACAAACACACACACACACACACACACACATTGACAATGCGATTGAAAAAAAAAATCTTTTTAAATTCCTGGGTGGATCAAGAGGATGATTAGAGTTCCCAGATGCAGGGAGTTGGATAAAGGCTCCAAAGTTTCCCCGAAGCTGCGCGGGCCTCTGCACCCCCACCCCCACCCCCACTCCCGTTATGGGGCAGGTGCAGCCGGGGCAGGGGCTGTCCCATGTGCTCAGAGAGTGGCTTGGGGTCTGTTTGTGTTAGAGAGCCAGACTTGGAAGCTTTGGAATGTCACTGGGCAGGGGGTGGGGAGGGATGGGCTGTGGGGGCTGGGAAGAAACAGGCTTGATCTTTGTGCATTTGACTTTGTACCTTGGAGGTGCGTCTCAGGGCCGCACAGGGCACCTGCTGTGCCGCGGGTCCACTGCCCCCAGCTGACTCTGGAGTCTGCTTCTCTCTCCAGTCCTGCCTGTGGCCTCCGCCCCTTGGTGCAGGGACGAACGGAATGGTCAGGAAACCCAGGGAGGTGGGGGTTCCCTGGGCCGGGAATCGGGTTCCAGCTAGGAGGAAGTGGGTCAGTCCCCGTCCCCCCCCTGGGCTCCCAGTGTGAGTCGTGCCTTAGACACTCCGGGTTGTCCGGCTCCAGTTGCTTCTGTTTTTATCTGCCTCATCCGTCCGTCCCTCCCGCTGCCCCCAAGTCCCTGCCGGCCCTCTGTGCACCCTGGGAAGGTGACAGGGGCTTGGGCCTACCTGGCACAGGGCCACATCCCCTTACCCACACCTGGGGCATTACAGGCGAGCCCAGAGGGCATGGCCCTGCCCTGGTGTTGACTGGCAGAGGAAAGATCTTAGGAGGTGACCCTTAGCTCCTCCCACTCCCCTCCCTGCTGACTTCATGGAGTGGGGAGAAGGGGCAGGGGAGCAGGGGGCGGGGTCACACTCATTTTCATATCCACAGTGGAACAAAGAATTCGGGCTCAGGCTGCAGGGTCCCCCTTGTCACTGGCTTTGCTGGCCCTGTTGTGTTGCTGGTAGCTGATGGAGACTTGGGGTGGAGCCAGCCGTGTGCTCCCCAAGACAGTGCAGAGCCAGAAGGGGCACCAAGGACTCTGTGGCCGCAGTGGGGAGACTCAGTCAGGGGGCAGAGAAGGTGTGGCGTGGGCTAGGGCTCTGGCCCCTCTCGGCCTCCTCCCTGAGGACGGGGCTGGGGTGGGGTGGGGGGACCTAGAGACCCAGCAGCCCCCACCCTGAGATCCCTTGGCTCAGACGCCTTCCTTGCTCTGTCCCCTGGGAAGTTTAGCCTCAGCATTGGCATGTCTTAGCTCCCAGACCTGGCCCCCAGTTCCCACGCCGGACTGCCTTTCTCAGCCTTAGCCCTGCGGGGTGCAGGTGGGGTCCACGTGGGAGGGACGGGTGGCCCTGGGCAGCTGTCCCTTGGGTTTGAGAGGGCAGCCTCCCACTCCCCCTCCTTCTCCAGGACCCGGGGCTGCCTCAGGCCCCACCTTCCTCCCCTGCCCAGCCCCTGCAGGAGGGAGAGCAGCCGCTGGATCAGGGCACATGCTGGGTTTCAAACTCTCCTGCCCTTCTCCCCTCCCCCCTTCCTGGTATTTATTTATTTATTTATTTATTCATTGCTTGTGCTAAAGACCAAAATAGGCTCTCTCTCCAGTGCACTGGAAGCGGGGAGGGCGGATGGGAGAGGCCGTGTGTGCCGGCAGGAGCAAGGGTGCCTTGGCCCCTGGGGGAGTGAGTGTGTTCATGTGTGTGTGTGTGTGTATGCGTGTGTCCTGCATTTGCCATGTTGCATGTGACTGTGACTGACTCTGGGTGGGACATGCACATATGTGTTAATCCACATGCGTGTCCACAGGGGCATGTGTGTCCGCACGAGGCATCTGAAGGCAGGCGTGTGTCGGAGGGGGTGGATGTTGGTCCATGTGAACACGCGTGGGAGCGTGTGTGTGTGTGTGTATGTGTGTGTGTGTTGTGGGTGTGTGTGGGTCCAGGGGTGTGTGTGCACGTATGTCAGCGGGGAGGCGGCCACATGCGGCTTCTGCGAGCCCCTCGGGACACCGGCCACTCCCTGAACCCCTGCTGGTGCTGTGCTGCCTGGTCCCTGCCCAGCCGAGGGGGCTGGGGGGTGGGGGGAGGTGGCGGCGGGAAGGAGCCGCTTTCAGGAGCCCCCCGCCCGCCCGGGGCGTCCGCCCTGCGTGAGGTCACAGAATGTCAAATCTATTTTAAATGGTGAAACCGGAGAATTTCCATGTTATTTTCAATACATAGTGGTATCTAAAGACGTAGCCATGAGATAGACCACATTAAATGCATTTTGATCTCTTGGAGTGCCATTGCGTTGCCATGTGTCTCTGACCATCCCCGGCCTGCTCTGCTGCGTGCTGGGGTGTCACCACTTGTCCTCAGACCCCCCGCCCCCACCGAGTGCTTCAGGGACGTGGGTGGGACGCGGCAGCAGTTGCAGGGAGAGGGGACAGTCCTCAGCCTCTGTTCACACACACACACACACACACACGCACACACACACACTCACTGTACCCCCCGGGGGCAGCTGCCTTGCTCTCTGTGGGCCCAAGGCTCCCTCCCCATCTTCCCTCCTTCAGTGAAGGTGTGCTGAGCGCAGTAGCCCCTCCTAGGACGGGATGGTTCCCGCTAAGAGACAGAAGATGCCATGTTCTTACCAGCCTGGAGCAATCCCAGGGCCACAGGCCAGGATGGGAGGGGGGCAGGGGATACCCAGCCTGGAGTTCACGGAACCAGAGAAGTCTGCACCCAGGGCTCAGACCCGGACCCTTGCCATTCTGTGGCTGAGACCCACAGTGAGACGATTCCTTCCTCTGTCCAAATCCTTTCCACCAGCGAGTGTTTTCGGTGGTCTGGACACCTGGCGGGCAAGCCCCTGGTCATTGTGGGTGGGGCGTGGGCTCTGAGATGGCGCAGCACTGGAGTAACATCGCTCACCGAACCTTCTTGGCGGGGACCCCTTGGGTTGGGATGGAGGGTGTCGGCTTCCCTCCTGCACCCCACCCCCCCAGCATCAGAACCTAAAGCAGTGGGGGCCAGAGTGTTCTGGCCTTGCTCTGTCCTCTGCAGAGGGCTCTTATGGCACTGTGGGGCAGTGGGGACCTCAGCAGAGGGGCGCCCCCATATGCTCCCCAGCCCTGCCCCTCCTGGCTGTGCCAGTCCCCCGTGGGGGCTCTGGGTGGGGCCCAGGCTGTTTGCTCGCTGGGAGACCTTGAATGCATTCCTTTCCCTCCAGTTTAAGAAGAGACCGGCTGCAGTAATGGCTGACGGATGGAAGGAGCACCCATAGCCCGCCCCTTGGGGTGCTGCTTCCTGCTAAAAGCACTTTGCATGGGTGCTGGCCACCTCCGGGTGTGGGGAGGGAGGACAGCCCAGCCCAACCCCCTGCCTCCCAAGGATGGCAAGGCCCCGCTCAGAGTGCAGCCGAGGTGGGCAGGTGCTGGGGTTTGCTGAGCCCCTGCGGACTTGCCCGTGAGCTCCAGGACTTGCCCCTGCTGGTCCCGGGCACGCCCTCCGGAGATGCTGTGGAACACTGGGCTGGTTTTAGAGGAGACTGGCTGAGGGCAGTTACCCGAGCTGAGATCTGAGCCAGCCACCGCTGCCCTCCTGGCCCCCTCCCCACACTATCCCGGGTAGCAGAGGGACAGCCCAGCTAGGGCCTGCGCTGGAGCCATCACCAGTTTGTCCTAAAGATCAGTCTCTTGTGCAGAGGCCCCCAGGGCTCAGGAGGGACTCACAAGCTGCTGTCCCTTGGCTCTGAAGGGCTGCGGTCAGCGCTGCCTGTCAGCTCCCTCGCGGGATGGGGGCTTCCAGGGACATGGCCCACCCTCTACCCAGCACCAGGGCGGCCTTGCAACTAGAATCAAGCTTTGTAACCCCTCACGTGAGACCCTCCCTGGTTTCCTGCACCCACTCTACCCCACACAGCCCCCTCACCCTGCTCAGCCCCTCCCTCCTCCTCTTCCTGCCCCTCCGCTCCAGGCATGCTGCTTCCTCTTAGGTTCATGGATCTGCTGCACTTTCTTCCTGCCCACCCCAGGACCTTTGCACATGCTACTCTCTGCCCAACAGGTCCCCTCAGATCCCAGAGAATCGCCTCACCCTCAGGCCCTCCCTGTGCCCAGGAGAGCTGGCCAGGGTTCTTCCTCTCATGGTCACTGCAGCCAGGCACTGTCCCCTGGGCTTGTCACTGTCACCCCACCAGGCTGTGAGCCCCCCTCCCACAGGCATCTCTTCTTGTTCCGTATCTTCTGTGCCAAGAGCATGTGCTACATGTGTGTTTGGATAGATGGGGCGGACACTCCTGCCTGTCCCGCCTGCAGAGAGAGCTCTGTCCCCCTTGCCAGCCCACATCTCCACCCCACTGATCCTACTTGGACAGAGCCCGGCCTGGGGCAGCAGCAGAGAGGGTGGCGGGCCTTGTGCTGTAGGGGAACTCAGGACCAGGGAAGGCTCTGTGCTCTTCTCTCCCCTCCCCACACACCTCCCTCCTTGAGGCTCTGCCAAGAATACACAGAAGGCGCCCCAGGCTGGGCTGGTGCACAGAGCCAACTGTGGGAATAGGCTCCCGGGAGGGCAGGGCATGAAGGGACTCTGGGAGTGACGGTGTCTGGCTGAAGGCCAGAGGAGGGCTAGGGGGGTGCATCAAAGGGGGCCTGGGGACACCGATCATGACTTGATGATGGAGTCGAGCCTAGTGACACAGTGTGGTCTCTGGGTTACAGTGGGGGCGGAGTACGGGGAGGGGCTGACCTGGCTGGAGGGAGGGATGGGGGTGGAGGGAGGAGGCAACACTCCCTCAGAAGTGATGGGGGGAGTAAGTGTTTCCCAGCTGGACAGGGAGAGCTCCCAAGAGTCGTCTCAGAACCCAGGAAGACTGAGAAGTCAGAGCCTGGCATGGAGGTGGCCTGGGAACCCACTGCAGGCTCCGGGGCGTGCTGAGCCCTGGCGACCAGCGGTGAGGCGAGGGGGGCCCCAAGGGGTTCAGGAGATGGTCTCCTCAAGCCAGCAACACCCTCCTGCCAGCGTTGGGTCAGGGATCTACCGCCCAGGGCTCCCCAGAGCTCCCATGTGGGGTTGGGGCTCCTCCCCTTGAAATGCACGAAACAGAAGATTCAAAGGAAACTGTCTGACACGCAGCCATCACGATGTGGACAAATGGATCTGTGGTGCGCAGATGGCGGCCGAGACCCCACACGGACAGGCGCCTCCCTGGGGGGTGTGGGTGCAGCCTGTCTCCCAAGAGGGTCAGCAGGGGCCCATCCAGGCCTCCATCCAGGAAGGAGAAAGCACTAAGTCCAGGGCGCCACTGAGATGATCACACCTCTTAGCCCAGTGCGTGTGCCCTGGGCCCTGTGAGCACCCAGACTGCTGGACTGGGCTGGGGTCATTGGGGCGGAGTGTCCTTCTTGGTCCACCTGGCCAGGCAGCCCCACTGAACTCTGGGAAAGTCGGCATGCACCTGCTCAGACGGACCCAGGGAGTGTGATGTGACTTCTGCTCAGCAGGTGCTCCTTCGTAGGACGCCATAGCGAGTGACACGCTATCGATGCTGTGAAGTCAGCAGTGAGCCGGTGGAGGGGCCCTTGGGAGGGGGGGCGCGCAGGCCGGCTTACGCCACCCAGAGAGTGTGTCTGAGTCCTCTAACGGCTCCCTGGCTGTGACTCAGCTCCACCCCTCCCTGACTGTATGCCCCAGGCTATGAGCCTGTTTTCTTTTCCTGTAAAATGGGCTGATGATCACCAGAGAGCGTGTGCAGATTAAGTGAAGAAGAAGTGGGGAAAGTGCCCAGCACACAAGAGCGGCACGTGTGCATTCTAGTGCCTCTTTTTCAGGCCACCACCTGGGCACCCAGCATCCCCTGCAGGGGGCAGCCTTGGGCTGGAACTCTGTGAGTGAGTGGGGGCAGCAGAGGAAGCCGGCATGGCTGCAGCAGGCAGAGCCAGGGACAGCTTCCAGGACGGAGGTGGGAGGGACCAGGCTGGGGCTGGGGTCTGCTGACTCCCGGTGGTGTGGGAGCAGGAAATGCTGGATTTGGCAGGAAGTGGCACAGAGGGCCTGGTGTGGCAGGGAAGCCAGGCAGGAGAGTGGGGGGGTGTACCAGGCCAGAGGCTGCAAGCACTGACCACCAAAGTAACCAGGGGCAGTGGGTAGGGGGAACAGGTGGGGGCCACCATGATGGCATCTTTGGACATTAAAACCATATATATATATATATATATATATATATTAATTTGAGAGAGAGAGAGAGAGAGAGAGAGAGAGAGAGAGAGAGAGAGAGAGGTCTTCCATCTGCTGGTTCACTCCCCAAATAGCAGAGGTTGGGCCGGGTCAATCCAGGAGCTGGGAACGCATATAGGTGGCTGGGGCCCAGGTACCTGAGCCATCATTATTTGCTGCCCTCCCAGGATGTGCACCAGCAGGAAGCTGGATCGGAAGAGAAGCAGGGACTCGAACCCAGGCCCTCTGATGGGGTGCCCTAGTGCCACAGACACCCGTTCTCTGGATGTTTTTGGATGCAGATAAGTGGCACAGTCCCTTTGGAAGTGGGTTCTTACTGCTGCTTAAACAAAGTACAAGACACACTTTCTAGATAACCCAGCCATTCCACGCCCAGGTGCCACTCAGCGAAGACTCAGGGTCACAGCCATCCTGGGTATGTGCACCATCCGCTGGACCTGGTGGGTGGGTGGATGGGGAGGTGACACTCACCTTTGTCTGTCCGAGCTCTGAGAAGCACACAGCACAGCCACGAGACAGAATTACAAGAGCATGGGTAGGCTCAGGTGTCCCATGATGGGGGGCAGTGAATCTGGGGGGGTTGTCACCAGGAGAACAGGGTTGCTCTCCGGGCTCATTCGTTCAGGTCCATGGCAGATGCTGACTGCCAGACGCTGGTGTTAAGAACCCTTCTTGTGCCCTGGCGAAGGGCAGGCACCCCACTGAGGATGGAGGGATCTGTGGCAGTTAGGAAATGGCAGGGCCAGGTGCACCCAGCCAGCACCTTCTCACGTCTCACGTCCTTTCTCCTCCATGGGGTAATCAAACTACAGCCGAGAGAGAGAGAGAGAGAGAGAGAGAGCGAGAGAGAGAGAGAGAGAGAGAGAGCGAGGGCAAGCAGGTGCAGAGGTGCAGGCACCACGCGGGCGCCCCCTGGAGGCACTGAGTGGGACAAACTTGACTCAGCAGGCTTCCTGCTGGGGGATTCCATTCCCGGGGCATTCCAGGGATTTGCCAGGGCTGGGGGAAGGGGTCGTGGACCCCAGAGGCTCAGGAGGGGCTTTGGGGGTGCGCGGAAGTGTGCCAGATTTCCATTGCGGTGCCCATTGCGCACATGTGTGTGTCTGCTGAAACTCACAGGGCTGTGTGGGAGGAAGGATGGACCATGCCAAATGACACCTGACGAATTTTAGAGGGACAAGGAAGAAAAAAAGCAGCTGCCCACAGGGCTCCCCTGTAGATGTCGGTGGGCCAGCTGCCACAGGCTGCCACTGCCACCTCCCTGTGTCCTTGTGTGTCCCTGCGTGTGGCTCTGTGTGTCCTTACGTGTCTCCCTATGTGTCGCTGTGTGTGTTCCTGCCTGTGTCTCCCTGTATGTTCCCATATGTGTCTGTGTGTCCCTGTGTGTCCTTGTGTGTCTCCCTTATGTTCCCATGTATTGCTCTCTATATCCCTGTGTGTCTGTGTGTGTCCCTGTGTGTGTCCCTTTGTCCCCCTGTATGTGTCTCTGTGTATGTCTGTGTGTGTCTGTCTGTGTCTCTGTGTATCTGTGTGTCTGTGTATATCCTTATGTATCCCTGTGTGTGTCTGTGTGTGCTCTGTGTGGATCTGTGTGTGTCCCTGTGTGTCCCTTTGTCCCTGTGGGTCTCCCTGTATGTTTCCGTGTATCTCTGTGACCCTGTGTGTGTGTCTGTGTCCCTGTGTGTGTGTCCCTACATATGTTCCCATGTGGCTTCCCCGTGTCACTTGCCTGCAGTAGTCATAAGCTCTCTGGCTCCAACAGTGAAAGTTCTAATGCTTGCAGGGAGAAACTCTAAAAGCCCTTGCAATACTCCAGACGTGGTCAGCCAACTACTTTTGTTTGTGAAGCGTGTTGCATTTCTGTCTCTGGTAAGAGGTTTGGGCGCCGGTTTGCAGATGAGACTCTGTTTGGAAAGTGGCTTGGACATCCTTACTCCCCAAAGGAAGGAAGGAGTCGTTCTGAACCTCACACTGTCTGCTGGTGATTCTTAGCTTGAGGCCGGCAAAATGTAGCCCCGTATTGAAGAGGCTCAGGTGATACAAGCAAGTCAGGAATTCTATGGCTTCTCTTTGACTACTTACTAAGTATCAATATACAACAGTGTCGCATACTTTTGTTTATTTTCTTTTGCCTGCCTTGCTTAAGGAGACACTGTCCTCAAAATTCTGCCTGAATCATTTCCAGGCATGTCTCTGAAGCAAGGATTCTGGCTAGGACCAGTAGAGGGGCAGAGAGGCACAGGTTCCCTGGGGATCCCATGGTCTCTGTTCCTGTGGGCTTGGTCACCAGCATCACCCCAGTGTCCACTGTTGGGCCACATAATCTCAGCAATCACAGCTGGGGCTCTCGAATTTGCCAGTGCGCAGACATCCAACTATCTTTTCCACCAACAAAATATCAGAGGACATGGTGAAGTTCCTCAAATCAGGGCGGGAAAACAAGGCTATACTTAAACTTATTTCCGGGAAAGATCCTATGGAGTCCTATGAGCCAGCGAATGACCCTACAGGATGCACCTGTTACTGCTCTCAGACTTTTGAGCTTGTCTTTCCCCCTTTCTACCATACGATTTCCCAGTTGCACAGTCACAAACGCACTTGGAAGCCCAGAGAAGGGCCTTTGGAAGACAGTGTTCGAGTTGTGTCCGGTGTCGCCACAGCGATGGATAACGTGGCTTCTACCTCCGACTGCCGGCAGCCACGACAGATCCACTCATCAGCACTAAACAGGCAGAAATCAAGCTGTCCTCGCAAGCAGAGTACGGTGTGCACTTTAAAATCGCATCCACCATCTTTAAGTAGAGATTCACGGATGTGTAGAAACAGGGCCAGTGCCTTTCTCTTAAAGAAGGGACTTAGGGAACAGAAGGAGTCCCGTTCGAATGAGCTAAGAGGCAGGGCAGCTGTGACTGGTAGTGAGCTGCAGCAAGGCAGCGTTCAGCCACAAACAGAAGACGTCAAAGCATCGGAGAGGCACAGGTCACAGGGCCCCAGGGCGGGAAGGGCGCTCCCTTGGTGCTGTCCTCGTGAAGCACAACAGTCACGACGTGTGGAGAGGACACGGAATCCAGACCCAGTGTCCTCCGGTGAAGAACCACTCGCTCATTCATTCGCGGATTGTTGACGGACGCTTCTGCACAGCTGTGGCAGCACTGAGTAATTGCGACGGAGACCACGCGGCTGGCAGAGCCTAAAATATTTAGTGTTTCTCCATTTATAGAGAGAGTTGAGCAACCTCTGATGTAAGCTCCAAGAAGCAGCCAACTTTGTCTGCTTGGGGCATGCATGCCGTCTCACCGCAAGGGAGGGGCTTGGTGAATTTATATGTAACGGTTGGACAGATGGGGGACGGTAGATGTATAGGTGGACAAATGGATATATGGACAGGCAGACAGATGGACAGATGGATGGATGGACAGATGGCTAGGGATAGATTGACAGATGCATGGGTAGGTGGACAAATGGACAGACAGATGGACAGATGAGTGGATGATTTCCATGCTGACACTGGTTGTGGGTCATAAGCTATCATACCTGGACTGGAGTTCATCCCATGAGTCTCAGCCACTCACTATGAAGCAGGCTTAGAAGAGAGAGAAGGTGATGGGAGGGTGTTGATGGTGGTGGCCGAGGGTCCATGGCCTGTGGAGCCCAACTTGGAGCCCATGGAGCTGCCGGTGGATGGGGAGCGCCTGGAGGCAACAGGGACTGAGGTGTGGGGCACGTGAGTTAGGAGGGTGGACGTGAGAGGCCCCAGGGGGGCTGCCAGGCTGCAAAGCCTCAGGATACAGAGCAGCTCCTGGGGAATCAGCCTGGACTAGACCTTGACTTTCTGAATTATATTTTCTTCCCGTTTTATCCACATCACCCCTCCCATCACACAGGGCTCCCCCCACTCCCCAGCTGCTCCTCCTGGGCTCACCTGCAAGAGCACAGGGGCTGCTTGACCTCAGGCTGGGCTCAGCTGCATGCCCTTGGGAGTTGGTGTGTTGTGGCCTTGACCCCCATGCTTAGGGCCTTACAGAAATGCATAAGGGGGAAGCAGGTGTTATGGGTGGGACCAGTCAGCAGGACTGGTGTCCTCCTTAGGATGCAGACACCCAGAGGGACAGCCCTGAGAGGCCACTGGGGAGACAGCATGTGCTGGCTAGGAAGTACTGATGAGGGCACGTGGGTCACGTCAGGCCCCGCCCCCAGTGATCAGAACATAGCCTGGCCCCCTGCAGCTTACACGGCTTGGGGGGCGGGGAGATCTCAGCAGATGGGGCCTTCACTGGGCTCTTTCCAGGCTGGCTCTGCTGTAAAAGCCAGTGTGCCCAGGTCTCTCACCCGATCCGTCTTCTGCCATCGGTGCCCTGAGATCTCAGGGGACCTGCCAGCAAAGGAACCTTCACTGGACAAGGGCCCTTAACCTGGAACCAGAACCGTGAGCTAAGATCAGCCTCCTTTTAAAAATGTATGTATTTGAAAGGCAGAGCAACAAGTGGGAGGGGGGGAGAGAAAGAGGGAGATATTGAGAGAGAGAGAGAGAGAGAGAGAGAGAGAGAGAGAGAAAGAGAGATCTTCTATTCACTGGTTCATACTCCAAATGGCTGCAAGAGCTGGGGACGGACCAGGCTGACGCCAGGAGCCAGGGACTCGATCCAGGCCTCCCAGGTGAGTGGCAGGGGCTCAGGCACACAGGTTTGGACTCTCATCGGGAATACACCCTCTGCCCTGTGGTAGGACAACCGTGAATGTGGATGGTAGAGGATTTGGGTCAGTTCTGTCTGCAGGTGTAGCCCGGCCCTATCCTGCTCTGTGTGTGTGTGTGTGTGTGGTGTGTGTGTAGGGTGGTGGTGGTGGCTGGAGTCCTCTCTGTCACAGGACCATAAGAAATGCTGTGAACCCATAGAGGAGATCCGTGGCTCTCTCAGGTACCACCACAGCGCGCCAGGAACAGAACAGCACTGATTCCTCCCGAGCTCCTGCGTTTCTTGGCATGGAGAGGGATTCGTCTTCCCACCTTGGTACTGGGGCAAGTTCAGGTTCCCAGGAACTGGAGCCAAGGTCGGCCTCAGCTCTTACGGAAAGCTGGGGCCCCTGGGAGCCCAGGAGGCTGGGCAGGGATTTCCCACGACCCTGCCCTTGGCTGCCGCCCAGCGTCCTTGGTTTATGTCCGAGAGACGGCCGTTAACAACCAGCTGAGAAACCAACCAACCTCCCCATGCTCTCGGAGACGTCAGCAGCGAGAGAGGATCCGTTAAAGAGCAGGGGTCAGGCCTCAGATATGCAGCGCCCTGGTGTGGCTCCAACTTGGACACGTCTGGGAGAGGCTCAGGGTGATGCAGGCATCCTTCGGGCTCCTCCCAAGACAAGAAAGGGCCGGGAAGCTTCGCACATCCTGACTGTGCAGCTGCAGGTTGGAGTCCTGGGGCCCTGGGGTCCCCATGACCTCAAGTATTTTGGAGGAGGACAGTTTCCATGTGTCTGTCCCCCAGGCCCCACAGGGAGGCCAGAGCACCCCTCCCCTCCTGCCCCGATTCTCAGCTCAGCCACAGCCTCCAGCTGTGTGATGGGTATGGGGCAGCAGGGAGCCCAGGATGCCTGGCTCAGCCTGTGCAGTGCTGGGGACAGGAGGCCAAGGGCAAGCAGAACGCCCAGCACGCCCAGTGGCAGCAGGGTACATAGCACATTGTCAGGCCAGGCAGTGCCGTGGGCTGCACTCAGCTTATGTGCCAGCAGATTCCACCCTGGGGACATGACCGTGACCCCCTGGCCTGGGTCGCCATGCCTCACCTTCCACTCACCATGGGGCAGACTGACAGGGAACGGGTGTATTCATCCAAAAAGTTGTTGTTCTTTTTTTCCTTTTAAGATTTATTTATTTACATATTTGAAAGGCAGAGAGAGAAAGCAAGCGAGAGCCAGCACTGGCCCAGGCTGAAGCCAGGAGCCAGGAACTCCATCCAGATCACCCTCGTGGGTGGCAGGGACCCAAGCACTTGGGCCATCCTCTGCTGCCTTCCCAGGTGCATTAGCAGGGAGCTGGATCAGTAGCAGAGAAACTGGGACTCCAACGGGAGCTCCCCTATGGGAAGCCTGGATAGAGTTCCCGGTTCCTGGCTTCAGCCTGGCACAGCCCTGGTTTTGTGTTCATTTGGGAGCAGAGTGAACCAACAGATGGAAATCTGCATCTCAGTGTCTCTCTGTCTTTGAAATAAACTGAAAACAAATACAAACTGTAAAACACAACAAAAAGGTGCAAAACTTTAGGAGGAAAGGTTCTCAGAGGAGAATTTGGGACTAGGGATGGGCACAGGGATTTGACAACTTGACAACAAAAGTGTGACCCATAGGGACCGGAGTTGTGGCACAGTGAGTAAAGCCTCTGTCTCGGCCTGCGACACCAGCATCCCACATGGGCACAGGTCCGAGTCCTGGCTGCTCTGCTTCAAATCCAGCTCCCTGCTTAGGGCTTGCCATTGCAGTGGAAGATGGCTCAAGTGCTTGGGTCCCTGCACCCACGTGGGAGACCCAGACGAAGCTCCTGGCTCCTGGCTTCAGCCTGACCCAGCCCTGGCTGTTGCAGCTATATGGGGAATAAACTAGCAGATGGAAGATATTCTCTCTCTCTCTCTCTCTCTCTCTCTCTCTCTCTCTCTCTCTCTCTCTCCCCCCCCTCTTTCCCTCTCCCTCTCCCTCTCTCTCTCTCTCTCCCTCTCTCTCTCTCTCCCTCTCTCTCTCCATCTCTCTTTCCAGAGACGAGGAGGAGGCAGAAGTCATCCAGGGGGAGGGGGCATGCAAAGCCAATCCCTCCTTTGCTCCTCCTTGTCATCCCTGCCGACTTCACATCACTGTGGCAGCCCCCAGGTCTCTGGTCCTGACATCTCTCCTGAGGGCTCTGCGCTGGTCCTGCTGGCCTCTCTGGGGGCTCCTCACCTCCCAGAATATGCACCCCGGCCATGAGTGTTGCCTCCCAGGCAGTCCCACAGCTGGTCCTGCAACTGACTGGGCAGTGACAGGCAGGCGTGGGGAACCTTGCGGCCACCACACCAGCCCGAAGGTTGGGCTCAGTCCACTGAGACACCTGCAGGATGTGCCCCAGGGACTAACACCCAGCTTTGCACCCAAGAAAGGAAATGACATGATGGAGAGTAGTTTAGAATTTCAGCTTTGGGTGCTGATGGTTGCAAGGTGTCCGGTGCGTAACAGGTCTTCCCAGGCAGACGAATCAATTAATTCACAGGCTTTTATTGGGGTTCCGCTCCCAGGCGAGGTTCCCCGGTCCCAACAGAGCAACAGAGCGGGGGCCGGGGAAGTTGTGCATCAGAGATTGGGAGAGCTCCTTTTATAGATTCAGGGCATGGGGGTTAAAGGTTGAGGCAGGTCTGATCCTCATTGGTTGACCTTTAGGCACGCACGGGGACCTTGACAAGGACTTTTCTTCCCTGGAAGTACTGGTAGGGACTTTCCATTCCCGGAAGTATAGGCCTTCCCTCCATGCGGATCTCAAAGCTACCAATGGTGGCGCCAGGGCCTCTTCTCTGATGTCCCAAGGAGAGGTGGTCTCCTTTTCTGATTGATGGAGACGGAAGGAGTGTTTAACCAAAGACTGGAGAGGACTTTGCGCACGAGTCTGCAGGCACCATGGAGAGAGCGTTGGTGCAGAGACAAGAGCAGAGTGTGTAAGGCAGCGAGTTTCACAGTGAGGCCCTGTAGGCAGTAGGGAGCCACTGCAGGTGTGGGAGGGAGGGAGGGGCATAACGAGAGTGGGTCTGAGAGATTCCTAGGGGGTCTTCCTACTCGTGATAGGGTATGCAAGCTGCCCCAGCCTCAACCCCTCTCCTCATGCTGGAGCTGCCATGCTGCCTCCCCTTCTGCTGTGATGGGTGGAACCTCCAGCTGTTGGAGTTGAGGGCCAAATCCACCTCTTTCCTGTATGAGCTACCCAGCCTCATGTTACAGGAACAGGACATGGACAAAGACAGAGAACAGCATCGTGCCCCAGGCCCACCCCCGTGGTTTGAATAGCTTTAAAAAAATGCTTAGTTTGAGGATGCGCATTTAGCCTAGCATGAAGGTCTTGGATAAGACACTGTGTCCTGGGGCTGGCGCTGTGGCGTAGCGGGTAAAGCTGCCGCCTGCAGTGCTGACATCCCATATGGGCACCGGTTCGAGTCCTGGCTTCTCCAATTCAGATCCAGCACTCTGATTATGGCCTGGGATAGCAGTAGAACTTGGCCCAAGTGCCTGGGCCCCTGCACCCATGTGGGAGATCTGGAAGAAGCTCCTGGCTCCTGGCTTTGGATTGGCACAGCTTCTGCCGTTGCAGCCATTTGGGGAGTGATCCAGCGGATGGAAGACCTTTCTCTCTGCCTCTGCCTCTCTGTAACTCTGCCTTCAAATACACACACACACACACACACACACACACACCGTGTCCCACATTGGAGTGCTGGGTTCTAGTCCCAGATCCATTCCTGACCCCAGCTGCCTGCTAATGCAGACCCTGGGAAGCTGGCTCAATAACTGGGCTCCTGCCACCCACCTGGGAGGCCTGGATTTGTCCCCAGCCCAGCCCCAGCTGCTGCAGGCATTTGGGGAGTGAATCAGAGGATGAGAGTCCTGCTCTCTTTCACGTTCTGAAATAAATAAATTCAGAGAAGGGGAAGAGTGAGGACTTCACTTGAGTTCAGAGCAACAATGGGGCCCGGTGGAGACTCCACCCTGGGCCACCCCTCCTGTCCCTTGTGCTCACATTAGCTCTGCTACCCACTGGCTGTGGCTCTTCACTCCTTGCCTCCAAATTGCCACAGATTTTGACCTACAAGGCAAGGACACAGCTCATGGAAAATTGTGGAAAGTAAAATGAGGCATGGATTTTACATTTCTTTGATGCACCAACATTAGCATCTTTTCCCCCCATTTTCCGTGCACTTTTTGAAGTACCCTCATGTCGTTTCCTATTGCATTTCAAATTTACACGTGTGCTATCTCAGGAATGGTCTACAACGTAATTCCTGAAAAACTGGAGGGTTCCCTTTGTGTCTTTAGCACCCATAAAGTTGTTTGGGAACCAACCAAATGAAAGCTCCCTGGAATCGTGTCATTTAAAGCCACATTGCCCGCTCCACTGATCATGAAGGTGCCAGAGTTGGTCCTGCTGCGAGTGCCCTGGGTCTGGGCTCACTGATGTCTTCCACAGCATCCAGTGTACTGCCATGCCCCTGCCACTGGAAACACAAGGTGTTTCCTTCCCAGATGGGAGTATTGCCTGAGTTCACAGATGGCCACAGGAGGGTTCCAGGTACATGTAAGGCAGGGGCGGATCCCTTGATGTTCCCACGCGGTTCTAGGCTCCTTGATAAAGGAAAACAGGAGTTGATGCATCTCAAAAGAATCCATTTGGTGTGTATGGAGGAAGACAGGGAAAGGAAGAGGGAGGGCGGGACCCTTTGCAAGCAGAGGTGGAACCACATCAAGGGCGCCATCTCTCGGTGATTGTCTTTTTAAATTTAATTTAATTTAATTTTATGAGATGTTTGAAGGGGACCTGGAGCAAGTAAGTGCATCCCTGGTACATTTCAACCTGAGGGGATGTTGGCTAATATCCATGGCGTTTTGTGACCTTGGGGTGTGGACTGCATGGTGACAGCAGCATTCTCCTCCACGTTTGCTTCCACTGAATTCAAAAGCGAATGGGTTTTCTGTTACACTTCAGGTCCATCTGGTCTTTCGGGTTTTTGCCTGGAAATTCACAAACCTCTGGGGATAGCACCCCAGGCCTCTTCCCTGTCCCAGGTGTTTGTGTCACTGTTATACCAAGTGTACCTGCACAGGACTACTGATGTCACATGTCAGCAAAAGTGTTGAGAGAAGAGATAGCTGGAAATGGCAACCGAGGAGACTTCTGGAGAATTTTGGGCTCTTGAGAAAGCTGTTTAATTGGGAAGTATGATCCAGGGGCTACTATTTATACACACACGTGTGTGTGTGTGGTTTATGGTGACTCCGACTCACTCATACATCTAAGCTGTGCAGGATAAGAATGAGTCTGAGGGGCCAGTGCTGTGTTGTGGTGGATAAAGCCGCCACCTGCAGTGCTGATATCCCATATGGGCACTGGCTTGAGTCTCGGCTGCTCCACTTCCAACCCAGCTCTCTGCTGTGGCCTGGGAAAGCAGTAGAAGATGGCCCAAGTCCCTGGGTCCCTGCACCCACATGGGAGACCTGGAAGAAGCTCCTGGCTCCTCCTGGCTTTGGATCGGCACAGTTCGGGCCGTTGTGGCTATCTGGAAAGTGAACCAGTGGATGGAAGACCTTTTGCTCTCTCTCTGCATCTGCCTCTTATAACTCTGCCTTTCAAATAAATAAATAAAAATCTTTAAAAAAATGAGTCAGAACGTGGAAGGTGTGGGTCACTGCATCCTGCAGTTCTGGCCACCAAAAAACTCACTTCATGGCTGCCATGTTGAGCCTGGCTTCAGCCTTCTCGCGTCCAGATAGAACTAATTCTGGCTGTACATTGTGTCTCCCCACAGATAACCCAGGATGCACTCTTCACAACTATGAATGGCTGAAGCATTGTGACGAGTGTTCTGATTTTCATTCTTCACTCTGCTTAACTTTGCAGGCTTCGGGAACAAAATACTGCGTTGTGACTTCATCTCCATCTAGTTACAGCTTCTCCAATGCTATGGTCCTATGAGGAAATATTTCTCCTAAGAAGCAGGGTGGCAGGTACAGCTGGCCCTCAAGTTCCTCTGCTGGGCGCAGTGACCCTCCTCCATTGGAGACGGGGGTGGGGGGTCTCCTGATGACCGCATATGCCTGGAGGGCTTCAGCTCATTGCTCATTGAAGAAGCAGGGTAACCGGCTTCAGAATAAGTCACAACGTGAACTGGGTTTTCTTCCAAGATACATTGGCTGCAGTCTTTTTCACAAACCTATGAGGAGAGCAGTCCCCAAAGGGGGTTGCTTTCAACCCATTCATGAAGAAATTATCAACCAAAAATGCCTACAAAGAACAAGTCCCATGGAACCAAGGACAAACCAATCTCTCCCCACCAAAAGGAATCTCCCCCACTGCTGGCCCCACTTTTTCTTTTCTTTTTTTTAATATTTATTTTATTTATTTGAAAGACAGAGTTACAGAGAGAGGTAGAGTGAGAGTGAGAGCAAGAAAGAGAGAGAGAGAGAGACAGAGACAGAGAGAGAAAGAGATCTTCATTCCACTAGTTCACTCCCCAAATGACCGCAATGGCTAGAGCTGAGTTGATCTGAAGCCAGGAGCCAGGAGCTTATTCCTGGTCTCCCACATGGGTGCAGAAGCTAAGCACTTGGGCCATCCTCTACTGCTTTCCCAGACCACAGCAGAGAGCTGGATCAGAAAAGGAGCAGCTGGGACTAGAACTGGGGCCCATATGGGATGCCGACACTCCAGGCTGGGGCTTTAATTGGCTGTGCCACAGTGCCCACCCCCTTCAATTTTATCCCACACTGTTCTAGAACATAAGTGATGAATGCACAGATCTTGTGATTATTTTATTATTATTATTATTTTACTTTAGGCTGGATACTCGACTAAGAACATGCATTCTTTTTTTTTTCTGACTGAAAAAATTATTTGAGAGACAGATGTGTGTAGGGGCATACGCACATGCACATGCACAGAAAATTCCCATTCACTGGTCCATTTGCAAAGGTGTGCAAGGGAGAGCTGGCGCTGTGGTACGGCAGGTAAAGTCCCCGCCTGCAATGCTGGCATCTCATGTGGGTGCTGGTTCAAGTCTTGGCTGCTCCACTTCTGATCCAGCTCTCTGGCCTGGGAAAGCAGTAGAAGACGGCCCAAGCCCTTGGGCCCCTGAACCCATGAGGGAGACCGAGAAGAGGCTCCTGGCTCCTGGCTTTGGATCTGCACAGCTCTGGCTGTTGTGACCAATTGGGGAGTGAACCAGAGGATGGAAGACCTCTCTCTCTATCTCTCTCTGCCTCTTCTCTCTCTGTGTATCTCTGACTTTCAAATAAATAAGTAAATCTAAAAAAAAGGAGAAAAGAAAAGAAAATAATGATCACCTCTATCTCTTGTTAAAAAAAAAAAAAAGGCATGCAAGGGCCGAGGTGGGGCCCGGCTGAAACCACGCTGAGCTAGGAATGCAACCAAAGTGTCCCTCACTAGCAGGAAGCTGGAGTCAGGAGTGGAACTGGCATTCAAACACCAGCACACTCACACTGGAGCCCAAGCATCCTAACTGGTGTTGAGTCAAATGCCTGCCCCTGGCATCTGTTAAAGCAAGTAAAGTGTTTGCCAGGCTTCCTTGCACCCAGACAGGTATATCTTGAAGGTGTGTGTCTTACTACTTTTTTTTTTTTGAAAGATATACTTGTTTATTTGAAAGGCAGAGTTACAGTGAGGCAGAGGCAGAGAGAGAGAGGTCTTCCATCCGTTGGACTACTCCCCAGATGGCTGCAACAGCAGGAGTTGCATCGATCTGAAGCCAGGAACCAGGATCCGGGATCCAGGATCCAGGATCCAGGATCCAGGAGCTTCTTCCAAGTCTCCCATGTGGGTGCAGGGGTTCAGGGACTTGGGCCATCTGCTGCTGCTTTCCCAGGTCATAGCAGAGAGCTGGATCGGAAATGGAGCAGCTGGGATTTGAACCGGTGCCCGTAGGGGATGCCAGCACTGCAGACAGTGGTTTTACCCACTGCGCCACAGTGCTGGCCTAGTTTTACTATTTTTTTTTTGTATCCACAGAGCCTTACACCAAACTTTGCATAGGCTAGATGGAATGGAACCACCTTGCTGAAATAACCGGGCTAGGGATGAAAGAGCATGCTCCGTTTCCACTCACAGCAGGCCCAGAGAGAGATTCCAGACACTCATGGAGGAGTGAGACAGACCCACCAGTCTCCTGGGGTTCCTGGCATAGTGCGAGAGGGAGACAGTCTGAGGGGCAGGACTTTGGTTTCTGGCAATATGGTGAGTTGATGAATGGGAAACATTCTTAGGAAAGGCAGCAGGAACGGGGGTGAGACCACCTAAGCATGCAACGTGAGAAGCCTTCATTTAAATGCACCGCTGGAGGGAAAAACGCAAGAGTGGGGTGCAAACTGGAGCAGCCACAGCCTGTGCCATAGCCCCCCAGGGTGGCCAGTGCCTCCAGAGCCAGGCGAGGACAGGGCTGGTGTCGAAGGCGTTCTAGGTGAGGGGGTGAGGCTTTGAGCCCAACACGGCAGAGGCCCCAGCCTCTGCACCAGTGCATGAAGCGGGCTCTCTCCCGTCATCCAGTCCACAGAAGCAGAGATCAGAAGCGTGGTTACCAGCAGCTGGGGGGCACCTTCGAGGAGGGTAACCTTCCAAAGTGCAAAGCTTGGTCCCCACGGTGTTGGGAAGCAGAGGTGGTGCCTGGCGGGAGGTAATTAGGTCACTCAAAAGGGATGAATGCTGGGCTTGTGAGTGAGTGAGTTCCTTCACTAATGTGGTGTTACACAAAGGGCAAGACCAGCCAGCTCCCCATGGTCCCTGGCTGCCTGTCTGGCCAGGGGGTGCCTGCCTTTCCCATGTGCCCCTGGTACGATATTTCTGCCATCTCGAGAAGCAGCCAAGGGACCCTTCCGAGCTCAGCAGTGTGGACGGGAAGCTCCTGATCTCCCACAACCGTGAGCCAAGTCAACCTCTTCTGCTTATGAGCTACCCCACATCCGGCCCCTTGCAACAGCAGCAGGATCGAGGCACAAGATCTAAGGTGAGTAAGTTCCGGAAGCTCATGTCCAGTGTGGTGGCTGTGGTTAGTCACACGACTGTACTATGTCCTTGAGCTCGGCGAAGAGAGCAGATGGTCAGTGTTCTTCGCCACATGCAGATAGCAACCTCCTGCCATAAGAGATGTGATGAGAGTGAGCTGGGCTGTGGGCATCAGTCCACAAGGTTTGTGGGGAAGTGGAATTCAAAGGTAAGTTATTTTTGTTGCATAAAGTTGAAATCCACGTATATGAAATCTCTTTTAAAAAGTTCATAGAAATGTCTATTATAAAAAAAACTGCATAGGGGCCGGCTCCATGGCACAGTATGTTAATCCTCTGCCTGAGGCTCCGGCATCCCATATGGGCGCTGGTTCTAGTCCCGGCTGCTCCACTTCCAATCCAACTTTCTGCTGTGGTCTGGGAAAGCAGTAGAAGATAGGCCAAGTCCTTGGGCCCCTGCACCCTCATGGGAGACCCGGAAGAAGCTTCTGGCTCCTGGCTTCGGATGGGCACAGCTCTGGCTATTGTGGCCATCTGGGGAGTGAACCAATGGAAGGAAGACCTTTCTCTCTGTCTCTTCTCCCTCTCACTGTCTGCAATTCTACCTCTCAAATAAATAAATAAAATATTTTAAAAAATTGCATAAATTTCAAATTTTTTGTGCCAAAATAAACTTGTCAGTCCCATTTTTTTCATGAATTTTTGAACTACCCTCATATATCAAAATATCGCACTGTGGGGCCAGCACTGTGGTGTAGCAGATAAAGCTGCCGCCTGCAGTGCTGGCATCCCATATGGGTGCCAGTTCGAGTCCCGGCTGCTTCTCTTCTGATCCAGCTCTCTGCTGTGGCCTGGGAAAGCAGTAGAAGATGGCCCAAGTCCTTGGGCCCCTACACCTGCCTGCGAGACCCAGAAGAAGCTCCTGGCTCCTGGTTTCAGATCAGCCCAGCTCTGGCTATTGTGGCCACCTGGGGAGTGAACCAGCAGATGGAAGACCTTTCTCTCTGCCTCTGCCTTTCAAATAAGTAAATACATCTTAAGCACAAAACAAAACAAAACAAAATATTGCACTGTGCACCTCATGTGCAACTTTGTCAATTACATCTCAATAAAGTGATTATTGCTCAGGGCTGGTGTCGTTGTGCAGTGGGTTACGCTGCTGCTCGCAATGGTGGCTACCCATATTGGGTAGGTTCTGCTCTGCTCCTGCTCCAGCTCCCTGCTAATACACTCGGGCCCCTGCTACCCACAGAGGAGACATAGATGGAGTTCCTAGTTTCTGGTTTTGGCCTGGCCCAGTCAATAGCTGTTGCTTGGTTTTGGGGAGTGCACCAGCAGATGGAAGATATTTCTCTCTCTCTCCTCCCTCTCTTTCTCTTCTCTCTCTCTCTCTCTCTCTTTTCTCCCTCTCTCTCCTCTCTTTCTCTCTCTTCTCTCACGCTCTCCCCTTCCCTCCCCCTCTCTCCCTCCCTCTCTCTCTCCTCTTTGTCTCTTCTCTTCTTTCTCCTATCTTCTCCCTCTCTCTTCTCTCTTTCTCTCTCTTCTTCCTCTGTCTCTCTTCTGTCTTTCTTCTCCCTCCCTATATCTTTCATCTCTGTGTGTCTCTATCTTTTCCCTCTCTCTTATCCCTCTCTCTCTCCTCTCTATCTTCTCCCTCTCTCCTCTCTCTTTCTCTCTCCATCTCTCTCTCTCCTCCCTCTGTCTCTCTCTCTCTCTCTTCTCCCTCTGTCTCTCTTTCTTCTCCCTCTCTCTCTTCTCTCTCTCTCTCTCTTTTCTCCCTCTCTCTCCTCTCTTTCTCTCTCTTCTCTCACGCTCTCCCCTTCCTTACCCCTCTCTCTCTCCTCTTTGTCTCTTCTCTTCTTTCTCCTATCTTCTCCCTCTCTCTTCTCTCTTTCTCTCTCTCTTCTTCCTCTGTCTCTCTTTCTTCTCCCTCTCTCCTCTCTCTTTCTCTCTCCTCTCTCTCTCTCTCCTCCCTCTGTCTCTCTCTCTCTCTCTTCTCCCTCTGTCTCTCTTTCTTCTCCCTCTCTCTCTCTCTCTCTCTCTGTTGGGTGTCTGCTGCTCAACCAAAGAAACAGAAATTGCAGCTGAAGTTTCACCTTCTGTCACTGGAAGGACGTTTCCTCTCGCTAGGAGGACATTCAGGACTTGAGACACTTCATGGCTTGAGCCCCGAGAGGGGTTTCAGAGATTTTCCAGATGAAAAGAAACCAAAGCATGTGGCAGTGCGCGCACGGCACGATCCAGGATTTTCTCTCCCTGGCAAGGACTGTATTGGAACAGTCAGCAGGTCTAATCATAGCATTGTGTGAGTGATGACGTCCTGACGGTGCCGTGGCGATGCGGGAGCTGTCCTCGGTCCTCCGGGACTTGTGCATGCTGCAGACACCGGCTGACACAGGGCCTACGAAAAGAGGCATGGATTTTATTTGATTTTAATTTCATTTTACCCAAAAAACCTGTTTATTTAAGGAATACAGACTTCATGTATTTCCTAAGTACACCTTTAGGAATATAGGGATTCTTCCCACTGCCCTCCCACCCACTCTCCCACTCTTCCTCCTCTTCCCTCTCCCATCCCCAGGCCCATTCTCCACTAAGATCCACTTCTGATTAACTTTATACACAGAAGACCGACTCTATACGAAGTAAAGAGTTCAGAAATTTGCACGAAAACAACAAACTGTTCTTCAACAGCCGAGACAAGGGCTGCCCAAAGTCATTGCATCACCTTTTTTTTTTTTTTTTGAGAAACTTAGTTAACTTTAAAGATGCACTCAAGAATGATCCATCTTTTGTGAGCACTTAGACATAATTGTAATACAACTCTTATAAATAATACAACTCTTCGAGGACAGAGGTCCTGCATGGGAAGTTAGTGCACAGTGAGTCCTGTGCTCTCATGTATGACGTCAATGATCACTCGAGGCTCTTGACATGAGCTGCCAAGGCTATGGAAGCCTTCTGAGCGCACAAACTCTGTCGGTATTTAGACAGGGCCATAAGCAACGTGGAAGTTCTCTCCTCCCTTCTGAGAAAGGTACCTCCTTCTTTGATGACCACTTCTTTCCATTGGGGTCTCACCCACAGAGGTTCTTCATGTAGGACATTTTTTGCCACAGTGTCTTGGCTTTCCAAGAAGCATAGATTTTAATTCGGCACCAAGAGGAAAATATTCTGCACACAGAGTGGAATCTTAACACCCGAGGCATCCAAGTGAAGCTTGTGCAGAGCTCTCTCTGTGTGTGTGTGTGTGTGGGGTACTATTTGCAGCTTGTTAGTGTCTGAAATCATAAAATCAACATCAAACCTGGGGAGAATCGTTGGTGCTGTGGCATAGCGGGCAAAACCACCGCCGGCAGTGCTGGCATCCCCTATGGGCACTGGTTCGAGTCCTGGTTGCTCCACTTCCAATCCAGCTCTCTGCTTATAGCCTGGGAAAGCAGTAGAAGATGGCCCAAGTCCTTGGGCCCCTGCACCTGTGTGGGAGACCCAGAGGAAGCTCCTGGCTCCTGGCCTCTGTCTGGCCCAGCCTCAGCCACTGTGGCTGTTGAGGGGGTGAACCAGAGGATGGAAGACCTGTCTCTCTGTGTCTCCCTCTCTCTGTCTGCAACTCTGCCTTTCAAATAAATAAATAAATCTTAAAAAAGGAAAATAATTATGAGAAAGAGTACAGAGCAGAGGGCTCACTCTCTCCCATTCCAAGCAGGCATCTTAATGGCTATGCAACCATGGAAAGATTTCTTTAATACGTGGAGAATGTGTAGTTGTCAATCAAAATCTCCTTCCTGCCACAGGGATCAATCAAGATCAGTAATTAAGCCAAAACATTGTCAGAGAAAAAAAGAAAGACTTGGAAAGTTCGTGATTAAGAGAAATGTGTTGAACCAAGTAATGAGGACGTAATTCTGGAAGCAAATACCAGGCCAGATGGGACCAGAGCGATGCTAGAGAAACCGTGCTAAGACACTGGCAAAGTTAACATCTTAAATGTATAAATTAAGGACGTATTTTTCTAAGTAGATAAGTCATGTGGATTTCAAGTGCTGGGCATATATTGGCCTGGAAAACAGGACACATGGGGTTGAAGTAGCAAAACCAAAGTTTCCTGGAGTGTGCATGGTGCAGCACGATTTTGTTGAAATCTAGACTTAGTTAAGTAAAATGGGCATGAGACTATTGAGATTAGGACCTGAAAGAATGCACAGGGAGTGTGGACACCTGTAGAGACACCTGTAGAGACAAGGGGAAATGAAGAGAACTCCTTTGCCTCCAAGGAGCAGCGGAAGCCCAGCAGCCACTGTGGCTCCTGATGAGCTCAGGGCTTGCCAAATGTGTTTGTGGTTACATTTATTTATTTATTTTTTAATTTTAAGAGTTAATAATTTTTTACATTTTCCAGTCTTTTATTATTATTATTTTAAAGATTTATTTATTTATTTGAAAGGCAGAGTTACAGAGAGGCAGAGGCAGAGAGAGATAGAGAGGTTGCCTATTCGCTGGATAACTCCCCAAATGGCCACAATGGCTGGGGTTGGGTTGATCCAAATCCAGGAGCCAGGAGCTTCTTCCAGGTCTACCTTGTGGGTGCAGGGTCCCAAGCACTTGGGCCATCTTCTACTGCTTTCCCAGGTGCATTAACAGGGAGCTGGTCTGGAAGTGGAGCAGCCAGGACTCAAACCAGTGCCCATATGGGATGCTGGCACTGCAGGTGGCAGCTTTACTCACTATGCCACAGCGCCAGCCCCCAGTCCCTTATTTATTTATTTATTTTTTTGACAGGCAGAGTGGACAGTGAGAGAGACATAGAGAAAGGTCTTCCTTTGCTGTTGGTTCACCCTCCAGTGGCCGCCGGGGCCAGTGCACTGCGCTGATCCGAAGCCAGGAGCCAGGTACTTATCCTGGTCTCCCATGGGGTGCAGGGCCCAAGCACTTGGGCCATCCTCCACTGTACTCCCTGGCCACAGCAGAGAGCTGGCCTGGAAGAGGGGCAACTGGGAGAGAATCCGGTGCCCCGACCGGGACTAGAACCCGGTGTGCCAGCGCCGCAAGGCAGAGGATTAGCCTACTGAGCCGCGGTGCCGGCCCCCCTTATTTTTAAAATAACCACAATAATGAGAACAAACTTGCTCTGAATGCCTGCAAAGCATCTCCGAGACACATCTGCTGAAACCCGTGTGAGGAGCAACGTGTGCTGGGCTGTCAGTCTGCCCACCAGGTGTGTCTCCTGGGGGTGGTGTGCAGCCAGGGCCTTTCACCTTGGCCACCTAGAGCAATCTTGCACTATGCTGTGTTTGAGCCAGACATCCCTTTATCCTTCTTAGAATTCTCTTCAGTCCACACTGTCTCTGAAGGTCTCTGAAGCCAACCATACTCTAAAAGCAGGAGCCTCAGGGCCCGAGTTGTGTGGCAATGGGTAAAGTCACTGCTTGAAACCCCAGCATCCAACATGGGATTTGGTTCAAGCCCCAGCTGCTCTGAGTCAGCTCCTGACCTTTTTTTTTTCTTTTAAAGATTTATTTATTTAGTTGAGAGGCAGAGTTACAGAGAGAGATAGGGAGAGACAGAGAGAGAGAGGTCTTCCATCTGCTGGTTCATTTCCCAAATGGCAGCAATGGCTAGAGCCAGGCTGATCTGAAGCCAGGAGCCAGGAGCTTCTTCCAGACCTCCCATGTGGGTGCAAGGCCATCTTCTACTGCTTTCCCAGGCCATAGCAGAGAGCTGGATGGGAAGTGGAACAGCTGGGACTCAACCAGCTCCCATATGGGATGCCAGCGCCGCAGGTGGAGACTTAGCCTACTATGCTACAGTGCCAGCCCCCTTGTTTCCATAAACAGTAGTGACATTTTCTTCATAGTGTCCTCCATGAAAAGCAAAGGAGTTACCACGTGGAGGGCGGAGTCTCGGGAACAGTGCCTGAGACAGCACATGCAGTGTTAATGATGGGTTACTATTACATGTCGCAGAGGGAAAGGAAACAGAAAAGGCACAGGTCTGGAAACCACCAAGTTCAGTGGTAGAGATGGGGCCTGGTGATACAGGGGCCAAGACAGAAAACTTAGGTGGGAACAGGTGAGCCAGAAGCCTCTAGGTCTGCACTGCAACTCCTCCCCTTACCTGGCAATCCAGTCTGCCTGCTTTCCCATGATCCCCCAGGACCAGGAAGGAGGAGATGGCGCTGAGGGCCATGTGGAGGTTAAACCCCATGTGGCTGTGCCATGACATTGGCAGAAAACCTTCTGCACACTAAACCCCACCCAGACTGCAGCCCCCTTGTGTGTTCACTTACGGCTCTGCGCCCTACCCCACGCAAGTGACTGCTACCCGTGGGGACAGCTCGCCCTGGTTTTGCTTTATGGCTTCTGGACTTTGCTCCTGGGTCCTTCTCTGGCCTCCTCCCCCGCCTCTCTGGAACTTTTTGCCTTATTTCTGTCCTGAGCAACACATCCGTGCACCAGGGGAAGCAGGCCTGCCCTCCCACCCGCAACCAGGATAAGACCGCCTCAAGGACATTTCCTCTGCTCACAAATTTTCATGGACAATGAAGGGTCCTCTTCTCTGATAGCAGCTTCCTGGGGCTGGTCTATGTACTAACACTCACTGTAGTGCTTTGTTGACCTAGGGTACAGTAACTTGGCAATTGCAAATTTGTTGCCCCCCCCCAAAAAAAAAAGAAAAGAAAAGAAAAGGAAAGGAAAATTGGCTGAGCTGTCTTTCCAGGGTCCCTGAGAAACCTGGACAGAGTCTGCTGCAGCCAACCTGGTCACTGGCACTGCAGCTCAGCTCAGCCTGTGCAGAGACTCACCTAGATGACTGGTCTCTGGAGACATTGCTGCAGCCATCGTGGAACACATGACCTGTGCAAAGACGTGTTGCCTCAGGGCACAAGCTCCAAGGACTGCCCCCCTCCCCACCCTTTCCTCAGCTCCTCCCTGATATACATTATAATTACAGGGTCTAAATCACAAATAAAAGTGTATCACTATGAATATTATTGAATTAAGCCAAGAGCGCATACTGCAGGCTACAAGCAGGAATGTGATTCTGCAGTGCCCACTGTGGGACCTTTGGAAAATCCATCGTCACAATGGCTCCACCACACTTATCTCCCAGTATGCCCTGTGGGTCACCTCTCACCAAGAGGTTAACCTTCGGGAATCAAAGTGACAAGTGCAGGAACAAGATTAATCTAATGAAAGGTGTCTTTCTTAAACAAAATATATGCCTATAAATAGAGAAGTTAGGGAGCTATAATTGGGGAAAACAGGTTATGTCCCATTAGCCTGGCATTTTAAAAATATCTCAAAGGCCACTTTCATCCCTTTGCCCGAGGCTCACTGTTTTGCTGACTGTGGTTGATCCAGGTAGGATGGAGAGCACCTGCTGCTGGGGTCTAAGGGTGGCTGGTTTCCCAGACAACCTGTGATCTCCAATGTTGTCTCAGGTTGAGGGCAGCAGTGTGACTCCGTGTAAACAGAAATATTTGTGCCGAAAATATATTTTCAAGGGATATATTTTTTAGGGTTCTAGAACACAGACTTTAAAGCAGACTTTAAACAATTCACGGAAAATGGAATCAAAAGATGAGCTTATTTTTTTCGCAACACACATTTTCTGTGAGATTTTTAATATTGTGTGTGTGTGTGTGTGTGTGTGTGTGTGAGAGAGAGAGAGAGAGAGAGAGGTCTTCCATCTGCTGGTTCACTCCCCAATTGGTTGCAATGACCAGAGCTGCCCCAATCCGAAGCCAGGAACCAGGAGCTTCTTCCGGGTCTCCCATGTGGGTGCAGGGGCCCAAGGACTTGGGCCATCTTCTACTGCCTTCCCAGGCCACAGCAGAGAGCTGGATTGGAAGTGGAGCATCCAAGACTCGAACTGGTGCCCATATGGGATGCCAGCACTGCAGGTGGTGGCTTTACCCACTATGCCACAGTGCCGGCCCCTTTCCATTCATTTCAAATGTACTTCACTGAATCAACAAAAACCATTCTAGCTTGTTTCAATTTTCATGCTTCTCATCTGTACCCACGGGCATTCCCAGTCTAGTTGCATGGCAACATTTGTAAGGCCTATTACTATTTTTCTAAGAAATAAACACTGACTGTAGGTGGACTCTCAGCCAGGCCTGTGATGGGAAATGAAATGACAATGACAAGTAGAGGAAATATATTGTGTAGTTCTTTGAAATTTAAAGATAGCTTAGAAAAGGTAGGTTAAAGAATTAATCGATAAAGATACGCTGGGTACCTAACCCTGTGTGAAGGTGGGACAGCTCTCTTCAGGTGTGTGGATGCCTTAAAAATAGATCTGGGAGGGCCGGCGCTGTGGCTCACTAGGCTAATCCTCTGCCTGCGGTGCCGGTACTCCGGGTTCTAGTCCCGGTTGGAGCCCGGTTCTGTCCCGGTTGCTCCTCTTCCAGTCCAGCTCTCTGCTATGGTCCGGGAGGGCAGTGGAGGATGGCCCAAGTGCTTGGGCCCTGCACCCGCATGGGAGACCAGGATAAGCACCTGGCTCCTGGCTTCGGATTGGTGCAGCGCTCCGGCCGTGGCAGCCATTGGGGGGTGAGCCAACTGAAGGAAGACCTTTCTCTCTGTCTCTCTCTTTCACTGTCTAATTCTGTCAAAAAAAAAAAAAAAAAGATCTGGGAGGGGCCAGTGCTATGGCGTGGTGGGTGAGGTGCCGCCTGCAGTGCTGGCATCCCATGTGGGTGCTGGTTCAAGTCCCAGCTGCTTCACTTCTGATCCAGCTCTCTGTTATATCCTGGGAAAGAAGTGGAGGATGGCCCAGATCCTTGGGCCCCTGCACCCATGTGAGAGACCCGGAAGAAGCTTCTGGCTACTGGCTTTGGATTGGCACAGCTCCGGCCGTTGTGGCCAGTTGGGTAATGAACCATCACATGGAAGACCTCTCTGCCTCTCCTTCTCTCTCTGTGTAACTCTGACTTTCAAGTAAATAAATAAATCTTTTAAAAAAATAGATCTGGGAAAGACCTTAGAAGTCTTGAGGAGTGAATGTGAATGAGAACATTTTTCAGGCTGATAGCACATGAGTAAAAGCCCGAGGCAAAGAGAACTTGCTGAGTGGGCCATGGCCAAGGCAGAGTGGAAGGCAGTGGCGTTGGGTGGATTGGACAGAAGAGGGTGCAGACCCTAGGTGAGTGGGGCCTCCTTCAAGAAGCTGGATTGTGTTTGTAAATGAACTCTTTGCTCCAGAATGGAGAAACATAATTACAACCTGTGGTGATGAATTCTAAAAAAATTCTAAAAAAATGATGATGGCCTGGTGTAGGGTGTTGGCAGTGATTTGGGTAGAGAATGGACAGGCGCTAGAGACCTGGTGAAGACAGACTTAGCAGAAGTCAGTTGTTAGAGTTTTTCTCCCGGTGTCATTGAGCACTGATGGGATAGTTACTTGGCTGTAGGGCTAGTGCAAAGTTGCAGCATCTGTCATTTGCTGCTCTTGGCACATTCATAATGTGCATCTCCAAATAAATCACATGTTGTGTTAGTCTGTGAACCTAAATGAGACCTACTGGTAGGCACTGAACTTCACGTTTTGGTGGGAAAGATGGAGAGGCTGCCTCTCTCCACAAGCGAGTGGTCCTAGCGCGAGGTCTCTCCAAAACTTCAACTTTTCTTCGGATCTTGCAGCGAGTGCTGATGCCTGTGGAGGCCGTTCTGTAGCCTTCATCAGAGATGCATTGCGGCCTTGCTCATGGGGCATCTGCTGTGCAAAGTGTTTGTTTCCTGCTGAGAAAATGCATTTGGGTTGGGGAAGACTTCCTGGGGTTCTGGCTGGCTTCTGGAGTATGGAGAGTGCTTGCTACATGCTGTGTACTGCAGGGTCTGACATACCCAGCATCCTTTGCTATCCCAGGGGTACTCTCAAGACTTCCAGTTATTCTGCACCCCATGCATAGGGCAGGCCCCTAGTGACTAGTTCCTTACATTCCCTGGGTGGGTGCTTCCCCAGACACAGGTAGGAAGATGGTCATGGATTTCCAGTGTCCAACGACATCTACCAGCTATTTACATCTGAGTGTGAACTTCTCTTTGGAACACTTAATGAAAAATGAAGACCTGCCAGGTAGAAATTGCTAGCATTTGAATCTTTGCCTCAGGAAGGTGCCTACCTTCAAATGGGGCAGCCAGGACTCGAACCGGTGCCCATATGGGATGCTGGTGCTGCAGGTGGAGGCTTAACTTGCTACACCACAGTGCTGGCCCCCTAAAGAAAATTTTTAGTTTCTTTTTTAATTCCTTCAGTGATTCATTGGTCATTTAGTAGAGCATTATTTAATTTCCATGTATTTGTAAGTTTCTTACTGTTTACTTCTAGTTTTATCCCTTTGTTGTTTGAAAAGACCTATGGTATTTCTTCCTTCCTTCCTTCCTTCCTTCCTTCCTTCCTTCCTTCCTTCCTTCCTTCCTTCCTTCCTTCCTTCCTTCCTTCCTTCCTTCTTTCTTTCTTTCTTTCTTTCTTTCTTTCTTTCTTTCTTTCTTTCTTTCTTTCTTTCTTTCACAGGCAGAGTGGACAGTGAGAGAGAGAGACAGAGAGGAAGGTCTTCCTTTTGCCGTTGGTTCACCCTCCAATGGCCGCCGCGGCCGGCGCACCGCGCTGATCTGAAGCCAGGAGCCAGGTGCTTCTCCTGGTCTCCCATGGGGTGCAGGGCCCAAGCACTTGGGCCATCCTCCACTGCACTCCCTGGCCACAGCAGAGAGCCGGCCTGGAAGAGGGGCAACCGGGACAGAATCTGGCGCCCCGACCGGGACTAGAACCTGGTGTGCCGGCGCTGCAAGGCGGAGGATTAGCCTAGTGAGCCACGGCGCCGGCCTCTTTTTTTTTTTTTTTTTATTTGAAAGTCAGAGCTATACAGAGAGAAGAGAGGCAGAGAGAGAGAGAGAGAGAGAGAGAGCAACAGAGCGAGACAGGTCTTCCATCTGTTGGTTCACTCCCCAATTGGCCACAATGGCTGGAGCTGCGCTGATCTGAAGCCAGGAGCCAGCAGATTCCATCTATGTCTCCCAGACAGGTGCAGGGGCCCAAGCATTTGGGCCATCTTCTACTGCTTTCCCAGGCCATAGCAGAGAGCTGGATTGGAAGTAGAGCAGCCGGACACAAACTGGCGCCCATATGGGGTGCTGACTCTGCAGGTGGCAGCTTTACCCACTAGGCTACAGCACCGCCCCCACGACTGCAATCTTCTTAAATTTACTTGGGCTTGATTTGTAGCCCAGTATGTGGTCTCCCCTAGAAAATGTCCCATGTGCTAATGAACAGAATGTGTATTGGGGCTGGCACTGTGGCGCAGCAGGTTAAAGCCCTGGCCTAACGTGCTGGCATCCTGGCTGCTTCACTTCTGATCCAGCTCTCTGCTGTGGCCTGGGAAAGCAGTAGAAGATGGCCAAGTGCTTGGGCCCCTGCACCTGCATGGGAGACCTGGAGGAAGCTCCTGGCTGTATCGGAAGTGGAGTAGCTGGGACTCGAACTGGCACCCTTATGGGATGCCGGCACTGCAGGCAGCAGCTTTACCAGCTATGCCACAGTGCCGGCCCCGAGGTGTATGTTTTTCTTTTTTTAAATTTTTCTTTTTCTTTTTTAATTTTTTAAAGATTTATTTATTTGAAAGTCAGAGTTACACAGAAAGAGGAGAGGCAGAGGGAGAGGGAGAGGGAGAGGGAGAGGGAGAGAGAGAGAGAGAGAAAGTCTTCCATCTGATGGTTCACTCCCCAGATGGCTGCAATGGCTGGAGCTGTGCCAATCTGAAGCCAGGAGCCAGGAGCTTCTTCCGGGTCTCCCATGTGGGCGCAGGGGCCCAAGGACCTGGGCCATCTTCCGCTACTTTCCTGGGCCATAGCAGAGAGCTGGACAGGAAGTGGAGCAGCTGGGTCTTGAACCGGTGCCCATATGGGATGCTGGCGCTTCAGGCCAGTGCGTTAACCCACTGTGCCACAGCGCTGGCCCCAAGGTGTATGTTTTTCATGAGTGTCTCAAATGGATCTCCTTGGTGGTGCACGCTGCTGGTGTGATGTCATACTTGTGTTCTTGGTGAAGGTGGGTGCCATGAAGATCTTGGCAACAGCTGTGGCTGTGGCAAAGCTGCTGAGGTGCCCTGTGTGCGTCCTAGGAGAGGTGGACTGTGTCTTCTCCAGCTGAAGGCACCTGGTGACAGAGAGGCTGTTGTAACAGGTGCTAAGACAAACTTGGTGGCCGTATCTGTAATAGCAAAATATGTGTTTATCTGTTGGATGAAGTCAGAATTGCTAATATTGGCTATTAGTCATGGAGGAAGGTAATGGATGGCAAAAGGCACCAAGATGATTAGTAAGTACATCAGCATTAAGACCGTGGTGGGCCGGCGCCGCGGCTCACTAGGCTAATCCTCCGCCTTGCGGCGCTGGCACACCGGGTTCTAGTCCCGGTTGGGGCGCCGGATTCTGTCCCGGTTGCCCCTCTTCCAGGCCAGCTCTCTGCTGTGGCCAGGGAGTGCAGTGGAGGATGGCCCAAGTGCTTGGGCCCTGCACCCCATGGGAGACCAGGAGAAGCACCTGGCTCCTGGCTCCTGCCATCAGATCAGCGCGGTGCGCCAGCCGCAGCGCGCCGGCCGCGGCGGCCATTGGAGGGTGAACCAACGGCAAAGGAAGACCTTTCTCTCTGTCTCTCTCTCTCACTGTCCACTCTGCCTGTCAAAAAAAAAAAAAAAAAAAAAACAACCGTGGTAAGTTGGGGCCAGTGTTGTGGCATAGCGGATTGAGCTGCTGCCTGCAATGCCAGCATCCCCTGTGAGTGCCAGTTTGAGACCAGCTGCTCCACTTCCAATCCAGTTCCCTGTTAATGCACCTGGGAAAGCAGCAGCAGATGGCCCAAGTGCTTGAGCTCCTGCACTCATGTGGGAGACCCAGATGAAGTTCCTGGCTCCTGGCTTTGGTCTGGTTCAGCCCTGGCCATGGTGACCATTTAGGGGGTGAACAGCAGGTGGAAGATTCTCTCTCTCTCTCATTCTGTAACTCTGCCTTTCAAATAAATAAAATAAAGCTTAAAAAAATTTTTAGTAAGTCACCATGAGATGCCCCCTATTCTTTCCAGGTGTAAGAACAGGCAAATTGGGTTGCCAAATGAAGAAGTAGTAGCAATAGTCACCCACTTGTTAATTAGGTCTGATAGAATAACTTTCAATCCTTGAAGGTCTGTTTATTTTTAAAAATATTTATTTATTTATTTATTTGAGAGAGAGAGAGAGAGAGAGAGAGAGGTCGGTCTTCCATCTGCTGGTTCACTCTCCAGATGGCTGCAACTGCTGGAGCTGCGTTGATCTGAAACCAGGAGCCAGGAACTTCCTCCGGGTCTCCCACGTGGGTGCAGGGGCCCAAGTACTTGGGCCATCTTCTACTGCTTTCCCAGGCCATAGCAGAGAGCTGGATTGGAAGAGGAGCAGGCGGGACTTGAACTAGCACCCATATGGGATGGCACTGCAGGCGGAAGCTATACTGGCTACGCCATAGTGCTGGCCCCTGAAGATCTGTTGTAACTCACATTGGGCCATATGAATTGTTTCCTGTGAGGGTTCATGAAGTCCCACTTATCTGTCCAGTCTGTAAGCTGTCCAAGCCTATTTAATAGCAGTTTTATCACTCTTTGTGCTAGAGTCTCTGTGGCCTATATGGAACATTTTCTGGTGCATGTGACTATGGGAAATTTAGGCAAAGTCCTAATTAAAGTGAAGTATACCATATAAATAAATAATTTGCTCATTTTTCTTCTACTTTATGTTTAATAACTTTCCTGAGATGAAAGGGGGTTGTTTGATTGTTTAAACTTAGTGAGATCTCCAGGTAAAATTGTGATTTGAGCTACATAATTGATGACTTCTACGAAGCTTTGCAAATAGATGCATTTCAGCAAGTGTCAGAGTTAGTCTAGACCTTACATTGTAAAGACACAAAAACCAGAGTCGTTTTCATCTCCTTATGTTTACATAACTTTAATGTAAGTTTTAGACTTTTTAAAAAAGATTTATTTATTTATTTGAAAGGCAGAGTTACAGAGAGGCAGAGGCAGAGAGAGAGGTCTTCCATCTGCTGGTTCACTCCTCAGATGGCAGCAACGGCTGGAGCTGAGTTGATCTGAAGCCAGGAGCCAGGAGCTTCTTCAGGATCTTTCATGTGGGTACAGGAGCCCAAGCACCTGGGCCATCTTCTACTGCTTTCCCAGGTCATAGCAGAGAGCTGGATCGGAAGTGGAGCAGCTGGGACTAGAACCGGCGCCCGTATGGGAGGCCTGCACTGCAGGTGGTGGTTTCACCTGCTATGCCACAGCGCTGGCCCCAAGTTTTAGATTTTCAGCCGGATCACATTATGGTCTTAAAATACACACACATATATAAAATTTAATTCTTTTCTTTTTTCTCAAAGTTTATTTATTTAAATAAAACAGAGCTGGTTCACTCCCCAAATACCTGCTTCAGCTGGGGCTGGGACAGACTGAAGCCAGGAGCCAAGTACTGGAACCATCATGCACTGCTCTCCCAGGGTGCACATGAGCAGGAGGCTGGGTCAGAAGCAGAGGCAATTTTTTTTAAGATTTATTTTATTTATTTGAAATACAGTGTTACAGAGAGAGATAGAGACACACACAGAGAGAGTCTTTCATCTGCTGGTTCACTCTCTAGATGGCTGCAATGGCTGGAGCTGAGCCGATCTGAAGTCAGGAGCCAGAAGTTTCTTCCTGGTCCCCCACATGGGAGCAGGGGCCCAGGGACTTGGGCCATCTTCTACTGCTTTCCAAGGTCATAGCAGAGAGCTGGATCGGAAGTGGAGCAGCCGGGACTAGAACCAGAGCCCATGTGGGATGCCAGCGCTTCAGGCCAGGGCTTTAACCCACTGCACCACAGAGCCAGCCCCCAGAGGCAAGTCTTGACCCTGGGCACTCTGTCATGGGAAGCAGGTCCTGAGTACTGGCTTCAACGTGTTGTGCCACAAGCTGGCCCTTTTACCCAATTTCTTATTTTCCTCACTCTGTATCCAGGTTTTTGTGTTATAAATCATATATAAATATATAATATATATATCAGTTTCCCATATTTTCTTATCTTTTTTTCTCATGTTTTATGTTTCAGGCTTTTAACCATCTAAAGCCAGTTTTTAGTTTCTGCATTTCGCTGATAATTCACAATGTGCATCTTCTAGCTGCAGGTAAAAAGAGGCAGAGATGTGGGTGCCTTCACTGGGGTCGCCATGCAAAATACCATGAATGAGGTGACTTGCCTTTGAGGGATTTACTTCCTCATACTTCCAGAGTTAGAAGTGCAAGGTCAAGGTGTTAGCAGGTTCGGTATCTCTTGAAGAAGCCTGTCTGCTTGGCTTCCAGCCACTTTCCTCCTACGTGCCTCATCCTCTGTCCATGAGTGTGCCTGCTGTCTCCCCTGCCTCTAAGCACATGGGTCTATTTGGATTCAGATCACCCCCCTATGATAGCATTTGGCTTACTAACCTCCTTAATTAAAGGCCTTGTTTGCAAATGCAGTCACAATGGGTGCTGGGGTTTCCTGACAGGACTTTAGCAGGGACACAGTTCAGCCCATCGCAGGAGGAGGGGCCCAGTGGTTGGTCTCATGGGCAGCCAGTTCTGAAGAGAACTTGACCTTTGAAATGTGAGTTAGGCTCCCTTATGGTGTTATTTTCTTCTTCTTTTTCTTTTTTAAAGATTTATTTATTTATTTGCAAGTCAGAGTTACACACAGAGAGAAGGAGAGGCAGAGAGAGAGAGAGAGAGAGAGAGAGAGAGAGGTCTTCCATCCGATGGTTTACTTCCCAGTTGGCCGCAATGGCTGGAGCTGTGCTGATCCAAAGCCAGGAGCCAGGAGCTTCTTCTGGGTCTCCCATGTGGGTGCAGGGGCCCAAGGACTTGGGCCATCTTCCACTGCTTTTCCAGGTCATAGCAGAGAGTTGGATCAGAAGTGGAGCAGCCGGGACTTGAAGCGACTCCCATATGGGTTGCCGGCACCGCAGGCAGTGGCTTTACCTGTTATGCCACAGCCTCGACCCCAATAGCCTCCTTTAATATGTAACAGAATTCCTAGTTTATTGTCATGTGTGCTTTTCAACAGGTACTGATTTTACCAATTTAATGGACACAGAGATCTCTATTAGGATTTAAATTTAAAATTTTAAGTTGTAATGACACAGATCATTTTAGCATTAAAAAAATCTCTAAAGAACATAAATAACATGACTCCTGCTCAGGAGGCTGACGACTGATTGGGTTTAACTCGTTTTTACCAGCTAATGTGTTATGACTAAATGGAGAGTAAAATATAATTCACAAGCCACTGAGCAGCAAGAATTAAACCCATATGATTCCTAGAGAGACCGTGACAGCATAGGTAACTGTGTGGGCTCTCATTCCAATAAAATTGATAAACAATGATTTAAAACCAAAACCCCCCAAAAATATCCAATTGGAGTCTCCAAAAATGGCCCCAAGCACATACAGTGAGTGAAAATATTTTTACTAAGATTCAGTGCTTTATTTTCCTGCTTTGCCTTAAGATCATCTTCACCAGTCAGGTTCAGTAAGTGTCCAGGGAATCCCGTCTCGCTCCTTCCCTTCCTTTTCTCACTCAGTGGCATGAAACTCCATTTCAGCCAAGAACTTGGGGCTCCCCCTTCTGGTAGCTGGTGGGTGTTGCGCTGCAGCGTCTGCTCCGGTTTCCAGGGCTATGTTCTGGGTGAGGACAACTGAGAGGCAGGGCCCAGAACCTCCTCTCTCTAGGATGATGTGGGTGCTGTATGGAGCGTGAGAAAACTGGTTGTCCTCATGCATCGATATGCAATGCCCACAGCAGGCAAATCTAGAGAAACAGCAGGTTTGTGACTGCTTAGGGTTGGAGGGATGAGGGAACAGGGAGGAAACAGCTACAGGGTACTGAGTTTCTTTCTGAGGTTCTAAAACTGATATTGGGGACAGTGGCACATTTGTGTGAAAACCACTGGGTTGGGGCCGAAGCTGTGGCGCAGCGGATTAACTCCCTGGCCTGAAGCATTGGCATCCTATATGGGCGCTGGTTCGAGACCCAGCTGCTCCACTTCCGATCCAGCTCTCTGCTGTGGCCTGGGAGGGCAGTGGAAGATGGCCCAAGTCCTTGGGGGTCCTGTGCCCACATGGGAGACCTGGAGAAAGCTCCTGGCTTTGGATAAGTACATCTCTGGCTGTTGTGACCAATTGGGGAGTGGACCATCAGATGGAAGATTTCTCTCTCTCTCTCTGCCTCTCCTCTCTCTGTGTAACTCTTTCAAATAAATAAAATGTTAAAAAAAGAAAACCATTGAGTTACCCACTTTTAAGGGATAAATTCCATGGAAAGTGAAACAGACTTATATTTCAATAAAGCTGTTTGGGAATGTTACATAACTCCTCCTAATTTTTGAAAAAGTATGTATGCAATTACTTCAAATTTCATGTGAAAGATTTTGTTCAGAAATAGTCCAAACTCAAATCCAGCCACAATGTGACGTCTGTATAACACATATATTTGTGTGTGGAGTTGGATTTCAATGCATGAGAATCTATCAATGGTGTATATCTAAACTAATCATATCAGCTGATGTAGGGTGCAGTTCCTCGTGGAACTGTTAAGAGGGCATGGCCCCCTTTAAAGAACATGTTACTGAATTAAATTAATACAAACCATGATCAGAACCCACAGGTGTGTGTTTTCCATAGCAACGAGCAGAAGAAGAGTAACCTTGGGCGTTAATCCTTGTGAATTTGTATTTATCATAGGGACTATCTTGTTCATTCTGCATTCTGACTAGCTCCTCAAAATTACAAACTCAAACTGTTACGTATATGTGGTGACCAGGACGCAGGGACGTGAAGTCACTTGCTTTATGTCAGCCATCTGCAAGTGGGCATGGTCCTCCCACTGTCCCCCTTCTGGGGGGTTCCCATGGAATCCACCTGTGCAGTCCCAGTATGAGCAGCTGCTGCTGGCACAGGTGGATGGCTACCAGCATTCTATATGGGCACCAGTTCTAGTCCCAGCTGCTCCACTTCTGATCCAGCTCTCTGCTATGGCCTGGGAAAGCAGTAGAAGGTGGCCCAAATCCTTGGGCTCCTGCACCTGCATGGGAGACCTGAAAGAAGCTCCTGGCTCCTGGCTTCAGATCAGCACAGCTCTGGTCATTGCAGCCATCTGGGGAGTGAACTATCAGATGGAAGACCCTCCCCTGCCTATCCTTCTCTCTCTGTGTAACTCTGACTTTTAAGTAAATAAATAAAATCTTTTTTAAAAAAATAAATGAGTTTTATAGATTTGTGTTCTTTGCCAGCTGGAATTGCATGTGGCTTTTTAATTATGAAGTCTTATCAATTTAACTTACTTTCTGTACTTTGGTGAGATTTTACCTTTTAAAAATATAGGCAATGTGAACTAATCCAAAATAAGTTAGTCATTTTTAATGTCTTCAGACATTATAGTATATTTAAAATATTTTAGATCTGTTTACAATTATAACAGAAGGTGTTTTCTCAAAATTTATGATGGATTTTAGCAGATGAATGTGAAGAATATCTTATTTTGATACAGTAATTGTTAACAGAGGTTTTTTTTTCTGAATAACATAAAACTACGCAGAAACAGCACATTCTGCAATTTATCTGATATTTATAGGGTAAATGAGTGCCTCATATAAAGGGGACTGGTATGAAGCCTGTGTGGAATCTTTTCAAAAACTCACAGAAATTAGAATTAAAAGGTATGTTTATTTCAGCCCCTCAAATTTCTAAGTCTGTGCATGTTGTTCATAATGCAATTTCAGAGATTCCCAGGTAGCGGTTGGGGAATGACATACCGCACTAGACTAGGGAGAAACACTAAAAAAAAAGTGTAGGAAGTGCACTCTTGTGGGGAGGGGGAGAGTTGGAGAGAAAACCACACTCGAAATCCTTCAAGAAGAGGAATGCCATGGACCTGGGGGGGGGGTGCAGATGCACAGCATCACAGTCACTACACACGACTGCCACAGCCCAGAGCCGGAGCAGGTGGCAGCTTGGAGATGGAATGAGACTTGACTGTAGCAACCCATGGTCGTATAGCCAGAGGGAGAGCGTGGCTTGAGTCCAGACAGGAGCCCTGGAGGCTGGTGGTTGCTAGTGGTCGCCTGAGGACCCAGCAGAAGTAGAGGGGGCACATTGATCCGGCGCCAACTTTCCCACAACAGTGCCTGCTGCCCAGCTGAGAAAGGGCGGGTGCCGTTTTGGGTTTGAGTGGGATCTGCAGCACACTTTGTGTGCGTGTACAGCAACTGGCTGAGACGGGATGCCATCTTCTCGGCAGTACTGGTGGCAGAGCCAGAGAGAGAGAGCGACATTCAGCCAGTGGCTCTTGTATATGTGTGTGATCCAGAGATTCTGCTGTAGGGAACAGTCCACAGTCCTCACTGACTTTGAGCCTAGCCTGGAGGTGGCTGGCCAACTACATAGTACGCAGCCTCCCAGAATCAAGACTCCAAGGCAGAGCTGTCTTGGGGAACATCTGCCTCTATGTTGTCTGAGCAGGCTGGCAGGGCAGAGAGAAACCTCTGTATCCAGCAACTGTGGGAGCCTTGTGCGCTGAGACCTTGTGTGCTGAGACCATGGGGACTAGGTGCAGGGTGCAGCTAGGTCTCTGGGCAATTACTGGGTGCGGTGCCACATGCTCAGAGCTCCTTGGTTGCCTAGAGCAGGTCATTCTAATGGGAACTGTGCTCATGGTGAGGACTGTGCAGGTCATTTGTGTGGTTCATATGGTGGCATGGAACACACTGGGGACTAACACCCAGGCACTGAGATCTACCACACCCAACTTGTCTGTTACCCTGGCTACTCACCCTACCCTGGAGCACTGACCAGAGCTCCCTGGCCACACCCACCACACACCTCTTGGTATGCACTGAAAGTGCAGATATTCCACTAAGCCACAGAGGCATAGCTCAAAGATGAAAGCCAGCAGAGGAAAAAAAAAAAAAAAACCCTCCAAATCCACAAATGCCTAAAAACAAATGCAGTAATTCAAGAAACAAAAATAAGGAAGACAGGGGCCAATGTTGTGGTGCTGTGGACTAAGCCTCTGCCTGTGGTACTGGCACTCCACATAGACGCTGGTTCAAGTCTCTGCTGCTCCACTTCTAATCCAGCTCTCTGCTATGGCCTGGGAAAGCAGAAGATGGCCCAAGTCCTTGGGCCCCTGCACCCATGTGGGAGACCTGGAAGAAGCTCCTGGCTCCTGGCTTTGGATTCTCCCACCTCTGTCCATTGCAGCCATTTGGGGAGTGAGCTGGTGGATGGAAGACCCCCCAAATCTGCTTGCCTTTACCTGAGGCTCCCCACGCCTGGAGGGGGGTGGCATCCACAGGAAGCCCAGGAAACACCTGCAAACACTGAGGTTGGGGACACTTTTTTATGTCCCACTTGCCTGATGCTTGGGTCCAGGATCACTGCCAAGTTCTCCCCAGGCCACATGACCTCAGATCTTCTGTGTGCAAGGGGCAGGATTCTGGGCCCCTGGGTGGCAGAGCGCCCCCCATAGGACACTCAATGAGAGGGTTCCACTCCAGACACTGGTGGCCACCGGCAGGGGCTCAGTAGTTTGTTTCTTCCTTCCTTCTTTCCTTTCTTTTTATTTCCTTCTTTCTTTTACATGGCAAACTTATAGTTGGAAAATAATTAAAACGCAAATATTCAGAGTTTCAGCTCTACCCCAGGCCCTAATATTAAGGTGTCTGGTCCAAGAGGCATCCTCACTACTGCTGCCGGGCATCTTCCAGCCCTTAGTCACCCTGCAAGAACTCCGTGCGCAGGGTCCACACACACACACGCGGGATGGGGGACAGCCAGAGAGCCTGGGGCAGCTGTTCTGAGGGGCTCAGATGTCCACCCGACTTCCCGCAGGTGTCACTGCGCTGCTGGCCTGCACACCACAACGCTCATCCCCTGGGCCATGTGTGTGCAGGCCATAAGGGTAGCTGACTGCTCCCTAAAGGGAGAAGCACTCGGGCTCCGTGGAGACTGGATGTTTCACAGAGGCTGCACAGAGAGGCCAGCTCTCACTGAGCTTTGACAACATTCACTGGCCACAGCCCATGGCAGAACTAGGCTCCCCCAAGTGGCCATGAATCTGTGGTCCTGTCTGTTCTGAAACAGGCCACCGATTTGGCTTTGGTCTGAGGCTTACTGAAAACGTGCCACTACTTTAGGTTACAAATGCATTTGCTGACATCAGCTCTGCCAACGCTTACTGTGTTTGTTTTTCTTCTCTGGCAGGGGAAGCGGTTTTTCTGGGTCACCCGTGGATTCAGAAGCAGCGAAATCACCCACAAATTCCACAGGGGCTAAGGATGCTTCTTGCTGAAAGGGGAGGATCACAGCGAAGGGCGTGCAGGGGGCGGGCTGGCCCCCGGGGGTACTGCTAGGAGTGCGGATCGTAGGGACACCCTGCAGCCAGAGCTGTCCATGGTCTGGGAGGCCGTGCTCCGGCACTTCTTCTCTGGCAGGGCGGGTGGCGTGTTGGTCTGCTGCCTCTCCATCTGGGGACAGCTGCCAAGAGGCAGCTGGAAAGGACGGCCAAGAAACGGAGACCCAGACTCCCCCAAGGACTCCGGCAACGGGCTAAGGTTACAGGCCACTTGCTGAGGTATCCGGTCTGCATTAGAGAGGTCTTGCTGGAGGAGATCACAGTCGGGATCGTAATGAGCTAGTGTTTCACAGCTTGTGTTCCGGGGGCACTGCCCACTGTCCCTGCTCCGCTGCTCATCCGACTTGTTGAGCTTGCCGATGTTGCTGCAGGGGGGAGAGGTGGGGCGACTCCCCTAGCATAGGAGTGGCTGCCTCCTGAAAGTCGCCTCTGTGCGTGACAGACAACATCGAAATCCTGCCTATTAATTCCCCATGGCTCGGCTCGTGGGGGCGACCACAGCCATGTGGGTGGGGGATGGAGCCGACTGTCTTGGGTGGCAATGCTGTGCACTATCAACCAGCTGAACGCCGGGTAAAGGGGACTTGGGGGTGAGACCTTTTTGTGGATCCAGGAGCAGCTCAGCTGGTGCAGCACTCCACTTGTCTTGCTCAGAATCTCCATCTCTTGGTCTGTCAGGGGCAGCTCAGGCTGGCCATCAGGTTTGCCAGCTGGGGAACTGGGCTTCACTGGGCTTGTTGGAGACAGCCACCCCTGTCCCTCGATGGTCAGTGTGACCAGCTCCTTCACTCCGTCCAGCACAGCCGTGATGACCCCCCTTCACAGTCGTCACTGTCTCTTTATCTTCTGAGTTCATACCTTCCAGCATCTCTTGGTCAGACCAGCGAATGAGGTTCTGAGCCTTTGGAACCCTCGGCCATAGCAGGAGAGGGCTGAGCTGTGCCGACTGTGAAGGTTGCTCTGCACCAGGGGTAAGATGGCCCCCAGCACCTTGCTGGCTGACCCCAGAAGGATCTCCAGGATCTTCTTGTCAATGGCCATTTTGTCCACAATGGTCTTTTTTTTTTTGACAGGCAGAGTAGACAGTGAGAGAGAGAGAGACAGAGAGAAAGGTCTTCCTTTGCCATTGGTTCACCCCCCAATGGCCGCTGTGGCTGGTGCACCGCGCTGATCTGAAGCCAGGAGCCAGGTGCTTCTCCTGGTCTCCCATGGGGTGCAGGGCCCAAGGACTTGGGCCATCCTCCACTGCACTCCCTGGCCACAGCAGAGAGCTGGCCTGGAAGAGGGGCAACCGGGACAGAATCCGGCGCCCCGACCGGGACTAGAACCCGGTGTGCCGGCGCCGCAAGGCGGAGGATTAGCCTAGTGAGCCGCGGCGCCGGCTCACACTGGTCTTAAAGCAGGGCAAGGCATTGGCAACCTACTTCTCCTTCTGTTCCAGCCAGCTCAGATCCTTGTTCCCAGGTTCTCTGGGATCTTCACAGACACCTCAGCCGGCTCCCCCTTCTTTGATGGCGACCTCTTGATTTCGGGTGAGTAAAATTCATCCATCAGCTTCATGGTGATTTCTTGTGTGCTGGACACTGCCCTGTCTGTCCCTGCAGTCTCCTGGGCCCCAGGGTAAGCCTGCAAAGCCAGGTGGGAGGTCCCTGGTGGCTGCCTCTCGGGATGATGGGTTCACGTCGAGGATCTGACTGTCTCTGACTGCCACACTGGCAGATTTTCTTTCCAACACAGAGGCCCAGGTCCTCCTGTTGTCCAAGTGGGAGCCACCTTGTTTTAGGGGTCTACTTTCACGCAGTGCCACCTTCTTCATTCCAGCCCTCTGCTCTCGCTCTCGCCCTCTTGTGAACATCACCAGGTCAAAACAGGTTCTTTTATTTATTTATTTACCTGACAGGCAGTGAGAGAGACAGAGAGAAAGGTCTTCCTTTTCCGTTGGTTCACCCTCCAATGGCAGCTGCGGCCAGCGCACCGCGCTGATCTGAAGCCAGGAGCCAGGTGCTTCTCCTGGAGTGCCATCCTCCACTGCACTCCCGGGCCACAGCAGAGAGCTGGACTGGAAGAGGGGCAACCAGGGCAGAATCTGGCGCCCCGATCGGGACTAGAACCCGGTGTGCTGGCGCTGCAGGCGGAGGATTAGCCTTGTGAACCACGGCACCAGCACAAAACACTGTTCTGTACCTGGTGTCCGCCAGCCTCTGGCTCAGTTGGGAACTGTGTCTTTTTTTTTTTATTTAAAAGAGTTGCAGAGACAGAAAGGGGGGAGGGAGGGAGGGAGGAAGAGAGAGAGAGTAAGAGAGAGAGAGAGGGAGAGATAGCTTCCATCCTCTGCTTCACTCCCAAAATGGCTGCAATGGCCCTGGTCTGGGCCAGTCAGAAGCCAGGAGCTTCTGGGTCTCCCACGTGGGTGGCAGGGGCCCCAATATTTGGGGTATCTTCCTCTGTTTTTCTCAGGCCATTAGCAGCATGCTGGATGGGAAGTGGAGCAGGTGGGACTCGAACCTGCCACGCCACAGTGCTGGATGGAAAACTGGCTCTTAAAACAAGATCTGGGTGACGCCACTGCCTAGGGCTCCGTGTCCTTGGGCTTTGGAAGGCAGCACGTCCTCAGTGATGCTGACAGCAAGATCCTGCACATCACTCTACTTGAAGGGACCGCACCTGCGAGCACCAGACTCTGGTGGCCACAAGGCGCAGGCGCAAGGGGCTCAGCTCTGCATTTCTGTACTTGGCCACAAGGGGCAGCAGAGCAGACCAGCGATGGTCCACATTTGCATAGGCGCAACCTTTGCTTTCTGATTGGTTGGTACTGTTTCGTTCCATCCAATCTGACTCCCTCTCTGGAGCCCTCATTTGAATAGTGAGTCTATAAATAGGCTACTTAGCGTTGCAACCGCCGTTTGGGCGACGGTTAGGGTGCTGTTTTCAGTTACAGCCCGAGGGCCGTCGGAGCCCCAGCCCCGACCCCGGACAGGGCGGCGAGCGAGGGGCAGCGGCGGACGCCGGCGGGAAGGGCGGGCCCGCAGCGCAGCCGTGAGCCAGGTGAGGGCGCGGGTTCGGCCGGGCGGAGAGCTTTCCCGCGTCTGCGCGGCGCCGGCTCCTCAGGCCTGGCGAGTCCCGGTGTCCGCGGCCGGAGCGGCGCCGTCGGCCCTGACCCCGTCCCGGAGCGGGAGCCGGGAAGGGAGAGCGAGGACCCGGCGTCCGCGTGGCTCCTCTCGGTCAGCCCCGGCCGGGCAGGGCTGCTGCGGAGACGCCGCCCGGCGGCCTCGGCCTCTGAGGAGGGAGCGGCGCGGCCCCTGGTGGCCCGGGGTCCCGGCGGTGCCCGCGGGGCGCGGACGCTGAGGGCGCCTGGTGTGGTCAGGCGGATCCCGGAGGAAGCACCTTCGTGGCGGTGGGGGGGGGTCCCACAAGTTGGTCTCCTCCTCCTGTTGGTGGGTGGGAACAAGGTGCCCTGCCATTGTACTACGGGTCCTACCACATGCCAGTGTTCTTATTTTGGTGTGTCCGTGGTATTCCGGCGGGTTACGGTTGTACTTAGTGGACAAGAGTTGTGAAAATGGTTCTAGTCACTTGCTCAGCCAGGACGTTCCTGCTCGCGGCCGTTGCTTGGTCTCCGGGTTCTTCCGGCATCTGCAGCTAATTAAGCTTTCCCTGAAGGTCATCCTACTCAGTACATTTTACTGGGACCCCCAAATGGATGGTTGGGTGCCAGTCACCCATGGACCTCGGATTCTGTCTCAGATCTGCATCATTCCCCTAACTGCATGAGTCGGTTCCGAATTCACTCTCATTGTGAGTGTGGCTTTATAAAAGAGAACAGTCATCTAAAAATCTTTAGACCTTTCATTCATGTTTCTATGCTGTCATTTCATTCATGTTTCCAGGATTGTCAGGATTCTATTGATAGAATAAGCAACCTGATTTTTTTAAGGAAGTTCCAAAATTTTAAGAATTAATCAAACTACATAGTATCTTTTTACAGACAGTTGCAACATTGTAAAGACTTTGCCTGACTCCATAAGCCTGATTTTTTTCCTTTAAATTATGTTTTGAAATCTTGAAATAGTTTTAGTCGTGGTACTTTTTGGGCCAAGAAAATATGACAGAGGACAGGGACCATTGTTCTTCCCCAGTCTTGTTCACAGTGGTTTTCACATAATGGTTACTAAAATGTTAGTGGGTGGAAAAAAAATCTCTGTGATTTTTGGTTTTAAAAGTCAAACAACAGGCCGGCGCCGCGGCTCACTAGGCTAATCCTCCGCCTAGCGGCGCCGGCACACCGGGTTCTAGTCCCGGTTAGGGTGCCGGATTCTGTCCTGGTTGCCCCTCTTCCAGGCCAGCTCTCTGCTGTGGCCAGGGAGTGCAGTGGAGGATGGCCCAGGTGCTTGGGCCCTGCACCCCATGGGAGACCAGGAAAAGCACCTGGCTCCTGGCTCCTGCCATCGGATCAGCGCGGTGCGCCGGCCGCAGCGCGCTGGCCGCGGCGGCCATTGGAGGGTGAACCAACGGCAAAGGAAGACCTTTCTCTCTGTCTCTCTCTCTCACTGTCCACTCTGCCTGTCAAAAAAAAAAAAAAGTCAAACAACCAATCTCTGTCCAGAGTCGTAGTCGTCACAGTCCTCTCATAGACACCTGATAAGCTCAGAAGGAACTCCCTGCTACTCCCGATGTTCATGATTCGGCTTCATCCCGTCTTGCTCTTCTTTTTAGTCCCTTTTGTTTGTTCAAGCCCAGAAGTTGACATGACCCCATGGTAGGATTTGAAATTTATTCACCCTGGTATTCTTTTCCTAGACAACCTTACCCCTGTGTAGTTTCAGGTTGGTCCTGGTTTCCTCCCGTCTTTAGCTAGAGGAATTACATAATGGCTTCTGTTTGTCTGAAAAGAAGGGTCCTCTGATTCACTTGGGTGTGAAGAGCTTTGCTAGTATAATTTAGAATAAGCCTTGGCTTAGAGGGAAGGATATTGTGCTTCATTGTTTTGATAGTTGAAGATACAAATAATGGGTAGAAATAGGACTGAGGCTACTAGGGTTAGGGCACTGCCTAGTTTATTTGGGATTGATCATAGGATTGCATAGGTGGATCGACTATTCTGGTTTAATATGGGGAAGGGTATACGGGGGTTTGCTGGGGTATTATTGTCAGGGTCTCCCAGCAGGTCCAGAGAAAATAAGACTAGGGTGAGGAAGAAAAACAATAAGAGGAGCTAGGATATATTACATTCTACTGTAAGGGTGACATGCAATTTTATATGAATTGGAAGAGATTGCTGATGGATTATTAGATCCTGTTTCATGTAGGGATAGGAAGTGAATAATTCGTAGGGCTGAAGTGATAAGTGGTATAATGAAGTAGAAAGGAAAGAATTGTATAAGACTGCTTTTGTCAACTGAAAACTTTCCTCAGATTATTCTACCAGACTTGTGCCAGTGTGTGGAAAAGCTAGTGGAGGTTTGTAATTATTGTTGTACCTCACTATGATTTTTTCCTCATGGTAGTAGGCAGTGTATAAATGCTTAGCTATAAATAAGGGAACTCCAGTATTCCAGGTTTCAAGGTGTAAGTAAAAGCCATTATAGAGATGGTGGGTTATGGAGCAGCATGCTTTGCAGGGCTAGGGGTAAACGGTGAGGAGCAAAGTGTAGGAAGCACATTCCTGGCTGGGAATTGGGAGGAAAAGTGCCTGAAAGTCCCGGGGAGGAGGTGAAATGGCATGGTCCTGTGTGGGGAGTGCTGACACGTGCAGCCTGTGCAGCTGCAGCTGCAGCAGCAGAGGGCTGGAGCTGGCAACATTGTAGAGATGGAGGGGAGGCCAGTTTGCACAGATCTGTGGGCATAGAGCAGGAGAGACAGCATGTCACGGGTCTGGACTGGAGCCATGGGGGCTGTGGTTGCTGGCAGTCACCTGTGGTCCCAGTGGAAGTGTAGGGGGACATTTGATTCAAACCAGTCTCCAAAACAGAACCTGCAGTCTGGCTGAGAGAAAGCGGGTGCTATTTTGCAAAAGGGCAACAACTATGGAAGCCTGCAGGCATGCACATAACAGTTCACTGAGATGGGGCGCCTGAACACAGTGTGGGTGGCAGCAGTGGCAGGTGTTGGGCCAGTGGCTCTCGTGTGTGCATGTGATCCAGAGCTTCTAGCGGAGGGAACAGCTCTCGGCCCCCACTGCCTCAGAGCTTGGCTGGGAGGTGACTGGGCAGCTACAAGGGACAGAGGGGCACCTGCACCAGCAGTGCCCTCTGGACTTGGCGACTGTGAGATCCTTGTATGCTGAGACCTTGGGGACTCGGTGGCTACTTGAGAAGGTGTAGGGAATAGCTGGCTATTAAGTTCTACCACATCCAGAGAGAATAGTGAGGAGAGAATGGAGAGACAGTACAAGCCTTAAGAGAAAAATACTGTTAACCCAGAATACTGTACCCTGCAAAGCTCTCATTTATGAATGAAGGTGAAATAAAGACCTTCCATAACAAATTGAAATTGTCACTTGTCCCACCTTACAAAAATGCTTAAGGATGTGCTATGCACAGAAACACAGAAACATGGTCACCACTATGAAAGCAGGTGAAGGCAAAATCTCCCCAGTAAAGGTAAAAAAGAAATCCAAAGTAAATAATAGGGATATTGTTGGAAAAATACGAGGGCCAAGTTGTTACTTATCAATAGTCACCTTGAATGTAAATGGCCTCAACTCTCCAATTAAAAGATACAGACTGGCTGAATGGTTTAAAAAACAAGGCCCATCTATTTGCTGCCTGCAAGTAACACATCTCACCAACATAGATACACACAGATTGTAAGTGAAAGGATGGAAAATGTCCATGCTAAAAAAAAACCAAAAAAGAGTTGGTATAACCATCCTAATGTCAGATAAAATAGACTTTAATACAAAAACTGTTAAAAGAGATGAAGCAGGGCACTATGTAATGATTTAGGGATCAATTCAACAGGAAGATGTGACTATTATAACTGTATATGCACCTGATTACAGGTAACCTGGCTTTTTAAAAGAAATGTTAATGTATCAAAAGGGAAACATAGACTCCAATGCAATAGTAATGGGGATTTCAGCACTCCATTTTCATTAATTGATCGATCAACCAGAAAATCACTAAGAGGGGGCCGGCTCTGTGGTGTAGTGGGTAAAGCTGCCACCTGCAATGCTGACATCCCATATGTGCACAGGTGTGAGTCCTGGCTGCTCTACTTCCAATCCAGCTCTCTGCTGTGGCCTGGGAAAGCAGTAGAGGATGGCCCAAGTCCTTGGGCCCCTGCATCCATGTGAGAGACCTAGAAGAAGCTCCTGGCTCCTGGCTTTGGATTGGCACAGATCCAGCCATTGTGGCCATCTAGGGAATGATACAGTGGATAGAAGACCCCCCCCCCCATGTCTGCCGAAAGTGACACCTCCTCTTTTAACTCTTAAAAAACTCAGCGCTTTTCAGTCAGAACCAGAAAAGAACTTTCTGACTGGAAAATTGTCAGAGAATAACCAATCAAGAAGAAAATTATTGAAAGGAGATATTGCAGTTGTTTGCAAAAACAGATTTTAAAGTTTAAGATCAAGACAATTTTTAGGGCTGGTGCTGTGGCATAGCAGGTAAAGCCGCTACCTGCAGTGCTGGCATCACGTATGGGCACCAGTTCGTGTCCCGGCTGCTTCACTTCCAATCCAGCTCTCTGCTGTGGCCTAGGAAAGCAGCAGAGGATGGCCCAAGTCCTTGGATCCCTGCACCCATGTGGGAGACCTGGAAGAAGCTCCTGGCTCCTGGCTTCAGATCAGCGCAGCCCCAGCTGTTGCGGTCAATTGGGGAGTGAACCAGCGGATGGAAGACCTCTCTCTCTCTGCTTCTAGCTCTCCTTCTCTCTCTGTTTAACTCCAACTTTCAAATAAATAAATAAATCTTTAAAAAACAATTTTTAGATTTGTTAACATATTGATATTTTTATGCATATATTTTAAAAACCTCATTGCTTTAGCAGATTAGACTTTAATTTTATATAACTTTACCTTTGACATTAATGTTTACCTTTAAAGATTTATTTATTTATTTGAAAGTCAGAGTTAGAGAGAGGAGAGTCTGAGAGAGAGAGGTCTTCCATCCGCTGGTTCACCTTCCAGTTGGCCACAATGGCCGGAGCTGCACTGATCCAAGCCAGGATCCAGGAACTTCTTCTGGGTCTCCCACGTGGGTGCAGGGGCCCAAGGACTTGGGCCATCTTCTACTGATTTCCAGGCCATAGCAGAGAGCTGGATCAGAAGTGGAGCAGCTGGCTCTCAAACCAGCGCCCATATGGGATGCTGGCGCTTCAGGCCAGGGTGCTAACCCGCTGTGCCACAGCACCTGCCCCAATGTTTACTTTTAGAAAACCCTGTAAACAGTATTTTTCTCAAATTTTTTTTCTAATGTTATGGGACTTTTTATACCTTTGGTAACTTACTGAAGCCTTTAGGTAATTCTGTCTTATCTTTCCCTTTTCAGTCTAAACTAATCTAGCAATTTTACTTTAGGACAAAAGGGTTTTACAAGCAAGTTTTTTTTTTTTCCCACCCAGCAAACATAGGCACCTAATCAACAGTCAACTACTTGGGACCGTCTCTGAAACAGACATGTATTCAGGCAGCTGCAAGACAGTTCCCAAGGGTGACTGTGGGCCAGGGCCTGTGTGCCACGGTGACAAGCCCACTGGAAATTGTTAGCTTATATCTGGGAGACTTTGTTATTGAATAGCCTTATTAATAAATTTAGTATTAATATTTTGAGAGTTCTTGCTGTCTATTCAGATAAGAATTCTGAATATCAACTCCAATAAACCAGGTGACATGGTAAGATTTAAAAAAATTCTTTTTTATTTGACAGGTAGAGTTTTTTTTTCTTGTACAAAACAAAAATATTTTAATACCTTTAAAATCCAAATTTTTCTTTAAAATCATTCATGAAAAAGATTCTCAAGTCAGAATTAACACCTCAGTTAGTCAAGCATCAGGAAGCTACATTACAGCTATTTAATGTACAAAGAGACATTTTTTCACGTCATTTTCTTCTGATGTCTGTTCCAGAATCAGACTCTTGCTTCTCTACACTTCCATCCCATAATTTCTTCAGATCATGAAAACTGAATTTGTTGAACACCAGAAAGCTGTTGATATGATGTTGTATAAGCCATAACATTGTGTTGCTGACCATCCGCAGCTATTAAGCCAGCTGGTAACTGGTTAGTGAATGCCTCCTCTGTAAGTAAGCTCTTCTCTTAGTCCTTCTGTAGCTGTGACTGCTCCACCAAATCCTTTCTCTCCTTTCATAGCCTCTCTGAATTTCTGAAGGTACAATTTCAGAGGTTCCACATAACTGGCAAAGCCCAAGGTGGACATGGCAAAGAGAATGTCTTCTCCATTGATCGTCTTCCGTTTCTCTTTCACTTGCTTCAGATGCTATAAAGCTAAGAACTCACTCACACATTCTTGAACACATTCTTTGGCATCTGTTGCAATCTTTCCTGTTTGAGGTGTGGCATTCTTCGTTATCCTAGCCACATTTGCAATTGAAGATACATATCTTGTTCTAGGAAACTTTCTTTTGAACCATTTGTGTCTTCATGATCATTCATGCTGTCCTCAGTATCATCGTGAGGCTGTATCACGTAGTGGCTCCCCCCAGTGCAGTCTGTAGAAATTCCCAGTTGAGAAGCATCTGTGGTAGAACTGTCACCGTCTGTTGTCATGAAGTACTGTCAGAACCGTGGTGCCAGTGGTGCCAGTGGTGCTCAGAGCACCTTTCTAAAAAGGTGTCTAATCTCTGCCCAATTCCAACCCGTGTTTCTAGCATCTTGTTCTAGTACTTCGGGCGAGATTACAATTTGTGGGTGCTCTGGAATTCTTTGTTCTCGGAGACTACTGCTCCGTGAGCCCCTGCCTATCCTCCTGCCTCCCACCAGCGATGATCAAAACCTTAGTGCAATCCGAACGGCTTCCTTCCCACCTTCGGGGCAAGTCCAGGGACCACAAGCCGCCAGATGGCTGCATTCTTTATGTGCAAACCAGACTGCGGGACACCAACGCCATTCCTGCCTCCCGGGGACCTCGCCGCCTCCCCCACGCAGGTGCGCGGCGTGGCCCGGGGCCCCACCGCCGAGCCTGCGACCTGTCAGTCCCGCACGTGCGGCGCCAACCCCCGCGCCCAACGCCCGTCTCCCGCCCGCCGCGCGGCGCCGGAGTGTGCGGGCGGACAAAGCGGCCGGGCCCGGCCAGGCCCCCGCGGACCGACGAGCGGGAGGCTGCGGGGCGCCCCGCGGGGGCCGAGGGGGCAGGGTCGGGGACCCCCGGGCCGCGCGCCCCCCGCCAGCCGGCCGGCTCCCCGCACAAAATGGAGCCGGCCCGGGGCGCCGCCGCCGAGAGGGGGGCCCGGCCGTGCCCCGCCGGCAGCCCTCTTCGGCCTCGGGCTCGGAGCTCCACAGCGGCGAGCGGGAGGCGGCCTGGCTCGCGTCCTGCCGCTCCCCGGCCGGCGCACAAAGAACCGCGCTGCGGCCCCGCGTCCGCTCCCGGCCGGGCAGGCCCGCAGCGGGAGCGGCCTCGCAGGCGCCGGCCCGGCCCGGGTCCGGGCTCCGGCCGGGCAGGCGGCGGGAGGCGAGTGCCCCCCGCCGCGGCGGCGTTGGCGGCGGGGACGGCGCTGGGGGACAGCTAGAGTTACAGACAGTGAGAGAGACAGAGAAAGGTCTTCCTTCCGTTGGTTCACTCCCCAAATGGCCGCTACAACCAGCGCTGCGCCAATGACATGGTAAGTTTTTAACGTTTATTCAGTGAAAGAAATACACAGAAAGTGAGGGCTTTATTTAGAAGAAGTCTGGAAGCACAGGCTGGGTCCATACCAGGCAGAGAGCAGGCTGGGAGCCACGTGGAGCAAAGTGTGTGATTAGGAGCAGCTACAGGTAGCCCAGCTCGGCCAAGAGGCCCCACACCTGGAGGTAAAGAACGGCAAGGGAGGGCCCACCGTGCTCCAGGCCTTTCACTCACTTCACAGGGGAGTGGTTACGTAGTCTGATTGGCAGGTGGGTGTACAGGTGAGGTCAGGTATTGGCATGAGATCACAAAAGGGGGCAGGCTGAAGGCGTGGTCTCCAGCTCCTAAATCTAATCAGTTTAATCCATATGCCTGCCTCTATCAACTTGAGTATTGTTGCCCTGGCCGATAGACAACTGGCCTTCCTCATCCCCTCTCCCAGCAGAGGGGCAGAGGTAACATGCTACAAACCAGAGAGGGAGAGAGAGAGAGAGAGAGAGAGAGAGAGAGAGAGAGAGAGAGAGAGAGAGAGGCTTCCATCCACTACTGGTTCACTCCCCAATTGGCTGCAACAGCTGGAGCTGTGCCCATCTGAAACCAGGAGCCTCCTGCAGGTTTCTCATGCAGGTGCAGGGGCCCAAGGACCTGGGCCATCTTCTGCTTTCCCAGGCCACAGCAGAGAGCTGGATTGGAAGTGGAGCAGCCAGGTCTCGGACTGGTGTTTATATGGGATGCTGGCACTGCAGGCAGTGGCTTTACCTGCTAAGCCGCAGTGTCAGCCCCCAGTTGCAGTTTCTTCTCCTGTCTCCTGTGACGTAGAGTACTCTGGTAACTCTGGGAGTGGACGGCATCAAGCTGCCCTTCTGCCTCTTAGGGGCAGGCTCACTGAAACCAAAATGAGGGAACCCGGCTTGTTACCTTTTTTCCTCCCACCATTCCAACCGCCCCCTTGCCTTTGGCAGCTGTCTTTCCCTTGGCTGGTTCCTCGTGCCTCATTGGGTTCCTCTGTGCTCCCAGGGCCCTACCCTGGCACAGCAGGATGGTGAGTCACCTATGGATTAATCTGCCCACTGGCACCAGGCAAGGTCACCTCTCTCAGCATCCTGGGGTGGGGGTATCGTACCCCAGCAACAAAAGAGGTGGAAACCCCATCTCTGAATCCTGGACACAAGCCCCTAGAAATGTTGTGGGGTTCTCGGACAGGCAGGACACCGAAGCTCATAGCAGGAAAGCAGTCAAAGGCTGAGCCCGGAGCAAAGCGGGTCATAGCTTTACACACACTCTTACTTTCTTTGTCCGCCTCATATGGTTACCTACATTCTGATGGGGTATTTCAAGGCTATGGGGTTGCTAGAGGGTTACACATGAACACATAGGTTCTGATTATGCCACTTCCTGGTTCTCTCTCTCTCTCTTTCTCTGTTGTTCTGGGAGGCTCCTCAACCTTTGGTTTGATCTGAGAAGGCCCTTCACTTTCCTTTTGGAAACCCCTACTCTGGGGTGAGCCTTGGGCTCAGTGTTACAGCTGGCACTTGGATGACCACATCTCAGGTCAGAATGCCTGGTTCAGATCATGGTTCTGCTTCTGATTTCAGCTTCCTGCAAATGCAGACTCTGGGAGGCAGCAGATGATGGCTTAAGTGCTTAGTTCCTGCCACCCATGTGGGAGACCTGGACTGAAATCTGGGCTTCTGGATTCTGCCTGGCCCAGCCCCAGCTGTTGCAGGCATTTGGGGAAGTGAACCAGCAGATGGAAGATATGTCCCTTCTGTCTCCATTTCTCTGCCTTTCACCTCAAATGAAAATAATTAAGTAAAAGTTAAAAAAAAGATGGCTGAGTGTGATGACTTGTGAGCTTTGACTTTCAAATTTACATTTAAACAGCCGTATGTGGCTAGTGGCTGCTGTATTGGATCCTAAAGTTCTATACAGATAATGCAGAGCACACAGTAGTTGCTGTTGTTGGACTGTGTCCTCACAAAGTTCACATATTAGAAACTGAATTCCGGGGCCAGCGCCAGAATTAATCCTCCACCTGCAGCACTGGCATCCCATAGGGGTGCTGGGTTCTAGTCCCAGTTGCTCCTCTTCCAGTCACAGCTCTCTGCTATGGCCCGGGAGGGCAGTGGAGGATGGCCCGGGTGCTTGGGGGACCAGGAGGAAGCACCTGGCTCCTGGATTTGGATCAGCGCGGTGCCGGCTGTGGCGGCCATTTGGGGAGAACCAACGGAGGGAGGACCTTTCTCTCTGTTTCTCTCTCTCTCTCTAACTATAACTCTACCTGTCAAAAAAAAAAAAAAAAAAAAAAAGAAAGAAACTGAATTCCAAATCTCCTGTGTTGATGGTGTTTGGAGGTAGAGGCTGTGGGAGGTACTTAGGATTGGATGAGGTCAGGACAGAGGAAGCCCCATCGGCATTAGCAGCATTTTAGAAAGAGGGACCTGCGCCAGCATACGTGCTGTGTCCCAGCATGTGATGCTCTGTGTCGTGTTCTAATGCAGTAAGAGGGGCCCCAGCAGATGCTGAGCAGAAGTCTGCATCATGGTCTTGGACTAACCAGGTCCAGAACCATGAGCCAAACGAGCTTCTTTATAAATCACTCAGTCTTAGGTATTTTGCTGTAGCAACAGAAAACTAGGATAGTAGCATGCTTTACCCACACACTACCATAGGGCTTTGTTCACTTAACACACCTATATATCTAGGAGACAGACTGTCACAGTCTATTAATTTTTTATAACTGCTGCATCCTCTTATTATTCACAAAGGCAATCCTTTCTCAGTCTGGAGAGCCATAGGCCATCACTTTTATAATAAGCCCTAAGAGTCCACATGTATCATAACCAAGTACCTCCCAACAACTGAAATTCCCCACACTTCATAGTTATCAGCCTGGGCCCGAGAGAGCTTGACACTAACCAGTACCTTTGAGGAACTTGGGAAACAATTTATCATGAGCCACTGCCCTAAAATACATTCAGTGTACGTGGCCTGTGCCCTGAATTCAGCAGTGGTTGGTCTTTTTTAATGGTTCTCCTTTAAAGAGCAAGGTCTTCCGAGAAAGACGGCAGTTAAGGTGGAGCACCTGTGGCTGAGTGGCCAAGGGGCATTGTGCAGCAGTGGGGTAACTGCTCACTGGTGGTGACTCTCACTGCCTCTCAGTTGTCCTGAAGCCATGTGGATCTCTGGCTAATTTTGGGCCTTGAGATAGCCTGCCTCTTAGGATATTTCTGCTTGTGAGAAACTTTAAAATTTCCCAGGTCCCAGGGGCCAGCGCTGTGATGCAGTAGGTTAATCCTCTGTGGCATCAGCATCCCATATGGATGCCGGTTCGAGTCCCAGCTGCTCCTCTTCCAATCCGGCTCTCTGCTGTGGCCTGGGAAAGCAGTAGAAGATGGCCCACATCCTTGGGTCCCTGCACCCATGCAGGAGACCTGGAAGAAGCTCCTGGCTCCTGGCTTTGCACTGGCACAGCTCTGGCCTTTGTGGCCATTTGGGACTGAGCCAGCGGAAGAAAGACCTTTCTCTCTGTCTCCTCTCCCTCTCACTGTCTGTAACTCTACCTCTCAAATAAGTAAATAAAAAGCTTTTTAAAAAAGAAAATTTCCCAGGTCCAAATGGCCTCTAGAGAAAGAAATTTCACTAACCTGTTCCGATCTCCAGCTGTTGCTGCTGCTGCCACTGCTTCTTCCTCTTCCTGATTTAATGTATTTATTTGAAAGGCAGAGAGAGAGAGAGAGAGAGTGAGCGAGAGTGAGAGAGATTTTCTATCTGCTAGTTCACTCCCCAAATGGCTGCAACAACAGCTGGGGTTGGACCAGGCTGGAGCTAGGAGCCAGGAGCTCCTCCGGGTCTCCCACTTGGGTGCAGAGGCACAAGGACTTGGGTCATTCTTCTACTGCCTTCCCAGGTACATTAGGAGGGAATGGGATCAGAAGTGGAGCAGCTGGGGCTTGAACCTGTGTCCACATGGGATGCTGGCACTGCAGGTGTCTTAGCCTGCTACACCACAGCACTGGCCCTAGCTCCTTCTTCTTGAGGTCCCCACGAGGCAGTAGATGCACTATTTGGTGTCAGTTCTGGCTACAGACTCAGCTTCAATGGAACAATCTCTTAAGAGCATTTTGGGTGGATACCTAGTGCACTGGCTGCTGGGCTTTAGGATGTTAGACTATATTTCCTAATGATTCATATAGTGGTGCAGTGGGGGGGAATAAAGGGACCATCTAAAACGCACTCAGCAATCTTGCTGCGTCATCCTTGGGGGCAGACTGGATGTTAGGCATTGAGGGAAGGGCACAGGGGCTTTGTGGAGAAGGAAGGCTGCCTTTTCAGGATTCCTGACCTAACAGAAAACTGGGGGTGAGGGATGGACAGTGCCTTTTACTACACTCATTTCCAGGCAACCCCTAGAAGAGTGGGCCCAGGTCATGTAACCTTCAAACCAGGGTTCATCACAGTGGAGTAGACGCACTTATTGGCCCCAATTCCTCGCCCCTCCCTGATCCGCACACTTGCCGTAGTCTCATTGTGGGAAGACTGTGGCTTGCTGTGGCCCATGTGATGAAGAAGCAATGAAGACATAGTGGTTCTGAGCCTAGGCTGGAGGGGCCGCGTGAGTTTCTGTGGCCCTCATGTGCTTCTGCCTTCACTGTGAGAAGAGCTGCTCTCGGGGAGCAGCTGCCTCGGCCAGCCTGGGCCCCAGAGTGAATACCTGTGACCAGAGCCGCCATGGCTGATCGGCAGACCCGTGTGAGAAGCAGAGCCAGCCCTGCCAGCACAGCACTCGAGCAAAACTGTGGAGATGATCAGGCACACATGTCCTAGGTGTCCTCAGTCACCCGGGTTGACTGTCTCGTGCAGCTGAAGTATGAAAACACGGGACAGGGTGAATAAAGAAACTGTTGAATGGTCATTTTGCTGTGATCCCATCTTGCTTAGTTCACTCTGCCCATTTGGCTAGAATCTGCCCAGGTGTCCTCCCTCCCCAAAATTCCTTTGGGTCAGCACTTTATGAGTTTTGGGCCCATCTTGAACACTGTCCCTGTTATTGTAGCCCTGGACTTGTTAGGTCGCAGTCCCTGGCTTCACCACTTAGCTCTGCTCATTTACAATCCCAGGTGTCTGTGTTTTGTGCATTTAGAGTCTCAAAACTCTTCTCTCCTAACATTTTTTAGGTTCCAGGCTTTTTTTGATTCTCAATTGCATGTCTGTTAAATGCAACCCTTCGCTTGTATAAGGCCTGCTCTCTGCACTTATTTCAGTTGGCCTTTATGCAAAGTCTGCTTTAACAGCATGCAGGCTCAATGTTCATTAGAAACCCTTCTCCCCATCTTGTAGCCACCTGCCTTCACTTTCCATCCAAGTTCAACCTAACCCAGCTGGCTTTTTCCTACCTGTATCACCACGACCTACAGAGCTGAAAGAATGGTGATTGTAACCCACTCTGTGTTTTGGGATGGTGTATGACATAGCGTTACTGTGACCAGAGCTAACACTGATGAGGTTGTAGGTTCAGGTGCTACAACAGAGACCCACACAACAGTAGGTTAAAATAAAAAATCAGTTTATTGGGCTCTTGAGTAACGACGTGGTGAGGATGTCCGGGGCTAGTGTTTTGGCTCATGTGTCAGGGACCCAGGTGCCTTTTATTGCTCTGCCTTCCTTGGGGTGTGGCTCTCATCCACATGGAGATTTCATACCCTTCATTTCCTTCCACCCTGCAAGCCCACACAGCTACAGCGTGGTGCAAAACCCTCTTTCCAGCAGTACCCGCCAACACTTAAAGCTTCAGCTTGAAGCCCTGTTTCCGCTTCTGTTCCATCCTCGGCGTCTTCCTCTTCTTGAATGGGGGTGCTGCTCCCTACTGCGTTCTCCAAGACTCTGCAGCTTCCCAATCCCACCAGGATGTCAGGAGCCAGAGCCAGTGGAGCCTGTTGCCCTGGACGTGGGAGGCCCTGGCTTCCAGGATGGGAAGCTGCAAAGCAATGTTAACATTGTGCCTTCCAGACTTTGCCAGACACCAGTCCTCCTCGCCCTGCTCTGTCTTCCCCACCCTCATCTCCCTGCTGACCTCTAGCCTTGAAGTAGCCAGAGGGCCTCTGCTTTCTCCTGGCCTTCCCTATAACACCTCAGGAGTGTAGAGAGCACACGGAGCCTTGTTAAAGTAGGTGCCTGTGTCTTGGAGATTGACTCAGGACAGCTGGCATAGGGGAGCCCCCAGGTGGAGGCATACGTCCCTGTGTTGGCAGGGTGGAACACCCTGACTCCATGGGAGCCTTCCAGACCCACGCGGATGTGTGTCTTCATCTGGTTGCTTATTTGCATCCTTACATCATCCTTTCTGATCAGTTGGCAAGACTAAGTAACTATTTTTCTGGATTCTAGCAAGTGATTGTGCCCAAAGAGGGATGTCACAGGAATCCGGATTTACAGCTACCCAGTCAGAAGCACAGGTGGCAAACTGGATTTTTGATTGGCACCTGAAGTAAGGTCAGCTTGTGGGACTAAGCCCTTAGCTTGTGCGACCTGACACTAACTGTGTCATAATTGAATTGAATTATAGAATGCCCACTTGGCATTCACAGAGAATTGCAGAATTGCTTAGTGTGGGAACTGCCCCCCCCCCCCCAGCAGGGGTCAGAAGTGAAGTACTGAAAGAGTGAGAGTAATAGTGGGGAAATTTTTTTTTAACCTGTGTGCAAGAGGTTTCACTATATATTTATAAATTCTTTAACCCTTCTCTCTTCAAGAGATTGAATCCTTGACTTCTCGACCATACTATTGGCAGGGATAATGCCCTGTACTTCTGAGGCTAGTTCATAAAAAGTATCATCCGTCTCTTTGTCCTCAGACCACTCCCTCCAAAGGGAGCCAGCCATTATGGTGTGAGGACACGCCACCAAATAGCATGTGAACAGGCCCCCTAATGGGAGACACTGAGGCATCCCTCCAACAGCCAGCACCAACTTCCCCTGAAGATGAGTGGGTGAGCCACTTGGGAGGTAGATCTACCAGCCTCAGTTAAGCTCTCTGATGCCTGCAGCTCTGGCTAATAGCTTGAGAACCTTTTGAGTGACCCAGAGCCAGAGCTGCCGGAGCTACCCCTGAATTCTTGACTTGGAGAAAATCTGGTAAATTTATATTGTTCTTACAGAGCATCAGATAAACCATAACTGTCTGACACAGGGTTAAAGCAGACAGACTTGAGACAATCCTCTGAGATGGCGTATTAACTCATGATGCCTAGATCATGGTTAGAGACTTTGGCCCTAGTCTCTAAGTCTCTCACTACCACAATACTTGCCGTGCCTACAAACTCATAGCTTTTCCTAGGTATAAAATTCCTTGGCTCCCTGTCCCATAAAGAGGATGCTAGCATCACATTGTGCAGGGAGGAGTTAGAGTTTTGGGGGAAGATGTACAACCAGAGTGATACAAGAGCAGACTTAGTCTCACAGGTTTTCAGACAAAGGTGCATTAGGCTGGACTTAGCTTGCCTGTGTCTACCATGGATAGAGTTCTATAGAGGACACCTGCCCTGGAATGTGCTACATGTTTAAAGGCATGGTGAGGCAGAGGGCACATAGGCCACCATCAGTGGAAACAGTCTGATGGTAGAAACTGTCTCACTAGAAAGGGGGAGCCTGTTTTCCCATTGTGCTCATGTGTCTTGAGCTATTTCTCTGCCTACAAGCTGAAAGGGGGAATCTAAGCCCCGCTGCATTGCCCCACCTGTTAGATACCCAATCCCCCAGGTTGCTGCTGAGTCTGGACCTCCCAGTTGATCTCTTGCTCTCTCCATTTCTAGGCTATCAGCACTCTTGTAAGACTGAAGCTTGGTCACGTCTTCTCTCTGCTTAAACTGTCAGTAGTTCATCTTGTTTGGCCAAGTTCATGACCAGGCTTTTCCAGGTAAGGTTCTCCATCACATGTACAGCTTCATTAGCTGTCTTCTACTCCTTGCACTCCATGTTCTAGAAGACTCACACAGTTTGATGCTTCTCTGCCCATGTGCCGTCCTCTGTTTAGAGTGCCTTTGCTTCCTCCTGGCAGCTAAAACAACGTCTTTCTTTCCCAGCTACTTTAATCCTTCCACACCTGCATCTCTTTCCACTCAACCAAGAGCCTGACCACATGTTGGTGCTGAGCTACTGTCGTGTCCAACACAACATGGACTCAGAGGGTTGTCTTTCTTCTCAGTGCAGGAGCCCCATGAGTAAAGGGACTCTGCCCCAGTCAGCTCCCTCCCCAGCAGAGGTTCCTCTTTCTCACACTGCCCTGGCCACCTATCTCCTCCTCTGAATCACTGCATTTCTTTTCTGTATCCCTTTTTCCCTAGTCATCTGCTGCCTCTTTTCACCATCTTTTTCAAAGTGCTTCATTTCTCTCTGGCAGGTTTCATAGGAATCCGTGAGAATTTCATTCATGTAGTGGCATTAGTCTTCTGAGCTGAAGTTTGCCTGTCAGTAAGGTGGAGGTAGAGGCAGGTTTTGTGCCACCTGGCCACGGGTTCCCATTTTCCATTCCAGGTTACAGCCAGAGGTGTGCACCTGACCCCAGGGGAGACAGGTCATCAACAGGCTGGCCAGGCTCTAGGGTAGGATACAAACTCTGAGCAATCCAGGACAAGCTGGGCAAAGCAGACTCTCACTCTTGGGAGTTTTTGTTTAGAAATACGATAGTCAGGGGGTGGAGCCAAGATGGCGGAATAGTGAGGGCGCACACCGATAGTCTGGGAAAATTTAGTTTAATAAAAGTGGAGTTATGGTAGCCTCAGAAAAAGGATCAGGAAAAAATTGCAGAGGAAACTCTTCTGGATCTAGTGGCTGTGACTCGGAGGACCTACTGGGAGAACAAGGTTGCCCACCGTACGGAAGCCGAGCCGCGGGAGCTGCAGGGTCTGCGCACCAGTGTAGGAAGGGGAGTGGATGTGACACAGACACCAGCGGGGAGAGTTGGGACACCCAGGGCTCCAAGTCCACACATCAGCGCTGGAAGGGGAGGTGAGCTCAGTAACCCGAGATATTGGCGGGGAAACGGCAGTCAGAATCTAGAGGGGAGCGGGAAAGTTCACCAGACTGACTACAGGAGAGAAGGAAAAAAGGTGGGGGGTTTCTCTCTGCACCAGCCTTGCAAAGGTTGCAAGGTTGCAAGGTTTGCAAGTTTGCAAGAGTTTGCAAGGTTTGCAAGAGACAAAGAGCAGGCCCCCACTCTGGATTTACATAACAAAAGGGGAGAGCTAAGGAACTGAGTCACTACAGTTCAGTAGCCTAGGCAACCCAGTGGGAGTCCAGAGGAGAAACAGAGCCTGCACAGACTCTTTGGGTAGAAGCCAGAGATCGGAAGCTAAATACCATCAATTCTGCACAGCCGTGCCCGTGCGGTGCGGTATTACGTACCTCCTGAATTAAATAAATAAATAAATAAATAGAGATTTACCATGCATAACCTGAGGGTGTCACCTTTGCACACCCATAACCCGGAAGAACCAAGCAGAGCTCTCAGGCCACACCCATCTCAAGCCTCCAAGTCTCCTCCAACAGCAGGCAGTCCACTTAACACAGACATAGTATAAAATAAAAAAAAAAGCACAGTGACAACAGAAGAATTAACTATACCAAGCAACAAACACAGAAATCAAGGGAACAAGATCAACGATGACACTATGATGCCTCCAAATAAACAAAACACCCCAAGCCAAGATTATGAAGATGATGAGATAGAAGAAATGCAAGAACCGGATCTCAAAAAAATTATGATAAGAACATTTAGAAGTTTTCAAAAGCAAATCCTTGAACTACAGAAATCCTTATTGGACAGGATTGAAAATCTCTCTCGTGAAAATGAAATTTTAAGGAAGAATCAAAATGAAACGCAGAAACTAGTAACACAGGAAAGTGTGATAGTGAAGAGGAATCAAAATGAAATGAAGAGCTCAATAGATCAAATGACAAACACATTAGAAAGCCTTAAAAACAGAATGGGTGAAGCAGAAGAGAGAATATCGGACTTAGAAGACAGAGCACAGGAAAACATACAGTCAAACCAAAGAAGAGGAAATTAGAAATCTAAAAAATATTGTTGGGAATCTACAGGATACTATTAAAAAAACCAACATTCGAGTTCTAGGAGTTCCTGAAGGCATGGAGAGAGAGAAAGGATTAGAAGGCCTTTTTAGTGAGATACTAGCAGAGAACTTTCCAGGTTTGGAGAAGGACAGAGACATCCTAGTACAGGAAGCTCATAGAACCCCCAATAAACATGACCAAAAGAGATCCTCACCACGACACGTGGTAATTAAACTTACCCCAGTGAAACATAAAGAAAAGATCCTAAAATGTGCAAGAGAGAAACGTCAGATTACTCTCAGAGGATGTCCAATTAGACTCACAGCAGACTTCTCATCAGAAACACTACAGGCTAGGAGGGAATGGTGAGACATAGCACAGGTGCTAAGAGAGAAAAATTGCCAGCCCAGAATATTATATCCTGCCAAGCTCTCATTTGTGAATGAAGGTGAAATAAAGACCTTTCATAGCAAACAGAAATTGAAAGACTTTGCCGCCACTCATCCGGCCCTGCAAAAGATACTTAAAGATGTGCTACACTCAGAAACACAGAAACACGGCCATCAATATGAAAGAAGGTAAAGGAAGAAAACCTACCAGTAAAAGAGCATGGGAAGCTCAATGCATATACTAGAAAATATCTCTGGGAAAATGGCAGGGCAAAGTCACTACGTATCAATAGTCACATTAAACATTAATGGTCTTAATTCTTCAGTTAAAAGACACCGATTGGCTGATTGGCTCAAAGAACACAACCCAACTATTTGTTGCCTACAAGAAACACATCTCTCTGACAAAGATGCATGCAGACTGAAAGTGAAAGGTTGGAAAAAGATATTCCATGCCAACAGAAACCAAAAAAGCAGGTGTAGCCATATTAATATCAGACAAAATAAACTTTAATACAAAAACTGTTAAGAGAGACAAAGAGGGACACTATATAATGATTAAAGGTTCAATTCAACAGGAAGATGTAACTATTATAAATGTATATGTACCTAATTACAGGGCACCGGTCTATTTAAAAGATATGTTAAGGGACTTAAAGGGAGATTTAGATTCCAATACAATAGTACTGGGGGACTTCAATACTCCACTCTCAGAAATAGACAGATCATCCGGACAGAAGATCAACAAGGAAACAGCAGATTTATTCGACACTATTGCCTAAATGGATCTAACAGATATCTACAGAACTTTCAATCCTACATCTAAAGACTTCACATTCTTCTCAGCAGTGCATGGAACCTTCTCTAGGATTGATCACCTACTAGGCCATAAAGCAAGTCTCAGCAAATTTAAAAGAATTAGAGTCATACCATGCAGCTTCTCAGACCACAGCAGAATGAAGCTGGAAATTAGCAACTCCGGAAACCCTAGAAAGTATGCAAACACATGGAGACTGAACAACATGCTCCTGAATGAACACTGGGTCATTCAAGAAATCAAAAGAGAAATCAGAAACTTTCTGGAAGTAAATGAGGATAACAACACAACATATTAAAACTTATGGGATACAGCAAAAGCAGTACTGAGAGGCAAGTTTATAGCAATAGGTGCCTATATCAAGAAATTGGAAAGGCATCAAATAAATGAGCTTTCAGCGCATCTCAGGGACCTAGAAAAACTGCAGCAAACCAAACCCAAATCTAGTAGGAGAAGAGAAATAATTAAAATCAGAGAAGAAATTAACAGGATTGAATCCAAAAAAACACTACAAAAAAATTAGCCAAGCGAGAAGCTGGTTTTTTGAAAAAATAAACAAAATTGACACCCCATTGGCCCAACTAACTAAAAAAAGAAGAGAAAAGACCCAAATCAATAAAATCAGAGATGAAACAGGAACCATAACAACAGACACCACAGAAATAAAAAGAATCATCAGAATTTACTACAAGGACTGTATGCCAGCAAACAGGAAAATCTATCAGAAATGGATATTCCTGGACACATGCAATCTACCAAAATTGAACCATGAAGACATAGAAAACCTAAATAGACCCATAACTGAAACAGAAATTGAAACAGTAATAAAGGTCCTCCCAACAAAGAAAAGCCCAGGACCAGATGGATTCACTGCTGAATTCTACCAGACATTTAAAGAACTAATCCCATTTCTTCTCAAACTATTCAGAACAATCAAAAAAGAGGGAATCCTCCCAAATTCTTTCTATGAAGCCAGCATCACCTTAATCCCTAAGCCAGAGAAAGATGCAGCACTGAAAGAAAATTATAGACCAATATCCCTGATGAACATAGACGCAAAAATCCTCAATAAAATTCTTGCCAATAGAATACAACACATCAGAAAAATCATCCACCCAGACCAAGTGGGATTTATCCCTGGTATGCAGGGATGCTTCAACATTCGCAAATCAATCAACATGATACACCACATTAACAGACTGCAGAAGAAAAACCATATGATTATCTCAATAGATGCAGAGAAAGCATTCGATAAAATTCAACACCCTTTCATGATGAAAACTCTAAGCAAATTGGGTATAGAAGGAACATTCCTCAATATAATCAAAGCAATTTATGAAAAACCCATGGCCAGCATCCTATTGAATGGGGAAAAGTTGGAAGCATTTCCACTGAGATCTGGCACCAGGCAGGGATGCCCACTCTCACCACTGCTATTTAACATAGTTCTGGAAGTTTTAGCCAGAGCCATCAGACAAGAAAAAGAAATCAAAGGAATACAAATTGAGAAGGAAGAAGTCAAACTATCCCTCTTTGCAGACGATATGATTCTTTACTTAGAGGATCCAAAGAACTCTACTAAGAGACTATTGGAACTCATAGAGGAGTTTGGCAAAGTGGCAGGATATAAAATCAATGCACAAAAATCAACAGCCTTTGTATACACAAGCAATGCCACGGCTGAGAAAGAACTGCTAAGATCAATCCCATTCACAATAGCTACAAAAACAATCAAATACCTTGGAATAAACTTAACCAAGGATGTTAAAGATCTCTACGATGAGAATTACAAAATCTTAAAGAAAGAAACAGAAGAGGATACCAAAAAATGGAAAAATCTTCCATGCTCATGGATTGGAAGAATCAACATCATCAAAATGTCCATTCTCCCAAAAGCAATTTATAGATTCAATGCAATTCCAATCAGGATACCAAAGACATTCTTCTCAGATCTAGAAAAAAATGATGCTGAAATTCATATGGAGGCAAAAGAGACCTTGAATAGCTAAAGCAATCTTGTACAACAAAAGCAAAGCCGGAGGCATCACAACACCATATTTCAGGACATACTACAGGGCAGTTGTAATCAAAACAGCATGGTACTGTGTTGCTCCCCCTCTTCACGGAGGAACGACACTAGACACTGCGTTGTTCTTTTGTCTGCTCGGCCCTTCCTGGGTTTGCTGCTGGTTCTTCCCAGGTTGGCTACCGTCCTTCCACCTCCGTGGAAGGGCGGTTCCCCCTGCCACTTTCCCCACTTCCATGGGGGAGCGGCACACCGCCGGCCAGCTCTCTCGGGGGCTGCTCAGATGTAATTCGGATGTTCCCCTTAGATGTTCCTCGTGCATGTTGTCTCTCTCCTCCTTTATAGTCCTCTTCCACCAATCCCAACTCTGCTACCCACACGCCGAGTACGCTGCTCTCCTCCAATCAGGAGCAAGATCAGCTCCTGCAGGTTACTGGTTGAACTGGAGGAGCTGTGTAAAAGCTGTTTGCTCCTCTCCCAGCGCCATATTGTGGGAGAGCAGATGCATAGAATAAGTCTTAATTCCAGTAACTTAGTCTAGTCCAAGTTGTTCCCCACAGTACCGGTACAGAAACAGATGGATAGACCAATGGAATAGAATTGAAACACCAGAAAGCAATCCAAACATCTACAGCCAACTTATATTTGATCAAGGATCTAAAACCAATCCCTGGAGCAAGGACAGTCTATCAATAAATGGCGCTGGGAAAACTGGATTTCCACGTGCAGAAGCATGAAGCAAGACCCCTACCTTACACCTTACACAAAAATCCACTCAACATGGATTAAAGACCTAAATCTGCGACCTGACACCATCAAGTTATTAGAGAACATTGGAGAAACCCTTCAATATATTGGCACAGGCAAAGAGTTTCTGGAAAAGACCCGGGAGGCACAGGCAGTCAAAGCCAAAATCAACTATTGGGATTGCATCAAATTGAGAAGTTTCTGTACTGCAAAAGAAACAGTCAGGAGAGTGAAGAGACAACCGACAGAATGGGAAAAAATATTTGCAAACTATGCAACAGATAAAGGGTTAATAACCAGAATCTACAAAGAGATCAAGAAACTCCACAAAAGCAAAACAAACAACCTACCTAAGAGATGGGCCAAGGACCTCAATAGGTATCTTTCAAAAGAGGAAATCCAAATGGCGAACAGGCACATGAAAAAATGTTCAAGGTCACTAGCAATCAGGGAAATGCAAATCAAAACCACAATGAGGTTTCACCTCACCCCGGTTAGAATGGCTCACATACAGAAATCTACCAACAACAGATGCTGGCAAGGATGTGGGGAAAAAGGGACACTAACCCACTGTTGGTGGGAATGCAAACTGGTCAAGCCACTATGGAAGTCCGTCTGGAGATTCCTCAGAAACCTGAATATAACCCTACCGTTCGACCCAGCCATCCCACTCCTTGGAATTTACCCAAAGGAATTTAAGTTGGCAAACAAAAAAGCGGTCTGCACCCTAATGTTTATTGCAGCACAATTCACAATAGCCAAGACCTGGAACCAACCTAAATGCCCATCAATGGTAGACTGGATAAAGAAATTATGGGATATGTACTCTTTAGAATACTATACCGCAGTAAGAAACAACAAAATCCAGTCATCTGCAACAAAATGGAGGAATCTGGAACACATCATGCTGAGTGAAATAAGCCAGTCCCAAAGGGACAAATACCATACGTTCTCCCTGATCGGTGACAACTGACTGAACACCAAAAAGGAAACCTGTTGAAGTGAAATGGACACTATGAGAAATGGTGACTTGATCAGCATAGCCCTGACTGTTAATGAACAACTTAATACATTATCCCTCTTAGTAGTTTTTTTGTCTGTTCTACTTAATATGACTGGTTTAATTCTGTAATTAATACACAGTTATTCTTAAGTGTTGAAATTTAACTGAAATGTGATCCCTGTTAAACATAAGAGTGGGAATAAGAGAGGGAAGAGATGTACAATTTGGGACATGCTCAGGCTGACTTGCCCCAAATGGTAGAGTTAGAAACATACCAGGGGACTCCAATTCAATCCCATCAAGGTGGCATGTACCAATGCCATCTCACTAGTCCAGGTGATCAATTTCAGTTCACAATTGATCATAATGAAAGGACTAAGAGTCAAAGGAAGAAATAAACAAGTCTAGTGCCTGCTAATACTAACCGATAGAATAAATAAAGGGGAGAGTGATCCAACATGGGAAAGAGATACACAGCAGACTCATAGAATGGCAGATGTCCTAAACAACACTCTGGTCTCAGAATCAGCCCTAAAGGCATTCGGATCTGGCTGAAAAGCCCATGAGAGTATTTCAGGCATGGAAAGCCAAGACACTCTGGCAAAAAACAAAACAAAACAAAACAAAACAAAACAAAAAAAACCCTAAATGAAAGATCTCTGTGAGTGAGATCCCAGTGGAAAGAACAGGTCTTCAAAGAAGGAGGTACCTTTCTCTGAAGGGAGGAGAGAACCTCCACTTTGACTATGACCTTGTCTAAGCAAGATAGGAGTCGGAGAACTCAAAAGGCTTCCATAGCCTTGGAAACTCATGACTGGTGCATAGGGAGATTACTGATGCCATAAACAGGAGTGTCAATTTGTAAAGTCAACAACAGGAGTCACTGTGCACTTACTCCTCATGTAGGATCTCTGTCCTTAATGTGCTCTACATTGAGATTTAATGCTATAACGAGTACTCAAACAGTATATTTCACTTTGTGTTTCTATGGGGGTGCAAACTGTTGAAATCTTTACTTAATGTATACTAAACTGATCTTCTGTAAAAAAAGAAGAAATTATCAATTCCCAACTTGACTCTCACTGGGATTAAACATGACAATAGGTCTGATCTGATTTCATCATCATTTAAAAAATCATCTATTATTTTTCACTTTATGTTTCTGTGTGGGAGCAAACTGCTGAAATCCTTACTTAATGTATACTAAGCTGATCTTCTGTATATTAAGATATTCGAAAATGAATCTTGATGTGAATGGAAGGGGAGAGGGAGTGGGAAAGGGGAGGGTTGCGCGTGGGAGGGACTTTTTGGGGGGGAAGCCATTGTAATCCATAAGCTGTACTTTGGAAATTTATATTCATTAAATAAAAGTTAAAAAAAAAAAGAAATATGATAGCCAAATTGCGGAGAGAGTGCTTAGAAGAAACCAAAGGCTACCAGCATCTTGATCTCAGACTTCTGGCCTCGAGATCTGTGAGAAAAGCAGTGTCTATGCTTTACGTTACTTTATTATAGGAACTTTAGCAAAAATAATACAGGGAGTATACCCTCATATGTGTTCTTCCAATTATCTTCAAATGTGTTCTTCAGATTATCAAGTGATATGTAAATGCAAAGTAATGTTGATGACATTGAAAAAACTGTTATATTAAAATATGGTGGGCTTCATGAGAATATTTTAGGCATGGAAAGCCAAGACACTCTGGAAAAAAAAAGAAGACCTAAATGAAAGATCCCAGTGGAAAGAATGGGGCCATCAAAGAAGGAGGTACCTTTCTCTGAAGGGAGGAATGAACTTCCAGTTTGACTATGACCCTGTCGGAATAAGATCGAAGTCGGCGAACTCAAAAGGCTTCCATAGACTCGGCAACTCATGACTAGAGCCTAGGGAGATTACTGATGCCATAAACAAGAATGTCAAATGGTTAAGTCTTTACTTAATATATACTAAATTGATCTTCTGTATATAAAGATAATTGAAAATGAATCTTGATGTGAATGGAATGTTAGAGGGAGCGGGAGATGGGAGGGGTGTGAGTGGGAGGGAAATTATGGTGGGGAAAGCCATTGTAATCCATAAACTGTACTTTGGAAACTTATATTTACTAAATAAAAGTTAAAAAATATGATGGGCTTATTTTTATTATTGAGACTAATAAGAATTATTTAATTTGAGACTGTATTACGTAAAAACATTATCTAAGCCTCACATTGTGTACCATGTTGTAAATACTGTAAGTAAGCCAACATAGAAACCTGCAGCTGTCTGGAATCCTCATCCAGTCTCCGGGAAGCCCAGCAAGTACAAAAGTCTCTATTTGTGATTTCTCCCTGTTTATATCCAACATTCACATTCAAATCAACATCCCCCTCCCCCAGTTATAAAATGTGACCAGCATGGGGGTAGTTTCTGTGACCCTACTGCCTAGTACTGTGCCGGTGCTCAGCTGGTGCTCAGTGAACAGTAGCAGCCACCGCCTTTTCCCATCAGTGTGATCATCACTGCTGTCACCACTTTGGTGGCTCTTCTTTTTTTTTTTTTTAAAGATTATTTATTTGACAAAGTCACAGACAGAGCGAGGGAAAGAAAGAGAGCTCTTCCATCCTCTGGCTCACTCCCCAAATGGCTGTAAAGGCTGGAGCTGGGCCAGTCCAAAGCCAGGAGTGAGCAGTCAGGAGCTTTTTCTGGGTCTCTCACATGGGTGCACAGGCCCAGGCACTTGGACCATCTTCTACTGCTTTCTCAGGCCATAGCAGAGAGCTGGATTGGAAGAGGGGCAGCCGGGACTAGAACCTGCACCCATATGGGATGCCAGCACCGCAGGTGGAGGCTTAGCCTACTATGCCACAGCACCGGCCCGGTTGTTCTTTTTCTCTATCCCTGTGCCCTACAGCAGGTCCCAGAGGCTTTGGAATCTAACAGCCCTGGGTTAAAATCCTAACTCTTCTCCTGGCTTCAGACTGGCACAGCTCCAGGCATTGAGGCCAATTGGGGAGTGATGGGAAGACCCTCTCCCTCTCCCCCTCCCCCTCCCCCTCTCCCTCTCCCTCCCTCTGCTCTTTCTGTGTAACTGTGACTTTCAAATAAACAAATCTTTAAAAAAATCCTAACACTTTTGGATGTGTGACTTTGGGCAGATCACCTCCATGCCTTGAGCCGTGTTTCTTTATCTGTCAAATAATAATAAAGGCATTTGCTCCCATGGATTGCTGGGATATGTGATACAAGAATGTAAAATGCCAGACATAGAGCCTGGCACAAATTAGGAAAATCCCGAATGGCAGTGGCTGCTGCCACTGCCCATTGGTTTTGGTTTTAAAAAGATTTGTTTATTTACTTTAAAGGAGAGTTACAGAGATAGAGATAGAGAGAGAGAGAGAGAGACAGAGAGAGAGAGGTTTTCCATTCGCTGGTTCACTTCCCAGTTGGCTGCAATGGCCGGAGCTGAGCCAATCCAAAGCCAGGAGCCAGAAGCTTCCCCTGGGTCCCCCACATGGGAGCAGGGGCCCAAGGACTTGGGCCATCTTCTACTGCTTTCCCAGGCCATAGCAGAGAGCTGGATCAGAAGTGGAGCAGCTGGGACTTGAACCAGCTCCCATATGGGAGGCCGGCACTGCAGGTGCCAGCTTGACCCACTACGCCACAACGCTGGCCTCTGCGCATTGTTATTAGTACCATTTCATCTTATATTTTAGACTCAGGAATACTGGTAGCTTGCTGAAGTGCTTCTCACTCCCAGTGACAAACTTTGGACAGTGACTTGGGAGGTATTATGATCCAAATATTCTGACCACCCCAAGGCCCTCCGAGACCGACCAGAGGAAGCGGGTCCTCTGTGAGCTGGAGGTCTAATCCCCCTCTGTTGATTGGTTCTCAGTGATCCAGGGGAAAGAAAGCACCAGAACACCCGGTATTTGATTTAAAAGTCTACGCCTTGGGGATGTGTTTTCGGGTTCTTGGAGACTGACTTAATGGAAGAAGAGAGGTGAGAGTTCTTGCTGGTGCTGTGCCCCTGGGGAGGGCTTGACTCCCTCGGAGGCTTCTAGAAGCAGTCCTGCTTTTCTTGCCTGTGGCCCCTGTTACTGCATACAATAAATATTTGACAACATTTTAATTTCTCGCCACCTGGCTAGAATTGCTTATGAATATCACACCCATGAATGTAAGCAATTAAGTATTTTATAAGCACTGCTGAGATGCAATATCAGAAAACAGGACTTGCAGGTGACAGAGGCGGGACGGTCACTCCGTGTTTTCCTCGGGGGCTTCGCTCTCTTCACCTTCTGCCGAGGACTCTGGAGGGGGCGTTTTCTCGGCGGGGGCCTCACTGAGCTCCCTGTGGGAAGAGAGCAGAGCAAGGCTTCCACTCCTGCCACCCTCCCCACCTCCTGCTTGTGTTTCCATAGCTGCTTTAGTCCCCTATAAATTGAATCCTATGAAGCAATACCCGAGTCCAATAGCAACGTTACCCAGCTCAAAGATTTTTCTCACTGCAGGGTGTCTGTCACTGATGGAAGATTGAGTAGTGAAACCAGTTTAAAGGACAAAACCAGCGTGGAAATACAAGGTACCCTTTTTGAATATGATTAAAACAGAAAAAGAGTGCATTGTTTCAGCAACTGCTTGTGTCTACAGAGCGTGTGGGTATTGATTTGCAATAGAAATTGTAGCACACAGCCCAAGCTCACTATGACCAAGGGAGAAGTCCCTGGCTGGGGAGGAACCATCCTCTCTGTGATACTCACTGGCAGTGTGACTATGGGACCAGTATTGTCCCTTTCTCCTTGTATCCTTATCATAACAGGGAGAGACAAACGGTCTGAGAAGGTGTGAATAAAAGGCATAGGCAGCAGGGGTCTGGAAACCAGTAAGTTTTCCAGCCACCTCATACGTTTTACTCTCCAGCAGCCTTGAGGGCGACTGTCCCCCTTCCCCCAGTGTCATGTGTCTTTCCATAGCCCTTCTCCGAGCCTCTGGAAAGGCCTCTGAACTGGCCAGATGCCACCAGCAGCAGGAACAGCACAAACAAAGCCCCTCCCTAGCTGCTGTGTCTCGGAAGGACCACTGACAGCACATGTGTCCGTGCTGGTGCCGTCTCCCCAGCCATGGCTGGGGACCAGATTTGCTGGAATCAGGCAAAACACTCAGATGGATAGTCTTCTGCCTCTGGCAATGTCCTCATTCTAAAATGAGCAGGTTTAAATAGATGAGTTCTCAGTACTCCTCTACTTCTAAAATTCTAATGTAACAATTGTCAGACTGATACTTACGTTGAAGATTTTTCTATGTCTTCTCTTCCTCTTCCTCTTCCTCTATGAGAGTAAATCTGTTTTGTAAGGAAAAGCAGTCATTATTCACCATAATGATTCTATCTCCAAATCGTTTACCTTCCCTTTCTTTCTCTAAAAGCCTTGCCTGCCCAATAAGATAGCTTTTTTGAGGACAGGAATTCTGTCTTGTTAATAGTTCTCACTCTTCCACAGTCCTTGGTCTTGAATGCCTCTGGGACTTAATACATTCTATTGACAGCCAGTCATCAGTGAGTCCTCTTAAAAGTGGAATGGGAGTGCAGCGTCATGCATTTAATCTATACTAATTTGGGAACATGGAAGTTGTAGTCCTTAAACAAAATTTAAAAAATCTGGAAGAAAAAAAAGTGGAGTAGTAGGAAACACCCTTAACCTGCTGAAAGTATGGACCAGAAACCTAAACAATGGTGTTTTTTTTTTTTGACAGGCAGAGTGGACAGTGAGAGAGAGAGACAGAGAGAAAGGTCTTCCTTTTGCCGTTGGTTCACCCTCCAATGGCCACCGCGGCCAGCGCGCTGCGGCCAGCGCACCGTGCTGATCCGATGGCAGGAGCCAGGAGCCAGGTGCTTTTCCTGGTCTCCCATGGGGTGCAGGGCCCAAGCACCTGGGCCATCCTCCACTGCACTCCCTGGCCACAGCAGAGAGCTGGCCTGGAAGAGGGGCAACCGGGACAGAATCCGGCGCCCCAACCGGGACTAGAATCTGGTGTGCCGGCGCTGCTAGGCAGAGGATTAGCCTAGTGAGCCGCAGCGCCGGCCAACAATGGTGTTTTAAAGGCAAGAACAGGAGTAGGATACTTATTAGACTGCTACTAGTCATCATTGTTGAAAAGGCTGAAATTAGTGCAATAAGAAAAATAAATGGGGTATAATTACTGCAAAGGAAGAGACAAAACTGTCATCATTGGCATAGGAGATGGTGGACAACCTAAAAAAAAAAAAGCCCAAGATAATCAGCTGACATTTTGTTGGACGTAACGTGTGGGTCCGGGGAGGTGACTAGGTGCTGAGTCAGGAGAGTAGTACAGTGAATCTCCTGTTTGTTGTGCACCACCAGTGACTAGAGGGAAAATGGAGTACAGAGCCCTTCTTTAATAGCAATAGAAAGGAATAAGCTATCTTGGAATAAACTCAATGAAAGTTGTGTAAGATTTATGTGATGAGGATGCTCTTCTGAAGTCCATAAAATGTCATGTTTCTAGGGTATCATAAAGATGTCAGTTCTCAAATTAATCTACAAATTCAAGGCAACTTAACTCAAACCCCAAGAAAACTTTTTACAAAATCTGACCAGCTGCCATCTTTTAGGAAAAAATAGATGAGAAAAACTACTAAATTTATGAAGCAGGAGCTGCCCTACACTGAAACTGTGTAGTGTTAGGGTGGGCACTGCCTATGCTGGTCTCTTTCTCATCTCTATGCTGTGATCACTTACTTCTCGTGGCTAGACATGTCTTTTAAAAAACTTTCATTGAAGATAGACAGATTTCATGTATACAGATTCAGGAACATAGTGATACTTTCCACCTTACCCTCCCTCCTGCCCACACTCCCATCCCTTATTCTTCCCCCCTCTCCTATTTCCATTCTTATTTTTTATGAAGATCTATTTTCAGTTAACATTATACTCATAAGATTAACCCTACACTAAGTAAAATGTTCAACAACTAGTATGAAGAAAAAAATTCACTGTTCTTCAACAGTTCACACAAGGGCTATTTAAAATCATCACATCTCAGGGATTTTTCAAGATGGTGGCCTAGGGAGGCAGCTTGCTGCTCTAGTCTAGGGGTGGATAGTTAAAAAAAAGTGGAAGGAGTGCAATCTCAGGGAAGGTTTAGGGAGAAAATGGTAGAGGAAACTCCATGCAAATTGGATGGACGCTGCGGACCTATGTGGAGGGTGTGGACTTGCACAGTTTGAGACCCCAGCAGCTGAGAGCCTCAGCACCAGCTTTGGAATGAGGCAAGACCATACTGCAACAGCTCAAGCCACTGGCAATAAAGCTGTGGGAAAAGCCTGGCATGGGTCTGGCTTGGAGCTCTGTGGGGGATGATGTACCTGCCAACCTAGAGCAAAAAAAAGTGGGGGAGTTCACGTTTCTCTCTGCCCGACCTCAGGCACTGGCATGCTGTAACTAGCCAAGAGAGGGCAGGCACCATTTTGGAGATACGTAACAGCTGCTCCAGCTAGTGACCGTGAACCCAGAAACCAACCTAGAGGAGATGCCAGACTCTGGGAGAATTGACAGGGGGCTGGGTGCTTGTGGCTGTGGGAGCCTTGTGTGGTGGGACTGTGAAAACACTGGGCTGTGTGGGAGGGTGCAGGCAAGCTCCAGGGAGGGAACACATCTTAGAGCAGCTTGATGCAGGAGTCAGCTGCAGTGCATCAGCTGAACTCATTTAGACAAAGTCTTAGACATTGGAGCAGTGGGATGCTACGTAGATCTAATGACTCTGTAAGATAATACTTTTGTCTTTTGGCTGCATCCTTTCTCCCAAGGGCAGAGACAGTTCCTCGAGGGTGGAGAGTATATAATCTCATTGTTTCAGCAATGAGGAAAGAAATCAGTGGTAGAAGAGAGTACATCAAATCCCTGACACAATTTTGGAGAACTTCTGCCACTTTACTCTGGCCTTCTTACACTTAACCTCTCCAAATGTCCAGTCCCTTGTTATCTCAGTTCCAGTTGCACAGAGATTTCCCACGAGTGGGGTTCCTTTAAAAATCTGTGGAATGTGCTTTTCAAGGGAAAGAGTAAAGCGCACCTCAGTCTTGGTGACTAAAGAGGAAGGTCAGCTCATGGTACGTGGAAAGTGGCTTTGATGTACAGTCTGTGGATTCCGAGTCTATTACAAAGGAAGGATGCACTCTGGCAACCTGAACGAGTCGTCCTTACCTCAATGAGACAGAAGATGATAACCAGCATCGTGACCACTGCCGTCACAGATATTGCCACGATGAGCTTGTTGTGATAGCCGTGTTCTTGAGCTCCTTTTGCGAGCTAAGAAAGAGCACAGTTTAAAAAGACAGAATAAAGAGCTGGAAAATATGGATGCTAAATATTCAGAACCCCGTTCTTCAGGTGAGTGGCGTAAAAGATCTTAAAAGACCATACAAAATCTGCTGTATTATATATAATCTTGGTATTACTCATTTTCTCTACAGTGTGTTAGGTCTGCCTCCTAACAAAGTGTCACCGTCTTGGCAAAAGTTACATTACCGAGACAAGATCTGGACTGGGAGCCCCTGGTCTTCCCGCTTGGGGTCTCCTAAGTGATGGGAAAGTGCAGGTCTCCTGTCCTCACCTTACTCGACTCCTGCTCTTTCTGTCCACTCGGGGCTTCTGTACTCTCATTGATATAGGTCTCGGTCCTCCACTGCTCTGTGTCCCATTCTTCCTTGGCTATCTTTTCTTCCTGCTGCTCACTGAGGAGCTTCATCAGGATGCCTGTTTTGGAGATGAGCTTGGCACAGGGCAGTTGCACCTGGGCCGCAGAGCAGTCCATTTTCAGAGTGCGGATGACGTGAGAAATGAGCCTTCTCACGTCAGTGTTGGGGATGAGGGACTGTAGCTGCTGATTCAGCTGAATTTCAAACTGTTCTCCCTGGGACAGCATCACGGGGTAGGTGAAGCCTACGGGCATGGTGGGGGCTTCAGTGCCCTCGCTGGGGTATTCCCACTGTGTTTCCTTGGTTTGGTCCACAGTCGGCATTAGGTCAAACTCGGTCCCAGCAGAATCTGTAGCTGAAGGATCTGTGTGCATTTTGTCGCCAGGGAGCGTTTCTTCATGTGCAGTGGTGTTTTCTGGCAAAATGTTTTCTTCAAAAACACGCCCTCCGGAATGGTTTTCCTCCCTAGTGTCTTCTATAGAAGGTTCTCTCAGAGGAGGACTCCCCTGAGAATGCAGGCCTCCGGGGGATGAGAAAGCCTCCCCGGAGGGGGAGTTTATGAGACTCCGCAGTGCAGGGAACGGAGGCCTCTTCCCAGCCATCTGCCTGTTGAGGGAATTTTTCCTTCTGAACTTCCGACTCAGTTTGGCCTTGGGGGTTCGGAGGACCAGGTGAGAGCGAGTTTTGTGAAAGCGGTAATTTTGTCTGGAATGCGAGATTGGTTTCCCTGCCGCCTTATTTTTGGCTCTAGCATTGGCATCTTCTAAGACAAAAATGGTGTAGGTTAAGTCTTTTCCTTTGTTGTTGATCTCAGAGAGAGATTTTGCAGGGGAGGTAGAAGGCCTGCCCAGGATGTATTTCTTCAGGAAAGAGGGGGCTGCAGCCTCACGTTCCTTTGTGAGCAAGGGCTCCGTGTGCAAGGAGTTTCCGGCCACCTGCCTGGGCCTCTGAGCCACTTGAAGCTCCTTCAGCTCCCTGGAGCCTGCTCTCCCAAGCCTTCTTCCCCCAATGCTCTCCGCAAAGGGCCAGGTGCCCCGTCTCCTCCCGAGGCTCTTCCTCATCTCCTGGAGGTGCCTTTTCCGTAAGCCCTTTGGCCCCTTGATGACTTTTTTCACTCTCTGCAGCCTGTACCCCACACTTGGCATGGTTGCCAGGCTGTTCTCCTGTGACGGGGCAGTTTCTGATTTCTTTTGGAGGATTTGAGGGTTAAATTGAGGACCTAACAGGATAGGCTGCATAAGCATGGCCTTTTCTTCCTTCTTAACCTCATCGATTTTTTCTTGAATTTCTTCATCTAACAAATTCTGTAGAAAATAGAGCTTTCTCAACTTATTTCTGTAAGGATGAGAGGGCCTCCTTATGTGGGTTTTCACGTAGCTCAGGGACTTATCTCTATCTTGCACATTTGAAAAAAGCAGTGTAATGAATGGTAATAATGTTGATTCTACATTTTGTAGATTTTCCTCTGAGAAATAAGGCAATATGTAATTCAGTGCACTAATAATGTCACTTTCATTGTTGAAGTCCCACTGTTCACTCATGTGGCTTGGGAAGTCCACGCTGTTTCTCTCTGATACTGGGTTCCCTGGCTCAATAGTCAGCTGCTTGCTGGTGTTGTTCTTCCGGGCTTGCAATATCTTCATGAATGGCCCCTTTGGGTTCCCTATAGATGCTTCTTCAACTGTCAAAAAAAGAAGAGACTGCTTTTTGGTACGGAAGACTGATGGGACAGCTTTATGTCAGTCCACAGCCCTACACTCTGATCAATTAAATTAGGAGTCAAATCCAATATTTGGGGTACCATTGAGACTTTAGAGAGAAAAGTAAAACCAAACTCAAACCTATGAAATGGCAACAAAAAAGGAGAAAAAGATATTTTTGAGAGTGGCATTCAGAAGAGTTCGCAGTGTTAAAAAGCAGTAACTATGATCAGTATTATTTCATTGGTTTCCAATGACCAACAACTCCAGGCTTAGAATAAGGCTGGAGGACAAATGGCCCCACCCAGCTGCCCCTTCTGTGGCTCTGCCACTGCTTCTCAGCCACATCATTCCACAGTCCTGCCTCATGCTGAGGGAGCACAAGGCTTCCTCCCTCCCTCCCTCCCTCCCTCCCTCCCTCCCTCCCTCCCTCCCTGTGGCCCTGTGTTCTTGCTGCCATCACAGGTGTCCATGGCAAAAGATAGGCATGTAAGGGGAGTGAGGGCAGAGGTGGTCAAGCCAAGGGGCCTTGCTCCTCACCTCAGTGTGTTCTTTCCCACCCTTGTAAAGGGAGATTAACAATGCTTGTCCTTCTCACCTCTTGAGATGAAGGGAATAATATAATTGGTAGAATAATATAACTGGTCTGGAAGGTGAGCAACACTGTGTAGATGGGTATACAGTTATCACTGTGCTAATGCCTCAGATCCCTGACTGAGATCCGAATTCAAGCTGTCTAAGGAAGAAAGCGGTCACATTTTGGAAGTCACGACATCAGTGGTAATAACCCTCATCTACAGAAAGATACTTAAAATTACCCGAGTGTTCTGTGGATAGAAAAGCATGAGACTCAGAGCAGGTTCAGAGTTGGACAGTCTACAAGTGCATGGAGGAGCCTTCCGACTGCATCAGAGGAGCCAGGCAGCCATTTCTGGTTATGGAACCAGAAACTCCCCGGCTCCAAATAAAACAGCATCACTTGTACTCTTTTATACAAGTGCAAAAACAAACAACCGCGGTGAGCAGTGTAGACCTGTTCTATAAGACAGAGGGCCCTTGAGGCCCAACACATAGAAAACCAGTTTATAGACTGTGTGCAAATGAGTTATCATTGAAAAGCAAAGCACCCAAGAGCACAGAACACCACGTGTGTGGTTCCCAACATTACTTCCTTCCCCTTCCACCTCTTTTCCATGATCCTTTGTGCATATGTAAATTACATAGCAGTAACTATGTTATTAAATTACATAGCGGTGATTGGGAACCTGACTTTCAGCAAGGGAGCAGTGTAGCAATTTAGGGAGTTTAAATCTGAATGAATGAATAAAAATTCAGCAATTAATTACATTGTTACTTTAAACTTGACCCTAAAATTTTAAAATAAGAAATTTAAAACAAATAAAAATTAAAAAAGATCCTCAGGAAGTTCCGACTCACGGCAATGTGTCGTATTTGGCAGGCATTCATTGTCACAGTGAAGCTTGACGGTGTTGCAGACAACCTCGATAGTATGTTTAAATTGGCAGAGGCAGCATGCCATATGGCTGGGTAAGATCCTATGAATAGAGACAGAGAATTAAGTTACCTGTAAAGGGGTTCCTTGGGTGGGTCAAACAGGTGAGCCAAGGTGCCAGCAAAGGAGTTCTTGAGGTATGTGGCCAGGACATTTGGGTAGGAGCCTGGTGGCCAATTGTTGGTCTTGAATATGAGAATAAAGGAAGGAGGGAGAGGTGGCCCAAGGAGGCATAGGCATGGAAGTGGGTGTGGTGTATCCAAAATAAAGTCAACAGGGTGAGCATTGGGCACCATGGATCTGTCGTTTGACTCAGGGGTGTCTCCTTCCAGTTCACAAGTCTCATTGTGGGTTGGGAGTGCACAGGAGGACTTCCCCCAACCTCTGGAGTACTCTTCTCCATCCCTGTTGGAAGCGTTCACTATTAGAAACTACTCTGGTCCCAGAAAAATGACTGACTGCAGTAATTGTTGGAAAAGATGTGGAGAAAAAGGAACACTCGCTCACTGATGGGTGAGTGAAAGTAATTTGACCAGGCAGGTGTTTAGCCCAGCCATGAAGATGCTGCTTGGGACAAGCACATCCCCTTCTGGAGTGCCTGGCTCCATTTCTGATCCCTGTTTCCTGCCAGGGAGTGCCCTGGGATGTGTCAGGTGGTGCTTCCCTAAATACCCAGAAATGGAAAGACTGCAACTTATGGTAGGTGTGTGTTTTTAAGAAACTGTCAGTCTATTTTCATTATATTTTTTTCAAATTTATCATTTCGAAAGTTTCTGTGGAAGGAAGAGAGAGAAACACAAACACATCTTTTTTTTTTTCTTTTTGACAGGCAGAGTGGACAGTGAGAGACAGAGACAGAGAGAAAGGTCTTCCTTTTGCCATTGGTTCACCCTCCAATGGCCGCCGTGACCGGCGCATCGCGCTGATCCAAAGCCAGAAGCCAGGTGCTTTTCCTGGTCTCCCATGCGGGTGCAGGGCCCAAGGACTTGGGCCATCCTCCACTGCACTCCCGGGCCATACCAGAGAGCTGGCCTGGAAGAGGGGCAACCGGGACAGAATCTGGCGCCCCGACCGGGACTAGAACCCAGTGTGCCAGCGCCGCAAGGCGGAAGATTAGCCTATTGAGCCACGGTGCCAACCACATGTTTTCATTAGGTAGTTTACTCCCCAAATGTCTGCGACATGCAGGGCTGGGCCAGGCCAAAGCCAGGAGCTCAGAAACTAGTTTGGTTTTCCATGTGAGGAGCAAGAACTCAAGTCCTTGGGGCATCACCCACTGCCTTCCAGGGTACATGTTAGCAGGAAGCTAGGGTGGAGCAGAGCCAGGACTTGGATCCAGGCATTCTGATGTGGGATTGGAGTATCCCAGGTAGTGGCTTAACGGCTGCACCAAATGCCTGCCATCATAAACAGTTTAATTTTTATTTGTTTTATTTTTTAAAGCTTTTATGTAATGAATGCCAATTTCATAGGTACAACTTTAGGAATATAGTGTTTTTTCCTCCATACCTGCCCTCCCACCCCCACTCCCGTCCTACCTCCTACTCCCTCTCCCATCCCATTCTTCATTAAGATTCACTTTTGATTGACTTTATATACAAAAGAGCAACTCTATACTAAGTAAAGATTTCAACACTTTGCACCAACCCCCCACCCCACAACATAAAAAGTACTGTTTGAGAACAAGTTTTGCAGTTAATTCTCATAGTACAGCTCATTAAGGACAGAGTTCCTACATGGGGGGTAAGTGCAAACAGCTTCATTTCTAATACCCCCAAATTGGAACAACCTAAGTGTTCACAAATAGGTGAATAGATAAACTATGGTAGGTTACACTTAGTGGGCCAGGCTCTTTCTAACCAATAGAATAACCAATGGTTGAGTTGTTACAGATGACTAATGTTACTTCTTTGGGTCCAGGGAAAGCTTCATATAGAAAGAAAAAAAAAAAAGAAATTATCAACTCCCAACTTGACTCTCACTGGGATTAAACATGACAATAGGTCTGATCTGATTTCATCATCATTTAAAAAAATCATCTATTATTTTTCACTTTATGTTTCTGTGTGGGAGCAAACTGCTGAAATCCTTACTTAATGTATACTAAGCTGATCTTCTGTATATTAAGATATTCGAAAATGAATCTTGATGTGAATGGAAGGGGAGAGGGAGTGGGAAAGGGGAGGGTTGTGGGTGGGAGGGACGGTATGGGGGGGAAGCCATTGTAATCCATAAATCGTACTTTGGAAATTTATATTCATTAAATAAAAGTTAAAAACAAAACAAAACAAAAAAAAATGCACTCAGAATGCTAAGCTAGTGTTTTACTAGACTTCAATTCTAACAGGAAATTTTCATTAAGTCCTTTCTACCCCTAACTTCGTATTTTGAAAATTTTCAAGCCTACAAAAATATCCGAAAGATTGGTGTCATGAGTTTACATGTTCTCTCACTTAGATTCAACTGTTGCTAACATTTTGCCACATTCACTTTCCACGTGTGTGTCTCTATGCACTTCTTGGACAAACCATTTGAGAATGAGCTGTAGATATGATGACCTTTTCTTGCTAAACCTGAAGTCTGCGTCTCCTAAGAACAAAGGCATTCTCCTGCATATCCACAACACTATTATCACCCAGTCAGCTTTAACATTAACATCACCGTCTATTGTGGTCCACATGCAGGTGCTCTCAGTTGTCCCAAACATGTCTTGGCTACTTTTAAATCAGGCATTGCATTTTATTTTCATGGCTCTTTAATTTTCTTCAGTTTAGAACTGTTCCTTTTTTGCAGTGTTTCATGGCATTGGGATTTTTGAGGCATTCAAATCAGTTGTTTTACAGCATGCACCTCAATTTATCCTTCTAAGACCAATACTGAATATAATCACCAGGGAACATTTATTTTTTTGAGTGGCTAAGATTTTTTTTTAAAAAGTTTTATTTATTTGAAAGGCAGAGTGATGGTTGGGTGCAGGAGAGAGAGAGAATGAGTGGAGGGAGAGGGAGAGGGAGGGAGAGAGAGAGAAAGAATGAACGTGAATAAATCTTCCAGCCACTGGTTCATGCCCCAAATGGCCACCGCAGCTGGGGTTGGGCTGGGTTGAAGTCAGGAGCCAGGATCCAGGAGCCAGGAACTATATTCAGGTCTCTCCTGGGTGGCAGGGGGTCAAGCACTTTGGTCATCCTGTGCTGCTTTCCCAGGTTCATTAGCAAGGAGCTGGATGGGAAGTGGAGCAGCTGGGACTTGAACTGGCACTCCCATATGGGATGCCAGCATCACAGACAACTTCACCTTATGCCACAACACCAGCCCCACTAGGGACCATTTCTGGCAGGAACACTGCATCTTGCATAGAGAATGTTGTAGTTTTGCTGCTTACTAAAATGGATGCACTAGGGATGATGTCAGTGATAAAATATTTATTTTTTAGAAGATTTTTATTTATTTGAGCGGTAGAGTTACAAACACAGAAAGGGAGAGACAGAGACAAAGATCTTCCATCTTAAGCTGGTTCACGTCCCAAATGGCCTCAATGGCCAGAGCTGGGCCAATCTGAAGCCAGGAGCCAGGAGCTTCTTCCGGGTCTCCCATGCAGGTGCAGAAGCTCAAGCACTTAGGTCATCTACTGCTTTCCCAGGCCATAGCAGAGAGATGGATCAGAAAAGGAGAGGCCGGCGCCGTGGCTCACTAGGCTAATCCTCCGCCTAGTGGCGCCGGCACACCGGGTTCTAGTCCCGGTCGGGGCGCCGGATTCTGTCCCGGTTGCCCCTCTTCCAGGCCAGCTCTCTGCTGTGGCCAGGGAGTGCAGTGGAGGATGGCCCAGGTGCTTGGGCCCTGCACCCCATGGGAGACCAGGAAAAGCACCTGGCTCCTGGCTCCTGCCATCGGATCAGCGCGGTGCGCCGGCCGCAGCGTGGCGGCCATTGGAGGGTGAACCAACGGCAAAGGAAGACCTTTCTCTCTGTCTCTCTCACTGTCCACTCTGCCTGTCAAAAAAAAAAAAAAAAAAAAAAAAGGAGAGGCCAGGACTGGATCTGGTGCCCATATGGGATGCTGGCACCGCAGGTGGAGACAGCCCACTATACCACAGCGCTGGGCCCCAAATCATTATTTTCAAAAATATTGGCAAATCTGGGGCCGGCACCATGGTGCAGTAGGTTAATCCTTCACCTGCAGCACCGGCATCTCATATGGGCGCTGGTTCTAGTGCCAGCTGCTCTGCTTTTGATCCAGCTCTCTGCTATGGCCTGGGAAAGCAGTGGAAGATGGCCCAAGTCCTTGGGCCCTGCACCCGCATGGGAGACTGGAAAGAAGCACCTGGCTCCTGGCTTCGATCAGTGCAGCTCCAGCCATTGTGGCCATTTGGGGAGTGAACCATCGGAAGGCTTTTTTCTCTGTGTCTCTCTCTCACTGTCTATAACTCTTATCTGTCAAATAAATAAATAAAATTTTAAAAAATATTGGAAAATCTTTTGAAATTGCTAATGACCTGAGGTATAACTTATTCTTACTAGATAATATTTAAGTATTAAAGACCATTGCACATTAATATGCAATAAAGGGGCCAGCGCTGCGCTGTAGCAGGTTAAGCCTTCACCTGCAGTGTCAGCATCCCTTATAGGCACTGGTTCAAGTCCCAGCTGCTCCGCTTCTGGTCCAGCTCCCTGCTAATGCACTTGGGAAAGCAGCAGAGGATGGTCCAAGTGCTTGGGCTCCTGCTCCCACATGATTCAGAATAAGCTCCGACTCCTGACTTTGGCCTGGCCAAGCCCTGGCTGTTGTGGTCTTTTGAGCTAGGAACCAGCAGATGGAAGATCTTTCTCTCTCTCTGTATTTCTGCATTTCTTTTTTCTTCTTTTTTTTAACTTTTATTTAATGAATATAAATTTCCAAAGTACAGCTTATGGATTACAATGGCTCCCCCCCCATAACTTCCCTCCCACCCGCAACCCTCCCCTTTCCCTCTCCCTCCCCCCTTCCATTCACATCAAGATTCATTTTCAATTCTCTTTATATACAGAAGATCAGTTTAGCATATATTAAGTAAAGATTTCAACAGTTTGCACCCACATAGAAACATACCAGGGGATTCCAATTCAATCCCATCAAGGTGGCATGTACCAATGCCATCTCACTAGTTCCGGTGATCAATTTCTGTTCAAATTGATCATAATGATAGGACTAAGAGCCAAAGGGAGCACATAAACAAGACTAGTGTCTGCAAATACTAGCTGATAGAATAAAAAAGGGAGAGAACGATCCAGCATGGGAAGTGAGATACACAGCAGACCCATAGAATGGCAGATGTCCTAAACAGCACTCTGGCCTCAGAATCAGCCCTTAAGGCACACGGATCTAGCTGAAAAGCCCATGAGAGTATTACAGGCATGGAAAGCCAAAACACTCTGGCAAAAAAAAAACCCTACATGTATTTCTGCCTTTCGAATAAATAAGTAAGTCTTTAAGAATGCATTAAGGACCATCGCTTATGAGTCACGACACAAGTGAGCTGGCCTGCTTTGTCTAAACTCCTGAGGACTTCCAATAATGAACTCCAGTGTAACAATTGCTTTCAGGTTTTTATAGCCTTGGTTGCACATGGCTCCAGAAAATGCTAGCACTTTTCCTGTCCACTGATGGTCAAGTATGAAAAAAGCAGCTAGAACACCACAGCCTTGGCTAACTGAGAAAGCTTGTTGATGATGAGAGCTTTGACTCTTTGGAGAGGAAGGCCTCTCGCTGACCTGGGAGGATCCACTGTGGCAGATGCTGCCCAAGGTTGAGGAAGAGGAGGCTAGAGCAGAAACCAGTGGACTTGATGATGTGGGAAAGTTAGTCAAGGAGGTGATCTGACAGAAGTGATTAGGGCAGGGTATGCTGTGAGAGGCCTTTCCCATTCTTATCTTGTGGAGTCCGCTCAACTAGCCTTATCATAGTTTCTGTTTAGCTTGTCCAATTGGCAGGGGGGAGGTCACAATGGAAGTTGCAGTGAGTTTATGGTAAAATGTCAGAATAGGGCTCTAAGGAAATCCTTTTTAAAACTTCAAAACTTGAGATACTTCAAACTCTGCATGAAAATTAACTAGAAAGGATCATGGACCTAAATGTAACTCTACAGTTTCTACAAGAAAACAGGAGAAAATCTCTGTAACTTTAGATTAGACAATGGGTTATTTGAAAGATTTTTTTCAGGAAAGGCACAATAAAAGGACAAACCATACAAGATAAAAGTTGCTATAGGCTCATCAACATTAAAAAAAATTAACTTCTACTCTTCAGAAGGTACACTTAGTAGAGTGAAAGGATAACTCACAACCAGAGAGAAGATATTTACTAAACATACATCTGAGAGAAAGTACTCATACCCAGAGCATATAAAACACTCTTAAAACTCCCTAAGATTACCATCAAATTACTACATGGGAACAGATTTGAATAGACACTTGGTAAAGATATTTGCACAACAGTATCATCAGTCATTAGAGTAGTGCAAGTTTAAACTGCAGTGAGTGTACCCAAGGTGCCAGTGTTAGGATGACTGAGTCCCGCATTTGAGCACTTGCATTTGATTCTTCTCTCTGGTTCCTGATTCCAGCTTCCTGCTAATATAGTTCTTCTGCCTTTCTTTGGTTGAGTAACTGGGGTTCCTGCCACCTACATGGGAGATCTGGGTTGAATTCCCAGCTGTCAATTCCAGCTTCAGCCCAATGCTGGTCTTGGTGGCATTTGGTGAGAGAACTGATTGACTCTCTAGTAACTATTTTTAAATACTAAAAAAACATATAGAGATTCCACTATTTATCTACTGGCAGAAGAGCTACATTAAAAAAAGTTTTATTTTTTAACTTATTTGAAAGAACGAGAGAGAGAGAGAGAGAGAGAGAGAGAGAGAGAGAAAGAGATTGATTGATTGACCTTCCATCTGCTGGTTCACTTCCCCAAATGCTGATAACAGCCAGGGTTGGGCCAGGACTATGCCAAGGACATAGGTCTCAATGTGTGGGTCTCCTACATGGGTGGCAGAGACCAGAATACTTGAGTTACCATCGGCTACCTCCCAGGGTGCACATTAGCTGGAAGCAGAGTAGCTGGGACTCAAACTTGGCACTCTGATATGGGATGTAGGCATCCCAAGTGGTATCTTATTTATTTATTTGACATGTAGAGTTAGACAGTGAGAGGGAGAGACATAGAGAAAGGTCTTCCTTCCATTGGTTCACCTCCCAATCACCCCCCAAATGGCCGCTACCGCCGGAGCTGCGCCGAACTGAAGCCAGGAGCCAGGTGCTTCCTCCTGGTCTCCCATACGGGTGCAGGGTCCAAACACTTGGGCCATCCTCCACTGCCTTCCCGGGCCACAGCAGAGAGCTAGATTGGAAGAGCAGCAGCTGGGACTAGAACCTGGTGCCCATATGGGATGCTGGTGCCACAGGTGGAGGATTAGCCAAGTAAGCCATGGTGCTGGCCCCCCAAGTAGTATCTTAATGCTGTGCCACAATTTCCAGTTTCTAAATGTTTGTTAAAAAAGTTGAAATCTGAGGACTGGGACAACACATGTTGCAAGTGCCACTCTCGAACATTGTTGGTGAGAGTGCAGACTGCAGCAGCTACTTGGCAAACAGTTTAGCTGTGTGTTAAACAGTTAAATATACACTTAGTAGGTAATGAACTGTCCTACCCCTAGATCTTTACACCAAAGAAATGAAGACACATATCCACTCACAGACCTCCATGTGAGTGCTGTTAGTGGCTTTATTTATAATTGCAAAAAGTTGGAAAACACAGTTCTATAAGCTGATGAAATGGATAAACTGGTGTAACTACACAATTGGAATATTACTTAGCAATAGGTAGAGGCAGCAACATGAATAGTAGTTTAATCTCTAAAGGATTATGCTGAGTAAAGGAGCCAGACACAAGAGGCTACACTTACTACATGATTTTGCTTATAAGACACTGTGGAAGGAAAAACTACAAGAATAGAAACAGGATGAGTGGTTTGCAGGGCCTGGGTCTGGGGATGGGAGGAGACGATTGATTGGAAAGGACCATGAGGGACCTTTTTGGGTTGATAGAAATGTTCTACATCAGGAATTTGGTGGTGGTTACATAACCACGTGTTTGCCAAAACTCAGCAAACTTTACAGTGTGAATTGAAATACATAAAAATTATACCTCCATAAGCCTGACTTAAGAAAACAAGTCTACAGACTTACATGGAAATAAACCTAAGAAAAAGATAACTTACAGGTTTTCCAATTGAAGAGTCATCATGAGGATGTTCTCAACTGTGGTAAGTGGTACTTGTGTTGTTCCCAAGTCTCTGAAGGAGAAAGCCCAAACATTCATGGTATGGACCTCAATAAAAAGATCTGTCTTTAAAAAGGTTGTTTCAGGAAGATGTGGTTACATCAGTTTTGGCTTCTCTATAAAGCAAGACAGCTCAAGAGTTTGTCATGGAGACAGTTCCAGAAAGCCCTGGTTGAAATGACTTTACTATTTGCATCATCAGATTAATGACCTTGGCATTGAAGAGTGGAACCTACACCTTTTTCTGCCATTGTCTTATTTTTCATTTTATACTACATTGACCTCTTTTAATTCTTATTTTTTTCTTTAAAAAATTTACATCTATACCTCTTTGCTTGGGATAGATGGTATTCCTAACATGTATTTGCATGTAACACTGTCTCACTCTGCCAGCTGTCTTTCCCATTATAAATTCTTTCTCAGTTCTTGCCTCAGTCAATAACTTTTTTTCAGTAACCTAATTTATTTTTTTTTCAGTAACCTAATTTAAAATCATGACTTTTTAGCCTCAATCTCAAATATTTAATGTTTGATGAAATTAAAAAAGGATTAGTTTAATACTTACAGATATTTTAATGCTGGCAGTTTAAAAAGATACGAATCTTCAACGTTTTTCAGAGGATTACGATTGAGATTTCTGAAAAATGCAATGGAATTAAAGTTATCGGCCTTTCAATAAGCACAAGATTGTATGAGAAATTATATTCTTTTTTGTGTAGACATTTTAGGCTTAAAATTACTTTCTGTGTACTTATAAATCACCCTTAGAATTCAAAAAGCACTTGTTCTTTGGGAACTACCTATGTCTCTTAGAGGATGAATGGAGAAGAGAAAGAGAAAAGATACAAAAAAATGCATAATAAACAAAAAGTATGCAAAAGAACTTTTTAGGTGAAAAGCCTTAGAAGTGGAGCCAGTGTTTTGCCTAGCAATTAACACCCAGATTGGGATACCTACGTCTCAAATCAGATGCCTGGGTTTGATTCCCAGTTCCAGCTTCTAATTGCAACTTCCTGTTAATGCAGACCCTGGGAGGCAGTGGTGATGGCTCAATTGGTTGATTCTTTGCTGCCTACTTGGAGACGTGGACTGGTTTCTGGTTTCCAGCTTCAGCCTGGGCCTGGCCTAGCCTCGCCCGAGCCATTGCAGGTATTTGGGAAGTGAACTAGTGGACGGGAGCTGTCTGTGTCTTAAAAAAGAAAGATGTATAGAAGTGACCACACTGATAGGGAAGCCCTTTTTTGTGTAGGAAACACTAATCCTGTGTTCTCCATAATTCAAGGTGCTTACCTTTCATCTTTAGAAATTTTAAACAAGCCATGACTTAATTCATTTAGTTGATGGAAAAAGAACCCACGTCAAAGCCATACTCTTGTCACGTTCTTCCACTGGTGTTCTCATTTCGCATCACACATCATCACATCACATCACATCACACCACACCACACCACATCATCACATCACATCACATCGCATCACATCACATCACATCACATCACATCATCACGTCACATCACATCACACTGATCATCACATCACATCATGTCACATTGCATCACATCACATCACAGTCTTTGTTACGTTGCTTGTTGGCCTGTCAGTCTCCTGGCCTGTTAGCCCCTTGAGGGCAGGGAACATATGTTATTGTCTTTGTTATGCCTGTGTGTGGCATAGTGCCTGAAATTTACTGCATGGTTAATAAATATTTGTTGAGTAAAGAAATCACATTTTGTTTCCATACCAATACAATGAATAAATTCGTGTTGTGGGAAATTTCATTCCTAAATGCTGTAATAGATTTTTAAATTTTTTAAAGCAAGCAAACAAAAACAAAAACAGGTAAAAAAACTGCCTTTAGTTTAACTCTACTCAAAAACGTACTGTACTGTTACATACTGTGAAAATAATAATTCTTACAGATGATATTGATTGGGCTGCCAAGCATCTGTGTTCAGCATTCAACACTGGATGTTCCCAATAACCTCTGTGATAGGTATTGTACCCCAGTAGCCTATTGTGATATATATTGTGCTGAGTCACAGAGGCTGTGTAACTTGTTGTAGGTCACTGCACTTGTAAGAAGCAAAGCTGGAGCTGGAGCTCAGTCCTGCCCCAGACTGTGTCTAATATGTGTGCAGAAAAGGGTCCAAATATTTGTCACTTTAATCTGAAGCTTGAGATGACTAAATATAGAAGTACTTTGAAAATTTCATCAACCTTCTCAGGATAGCGCTCATGAAAATTAGTTTCTCTTTTTATTCCTTTTCCCTAATCTTATCCCACGATTAGATATTTAGCTCAGAGTCATTGAGACTAGAGATTTAAAAGCATGTTGTAGGTGACATCAGTGGAAACCTATGTAAACAGTGGAGTGAGAACATTTGAAAATTTATCCCTTCATAAAGGGAACAACAAAATGGTAAAAGTGGTCAGAATCAAGTTTTTGATAATTCTGGAAATTTAACCAAAGGCTTGCAGCCACCTGTGGGGCATTTACTCAAGAAAATTGGCTGACTTTCTGTAAGAATAGTGAGATTTGTGTGGGTTTTGTGTATTTAACTTGCCCTAGACAGTTCCTCCCTGGCAAGCTCAGTGGTAGCCTTAAAAATAGGCTTGCCAGCTTATGACAAGAGCCTCGGGTGATGACTGACATAAATAAGAGTGTCAATTGTTAAATCAACAACGGGAGTCACTGTGCACTTACTCCCCATGTAGGATCTCTGTCCTTAATGTGTGGTACTATGTGAATTAATGGTATAACTAGTACTCAAACAATACTTTATACTTTGTGTTTCTGTGTGGGTGCGAACTGTTGAAATCTTTACTTAGTATATACTAAGTTGATCTTCTGTATATAAAGATTATTGAGAATGAATCTTGATGAAGAATGGGATGAGAAAGGGAATGGGAGATGGGATAACTGCAGGTGGGAGGGAGGTTATGGGGGGAAAAAGCCACTATAATCCAGAAGTTGTACATTGGAAATGTATATTTATTAAATAAAAGTTAAAAAAAGAAACATCTGCTTTAGGAATAGACTGATGTCTTAGCAATATTTGGGTTTAGGTTTTTGGATTGTGGATTAATTTTATTTTTAATTTGTTGCTTCTCAAAATTTTTTAAAATTATGAGATGTATTACTTGCATACTCAAAGTCATATGTAACCATGTGAATGTTGGATAATGTTTGAACTTTGTCTAAGTTATTTTGTCTACATTTGAACCAAATCAGGAATTATAATAAGAAAAGAGAAGTATGTGTAAAATGAGCAACAACAACAAAAAAACCTCAAACTCTCCAAAAAAAAAATAGCCTGTATGCCCAGTATCAGAGAGAGTGAGGGAGAGGGATAGAGGGACAGAGGGACAGAGGGAGGGAAGGAGGGAGGGAGGGGGAGAGAGAGAGAGAGAGAGAGAGAGAGAGAATGAAAATGAATGGAGATGAGGGCCGGCGCCGTGGCTCACTAGGCTAATCCTCCGCCTAGCGGCGCCGGCACACCGGGTTCTAGTCCCGGTCGGGGTGCCGGATTCTGTCCCGGTTGCCCCTCTTCCAGGCCAGCTCTCTGCTGTGGCCAGGGAGTGCAGTGGAGGATGGCCCAGGTGCTTGGGCCCTGCACCCCATGAGAGACCAGGAAAAGCACCTGGCTCCTGGCTCCTGCCACCGGATCAGCGCGGTGCGCCGGCCGCAGCGCGCTGGCCGCGGCGGCCATTGGAGGGTGAACCAACGGCAAAGGAAGACCTTTCTCTCTGTCTCTCTCTCTCACTGTCCACTCTGCCTGTAAAAAAAAAAAGAAAGAAAAAAAAAGAAAATGAATGGAGATGAGCATGCAGAATGAAGCTGAGCCTCTCCAAAGTGCATCCCAGTGAGCTGTCAGAATCTTGGGCCATCTTCCACTGCTTTCCCAGGCCATAGCAGAGAGCTGGATTGGAAGTGGAGCATCCAGGTCTCAAACCGGCACCTATATGGGATGCTGGCGCTTCAGGCCAGGGCTTTAATCTGCTGTGCCACAGCACCAGCCGTGTCTCTGACTTTCAAATAAATGAATAAATCTTAAAGAAAAAAGTAAAAGAACAAAAAAACCCTAAAGCCAATGAAGAGAATACTTTAAGAGAAGCATACGGTGCAGAGGAAGAATTACCTTAAGAGAAAAGAAGACCTCTTGCTACACAGATGAGAATATGGTGCAGATGAAAAGATTATGAGAAGAAAAGTGTAATAGTTGCAGGAAGTGACAATGTGAAAACTTGTGAACCCTTACAAAACACCCCCAAAGGGCAGACCTGAGTTGTTCTCTTCATCTGTAAGGTTTATGCCTCTCTCTGAGTTTGGGGAGATGCTGTTTGGATTCCAGGACACACCACAGAGGGAGGACTGTGCCAGCAGTGTGCAAATGCAGGTGTATCCACAGCTTGCCTGAAGGAGGCTATGCCCATGGCTGACCTTCAGTGTACGACCACACCCAGCTCACCTACAGTGTCAACAGTGGGGCGAATATCCGAGGAGGGAGAAAGCCTGGACTCTCCTCCTAGTCACCCACAGTGCTTGTGAGTAACAGATGAGTGAGCATGTGGATGTGCTCTGTCTGGATAAGGGAGCCCCTCTCTACACTCTAGAGTCCTTCCACTACTAAACTATGAAACTTGTTTTGTGAGGACCAATGAAGTGACTAAAACAATTTTTAGAAAGAAGCCAATGAGTTAAGACTTAATGTACATGTGTGGGGAGCAACTGGGAGCAACTCGGACTAGACTAAGTTACTGGAATTAAGACTTATTCTATGCATCTGCTCTCCCACAATATGGCGCTGGGAGAGGAGCAAACAGCTTCTACCCAGCTGCCTTTCACCAACTTGACAAGCTGCAGGAGCTGCTCCTGATTGGAGGAGAGCAGCGTACTCGGCGTGTGGGTAGCAGAGTTGGGATTGGTGGAAGAGGACTATAAAGGAGGAGAGAGACAACATGCACCAGGAACATCTATCTGAAGGAACACCTGTGCAGCCCCCGAGAGAGCCGGCCGGCGGTGTGCCGCTCCCCCGCAGAAGTGGGGAAAGCGGCAGGGGGAACCACCCTTCCACGGAGGTGGAAGGGACGGTAGCCAACCCGGGAAGAACCAGCAGCAAACCTGGGGAGGGCCGAGCAGACGAAAGAACAACGCAGGGTCCTGTGTCGTTCCTCCACGAAGAGGGGGAGCGACATAATGGTGCCATGACTCGGATAGGAAACCTAGGAGGGAAGAAGAGGGAAGAAACGGGAAGAAGTGGGAAAATACCGGAGAGAGAGACTAGCAAAGAACCTAGGGAAAAGCCGGATGGAAAAGGTGCCGGAAGAAGCTATTGAAAGCCTAGGCATAGACTCGGATATGGACTGTGGGAAAGAAGTTAGGATTTAAAGTGAAAGCAAGAAGAAACTTAGACTCAGATACGGACTGCAGGTTGAAAGCGAAAGTGAAACCTAGAAGAAACTTAGACTCGGATACGGACTGTGGGGAAAAGCCAGGAGAAATGAGAGGGGATTGTTGTTGGAAGAAAAGTTAGGAAACATACCGGGTAGAGAAAAATGTTAGGGAGGATGAAGCCGCGGGGGGGCAGGCTGAAGTGGAGACGTAAGCTAGCTTGGAATTCTTCAAGTCAGCCCGGGGAGCAAAAGGCGAAAATCTGGAACCAGAGGCAGAGACGTGGGCCGCCAGGTTGGAATCCGTCAGATTAGCCCGGGGAGCAAAAGACGGGAAGCCAAACTGGGGGGCGCAGACGTGAGCTAGGTTGAATTCACCAGGTTAGCCCGGGGAACTTGGACTGAATGCCGGTGGCGGAAACGTGAGCTGGGCTGTGTGACTCGTGGAAGCCGCCACGCACAGAGAGAGCGCGCAGGGCACAAACGGGGAGAGCGCACGGGGTGCGAATAGAAGCCGGTAAGCCGCGCAGAGCCGGGAAGCCGCCGCAGGGCGGGCCCCGGGAAGCCGCGCAGAGCCGGGAAGCTGCCGCGGGGGAGGCGCCGAGAAGCAGCCTCGGGGCGGGCGCCGGGAAACCGCAGGGATAAGAGAAACAAGTTTAGAAGTAAAATGAGAGAAATAGGAATGCTGGCAGATAGAAGTAAAATAGGAGAAATAGGAATGCCCGGAGGTAGAGAAATAGAGAAAAATAAGGCCTCCCCACAACACGGCAATGAGAGAGCTTGGATTCAGTCTGCCTGATTAGTAAGACGATAAGCACCTGCGGGCAGCTAGCAGCTTATGCGCTGCAGGTCACCGAAGACAGGCACGAATTAACATCAATAAGTCTCCCCACAATACGGCAATGAGAAGGCTTGGATTCGGTTTGCCTGATTGGTAGGGCTTGTAAGCACCTGCAGGCAGTTCTAGCAGAGCAGAGCATGCGCTGCAGGGCACCGAACACAGGCACGCATCAGCGCCTAAAAACCTCCTCACAACATGGCGAAGAGAGGACCCGGATTCAGTTTGCCTGATTGGTAGGGCTTGTAAGCACCTGTGGGCAACTCTAGCAAGCAGAGCAGTGTGTGTGCTGCGGGGCACCAAAGACAGGCGCGTATCAATGCCAAAAATAAAAAGAAAGGGGGATCTGTGGGGAGCAACTGGGAGCAACTCGGACTAGACTAAGTTACTGGAATTAAGACTTATTCTATGCATCTGCTCTCCCACAATATGGCGCTGGGAGAGGAGCAAACAGCTTCTACCCAGCTGCCTTTCACCAACTTGACAAGCTGCAGGAGCTGCTCCTGATTGGAGGAGAGCAGCGTACTCGGCGTGTGGGTAGCAGAGTTGGGATTGGTGGAAGAGGACTATAAAGGAGGAGAGAGACAACATGCACCAGGAACATCTATCTGAAGGAACACCTGTGCAGCCCCCGAGAGAGCCGGCCGGCGGTGTGCCGCTCCCCCGCAGAAGTGGGGAAAGCGGCAGGGGGAACCGCCCTTCCACGGAGGTGGAAGGGACGGTAGCCAACCTGGGAAGAACCAGCAGCAAACCTGGGGAGGGCCGAGCAGACGAAAGAACAATGCAGGGTCCTGTGTCGTTCCTCCACGAAGAGGGGGAGCGACATAAATGAATGAAGCAGAAGAAATAAAGTATACTTAATGTTTAGAATTATCAATTACTGCTGATTTTCCATAATATATTTCATTTCTGATTTCACTGAAAGATTTGATGAGTATTACTATTCAAAGAATGTTATGTCACTGGTAAGCTCTTGGCATGTCTTTGAGGTAGATTTCATATTCACAATAGATTGATCCTACCACACTGCTGTTTTACACAGAGACTTCATTCAGAAGAATGTTTACTGGGCTGCATGTAGTACATGCAAAGTAAGGGTGAATGCAGATTTTGCTGAGCATGAGCCTAACCTAATTTGGGGAATCCCTTATAATGAAACATGCAGAATTATGAATATAAAAATTGCTCCAGCCCCTCCTAGGACCTTGGAAGGGGCACGTGCAAGCGTAAAGCCTTGAAGCTTAGGCTCCAGTTCATGATGAATCCAGCTCAGCTGGCACTCTTTTCTGGACTCTGTAATGCAGTGAACAGCATTGTTTTCACTTTAAAAACCCTCATCTTTGGTCATAAGATCACTGGTGTCTTCCTGGGGCAACGGGGATAGCAAAAGTTTCCTTGAAGCAGATTTGTCTAATAAAAGAATATGTCCCCAAATAAAGGAGACCCGCTCCCAACACACACTTGGTGTATTACAGCCATTGTGCCAATTTTTGAAGCAACCATGAGTTAGATATGTTCAGATCGCATGATAAGAGGATTAGTTTCCAATACCAGCTAGCTCTGGTTTTTGCATCACCATGAAGCAAATGCTTTTTTTCTTTGGCTTAAGATGGACACAGAAACTTGAGATAAATGAACTGGTGCCTCGTGCACTGTACGCCATCCCTAGCTCTGCTCCTACTTTTTCAGCTCATCTCTCTGGCCTTGCTGCACAGATGCTAGCATGGCTGTCACTCATTTTCCCATCAATGTCCAACTTCCCCCTGCTGGCATGAAAGTCTCTGGAGACAAAGCTTCTGTCCTGTTCCAGTTTGTACCCCCAGCACTTAATACAGCACCTGGCACTCGGTGGGCCTGGCACTCAGTGAATGTTCTTAAATGAATTCATTACTTTTCATATGCTGTGATTCCACAGATTTTCTCCCTGTGTTGTCTACAGAAAACTGTACTGGAACTCGGCCCCTTAGGAGGGAATCTAATGGAATGATATATGTTGAGGCCATTTTTACTGATGCTACCAAAACCACTTGGTGTAGGGGCTCCAGGAACCAGCTCCCCGGTGTGTGGGTGAAGTAAAAACAGACTCTCAGTGTTCTTCCTCAAGATCTGCAGGCACTGTTGGTCCATCCCCAACACATCCTAAAACCTTCCCTCATAACCAGAATGAATTGTGTTTGGCTGGGATTCTGAACCACAGAACAGGTGGATAGTCTTTCAACATCAGGTTTAGTGGAGAATCTGTATCTTGAATCTAAAATTCCCTTCGGCCATTGAACATCACAGAATTGTTGAGTTGAAAGTGAATAAAACTCACTTTCTGTTGCAGTTTAGTCAGGACAAAATATGTGGGATTAGGCTAGAGCAGTGTATTTTCTTATTTTTTTAACACTACAGTTTAACATATATGCCACTTCTTCCTATTTCAAAAGTTATTAGTATCCACAGATAATTTATAAATTGAGAGCTAAATACATTTTGGAAAAAGCTTATGATCTGGGTGGGTGATGGGGAGAGATGTGCCCTTTGGCTGGGTCCCAGGAATTATTTTTGCATTAGGATTTAAAAGCAGGTAACCCTGAGAAAGCACCAGAACCTTTTTCTCCCAGAGTACTTTGTGTTAGATTTTTGGAAAAAAAAATGGAAATGAAGACCTTCTTTGCAGAGTTTATATACAGGGCTTAATACCCAGATAAGCATAACTATATACAATTTTTATACACAAATGGTTTTTAAATATGTATTCATCATCTATTGCACTTACACATTGTGCAAAAACTGCATTCCATGCCACGCCTGAAATGTCCCAAAGCTCAGTTCTGTCAGTAAATTGCAACCAAGATTTCTACAAAAAAAGACACGAGTGAAAGAGAATGAAGAAGAAAAAAAGAAATATTTTCAGAATACTCTTCTTTCAGGAGTGATTCTAATTTTTATAGATGAAACAATACTTCCACATTTTATCTACACACTAAAGAATTTACTGGTACTGGAAGATTTGGTTTCTGAATTATACTTGCACATTTACATTAAATTTCATCATATTATTTTCATATTACATGACATACTTGTACTGTGTGATCTTTATTTCTCTGGAACAGAGTTTCACAACTTGAATGCTATTGACATTTTGGACTCGATAATGCTTTTCTTGTGGAGGTTTGTCCTGTACATAGTAAGTGGCTTAACAGCAGGCTGGGCTTAGCTCACGCAGTGTCAGCAGCACGTGCAGGGCTGCAAGCTGTTACCTGAATGCAAAATCATGTTGGCTGAGAAGCCCTGCTCTGTGGGATTCACTCTGACTTTTGTACCTGATAGTATTTTTGCTAGAGAGGAAAAGGACCTGTTACAGAATTTTAGCAACCTTCTACTACAAATGTAAAGTAGAATCTTAACCCTATTTCAAGGTGAACAGTGAAGATTTATTAAAATTCCAAATGTGATGAAATTGTAACTTACATAGACTGCAAAAAAGGGAGTGACTCAAATGCACGTCTTTCGATAAACTCTATTTTATTGCAGGATAAATCTCTAGGAAAAGGAAAACATTGCCTTGGTTAGCTATTACCTATATAGTCAGTGGGGATAATAAAATTTGCATTTGATAATGTTGGATATGCAGTTTTTACCTAAACTGTAAAGCTTTGGACTTGTATTTGACCCTCTGGAGATACTACCCCTTCTTACAACCTCTCCTAATAGTCTCACTGTTAGAACCTTCATCAATGACATACACAACTATAGATCTTGATAGATTGTGGTGGTAAACTTTCCTGAGTGCAGAATTGATTAGATGAACTTTCATAGTCTTCATCCATTTGAAACAAGGAGCAAAGCTGTCATCTCCATTTTTAATGTCTAATATTCCAAAGAATACTCACATTTTCACACCTTTCCTGGTTTAGTCCTAGTTTTCTAACTTCATTCAATACCAGAAAAAAAGATGCCCTTTTGAATCATTTGAAATGAAATTGGGTCTCTAATTAATTCATTATTTTGAACTGATTCAGAATTACACTTTCTGTCATACTAAAGGAAATTTATTTGTTGCTTGTTGCTTGATAGTCCATGAAAGCCATGATAGAACCGTCAGAAAACAGCACGACACTGGATTCCCACTCGAAAACACTCTTGGTGGTAGAGGACTCTTACTTCCACTGATTACAATTTGACCCTCACTTTTCACCTGCAACTCATCTGTTGGTGGCTCCATCTCTAGAATCTCCTTCTCTCACCTGTCCCACGCGCAGTCACCAGTGGGACTTGCCCTAAGTGACTCTCCGAGGCCAACATCACTAGGTGCTTACAGAAGAGGCAGATTCTCAGCCCTGTTCTAGACCGACTCAGGCAGTTACTGTGGGGGTAGGGTTCAGAGCCCCAGGTAACTGTGGTGCAAGCTCAAGTCTGTTTTAGAGCACTGCTGTGACAGCATGGTTCCCCGTGGTGACTCTTGCTCAGCATTCAAAGGCCTGGAAGACCTGGCTTCACCCTCCAGCTTTCCCTGCATCTCTGTGCCTCAGAAGCTTCCATGTTTTCCCTTTCTCCCACGATATTCTCTCCAAGACGTCTGATGATGCCCACTGCCCCCTTGGAAGTCCTGTTCAACTGGCATTGCTCCCTGGTTCCATCGTCCCTGACCCAGCCCAAAGTCTTCTCCCTCGTCTGGACTCTATATCCATTTCTTTTGATATCGTTACTTGTGCCTTCCATTTCCCCAGAGCATAAACTTCTTGAAAGCATGGATTTGGCCTTGCTCATCTACATTGCCCACTATGTTTAAAACTGACTCATGGAAATAGACTCAGGTGTTTATTAAATGAAGGAATGGTTGAGTAGGTAGAAGAAGGAAAAGTGAATTTTTAAAAAGCAGTGTGGTTTTATTATTCCCTGGTCCCTCTGCAGCACTCTGTCAGCTACATAGTGCTTATTGGGTAGTGGTTTGAGCTTGTGTATTTGTTTCCCCTGCAAGATTGTGAGCTCTTGGGAAGGTGGGATCCTGTCTTACTCATTTATGTGTCTCCAGTACTAGGCAAAGTGTTTGGCTTTCTCTTTCAGCTTTAGACAATTGATTGGCATTTTGAAAATGAAGTGAATACATACACTAGCATAAACTAATTAGGCTACAAAGGATTTTCCAGCAGAAACAATGAAGGGCCTATTCTACCAGCAGTAGTCTCATTTGTTTTTCTCCAAACCATGTTTGCAAGGTTCCGGAGCCCAGATGGGAAAGGTGCTCAAGAGGAACCATGCAGATGTGGTTGTCCCCGTATGGCCTAGAAGTTCTGATCATCATTCAAAGGAGTGTTGTGAGTATCACATGCTATGTTCCTTAAGCCTTGTACTTTTGAGACAAGAATCTATTTGCTGAAGAGGCCCAGTAATTAGCCTAATAAGGATTAATGATGTACACTTCCCAATACTATGTAGCTATTGTTTTAATTATCTATTTCCAACATGGGTATAATAGTTCCTTAATTGAAATCATTAATGCCAAATCTGTTCTCTTGGTAGCTTAGTATTCTTGATAATATTGTTTATATAATTTACCTGTTTAGCAAGTCACTTAATGGCTAAAGGTTAACTTATTCAAGATTAGATCATCTAACAACTTTCAGTTGATGGCATTCAAATTAATGTTGTTGGTTTATGTTTTCTTCCCTTTGTTGTATTAAACCAACTTGTTCAAACCTTGTTTGTAAAGGCCAGATGATAAATGTTTGAGACTTGGTCGGCCACATATTGTCTCTGTTGTATTTTCTTGTTTCTTTGTTTCTCTTTACAGTCCTTTATAAATATAAAACTCATTCTTAACTTAGGACCTGTATGAAGACAGACCTTGGATCCAATTTCATCCATTGCTTGTAAATTAAATACAAATATAATCCACGGCTCACTAGGCTAATCCTCCGCCTTGCGGCGCCGGCACACCGGGTTCTAGTCCTGGCCTGGGCGCCGGATTCTGTCCTGGTTGCCCCTCCTCCAGGCCATCTCTGCTGTGGCCAGGGAGTGCAGTGGAGGATGGCCCAGGTACTTGAGCCCTGCACCCCATGGGAGACCAGGAGAAGCACCTGGCTCCTGCCATCGGATCAGCGCGGTGCTCCGGCCGCAGCGCACTGGCCGCGGTGGCCATTGGAGGGTGAACCAATGGCAAAGGAAGACCTTGCTCTCTGTCTCTCTCTCTCTCACTGTCCACTCTGCCTGTCAAAAAAAAAACCCACAAAGCACATAGTAGGTATTCCATGTTAGAGATATGAGACCCTACAGTGTAGACTTCCAGAAGAAACCTTAGAGATTATCCAGCTGGGACCCATATTTGTTTCCTAGATAATGTAACTAAAATCTCATAAATAAGTATGATTAACTGACTTACAAGTGTTGGAGGGACAGCAGGCCTTCAAATGAGTCCTTATGTAATTCAGTCAAGTCATTTTCACTGAGGATTCTGGAAAATGAAAGAGGTACTTCTGAATCAAAATGACAACTGCAGCTGTTTGCTTCATAGGACTAACTCTGTATGTAGAGGAAACTTTGGTAATGGTGCTGTTTAAATACCCAGATTCTAATTTACTTCTAGGGTGGCAATGTCTGTTGTATTTTAATTTAAACCATTTTTCCCACTCTCCCTTTTTTGTCCATCTCTATACACCTATCCGTCCTTCCCACCAAATCATAAATGTAATGTCTGCTCTGTAGGTCACAATGTCCCTGTTAGAACCTAACACTGGGAGGCACCAAGATTGGCAGAACTGCCATTTCCTTCTGTTTTTTCCCCAAGCCCTACTACCGAAGCCCCATGTTTGAGGTATGCCGGGGCTACAAGTTAAGGTTGACCAGGGAGGCAGTAATGATGGCTGAGTATTTAAATCCCTGCCATCTATGTAGGAGAACAAGACTGAGTTTGAGGTTCCTGAGTTTGACTGACCCAGTCTCACCACTACAGGCATCTGGGGAGTGAACAGTGTATGATAGCATGCTGCCTTTGCCTCTCAAATAAGAAAAATTAAATTTTCTTCCCCTTCCCTTTATCCCTTAGCCTTTCCAACTCCCGTCTTCACTCTTCAGAGGAAACTAGTGTTATTTACTTTTGTGTCAGATGACTCTGATTTTTCCTTTTTCCAAAGATTTATTTATTTATTTGAAAGTCAGAGTTACACACAGAGAGAAGGAGAGGGGAGAAGGGAGAGGGGAGAGGGGAGAGGAAGGTCTTCCATCCACTGGTTCACTCCCCAATTGGCCACAAAGGCTGGAGCTGTGCTAATGAGGAGCCAGGAGCTTCCTCCAGGTCTTCCCATGTGGGTGCAGGGGCCCAAGGACTTGGGCCATCTTCCACTGCTTTCCCAGGCCATAGCAAAGAGCTGGATCAGAAGTGGAGCAGCTGAGACTCGAACCAGCACCCATATGGGATGCTGGCACTGTGGTGGTGGCTTTACCTGCTATGCCACAGTGCCAGCCCTGACTTTGATTTTTCTTACAAGTTTGGGACATCTTTAAATGAAGCATAACCAAAATATATACAAACTGTGTGTATTGTATTTAAGAAACATCATAAATTAAAAGTCACAACTGCCTGATTCTAGCATTTTCCCATCAGAAATGAGATAGTAGGCTAAGGGGAAACTTTTATCTTTTTTAAAAAAGATTTTATTTATTTGTTTCAGAGTTATAATTACAGATGGAGAGAAGGAGAGACAGAAAGGTCTTCTCTCCACTGGTTCACTCCCCAAATGGCTGCAATGGCTGTAGCTGGGCCAATTGGAAGCCAGGAGCCAGGATCCATGAGCCTCTTTGGGGTCTCCTACATGGGTGCACAGACCCAAGTGCTTGGGCCATCCTCTACTGCATTCTCAGGCCATAGCAGAGAGTTGGATTTAAAGTGGAGCAGCTGGGACTAGAACTGGTGCCCGTACAGGATACCGGCGCCGCAAGTAGCAGCTTAGCCCACTGCACCACTTCAGCACTGCACAGGCCCTGGGAAAATTTATCTTAAAGTGATCATAACCCTTCTCCCTTGTCTGTTATATGTCTTGTTTGTATTCAGAAATAATTTATGATGTCTGTACAAGTTGTCCCAGTGATATAACACGCAAACTGTCGTGAAAAATGTCAGTTAATTCCTTTTTTTTTATTATGTTACACTCAGCACTTCAAAATTTCTAGTTCACTGGCCTAGGTGACATGATAGATTTTTATTTTTAGTTAATTACTTTGAATGTTAAGTATTTTCCCCCAAAATTGGGAGTCTAAACTGATTCCTTTCAAAAATCAGTAAGGAAAAGATAATTCAACAAATGGACAGTGGACAAAACCTCAACGAAACATAGATGTTCAATAAGTATATAAAGACATTTAAATTTATGAGTAATCAGAGAAATCCAGATTCAGCTGGGAACCCTTTTATTTGCCAGTCACATTAGCAAAAAGACAAAGAGCATCCCGAGGTGAAAAGGTGAAGGGAAGAGTCAGTGTTGGGGCATAGCAGGCTAAGCCGTCACTTGAGAAGCGTAAATTCCATATTGGAGAGCCTGGTTAAAGTCTTGGGCCCTCTGCTTCTGAGCCAGATGCCTGCTAGTGCACCTAGGAGGCAGCAGATGATGGCCCAAGTGCTTGATTCCTCGTCATCCCTGTGGGAGACCCAGAATCAAGTATTAGATCTTAGCTTTGGCCTGGCCCAGCCATGGCTGTTTTGGGCATTTGGGGAATAAAGCAGTGGATGGAAGATTCTCTCTTTCTCTCACTCTCTCATTTGCTCTCGCTCCATCTCCCCCTCCCCCCACTCCCATAGTTCAAGTAAACAAATACATCTTTTTAAAAAGGATGAAGGGAAATGAATGTTCTTATATTCTGTTAGCTGGAGTGTAAGTAAGTGTGCACAGCTTTTCTGAGGGCAATTAAAATTTCCTATTTCCGTAGTCTTCATCCATTTTCATTCTTTTTTTTTTTGAGATTTATTTATTTATTTGAAAGTCAAGTTACACACAGAGAGAAGGAGAGGCAGAGAGAGAGAGAGAGAGGCAGAGAGAGAGAGAGAGGTCTTCAATCTACTGGCTCACTCCCCAGTTGGCCACAATGGCCAGAGCTGTGCTGATCCGAAGCCAGGAGCCAGGAGCCAGGAGCTTCTTCAAGGTCTCCCACATGGGTGCGGGGTCCCAAGCACTTGGGCCATCTTCCACTGCTTTCCCAGGCCATATCAGAGATCTGGATCAGAAGTGGAGCAGCCAGGACTCAAACCAGCGCCCATATGGGATGCTGGCATGGCTGGTGGAGGCTTTTCCCACTATGCCACAATGCTAGCTGCCCCATTTTCTTTCTAGACTTCTATTTTGCAAAATGCTTGTCCATGTTCACAAGTGTGCACAAGGATTTTCCTTGCAGCAATACATGAGAAGTGGACATAATCGAAAATCCATCAATAGAGGGATTATTAAGTAAACTGTGAAATGGCCATCCATACTATAGAATATCATGCAGGAGTTAAATGAATAGGGTAACTGACTGAGTACTAGGAGGGAAAGAAATCCAGAAGAAACCATGAAGTGAAAGAACCAAGTTGCAGGATGTTACTATTTAGGTTAAAAAAAGAAAGAAACCACACAACACAACTATTATGCTCTATGTAAATATGTTTGTAGGTAATTTTTTGGAAGGATATATGCCAAACTCAGAGCAGTAATTATTACCTCATAGGTAGGGAGTTAGGACACAATGAAGGTCTTCACTATCCCTATCACTTTTTATCTACTAAGAATGTAATGGTATTACTGATAAAATGCAAATAAATAGAAGTAGTTTCTTATTTCAAATTCTGTGCCTTGTTAAAACAACCATAGAATTATAATCAACAGATGTTGATTGTGACATGGAGAGGGAATACTTTTTCTGACATACTGACCTCAAAATAGTAAAACAAGAAAGCTCTTACAATGCAGTTAGTTTTGTGTATTCATGTTTGGGAGCGTGTACTCACAGTGTCTCAGCCCAGCGGTATGCTTTCCATACATTTTCATCAATGAAAGAAATCGAGTTTCCTTGGAAATTTCTGTAAAGGAACACAGTTCACATCCTTGAATGGGTTGGAAAAGAATGAACAGAATGAGGAAAAAAATCATGGCACCCTCATGGGGGAGTATTGAAATACAGAAATATTATCAGCTTTCTAATAAATACCAGTGCTTTTATGTTCCATAGCTCTCTGCTTCCCAGTTTGCTCACTCAATAAATAATGAGGGGCCACTGACATAAACAATGAAGCATCCTCTCAGAAGCTTAACTTCGTCTCTGTCCAGTCTCTTTGACAGTAAAGACAGTCAATCACTTTGAATATTAAGTATTTTCACCAAAATAACTCAGGTGTCTACACTGACTTCTATAAATCAGTGAGAAAAGGATAAATTATTCAAGAAAAAATGGGCAAAATGTATTGTCACCAATAAGAATAATGAAAACCTATGCAGGTATACTAGTGCTTTGGCCAAGCGCCCTCTGCTGAAATCTTTCCAAGTACTGAATGGATACAGACAATTTAAAATCAGAGGGACTAATGTGCTGATGTGGAAAGCCTTTTGGAATACAGCATAGGGTAAAAGTGCCGATCACTGAGCCAGGAGCCAAGCATTACCTCCATAGGAAAAAAAGTGAGAGGAGGTTGGAAGGAAAGACACACACCTGGGTTACAGGTAATAGAGTGAGGACCAGGGGATGATGAGGGTGTGTGGGGGTTCATACTTTCACATTTTATCCTACATTCTGTGCACTTTTTAAAAAGTGGAAAGGTGCTCATAATCGATACTTGTTTACAAGAAGCTGTTAAATGACTTATATTTAGCTTCAACTTTGAATTGCTGTGAGTGCTTAGCTTTAACTCTGTCCTCACTCCTCAGCAACAATGAACATATTTGTTTTAGGTACACATTTTCCTGGAAGCAGGAGCAGCAATAAAACAGATACCTGTATGCTCACCTGCCTGTTGGATATGTCCTCTCGGGTTACTTTATGCTCATCAATAAAAAGTGCCTAACACTGAACACATCTCCCACTAACGGGCTCTTCTTTCTGACTGCTGTGCTTCTGCTTTATAGACCACCATCATTCTCGCTGTCATCCAGGGAAAGACTGTGGAGTCACGCATTTTTATTTTCTGTTACAATCCATCACACAATTCTTTAAGCCAGCTTTACAGATGAGGATATTGAATCCAAGCTAAATAACTTGTCCAAAGTCACAAAGCTAATCACTGGGAGACCTGTGTTCAAAGCCAGGCAACCTGGCTCCAGAATCTATCCTTAAACCTGTTGTATCATCTCTAATAAGTCGGGATGAGGGCTGTGTTGAAGAGTGGGATTAAAGCAATGAGGTAATAACATGGTGAATGTCAATAAATAATGAATCAGGAAAAGCAGTAAGGGCAATCACATGTGTGGGGAGCAATCCGGACTAGACTGAGTTACTCGAATTAAGACTTATTCTATGCATCTGCTCTCCCACAATATGGCGCTGGGAGAGAAGTAAACAGCTTCCGCACAGCTGCCTCCAGTTCAACTAATAAATTGTAGGACTTGCTCCTGATTGGAGAGCAGCGTACTCGGCGTGTGGGCAGCCGAGTTGGGATTGGCGGAGGAGGACTATAAAGGAGGAGAGAGACGGCATGCACCAGGAACATCTAAGGGGAACATCTAAGGGGAACGCCTGTGCAGCCCCCGAGAGGAGCCGGCCGGCGGTGTGCCGCTCCCCTGCGGAAGTGGGGAATGTGGCCAGGGGGAACTGCCCTTCCATGGAGGTGGAAGGGATAGTAGCCAACCCGGGAAGAACCAGCAGCAAGCCCGGGGAGGGCCGAGCAGATGAAAGAACAGCCCAGGGTCCTGTGTTGCTCCTCCACGAAGAGGGGGAGCGACATAATGGTTCCGTGACTCGGATAGGAAGCCTAGGCAGGGCTTAGTGTCGTTCCTCCACGAAGAGGGGGAGCGACAACATGAGACTGTAGAAGAGACAGAAGAGAATAAGAGAAGGAGGATCAGGAAAGCTCACAAGCAAAGTGGCCACTTGGGGGTGAACCAACGGATAAAGGAAGACCTTTCTCTCTGTCTCTCACTGTCCTACTCTGTCTGCCAAAACACACACATACACACACACAGAGTCAACATAAGGTGGGGACTTGAGGAGGGCTCAGAAGATCTTGGGGAAAAGCTGCTGAGACAGGCAGGCTGTAGGGAACCATGAGGAAGGGAGATTCTTACAATATGCTGAAGGTGCCGTTGTAGCTGTTGGGCTCTGGTACAGGAACTCTGTGAAGCTTCTGCACTGGGCTGAGGCCAGTGCATGAAAGTGTCTCATCTTTGCAGGTGCAGAGCTCACAGACATTTATGGTGGCAGCCGCATTCAGGGGTTGATCTGTGACTTCAGTTAGGGTTGAGTGCTGAGTCTGAACCTGGCCTGGATGTAGATCTGTAGTCTTCTTCAGGGATGGAGAATGGCCAGCTTTTGCAGTGGGTACCAGAGTTATGGTTAGCTCCATCTTGGAAGGCTGAGCTATGACACTGGGTGACGTTGGGTGCTGAGCTTGATGCTGACCTGCTGTTGGAACTGTCATCTCATTGTCCCCTGGGGACTGAGTTACGAGCTCCTTTAGTGGCTCTGTAGACTGAGTTAGGGTCATTTGCATGGTAGTAGAAGGTGTAGCCTCTGTAGTACGTTGTGGAGTTTGGGTAATTTCCAGGTCCAGAGGCTTGACTGTGACTTGAGGCAGGTTTGTATACTGAGTCTGAATCTGGACTGGAGGTGAAAATGTCACCTCAGGGTACATTGGATAAGGAGGAGGAGATATAGACTTGAAGGCTGTAGAATGTTCATCCTGTGTAGTGGGTACCTGAGTTATGGTTGACTCTAACTTCGAAGGTTCAGCTGTGCCACTGGGTGACATTGGATGTGGAGTTTGATCTTGACTTGGTTTTGGAACTACCATCTCATAATAAACTGGAGGCTTATAGACCACTTCATTATGTGGCCCTGGAGGCTGCCCTGAAGTCTCCTGCATGGTTGGGAGTGGTTCACCCTGCACAACGGATTCTGGAGTTAGGGTAAGTTCTACATCAAAAGGTTGAACTGTGACTTCTGTCAGGGTTGGATGCTGAGCCTGAACCTGGTCTGGTTGTGAAAGTACCTCCTCATGGAGCACGGGAGGTACTTTAGTCTTCTTCAGGGCTGTAGAATGTTCAGCCTTCCTGGTACGCTTTGCATTTATGGTAAGCACTGTGTCCAAAGGCTGAACTGTGATGTGAGGCAATGTTGGATATTGAGCTTGATTATGACCCAGTGTTGGAACTGTCACCTCTTGATGTATTGGAGATTGGGTTACACCCTCCATGGGAGGTTGACTGGAGGTCTCCTGCATGTCTGTAGAGGGTTCAGTCACCATACTGCTGGTTTCTGGAGTTATGGTAAGTCCCAGGTCCAGATGTTGAGTTGTGACTGGAGTCAGGTTTGGAGATGGAGCTGTAGTCTTGCTCAGGTCTGCAGGATGCTCAGCCTCTGTAGTAGGTTCTGTAGTAATGGTAAGTGCCAGGTCTAAAGGTTGATTTGTGACACTGGGTGATAGTGGAGGTTGATTTTGACCCTCATGATGCACTGGTGGCTGAGCTACAGATTCTTTAGGTGGAGTCTCCTGCACATTTGTGGCAAGTTCAGCCTCTGTAATGGGCTGTGGAGTTATTGTAAGTGCCAGATCAAAAGGTTGAAATGTGATGCGGGGTGATTTTGGAAACAGAGCTTGATCCTGAGCTGGTGTTGGAACGGTCACCCCCTGATATCCTGGGGGTTGAGCTATACCTTCCTTAGATGGCCCTGGAAGCTGAACTGGGGCCTCCTGCATGATTGGAGCAAGTCCGCCTTCCATTCCAGGTTGTGTAGTTATGGTGAGTTCCACATCCAAAGGTTGACCTGTGACTTTGGTCAGGTTTGGTTGCTGAGTTTGAAGCTCCTGCTGGGTTACAGATGATTGAGTGTCAGGGAAGTCTTGTGGCTTGGCTGGGGCTACATTTTGCACTGCAGCTTGTTCTGCCTCCTTGAGGGGCTCTAGAGGCTCAGCTGGAGAAAGTTCCATCTTTTCAGGCAGTGCTGGAGGCTTGGCAAGAGGAGGCCCAAGCTGGGTTGGAGAAAATTCAACTTGCTTGGTGGGAACTGTAGGCTGGGCAGGTCCTTCCTGCTGACTCCAGTAAGGATAAACTTCTGGAGTGGGCTTTAGGGTTCTGGTAAGGTCAATATCCACATGTTTTGGTTTGGTTTTAGAGATCCTTAAATGCTGAGTTCTGAGTATTTCTTCTGGAATATGAGGTGAAAATGTCATATTCATTGGAATAGCATCACTCATCTCTGGGAAGATATCTGAAGGCTGGTTTGTGTTTCCCTGTTGGAGTGGTAATTGGTAAGCACTCACGGGGCGCTCTAGAGGTGGAACGGAAATCCCCTGCTGGCTTGGTGAAGGTTCCTTCAGTTCTTCAGGCTGAGCTGGGACCCCTGGAAGTGGGGAGTGCTCATCCTCTTCCGGGGGCTTTGGCTGCTGAGCTGTGTCTGCCTCCTGGTCTTTCAAAGGCTCAGGCTCCGTAGGGAACACTGAGGCGTGAGCTTGGGCTTCCTGATGGATTGGAGAAGGTGCAGCCTCTTCGGGGGCCTGTAAAATTTCAGCTGTTTCCTCCTGCTGGGTCGTAGAGGGTTTCTCATCCTGCATAACTTCTGGAGATTGAATTGGCAGTGGTTCAACCTCTTCAAGAGGTGTTGGAGGCAGAGCTGGGACTGAGGCCTGAGTTGTTGTGACCTCGTGGCTGACTGGAAATGTTTCCACTTCTGCTGCAGGTTTTGGTGTTAGGGTCAGCTGCAGGTCTGGAGGTTTAGTAGTCACATTGGGCAAGTCGTACTGCTGAACTTGATGGTGACTGGGAGGTAAAATGGTCACTGTGTGATGACTTGGAGGCTGGGCTGGGACTTCTGTCTTCTTTCCAGAAGATTCAACCTCCTCAGAAGACTCAGAGGGCCGCCTTGGTTGCTCCTGCTCACTGATATAAGGTTCGGTCTCCATAGGAGGGACTGGAGTCAGAGCTAGGGCCTCCAGCTGGCCTGGAGGAGCTTGAGTCTCCACCAGGGCCTCCGCGTACTGAGCAATCTGCTGCTGTTCTCTGAGAGAAGGCTCTGTCTCCACGGGAGGGCCTGGAGGAGGCTGAGTCTCCACCAGAGCCTCCGCATACTGAGCTATCTGCTCCTGTTCACGGGGAGAAGGTTCTGCCTCCACGGAAGGGCGTGCAGTGTGAGCTCTGGGTGCCTGCTGGAATGGGGAAGGTTCCGTCTCTGCAGAAGGGACCGGAGTCAGCTCTGGGGGTTCCTGCTGGGCTGGAGAAGCTTCTGTCTCCAGGGAAGGGCCCAGAGTTTGATATGGGGTCTCCTGCTGGGCTGGAGAGGGTTTGTTCTCTACAGAAGACTCAACATACTGAGTGGGCTGCTCCTGATCACTAATATAGGGTTCTGTCTCCACAGAAGGGCCCGGAGTCTGAGCAGAGCCCTCCTGCTGCACTGGAGAAGAGTCCCGCTCCATGGTGGGCTCCGGAGTTATGGTCAGCGCCACATCTGCAGGCTTGATGGTCACGTTGGGCAGGTTATAACGGTGAACTTGATTCTGATCTGGAGACCAGTCCATCCCCTTCTGAATCTGTGGAGTCTGAGCTATGATATTCTCTTCAGGAGATTCTAGCGCTTGAGCTCGGGGATCTTGCTGTACTGGAGATTTGACTTCCACAGGGAGTGCCGAAGGCTTCTCCGGGGCTTCCAGTTGGCTTCTAGAAGGTTCGATCTCAGGAGACTCAGAAGGCTGAGCAGGCTGCTCCTGATTGCTGGAGGAATATTCAGTGTTCACAGGCAGGCCTGGAGGCTGAGCTGGGGCCCCCTGCTGGGCTACAGATGGGCTGACTTCCTCAGCATACTCTGAGGGCTGAGCTGTGGCATCGTTTTGGGTAGAGAAAGGTCCAGTCTCCTCAGGGAGATCTGAGGTCTGAGCTAGACCCTCTTGAGTCCAAGATTCCACCCTCCCAGGGAAGTCCGGAGTCTGCTCTGGGGCCTCTTGTTGGGCTGAGGGGAGTCCCACTCCCTCAGGATGCCCCAGAGGCTGAGCTAGAGCCTGCTCCATGCTTGGAGTAGACTGAACTTCCTCACCTGCCCCTGAGGCTTCTGTCAGCTCCGTGTCTGCAGGTTTCAGTGTGACGCTGGGGAAGTTTGCTTGGAGAGCTACAATCTGAGGTGAGGATGGAGTGTTAAGACTGTGATACACTGATGCCTGACCTACTACTTCTGCAGTAGCAAATGGATTCTGAGTGGGGGCCTCCTGCTGCAACGGAGATGCTTCTTCCTCGGGCTGCTGCAGGTCTGCACCTGGGCCCTCTTGCTGGGGTGAAGAAGGTTCATCTGGTTCAACGGGCTGTGGAGGCGGAACTTGTTCTTCTTGCTGTGCAGAGGAGGATTGGATGGGCTCCTGAGTCTCTGGATTTTGAGTCTGGCCTTCCATCAGGAATTGAGATGGTTCAGCCTGCTCAGAGGGCTGTGCAGGTTCTCCTGGGTTCTCCTGGGATTCTGTAGGAAAACCACCAGGATAGACCCCATAGTCAGCCGGCAACACTTGATTTTGACCCTGAAGCTTGGCCGCTTTGTCTGGAGTTCCAACACCAACCTTAGGAAGCCATCGACGCCGAGCTAGATCTTTCTTGGGGGTCAGGGGTGAAACAATCAACTTGTTTCCTTGTGAACTCTTACTGTCTAGAGGTGGAACGAGTGCTTCCAATGACTGGTGAGCATTTCCTTCCAGTCGAGGAGGCAGAGCCAGGGGCTGAACCTGATCCCCGTCTAGCACGGGAATGGCCTCTGGTAGCCTTTGTTGTCGAGTCAGCCTATTGAAATACTGCTTTGGAAAAGCAAGCTGTTCTGGCTCTGGGGGCACCCCTTGAGCTGAATCCATGTCCAGAAAAGGAAGCAAACTCACTGTGGACTCTTGAGGCGAGGCCAGCATCTGGGAGAGAGCAGAAGACCGCAGGTCATCAAAGCCGCTGGGGTCTGCCAGGGGTGTGAGTGTGTGAGGTGATTCAGGGGGGAAGTTCGGGGAGTGGGAAGACCAGGGCTCAGAGAGCCAAGGGAGGCTGGAGGTCAGCTGGACCAGGTCCTGGGCCCACTCCAGAGGCTGAGTTGCCTGGACTGGCAGCCACAAAGGCTGCCAGTTGAAGAGGAGCCATGGGACCCACAAGCACAAAGGGGTCATTGACGGGGTTTTCAGAATACAGTGACTCAGGCTGCTGGGGCACACGCAGTATGCCCTGAGCATGAGCTAATGAATTTTCAGGATACAGTAACTCAGGCTGCTAGGGCACACACAGCATGCCCTGAGCATGAGCTAATGAATTATGGCAGCCCCTTAGAGGGCATGCCTTAGCAACTGTGCACCCCGCCCCACCCTTTATGACACCTGACCTTTATTTACACATTCTTTATTAGGCTCCGCCTCCAGGGCTCTTCTGCTTTGAGCCAGGGCAGCCTTTTTCTACAGCCACTGGGTCACAGACCCAGGTGGCTCCAGAACCCCAGCAGCCCACTAGTGTGGGGTGGGGCTGGGGAGGCGGACTTTCCCAAGGAAGTAACAGACTGGTTTTTTTGGGGGGGGGTCTTCAGAGTTATCTGGTTCTGGTTGCTAGCTTGAAGTTTCCTCCTCCAAGTTCAAATCCAAGAGCTGTCTTTCCTCCCATCAGGGCCCTAACTGGCCCTATTATGCTTATTTATTATGGAACGAGGCCATTTCCTCTAAAGTCTCAGTATCCTTGTTTTCATATTTGACAGTTCTGTTAGGTAGGGGCTACAATGAAATCAGTTCTTAGAAGATTTCTGTAGAGACATGGGCAATTCAGTGTGGGTGTGATGATTAGAACAGAAATCAATAGCAGTTTACATTGGCATAGGAAAACTTCCTCCATTCTACCCTGGCTCAGTACAGCTGCTAGCCTAGAAGTAACAAAGGCACTTTCTAGTGGTTTTACCCTGTGTGGCCCATAGAGAAGATACGTAAGATGTTAAAGTCCGCAAAGCATACTGCTGTGACCAGAACCCAGCTGACTTCCTTCAGAGCCCTTTTCATAATCTATTTTATTATGCACTGTCTGACACAGTTTCTACTATGGAAACTCCAAGAGAGGTCTCTATCTTATTCCCAGTACCTAGCACATGGCTTGGCATATCGTAATGATTTTCATATTTTTAAAATTTGAAATGATTATTTGAGAGAGAGCTCTTTTGTACTGGATTATTTCCCAAATACCTGCAATGGCTGAGATGGGGCCAGTCAAACCAGAAGTCAAGAACTCAATCCAGCTTTGCCATATGGGTGGCAAGAACCCAACTACCCAAGCCATGGCTGCTCTCAAAGTCTGCATTAGGAGGAAGCTGGAGTTAGGAGCCAGATCTGTGTGTTGAACCCCAGGTACTCTGAATGTGGGATACAAATGTCTTTATTGCCAAATACTCCAGTAATGGTGTTAAAAATGGAAGTGAGGCTGGCGCCGTGGCTCAATAGGCTAATCCTCCACCTGTGGTGCCAGCACAGCAGGTTCTAGTCCCGGTCGGGGCACCAGATTCTGTCCCGGTTGCTCCTCTTCCAGTCCAGCTCTCTGCTGTTGCCTGGGAGTGCAGAGGAGGATGGCTCAAGTCCTTGGGCCCTTCACCTGCATGGGAGACCAGGAGAAGCACCTGGCTCCTGGCTTTGGATCAGCGCGGTGCGCTGGCTGCAGCGCACTGGCTGTAGCGGCCATTGGAGGGTGAACCAACGGCAAAGGAAGACCTTTCTCTCTGTCTCTCTCACTGTCCACTCTGCCTGTCCAAAAAAAAAAAAAAACACACAAAAGGAAACAATGTCAATTATTGTTGGAGGGAATGAGGATGACTACAGTCTTTCTGTAAAGCATTCTCTTAATACTGAATTTGTGTGTGTGTGTGTTTGGGCACAATAATCTCAATATTGTTATCTCATTTATAAAAATAAGACATTAATAAGACATTAATGAGAAAGATAAGTACCTAAATACTTTATAAAAGTAGAGAATAAATGCATTAGCAAATACAGAAATATATATTGCAGGATAAAGTCACCAACTGTGACACTGGCATCCCATATGGCCTTGGGTTCAAGTCCCAGCTGTTGCACTTCTAATCCAGATCCCTGCCAATCCACCTAAGAAAGCAAAAGAAGATGGCCCAAGTCCTTGGGCCCCTTCACCCATGTGGGATATCTAGAAGAAGCTCCTGGCTTCAGTCTGGCCCAGCCCTGGCCATTGCAGCCATTTGAGGAGTGAACCAATGGATGGAAAATCTCTCTCTCTCTTTCTCTCTTTTTTCTCTCTCTCTGTAACTGTGCCTTTCAAATAAATAAAATAAGTATTTTTAAAAAAGATCAGAGAAAAACAGAAAAGCATGTATGCTATATTGCGATAAGAAACAGTAGTGTTTGAGACACCAGTTAGGAAGCTTGCATCTTATAACAGAGTACTTGGGTTCATATCTTGGCTCTGCTCCCAATTCCAGTTGCCTGCTAATGCACACTCTGGGAGGTAACAGGAGATAGCTCAAGTAGTTAGGACCCTAACACCCACATGAGAGACCTGGATTGAGTTCTGGTATTTACCTGACCCAGCCCCAGGCATTAAAGGCATTTGGAAGATGAAGAGCAGATTGCTGCACTCTCGCTCGGTGTCTCTCTTGCTCTGTCCCCCTATGTCTCTTTCTCAAATACATACATAAACACATTTATTTTTTTTATTTTTTTATTTTTATTTTTTTTTATTTTTTTTTTAACTTTTATTTAATGAATATACGTTTCCAAAGTACGAATAATGGATTACTATGGCTTCCCCCCCATACCATCCCACCCACATCCCTCCCCTTTCCCACTCCCTCTCCCCTTCCATTCACATCAAGATTCATTTTCGATTATCTTAATATACAGAAGATCAGCTTAGTATACATTAAGTAAGGATTTCAACAGTTTGCTCCCACACAGAAACATAAAGTGAAAAATAATAGATGATTTTTTTTAATGATGATGAAATCAGATCAGACCTATTGTCATGTTTAATCCCAGTGAGAGTCAAGTTGGGAGTTGATAGTTTCTTTTCTTTTCTTTTCTTTTCTTTTTTTTTTTTTTTTACAGAGGATCAGTTTAGTATGCATTAAGTAAAGATTTCAACAGTTTGCACCCCCATAGAAACACAAAGTGAAATATATTATTTGAGTACTCATTATAGCATTAAATCTCAATGCACAGCACATTAAGGACAGAGATCCTACATGAGGAGTAAGTGCACAGTGACTCCTGTTGTTGACTTTACCAATTGACACTCCTGTCTATGGCATCAGTAATCTCCCTATGCTCCAGTCATGAGTTTCCAAGGCTATGGAAGCCCCTTGAGTTCTCCGACTCTTATCTTGTTTAGACAAGGTCATAGTCAAAGTGGAGGTTCTCTCCTCCCTTCAGAGAAAGGTACCTCCTTCTTTGAAGACCTGTTCTTTCCACTGAGATCTCACTCACAGAGATCTTTTGCCAGAGTGTCTTGGCTTTCCATGCCTGAAATACTCTCATGGGCTTTTCAGCCAGATCTGAATGCCTTTAGGGCTGATTCTGAGGCCAGAGTGCTATTTAGGGCATCTGCCATTCTATGAGTCTGCTGAGTATCTCACTTCCCATGTTGGATCACTCTCCCCTTTATTTATTCTATCGGTTAGTGTTAGCAGGTACTAGACTTGCTTATGTGCTCCCTTTGACTCTTAGTCCTTTCATTATGATCAATTGCGAACTGAAATTGATCACTTGGACTAGTGAGATGGCATTGGTACATGCCACCTTGATGGGATTAAATTGGAGTCCCCTGGTATGTTTCTAACTCTACCATTTGGGGCAAGTCAGCTTGAGCATGTCCCAAATTATATATCTCTTCCCTCTCTTATTCCTACTCTTATGTTTAACAGGGATCACATTTCAGTTAAATTTCAACACTTAAGAATAACTGTGTATTAATTACAGAATTGAATCAGTCATATTAAGTAGAACAGACAAAAAAACTACTAAGAGGGATAATGTATTAAGTTGTTCATTAACAGTCAGGGCTATGCTGATCAAGTCACCGTTTCCCATAGTGTCCCTTTCACTTCAACAAGTTTCCATTTTGGTGTTCAGTCAGTTGTCACCGATCAGGGAGAACATATGGTATTTGTCCCTTTGGGACTGGCTTATTTCACTCAGCATGATGTGTTCCAGATTCCTCCATTTTGTTGCAAATGACTGGATTTCGTTGTTTCTTACTGCAGTATAGTATTCTAAAGAGTACATATCCCATAATTTCTTTATCCAGTCTACCGTTGATGGGCATTTAGGTTGGTTCCAGGTCTTAGCTATTGTGAATTGTGCTGCAATAAACATTAGGCTGCAGACTGCTTTTTTGTTTGCCAATTTAAATTCCTTTGGGTAAATTCCAAGGAGTGGGATGGCTGGGTCGAACGGTAGGGTTATCTTCAGGTTTCTGAGGAATCTCCAGACTGATTTCCATAGTGGCTTAACCAGTTTGCATTCCCACCAACAGTGGGTTAGTGTCCCTTTTTCCCCACATCCTCGCCAGCATCTGTTGTTGGTAGATTTCTGTATGTGAGCCATTCTAACCGGGGTGAGGTGGAACCTCATTGTGGTTTTGATTTGCATTTCTCTGATTGCTAATGACCTTGAACATTTTTTCATGTGCCTGTTGGCCATTTGGATTTCCTCTTTTGAAAAATGTCTATTGAGGTCCTTGGCCCATCTCTTAATTGGGTTGTTGGTTTTGTTTTTGTGGAGTTTCTTGATCTTTTTGTAGATTCTGGTTATTAACCCTTTATCTGTTGCATAGTTTGCAAATATTTTTTCCCATTCTGACGGTTGTCTCTTCACTCTCCTGACTGTTTCTTTTGCAGTACAGAAACTTCTCAATTTGATGCAATCCCAATAGTTAATTTTGGCTTTGACTGCCTGTGCCTCCCGGGTCTTTTCCAGAAACTCTTTGCCTGTGCCAATATCTTGAAGGGTTTCTCCAATGTTCTCTAGTAACTTGATGGTGTCAGGTCGTAGATTTAGGTCTTTAATCCATGTTGAGTGGATTTTTGTGTAAGGTGTAAACACATTTTTTAAAAAGAAAAGATGATTGGGGCCAGCACTGTGGCATAGTGGATAAGGCTGCAACTTGCCATGCTGGCATCCCATATGGGCGCCAGTTCGAGTCCCAGCTGCTCCACTTCCAATCCAGCTCTCTGCTATGGTCTGGGAAAGCAGTGGAAGATGGCCCAAGTCCTTGGGCCCCTGCACCTGTGTGAGAGACCCAAAGAAGCTCCTGGCTCCTGGCTTCAGATCTGCCCAGCTCTGGGCGTTGCAGCCATTTGGGGAGTGAACCAGCAGATGGAAGACCTCTCTCTCTGTCTCTGGGCTTCTGCCTCTCTGTAATTCTGCCTTTAAAATAAATAAACAAATCTTTAAAAAGAAATAAAGATGAAACTGATAATATTTCTTCAAAAATATAAGGGTATATAATTGTTTATGATCAAAGTTTAAGAGTAACATGAAACAGAGAAAACTTTGATTTTATTAGAAGATAGAACTGGGGCATTTTTATTTTTTAGATTTCTATTGTTTCTTGAATGCTTGTTTTCAATAAAGTAACATTAAATAAAAGTAAGTAAAATACTGAAAGGAAAAAATTTATGAACTACAGGTGGGGGAGACTATCTGTTACAAATTGAAGGAACCTAGAAAATTTGAAGAAAACAATTGATAGATTTATCATTATAAAAATGGTAAAAGATGCTATATTAAAAGCCAAAAATTCAAATGATTGAGTGGGGAAAATATTTTTCACATCCGTAACAGGAAAAGGTTATTATCTCTAATATTTTAACAACACCTACAGGGTCTGGCATGGAGGCATAACAGATTAAGCCACCATCTGCAGTGCCAGAATCTTGTGTGGGTACTACTTCAAGTCTCAGCTACTCCACTTCCTATCCAGCTCCCTGCTAATGCACCTAGGAAAGCAGTGGAAGATGACCCAGAATATTTGGGACCCACTACTCACAGGGGAGACAAGGAAGAAGCTCCTGGCTCCTGGCTTTGGCCAGGCCCAGCCCCTAGCCATTGCAGCCATTTGAGGAGTGTACCAGCAGATGGAAGTTTCTCTCTCTCTCTCTCTCTCTCTCTCTCTCTCTCTCTCTCTCTCTCTCTAACCCTGCTTTTCAAATAAATAAATATTTAAAAATAAATCACCTAGAAATTAATTAAAATAAAACAATTACTAGGGAAAAATATACTAGATGTATGAACCAGCAAGTCACAGAAGACAAATTGAAAATGGCCTGCAAAGACATGATAAGACAGTGATTTTCACTATTAATTATGGACATGCCAATTCAAACATAACTTTTCTGCATATCTAATTGGCAAATTATTTTTATAAAAAATGGGTAGCACTGTGGACTGGAACTGGTGTAAGAAAATTGGCAGATTGGGCTGGTGCCGTGGCTCACTAGGCGAATCCTTTGCCTTGCGAGGCCGGCACACCGGGTTCTAGTCCCGGTCGGGGCACCGGATTCTGTCCCGGTTGCCCCTCTTCCAGGCCAGCTCTCTGCTATGGCCAGGGAGTGCAGTGGAGAATGGCCCAAGTGCTTGGGCCCTGCACCCCATGGGAGACCAGGAGAAGTACCTTGCTTCTGCCATTGGATCAGCACGGTGCACCGGCCACAGCACGCCGGCCACGGCAGCCATTGGAGGGTGAACCAACGGCAAAGGAAGACCTTTCTCTCTGTCTCTCTCTCTCACTGTCCACTTTGCCTGTCCAAAAAAAAAAAAAAAAAAAGCCAGCACCGCGGCTCAGTAGGCTATTCCTCCACCTTGCGGCGCCGGCACACCGGGTTCTAGTCCCGGTTGCGGCACTGGATTCTGTCCTGGTTGCCCCTCTTCCAGGCCAGCTCTCTACTGTGGCCAGGGAGTGCAGTGGAGAATGGCCCAAGTGCTTGGGCCCTGCACCCCATGGGAGACCAGGAAAAGCACCTGGCTCCTGCCTTCGGATCAGTGCAGTGCGCCGGCCGTGGCGGCCATTGGAGGGTGAACCAACGGCAAAGGAAGACCTTTCTCTCTGTCTCTCTCTCTCTCACTATCCACTCTGCCTGTCAAAAAAAAAAAATAAAAAAAAATAAAAAAATAGAAAATTGGCAGATTTAAGAACAGTTCATTAAAAAATGTAAGAGCAACAGATGGTGATGCGCCAAGTTCTGCATATAAATTTCCCTGAAATTATCATCTGACTCCTAAAATGCACACGTGTAGGGCATACTGCAAGAATCTCGATGGAGACACTAGTCTTGTTTATGTGATCTCTTTGACTCTTAGTCCTTTCATTATGATCAATTGTGAACAGAAATTGATCACTTGGACTAGTGAGATGGCATTGGTACATGCAACCTTGATGGTATTGAATTGGAATCCCCTGGCACGTTTCTAACTCTACCATTTGGGGCAAGTCCTATTGAGCATGTCCCAAACTGTACATCTCCTCCCTCTCTTATTCCCACTCTTATATTTAACGGGGATCACTTTTGAATTAAGTTTCAACACTTAAGAATAATTGTGTATTAATTACAGAGTTCAACCAATAGTATTAAGTAGAACAAAAAAAAACACTAAAAGTGATAAAGTATTAAGTTGTTCATCAACAGTCAGGGCAAGGGCTGATCAAGTAACCGTTTCACATAGTGTCCATTTCACTTCAACAGGTTTCCTTTTTGGTGCTCGGTTAGTTGTCACCAATCAGGGAGAACATATGATACTAGTTATAGCATTAAATCACAATGTACAGCACATTAAGGACAGAGATCCTACATGAGGAGTAAGTGCACAGTGTATCCTGTTGTTGACTTAACAAATTGACACTCTTGTTTATGGCGTCAGTAATCACCCTAGGCTCTTGTCATGAGTTGCCAAGGCTATGGAGGCCTTTTGAGTTCACCGACTCTGATCATATTTAGACAAGGTCATAGTCAAAGTGGAAGTTGTCTTCTCCTGTCACAGAAAGGTACCTTCTTCTTTAATGACCTGTTCTTTCCACTGGGATCTCACTCACAGAAATCTTTCATTTAGGTCATTTTTTTTTTTTGCCAGAGTGTCTTGGCTTTCCATGCTTGAAATATTCTCATGGGCTTTTCAGCCAGATCCGAATGCCTTTAGGGCTGATTCTGAGGCCAGAGTGCTGTTTAGGACATCTGCCATTCTGAGTCTGCTGTGTATCCCACTTCCCATGTTGGATCGTTCTCTCCCTAATGCTGTAACTAGTACTTAAACAGTATTTTACACTTTGTGTTTCTGTGTGGGTGCAAACTGTTGAAAGCTTTACTTAATATATGCTAAATTGATCTTCTGTATATAAAGATAATTGAAAATGAATCTTTATGTGTATGGAAGGGGAGAGGGAGCGGGAGAGGGGAGGGTTGCAGGTGGGAGGGAAGCTACGGGGAGGGGGGAGCCATTGTAATCCATAAGCTGTACTTTGGAAATTTATATTCATTAAATAAAAGTTAAAAAATAAAAAAGCAACATCTGCAAAGGTGAGAAACAGAGAATTCAGCTACAGCTACCACTTGTGACAAAGATAAGAAAATTTAGAGCTTGAATTCCATCAAGTTAGACGGGTTGATTATCAGCTTGGATTTTCTATGGAAGGGCCATAAAACAAGAGTAAATACTTTGTCTCAAGGCTAAGGAGTTTCTATAAGAACAATAAAAACAAACAAACAAAATAAACCAAAACTATGAAAATATACTTCCACTGGCTCAAGGTGACTGGTCAACAATATATCTTCCTAATGGAACAAAATAACTCTCTTCAGAGAAAGTATATGGAGTCCACAGTCCCCATAACTAATTTTCTAGTATTTAGTATATGTGACAACAGCACAATCAAAATACTAAATATGTGAAAAATGTGACCCATAGTCAACTGAAAAAGCAGTCAAAAGAAACTTAAATGACCCAAAAACGGAAGTTAGCAACAATTTTAAGAGGGAAACTACAAAGATTAGTAAGTCTGAAATTTTAAGTAAAAATGACCATTATGGGTGAGCAGATAGGGAAATTTCTGCAGAGAAGTAAAAATATTAGGCAGAACAAAATGGAAATGGTAGAACTGAAAAGTGAAATGTCTGGGACAAAAAAGCTCATGCCAGATGGACTTAGTAGAAGGGAATGGCAGAAGAGAGTGACCATGGTACAGCACCATGGCTCAATAGGCTAATCCTCCACCTGTGGCACCGGCACACCAGGTTCTAGTCCCGGTCGGGACACCGGATTCTGTCTTGGTTGCCCCTCTTCCAGGCCAGCTCTCTGCTATGGCCCGGGAGTGCAGTGGAGGATGGCCCAAGTCCTTTGGGCTTGCACCTGCATGGGAGACCAGGATAAGCACCTGGCTCCTGGCATCGGATCAGCGCGATGCGCTGGCCGCAGTGTGCCAGCCGTGGCAGGCAGCCACTGGATGGTGAACCAACGGCAAAGGAAGACCTTTCTCTCTCTCTCTCTCAGTGTCCACTCTGCCTGTCAAAAAATTTAAAAAAAAAAGAGAGAGTGACCATGAAGATAGGTCAATAGAAAATATCCTTCTTAATGACTATTTAATGAGTATTTCAATAGAAAATACTCTACTTAATGTTTTCTTTGAAAAATTAAAAAATTGTAGAGCCTCTGTAACTCCTAGAGTATTAGGCGAATGTGTGTAATAATTACTCCAATTCCATATGAATTCTAATATTGGCAAACATTCATTATAAGAGCTTTCAATTTACTTTTAGTAATGGAATTTTGGTCAAATAATTTTATCGTTAACTATGGTATTTTTATTCCATTTTAATCCAGAGGATTAAAAACATTGTAAGGGAGGGAGAAGAGCTACAGTGGGAAGTATAATTATGCTCTTAAAACTGTATATATGAAAAACTTGAGGGGCCGGCACTGTGGCACAGTGGGTTAATGCCCTGGCCTGAAGCGCCAGCATCCCATATGGGTGCTGGTTCGAGTCCCGGCTGCTCCACTTTCAATCCAGCTCTCTGTTATGGCCTGGGAAAGCAGCAGAGGGTGGGCCAAGTCCTTGGGCCCCTGCACCCACATGGGAGATTGGGAAGATGCTCCTGGCTCCTTGCTCCTGGCTTCAGATTGGCTCAGCTCTGGCCACTGCAGCCATCTGGGGAGTGAACCATCGGATGGAAGACCTCTCTCTCTCTCGCTCTCTCTCTCTCTCTCTGCCTCTCCTGTGTAACTCTTTCAAATAAATAAATAAATAAATCTTTAAAAAAATTTGAAATTTTTTCCCTTTATATATATATATGTACATATATATACACATACATATATACATATATATTCTAAAAGTAAAAATTTAAAGAATGAAATTACGGGGCCAGCACTGTGGCTTAGCAGGTAAAAACATTTTAAGGGAGGGAGAAGAGCTACAGTGGGAAGTATCATTATGCTCTTAAAACTGTATATATGAAAAACTTGAGGGGCCAGTGCTGTGGCACAGTGGGTTAACACCCTGGCCTGAAGCGCCAGCATCCCATATGGGTGCTGGTTTGAGTCCCAGCTGCTCCACTTCTGATCCAGCTCTCTGCTATGGTCTGGGAAAGTAGTAGAAGATGGCCCAAGTCCTTGGGCCCCTGCGCCCACATGGGAGACCCAGAAGAATCCCCTGGTTCCTGGCCTTGGATTGGCTCAGCTCCAGCCATTGCGGCCATTGGGGGAGTGAACCAGTGGATGGAAGACTCTCTCTCTCTCTTTCTCTCTTTCTCTCTTTCTCTCTCTCCCCCTCTGCCTCTCTGTAACTCTTCCTTTCAAATAAATAAATGTCTTAAATTTTTTTAAAATTAAGCATGAAATTCACACAAATATAGTAAAGAAAAAAATTTTAAAGAGAATTTCAGTTTCCCTGTAGTGAATGGAGAATTAATGGGAGTGTTCCAAATAAATGGAGTGACAGCCTGCAGGCCCAGCATCCCTCTCCCAGTTGCTCCTCTTTCTTTCATAGTCATTCAGTCATTGATGACTTGTTTTATGGTTGTAAAGGAAATGATTGTGAGGTGTTTCTAGTCAGAATGATAGAAATGTTTTTCATGAGGGGAGGAGAAGGATAGAGGATATAAAGGCAATTGCTACCTAACGCCAATTAACCTTTCTGATGGCACTCCACCATCAAGGCCCTTTCCTCAGCCCCTCAATTCTTTTCCTCCTCCAACATATTTCTGTGTGACTTTACTATCGCTAAAATACCTCTGTCCACATACACACAACTAAAGGTGAATATACGGGACCCTTGGTAAAACTCAGTGGTCATTGAAATTTGTTCTGCCCATAGTCTCACATTTCACCTTCTACAACTTTCTTGGGGCCATCAGCTTCCTCACAAAAGCACTAGTGCCCCTACCTGCTCTGCTCATCAGGTGTCCACCGTGTACGATGTTTGCGTTCCAAATAAAATACACTCTTCCAAAGCTATTTGTTCAACCCCATTTCCTTGGAGAAGTCTACCCCCTAACATCTCACATAGTCTCTTACGAGAAGGCCTGGAACTACTGTAAGATCCAGGCTTACCCAGAGGCCGCAGCTGCAGGGTGAATTGGGATCGGCTTGGCTGAGGCAGGCCTGCCTGCAGCTGTTGGAGGGCTTTTCCCAGGAGCCTGTAGCATTGAAACTTCTTCCTGCCAAGTTCTCAAGATGTGACTCCTCTCCTGCCAGGAAGCACGTCCCCTGGAAACGTTCTCTACCACTAATCTGCACTCATCTGCACTTTCCCCAAGCCAGCCACTCTTCCCCTTCTGGCAATTTGAGATTCCTCTCTTTTAATATTTTTGCCAAGTTTCAGAAAAAGGCTTACTTTTTAAGAAAAATATTTCTTTCAACTTTTTTTCAAAGTATAAAATTAACTTAAGCTTATCTTGTAAATAATTAGAAAATTGATGAGGGCATAAAGCACTACTCCTCTCCCCCAGAGACAACTGATTTTAATTTTTTTAGTTAGTGATTCCCCTTGGGTTCAAATTCATTGGAAAGTATGATACCACTAAATATGTGAGTGCATTAGATTTCAGCAGACAATGACTTTGCATTCTGTGCGTTGAGCCCTATAGGAAGCCATTCCACTGAGAAGAATGAGGGACACACATTAGCCACCCCATTTGTGGGGGGTACTTTCCAAGCCCCTCACCTCAAGTGGATCCCTGAAGCTGCAGATAGCAACAATGTATACTAATGATCTTCAAAAAGTTCATGAAAAATGCCTATTATCAACAATCTGTGCATGGATTTCAAATTTTTGCATCATAGTAAGCTTATTTTTTAATTCCATTTCTACAATCTCTTTGAAGTACCTTCATATGTACTATTTTTTTCTCATGCATACATACCTGCAATAGTTTAATTTATAAATTAGGCACAGTGATATTAACAACATAACGTAGATCTTAGCAACTTCATAAGATGATTTTTTTCTTTCCTGATTAAACTGAGAGTTTTCACCTTTTACTGAAATAAGCAGTCTGAGGCTCCTGAGTTCTAAAGCAAAAGATGACATTTATGTTTGAAGAGCAAGGAAGAACCAAGATTTTTCTAAATGATGATTTCCCACTCAGAAAATCCAACATGAGTCACTTCCCTGGTAGCCTATGGTTTCATCATTCTTGCTTGGCAGTGGTCCATATCTGTGGTGGCTAAAGCATATACGACGGAGGAGCCCACGTTTTAGAAAAATAATAATGAATTACAAATACAGATGAGGTTAAAATATGACTATACTTTTATATAAGGGCGCGGGAAATTGGAATACATTGTGATTTTAAAAGAAAAATGCTGTAATATCAATGAATAAAGAAGTTCAGTCTCACCAATGAAGGCGAGTACCATCGAATCTGTTAAGGGCCCTAATGGAACAAGGAGGCAGAGGAAGATGAATTTGTTGCTGTTTGAACTGGACACCCCCTCTTCTCCTGCACTTGGGAGTTAGTTTTCAGGTTGCTTCCATCTTGGCATTCAGACTGGGCCTTGCAGTATTGTTTACCCGGCTCTTGGGCTTTTAGATATGGATGAAGTACAGCCCCAGCTTTCCTGGTTCTCCAGTTTGATCCTGGGATTTCTGAGCCCCTATACTCATGCTAGCCAATTCCCATGACAAATGTAAATATTCCTGTGGGATTTTCACAATATTCACTTTGCATGGACTTCTTGAAGATTCGTATCTTGTTATTTATTTATTTGTTTGAAAGGCAGAATTACAGAAACACACACAGTGAGAGAGGTTTTCCATCTGCTAATGCGGATGCATCTCCAAATGCCTTAAACTGCTGTGCCACCATATCTCCCAAAATAAATAGATTTTAATTCCATTTTCTGTGTACCTTTTTAAGTGCTTTCATGTGTGTGTGTATGTGTCTGCATCTTCTATTGGTTCTGTTTCCCTGAGAACCTTGACTTACACGCCTTCTATTACCCACTGTTGGGGAAATATAATTTAAAACAAAAGCACAACCAAGAAAATCTTCACAAAACTAGTAGAGAAAGAAAACAATTTTGTTATCAAATGAGGATTAAACATGAATGTGATACACATCACAAGCAACCTTCTAAAGGACTGCAAAGAGAGGAAGAAATCTCACCCTTTTATAAATGCAAACAGACCCAACCTATTACAGACATGTTCTCAAGATAAAGAATAGTCCTCAAGTAAGAAGACTTGCCAGCACCATGTGCCACACACAGTTCATCCTGTGTTGACTAAGTGGATTTCCAAAAGTGATTAAACACTTGGAATCCAAAACCAATGTAGAGAGACCTCATTGAACACCCTGTGCTAGAAGAGTCACCTGCCTTTGCAGCAGGAAGAAATTACCCTAAAATAAAGTCCACACTAATGCCCTAACAAAGTTTAAAAATAAGTTTTGAAATAATAAAGTAAATCTACAGAAAAATTGAAAGTCTATCAGTACAAATTATAAGACTCATCAAAGGAAGAAAACAAAACTCATTGAACCATCTGGATGATGTCTAGCATTTCATCAAATGCTAGATAGGGATGAGCATTTGGCACAGCAGTTAAGATGCTGCTTGGGCTGTGGTGAAGAGTGGTGTTGGTGTTGTGGCACAGCAACTCAAACCACTGCCTGGGACACCTGCATCAATAAATCCAGGAGCCAGTCTGGGTGTCAGTTGCTCTGCTACCAATCCAGCTCTCTGCTAATGCCACTGGGAAAGGAGCAAAGGATAGCCCAAGTACTGGGCCTCTACCACCCACTTGGGAGATCCAGATGGGGTTCCAGGCTCCAGACTTCATTCTGAACAAGTATCAGCCATTGCAGCCATTTGAGGAGTGAACCAGTGGATGAAAATCCATTTCTATGTCTCTCGCTCTCTCTGTGTTGCTCTGCCTCTCAAATTGAATATATATATACCATATACACATATACATATATATATATACATGTACACATATATATGTATATATATATATTTTAATGCTGCTTGGGATGCCCACATCCCATATTGTAGTGCCTGGGTTCAAGTCGCGGTTTAACTACATGTTACTTCCCCTTCCCCATTTACAATCTAACCTTGAGACTATCCATGCATTTGCAATTGTGGGGGTGTCTAATTAACAAAGCTAAGCCACAAAGAGATGCACAAACAACAGATTCCAGTTAAGAAAATTTATGATGGAACACAGGTCTCAGTCAAATTTCATATCAAAGAAGTCTCCATCAGACCCCCAGAAATCTGCTTAACCATCTTCCCCAGCTCCTGTTTTTCCCTTTAAAAGGATCTCTAGTTAAATTGCAAAGGATAGAAAAGCATATTAAGTGCATCTGTTAAGCGACCTCAGCCACCTCCACTGGGAAGGAGAAGACTCAGTGCACAGGCTGCTGGAGGTTAGCAGACCCATGGCAGGATTTCAGGGATGGCCCAGGCAGATGCTGAAAAACCTTTTTTTGGGAAAATCTATCTTCTCTCCCTGCCTTGGCATTGGATACCTGTAAATGCTTGTTAGTGCAGGGACACGTACTTTGAGAAGTGTACTGACTCTCTGGGGAAGTCAAACTGGATGCACCCTGGGAACTCTCTTTCTCCACTGTCTGGACTTCGTGCCATTTGGACCTAGCTTAGGTTGAATGTTCTGGAAGCATTTGGTGGGTGTTAAGATTCTAAGAGTATCATAGAATGGTATTTAGTATTTTTAAAATTTTATTTAATGAACATAAATTTCCAAAGTACAGCTTATGGATTACAATAGCTTCCCCCCCCATAACTTCCCTCCCACCCACAACGCTCCCCTCTCCCACTCCCTCTCCCCTTCCATTCACATCAAAATTAATTTTCAATTGTCTTTATATATGGAAGATCAATTTAGCATATATTAAGTAAAGATTTCCACAGTTTGCACCCACACAGAAACACAAAGTGTAAAATACTATTTGAATACTGGTTATAGCATTAATTAAACACCTAAGAGTAACTGAGTATTAATTACAGAGTTCAACCAATAGTTTTAAGTAGAACATAAAAAAATACTAAGAGGGTAAAAAGTTCTTTTTTTTCTTTTTTTGTTTGTTATATAGTTATTTTTTTATTTAATAAATGTGAATTTACAAAGTGCAACTTTTGTATTGTTGTGGCTCCCCCCCCATCTTCCCTCCCTCCCGTGGCCATCATCTCTCCCTCTCCCACCCCGCCCTTCATTGAGTTTCATTTTCAATTACCTTCATATACTGAAGATCAACTTAGTATATACTAAGCAAGGATTTCAACAGGCTGCACTCACACAACCACACAAGGTATAGGGTATTGTTCGACTAGTAGTTTTTTTTTTTTTTTGACAGGCAGAGTGGACAGTGAGAGAGACAGAGAGAAAGGTCTTCCTTTGCCGTTGGTTCACCCTCCAATGGCCGCCGTGGCCGGCGCACCGCGATGATCTGATGGCAGGAGCCAGGTACTCATCCTGGTCTCCCATGGGGTGCAGGGCCCAAGCACTTGGGCCATCCTCCACTGCACTCCCTGGCCACAGCAGAGAGCTGGCCTGGAAGAGGGGCAACCAGGACAGAATCCGGCGCCCCGACTGGGACTAGAACCCGGTGTGCTGGCGCCGCAAGGTGGAGGATTAGCCTATTGAGCCGCGGCGCTGGCCAGTAGCGTTGTTTTTAAGTGTCATAGTAAAAAAACATTAAGGACAGAGATCCTACATGTGGAGCATGTACCCAGTGACTCCTGTTGTTGATTTAACAAATGGCACTCTTATTTATGACGTCAGCAATCACCCTAGACTCTTGCTATGAGCTGTCTAGGCTATGGAAGCCCCTTGAGTTCACCGACTCTGAACTTGTTTAATCAAGCCCATATCACAGAGAAAGGCGCCTCTCTCCTTGATGGCCTGCTCCTTCTGCTGGGGTCTTGTTCACCAGGATCTTTCATTTAGATTGTTTTTTGCCACCGTGTCATGGCTTTCTATGCCTGTGAGACTCTCATGGACCTTTTAGCCAGATCTGAATGTCCCAAGGGTTGATTCTGAGGCAGAAGTGCTGCCATTCTATGAGTCTGCTGTGTGTCCTGTTTCCCCCGCAGGATCATTCTCTCCCTTTTAATTCTATCCTTCATCATTTGCTTACACTGATCTTATTTGTGAAATCTCATCGACACATACCCTATCTTTTTGATCGGTTGTGTATTTATACTTATCACTTTACCAAGTGCGCTGGCATTGGTACCTGCCTCCTTGGTAAGATTGAGTTGAAATCCCCTGGCACATTTCTAGTTCCACCATTGGAGGCAAGTCCGAGTGAGCATGTGCTGACCTATACATCTTCCCACTCCCATGTTTAACAGAGATCACTTTTCTGTTAATTTTTAAACGCCTAAGAATGATTGTGCATTGATTACAGAGTTCAACCAGTGGTCTTATGTAGAACAAACAGAGCAGCAGCAGCAGCAGCAACAACAAAAATACTAAAAGAAATAAAGTAGTAAGTTGTTCCTCAACAGTCTAGACAAGGGCGGATCATGTCATTGTCTCTCATAGTGTCCATTTCACTTCAATGGGTATAATTTTAGATGCTCATTTAGTTGCCATCGATCAGGGAGAACATGTGATATTTGTCCCTTTTGGACTGGCTTATTTCACTCAGCATGATGTTTTCCAGCTTCCTCCATTTTGTTGTAAATGCCCGGATTTCTTTTTTTTCACTGCTGTATAGTGTTCCACAGAGTACATATCCCATAGTTTCTTTATCCAGTCATCTGTTGATGGACATTTAGGTTGCTTCCATGTATTAGCTATTGTGAATTGAGCTGAAACAAATATTGAGGTGCAAATGGCTCTTTTTTTCTCCCCTTTAATTCCATTTGGGTATATTCCAAGGAGTGGGATGGCTGGGTCCTGTGGTAGTGCTATATTCAGGTTTCTGAGGACTCTCCAGACTGTCTTCCATAGTGGCTTTTCCAGTTTGCATTCCCACCAACAGTGGATTCGTGTCCCTTTTCCCCACATCCTCACCAGCATCTGTTGTTAGTTGATCTCTGTATGTAAGCCAATCTAAGCGGAGTGAGGTGAAACCTCATTGTGGTTTTGATCTGCATTTCCCTGATGGCTAGGGATCCTGAGCATTTTTTCATGTGTCTGTTGGCCATTTGGATTTCCTCTTTTGAAAAATGTCTGTTAAGGTCCTTGGCCCATTTTTTTATTGGGTTGTTTGTTTTGATTCTGTGGTGTTTTTTGATCATTGTGTAGATTCTAGTTGTTAATCCTTTATCTGTTGTGTAGTTTGCGAATAACATCTCCCATTCTGTTGGTTGCCTCTTCACTTTCCTGACTGTTTCCTTTGCTGTAAAGAAACTCTTCAATTTGAGGTAATCCCATTTGTTTATTTTATCTTTGATTACTCGTGCCTCTGGGGTCTTCTCCAGGAATTCTTTGCCTGTTCCAATATCTTGAAGGGTTTCCCCTATGCTCTCAATTAGTTTCATGGTGTCATGGTGCATCTCTAGTTCTTTGATCCATGTTGAGTGGATTTTTGTATAAGGTGTAAGGTAGGGGTCTTGCTTCATACTGTGACATGTGGACTTCCAGTTTTCCCAGCACCCTTTGTTGAAGAGGCTGTCCTTGTTCCAGGGGTTGGTTTTAGGTCCTTTGTTGAATATGCTGTGGCCAGGGAGTGCAGTGGAGGATGGCCCAAGTGCTTGGGCCCTGCACCCCATGGGAGACCAGGAGAAGCACCTGGCTCCTGCCTTCAGATCAGTGAGTGCGCCGGCCACAGTGCGTCGACTGCGGCAGCCATTGGAGGGTGAACCAATGGCAAAGGAAGACCTTTCTCTCTGTCTCTCTCTCTCTCACTGTCCACTCTGCCTGTCTAAGAAAAAAGCTCTGTTTTAATTTACATATGGATAAATGAGTTATTGATGTAGATATTCCAGAAGTTATATAATATTTATAGAGATCTGGTATTTCTGGTAGGATGTTATCACTAATGATTGCTTACTTATTTTTTTAAAGAGGGAACTTGGCAGGGGGTGGGGAGTGGCATTGTGGTGTAGTGGGTAAAGCCACCATTGTAACACCAGCATCCCACATGGACACAGTTTCAGGTTCATTTCCTGCTGTGCCACTTCTGATCCAGCTTCCTGCTAATGGTGTAGGAAAAGCAGCAGAAGATGGACCAAATGTTTGAGCCCCTGCTACCAACATGGGAGATAAGATGAAGCTCTTGGCTCCTGGCTTTGGCCTGGCCTGATCTTGGCTAGTATGGTCAACTGGGGAGTGAGCTAGCAGATGGATGATCTCTCTTTCTCTGTCTCTCCCTTTCTCTGTTAACACTTTCAAATAAATATATGAATCTTTTTTAAAAGTGGGGTGGCTCAGGAAAATGCAAATCAAACCACAATGAGATTCCACCTCACTCCTGTTTGAATGGCTCTCTTTTTTTTAAAGATTTATTTATTTATTTGAAAGTCAGAGTTACACAGAGAGAGAAGGAGAGGCAGAGAGAGAGAGAGAGAGAGAGAGAGATGTCTTCCATCCTCTGGTTCATTCCCCAATTGGTCACAATGGCGAGAGCTGCGCCCATCCAAAGCCAGGAGCCAGGAATTTCCTGTAGGTCTTCCCACTGTGGCACAGTGCCGGCCCCCTGGCTTTGTTTTTGCTGTTTAAGATTGCTTTAGCTATTTGGGAGTCTCTTCTTGTGTTTTCCATATGAATTTTAGCATAATTTTTTCTAGATCTGAGAAGAATGTCATTGGCATTTTGATTGGGATTGCATGGAATTTGTAAATAGTTTTGGGTTGTATGGACATTTTGATGATTGCTAAGTAGTAGTATCACTAATTTCCACAAAGAGGTAATGTTATAGAAAACTTTAATTTTCTTCTTCATATAATGATTTAGCAAGAATTGGCTTCATTTTTGAAATATTGGATAAGTAGATCTGAATGATTTTCCACGTACTTGTGTGTGAAAAGGAGGTTGAATGTTACATGTATGTGATACATTTAGGACTGGTTTCTCCTCAGACTACTATCCCAGAGAGAATCCAAGGCATACACACTCCAACAAATTTTCTTGCAATTCCTAAACTAATCTCAAGTCTTACTAATCCAGTTTGTCCATAGACACAGCTCACACATGGGGATCAAAACTTAGAGGACAAAAAAGTCGTTCATAATGAGCATGACAAGTATAACATAGGAATAAATACCTTTGAGATTAATTAGCCCAAAAAGTTCTCTTTTCAATGATTCTGTTTAAGAGATCTAGCTTGATGCAAATGGAGAAGCTTTTGCAAACGTGCTACTCATGAGGAGGCTTTCTGTTTCCTAATGAAAAGAACAAGGAAAATTGTCTGCATTTCAATGAAAGATGTCACTAGAAATGACCATAGAACACGCATGCCATTATCAGTATTACGCAGCATACACTGTATAGGAGAGGCCGCAGAATAGAGCTCCCAGACAATGCAGGGCCAGATGCTGCAAGGAACATGCAAGTGATTCTGAGCAACTTGTTCTCTCTCAGTGTCCATTCTGTACAGTGAGAAACAGGCAATAATCAGTACTGTCTAAGAAGGTCATTGTGCACAGTAACTGAAATAAGAAAACGAAACACTAAGCACAGCACTTAGCTCATGTCAAATGTTCCATAAGTCATAGCTAATCATTTCCATAACTGCATTTGATAACATACAACACCCTTTCATGATGCAAACTCTAAGCAAATTGGGTACAGAAGGAACATTCCTCAACACAATCAAATCAATCTATGAAAAACCCACGGCCAGCATCCTATTGAATGGGGAAAAGTTGGAAACATTTCCACTGAGATCTGGCACCAGACAGGGATGCCCACTCTCACCATTGCTATTTAATATAGTACTGGAAGTTTTAGCCAGAGCCATTACGCAAGATAAAGAAATGAAAGGGTTACAAAATGGGAAGGAAGAATTAAAACTATCCCTCTTTGATATGATTATTTATTTAGGGGATCCAAAGAACTACACTAAGAGACGATTGGAACTCATAGAAGAGTTGAGCAAAGTAGCAGAATTCAAAATCAATGCTCAAAAATCAACAGCCTTTGTATACACAGGTAATGCCATGACTGAGAAAGAACTTCTACGATCAATCCCATGCAATAGCTACAAAAAATACCTTGGAATAAACTTAACCAAGGATGTCAAAGATCTCTACGATGAGAATTTAAAAACCTTAAAAGAGAAATAGAAGAGGATACCAAAAAGTAGAAAAATATTCCATGCTCATGGATTGGAAGAATCAATATCATCAAAATGTCCATTCTCCCAAAAGCAATTTACAGATTCAATGTGATACCAACTAAGATACCAAAGACATTCTTCTCAGATCTGGAAAAAAGTGATACTGAAATTCATATGGAGGCACAGGAGATCTCAAATAGCTAAAGCAATCTTGTACAACAAAAACAAAGCTGGAGGCATGACAATACCAGATTTAAAAACATACTACAGGACAGTTATAATCAAAACAGCCTGGTACTGGTAAAGAAACAGATGCACCCTCCATAGTGGCTCTACTTTGCACCATATCTTCATGTCATCTTGTCTGTTCCCCACTTTGTTGTAAGTTTTGATGTTTCCTGTTCGAGCCAATTCTAGTTGTTTTCATAATCCATCTTCTTGGGCCGGTGCCGTGGCTCACCTGCGGCGCCGGCACCCTGGGTTCTAGTCCCGGTTGGGGCGCTGGATTCTGACCCAGTTGCTCCTCTTCCAGTCCAGCTCTCTGCTGTGGCCTGGGAAGGCAGTGGAGGATGGCCCAAGTGCTTGGGCCTTGCACCCACGTGGGAGACCAGGAGCAAGCATTTGTCTCCTGGCTTCGGATTGGCGCAGCATGCCTGCCATAGCAACCATTTGGGGGGTGAACCAACAGAAAAAAGGAAGACCTTTCTCTCTCTCTCTCTCTCTCTCTCTCTCTCTCTCTCACTGTCTAACTCTGCCTGTCCAAAAAAAGAAAGAAATAATCCATCTTCTTTAGATTCATCTTATTGTTGCTGCTTACTTCAGACTTTCCTCATATCACTGATTACCCTGATGTCTTCCTTGCTTGTGTTTCCATTTTCTTTCACTTCGTCAGTGCCTGTGATCTTAGACAAGGACAGAGGATGCACTGTAGTCACCTAAGTGAACCAAATAGCCCATATCCCCAGCACTTGTGTGCTTAGCTTCTGCAGAGAAGTATCAGTGATATCCATGAGGGAAGAGTAAATTATACGGCCTCTTAGGATCTGATCACCATGGGAAAAGTAAAGCAAGATAAGAGGACAGAATTATATTTGGAAGAAGTAGGAATATTCACTTTAAATAGGTTAGTCCGTGTTGTTCTGAGAGATGGCTATGGAGCACAGACTTGAAGGGAGTGACAGTGTGGACGTGTTCAGAGGAGAAGCATCAGGATAAGGTCAGCAAGTCAGGGATCCTAAGCCAGGAGCTTGATGAATGTGTTCGAGAAAAATGAAAAGACCAGTGTGGTTGTAGCAGAAGGAAGGGTGAGGGGAGGCGAGTTCAGAGCAGTTACAGGTAGCTGGATAATGTGCTATGTTTCTAGTCCTAGAAATGTCTCTAGTTTGACCCAGAGTGAGATGAGTAAGTATGGTGGATGAAGTAACCTGAATTTTAGTTTTCACAGATATCCTTGTTACTTTTTTAAAACACAAAGTTCATTACAATTGCAATTAAAATGATCTTCAGGATAAATTTCCAACCTCATAAATCGATGAAACTGTCTTTCCCAAGACATCCAAGTAAAAAAAATCAGTCTACAATATGAGACTTCATAATTATTTACTAAGGTGTATTGCCAGCCATAATTGAAAGAAATGACAGAATAATATAGGTGGAAATTGTTAAGGAATAGCTTGGGAGGGTATTGGAACGTGAGCTTCATTTTAAAGCTCATCCATACACCAGATTAGTCTCTGCTGAGAAAGGAGCCTCCCTCATCAAGGTGGACTGAAGGTGGGGATCATTATCTAAACAAAGAATTTCCCACGGGACAGGGAGAAGGCCTGTCTGTGAGTGAGAATTTATGCAGATGCCAGACAGAGTTAGATTGTAACACCACCAGAAAGAGGGGAGGGGATAAGTGTAGCTTTTTAAGTAGAGGAATCTAATAATGCAACCAGTTTTTAGACAGTCACCTAGCAGATGGGTCTGATTTATTGAGGAAAGTGAAAATACTTCTTCTAAAACTCAAAGCCTTCTCCCTAACTTAAGAGGCATGTTCTTGTTATGTCTTCCCTAAAATCATGAGTTGTGACCAAAGAAGGCTTCTGCTATTTTTCTGCATGTTCTGTGCCTGACATCAGGATGAAAAAGATGAGGAAGAGTCCTGTGTGCTCTTCTGTGTTTTGCTCATTGAGTTTTAGTCCCTGGCCCCTCTAATGATATTTACCTTCAAATGGGTAATATTAGCACGAGATAGCTATGACAAACTGAACGAATAATTGTAAAGTCTGATGTATACATAAATGCAATGTTTTGTTCACTAGGTAACAGGACCAGTCCTCTCCGCTGCAGTAACTATGACAACCTAGATTCTGTCAGTTCTGTTTTGGTTCAGAGTCCTGAGAATAAGATTTAGTTACAAGGTATGTTGGTAACATTTAACTAACAGTCTACAAGCATGGTTGGAAAATTCTCTTATTGGGACTTCTTTAAAATCAGCCGTGTGTACAGTGGCAGGTGGTTCAAACCCTTGTAAAATGTTATTTCATAATTTTTCAGCCATATAAACCATCTAGACCAGATGATGAAGATGTCAAAATTCACTTTTCTTTTCAAATTAGGTACTATATATCAGTGTTGGGCACCAAACAATATGTTGTGCCCAGATCGTTAGATCCCTGCAGAGACCCCCAGAGAGTCGATCACACCGAACTGCAAAAGCAAGGTTTATTCGGGAGTACAAGCCGTGACAGGGACCCCATCCAACCAACCAGCACAGTGGAGGTAGGAGTGAGGCCCCGGTCTTTGGGAGAGTTTTTAAAGGAAAAAGGGCTACCTCAGCAGGAAAGAAGAGTTACATACAGCATGGAAGCTCTGGGTACAGGGAGTTACTTTGTTTAGCAATCTCTACTGTGCTGTCCTTGGTCTACCGAGCTAGCTGTCCCTGGTAAGCTTTGATATCTCCAGAGTGCCTGAATGCCTGCTTTTACAAGGACTCGGGTCTGCTATGGGAAAGGGAGGCTGCTTGCTTTTAAAATGGAGTCACTTCGGTTCTTCAGCAATGGAAAGTTTTTCTGGGTAATGTTTTTCTTGTAAGCAATAATTTTTGTCTCCATAAATAATAGAGGCCTACTGGGCTCTCCTTTCCCTTGTAAATGATAGTAAAAGTTGTAACCATGTTTATTGGTAATGTAAATGATCTGTTGGATTTCAAATTTAAACTAATATGGAAGCAAGACTGCATTCTTCTGATTAATAGAAATATACTTGAGAACATATCAACAAAATACTTGAATTCACATTATTTTCATTTTGAAAGATCAAATTTGTGCTAGTGTTAATGATTTGCAATTTTCTATTGAATGCTGATAGATAATTCAATAGAGAATGTTTTATTCATATTAACTTTTATAAATATGTACTATCACCAGAGTGGTTATAAATATGCATACTTGCTCATTCTTATGGTTGAGGAAGAGTTTTGGATACACAGGTTGAAATATGCTCGTTGAACAAGTTCAGAAGTCTTGGTGATGACTTGTGTATATATTAAGTTGACTGATCAAAGAGGTGATTTTGAGTTGTTATTCTCTAGTATTTTTTGGAAGTATATACATTAGAGCTCCATTTACATTATTCAGCTTTACATGCAAATGCTTAAAACTTTATGAAACTTCATTCCTCAACTTTCCGTATGCATTTGAGATACAGGAAGACTGAGAGAAACAGACAGATGGAGGGAGTGCTTCTGTCCTCTGGTTTACTCCCCTAAATGGCCTACAGTGGTCTGGGCTGGACTACGGCTTTCCAGGAGCTGAGAACCCTCTGCTGCTCCCAGAATGGCTTTCAAGGATTCAGTTACCTAAGCCATCATCACTGTTCCCAGGGGCTGCATTGGCAGAAAGCTGGAATGGGAGCTGGAGGCAGGCATTGAACCCAGGCACCCTGATGTGGAAAATGAGCATCGTAACTGGTGGATTCACTGCTGGCCAAATACTCTTCTCTCTTTAACATTTCAGTCTTAACAAATGTAACAGCATTCATTTGTATAAATTACCAGAAGGGCTGGCCTAAGCTGCTGCTTGCAAAGCCAGTGTCTCATGCTGGAGCTCTGAGTCAAGTCCTGGTTGTTTCACTTTTGATCCAGATTCCTGTTAATGTGCCTGAGAAGGTGATGGAAGATGACCCAAGAGCTTGGGCACTTGGATGCATATGACAGACCAGTAAGGAGCTCCTGGCTCTTGGTTTTGACCTAGTCCAGAACTGGCTGTTGTGGCCATTTGGGGAGTGAACCAATTAATGGATAATCAGAGTCTCTGCATCTGTCCCTCTCTATCACTCTGCCTTTCAAATACATAAATATAAATACTTAAATGAACATTTCAATTATCTTAAAATTACCATAAATACTAACTACCTGTGATTTATTTTTGTATAAAAACATGTATAAAGTACTTAATATTTCAAGACTTTGAATGTTATACAACTTATCAATATTTTACATTTAAACTTACTGAGATATTTTCTCTAAGTAGAAATTCAATCTTTCAATAATTACTTGTAATATCTATGTATTACTGTTTATTCCTTTTTAATGTATGGATTAACTTTCTTTGAAATACTGATTTCAATCAAAAAAATAAAAATGTTTGTCCAATTTTCTATTTTAAAAATTGCTTTATCACAAAGATTACTTATTGAAACATTTCTTTTATTCTCAGAATCAGTGCTTATTTTCAGAATAGTATATCATAAAAACAAACTTTAGCCTCCCATCTTGAAAACAAAGTAATGTAGGGAATAAATAGTCTTCCCTGTTGTGTAATTAGTATTTCTTCTCTTCAATTGATGTGACTTAGAGATGCATATCTGCATCTTTCACTTTTTTTCTGCTTTCCAGGCTTGAATTTTCAATTGTCTAGTGCAATTTATTTTACATCCCTGCAAACCTTACCAAAGATAATCTCGGGAAATCAATTTTAAATCCTTCAACATTCTGTATATTGTTCTTTTTGATTGTACTTCAAGTCCAAGCATACTGTCAATTCACCTTCTAGAACTCAGCATTAGCTGTAGCCTTTCACTTCACACGACAGTGTACAGTATTCACCAGTGTGATCAGTATAACCTTGTGCATCTTTCTGAATGGCATTAAAGCTCCATCTCACTGTGAGTAGCAACTGAAAAACCAGTGTCACTGAACAAGAGTTTATTAAGGTTACTGCTGTAGGTCTTTGTGTCTTCATGCTTAGCTAGCTAATTTTAAGTTGGTTTAATGAATGGGCGGATATAGATACAGCTGATAGGGACATAGACAGGAGGAAAACAGTCTGTGTTCCTACTGTGTTTTATTTCTAACCATACAGTGTTCGGTTCAATTTTGAATCTTCCCACTTCATTGAGAACAATATGAGAAAATGACAGTTTTTTTCAGTAAAGACCTTCTTTCAAACCTCAAACCTTATAATAGAAGAAGCATAGCTCCTGTAGTGGAATTTTATTAGAACCAAGCAAAGAAAGTGTCAGTAATCATTAAAGTCAGATACATTAAGCACAAAATCAGAATAAAAACCCATAACTTAACTATCTACATAATATAACATTATGAAGATGGAATCTGAAAGTATGCAAATAACATTAATTTTGATGAAAGTTAAATGAAATTAATGTCTTCCAGCAATAAGCTGGGTTTATCAGTTTCTTTAACCTTGAAATCTGACTTTGCCAGTAAAATTACAGAACAGATATTTTTCAAAAAATAAAGAGCCTATGAGCCCATATATAGTATAGCAATTAAGATGCCCCTTTAGATGCTTATGTCACATATCAGAGTGCCTGGGTTCCAGTCTCAGCTCTACTTACAGAAATTGAAAGAATTTGTCACCACCCATATAGCCCTGCAGAAGATGCTTATGGATGTTCTGCACACAGAAACACAAAACATGTTCATCACTACAGAAGAAGGTAAAGGAAGGACATCTCCCAGTAAAAGTACAAAGTAAATATAAAGTCAATAATAGGAATATTTATGGAAAAATGGCAGGGCAAGGTTGTTATTTATCAATAGTCAACTTGAATGTAAATGGCCTCAACTTTCCAGTGAAAAGGCACAGACAGGCTGAATGGATTAAAAAACAATACCCATTGATTTGCTGCCTACAGGAAACATATCTCACTAACAAAGATGCAGGAAGACTGAAAGTGAAAAGCTGGAAAAAGATATTCCATGCTAACAGAAACCAAAAAAGAGCTGGTATAGCCATCCCAACATCAGACAAAATATACACTACACAAAAAACTGTTAAAAGAAACAAAGTAGGACACTATGTAATAATTAAGAGATCAACTCAACAGGAAGATGTTACTATGTTAAATGTATATGCATCTAATTACAGGACACCTGGATATTTAAAAGAAATGTTAAGGGATCTAAAGGGGGTTCTAGACTCAAATACAACAGTAATGGGGGATTTCAATACCACACTTTCAGCAATGGACAGATCAACCAGACAAAAAATCAGCAAGGAAACAGTAGAGTAAATTAACACTATAAACCAAATGGTCCAATCTAAATATATAGTCTCCACCAAGAGATATTGGAACTTGTAGAAGAGTTTCATAAAGTAACAGGATATAAAAATCAATACACAAAAATCAATAGCCTTTGTATATACAGACAACGTCATGGCTGAGATTGAGTTTTTAAGATCAATCCCATTCATAATAGCCACACATATAAAAAAAAATTAAAAAAACCTTGGAATAAATTTAACCAGGGATGTCAAAGTTCTCTATGATGAGAATTATAAAGATTCAAGAAAGAAATAGAAGATACAAAAAATGGAAAATCCTCCATGATTATGGATTGGAAGAATCAATACCAACAAAATGTCCATTCTTCCAAAAGCAATTTACAGATTCAACATGACACCAATAAACATATCAAAGACATTCTTCTCAGATCTAGAAAAAAGGATGCTGAAATTCATATAGAAATATAGGAGACCTTGAATTGCTAAAGCAATTTTATGCAACAAAAACAAAGCCAGAGGCATCACAATAGTAGATATCAAGAAACACTACAGTTATAATCAAAACAGTCTGATACTGGTACAAAAACAGATGGATAGACAAATGAAATAGACTAAAAATGCCAGAAATTAATCCAAGAATCTACAACCAGCTTATATTTGATCAAGGAGCTAAAACCAGCCCCTGGAGCAAGGACAGTCTCTTCAACAAATGGTGCTGGGAAAACTGTATTTCCACAAACAGAAGTATGAATCAAGAACCCTACCTTTATACCTTATACAAAAATACATTCCAAATGAATTAAAGAGCTAAATCTATGACTTAATACCATCAAATTATTAGAGAAAATTGGAGAATCCCTGCAAAATATTGGTCAGGCAAAGAACTCTTGGAAAAGACCCCAGAGATACAGTCAAATCCAAAATTGACAAATGAGATTACATCAAATTGAGAAGCTTCTGTACTACAAAAGAAATATTCAGGAAAACAAAGTGGCACCCCACAGAATGGGAGAACTTACTTGCAAACAATGCAACTGATAAACAATCAATAACCAGAATATATAAAGAGATAAAGAAACTCAACAACAAAACAAACAACTCAGTTAAGAAATGGGTAAAGGACTTATTCAGACATTTTTAAAAGAGGACATCCAAATGGCCAACAGACACATGAAAAAAATGTTCTGGACCACAAGCCCTCAGGGAAAGAAAAATAAAAACCACAATGAGGTTTCACTTAACCCCAGTTAGAATGGCTTTCATACAGAAATCAACTAACAACAGATGCTGGCAAGGATGTGGGGAAAAAGGTACCCTAATGCATTGTTGGTGGGCAGGTATACTGGTAAAGACACTGTGGAAGACAGTATGGAGATGTCCAAATCTGAATATAGACCTACTATACAATGCAGCCATCCCACTCCTGAGAGTTTACCAAAGGGAAATGTAATCAGCAAATAAAAAAAATTATATGCACCCCCATGTTTATTGCAGCTCAATTCACAATAGCTAAGATGAGGAATCAACCTAAATGCCTGTCAACTGAAGACTAGATGAAGAAATTATGGAATATGTATTCTACGGAATACTATACAGTGTTTAAAAAAATGAAATCCTGTCATTTGCAACAAAATGGGTGAATCTGGAAAATATACTAAGTGAAATAGGCCAGTCCCAAAGGGACAAAAACCATATGATGTCCCTTATGTGTGATAACTAATACAGCCCCTAAGAGGAAATATGTAGAAGTGAAATTGACACTTTGAGAAGCAATGACTTGAACAGCGCTTGTCTTGACTCCTGAGGAACAGTTTTTCTTTTCTTTTCCTCATTCTATTTGTTGAACTCTTAACATAAAGTTAATCATATGTATAAAAAGTCTACTTAAAATAGATGTCAGCAAAAAATAAGGGTGGGAATAAGAGAGGGAGGTGGAAGTTTGTAACTGTAAAGCTTTATAGTTCTGCATACATCCTATGGACTTACTTCTAAGGGTACATTTTTAAAACTTGCCATAGGACCTCAAATCCCCTTAAGCTGGGTGATAAAAGTGCCATTTTAAGTGTTAAAGTGACCATATTAAGCATTCAAATGATCATATAGATATGATAAAGTGTTAAAGTGATAACATAAATAAGATCACATGTTTGGTAATACTAACAGATAGAATTAAAAGGAGAGAATGTTCTAACATGGGAAGGAGTCCACGCAGCAGACTCATAGAATGACAATCACTTTAAGTAATACTCTGACCTGAGAATCAGCCCATAAGACATTCTGGTCTGCCTGAAAAGCCCATGAGAGCATTTAAGGCATGGAGAGGCAATGCACTGTGGAAAAATGTACTAAATGAAGGATCTCTATGAGAGTGACTCCAGTGGAAGGAAGTGACCATCAAAGAAGGATGCACTTTTCTCTGAAGGGAGGAGAGAATTTCCACTATGCTGATGGTCTTGTAAATACTGGCAGAGTTTGTGGACTCAAAAGGCTTCCATAGCCTAGGCAGTTCATGTCAAGAGCCTCAGGAGGTCACTGAAGTCGTACATCAGATTGTTAATTGTTGGGGTCAGCGCTGTGGCACAGTGGGTTAATGCCCTGGCCTGAAGTGCCAGCATCCAATACGGGTGCTGGTTTGAGACCTGGCTGCTCCACTTCCCATCCAGCTCTCTGCTATGGCCTGGGAAAGCAGTAGAAGATGGCCCAAGTTCTTGGGCCCCTGCACCTGCATAGGAGACCCAGAGGAAGCTCCTGGCTCCTGGCTTCAAATTGGCGCAGCTCCGGCTGTTGCAGCCAATTGGGGAGTGAATCATCAGATGGAAGACCTCTCTCTCTCTCTCTCTCTCTCTCTCTCTCTCTCTGTAACTCTTTATTTCAAATAAATAAGTAAATATTTTAAAAATTGTTAATTGTTAAATTAACGACAGGAGTCACTTTGCACTAACTCCCCATTCAGGACCTCTGTCCTCAGTGGGTTGCATTATGAGAGTAAACCGTAAAACCAGTTCTCAAACAGTTGTGTGTGTGTGTGTGTGTGTGTGTGTGCAAATTGTTGAAATCTTTACTGAATATAGAATTGGTCTTCTGTGTATAAAGTTAATTAAAAATGAATGTTAATGGAGAACAAGACTGGGAAAGGGAGAGGGAGGAGTAAGTGGGGTGGGAAGGTAGGTATGGTTGGAAGAATCACTATATACCTAAAGTTGTAGTTATGAAATTTGTACTCATTAAATAAAAGGTTTCTTTGGGAAAATAAATGAAGTGTGAAGTGTGAATGAATAAGAAAAGATTTTTATAAAGAAATACATTTGAACAATAATATATAGGGAAAGTGGAATGAAATTGTGACCTCAAAGAATCCATAATATGTATATGTATGTGTATGTATACACATGCATGTATATATATATTGCATATATGTCTGTAAGCATTATGTATAGGGACATATCTAGATATATAACATTATAGATATATATCTTATTCATATACTTGTACTATTGAAAAAATATATATTAATGGCAAATTATCAATATTAGATTCCACTGCTGTATAAATACATGCAGTGTAATATTTTTATTTTGAAATATACATATTTACATACTGCAAAAGGAATGAACTAATTATGGCCTATTTAATATATAATCTAAATTTTAGATGGAATTTAATATATTCCAAAGGAGTGCTTCCTATTTCTAAAGGATTTTATGTGGGACATGATCAAAATAGAATTAGAGACACTAGTCAGCTATTTATCTTGCTACACAATTTTTATGTGATACAAATGACTATTTTCTTGAAGACTCTCATATGAAGACTCTCATAAGCTTTATAAAATTATACTTTTTATAAAATCTTTCTTTTCTATTCTCCCATTCTGGAGCTCCAAATAAATGTATTTTAGCTCTTCCTAGCTTGACCCATATGTATCTGAAGCTGTCTTCTGTGTAAAATATTTCTTTGTCTTTTCTTAAAATTTTTTATTTATTTATTTGGAAGAGCTACAGAGAGGCAAGGCAGAGAGAAAGAGAGGGGTCTTCTGTCTGCTGGTTCCCTCCCCAGATGTCCACAATGGCCAGAGCTGTGCCAGTCCAGAGCCAGGAGCCAAGAGCTTCTTCCTCGTCTCCCATGTGGGTTCAGGATCCAAAGGACTTGGGCCATCTTCTACTAATTTTTCAAGCTGTAGCAGAGAGCTGGATGGGAAGTGGAGCACCTAGGACTCAAACCTGCACCTATATGGGACGCCGGCACTGCAGGCAGTGCTTAACCTGCTATGCCATAAAGCCAGCCTCTCTGTCTTTTTATTAGTTTACTTCAATATATTCTCCAGAGGTGTTCCAGCTTAACTAATTATATCCTCTGCTGTGTCTGTTCTGTTACATCCATCAATTTCCCTTTAAATTCCATTTATGCTTTGTTATTTGCATAATGTCTGTTTACATATTATTTTTATAATTTATAATTTTTCCAAATTGTTTATTTTATCATTTAATTTTGCCCACAGCTTGGAAATCAATTTATAGTTCATCTTTGATAGCCTTTATGTTGTTCCTTTGCTACTTGTATGTTCATGTTATTGAGATTGGTTTCTGGTGTTATGTATGCATCTGTAAAAATAATTTTGAAGTTTGACGATGTTTGTATCTTTTAGAGAAACTTTTCTTTATTTCCCACAGTCCTTTCATCTATTTTGAATTCAGCCACTGTAAACTAGGTTTCATAACCAGTGAAAGCTAATCGGTAAATTCGTTTGGTTGGGTGTTGCAGTTTTTCTCTGCTTTTTGGGTTTGTACCTCGTCTGGGTTCCTATAAATCCTAAGGAATTTTCTCTCTTTGCATTTGCATTTTGTGTCTCAAAATGTTGATTTCTTCTTTGACACCAGGCAAAACTCTCAAAACTCTCAGAGACAAGATGTTTCCAATATTGTACTTTCTCAGGAGAGATTTTATTTTATTTTTTTGCCAGATTAGCACGCTGAAATTCTCCCTGCCTTGTTGGCATTTTGGTCCCTTTAAGCTGATCATTTTTTTACTGTTTATTTAGCTTTTCTAGTTGTTCCCAAAGAAGAGAGTTGGTTCAGAACAAACTAGTCCTCTGGTGCTGTTAACATTCATATTTTACTTGTGATTTTCAGCTTCTCACAGTTGTTCTACCTCATAGTCTGTTGCCCTGAATTCCTAGAACCATGTGGAAGTGTGATCAGTGAGTGTTTCTACCCTCCTTTCTGTACAGTTTTTGAAGATTCCATAGGGGTAGTCCCCAGCTTCTCTAACTTCCCTGCCACAGCAGTCCAAATTGTCTCTTCATGTGTCAATTACCATTTATGTTGGTGGACCGGTAATACAGTGACAATCAATGTTTCAAATAATCTGTCACTGTATTTCATCCATATTTTTGTATGGTTGTACAAAATGTGAGTTTATATATGTATAGAAACTAGAGCAGATACTGTCTAAGCTCATCTCAGCCTTTTCTCTCCAATAAAAGTACAAATATACCTATGCATTGAAAATTACAGTACAATAGTTTGTTCAATGTTTTCTTTGTTTCCTGTAAAATTAAACTTAACATATATTTGTAGTCTCCAAATATCTGGCTAAACAAAATTTTAGTTACTGTAGCTGTTCTAGTAGTTATATACTTTTTCCTGAGTTCCATTAGCAGATATGGAGGCAGGTTCATGTATTTTTAGTACTTGATGGGAGGTATTCAGAAGAAAATACTAGTTATTTCTGAATTGGAGGGTAATTTTGGGTGACCCATAGAATTAGACTCTCATAGGATATTTCTTACTTTATATTCCCAGGTCATTTGGCCATTTCATCTGCCTTAGATGAAATACATTACTGTCTAGTATACTTTCATTCTTCGTCCCCCAACGCTTTAATGTCTTTCCTATGATCCCATCATTTAGCTCCTTTTAGGCTCTTGAAATTGCTTTTAATACATTTTATGTCTAAAAAAGTACCAGATTAACCCATCTAGATAAAAGCTTTTTAAATCCAAGTGAATTAATCCCCTTATATAGGAATTCCAATTAACATGATTTATTTTTCTAAACAACTCACTTGTTGCCCTTGATAGCCCCCATGAATTGAGCCATCATATTACTTTCTATTATATATATATTTAAATCCCTCTATTCATATGTGTGTGTGTGCTGGTAATGAGTCATCATTTGCTGTGAGCAGCCAATTTTCCATGGTCAAAAAAGCCGTGTGTCAAGTAGCATCTTAGTCCTGCTTTATTCATGAAAAAGTTTCCTTATCCTTGCAAACTTAGTATAATAATTGCTCCGCCAAGTAATTACATGTACTGAATTACATGTATCCCTGGTATTGTATAATATTATTACATAGTTGCAGCTTTTAATTTTCTTAAATGTGCTACAAATGTATTTTTAGGACAAGTATAGGCATCAGTCATCATCTTACCTAAAATTTCTCTTTGAAATGGGAGAAATTTGATAAATATTTTTACTTGAGGTGGAATAAAATTATTATAAAGGTGAATGTATATGTAATGAGTATGGTTTACTTATGTGATAAATGGGAGAGTTAATCTGAAAAAATGATGCAGATATAATTGCCAGTGTATTTTCAAAGTTCCCTAGATGTTAATTCCATAATTTTTATTAAATTAACATCAATAGTCAAGTATCAAAAGCTTGCTTATTTTTTGTTAGAAATGAAGCATGTAAAAGTTTTTTTTTTAAATTCTGGTTTGTTGCAAATGATGACTTGGTATTGCCTAAATGTGCTCTTATTCATTTTTACCTACTAGCTAGCTTGAATATATAGCCATTAATAACTTTTCTAGCATATCAAACATTATGAAATTAAAGCTATATTTTTCTTTAAATATAATAATAAATGAAGAATTCCCAAAGACTTCCAAATAATATTTTTTGGTATTTTTTCATTTTTAATGTTTTTCTTAAGATATAACTTTACCGCACTTTCATGTAGAAAATTAAGGAGCTAGATCAGTGGGCAGTCTTGACAAATGACAAAGGTTTGAACTGTGGAATATCTAAATCAGTCCAAATGTTCTTCTCAATTACATCAGCAAACCCACTCAGTAAGTCTAAAAAGCAAGTCAGATACTTTAAGGCCTTAATGAATTACATAGTTTTTTTTTTTTTTGACAGGCAGAGTGGACAGTGAGAGAGAGAGAGACAGAGAGAAAGGTCTTCCTTTTTCTGTTGGTTCACCCTCCAATGGCCGCTGCAACCGGCGCACTGTGCTGATCTGAAGCCAGGAGCCAGGTGCTTCTCCTGGTTTCCCATGCGGGTGCAGGGCCCAAGCACTTGGGCCATCCTCCACTGGCTTCCCAGGCCACAGCAGAGAGCTAGACTGGAAGAGGAGCAACCAGGACAGAATCCGGCACCCCGACCAGGACTAGAACCCGGTGTGCCGGTGCTGCAGGTAGAGGATTAGCCTATTGAGCCGCAGCACTGGCGGAATTCCATGGTTTCTAAGAGTCCATATTCATGGGGTCAGCATAAGCTGAAAAAATAAGAGTGTTTGAAAATACCTAGACATAAATAATTTTCTAATGAAAGCTTTAAAATACACATTTATCAATTAATGTACATTTTTACTGGTTATTGAATACTGTTAATAGGTTTTTTGGTTGGGTTTTGTGTTGTTGTTATTGTTGTTTACTGTTTTCTGTATTGAAGCCAACGTTTTTGATTTCTCTGCTTGTTCTCTACAGGGCTTCAAGTTCTCCTTCCAGACTATCTCGAGGAGTGCTTTGTACAAGCAGCTCTGAGCTACATCGCTTGCAATTCGGAAGGAGAGTTTATCTGCAAGGACAATGACTGCTGGTGTCAGTGTGGCCCCAGGTTCCCAGAATGCAACTGCCCCTCCATGGACATCCAAGCTGTGGAAGAGAATCTTCTTCGAGTAAGTGAAACCTGGGAAGTCTACAACAGCAACTTTGAGGAGTCAGGTAAGGCACATGTTCTCATGGAACATTTTCAAACCTTGATCAACAAATGCCTAAAAGATTTTGCCTTCCAGGAAGAATCTACTATACACTTGGAAGGTCTTTTTAATTATTCTTTCAGATGGACATACATTGCTCTTATGACTGGCTTGTCAGAATTTTGCTAAAAGAATGTCTGGTGCTTTGTGTATTACTATGCTACTGACACTACGGTAGAATCTGCTATTAAAATGATGTAGGCATTTATTAAAGAAAAGTCTTGCTTTTCTCCATGCAAGAATTTTCATCTGACAGTTCTACCTTGGCTAGTGTTCCCTGAATTTCGTTTGTGAGACCAAACATAGCATTTGTTCTACACCTTGTTTACATGAACATGATTTCCCTAAGGGCTCACCCTCATGCAACTACTTATTTTAGAAGCAAAGTGTATCCATTTTTATTTAACAGTGCATATCTTTTATGTCATTCTAAAATTTTATTAGTGTGTGTGTTTCCAATATTTTTTTACTTATTTGCTGCATAACCTGTAGTAGTATACATGTATAAAGCATTGATATTTAAAGCAATACAAGACTATTGATAGGGCTTATTTAATAATTCATGTTAAAAGGATAACAAAAATCGCTGCAGTGTGGTGAGTTTGATTATATAGAATTTAATTGGAAATGTTTTATATGACTAAATTTTAAATAAGCAAAGATGTCTCAGCTGCAAAGATGTGCTTGTGTATTACAATTCATCTGATGCGTCATTTCTTCAAACACACTTAAAAGGTGTCCAAAATATGTATCAAACAAGAAAAAGCATGATGGTGATTTCAACAGAACATGGATTTTTGGTTGGAAAAAACCAAGGTATTATATAGAATAAAAGGGTGTCTAGATTTGGGAAGACTGATAATTTAAAAAGAGTTAAGATTATTTAGAATACATATATTTAAGCAAAAGACTTCATGAATACAAAAGAACTCACAGACGCAGAGAGAGGGATGGTAGATACCAGAGAAAGGAGATGGAGGAGCTAGAATTCTGATGACAAAATGTTACAAAGTTTCAGTTAGAAAGGAGGAAAGACTTTTTTATGTTCATTGCAGAGATATGACAACAATGAATAATAATGTATTATATATTTATCAATTTTAAGTACATACATTTCACATATTTTCTTTACAAAAATGATACATTTTTGAAGTGAAAGATACATGGATTAATCATGGCCGATTGTACACATGAATCATGACATCAAATTATACACCATAAAAGGATTTTCAAAAAGTTCATAGAAGTGCATATTTTGAAAAAACTGTGGATTTCAAGAAATGTTTGCATCAAAATAAACATTTTGTTTCCAATTTCCCTGATCTTTTTGAAGTAGCCTTATATACAAAGTGATCAGTTGTCAATTTACAACCAAATTTTAAAAGATCAACTATGAAGAGAGGATTGGCAACAAAATAGGCAAGGATGGGAAACCCAAAAGAATGATGAATGTATTCTGAGATTCTGCACTTGCTTTTCCTTTTGGCATATTTATCCATATTCAAGACATATTTCAAGACTGAGAATAAAGTATCAACCCCTGGAAAATGCTGCTGCTCCCAGATAGAGAAACCAGAAGAGCTTTTTGCAGTCACCCTAGACTTAGGTCATATAATTGGGAGCCTAAGGTGTCTTAAGTGTACAGACCATCTCTCCTCTGGGACATCTCCTTTATTCTGAATCTGCACATGACAAGTGGATAAAGATTTACACTGGTAAATCCTGGATGTGGAACTGAGTCTTTTGCAGTAGTGCAGGCTTGCCATTTCACATACTAATCAGGTAACGTGGCAGAACAGGAATAAACAGAGGAAAATAGAGTCCTATTGAAATCTAGCATTGGCACAGCTCACACTGTGATCCTTAGGAGTTGATTCTGAAAAGATCAACTCTCCATTGCAGCATCTAATAAATGATTGAGAGGGCATGCTCCTGAGGAAGAAAACATTTTCTGGGACCACTGTGATTCTTTTTAAACAATATGATGGATATAGAATCCTAATTTATAAATATGTGTGCTGACAAAATTTTATGGATAGTATTACAGAGAAATAAACCAGAAAATAGAAGCTGTGTTATCTAGATTGTAAAACTAGAAGGAAATAATTTCAGATTATTATTACTGAAATATTTGAGCAAAAATTGGAAAGAAGTATAAAGTAGATAAAATGCTGCAAACTTAATTATAGATTTGTAATATATGAAACTGATTAAAGAACATTCTAAAACAAAAAAATTGAACATCTAAAACCAATAACTCAAAGTTTCATTTTGATAGGCGTTTTTGGGACAGAGCATGATAGGGCTAGTGAACACACAGACAGATTAATGGAATATACAGAAATGAAGGCAGTGAAGACTTACATCAGCATGGCATCAGAGGCACAGTAAACCTGCAAGAAATTAAAGTTTATTCAATCAGGAACAAGGAAATCAAATGAGAGTTACTTGATGGCACCAAAATAAAAGCGTAAAGAAGAAAATGGGAAAAATTGGCACCCAGAGATAAATGTGTATTGTTTATGTCACACTCTCTCTACTACTGTGTTTGAAATAAAAAATTTAAGACTTTTATTCATTTTTCATGTGTTTGTTGAAGAGTGCCATTGGCCTCAATAAAATATGTCAAGTGAGATAAAATTCCATTGTAAATGGCATTATGTTAAATGTTACATTTTACTTGTTACATTACATTTACTAAGTAAAATATTAAAATTATAGGACTTGATAAAGTAACAGGATTGTTTCTGTTTATTAAAGATATACTTTAAATATAAAGGCACATATAATTTAAGTTGAAGAGTAGAAAATATAAATAATGTAAAAATCTTCCAAAATAATACTTGAGTAAATTCTAAATCAAGTTACATTAATTGAAATATAAATATTTTATAACAAAATAGTGCAACATGAATATATACCAAAATATTAGTTTATATGGAGCTAAACTTAAAAATTATACCAAATTAGTTAAATAGACAAAAAATAAACTTTATCCAAGACTTTTGAAACAAAGGAGAAAGACTTGTAATAGAAGAGAAAAATTGAACTCAACATTCAAGAAACCAAGGGCTGCAGGATTTTCAACAAAGGCCTGAGCTCAATGGAAAGCACTGGTGGGCATTCACAGTGAACTTGACAAGCTGGAGGAGGCCATTGGTGTCTGCTAATTATCTCTTACTGAAGTTAGGCTCCCCTTCTTCCAGAGAATCCCACCTGTTTTCCACAATCATTACATTTCAAAAGGGTGCCCCCAGATCCTGAAGAAAGGGGCAATTTTTGTGCAATATTTCCATCTCAATAAAAAGGAAGAATTTACAATTTTCTAAAATGAATGTTCTATGAACAGAGACATCAGTGATTTATCATTAACTTAGAAAAATTGAAGAGAATGGTTGACCCTCTTGGTCAAGACTTAATAACATGTATCCAAATAACATGAAGAAAAATGTCAAACATACACACACACACACACACACAAATGTGAGATTTTAACCTGTCTTTCAATAAATGAAATTATAAATTGGATATTATTAGATTAAACATTTTTGGTTGTTGCTGCTGTAGTCTTCCTTAATTAGATGTAAATTCAGGTTTTTATGAAGATTAGTGTGTTGTTTGCCAGCTTTTTAAAGCTAATAAACTCAAGGTCTTTGCCTGTGAAAATGATGTTTATATGAAAAGTAAAGACTGATCTTTAAATAATTAGATTTACTTACAAAACAGCAGAGGTCTTTGACTTCTTTTAATGGTAAATTAATTTCAGAAACATATTGCACTAAATATTTTTATGCATCAAATAGACAGTCAATATTTATAAATTATTGGCTACAAGTTATAAGATTGAATTGTAGAGAGGTAAGATCAATAATGGAGGCATCTCTTGTCAAAAAGGATATTTGGGCATCTGAGAAGTGAGTGAGAGCTAGAAGTGGAATTTGGAAGCATTAAAGGTCCAAAGTAATGGATGTTGGGTCTTCTAAAAGCAGGGAGTACAAAGCAGAATTAAATTAGTCTTTGCAAGGTCATCAATTGAGATTGAAGTCACTGCCCATGCCTAGAACATCCTAATGTCTGAAACTTGTTTAAGTGGATCAAGTACTGTCAAGTTCTATTCAAAAATAAATGAAAATATTCCCTGGGAAAAAAATAACATGTTTTAATCTCAAATGTAGTGAGCAAATATTTTCTATTTTAAATTTAATTTCTAATAAAAAACTATTTAGGTACTCTAAAACATAACACAAAATGAATAAGAAGCAGCATATGAATTGGGCTTGTGCTATCACAGACTCAGAGAGAATGTAAGAAAAATACAATTAATATGTTCATAGAATTAAAGAACAAATTTTATTTTTAAAAAGAACTCCAATAGAACTTATAATATGTTAATTAGTAAAATTAGAATTAACAGTTAATCAATAGAGTAGACATAGCTTACAATTAATTAGTGTATTAAAGATAAGTTAGAGGGGAGCTGGCACTGTGGCACACTAGGTTAATCCTCCTCCTGCGGCGCCAGCATCCCATAAGGGCGCCAGTTCTAGTCCTGGTTGCTCCTCTTCCAATCCAGCTGTCTGCTGTGGCTTGGGAAAGCGGGGAAGATGGCCCAAGTGCTTGGGCCCCTGCAGGAAAAAGCACCTGGCTCCTGGCTCCGGATGGCATAGCTCCGGCCTTTGTGGCCATTTGGTGAGTGAACCAGTGAAAGGAAGACCTATCTCTCTGTCTCTCTCTGTCTCTCTGTCTCTCTCTCTCTCTCACTGTCTGTAACTCTACCTGTCAAGTAAATAAATAAAATCTTAAAAAATGATGTTAGAAGAAACTATCCAGAATAAAGAAAAATTAGAAAAAGCAATAAATGTAAAATATTATTAGTCAACTTAGAGAATGTAGGAGAAGTCCTAACATACTTAAACGTTAAGTTGTAGTCCAAACAGAGGATGCACAGACAATGGCAAAAATAATATTTGAAGAAAATAAGAGCTGATACTTTTAAAATCATAGAAGGAAAGCAATCTGTATATTTAAAGAGCTCAAAAATGTAATGTAATTGAACAAAACTGACATTCTGAGATTTGATTGTTGGTTACAGCCCTGCTCTACTGCTGAGAAACAGTATTTTTTTTCTTTTTACTATTTGTTGACTTCTTTACATAGTGGAATGTGAAGCTTATGATCATAAAATAAACTGAAAGTATATCATTGTAAAATTTAAAAGAAAGACTAAGAAAGGAGGAAAGTTGGAGGATGGGAGTGTGGGCAAGAGGGAGGATAAGGTGAGATTTATCACTATGCTCCTAAATCTGTATATATTAGATACACGAAATTTGTTCACCTTATATACATTTAGAAAAAATGAAAAAAAAAAAAGCTCACCAATCCCCAAGTAGTAAACAAGACAGAAATCCTCATGTGCACTAAAGTTTCCATAATGAAGGTGAAGAACATGAAAAACAGTAAAGAAGATCGTAGAAGCAGCCACAGAAGAGAGCAGAAAAGATGACAAGGAGCCAGCAGATTGGGAGTGGAGTTCCCAAGTTAGAACCAGTCCACGATGCACCATATGTCAAATACGCAAGAATTCCACAACTAACTGAAACATACTATATTCCCTTGCAGGTGATCTTTTGTGCTTGTCCTTTGAGAACGTTGTCATTCTGAAATCTTGAAATAGTTTTTAAATGTAGGATTCTATTTTCAAAGTTAATTGAAAATAGATCTTTGTAAGAAAAAAAAAAGAATGGGAATAGGAGAGAGAGGAAGAATAGTGGGAGTGTGGGCGGGAGGGAGGGTAGGGTGAGAAGAATCACTAAATTTGTATACATGAAATTCATGATGTTTGTATACCTTAAATAAATGGTTTCTAGGTAAAAATAAATAAGTAAATGCAAGATTTATTTCTTTCATTTTTACCTTAGATATGTTTTGCTTTGGAATTCACTAGTTTCCTGAATTTTTCTTCAATTCTCGAAGTTTTCCACTTACTGCAACTCCAAAGTGCCCTCTCTCCACTCTGCTCATATCCATTCTGGAAAGCTGGGAAATACATATATATGGAATCCACGTGCTTTCTGGAATTCTTAAATTATTGCATGTATTAATATAGAAAAATACGTAGAAATTGTTCTGGTCTGCCCATTGTATCTCTTGCAGTTCCCTTGTTAAAGTGTTCTTCAGCTCATCTTTTTGTGTTGTCATGCAGATACATGTCATCTTCCAGTTGACAAATTTTCAATTTTTTTCAATATGCCCCTACTTCATTTCTATTTTCAATTACTTATATTCATTTCTACAATTTTCAGTTGGGCTTATCTCTTTATTCAATATTTTTAGCTTTAAGTAAATTTTTATACGTTTAATGCCCCATTTTTTCTTTAAACAAAATTAATTTAAATTGTATTTAAATTTTCGATTTATGACCCTTGGAACATAACCACCAAAAATTGCTGGGGCTCTGTGGGTATTCTTGGCATAGGCCACAGAGCTGAGAGGGTCAGAGGTCATGACTGAGTTCCTGTGAGCCCGCCAGACCTAACTTCAGAGCTCTGTACACACTGGCGATGCATGCTGTGGACAGGTCATTGCCCTGTACAGCTTGCGTGCATAGTGGATTGGGAGTGCTGGGACTGTGAGCTCATTTTAGTTTGTAAAGCAGCTGGTTCACCCTGGCACACATAAGATTGGGGTTGTGAACACAACAGCCCCTCTCCCCATTGCTTATAGCCAGAGGTGCCCCACCATGCCCAATTTGAGCGACACTCTAAACTGTTCCTGCACCTTCAAACAATTGTCAGAGATTCCTGGCCCCACATAGTGCACAGCCCTCGTACTCATGTGTAAGTCTTAGAGCTCCAGAAGCACATTCCCAGGAATAAAACCTTCAATCAAAAAAAAAAAAAAAACACGCAGCAGAGGAGATAGTAACGACAAATTCCCCAGATTAAAAAAATTAAGTAAACTGAAAATAGATCTTCATAAAAATTAGGAGTGGGGATGTGAGCGGGAGGTGGAAGAAGGGGAAATCCATGGCTGTATTTTATGACGCTCCAATTTTCAGTCCACAACGACAGTCCTGAGTGACGTGGGCCTCTGCTGGTTCTCGCCTCCCACAGCTTCCGCCTCTCTGTTGGAATCTGACTGGAGTCTCTGCTCGCCCCCAGAATTAACAAGCCCTTCCCCAAGGAGAAAAGGCCAGCATTCACCCAGAGAGTACTCTGCTCTGCAGATGAACTCAGTGGGAATCAGGAGAATGTCTTGTTAGTTCTTGTGTGGGTCTGGGCTCTCACAGTCTCTCATGTCCTAGCTGAAAAGAAAAGGTATTTGTTTCCCTGTATCGAGGTATATTTACATAAAATAAAATTCACTCACTTTACACACACACTCTGAACGTTTTGGGCAGCTGTGGCAGTCAGATAGCCATCACGACAATGGAACTTTCTGATTCCCTAGTCCTCAGTGAAGACGATCTATTGATATATTCTGATGTGGTTCTTCTCTTCTAGACAATGCTGTCTTATTGCATTATTTCCTCTATACAGTAGCACTTGTTATCCACAGTTTCCCTTTCTGTGATACCAACTACTTGTGGTAAACTGCAGTCCAGAAATATTAAATGTAGAATCCAGAAACAATTTTTGAGTTTTGCACTCTTATGAGTGGTGGGATGAAATTCTAGGCCACCCCACCTGGCCCAGGAAGTGAATTATCCCTGTGTCCAGCATATCCTAATAATCCACTACCTGTCCATTATCAGCCTAGGAGGCATCCAGCTGGTGAGATGGACTGTTCTTATTCTCAGGTAATGCTCAGTCAATGATTAAGTCATGATTAAGTCAAATCAGTTACTGATTTGGTCCCATGGTGCAAAGATAGTGGTGCTGGCAATTCTGGAGCACCAAAGAAAAGCATATTTGAAAAGATGAAGTTTCTAGACTTAATAAAGAAAAAAGAATTATACACTGATGTTGCTAAGATCTGCAGGAAGAGTGAATCTTCTACCTGGGCTGTGGTGTAGTGGGTAAAGCTGCCACCTGCAGTGGGGCATCCCATATGGGTACCAGTTAGAGTCCCGGCTGCTCCACTTCCTATCCAGCTCTCTGCTATGGCCTGTAAAAGCAGTAGAAGATGGCCCAAGTGTTTGGGCCCCTGCACCCTCATGATTGACCTGGAAGAAGCTCCTGAATCCTGGCTTCAGATTGGTACTTCTCCAGCCATTGCAGCCATCTGGAGACTGAACCAGTGGATGGAAGACCTCTCTGTCTCTCTCCTGCCACCTCTCTGTAACTCTGCCTTTCAAAGAAGTAAATATATCTTTTTAAAAAATCTTCTATTTGTGAAACTGTGGAGAAGGAAAGAGAAATTTTTGGTAGTTTGGTCATCACACCTGAAACTGCAACAATTATGGCCACAGAGTGTGAGAAGAGGCCAGTTTAAGATGCAAAAGACACTACTTTGGTGTGTGGAGGACATGGAGCAAACACGTGGCTCCATTCTTATTGCGTTCCCAGAACACAGAATCAGGCTTGCACACAGTAGGCATGCAACACATATTTATTGAATGGATACTTTCTTTCAAGTCCAGTTTCCTTTAATATATTTATACACAGGAGATTGCTAGGAAATCCAATAATTCACCAGAAAACTGTGTCACTGCTTTATTCCATTTTGATTTATCACATCAGAATGGCCCCTACTCTGTACATAGGATTACTGGATTGAATTGAAACTGTGAATTATGATTCAGTTTATACTTTTTGTGTAGACATCACCTGAAAGTTATTTAAACTTCTGTCATTATCCGTAGAGAAGCATTTTATGTCATTCTCACCTATGTGTAAGTTCACAGGGAGACTTCCCTGCTGAAAAGCGTTTCTTGTGATCTAGGCTTTCTAAGTTTCTCTGTATGATTTCTCTCTATGCACAACTTCCACTCTGCAGGGAATATTATTTACCCAATATTCTTTCCTCTACCTCAAAGTTGCAAGCGCTCTCAAGGAACTCACTAACAAGATATAGACATAACATTTATCATCTCATATGTGTTTTGCTTTTCTTTGAACCCCTTTCCCCTTAAACTCAAAGTCTACAACAAATCTTAGTCTTTAAAGGCCCATAACAAAGAAAAGAAAACTAAAAATGAGAAAATCGCACAACCCAATTGGCGTTCTTCCTTTGAGCTCTGTGGGATTCTCTATTTCCCAAGACATTGGATCCCAAAGAACAGCAATTTTGGCTGTTCCTTCTCTGGGTAGTTTGCCTGCTGCAGAGTCCATTAATAGGAGAGAGAGAGAGAGAGAGAGAGAGAGAGAGAGAGAGAGAAATGGTAAAGTCTAGGCTGCTGTCACTGTGTGTTCTTGTTATTTTGGAGGGCAGCATTTCGTGGACATTTTTGTGCCAAGCCATGAAGAGTTGCCGTGTGCAGCAGAGGCGACTGTGTCTGGAGACTTAAGGGACATATCCTATAAAGGAGACAAAAGCAGGGAGAATAATTCTTACCCCCAAAATCTAATAAAAATTACAGAAAATGTATTACTACTTTGACATAATCTATCCTTTGTTCCTAATTGTCCCTACCAAATTTTGTCAAAGTTATTGGAGAGTGAGTTTTAGATATTGATTAAATATACAACTATTCAGCCGGCGCCGTGGCTCAATAGGCTAATCCTCTGCCTGTGGCGCCAGCACTCTAGGTTCTAGTCCCGGTTGGGGCACCAGATTCTGTCCTGGTCGCTCCTCTTCCATTCCAGCTCTCTGCTGTGGCCCGGAAGTGCAGTGGAGGATGGCCCAAGTGCTTGGGCCCTGCACCCGCATGGGGGACCAGAAGAAGCACCTGGCTCCTGGCTTCGGATCAGCGCAGTATGCCGGTCGCAGTGCGCCGGCCACAGCGGCCATTGTGGGGTGAACCAACAGAAAAAGGAAGACCTTTCTCTCTGTCTCTCTCTCTCACTGTCCACTCTTCCTGTCCAAAAAAAATTACAATATTCTATTGTAATGCTGCAACTCATAGATCATTTGAGAGGTCAAAGGGACACATGTGTGTCACCTCTTTGTGTAATTAATTAAAACATTCTTACGTATGAACGAAAAGTAGAAATAAACTGTTAGCACAAATAAACACTCTTGCTTCCATTCCTACCATTTCTATCACCCAAATACAAAAATAAGGAGAATTTTTTAGGTAAAGTATTAAGTGCCATTGGAGAAACTGGCCAACTCTTCAGGCCCAGAACATTTTTGCAGGGATTTTCTTACACTTCGTTTCCTGTTTCTCCCCTGTTTTGTTTAATCAGAACTCCAATTTCTCTGCTACATTCATTCTTACTCTACATATTCTTATGCCTGAAAGTCTGTCACATCATTGCCTTTTTATTGAACTATTGGCCTATTTTTTTAAGTCAATGGCTTGACTAAACCAGACAATTCATCAATTTGTATAATGATAGCTAGTCTCCAGAAGAGTTCAAGACCATGGGGGTAGTGAAAGGTTGGAGTGAGTACTAAGTGGCCTTCCTTCTCCTGAGACCACACAGTGAGTTTTGACGTATAAGTTGCAACTGCTTGGCGAAGACATCTGACCAGGATGGACACAGCTCTCACACATTTTAAAATACTTATTTAGTTTGTAGGCAAAAATATACTTTTCCACAAGGTAGCCTCCAGAGGACAGAAATCATTTCTTTGTCTATAGACAATAATTAATTCACAGAATTATCAGTTACCTACAACTTAACAGAGTTACAAAACAGTTTTTGAAAATCAGAACAGGTAACCTGGGAGCATGCTATGGATAATGAACAGATTTCCATCAAAGTATGGACATTGTCCTGAAAACATTAGGGTGATGATATATTAAAAACGTACACAGCAAACTCAGATGTATAAAAGACAGAGTGAAACTTGTATTTCTCAGCAATTGCTCAGACTTTATAGCTTTTGATGTCAGAATAGTAGTATTTCCACCTGCAAAAACTGGAGAAAGGATAGATCATGAGAAAGTTGATGATGATTTGGGATTTGTTCTTTTAAGAATTTTTCCTTACTTATTTTATTGTATTTGAAACAGAGAGAGAGAGAGAGAGAGAGAGAGAGAGAGAGAGAGAGAATAGAGAATTTCCATCAACAGAGGCACAGCCCACGAGAGCTGGCCCTTGGCCAGTCAAAAGCCAGAGACCCCTAAATCAGTCTGTGTCTCCCATGTGGGCAGCCAGCACTCAGTATTGGAGCCATCACCTGCTCTTCCTAGGGTGCACGTTAGCTGTAAGCTGGAACTGAAGCAGAGCCAGGACTCACTCAAGCACTCTATGTGAGATGAAGAAGCACTGGGTGAGCCCCAGATGCCTGCTTCAGACTGGGAGGTTGTGTTACCTACCTAGATGGCACTCGTTTATGGCCTGGAACATTTCATGCTTAAGTTGACTTTGCATAACTGATCTGAGAAAAACAGAACCGTATGAGGGGCAACTATGAATGCCGCATCTTCACATAAATCATTAGGTCATTTTTCCTCTGGCCTGTGGCCTGGAGTACATGTACAGAATTTTATAGCACCCTTTCTTCTTTGAAACCACTGCCTCAGGTTTTGGCTTTTGTGGGTATTTGCCCAATCTGTCTGGTGGAGTTCATCCAATTCTGAGAACAAGCGAGGAGGCTGACTTCACATTTGTTGTTCGGTTGCCTCATAGTTCCTCATCTCTTTGGCTGTGGAAGTCTGGCCTGAAGATACCAGTAGGGAAAGGAGATCACCATTCTTTCCAAATAGCGTCATTTTCTAAACGACTATTGACATTGTGAAGCTATTCGAGCTAACCTATTAAAACATGAAAAAGGCCGTTGAGTTGGCTTGCTAAATTTGCAGCAATGCTCTCAGTCAGGAGATTGGGAGGCTGCCTTCAGAATAATACACAGCTTTGACAGGGAACACAGGGACTCTGAATTCATACACCCAGGAAGAGCAAGGTGCACTCAGAACACCGGATCTTAGGATGTGCTTGCTCAGAATTAATAAACTTAAAGATGTTAAAGGAAAAGGTAGCTGTTTCTACTTAGCTTTGTGTTATCATAATTTAGTGTATTTTCTCTGTTTTATTCACAAATATAATGTTTCTCTTTGCCTTTCCATTGATGTATTTCTTTTAGCAAAAAAGAACATAAATTAATATAAGCTGCAAGAGAAATATAATCACATGATTTATTTGAATTTTGGTTACTATCCTAAGCAATGCTGCCTAAGATCCACTTTCCCTGATGTACATTTATGTACAACTTCTTTATAAGACTTACAGAAAAATGTTTTTAAAATGGTAGTTTTTTCTTATAAGAGTTATTCTAATATTTTTTGTGGAAGAAAAAAATGAAATTCGTTGTTTTCATTTATCCCATTGTGATGGTTTTCATGGCTTGAAGTTTGGGTAAAATGCAACGAAAATATCTAATGGAACGCTTGAGGAAAACAATATATTTGAGTCATTAGGACATCAGATATAGATATGAGAAAACTATTGATACTTTGAGGATGAAAGGCAACGTCTGCCCTTTGAAGGTCAATAATCTGATCCTATAAAAGAACTGAACCAGAGAAAAGACATACAAACTTATTAATGTGCAAGTGCACGGGAGTCACAGAATGAGTAACACTCATCCAGAAAGCCGCAGCTGGAACACCCTCTTACTAGGGGACGGGGAACTGAGGGCAGTAAGCTATTGTAGAGGAAGAGTAAATAATTTGAGAGATCGATTAAAGAGTGGAAGAACACACTGTATCCTGGGAAAATTCCTGTGGGCCCTTGGGGAGGTGAAGATAAGTGATTTATGGTGACAGTGGCTGCCTTGGGATGCAAGTAGCCTTCTAAGCTAACCACCCCTAGAAGAGCAGATGAGAAGTCCGTCCAGCTGAGTGTGTGACTGGCCCTTACTTTCTGCTACAGTGGTTGATCTCGCTGGTTAATGGCGTCTCTGAGAAGTGATCGGGGCAATGGCACTCCTTCTGGAAGAACTTCCCTTACTCATATAAAGGGACTTCAGGGGAAGCCACTTCCTGAGCTCTGGGCGAGGAGAACTGATGCTGGGCAAGAGGTTCTGAGGATGGTCGGGAGGGTTGGGAGAAGCGGGAGTTCAGATCACCCTTAGGTTGTGTCTAGAGTGGAGACTGCTGTGGGCTAAGTTAGATCAAAATTTATATTTCGGGCTCTTGCCTCTTACTTAGAGAAGAATCCGAAGCACAGGCTCAAACATGACATGCAGCATGACAAAGTTCAGAAGTTGTGTAGAAAACGAGAAGAATCCACAGGACCGTGAGGGCTTTATTAAGGGAGAGTGGGCAAGCAGGCTAAACAGGGCTCTCCGTACCAGTCCCTCCCCAGTCCACGAGGATAGAGGGGAGCAGTCCAGAGAGCCCAAGTGAGTGAGCAGGCTGCAAGCCAGAGGGGCTGCAGGCTAGAGAGAGGGGCAGGAGCAGTGGCATGGGAGTGGGCAGGTCCAGCGCTCTGCAGGCCTTTTATTCACTTCCAAAAAGGGAGTGGCTACATAGTCTGATTGACAGACCTGGAGGCAAGGAGGGGAGGTGGCCTCCAGCTCATGAACCTAATCTACCTATCTGACCAGTCCCATATCAACAGCATTTTTTTTGAGCTCTAGCAATACAATGCAAATTAAGTGTCTTTGTTTCTGCATCAGTATATTCTATAAATTTGAAATTTATTTTTAGAGATTTTTCTTTGGTGAAGATGTCAATACTGTAGTGCATGAAGACCATTTTATAATGCAGTGATATCCATGTTGTGATCTTCACCTACTTACGATTCCTGGAAAGCCCATATACCTGATACTTGTATTGTTTCTCAAAAGCATCCTCCTGCTAGACAACACAACTATTGATGAAAGCAATAAAATAACAAAACTATAAACAAGACTAAACAACGTGAGACTGAATGTCTTTTAACATTATTATAAAATATTTTAGAAATTATTACAATAACATTTATCAATTGTCTAAAAGTAGAACAGTAGACGGAGAACCCCAGATCGAGATTTACTTCTTGGAGGCTCTGTGTTTGTGCTTCAGAGTGGAGAAGACACAAGAACACAGAGGTGCCCAAGACTTCTGAAGCTTGAATCACTAATTTGATATACCTTTTTTTTTTAACAGGCAGAGTGGACAGTGAGAGAGAGAGAGACAGAGAGAAAGGTCTTCCTTTGCCATTGGTTCACCCTCCAATGGCCGCCGCGGCCAGTGTGCTGTGGTCAGCGCACCGCACTGATCCGAAGGCAGGAGCCAGGTGCTTCTCCTGGTCTCCCATGGGGTGCAGGGCCCAAGCACTTGGGTCATTCTCCACTGCACTCCCTGGCCACAGCAGAGAGCTGGCCTGGAAGAGGGGCAACCAGGACAGAATCTGGCGCCCCGACCAGGACTAGAACCTGGTGTGCCGGCGCTGCTAGGTGGAGGATTAGCTTATTGAGCCGTGGCGCTGGTCTAATTTGATATACCCTTAATAATAGAAATTTATATTCCAAAGGGTAAGAACCTAGGATCCTTCCCCTTTGAGTATACAGGGAAATTATTTAAACTAGGGACAAAATATCCTTCTCCTTATTTGAGGATGGGAGTAGGGGCAGCTGGCCACCTGCTTTCAGATCTTTGCTACTCCTTGCCCACAGTGCAAACTCCAGTGCACAAGAGCAGCCTCTTGCTTTGTTCTCATTATGAAGGGGGATGTTTGGACTCAGGGAACCAGGATGGCCATTGGATTTATGAAACAGAATTATTCTATGATCCCAAAACCATGTGACTGGGGCCAGGGTCATGGTGAAGCAGGTCAAGCCACCGCCTGCGACAGTGGCATTCCCTGTAAGTATCATGTTTCAGATGCTTGCCAGCCAATCCACCTTCCTGTATACAGCCTGGGGAAAAGCAGTTAGAGGTGGCCCAAGTGCTTGGGCTCCTGCCACCCACACGGGGGACCTGTAAGAAGCTCTGGCTCCTGGCTTTGGCCTGGCTCAGCCCTGGCTGTTGTAGGCATCTGATGAGTTAACCAGAAGATGGAAGATTTCTCGCTCCTTCTCTCCCTCGTTCTCTGTATCTCTGACTTACAAATAAGCAAATATTTAAAAAAGTAACTGCATTTGTGATAATATTAATAAATATAGATATTGAAAAGTTCTCTCCTCCCTTCAGAGAAAGGTACCTCCTTCTTTGATGACCCATTCTTTCCACTGGGATCTCACTCGCGGAGATCTTTCATTTAGGTTTTTTTTTTTTTCCCCAGAGTGTCTTGGCTTTCCATGCCTGAAATACTCTCATGGGCTTTTCAGCTGGATCCGCATGCCTTAAGGGCTGATTCTGAGGCCAGAGTGCTGTTTAGGACATCTGCCATTCTATGAGTCTGCTGAGTATCTCACTTCCCATGTTGGATCATTCTCCCTTTTTTATTCTATCAGCTAGTATTTGCAGACACTAGTCTTGTTTATGTGATCCCTTTGGTTCTTAGTCCTATCATTATGATCAATTGTGAACAGAAATTGATCACTGGGACTAGTGAGATGGCATTGGTACATGCCACCTTGATGGGATTGAATTGGAATCCCCTGGTATGTTTCTAACTCTACCATTTGAGGCAAGTCAGCTTGAGCATGTCCCAAATTGTACATCTCTTCCCTCTCTTATTCCCACTCTTATATTTAACAGCGATCACTTTTCAGTTAAGTTTCAGCACTTAAGAAGAATTGTGTATTGATTACAGTATTCAACCAAAAGTATTAAAAAAAAACTAAATGAAAGATCTCCACGAGTGAGATCCCAGTGAAAAGAATGGGTCATCAAAGAAGGAGGTACCTTTCTCTGAAGGGAGGAGAGAACTTCCACTTTGACCATGGCCTTGTCTAAATATGATCAGAGTCAGTGAACTCAGGGGGCTTCCATAGCCTTGGCAGCTCATGACAAGAGCCTAGGGTGATTACTGATGCCATAAACAGGCGGCCATTGGAGGGTGAACCAACGGCAAAGGAAGACCTTTCTCTCTGTCTCTCTCTCTCACTGTCCACTCTGCCTGTCAAAAAAAAAAAAAAAAAAAAAGGAGTGTCAATTTGTAAAGTCAACAACAGGAGTCACTGTGCACTTACTCCTCATGTAGGATCTTTGTCCTTAGTGTGCTGTACATTGAGATTTAATGCTATAACTAGTACTCAAACAGGATTTTTCACTTTATGTTTCTGTGTGGGATCAAACTGTTGAAATCTTTACTTAATGTATGCTAAACTGATCTTTTGTATATAAAGAGAATCAAAAATGAATCTTGATGTGAATGGAAGGGGAGAGGGAGTGGATAAGGGGAGGGTTGTAGGTGGGAGGGACGTTATGGGGGGGAAGCCATTGTAATCCATATTCTGTACTTTGGAAATTTATATTCATTAAATAAAAGTTTAAAAAATAAAAAAAGAAAAGTTCACACACAGGAATCTGAAACAATTATTTTATTTTATTTTATTTTTTTTTCTCTGCTTTATCACTTTATTTTTTTTTAATCTTTTATTTAATGAATATAAATTTCCAAAGTACGACTCATGTGTTACAATGGCTTCCCCCCCATACCGTCCCTCCCACCCACAACCCTCCCCTTTCCCACTCCCTCTCCCCTTCCATTCACATCAAGATTCATTTTCGATTATCTTAATATACAGAAGATCAGCTTAGTATACCTTAAGTAAGTATTTCAACAGTTTGCTCCCACACAGAAACATAAAGTGAAAAATAATAGATGATTTTTTTTAAATGATGATGAAATCAGATCAGACCTATTGTCATGTTTAATCCCAGTGAGAGTCAAGTTGGGAATTGAGGGTTGTGGGTGGGAGGGACGGTATGGGGGGGAAGCCATTGTAATCCATAAGTCGTACTTTGGAAAATTATATACATTAAATAAAAGTTTAAAAAAAAAAAAAAAGTTGGGAATTGATAATTTCTTTCTTTCTTTTTTTTTTTTTTTTTTTTACAGAAGATCAGTTTAGTGTACATTAAGTAAAGATTTCAGTCGTTTGCACCCCCATAGAAACACAAAGTGAAATATACTGTTTGAGTACTCGTTATAGCATTAAGCCTCAGTGTACAGCACGTTAAGGACAGAGATCCTACATGAGGAGTAAGTGCACAGTGACTCCTGTTGTTGACTTTACCAATTGACACTCCTGTTTATGGCATCAGTAATCTCCCTATGCACCCGTTATGAGTTTCCAAGGCTATGGAAGCCCCTTGAGTTCTCCGACTCTTATCTTGTTTAGACACGGTCATATTCAAAGTGGAGGTTCTCTCCTCCCTTCAGAGAAAGGCACCTCCCTCTTTGAAGACCTGTTCTTTCCACTGGGATCTCACTCACAGAGATCTTTTTGCCAGAGTGTCTTGGCTTTCCATGCCTGAAACAATTATTTTAATCTGTAAGTATTGCTAAATCTCTTTGAAAATGTTTTCAAGTTTCTAGTCTGTGCTTGAACATTCTAACTTATCTCTGAAACTATAACAGGAGATTACACTGAAATGCCCATTACACCTCAGAATTATGCCAACAGAAGAGTGGGTCCAAAAATTTATAACGCTTGCTTAAGCAGATCAATACTCTGTGGCCATTCATTGAATTGTTGAACAGTTTTTACCATTAGCATATCGTTAGAATTTCCAAAGAAATGATGAACAAATATTTTAAAACGTTTAAGTGAGGTTTTCAGTGGTGCTGAGGCTCAGCACTTCTCTCACGGTCACCTCCATCTGAAAGTACACAGTGTTCAGCTCCCGTCTGAGCTTGATTTTCTCACTCAGCTCTTTCACAAGGTCAGAGACCGTGGAAGACCGTGTCGTCAGACACCTAAACCCAACCAGGTAGGACTACACTGTAAATTAGCTTAGATAGACTCAGACAAGTCAACCAATATCATAACTGAGAGAGTCCGGCTTCCATAAAGGGATTTTTACTAATAGTTAGTGATGAGATACATATTATGAGATACCTCAATGTGAAAGAGTTTACACAGAGTTCGTGATTGGATTCTTCTTTTGGAGTTTCCATATTTCACATTCACTTTCTTACCAGTAGTTGGGAAAGAAAATGAAAGGGTTCTCCAAGAAATTTTAAAAATGAGTATTTTAAAAGCAAATTTTCAAAATTAGATATATAAATGACAAAATCTAAGAAAAAAGCTACACAGAAAGCCGCTTTAGAGACAGGTATTCCTGAATACACAGCTGTCACAGAAACTCGTATTTCTAACTCAGACGTATCTATTCTAAGATAAATTTCTTTTCAGTTAGAATGCGATCCTTAACATTGCATGCAAACTGTTTCTTCCATAGATTAAACATGAGACGTCTTCTCTAAAGTTTTATTTGTTCACTTTAAAATCATAGTTATGCACACAGAGCTAGAAACACACACACACACACACACACACACAGAGAGAGAGAGAGAGAGAGAGCTGGAGAGAGAGACCCTTCATCCGCTGGTTCACTCCACAGATGACTGTGCTGGACTGGGCTTGGCTAGGCCAAGGTCAGGAGCCAGTAATTCCATCTGGGTCTCCCTCATGGGTGTCACGGAAGCAAATACTTGAGCCATCATCTGCTACCTTCCCAGGCACATTTGCAGGGAGCCGGATCCAAAGTGGAGGAGTGGGGCTGAAGCGATGCTCCAGGACCAGGCTAACCTGCTGCGCACTTCACCTGCCCCAGATACAGCTTTTGCAGCAGAAAGGCTGTAGGCTACAATACCTGAATTGAAAGCAACAGCCTTTTCTTTTCTGGAACCATTGTCCCAAGCACAGGACATGTCACTGATCTATGCTCTGAGTTCCTGGGGTAATGGCATCTTTAAAGGAAAAAGCAATCGATTCATGGTAAGCGACCTCTGGCTAATTCTCCAATTAGTTGACGATTTGGATGTGGAATGTGCCCTAAGTGTTGTGTGGAGTGTGAAATTCAGGCAGGGAAGGTGCCCACCTGTGATATTGTCAAGAAAGCAGATGGCTGAGAAAATACAGTTTCTGCAATTATTTCACAGTTGAAACTCATTTTAGTCAATGTAGTATTATTATTAAAATTTAGTTCTTAAAATTTGCATTAGGAAAATCATACAAGTATTTTCATTTTTCTGTTATAATTTACCAAGTTTATTGGTAGACATTCACATTATTACCAAAGCATGAAAGAGAAATAATGTGGTCCTTGTAATCTGCTATATGAATGCAAAACTGTGATTGTTGAAGTGCAACTTTAATACATTTACATTTAGAATACCTTGCACAGTACAATAATTGTTTGTATAATGTGTATATTTCATAATTAAAGTGTCTTTGCAGATATAAACAGCAGCTTGCACATAACATTAAAACAGAAATAAATACAATGTTTTTAAAGATGAACTCTCTATTACTCAAGATAAAAATAAAAGAGAAAATTGTAAAAAGATTTATGTATGTAATTGAAAGGCATAATGACAAAAAGAAAGGGAGAGGGCTCTTCCATCCACTGGTTCACTACCAAATTCCTGCATCAGCTGGGGCTGGTCCATCCCAAAGTCAGGAGCCCAGGGCTCCATCCATCCCCTCCATGCAGAGACTTGATGACTGCTTTCATTAATATTTTGTAATTTTCATTGTGCCGATTTTTCACTTCTTTGGTTAAATTTATTCCCAAATATTTGATTTTGTTGTGGCTTTTGTGAATGGAATTTCTTTCTTGATTTCTCTTTCTGTGAGTTCATTTTTGGCACATAAAAAGTTACTTTGAACAAATAATAAATAAATAAAAAAGTTATTTGAACAAATATTATTCAGATTTAAAAGAAGAAATTTTCTCATTTACAATAATACAGATAAAGCTGGCAGACATTATGCTCAGTGAACTAATCTGGTCACAGAAGAACTAAATACTGAATGATTCACTTATGTGAGGCACCTAAAGTAGCCACGCTTGTAGAAACAGAGAAGACAATAGCAGTGATCAGTGATTGGGAGAGGGGAAAATGTGGAGCTGACCTGATAGGAAGTTTCAGGTTGCAAGAGCCCTGCCCTGTGGTGCAGTACCCTGGTCAGCACTGCTCTGCTATAAACATTTAATAGGGTACACCCCTTGTTAAGTGCTGTTACCACAAAACAAATGAAAATAAAAAAGGGAGGGGGCAAAAGAAAACTTTGGATGTAATGGATATGTGTATTCCATGAGTGTAGTGACATTTTCACAAGTGTATGCACTGTAGGGTGAAGCTAGATAATGTTAATTTACTGTGTATTTCCCCATAAATCATCTAAAAATAGGATTTTTAAATGCTTTTACTATAAAGAAATGCTTGAAAAGATAAATATTTGTACCCTGTTTGAGCATTGTACGATGTATACATGCAATCAAACATCACATAAGTCCTGTAAATAAGTACAGCTTCATTTGTCTGTTAAAATCTCTAAATAAAAACTGAAACAACAAAGTGGATTCATTAAATATGCTGATATTTATCATCTATAATTCAGTAAAACTTCCTAAAAGGTAAAAAGAAAGAAGGAAATTTAGGATGTATATCATGCAAACCAAGAATGACAATATTTACCATGGAAAGCAGAAAAGGAAGAGAAAAGTGCAAAATAATTCCCTATTAAATAGCTATTAAATTGATATAAATTATTAAACTCAGAAATTAAAAGATAAAATATGCAAAGCTGTAAGGAAAACACTTACAAATCATTGACTGTCGAATGCCATCAGTTATAAGAAGAATCATTGCTTTTTGTGTTACTGCAAAAAAAATCCACATATAATACATCAATTAAAGTGAGCAATGTTCATAAGTCATAACTGAATAGAATTGTCTTAGAAGTGATGAAATTCATTTGTTTTGAAAGATTTATTTATTTATTTGAAAGTCAGGGTTATACAAAGAGAGAGAGAGAGAGAGAGAGAGAGAGAGAGAGAGAGATAGGAGTCTTCCATCTGAAGGTTCACTACCCAATTGGCTACAATGGCTGGAGCTGTGCCGATCCAAAGCCAGGAGCCAGGAGCTTCTTCCAGGTCTCCCACATGGGTACAGGGGCCCAAGGACCTGGGCCATCTTCTACTGCTTTCCCAGGCCATAGCAGAGAGCTGGATCGGAAGTGGGGCAGCCAGGTCTCGAACCAGCGCCTATGTGGGATGCCGGCGCTTCAGGCCAGGGCGTTAATCCACTGCGCCACAATGCCAGCCCCAAAATTCATTTTTTTTTAAAGAAAAATTTTAAAACATTTAAGTGAAGGGATATATAGGTTACAAATAAACCCTAAGAAATTTGAAATATCACTATTAAGACAGTACAAAAGACAATAAAAGGCTTTATTAAAGGCCAAGAATGATGTTTTCTGATATCTTGGTAAATGGAACACCATGACAAGGAAAAACAGCCCCTGTAAGCTCAGCCCTACAAAACCATTCAAAAAATGAGTAACTATCAAGTCTCACCTCAGAGACCTGGAGAAGAAAGAGTTCGATCGGTAATGGCTAGGAAACTTAATAAAAATGATTTTAATTGCAATAAAGTGTAAATGAAATAAAATAAAAAACAAGCAGAAGCATTGAAGATCTAAGCAAGGTAACTAAAGGACCCAATCACTAAATGTGAAAGGAGCAGTTCAGTGAGCAACCAGAGGAAGATACAAGTACAGAGACTGAGTTCACGACAGGCCCTGCAGGGAGCCTGAGTTAAATAGTATTTTATAAAATGGTCAGTGATTTCTATTTCTTGTCCATAAACAATGCAATGATACTCTTGCTGACGTTCAATTAATTTTGTGCTCTTTATAGTCTATCATGATCTTGGTGTTATCGTATGTGTTTGAACTGTGCTGTGATGGGAGACTTTACTTTGGCAGAAACCACCTTGATTTAGAGAATTCACTTGAAAATGAAGTCTGGATTTCTTGCCTGGGTTACAAGGAGGGATAAAATCATTGTTAGCACATACTGTAATGGCTAAATATAAGTTGGAATTGAATATTTCAGGTTTTCAGTATTCCAACAGGATTAAATAATGTGTCTTCAGGTGAAAATATGGAAGATGTGATAATTCTGGTTTTTAAAATATTTTTATTTATTTGTTTGAAAGTCAAGATTACAGAGGCAGTGAGAGAGGGAGAGAGAGAGAGAGAAAGAGAGAGAGAATCTTCCGTCTGCTGGTTCATGCTCCAAATGACTACTAATGGCTGGGGCTTAGCCAGGCTGAAGCCAGGAGCCAGGAGCCAGGAGCTTCTTCCAGGTCTCCCATGTGGGTGGCAGGGCCCCAAGTACTTGGGCCACTTTCTGTTGCTTTCCCAGACATGTTAGCAGGGAGCTAGATCAGAAGTGAAGCAGCCAGGACATGAGCTGGCATCCATATGTGATGCCAGCATTACAGGCAGCAGCTTAGCCTGCGAGGCCACAGTGCTGGTTCCAAGGATTCATGCTGGAGGCATGAATAATTCCATTGGCTCACTAACAGGATTTTAGTATGTCAGTGGCTTTTCAAATGTTTGCTTTCAAAAATTTGAAGAATCCTGTCAGCTAATATTTCTTAAAATAAAAATTGCCAAAGTAACCCAGTTTATTCTGTAAATATATATTATCTGTTAATGAATAAACTGGCAGCAGGATATACATTTGATAAAGTGTAAATATTAATAAACTGTATGTTTTAATAGTAGTGATTTATCTGAATTTTATAACATGATTTTTACTAACTTTATTTTGATAATTATAAGAAAATTCAAAGCAGGAAAAATTAGTTTATGGAAAAATGGAAAAATATTTAAGTTTCAACAGGGTTTTTTCACAAAATACAGTAGAAAATGAAAATTATGAAAATGTATGTTGTCACCATGTTCTGTTGGGAACTTAATTAAAAATTTGAGTTCAATGACAGAAAGTGATGGGATTCCACTGTGTACTGTAATAATTTTATTGTAGCATGACATCCAAAGGTTTCTTTTTGTTGTAGGTTCACATAACAAACTACTTTAGAGAATACAGTGCATATGGGGCAGAGTTCATATTTGTGTCTGAGTGGTAGAGTGAGGAAAATGTCTCAGGGCAAGATTGGGCTGGTTTTCCAGAAGAATATTACAATGTTGATGGCTGCCTAAAGTTAAGGTTTCTCAGCTGCAGCAAAATACAACTGTGTTTTTTTTAGCATCCGCATGGGCACACTCACACATGGCCCCGTAGGATTTAGAAGCCTGTGGCATCTACTCAAGAATAATAAAGGGTTTTGCTTCTAACCCAAGGATCTCAAGCCTTCTGACAATGTCTATGAAACTTCATGATACTGAGTTAACTGGGAAGAAAGATGGAGTATCAGACTCTCTGTAATTCTTGAAAATAGTGTTTATAATAACACATCTACACATTTGCATTATTTACAGCTAAAATATGCTTAGATAAAAATAGAAATATGTATACTGAAAATGTGGAAGATAATTGCTCTAAACGTGATGTTTTAATCATATAACTGTTGGCCATCACAGTGTGAGAAAGGAAAGTTACTTTTCTGGATTTGTCCCCCCTAATGCTGGATCCCTGATGAACCTCCTGATTGGATGCAGTAGGAGTTCCAAGGCTCTACATAACACGAATGAATGCTTTAACCAGTCTAGCATTAGTGGGAAAAAAGTGTTTTAAGGCAATATTTTGGAAATTTGAGAATTTGGGTTTGTAAAGACAGGGAGAAGTCAAATTGTTTCTTTGATTTCAAGCCTTATTGATAACACATTGTATAAATTCACATCCAATTCTTTGGAATGACTGAACATTTTTTGGTGGACTTTTCAAGATATTTGCAGAAAGCATTAGCATCTGCCTTAAGATGATGATCTTCAATTTCGTGGATGTTGGGATGAGTGTGAATAACTTGCATGATGCGGAAGATCAGAGTCTGAATATGATGTGTGGACTGTTTAAAAACTTGATTGTGTCCACGAATTTTAAGAGCAGATCCATACTTTTCATTCTTGTGGTTAGCTGCATACTTGGACTTACTGCTAATGCTATTCAGTGAAGCAATGGAAGAACATAAAAATATTCTCAACACTTTCTAATCTTCATAAAATGGTCAAGTATATGCAAAGTTCCAGATATTTTCCAAAAGTTTGAAAATGTATGTGAATAGGTAGTTTTCATGAAGCTTTGCAGTTAGTAAAAGATAGGTGGGCATAAGCTGTGGCGGTGATGCTTATATAATTACTGAACATTGTTACCCTGTGTGTGAATTAAGTATTTGGCTATCATTGGATTCCAGACATGAACATAGTTTTAAAGTATTTTATTAATACTATTACAAATGCTAAATGACTATTATTTCTAAAGGACTTAATTTTTCTCATCAAAATTGAAAAAAAGGAGAGCCGATGTTGTGGTATAAAAGGCTGAGCCTCTGCTTGCAATATATCCCATATGGACGCCATGTCCATGTTTCAGCAGCTTCATTTCTGATCCAACTCTCTGCTAATGGCCTGAGAAAAGCACCGGAATATGGCCCAAGTATTTGGGCTGCTGCCACCCACATGGGAGACCGGGAGGAATCTCCTGGCTCCTGGCTTCAGCTTGGTTCAGTTTGGGTCATTCCAGCCATCTGCAGAGTTAACCAGAGGCTGGAGGATTCATTCTCTCCCTCTCTCTTTCTCTCTCTCTCTCCCCCACCCCAACTCTCTCTATGGCTCTTTCAAATAAATAAAATCTTTGTAAAGAATGGAAAAAATCTAAAAAATTGAATATATGAATATATGAATATAAACCAGTTTGTACAAAAATATGTGTGCTATTAAAAACTTGTCATGAAAGAAGTGAAAAATTAAAATTGGGAACTGTATAATACATTTCTCCTGTTTTCCAAGGATATTTATAAATAGGTTTGTGTTTTCAAGTATTTTTTTATTTTTATTTTTTTAATTTTATTTATTTATTTATTTATTTATTTATTTTTTTGACAGGCAGAGTGGACAGTGAGAGAGAGAGACAGAGAGAAAGGTCTTCCTTTGCCGTTGGTTCACCCTCCAATGGCCGCCGCGGCCGGCGCGCTGCGGCCGGCGCACCGCGCTGATCCGATGGCAGGAGCCAGGAGCCAGGTGCTTTTCCTGGTCTCCCATGGGGTGCAGGGCCCAAGCACCTGGGCCATCCTCCACTGCACTCCGGGGCCACAGCAGAGAGCTGGCCTGGAAGAGGGGCAACCGGGACAGAATCCGGTGCCCCAACCGGGACTAGAACCCGGTGTGCCGGCGCCGCTAGGCGGAGGATTAGCCTATTGAGCCATGGCGCCAGCCCTTGTGTTTTCAAGTATTGACAATAAAATCACTATGACAAAGTGCTAACCAGCCCAAGAAGCATACTTCGATAAACAACAATCTTGAATTTGATGTGCAACTGGAAGGAAATAATTATTGAATAGATGGAAATATGATTGCTTGTTGAAAATATGACTGTGATTTATTTTTTGTTTTGCTATATGCAAAAATGACCTTCGTCTGTACTGAGTCTAGTTTAATTAATAATGGGTATTTTTTATAAACATATTTGTCACAATTATACAAGTATACTTGCACTGCCATATCCATATGTAGATTATTTAGGTTGACTTTCAATTACATACAGTCAAAAAGAAATAACAAAACCTAATAATTGACCAATTAAATATTGAAAATTTTTTAGCTTTTAAACTCCTGAAGTTTGGGAAGTTATGTGCAAGTTGTCCAATTAAATGAATATGCATGATCACTTAATTTATCTCTTTTTTAAGATTTCTTTATTTATTTGAGAGGCAGAGTAAGAGACAGAGAGGGAAGTCTTCTACCTGCTGGTTCACTCCCCATATAGCTGCAAATGCCATAGTGGGGCCAATATAGAGCCAGGAACCAGGAGCTTCTTCTGGGTCTCCCATGTGGGTGCAGGGGCCCAAGGATTTGGATCTTCCATTGATTTCCCAGGCCATGTGCAGAGAGCTAGATTGGAAGAGGAGCAGTTATATAGACCCTGAAGTTTTTTTTTTAACTTTTATTTAATGAATATAAATTTCCAAAGTACGACTTATGGATTACAATGGCTTCCCCCCCATACCATCCCACCCACCCACAACCCTCCCCTTTCCCACTCCCTCTCCCCTTCCATTCACATCAAGATTCATTTTCGATTATCTTAATATACAGAAGATCAGCTTAGTATGCATTAAGTAAAGATTTCAACAGTTTGCTCCCACACAGAAACATAAAGTGAAAAATAATAGATGATTTTTTTTAAATGATGATGAAATCAGATCAGACCTATTGTCATGTTTAATCCCAGTGAGAGTCAAGTTGGGAATTGATAATTTCTTTCTTTTTTTTTTTTTTACAGAAGATCAGTTTAGTATACATTAAGTAAAGATTTCAACCGTTTGCACCCCCATAGAAACACAAAGTGAAATATACTGTTTGAGTACTCATTATAGCATTAAGCCTCAATGTACAGCACATTAAGGACAGAGATCCTACATGAGGAGTAAGTGCAATGTGACTCCTGTTGTTGACTTTACAAATTGACACTCCTGTCTATGGCATCAGTAATCTCCCTATGCACCAGTCATGAGTTTCCAAGGCTATGGAAGCCCCTTGAGTTCTCCGACTCTTATGTTGTTTAGACAAGGTCATAGTCAAAGTGGAGGTTCTCTCCTCCCTTCAGAGAAAGGTACCTCCTTCTTTGAAGACCTGTTCTTTCCACTGGGATCGCACTCACAGAGATCTTTTGCCAGAGTGTCTTGGCTTTCCATGCCTGAAATACTCTCATGGGCTTTTCAGTCAGATTGGAATGCCTTTAGGGCTGATTCTGAGACCAGAGTGCTATTTAGGACATCTGCCATTCTATGAGTCTGCTGAGTATCTCACTTCCCATGTTGGATCACTCTCCCCTTTATTTATTCTATCGGTTAGTGTTAGCAGGTACTAGATTTGTTTATGTGCTCCCTTTGACTCTTAGTCCTTTCATTATGATCAATTGTGAACAGAAATTGATCACTTGGACTAGTGAGATGGCATTGGTACATGCCACCTTGATGCGATTGAATTGGAATCCCCTGGTATGTTTCTAACTCTACCATTTGGAGCAAGTCAGCTTGAACATGTCCCAAATTATACATCTCTTCCCTCTCTTATTCCCACTCTTATGTTTAACAGGGATCACATTTCAGTTAATTTTCAACACTTAAGAATAACTGTGTGATAATTACAGAATTAAACCAGTCATATTAAGTAGAACAGACAAAAAAACTACTAAGAGGGATAATGTATTAAGTTGTTAATTAACAGTCAGGGCTATGCTGATCAAGTTACCATTTCTCATAGTGTCCATTTCACTTCAGGAGGTTTCCTTTTTGGTGTTCAGTCAGTTGTCACCAATCAGGGAGAACATATGGTATTTGTCCCTTTGGGACTGGCTTACTTCACTCAGCATGATGTGTTCCAGATTCCTCCATTTTGTTGCAAATGACTGGATTTTGTTGTTTCTTACTGCGGTATAGTATTCTAAAGAGTACATATCCCATAATTTCTTTATCCAGTCTACCGTTGATGGGCATTTAGGTTGGTTCCAGGTCTTGGCTATTGTGAATTGTGCTGCAATAAACATTAGGGTGCAGACCGCTTTTTTGTTTGCCAACTTAAATTCCTTTGGGTAAATTCCAAGGAGTGGGATGGCTGGGTCGAACGGTAGGGTTATCTTCAGGTTTCTGAGGAATCTCCAGACTGACTTCCATAGTGGCTTGACCAGTTTGCATTCCCACCAACAATGGGTTAGTGTCCCTTTTCCCCCACATCCTCGCCAGCATCTGTTGTTGGTAGATTTCTGTATGTGAGCCATTCTAACCGGGGTGAGGTGAAACCTCATTGTGGTTTTGATTTGCATTTCCCTGATTGCTAATGACCTTGAACATTTTTTCATGTGCCTGTTGGCCATTTGGATTTCCTCTTTTGAAAAATGTCTATTGAAGTCCTTGGCCCATCTCTTAAGTGGGTTGTTTGTTTTGCTTTTGTGGAGTTTCTTGATCTCTTTGTAGATTCTGGTTATTAACCCTTTATCTGTTGCATAGTTTGCAAATATTTTTTCCCATTCTGTCGGTTGTCTCTTCACTCTCCTGACTGTTTCTTTTGCACATTTTACTCAATTTCTAATTACTAGAAACAAAATCAAAATATTCGAGTTTAAACATGAGTCTCAGTCAACCATAGAATATATTTTTTTAAAAAGAGGAAATATTCTCATTCTCTTTCAATAATAAAAAAAATCTATATTTTTGAAAATGACTTGAAAAACTATTCACTTAGACATATTTTCCTCCCCTTTGATAAATCAACTGATTTGCATCTAGTAGTTTTTTTAATGAAAAATCTACTTATTCACATGAATACACATATATGGATATGTGTGCATATGTATCTGTATCTGTCTGTGCATCTGAGCTATCTGGTTCCTAGGTTTCTTTTTTTTTTTAAAGATCTATTTATTTGTTTGAAAGAGTTACATAGAGAGAGGAGAGGCAGGCAGAGAGAGAGAGAGAGAGAGAGAGAGAGAGAGAGAGGTCTTCCATCTGCTGGTTCACTCTCCAGTTGGCCACAATGGCTGGAGCTGTGCTGATCTGAAGCCAGGAGCCAGAAGCTTCTTGCAGGTCTCCCACATGGGTGCAGGGGCCCAAGGACTTGGCCATCTTGTACTTGTACTACGGCTTTCCCAGGCCATAGCAGAGAGCTGGATCAGAAATGGAGCAGCCGGATCTCGCACTGGTGCCCATATGGATGCCGGCACTTCAAGCCAGGGCGTTAACCTGCTGCGCTGGCCCTCGGTTCCTAGGTTTTTTAACTGTGATGCCACGATACAACCAAAGAAAAGTCATATGAGAGCATTTCTGCCCCATGGATACTCCACACAATTGCAGCACTCAGATTATCTGGTCCATCTCTTCAACTAGTGTAGTTGACCTAGATTTGGTCAGTACAACAAAATACCTGAGAAACCTAACTTTACAGGCAGAAGAAATTTTTTGTAGCTCACAATTTTAGCAGTTCACCATCCGGGATCTAGGGGTTCCCTGTTCATGCCGTCATTTGCTGAGGCTAGAGGATGATGGTGGTGGGAGAAGGGTCACACGGTAAGCCAAGAAACAGAGAGAGTAGCTGGGTACATCTCTAAGGCTTTTATAACAAAGCTTGTCATGAAAGAATAATATTCAAGGGACTGCTCCAATCACCTATGGTCCTACCACTAGGCCTACCTCCCAACACCAAGTGGTACTCCATTCTCATATGGCTTTAGGGATTCAAGGTCTGTATGGGTCCAGAAGCCATATCCTTTTCAAATCATGGCAGCCCTTCCCTTGTCTACTGGATTCTAGAATCAGATTTTATGATTAAACAGGTATTCATAGATCATACATTAAAACTTGCCCTTGTTTATAGGCATCATTGAAACTTGGCCTCTCCTCTAATTGAGAGAAAAAGCAATTCTGCATCTTTGTGTTTTGGAACTGTAGGTAGTTGCAAAAATAAATATGTAGAACTTGTCATGTATCAACCACTATACCAGGCATATAACCTAAATAATTTCATTTACTCCACATTCATACAGTAAAAATGAACTGCTATTATATTCCTCATATTGCAGATAAAGAAAATGAAGTGCTCAATTTTTAATTGACCCACAATTTCTATCTGAGGTGTTTATGCTCCTACCTTTAAGGTTACTTTGCTACTTGACATGTATGTGCCTCAGTTTTCTCATCTAGAAAGGAAACTAACTCGTTCATTCATTTATTCAGTCAGTCATTTCATTAGTATCTACTACATGCTATACTATATCTGCCTCGGGCCACGGTATTCATCAGGAACAAAAGAGATTTTGTGTCTGCTTTAAAGAGTGAGTGAGAAATGACTGAAGAATAAACAAGAAATTAATGAGTACACCACGTTTTGTGTCACCAGGAGCGTGGATGAAACATGAAGTAGGTTAAGGAGGAGAGAGATTGTGCTAATGGGAGTACTCTTCAATATAAGCCATGGGAAGTTCCATGCTAAAAAGGTATTTGAGACAAGTAAGACTGTTCAATGTACAAAGAAAAGAATGAATAAGAGAGTGCTCTAGAAACAATACGTTCATCACTGTAGGAGGAAAATGAGCAAGCAGAAGAAAGATAGATGAAAATCTCACAGCAATGCCAGCAGCTAAAACATGTAGAGTTTGGTAATATTTTTGTCAGTTGCTGTCCAGGCAGACAGAAACCCCCAGTAACTGCAATGGGGAATGTGATGCAAGTAGTTGATAGTTGTTCACTATTACATAGGGATGAAGGGAACAGAACCCTTTAGGGATGGTAAATAAAAGGAGCTGTTGTGACTGCCTCAGGGCTGCTGGCAAGACTGTAGGCAGGGCAAGATCTAGGGGCGCCCTTTGCTCGTGAGAAGTGAGATCCACACTTCTCTGGAGACACTGAGATCACGGCCTGCCAGGCTGCAGAGAATTTTCCTGAAGTGCTGCACGGACACTACCATCTGGGGAGCTGCTCCTGGTGCTGCAGAAGCCGCCCCTGGACAGGCGATGTGCACTGTGACCCCTGTGCACCAGGAGACCAACGCAAGGGGATCACACAGGAAGATAGAAGAGCAACTGTATCTTTCCCAGGGTCCCTCTGGTGGGTTCCACAGGGAAAGTTAGGGATATGACACTGACAAAGCAAAACAAAACTGTTCCCTATCACAAGCAGAACAAAGATGGGGAAGTTTGGAGCTGATGAAAGTGGGCATGCCATTGCAAGAATCTGGATTGTACTCTCATTTGAAGAATCTGAGCATAATGGTGACCTATTCTGAATTAAACTTTTGAAAACCAGCTAACCTCCACAGGGAAAGATGAGGGAAAAGTAGAGGAGAGAAAAAGAGAACAAAGAAACCCTCGGATGGGCGCCAGCATTGTGCCGTGGCAGGCAAAGCTTGCCGGCATCTCACACAGGTGGCAGTTCATCTCTGAGCTGCTCCGCTTCTGATTCAGCTTCCTGCTAATAGGCTGGGAAAAGCAGCAGAAGGTGGCCAAGTGTTTGGGACTCACAGGAAGCTCCTGGCTCCTGAATTCAGCCTGGCCCAGCCCTGGCCCTTGTGGCCATTTGGGGAGTGAACCAGGTAATAGAAAATCTGTGTGTATGTGTGTGTGTGTGTGTGTGTGTGTGTGTGTCTGTGATTCCTTGTCTCTCTGTAAATCTGACTTTCAAATAAATAAATATCAAAAAACACCTGGAAGGAGAAGCTGATAGTCATGACATGAAATGATTTTGACTTGGGCCAACGTGGCGGTAGAGGAGACAGGTCAAGGGCTTTGGTTCACAATATGCTTCCTAAGATTACCAGCAGGATTTAGTGATGAACTGGTCTGGAGTATCAGGGAAAGCAGGCATGGATCATTCCATTATTCCAAATTTATTTCCACAATCTTCTGGAAGAAGAGCTGTGTCATTTATTGGATGACCAAGTCTAAAGAAAAGTGCAAAAACAATTGAGCTTCGTGCTTTGGAAAAGAGATAATATCTGCTATAGTGAAAAGATTAAGAATTTGATGTGAACACTAGAATTTTGAAGAATTCATTTCAGCTTTCATGGACTAAAATGCTGTCCAAACACCTTAAGAACTTTCTGGTCAGAATGGAAATAAAATTAATGAAGTATTATTTTGTTGTAATCAACTAAAAGGAAGTTCTAAAGCATGTTAAACTGGCATTATGAAAGAAGTATTTAATAAGTGTCTGTGGTAAATGAGAAATTGTAATATTGGCCAACATTTATCCAAGCATCTAACCAGAACATAACCTGTACTACAAATAAAATATTTATTTATATTTATAACCATGGCTTAATTTTACTCAACACAGGGGGTTATATTAAAAAGATTTGGGCTCTCACGTGAATAATGATTGCTGTCTGTCATAATTATTGAATGTAGATTTTGGGACATGTGTTTGGCACAGAAGTCACCATGCCACTTGGGACATATGCATCCCATATCCAAGCACTGGGATTTGAGTCTTGACTCAGCTCCTACTTACAGCTTCCTGTCTGTTCACATCCCGGGGAGGAAGAGTCCCTGCCACCCATGTGTCGCAGTCATTTGTGGGGTAAGCTCTCTCTGCCTGTTCTGCCTGTCCTCTCACTGACTCATGGTTTTTCAAAATAATTGTGTAAAAAATTAAGTTGTTGATTGTGAAGGTTTAGAATTTTCAAGCCAAGAGCTCAGGCTTTGATGTTACTTTCTTATCGGGGCAAGCCCAGGAGGAGAATCATTAGTCCCAACCCATCAAGGGACTCTCACTCCAACAGGAAGATTCTCAAAAACAAGTGATCTGGGACAGATGGACATAAGCATCCATTTATTCACTCACATTACACTGGTGTTGAGTTCCAACCATGTGCCAGGCATGGTACTGAATGCAAGTAATAGTAATTAATACAAAATTATAATGATCACAATGACAGCTGCAATAGCGAGAGTCTGCCAACGCCTAAAGCTGGCATCCCAATGAGCGGGGTTAGTGTCCTGGCTGCTCAACTTCCAATCCAGCTCCCTGCTGATGGCCTGGTAAGGTAGTGGAGTATGACCACATGTTTGGGTTCCTACTACCCATGTGGGAGACCTGGAAGAAGCTCCTGGCTCCTGGCTTGGGCCTAACCAGCCCTGGCCATTGTGGACATCTGGTGAGTAAATAAGGGGATGATACGCTTCTCTATGTCTTCTCTCCCTCTCTCTTTGTAACTGGTTTTCAAATAAGTGAGAATGCTGCAGCACAGTGCCATAAAAGTTTGCTTGGGGAACCTGCATCCCATATCAGAGTGTAAAGCAAGTCCTGGCCACTCTCCTTTTAATCTAGCTTCCTTCCAATGCACCTGGGAAGCCAGTGGATGATGATCCAATTGCTTGGGTCCCTGCAAACTATGTGAGGGACCAGGAATGGAGTTCCTGGCTTCATATAGCCTAGCTATGTGACATTTCAGGACTGAACTAGCAGATAAAAGATCTCCCTCCCTCTCCTTCTCTCTCTCTCTGTTTCTCTCTCTCTTCTTCTCCCTCTCCCTCTGCCACTCTGCCTTCAAACAAATAAACTAAAGAAAAAATCCATTAATTTGCAGCAACTTAGGAGAAACTAGAATACATTATGGCTAAGTGAAATAATTCAGACACAAAAGGAAAAAAATTGCATGATCTTACTCATATCTAGAATCTAACAATGTTGAACTCGTGGAAGTAGAGAGTGGAATGCTGACCAACCTGGGCTGGGTGTGGAGGTGGGGAGCAATGATGGCGAAAGAAGGGACATGAGTAAACTGTACATGTTTCTCTAAGATGGGAGAGACATGCCATTACTGAGTGCACAGCATGGTGATCAGAGTTAATAGTATTAAAGTACATATTTGAAAACTGAGTTGCAGGTTCCCAACTGCAGCATGGCCCAGCCCTAGTTGTTGTGGGCATCTGGCGAATAAGCCAGCAGATGGGAATGATTTACACTGCTCTCTCTGTAAGTCTTTCAAATGACTAAATATTTTTAAAACATTTTGAGTAAAAATACTTTAAAGATTACATCAGAATTGGGATTATGCTGACCGAACAATCAAAAGTATGATAATTTGGCCGGCGCCGCGGCTCACTAGGCTAATCCTCTGCCTAGCGGCGCCGGCACACCGGGTTCTAGTCCCGGTCGGGGCGCCGGATTCTGTCCCGGTTGCCCCTCTTCCAGGCCAGCCCTCTGCTGTGGCCAGGGAGTGCAGTGGAGGATGGCCCAAGTGCTTGGACCCTGCACCCCCTGGGGGACCAGGAGAAGTACCTGGCTCCTGCCATCGGATCAGCGCGGTGCGCCGGCCGCGGCGGCCATTGGAGGGTGAACCAACGGCAAAAGGAAGACCTTTCTCTCTGTCTCTCTCTCTCACTGTCCACTCTGCCTGTCAAAAAAAAAAAGTATGATAATTTGTTATGATTCAGAAGCAAAAGATGAAGAAATAGTAGAGATATAAAGATTTTATAGTTGATATATAGGGACAAATAGTTCAAAATATTCTGTTATTATTCAATGATGTTAGTAATAGGGGTTCACAGCAAGTGGGAAAATAAAAACAAACTTGGCCTAAGCTGTTTTTTTCAGTGTCTCAACTCTTTTTTTTTTATTTAAGGCATACAAATTTCATATATTTCCTATGTAAAGATTCAGAAAGAGTGATACTTCTAGAAATAGGAACGGGGACAAAATTTCCCTCCTGCACTTGTTCCCACCATTTTTCCTCCCCCCTCTCCTATTCCTATTCTTATTTTTTAACAAAGATCCATTTTCAGTTACTTCGTACTCATAAGATTAACTAGCTAAAGAGTCCAACAAATAGTATGAAGGAAAAAAAAAACACTGTTCCTCAACAGTCGAGATAAGGGCCATTAAAAATCATCACATCCCAAAGTATTAATCTCACTCCTATGGATTACCTGTTAGGTACTCACATAGCCCTGGAGTGTGGTGCTCAGTTTTTTAGGGGGCTGCTTGCCCCTGTCCAAGTCTACTCATCAATTAGAGCTAATATGTGTCAGGGATGTGCACACACTCTAATCTGCAAGAGCACCATCACAGAATTCCTGAAGTAATTGTATAGTGCTTACTCTGTGTCAGGTAAGAAATATCTCTAATTCTTAATTCAACCATGTAGGTATTATTTGATTTTTTTCAACTGAGTAAAATGAAAAACAAAATGTTAAGTGACATTCTCATAACACTGCTGGTATACGGGATACTTGAGATAATCAGCTAAGGTTTTATAACTCCAAATAATGAATACCTTTGCGAGCAAGTGCTTCTCTGAAAAACGAATGTATTTTCTGGCAAAAATATTCCCTCTCTATGGAATATTTTTCAAGATTTGTCTAGAAATAGGAGCAGGGACAAAATTTCAAATGGCAACAAGAAAGGCAATCAGATTTGATTGACTGTTGTCAATGATTGCTTATGGGTTTGAAAAAAACAAGGAAAAAGACATGCCCTCCACACAGATACTAATGCAGCATTTATGAAATTGCTAGTACCATTGAACTAATATGACACATTAAAACAATTTCCAATAATCATCTGATCTTTGTTGTGGAAAATTAAATTATAGCAATTGTTTTCATTCTTTTACAAATTATAGGTCACATCCTAATTTTTAAAAGCACCCTGAATCTTTGATCTTAAATATGATCTTAAGTATGGCAAAGCAATTGCTTGTAAAATATTTTTGTCATTTATCCAACAATTTAATATGAAATTATTATATGGATATGTATTTAATTTCTCTTGATATAAATAATAGTTTATAATATGCAGTTGTAATTGTATTTGATTGTTAAAAATACCATCAAAACTGTCAACCTTAAAGCATTAAACTATTGTGACTTTTGAAATTCCACTTTTGAATTCAGTGATTTGGAAAGTTACTTTGAGTAAAATATGAATAATTTCATGGTACCATCTCCTTTTTTTCAGAATCAGAAAAGTAGTAACCTCTTTTTTAAAAATCTATTAATGTAAAGAGAATGGATTTTGTGCTTTCCATAGGTACAGTTCCAAGAACACAATTCCACTTCCCCCACAGCCCTGCTCCCCCATGCCCATCCTCTCCCTCCCTCCCTTCACTTTATCAGGCTTTGCAAAGCCATGATTCTAAACTACTTTATATTCATAGGTTTAATTCACACCTAATCATAATGTCCAAAAGTAAAGTGTGGAAGGATTACAGTTCCACATGAGTATAAACAATAAAAAAAACCCAAAATGACCATTTGAATCACAAACATTTTCTGTATTCTATGTTAATTGCAGAATTTCCAACAAAACATGATATTGTCTTTTTGGGATTGACTTATTTAACTAAGTATAATGATTTCCAGTTGAATCAATTTGCTGGAAAAAACAAGACTTCCTTTTTTATTGCTGAGTAGTATCCCTTAGTGCACATATACCACATTTTCTTTATCTAGTCATTAGTTGATGGACATCTGGGTTGATTCCATATCCAACCTATTGTGAATTGAGCTGCAATAAATATGGGGGTAAGATAACTCTGTCATATGCTGATTTCATTTCCTTTGGGTAAATTCCCAGGAGTGGGATGGCTGGGTCATATGTTAGATCTATTTTTAGATCTCTGAGGAATCTCCATGCTGTCTTCTATAATGGCTGATTAGTTTACATTCCACCAAAAGTGGATTAGGGAGCCTATTCTCTCACATCCTCGTCAGCAATTATTGCTGTTTGATTTTTTGATTATATACATTCTAACTGGGGGGAAGTGATACCTCATTGTGGTTTCTTTTGCATTTTCCTGATGGCTAGTGATCCTGAGCATTTTTTCATGTGTCTATTGGGCACTTGAATTTCCTCTCTTGAAAAATGCTTGTTTATGTCTTTTGTCCATTTCTTAACTGGGTTGTTTTTTTTTGTTGTTGTTGAGTTTCTTGAGCTGTTTATAGATCTTAGCTATTAATCCTTTATCAGTTGCATAATTTACAAATGTTTTCTCCCGTTCTGTCTATTGCCTCCTCATTTTGTTGAGTATTTCTTTGCCATATGGAAGCTTCTTATTTTGATGTAATCCCGTTTGTCTATTTTTGCTTTAATTGCCTTTGCTTCTGGTTTCTTTTTCAAAAATCTTTGCCTATACCAAAGTCATACATGGTTCCCCAATACTTTCCTCTAGTAATTTAATGGTGTCAGGTTGCAGATTTAGGTCCTTGGTCCATTTTGAGTTGATTCTTTATGAGGTGTAAGGTAGGGGTCTTCTTTCATGCTTCTGCATTTGGAGATCCAATTTTCCCAGCCACATATGTTGATGTGACTGACTGTCATTTCTCTAGGGATTAATTTCAGCTTCTTTGTCAAAGATAATTTGTATGTAAATATGTGGATTAAATTCTGGGGTTTCTATTCTGTTTCATTTATCTACATGTCTATTTTTATGCCAATACCAGGTTGTTTTGATTTTAATTGCCTTTCTCTATGCTTTGAAGTCTGGTATTGTGATGTCTCAGGCTTTGTTTTTGTTGTTTAAAATCACTTTAGCTATTCTGGCACAATTGTGTTTACATATGAATTTTAGCATTTCTTTTTCTACATCTGAGAAGAATATTGTTGGTATTTTGATTGTGATCACATTGAATCTGTAAGTTGCTTTCCACATTGTGGATATTTTGATTATATTAATTTTTAAAATTCATGAAAATGGAAGATTTTTGATTTGTTGGTTTCTTCATCTATTTCTTTCTTCTTCTTTTTTATTTGATAGATAGATTTAGACAGTGAAGAGAGAAACAGAGAGAAATGTCTTCCTTCCATTGGTTCACCCCCCAAATGGCTGCTACAGCCGGCGCTGCTCCAATCCGAAGCCAGAAGCCAGGTGCTTCTTCCTGGTTTCCCATGCGGGTGCAGGGACCCAGGCATTTGGGCCATCCTCCACTGCCTTCCCGGGCCGCAGCAGAGAACTGGCCTGGAAGAGGAGCAACCAAGACTAGAACCCGGCACCCATATGGGATGCTGGTGCCGCAGCCGGAGGATTAACCAAGTGAGCCGTGGCTCCGGCCTCTTTTTCTGGTTTTTGAACTAAGGTGATACTGACTTCATAGAAGGAGTTTAGGAAGATCTCCCTCCACCCCCATTTCAAATGTTTTGAATAGTTTGAGAAGAATTATATTTAGTTCTTTAAAAGTTTGGTAGAATTCAGCAGTGAAGACATCTGGTCTGGCTTTCCCTTTGTTGGGGGGCTGGTCTTTATTACTGATTCAATCTCCATCTTGCTTATTGGTCTGTTTAGGCTTTCTATGTCTTCATGACTCAGTTTGGATAGATTGTATGTGTCCAGGAATCTCCATTTCTTTATTGTCATATTATTGTTCGTAGTAATTTCTGATGATTCTTTTATTTCTGTGGTATCCATTGTTGCATCCCCTATCGCGTTTCTGCTTTTATTGATTTGGGCCTCCTCTCTCTTATTTTGGCTAGTTTGGTAATAGTGTATCAATTTTTTTTTCAAGAAAACAATCCTTCATTAAGCTCATCTTTTGTATTATGTTTGGTTTCAATATTGTTTATTACTTCTCTAATTTAAATATTTCTTTCCTCCTTTAAATCTCAGATTGATTAAACTTTGGGATACATTGACAGATCATTTGTTTGATGTCTTTCCAATTTCTTTATGTAGGAACTAGTTCCCTCCTTTCCACTGATTTTGCTGTTTCCCTTAAGTTTTGATATGTGGTATTGTCATCTTCACTTGCTCAGGAATTTTCTGATTTCCACTTTGATGTCTTATATATGATTCACTGTTCATTCAGCAGTATATTTATTCTTCAGTCTCCATGCATTTGCATATTTTCTAGAGTATCTTAAATTGTTTATTTCCAGCTTCATTCTACTATGGTCAGAAACAATACATGGTGTGGTTTCATTTTTTTGAATTTGCTGAGAATTGCTTTATGGCCTAGCATATGGCTTATTCTAGAGAAAGTACCACACACTCATGAAAAGAATATGTATTCTGCAGTTGTGGGATGAAATGCTCTGTAGGAATCAGTTAGGCCCACTTGATCTTTCCTTTACCTCACCAAGTCTGTTGTTGAAGGTTTCCACTGAATTTTCTGTTTAGCACATTGCATTCTTCATTTGTAATATTTCAGTTTGATTTCTCTTCAATATCTCTATCTTGGCAAAATTTTCCATCTGTATCCTGTATGGGTTTCTTTTTTTTAAACTTTTATTTAATGAATATAAATTTCCAAAGTACGACTTATGGATTACAATGGCTTCCCCCACATAATGTCCCTCCCACCCGCAACCCTCCCCTTTCCCACTCCCTCTCCCCTTCCATTCACATCAAGATTCATTTTCGATTATCTTAATATACAGAAGATCAGTTTAGCATACATTAAGTAAAGATTTCAACAGTTTGATCCCACACAGAAACATAAAGTGAAAAATAATAGATGATTTTTTAAATGATGATGAAATCAGATCAGACCTATTGTCATGTTTAATCCCAGTGAGAGTCAAGTTGGGAATTGATAATTTCTTCTTTTTTTTTTTTACAGAAGATCAGTTTAGTATACATTAAGTAAAGATTTCAACAGTTTGCACCCCCATAGAAACACAAAGTGAAATATACTGTTTGAGTACTCATTATAGCATTAAGTCTCAATGTACAGCACATTAAGGAAAGAGATCCTACATGAGGAGTAAGTGCACAGTGACTCCTGTTGTTGACTTTACAAATTGACACTCCTGTCTATGGCATCAGTAATCTCCCTATGCTCCAGTCATGAGTTTCCAAGGCTATGGAAGCCCTCTGAGTTCTCCGACTCTTATGTTGTTTAGACAAGGTCATAGTCAAAGTGGAGGTTCTCTCCTCCCTTGCTTTTGTTGTACAAGATTGCTTTAGCTATTCAAGGTCTCTTTTGCCTCCATATGAATTTCAGCATCATTTTTTCTAGATCTGAGAAGAATGTCTTTGGTATCTTGATTGGGATAGCATTGAATCTATAAATTGCTTTTGGGAGAATGGATATTTTGATGATGTTGATTCTTCCAATCCATGAGCATGGAAGAGTTTTCCATTTCTTGGTATCCTCTTCTATTTCTTTCTTTAAGATTTTGTAATTCTCATCGTAGAGATCTTTAATGTGCTTGGTTAAGTTTATTCCAAGGTATTTGATTGTTTTTGTAGCTATTGTGAATGGGATTGATCTTAGCAGTTCTTTCTCAGCCGTGGCATTGCTTGTATATACAAAGGCTTTTGATTTTTATGCATTGATTTTATATCCTGCCACTTTGCCAAACTCCTCTATGAGTTCCAATAGTCTCTTAGTAGAGTCCTTTGGATCCTCTAAGTAAAGAATCATATCGTCTGCAAAGAGGGATAGTTTGACTTCTTCCTTCTCGATTTGTATTCCTTTGATTTCTTTTTCTTGTCTGATGGCTCTGGCTTAAACTTCCAGAACTATGTTAAATAGCAGTGGTGAGAGTGGGCATCCCTGCCTGGTGCCAGATCTCAGTGGAAATGCTTCCAACTTTTCCCCATTCAATAGGATGCTGGCCGTGGGTTTTTCATAAACTGCTTTGATTATATTGAGGAATGTTCCTTCTATACCCAATTTGCTTAGAGTTTTCATCATGAAAGGGTGTTGAATTTTATCGAATGTTTTCTCTGCATCAATTGAGATAATCATATGGTTTTTCTTCTGCAGTCTGTTAATGTGGTGAATCACATTGATTTTTTTGTGAATTTTGAACCATCGCTGCATACCAGGGATGAATCCCACTTGGTCTGGGTGGATGATTTTCCTGATGTGTTGTTGTATTCTATTGGCGAGAATTTTATTGAGGATTTTTGTGTCTATGTTCATCAGGGATATTGGTCTATAATTTTCTTTCAGTGCTGCATCTTTCTCTGGCTTAGGGATTAAGGTGATGCTGGCTTCATAGAAAGAATTTGGGAGGATTCCCTCTTCTTCGATTGTTCTGAATAGTTTGAGAAGAATTGGAGTTAGTTCTTCATAAATGTCTGGTAGAATTCAGCAGTGAATCCATCTGGTCCTGGGCTTTTCTTTGTTGGGAGGGCCTTTATTACTGTTTCAATTTCTGTCTCAGTTATGGGTCTGTTTAGGTTTTCGATGTCTTCCTGGTTCAATTTAGGTAGGTTGCATGAGTCCAGGAATCTATCCATTTCTGATAGATTTTCCTGTTTGCTGGCAGACAGGTCCTTGTAGTAATTTCTGATTATTCTTTTTATTTCTGTGGTGTCTGTTGTTACATTTCCTTTTTCATCTCTGATTTTGTTGATTTGGGTCTCTTCTTTTTTTAGTTAGTTGGGCCAATGGGGTGTCAATTTTGTTTATTTTTTCAAAAAACCAGCTTCTCGCTTGGCTGATTTTTTTGTAGTGTTTTTTTGGATTCAATCCTGTTAATTTCTTCTCTGATTTTAATTATTTCTCTTCTCCTACTAGATTTGGATTTGGTTTGCTGCAGTTTTTCTAGGTCCTTGAGATGCGCTGAAAGCTCATTTATTTGGTGCCTTTCCAATTTCTTGATATAGGCACCTATTGCTATAAATTTGCCTCTCAATACTGCTTTATTGTATCCCATAAGTTTTGATATGTTGTGTTGTTATCTTCATTTATTTCCAGAAAGTTTTTGATTTCTCTTTTGATTTCTTGAATACCCAGTGTTCATTCAGGAGCATGTTGTTCAGTCTCCATTTGTTTGCATACTTTCTGGGGTTTCCTGAGTTGCTAATTTCCAGCTTCATTCCGCTGTGGTCTGAGAAGCTGCATGGTATGATTCTAATTCTTTTAAATTTGCTGAGACTTGCTTTATGACCTAGTATGTGATCAATCCTAGAGAAGGTTCCATGCACTGCTGAGAAGAATGTGAAGTCTTTAGATGTAGGATTGAAAGTTCTGTAGATATCTGTTAGATCCATTTGGGCAATAGTGTCAATTAAATCTGCTGTTTCCTTGTTGATGTTCTGTCCGGATGATCTGTCTATTTCTGAGAGTGGAGTATTGAAGTACCCCAGTACTATTGTATTGGAATCTAAATCTCCCTTTAAGTCCCTTAACATATCTTTTAAATAGACTGGTGCCCTGTAATTAGGTGCATACACATTTATAATAGTTACATCTTCCTGTTGAATTGATCCCTTAATCATTATATAGTGCCCCTCTTTGTCTCTCTTAACAGTTTTTGTATTAAAGTTTATTCTTTCTGATATTAATATGGCTACACCTGCTTTTTTTTGGTTTCTGTTGGCATGGAATATCTTTTTCCAACCTTTCATTTTCAGTCTGCATGCATCTTTGTTAGAGAGATGTGTTTCTTGTAGGCAACAAATAGTTGGGTTTTGTTCCTTGAGCCAATCAGCCAATCGGTGTCTTTTAAGTGAAGAATTCAGACCATTAATGTTTAATGTGACTATTGATACGTAGTGACTTTGCCCTGCCATTTTCCCGGAGATATATTCTAGTATATGCTTTGAGCTTCCTATGCTCTTTTACTGGTAGGTTTCCTATTGATGGCCGAGTTTCTGTGTTTCTGAGTGTAGCACATCGTTAAGTATCTTTTGCAGGGCCGGACGAGTGGCCACAAAGTCTTTCAATTTCTCTTTGCTATGAAAGGTCTTTATTTCACCTTCATTCACAAATGAGAGCTTAGCAGGATATAATATTCTGGGCTGGCAATTTTTCTCTCTTAGTACCTGGGCTATGTCTCGCCATTCCCTCCTAGCCTGTAGTGTTTCTGATGAGAAGTCAGCTGAGAGTCTAATTGGAGATCCTCTGAGAGTAATCTGATGTTTCTCTCTTGCACATTTTAGGATCTTTTCTTTATGTTTCACTGGGGTAAGTTTAATTACCACGTGTCGTGGTGAGGATCTCTTTTGGTCATGTTTACTAGGGGTTCTATGAGCTTCCTGTACGAGGATGTCTCTGTCCTTCTCCAAACCTGGAAAGTTCTCTTCTAGTATCTCACTAAAAAGGCCTTCTAATCCTTTCTCTCTCTCCATGCCTTCAGGAACTCCTAGAACTCGAATGTTGGTTTTTTTTATTAGTATCCTGTAGATTCCCAACAATATTTTTTAGATTTCTAATTTCCTCTTCTTTTCTTTGGTTTGACTGTATGTTTTCCTGTGCTCTATCTTCTAAGTCCGATATTCTCTCTTCTGCTTCACCCATTCTGTTTTTAAGGCTTTCTAGTGTGTTTGTCATTTCATCTATTGAGCTCTTCATTTCATTTTGATTTCTCTTCACTATCACACTTTCCTGTGTTACTAGTTTCTGCGTTTCATTTTGATTCTTCCTTAAAATTTCATTTTCACGAGAGAGATTTTCAATCCTGTCCAATAAGGATTTCTGTAGTTCAAGGATTTGCTTTTGAAAACTTCTAAATGTTCTTATCATAAATTTTTTGAAATCCGTATCTTGCATTTCTTCTATCTCATCATCTTCATAATCTTGGCTTGGGGTGTTTTGTTTATTTGGAGGCATCATAGTGTCATCGT